>NW_027181684.1:10894166-13602500 GCF_028537555.1 Battus philenor
TCCCAAACAAAAATGTCAAAAGAGCTCAATTTGACGGAAATAGATAAACTTAAAATAACGCATTGAAGGTCCGAAACGCGCCATGACCTGAGAGCCCCCAACAATTAAAATAAACGGATAGTCGTAACAAGGAGGTTTTAGTTTTCACCTACGTTCTATTTACAGTTGTTAGAGCGCTGTATTTATTTACAGTATGCTTAATAGTTGTAAAAGCTTTAAGGTCATATGTATAGCTCATTTATCTGCAAAAAACTTTAAGTCTTTTCCTCTCATTTCCAATTTCTACAAAGTGACTACTCTTAAATATGTTATGGTAATCCGGAATTCAAAAAACCCTTTACATACATAACTACACATAATCATTACGATGTTTATTACTTTGAAATTTTTAAATTTTGAATAAGGTGTACTATATATTAATTTTAATCTAATGAGTTTTACATTCACCCCATACACAGTACCCGGCGATAAATATTGCATTGTTATCTCTGTCGCACGAAATACAACTGACAAAACGTCACATTGGTAGTGTGGGACAGAGATTAGTCGAAATTAGCCGATTGTCTCTTTCCATAGGTCGATGTGCAATGTTTATCGCCGGGTAATATAAGCTTTTTACACTTATAATTAAATACATACAGAATGTATAACATATTGAACGAATATATCGTATACCTTTATTTTTGAAATAAATGTTAACTTCAAAGAATAACATATATAATTCAATATGTATTGCTTATTCTTCAATAAATTATATATGTGTTTTGAAACTAACAATGCGTTAAAAAATTTCGACTAAGATGAAAATCCGTGTGGCCCCATTTATTACGAATGTCAAGTGTTTAGCCGTCACTTACAGGCCTACTACACGAGAAACCCTTCGTATTATTTTTGTTGAGACGTTTAATGGTTAACAATAATATATAACACCTGTTTACTATTAAAAATTTTACACTTTGAACCACTCACTCGAATAGGAAATACATAACTATGTAAAAAATCATCACGATATTACTAAAACCATAAGACTTAGAGATTTTTAATTTAACAGGTACATTACTTTTTTATTTTACGTTATTGAAGATAAACAGTAACAAAAGGCAGTAAGAAATTACAAACTTAGAAATTTTAAATTAGTTACAATTGTAACCTTAAAACACATTTAAAGAATCAAAGTTAAATAATAATAAAACAATTTCACCAAACAGGGATCAATAATCCAGCTCATTCTGCAGATTGTAATAATTACGAGTCACAGCAAGCAGTCACATTCCAATGAGGTTTTATTTATTAGAGGACACCTTTAAAACCGATTTGAGTTTTATTAGAAAGTTCTTACTAAAAAAACTGTGGACCCTATTGCTATAAAACTTAAATATAAATATTTTTGGAATGTTAATAATTATTAAAAATGAACACTCATAAAAAACATAAACTACAAGCCACGCGAAGTGGGTTGCAGATAATCAATTTTAGTACATACAAATTGGCTGTGTAAACAAAGGATTCCCGTTTTTCTTTTTTCGTGTAAATTAAACTTGTATCATTACAACACTGTCACCGTGAAAGTTTTTGGTAAGCAATCAATCAGTTGCAGCTTAGTGATGGATAACTTTCGAGCTCAGAGATTGTTCGAAGTATTTGATTAAAGTTTAATATGGAACAAGCGAACAAATCGAAACTTTTCAATGGAATTATTAAATCATTTGTAAATTCCATAAAAATTACTTTTTATTTGAGAGGTTTTTAGTATCAATACATCATCATTCTGTATATGATGAATAGGTAAAAACCTCATTTATAAAGATAACAGAGTTTATTCGCCCAAAACTTGATGCAATTTATTTGTAACTTTTATACTCAAACATATAAACACAAATCAGAATATTTGAAAAATTTAACTTTAACGTAACTAGAATTTTGTACGTCTGGCTACCGAGACAAATACGAATATCTCGTGAAACAAAAGACTTTGTAAAAACTTATCACTGATTACATAGAACCTGTAAAAAGTTGAATTTAATCGAATCTAATGTTTTCGTGTAGACTGCGATTTTCAACTAGGTTACTACACGAAGTTTCGCGTAATGACAGACTACCATGGATAATAGTTATTAATTTTAGGCGTAATTTCAATTTAAACACGCCAAGTGCAAGGCCAAAGATATCTAAGGGGTGATATACCATAATCACCACACTTGGCAGATGGGTGACGATCGCAGTGCGGTACCCAGAAGACGCTGCTATCATCGTCTGTAAACATGGTCGTAAGCTCTGGTAATTCTATATATTAGGGGGACCGGAAAATAATGTCGTTCCTGTCGACTTATTTTACAGAAAAACCGATTGATTTTACCGTTTCCGCATTGTAAATTTGTATATGACATAGCAAAAGGTTGTCGATAACGATGATGAATATATTGTTGCTTGGAAATAAAAACTTGTAAAAAATATAGTCGTGTGAATTTAACCCCTAATAATTAATGCAAAAAGTGTCAATTTTGTGTAAGACTGTATGATACGATCGCAAGCCTCAGTCCTCTGCCGCTTACAATTAAATAAGGACTTATATCTTCTTTATCATATAGAAGTATTGATGTAATTAGTATATTAACTGAGGTATTGCAATATGTAATATTTACGTATGCAATTATCAGAAAAACTCCCATTTACAGCGCAGTAAATAATTTTATTCAACTTTTAATACTCTTATAGGCCAACTAGCATAGTTTCCACTAGACAACTTATCACTTCAATGGTTATCGAACGAGTGATCAAGCTCTAGACTCAATAATTAAAAACGCTGTTTCAACCCCACCACTCTCAATCATTTTATTGGAAGTTGTCACTAAAGAGTGATGGGGTCGAGTAGTGTTGCTATTTAAGCAAAATAACACTACCTTTTATAAAATTATTACACAATATTATTTACATGGCGTCACAATTATCAGTTCAGCCGAAGGATTTCATTCAACACCTAGGCTTCTGCAATAAATTTCCTAATGAACGGTTGAAAATTGTCTACATTTAATGCTTTTCGACATCCGCGGTGCCTAATATATGTCTCTGTTATTATAACACTTATTTAATTAATGCCTACCAAATATATTTCAATATTAAGTTCGGTGTATCACATTATATCCAAACAAGACAACTTTCTTTCAATTTGTAGCTTAGTAATATAAATAAAACTTTAATGAAATATTTTTTTCGTTTGCACAGAAAAGAATAAATATAATCCTAGTATCTTTTAATCCCACTGTATCCTATTTCGAACGTATTTGTGTAACCACTGGTATAGCCCACATTGTTAGCAAAGTTGCTAGGCTTACCTCATTCGGCTCAAAACTTTTAACTAACCAGATGCGTTGCGGGGTATTATATCAATATACGAATTTTTCTGTGAAACCATTTCATACGTTGCAATTTTTTATAATTAGTTTATATTCAGATGAATATAAACTTAGTAGAACTTGAGAAAAAAAAAATAGCGAAAGCACCGAATTCTAACATAATCGAATATTTGACTTCAAATTTCTTAATTAAAGAATCCGTATTTAAAAAAATTTATTTTAGGTAGAACATAAACCGAGTAAAATACAGCAAATAAAAAGAAAAAAAAATTCAAACATTACCGAATAATAATAGATGAATCTAGCAAAAGTTTTATCGGACGAAATTTTGCAATAAAAAAACAAGCATCATGTCATCTACAGACGCAAATTACAGACATCCCCCAAAAATCGTCAAAATGACCGGTCTTAATAAATAACAATACAATAAATACATAATGATACAATATAATAATCGACAATATCTATCTTACTTTACAAAGCTTGCTTGCAGATTAACACCCTTCTCAATAGTTTACAGGTGGAGTTTTAATTACATAGTATAAGCCGCTTAATAAATTCTATATTTTAGAACAGCTTAGAAACAAAACAAAAATGTGTATTCGACCTATTAGCCATATATATTAGATGTAATATTTTTTTAATTTTATTTTTATAAAAATGCCTCAATCATAATCAAAAACAATAACATAATAATTATTAAAGATTCCATGTATTAGAATATGTGAAACAAAAATAATAAATAATGTCTATTACTTACAATTACGAATCAATAGGCACTGTTTATTGTTTTTTTGTGAATATATAATCTAACAATAATAAATCTAATTGATAGGGCGCTTAGTAGAAATTTTATTTAAATAAATAATCCTCGTATGCCACTAATCGTATACTGTGGAACAGGTTTGTATAATATTCATGAATATAGCATATAGCATTACTAAATATCGCAAATTATGAAAACCGAAACGATTTATAAGATGCTTTAAGCCCATGCATACCACGGTCTCATCGCAGAAACCTCCGAGAATAAGCTTTTATGTTTTAATAATAGCGACGCCTAATTTTAAATGCACAATAAAAAATTTAAGTTGAATAAATATTAAGTTTTACGACTATCAGTTCAGATGTAAAATAATAAAAAGTTTGCAACTTAGATGTAACAACGTCCTGTAAAATTTAAAGAACTTGACAAGTGCCATAAACTTTTGATAGCATGAGTGTGAGTCATCCGAGAAATATTAGTTAGATTTAGCATTTAAATTTTCCTCAAAATCCTATGCCTATTCTAATCTATTTATTAATTTATTCGTTTTATTATCCACTTACTATAATTTAAAGTGATCACTTATGTATGTAATGAGAAGAATTTTATGAGAGCCCTATTTCAAATAAAATCAGAATAAAATTTGCATCTTTTAATTTAAAACCAAAAAGGTTCTAAAAGCATCCTAATCTTGTAATAGCCCACAGCAAACACATACGGCTTATTTGTGATCACCTTTACAACTTTCTTGATAAAATAGTAAAGCAATTCATTCCAAAGCTTTCTTATAGATTAAAATCCTTTAGACTGTAACAGGTTTAATCTTGTTAGTTTAACACAATAATTCAGAGATAATATAGAGAAAGAGCAGTGGTATCTCGGCGGTAGATTGCGATCGTAGGTCATGGGTTTGATTCCCGGAATACAATCTTTTATAATTGACACTTCGTACATTAATTATATAGGGTTGGCACAAACAAGTTTCCAGAGGATGGGCAGCAGCGTCGTCTGCGTAACATAATACTAGACTGTGATTGCCAACCCGCCTGCTAAGCGTGGCTGTTATGGTATATCTCTCCATAGATATTTGGTGGAGGCCTATGCTTTCTAGTGGACGTCTATAGGCTCAAACAACGATAGATGCCTCGCACACACACAAAAGTGTATTGTAGACCCGTTCACAGTTGTCGTTAAAAGAGTTACTATTTTACGTATATATATGAATCAATTCTATTTATATATATGGATATAAGTGTATAAGTATAAATGGATTACTTTTATAAGTGGGTTAATCTGAGATCTATTATAATTAAAGAAATATTTCTAAACGTTATCATCATTTTCACTTAATAATGCCTACTATAAAATATGCTTCATGGTATCCAAATTTTTCCTTGACGTCTAAATTATGTTATTGTAATTATTTTAAAATAAACTTCCCCTAAATTATGTCAGCCCGATCTTGCTTAACCTTAATATTCATTCGTTATTTTCTAATTTCGCCGGCTTCTCGCGCTAATTTGTTTTAAGAATCCGCTATGGAAGTTGTAACTCGTAATTAATTTATCTAATCGAAAGGAGCAAGTTTAATTTCAATAAATTATCAATTATTCATGTAATGATTCGAAAATGTGTCGAAATGAATCTGGAAATAATTCATATGTAACAAGATTGCAAATACTAAAACATTTATTACATATATTCTATTTTTAAATAAAACTGGTAAAATTCCCGGTTTTTTCCATACTAAACTACGAGTCAAATTGAACTTTGGAAAAAGTCGACCGAATTTTCAAAGGCTCTATGATAAGGTAATGCAATTTTAAAGAAACTTGAGTCGTAGCTCATGTTATCATATTAAAATGATTGACGTAGTAAATGCTGAACATATAAGCTAGATTTTATAATAAAATTAGTGGTACAATCTTTTGTTTTATTCAGGCTATATGAATAAAAAGTAAGTTTTTATAACAATAGAGATGGAATCAGGAATGAGAATCCTTAAGAGAGCCTTAAGTTTCTGGAGAGAAGATCGCAAGTAGGGAAACACCGGAGGGCCATCAACAAGCGGACTTAGTTGAGATGATCAATAGAAGCTGGATTTGGCCCACTTACTATTAAAAAATCTATGAGACAGGCTAATGCGACAATGCACGGCCTATGGCTGAAATAATGTCAACGATGATAACTCTTTTCAGTGAGACATTTTTAATTTGAGTGACACACGTTTAATTTGTCAATTAGTGTAATTGGACATGTCTCTATGTTTTATACGGCTTTCAATTGATTCTGATGGAAATATATAATGAGGAAAGTGATGTGTTTGTTAGTGTCGTTAGTTTATTCATTTTGTATTATCAGTTTCTACTCGTATTCCAGAAATAATACACGTAAATATATATTTATATATAGCATCGATTAGCTAACCATCCGCTTACTGTTGATACACTTACATTTCATTTACCAATGGTTAATCAATAATAACGTCCAAAAATATAATTCGGCAATCGAATAACGAACCAGTGAAAAAAGTTTTCACTATAAATTTTGAACGAAGTCGCAGAACTCCGAAGGAGCGACACGTTCAATTTTATTACGGCTGGCTGCCCGTGAAGCCGAACGCGGTTATTAAACTTTGACTATTACCGAAAATTATGTTGGATTTAGGTTACTGTTGTTGGAAGTATGAATGGAACGCTTGCGTTAACTTTAAGACCGCGATTAAATATAGGGTAGGCACACATGTGAACTTATTCATTCATGGTTGCAGGACGTAGTAAGATACGATATGACAGGTGCTAGCGCAACCACAATATAACTTACAAATAAAATATTACAGAGAAATTAAAATATAATGATCATTACAAGGTACAGGCCTCTCCCAAAGATAGTCACGATAACCGGTCTTGCACTGCCTGCATCCAACGACTTCTCTCGAACTTTGCTATGTGCGTTCACCGATAAGGGAGCCCAATGATGCCTCGTGGTCGACACTCAAGAACCTTTCGGTCCCAACAGCTAATAGTAGGACGAGCAAAAAGCTGATCTTGATTTTTCTGCGGATCTCCTCATCTCTGATTCGCTCTCGCAGGGAAACTCCGAGCGTAGACTTCTCCATTGCCCTCTCGATGAACTTGAAACTCCTTATGAAGCTCATCGTAGGCGACGACGTCCGGATCATTATGTTATCAATTTTACTGCAAAATATTTTTAATATAATTTCATGTTTAACCACATCTGTACTCTTTATAAATTACCTTAAAACTAGTTCTTCAAAGGCATCCTAGAATGATAATAATATTAAGCTCTCTTATAATAGAAACCTTCAACTTAAAGCTATGAAATTTTCAATCACGTCTTGACAGAAGGCCACCGCAGACACAGGCGTTTTTTTTTGTAATCACTTTCATCACAACATCCCGAATACAGTAGTATAGTAAATTATTTAGCTTTAATACCACTTAAAAATCTGATAGCCTCTAATAAGATTTTATAAACGTTTGTTTTATAAACTTTTTAAATATATTTCGTGATAATTCATTTGAACAAACAATGTATTTACGTTTAATGTATACAGTCATTTAAAAATAAAGTATCTAATTCAAATGCTATTTTTTAGATAATTAAATACTTTTATGATTGTATTAAACTAATTTTAATTTCGGTACACCTCTTTTTTCATTTACTTTTATTGTAATGGTGCCCACCATACATACAAGAAAAGTAATTGTTTTAAAAGTAAAACTAATACCTTATATGCATTTTGTACCAGTCATCCTGGAGTGATACAGGAATTAAAATATTTTTAATTTTAAATGATCTTAGTGTCAAAATAAGTAATATCTCATCACCGTACAATTTTAGTATTCCCCATAATAGCTAAGCATGTGAAGTATTAATAGATAAGCTAGGCTAAGAAAACATAATCACTTAATACACGTGTCAAAAAAACCTTACGAGAGGTGTCCCAAGAACAAGGTACATATAGGTTTTGATATACATTTACAATTTTTGTCACATAAAATTTGAAAGGGTGATGATAGTTGGTCTAGTGGAAGTTCTACCTAAATAAACTCTTCAAGGATTCATTTTTAAATACTTTGTAACACTAAATTTTTACGAATAGAATGTATTTCTTATACTGGTTAATACTAAATGTGACACGTCACTATGGTTTAAAAATTCTTACTACATCTAATTGTCATCATCAACGTTATCTCAGCTAAAGAACATCCACTTCTGGACATTGGCCTCTCCATAGATTTTCATAAGAACCTGTTGGAAGCGGCCTACTTCTACCTTCTTTTCAAGACCTTACCAAAGTTGTTTGGTCCACAGCCTTGACTCCAGCATCATAAGACCCCACGGACGGAGGCTCTATCCTGTCGTCTAAATAAGAAAAAAAATTTTAATTCAGCATAAGAGTTTTTATTACCACAAAGCGATCGATTCGAAAAATATCACAGAGAAGTAAACTATTTAGTCTAAAAGAATTAATTGTCTTATTCAACTACGAATATAATTAAAATAAACACTTTTGAATATAGATACAAACACACAGAAAGAAAAGATAAATCGGATCAGATAGGGCCATCATATTTTTGTAATTAAGGAAAGGACAAATATTTAGATTTAGAGTCAAGTGTTAAGTCACTCCGTGTTTGGCACTAATCGGTGTAACATAACTCCTGACGATGCTCCGTGGAGGGGTGAAACACGTGTTGAGTGATTTGACGGTGGCAGTTTTGTAATTCGCATTGTTTGCCGCATACGGATTTATCAGCGGGCTGCCGGGCGGTGCACTTTGTTGCACGACTACCAATGCATGTGCAGAAGTGGCTATATATTGGTCCTTTTCTTACTTAGGATGGACTTCCGCAAGGTAACGCCTGATACCATTAAAAACGTATTTTTGAGGTTTTACCACTATAGATTTTGTGAACAAAATCAGCAAAGTTTTAATTCTAAAAGTATAAAGACATGCACCTCTATCATACTTTCAGAAGAGACTTGTATTTTAAACAATAAGGACTAACACTCGATCAAACCTAAAGTGAAGGTCCTCTACTGCTAGACTACAATAATAACATGACTTCGTAAATGTATTGATAAGAAAATAATTAAAATGCTTTAAATCTATTAGTATATTAATTTATTTGCCAAATAATAATTTTAAACCAATACATTTCCGGGTCAACAGCTGTTGGCTTTCGTTAACGGTTGAAGTAAACTTGTTTACTTTTCTTACTTCCGGCAGTGTTTAATTTATGCGCTGTTTCAAAATACAAGTTGATATTTTAAATTTTTGATATTTCGAAATTCGAACTTTTTAAATTGTAAGCTTAGTTTATATATATTATAATGTACATTTTAAAATCATAATATTTACATTGAATGCTTATAATTTACTAAAACAATTTCCAGGTGTTCATCATCTCTATATTAACTATAAAAATATAATATGCAGACGAAGTCAATACAATTAAGTCGTAAATTAAGGCAAAAATAGAAACATTCCGGTCCACATGAGCGTAGTCGCTCCTAGGGACTTCCCCCGAAGCGATCTAAGATCTTGGCCACCTTCCAAATGGGTAAAATAGTATTATGTAGGGGCTCGAGCTAAGGCTCCCAGGGAGCCCTCGTGCGTCGCTACCTTTAAAAGGCTTAAAGCTATGCTATGTCTTCGACCTGCCACCTTTAACCCGCGGAATCTGCAAATGCGATTTGGGCAGAAGTGAGATACCGTTCGGAAAAAAAAAAAAACATTATTTACCAGTCATCATATCTTCAACCATATGGCCACTGCGTGCTTAGAGGTCTCTCCATGGATTTACGAAAAGTTTGAGCTGGTGGTATTGACATAAAGAATAGTCCCTATCCTCTCCTCCCGTGATTGTTGTGAGAAGATTAGGAAAAATTCTTCTCCACTATTAAATACCTTCTGAACATGTTATTTGACATCAAAAAACTGCACTAAAGCAACAAAAAGGCATAGACCTGTTAGACCTATTACAAATATTTTTGTCTAGAAATTTAATGTAATCATTAAAAAATACTCGAATTTAAGTACGTCTCGTAAGACGTCAAATGTAGACATAGTTTGAATCAAGACAGTATTAACCACAAATTAAAACACGTGGATATCTCAATCAAAAGCACTACGAAATGTCAAAAAAAATAAGTAATCAAAATTATCGACACATCGAATAATAACATATAAAGACACATCTGTTTGCCTGTTTCATAGAGTAGTTGTATTTATTGTTTTTGACCGTAAAATCCGGTTCACAATATAAAAAGAAATTTAAAGGCCAGCGCGTAACGCAATTGTAATGGTTAATTGAAAATTTTCGAACACGCCTCAAGTAACTCGTCTTGTAAATAAGAACTCGGAGGTGAAACATTGGAGGAAAGACAAGATGGATAACATTATATATTTTATAAATGAAGGTGTGTTTCGAGTCTTCTTCGACGGCGGCGTCTACTAAATTTTCGATATTTACTGACTGGAGAACATCACCAACGCTAATCTATAGAAACGTTTTTACGAGACCCAGATCCAAGAGTTCAAACTCTCTAAATGGAACTGGATAAGCAACATCCTCTGAAGGCTCAGGAGAAACTCCTGGGTAGACTAGAATTCCCAAGTAAAGCACAAACGTGAACTAAGCAGTCCCGGCAGTGGACCATAATTGCAGAGGCAGAATATAATGTACACTGTTCTTTAGTCGTTTGCTACAATAACATCTTCGTAGCGCAACGGTTTATTTATAACATAATGTGTCAACTTGCAGCTTGCGTTATTTATAGTACGAGATGATAGATGGAGGCAGTCAAGTAAATAAGTACATTACAATGATTAGCAGGGAATCCGTGGATTAAGTTAGTGTACAACCTCTGCCCCACCTGGGGAGACATAGGAACTAAAAAATAATTGCAAAAACTCTCGAAAATTCAGAAAAGATTATCCTGTGGGAGAAATTTAAAAAGTAAAACACCACGACGACTTGACCTTTTTAAATCTCAACTGTGACCAGTTTATTATTGCTCTAGTAAAAATCACTGGAAGAATAAAATATAGTGAAACATGAAAACAATTTACTAATGAAAAGAAGCAGTCATTTTAAACTAACCCACAGAAAATAAGTATCATAGCCATTATCATCATCATCACCGCCACCATCATCACTATCGTCATATATCAGCCACAGGGCGTACATTGCTGGATATATCCTCCTCCAAATATTATATATTTTCAATCGTTTTTTTTTTTTCACAAGGCAAATGTAAACGTGCATACGGCGCGTAAGCGGTCACTGTAGATTGCTGGAAACAACTGGCTTACTTATACGGAATTTAAATTATAGTGCTTGGATATTAAAGAGCAGTGAAATTTATTTTCTTGTATTTTTTTTTAAATTTACATTTTTAATATCTACATCACTTTTGCAATGATTTTTATTACAGTTTTAATTTTTAATATTTTTACTGTTTATATCTATATAAATAGTAGAAACTTTATGCTATACGTGATATAAAAAAATGTTCTGTACCTCTGTCAAAACTAATTATAAGATTTCATTATTTCAGCCGTAAAACATCCGCCGCTAAACATAGGCCTACCTCATAGATTTCTAATAATACCGGAAATATCAAAGATAAAAATTTTCGTATGTTTGTTATATCATTGTTTTAACGCCTTATATTTCATTTATTGGTTGCCTCATTGTTCAGCGGTAGAGAACTGAGTAGGTCGCAGATTCGATTCCTGAGATACAATCCTATGTTATTCACACTTTGTACATTATAAAGGATTGCTACTGCTCACGAAGAAGTTTTCAGAGGATGGGCAGCAGCGTCCTGTACATACCAGTACCGTAATAATATTGTGGTACTATGAACGCTAACCCGTCGGCCAAGCGTGGCGATTATGGTATATCACTCCGTAGATATCTTTGAGGGAAATCCTGTACCTTACAGAGGGCGTTATGGTCTAAAACGACGTTTGTGATCATTTATAAATAAAGAATTCGTTTTAAGATGTAATGTTAGAAATTTTCTACTTTTTAATTTTGTCTATGATTGTATATTAGCCAAAAGCTGGGTGTTTATTATCTACATTAATGATGAAACATGTACAATTGATCATCTAAGATTTTGAGCGATTAGAAATGTTCCAAATGGGCCACGGGTTCTTTAAGGTTATATGAAATACAGTAAAAAAAATGTATATGAAAATTTTAATCCATTAAAAATCAGCGAAGCTTTATAGTTAAATTCAAAGCTTGGCTAAGGGATATCTTTGAAATTTATCTACTGCTACCCGAATTTTGAAAGTACATTCTAACCTCAATTTTCTTCGGGGCAAAAAACTTGCGAATGGCATCGTTAATATTGTAAATGCCTTTTAAATTTGATTCCGAGGCCGCCCGCTGCGTCCCGCAGATTATGAAGGAATTGAATTAGTTTTATATATTGTTCTTTTAAGAACATTAACTTTTTTATTTTTTCATAACCTTAAATGCGATATAAGTGGAACAACAATTGGAGTAATGGTTGCGCAACGATAAAGGACCTATAGTCACTATCATAAGTTGCCAGTTCGATTCCCAGTGTACAATACTATGATATTTACACTCTGTGCTGTTATTATGTTATTGCCACTGCTTATAAACCAGTTGCCAGAGGATGGGCAGTAACATCCTCTGCGTACCATAACCACTTTGCGATCGCCATCCCGATTATGGTATATCTTCAATAGATATATTTAAGAGAAATGACGATAAAATAATATATATCAACACTGTTTGTTTATTTAGATATACTATGGGTCATATACTATCATTTACGCTGTGAATTAATATTTGGGTTTATTATATTATACAAAATGAACACAATGCTATTTATTTATCAATCCTTTTTACAATTTCTCTAATGACAGACTTAATGCTATATAAGCTCTGTCTGCAAGTCAACGTAGAATCGTGAAGAGGTAGAAGAATTAAAATATTTTTTACTTGTTAAGAATTAAAAAATCAAAATTAAATATTAGTTAGAACTAGCGTACAACTTCCCGAGTCGTCGATATTATATTTCATCTTCTTAATTCTTATTCATTCTCTATCGGTGAACCTAGAGTGATATAAGAATTAAATTATTTTTACTTTTAAATAATCTAATAGTCAAAATTAGTTTTAACTCACTAGCGTACATCTAGGTCTTTAGAGACATTATGTTAGCATAATGCTTGAACATCTGAAATATTGATATACCGGTATAGATAGGGGGCCGGAAAGTAATGTCGTATCTGTCGACATATTTTACTGAAAATACCGATTGATTTTTACCGCTCCCGCATTTATAATTTGTATACTAGATGGTAAAAGGTTGTTAATAACGAAAGTGAACATATTGTGAACTAAAAATAAGAAAAACTTTTTTAAAATGTAGTCGTGTGAATTTAACTTAAGAAGCGACATTACTTTCCGGTCTCCCTAACAGAAAAAGAAAGCACTATATTACAGAATACATGTGTCAAAATCAAACCATACAAAAAGCGTTCGAAGAACAAATTACGTATATCTTTTGATGTAGCTTTACAAACCTTTTTCACACAAATTTTCTGAGAAAAGCGTAGGGGTTGAAAATAGTGTAATAACGTGAAGAAGTAACATCTAAAGAAACTCAGTAATGTTTTGTTTTAAAAGTCCTTTGCAATTGAGATATTATAATTGAAACAGATTGTTTATTAATAACGATACATTCGCATGGAATATTTTTTTGAAATAAATTCGCAATATTTTTTTTTTATTGAAGAAACTAAAAGAATACATATATAACATTATAAAATAATAACATTCTACAAATATTGTAACAAGATACAATGGTTTTTTGCACAGAGAAAAGAATAAAAAATATACAGTAGTAAATACAGAAAGTCAGTTCCTGTAACTATATCTTAACGGGGAGGATCGGAGCAGGAATGAAGCTCTGTAGAACGAAAGAAAGTAACCAAGACGGCTCAGCGAATTGGCAATAGATATGCCACATAGCGCGAAGAATAGATAAGCGCAGAAGGTTTAAGTTTCTGGAACTGTTGGTTCTTCGGACTTCTCTGCATTCAACTACAGGTCAAAAATGTGAACCTTGAAAAAGTCAATCGTAATTTCAAAAGCCCAGGTATATTAGCCCAGGTTTATTAATTCTAATTTGTATTGCAAAAAAAAAATTGTAAACAAAACACTATTTTTTTCGCTTTTACTAAGCGCAGACAGTTGGGGCAGAAGTTGCCGCTATTTGACAAGGACCTTTATTCTCCCAGCTACGAGTAGAGACAGCGTTTTATTATTATTTTAAATTTTTGTTATGGATAAAGACAGTAAAAATTTATACAAATATACAATACAATTCAGAAGTTTTACTCAATTATATATGAATTGGTATATTATTTTATTTCAAGTCGCTACCCAAGACTATAGACCGTTAATTGCCTTGAGGTATAGGATAATGTACTGGGCCAACTGATCAAAAAATTCTGTCGCCCTATTTTTTCCTGATTATGATAGGCTTTTGCCCAATTGGTGTTAGGAGAACGCCATTATATGAAAACCAAAGTCTCTGCTTCTTATTATCCTATTAAAAAGAATAACTTAGTAAACGTTGCGGAATTTTATTGCTAGATTGGGAAAATCGATGGCAAAACCCTTTAACGAGACCTAATAAAAAAGATTTTATAATAAATTGGAATTATACGAATTAAGAATGAGGAAATTTATATACAAATTAATATAATCGACATAGCCTAGCTGATTAGAAAGTTGGAGTAAATGTGAGAAGCCAGATGTACTTGGATCTACAGGTTTTGGAGTGAAGACCATGAACAGCAAGAGCAGCGTATTCCTACAACAAGGACAGATGACCTTGTTAAAGCCTTAATATCTACATTATGTATTATAAAATAAGAGCTATGTATCCCACGTAAAGTATGAGAAAATATCACAGAAAATTTTCATTTCAAGTTTTCCTAGTTTATTTTTTAATAATATCTCACAAAGCCTTTCTTAAGATTAAATTAAAATCTCTATCCCTTTCCTACGAAACAGGAAAACAATTACGCGCCTCTGTCTCCAACACTCTTCAAGGTAAATGTATTACCGTATCTAATCTTTATCCAGCGTCTTAAGGTAAGCTTTAATTTCATGCACAGTTAACCCACACTATTAAAAAATCCCAGCAAACGTCAAAGCTCGCCTACAAAGAGATGATTTTTAAATTTGACTCCTAAAGATATTTTCAGGCTGAAAGAAAGTTGCTCTTAAATTTATTTTCTTCCTATGAAATTTGCTCATTTTCTGTATATGCAATTTTGAATATTGTAACTCGAAATGACTTGTTTATTAATGACTCATTGTTTTACTTCACAATGACTGGAGTAATTAAGATTTACTTGAAATTACTTTTACCAAGTGCACAAGCTGCCACATATTGCAAAAAAAAATATAAGCTATGAAGAACATATTTTAAAAGCAGAGACGTTTTACAAAGTAATTAGTTAGAGGTGTAAAAAATTTGATTGTGTGAACGCGTAGCTTATTTGTCTGCAAAACGCTTTGACACGTTTTTAACACCATTTATAAAGTAATGACTCTAAAATGTAACATTAATTTTTTATTGAAATGCGATAGGCATCTTCTGGTATTATAAAGTCTAAAGGGACAGATAGTAAACATAAAAGAACAGTCAGTTGTCAGATAATATTTCTTTAATATTTCTTTATTATTTAATATCTATTATTTAATATTATTTTAATATCTTTATTATTCGATAATATTTCGTTAATATCATATTCAAAAATGTAACTCGAGTACTGACTGTATATATTTTAATATGTAATTAATTATTTTCTTACACCATTTATTTTAGGACTGAGTATACCATATACTATTTGCCAGCAAAAAAACTATAGTTTTATCTCTCTAAAGCTCATCTATAACCAATCATTCTACCATATAAGGTATCAAATATTAGAAGATCCTTTAAATACAAGTATTGAGAATATGTTTGACAATATAATGTGATTTCTTTAAAAAAGTATTCGACCTTCTTTCATGGTTAGACCGTATTGATAGATAGATAGATCTATTATTGATTGTCCGGTTTACATAACATTTTAAAATGTAATCCTAATGTATTCATGTGTTATTAAAATTTATATATATATATATGTATCTTTATTGTATTTTCATTTTCGTAAACGAAATTGTATTTCAAGAATCTGGCTCGTGTACGACAAGTCGCGTACAGCGAATTTATAATTCACAATACAAAAACACGGTGTTCTCGCCGCAATGCAGATTTTAGAATACTAAAACTTGCTTCCAATTCCGTGTCTAGTTATCCTTTTGTCATTTGGAATAAGTAGAATGACACGAAATTTACATTTGCAACTTACAAGATTTTTATGAAACGATCATTATGTCGAATCTATAGTGATATGCTACTGTATCTGTTTAACTAAAACGACGACAATTACTTAACTAAATATAAAGTGTTAGTATTAAGTCACTATCTACACTATGCCATGACATGATAAAAAGATCCATAGACTAACGAAAATAATGAATATAGCCCAACTGATTGGCAGGTTGAAGTAGCGGTGGGTAAGACACATGGGCACAGATGAGATGGCCGTTGAAGCCTTAAGATTCTGGAGTGAAAACCACGGATCAAGAAAGCTTAGTGTATACGATCTTTGAAAGTCGTCGGAAAAGGTTGCTTCATACCAACCGATTCGAATCCGATTTGACCTATTTAAAATCAACGATACACATATCTAAGGCGCAAAATAGCAGTTTCGGTGACATTATAACATCGTTGCACAAATGAGTCTTGTTTTCTGGCAATGTCACTAACCATTTATATCTGTGTTTTAGCTTGATTTTTATGTCACTTATTTATCTTTTGATTCTCTAGGACACTCTCCGGCTTTCTCTCCGTTCCTCTTTGAAGTCTAACTATTGTAAAGGATATTTTTAATAATCTTTTGAAAATGGACACAAAATATAATCCCGCTTAGTTTGCTATAACCTCTTTTTTTAGATGAGACTGTTTTAAAGTGAAGATTGATACTAAAACAAATAATTAATGAATAAAATGATTGACGTACCTAACCTTGCTATATTGTTCACAGCACAGATGCTTAGAGTACACTTATATGTTTAAGCTCAAAAGGAGTCCCTCGTGTATCTGTGACCCAGGTACTGTCCCTTGTATGCAGGGTTTAGAGTGGCTTGTGAAATGTAAATGGGTAGAGCAATGCACACCATTTCCATTTCAAGCAATTCAAGCAATGGCTTGCGACAGCATCGCTTGCCTATTAGGGGAGAAAAAGAACCGCCACACTTTCTCGAGGTTCTTTTACAAGGTAAAAAGTGATGAAATTAAGCATAACAAAACCGTGTAACAAGAAATGTGGCGATGCTTGAATCTGATGTAAATTAATACTATAAGAATGATAGAAAATATGAAGAATGAAAGAGAAAAAAAAAGGAAATTTTAAAGAAAGAGAGAGAGAGAAAGTGACAACAGGAAGGTTTATATCGCTATCTCCAAAATTAGATTAAGGATGAGAGGCCACCGATATCATGTGCCATAAAAAATAAAAAAACCTATGCTACACTAAATTTCAAAATTGGAATCGAGGCCAAAATTAATTAAAAATATTTTCGACGGTCGTATTCGAGTGTTGTAGACTCTAGTGATCAGCGAGCAAAAG
Organism: Battus philenor; assembly: GCF_028537555.1. Taxonomy (NCBI): domain Eukaryota; kingdom Metazoa; phylum Arthropoda; class Insecta; order Lepidoptera; family Papilionidae; genus Battus; species Battus philenor. Next base: position 10,912,060 of record NW_027181684.1, read on the forward strand.
ACAGTTAATGCAATCGAGAAGGCCTTAAGCGATACGGCTAAATTGCAAACGTAATAACATCGAAGCTGGTATCGTTGCAGAATCAGGGTAATTCAGTTAGGCGCAGGGCCGCACGGCGCATCAGGTGATAGAGATTTTCCTTTGCAGATGCCCGCCCATTTCATTACGTTTGAACGGTATTCTACATTTTAGCGCATGTAGATTTTTCTGGCCAAAGCACAAAGGCAGACTACGTTCTTTTTAATTTAAATTTATTGTGATTCTTGATTAATATTGCACAATTACTAGGCGAGCATCACACCATTTTCGCCATGAATTTTTATAACAACATTAACGATGACTTTAAGTTCTTAATAGACACAGAGTTATTATAAAATACCGTATTAGTAACGGCTTAATAAAATGAAAATGATATTTTATATTCATACTTATACACAAAACATTGCGAACCACACATTCATATACGTCTTGGGACTAATAATCGACTAAGCAATTAAAGTAAACATACGGATTTCTCTAAGAGATCTAATCATGGAAGAGTAGATCTTTAGACGGACGAAAGTAGCTGGTATAATTCAACGGGTTGGCAAGTATAAGTGTCAGTAAGTAAGCCTTAAGGCGTATAAACCACGGACCGGGAAACACAGCCTTAGTCGTTCATGCAGAAAGTAAACAGACAACCCTGCCAAGGTCATCATAAGAAGCAACGATCTTATCGGAAACCTTTAGGTGAGACCTAAACCAGTGGAACATCCAGCTATGTTGATGATGAAACTTAGTTCTCGTAATATCAAGCATAAATAAAACTCAGAGAAATAATTTTAGAAAAAGAACTCACTAGATAAAATAGCTTATAAAAAAATTGCCAGCGATTTATCGGCCTCCACGCTGTATTTCGAATTTCAACACTAACGTTACAGGCATAATCGATTTCGCACAATACAAAAACGTTAGCCCCCGATATACGGCCCTGAGCCGAAACGTTCAAAAGGCTCTTTACCATAATATTCGGCGATACAATCCGCCTGTCAAACAATACGCGATATTATTGAGTTCGGGGCCCCACATGTTTTATGTAACAATCTTAACATCTGCGCAAGCAACGAAACGAAGGACAGGAAAGAAATAACTTTCCATCAACAGTTCTCGTCCAAATTAATAGAGAAATGTATGTAGTATTAGGGAAAACTCTAATGAAGATTAAGGTTAGAGAGAGAACTATCCTTTTTACTCCATTTCATCACATCTGTTCAAAGGTCAAGTTTTTCCTTGGACGTTTTGATCTCCGGGTACTTATGACTATTCAATGATGAAGTCATTCAAAGTTAACTTCAAATTTAAAGCACATCGATCATCAACTTAAACTTATCTATATATCTTTCTATGTAACCTATACCTATATAAAGAAATATACAGTAATACCATAATTACCAAAGTCTTGCATTGTACGAAAAAACTTTTTTTTTTTTACAAAATCTAAATCAAAATATTTTTAATTCGAATAGTCTGTTACACGCACTTTCGAATTGTCAATCAATATAAAATGTGGGCATTATTGGCCCCAGAGAAAGCTACAGGCAATTCTGCTAAGAAAATCCAGTGCGAAACTCAATAGTTGCTCTTTACGAATATAGTTTTATAAAGGGTAGTTGACAATAATTATCTTCCTGAATGTGGATCACCAACATTAAATTCCACGCAATAACGTCAGTATAGTATTTTTGGGTAGAATAATGTACATTTTTCAGTAATTTGACGTGAATATTGGTTATAAATCTCTATTAAATTTATTTTTCATACATAATTGTTGCTATAAATGGTTTATTTAATTTTGAAGACCAAAATATGTCTAACTCTAAGCAATTATTATTAAAAGATTGAATAAATACCTAAAGTGATAAGTTTGAAAGACGCTTTATCTATTTATTTTTTGTAATAAATGGCGACCGGCCAATAATATTTGACAGTATGAAATCTTTCGAAGTAGTAGTAGTACCAAGAAATACAAAAGCAGTATTTTTTTTTAAATTTTAATATTAAAATTGAACAAATTGTTGTAAATTAGAAATTTTCAAATCTGAATCGTAACTTAATAAACTTTGAAGCTATACATTATATTTTAGTAGTCTGAAACTCGAAAAGCGTCGGCTATCAAAACTTCGTGAATTATTAAAACGACCCCCAGGTTTTTATTGTAAGAAAGTAAAATTGTATTCATGGATGCTAAGTTTCGTCATGCGATTATTGTACGCCCAAATTAAAAGACTATGACAAGAGGATTACTTGTTACTTTTTTTTTTAAATATTCAATGATTAAATATTTCGCTCTTGCAGCCGCCGCGGATATCCAAGGGTTGCAGTAATGACTCAGGAGGTCAAAAGACAGGAAGTCATCAGTCAGGATCTTTTCGGCCATGGGGCCAAGTGACGACCACGAACCTGTAGAAGCAACAAGCGTAGGCCTCCACTGGTTAGACCGACGATATGGTCAAGGTCGCGGGAAGTCGCTGGATACAGGCAGGACTATCTGCAGGTGAGGCCTATACTTTGCAGTAGGCATTTATCGTCGTTTCAGCCCATAGACTTCCACTGCAAGCCATAGGCCTCCCCCAAAGATATCTATGGGGGGACATACCATAATCCCCACGCTTAGCGGGAAGGTTGCCTATTGCAGTGTGGTAATATGGTACGCAGAGAATTCTACTGGCCATCCTCTGAAATTTTGTTTGCGAGCAGTTTTAACCCTATAAAATTAGGGCAAAAAGTTTGAAATATATAACATTGTATTTGAAAATCGAACCTTCGCCATACGATTACAGGTCTTAGTCCTCTACCGCTGGACTACCACTACTCAATCGGCTGACATGATGCTTTAAATTGAATAATAAAAGTGTGCGTAGGAGTCTGAGGTGTACTTGCCTGGGGCATGTGAACGGTTATGTAATTGCAATGGTATTTATAAAAAGGCGTTCTCTTAGAGGCCTTCCGTTTTTATTCACACAGTCAGCGTATAAAAATATCGAATCAACGGCCGATAGCCACAGTGCCCCTAAATTAAAAAACCCACCACTAGACAACAAAGTAACAGGGTTACTGTAGCAATACAAGATCATGTCCCGTTACCGGTCTCCCCTGGTTCGTTTCGTTAAATAATGAAATTATATGAAAATTTGCAAATATTTCTTTAACCAAATTAACACATATTATACTTATATTGTTAAAAGTTGAGATTTATTCTTTACGTTCATTCCTGTATAAATTAAAATAAAATAACACAGCACAATTATAATTTATGAAACAGACACTAACTACAATTAATTAATGTCAAACAAATTACGGAAATAAAACTATATTGTTCGAAGGATTATAAAATAGCCTATCTAGTAGATTATATTTTGTAATAGTCTCAGTTTTGGAATAATAAAAAAATGTCGATAGTCCCAGCGTTTTCGATTTCTCGATTGAGCTAAAGAAACCCACCGTCGGTATATTTGTCTGTAGGTCACGTTGATATTTTTTCTCGGCAACAAAAGTGTTAATGAAGCGACGGTAACGTTTAAATAAGGGCAACGTTAAATTATTCATACAACATCGAGCTTATCAAAGTACACAGTGAGCCCTGCGCTTATGTGAAATATTCAAATTTTATGCTAATAAATTGAACGGGAGCCGAAGTTCGCGCAAAGCACACAACACTGCCGCGTGTGAGAAGGTTGCGTCCCCGCCGGCGGTTCAGTTTTAAACTTTGAATAAATGTTTACGATAAACGTAATCTCTAAAGTTTTTTTTCATTTAAGAATGTAAAATTTTATTTAGTTAATGTAACAATAACACTTTGTTTCTTTTTTGCATTATGAAACTTTTTGTGATATTTTTTGATGAAATAACGGCAAACATTTATATAACAATACCGTGCATATTTAACACAAATCTAACAATGTGAAACATGTCAAATAAAATTGTGAAGTTAGAAATAGATGTATTTTTTGTTAAAGTATGGTCATATTCATTTAATTATCAAATAAGTATATAATGATTACAAGTTATTATTATATAATTATTTAATAATAACTGATATCCGCTGAGGCCAAAAGGACATTTTGCATTAGAAATAGCAATGATGAATACATTCGACTCAATTTTTTTTTAAATAACGCGCCGTGAACGCGGTGTGGGTATGCCCCCACTACCTAGAAGGACAACATAGTTAAGGTTGCGGGAAGTCGCTGAATGAAGACAGCCCAAGATCGGTCTTTAGGCTAAAAAGAAGGAGAAGAGACCACATAACGGAGGACCACAGATATCCTCTGGAAACTTAAGACTCTGAATAGAAGACCGCAAATATACAAACGCAATGTTGGATATACGTATAACGTTAGATGCAGGCCGTTTACAAACGGAAATCTATAAGGGAAGGAACGTTACTAATACACTAAAATTAAAGTTATTTTAAATAAAACGCTACGTCATATTACTGGCCATCATCATGAAAAAACAAACGAAATAATAGTGACCAGTTATATTGTTAAAAAATATGTAAAGAAAACAGGGCTGTATATACCTGGATGTTCTCCTGCAAATAATAAAACAATAAATATCATTCGCGTTAGTATATTTCAAGAGCTGTCAATAGTTCGTACAATTTAAATTTATAGCGACATTCAAAAATGTATGAAACAAAGAGTAGTAATATCAAGACTTGAATTATATAGGTGAAGGTATGTCGTAAATCAAGTCACTGTAAGTATATGTAGCATTCATGTCCTCTTTGTATTGAATGAACTTTGTAATGAATGGTCTTTTTTGACTCTTTCTTATTTAATAAACTTTATTGAAAATCTTGAAAGGTTCAACTTTAAGTTACCGCAAAGGCTGTATAACAGAACTAAATCAGTTGAGTAATATGTACGGTTTTTTCGAACCGGACAGAAACTGCTGTTCAAATGTCATTTGCAGATCCCGTGAGTTAATTTTATTTTTTTTTGGTTTATAAAGGCCCCCTTTTTGGGGACGCCTCGTTCTCTCCCTGCCTTGTATGGGTCAGGGATATTACAACTAAGTAAAGTATTATTTTCAGTTTATTCTCTTATCTCTCTTTCTCCTTTTAATTCTTCACTATCTCTTGTATTATAATTTTCTTCTGTCCTTTACAATTAATATCTTTTTACAAATTCAAATCGTTCCCTTTTGCATCAACTTCATTTCCTCGTCTTCGTTTCTAGATCACAGTATGCTACGTTATCAGTTTGCACAATATCACAGTGTTGACTCAATTTTTTGGTTTTATTTACAAATTCCATGAGTTGGAGATGATAGGGCGCAGAGGGCGCCTGGCGTAAGATCTCTTTTAAAGTAGAACACTCCAGAGCTCTTGGGAAGCCTTGGCTTGGGACACTGCGTACTACTATAATAACGGATTAGGAGGCCGCCGACCCTTTAGATTGCTTTGGTGGATGTTCTATTAATTTTAACTAAATACGTAAAGCAAGATATGTAAACTATTATAAACAAATATTTAAACCAATTTATGAAAGACAGATACGTAAAACAAATTACGTCCCCAATATGGCGACTTTATAGATAGTTTTAATAAAACTTTCCAGAAAGTAAATGTAAGAATAAGTAAAATCTTTATATTCAAATAAGCACTTCAGGTCGTCTTACAGTCACAGATTTATGTTTGTGCGCAATAATTGTCTATTATTATGATTTTAAATCAATAAGCGCGTTCAAAAATATGTTTTATTAATACAATATTTCTTGAATAGTGACAACCAATTAAATGTAGATGATACGAAATTTATCGGAATGACTAGTTTATTAAATATAATTAGCTGTGACCGCCACTTGTCTACGTGGAATTTAACAAAAACTTATTTAGTGTATATAGTTATTATTTTCGTTTAAAATAAAAATAGCTTTAGTTACTTCTTACTACATTAGCAAAACATGTCAATATAAGCCCCATCAAAATCAGTCTAGCCATTTCAGTGATTAGTCGGAACAAACACACAAACAAAAATTTTAAAAATGTATATGTTCATATGCGTTTGGTACGAAGCGGTTATTTGAATATTATAAACAGATACTCCAATTTCATTTATTTTTATGTATAGATTAATATACAGAGTGATTGTTTAAAGTTGTAAAAGTTTAAAAAGATAAATGTGTTACTCACTTGCAGTTAATTAATTTATGGTACATATGCTTTTAAAAAATAAATGATAAAAACTTTTTAAAATATTTAAAATTGTTTATTGTTTACTGTTTGTTACTATAAGCTTTGCAGTGTCTTAGAAGTTATTGGCCTGTCGCATACTAACAGAAAAAAATAATAAATTTTACTTTATTTTTATTTCAGAATAATCGCTTTATACATGGTGATTAGAAAAAGATGAAAAACTTTAGTTTTTTGCTGACATCTGACAATTAAATTATATTCATCTTTATAATTATTTACAACTAGAACCAAACATCTTGTATAATATAACTGTTTTTACAAAAGCAAGCACGCTGTTACAAATATACCTACGTAGAACCTCATAGGGCAGCCCCTACTGCTGTTAAAGACAAATCCACATTTATTTCGGAGTCCGTTCATAAATAAAACATACCCAACGAGAAACTATCACTCGTAGGGCAAGACTCTTAAGTCAACACCTCGAAGTCAACACGCATTATGATAAATAGCTTGACCCGGATGTTGCCAAGTTATATAAGCACTGTCGGATATTAACTTGGTGGTTCGTCGTGTAATAAACAAATAACTTTAGCCCGTGACTTCATTTTTATTCTTTGTCTGGCGAATCGAAATAATGTTAAGGCTGGGCCAGAAAGAAGTTTACTTTAAAAATGATATTAAAAAATCATGTGATCATTTAATGAATATATAGTTTTTTAAAGAAAAGATGTAATTAATATCTTGAAGAGTATATCATCTAGATGACTTCCAAATCTTCGTGGGCTTTTTCAACGACCAAAGATGATTAGAAACAAAGTTGCAAGTTTAAGTAATTTTATTTTGTTTATTCGAACCGCTGCCATTTATATTAATTTTTTTTGGTTTAATTCAACAAGTATTGTTAATATATAATTATAATGTTCATGAGATTTTATGATAAAAATCATAACACAGGGCCATAACACCTCCGTACTATATGACTTTTCTTGGGAAAATTATCACCATGAAAGGTTGCATACTCGGACGACAGGTGTGAGAGCCTTCAAGAGGTGAACCTTTAGGTCACCTTCTTCATATATTTATATATATATATATATATATATATATATATATATATATATATATAAATATATATACACACACATAAATTATAATAAACTAATTAAGTTATTATAAACAATGACTAATTTTTATGAATGCATGGTAACACGAATTTTAAAAAACTTTTTCCTGCTATACTTTCATTACGTTTACATTATTATTTTAAAAAAAAACAATGATTTTTAGGTAAACTATAGAGCAGTACGTTCACTCTTTTAAAGCTTTTTCACCTATTATTAATTACGTTGTTTATATATTGCCACAAACTCTCTTATCTTATCAGCTTTGCTTATAAAGCAGGCTTCTGTAAAGCTATTTTAAAAGATGCAGTAACTCAAGCTACGTGTAATTCGCGCATCTCAACCCGTACTCAAGAGCTCAGGTAAGAACAAGTTTATATAAAATATAGTTTAGGTTCCCGGCCACAGTGGAATGGCACGATATCCTCGTGCGGTGGATGCATAATTCACAAGTTGCTGTAATGAACTGAACCGTCCGCAATGCAGCCTTCCGGCAGCGGCCGTCTCCTTTCGGTTTCGTCCTGTGATGCCTTTGATTCCGTCTACTTCTCATATGAGAAACACGCTATACATATATTAAAACCTTTTTAAAATGCAACTTTGAGTTAAGCAAACTGTTTTTATATTTCTACTAACTTTGTCGGTGCACGAGTACTTAACGTACACCACGTGTCTTTTGTTATGATAGATTTAAATATGCAGTGTGTATAATGTATATGTATATATATATATATATATATATATACATATATATATATATATATATATATATATATATGTGTTTTTTTTTTTTTTTATAGAGGTTTAAAAATACGTTTACGTATCATAGGGCCTGATGTTGGTGCCCCGTATGTCGGACTCGATCTAGATCAATACCGACTAAAAACAATCCTCTCTCTTCGGTATCCCTGGTCCCCACGGCATGGCCGTTAGGCATTACTTCGCGGGGGGGATTTAGCCGCAGCTTTCTCTGATAGAGTGGCTGTTCAGGCCAACTTCCTCCGCTCTTGCTCTATTTTACGCAACTCCTTTAGCACCGTCGTACAGTACGCGCTCGTAAGTTCCCAGGCCGAAGGCGAGGATAGCATTGTAGCTATCAGAGTTTCAGGATAGATTTTGCATCCTACACCTTCTTCCCAAGACCTCCTGGCTTCGTTAAATCGGGGGCAGACGAAAAAGACATGCTCTGCATCTTCAATCATTCCGACACAATTAGGACAGTCAGGGGAATCTTCGTATTTGAACCTATGGAGATACGCTCGATAACAGCCGTGGCCGGATATCATCTGAGTCAGGTAGTAGTTCAACTCTCCATGATCTCGGTTTACCCATGACTCTAGGTTTGGTATAAGCTTACGCGTCCATTTTCCTTTCGTCGACTTATCCCAGGACGATTGCCACTGTTGCAAGCTTTTCAGTCTTCCCCGAATTCTAAGTTCAGCTGAAGTTGGGTCTGATTTGCTTTTTTTGCTACGGTACAGATCAGTTCTTTCGTCTGCAAGAAGCGCAACAGGAACCATACCTGCTATCACGCATGCTGCATCCTCCGATACTGTACGAAAGGCGCTAGCTACCCGTAGAGTGCTGACTCTATAAACAGAGGCGATTTTCCGTCGGGACTCCTGTTTGCTCAGTGCGTCGGACCATATGGGTACTCCGTACATAAGCACTGACGTAGTCACCGACGCTAATAACTTCCTTCTGTTTTGCTTGGGACCTCCGACATTAGGCATGAGTCGGCAGAGTTTAGCTGTCACCAGAGACGCTTTCGCTGCTGCTCTCTCAGCCTGATCTTTAAAGTTTAGCCTACGGTCGATCATTACTCCAAGGTACCGTATAGCTGGTTGAGTTGCGATTTCACAGCTGCCGACATTGAGTGTGATGGTCTCCGCAACTCTCCTGCCAGTAATGAGCACTGCTTCCGTCTTCTGCTCAGCCAGTTCTAGTCCGACTGACTCCACAGGGTGATTACTTGGAAGGATCTTTCAAATGCCCACTTCACTTCCTCCACGTGTTTCGCTACTATAACGACTGCTAGATCATCAGCGAATGCGACGAGTTTAGTTTCGCTGGGTAGATGTTTCTTTAGGAGTCCATCGTACATAGCGTTCCACAAAAGTGGCCCTAGTACTGACCCCTGTGGGACGCCTCCGGTGACTTTGTACTCCTCCGTCCCGATTTCCGTAGTGTATATGAGGACCCTATCAGAGAAGTAACTAGCGACTATTTTACGTAGGTATAGAGGTACATTCAGTGAGCTAAGTGCCCCCATGATGACCTCCCATTTTGCTGAGTTAAAGGCGTTTTTAATGTCCAAGGTGGCAACCAGGCAGTATTTTATCGAGCCTCTCTTCCATCTTTTCCCAGACACTGCTAGTTTTGCTATATTGACTACTTGCTCTATAGCGTCTAGCGTAGACCGGCCTTTTCTGAACCCATACTGTGAGTTAGCTAGGTGGGGTTCAACTGCTGCTTCGATCCTGCTGTGGATAATACGTTCTAGTATTTTCCCCGCAGTATCCAGCATACAGAGGGGCCGGTATGACGATGGCTCGTCTGGTGGCTTCTTACCTTTAGGGAGAAGTACCAGTCTCTGTCGTTTCCACGCGGTAGGAAAGGTGCCTTCCAGTAAGCAGCTATTGTAGGCCTCCAAGAAGACTCCTGGTGTTGCTACAATTGCTTGCTTAAGATATATATATATGTGTGTGTGTGTGTGTGTGTGTGTGTGATAAATATATATGTGTCTAAAATATATAACAGTTCATTTGTCAGGAAAAAACTGTCTTACACCAATTTCTAACCACCTGTATAAAGTGATATCTCTGAATTGTGTTATTTTTTAACCTATAACTTTTGGCAGCAATAAATAATTTTAACACGTTCACTGCGGCTTGAGGTCGATTCAGCCTCATGGTAAAATTTGCACTGGTGCGGCGCGTAAAACTCGTGTTTTCTCTCTAGTGCGGCGGCTGTTTACACTCAACCGTATGAGGTATGACAAAGACAAATATAGCTTTCTTTATGTCTGCGAAGCATTGACTCAATATTGTAAAAAAATATTGATGAACATGAGGCAGAAAAGGCCTCAACCGCACTACTAGGAAGTTCAGCTTGAGGCTGATTCGACCTCAGCCGCACCTGCTGAAAGTTCTTCAAAATTGGGCCCACAGTGAACGTGTTAATTAGAAATAAACCTAATTTTAATAATGCTTTCTGATATATATTAACATTACGCTAGCTATTATTTTTTAAACAATTAATTTCTGGATATAGCGTACCAAACATTAAATGATAGCAAATCAGCTATATATTCACCCCTTTAAAGTTTTTACACCAATACCAATCAACCTTTATACTTAATTATTTTAGAAGATAGCATTAGATCTAATCTTTAATAACCATCTTCTATCGAGATATGTATTGCGAATTCCTCCCACGTGATCTGATTACCGGTTATATTATTATTATTTATAGTGAATACTTGTGTATATTATAAGAAGACTATCTCAGAAACCTAATTTGGACAGAAATTAGAATCAAATTGATATATAATAGCATCCATATCAAATAAGTCTACGCGGGTCCAGCGTTTTTATAGCAAAAAGCGAAAACATTCATTTATTTTTGTGCATTTTCAAATGATCGATTCTCTCTTGCGCGGACGTCGATTGTGGTTGACTTTATTTTCATGGTATATAATTAAATAAATCTTATTATAGTATTCAAGAATTTTTTGTTCATCAAAATGTGTAGACCTTAGTATGTTGACTCATTAGCAGGTATGAGATTATTATGTACCATGTTTCATACAAGGTTAAATTTTAATTAAAAAAGCAACTTTCGAGTTTTCGACTGACTCTTCTCTATAGATTAACATTTCTAGCCGGTGGTAGCTCAATAATAGACTAACTACACAAGAAAGAGACCAATATTTAGCCACTTCCGCACATGTAGTGGTAGTCGTGCAAAAGAGTTCACCGCACACAGAGTCAACTTCTGTGTTTGGCACTAATCGGTGTAACATAACTCCTGAGGATGCCTCGTGGAGGGGTGAAACGCGAGTTGAGTGATTTGACGGTGGCAGTTGTGTAATTCGCATTGTTTGCCGCATACGCATTTATCAGCGGGCTGGCGGGCGGTGAACTTTTATGCACGACTACCACTGCATGTGCGGAAGTGGCTAAATATTGGTCTCTTTCTTGCTTAGGATGGACTTCCGCAAGGTAACCCCTGATTCCATTAAAGACTAACTACACTTATCTTTTTATAATGTTAAAAGTAATTCACATATATTTATTAATTAAAGTACATATACATGCTTACATAAGTATTAATATTTTTAATGTTAAGTAATAATTAAATTGTTTACAGTTAAGAGTTATAAATATAAGCAGTAGGCAATAAATTTCTCATTACATATAAAAAACCTTAATCGTAATTTCGTTTTAGTATGAAAACACTGAGTCTAGAAGAAATTATATAAGATATTATTAATAATCAAAAGATATCATGAAGAAATTCTCAAATAAGTATGCATAAAGTTAACATCAGATAAAGCGGATAGTTTCGTCTTGTTGGCGTATAGATAATGGCGACATTTACAAAATCTTTCCTACGTCCACTTCACGTATACGCGGCTCACTGTGGCTGACAAATCAGCTTCTTTGCCTCACTAAAGTGACGTCATTTCTCAGAGACACGAAGTTCCCGTGTCTAGAGCTTACGATGGAATTCTTTGCTTTATTTATGTAACAGTAAAATAGACAAATTAATTTTAAAACGTCTCGCTGCGTCTTTGTAAATATTTCTCTGTGATTCTTTGATATTATTGCGAGAGCGGCGTAACTTGAAATATTGCACCTGAGTCTAAGGTAAAGAGTAAATATTTTTTTTTAGTTTGTGCTCGAAAGTGTCGAGTAAAGCATGGCGTATAATTTATATTAAATAATATACTATTATCTTTATTGTATACACTAAGACACATTTAAAGATTTTAATAATATTAAACAAAAGAGTAGGCAGTTTTATCACACTAGGAAATCTCTTACGGACTTCCGTAGTGTGGAAATAGTAGAAGTATCAATAATAGGTAGTTAATGTGTACAAAACATACATACATACAAACATTTTTGTTTTTGTGCCCTGTACATAATTATATCTATGACTATTATACAACCATATGTTTATGTATATCTTAGCTAAATAATATTATTTTTTTTCTTAATTCACGAAATTTGATCATAATGTCCAATACATTTTTGTACTATCATTCTTAGCCATTCTCATTGCAAATGGTGATTAAGTTTAATGTTTTGAGATATAAATATAAGTAATTTTCAGCGAAAACCTTTAAAATGTGTACATCCATTTCCTTTCATCCTGTATGAAGTGATCGTTTCAACGCATAGACGCCCACTGCAAGGTATACCTGCCCAAAGATAACCATGGGGCGATATCTATAATCAACACGCTTGCCAGGCGAACGATCGCAGTTTGATATTATGTTATCAGAGCACGCAGCTGCTCATCCTCTGGAACTTTTTAAATTATTTATGCCCAAAGTGTGAATATGATAAGTTTGTATCCCGAGAATCGAATCCGCAACTTAGGATCGCAAGTATCAGTACTCTACCAATAAGCTATAACTACTATGAAGTGATGATAACTATGAATCTATTGGAATGCGATATGCCAATAATTTTTAGCTGTGCAAAGTTTTGCAGAGACTGACAGCAAACAATAATATTTTTTTTAATGTACAGTAATATACATTTTTAAACGCTTTTTCTCGCTATATCATAACGATATTCATAGTAACATGTTTACCCCTGTACTTCTGTTCAGCTTTTACATCTATCCAATCAACGTGTATATTTTCACTGAATTTTGTGGACAATGTAGATTAAATATACCTTCCTTTAGGCGCTATAAAATTAGCTGCTCTCGTGCAGACAACTATGCACTTATATAATGCGCGGCAATGTAATGTCTCTTAATCATATTAAATATTTAACAAGTGTAAATAATTTTCTGGTCGCTCGATGCGGGCAGCGCAGAACCGATCTTTGTCGCGATCTTTGGGAGAGACCTATACCTTGTAGAGTGTGTCCATCAACTGAAAAGAAAAAAAGAAGAATTAACCTAGGTAATTAACTCGTCTTACTGCTTTAATAAGTATATATATATTCTATTGAATTAACTATGTTCTATATTTAATTTAATCAGGAGTTACCTTGCGGAAGTTCATACTAAGTAAGAAAAGGACCAATATTTAGCCACTTCTGTGAACGGAACGGAAATGGCTAAATATTGGTCCTTTTCTTACTTATGTTCTATATATTATTTCACTATGTTCACATTACGTTTAATATCTCTACTTAACATATCATAAGTAAATTGAGAGCAAATGCATTCATCTCTATTAGTATGCTCATAGATTATATAAATTATATTTAAATGCTAAATATGTGCTGCCATTTAGATATAGGGGATATTCATAACCGTGAAGTAAAAATAATAAAATAAATAAATAAAACTTATATCTAATATTTATCAAAATATAAAAGCTTAAATCACTTAACTAACAGTAGTGGATTAAAGTGACAAGATTAGTCGCTCGCCGCGTCACAGAGCACGTGTAGTGTGGTCCCAACGATAATTACTTAAATAGCCAGCATAAAGGCACGAGTCAGGCTAAAATTCAGCTCGAATTCTAGAACCGCTAAAATATGCTAAGCACTAAATATTAACTCGGCTTAATGTTCTTGATAACATTTTTGACATGATTTATAAACAAAATATAAACGGATCACATGGTGAGCTTTATCTTTCTGTATAGTATTTTTTTTTCTATTGCAGTAATGTCTTCCTTCAAGCGTTCCAACGCTTTCTGAAATGTTAGTAACAGTAACAGATCAAGTCGAGCTTTTGCCCTCTTGCTTGAACTTGCCGAGGGCAGACGGACCAAGCCGATGTCCCCTAGAGGCCTTTGAGCTTAGTCACTTCATGGAGCGTCCGCCGAAGCTGCCTACAACTTGACAGCCTCCCAATCCAGTAAAATTGTAGTACGTATCGTCCCAATCCTGGGCTCCTCTAGGAACCCTGAAGCCTTGCTAACATAAAAAATGTTTTAGGCTAAGTTACTTCAGCACCCTGCACCCTCATTGCTTCTGTAAATGCCACTTGGACATTATTGTGCTGTAACTTTATTTCAGTTTCTTTCAAAGTAAGATATTTTTCTCTATTCTTCTAATGACGTACGCTATCATTACAGATCGCCTACTTCTAGATAAAGGCCTCTCCCATAAATTTTCAATAGCACCTGAAGTCAGTAAACTATATCCAGCATCTTCTTTTCAGCAATGACGTAGTAGTTTATTTTTATCTTTTATGTTCCTGAATTTTCAAGAGCTTAGTTTAACAGTAAAATCTCACTCACAGATCATATTAGTTCAAACTAACACCGATAATCCGATGTAGGTACTTAGATGAACGAAAGTAAATGATATAATCCAGAGAATTTGCAAGTTGAAGTGGCAATGAACAGGTTACGTAGCGCAGAACAGATAGCCGTTGGAGTACTATCTTTCTGCAGTAGAGACCAAGGCTGGCAAACTCAGCCAGGAACATTAGTTGTTAAAGTCCTCAGAAAACGTTTCAAGCAGGTCACTTCCAAACGGTTCTATTGAGTATTAATAGGGGAGGCCTATGCCCCGCTGTGTACGTCTTACAAATGAAATTTTTACTATTTCATTTTTAATTTTCCCATATTATATATATATGATATATATGAACCTTTTCGTAACTCAAAATAAATTTAAAAAAATATTCTAGCTATGTTTTTTAAATACTCGTAATTAATTGTAAATTATGTCATAAGATTTATAAGAGTAGTTAAACATGGTGTGGGGAGATCCCTCACTAGGACGACAGAAGACAGGTAAGATCGCGGAGAATCATTCGATGTGGACAACGAAAGAGCGGTCATTATGGCGATCTTTATACGAAACCTAAGCGTTGCAGTGACCTCTACTAGCTGACATGATGAATGATGATGAATAAGATATTAATGATTCTAAAATAAAACATTGTTTTAGTTTAGTAAGTTATTACTTACTGAATAACTTTTTAGACGATTAGCTTCCCAGCTGCATTTGAATGCTAGTTCTTATATTACGAGCGGAGAAAAAAGATGCTCCGTTAGAAGTAGAGGAATAATATAAATACATAAAAATTAAGAAAAACCGTAAAAAAGTACTGTTTTTATATCGTTAGAGAGATAATAAATTTTTCAATGAGATTTATTATAATTGTTGAAAATGTTCTCGTACAAATAAAACTCGTAAGAGAATTGTTTGAAACATTTAAAGCTGTTCCAACATTTTGGTACATAAACTACAAGTTTCCTTGAAAAAGGCAACTCAAATTTCTGAATTAAAAGTAGGATTTCGTGAGCCAGTGAATGTATAATTCACAACTCGTAATGTACTGTGCTTTCCCGCAATGCAGTCCTAAAACCCAAGCGAACATCGAACATAGCGTGCGGGCGTACCACTGTCATATTATTCTCAAAGGAATGAAATTGCATTCGAGTAAATTACCCGAATTACATATTATTCCTTCGAAATATTTTTGCCGATAATTTAAAAAAAAAATCATTCGTATCAACTGGCAGCTAACAGTGTGTTGAAAAAATACAACATATATGTCATTTTAGACAATTTTATAACATTGACATAAGCTCAATTGGCGGGAAAAGATTTTTTTTAATTCCGTTTTTGTATTCCTCACGTATTACTAATGTCTACTCCGAAAAGAAAATTACAATTTTATTTACGTAATATGAGAAGTGTTTTCGAATCTAGAATAAAATAAAATTATACAATTGTAGGATTTTCTATATAGGTTATAAAACATTGATATACAGATTAAATTTTTAGTTTAATACTGGTAAATTCAGCATTTTTCCTGTTCTTAATAGCAAGTCTCATATAAAGCATAAGATATTTATTTATATAATATTTTCGTGTTTCCACGTATTTCTCAAACAAATCGCTTTGAAAATTTTAGTTTACGAGATGTGGTAGTAAAAAATACTTTTTTTTATTAAATATAGGGGTAATGTTTTTGCGTACCCGGTTTAGCGAGGTGCAACGTCATGTTATGTTGTATTTGCACTGTCTATGCTCCCTTCGATGTTCCTCCATCACCGCTGCAAAGTGAGATCACGAAAATTCCCCTACTGCAATTAAACTTACTAAAACGGCTAAATAAACTATATGAATATCAAAAACAAACGGAATTATTTAATTATTCATTAATTATCTAGATTTTAGACTAGACACAAAATTCAAACCACATACCGAAATAATTATTTTTGTTGCAAATATCTTGTAAATGCGGTAAATTCTAACGCCATCTCTTTATCATAAATGACACTATCTTACGAAATTGTTGAATGAACGCGCATGCGCTTTAAAAATCGATCCAGGTTAACTGTACGTAAATAATGTAATAAGATAATAAAAATCGGCATCTCTTCGTAGATTTTATTCAAATTAAGTATGCTAGTAATTTTATGTAAGTAATTATTAATTAATTTGTGTATTTTATATTAAAAACTCATCATTTACTTCAATTTTTATTTATAGTGAAAATAATAAAAACTGTTTTTAGTATTGATTTAAATAAAAAGAACAATATTCTTTATATATTTATATATGTAATGAGGTATTATAAAACAAAATTTCAGTTTCGTAACAAGCGTAATAATAAAATTATTCTGATTCGGCGCAATACAACTCGACGTGTTACGTTTTCCCGCCAGTCGCGGCGCTACTGTCGCCGCGTTGTCCCGGGCGTATCTGTCAAAAATTGACGAAGAATTCTTTTGATCAACACAATCTTAAATAAACTGTTCGTTGTTACAAATGTAGGCATAAATTATTTACAACAAGTTAAATTTGCATACATGCATATTATTTGTGCGAGTTAATATTTTTGTAGTGAAACATGATCTCAATCGTTGTTTTTGCATTGTTAGCAACATGTGACGTTAGTGTAGGCAATCCCGATGCGAAGAGACTTTACGACGATTTGTTAAGTAATTATAACAGACTTATTCGGCCGGTCGACAAAAACAATAACACGGTGCTAGTGAAACTGGGTCTGCGGCTGTCACAACTAATTGACTTAGTAAGTTCATTAAATAATTTTTATCTTATAATTTAAGCACCAAAAAATTTATCAATAAATTTCTTAATAAGTCGGTTAATAATTAATTCTTTTATATTTAGATATCTGTATATAACACTGCTAATTATCTGTAAAACCATTTCTTTAATATATTGTAAGTATTGGTAAACGAGAAAATATAGATAATATTAATAAAATAGGCAGAAACCATAGTTTAAAAAAATACAAATTGCCTATACAAAAAATAAATGTTAATTTTTCCATTCAATCTATTAAATATGCCACAATTACGTATTTTTATTGTTTTATTGTTAAATAAGTGACATATATAGATAAATGTATATATATATCAAGTATATATATAAACTTTTACTAAGGTAAACGTGTATGGTATTAATATAACAGTGATATATGAAGTTCGTCAAGATGGACTGAAAATTAATTATAAAAATTTCGTTCTAATTAACACCACATGGCATCAAGGAGGCCACTGCAACACACGACTGTGTTATTTGGGGAAGCGTCGTAAGTTCATATAATCTCCAGTATTTTTTTTTCATAGTCAAGTCAAAATCTATTTTGGCGATCAGTGGGAATCCAATTATAGCCTGCATCGTCATTAAAAAATAACATTATTAAGTTGACTTTAAATATCTGTAAAAATTTAGATTTATCGAAGGAATTAAATGTCGTTAAAAAGCGAAATGTTTATAAAACAACGTTTTAAATGTACATCTAATTGTTAGACAAACCGAATAACAAATAAAATATTAGCGAAAATTTAAACTACTAGATGTCAGATGTAGATGATGATTAGTGTCACAACGACCACGAACCCGCAAGTAATTTTTTATCATTCTTTTCAAAGTTACAGTGGACGATTTGTCGATACAACATTTCAGCTGTAACGTCCACTGCTATACATAGACTTCCTCATAGATTCCCAATAGGTCTGGTTGAATCGGCCTACACCACGTAGCGATAACAAATTCTTCGTAGCAACGTGCCTACGCTCGTAGTCTATCTCGTAGGACTAGTAATTGAAATAGCTACGGCAATTTTCTAAACAGAAGTCAATGCTAGTTTTATATATTTCTTTGATAGTATAAATACCACATATCATCATCATCATTTAAACTCTTCCCTAGAGATTTTTAATGACATTAGTAGGAAGCAGCCTGCATCTATCACCTTCCGATGAATTCAACATGGGTCATCTGTCAACCTTATCGGTAGATCTATTAGACTGTGCTTCATGGTTTCCTCTTCGGAAACGCATACGAAATAGCTTTATTTCAAAAGGCATGTACCCGTCTTGTCGTTAAGCTTCTTATTTTCTACCTAGGATGAATGACATGACACCTAATAAGTATATTGTTTTGAAAAGAGAAAGTTTGAGAATTGACGTCAACATAAATACATCTGTAGATGACAGATGTCACATTACATAATCAAAGTAGTCTTATCGCTAAAAGCGATCTCTCCCAGACTATGTTATCTGTATATGTATATGTTAAGTAAAACGTCGTCGTTTCAGCCAATAGATGCAAAGCATTATACTCCCCTAAAGGTATCTATGGGAGGATGTACCCTAATTCTCACGTTTGGTAGGTAGGTTAGCGATCGCAATGTGGTGTAATAGTTCGTCTTCATTAATAACGACAATAATTATATTTTAACAGAATATCTAACCATTGTAACGTTGCAAGTTAACGTCCCATAAATCTTAGTTAAAATTTTAACCAAAAAAATATTATCATGAGAAAAAAACGTCTCATAAATCGCAATACCTTAGCGGGTAACGGTACGTCTCAAGTGGCGAGGGGTCGTGGGAGCATGCTATCGGTTTAACGGATCTTTGTTTTTATAACAAAAATTCCTATGCGCCCGCGCACCAGCTACAGCAGTTGATTTTGCCAGGCAGAAGGATCCTGGCCTCGGTCGCGTTCACTAGCTAGGTGTCGTCTCACGCACCGACGCACACTCATTGTGTCGGTTGCGTACACCAGCTATGTGTCTTCACACGTGCCGGGGCCAATTAGAATTTACGTTATAAATTCACGCCTTGGTCCTATTCATTCTCTGGGCATCATTTAGTTCACGCCACAACCTTTACACCGTCTCGCACCCCAAAGGGGTAAGTGTTGAACAAATATTATAAAGACATCATTATTAAGTAGCGTTTATCTATAAGTTAGAGCTCAACATTTTGTCAGTGTCCATAGTTCCATCATTATGTATTCATTATTACTTTTCAATTTGTTTATTTGTTTATCTCTCCTATTCTTATTTTACATGCTTTACATTTTGTAACTCCGTTCTGACAGTAAACAATCACATCAACTGCTTTCGGTTTCTGCCCTTCCATCATCGCAAGCCATCTCCGGGTTTACTGTCAGCGGAGCAAATTGTACACATATTTATATATGTATATCATAACTGTGACATTAATTCACAGGTGCAAGTTTTAGACTGCGACTTTTAGACTGCAAGTTTTACACTGCAAGTTTTACACTGTTGAAATTCATATCAACTTTCACCGGAACCATCACATCTTGCTACCTTTACACTGCGAGTTTTAGACTGCGACTTTTATGCTGCAAGTTTTATGCTGCAAGCCTTATGCTGCGACATTTACACTGTTGAAATTCATATCAACTTTCATCGGAACCATCACATCCTGCTACCTACCGGCGCTCCCTGCTCTCGACTTGCTGCCGCCTTACCAGTCCTGGGAGATCGTGCAGCTGGCTACCACCACCATCAGGGGAGTACCGAACTGCGGTGCAAAATTAGACCAGGCCTTCTGCCCACTACCCTTAATTAATTAAATACATATATATTTTTCTTTGTGTGCCCTTTTTATTGCCAACATTACTACCTATTTTTATTAAATATATACGAGTATATTTTTCTTCTTAAAAACGGCACACCATGTGATAAAGAAATGCGATGTGCTATAACAAGGACGTCGTTGTTTCAGCAATGCACAGGCCTATTTCAAAAATATTTAAAAAGGGAATATACAATAATCGCTCGCTTGGTGAGCAGTTTGGCGATCGCAGTGTGGTGTTATGGTACGCAGAAGAGGCTGCTTTCGATCTTCTGGAAACTTTTTCGTGAGCAGTGGCAATTATATGTAATTAATGCACAAAGTGTGAACTGAAAATCGTATTCCGGTTATCAAACGCGCGACGAACGCTCACAAGTGTCAGTTCTTTAATGCTCTACCACTACGCAATAACTTAATCGTAGTGATTGTTAGTTTACCTCATGAAAAACATTGCTAAGTTTCTCTATAATGGCAATATTCAACTTAAAATAAGGCAATCAATAAAATGGATCCTTATGTGCCCTAGACTGGGCAGAACCGTTTATTGAGTCTGTTTTTTAGTGAGTATTTTATGAAAATATTATTAGGAATTATACGAAATCATAAAAAAATAAGACTGCTAACATAAACGTGTTTAAGAAAAAAAAAAGAAAATATTTATGAAATAGCAAAACGTATTAGCATTTTTTATTATACTTCTTCACATTCAATTACTATTAACTAATATCTCTATTTTTATATTTTGCTAATTTATAATTAATAAAATAAAACAAAACATAAAAATCTGTAGAGAATATTATAGAATAACTAGAAACACAAAAGTTTAACTCGAGAAAAGCCTGATCTATAAAAACTTACGAAACCGAACTGAGATCTGAACGTTGACGATTCTGGATTATCGGAAAATTGACGTCCAAGAACTGTGGCGGAGACGGATGCTCAGAATTCCGTGGACGGTGCACCGAACCAAATTTTCGATGTCGAATGATCTCAACATAAAGGAGAGGTTATCGACGAGTGTGTAAATACGGATTCTCAAGTTATTTGAACATTTTATCCGTAATTTAGACTCAGTGGAACGTTTAGTGGTGCAAAGCAAATAGGAAGGTAAGTGATCTCATGTACTCTTTCCATCGAGATGGAAAGACCTTAATAAAACTGCAACTAAAAACTAAAGCAAGAGAACTGGAAGCGCCAGCAGGAAGTGACGGATGAACGCTTCATCGAACGTGCACGCTTCTTCAATTATCTTAATTTTAATTCTATATTGTAATCAATACCTGTTCGCATACTTTGTATTTTTGTGTATAACTATTGCTATATTTTTTGTTACATCCATTTGCATCATATGTATCGGATCTACGTGTGTATTCGACATATAAATGCATATAGTATCTTGTTTTATTCCGAATGTATATTAGATAGAAAAAATAACCACAAATAAAAGACTGAAGATGCTATTGACTTCGGATGGACTGGCTAAATTTAGACGTAATTATAAACATTACATAGAATATAAATGATGTTTTTATTTAATACTTTATATACGTATAAAAATAAGCATGCAATTATATTTAAGTGTTGAATTTAATAAACAAGTAACACCTACAAAGTAACAAGCAATGACCGCTGATTAAATTTAGTATTCACAGAGTCCTCTGTGAATTCACAACTCGCGAACTCTTCTCTAATTAAACCTTGTTTGTGTTAAACCTTCTAACGAGGCGACAGACGCTTTACGCTTTAAAGCGCTGACATGCTTTACTTGTTGTTTAAACGTTATGATTTTTTAAGCGCTTTAATTAATTTTATAGTTGGCTACCTATTGTACTTTACCTTCTATTGCTTCTTACTCCATCTTATAAATCTGTAATCAGATTTATTTTAACCAAACAAATTATAATACTATTTCACAAGGTCTTCTTTTATAGTTCATGCGCCATACGTAAAAGATAAGGCCAATTAAGTTTATTACTGTTAAATATATTTTTCACAATTTATAGCGACCGCATAAAAACCTTACTAATAGCTTTGAAAAATGTTTTCGTAATACAACTAAAAAGATTTTTATGCGATTCCTATTCACGGCAACTTTTCATAAAGTAATTCAAAATATCACGAAATAACTAGTAATTGCTAAAACCTATAATTATTAGTCTAAAAATACGCTTACTTGTAGTGAACTAGTTTGAGATGGGTTTCGTCTGTTGCGCTATAATATACCGGTAGCCAGATATACATGATCCTACCTACAAACTTTTTTATTGATAAAGTTACATTACTGTTTGACATACATAGGCATAAGCTACCAGCGTCCTCACAACGCACACACAAACCTGTACGGAGACCAAACCAGACATCACACTATGTACAAACTGATGCGTGTCCTCGCGGAGACGAGGTTGATCAGAAGTGGGATCAGTATCCTACCTTGGGTTCCAGAGTCCTCGCTGATCTTCAAACCGTACACAGGTCACGGAACCGTTACATGAACTCTGTTCCGATGAACCTGTAAAAGCCTCCGTGACTAACAGCACTAACTCTATCGGAAAAAAATGGTAGAGACAAATATAGACCTGTAAATGTGTACGAGGTAGTTTTTGGTTTATAAAAATGATCGATATCGACAAATAGATTCCGCTTTAAAATGTCGCCGTCAGCACAAGAGCGCGCGTCGTGACCATTCTCCGGAGAATGGCATTACTCTACTGGAAATGGTGCCTTCGGAAACTTCGATACTTAAACTCCACCTCGCCTTAGCGGCTGAGGCAAACGATGGATCAAAATGATCTTAAACTATCGTGATACTTGAGGGTTTCAGTAGAAGCGTGAACAACGCATATCGCGAGTCAGTGTAAATAATAAAAATAAGCTGTGAATTTAGATATAGGAATCCCTCATAACCCTGTTCTCCCCCCAGGGGCAGAGTATCTTGAACATCCCGAAGAATTCTCTTCTGAACCCATAGAAGAGTCCTCATCTTTACCACGAAAAGGCAGGTACTAATTCAAAAGACGTCTATTAGACCTAACACAAGTAAAAGTTTCATAAATTCAAGTACACTCGTTATCACACCCTTCGCATTATCATTTACGTTAAAACTTTACGGTTACGAATTCCGTACGCATCACCGCAAAGGTTTTGGTCGCTGTCGGAACGCTAAACACGTGGCGAAAGGGGTTAAAATTCGCAACTGGACTGTGTATTTTAATCGTTACCCGTAAAGCCTCCTATAAGAGACTCGAGTTAAAGTTTGTTTATGTTTTATTCACCGTAAAATGAGCTTCAACTGTCCAATTTCACCACTAGAAATGTAAGTAATAAACTTATTTCGTAGATAACGAAGGATGTACCAATAATTATAATATTGCGACAATGTTTCTTTTTTCTAAATGCGAGCTTATATCAACTTTGGCGTCACGTGGCTGAATATTCGTAAGTCTTGTTGCTGTAACAACCAACTGACGGTACAAAGAAGAGTCAGTTGTTGCTTGAACCGCTTCATCAGTTTTATAATATATGTATATGTACATTATTTATACACACACACATATATATATATAAAAATAAATGTAAAGTGTGAATTTGGTATTCATTTTTCTTATTGCGTTTTTTTCTTACATTAGTGCAATGGTAAGATTTTTTTGTCGATCATTTCTTTCGTAATTTAGATAGTGTCGGGGGAGAGTTACAAAAAAGAGGTAAACACACGTCGCTACATTTTAAATACCGCTACTCACAAACTGTAGTTTAATCTTTTTGGAATTCAGACTTTCCTGTTTTGTACTAAATGTGTTCTCCAGCTAAATGCAATTAGTGTATTTAGAAGAGACATTTAAAGATTTCTGCTGATAAATTTGTCTGAGATATATTGTACCCTTTTTTAGTAGAGGTTATAAAAATAAAGTTATATTTAACCAGTATATCTTGTTAGTTTTATTGTTGTTTACTTTCAACTATTTTCCGGAATATTTCAGAAGAAAACAAGTAACAAATTTGTCAGTTTTTACATGAAAACGTATATTAGAAAAAGTACAATGTAACCTCATTATCAAAAGACATAAATATGGGTAGACGCGGTGTAGGTAGGCTACCCATTAGGTAACCCATGACATAGATAAGGTCGCGGAAAGTCGCTGAATGCGGACAGCGCAGGCCATCGCGGTGACATTTGGAAAAGCCTTCCAGGGACGTCTATTGGGTGAAAAGAGGGAGAAGGAGAATACTAATACAGTTATTCTCAGACTAATTATGACTTATAGATGGTAATAAAAAAAATTGAAACACATTTTTATTCGCAAAATATTAATTTCAATTCTATAAGTAAATTCTACTTTAGTCATTATAAACTTTTGGAGTAATGTTAGTTTTTTTAAAGATTCGTGCTTTTATTTTATTCATAAAACATTACCAATAAAATTAAAAATTCATTTTGAAAAGTACAGGATTAAGTGCAATTTCAATGACAGTCAACACGCGCCAGATAAACAAATAAATTAATATTGGAAAATGAAAATCAGAGCAACAGTAAATCGATTAAAAAAGGTTATTATTTAATTATTATTCTTTAATTAACTATTTATTCGTGTACGTTCGGAAGGGACCCATTGTGTTACAATATTGAATACTACTTAAATTATGTTCAAATCTAAACGTATACCAAAAACTTTATCTAGGATTACAGCTACATTAACTCAAGCTTACTTGACATTTATTTCCTTGTATATAGTCATAGATGTAAAAGCGTTTTCATAGTTGCTTTAGGTGGTAAATACTATGTTGTCTCGTATTTGGCGCGGAACGAACAGGTTGCCAGTTTCGGCTGCACCAAAGGATTTAGGAAGGAAACATCGCCACGCTAGTGAACAACGGGGAGAATCGCCGGACGTTCTCAGAATTCTGCAAGAAGTTCACAGGAGAAATTATCAGAAGGAATAAATTAGAAATATAATGTTAAAAATGCGGTCACTAAATAGTAAAAGAAAGATTCATTACAAAATTGTAATATAGGATTAAAAAGTAAATAAGAAAGTTAAATTAAATGTAAAGTAAAAGCAAAGTAAAACCAAAATGTAAAGAAATAAAAACAAAATAAATCAAAATTGTAACATGTAGTATTTTGGAGGGAACGCCACGGAAGAGAGTCGATGCATGAAGGAAATAAAGTACGAAAAGTTATTCAAGAGTTTGTGATGAATAAAATAAGGAATAATATGTAACATTAAAACTGATAAGGGTTAAAATACAAATCGAATTTGAAAAAACATATTACTCCCAAAAACTGTCCCTGCCCACCCATGATAGGGGAAATACAAAAGGTCCCTTAAAAAAGAGGGCCATGACAAAAGTACTATGTTGAACTGACAGCAGGTTTGTGGGCTGGTAATAATTCTTTTGTTTTTTCGCACTACTTTAATAATTATAATTACTATCCACATGCTTACAGTCTTTTGTTTGGTTTATTATTTTCCAACCTGTTATAATAATACATGCATGTCTTTCTTTTACACAATAAGTGACATTTAGCATACAGCACCCGGCAATAAATATTAACCTTTGGAAAGAGACAATCGGTTAATTTCGGCTTCGTAAAATACTATCCCACACTACCTATGTGACGTTTTGTCAGTTGTTGTATTTCGTGCGACAGAGATAAAGCTCTACGAAGCCGAAATTAGCCGATTGTCTCTTTCCAAAGGTCGATGTGCAATATATCGCCGAAACTGTACTATGTTAGCTTTTCCTTACCACGTTGTTTATAATATGTTAGCACGTATGATATATACTTACAACTATGTCTCAACTGTATTTATAGTGTTACCTGAATATATTTACACAGTCTAAGGTACTGTTAGGCAGGGTTTTGTTTAATTTTATGCACTATCATACATCTTTTTGCTCAACAGTATAATAATTCAACATGGATAGTGTAGTACAACGTGTTTCATACTATTTCAGTACAACCATAGTCACAAAACGCCAATGAAAACGTATAAAAAATTAACAAGCCGCCCCTGGTTCTCTTAATTGCAATGCAGTTGCCACGTAAGCTATTTTAAATGTTCGCAAACGCTCCACGCCTGAATTGCACGGACTGGCTCGATTTTATTATTGTCCCCCGCGCCATGCTGTTTTTACTACACTGTGACCCCACTTAATGTAGGAAGTGAATCGTAAACAACGACATAAGATTTCGCTTTTATCCCTATTGGGGTAGACAGACCCCGTAATTGCTTCACTCATTAACTTGTCACAATTTCGATGTGTAATACTCTACATATATATACTTAAAAACACACTAATCTTTACTTACCTTCTTTTTCAGAATTAATTATTTATATTTTATCACACCGTCAAGAAAAAAAAACAATTGCTTTCATAACTATAAAGTTAAAGAAATTAAATTAAATGTGCAATAACTATACCTTTTATATGCAAATATAATTGAGAGGTGTCAAATTTATTTTTAATGAAATGACTATTATATGTTACAGTTTTACGTTTATTTTTTATTTACAAACCTGAAAAATTTGAATTTTTCTTAACAGAGGAAAATTCTTATATTTTATATTTTATCTGTCCATTGGGGCCATAAGGATCTAGAGTGGGGACCACAAACTGTTAAAAGCAGCAAAGAACTTTCACCTACAACGTGCACTATAGACCAGCAGTAGGCATCCTAAGTTTAAAATAATGATGATAATATTTGCTACAATTGTTAAAAAGAATCTATATGATTTATATTTTTCAAGGAAAAATTGAGTGTAAGCAATAAATAAAAAATATAAAATCCTTATCTGTCAAACAATTTGAGTTTCGAACAGCGGTTACAACGTATAGACTCACAAGTTTTGTACAACATAAACATAGCTCAAAAAACGGAGAAAGTATTTTCTAAAACCAAAAAATTCCGAAGGTTCTGCTTTTGGTTCTAAACACTTAAAATTGTCTTAAATCTTTAACTTAAAGGTATATCGACTTTAATAATTAACTAATGTCTCTCTATACTTAGAAATGGGAGCATACGCTCTTAGCAGAAGCCAACTTATGAATGGCTGAGCCGGACTTACTTATCTTGAAACGCTCGAATCTTTTTTCTTTTGTGACCCCAATTTTTTTTGGAGTTCTCTTGTTATCCTTACTTAGTGTGGGGCAGGAATGTTACAATATCGGATTAATTTTTTTTTTTCAGTATGTTTATTTATCTTTCTCCTTTCATTCTTCACAATTTGATCTTTCACACTTCACCTTATTACAGTCTCTCTTTTATTTTATTTTCTTTATTAACAATTTTTATTTGTAATTTTACTTTTTTCTTTATTAATTAAATTACATCGATAATTGACTTGATATTTTATAACATTTGTGTTCATGAGGTCGAGCGTTACCCGGCCCTTTATTTAGTTCTTGCTTTTGATTTTCATGCGGACCTTTAAAGGTGCAAACTTTAAGGAACTACATGAAGCTCGCTTTTTGGACATATCTAAGCTCCTTTAGTAGTCTAGACACCAGCAGTGAAAACGCTATAAGGCAAAAAATCAGGCAAAAAATAGTAAAAAAAACTGTCTAGAAATATGTATAATATCGATAAAGTTACCTCAAAATAAACTTGAAATAAGAATAATTTTTGTCACAATACATCCCCTAGTCGTATATTTTTATTCACCCCTATTATACGACCTAATAAAAGCGTTTTGATATTCTACGTACGTGACACTATTTACGATGGGTACATTCGTTTTGATGAGTAAGGAGAAGCTCTTGGCTTTCGTCCAAGAGACAAGAATCGATGGTCCTGCGTTGGGGGATGTTCGAGAAAGTTCCCCAAAAGTGACAGTTAGTGTTGCTCGGAATGAATTTTAATGTTGTTTTTTTCTTTGTTTCAGAATCTTAAAGATCAGATATTGACCACAAACGTTTGGTTGGAACATGTAAGTTGATAAAAACTATTACAATTTTTGGCAGAAAACGTGATTTTAATGTTTTACTTTATAAATACTTTTATCTTCATCTATCTTATAGAATTCAAAAGAGTAATGCAAATTTTTAACAAAAAAGAACAGAACTAAAATAAATCCATATAATATATAAATTCGAACTTATTCAAAATGAAATTCACAAATTGTTTATTCAAAATGCGATAGACCATATCTTCTCAATAGAAGATATAGTCTATCGCATTTTGAATAAACACACAACGTCAATACGTTGATACTGTCATCTGTTCGGATTATAAATGCTGCATGCTTTTGCAGGATAGATGAACAAAACTCAATAGTTCTACGAATTTTATTAAAAAAATAAATAAATGGGTATTTGATAAATATTGAAATAGCCCAGAGCTGAGCACATAATTGTCAAGTTTTGCCGGCTTCCATTTAGACATTTACAGTATAATAACCTTTCGTGTATAAGCGTTCTTTATAATTTTATTCTAATTATAGCTATAAAATATTTTTGAACATTTTCTAGGATATTAAAATAAAAGCGAAATATACATTACATCATGTTTTAGGAATGGGAGGATCATAAGTTCAAGTGGGATCCCAACGAGTATGGTGGCGTTAAGGAGTTGTACGTACCTTCTGAACACATATGGTTGCCCGATATAGTATTGTACAACAAGTAAGTATATTTCTAACATATATTCACTTGTATTTAGACTTAGCCCTGCTATAAATATATTTCTTTTTTCGGTACGGTTGTAAGGACTATATGGATATATATCACTATAGGAACATGTTGACATAATAGTTGCAAAACTTCACAGGCACTGCCTCCGTTTACTTCGTGCCTATCCTTCGGGTATTTTTCTCTATTTTTTTTTTGTTTTTTTATACACATGGTATGCCAAGGATATCTAGGTATAGAAACATCCCAAATGAGTGGCACGGCACACGGCTAATTGTCTCGACCGATAGCATTGTCGTACCGGATGCACATAATTTAAAACGTGCTCTAGACAACATGCCCGAGTGTCTCGCGGTAAGTTAAATCAACCAAGCTAATCTAAGTTGGCCACCGATGATGTCATCGTGAGAATGTAAACATAAGTTAGATCGTTATCAGTTGAAGCCTAAAGAGCTTTAGTGAGCCCATAGCCAGTTGCCTGGGTATATTAATTGTTTATTTCTAAAATTTTAAAAGTAAGTACACCATAAATTATTTAATTATGTAATATAATTATGTATTTATTTTATTTTTCACTAAGAAATATTATAAGTAAAGTAACGTTAAATTTAAAATACAAGTTAATCTACAAAATTTCCACACGCAGCCTGAAGAGAAGCCACGACAAACTCAGTTGTTTTTTATCACTCTGACAAACTTTCTTTTTAACAGTAAAGCAAATAATTTCTAAGTTATAACTTAATTTATTACCCTATACAGATATTTTTTAAGAAAAAATCAATATTCGAATTTAACTCGACAACGTTCGGGAAACTACGAAACATTTTCTTGTCCGATATCTATCAGTGTCTTTAGACTAAGGTTTACGACCAATGTGTGTTACCAGTAATAACTTACGGCACTGAAGGCGGTTTGTCACTTCAAGCCTCATTAGCAAGCTCATAGTCGTCCAACGAACCATGAAGACGGTGCCCGGAAATTTTCTACCTGATAGAATTAGGGATGTAAAAATCCGTAGACGAACGAATGTAATCGACATGGCTCAGCGAAATGTTTAGATGAAAAAAAAAAACTAATTCCATTGAGTTTTTTATTTGTTCTTCTTAGTAGGTGGCGAGTTATGATATAACGTATACTTAGTTTTAAATTGACGAATGATCTCGTATAACAAAGCTGTTTTGCCTTTGACTTTAGAGTGGCAGAGGGCAGCCACATAGCGCACCCTAAGACGTCCACTCACATGAAGGACAGACGAACTCGTTAAAATCGTTGGAAGACCCTCGATGAAGACTCTTTCCAACCAGTCCTTGTAGAAATTCATAGAGTAGGCTTACGTCCAGCTGTAGATGTACCATGGCTGAAATATTTTTGATTTTATTACAAGAGTAGAACGTTCACTCACAAATTGGACAGATAGCCTTATTAGATTCTTGAAAGACGCTGGATGTAGACCGCTTCCAAACGGTTCTGTTAGAAATTTATGGCATAGGCCTAGTTCCAGCTGCAAAGGTCCCTGGGCTGAAACGATGAAGATAAAATCCTTTTTTAATACTTCTTAATTTTGAAGCGTTACAAGGAATTGTAATATAATAGCGCACGCAATTACCTGCAAAGGTTTACTAATTTTATGGAGCCTTAAGAAAGGTACGCTTGTGTTGTTTCAAGTGCTAATATCGTGTACACCAATATTAATAAGACGTAAAGGTTATAATACTATTACCAAAAAGTAACGTGTGTTTGTTAAA
This sequence comes from Battus philenor, assembly GCF_028537555.1. Classification (NCBI taxonomy): domain Eukaryota; kingdom Metazoa; phylum Arthropoda; class Insecta; order Lepidoptera; family Papilionidae; genus Battus; species Battus philenor. The sequence goes on from NW_027181684.1 coordinate 10,942,765, forward strand.
AATAAGTAAATTCTTCCAAATCATTTACAATCTCTTCATATCAAATCACACGGAGCCACATCAGACGAATACGTTGGTTGCGGAACGATATCAGTCGAGTGTTAAGCAAAAAATTGCGAAGAACCAATACAATATGACATCGACCAATATAACATCCTTCAGAATGGATTGAAGGATGTTATGTGTATTCAAATGATATGCCAACGTTTTTCAAACAGACGCTCGGCAAAATTTATAGATATTCCTACCAACCTAGAAAAAATATATCTTCCTAATGCTAGAGAGTTTTAAATGCCGATTTCACCTTTTTTATCACAGAGTATATATTAATGTTTTAAATATGCAAGAAATCCATTGCTCTCGTTGGGCTCGAAACCTGCAATGCGCTTTGACGTTGATGGATTCACGCCACATAACTACCAGAATTCGGTCGTAAATTAACAGAGCAGTTCACTTTACGTTAAATGATTCCTGCGCTTTATACTTACGTGACGTTTTAACACCGTGTACTATAAAATTGTAGTGTAATAACTTCAATATTCCACAGTAATATATAAACATAAGTCACACATATATACAAACGCATTAACGTATAATTAAAAATTTTACTTCCGCACGTGGTAATACGATTTTAATTTGATTTTATTTGTTTTTTGTATGTATTTGAATGTTGTAAGTAAGTAATAGTACCCCAGCGGTGAAGGACTGAGACTTAAGATCGTAATTCGCGGGTTTGATACTGGTATTAGTCTTCTATATAATTCATATTTTGTGCATTAAATATATAGGATTGCCACTGCTCACAAACAAGTTTCCAGACGATGGGTAGCAGCGACCTATACGTACTATAATACCACACTGCGATCGCTAACACGCCTGCCAAGCGTGTTGATTGTGGTATATTCACTCATAGACGTCTTTGGGCGAGACCTATGCCTTGCAGTTGACGTCTGTGGCGAAACGATAATATTTGAATGTCTTATATAATAATGTAATCATTTAATTATTTATATCTTATAGAGTAAGATGGTGACGGCTATAACAAAGTTAATAAACAGTACATATGCCAACTAGTACATACTAAAATTACGTATCGTGTGTTTAAATAATAGATGCTATTGGAAATAAATCGATATTTCCCCTATGGCGTCAGAATGATTACCAATTTCATTCATATTTTTTTATATGTACTTCCTAATAATTCGTCTAGCTCATGAAAAAAATAAATACTTTTAAAAAACTTTTAAGTTAAACGGTTTTTTGATACCCATATTGTGGTGGTTGTGGAAAAATATGTACCTAGTCCGCCATATTAGAACGGCGTCCATATTGAATTTTAAATTTTGACATAATCATGGTGTTTTACTAGCCCTATCATATGATACCCATATTGAGGGGGTTAAGGAAAAATATGTTATCCGACATTTTGTGTCGGCGGCCATCTTAGATTTATAATGTTATTGATTTTATTATATTGTATTGTCATCTAAATTAAACGTGTGTACCAAATTTCAGATCAATCCGACAACGGGAAGGTGCTTAAATTTCAATTTCTAATTTTGACTCAAATAAACAAATTCTGTACGGGTCGAACTAAATACGAGGGCCAAACTGAAAGTTTTTAGAACTGGCAACTTAAAAGCATTATATTAAAAAAATAAGTTTAAATTTTGAAAATAGAACTCTTTACCAATAATATTGAGTATACATTTCATTCATTTGTCATTTGTTTTACGATTTGGCGGCAAATTGAAAATTGTCTGTGCACGTCAGAATGAATTTAAGCCGAGAAAATTTTCGTGCAATGATTTTTTATGACTTTCGATGTCATATAAGTCGACAAGAAAGTTATGATAGACTTCGATTGGCTTTTCACGATGAAGCCCCATCTCGTGCCACAGTTTACAACTGGTTTAATGAATTCAAACGTGGTCGAACTAATCTCACCGATGATTTGCGTGAGGGACGGCCTTCTACAGCGACGACTGAAGACAATATCAGTGTTGTGCGGCGTATGATAGAGACTGACAAAAGAGTGACCTATCAGCAGATTCGGACAAGTCTAGGCATAGGTATGAGTCAAGTGCACAAAATCCTCCATGAACATTTAGCGGTCAGGAAGCTTTGTGCCCGCTGGATACCGCATAATTTGACCGAGGCTCAAAAATTCCGCCGTGTTGATTGGTGCCGAGAAATGATCCAAAAATTTAACGGAGGTGACTCAAATGCTGTGTTCGACATACTAACGGGTGACGAAAGCTGGATTTACTGTTATGATCCGGAAACCAAAAGACAGTCTGCTCAGTGGGTGTTTCCTTCCGAAGAGTTGCCAACTAAAGTGAAGAGAGGTCGAAGTGTTGGAAAAAAGATGGTGGCCTCGTTCTTCGGAAAGACAGGTCATTACGCGACAGTTGTCTTAGAGGATCAGAAAACGGTTAATGCAGAGTGGTACACTAACAACTATTTGCCACTTGTCTTGGAAAAAGTTCGAGAGAAACGACCTCGCAGCAGGATCCTCCTTCATCACGACAATGCCTCGACGCACACCGCCAGGCAAACGATCGACTATTTGGCGACCTCAGACGTGGAATTACTGGGTCACCCGCCGTATAGCCCCTACCTCGCACCCTGCGATTTTTATTTATTCCCGAAAATAAAAGAAAAACTTCGAGGAAAACATTTTATGGACGCCGAAGAAGCAGTGGCTGCGTTTCAAAACGCCGTCGAAGAGACCCCTAAGGCCGAGTGGGCAAGGTGCTTTTCTCAATGGTTCCATCGAATGCAGCGATGTATTGATGTAAATGGACGCTATTTTGAATAGTTATAATAAAACTAATAACTTGCTAGAATGCTTATTTTTTGATTTTCTAAGAACTTTCAGTTTGACCCTCGTAAAACCGTTTAAAAAAAGACAGTTGCATACAAAATTTAAAAATCTCATTAAATATTATAACTATTGACAGTTTGCGCATTTGACAGTTCGCTATTATCTTTGCGCGTTTGACAGTTCGCTTTGAAATACGAATTGATAATTTATAACTAAAACGGGCGAACACCGGCCAGGTCAAAATAAAATCATTAAATATCTTGAAAAATTTACAGTTCATTGTTGGAGACCCACTATGGTGGTATTTTTGTCCTATTATTAGATTAATAAATTACTTAATTTTTTTAATTAACGTTAGAAAAAAAATAACGTAGCCTTGGTATTACATTTTAATTATTATATCAAATCAAAAAAACATACTCAGGCCAAATTTTTTTTTGGAATCATGTCATTTGGGCATTTCTAAAAGTTTTAAGTCGAGGTAACCAAATAACGTGTACTTTTTCGAAAAAAGTTATTGTTCATACATGTGTAAAAGCTTTAATAAGTATAATGTTAAGCTCATTTACCAACAAAAAGTTTTAAAACATATTTCCAATAATCTCTCTATAAATTGGTCATTCTGAAAAATTTTAAAAAGTTTTTTCTTTTTAAAAACGCGACTGGCCAATACTTTCTTGCGGTAAAATGCAGGAACAAATACTGAACAATGATTAATTTTGATTTGTAGGAATCCGAACTTTAAAAACAAAAATGTTATTTATAATTTTTATGAAACCATTGATTTTTGGATACGATATAAAAGCCATTTAATTACCCTTTTAAAGTTTTTACAATTATCTTTGTATGTAACACATTAAGATGACACTACAGTAGAAATGCCACCGATATTTCATACTTTAACAATTTCAGCTCGCCTCCATACGTTCATATGAAGCTCCTGTAGTTCTCTAACAACTTTGCCTAAACAATGCAATTTGCCAGCAGACAATGTGCTAATGAACGGAACTAGAGTAAGTCGGCCGGCGGAGTATGCGCCAATTAGTCGTCTCTCATAAGACTAATTTCTGAACGGATGTGCTGTATGGGCGGCTATATTGAACGTTTCTAGGGCATTCATCAACCGGTGTCTATTTCATAAACTAGTTATCCCTCCCGACTATGTTTTAGTAATTAAAATTTAGTCTTTTTTCGTAACACCGTCATTGTAAACCAGTAACATGTTTATTTCATCTATTTATCTATGATTTTATAATATCTATCGTTATATATCGATCCTTTGACAACTTTTAATAATTTTTATTATACATTTGCTTGTCGTCGTCGTCATCATATTAGCATATACACGCCCACTGTAAGATACAGGCCTCCTTCAATGTTATCTAATAGATTCAGGCGTTACTTTGCGGAAGTCCATCCTCAGGAGTAAAATTACACCGACCCCGTGGATGCCCCGTGGAGGGGTGAAACACGTGTTGAGTGAATTAACGGTGGTAGTTGTGTAATTTGCATTGTTTGCCGCATGCGCATTTATCAGCGGGCTGGCGGGCGGTGTACTTCATTGCACGACTACTGGTACATAGCGGAAGTAGCTATATATTAGTCCCTTTCTCCCTCAATGATGTCTACGAGGTATATTATAATGCCCACGCTTGGTAGACAGTTTGACGATCACAGTACGTTTAACGACACATAATACCACATTATGGTATACAGAGGACGTTTTAGCCCAACCACAGTGCGTTGTATAAGATTACATCCCGGGAAACGAACCTGCGACCTAGGATCCCAAATCTCAGTCCTCTACCGCTGCTTATACCAGTTATTTATTATTATTGGCATTCTGTTTAATTTAAGATCTATATTCTTGATGAAATTATCTGACTTTTAATGTATGGATATAATAAATATTGTAAATTATCCAACATTATAAATTAGAAAATATTATTTTTATGCATTGCTAGTACACGTTTGTATATTTACGTTGTATTCAGTTATTTCAACTACCATCATTAATTTAACTCTGCATTGTCGAAACGATTAACTGGTAGACAATCCATTGATGTCTTAGGAATTTTGACCGCCATTATAATATTTTAATACTTTTTTTATATGAAAATAATCTGCGGCACTTAAAGAACATGATTTTGAGTTTGATAAAATAAGATACCTGCTCGGTGTCAACATGACTTGTACTAAAGTATCTAATAAAATAATGTATGTAGTTTAGTCACTCTCTTACAACATAAGAAGTATTTATATGAATTAATAAAGACATATATTAAACAAGCTATTACTTTTTTTAAGGATAAATGTAATGGCAAAATGAAAAAGACACCGAGCAGTTAATATTTTTAATCCTCTATTTTAACATAGCTTGCAAAATGTGAATTTGCTATATATAATTTTGTAGCTTTGTAATAAATAGTTTTATAGCTTATATTATTTTAAAAATGAATAATACGAAAAGAAATCAACCGAAAAATATAGACTGTGCAAATGATATTTATTATCTACATTTAAAAATACTTCTCGTGTTCATTCCCTTTGTTTCTCCACGTAGTAAAGATAACGCTATGAGTTTGTTGCATGTCTGGCTACACTCCGTCACGAGTACTAACCTTATTCCAGGAAATAAAACCTAGATAATCCTAAACTAATGGTTTTAAGGCTACACACTAAAGTTTTGCGACTCGGAAAAAATTGTAGCAGTGTATACACGGTTTTCCATATAATAAAAAAAATTGTTAAAATAAATTTTTAATAATTCGTAAATAGGAAGAGCAGTAATAGTACGGCAGTTGATGACTGACTTCCTGTCATAGGTCGTGGATTCGATTCCCGGAAAACAGTCTTAAGTAATTTATACTTTGTGCATTAATTAAATAGAATTGCCAATGCTTGCCACCAAGTTTCCACAAGAGAATGGGCAGTCAGCGTTCTTACTTACCAGAAATGAAGACATCCGCCGAAGAACCAAGATCATCGGTGTAGTTTGAAGAATTGCACGTCTGAAGTGGCAGGGGGCGTAGCACAGCGCACGTGCAATTGAAGGCTGTTGGGGCCGAAAGGTTCTAGAGTGACGACCATAAGCTGGCGTGTGACGTGTCTACGCGCAATGCTGGTCATAGTGGCGATCTTTGGATGAGGCTCACGCCTTCAAGTAGGCCTCTATCGGCTGATATGATGATGACTATAACGAGAAGAGAACTGAATTAAGCACCACTATGGCTTTTTTCAGCCTTAAGCTAAAGCTTTCTAAAGGCTTCTCCTGAAAAGAGTTTACGACTAACTCGTGGTTTTTTTTTTGGGATCACTTTCACAAATATCTTTTATACAATAGTTAGAGTAATATATCCCAATCTTTTATTACTTATAAATCGTTTATGTTATAATAAGATTTTTTTTGCAAGATTTTAAACATCTCTATATAGAAACATAACTTTGAAGTATATTGCTAACCTATACACAGTTGTCTATAAAATATGAAGCCTAAAGAATAGTTAATGTTTACAATAATAAACAAAGCTTACTTACAAAAATAAGTTATTTTATTAGTAACATAGCAAGATTTAAGTAATAATGTGATTAAGTAAAGGTAATCTTTACATGTTCTTTTTATTATTTTGAATGACGTCATCATTATACACAGCTGACAAGATGATGATAATGATTTGATAGTAGGGGCTGACGTAATCATTTAATGTGTAGTTAGTATAAAAGAAGTTTCCACCCTATGAATCTTCCTCGTAGATAGAGTAGCAATTCTCAAATTTCAGCTTAGCATCGAATCCCGCAATTCATTTTTTCATCAAAAATCGAATTTAATTACAATGAGTAAAATATTTCTGCATTACACAATTTCGTGAATGAGGAAAAAATATACAAAATATAAAGTAGTGTCAGGACGGCTGCACAGCAAAAGTTAATTGACAGGGCACATCGATAAGAAAGCGTCGGCGAATGATACATCATGTTGTGTCAAAACAGCCCGACCAACTATTAATCATAGGCAGGGAGCGAGAAGATGACTCACGTGCTACTAATCTTACGCCGAGCCGAGCGTGTTAGGATGGCCCAAGTTATAGAAGTTTTCATAGCTACGCTTCTCCAACATACAACGCATACCCTGGTACCAAGTTACAGAAGTTTTCACAGTTACACTACTTCAACATATAACGCATACCCTGGTACCAAGTTACAGAAGTTTTCATAGCTACGCTTCTCCAACATATAACGCATACCCTGGTACCAAGTTACAGAAGTTTTCACAGCTACGCTACTCCAACATACAACGCATACCCTGGTACCAAGTTCCTCTGGCATCTTATTTGTCAGCAGTTGCATGCCTATATAAATAATGCACAAAATGTGAATTATATGAGATTCCGAGAAACGAATTCGCAACCTACAATCGCAAGTCTCAGTCCTGTACATTTGGGCTATCACTGCCCAAACTGTCTAAATACATTATTATCATTATTTCAGTCGGAGAACGTTAACTAATAGACATACATATGACCGATCCTACTTGCTGGCATTAGCTGTGTTACAAGTAGCCAGGTACAGCTGGAACCTAGTTGTCGTTTCAGCCCATAGACGACTATTGGAGACATCTATGGGAGGATATATAATAATCGACACGCTTGGCAGACGGGTTGGCGATCGCAGTATGATGTTGTACCCAGAAGACGCTGTCGTTCATCTGGAAACTTGTTTGTGAATTATATAAAATAGTATTCCGGGAATCAAACCCGCGACCAACCCTCGCAAGTATCGGTCCTGTGCCGCTAGGCTACCATTGCTCAATATGCTATCGATGCATTTATGTGGTCGACAGATATTTGATTTCTCAAAACCGTCGTATATTTGGAGATTTCGAATTGAACAAGTTGGATGCCTGTCGCTTTGTTGATATTAGCTAATTGCTTGTTTAGCAAATTTACACTGTTACATAAACTGATAGCATGAATAATTTATAGTAGCGTCCTCTAATAGTAAATTATCTAAATTATAAATCTCTGACATCGACTTTTTGTAAGACAAGAATTTATAATAGGATGAATTTCTTACGAATTGTTTTATCTCTGTAACATATGGCCTAGTTATTTTGAATTGTGGCATGTATATTCGACATACTTATACGATAATAGTGCTTATGATAACAATCCAACGAATATATGTGTATGTATGTTATAATATATATATATATATATGTATGTATGTGTATATATATATATATTATACATTTGTTTTTCATCTATTCCTACTTATAGTATAAAATCTGGTATATTGATATATAATTATATTATGTAGTAGCTATTATCATATTTATATGTGTTTAATGTGATGATCTTCCTTCTCAATTTGATTTTACTTTTTTATTCACCTACTTTATTCATTTATATTTGCACTGCCCAAACGGTTAACTGGCAGAAAATGCCTTAGGCATTAAGTTCGCCGTTATACGAAAATGTATAAAAAAAATTAAATTAATATTTAAATCGTATAATTGTAAGTTGTAGTTTATAATCTATCAATCCATTGTTTGTTTACTTAAATAAATGTATATGTAGTTATTAGTTCACACGTTTAGAGTTATTTACTAGTTTATTTATGTATTTCGTCATTATTAATAAGTGGACATACATTTGGCAGTTTTCCATATGACCAATTGTATGTTGTACTCGTATATGTAAATGGAACTAGCAATGTTATGTATCAAAAACTAATACAATTAAAAGTTTATTTTTAAATTACCTTTCGTATTTAATAATGTTTGAGTTATTATTTATAACTAGGACAGGACATATGTAAGTTAGCTAGTCTAAAATAAATTAGTAAAGGTAAACATAGTGCCTACATCGACATATCGTAAGATCTATTCACATATGAATGGAATATTTAATTAAATAATGTACTACCGAAAAAACACTATATATTTAGTTTAAAGATTTAAAAAACAAACACACATTATTTTACAACACAACTGGCCACCGAACAACAAATATCATTTGAAAAAGACTTCTGCCCAACCCTGCATTATAAAAGTAAAATTAATTCATTTAGCATAAGTTAATAAAATTCAAATAGAAATCAGTAAGATAAATAATAATCAATATCGATGTGCCCACGACTGCGTCCGTGTGGAATTCGATCAAAAATATTATTTAATTCATTTAAATTTTTTTCGTTTTCCTTAAGAAATTTTCTAAACTAAGACGTAGTAGAGACGAGAAGTAATCTAAATTACTCTTTATTACATCAGCTACCTGTCAGTACAAGTCTCGTTAAACTCGGTCCAGCCATTTCAGAGATTAGCCAGAACAAACAGACAGAGAAAAATTATAAAAATATTATTTTGTTATAAGTACCATATATATGGTAATTATATCAAAATAATATATATATATATATATATATATATATATATATCTTTATATATATATATATCTTTATATATATATATATATTTATAAGCACGTAGACACCCATATTTTATTCATTTGTATAGAATTATTGCAAATATTAAGTAGATCTAATCTGTTACTAAATACGCCTTGGTAAAATTTATGCAGCAAGGCAGTTAAAGTAAGATAAATTTTCTATTTATCGCATTTTCTGGTATTTAAAATAAAAATATGTCAACCCGCCGTATCCTATGCGGTGTGCCATGTAGTCTTCGGACCGTACGAACGCCCCTTTACGACTGAGTTGCCATTTGACGAGAATATAGTAACTGTCGCAAACGAGGTGTACGCTTCTATAACCGCTCAGAAATTCGAGTAAGGGACGGTTGGGTAAATTGTGTAATATACTCAATAAGAAAAATCTATTGGCTAGCGTTAAGCTCGGACTAGCTTTGCTATAAAAATTCTCTAGTCCTTTTTAACCGTGGCCCTCGCAATTGGGGACCTCTCCTTCCACCCCTATTTGTGTAGGAACAGGGATTATACTTTTCTTTTATTAATTTTTTAACATTAAATTTTTTATTACCATACCCTTCTTCCATGCATCACATTATCTATCTTTTCGTACTGTCACTCTACAATTCTATTTATCTTTCTCTTCTATTCTATCACATTCATCCATCCCCATCGCTGCAGTTTGTTCTTTTTTGATACAGGTTATCACAAACTTTTTGTTTATGAATTCTAAAAGAGTAATATAGGCCCGAATACTTATATCGCATCGCTTCACATTTCTACATATGTATTTCTTTAATTTGTGGAAATGAACTTTTGTTGATGTATTTTTTTTATTACATATTCTCTATTGTACACGTTAAGATACATTTAATAAGTTTTACAATAATATACAAAAAAGTACAATGGGCGGTCTTATCACACAAGGCATATATCTTACAGACAACCATAGTATGGGAAAGGTAAAAGTGTAATGGTATAAAGGTGGTAATAAAAAAGGTAAAACGGGTAGTTTACGTTTACAAAAAATACATATTTTCAAACAAACGAAAATAAACATACATAGACATATATACGTAAACATACATACATACGTATATAACATATATACTTATAATAAATAAGGTTTAATACATATTATAAATATTATACAATAATAAATAAAAACATCTAACTGACTTCGATCAGTGTTGGTTCGATCGCACTTGCCTCAGAAAGAAACATATGTATTACTAATTAATTTTATTATGAAGCAATTTGGTATTGGTGTAAAAGCTTTAAGGGGGTGAATGTGTAACTCAATTATCTGCAAAAATCTTAACAGCTGTTACACCTATTTCAAATCACCTTGTACAAAAAGTCACTCCTAAATATGTGAATTTAATTTATTTTATGTTATTCGTGTAGTCTGAACTGTTGAAATTATATACAAATAATCATTAATTAATATACATATACCGCCATCTATTGGAACATAGATTGTATAGTGTTCCTACCGTCATTGTTATAAAGTGAAATGTAGGTATGTTTCTGAACGTAAATAAAAAGTTAGTTCTGTTCGAATCTCACAACCGGCGTTTTATTATAGGTTATGGGCCCAGTCGAGTTATAAAATAAACTGTTTTTCTCGCGAAAAGACTTGCACAAGCGTGCCGATTAATCTACGCAGATTGAGAACTATACGTTTTGTGAACTGTGAGTTGTGATATATAGTTAAAAATTAAAAATGGCAAATAGCTATATCGTGAACGTGCCTAAGCTGAAAGGTCGGGAGAACTACACAGAGTGGGCTTTCGCAGCGGAGAATTTTCTCGTGTTGGAGGGAACTTTTGATTACATCAAAGTTACTAAACCCGAAGAAGCCGCAGCCGACTTAAAAACTAAGGCGAAACTGATTTTAACTATTGATCCATCTCTTTATGTACATATAAAAGAACCTAAGACTACTAAAGAGTTATGGGAGATACTCAAAAATTTGTTTGATGATTCGGGTTTCACCAGAAGAATCAGTCTGTTGAGGACTTTGATTTCTATACGTCTAGAAAATTCTACATCCATGACTTCGTATGTCACTCAAATAATTGAAACTAGTCAAAAATTAAGTGGATCTGGTTTTAAAATCAACGATGAATGGGTCGGATCGCTACTTCTAGCAGGATTATCCGAAAAATATTCACCGATGATAATGGCGATTGAACATTCAGGGATTTCGATTACCGCGGACGCCATTAAAACTAAGTTATTGGATTTGGAGGAAGACAGTGGCGACGTGAGTGGAGCATTTGCGAGTTTCCGTAAAAGCCTTGTCAAAAAGGGGCAAGTGTCAAATTCAAATGTGTCAAAGTCAAAATTGAAGGTTATAAAATGCTACAAGTGTAAACAAACGGGACATTATCGCAATCAGTGCACCAGTTCCGATAAAGATTCAGAAAATAACAAGTCTTGTGAACGTAAACAATCAAACGCATTTAGTGCTGTGTTTTTAAATGGTGCTTTCTCCAAAATTGACTGGTATATTGACTCCGGAGCGAGTGCACATTTAACCGCCAATGAACACTGGCTCACAAATGTTTGTGTTCTAAAAGGCATCACACTTTTATGAATGTATTAGGTATAGTTGTAAAATAGATCCAAGTTCAGTTAACATATTGTCATTATGTGATTATTTGATATAGTGGGGGTGTTGAAATTATATACAAATAATCATTAATTAATATACATATACCGCCATCTATTGGAACATAGATTGTATAGTGTTCCTACCGTCATTGTTATAAAGTGAAATGTAGGTATGTTTCTGAACGTAAATAAAAAGTTAGTTCTGTTCGAATCTCACAACCGGCGTTTTATTATATGAACACACTAAACAATAGTTAATTTTAATATGTGGTAATAATTTAGTAGCTGTTTAGGGATTTGAAAATTGTAAATCGAATTTTGAAAACGCTTTTTCTTTCTTTTTTATCATTGCGTAATTTATTATATCTAACACCAATGATGTACGGATAGCGTGAACCATACATTATTTGACAGGAAATAAAAATAAAATCTTCACATTGATCGTCGACCTCGTTTCAGCCCATAAACATCTACATCAAGGCATAACCATACCCCAAAGATATCTATGGAAATAGACCATAATCGCCACGCTGGGCAGGCGAGTTTGCGATCGCAGTTTAGTATTATAGTACGCAGGCGATGCTGCTGCCCATTTTCTGGAAATTTATTTGTGAGCAGTTGCAATCCTGTGTATCTATTTATTTTTATTTAATATTCTTCATTATACACGCTAGGATACACTTAAATAGCTTCATAATTATTAACAAAAAGTGCAATGGGCCGTCTTATCACACAAGGCAATCTCTTACAGACAACCACAGTATGGAGATGGTAGAAGTACAAGTAATGAGTAGTTAACGTGTACAGAACATACATACATAAACATACACAGACTTATTTAAATATTTATATACTTGTAAAATATATAACACATATTATAAATGTAATACAATAATAAATAAAAACATCAACCTGCTTTGTATCGCACTTGCCTCAGAAAAAACGAAAAAACAGAAAAAGAAATTAATTAACGGATAAATAATCATAGGTCTAGTAAATAGTTCTAAAACATTTTCTTAAAAATAGATAATGAGTTAGAACGTCTTATATTCAGCGGTAAATCATTCGACAATCCAACGGCCTGTTTGATAAAAGATTTGGTCATGATCGAAGAAAAATGCGCCGGCGTTTTTTTTTTATTATATATAATGCGTAAAATGTGAATTATTTATGAGACTATCGCGAAATCAAACCTGCGACTTAAGATCGCAAGTCTCTATCACACGGCTACCACTGCTAACAATCTTCACATTCACCCATTTAAAACTTTTACATGTATCACCAATTGTCTTGTGGATAACATACAATTATTTTATAAATATTGAAGAAATTACAGAAGTTTTTGTCTTTGATAAATAATTTTGTACCGTGTGATTAAATAGATAAGGGTTAAAAAAAATGTTACTAATGAAATAAATATCGGCAGCGCTGATGGAGAGTACGTAGTGACAACAATGACGAAGGCGGTCTTGCATCACACCGGCAAAGTTCTGTGGACTCCTCCGGCTATATTTAAATCTTCATGCGAGATAGACGTGCGATACTTCCCATTCGACCAGCAAACTTGCTTCTTGAAGTTCGGTTCGTGGAGTTACGATGGTGATCAGGTGAGTATAAAATTAATTGTCCAGCTGTGGACATCTGACGGTGGGAATAATGATGAAAATATAATAATATAAAATACGAAAGTAACACCATTGTATTATAGGAAAAGGGACCAGGTACGCTATCTCTGTTTAAAGAGGCCCCCTTCAAATGCATTGGAGTAGATCTTTACCTATCAGACCTACCTTACTACCTAATTATATTTTAAATGATTTTACTAATACTGCTGAAGAAGCTTGTTCAAACCGATGTTAGCTATGGACAGATTTTAAATTTAATAAGACTAAGACTTTTTTTATTTATTAGACTTTGAACAGGTTATATAGGGATTTATTATTTTCTATACACCTCTCACTGATAACTACACGGCATATATATACTCACTATAGTAATATTTATAGTAAAGGAGGTGTGGTATTTTTTTTACTTCATTGACTGCTGTAGTACCTTTTCACCTTACTTGTGTGGTCGTAAGCCTTTATATCTCAGTAGAAAGTTCTGATTCGTATAAAAGAAGTGAAGAAGCAACCAAACATTCCCCGTTCACTAATTTAAATGAAAAGATTGGGAATTTTAATATTTATTTTGGTTATTTATTCATTTTACTATCCACTTAGAAATAGTGTCTACTTGTGTGCGTCGTAAGAAAATATTCTACAAGAGTTCAACTTGACATCGTTTAACTTAACATCAATACCGTAGCAACTATCGTGTCTCTATTCAAAAAGGCATGCATTTATTTGCGCTTTTGAAACAGCGATTACTTTGACATTATAAGCAACAAATACCGTCTCCGAACACTGATCGGTTGATCAGAGCCCGCCAGAAACTTAACAGTTGCTCTTTTAAATGAAATTTAATAATTTATATAAAACTATAATATAAATAATATAAATATATCAACTAACCTAGTTCCACACATTTCAATCAACTAAAGACACTTGTATGCTTTAATGTTCTATTTATTAATAAACTTTTAATTTTAGATGTAGAACTATAAAACGAGAAATCTAAGATACATTGAGGAACTTATTATACATACACCCAGACTCACGAAGGATTTGTTTAAAGACGAAATTTAGACGTTACAAGTTCATTTTTGTTTCTTGTATTTATCATGTGTGTGTGACTATTTTTCATATGACTATTTAAATTAAGGCAATGAATATTTTGTTATTAAAATTAATTAAACATTTTAAGCACTATTTTTTATTGATTTGAGATGAATGACAAAAGAGTCTAATGTTATAGAAACTATAATGAACTTTAACTCTAATATAACCATATATTTCAATATAATATATACCATGAATATCGAAGGTTCTAAACGGGCCATGATCTGAAACGTCCGCAACAAACTCAGTCCGGTTTTCTTGTTTTTCTTTCAAAAACACCCTTAATTTAGATATTCCAAGTGCCTCCCTTGGGAACTCCTATAAACAGCAGTGAGCATCTTACGTAAAAAATGATAATGATGAGATACTTTAATTAAGTGAAATATTGATTATAAAAAATATTGCTGGTTTGTTAAATGTGTTTATTTGATTTGCTGTGAATAATTCAAGTCCTTTTAGATTGACCTGAAGCATATAAATCAAAAGAAAGGGGACATGGTGGAGGTGGGGATCGATCTTCGCGAATATTATCCTTCCGTTGAATGGGATATCCTTGGCGTGCCAGCAGAGAGGCACGAGCGATACTATCCTTGTTGCCAGGAACCTTACCCAGGTAAATATATATTAAATTGTCTTAATTTTACCAAAAATATGAAAAAAACGATTTTTTTTGTCTATAACTATTTATTTAAAAATCTATGATGATAATGATAGCATTTAATATCGTCATTTCTACATACATTTTTTAACTCACTAGTTTTCTTATTTTATCTCGACAGTACTTTTGTACATATGGTATTCAGCCCTCTAGGAGAGAAAAGATTTTTATGAGGCCTTTTTACTTCTTTGTTAAACCTCAGTACTTCGAAGGAGGTCAAAGATATCCTACTGAACATGTATGATCATATGATACTTTGATATTTACTCGGGCAAAACGCGCTAACACACATGCGGGCACATACACACGCACGCGTACATACACAAACACACACACACACACAAACGCTCTAATTTGATTATTCTAATTAATTTAATTGTCCATACTTAGTCTAGGTTAGATATCATTAGTACTTAAAATATAGTTCGTTGTTTTATTTTCATCCTACGTTTTTGTACGAATTTTTAATACTTTTTTTTATATTTAAATTACTTTGTCTCACTTCGAATCTTTTGCGAACTTTATGTAATTTAATTAGTATGTTACACGTTTCATATATATCATCATGTGTAGCATATTATTTACTGATTTAGATTAATTAGTTGAATAGCAACGAGCCGCAGTTTAAAAGTAAATAAATCACGCAAACAACACCCGACATCGGTATTCACGGCGCACCCTCAAGTGTTCGGTGTAAGCATTAGCAAAACAAGCGTTTAACCTGTTCGAGTCGGCAGTAAAACGCAGTAATTTAGCATAGATAAGCGTCGACGACGCGAGCTACGTAATTTACAGCCTCCGTGGAGATTAGCGTAGACGCCGGTGGTGGCCCGCTAATGTATGGCGCGAGAAAAAGTACGGGCTACGGATAAAATTATAGCTTATTTCTGATAGAGCGGAAAATGAAATATAAAATGTAATATTTATTTCTACATTCGCTGCAATTTTAATGCGAACGTAGGTTAGTTATTTTTTAAGTAATGTTAATTTAAATACTTTTATTTATATAAAAACTATTTAAATTATAAAAGAAAGCCTATAAAATTCATAACTATCAATATGATTAGACACTACTACATTATGGTAATTAGTTATAAGTGTAAAAGCTATAAGTGGTGAATGTCTAGTTCATTTGTCATGATCGTGATCTTTTTAAAATTAGATTTACTACATATTATAATTAATTTTAATTCCAAACTGTGTACGATAGGCACTTCATGATACTCGTATCAAGCCATCGTACGTAGATATCATGACACGAGGGCCCGACAGACAAGAGCAATTACTAATTACTGTGCCGGATTTTATTCCCGATATCATAATTTTCATAAATTCTTTTTTTAAATGTTCATCATTCGTACCAATCTTTTCACAGTGGGTTTCGATTTCGTCAACTCTTTTCTCAACTTCCCTGACATCGCGCTTGACCAAACCCACATGTGACTTCAGCTGGTCTTTCTGGGCCAAGAACAGATAACTCACTGTCGATGCAGAATATGAGCTTCTGTTGCTGTCACTACTGTTCTTTAAGTTGCCGTTAGAGCTCTTCTTGTTGTTGCCTTTCGTAATCTTTTTAAAATTAGAATCATTACATATAAAATTTATTATTATTTACTATCCATCCCTAACTTTGTACTGTTAGAATTTATGTGCCTGTGATATTGCAATAGAAAAATAAATTAATATATTTCCAAATTATCACTTTATAAAGAGAGATTAAAAAAGTGTAAAATCTTAAAAGCTTTTTGCTTAAAAATGTGTTAAAGACCCCTAAATTCTTTTTTGACAAATAGTTAACAATAATTTAATATGCGGTAATCTAAATTTTAAAAATGCTTTTTAGGTCTGTATTACCACTATGTCATTTATTATTTCAAAAACCATTGATTTTTGGACAAGGTCAATTTATTATTTGGCGGTAAATGAGCTCTGAACTCTTTTATAGCCTTTACTTTACATTTACAAACACCCTGTAAAGTCTTCTATTTATATGAGTGCATATTTGTGATGATGAAATATTTACCATTGTTTCAGATATTTTCTTTAATATAACACTGAGAAGGAAAACTTTATTCTACACCGTAAATCTCATAGTGCCGTGTGTCGGGATATCGTATCTGTCGGTCCTTGTTTTCTACCTGCCGGCGGACTCTGGAGAGAAAATAGCATTAAGCATTTCAATTCTGCTCTCACAGACCATGTTCTTTTTACTTATCTCCGAGATTATACCCTCAACATCCCTAGCATTGCCACTTTTAGGGAAATACTTGCTATTTACAATGCTACTAGTCGGCCTTTCTGTAGTAATCACAATAATAATACTAAACGTTCATTATCGGAAGCCCAGTACCCACAAAATGGCGCCGTGGGTCAGAAAATTCTTTATAACCAAGCTCCCAAAATTGCTACTCATGAGAGTACCGAAAGATCTGTTAAGAGATCTAGCAGCACAGAAAATAGCTGGTAGAAGCATGAAGAAGAATAAATTCAAGAACGCTCTAGCGGCTGTTGAACAGACTAATTCTAACGCATCGAGTCCGGATTCGCTACGTCACAATATGCCAGGAGGCTGTAATGGGCTACACTCTACTACGGCCACCAACAGGTAAAAATTTTGCCAAAACATAATTCTTCCGACTACTGTCACTTACGTAGCTCAAAGAATTATCTGAAGTAACAGCCGGCTGAGCACATCTCATTGTTGGCACCGAAAATTTCTCGAGTGACGACAGCGAACCGGTAGACACGGGGTGGGTAGACCAGGCCTCCCACTGTGTGAACCGGCGATGTAGTCAAGGCTGTGGGGAGGTCGCTGAATGAAAGCATCACAAGATCGCCATCTTTGGGAGAACTCTGTGCCTTGGAGTTGGCGGCTTTTTTCTAACATGATGGTGATGATAATAAATACCGTAAATACATTTTGATCATCTGCCAACAGGTTCAGTGGTTTGGTCGGGGCTCTTGGAAGTCTTGGAGCTGGATACAATGGACTGCCTTCGGTAATGTCCGGCTTGGACGATTCCCTTAGCGACGTCGCACCGCGCAAGAAGTACCCGTTCGAGCTGGAGAAGGCTATCCACAACGTCATGTTCATACAGCATCACATGCAGAGACAGGACGAATTTAATGCGGTGAGCCATGTCATCAACATATTTATTTCCTAAAGACATTTTATAATTGCTTTTTGAGATCCCAAATGAGATTTAAAATGGAAATATATGTAGACGATTGATAGTAGCCGATATAGTGCAGCACATTGGATAATTGACGTGGCAGCGAGCAGGACGCATAGCGCGGACAAAAATGGCCGCTTGGGTTTTAAGTTCGATCAGTATAGGCGCGGACCTACAAGTGTAATGTACTACGTTCACCCACAAGGAGTACAGAGGAGAGGACCTTGTTAAGGCTGTCCATCTCGAACCTGTCCATTGGAAACCTATGAGGGCGACGAGAAAAACGATAATATTACTTGACAACGAAAACTTTGGTCAGCTGAATTGATACACTAATTTTTTTTTTCATCTTATCAACTTTACAAACATCACTCATTTATATTTATGTATGTGCGAAATATATCGAAAATAAATCACCGGGATTTTGTTGTCATCTATTTCACAGGAGGACCAAGACTGGGGCTTCGTGGCCATGGTGTTGGACCGGCTGTTCCTGTGGATTTTCACCATCGCTTCCATTGTCGGCACATTCGCTATACTCTGCGAGGCGCCATCCCTTTACGATGACACGAAGCCAATAGACATGGTGCTCTCTTCCGTAGCTCAACAACAGTTCCTCCCTGTGGACAGCGGCGACTCGTAATTTTTAAGTTTTTTTGTAATTTTCAATTCACAAAAATCTTTGAGATCAAAATGACATGAAAATCATCATTGTCAAAAATCTCTAACCTAGCCACATCTAGTATCTGATCAAATCATTCTAAATTAGTCTTTAGGTCTGAAAGTATGCCCCCAGCTGACTAGTATTTAAGTAAAAAAAAAACATTAGGATTATTACTATTATTTGATATCTTAGTGAGGGTTCAGTCAGGATAGTTAATTTTCTTATGTATCTTTTTTTTATTCAACCAAAACTATTAAATAGCTCATTTGTGTATTCCACGTGTCAATATGCATATATTTCAAATAATGATTAATGTAACAAACAACTTTTTAATTTATTTTTATTCATACTATTCACTTAGAAATATTGACACATGCAATACTTATGGAAGTTTATATTGACAGAAATTTGAATCAGGTTGAGCTGCTCTATTAGCATCTTTCAACTCAAAATTACGAGGGTGCCAAACACGTGTTCTGAGAAGAGAGCCCACACTTATACGTGCCTCTTTTGTGGTCACATTACAATATCCAGTATAATATTTAAAATTTGTTTGTTTTTACTATTCCGTTATAACATGTTTTACATTTAGATTTAATATTAATTGATCTTTGTATGTTTGTTAAAGTTATGTGTTAAAATATTTTGTCGTTCTTTAAACGAGTGAAGGTGATCAGATAATGCACAACGTTGTATTTATATGTGCACATTTTTGTCCTAAACTTTGTCTAAAATAATTAGTATTTTTTTAGGTATACTTAGACTCTAGATTTGTTTATCATCATTATCATCATCAAGTCAGCTAATGGACTCCCACTGCGGGGCATAATCTTCCCAAAGATCACCACGATGGTATTTCACCCGCATTCAAAGACTTCGCGCGTCATTGACAATGTTGTTGACCTACTTAGTGAAGATGTTAACCGCGCTCCGTCAAACCGAATCGTAATATACCATAGAACCTATATTTGTTCATACATAGTGTCTTTCACATTTCAAACCCAAATCAATTCTGCATAAATAAAAAAGTAATACGATTTTATAGTGATTTTAATATTTTAAGCATCTATTACTATATTTATGCTAATATTACATGCACTGAAACTAAAGAATATAAGAAATTAAAACGCCAAAACAGGCTGTGAATTTACAGTGATGTATATATTTATAAAGTAAATAGAGTCAATATACTGGATATAATACATTCAAACCTGTTATTGTGCGGTGAATAGGAACCGCATAGACAACTTTCAAGCAGAAAATAACTTAAAACCTTTAAAAAAATTCAAAATAACTTAGATGCCTGGCAATGCGCGAACTTAGTTGTGGTAAACTGGTTCAAATCCTACCTATCAGATACTACCTCTACATCTCAATAAGAGTTTTTTTTAGTGACATGTAGCCGGTAATTAGTTTTGGAGAACTTTGATGCAGTAGACGCTACGTCGACTATTTTCCAATTTTAATATATATCACATAAAGAACGCACAAAACAGGTTTCAGTGTACTTTAGTAAAACTGATAGATGTTATATATTATTCGGGTACCTATTTAGCTAAAGATGAAGTGTCGGCTTATTATAGAAAGAACTTTTACATTCCAAGACAAATCGAGATGCTCATGTGTGAGTGATACGAAATATTACACATACTTAAGCGTAGAGTGACTTAATTGTTTTTTTAAAGTTATCTATTAATGAATCATGTAAGTCTATTCCATTGTTTCTTAGCTTTAAAATTAGATATATTAATTTTTAAAAATTTTAGATAAATATGTATTTCAATGTTGTATAGTCGGTTTTTCTTACTATATATATTTATATATATATATATATATAAACGCTTTGTCATATTCTATTTTAAGTGCAGCATTTTGTCTTTGGTTTAATTGTTTTCAATGTGTTATTGTGGCTTGAGCTATATGTCTATCTTATAGTTTTGCGTCGGATTGTACATGAAAACAAAAACAAAACTGATTTTGAACAGATGTCTTTGTAACTTCAATGAAATTAATATTCATTAGCTTCTTTTAAGTTTTTTCTTAAGAAGCTCCTGTAAAACTTAGATTATCGAGTTGTATTCATTTCGACTTGTTACCTACTTCGGCTTTTACTTATACATCTTGACATACTTTTTGAATACATAACTCTGTCAACTATAATCTATACTAAAAATGTAAATTAATTTTCAATATTTGCATAAATAATTAAGATAAAAATATCGAAAATGATCCGTTTTTGCGACGAGATAATGTGTCTCGCAAGTTTTGAAGATAGAAGTGTTAGTTGGCTTATCCTGTCTTACTCAAATTTGAAATTTAGACACTTCCATTATAAGCCAGAGTGTCGGGAATAAAAATTTTGATAAAAGTAGTAATATTGTAATCGAAAAGTAAAATTAATTTGTTTATGAAGTGTGAATTATTTATTTGTTCTTCTAAATCAATTTAATCCGCTCATAGTAATTTTCGTCTAACAAAATGGACTTTTATTCAACGCTTCCTCTACTATTCGAAGCGGGGGAATAGTCCTTTTCCGCTATAGACTTCAAGACCTTTCTCGAATCGGTTTTTATCTCCCCAATGTCGCAAAACGGCGCCCCCACGTTGGATCTTCACGTTTGTTGAATAGCCAGAAATCGCACGGAGCCAAATCATGCGAATACAGTGGTTGCTGTAGGATACGAGTTCGGTTTTTTCACCAAAAACCAAATTTAGCACCAATCGATGCTTGACGCGTTTGAGATACAAAACATCCTTGAAGTGGGGCCTCACGATATTCCAAGTTTTATAAACAGACGTTTGGCAAATGTTATAGACAGTCCTACCAACCTAAGAAAAAATATTACCTGCTATCCCGGGAGTTTTAAATGACAATTTCAACTTACTTTTTGATCACAGAGTATAACTAAACTGTGAGAACATTTTAATAAAGAAAAACTATATCATGAAATCCTGTCATTGTTTTCTACTTCTTTTTATTTTCAGCCGATAGATGCCCACTACATGGTATGCCATGTCCCAAGTATCGTCACGATGACCGGTCTTGCGCTACCCACATCCATCTACTTTCCGCGATCTTTATTTTCAAAGTAACAATACAATATCAATTAAATGACTAAAGTGCAGGACAAAAGTCTATGGAGTCGTTATTCATTTGAAATAATCTCGTGTTCTTACGAATTAAACATGTTCGAAAATTTGTGACAATTTATTTTACAATGCGATAAATTAAACTTTTTTTCAACCTGGATTAACACTGTTATCTTATTAACATTTATAGCCTCTCTTCCTCGTTTGCCGTCTACGATAAATTAACATTTGAAGACCTATATATATATATATATATATATATATATATATATATATATATATATATACACATTCATTTATAATATTTAATTTAAGTAAAAACATATACAGGTTGGTTATAGGAATACAAGCTTTAAATAAATGAATGTACAATACATTATCAGCAAAAACTTTTAAAGCTTTTGTACCTATTTCCAATCCTGTATAAATTGGCCACTTTGAAATATTAATTAGTTTTATCTGTTGTAAGAGTGAATTAGGAAAAAGTGACTTTGTATTGCCAGACGTTAATATTGGCGACTGACTGGGTCACTTAAAACCTTGTTATATATTATTTTTATTCCTTTTACATGTTCGTTTGTTCTGTCAGTCTGTTGTTACGTATTATTTTACCTTTACCTAGTTTTTAAAGTTATAATTGAATTACCAGCATCGTTTTCATTTATTTAATCCATTTATGCAGTGCACACGCTCGTGAACACTTTTGTCTTTCGCATTCCAATAGTGTCACGTTATAAAGGATGATTAAAAGTTGGTGTAGAAGGTTTCAAGCTTTTTGTTGGCGAATAAGCTACGAGTTTAAACTTTTAAAGCTTTTACACCTGTAATCAATCACCCTGTGAATACAATAAGAAATAAACGTATTAGATTGGATAGAATTGAATGAACACCATTAAATGATAGCATGTAAGTTTTTCAGTCGATAAGTAATGGCTGTGTTAGTGTGTAATGATAGGACTTTTCTCTTAGCGTATTTAAATGTTTTTGGTCTATTAAAGTAAGTTGAGAAGCCAAATTACGAAATAACTAAGTCTGATCTTAAAATTGTTACGATTTGCTCAGTACGCTAAAGCTCATGTCACATAGCTGAATGCGAGCAGGCTGCAAGGCAGAAGTGAGCGATATATTTTCACAAATAACCGGAAGATTAAATACTGCCTCTATAATTCGTTACATCTGTGTTATACAAGCCTTATTCTTGTTTCTAAGCATGATAATGACTCATATGCAGTACATTAGAGATGTTACAACTGTTTTAGAATATACATTATTAATGTTTATTCATAATTTAACTTATTTTAGAATGCATTTTCTAAATCTTAAAGTAAGTTCACCTATATCTACAGAGGTGTATAGCACTGTTGTGGACAGGCCGTAAAAATTACAAAGCGAATGCTCGTACCGTTGTGTAGTTTATATATAAAAATAGAGCACTTATGTACTCAAGTGTACCCAGCGTATGTAATATGTGTAATAGAAATGTTAAACTCATATCAACGTTTTAAAGTACTTTCATGATCTTAATAAATATACAGAATAATGTATTTGTTTTATTTATTTATACCTCACCTTACATTAAGTACACATTTGTATAGATATTGAAAAATAAAGATATAACATTTTAATTACGAAACTCAAACCACATCATCGGCCAAGATTGGTCCTAAGATACATGTTTCCTTGCAACGTTTTCCTTCCGATTTTGAGTACTTTTAATTAATATAATATTATTATATTAGCTATTTTAGCGCCTGCTACGAATCAAATTCGCCATTGACGTAAGAATTATTATAATTATTTCTCAATAACTATATATTCATAGTACCTGTAATTAAACATTTGTAAAATTTCTATTCAAAAGATAAACGTTTGACTTCTTTTAACTTTAGTAAAAAATGCTATTTGTTTCTCTTTTTGGTTTAACGCAAAGTTAGTTTTATCTGTAGGATTTACATCATAATTCCATTCAATTTTCATTCCACGCCATTCACCGCTGGTCGCTTGCAACCGGTACTATTTGAAATTTATGGGGGAAGCTTATATACACAGCAGTGAATGTCGAACAACATAAATGATGGTGACGAAATAGCATATATATATAATGAATTATTATAAGTCTGTCTGTACTCAATAGATTCAAAAACCATACATCAAATCACCGTGAAAATTTTCTTAATTATGAGGTACATCTCCGAGAAACTATTTGAAAAATAGTTTTTTTTATTATTAGTTTAAGTTTAAATAAAAACTTCTGTTTTGTAACTGAGTTTTAATTAAAATGCACCTATAGATATTGATGTTACATTCTTAACTTTTAAGAGTTTTTTAACAATAGATAGAACAGCTGACTCTCGTAGCTATGTTCTATTAACAAGTTCTACAAGCAAATACATAATAGTTATTGTATGTAAGTATGTATATGTATGTAAGAAAATTTCGTAACTATCCAAATCAGTGCAATAAGAAATTAAAAGAAAAAATAAACTATTTTTAATTTTAATATACGAAAGTCTATAAATGAAATTGCTTACGAAACAGTGCACCGAATAAGATATGTGCTTCGTGTATTTTTTTGTATTCTTGCAATACCGTATTCATTACAAAGAGGCTATTATAAAAAAGTTAATTAATTTTTTATGGCCATTGATTAATAAATCGTACAAAAAGGTCGGTTCTTTGGCCGCATCTTTTGACAAATGCAACTGCAGTGGAATTAAAAGCTGTCACATTCTCGCAGGCAAAACCTGAATAGTCACGGTCCGAGCGATTTGGATGTTTGCCAATCGCGTGTACGCCGCGACCGGAGCCGCAGTGTGTGCTCTAAATCATGATTCCGTTCTCGACGAGTGGCTGCGCACAGAAAGAGACAACTAACTTCACACTCGCCATGTTCATTTGTATGGCAAGCTTGCTTACTATAGCTGATTATTGATTGTAAATAAATAGTAAATAACTTCATCTTGTTAGCCCATAGACGCTTACTGCAAGGTATAGGCTTCCCCAAAGATCACTATGATGCCTGATCTTGCTCTGCCTGCATTCAGCAACTTCCCCCGACCTTGACTAAGTCTTCGTCTACCTAGTGTGCCTCTGACTTCTTACTTGAAAATGTGTCAATTTTTTTTAATAAATACATTTTTAATTAATTGCTCTAACGACTTACTGTATTAATTTCTTTTCATATAGTGATCATATGCTATGTTCCAATTTGAATATGGGATCATATCAAAAATGTCGTTTATAGACTAATTTAATTAACCTACATAGCCTAACAATTGGCAAGCATAACTGGCAGTAGGCAAGCCATATAAAGTGCAGAATAGGTGGCGACTGGGGCCGTATGGTGTCCAGAGGTTTGACAAGCACAAAGTAAATCCTCCCATAAGATTGAAAGATCTTGTTAGGATCGTTAAAAAACGCAGGATGCGGGCCACTTACAACAGGCCGTACTGGCAACTTGTGGGGGAGTCCAGAAGTGGAATGCCCAACAAATATAGTGATGTGATGATGATCACAAAAAATCCCACCGAGTATTTGTGGGCTCATCTCAAATCGTGGCGCCTTCGAATACTTCGTAGCCAGGCATTTTTAAATGAAGGATGTCACTATTGGCAAAAACATATTAGTTTCTGAGCAGAGGTAGCCGAGCGATAAAGACTGAGAATTATTATTGTTTGTCGAATACCGAGATACGAGTCTTATATAATTCAAACTTTTTGCATTAATTATATATGATCGGTACTGCTCACAAACAAGGTTCTAGGGGATGGGCAGCAGTGTCTTCCGCGTAACATAAAACCATACTGTGATCACCAGCGTGCCTGCCAAGCGTGGCGATTATGGTATATCCCCCCATAGACATTTTTGGTGGGCCTTGTGCCCTGCAGTGGTGGGTGGTGGGAATCTATGTGCTGAAACGACAGCGACATTTCTATTCTAGTTTCTATTAAACTAGGTTCTTAAAGTCAATCTTTTCTCCTAAATGTAGCGGATAATAAAATGAAGAAATATATGAAATGTGCGGTTAAAGGCTTTGATAACTCAAGTGCATCTTTAACTAAAGTAGGTTTATAGTAAATACGAGAAGGATATTTTATTTTGCATCAAAGACGGAATAGACGTGCGGCACACGAAACTTAATCGTAAAATGTTATAAACCCTTTCGTCGTAAATATATTTTAAATTGTTAGTATATATTTAAATTATTAATTACTTAAACACTTTCCTCAAAAATAAAAAAAAATTCTAATAAATTCTCTGTAAATAAAATATAAAATTGTATTCATCATTTAACTTTACATAGATTATTCGTCTTATTTTATTGGTACACTGAACTCCTTCTGGCATTGTCTTTTCTGTTTTATTCATGGTTTACCGGTAAGATATAAGCTAGCATAATTATGGCCAAGGCTATTTATGCCTGCAATAGACAAACTTATTTAATCTTTTACTATGTTCCACAAAACTAAATTAATTATTTATTTATATAACGTTTGGTTGTTGGGGTGCCAAAATAAATAAACTATTTTAAAAATAAATCCATCCCATAATTGTTGTATTCACTACAATGTATTAGGTAAATTAGATTTTATTGAATACTATTAATAAAAAAGAGGAGAACAGGTTATTCAACTGAAGTTAAATGATAAATCTAACCTTTAACTACATAGTGAAATAAGGAATAAGACAATACGTCTCGTTAGCTCAGGTTTTGCGCTAGCTATGGCGCCCATCAAACTGTAACAGAGTAAAGCTTGGAAAGAAAAGCCTCCTCACATAAATAGGCAAAGTTGAACCAAGCTGGTTACTCGAAGAAGTAATCGATCCACTGAAACTGAAAAATGACTTATATTTTGCGAACCTGATTTTGAAATAAAAGTACATATTGTAATATAGTACATACGAGTATGGTATAAGCGTAAAATCAATTAAATTGGCTTATTTGTCAGAAAGGTCTTTTGGAAAGCGACAAACCAATAACTTCTGTCATAACAATGTTCGCAGGAACATATTGTAAACATTAATTAATTTTGATATGTAGCATTTCAAAATTTAAAGACGGATTTTTTACTATATACTCGTATCATTACGTGATTTACTACTTCTCAAATCATTGATTTTTGGACATGATATACCATACACTAATTGACGAAAAATCACCTTGTATGTTTTTTAGTCTTTTGTTTCATTTTCTATCACATTAACACATCTTTGTAGTTGTTACCTCTTCATCACTTTAGCTAGATTGGTAGACTATTATGTCATTTATAAAACATTACGTCCACCATGACATAATATGTAACGTAATGTGTAAACAATAAAGTAATAAACAATAAAAATAAATATTGTACTTCATGTTTTGCCTATTTTGAATGACTTCTTTTATGTTCTGTTTATGTACAACAAAGAGAGAATAAACATTGAAAAAAAAATTTCATTTCCGATGATAGTTAAAACGTACAGTCCAATATGTAAATAGTACAATTTCAAATCCACAACTTGCAATTCGTGCCACGAACGGCGTAGTTATTACAAATGGAGTCCTTAATCGTTGTTTGAACGAGACGCGGTGCTGCATATTTTAAACGGAGAGTTTTAACCGTTTTACTCCGCAGGGGATTTAGAACGGATGCTGATAACTCCAACTATCTTCATATTTACAAGAACAGGCTCTTCGGAATCGTAGACGTAATATTAGTTTGTATATTATCGTACCTCACAGCTATATATTTAATGGAATCAGGTGTTACCTCGCGGAAGTCCATCCTAAGTAAAAAAAGGACCAATATTTAGCCACTTCCGCACATGCAGTGGTAGTCGTGCAATGAAATGCACCGCCCGCCAGCCCGCTGATAAATGCCAAACACATAGTTTGGCACTAATCGGTGTAACATAACTACTGAAGATGCCCCGTGGAGGGGTGAAACACGTGTTGAGTAATTTGGTGGTGGCGGTTGTGTGATTCGCATTGTTTGCCGCATACGCATTTATCAGCGGGCTGGCGGGCGGTGCATTTCATTGCACGACTACCACTGCATGTGCGGAAGTGGCTAAATATTTGTCCTTTTCTTACCTTACAGCTATGGTCTCTGGACCTCCTTAACAAGTTCACAATCACTTAACAACCCATAAAGAGGGCTATGGCTATGCTCAGGGTTTCTTTACGTAAAATCGAATCAAATATGAGGAGACGTGACCTCTTTACGTACATGAAAGAAAAAATACATAGCCCAGCGGACTGGCAAATTGAAGTAGCAGTGGGCACGTGGGCCCGCAGAACCGATAGCTGCTGAGGCCTTCTGTATCAAAGATCGCAAATAAACAAGCGCATAGGATATCAATCTACAAGGTTAATAGAGGACTTTCTTAAAGACGTTGATGCTTGATGCAAGCCGCTTCAAACTAGGCTTATTGGAAATGTTTTTTTGGTGGCCTATGTCCAGTAGTGATCATCCTATGACTGAAATGAAGAGAAAGTGTAGTGTTATTATTAATTTAAAAATATTATTGTATTACTGTTATGTGATAATATATAAATTTATGTTATATATGTTAATTTGCTATTTGTTTTTCCAAAGGGCGTCGACTACAAGCCGCCGCGGGACACTATCAAAAGTTTCATTGTGCGTACTATCTACTTCCGAGAAAGTATTACAACGTGTAAACTACTGTGATAGAACTTGAGACCGATAATATTTTTGTCAATGGCAGAGGAGAAGGAGTAACTATGGCATGCAGAAGATGTCTTACGGCTGAAATTATAATCATGATAACAGCTGTGATCGCAGGTTGGATACTTGTTAAATGCACATGTTAAGTGTATGATTTATAACTACTACTTACGTTAGGTACAGGAAAACAATATCAGGAAGTCTCCTCATTATATAGGATGCAGCCGTATAATAATAGTTTTTGCGACAGTCTAAACATAGCTGCGTTTTCAATTGTGATACTGGTACTTCAACAAATACAACGATAGATCACTGATATAGATGTAAAAGCTATAAAGGTTGAATGTGTAACTTATTTGCTGTCAATTAATGTATGGCACGTCATACTCAAAAATCAATAGTTCAAAAATAATAAATAACGTAATGATAATATAATAAAAAACACGTTTTCAAAATTCAGATTATCACATATATAAAATTAATTATTGTCTTCTATCTGTCTGCAGACTTCTGCCAGAAGATATCAGCCGGTCAGATTCTAATAATGATTAATGTAATATTTTACATAGTGATCAATTTATACAGAACAATTGAAAATTGCTGTGTTTACTAGTAGAGTGTGTCTAAACAGTCGACCACCAGATGCACCATGGTCTGGTTCACCTCCGCCTCACAGAATCACGAAGATCTCTTCTTGAGCTTAAATCTGTGAAGGTATTCAGAGGATTCCTCGTGCCCCGTGAGCATCTGGACCAAGAACATATCCAGATCGTTGCTACGGAGCACGCGGTATATTGAAAAGGCATTCAAGGATAAACGCAGAGGGTTGAAAAAGGCAAGTATTGATGAGCACTCGCTCTCTTGCTGGTTGTCCGCTTTAGATGGAGAAACCAAGATGGGTGCATATCTCGGTTGTAAGAAAATGTAAATTAGAACAAGTTCGATATACCCTGACGCTGTCCCTGCAAATAAAATATACAGTTATTTATTACGTCCTGCTATATACGATTGTTACAATTTACTATAATAGAATACTAATTTAGAATAAGTCGCATAATAAAACATAACCAAACACAAAATGCAAACAATACAAGGAAAATAGTGTAAAATACGGACTTATAGATGCGAATATGAGTAAAACGGGACAAAGATATTCCGATAATTTGTTACAGTTCGACAGTAGAGATTAGAACGGAATTCAATCTGGGTGACAATTTTCAATATTGGAATAGAAGCGGTGTACAGAATCAACGGATATGACAATATAACTACTGCATTCATTAGATATATTCGCATATTCCTAGTATCGGAGAGTAGAGAGAAACAAGGATCCGATTGGATTAAATTAAAGTCAAGTGATTCAGGTATAAGATCTATTGTAATATTAACCTTTTTCAATGTTTGAGGCGTTTATACATGGGAGGTTTTCCCGTTGGCGACTAAATATGTGCATAATTTTTTCATTAAATAATGTTATTCATTAGTAAGGAAAATATATAATCACAAGACATATAACAAATTTGAGTTTTTTTATTTTTGTATTTATATCAGGATCATAAATACGAAGTATAAATAAATACGTACAAATAAATATAAATAATTTTTATTATTAAATAACATGTATCATGATATTATTTAATAACATGCGCCATGTATAGTCATAACACATATATAAGTATTAATGAAATTGCGCTTTTTTATTATGTGTATTATTTATACCAGTTCAATAAATACGGAGGAGGAATATAAATAAAAAGGTACATAAAATGTACATATTTTTTATAGTTTAATAAGAGATATCATGATATTATTTATTAGCGTGGATAATTTATAGCCATAACATATATATAAGTTTTTACCAAATAATATTTTTTAATTCATATTAAAAATTGCGCTTATTTATTTTGTATATTAATAGCATTACTATAAATACGCAATATTAATAAAGAATTATAAATAAATAAGCACATTTTTAATAATTAAATGCATACCACTACTTTGGTTTTACTTATTAGTAAAAACAATGTTATACACAACTTTATATTAGCTTTGTTTAAGATATTTTCTTAATAAAATGACATTTTCGGTTTTTCTATGTGTACTTATACATATGGGGATTTTTTAATTATAATTAATGTGCACAGTGTTTTATTCTTATTTATAATGTACTATGAATTAATTAGCAAGTACGCTATGTAAGCAGATGTTTTGTAATACTGTAATTAGATATTTTATTATTTATTATAGTTATTTTATTAGCTAGTTTCGAAATGTATTTTGTAATGATGTTATTTATAGAATTATATAATTTTAGTTATGAAATAAAAAGCGTTATGCTATTATTAGCAAGAACAACGTTAAACCATAACACATTTTAGTTAGCGTGACTCAAATTTTGTTGAATGTTTAAGACATGGCTCGCAGTAAACGGGGAAATTTAAACAGCGACAACTATCCCAGCCATGTTCTTTGATGTTACCGGCGCTTGATACTTGGCGCTCTCGTAGTTCCAAAATAAATTATGCTAAAATAGTTTCCATACAGTTTGCAGTCACTATGCAGGGTATTTAGAAAACCGATCAAAGCCGCCGCGTAAAGCATTGTTGCGTTTGCAACTTATACAAATAATAGAACGAATAAACTTTTACGAAAAAAAACTATCTATATAAACACAAAATGGAGTTGTTTTTCTCTCAGTCGAGCTATGAGAACGTTTTTTTTACCAATTTTCTTTACCAATTTCGTACATATTATTTTACAATAATTATTTATATGTATAAAAATATATGTTTGCTTGTATGTCCTTCATTGAATCGTATAATATGCATTTCATAATGTGATAGTCTTTAGCAAAATTGTTGTGGATGAGCCCACAAAGATTTCTTAGTTGATATGACCAATTTTCGACACATGTCACCACTGTCGTTTTAACAAATTTCAAATGTTGCGGTAACAGTTTATGCTGATTTGAATTGAAACGAAACAGCGAATGTATTGTGACTTCGAGTTGTGGGTGATATAAAAATGAAAAATTGAAAAAAAAAAAAAAAAACTAAATAGTTTTTTGTTTAATTTTATGAGGACGAAAATACAGCACACAGTTACACAGTTATTGTAATAAAATATATTTATTAAAATTTGGGTAGTTATAAGTATCGATAATAAATCACAGTAACAGCGCGCTGTTTTACCTCTATAGCGTACAAATGTAATAGTCAATTTATAATATGACTCAAATTTACAATCAATGTAGTGTCAAGAAATTAATTACAACTACAATCATGAAATATATCTTAGAAAAAATGGGTATGTAAATTGGTTCATCATAATCATTTCAATACATAACACCTTTATTGATGGACATAGATCTCACTGATAAATTATCAATGGAACCGAATGGAAGCGGCCTTGATCTATCATCCTCTATCTACTTTATGGCTAGAAATTCTGGGCTTCGCTTGCTAATCCGTGGTACTTTACTCTAGAACCAATGTCACTTTAACTTGCCTCTATGTAGAACTATGTCGGTCACTTTTGTTCATATACGGATTGATCTCGTCATTCCTAATTGGATTCTCCACGGTTTGTTGAGCAGCAGTGAGCTTTCAAATATATCCCACTGTCAGAAACCACTTAAATTATTTACTTTAAAAAGATATACAATGGCTAAAATATATATAACTCAAGTAACTGATTTTAGCGTAAATAATAGGTTTTCAGGTATTTATGTTTTTAATAAATAAAATAAAATAGCTGATATTAATAAAAAGATTTTAAATATTAAGTTTATAGCTGTTTATTTGATCGTTCATTAGTACCGCAAAGCACTGGAATAAATTGACGGCGTCTGCTTTCGTCCGATTTTAATGCTTATTCACTCTTCTCTTAAAAAGGCATTTGGAAATGAGAGTGAATAGGCTAACCATCTTAGAGTGCATCGCTAGTTAACATCATCTAGGATCGTGGACTAAGACTTTGAAAAAAATATATCTATTTTAATTTATTAGCTTTTTAAAACTTCGAATTCTGGAGAAAAATAGGCAGATAGTACATTAAAATTTAAAAAAGTAATTTGTTAGACAAAAATAAATAAAAGATTATAAACGCAACCTCCAACGTCATTGTGAATAAACGTACATGACAAAACAGAAAAATTTAAGAAAACTTCGAATTTAAACACGACAGTAGAGAGTTGCTCGTATAATCTATAATATAAAACCTAGAGAGAGCAGAATGTTTCGTATTGAAATATTATGACGATAGAGTTTGTGTTTGGCACTAATCGGTGTAAGATAACTCCTGAAGATGCCCCATTGAAGCGTGAAACATGTGTTGAGTGATTTAACGGTGGCAGTTGTGTAATTCGCATTGTTTGCCGCATATGCATCAGCGGGCTGGCAGGCGGTGCACTTTGTTGCACTACTACCACTGCATGTGTGGAAGTGACTAAATATTGGTCCTTTTCTTACTTATTATGACGATAAATAGACGATATATATGATAATATGGTCTATGTACATAAGAAGATCTATAATAAAAAATGATGTACAAATAACCTTTCGAAACTTTTAAGTGAGGAACCTCAATTATAAAAGTGAACGTTGTGCTATAGGAGCATTAAATAGAACCAGTTGTGTACGGAAGCACTGTTTGTGTTATTTGATGCTTTATTTTATTATTGCATATAAATTAGTTGCTTCAAACATCTGTATATGGGTAAATTTTTTACACCTCTTTATGTTTTACTATATACTTAATTTTTAATGTTGTTGTGTTTTTTTTTTAATTCGAGAAAATATTTATTTTAACGCTAGAATAATAAGAGAGTTGTATTGTTGTTAATTAAAATTTGCATTTAAAGCCTAATCAACACCTTTTGTATTAAAGCTACTTGGCGAGAAGAATAGGTCGACTAAATTTGTAGATCTACAAATAAATCTATAAAATTATTTAAAGTTTGCAAAATTCTTACAAATATTTTAAGCCGTTTCGTCGTCTCTTCTCCAGACCCCAGCAGCCGTCTGTTATATACGATATAGATTATGAGAACATAAAATTGTATTCATTAATAAATAAAAGTAAAAAGGTAAAGTTACCTTGTTTTCAGACTTGTTTGTAACTTGTTTGTACTGGATTCCTTTGACCGTTCGGAACATATGTGCTGCGAGCTTTACTTCCTCCACGTACATTATAAAACATCTGCATCGTATAACCTTCAACGAGATTTCTCATTAATTATTTCTCATAGAATTATTCCCGCTAAGTGGAAATTTACTGCTAGAAGTTTTGGTGTAAGCAGTTACTAGTGACCAGTATCCACGAAGCCTGCCTCATTGTCACTGGTTACGTACTATCACGTAGAATTTGTTGTAGTGTGGCGGCTCAAGTAACGCTGGTCGCATCACGAGCTGGCTTCAGTTAACTATCTTCAAAGTTTTATCTGAACTTAGTGCGAAGTTCGTGTCGGAAAGTGACGCGGGGATATTTCTACCGACGTTGGTTCAAGTAAAGGATGTGAATGAATTTGAAAATATTTCTTAATCGATCTTACCTAATCAATTACGTTTTATAAATGTTTTAAAAATATCTTTATTACTTTGTTACATACACATAAATATTTTTGCTGCATATTCCTGAAGCCTTTGTGATATTTATTTTTGTAAATGTGTGCGTTTGTATAGCATTAATGTAAAACTTTCTTTGAGAACTAAAAATCAGGGCCCGGGCATTGGTACCTTCTTACGTATTTTGAGTTGTATTCTTTTCATAAATAAGTAATAAGATTAAGATTTTAATTGAAATACATTTTGGTATATAATGTATTGAAAATACAAGCCAATACAAATGTTTTGTTAGCTTTACCTAAGTCCGAATAAAACTAAAAATAAATCCCAAGGCTTAAAAAATAACAAAAATCGCGAATAAAATTTCTTCGAATTAAAATCTCATCAAAGTTTTGACTCACTGACTGTGTAATAAAAATTGTCTTAACAATATTTTTTATGGTTTCTCTAAAGATTTTTTTTGAGATGAATACTTATTTAAATAAATCATTCAAATAATATTTATTACATTCATTTCAAAATATTCATAACTAAAATTAATGTCTTCTTTACATAAACACGTGTATTTTTTATTTTATATAGACTTTACCTGTTCTTTTAATTTAAAATATGCTTTGCTTACATACATAACTAAACTTGTCTTATCTTTAATATTTCTAATGAATATTTTAAAAAAGACGATTTTCGAAATTGATTTATAGTTCTGAATACCGACGGCTCAACATTGTATATCAGTTATGAAAATCACCACAAACTGTATACGAAAATATTAAGAGAAGAACGATACATCCTTCCATATTAATATTAAAGTTGCTTGGTACTTCAAGCTATGATGCTCTATGGCAAGAATGATCATTCTATTCAACAGTCCGAACCATTTTGCAAAATTTAATAAAATATAAATTCGTATTAAAAACTTATACAAGATATGTTATACAAAAATTATGTTATCAAAAACATAAACATAAGATCACAAAATAGGCTTTTTTCATTTGAATGTTAACCCTTAAATACATAATTATTTTATTTGTAAGTTGTTAATAATAGAAAATCAAACGTATTTTTAAGATTACTTGTTTTTTTAGGGTAAAAAAATAAACACGTTTATTTTATTACTTCCGATAATTCTTTAAAATTTGTTAAATTGGTGACAAGACTTCCCAATAATTCATTATTAATTAATGATAATCGTTGTTTAGCTTTCAAATATAATAACACAAAAACGAAAAGGTAACTCGGTTACATTTGCCGAGGCTGTAAGCTGGCCCCTCTGCTCTATCAAATGTGGCGTAACAGTTGCGCAAGTACGCCCACGGATGATCAGTAATATGCCCACTGCATGA
Organism: Battus philenor; assembly: GCF_028537555.1. Classification (NCBI taxonomy): domain Eukaryota; kingdom Metazoa; phylum Arthropoda; class Insecta; order Lepidoptera; family Papilionidae; genus Battus; species Battus philenor. The sequence goes on from NW_027181684.1 coordinate 10,978,519, forward strand.
CTTCCAAATTAAATTAAATGAAATAAATTTTAAATTAAATATCAATAACTTTAGTTTTATCTGTTTTACAATATAGGAGCGACCAAAAGGTTCAACCATCGGGTTTTTTTCGTACTTTCCCGTTAGGTAGGCGCGTACGAAAAAACCTTTACAAGATACATAAATGAAAATCGGACGTTTTGACATTTACAAAATAAAATAAATAAGTTTCGATTAATAATTAGAGATTTCCAGTGAACTAAATATAAGAGGATGATGAATAAGGGAAATCAAAATCGTTTTCATACAGTAATTAATTCACAAGCATTTTCTTTATCAGTTTTCATGAAGTTTTTACATTTATTGCATTATCTTTTTTTTCTTGCTTATCTGCAAACACTTTCAGGCTATAGCCAGATTTATTCCTTTTCCTTCATCTCGTTTAAGGTGCTCCTCAGCAGGAGATATCTCATCCATCGTCATCTATCACCGAGTTTTTATGTATTGTATGACATATAAACGTAGATTAATAATAAGACATTTTTCCTATATTTTAGAAAAGGTTTTCCTGAACAGAAAAAGTAGACCCTAATGTTGGACAGAGTGAAATTTTTTCTGTTTTTTTTTGCAAAGACACTAGAAGTGTCCGTGACAAGTAGAGAAAACGTTAAGGGGAAATTACGTAATAACTACACTGTAAATGTTTGGACTTTTACCTGTAAGAGACTGAATAAAAATAAAAAGAAGAATACAATTGTACTTAGTCATTAACAATAAAACGATTTAGATTTAAAATAATCTCCTTTCGTTCTCTCTGAATCGAGCGCAGAGTCTGCGTTTTTTAATCGCCCTCTTGTGCGAAATCGAATTGTGTCGTATCAAATGCTAATGTACGACTCCCATAGGAGAGATTCCGGGAGCAAGTCGAATTGGATGCTGAAATCATTGGATATTTATTAGTCCGGGGACTCGACAGTGCTCAGGTTACGAATTGTTTGCGTCTGTACTTCATTAATAGTTTCACAAGGAACCTTAATATATTTTGAATCGTCTATAGCATAAAACTATGAAAGTACGATTTTATTTATGTGAATTGCAGTGGTGTATTAAGTTAAATATACTTTATAATGTTATACAACATAACATAGATATACACTATATGCTTTCCAAATAACATCTAAGGAAGCTGGAAAAGGCTAAAATATCAGGTCAGCTCGGAACTACTATCCCGGCGAACACTAGCTGAGTCGGTTTGTTTATTTTATAATCGAAATATTAGAAAATCATTTATTCTACTTTTCAATAATTAGACAACAAATTGAGATAGATTTTTATTAATATATCACAATAAAAAATGTCAATGAAAGAAGTGTTAAACTACAAACTTATTTTTACTTTATTGACGTAATGATAATACTATGATCCCTGTGCTCTATGTTATGTTTATTGAAATTCATAGACGTAATCGTTAGTTTTAATACGGCAGAAGTATTATACGGTATATTTGTACAGAAATGAGAGTCCTTCCAATTCAATTCAATATCAAATGTAATAGTCCTCAAACTTAGTTGCTGCATAGAAATAAAGGTTAAGCGACTTCACGTTTCTGCCAAATCATCATAATATCAACACAGGATGTCCACAGCTGGACATGGGTACATCCCATCGATTTCTAATAGAACCGTCAAAAAGCTACCTGCATCAGGCGTCTTCCGATGACCTTAAAAGAGTTCAATTGTCACTCTATGGTTGTAAGTCTTCCCCACTACAGGATATTAAGAACTAAAAACTGATTAACAATAGAAATAGGTACTTCATAGTATATATGATATTTTCAATGATTTCTCTGATATTTTCTTATATGAAGATACTTTCATATATTATACTTGTATACTTTTATATATTTCAATTAGTACTCAAGGAAGTGTCCTAATGGTTAGAACATACGCCTATTGCTAGTTACTTTACAGGTAGGTGAACAATTTACGTAAACTTATTATCTACACATATAAATAAAATTGGCGTGTCTGTTTGTTATATTAATTATAATTTCTTTTTACTATATGTGTATACATATATACGGTAATTGTACTAAAATTATATGTTTTAAACTTTTGTATATCTGTATGTTTGTTTCGGCTAATCTCTGAAATGGCTGAACCGATTTTGACAGGACTTATATTGGCAGGTAGGCAGATGTAATAAGTATAAGTAACTTAGGCGACAGTAATTGTTTAAAAATTCTTAAATGAAAAAAAAACTAAACATTTGAATTAAAATCCATACTGACGAAGTCACGGGCACAGTTAGTGTTAAAATAATATTTCAAGACTGCGTGTAAATGCCTATTTGAATAAAAACATTTTAAATTCAAATTCGAATATATCTCTGGCTACTTTTAACTACTTCGTCTTTTACAGCAGGCATGTCCAGATATTCACGCATTTCAAAGTTTTTGGCAAACCATTGCATTTGCTATTTTCTTCAGTGCTAAATTTCAGTATCTCTGCGAAAATTCCATATTTGAGTTCTTTCTAGAACTCCATAATTTGATTATATACGTCCAAATATACTTACATGTAGTCTAATAGACCATGTAGTTTTGCGTTGAAGTAAAAAATGGATAGGAACTGGCCTAACTAGAACCCTGGGCCAGTGCCCGCTTACATTTAATTGGAGCTAAGCCAAACATCGGCGTAGTATAAGATAAGAAAAAAAGTTTTCAGTCTTTAGATGTACGTATTTAAATTTTACAGCAGTTGCTAGTATGAAACGAAATACAAGAACTGAAGAACTTACTTAGTACACTTGTAACATTATCAACACAACCACATATAGTCGCCTTATTCGAGATTTCGTCGATTATAAAAAAATAAGACCTTAGGAGTTAACTTAAAAAGGATCAAACATTAAATTGAACTTCCTTCTGAGATCAATTAAATTTAAAACAAAAGCAATCGTGAGATATTAAAGTTCTAATAGGATTACGTTCTATCGATAATTCAATTTTACATATTCTGTCATTAAACTGTTAGATATATATACTACAGTTGTTAGTAAGCATTATTCTAATTTTAAACGCTGTTAGGTGTGTTAAGTTTTTATACGTGGGCCATTTAAAAATTTAAAAAAAAAAGTGATAAAACGCTCTGAAGGTTACGTTGCAATGTTATTATTTTTAAAGATTTTTTTTTATCGTCTGTTGAAAGTTACGTGTGCTTGGATTTCTTGACTTAGTTTTTATTGTATAATCAAATCAAAATTCCATTTTATTCAATAATAACACGTTTTGTTTCCCGTAAAGATGACGTAGTTATCGGAAGATCAGTTCTTTATTGTCGTTTGCGACTGCCACTTTACTCCCACATACTCTGTGTTTATTAAATAACATCTACACAGCTCACTGGCCGTAAGCAAGAAAAAAATTGTGCTCGCTTACAGACTAATTTTGATCGAACTTACAAAATGTCGGAAATTCCATAATTATTTTATAATTAATTAACAATAACTTTGTTTATTTCCTTGTAACGTCAAAAGCATCTTAATACCGATGTCCCACGGGATGTGGTTTTCTAATCACGGACTCTCAATAATAACTAAGAAGATTGAGCAGGCATTGTATGTAGACATGAGTTCACATAAGGTGTGACGCATGCAATTACACTTAAGCTGCTTGAACTGTTGTTTGATCGTTTTTTGACTCTTTTTCAAGTAAAAAACTAAAAGTGCAATCACTATCATTTCAGCCGTAATATGTCCTCTGATGAACATTGGATTTAGAAAAGACTCCTTTAATTAGACTGGTTTTTTTATAAGTGTTTTTGGGGCCCTCTTGTACACCTCTAGCTTATTGTGGGTAAGAGATTTTTACAATTTTAATAAATTTTCACGTGTCTTTTATTTTCACTTCATCCAGTCTTCACATTATCGTTCATTCACTCTTCTAACATACATCGCATAATCTAACATTCTCATTCATTTTAAATTTCCTTCCTTGCATCGCCTTTCATTCTCTCCTCTATTATTACAATCTAGGTGTATCCGTAACAATGTATCACAGTCTATTCTTATTTCATTATAGCTTAAGTTATTTATTTGTATCAAAGATATATATTTATTATTGTTCATAGTTCTTTGGTTTTTCTCTATTTCAATATGTTTATTTACATTTATATTTTAATACCTTAATTTGTTACTTTTATTGCTCTTCTAAGTTTTTATTCTTGTTTAAATTGCTAACCCGACCCTATTTCAATTTTTGGTTTTATGTTTTATTTACTCACGATTATGTTCTTAATCGTAATTAAGGAAGCATGCTCTGCCTCCTTCGTCTTTTGTAATGGAAGCGATACTCCTCTTGTCGATCTTCCTTCTTAATCGTAATTAAACCGGTTGCAAGTTGCCTGCATTCAGCATATTCCAACGACTTTTATGATGTCGTCTCTACATATAGTAGATAGACGTCTTACGTTGCGCTTGCGGCCATTTCTGTTTCGCGATATTAGGGATTGCCTGCTACTACTTCAACTTTTTAATTTGCTGGATTATGTTTTGGTACCTTTCGTTCGTCTCCGAAGAAAAATTGCAAGTTTAGCCCTCGCCATGGCTCAGTGACTATAATAGCATGCATAAATCCCACTTGAGAGACCACGTGTCCTTATAACAAATCTTATCAATTCAAAAAATGTAATGACATCTATAATATGTAAATGTTCATCGCCTGCATAAAGATTGTTGACTAAGTTGACCACTTTTATGTTCACAATCGAAAGTAGAAACGAATGTTACTGTGATCACAATGTTGCAATATAGACGAAAATTGTTTTTGTAAATACTTCTCATTTAGTCCGAATAAACTTATCTGTTGCTGTATTCTACATTAAAAACAATATGAGCGACTTCATTCTATTATTAGCTTGACGTTAAGTGATAAAGAAAAACACGCTGTACAATTTGCATAAACATTACGCACTGGTTTATCCCTTTGCACAAGACACTCATTTTCCTTGCATGTGTGCGTTTATGTGCACGTGACCGTCACACCGATGCCGTTTCGGTGCAAAGAATCGTAAAGTTAATCGTGTGAGTTTTTTAAAAAAAAAAATTTTTCTCACAATGCTTCAGTTTTGCTTCTCAAATCATATGGTGTGCAAGTAAATTGTGTTTAATTTTTATATGCAATAATTATAAGTGGATATCTTGAGGACATTGACTTAAAATCCGCGGCTACAGGTTCGAAACTCGGGTAAATTATAACACTGATATTTATTAACAAACGGTGAAGAAAAAATAATTTTAACTTTGCACTGGATGAGTGTACTTTATAAGTTTAAAACTTTATATGTGTGAATGCCCATTTGCTGTCAATTAATGCAAGTCACATCTTTTTCAAAAATCGAAATGGCTTCAGAAATAATAAATTACGTAAAATCAGAGCAGAGGTCATTGACCTGTCGTATTTTAGAGCTTTATACAGGATGATTAGAAAAAATAATAACTTTTAAAACTTTTTGTTACAAATAAGTTTTATATATACCCTTTCTGTTTCTTAGTCCCATAAAGTTATTTTCAACAATAAAGATTTAGCCCTCATGGTATTATATATATATATATATATATATATATATATATATATATATATATATATATATATATATATATATATATATTCATTCGAAACACATTGTAATTAAATTATTGCATATGATTTCAGCGTTGTTCATAAACTAGATATATGTATTTTGTTTAATGATTGGTTGTTGTCACATCAAATGTATTTATTATGCTTGTATTGCGTGAATTTTTGTAATTTTTTATCGTTATTCATTTTATTATTATCGTATATTAGTTACTGAGAACATGTTTTTTACAAACCATGCAGTACATACGTATATAAAATTATTTTTATTTATTAAACCCATGACTTAAATGACTGGGTAACTTTATATTCCTAATTATATATATATGTATATATATATATAGATATATATACATACATATATATATATATATATATGTGTGTTATGCTTTCCCTATTACTTATAATAATATGATTTAAAGTTAATGTAACATTATTAATAAAATGTAAATCATGTATATAATTTTCCAAATCAATTTCATCCACTTTATAGTAGTCGCAGTCGGAAAACAAGCATTTTAACCAACGTATTTTCCAGTCCTCGAAACAGTTGCAATAGTATTCTTCCTGTATAGCTTTCAAGACCTTATTCGATTATGTTTGTAATTCCTCAATCTTGTCAAAAAGACGTCTCAGCCTTGGTTTTTTAAGTTTTCTGAATAGCCAGAAGTCGCACGAAACCTATATAACCTACCTATCAGACAAATACGTGGTTGCGGAACGATATAAGTCGAGTTTATTGCAAAAACTCGCGAAGAACCAATACACTATGACATCGATTAACCTAGGCTTGACGCGTTTGGGATGTTTAGTGCATCTTTCAAAATGGTTTGAGCTCAGCCAAATTATATTGCAATAGTATTAACGAGGTCTCTAATTATCAATCGACGATTTTCAAGCACTAAAACTTTCATTTTTTGGAACAGGCCCTTGTCGGTTCTAAGTGACGATTTTACTATAATTTTTGAACACTGTATATTAAGTTGTCTTAATTGAGCAGTATTTAATAATTGAATGGCCACCAAGCCTGTCGTGTGTAGTTTTTTCTTCGGTTCTTACTGCTATCATGTTGTCATATGCTACTATGTTTCCGTCACATATATATACTCCAGGACTTCAACCTTGGATTTTTATTTTTTATCTACACTATATGTAAATAAAAATTTAAATTAAGAACAAACATTCGATATTTGAAATCTTTCTACACATGAGCTTAATAGCAAAAATGAATAGTTTTATAAATCATACATTACTCAATAAATATTAGCAAAGGAAGCGCTAGCGTTACCAAAATCAGACTGCTATATATGAAAATTAATTATTGTTTACTATCTGTCTCGACACATTATATTACTAGAGGTTATTGGCCTGTTGCATTCTGGTAGAAAAAAATAATTAGTGTAATATATTTCACAATTATCACTTTGACAAATGAGCTATACATTCACCGCTTTAAAGTATTAACAGCTATAAACAATCATTCTGTATAACCTATATAGTAGTGATTTTATTAGTACGCTACCACTGTGCATGTATATAATGTATATATCTAGGTATGACGACACATCGACAGGTTCACCGGCTGCAGTTTATCCTCTTAAACCAGCCGTCCTCGAGCCTGCATTAATAATGGAGGTTTAAGAAATAACGCACGCCTCTCCGCACAGAATACTAAAAATAATGTTCGTCTCTACTGTCGGAGTGTCTTTTGCATTGCTTTTAACTATTGGTATGTATTTAAAAAATTTCATACTTAATTGTAATCTGTTAAACATTGTTTTATTTTTTTGTAATAATAATCTATAATAAGTTTCAGCAAAGATTATAATATAAGCAAGTGTATAATTATTTTCAACTTTGTTGTTCATTTTTTATTATTATCTGTGTTTATAATTCGCGTGATTAAAACGCGATACGTAAAACAACTTTTTTTAACTTCAACTTTTAAGTAAATAGTGTTTTTACTTAAATATCAATTCGATCGATTGATAGATCGCGCTTTCGATTCCCATGATGCAGTCTTATATAATTCACACTTTGTTCATCAATTAGTTTGAATTGTCACTGCTCTTAAAACAAATTTTCAGAGGATAGCCAACAGATTCAAAAATTTTGGAATAATAGGTTACGTTAGGATCTAGTTCATGGAAAGGTATCGCACAAAACCCAATCCTCCCCCAGAGGGATACCAAGAAACAACATCAAGTTATCTCCACTGAAAACAAAATAAAAAAGGTTTTGTTGATGACATTTGCGTCCGGCAAAATTAAAAGTAAATATATGATATACCGATATTTTTAAACAGTCGTTTAAAGTTAGTACCGTAATGATAAAATTTAAATTGATTGGTAGAGAATGCTTATAAGGCACTAAGTGTCATTGCGCAATGTGTGAAAAAAGTGAATTACACTAACATGACGCACGACCTTTGAAATTTCGTATCTAAGTTAAAAGACGTGTAAAATAAATAGGCTCTCTCCGAAACAATTATCAATTCGTCCTAAATTAATATGTATTTCCCCTATTAATGATATATGTCTGTTCACATTTTTCAACAAATTGAAATCTTTTTTTTATCTTCGTCTCTTTCATTTCAGTCTATAGACTCCCCCTGCTTGGCATAGGCCTCACCTAAATATATCTATGGGGGATATATATTGGATTGTAGAATCGCCACACTTAGTAGGCGGGTTGACAATCACAGTATGGTATTATAATACTCAGATGACGCTGCTGCTGAAATCGCTTTTTAGGAGCAGTCGCAGTTCTTCAATTAATGTACAAAGTGTGAATTAGGAGATTTATATCCTGGGAATTGAATTCGCGACTTTCGACCGCAAGTCTCAGTCATGTACCGCCAGCTACCACTGCTTTCCACTTATTCACGTAGATGTGCTGTTTTATATATTTATATATATATATATGTACACATATATATACATATATTTATATGTGTGTGTGTGTGTAACAGTAAACTTAATACCGAAATAATAAAATGAAAAGTAAGATAAAATATATTTCAAGGTGATATATCTAGTATTCTATGGTTTATGTGGAAAACATTTTCAACAGTAGAAACATTGTTACATATATATTAATAAGTTTCTTTTTTTATTATTATATTAATTTAAACAATATTTCATATACATTATTTACATGTTTATGTTCATTACTGACGTTATTCCTGTGATTTTCCCACTGAAACATATTCCCAGTGATTATTCCGTTATGCTTAACTTATATACAATTTAAAACATAAATATATTTCTCAGGTTTATCAGATTCATATACGGACGTCGTAGGAGGAAAAAAACTAAACCATGATACGAATAATAACACCCAAGAGGTAAATGCTTTAGAATTTTTTAATCTACAGAAACGTTGCTCGTTAGGTTTTACCACTGTACTTTATCATTATACTAATTTTGTTAATAGTAAAGGTCTAGTGAACGCTGAAACCTTGAGGTTATGGAATAAAAACCACGGATCAGCAAGCACAATGTAAGAGGTCTACCTGCAAGGTGGACATATGACCTGGTTATGGTCTTCGTACGACTCTAGATACAAGCCGCTTCCAAATAATCTTAATGTACATATATGGAGAGTCCTATGTCCAGTTGTAAATGTCGTGGGACTAAAATGATGATAATGAAGACAGAGTATGGGTCTTCATCAACAATCAATTTTAATTCCCAAGAGCAATAAACAACTGTTGACCTACTCAAGAAAAACTATTCATCTATCCCTGAGAAATTATCAATTATATCGTGTTATGATATAAAATGGTTTACCTCAATAGTCAAATAAATTCATTATATCAAATGAAACTAGAATATAGCGCTACCAACATTGCTTGTTTATATACATATATATATATATATATATATATTGGGAACCGGTCGAACCGTGGCTTGGTCGTCTCAAGCACCTTCAAATCGAAGTAATAAACATGTCTGTAGTGATAGTCCTAACCAATGGATACTCAGTAGAGCGTCCACATGAATAAGCTAATGACATAGCAGCAACTTAGCTGTTTAAAGAATCGTGTAACAACTCGAGCCGAAGCTATTGAGGCCGCCTTCAAGCTTAAAGTCTAAATAACTTCAGTAAAAAACGAAAACTGCCCAGTTGAGGTTTCCTCTCGAAAGCTCTTGCGTTTTGTTGTTCAACGTAACGTCTGTTTAAACAGCTAGGTCTCTCAACTTAGACTTATAATAATTTTAGTCATAGTTCACTACTAGACTTAGACATCCTTGATAGGTTTCCAATAACACTGATATAAAGCGATTTTCATCTAGCGGGTCCCAAAAACTTTGATAAAGTTATCTGTTCTTCTCGTAGGTAAGCTTCTTATGTTGTCCTAGATCGTAATGTTGATCTGTAGTAAAAATACCCCTCAAAACCGTTTGAATATTTTAATGTCCACAGGTGTCGTTAGTGTCGAGAACAGCTGCAAATTTATTCACAGTGCTTGACCAGTTCGACAATTTTGATATCAACTCATGCGATCCAGTATCGTCCAAGAAACCAAATTTTGAAGCGCCCGGGCGGAGGATAAGTGAAATAAGTGAGTTCTTAATTTGCAAACATAAGTTTTGCTCTACATATTGGTAATTTCGTTAATTATAATCCAACTTGACTGATTTTTTTTTATTTACTGCACAAAAATTTGATCAAAAAATTTGATAAAATCGAAGAACCTATAAACGAACGCTTGCTGTATGACTAGAGTTAATAGCAAATAAATGTTTTTTTAAAAAACAATTATATTTATATGATTTTTTTTACAGAGTGCCTCGAATATTTATGGCAGATGCGATATTATGATCAGATGCTAGTGAGACATATAAGATGTAAGTCTTTATATTAAAACCTTTTTCGTGACCGTATTTTACTTTTTAACTATTGATTCGTTTGTCACTATCATTTCAGACAAAAAAGTATTTATATTTATTTAATATTTGCGCTTTCTCGTAAAAAAAATCAGTATTGTAATTGGTAAAATAATTTCTAAAGTCGTATGTATAATTGTACGATAAAAGTGTTCAAAATAAAAAAAAAGAATGATATAAAGCAACAACCTAAACAGCATTTATTTTTATTCGAAAAGTGTTGTGAGCCTTCATCATTCTTCTTTGCTAATTGCCATCTTAACAGAGAGTAATAATTTTGTATGACACGCACTTGACCATACTGCGATTTAATTGTGTGACAACGCCATCTATCGACGACGTTCGAAGTTACTGAGTCCTAAAAGACATATTCGTACGGTGCGAGAATTATCAGTATTACGTATGTTGCGGCATTTGCAAATATAACCTATGTTACAAATATGTGAAATAATTATTTTATGGTATATTATTATTACTCATAATAAGTTCAAGCTTAGCTTTCGATTGTAGATGACTGTTTTAATTATCGCCAGAACACATTTGTATAAATTATAATTAAATCTGTATAGTCAATTATTGAGTAAAGTTATTTATTCATTTATTAATTTACATATTACATTATTTATATATTTAAATTTTCGGACTATAGGAACATTTTAAAACTTATACAAGTCAACTCTTGTTTTTACAGGTGGTCTGGAATTTGACCCTAGTTTGACTGTTATTATTGGTGGCACGGATGCAGTTCAGGGACAATTCCCTCACATGGTATTGAAAAAAATTGTTTTTATAATGAAAGAATAGTACAAAATAAAATACGTTTTTTTAAATTAATTTAAACATTATTGTTTTGGTTGACTATTGCATGCCATTAAAAACTTCTACGACATCTCAAATTTTAAGCTAATATATTTTTATATTAACAATGAACAGAGGTAGTAAGAGGTAAAAAAATAAGACTTGCAATAGTTGATCGCGGGGTCGTTTCCCGGGATACAGTCTTATATGTAATTTACACTTTGTGTATTATTTATATAGCATTGCGACTGCTCACAAATAAGTTTCCAGAGGATGGGCAGCAGCGTCCTCTGCGAACCATAATATCACACTGCCATCATCAATCTGCCTGCAAGCGCGACTATTTTTAGTGATTATCGTATATTCGCCTTGAGAAGCCTTTGTGGGTGGCCTTGCAGAGAGTGCGTCTATGGGCTGAAACAACGATATCCATACTATATTTTGCACGACTACTGCTGCATAGCGGAAGTAGCTTTATATTAGTCCCTTTCTTAGAATTAATACAAACTTTCCAACAAATTGTTTAATTTCTTGGACAAAGTGTACCAATACCTTCACAGTCTACCGGCTTGTGGTCGCCAATCGGGTACCAATGGCCATCGGTTGCACGGATGAACCGACGACATAGTTGTGATTGTAGGAAGCAGCAGAATCAGCGCAGTACTGGTCATCGCAGCGATCTTTAAGAGAGATCTTTGCGCAAAAGTGGGCGTCTATTAGCTAAAAACAATATTATATCACCATTGCATGTTCAATATTCCAGAAAGTTCGATCGGGCGAAAATAATGGTTAAGACTATTACATATATTTCAATTGTTCCAGGGCGCAGTCGGTTGGAAAGGAGTGAACGATTCGTGGGTGTTCAAGTGCGGCGCCTCGCTCGTTACGGAGAGATTTATGATCACAGCCGCCCATTGCTCGCGCGTGAAACGAGGAGATATCAAAATAGTCGACCCCGTGCCCAAAATGGTTCGAGTCGGGGTCACAAACATTTCGTTTAAGGTAATAGTAATGTCATTAAACTGTAAGGCGAGTCACGACATGAAGTGGAACATCTATGTCATTGCAGTTTTATCACTTCATCCTTCTTTTTTTAAGTTATCTAATTCAGACATTTGCTGCAGAAGAAAGAGGTCTATAACATCTTTTAAAAAGTAGTAATGATATTCAATATTCGTGTTTTAAGAAATCTTTTTAAATGATCTATTGCTTTGTTTTTTTGACTTTAATGGCCCCCGGTTTCGTGGGACGCCCGTTCCCATTGCTTAATGTGGAGCAGAGATGTTACAATGTCGGGTTAAATAACCTTCTTTAGTATTATTATTATTTATTTACATTTCCTACTTCACTCTTCACAATTTCTTTTTATTTACCTTACAACTTTCAAATATTCTTTTATTCTTCACATTTTGTTGCTCTTTTGCACATCATCGGTTTTTATTGCAGCATCTATTTTAATTTATTTATTAACATTTTTTTATTTAATTTACAAATTTTTATTTATTGATTAAGTTACATCCATAGTTAACATGATATCTAATAACATTTTGTGTTCTTGTAGTCGGTCTTGTAGTAGTAACCGCCATAGCTCAGCTAATCAGCAAGTTTAAGTTGCAGTGAATAGGTCACATAACATTTAGAACAGTTAGCCATTTCCCATCTTGTTAAAGTCGTCGTAAAACGCTCGATATATATATATATATATATATATATATATATATATATATATATATATATATATATATATATTCAGGCAGTCCTATTGGAAATCTATATGAGAGACCTTTATCTAGCAATGAATGTTCCATGTCTGAATGAAGATGAAGTAATACAATATATTACTATTACAATAAAGTAAATTTTAACTGTTTCAAGATACATTTTATGTTTTTTTTTTCATAGGACATGGAATACAAGCCGCCACAAGACTCGTTTATTAAAAGATTCATTGTGCATCCATACTATCGACCTCCGAGAAAATATTACGACATTGCTGTGATAGAACTTGAGACCCCGATAATGTTTACAATGATGAGTCATCCCGCATGCATTTGGTCAAATCAGATGCACGAGGTACAAGGAAAAGCAATATTAACCGGATGGGGTGTCACTGCAACAGGTGATTTATCATATATGCATTAATGTTTCTTTTGATTAATAAAAAAAAATCAAAAATTGCAAGTAAATGCTACATACTACACAAACATATAGATTGTACATGTAAAAGCTTCAAATAAATAAATAAATGTATAGTCCATTTGCTGTCAACTAAGGTATAGTATACAATATCCAAAAGTAGGCCTTTTTAGAAAAATTAAATAATGTAACGACAATATAGTAAGAAAAATCGTTTACAAAACTCGGGCTAAAATTGTTTTAAAAACTATTTATTTTTACTAACTTTTTCTATAGACAGAAGTTATGGGCTCCTTCGCATTCCAATTGATAAAATGAATTAACAAAACATTTTCCAGAGTGAATACTTTACACAGTTTTTGTCAGCAAATGAGCTGCGGTAATAGCCTAGCGGTAGAGGACTGAGGCTTGCGATGTCGGGGGGTTCGATTCCTTGAATGAAGTCTTATATAAATCACCCTTTATACATTAATTATAAAGGACTTCCACTGCTCACTAAAAAGTATCCAGAGGATAAGCAGCAGCGTCCTATACGTATCTCAATACCACACTGCCATCGTCAACCTGTCTGCCAAGTGTGGCGATTATGGTACATGTCCTCATAGAAATTTCTGAGTAAGCACCTATGGGCTGAAACGACGACGTGATTGTATTTCGTATTGGTATTTATTATTTATACAACTTGACTCAGCTACACGAAATGTTTACATTTCTTCTTGTCATATTGGCGTTTTTGTATAATTCAATGGATGGAGACTACAATATAGATTTTTTGTTTTCACTATTATTTTTTAAATGTTTTGTATGTCGTACACAACAGTTATATTTGTGTTATTGTGGTGTGATACAAATGTGTGTGGATCTATTTATCTATCTACTTATCTACTTATGTACATATCTACCTATCTAAAATTTAATTTGAAGTATTGTCCTATGTCCTGTAGATGACTCTCTTCCGTTGAAATGCTATACAGTCACCAATTTTTCTGTGTACTCTGGTTACCTATGGTGATCACCATGCTGACTTGAGTCAGCATGGTGATCACCATAGGTAACCGAATTAACGGAAGATCACGTCTACCATTCATATATTGTAACAAAAAAAACCACGATATTCCGATATGATATAAAAGTTAATAATTATAGACGGTACCGACGCACACCCTATACTACAATTCGCCGAAGTGGACGTCGTGGATGTGAACTCTTGTGACCGTATGCTTCAATCCAGCCGCAACAGGCTATGGAGAGGACTGGTCTACCACCAGATGTGCGCTGGACACCTTGACGGTGGGGTCGACTCTTGTCAGGTAAAAACACGTGTTTTGTCTGCATACGTTATATTTTATCAAAATAATCTATTTCAAGTCAAGTAATTACGTAATCTTCTTTGTCTTTTTATAGGTGTCGAAGTTATAAAATTTAATTACATAATGGTCTTAATTTTTAATGTTAAGATATATATTACAATAGTTGCATTGACTTCTTTGTCTTTAAAAAACTACAGTAACGTATATTAATAAAGATGTTAATGCATTATTAATTAAACAAATCAATTTTAACGAAGAAATAGTATGTTGCTAGGTGACGAGCGTGAACGTGGTTTTCTGTAAGATTTACTAAATTAATAGTATATGTATATAAATATATATATAAAGGAATACTTGTAAGTTGCGCATGAAATACCATAGCCACGTAAACTGAAGTTCTCGCCAAGAATACAAATTTAAACAAATACTTTAATAAACAACGTGTCAATAAACAGTTGCCCACTAAAAAATTCGACGTCTAGTAGTAGAAATCAATTTTAGCGTTGAAGAAAAATTATATATATTTGGTAAACATGCAGATACTATATTGCGTTTGGAGGATTTCGCTTTGATTCCGAGGTCGAGATGGGGAAGAGGTTCAGAGAAGGCAGCATCGCCTTCCTGGTGGGCGATTACAGATGTCGCCCTATATTTCTACAACTCTCCTTAAAAGTAGTACAAAATACCATAGAAAAGAATGAGACTAAATAGTTAGTCTTATTAGTCTTCTCTTAAAAGAGTACAGCAAAGTCATGAATCCTATACCCGAGTTGTAACATCCATGCCCCACACCTGCCAGGAGAGGTTAAAAAAACCTAATTGTAATAATTTCTTCACTAATCTTTCTCCTCTTCCTTTTATAGTAGAACTCTCATTCTTTCTCTCTTCATCTTTTCCTTGACCTTCGAAATTATTGAGTACATACAATACAATTTAAATCTCATTGGTACGTGACGGCTTGCTGTGACCCGTAATTATTGCGATTGCGATATGCAGAATGCGCTGGATGTCTGATCCCTGTTTAGAAATGTTTTTTTTTTATTTATTTGTTTTGTCATTGTTTGACTTTAAATCATTAAATGTTCTTAGTGAGATAGTTATAAGGTAACAATTGTAACTTTATTTTTCTAAGTTTCTAAGTTTGTACTTTCTTACTGCCTTTTTGTTTTGTTTATCTCCAATAAAGTAAATAAATAAATAAATATAATAAATAGACCTCTTTGGTTGGTGCGTGACTTTAACAAAATCTAATTATATTCTATTTCCAGGGTGATTCCGGTGGTCCGCTGCAAATGCATATTAAAATTCCTGGTTTTACTGATTGGAAGATGCAGTACCTTCTTGGAATCACTTCTTTCGGCTACGGCTGCGGCCGTGCCAACATGCCAAGCGTCTACACAAAAGTGTCGACTTTCGCAGATTGGATCGAGAGTATTGTTTGGGAAAAGGATTATTTTTCAAGATATAATATCACTAAGTAATTTTTAATTAGTGTTCAAACTTTTGAATTAACGTTTTTAAACCAAAAAGCTATATGGAATTATTAAAAGGATTTCGTTTTCTTTTCAAATCCAACGCTATTCTAAATATGTCTCTATTGGTAATAAAATCCACCCAAAACATAATAAATAATGCAAAATAAACTTATGGCCAAAACTCGCTTAGTTTATTTCTTATTTTTGAATTTAGAATTAATTCTCACCACACATCCTTTCATAATACCCCTGTTCCTTTTTCACGTCTACTCTGTACTTTGTAATTGACCGAGCTATCTGTAAAAAAGCACCTAAGAATAAATAAAGCACCTCATCTATATATATATATATATATATATATATATATATATATATATATATATATCATCATAAATATTATTTCAGTGAGATGACGTCATGTTATGGATATAAGCCACCCTCATAGATTTTAAACAGGATATGTACAATATTTTAAATTAAATATTAGATAGATAAATACAAATACGTATCACGCCACATAACATAAATACAATTGTGCGTGTACAGATATAAAACAAAAAAAGTAAAAGTATAAAAAACAGTATATTGTAGTTTCCATTGATTGAATTACATAAGAACGTCTATTTATGACAAGCGGAAGAATTTTACACTTTTCATATAGCTGAGACTGAGTAGAAACACATTGTGTACGTTTCTACTAAATACTTCCTTGTCGTTGGCGTTTCAGGCCATAGACGCCCACAGCTAGACACAGGCCTCTGCTAAAGATATCTATGGTGGAATATACCATAATCGCCATTCTTGGCAGACGGGTTGGCGATCGTAGATCGATATTATGGTTCGCAGAAGACGCTGCTATCCAATCCTATTGAAACTTGTATATGATGATTTTAAAATTATATCCTAGGAAACGAATACGCGACCTTCGATCGCAAGTCTCAACCGTTATTACTGTGCTACCACAGCCCTCCTAAACTCCTTTGTAATATATTATAGTTACTGTACAATATATGAAAAAAGACCATAAAATAAATACTTTAAAAAATTCTAACATACGAGTATTATAGAGATATTTTTGAATGATAATACAACTTGCTAGTGTGTTATTCTAACAGAGTTAAATCGAAGTCATATTTGTGAAAATAACGCTCTGTCTATTATGTTTTTTTTGGCTCGTTTTGGATCAGATCGTATTTTATTTAAATTTTGCGGATAACACCATAGGGTAACTATTTAATTCTGCTTTGTCTTGAATTTTGATCATCTGACGTTCTCTTGAAAAACATATTTGATCGCTATAAATGATATAAAGTTACAAATTATGTAAATAAATAAAAATAATATATGTACCTATTTAGTATTAAAATCATATCTACCACATACCGCGTGAATCTTATAATATGACAAATATTCTAACCTTTCTACAGTTATCATTACTTCACGATTCATAAGGTTATCTTGTTTGATGTCTCGTCATTAAGAATAATAATCAACAAACATCCTTATAAACTTAAAACCGTTTTATGTACATTAGATTTCTAGTGTACTGTTAAAATTTACACACATATTATATAAACATGTTTTATAAAATAAAGTATATGTTTATACTTTTATATGTATATATAGTACTGGTTGTCCCACGCTTTCTTCTCAAGGCCTGTTATTATAAGTAATTTTGAACATAAGTAAGAAAAGGACCAATATTTAACCATTTCCGCACATGCAGCGGCAGTCGTGCAACAAAGTGCACCGCCCGCCAGCCCGTAGATAAATGCGCATGCGGCAAACAATGCGAATTACACAACTGCTACTGTTAAATCACTCAACACATGTTTCACCCCTCCACGGGGCATCCTCAGGAGTAATGTTACACCGATTAGTGCCAAACACAGAGTCGCCTGACTCTTAGAGTTTTATCCCATAAGGTCTTTATATTTGTTAATGTAAGCCCCCGCAACTTTTTGCGGGAATTTCATAACATCCTGACCACCACCTATATAATGAATATCCTTCCAGATTCCACGCTTCATGTTTTCAGAAATATCGTCATGGGTTAGTATATTACTAGATGAACTTTATTGTTATATATATATATATATAAACATGTCAAATTTTGAAGTTATTTATATATAATATTTGAAGTTATATATATATATATATATATATATATATATGTGTGTGTGTTTCAGCTTGGATTTGAAAATGATACAGTATTAGCCACCAATAATTTAAAGACATAGATATACCATAAATACGTTTAACAATGTTTTAATTCTAATATTACAATAATTCATTTTGATCACCACGAGTTAAAAAATTCCCACGATTAAGCAGGCGTCACAGCTAACCGATGATTATAAACAAAGTAATGTTTTACACAAGTACTGACCTTGCCATAGACCTGTTAGACCACTAACATACCGATGTCATGTACCTTGCTCACTGACTCTAAATAATATTTAGTTTAACTTTAATACTTCAAAATATGTACATCAGTGTTTCATAGCGTGGGGCCCACTTCCCAAAAGGAGGCAGTTTGATTATTGAAGGGGGCAATTCAAAAGTTTAACCCTTTATCTTTAATATAAAATACATATATATATGGACGCGGAAGAGTTGTATAAAGGTTAAAGTATAGCATGGAACGTAAAAGATTAAAAAATACTGCTGTACAGTGTCAATAGTTGGCGAAGTGGCAAGGTGACACTTAATTTATAAACTGGTTCTTGTTTCCATTATTGTATAAATGGCTTTAATTTATGCTTGTTTTTTCATCTGCAGGACATACAGTGCGAGCAGTTCGAAACAGCTTGTATCAATTGTCTTCCCATGACCTTAACAAGGTCGTCTATACACCAGGTGGACGTCCTAAGCTAAGCTTTCCGGTCTGTATCTCCACTCCAAAAGCTTAAGGCTGCTGGGGACATTGCTCTATGCGCCATATGACCTACCCACCTTCTGATGCTTTCAGTCTTCTCCAGATCCCCCGGAGAAATCTCAAGAATAGTCCTCTTCGTGGCACGGTGAATTATGCTTATGTTAAACTAGTGATGAATATACAGAATAAACGCCTTTGTGCTCGAGAGGAAAGTTATAGCGCTATTATTGTATCCCGTATTGTGTATGAGATTTATAACAAACTATAAAATATTCCGGTAATAATAATCTAGTTTGGGGAATGCCTTAGTTACATAAATATTTGATTTACGGTGTCAATCAAAAAGAGTAATAGGATAAAAAATAATTTATGTCCATCATTTCTGCTGTAAGATGTCCACCGCTGGACATAGATATGGAAACTTTCCCACAGATTTCCCATACGAACGGTAGAAAAAAGCCTCCAGTATGCATAACTTCAGAATTACAATAAAACATACTTTTTTACAAAACTCTCGTCACTAAGCACATATCTCGTAGAGTGATATACACTAAAAAAAGATTGGATATAAATAGGAAGTTAGAGACAAGTAAAGCTGATATAAACAGTAGTCCAGTTCAAAAATGAAAAGTACACTGTAATATACAAAATGAATAAACTGCTACTATTTTATTGCTACATAACGCTTTTAAATGAACTTATTACTTAATTAAAGTTCTATTTTTTTTAATTATGTTTGATTTTTTACATTATATCGGAAGATTCTTTTCGCATTAAAACGATTGAATTTTGAAAAAGAAACAAATAGGTTAAATTTTTTTTCTCGCTGTTTTTCATTAGTTTTTATTTTGCCCAGCGTATTGTAAATAAGTCTTCATATAAAAGCATCAAGCGAATATTGTTTGGATTATATGCACTGGTATAGCATATAATATACGCTTAGACAAAATAATCTATCGCCAATGACTATGAACCTTTATATTCAAAATTTTTGTAGGTTATTTCTTACTTCAAGTGCTGACGTCTTGTCATACGCGCGTTTGTTGCGACAAAGAATTACAAAGTGGATTACAATTCCTAGTACACGATGTTATTAATGGTGACTATTTATTTAGGTGCGTATTATATTTATTTTTATAACTAGCTGTCAAAAGTTATTGGCTTGTCGGAGGCCATTAGATAATAAAAAATATAACGTAAATATGTCAGAACTATAACTTTATTTATTTATTTAGTGGCCTAAACTTAAATAATAACGACTTACATAACAAGTTTCTTATTTCCTATACTTTAGTTTAGTAATAAAATGATTATATTTTTATTGTATTGCTTTATGATACTATACTTGATACTATATTTCTGATTACTAGCTGACTTCGCAAACTTCGATCCGCTTAACAACCAATGAATGTGCAGGTTTCCGATTGTGAAATTTACGCAAAATTTTTAATAATTTATGTTTTCATATTCAAATTAATAATTGTGTAAATTTATAAATTACGTTTGTAGGATGCGTGGTGTTATAAAACTTAACATATATTGGGGTCTATTATTTTAATGGACATATATATAGGTATTATTAAAAGTGTAAGAAAAGCCGGCATTCGATTGGCAGTCCAATTCGGCTCTGCGTACCTCGAACATTGCCTTAAAATAGATTATATTATAGTGACGTTTGTTACATTTGGTACATTAAATAGCTGTATATATAATCTTATTCCAATAATACTATACTGATGTTAATGCGTTGAATTATATGTTGTTTACGTTTACTAAGAAAGCTAATTATTGTCAAGCACTTTATGAAACTATATAAGCAAAGAGCAACTGTTGAGTTTCTCGCCGGCTTTTCGCAACAAAAATGCTTTCTAGATGTTGATCCTAGCTACCTGTAGGACTAATAATACTGACATTTTATGTTAATTGACGATCCGAAAATGCTTGTAACAGCTTATTCGATTTTGATTTTAATTCGTGTGGGACCGCTACTTGTTTTTTTCGATTATATTTTGTTTAATAATGAATGTTACATTTTAATGCTTATTATCACATTCCGAACGAAGACAAATATAAAAACACAAAATCTTTATAATTGGTACTATTGTTCTTGAGTTATATACTTTTGATTATAACCAGTACGACTTTGATTTATATATAATCATCATTACACGCTTTCTTCATTTTGATCTAATCAAAAACGTTTTTCGTGCCTTAACAAAAATAATAGAAATAAGATTACCCGAATCAGACTAGCCGTGTTAGTTTTTCATTTAGCTATACATCTGACTATTCATTTTTCTTTACCCGTATGTTTATTACCAAGGAATTTGTATTATGTATTTTGTTATTTAATAGTTTTCGTCTTATTTTCCTTATAATTAGTTCATAATAAATAATTACGTTACACGTAATGTCATAATTGATTTCGGTGCATTTTCCTTCCTTGTCTTCTTGTTTTAATTATTGCCAACTTGATTTTATAAGACCGTTGATATCAAGTAATATAGGATTTACAATCTGCCATAATACATTCTTTCATGTTTAACCACTGCCTAAAACAGGGTAAAGGGGAGAGAGATGAAGGAGACATACACTCTTATGAATAGTCCAGGAAGACTAATAAATATATATTCTATATTGGATCTTCTGTAAATTCTCATCAAACTTGGTTCATTTTGCAGTAGGCTTTTCAGATGGGTCTGTCTTTAACGAAATAAAAACTATATTCTGAATGTAATTTTATAAGGCTACTGGAGATTAACACAAAATCACGACCTAATCTAAAATTTACTTTAACATCCCTCTTTCTCTCTTATTTCAGTGTCCTTTCACCTGTTTACATACCTTCAAGTCTCCGCTTATTCGGTTTTTATTTCACATAAGAAGCAAAAAGGAAACGAAACAGTTAGTATGCCTTTGAAACATGTAATAATTAGAAAATATTGCTTTTTGTTTTACTTTTGGTACAGAATTACCCGGTGATAAATATTGCACATCGACCTTTAGAATAAAACCATCGGCTAATTTCGGCTTCGTAGAGCGTTATCTCTGTCGCACGAAATACAATGACTGACAAAACATCACATAGGTAGTGTGAGAAAGAGATAGTGCTCTACGAAGCCGATATTAGCTGATTGTCGCTTTTCAACGGTTGATGTGCAATATTTATCGCCGGGTAACGTAACCTGTTTATTGTATTTTTAAGGAAATTTTTTTAAATGCTGACTGCACCAATATTGAAATAGTAGTATAAGATAGTCAAGGAAAAAAAATAATGTTTCCATAAAAATAAATTTACAACATTTTTAAAACTTACCAAAGGTTTCAGCATTTAATAAAATATGTAATAAATAAAGATTAGGAAACGCTAAAAGTGTACGCATGTCAGTAATAGAAGCCATTACATTACCCTATAAACCAAATCTCGAACTGGTACTACTTTTTATAGTGATATTATTTATTATTTACGTAACGCTAACTTTGTTACTTACGTTATTTACTTCGATTATATACGTTGTTCGTTTATTTTAAAAAATACTTATCTAATAACTTTAATAAAATTTAATTCACATTTCTCTTTTAAAGCTAACACCGGTGGAAAAAAATACAAAGTTTCTTTTCAAAGTATTAGACGAATTGCCGGAGAATGAGCTATTCCAGTCGAGTTCATGTGATGTTATGGAACAGGAGATGCCTGACTTCAGTGCGCCTGGTCGTCGCATAAGTGAAGTTAGTAAGTACGAACTTAAGTTACCAGCATTATCTATTAGGTCTGTTGTATGTATACAATGAAAATCTATGTTATAATCGGTGTATGTAGGCACGGTTATGAATGTTGTATGAATATGGGAGCTTGTTGACATAGATGGCGGGAAAAAATAATCTTGTCACCGCCTTTCGTACCTTCTCCTCGGCGTACCACGTCTTTTTTTCATTTCTTTTGATCTTCCTATATACATTTACCAAATATAATTTTTTTATTGTGATAGATAGATATATAGATACATGGTAACCACGTCCATAGCTTAATCTCGATAAATCCGAACTGAGCGATACTAGCGTTGAACGGTAACATAGCCGTACTGGGTACAAGTATGTATATCTTACAGTGGGTAAAGGGCCCCAATCTATATTCTTCAATTTCTAACACAAATTCTTCTATCCACGTTTCTATTCCAAAGCTTTTATTCATTTCTCTGCTCTCCTCCGCTAAGGAAAAGAACGCTGATAGCTAAGACAGTTTATAACAAGTACTGCTGCAAACGTCATACTCTTTCTCTTCCTCCTCTAGTTTCTTTTTCAGCGTTTGGGCACCCACTATGAAGCAAAAGCCTCCCCCAATCTATAGAAGGATTTACCGGATTGCAGTAAGGTGTTATGGTACGTTGCTACCCTATTTTGGAAATTTGTGAGCAGTGGCAATTTTTTTTAATGAACAAAATATGGATTATATAAGATTATAAACCGAGGAATCGAACCCGCGATTTACGATCCCATGTCTCAGTTCTCTACCGCTGAGCTAGTACTGCTTAACATCGACCTACTAGAATTAAATATTCAGTAATATTAAATAAATAAAAATATATGCATAGTTAAATTAGGAATTACAGGCTAGTTTTAGCATCAACTAGTTTTCGTAGAAATATGTTATAAAAAAAACTATAATTAAAATTATATTTGTTTTCAGAATGTCTCGAAGAATTATGGAAAAGGAAATTTTACGATCAAGTCCTCCTGAAAAAAATAAGATGTAAGTTTGTTTCTAGATCGATTGTAATATATTTAGCAATTCTTTCATAACAAGTTGGATTTTATGTTTTAAGGCAAAACAGGTGTAGAAGGCGCTTATGTAAGCTTTGCTATTTACAATGGCCAAGAAGTTTCAAGTACGCGATTCCCTCATACGGTAACGTATTTTCACAATTTATTTAAAAAGCCTTGCGTCAATTATGACCAATTTTATTCCTGTTCCCATTACGAGTATTACTCATATGGTTTAATTGCATAGATAGTTTTCTATAACTATCCTATTAAATTAGTTTTTTGAATTCTAGTATAGTATTATCGTTATCAAGTTACTGGAGCCAAAGAGTCTATACTCAGGATGTTTCTACTAGATCGAATCAGGAATAAAGAGATTTGTAGATGAACGAAAGTAAATATAGTCCAATGACTTGGCAAATTGAAGTGATTATGGCCTAGCGACATCGCGCATGAAACTGATAGCCGCTGGGACATTAAGGTTCTGAAGACCACTGGCAAGTGCAACAAAGGACCTTCACCCACAAAAAATTCAAACCACTTTGTTAATAATGATAATAATGATTTTTGTTTTTTAGAGAATATTTCGTTTGAGTTTAACCAAAAAAATATCTTTTTTTTTTAATTATGGTTGATTATATTTCACTCCTTGAGCTTTATGGGTATATAACTAATCCTACCATGCAAAATTCTCAATGGCTAATAAGTCTCAAAGTATTGAACACTACTCATTATTGTGGTTGTAAATCGGAATATTTTCACAG
The DNA here is from genome assembly GCF_028537555.1 of Battus philenor. Classification (NCBI taxonomy): domain Eukaryota; kingdom Metazoa; phylum Arthropoda; class Insecta; order Lepidoptera; family Papilionidae; genus Battus; species Battus philenor. The sequence continues at coordinate 11,003,150 of NW_027181684.1, forward strand.
GGCGCAATCGGCTGGAAAACTGTTAATGGTGCTTGGATATTTTTGTGTGGAAGCGCCTTAATTAGTGACCGATTTATGTTGACCGCAGCGCATTGCGCTACGTCAACAGACGCAAGGGTCGCTGACCCTTCACCGAAAATAGTGAGACTTGGCTCGAATAATATTTTAAACTCTGTAAGTATTTTTCCTTTGTATTTATTCATATGAATGACTAATGTTTAGGTGGAATTTATATAACGGCATTTGGCTATATGTCTGTTTTCCATCCCAGCTTTTAAAGAACTGTTCTTCGCAACCAGAAAGTAAATTAGTCTCTGTACTTGTCAACAGTAAACATTATTTATTATTATTGTTTATTATTGTTTATTATTAAACATATACATATATATATATATGTATATATGTTTAATAATAAACATATATACATATATATATATGTGTATATATATATGTATATAAAATATATATATATATATATATAAATATATATATATATATATTTATATATATATATATTTATATATGTATGTGTATAAAAAATGGGGCCAATTATTCCTAAAAATTTTCAGGTTTATTAGTTTTTCCGTTCATATCTTGTTTATTTTTATTTTACATGACAATTGTATATTTTCTTATTCTAATGTTTATTAAAAATAACATTTTGTAAGCTATAAATGTTACGTTATGTGCGACCCACCAAAAAATTTATAAATTTACATTGACCCGTTGATTAAAATGGTTGCTTATCCCTGGCCTGGATTCATACTAACCGATACAGATGATATGCATGCAACACATTAACTGTCAAACGTGCGAATGTCAAATCACTTTCTGAAACTCTTCGCTGTACGATTATCTGTTTTTTTATCATTGGTACCATGGTTAGAGAGTTAAGAAACTTAAAAAAAGAATAGAATCGATTTAGTCGTTCTGGAGTCTCGTGGTCAAGGAAATCTGGCATATATTTTTGTGTACATACATTTTGTATTACAGATTGAATAATAAATATTTTTTCATGCAGAATAATTACGGGAAGAAACCGATTGACGTGAATATAAAAAATTTCATTATTCATGAAAATTACCGACATCCCTTTAAGCAGTTCGATATAGCGCTGATCGAGTTAAAAGTTAAAGTCCCATTTACAGTGTACACCAATCCATCTTGCGTTTGGCCTAACGATCACGAGGAGCTATTTGGAAAGGCTTACGAAGCTGGTTGGGGAGTGGTGCAATCAGGTAAGTCATTTCTAAAATCTTTCTTAATTTACGCAACAAAAGTAACAATGATCCCGTAAATATTCAATATAAACACTGACATGTTAAGCGATATGTATAATCCACGGAAAACTACAACTCCTACGGCGTCTATCATCATCACCGCTTCAGCCTCAGGTCGTTCACCTCTCAACATAGGCTTACCCTCTAGATTTCAATGAAAAAGAATGGAGTGTAAACAGCCTGGACCTTAAAGAGGTCATTTGTACATCTTGTAAGTAAATATAGAATGACCAAAGCTGTGGGCGGGGCATATTGCTCATGACGACGCGGCGTGGGTACGTCACAACCACTATGATAACCAAGGCTGTCTTATTCTCATCCTTTCCTTTAATAAACAGTTTAACAACCTAGAAAAAATATTCCTTTATTCCTAAGTTTCTGAGGAGTTTTAAATGACAATTTCACTTTTCTTTTCGATCACAGTAATAACACATATATGCCATAAAATGGCCATGGCTCTAAAACGGAAAGTAAACCAACAATGTCTAACGTGTTTTCGAGCTCCATGTACTAATGTAGTCTTTTACAGGATATTTATCTCCTAAAATCGATGACATTATAAGATATATGCAATAATGATTAGTTCTAAATATTTTTAATTTATTATTAAAACACCGTTTATTTTCTGACTATCTAATTTTTACATAACGCATGCTGTCTCTCCTTTGATTTAATATTAACATTGGTTTTGATAGTATTTTCAATTCTTTTTTGGAAAATTTAACTTAACTTATAGTTATTTATCTGACCCTATTTTTTTTCAGATAAAATACCTTTAAATGCAAAGGATGTACCACAATATGAAATCGCTGATTTAGATTTAATAGACTCCAAAACGTGCGAGGAAAAAATTAAAAGTCTTAACACACCAGAATCTTATCAAATATCACAACAGATATGTGCGACCTACTCTGGTAACGACACTTGCAAGGTAAGCTACTTAACAATTTTTAAACTATGTAAAATTGTCATTATTTCAGCTGTAAGACGTCCATGGTTAAGACATAGGAATCTCACAGATATTTCCAATGGCATCAGCTGAAAACGGCCTGTACCCACCGTCTTCCGATGACATTAGCCTTAAATGTGGCAAATACACAGTCTGATGATAAGCGACATCTATAACCTACTGGAAGTTTTAACTCCTGAATCATACATAATCATCTTCATCATAACTTCAGCAGGTCTCCTGCTGGACCTTGGCTTTCCCCATAGATTTCCAATAAGACCGGTTCGAAGCGCCTGCTCCTAGAGTCTGACTTCCTTGGCAGAGAACGTCTTACACTGTTCTTGCCGGCCCGTGGTCTCCACTCTAGCATCTAAACACCCTAGAAGGATTTTTTTCCTTATGGCCTACCATTTCAACTCTTCAATTCGCTGAGGTATATCGGTTTCGTCTACGGATATACACATTCCTGATTCGATCTCATAGGGAAATCCATAGCACACCCCCACTATGGCTTTATAAAATACTTTAAGACAAAACAAAAACATGTCATAATGGAATCTTCTAGAAGATGGATTTAGTACACTTGACATGTCTTACTTTTCTATACTTAATTAAGCAGGTTAGTAAATTTGTTAATAACCGATGAAATCTTTTCAGGTGGATTCTGGAGGTCCTTTAATGACGCTAATTCGTAATCCAGGATTCTCGGATTTTACGGTTCACTATATAACGGGTGTTGAAGTTGAAAGTTACGGCTGTCACTCTCCCACGTATCCCAACATTTACACGCGCGTATCGAGCTTTATAGACTGGATAGAAGAGATTGTATGGCCGGATGAAGAAGAAGTTCGTGAATATTTAACAGAAAAAAAATTCACCAGCATATACGGACCGGTTTAACTTGTACCGTCTACTTTGAAATACATAATTAAAATTTAAAAAAGGCCTAGTTTTTATTTTAATTGTAGGAATGGTTCTCTTAAACTTTCCTAATTTAATTTGAATTTATGTTGTGTCGTCATCATTTCAGTCCTTAGATGCACACTGCAAGCCAAAGGCTTCCTTCATAGATGTCTTTGAGGGGATATTCCATAATTGCCATGCACGGCAAGCGCGTTTGCGACCGTAGTTTTGTACTATGGTACGCAGAGGATATTTCATCCGCAAGAAACTAGTAAACTAGCAATGGCAATCTTATATAAACAATGCACAAAATGTAAATTATATTTAAAACCGTATCCCGGGTATCGAACCCGCGACTTAGGACCGCAAGTCAGTCTTATATCTCTGGTTCCCTACTGCTCTATGTTATTGTGTGATGTATATCCTTATATATTTATATGTTTATATATGTATTTTCTATCTATGAACTAACATATCATGATATGTCTAGAACCTATCTGACTTAGAAACTTAAAATGAAAATTAAAATATTTTCTTTGTCTTAGTACAGTTCAGCAAAGATCGGATTTTATGAAAAATATAATATTTAAATTTTTACATTGTTTAAGATCGCGCAGATGGTAACAGTTAGTAACATAATATTAGTAATATTACTTTTATTTCAAATAATAAACGTTAATTAATAAACATAATTGTACGTGCAATTTTTTAATTTTGTAAAAAGTTTTAGTCGTAATATTTATATAGTAACGAAAACTTGCCGCGGACACCGTTTACAAGGATCTACTGCTTGTTCTACTTTCCTAAGGTTGCGACTTTAATTATGTCGTCGGTGTGCCTAGTGGAACGCCTGCCCACGCCACGTCTACCGGCTCATAGTCGTCAGTCGAAAACCTTTCGGCCCAAGGGCCAACGGTTACACAAGCGATACTAGCGATACAGACAAACAATTCATCACGCTTCTTCGGTGATATTAGTTCTTCTGCGGATCTCTTCATTTCTCATTCGATCTCGGAACGAATTTCCGAGCATAGCCCTCTCCATTGCTCTTTGGGTGACTTTGAGCCTTGTTAGGCCTGTCGTAATCTACCACTAAAGAACCAAGGATCTCTAAATAATAAAGAAAAATCAGGCTTCATAACATATAATCATTAAGCTATAAAAAAACTTAAAAAAAACCTTTTTTTCTTAAACAAAACTATTTTACTTTTATACACAAATGAGTAAAGCAACCGGGCGCTGGAATATAATCAAGTGTAAATTAATAATTCCTCGCCTTAACATAGAACAGGAAATTGATTTACAGAATTACAAGCACTAATTAATACGCTGGATTTAGCAGTGTAGGATATTATTTCGCAAGCCGTTATTTAATACATATTTAAAATGTACGCAAAAATATATTAATTTTGATATTAATTATATTTATTGAAATCATATAAATAAAATTGTATTGAATTTACAACGTATCATCAATAATTTGAAAGACATTTTAATACATATATGTAACGTAAATGTATATTTTTTTTCATAAATGAAATGGGAATTTATCGAATGACACAAGGAATCATTCAAAGATTATATATATTACTTTCGAAATATAGCCTTATGTTTAAACTTGAATCCCTGATTCCCGGTACCCGGACCCTGACCTCTGATATCCGGTCTTTGGTTTACAGTCTACTTTCTCCGAGATGATTAATACATTTGACTATTTTAATAAGCAAGTTTGCTTACTTCTCTCGGATATTGAAGTATGCTTTGCGAACGCTCCTTTTTTTTCTTCTTGCGGTAAGTTGTAGGTAGGTATGATCTATCTCTGGCTCTATTCTGAAAGTATTGAATGAACTAATTAGTGATCTGCTCTTAACTGAACAAATATTATTTTAGGATGAATTTTTTTAACATCGTTTAATTATAAGACGGTAATTTTTGCTGATTATTATGTGCTTTCAGATTCTTATCTAGACAGTTATTTAAAACTACTTTAACTTTCAAATATATTACTTTTTTACTTAATACTAAAATTTCCGACTCAGGCTCCGGTAATCCACTATCTCATGCTATCTTTTGATGCCAGAGATCATACAAAACTCCGCTAATTTAACTCCAAAATTATTTAATAAAAAAGAAATCAAATCAAAATCAAATCCTGCAAATAAATAATTTTACGAAAATTCCTCAAGCGCTGTTAAATTTTCATTTAAAATATCAAATAAGTAAAATGTCTTACCGACCAGGGTCTGCGTCTATAAGAATCCATTTCATTTATGAAAAACACTGAAAGTCATACAAACTATTGTTATTTAATTTCAAACACATTAATATTAAAAAAAAAACTTATAAAAGAAAATGTTTCACTTTGACAATGAGATATGATTTATGCGAGTAATTAGAATTTGCGAGTTCGTTTCCAAGAACTGTGCACAAAACGAAATTATTAATTGTTGACAATAATAAAGTTCTCTTTTTAAAAAAAATATATTAAGAAATAAATATATATGTGGAACACATATTTTAATATAAAACAACAGAAGGAATGTAATTTATTTATTTAAAATTATATCGTTGTAGTCTCCGTCAGACCTTCAGGAACGTTCAGTATAAACTTCAGTATAAACTTTTGGGACCGCCGCCATGTCTTCTCAAATATTTTTTTTATAATTCAGAAAGCGTTTTCGAAGAGTTCCAAAATATTGCTGAGATACAAAATGGGTGCAGAGTAATTTGGTGGAGGTCACAATCATTACAATTTCAAATCCAGGATATACCATTTCTCTTTGAATGTATTCCTTCACTGTTTGCTAACATTGCCGATTTAATATTCCACAGACCAATATTTAGCCACTTCCGCACATGCAGTATACAGAGGCTCTGTGTTTGGCACTAATCGATGTAGCGGAGGATGCCCCGTGGTGGGGTGAAACACGTGTTGAGTAATTTGGCGGCGGCGTTTGTGTGATTCGCATTGTTTGCCGCATACGAATTTATCAGCGGGCTGGCGGGCAGTGCACTTTGTTGCACGACTACCACTGTATGTACGGAAGTGGCTAAATATTGGTCCTTTTCTTACTTAGGATGGACTTCCGCAAGGTAACGCCTGATTCCATTAATAATTTTGTGGAACTTTATGAAACAATGGAATTTTATGAAATTTTATGACATTACAGATGGGGGATAGTTAATTTAAAATAAAGCTTCAAGGGTTCCAAAAAAATTCTTATCTAAGAAGAGTCCACTACAAACTCTCAGTCTTTTTATTGTTATCCTTTTTTCAAAATTTCTTAATAATAATTTAAGCAATTAATTCCCAAGCTCTTTTGACATTTAAAAGGGTATTATCTCTAGTTGGGCATGTTTTACTTCTAGTGTTTGGCCCTTAAATAATTCATAGCTACGAATATTACAACAAAACTATATAGAAAGTATATTAGTTTCTTGATTGTTTTGAGTAAAGATGTAAATTATTTGAAAGAGTTAATGTATTGCAAATCATTTGTTAGCAAAAATCTTACACCTGTTTCATTATTGCAGTACAAAGTCTGCAGCTAAAGAAAGTAAACAAAAAACTAATTAAATTCATTACGTAACTTGTACTTGTAATTATTATCATTAGGTTATTAATTATTTTTGATATCATTAATTTTGGGCGAAGCACTTAACCATTGATTTATAGTAAATTAACTAAACATTCAAGCTTTTAAAACTTTAACATTCATAACTAAACATCCTGTACAAAATTGAAGTAGTTCATTGTAGTTTTTAGGCAATGTTATTTATATAAAAATAACTTACGCATATGACACCAGCACAGCTATCGCTGAAAATATTTAAAAAAAATGTTAAAAGAAACACTACAAATATTATAAAAACATTAAATTAAATAATAATTACCAAAAATAAATAATAATAATATCGACGCCATAATAGAAACGACCATTTAGTAACGACGTATTGATCGGAAAGAACACCCCGCGGAACAAGAATAATCATGTACGCGATATATATAGTATCTAACATATGGCATATTCTGCAACAAATTAAACATAACGAATTAATAACTAAATAAATAAAGTAAAACATAATGAAATACTCACTGTATTTACACCATTTTTTAAGCAAAATTATTGACAAGTTGTAACCCAAAGAAAGAAGGTCTTTGAAAAATGAGTGTTGTTGGTGATCACTTCTAAGACTTGGCTATTTACTGTAGGCTATATAAGAAGGCTCAAGTTCACAAAGTATAATTGGAGTTTCGCTGTGAGATCGAATCACATATGATGAGATTCGAAGAAGAACCAAAAACATCCTCGTAACTTGAAGAATTTCTCGTCTGAAGTGAATGAGGCACTTCGCTCGTGCAGTCGGCAGCCGTTAAGATACCTGAGCCGATCACGAGCCGGTGTATGCGCCATGGGTAGGCACACCACTAGTTAGTTCGACGAAATAATCAATGTCTGGCAGTCGTAAGACCGATCATAGTGTCGATCTTCGGGAGAGATCTCTCATGCACATGACATGTCATGCAATGAACGTCAATCGGCTGATATGATGAAAATGTAGTATATATTCATAAGTATTATTTATGTATATTATGTAGAGCATAATGCTCTCTTTTTTTGTGTAAGTTTATTAGTAATTTGATATTAAATGCAATATTTATCATGGATATACTACAAAGTATTTTATCAATTTTGTATTATTTTTCGCCCATATTTACACACCTGTCTACTTGTTATGTTTGCATCTCTGTAAGAGAATATCTATAGGGCTATCTATTAGTCCGCCATTGCGCAAACTTTAAAAATAGTACACAAATGCGTGTGACTTCAAACCTAGGATGATTCATTTCAGAGCATTCTACAGTATATGAAAAAAAGAGCTGCTATGCATTGACAGAAAGATCGTTAGGGGCACATTGTTCTACAACGCTGCAGATGAAAGTTTACCATTTATCTACCGCAGCTAAGTTGTTAAGATGATCAATAATCTAAATGCGGTTGTCTGTGTAAAACTGTTTTGTTTCGGATTAGATACGTATTGCACATATTCAAAAACTCTTTTGGACATTTATACCACAAGCCTCGTTTCTGAAAAGATATAGCGTAGTACTAAATTAATACAATTTTAAGACGTTCTGTAGTGAAGACTACGCACTGGCTATAGCATAGGACTTCCGCCTCGAGGTGACCTTGTCAAAATCGCTGGACGATGCTGGAACCAGGTCGCTTCTAATCGGTTCTATTGTAAATATGTGAGGGTTGAAATGATGATGATGATGATAAAATGACAAGATTAATACAATTTAAAAAGGCAACTAATATTTTTTAAACTTTAATTTACAAATTTATAACATAACCCTAAAAAGTTTCGGTGAGAAATTCTGCATTATATCTTCAAGAGTCCCGTTAACTCATCTCCCCATACGACGAGTTCAATCCAGTCTATGAAGGCGTACACTTTGGTGTAAATAGCCGGTGTCCTAATAAGACCACATCGGTGACCAAAGGATATCACAGCGACGACATACGCGTGCAAGTCCCGCTTCACTTGTAAAGGACCTCCTGAGTCGCCCTAAAAAGTATATAATGGTAACATAAAACGACATATAGCAGTATAGTATTAAACAGTCATGGATATTTTTAGTAAAAATATACAAAATTTCTTATGGATTCCTATTATTTTAAATTGAAGAATGCCATGAAAAGAGATTACATTTTTTTTCTGGTTGCCGTCAAAATGGGCTCATCTGACATTCTTTTTTTAAGTTACGCAGCAGTCCAATAAAAGCCATTCGAATTCTAAAACTATAAAAAATATTTAAATGAATAAATTCGTAACGGAAAATAAAATGTTGTTCTATCATATTTGTGCTAATACAAAATAATAAGTAGTATTAAATGTTAAAATGGCAACACTTATAGTACACTTCCGAATTAAATATAATATTTATCATGGTTATAATATACAGTATTTTATCAATTTTGTATTATTTTTTGTCCATATTTACACACTTGTCTACTTGTTATGTTTGCACCTCTCTAAGAGAATATCTATAGGACTATTAGTCCGCCATTGCGCAAACTTCAGAAATAGTACACAAATGCATGTGACCTAAAATCTAGGGTAATTCATTTATTTTTTATGGGCGATACATACTTACGCTGTTACAATAGCTTTATATCACAGATAACATTCGAATATTATTTTTAATTATGTAACACTTATTATTTAGAGCCCTAATAGAAATATTTAGTATAAGTATAAATACACCTTATCGTCTTTTTTGCCAGGACGCCCACTACAAGGCTAAGACTCTTGCTCTGCCCGCGTCCAGCGATTTCTCGCGGTTTTAACTTTGTCGTCAGTCCACTTAATGGGGAATTCTGCTAACGCCGCTACTCGAAAACCTTTCGGTCATAGGTTACACGAACGATTTGCCCCATTCATTGCCACATTCGCTGCCAAACTCCTATCATAGACCTCTCTATTGCTCCTCCGGAAATACACCATTACTTTCTTATTATTAAAACTGTCGTGATATAATTGTATTATCTACATTAGTATTTTTCTAGTATATGCTTATTCTAATTAGGTTTTTGGCAGAAAAGTTGTTGTATAATAAATTTCTTACCTCGCAACTATCGACACCGCCGGACAAATTTCCGGCGCATATTTGATGTTCACGGAGTGTTTGAAAATTTCTATTGCGACTAAGCAACGGCTTACAGATATCTTTATCGATTATTTCTACAGTTGCCGATTGCAGCACTGTATTTGGATCTTCGCCATCTACAAAACAATACATACATATATACATACATAAAATAGACTAACAACAACACACAGTATATATGTTGTATCCTGCTACTACTATATACAATATCTACTATTTGTATAATTATATATAAAAGATTTCCACCTATGAGCATGACACATCAAGCAATCATAAGACTTGAAATTTGGTAAAATTTCTTCCTTGTAAGGATGGTTGTGGGAACGTCCATTGGTTCTTGAAGAGATCAGAGGATAGTTAGTATTGAATAAACAAAATTGTTTTCAGAATTCATTTGCAATTAATACTTAATTAATTTAAGTCGTGTTAAGATAAAAAAAATTGTAAAAAAGTTGCATTTACATTCAATTTGTCATTTATTTATTTTTGTCGACAGATGGCGTGGGCTGGCCCACCAATAGGTTAACCGACAACATTGTCAAGGAATAGCGATCTTTAGGCATAGGCCTTGGAGTGGGCGTCTATAGACTGATCTCTCTGATCATGATGTCAACTATTATTATAAATATTATTAATAATTGTCGTTATTTCATCAGTATGTACTTATTATTTGTTATTGAACATCAGTTTCTGAATCTAATTAAAAACTACGTTAGTTAACATTAATATTCGACAATTTTTTTGGTTGAATCCCCTTCTCGACGAGAATGTCAGACTTGCGCCGACTAAAATTATCATGATGCTCCTTTTAATTACGCGGCATCGTCTCTACTGAAATAAATCTGATCATACCAGGGGGTACCAGTAAATTCCAGCAAAGATTCTGATTCATAGGTACAGATGACTTAAGGTCAACTGCAGGACGTCCAGTGTTACTAGGATAGACCATGGATTTCTAATAATATCAGAAGTAGCTTGTATCTAGTGTCTAAAGATGATTTTAACATGGTTCTCTGCACTAGTGCGTGGGTATCCTACGGTACGCTTGCCGTTCCGCCAGTCTCTACTTCAAGACCCTAAACCCAATCATAAGATTTGCAATAATTAAAAAACGTACCTGTTTAATTTCTTGTAAAATGCATGCATGCAATCTAATGGTAGTAAATGCAGATCCGTACGTGAACTTCTTCTTTCTTAAATTTGCCAAATTAAATGACTTTAATTACTCCTACGTCTGAAAGAAATTCACTTTGCTTACCTCTATCAATGGATCCCCAACCAGAAAGAATGACTTCTTCTATTCCATTCAAATCCTGCTTACTCCAAATGCATGCTGGTCGAACCTTATGATTAATGGTCACTTCTCGTTCTAGTTTTATTAATGCAATATCAAAGTAAGTCACTGGCGCTTGATAGAGAGGATGTTGAATAAACCTCTTCAACTTGAAGTCATGTTTCGATTGCTGTAAAAGACATTATTAAAGTATTTTAACACAAAAATCTTTCTCCAGAAAACATATATTAATATAATTTATACATATATAAATAAACAGAAGCAAAATATTGAATTAGTTTAGTAATAAAAGAAACAAGTAATTATAAAAAAGCGAATGTATTTAAAGAAATATGGAAAAAGTAAAAGAAAATATAAACTTATTAAAATATAGAGAGGTATGATTATCAGTACTAAATTCTATAACGGAATAAAAAAAATTAAAATATGAGCCTGAAGCATAATAATTTTTGTATTTAGCACAGTTACAATTTTTCTTTGACAGTAATAACAAAAAATATGGAAATTTCCAAAATCAGGTTTAAGGAATATAGATTATTAATTGGTGAATTTTTAAAATAAAATAATTTTCAAAATGTTAACTCCGACATGTGATTGCAGAAGTTAACTTATACTAAATATTCCTTAAAAGTTAATTAATGCCCGCAACGGAAACCTTTATTATATTATAACATTTAATATTGCGTAACTAAGAAATCCTTCAATACACATAATAATTTAAGTAAATAGTGATGTAATTATCCGGAATATTGATTTGATGACATTATAATAATAAGCATTTATCTAACTAAAGGACAATGTGGGTAAAATGAATGCAGCCAAATATAAGTTAAATATTAACTCCATTTTAATATTTGCAGTTAATAAGGAAAAATTATAATAAAGATAATTTAGTTATTATCACAAATTAAATAATTTGAATGTAGGTAAAATTATAATTTTCTCTTATGCATTATTTTAGTAAAACCTCACAATAAACTTAACTCTGGTAATGAACAATTTAAATTCTTATAACAAAACTTTCAAATCATTGACACGTTAATGTTCATAAATTTTATATACGGAAGGATCCATCTACATAATTCTACGGAACTGCAGGAAGCAATATCCCAAAATTATTATTTTAGTTAACTAATAGGTTAATGCGTTTTCTCCCATTGAAAACACGTCATGAAGACAATGAAATATAGTAATATATCACCGTTATACAAATCAGATATTACTTCAGATTCCTCTAATTTTAGACCTATCTCCATTCGCTCGTGCATTTATTTTAGCCCATAAATACCTACTGCAAGGCACAGACCACCCGTAAAGATATCTATGGGTGAATATACCACAATCGCCACACTTAGCAGAATGGTCGATGGTGGCAGTTGCTGTCCATCCTGTGGAAACTTGTTTGTGAGCAGCAGCAATCCTATATAATCATTGCACAAAGTGTAAATTTTATAAGATTTAATGGAATCAGGCGTTATCTTGTGGAAGTCCATCCTAAGTAAGAAAAGGACCAATATTTAGCCACTTCCGCACATGCAGTGGTAGTCGTGCAACAAAGTGCACCGCCCACCAGCCCGCTGATAAATGCGTATGCGGCAAACATATAAAATTATATCCCGGGAATCAAACGCGCGGCCTGTGATCACAAGTCTCAGTCCTCTACCACTGGGCTACCATTGCTGCAATAGTACTATATTACAAATATGGCAAGCATGAAATAACGAAAAGGAACATTTTTTTTCGAAACAAAAAGTATATAAATAACTTAAGAATTTAGAAAGTAATGACAGAAAATGTGTTTAAAAAAACCTATTTTAACACAATTATACAAATATTATTATAAAAAGGAAAAGTTTTCCTAAGCGATAATAAATCTTGGGAACGAATTACTTACTCATACTACTGGTTTTAAGACATTTGTAAAAGTGATCCCAAAAAAAGAACCAATCAATATTTGATATTGCCTTTTATCAATTGAGAGTGTACTTGGAATTCTTATAGTTATAGATTTAATTATAGACTAACTCTGTTATAATATCTGTCTAGTTCTAGATTCTATCAAATAGGTCTATTCTTGTATTCTTCTCATTACGTACACAATTGGTCACTATAAATGAATGAGAGTGAATGAGAAATATAAAATGAACTTTTCTTGATTAAATAGATACAGCTGGGTACGAGGCATCCCGGGTTCACGAAATCCTCGGCTTAAGGCTCTGAGATCTGGATTACAAAACATTTTCCTTTCATAATCCTGCATCCACTCGAGAACGAGATGAATTGTATTATTGTACACTGTTAATAATATTTCGTTTAAACACTAAGAATCTTTATTTAAAAAAATTCTGTTATGTCAATGGTCAATGCCATAAAACAGAGACGATGACAGTTGCCATCTCCATAGAGGTTTTTTCTCTTAATTTTTACTGTGTATATGATGTTTTAGTTTTTGGGAACTCTTGTTCCCTTCTCTCCGGAGGTTCTTTTCTTTATGACTCTGTTTTTGGGGAATTTCGTTCCCTTCTCTCTAGAGGTTCTTTTTTTAACTTAGTTTTTGGGGCGTTTTTGGGGTCTCTGGCTCCCTTCTCTCCCGAGGTTCTTTTTTTATGACTCGGTTTTAGGGCCTCTTGTTCCCTCCTCTCCAGAGGTTCTTTTTTATGACTCCGTTTTTGGGGTCTCTGGCTCCCTTCTCTCCCGAGGTTTTTTTTATGACTCGGTTTTACGGCCTCTTGTTCCCTTCTCTCTCTGGAGAGACAAAGACATTGAGACAGAGAGAAGACCTCTGGGTCTTTTTTAAGACAATGTTTTTGGGATCTCTCGTTGTCCCTTATCTTTTTACTTAACTTCATTTTTAATATTTTATTATCCCTCTCTTCTCTATTTCTTCGTAATTTGTATTACGATATATTCATTTAACCTTCACATTTTCTTGTATATTCTTTTCTTTTATTCACATATCTCTCGCTATCTTCACCACAATCTTTAAAATTACTGTTTACTATTTACATTTTTGTTTCATTAGTTTTATTTTTATTACTAAACTGTTTTATTTCTATGAAAATGTTCCAAAATGTATGGGGGCATTCTTTATCACATATTTTTATAGTACTTATTATTCTTACCGTTATAGGGGGCCTCTAGTTTTCTTCTATCTCGTTTAAGGACAGAGAACTTACAATTTTTAATTAATTATTTTACATATTTCTGTTTATTTCTTTACTCCTCTTTCAGTCTTTTTAAGATCATTCATGCAATCTTCTTACACACTTTCCATGATAACCACCCAGATGAACCAGGTAGAGGCTCTCTAATATATATAAGGTCTATCTATAGTTCTCGAAGGTGCACCACTGAGTATCACTCTGGTGTTCATCTTGAACGTTTATCAACACCAATCATCGGGCGGCAGTCAAGTTACCCGACAATTTATTGTAATTATTATTATTATAATACATTTATTGAACACAATAATTACAGTAATTTAACTTATAAAAACACAAACACGCATGAAACATGATGGTTTCCATGTATGTGTATTTGTGTGATTATGTATGTATGCGTGATACGTTGTTTTGTGTATGCGTACACATACGACCACATCGAGACTTAGAAAGGTGGTCTTCCATAGGTCTGTAGTGTCTTCGTTGCTATTTAAAGCACGAAGCAGCTATAAGATTCCAATAGGGCAAAAGCTATAAAAGCCTGAGAGTGGAAGGACGTGGAAACCCACAAGCTAAAAAATTCTCAATACACCCTCTCTATGAAAATATCCAAGGAGGCGGTCACGATCCTCAGCGATGAGGATTACGACATACGGTAGAGGAGGATTCACTGCAGAATACAGTATTTTTAGTTGGCCATTACAACTCAATAGTATTGCAGCTTCTTGATTTTAAATTTGTTCAAGATTACGATAGTCTGTACAATACTGTCCTTGGAGAATCTGTACGCTATTCATATTCACAATAATGTGTATTGTCTTATTTAAAACGTCTGAATATATTCGGTCATAGTTTCTATGAATATCTATAACTCTGTACCATACAGCATAAATCGCCATTCCAAATACAAAAGTAAAGAATAGAAGGGAGTGGTTACGAAGAATTTTTTTATTTTACCTCGTGTCGTACTATTTCTTTAACTTTTTATTTTTTCATTAATGATACAACTAATTTACCTGGTACAATTTGGTTACAATCAAATTTTAGAAATGTAAATTCCTATTATATTTATATAACATGTTATATTTCTATTTCTACAATTTAGAAACAGGAATATAGATCATTGAACACGATAAAAACAAACATAATTTTAGAGAATATTCTCATAATTATTACTTACAATTTGAATATTAGTGACACCAAATCTGACAATATCTGGTTTACTGTCAACATATTTATTGGTACTCTTCGACACTAGGATGCAATGTGCGGCTGTTAAAACGTAGTTTAGGCTAATCAAAGAGCTACCACATAAGAAAATCCAAGAATCTTCTTCATTGCTTAACTTCCATCCTAAGGCTCCCTGTAACAAATTACTGATTATACACTGTTCTAGAAATTTTAACTACAATCGGATAAATTAGGTTGAAGGATTCCAATCAGATGAATATTATAAAGAACTAACTCCAAGATTTGTGTGTAATATATTTATACTGTGACTCGGATTGAAACGCCATTGGATCACAAGGAGTCCTTTATTCACCAATCAGATGGTCATTATACTTTAACACTAAGTATACTTTCGCTTAGTCCAAACTTAGCTTTCAAATCGCTCAACAAATCACTGTCCAAATAACTTACCAAATAGTCACAATAGTCGTAGATCTTAATCTTATAACTCGAAAAACAACACTGAACTCACGACATGGAGAGTACACCTATTTATATACCACGGAGAAGGTTCCAATAAGTTCGCGATAGTTCTCAATTAGAATTTCCTAGAACCGCACACTAAAATCTATAAATAACTTAGGTCACGCGTGTTTACGGCACTTTTTTTGTTTGGCGTTTACTAGGTTTCGGTGTTTATTGTTTAGAGGGTTCTGTAACTCGTGCTTTGTAACAATACTTTAACCTAACATAGCGTATTAAGGAAAGTAATTTATGTGACTTACTTACTTTATGTGTGTGAACTCTCCAATACCATATGCAAATCTAAATAATGCAGTTGCAATAAATATTTATTCGTCAATTCCGTACATGGCATTACAAATTTCGAAAAGGGGAATAACACAGAAATAAAGTTCATTTACATCGGTATAAATACAGGCGAAGCTCGAAAATACACATTTCTACTTCGGACTTCGTTTTTTTTGTTCTTTTGTTACTACCTCAAAACCTACAGGCCCCAGGAAGAACCCCACAACCTTATTGAATTCCATCCTAATCCTTAATATTCCACTATCTAATAAATAGACGTTACTTTGAGGAAGTCCATCCTAAGTAAGAAAGGGATTAATATATAGCTACTTCGTTTATGCAGCAGTAGGCGGGTAATGAAGTGCACCGCCTGCCAGCCCCATGATTAATGCGTATGCGACAAAGAATGCGAAACACAACTACCACCGTTTATTCACTCAACACGTGTTTCACCCCTCCTCGAGGCATCCTCAGGAGTAAAGTTACACCGACCAGTGCCAAACACCGAGTCACAAAGACTTGGTGTTTGGCACTGGTCGGTGCTTCATACCACTGTATTTAATTGCCTTGATGTCTTTCTGCCACGCTTCACTTATATGCGCGTTATTTTTTACTTTTTTAAATAAATTATTTTACTACTTATTAGAAATTCAATGTGTAAGCTCTAATTTATTAAAATAAAGTAATACTGTACCATATGAGGATAGTCTTGAATGTTTGCATTTTGACCGCCGAGTATTGAAAGATTTCTTCCTGCTAGATAGGAATTAATTTTAGATACACTAAAGTCATATAAGCTGTTGAAGATGATATAATTACCAAGTCCACTAGTTAAAATACATATACAGAATATAGAAGCAAAAGCAACCATTTGTTTAGAAAAATAATTTCAAAGAAAAGTAGTGCCAGAATAATGACAGAAAAATAATGCCAGCCAAAACTGAGTTGTTTCTCTAAAATGTACATTCTCATATCAATATAACAAGGAGATTTCTCGAATAACTGTATCTTTTCTATAAACTGAATAAGCATTTTATTCTTGACCTGATTATTGGGTACCGTTATTGAGGAAAAAGGAAATTAATTAACTTACTATAGAAAATATTCATTATGTCATTTATACGGTTAAAACAATTGAATGTAAATGATTAATACAGACTATCGCGAATATCACTGATAGATTTACATATAGCGCTATAGAATAAATGTAAATATTGTTTTTACTTTATAGTAAACGCAAGAATGAAAGAAAACATAGTTATTAATTCAGTGATAGCTTTAAAAAGAAAACGGATTCAAATTCTAACGTTATCTTCCTCGACCAGAAATGTTTATAAATTCTAAAAAAATCTGTAGCAGAAATAAATTCTGTATCCTAAAATCGAAATATTCATACATAGATTAAAACTGGCATCTTCTACTAACTTCGCCCTCTTTTAGTTATTTTTAACGACGAAGTCAGTTGTTTGTATTCGTAGCATTCTGGAACGAAAAGAAGGTTTATTCAAATTAAGGTCAAAGAAAAGGCTTATGTATGACATTATGGAGAAGAAAGCCAAAAGAGTCCTTATTAACTGAAACGAGAATCATATTACACTCTCCTGTATTGGCATCCTTCAACTTAAAGGCACGGGAGTTCCAAAATAACTCTCATAAGGATATCTTAGATTGACCACCAAAAATCAATCCTAGTTTTTAATAAATTGGGCTCCTCTGGCATTTTACTCATAACGTATTCAAGTAATCTTTTTAAATGATCCTGAATAAATAGTAATATAAATACTAGGAGGACCAGAAAGTAATGTCGCTTTCTTAAGTTAAATTCACACGATAACATTTTTCACAAATTTTTATTTCTAATCAACAATATCTTTATCTTCGTTATCAACAACCTTTTGCCATCTAGTATACACATTTTAAATGCCGGAGAAGTAAAAATCAATCTGTAAAATATGTCGACGGAAACGAAATTACTTTCCAGTTCTCCTGATAAATAAAGGTAACAACAAGCATATTTTAATAGACATATAGTCAAAATATTCGCTCAAAATTATCAGTTTGATTCTAGGTTAAGCTTACATTAGATTTATTTAATTTCATATCACGAAGAACTAAGTAATAAAAGAAAAGACTAAGTTAATTCTCTTTGTATTAGTTACTAAGGCGATATTTTTACTTACTTCTTTCGGATACTCTTTTGAAGTTTCCAGGACTCTCAATGATCGTATCTATATCTATCTTTATGTCTTTTGGATCCGGTAACAAACTGTCGTTGAGAAACAATGAGGGGAACTGAAAAAATGTTTATGTTCCTGTAGAACCCTTAAACGATATATCGATAATTGCTTAAGACTGAGATAACGCTTTACAAAACCGAACCTAGCTTCATCTTCCTTTCTCTTTCTCATTTTTCACCTGCTCCAAAAATTACTTAGTAAATATAAAATTTGTTACTTACCTGAGAACCTATTTTTTTATCCGATTCCTTAAAAATTTTCTTCGTAACGTCTATAAAAAAATCTGAGAACAAAAATTTTATATTTTATTCAACACAAATATTTATTACAGTTTCCTTCTAACTTAAAACCAAGTGTTAAATAATATACATACATAGATGTAATAATCTAAAAGAAAAAAAAACTTTACTTTGCTCTTTCTCCCAGGTGTAGTTTAATACATCTTTTTTGTTCCATACTTCTCAACAAATATATTTATTTATGACATTCTAACATCGTGAAGTGGGAATGCTCCTCTGATGTGGTAGCAAGTCGCGAATGGCCATGTGCCGGTAGAAGCAGCGTGGGTCTGCCCACTTCCGACCGGTCTACCGACTTCCGACATCTTCGGAGTTTTTACTCCTGCTAGGTGTACCGACGAGATCGGAAGTCGCTGGATATAAGCAACGCAAGACCGGTCATCGTGGCTTTGTTTGTATGAAGCCTTGTAATGTGCGTCTATTAGATAATGATAATGAACAGTATAACGTAATATGTATATTAGAGGGACCGCAAAGTAATGTCGCTAACTGAAGTTAATTTCACACAAATACATTTTTGACAAGTTTTTATTTCAAACAATATATTCGCCTTCGTTATCAACAACCTTTTGCCATTTAGTATACAATTTTTCAATGACGGAGTGGTAAAAATAAATCGGTTTTTATGTAAAATATGTCGGGGAAAACGTTCGTTAACATTTTATATGAAAATTCGATTCCATTTTGTTTGGTGACATAATGTGTTTGTAGCCATCACAAAAAATAATTGAAACGAAATAAACGAAACCATAGATTCATCACCAAATAAAGTAGAAGTTATGAAATCGTCTGTTGACATAGGTTTTTTTATTCTAAATTTGAACTGAATTTCTTTCAATCGATTTGAATCTTTATCACACATTTAAGCTCATCACCACTATAGCAATTGAATGTCTTATCTTTAACTCCTTCTTGGTATCCTTTATTATAGAAGTACATCATAAACGTCCAGCCAAATTGAACTTAGTTGGTTGCCGGTGACAATAATCAGAGAATCTAATCATAAATTAATTATATTTATTAGTTATATAATCATTACTGAAAGAACCATTAGTTTATTGAAAATAATAAAAATATTTATTTACATTTACTTACTATCATTTTTACGTTTCTCAGGACGTGATCTAAAATCGATATCAATTTTGATATCTTTTGGATCCGGTAAACGACTTGCGTTGAGTAATATCAGATGGAACTGAAAAGATGTTACACTTGAAAAAGCCACTTATCTTTAACTGTATATTTAAAATATACAAGCTTTATTATCGTTTCTTGTCTAATGCTATAGCACTACCTATGTGTTACTCGAACAGTGGTCGCCCAGTGGCAGAAGACTGAGACTTAAGATCATTGGTCTCGTGTTCTATTCCCGAGACAAAATCTTATAAAATTCTGTTTGTGCAGTAGTTATATAGGATTGTCACTGGTTACAAACAAGTTTCCAGATGGGAGACTAGCGTCCTCTACGTACCATAATACTACAATGCGATCTCCAATCCGCCTACCAAGCGTAGCAACTGTGATATATCCCCCCATAGATATCTTTGGGGAAGGCCAATGTCATACAAAGGGCGTTTATGCGCTGAAACGACTTATGAATGGCATCGGAATAACTATGTTATATGGACGTGCAACAGCTGAGTCGTACCCATAGCCACATGTGCTGCAAGGCACTTGAAACATAGCAAAATTATTAAATAAAATTAAAAGCCATAATATGTTAAATAGGTTCGCTTGCGCATATATATACACACATACGTACGTAGTCGCACGCATATGCACACGCACGTACACGCACAGACGGACGCGCAAAATATTTACTTTGATCTTTTCTTTTCTAATATCATGTGTAATAATTATTAAATAAAGCTTACTTCTACTAGTGTTAGTACATGTTTAGTCTATTTTCGTAAATTTATTAATTTCTCAGTTGGTGTTATTTTGTATTTAATTTTAATTATTTAACCTGTTTTCTGTTTTTATCATAAATATATAATTATTATGAACATAGTTCTTGTTAAAAAAGAATGTCTTTACTTACTTTTATTGATTAAATCGATGTTGTTTTATGTATAAATATATTTATCTATAAAATTGTATATACTTACATATATAAATATATATTTATGAACTGTTAACTCACCTCAGAATCGCTTGTATGGACCCTTGGCCTTTGCGTTGATTGCGATATAAACGTAACTAAAAACGTAAATATTTGAAATAATACTGCACCGGTATAATATATTATTTAATTTAAAAAGACATTACCTATAATAAACAGCAATACGACACTGATCATTATTGTAAGAGATCCATGTACTGTAATGTGTCCATTTATTTTATTTCTAGAATAATTGATAATAAGTATAATTGATATGGTATGTACAAACTACAAGGGTTACGCTGTTAAAAACGCCATCTGGCCGTACCTATGCAAAGCGTTCGTTCGAATTTATTATTTTTTTTTAAAGTATACGCTATAATAGACTGCTAATACGCTATATTACATTGCTAATTACAACACAAATTAACGTATAATAAATAATAACGTTATAATAACGTATAATAATAACGTTATAATAAATAAAACCGCTATAGCGCTTGGGACATTTTATATAAATATGCAATTGAAATAAAGCACTTTTTTATGATCTAAATTGTAAAACTATGAAAGTATCCCGAACTTTTTTAATAACATGGATAAAATTAACAAATATAATTGTAAATCAAATCATCACGAATTCTCCCGATCTATTCTAAAATAAACTTTAATAGACCTTGTCATGCCTCAACTATCTATAGGTTTTTTACTTAGTTAACACTGCTGCTTAAGTAAACTTGCTTAAGTAGCATTTGCTGATTTGCGCGGGTTCGATGAGGTAGGGCGGTGAGACACTTAGCCTAAAGCCTCTCTAAAGGCAGCAAAGCTCGAGGTCTCAATGAGAAGCCTCTATTCGGGCCGCTATACTACAATTTCATCGGATTGGGTTGGCCCGTGGAGTGACTCGTGGCTTGGACTGCCTCGCGTCGTTAATAACTGTTTAGCCCTTAAATGCATAACTATGTAAAACTGCAACATACCACTTAAATTTAAAATGAGTATTACACTTAAAAGTAAATGCATAGTGTTGTATATCTGCAATATAAGTTTTTTTTTAAAAAAAAGTAAGTATAAAATATACTATATACATGTTTTTTTTTCTATTTTTCCCTGAATTTTTAGTGTTCTTATCTGCAAGATAAATATTTTTTTTAAAAGTATAAATAAAAGTCATGCATTTAAAGGTTAGAATTCCTAGAAGGCGCCCTAGAGGGCAGAAACTCGACTTGGCCGGTTGCTGATGCCAACAGTACTACCACTGAAAGCGTGACAGGTATGAGAAGTGACGGAAGAAACTCCATAAAAGCTTTTATCTAGAATAATCAAGGGTGGGCGACCCCTGTGATACACAAGCCTACTTCGATTTAACAAAGCCGGTTGATATTTTAATGGTTTAATTTTAACGGAAACTGTGCGAAAAATAGTTATATTGTGCGTGCGAACAATAACTTTAATATTATCTGTAAGCAGCATAAAATTGATCTTTTTTCACCACCTACCAATAAGGAGATGTGTAACCATTATTTTTAAAACTGTTTATTAATCGTCATTAGGAATATTTGTAACCCAATATTGTACTGAAATATATGGGATTGTAATTTTAATTTCCTGCAGCTGTTATTCTTTCAAAGAAATAAATAAATAGATTAGCTTTTGTTTGCTCGACACTATCAGAGAACATATGAACGTAATTTAAAGTCGTTTTGTAAGCTAAACGCCACATTAAGGAAAATAGCACTAATAACTGCTAGATAAATGATAACAATTAACGGAATAAATAACAATGTAACAGTATGAAGAGTAATTGGAAAAATGCATATTAATAATGAGGTTGAGATGGTTACTGTTCCAAGCCATAAGGCTCCGTAGATTGACACGCAAGGTTGATTGTCCGGAATTAATCAATTATGTACTGTTTTGATTAGTTATATGCGTAAAAACTTCCTCTTTAGTAGTTTTAGAAATAATAAATAACGTTATGAAAAATCACTTTCGAAATTCGAATAGCTATATATTAAAATATATTATAGTTTACTATATGTCCCTGCAGAAGTTATTGGTCCGTCGCATTCTTATTGAGTCTCAGAGTAATGACTATATACAGTTTGATTGTAAAAAGATATCAAAGCTTTAAAACTTTCTGCTTACATATGAGTGATAACTCTTCCCCTTATTTTTATTCCTATAACTAGTCACCCTATATCCTATGATATCCCTAAAACCATAAATCGACTGGTAACACGCATCTACACATTCCTTGTTACAACTATGTATATAATGTCAAAATGTAGGTGAAGTTGCACCTGAATTTTATTTAATAATAATTTTATTAACATAAATATAATGATTTATGGAAATAAAATAATGACTGTTTTAGTATTGGACCGAATATGTAAATGTTTTCCTTATATTTTTCACCGGCAAGCGCAGCGTACGACGTTTGTCCTCAAGGTGTACACATTACCTTTTTAAGGTCGTTACAAAACACCGAACGCAGGCCGCTTTCAACCGGTCCTATTGGGAATCTATGTAGGAGGTGTATATCTAACTATCAGTAGTCGTCCTATGGCTGAAATTATCATTATAATGACAACATTTTACTGTATTGAATTACTCTACGTATTTTAAGTAATTCTTGAAACATTATTTATAATATATATTCAGGATGTGGTCCGGACATAATGGCTGTTATGGCAAGGGAGAGGGAGTTACGTGTTGCAGAGGACATCTCTCGGCTAACATAGTGATAAAACTAAGAGAGTGCCTTTACACAGCTTATTTAAAATAATTATTAACAAACAAAATATCTTATCGTTATTAATACGCTAAAATCGCTTTATAGCAACACTGACCCCTTAACAGGCGTCAGCGTTGAAATGAGTGATGAATGAACTGTGGCATGAAAAGTAAACACGGGTATTGTTCGTTTCGTAAACAGATCTAACTTAAGACTAAGTTAAAATATAGAGACCTGTGCATGTTATTGATTTCTTGCAACCATTGCAGGATAAAACTTTTGAACCTTTATTTTAAACTAAAGGGTGTTATTATAAGCGAATAATTTTCAATTAAAATGAGCTCTTTGTACATTTATCTCTTGATGTATATACTATATATATTACTTTATATTATTTAAAGTAGAAAATAATGTGAATATATAAGAAGCTTCAAAATCGTAAAATCTATTCTTATACAATGTAGCTTATAGTCTGATCTATACCCAGCGTTTTATTATTTGTATTACAACGTAGCGTTTTATTATTTGATTGTTAATACATATTTGAAAAAAAAAATATCGAGAGAAACAATTCAATCGAATTCAAAATATCGATATTTTTATGTTTATTTTAAACAAGACCTCACATACAGTCGCCCAAACCTGTTTAATCGATTTTTAACAATGTAAGATATTTTAGGTAGAATCCGTTACAATTCATTTAGTTATCACACGCCACGTAAATTCATATAAACGAAGTCACTGGACGTTAATAATATATCGAAAGAAACACATAACTGTTCATACATTATATGTAAAAATCACACTCCGGAAACTAAAAAAAACACTCTCATTCTTAACAAGCACGACATAACACGTCTTGCTACTTAATAATCAAATTCGGAATCTCTATTTTAAACTTGACCCTGATATAAAATAAAAGTGTCAGTCAAAGTGGCGTCATCTAGTAACCATTCTACATACTTTAATTAGTTTGATATTTATATTACAAACGTATATAAAGTACATAAATATGTATATGTATATATACATATATATATATACATATATAAGTGTATATATTTAAATACATATATATACACATTAATGTAAATAAAATTGTGGGTGTTAATTAAAAAACTCAGTACAGTTCCCGGCGATAAATATTGCACATCGACTATTGGACAAAAACTTTGAGACAATTAGCTAATTTCGGCTTCGCAGAGCACTGTCTCTGTCCCACACTACCTATATGACATTTTGTTACTAGTTATATATTATGCGACAGAGATAGGTGATATTATTATTTATGCGACAGAGATAAGGTGTATTTATCAATATATTTTTTTATGAGATGGAAGATCTAGAATATCTTGTGGAGATATGTTATACGTACAACCAGACCGACGAAGGATTTATTAATTTTTAGAAGACAAATTTATAATAATATTTCTTTAACAATGTGCTTTATTTAATTATTTTATATTTATAACCAAGAAAAGGAAGGTCTAAGATTGATTTTGGAACTTTTTTTAAGTTGAAATTTAGTCGTTAAATGTTTTTTTTTTCTTCTATTTATCACATGTCTGTCACTATTTTTATATACCATTTTAAATTATGGCACATACATAAATGTATTGCGAAGCAAACGTTACAACATGAATTTCTTTAAAAACATCTCTCAAGGAATCTTTAGCTTTCAAGTTATAAAATGGCCCGTATGGCAATCCTCTGAAAAATATATGTACATTTAATAAAGGCACTGCCTCGTCTAAGGGACCAAAAACCGTTGCCCGCGAGAAAAGTCAATTAGGTGGGACAACCGCGTAATAAGATAAATAAGGTGCCCCACCTGAAGGCGTCGCGCCAAAATCAGTGGATTCAAAGCGAGATTTTTTGGAGTTATACCATGTCATCTCATAAATCATCATCGTTCTCACCACTTAAGCCGCAGGATGTCCACAGCTGGACATAAGCCTCTACCAATAAGACCGGTTCGAAGTTACCTGCATCCAACGTGAATTCAAATTTCAATCGTATAATTACAAGCCGGTAATAATATCTGATGATATGTTATATGCCTAAGTATCGCTACTTCGGTTCTTTTCCGTTTTTTTAAATTCGTAATTAAAAATTCATGGCACGTAAGTTAACTAAATTTTATTTAACCGAATTTACGTATAGATGTGTTGTTCTCGGTAGAGTTTTTATAAATTTATACAATAGACGTGCCTAAATAAATCGACTCTAGACTTCTATGCTATAGTAATATTGCACCGAGCCTTAGGAATGCACGCGGCGAGGCGGGGAAAGTATCGGCCGTTCCGTCAGTCCGCAATCAACGCTCGCAACGGCGGCGCTCGTTCTCTTTTTACCTCAGCCCCCACCGCTTCACGCCCAAGGCATGGTACAGCGGTTTTGGTACCACTATACTTACAAAACAACATCGTTTTATAAATATTGTGAGTTTTATCATCGTATCAATTCAGTATCGAAAAATGCAGTCCAGTACATACACGTTTTATTGGACATAAAGCGTGTCGCTAAAAATAATATTTGGATCAGGCGACTAATACCGAACTAATGTGTCATCAAGAGCCTTCCATATATGAATATACATTGGTCATCTGTTAAAAACACGTTTCCATAATTATTGCTACATTATAGCATGCTGTGACAATATGGGACTTAAACTGACAACCTTAAGGTTACAAGACAGAGTAAAAGGTCATTTACCGTTACGATAAAGTTATTTTAAAGTCAATACGCTTTGATACAAGACGTGCAGATGTCAACTTGATGATTAAATATGATATTTATTTAGTCCGACTTTTAATCTCTATAAAGAGCTAAAAAATAAAATGAAATCCGGGCATATTTTTTAAAGTTGGAGATACAAATTTCAAAAAAAAAATTAGATATAAACGAGACGTCTCCGAAGTTCAAATCAAAATTTAACATCTCAATATGAAAAATGTCGAGACATAAAAATTGCAATGATATTTGTCAAGAATTAATTCCTAATTTTGTTTTGTTCTATATCAATAGATTGTTTTTAATTTCTGTTTTTAATCAATCTACAATTTAATATTTCTTTGTACATTTGCTATCTAATTTCTTTGCATGCTTTGTCTTCTTAAATTCAAGAGAAACGTTGTTCTATACCGTAATATTAACTTATAATTATTTGTAATGTTATCTTTTCTGAATAACATTAAAATTAATTAACATAATGTCGTCCAATAACGAAAACCCTTAGAATGAACTTTTCCACGTATCCAGTGAAAACTAAATGAATAAATTCACTATTAACTCCATGACTATATACATTGGTTATTTCCCTTGCAAACACTCCATTAATGGCACAATTATAATCAGAAATAATATATACATTGAAAAGAAATATTAATGAACTAATACACAACAAAAAGAACCTTTCGTTGACTCAGACGAGGCGTCTGTCTCTGGCGGTACTCCCCCGACTGCAAACACGTTGCACCGGACGCATATATCCATACGTGACAAACATTTGGATCGTTAACAACGTAATAAATATATATAAAATATTTTTATTTAAACAAATATAAAATATTATTGTCAGAATTATAATAGGTATAACTCTATGTGTTATAAATAATTGCGCTGACAGGTTTCGTATTATTGATATTTATTGGTCTACTATACAGTCCAATAAAAAAATAATACAACATCGTCGTCGTTTCAGCCTATTGACGTACAAAGCGCCCCCCAAGATATCTCTGGCGGATATACCATAACGACAATCGTTGGCAGTAAGGTGATGACGCTACTATCTATCCCCTTGATTGACTTGTTTGTGAGCAGTGGCAATCCTATATAATTAATACACAGTGTGAATTATATATAAGACTGTATGTTTAGAATGGAAATCACGACCTACGATCACAACTGTCAGTTTTCCACCGCGGGGCTACCAGAGCTCAGGATTCTCTTTATTTATTAATTTTATGATAGATAGGCCTTTTCTATAGATTTCTTATATGACAGGTTGGAAGCAACCTGGCTACGGTCATTCGTCCTTTACGGTCATACGGTCTTCTTGTAGGCTAACCTCACGCTGCGCCTGCCGGTCCGTGGCCTCTTTTCCAGACCCTTAAGGTCCCAGGGACCATCTGGTCTCCACGTGACATAGCCTGCCTACTACCACGACAATTTGACAATGCTTTATGATCTAGAATAATTTATTTCATTACACCCTATCACATATCAGATGTTTGACTTCGACGAACAGATATTTAATGTACTCTATGGTTTATATAAACGAAGAAAAATGCACAATCTTGATAAAAAAAATTAAATAGATGTAATGGTCGAGCCGTTTATAAATATTCCGCTTAGCAACACATTTGACGATACATATCTATGGTAAATCATCAATATCGTAGAAACTAAAACTACTTTACAATTAAAATAAGCAACAATATAAAATGCATTGACTAAGGCAACAAATCGTACACGCTCGCTTCATTATCTATCAATATACCTATTGCTGCTATACCATTAACTCTGTAATATGATTTAGGTCTCTTTGAAACCTCACACAACCTCACATAGCAATCATTTTATACTAATAATGAACAGAAAAAGTGGGCACCACGATGGTGCAAATTGATACATTTTCCAAAAGAAACTATTTGATGTTGTCCCTGAGAAATCCCTTTTGGAGGCCTAGTTATGGATATCTTACAACTTAAATGATGATGATGATCGCGGTGATGCGTGAGATGGTCATACCGTTCACCACGTTAAGCCTGTGGTGACCTATTAAAAATATTAATTTTTTTCACCGTTCTAGACCAATGGTGATAAAATTAAGAAGAATCTGCGAATGGATTATTTCTAACATGATCAAATATAAACTATATATGCACACATAGCTAAAGTTCCGTTTTAAAAGCGACGCAATAAATACAAATTGAAATACCAGATATAGAGAGTCACGCATAGGTCAAGCGGTTGATAACACTTCATAAGGATAAAATACATTATAAATAGCACGGTTTAAATCTATAAATGAAAATTTAGCTTACTTGTGACATGTCATTGTACAAAATTGTATTTAATAGTAATCTTTTTTTGAATTATTAAACGTTTTATTACATCGCAGGGGTCTTTTATTACCACTACCTGTAAATTTATACATGCGGGATATTTTGGTAAAAAAATGGCAGGAAAATTTGAACACAAATGCTCTACCAATACAATTAAAGTATGGCTAAAAAGGTCTACAGAACATAAACACAAAATGTTATATACATGTTTTATAAGTAATGATCAATGGCCGTGTATTCAGTCTAATTATGGTGTAAAGAACTGTCGGTCTGGTTTGAAGATTCTTAACTATGACTTGCATAAATAGTACATAGGTTTTATTGATTATTGTAAATGAATGAAAATAGACAAGTATAATAGATAATATAGCGCCTTAGCAAAAACTCATGACGTCATCACGGACGTTATAAAATCATACAATGTTTCTTATTACAATAATTCTAACTTCTGTAAACAAAGAAGTCAATTATAAACCATGCTGTGGTTTCCCGTAACTGAGAAATACTATGCAGTGTGATTTGTTGGGAGAAATTATGAGATTCTCTGTCACGTAAATAAATAACCGGTCGAGTTAGTTAATAGTCAAGTAATAACTTGCTAATAGACGTCTCTAAATGATTGTCAAGGACAATAGGATAAAAATATTTAATTTAAAACATGCTATTTCCTTGTCATGTTTCCTTAACATTCTTTATTTTGGCTTTATTTAAATAAAGGATTAACAAATACTACACATAATATTGTAGCGATCTTTGAGGAAGGACTATCCCTTGCAGGGGGTGTATATCAGTTGACATAAATGAATAAACATAAAAATAACTTCGGAATTATTTAAGTATTAAAAAAATCTTTATTTTTTAAACGGTTTTATTTAGTTCGACCCGTACGGAATTTATTTGAGTCAAAATTAAAAATTGAAATTTAAGCACCTTCCTGTTGTCAGATTGATCTGAAAATTGGTACACACATTTAATTTAGATGACAATACAATATAATAAAATCAATAACATTATAAATTTAAGATGGCCGCCGGTACAAAATGGCGGATTACATATTTTTCCTTAACCCCCTCAATTTGGGTATCAAATGAAAGGTCTACACTAGTAAAACACGATGATAATGTCAAAATTTAAAATTCAAGATGGACGCTGTTCCAATATGGCGGATTAGGTACATATTTTTCCATAACCACCACAATATGGGTATCAAAAAACCGTTTAACTTAAAAGTTTTTTAAATGTATTTATTTCACAACTAAATGCTCCTGTCTGCGATCACTAAGACACTATTTTCTTATGAAGAAGATTATAATGTATTACGTGCAGAAACATGGTGATATATTGTTGCCACTCATGTTAACAAATTAGATTTAGGCACATCAAGATTGACCAAATGAAGTAAGCCCTTCGTTTGTGTGTGTTTAACAGCATTTGAACGGACATTGATAAAAATTAAAAACATCGCAACAATAATAATTACAACTGTACAGTTGACTTGTCCGACAGAAACAAAACAGGTTTAACACATCTGACAATACCTTTGTCGGAACCACGTTGAATAAATATACTTTGCAATTCATCTTCGCAAGTTACATTCGTGAGTCCGACTCTTGGTTCACGCGTGTATATTTATTTATTACAATATAACCTAAAATTACATAATCTGTATCTAAAATTATAGTTAATACAAGAAATCACAATGACGTTCATTAAATATTACCTCATAATATTTACCTTAGGTAAGTTATACATTTTGATATTTTTTATTAAAATCATATAATTTAAACCGTGGCATCATTTTTATTAAATATCAAGCTTACATATTAGAGGAAACGTTTCAATATTAATTTTAACAAATTATTATTAAACGTTCGTAAATTTTATATTAAGGATTCGAGCTAGTTTTTAAAGACATTTGATCACATGTAAAAATCGTATTTATGATACTTTACTCTTTTAATTTTTAAACATAAGCACTATTCAAAACCGGTAAAAATACCGGAATGGCTTATAAGGAAAAATGAGAAAATAATCACTTTTATTAATCCATATTAAATTTGTGTGAAGACGTTCCTAAAAGTGACAAAAATATAACCAAAATATATATTACTTTAATGATTATATGATATAAGATAATTTTGCTGTATTATTAAAGTTGACCCTGTTAAAACCGTCGAAGCTGGAGAGGCTTTTGTCCAGCAGTGGACGTCCCATGACTAAAATGATGATGATGCTGTACACGGAAATTGAATGCTTAATTGCTTATTTTGTATAATTGGTTAACTATATATTCATACTTGCAGCAATATTCGAGCAAACGGCGTACGGACAAAATGTACCGAAGCCTTTCAAAGAGACAGAAAACAGTCGACCGGTAAGTTTTACGTTTTAAAGCACTTCGATAAAAAAAAAGATAAATATTTTTACTAATATATAATATACAGGGTGATAAGCTATAGGTGTGAATATTAGCTGCAGTGGCGTAGCTATGGTATTTGGGGCCTGGGGCAGATTGGGGCTTGGTGCTTGGCTTAGTCTAAATAATTTCAAAATTCAAAACAGAATGTAGTTAATATATATTTTTTTGGTTCAAAATAATAATAAAATATATATTAAATAATTATATTAAATAATTATATAAATATACATTAAATCTTAATAAAATTTATTGGGTAAATTTAAAACGAACATTCCTCGCTTTCTGGCCTGCAAAGTTATTAATCACAATTTCAAAATCAATAGTGTCGACTAGTTCATGTTCTATTGACATTATTGCAAGATTATTTAATCTATTTATCATTAAATAATCTTGCAATAACACAATAAACACTTTATGTGTTTTGCGAATGAAAGGTTTAAGCACTGTGTATATTATATTTTTGTAACCGTTTACTTGTTTTTAATCTTCTTATTATTTAACAACTTCTTTAGCACAAAAATAGTAAAATTCGATATTCTTTTTATGTTATTTACTTTAAATTATAGTTTTCATTTTTCTTTTAACATTTCATTATTCATCATTCAAAAAAAAAATTTAAAAAAATTATTTTCAACTTTGGTGCCCCCCTGCTTGTGGTGCCTGGTGCGGCCGCCCCGCTCGCCACCCCCTAGCTACGCCACTAATTAGCTGATTTGCTTACAATATATGTATGGTATCATCCTATCAAAAAGTCAATGGTTTTAGAATTAATAACGTAATAATAATGTAGTAAGAAAAATAATTAAAAAATCGTATTACATCCATTTATTAAAAAAAATAATAAGATTAATTATTAATAATTTGGTTTTTTTAATTTTTCATTTAAAATTAATTATGGTTTACTATATGCTCGTGCAGACCTTGTGCTGCCAGAAGTTATTGGTTTGTCGCGTTACAATAAAAAAATAAATAAACTAATGTAACACATTTTCCAGTGATCACTCAATTATTTGGGAATAAATGTAAAAGTTTTAAAGCTTCTAGCTGATAGTTGAGCTTTACATAGACTCCTCTAATTTATATCCATATTCAATCACCCAGTACCTAAATCACCCAGCTTATTAAACCTTGCTTATATAAACAAAAAACTAGTAATACATTTTCCTCAATAATTATGATTTTAAAATATTCGCAGACCAAACTTCCTATTATTTATGATCAATAACCATGTTTATTTATAAATAGAATTTACTTCAATATATTTCAATTTAATGACGATTATTGTTCACTATAGCAAAACTTTCCGGCGTTTGGTGGCAATAATAAATTTACAACATTTAATGTGAGTATTAAAATTTGTAATTTTACAACTACTTTTAATCATTTTTCTCCTTTAATATATCATTTGTTTATTTATTCAAAATTTATACACCGGCGTACCTAATACATAGGTCTTATACACCAGACAACCTTAAATTACATTCCTCTGTGATTTACTAGAAATAACTGATGAACTGTACTAATCTTTCATTTTTGAGCGTATATTAAAACAGGCGTGTGATTTGGCACATCGGAAATATCTTTCGTAAGAGGTTTCACCGACTTGCCGAATTACACACTGAAGATAATTACGGCTTCATAGAGCACTATCTCTGTCCCTCACTAACTATATAACGTTTTGGCAGTCGTTGTATTTCGTGCGACAGAGATAACTCTCTACGATGTCGAAAATAGCCGACTGTCTCTTTCCAAAGGTCGATGTGTAATATTTATCGCCGGATATATATAATGCTCTTGTTGCTCTATTTACACAAGAAATGTTTTTGTCGATATTTTTTCAATTATGGTTTTTATTCGCTCTGTTAATCCATTTATATTTTCCCGTAATTTGGACAGGTGTAAAACCTTACTATAATATTGTATTCTAAGCCAAAAATATTATTTTTGATACTCCTTTATGTTTCTCTATCCATTGGTAAATATATATATTTGTATAATATATGGAACAATTTTATAATATTTCTCTAAAACCTACTATAGATGGCACTAGTCAATAAGCCTCATAGACGTAGTACTAACATATCGACGCTCTCTTTAAAACCACTCTTTCCAATTTCAGGCAAACCTGTTAAATTATCAAAAGACAACAGAAAATCCTGAGTTAGAAGAAAACAATCCATGTAATTATAAGGAAATAGAAAAGCCAAACTTCGAAGTTCCCGGTCGCAGAATAAGCGAAGCCAGTCAGTGAAAATTTATTTATTTATTTACTTTATAGAAATATGTATTTAATGATATAAATATAGTTATAAGTAAATATAAGTAACTATACACTACTCACATGTTCCTATCTATAGGACAAAAGAGAAGAGCCTTACATTCCTTTAATATACAAATAAAAAATATTAGATTGTATTATTATTATTAAATAATAGCTAAGGAACTGACCTTTTCAATATCTTTTTAAAAAGAAGCGGTTTGTTATTTGACCTTGAGGTCAAAGGATTCAACTGCGATGTTTAGCTTCACTCTCTCTCGTTGAAAAATGCAATTTGTTTGTTATTTTGTCCTCTGGCAGCCTTAGTTGGGACTTTTATATTTATATTTCGTATAATTTGCTAAGAACCTAACAAGTTTCGAGTAATTTTGACTAAGACATCTGCATCTTTTTATTCTCTCATATAGTGAGAGACAGCGTCTTCTATATCTTTCTTTTTAAAGGACGTTATTAAATAAGTCTTATTATAGCATTTCGGAGTTTTTGGTTGATCGAAAATTTTGAAACTTTGTTTGTTGATTCGTCTGCAAGTTTTATATTATAATGATTTCATTTAAAATTATCAAAATTCATTTAAAAAGAGCAAATTTTAAGCTTTTGGCCGATTCTTTTTAGCAAACCAGCATTAGGACTTGGAAATAGTTTAGTTTATAATGTTAATTATTTAACCGACGAATCAAAAGTGCATGTAAATGTATATATATATATATATATACATATTCAAATTTTACATGCACACAAACAACGTGAACGTGTTCTCTGCATCTGTTGGATCATATGTGTAAGCATCGTGTTTGTTTATGTTAATGGGATAGTTTCAATTTGCCCATGCATGTTATTTACAGAATGCTTCGAGTATATATGGGAAGTAAAGAGGCGCGAAGATGACTTCAAACAAAGCCAAGCATGTAAGTGTGAGCAATGATAAATTTAATTAATCAACATAGCAAAATCACAAATACAAAATAAAAAATAAAGATATAATTCATTTATCGACATTGTAACATTTAAAAGAACTCTTATTGATCTTCAACTTATCATTAGTTTTTTAAATCTATTTTACTTTTGACTCCACTCAGCTTTGCAAGATGTCGCGGAAAAGAAACAGGAAAAAACACTACAAGAACACACCTTTTAACAGTTTAACAACACAGTTATATACATATATACATAATATTTTGAGTTGACTCATCACGATATATCTGAAACCATAATGTTTAGACAGCTAAAATTTAATAGTAATGTTACTCATATTAATTTAACGAAATTTTATCCGCAAGGCGGTTGAGCGAGCATTCATTAAAATTATTCATATTTTCAAACTATACACATCATAGATAAAAGACTAGGTCACAATATTTTTATAGATATACTAAATATTAGCAAAAATGCTTTTTTAAAAAATTCCAGTCACAAAGGGCAGTGCGGGCCGCGCATATGTACATTAGAGGTTTCCACCTATGAGTCATCACGAAATCTTTGAAACTGTAGGACTTAGGGACTTGAAATTTTTTAGTAATATTCCGTTTAAAAGTCAGTTAAGAACGTATTTTTCATAATACTATCCACAGGTGAGCTTGTGGAGGCGTTCATTACAGATTTCAATGCGAAGACTTCTCAAATTTAATATGAAACTCGTGTATTAACAGTTTCTCTTATTTTCCTCTTTGAATCAGATTGGCTTGCGTTTCGTTATTATTCTTTCATTATAGTTAAAATTATATATTCTATGTATTAAAAATACAGCTGTAAGATAAATATTTCGGGGATGAGCGCTCAACGATTCAACGCTACTAACATTATTTCCATGATTTCAACACATTTCCAATACAATAGTTTCGGAGATTCGAGAGAATTTCGAGTTTCGAGAGAATTCTTTTACATTAGACTAACTACGAAAAAAGTCTATGTCTCGTCATGATTTTTTTTTGTTTATATGCTTAATTATATGTATTAACGTCTATGTTCACAGGCTTTTATTATAAACTGCAACATCAAAATCCTAAGCCGCATTATGCAATTGGTGGAAGAATCACTGAACCCGGCGAATTCCCCCACATGGTGAGTTATTCTCTAATAACATACTAATTAAAATAAAACTAAGATCTCTTGTTATTCCAAATACTCATTTTTATTATTTAAGTCCAGCAACTGGACTTTAATGTGAATAAATAACTATTAAAAGGAATCCGTATAAGAAAATGAGGAAGAAAATAATTTTTAGTATTACGCAAAATAATATTATGTACTTCATATATATTTTACAATTTTCAATCAGAAATTTTTGGATAATTTCACACAGGTGTTTGTTTATATTTTCTAAACACTCCTTATCAAGTATATATCTTTACATGTAAGATAAATGGATAGACGGCGAAGAAGACGCCACAACCTCAAGGGCTGATTCGTTAAAGTCTCGATACAACATTAGCCGAAACAGAAGACCTGCAAAGATGACGAAAAAGAGTGCCCGACAAGTTTCGATGAAAAGGGTCATCATCGTTAAGAACAGAGAGCTTAAATTTGTAGTCAATTGAAGAGCAGATGATTTAGAATTTTAGACGTTATACATTTCTGTAATTAAGGATTGTAGTTATAATGTGTTTACATAACAACGTCTAGTTATTAAGCTAAAGTTTCTTAAAGACTCTTAATATTTCCTTTATTACATTTTACTTTTCAATTTCATTTTACATTTCAATTCACTGTAACAGTTTTTCATATCGTCTTTTGTATGCGTCACAAGAATATTGTGTTTCAGGGTGCTGTTGGTTGGAAATCGTCGTCCGGCACGTGGATATTCAAATGCGGCAGTTCCTTGATAAGCTCTAATTTCATGCTAACCGCAGCGCATTGCTCTAAAGTATCTTCCAGGGACACAACCGTAGCAAACACCGTGCCTGAAATCGTCCGATTGGGAGACAAAAATATCATTGATGTGGTAAGTATAAACAATAGACGATCGGTTATTCCATTGACTATCGCGAATGTAACTCGTGTTAAGTTTTCATTGTCGATAAATAACAACGCTTACTTTAGTTTTAGTTAAAACTTTCACTTTATATATTTATATTTTTATTTGTATTAATATCCACTAAGGATCATTTCACATATTCATACACGTCATGAATGTCAGAAGGGTCTAATTTGTTTGAAATTGGAATCAAACTTTGCTCCCCTATAATGGCATCCTTCAATTTAAAGCTATCAGTGTTCCAAACACGCCTTGTTCTGAGAAGTACCTACAACAAACACAGATACGGTTTTCTTGTTATGATATATTCTTTTTAAAGTGCCACGATTTTACGACGGTTGATAGCAATTACGGCAATCTTAATTTTTAGAAAATTGAACAGGTTCTCTTCCCAAATTTTTGTAATGACTTTTTTCTGCCATGATATTCATCTTCTAACAACACTTCGCATTCCATGAATCTTACTCTGTATGATAGGTTTTTTTTTTTTGACGTGTCGACCACCCCTGTGTAGAGAATGGTATAGAATTTTTTACAATTCAACCCAGCTAAGATTTTTATTATCTGAAGTGGCAGTGGCTCATGCAGCCGACGCAGCGTGAATAGGCCCCCCAATAGGTGAACCAATGATATAAGCCAGGATCGGGTATTTAAACCCATAAATGAAACACGTTCGATCGATTTACATATTTTTGTCTTTAATTACTTGATTATATACAATCAATAACTCAACAATGAGTTAGTAGATTAATATTTTGAATATTTTCAGTATGCAAATGGTCTGAATCCTGTCGACGTGAGAATCAAAAAAATTATTGTTCATCCCCTTTATAAAGCACCAAAGAAGTATAATGATATTGCTATCATAGAGCTGCAAAGTCACGTCACATTTAATAAATACGTGCAACCAGCATGCCTCTGGACTAAATTCGACACCAGTCCTCTAGGAACGAAAGCAACACTTACTGGATGGGGAGTTATTGAAACTGGTAAGTTTCCATTACTTATGACATTGTTACGTATAGGTATGTAAATTAGCTATTGAATAGAAAACGCAATTATAGGGAGTCAGATAAGAGGAGATATATACATATGTTATATATAAATAATTTTAGATTAATATATATATACATATATAAAATTATGTATATACTAGCAGATCCCGCGAAGATTGTTTTGCAAAAAAGGGTTTAGGATTGTATGTATTTTTGTGTGCTGTATCATAAAAACAACAAATTTTGTCCAAAAAAAATATAAAAAATTTAGGAGTAGACCACCCTTAACATTTAGGGGGATGAAAATAGATGCTGTCCGATTCTCCACCCTGCCCGATATGCACGCTAGGATTCACGAAAATCGGTCTAGCCGTTTCGGAGAAGTTAAATCGTGCACACCGAGACACAAAAATTTTAAATATTAGATATATATATGTACACTAATAATATGATTACTAATTTTATAACATATTACTTAGATATAGTTATGATAGTTTCGGATAAATCTTAATACAGGAGCCAAGTGTTCTGCAATAATCAACAAACATTTTGTTTTGCCGTATACCTTATTTTTTTACTTTTACTATTAAATTTCCTTACTTGAAATATAGAAATAAAAGTACAGAGTTATAAAGTCGAAAATATAACAAAACTTATGTTAAAAAATATTTTTCATAATTTTTTTTAAACCTGGAATTAATCGATGCAT
Source organism: Battus philenor (assembly GCF_028537555.1). NCBI lineage: Eukaryota > Metazoa > Arthropoda > Insecta > Lepidoptera > Papilionidae > Battus > Battus philenor. The sequence goes on from NW_027181684.1 coordinate 11,041,211, forward strand.
ATAAATAATGGCCATTTTTATGTACTAAAATATTTAAAAACTCCAAAATTGAAATTAATACCATTAGATGGAGGATAAAGGTAACTGCTGGCTATGGACAAGGTACGGGTTATGATACAGTTTCAGCCAAACCTGGTGGACCAGGATGTCCTGATTTGTGACGGTTTTGAATCTTAAGGTCTTCTTCATCTTAATCCTTGTTCTTTCCTTTATCATCTTAAACCTTATCATCGTCATCATATCAGCCGATAGACACACGCTGCGTAGCACAGCCTTCTCCCAAAGATCGACACAATGACCAGTGTTGCCCACAACCAGCGACTCCTCGCGTCCCTATAGGTACTTGATACTACTGAATTCAAACGTCATCATATATTTTTTCATGTATTTTATATATTACAGCGAGATTATTAACTTCCCCGGAGCTACAAGCGGCGGAAGTTGACATTTTTGACTCAAAAGTATGTGATGATTTACTGAAGCCCTCATGCAGCCGGCTGTGGTGTGGAATGAACGAAACTCAACTCTGTGCTGGAAAGCTGTCCGGCGGTGTTGATGCATGCCAGGTACTCACAAACTCGAACTTACGAAAACTATGATGTTCTATACACTATTTAACACTATAAACAAAGACACAGTCAAAAACAAATTCATCTCATCAAAGTTTCTTAACAGAAAATATCATAAGGACTTACTTCGTCGTTTCAGTCCATAAACATCCACTGCAAGGCCTATACCTCTTCCAAAGATATCTATGAGAGGATATACCATTATCACCACGCTTGGCAGGTAGGTTGGCGATCGTAGTGTGGTTTTAAGGCACACATATGACGCTGCTGCATATCCTCTGGAAACTTATTTGTGTGCATTGGAAATCCTATATAATTATTGCACAATATGTGAATTATATAAGATTATATCCTGAGAATCGAACCCGCGATCTAATGATCAAGTCTCAGTCCTCTACCGCTGGGCTACCACTGTTTTAATATGACTTAAGATATTGTTGTAGTGTTTTCGAGTTTTCATATTTGCTAAGAATATTCGGTATAAATTTTGGAAAGTAAACAGTGTATAATGCAAGTCTTATCGCTATTAATCTTCTTTAATTTCAAGCCATGACATGATGCTTATTGTGAAGGCTCAACTTATGGTATTACTTATGGTTTACCTTTAAAAAAAGAAATTGCTTTAATATGGTAATCTTTTCAAATTTAATAGAAAAATCTTCGGAGTTGTTTTGTTAACTTCAAGTCAAATCTAAATTTTAGTTCTAAATCTAATTCAAAGTTGATCGAAATATGTGGAACTTTGTGGAACTAGCAGTTTGACTTATTTACATGATTTATTTTATAATGCAATAAAAATTTGATATTTTTTTTTAAAAGAGCAATTGCCAAGTCTCTTTTTGGTCGGCTCTTCTCAACAGATCAGCGTTGTTTATAATATTAAAACAATGGACGATTTCAAAGAGCATGTAAATATCTATTTGAAACATATTTTGAATTTGAATAAATTTTAAAACTTTCTAATATTAAGTATGATAAAAATTTAAGACTGTATACATTTTTTGATAAAGCGTCAGCGTAAAAATAACAAAAGGATTTTGCTTAGAATTAGGTTCTTATAAGATTCTTCACACGACGTACACGAGTGATTATTAAAAATGATCCTAGGTGATGAATTATATGATGAAAAGAAACCGCTTTAACAACAGCCACGTACAATTGTACAAATAAAACATTTTGAACTAAAAATTGACGTTTAATGTTCAAGTTAAGTTTTACAGTGGAAACAAATCATTGTTTTAAGGATGAATGATATAAATAAATTAACAATATGAAAATTCGGAAATATTTTCTTATTGCAGGGAGATTCCGGCGGACCCTTGCAAGTAAGGATAGATTTGCCAACTAAAACACAAGGAGCAATGCACTACGTGATTGGTGTGACGTCATTCGGCATCGGCTGCGCGCGCGCAAACACGTCCGGTGTTTACACGAGAGTATCGAGTTTCATAGACTGGATCGAAGACGTTGTTTGGCTTGGGAACACATCTTAACTTATAACGATACAATTCCTTACTATTATAGATAGAGTGATTATCTTTTAGATGATTATCTTTGTTGTACGTGTTGTTAATAAAATAATAACCTGAAAGACTTGTTTTGACCTGTTACCTGAAAGACGCCCACTGTAAGACATAGGCCTTCCAAACACCGCCACGATTACCGGTCTTGCACTGCAACGACCTCTCTCGAACTTGATTAAGTCATCTCTTTTAATCACTTCGGCTTATTAAACAAAATCGGCAAAAATAAAAGAAATAAGCACTTTAATTCTACAGATAAAGCTAAAGAATAAAGTTTTAGTATGTATATTTTTTTTTTGTTTTTATTTTAAAACTACTCAAAAGTGTATTACAAAATTTTCGCTGGAAAAATACCAACATTATTATATGACATCCCATAAATCAACGTCAAGTCGAAACCTGATGATACTATTTATAATAGATTTCAGCTTGACGTTACCAACAGTGTTAACTACTAAAAAAATATTTAAAATAAAAAAGTAATTCGAATAAAATATATGTGACGCATATATTATAACTATAGCTATTCAAAAAAGTAAATAAACTTATTATGCAATCTTTAATATTTTATCCATTACTATGAACAAGAATCTTTACTTTTATATTTCCACGTTCTTGTTACCGTGCATAACGCGATTAAAGACTTAAAAATCTATACTAAAATGACTTTATGTAATCTATTTTTTTAAAAAAACGCCGACTGCATGGCATGGGTCCCCACCAAAGATATCTATGGGCGGATATAGCATGATCGTCATGCTTGGAAAGCGGATCAGCAATCGTAGTATTATGGTACGCAGAGGACGTTGCTATTCATCTTCTGAATAAAAATATTTTCTGATAAAAATAGTTACTGTATACATTTATTGATGAAGCGTCATCGTAAAAATAAAATAAGAATATTGCTTATGGAGGTTGTTTTTGTAGAGGAATTCTTTTCGATACTAGTTTCTATTAAATTGGGTTCTTATAAGATTCTTTATACGACGGAAACGAGTGATTACTAAAAATAATCTTAAGGGATGAATTATATAATGAAAATAATCTAAACGCTCTTACCGATTATTTTTACACTTTTAAAATATAATTTATTCAAATTTTACAAGAATAGTTACAAACTATTATGCCAATTAAACCTTTTGAATCTAAAAATTAACGTTTAAACTTTCATTGGAAACAAAACATTGTTTTAAAGATGGATGATATAAATAAATAAGCATTTATGGTATGCAGAGGACGTTGTTGTCCATCTTTTTAAAACTTGCGTGTTACCAGTGGCACTCCTACAATTAAAACGTAAAAAATTAAAATATTATTAGATTGTATCCGAGGAATCGAACCAGGGACCTACAATCGCAAGTCTCTTTTTCTACCACTGAACTAACAACGCTCAACATTTACTTACAATTGTTTATTTTAACATCGATTCATTTAATAAAGTATCTAAAATAAATAAGAAATAAAAAAAATATTTATTATCAAAAATTTTATTGCGTCTTACCTAATTAAACCTAAGGTAAATAACATGAACAAAATAAGTACATTTTTTTCACAATACACTTATATAGAGGAAAGAGTTATATGGAAACTACAAAATATGTTTGAAAGAAGCTAACGTAAGTTTATTACACTTACTACGTATCTCCCCAGACAACTTCTTCAATCCAATCTAGAAATGCAGAGGCCTTTGAATAAACACTAAGAGTTAGTGGGAAATCACATCCGAAGTCGAAAGAGCGGACACCGAGTATATAGTGAATATTCCAATCTGTGTACTCCGGTATCTTCAATCGGGCTTGTAGAATGCCTCCGATGTCCTCCTGAAATAAATATGTTACATTAATATATATCATATTTTATATTGTCTCTGCTACAGAGTATTCAAAATTTAGACACACTTTTAAATCGACAAATATTTTAACATTATAAATGGTAAGCTACCACTGGTTGGAAACTCAACAGTTCCTTTTATTATATGAAAATCTTGTAAAATATAATATTTGACGTAATCATAATATTTGTATGTGTATCTATGTATGTTTATACCTGTATGTTAGTATGTACTCGTATGTATGTTTTGTACACGTTAACTAACCATTATTTATACCGCCACTGTTTCCATACTATGGTTGTCTGTAAGATATTGCCTGTTGTGATAAGACCGCCTACTGTACTTATTTGTTTATTATTAAAAAACTATTTGAATGTATCCTTGCGTGTACAATAAAGAATATTAATTTAAACTAATATCTACAGTGTAAATGAGTCATCAATTGTCAACTTTGATATCAACTAAAAACTCTTGAATGTTATAATAAGTAACATAAGTTATTGTCCAATTTTTGACCAGCGAGTCTCCACTTCCCACTTCAATCAAAGTGAGAATAATCGTCTTGTTGATAGATGACAGACTTCGAATAATGCCAAGTAAGTACAAGACCACGATTTGGTTTTCTTTGCCCGAACTAGCCACTCATACGCACGAACGATGCGAAAGCTTACATAATATCATACTCGCTTGTGTATAGCAATGTAACTTTGTCAAAGGCATTCCATAACAACGTTCCATACGGTTTACAAAATTAATTTCTTTTATAACAGTCGACTTCTCTCTACTTCTGGCCTTGCGTTGCCCACATTCAGCAATTTCTCGGGTCCTATCAACTTCGCGTGTACTAGCTTTTGGTCGCCCGAGAATCTTTCAGCTCCGATGGCCGTCGACGAGCAACGGTTCGACTTCCACATTTCTTATCTCGGATCTACTTAATAATTATTACGAATCTACTTAATAAAACAAATTACTTGACATTCGGTATTGTTGGTCTGTTTGCGTTCGCGAGCTGCGCATAACTGATGGAACAGTAGCCCGCGCCAGCTTCCATCGTGGCGGCACTGTGTTATCCTCTCGCAAATCATGGTATCCATTAATTTGACCTCGGCGACTTGTAACACCGGATTACTGACTCTATCGTCTATGAACAAAAATTTTTGGTATCAAAATTTTCTTATTATAATATTGCTTACATTATTATCTGTATATCAAGATACTTATTTCCTTTATAATGAGAAAATTAAAAATAAAATAAAATGAGTATAAAACGCCAAACAAAAATAATTGAATTATTCAGGTCCACATTTATGTGAGATGAAAAACTGAGAGACTAGTCCATCTTATTAATAACTATCAAATCTACAGTTTATACAGTTTTATTATTAACTCGCGTTGTGATGCAACGGATCGCATATCCGTGTATTTGTTCCGCGAACCATTTTGAATAAATACTCATTCGAAACAAACACAAGCTAGATTGGTCGCTTGCCGGATAATAACATTTTCCGCGGTATGAAATATTATGCAGTGTCAGTTTATTACAACAGGAAAAAGAATGGTATGATAGGAAACCCAGGATCTTGGTCCTCGTTGTAGCATTGATTGTCTGTTGCACAGTAAAATCACACGCGGCATGGATGCGGTTAGTGCCAAGGCCGAAACAATCATGGTAGGCGGAAGAAAGTTTTGTCACAGTTTTTAACTTAAGTATCCGGTTTTTAACTTAAGCATTCGTGTTGCCACTTCACAGCATGTCTTGTTCACTCGGCGTTTTTAGGCGTTAGTAGAAACAGGGTAGGAATATATAGAAAGGACAAACTGGCAGCTACATAGTTACTTAATAAATTTCGAGTGTGAAATATGAATCCGAAAAAGTAAATGTATTGATAATTAGAAAAATTATAAATATAATATATATCACGGCGTAAACAATAAAAATATATTTATATATATATAAAATATATTTTACAAATAATTGTAAAATCCGTACCTTTATTTCGTTCTTGGTCAGTGATTTTTCTAGACAGTGTGAGCCTCGTAAAGACATCGAAACTGTCACTTATAAACTCTTTCTTCATAACCGTTTTATCTGTATAAAAAAGTAAAAGACAAATTTAATGCATTTTTGATGAAGTCTGGCTAAAAAATACAACATTGAATTTTCATATCCGCATACGTGTATTCTGGTATTTTGCTTTTAATATGGCTGTTGCGAGCCATAAGGGCAGCTTGTAATACATACATATATTTTTATTTATTCATCCCATTGACGGACACTGGAGGGAGAGAGGTTGGCGATCGCAGTATGGTATTTTGATAAGCAGAGGATGCTACTGCCCATCCTTTGGAAACTTTTTTGTGAGCAGCAGCAATCCTATATAATAATTGCACAAAGTGTGAATTATATAAGATTGTGTCCTGAAAATCGAACCCGCGACCTACTATCACAAGTCTCAGTCCTCTACCGCTAGGCGAAGCGATCACTGCTCGAATACAACTCGAATTGAATTTATCGATTTCATCCATCTTTTTTATAAGTTTTTTTAATGAAAAAATAACAATTTTACATGCGTCTTGCATTTAAAATGTCAATAAATAAATTTAAAAAGATCTGATGTTGAGTGTTTGTGGGATCAATCATTGGAAAAATTTAGACATTATTTATTTACGCAGCATAAATAAAAACAAACATTTAGAAATAAATGACTTTACTAGCATTTGAAAAATAGTTACCCTTTCTTACTAACATAATCGTTCCCCAAATATGCATTAGATGATTTGTCCTCAAAATTAGTTAGCTGCTTAGGAATGTCTTTAATAATAATAATAATAAAGCTCTATTTCATTCCATACAAATGGTACTTAGATAGTTTTATTAATTTTGTACTAAATTTGTATGGACTCAGGATAAAAGCCTCTTTCATAGCTTTCCATTTTTCTCTATCTTTTGCTAACAGGAGCCTCCCGTGACCCGCTGTAGACACGACGTTAGCTCGTCTGGCATCAGGTCTGCCTCTCGCTCTGATACCTCGCGGTGCCATCCATTTTATATAAAATGTCTTCAATACTACCCGTAAATACATAAAATATCACTCACTTGACTCTATCGCGTTCCAACCAGTCAATTCCACGTTGCCAGTAACATCGCTCTGATCAAACCAAATGCAAGAGGGATGGACTTTCGATGAAAATACGATGTCCTTCTCGAATTCAACTATTGCTATGTCATAGTACTTTCTATTCGTCCTATAGTATGGGTGCAAGAGAAATTTGTATATGTATACATCTTCCGGAGATTTTCCGATTTCTTTCTAGAAATAAAACATTTTAATAAATTTTTTTTTCTCGATTGCGGGGGAAATGTGTTGCCTTATCATAGTTACGAATTGTAAATTTGTCTTGCGCTTTATGGATCTTTTCTAAAAGATCAACAACTGTCTGATGTATTCTTTTTTTAAATACTTTTTTGCCTCGCCTTTTGTCTCATTGAGTAGACCTTATACCTTATCTATTTTACGAGTATAGCTATATATATATACGATAAAGCACTATCAAAATATTTCTACCGGTAGTAGTACTTGTATATATGTATACGTATATATATATATATATATACCTTATATATATATACCCTTATATATATATATATATATATATATATAAGGTTTACTGAAGAGGAATTTTTAAAAAATATTTAAAAAAGGAATTTAAACCTGTAGAAATATAAGATTTCATATGCATCACAATAATGCTTAAAGACTTAAAATTTAATAGAAATATTACTTTTATAGTAAAGGCAAGCAAGAAATTCTACTAGCAGGGGGATTGACGGAGTGTTTATATAGTTGAAAAAACCGGCGAGTGATAGTTAGTAGATATTTATAATTGTTATTAAAATGTATGATTTCTTTTGATCTTTGTACTACACTCGCAGGATTTTATTGCGTAGGCCGGAACAACTACAATCTATCATAAGTTAATTTTTTTAAAAAATGGGTACGAAACTGTACTTAATTATTTTCAATTTGATGACCAAAGCCTTTGATGAGAAAGACATACTGCAAGCTATAAAGGTGAGAATTTTATTAACTTATCTCCCGTAGCACTAAAGCAACCATTATTTAAAACTGTAAATATCTGTCACACTCTAGCTAACTTATATTTATCAAGCTTACGTTGATATACATTTCATTACACAGATTAAAAACAATAATGAAGAGCATTCATTTGCGATTATAAATCAATAATTAAAACAAATGAAGCAAAACAGAACAAAATGTAAAGATAACGAATGTAAGGACTAGGAAAAAAATGAAAAGAATTAAAAAATCTATGAAAAATGATAGAAATTGAAAAAAAAAAAGATGAGAACGAAAATAATACGATGAATAAAATATATTTTGCAAAAGTGGTCTCTGTGTACCAAAGAATGAGGAAAAACAAGAGCCCCTCAAAAACAGGGGCCATAAATAGGTAATAGGCCAATACATAAATAGGTTATTAAAATAAGGCAAAAAAAAAATGTTCAATAAACCTTATCAGAAATGTTATTTTCACCGAACCGGACTATTTTCGGTTTTATATCAGACACCCTTGTGTCAGGCGTTGGCAGTTGAGAGCAATGGGCTGCGGTCAGCATGTACCTCTCGCTGATTAACGCCCCTTCGCACATAAACAACCACGTGTTGGTATGAGTCTCCCAGCCAATTGCACCCTGGAATATTTAAATAAGTCAACTGTTATGTACATAGACACGCAATGCACACGCTTTCCGGAATGGTAGTAGTGTTTTGTGTTATTAGTCAGACAATAACAACTACCGAGTCCGGCGCTCGTGGGCGCTCATCTGTCGGACTACTGAGCAGGTATTATCGACGAGTGATTGCCCAAGTTGAAGGAAACACTCGTAAAGACTCTTGAGCCTATTCACTCCATGAAGTGTGTAAATGGTAGTATATAGAGCCCTTCTAGGAGCTCTGGAGCTTCGCCACTTCAATAGAAGTGTTAGGCAAGGCACCCTAGTCTGGAAATTCCATTTGGTCAGATTAAAAAGATTTTTCTTATTATATTATCATAAATATATTTATTATTTCTCAAATCATTGTTTTTTGAATAGGTTATGTAATAAACTAACTAGCGGTAAATGCGTATACTCACCCCTTTAAAACTTTTACACTTATAACTAATCACTCTGTATATTAATTTAATCGTGAAACTTGATATCTGATAATTTTTTATTTCAATCACAGATAATAAATAGTAAAAATGTGACATGTTAATAAATATCCAAAATATATTACCATGTGTGCGAATTCCGAAGCAACAGCATCATAACCGCCAAAGTTTGTTTGAATGAAACTGTTGTTGGCAGTCCGATCTTCACCTATAACAATCGACATATAATTAAATGCCTATGAATAATTATTAAAATAAATTTAATTACTACCCAAACAATACTCACAAATCACTGAAGCCAATAGAACTTCGTCGTAATAACGAATTTTCCACAAGTGCTCTAAACATTCTGAAAATATACGAAGTAGTTACTTAGATATAATGACTTCTAGATCCACAATTCTATAATAATTGTGCTTTAATATAACTACATGAGGTTTAATAAAGCCTAGCTTAATCCTATTTAAACATGTTGAAAGCTATGTATTCGCGTATTTCCATTTAAAATAGGTGAGCCAGTTATTGCTATACCATTAAACTATGGTGAGTCGCATCTCACTGGTGACCATAGTTTAATGGTATAAGGTTTATAGAAAACGTCTTCCCCTAGTAAAATATTGCAAGTATCAATCAAAACGACACATGAAAGTGAGTTGCATGGCTTTGTTACTCAACTAGACGGCGCGGTTTTTAATTCTAATATAAACTTCTACAATCTACTCCACTAATCTAGAATCTACTCCCCCCTCCCCCTTCAAGAATCGCTATGACTAGTTGATCAGTATCCAGCGATTTACCGCTTCCTCAACTATGTCGTCGTTCCACATAGAAGGTTGCTGTTGCCGCGTCTACGTACTAGTGATCGCTACTCGAGAACCAGGCAGTAAAATATTAAAAGGAATCAAGCGTTATTTTGCGGAAGTCCATCCTAAGTAAGAAAAATACGAATATTTAGCCACTTATGCACATGCAATATCCTAAATTCCGCATATGCGCATGCATGTGCGGAAGTGGCTAAATATTGGTCCTTTTCTTACTCAGACAGCAAAAGTCACTAATTTTTATTTTTTGAAATAAATAACCGCATTTTTATACTTTAGAACGTGAATCTCTATTATTTAAAATAATCTATTTCCTGGTTTTAGGTAACCGAATGGATTAGTACGCTAAGCTGTTAAGAGTGTAAATACTCATATCTTCATTCAACTTTCCTTTCACTCTTAGCGAAACGTTAGTTTTGAAAGATTTAACGAAACAGTTTCAACATTTAAAAGTGTCCTGTGACATTTATAGCAATAAGCTTAGGTGTAAATTGAAAAGAGTGTGAACGTTTGAAGATTGAGATTCAAAAGGAAAACACTTATAAGGCCTAACTGTTATTATTTATATAAGACTATTTTCCTTAACTATATAGGTGTAGGTTTCGAAAATAAAACAAAAATCCATTGTTCTGAAATCAGACGTACGACATTTAAGGTTATTATTAGAATTTTCAATTCTTTTTTTAAAAGCTTACTCTTCCATATTTTTTATCACATTGACATCACAAAAATGCCCCGCTTTACCCACCGGTGACCACCGCAATGGAAGCCATCATAACACCATCATTAACGGCGCCATCAAGTATCCAGATTAAACAGCCACTGATTTACCGACTTTTCATGAGCGCGGCACAATACAAATTATAATTGTTACAGAAACTAGTTTCATCACATTTATGTTATTTAAAAATTCAAGATATCTAAAGAATCTTTAAACAATCAATTGTGTATTATACATAAGGTATTGACCTTAACATTGATTAAAAATTAAAATCTTTTACATCGCTGCAAGCTGTATCGTATATTTTTAATACAAAATTCTTTACTCACTAACTTCGCTGATCCGTCGGCCGGGTTCTTGAAAGTCGGGAAGTATCAAAGGACCCGAATTGCAAGGACTAAACTCAATATCCTTATTTTCAGGCCTGTTATGTATTATTTTATACAAATAATCAGTCTTTTTCTCAAATGGAGTTAGCTGTGAACAAATAGATAAACTTAAAAAGCGATTCATTTCATTTTTTATTTATTCGTCTATGTGTTTATTTCTATTTCCCAATTATTGTATAAGAATTGCATATTTCATATACAATAAGTAAGTCCTTAATTTTGAAATATCGGGCGTGACCCACCTGCGGCTCTGAAAAATATTTGTGGCTATCAATACATGTACCTTAGTTAGCTTTAAATTTTTATGTCATTGTATTCAAAAAAAAATCGTGAAATTAAAACAACAATCAATATTAACTAACCAGCGTCGAAAACAATGAAAAAGAAATGCATGGTAAGTAAAATAATTGTTTAATATTTGCTATTTACAACATTATATATTTTGTACTTTTATACAAACGTTGTACATAATTTCTGATAACTTTTAAATACGTTTTTATTCAGGATTCTAAATTTAAAAAAACCTCGGAATGTTAAAAACACGACCACCCTTGATATTTATCTTTATATGTGTAGTTATAATGATTTGGTAAAATATCCATAGTAGATTTAAATAAATTAATGAATAACGGTCAACAGAATTAAATTTGAAAGTCTTTTGTTTGCATTAAATTCTTCTTCACAGTCATATCTTATTACCAAAAGTCATATCCGCCTTGATACGCCTTGACAGAAAAAAGGTTCTGTACCATCCTATCCTCTGTTTTCTTCAGGGCATTAGTTAAAGACAGTCTAGTTATTTAATAGAATCAGGCGTTACCTCGCGGAAGTCCATCCTAAGTAAGAAAAGGACCAACATTTAGCCACTTCCACACATGCAGTGGTAGTCGTGCAATAAAGTGTTTAATAAAGACTCTGTGTTTAGCACTAATCGGTGTAACATAACTCCTGAAGATGCCCCGTGGAGAGGTGAAACACGTGTTGAGTGATTTGGCGGTGGCAGTTGTGTGATTCGCATTGTTTGCCGCATACTCATTTATCAGCGGGCTGGCGGGCGGTGCACTTTATTGCACGACTACCACTGCATGTGCGGAAGTGGCTAAATATTGGTCCTTTTCTTACTTAGTCTAGTTATTGATTTGACTTGATCAGACCACGAACGAGTGAATGTCCACGTGGTCTTTTGCTATCTTATTTCCCGACAACTGTAGTTTATTGAAGTTATCTTGCCTGCGGAGGATGCAGTCAATGTAACACGGAACACGTTCGTAACATTCGGATTCTAGTTTTGATCTTAAATTACAATTTATTCCAAGATCAAAATAGTTTAACACACGTTAAAAAATTAAATAAGTTTTTTTTTAATATTAAAAATTCGTTTTTCAGTAAACTATTAACTTACTTCCTTCTGTTTATCCTTTGAAATTGACAATATCCTCGAACGCTGTCTGTCTGTTAACTTATCGAATCCTTCACTGAAACCCAATACTGTGGGATAAATAAAAAAAATAGTTTAGTTCAATAAACATGTAGGAAGATCCGAAATTAAATACCGCTACCTCACAATAATATTTGGCGTTGATATTATAGTGATAAAATAAAAACGAGCAGCATACATTGGTGTGTAATCATCATTCTCGTCATCAGCTACAAGACATCCTTGCCTTTGAACGATGTTAACAAGGTTATCTGTCTACATTGTAGACAGATAACCTTGTTAACACTATGTCGTCTACTGTGGTCGCCGTCCTATGCTACGCTTTCCTGCGAATGATCTCCAATCCAAAACCTTATAGCTCCAATAGCCGTCTATTTTATGCACTAGTTGTCCTGCTCATTGCGACTTCAACTTGCTAAACCACATATAGTTAAATAAATTTTTATATGTTAAACGAAATAAATAATTCAATTTGTTTCTAAGCGCAAAACTTACGAACAGCTCGATCAATTGAATATTTTTTATATTTATTTAAGGCACTAGCGAGTTGTAAAACAACTTTTCTTTTACATTCAAACTACAGTGCAAATAAAAAGACCTGCCTCAACGTATCAAACGTTTCACGTCAATCGAAAACAAATAGAGTCAAAAATAACTTAACAAAAAATATCTTTTTCGATAGAACATTAAAATGAAACCATATTCACATTGTTATTATGTGATTATACACTCTTGCAGTATAGGAAATAGAATTAATTTTTCATATATTCGTCTTTTAAAAAATTAAATAAAGTTTTCATTTTAAATACATTTTACTTATTTTTCTTTTGCACTGTGACATGACAATAACTTTTGACGAATGTAAACAGGTGGTAACATAATAATTTAAACGATGATTTCATTTGTTTACAACCATTGGAGACACTATGAATTCACAAAAATATAATACAACACTAATACATCTCACATGAGGTAATTAAACTTTCTTAATTAAAAATAACATACTTAGTCCAACAAATAACAATAATAGAGGCTTATGGTATGCGGAACACATTTTAAATGATATTTTAAGTTAATTTACTATGTATGTTGTGCAACTGGCGGCACTATACTGAAGGTAAACAATACATTATATGACTTGTACCGGCTAAAACCAGTTATCAATTGGACTTTACGTCAATGCAAAAAACGACTTGTATTAAGTTTATAATTAGTTTTTTCCCGTTTCAGATCAGCTAAATGATAAATAGTAAATGTGTTATTTTGTCCTACTCTACAATAAAATAAAGTTATCATTCCTATCTTTCGCTCGTGAGTTGGCGAGTGATACGGTTGAAAGAAACAAAACTGTATAGAATAAGGCACTTAATAAACTCTGCACAAAATAAATTGTTAACTAATAATAAGAAATAGAAAAAGATATAAAATTAAAAAATAAAGTTAAATAAAATGTAGCCACCTTAGAGTAAGATGATGGAATTTCTTCTTGGCGAGGAAAGAAAGAAGGTATAAAAGAGCAAAACGAAAGATATTGTGAAGGACAAAAGTAAAGAATGAAAGATATTGTGACGCGTGAAAGAGAGTGATAAATAAAGAAAAGACTGAAAAAAAAATATTGAACAATAAAGTCCCTAATCCCAAAAAGTTAGGGGAACGAGAGGCTCCCAATAACGGGGGCCATAAAAAAAATAGAGTTTAACATATTTTCTTGCAGTAATGATGTATCTCTCACTTCAAACATGATGGGTAAGCTCATTCGCGCTCTACAAACCATGGATACTACGCCTGGGATATTTTTACAAGATAAAATCAGGAATGAAAAGATCCGTAGCCGAACGGTAGTTACAGTGCCCAGGGGTTGTCAAGTTGAAAGTAAGAAGCAGAAAGCAGGCCATATAACGCGTGTAACAGATGGCCGATGTCTCCTAAAGACACTGGAGGAACTCAACCATCGCCGAAGGTGTCGACAAAGGTGTCATGTCTTTCTAGGCTTTGACGGAACAATTCCATGTAATAATTACAAATATACATAATTAAGTATTCCTTAAACAATAAAATTATATAAATACATATATACAAAAACACGTAAACACAATAAGGAAACAGAGAACGTCATCGAATTTCCTGTTTAATATTTATTTGGCCTGATTGACGTGGTTACAATGGACTCGCCTTGTTCCTAATGAAGTATCCATTGCTTTGTTGATTTTCTTTCAGCCTACTTATTGAGCTGGTGAATGCGATAACGCTATTTTATAAGTCACAGTTATATTAAACAATAATAATTCTTAATATAATATGCGGAGAGGTAATTTTACCTTGCACAGTTGTAAAATGGCTTGGGGCTGCGCTGTATGTAACAGTAGTGGTCTAGAGATTAAGGATATTGGTTCTTAGATTGAAGGTTTCGGGTTCATTCTTCAGACGAACATTTTAGTATTAGTAGGTTTGTAAAGATCGTTTAGGTGAGTAGAAACTCAGGGTATATATCTGCCAAGCAGTCGACATCATCATCTTGAAAATCATTTCGTAGGACATGTTGGAGGCAGCTTTCATCCAGTATCTTCCGACAACCTTAACAAGGTTGTATATCCACCTCGTTTGCCAGTCCGAGATCTCCTCCACAGAACCGCCTTTACGTGCTACAGCGGTACCCAGCAGACCTTAGAAGCCTCACAGAAGTTTGTGAGAATTACAGTGTTTCAGTTTAATGATGCTATAACTAGTAAAATTTTAAGGTTAGCTGAAAACGAGAAATAAATCCAGAGAACAATGAAGGGAGCTTCGCTTTAAGATCGAATTAGAAATGAAGAGATCCACAGAAGAACCAAGGTTACCGACGTAGCTATGAGAATTGTTCGTCTGAACGTGCAGTAAGCGAGGCACATCGGTTGTGCGAACGCTAGTCGTTGGGGCCAAAAGGTTCTCCAGTGTCGACTAAGAACAGCCAGTAAACACGGCGTGACATGACATAGTTAAGTTCGAGGGAAGTCGCTGAAGGGGTAACGCAAGGCCGGTCATCTTGGCGATCTTTGAGTTTACTTTGCAGTACGTACAGTGATGATTGGCTAAAAATTAACAAAAAAAGTTAATAATAATATTTACTTCATAATTTTACGAGTTTATGAAGCACCTAATTTTCTGTACACTATATATTACTTAATATCATATATTTGTAATTTTTACAAAGCTTATACTTTATGGCATACACGATTTAATTTAAATTGTCCTTAATCACTTTCGAGAACATTCAGTGACTTATATATTGATAGTTTATATGTTAAACCGAATAGTTGGTACAATACTGACGCAAATCGAGATCCGTGCCCGACTCCTTTGTAATTCGCGCATCAATCTTGAGCACAAGGTTCATTGCGAGGGTGTTGAAGGTATTGTGTACGCAAACTTCTCCAGCTAACGACCGAGCTTTAGTTTGAAAGTACTTTAAAGACAATACACTGTGTCATACTGCGGCAACCGGGTGTATTTTCGAATAAACTTGCGAAACTATGAATACTAGGTCTATATGTAGAAACATATACATTTATGACTCTGTTTTTTAGTATCGAGTATGTCAACAATATCTTCACTATAACTCTATGGAAGTATTAGGGGGACCGGAAAGTAATGTCGCTTTCTTAAGTTAAATTCACACGACTACATTTTTAACAAGTTTTATTTCTAATCAACAATATATTCACTTTCATCATCAACAAACTTTTACCTTCTAGTATACAAATTTTCAATGCCGGAGCGGTAAAAATTAATCGGTTTTTCTGAAATTGAGAACTACTCGTTTTTATGTTTCTTAATATTTTGTAATAGATAAAATTAAAAAAAATATGTACACCCTTAAATAAATGGTCTATTTAAAAAAGTGTTTCCCAACTTTTTTTACCATGCCCCAATACACTTTTACGCACCCTATATAACAAACATAATTTTTATATAAAAACGAAATCGTTAAACTCTTGTCAAGTCCATTTTGTCCTTTTTAACAATCGAATTGACCCTGTATGGGGCGTGTGCAATGATAAGGTAACAATTATTTAAACCATCATTACAGCCCATAGACGCCCACTACAAGGATCGGGTCACCCCCAACGATCGCTACAATGACCGGATCTGCGCTTTTCTCAACCTTGATAGGCTCGTGGTCGCTACCAATGTGCCGTTCGGTCCCAACCACCTTCGGTTGCCAAGCAACATGCCTCGATCACTGCTATGTCCTTTCTCCTTTCTTGCTATATTCCGAGCTACGTTGACTACCCTGGATTTTGTATACATCTTAAGTTTGCATTATTTATTTGAAATTTACATTACATCATATTAATAAATAATACTATTGTCCTATAGTTCTCGAATATTAAATAAAAATTTATTCATACCACAATAAATTTAATGTATAAGTCCATATGTTTTACCATATTTCAAACAGAAATTCACAAATTTAAAAACCGAAGCTTACTTGTGTGCACGTTATTTCAGATTAGACGACACAGGAGCTGCGGCAATGCGAGTCATAGCTCTTCATAAAGCCGACTATTACTCACTACCTTTCTATGTTAAGGCCATACTATTAATCTGAAATTTGTGTATAAAATACCACTTTCTCTAAAATTGATAAAACCGCACGATAACCTTTTAAACTGCCTATAAATAAACAACACTTTTAAACATTAACTTATTCATATACTTCAATTGTTTTTCACTGAGCATCATTTTACTACAGTCGGATATAGGTCTCCATCATAGAATTTTTTTAGGGTTGTTCGAAAACCTGCATGCAGCGTCTTCCATCTAAGTTATGGGGGAAGTAACTATGCTTCGCTCCTCAGCCAGTGATCTCCTTAAAGCCCCAGTGGCCATCTATTATGCCATGTGGCCTGCCAGTGGGCAGGTCATGTTAACCCGTCAACTTGCTGTTCTATGCCGGTTACCTTTATTCGTCTACACTGATAGAAACTAGATACGGATTGAGTTTTCTTGTAATGGATGACTTTAAATGAAATCTCGGAGATTTCTTGTTTCTTACGATATCATATCAGAAATTTGTTCATAAGACTCAAACGGATATTTTTAGTGATCACTTTCGCAACATGCTTCCTAAAGTAGTTGAGCAATTCAAACTTTATTACCAATTGTCGTTTATTAAAGAAATACAATACCAGTATTAAGAAAATTATTTAATTATACTAATATACAATTTTTATTAATGATGTGCTTTACAACTTATATATTACAAATCAATGTAAACTAAAAATGTTTTTGTTTTTTTTTAACTTTTATTAAAAAGAAACGTAATCCGTATCGGTTTTTTACATAAAAATTATTCACTCTTAATATTGGATAACTTAAAAAGAGATATCTACAACTATTGCGAATAATATAAATGTAATAGTATTGAAATCAACTTAGGGTATAACCTGTTAGACAATAACAGTGATCAAACAAATTTTCCTGTTACGCAGCGCCTAGTCAGAGAAATAATTACTGCCGCACGCCGAGTCAATGCCCGAAAAAACATCTAACTGATTGGTTTATCATAACGAAGTAAAGATGCGTTCGCATCGACACCAAAATATCGATCGAAAAAAGTAATTTTGAGAAATGAAATCTTTGACGAAATGTCAGTCAAGAATAATGAAATTGGACAAGTGTCTAGTGAAAAAGTATTGAAATATTGTGGAGGTATTAAAATAAATATACACTGAATAAGTGTGTCAACTTAACATAGTAACAATAACTTAAAGTTTTATTATTTTCATATAATTTCCAAAGAAAGAAATTGTTATTTGAATAAAATAAATAATTTTTAGGTCATTAAAATTTTTAAGTTATATATTCATAAAAAAATTAAATATATTTTTTAAAAAAATGTATCAGTATAAACCCATCTTTATATTTCTTTACATTTGTTGACTCCCACTAAAATCATCTGTCCCTCTCATTTGCCAACGGTGCGCATGAAACAGCGCTATATTAAGTCTGGTCGGCGAATATAATTTATTTATAGATCTAGGTAATGGACCATATTGTCGTTGGAGATACTCTCTGTCGGGACTATAATAAAATTCTCAAGCAAATGTCAAAATGATAACCTTTAAAGATCGCGGTCATTGTAATTTAAGATGTTACATTTAAACTATCTTATTTTCTGCTCCTATTTAAATCACTTGCCATTATCATATCGAAGAATTTTAGACATTAATTTTGTGAATTTTGATTTGAATTAAGACTTATCTTCCTCCCAATGCTGGGGGTCGTGACGTCAGTCATGCAGTGACAGTATCTATTACGACGTTTGTTTATCTTTTCCGGTTCTCACCGACGTGTGCAGCCTCAGAAACATTCGTGTTCAGTGTAGATTTAGTCATACTGACGCATAAGACTACGTCCTCCTAGTTTATTTTAGTAGAATATGCCAGTGAGTAGTATAACGGATATTTAACAACATAATTCACTTTTGTTTTTTAAATATTTTTTTGCAGGTAAAGCTTGAAAAGCTCAACAAATAAAGTTCCATGACTTGGATCTTTTGAGCAGTGTTAGCCAAGTGGTAAAAGATTGAGACTTCCAACAGTAAACCGCTGGTTCGTTTCCCAGGATACAATAGTTACATTAATTATATAGGATTACCACTGCTCAGAAATAAGCTTCTAGAGAATGAAAGCGACATCTGCGTACCATAATACCTGAGGTATCGGCAACTTGTATGCCAAGCGTGTCGATTATGGTACATCACCCCATAAATATCTTTGTGGTAGACCTGTTCCTTGCAATAGGCATGTATTGGCCGAAATGACGGATTGGTTCCAGCAGAACATGGCTACTTATCACAGAGCTAATGCCAGCATGAAGGACGTACGAGGAACGCTCCCAAGAAAAATCAAAGAAGAGATCAGAAAAAGAGCAGAGTCTTGTGCAACTCTTCTCTTCTTTTCTGCCAATAGACGCCCACTGCTAGGTATAGGTCCCCGCCTAAGTTCACCATGATCACCGCTTACAAACTTAACTATGTCGTTAGTCCACCTAGCAAAATATACTAGAATAAATGGCGGCAGGTCCAATAGCAATTACTAGGCTTGGTTTTTAAATCACTTTAGTCTCGAATAAAATTCCCGAAAATTTAAACACTCATTTGAATTTTTAAAATTAAATTACATTCTCTCCTTTGATGATTAAAAAATACATATTCGTCAAAGCACTACATGTATTTTTTACAATATATTTATTTCAAAAGAAAACTTCATTGTGGTCCTTTATATCGAAAAATATTATATCGTTTTTTAAAAGGAATGGACAAAAAAGTCTTCTTAAAAAGAATCAGAAACTTTTCCATAAATAAACTATATATACGCCGGTTTGTCTTTTGAGCAGAATAAAAAATAGGTAATACATATAGCAAAAGTTTTGTTTTTATTTTTAAAACCACTACGGGTACTAAGGATTTATTTGTTATGTAAATACGTGTTACATATAAATTTAACACAAATTTTACAATTATTTCTCAATATTGTTTTTAAACTGGCCAGTACTTACAACTATTAATATCACCTATTTAAGATAATTGTGCGCCGAATTCGAAATACGAATCATATGTTAATAAACCGTAGACTTGGTTATTCGTACTTTTTATATACGAAAAATAAACTATCACACCTGACGTTGTGTTATGTGCATATACTCCCCAGAACAAGATAGAACCTATTTCACGTTCTCTTAAATTGTTCCAGAGCAATAAATCCTCCATCTATATTCCTATTCTTTTCAAATATGAAATGGAAATGGTTCATGTATATAAATTTATATTTCCCAGCGAAACTCATTTCTTGGCGGCTCTCCAGACAGAACCGCGCCACGTCGAGCTTCAAACTCTACACCATTAAATTTTAAAGATCTTTCTAGAAATTTTTCAACACATTGGAATGTTAAACTGTATAGTAGTATATTTCCTATTTGATGTAATTACTTATGGCAATTCCCTTATATACCATTATAAGGGTGGGCTTATAAAGTCCACTAGTTAAAAAGTATAAATTAATACACGTAGTACTTTGACAAATAGTTATTTCTTATTTCATACACTGAACATTTTCAAACCGCGGCATTTCTTTCTCGAGTCGTCATCACGTTAAGTAGTAGACATCAACTGCAAGGAATAGGCCTTCCACAAACTCTTATAGTGACTTCCCGAGATTCCTAAATTGTTTAAAAAAAAAAGTATACTTTGTCCTGAGATACCCTATAATTAGCTTTAGAGCAACGAATAATTAATCTGTATTGAATATAACAGTTGGTGTTAGATATAAAAGACTGTTATTATTCTATCGACAAGACTTGCAGCCATTTTCAACAGTCCTTATGGTGTAAACTTTATTAGTACTATATAATTAATAATTTGAGAAACCAATTCACTTAGTATAACATTTGCTCACCTGCCCACTAAGTATAGAGAAACTTCTTCTCTATCAAATACCACCCAGGTTATATGGTAAAGATCTAAAGGCATTAAGTTCGCATTTACAAAATCTGAAAAATTTGTTCATATTCTTGTGTAAATTGGTTTGTTTCCTTTACTATCATAATATTACAATAAAATTCTCATGATGATGCTTCAACATTTAATGTTGTAGCATTTACAGGTATATAAGTGAATAGTTATTTTCCTAGCATACGTGTGCCATCGTAGACCTCGTCATCGCCTCACATCAGGCGAATGTTCAAATTCCTTTAACCAAAAAAACATATCAGGTATGGTGGTGGTGTACTGTCACCACTCCTGTTTTCCGTTTTTATAAACACAGTCACCACTGTAATTTTGTCTAACTTCCATCTTTATGCAGACGACTTGCAGATCTATCGGCATTTCAAAATCTCTGATCTTGATGATGCTATTGCTCTTATCAATGCCGATCTGGAGCGGATCTCTACTTGGGCTTAGTCATTCGGACTAGTAGTAAACCCGAAAAAGTCACAGGCTTTGCTTATTGGGAGCGCATATATGTATAAGCGTCTTGGCGCTGTCACTGCTATCCGTCCATTGCTTTACGATGGCGTTATTATACCTTTTAGCAAATCTGCAAAGAATCTAGGGGTAATCATCGATTCCAATTTGTCTTGGCTCCCGCACGTCAATGAGGTCAGCAAAAAATTACATTTTTCACTTCACTCGCTCAAATGCCTCCAGAACTTTTTACCTCTGAAAACCAAGATCTCCCTCGTACAGACTCTCCTTTTCCCCATTCTTGACTACGCTGACGCGTGCTACCTGGATGCCACTGAGAAGCTTCTAAACAAACTAGAGCGTCTCCAAAATGTATGTATTAGATTTATTTTCGGTTTACGTAAGTACGATCATATTTCCCAGTTCCGATCGCAACTCAAGTGGCTTCCAATTCGTCACCGCAGGAACGCTCATGTTCTTTCTACTCTCTATAACATCCTATACAATCGCTCTGCTCCTTCTTATCTCCGTAACCTCTTCCACTTCTCCCGGGCCCAGGACAAACCTTGTCGTACGAACGTAAGGACGTCACTGGCCATCCCCACCCATCACTCTGATTTCTTTTCCTATTCCTTCACTGTCCATGCCGCAAGATTATGGAACGCTCTCCCCTACGAAGTACGTGATTGTCCATCATTACCTGTATTTAAAAAGCGAGTCAAAGAGCACTATTTATCGCTAGTTGTCTAGTATATATAATATTTTTAGTTATATATGTTATATATGTATTTATGCTTATATTATGTATATATATTATTTATTATGCTTATTTATGTAAGTATATAATATGTAAGTATACATTTATGTTCATGTTAAGTATGTAATTATGGTCAAAAGTCGTATCTATTGTAAATATTTCAATTTAATTATTGTGCACGTTGTGTCTGCCTTACTTTTTATGAATCTCCTTCCGTAGGCCTACTGGAAGAAATTTCTGGTTAGAAATAAGTAGTGCCTGTTGTGTCAGTTATATTTGTATTGTTACTTTAGTGTTTTTATTGTGTACAATAAACTGTTAAATCAAAATTGTCAAAAATGAATTAAAGGTAATGATATGTCATTTTTGTCATCGTCATTTCAGACCATAGACGTCCACTTCTAGGCATAGGCAATAATGATTTCTAGAGAGTAGATATAATCGCAACGCTTGGCAGAAGGGTTGGCGATCGTAAAAAGGTATTATGATACGTAGATGACGCTGTTGCCTGGAAACTTTTTTGTGTGCAGTGGCAGTCCTATATAATTAATGAAAAAAATGTGAATAATTGTAATCAATGTATCCGGGGAATGGAATCCGCGACCTGCGATCGCAAGTCTCATTCCTCAACCTGTAGGCTACCGCTGCTCTACGATCATTTCTATATAAACTTTATAAATGACCCTACGATGCTAGGTATGTGTATTTTGACTGTTTAGATGATAAAAGAAACATGTTATTGACCCACATATAGAGCCGCATATTTACGTTCACACACGAATAACTGCGTGCGACAGAGACGTATGCCGATATTTTATACCAAAACATGCCTTGATCACTTGGAACAAGTTTTCCAGCACTCTAACATTTCTGCAAAGGAGTTACCTTGTAAGTCGCTCAATGAGAACTGCAAACAATAAAACTAGCCTCCGCTCTTCCGAGTCGGATATCCAGAGAATGTAAGCTTTGCAGCCCACTATTACACCGCAACTCAGAGTTCCACAACTTTATTACGTACGCATATATAATAAAGTTGCACAAAACGTCTTAGAAATTTATTTCTTTAGTAAATCTGAAATTGAAAAAAATTTTAATAAAATATAATATTAAATAATATAACTGGCATATGTAGGGAAATATGTATTGACATCTATGAGGAGATATATCATAATCGCCACGCTTGGCAGGCAGATTGGCAATCGCAGTGTAGTATTATGGTACGCAGAAGACGCTGCTGTCAGTGGCAATCCTAACGTAGGTCGCGGAATGGAATCCGCGACCTACGTTAGGAAGGTTCAGTCCTTTCTCGCTCGACTATTATTGCTCTAATATGACTAAAGATTATTCTTGTAATATTTTCATAATTTTGTAAACAAAAAAAATTACTTTTTGGAAAATAAAAATTTCTTGCAAAGTTTATAGCACTAAATTTTCTTTGGTTTAAAGCCATCACATGATATTTATTGTTAATGCTCAACATATGTTGACTCGTCTTCTAAATAAAAAAAGAGACAATAAAATATAGCTTCTGTTCTAAGAAACTGTATGATCGAATTGAAATGTATGATCGTACCTGCAATCTACAATCGCAATTCTCAGTTATCTATGCTAGGCTACCACTGAAAAGATGTTTTAGTTAGAAACCTTTAACAAAAACAACAAGATATTATTGTAAAAAAAATTAATTTGGTTTTAAGTGTATATGAATGAAAACATTAATTGCGCAATAATTAAATAGTGTGTAAATTGGTTAAAAAAGTACAAAAGTATTTTTTTAATAATTGACATTATTTTTTTCTTACTTTTAAGAAGGACTGAAATTTTTTTGTTTCTAACTGATATTGTTAATGTTTGTAATAATGTTTTTAAAAGAGTCCTAATTGTTTTAATTTTAATTATTTAAGACGTATATTACTTTCTCTGGTATAAATATTTTTTAGCCAATATTTGACCAAAAAGTCTTTACTTCATATAGGATCAATCACACATATAAAACATACGTTTAAAAAACCATACGGTGTGACAGGCAGCTTGTTGAGCTTTATAGTAATCTTCAATTTAAGAGAGCGATTTGTGCAGCGGGCGGAGTGTGGCAGTCGCCCACAATCCCCTCTGATCCGCACTTATTTGCTTCAGAACGCACTCACTTATATTGTTGTTTTCTTCTGATACCCTAGTCACTTTCCTTAATAAAAATATAATTATACCAGAAAAAAACAAACACAGTGAGTTTGACGATATGTAATACGGGCTACACCAGTGTTTCTCAACGTTTCCCTCCCTCTACAGGGAGGAAATTTGATCAA
Source organism: Battus philenor (assembly GCF_028537555.1). NCBI lineage: Eukaryota > Metazoa > Arthropoda > Insecta > Lepidoptera > Papilionidae > Battus > Battus philenor. Next base: position 11,065,688 of record NW_027181684.1, read on the forward strand.
TAAGGAGGCCAATTCGAAAATGGATCCACACGTAAACTTCTTTCGCTTTAAAATAAACTTATTACATATGTTACATAGGGGTGAAAAGAAACTTAAAATGGTGCATTATACAATAAAAACTGAGAAACACGGGCCTACACAAATAATTTTAATTTCAAAATACTGTATAGCATTGCGTTTACATATCTCAAAACATAATTTGGTAATAATTATATTATTTGTATAATTTTACCTTACTTCTATCCTTTTCATAAAGTAAAGCTTAAGGATTTCGGATGTACAACAAACATGTATAAGCAGTAATACTCTCTATATGTAAGGAAACATGTAACTACTCGTAAAATCGAACTCTGAACATTCTAGAAAAATAGTAACAACAAAATGAAACAGTTCAAGTTTATTTTTGAATAATTGTATTGTTACTTTAACTCCGCCGTTATAGGTCCAAAGCCCGGATGAAAAAGTAGAAGGATTTGTCCAAGGATGTTTTAAAACCTTCAAACCGAATATCGGATTATGGTTGAATATCACACACACAGCATGTACCGGCTATAAGACAACCACAACGGGCTAGATTCCTCCCAAAGGTGTGTTAGTAGAACAAGTCGGGCGCTCACCACATGTACGAAAAGTTCTTAGTTCTCACTCAATACGCTATGTTCTACTATGCTAAAGAATGTAACTAGGATAACATTGAAGACGAAGAAATTTTCCTTATTATAATTCAAATGTCGCAAAGTTGTTCGTTCAAATTTACACTGTTGAGACTCTTGAAAGTTTGTTCACAAATTAACCGCCACATACTTCTTTACTCGCCGTTAGTTATCAAAAGCATGAATAAAGATGCAGAATAATTGCCTTCAATAGTAATTAACAGTTTTCCAGTACCGGGGCAATTGGAATTAGCGTCTGCAGTCAACGCGGCAAATTTCCAATTCAGTGCAAAACTTGCAAAACTTTTGTATAAGTTTAAACGTTTTAAGTTACAAAGTTGTGTGGCTATTCCAACATCGCCCGCGACTTGAAAGATAATAAAGTTAAAATTTCGACCGCCACTAAATTTGTTTGCGGGGTTAACTTTCCTTCGGGCGCTGCGTTGAATTTTTAATATAAGACTAGTTGTCGCCGCTGTCTCAGTCCGCGACATATCCCTTTGATCAATAACGCCATGATATTATATATTTATTATGATTCATTTTGATTTACTTTTCTTATCATATTTTATATACGTATTAAGACAAAACATATTCAGATAAAAATAATTTGAAGGAACATCTTTATTTCATCCATAGGAAGTCCACAGCTGTGCATAGATTTCCAATAGGATTAGTTGACAGCCTCCGCTCCGCTCGATCATTTGTTCTGCGTACAATAGCCTGCCCACTACAACTTCAACATGCAAATCAGTTGTCAGTTAATTACGTATGTCTCCGGATATCATCATTTCTGACACGTTCTCGTAGAGAAATCCTAAGCATAGCCCTATCCATAGCTCGTTGAACGACTATGACCTTGTTAATAGAGCTCAGAATAATAAATCATATTTCTGTGTCATTACTAGTAACACATTGATCGTGGGCTTTCGATTTAAGGCGCTCAGTGATATTGAACAGGAAAGGTTCGTGGGTTTCCTAGTAGAACTGTAGGAGGATACTATTTATACAGTAATACAGTAATCTACCACATAACATTGTACATTAGTTCCGCTATAAAAAGCGGCGAGATAGAAGCTGATAAAAAAGTGATGGCGTAGCTTATGTGAGCGTCGAAAGCGGACTGACAGAACGAAGCGGCCATTATTCCCCCCCGTTCCACTGCGAACGTACCTAAGGCGCGGTAGTGCGGTTTCGGTAGCAATATAAAAGAGATAATTCGTAGTCCAGAGTTTATTTTTATAAACTACAACACAATAACCATTAAAGAGTACTTACCCCAAATTCACCCTTTAATTAAAACTTTAAAATATCTTTTATACTCTAAAGAAACAAAAACACACCAACGAAGTACACAGACCCTTTTTATACATAGTTGTTTTCCCCATTACATTTTTGACTACAAAAAAATTTACAAGCGAAAATAGAATTTATCCTGATAGCATAAGATTTTAAATCGTGTCCAGAGTACTCGGTGCATTGCTTAATTGTCTCAAGAGTAAATAAGGATGCTTTAGATCTATTATGTTAGGGTTAAGATTAACTGTACCCATTCATTACGCTGCAGCAAGCGCTATGCGCTAAAAGTAGTGCAGACGGACGAGCTATGGTTGCTGAGATTTATTTTTCATCGGAGTGCTAGGCAGTGAATAGGATGGTAAAATATTTCCAACATTAATATTGACTGTACCATCTGCGCAGTGTCCACCTCTTGTCATTTTTTTTCAATCTTTGGCATAGAAACATACAAAAGCTGTCCCTTTTTAATGTACATACTCAAATAAAAATACATAGCGAAGCACGGAAAAATAGAAGAATTATATGTTAATTGTAGTATTTGAGAATAAAAATAGCATAATATACAGGAGTAGAGAAAGAGAGTATGATAAAGCAGACCGCATGGCTACTCCGTACGGAATGTTCCTATTGACTGGAACACCCACGGCAGTATTATAATGAAGTGTTCCGACAATAGTGTAGCCTATCAAGTGACACAACATGTGGCAACGCTCTCGAAAAGAAGTTACGTGTCCAACAAGACGGATTCTCTGTTTTCGTTCGAAGCGTGTTGTCGGTCGAATCCAGCTGTTAAAAGTTGCACTATTTTGTATAGCATAAGCTGTGGTAGCTACAAATGAGCACATAAATAAGACATTAACTCATTTGTTGTACAAAGCTTTTCAAGTTCAGCTTTGTTATGAACGGAACAGACAGTTGCCATCGCATGGCAATAAAAATGACTAAACCACTAAAAAAAACTAGGGAAAAAGGAACCATGTGTAATTATCATACGAACATATTTAAACAATATGATTAAATTACTCAGAAACAGAAAATATACTCATAAATTTAATGATTGATGATGAAAACAATTCAAATAGATTATAGCCGGACAGTGAAAAATTCGTATTATTTTATTAACAAATTGGACGGTGGCATCTGATACCCGGGATCTTGGCGGCCTCATCTCTCTTTGTGTTCCCGACAGCCCTTTGATTTAAGTTTACACAAAGAAAATATTCCGAATAGCGCCCCGAAAGGGTAAAGAGCATAAAGTCCTATCGCCGTGCCTCTGTTTGCTGGCGTCAGCATTATCGCGCTCCGATATGACTTGGAGTCAGTCCTGAAAAATTTTCACTTAAAAGCCGGCTACTGTGCGTGGTATATTCTTGTTCATTTAAATATATAACTATCCACTGAGGTACATTTACAGTGAGTATTTGTGTACGTAATGAGAAGAATGGCACGAGAGCTAAATGAAATTTAGCTTACCTTAGGCCTTACAATACCGGGATTCCGGGATCCCGAATACCGGAATCCCAGACGATTTTTGTCCGTTATTAAAAACTGGTATTTTTGTAAAAGTACCAGTATTTTGGTATTACATTAGTTGATAAAAATTAAATTAATACACAATATAAATCTAATTTAATTTCTACAACAATTCTGCCCTCGCTTGATGATGAAACGATTAATTGTTTATGTTTTTTAAGAGCATACTTTAATAAACAGAACGTAAGATATTATTTCATAAATAATCTCAATTTAATTACATTTATTACTTCTTTAATTATATAATGCTATACGAGCCTGTTACATGTAAAATGTAACAATTTAATGTGTACTTATTTTTTGCTTCCACGTGTTTTGTACCTATCTACTCCTACTATATATGTAATAGAATATATAATATCTTCTCATTCGGAACAATATTTATTGGATTTCATATATTATTTGTTAACAAATCAATATAACAACTGAGATAAATAAAAACATAACAAGTATTTTTTTTATTAATAATACCGGTTTTAATACCGGCATCCCGGTTTTTCAAATTTCAAATATCAATTGCCGCTATTCAGATTTTAGTTGGGTATTGTAAGCCCTAGCTGTAAAAGGTTTTTAGATATATACCCTTATAAATTTAATGGAATCAGGCGTTACCTTGCAGAAGTCCATCCTAAGTAACAAAAGGACCAATATTTAGCCACCTCCGCACATGCAGTGGTAGTCGTACAACAAATGCACCACCCGCCAGCCCGCTGATAAATGCGTATGCGGCAAACAATGCGAATCACATAACCGCTACCAACAAAATACTCAACACATGTTTCATCCCTCCACGGGCCATCTTCAGGAGTTATGTTATACCGACTCTGTGTTTGACACTAATCGGTATGATAATACCACTGCATGTGCGGAGGTGGCTAAATATATATACCCTTATATATCTCAAAATCTATATATCATAAAATCCCTATTTTATGATATTTTTAAGAAATATTATGGATTCTTTTTACCTTAAACATGTAATATGACAATACAGCAGCGATAGACAAGCGGTAGAGGACGTGCGATCACAGATCGCAGCTGCGATTCCCGGGGCACAATCTTGGACAATTTACACTTTTTACAATAATTACATGATTGATTGCCACTGCCTACAAGAAAGTTAACAAAGAATGGGCAGCAGCGTCCTCTGCGTACCTTAACACTGCGATCGCCAACCAGTCTGCCAGACCTGGCGATTATGGTATATCCCACTGTAGACGACTGAGGGAGGCGTCGGCATCGGTGTTGGCGACGGCGTCGGCGTCGTTATTGGCGTCGGCGTCAGTGTTGGCGTCGGCTTCGGCGTCTGTTTAGGCGTAGGCGTCGGCGTTGACTACGGCGTCGGTGACCGGATCGCGAAGAACCTCACTCATCATCGCTGCGAAGTCATCGGCTTTTCGGCCGCACTCCTGTTCGCTGATCTCCAAGATGGGCGCTGACGGCTCGCCTTTGGCGAAGCGCCTCGATAACGAGGGACGGGGCGCAGGCCTTACCAACGTCCTGGTTTTACTTGCGACATCACCCTTCGTGTTCTGGACTGAGGTCGCCGACACTGATAGCAGCGTTGCTGTCAACAGAGGCTGCACTGCTGCAAAACGATGTGCAAGTTTCTTCCTGGAGCGCCAAGACCGACAAGATCACGGCGGCTGCGGTGCCAGCGGTGCGAGCAGCAATGATGGCACTGTTGACGGAGTCGGACGTGATCCGGTCCTTCTGGCAACCAACGGAGACCTAATTGGCCGCCCCACCGCAATGGAAGCAGTTCGCCGTCACTTTGCGTCCTGCCGTCTGACTGTTACGAGAACTCGATCCAAGCTCCAAGCAGCTCCGGCGGTAGAAGCGATGCCCCCGAGATTGTCCAGGAAGGCCAATTGTATATCCTATTTTATACTATAGATTGCAACTCCTCCCGAGAAACCAAGCTTTGTATTAGGTGCCGGTACGTTTCATAAGATATCTCCTGAAAGTACTGAAGACATCCACCGAAATGGTTTTTAAGACAAGATTCTGTAGGATTACTACATGACGATGTCTTACATTAGTAGCGTGTCCGTGACCAGGGCGTCAAAAATCTTATGCAATTATCATTTACTTTACGTTCACGGTGTATGCAATTGACCAGTATCTGCCCGATCACATAATAAGTTAGTTAAAAATACTTGTTTGTTGTAATTTAAACTAAAAAGTATCTTAAGACGTAACAGTGTCGTTGTCGATACCAATTACCTAAAAATTCACACAATAAATTTCATGAGGTTTTATTGAAATAAACAGCAAAGTTAACCAAACCTTATCGCTGCGTTATATAAACACCTCTACAATGGCATTCGAGATAACGAATATTCTGAAGCAAAATTGAAAAGAAACCTTACGGCATACATTCATTCAGTATCATATCTTCAACTGTATTTATACGTATAACATTATAGACCAGGGGTGAGCAACATTTTTAATCAACGAACCAACTTAAATTTTAATAATTTACAAAGCTTTATTTTTTATAATCATTACTATGAGAAAGTATACAAATTTAAATGCAAAATAAAAATAAACAAGAGAAGAATAAAAAAACGAATATACTTGAAAAGTTTAATGAGAAATTTTTAACCTTTTTCCCAGTACGTACAACAATAATAATAAAAATACGCACATAGCTTTTGAACCGTGCATCGCTCAGTTTTAATCGGTGTTTATTATTAATTAACTTTTCAGTTCATCATGATCCATCATTTTGTTATGATTAATTTTATAATAATATATTGATGAAAGAAAGTCGATAAAATATAACATTCAATTTTAGAAACGCTTAGCAGGTCGCAAAAACATGTTTAACGGGCCGCTTGTTGGTCATCCCTGTTACAGACTGAACACTCGCTTTATTACGTTCAAATGCTTTGATTGTGCTGTGAAAACTATACAATTTGTGACTGCCATCGCAACAAATACTCTTTCATGGACCAATAAATGTGTAATAAACAAAATTGGGTTTGAACAAATTTGATTATGAAATTTACTTTCAAATATGATCACAAAAAATTCTAATGAATGTATAAATTTGAATTAAGTATAAACTCAATTAAGGTTGTCTGAAGACGCCGGGTACAGGTCGTTTCAAACCGATTCTATTTAAGATTTATAAGGAAGGTGTATGTACAACAGTGGCGGATATAAACTCAGTATTTAATAGCTGGTACTTGCTTCCTGCTCAGGACATGTGTAACATGGATATTTACCTTGAAGCGGTAAGCGGAGGACTAAACATAAAATACATTTTTAAACACAATTTTCGCTATTATATATACATATATATACATATACATATATATACATATACATATATATATATATATACATATATACATATATATATATATATGTATATATATCCATACATATGGATATGTATACAAATATAACAAAATCACTAAACATTTTATTTACAAAAACAAAAATATTATACAAATCTGTAATACAGTTTAAAACATACATGCTATAAACACTCGGCAATTGATAAGGCTCATTGGACAGACGAGAACTGAAAAAGTCGAGGGATTCGGTTCTATAAGGCGTTATCTTTTTCGCACTGTGCTATTCAAAATATTTTCATCGAAGTAAGTAACATGCGATCTGTTGAGAAGAGCCGGCCTGAAACTCAATAATTGCTCTTTTAAATGAACTTTTGAACTTTTTTCATGTAATCGAGTTGACAAATTAAGTTCACACATTTCGATCAACTAAAACCTATTGAATCCTATAATAAGACTTATTTAATACTATACCTTTAATTTTAGATTTAAAGCTACGAAAAGGAAGGCCTTGGATATCTTGTCGAACTTTATATATCATGCAGGATTTTTTAACGTTTTCAAGTAAAATTCAGGCTTTACGAGTTAATTTTTATATCTTGTATTTATAAAGCGTCTAACTATTTTTCGTGTAATTTTTATAATTAGGGCGCATAAATGATATGTTATTAAAATTACAGCTTGGAATACAAATCTGCTACAATTAAATGCCGGGTACTATACAGAAAGCGCAGGACTGTTATACTACAATATAGTTAGCGAGTTAAAAATATAAATGCGCAGGTTTTCTTTACTTTTTTTAGTGAGCTAGAGTGTTTATGAGGATTTCGAGAAAAATAATTCAACATCGTATAAAAGAAAATGAAAGTGTTATTTCATTTCGTCGGAGTTTCGCACGAAGGCGGTTCATTGATTTGACGTCAACGTCAAAACACAATACATCGCCGCCAATAACAATAGTAACGTATTTCATTATCGCGGTGCGTGAGGCTGAATTTTATTGGAGTCCCTCTCCAAGACTCCGCCTTGAGCCGCGCTTTCCGAGAATAACTCACCTTATATGTACCATTTCTCTTTTACCATTTCGACTAAAGAAATAATCCGATGCTACCTTGGTGGTTAAGGACTGTTTCTTAAGGTTAAAGGCGACCGAGACCTGATATACGAGGCTTGATACGATGTTAAACAGAATAAAATATTGCTTCAATTAATGATAATAAACTATACATTCAAAAATATCAGCTCAAATTAGCGAGGCCGTGGCTTCTGTACAACAGAGCTATTTTATTATTTTACTTATATACCGATGTTATATTAGATATACTACAGAAGCTAGTCATCAAGTGTAATCAAATTATATGTTTAAAAACCAATAATTAAAATGCAGAGAATTTATATATATTTCTGAAAAGAATATAAAAAAGCAGCTATTTAAGAGGAAAAAGAAGTTAAAACTTTTCTTAAGGTTGAAGGCGACCGAGACCTGATACACGAAGCACTATTAAGCCCCCACTCGGTGAACAGATGACATAGTCGTGGACATCGTGGCGATTTTCGGTGGAGGCAGGCTTGTGTCTTGCACTGGGTGTCTATCTATCGATAGTCAATAGATTGATGCAATAAATGTTGGTCGGTTTTCAGTTGACCAAAACACCATGAATCAAGCATACACATATAATGAACAATTAACACAAATACTACGCCTTCCGATTAAAACTTATTTCAGTCGATGACATAATATTTGGTTTTCAGTGGGAACTGTCTTCTCGTATGCGCCAAAAACATAGATAACCTTGAAAGACGAACGCTGTTTTCGTTTGGAGATTCTCGATCTACCAGAAAGAGGAGAAAAAGTTGTAGGTAGTGATGGGCAAAAATAAATAATATACAATTTAATTGTTATATACATTGTATCGTTTCTGCTGTGAGTGGTGAAGGTAAAAGAAACAGCGAACTCGGCAACAGAAGAAAAATATATTTTTATGAAAAAGGTAGTGGGAAGAAGACCTGATCTGATTTTACTTCGCAGGTCGATACTCCCCTGATGGTGGTGATCAACCGCACGATCTCCCGGGACTGGTCAGACGGCAGCAGGTCGAAACGAAAAACGCCGGTATTAGACAGGATGTGTTCGTGCCGGTGCGAGGTACGAATAGATTCAACCTCGATGACCGAAGGTTATTTTAATTATAAAACTCGCACCTGTGAATAGATGTCACAGTTATTATATACATATACAAATATATGTACAATTTGCTCCACTGACAATAAACCTCGAGATGGCTTGCGAAGAAAGGAAAGAAGCCGAAAGCAGTTGGTGTGATTGTTTACTGTCAGAACGGAGTTACAAAACTTATATCATTGTAAAACAAAAAGAGAAGAGATAAACAAATTGATAAAATAATAAAGAATACACAATAATGGAACTATGAACACAGACAAAATGTTGAGCTCTGACTTATAGCTAAACACTACTTAATATTAATGTTTTTTATAATATGTTTTCAACACTTACTCCATTGGAGTACGAGGCGATACATTGAGGCATAATTTTAAAGATGCTCCGAGAATGAAGTTGAAGAACGGAGAGGAGAATTAATAACGTAAATTCGAATTAGCCCCGGTGCATGGGACGCCACATTGCTAAAAGAGTGCGTCGGAGCTTGAAACCTAGCTAGTGAACGCGACCGAGGCCAGAATCCTTCTCCCGGGCAATGGATCTAAACTCCTGTGGCTGGTGCGCGGGCGCATTGTAATGTTTATTATAAAAACAAAGGTCCGCTGAACCGACAGCAAGCTTGCACGATCCCGCGCCGCTTGAGATGTACCGTGCCGCGCCAAGTGTTATATTTTTTTTTGTTAAAATTTTTATTTAAATATATGGAACGCTAACATGCAACGTTACAACATAAAAGCTTTAACGACTTTTTAATACTTAGTTTAACACTAAATATGCGACATCGAACATTTTACTCTCTTCATAGTTGGCCTATTACAAAAAAAAATCTTTTAATATCTGACTATCAAAATTGTAGCATTATGTATACATGAATGCTGGCAACCAATACACTACAATATAAAACCACAATCCCTTCATAATATTCCAAATTACTTTTTTTTCGAGTTGGCACTGTTATGCCCGTTTTTGAATTGTCGATTATTTTAACCTTATAAGTAGTAAGTTATCACCGGTTCAGAACGCTGTTGTGTTAAAAGGAGCCGGCCAGAAACTCAACAGTTGCTCTTACAACATAAATTTAACAATTTTTCTTATGTAAATTATAATATCAATTGTTTAAATGAGTCAACAAACTAAATTTCGCACATTTCGATCAAGCGACAACTCTTGAATACTTTAATTATATTAATGTGATCATTTGTTTTTAATTCTAGACCTTAAATTAAATTAAGAAAAGGAAGGACTCAGATATCTCTTGGAACTTAATTTTATATGCCTATACCGAGACATATGAAGGATGAATAATCCTACCAAATACCATTTATTATTTACCATTGGAGGATGAAAACATCTATAGACACATGACTGCATATACAAAATACAAATAATTTAATTGCTTCTAAAATTCAGTCCTATCCTTTAGTACAAGATAAGCTGTACTGTAGTTAGTATATTTATAATACATTGCATTAACTTTTAGGTAAGTCAACAATAAAAACTTTTTTTCCTACTTTATTTAGTCAAAGAACCCAAAGCCAGTAACGAACTGTAAAGTTCAATTTTTTTTGATAATTAATAATATTAATCATAAAGCAGTTACGCATAAATAGTTCCATAATTAAATATGTAACATAAGAGAATTATAATGAATATATAAACAACAAATCGCATAAAAGAATACGAAATGAATTAGAAAACATTACGAGACCTGTAAAATATGTTGAAGATAATGCGTATTATAAAAGCGGTATCCTAAAAACCTTTTTTTTTGTAAAAGAAAAAGTGAAAAAAGGCTTCGTTGTGCCGCGTCCAGTCCCCGGGGGCGCAGGCGAGCGCGTGACGTCACGTTTCAACATCATTCGCCGGCGAAATGGAAGAGCCGGCCACCGGTTACGTGTAACATAGTTCAATTTGGCTTTGCTCCCGAGAAAATATATATTTTTTTTACAGTGCTATAAAGGTTTTCACGGATTGTATACATAAGTTTCTTCTTCAATCTTCTCTTCAGACATCTCTCACTGATGAAGATTATGTGTAAAATACCTGCGTCTTTTCTTCTCTAGGTTCACTAACTGGCAAGATCTTGGTCTCACCGTTTGTAACTGCGACATCGTGTCTCTTTTGACGTCTTGACCACATTGTTGAAAGAATCTGTTTCGCTTCTGAATCTGCTACGGATACCTTTGTCCAGAAGCTGACATCCTAGAGCTGAAATGACGATGATGATAATTAAGGTAATAAATGTAGAAGGGTAGAATGCTGAAAAGCACCAACGTAACTCGAAGAATTGCTCTTCTAAAGTGGCAGTAAGCGAAGCACATCTCTCGTATACACGACCGTTCAGACCGAAAGGTTCTCGGGGCAACGACAAGACACTCTCCCCCCTATAAGTGGGATAGACTATATAATCAAAGTCGCGAGAAATCGCTGGAAGCGCAAGGCCGGTCATTTTGGCGATACACGGGAAGACCTATACCTTGCAGCGGGCGTCTATATACTAACATTAATGAATGAAAGAAAGAACTTAACTTTCCCCTTTTGCTTCATAAGAAATTCAATAGATTCCCAGCATTTACTTAAACCGATTTAAACAAAGAAAGTCAAAAGTTTCACGAACTTTACGTCTTAATACATAAATGGTAACAGGTCAGATTTTTCTATCGGGACCCTGTATGAATATTTTAGAAGATTCGGCTCATCAAATATGTATTTTCATTTTTGCCCTTCGCCCTACGATGTATCGATTTAGCACCATTCTGCCGACCCCTCCAGGGAGCCCTCCGTGGGTATTAGATACTTTATTTCATGATTATGAAACTTCATACATTTTTGAAGACTTGTTATAATTGTATAGCCGCATTGTAAACTGGTGCAACAGTTGAAAAATTGATAATGTGGTATAGACACATTTCGTAAACACCCATTATTTAAAATGTATCTGTCATGGGTGGATGAAGATAAGTAGGTCGATGTCATCAGAGCTTTCGATTTTTCAGGTCTAATAAAAAAGAATTTATAAATCGAACTTATGAAGATTATCCGAAAATGTGTTGTAAACTGAAATAGGGACGACAAATTTGCTAACAATACACTTTTAAAAAAGACTTCTGTAGCTAATTCTTCGTCATGTACATTTATATCAACTATCAATAACAAATGTTCTAATAATTCATCTAAGTATATTATGTTTTTAAAACAGGAGTGATTTTAAATTCTGAAAAAATATGCATAAAGTCGCAACGTGTGCTTGAAAATTCATAATATCGTCGCACAAAAACGTATTTGCTTTGAACCTTAATAGTTTTTTACTCAATGTTAAACAGAATAAAATATTGCTTCAATTAATGATAATAAAGTATACATTCAAAAATATCAGCACATATTTGCGAAGCCATGACTTCTGTACAACAGAGCTATTTTATTATACCGATGTTATATTAGATATACTACAGAAGCTAATTATCAAGTGTAATCAAATTATATGTTTAAAATACCAACAATTAAAATGCAGAAAATTTATATATAACTCTGAAGAAAATGTAAAAAAAACAGCTATTTAAGAGGAAAAAGAAGTTAAAACTTTTTAAGTATGTGTCTATTCAAGTAAGTGGGTGTGCATGTCTTATTAATTGGATTTTTTACTATAGTACAAGAATATAACTTGTCGCAATTTACACGCTAAATTATTTAAACATTATCTACCTAATCTTCTTTGAACTCAAATAAAACCAGTACGTCATTAAAAGTATATATTTTAACGTTTCTTGAGGATTATAATAATTGAGTCAGAGGAATATAAAGGTGGTAGGTGTAAAAGGCTGTACAGGGGTGAATGTATAGCTCGTTTTTCAGCAAAAAACTTTATACATTACTCATTACTTCTTCATTACTACACCTATTTTCAATCGTCACTGTGAAACTGATTACATTCAACTTTTATTATTATTTAAATGCGACACACCAATAACTTCTTGCAGTACAAAGCCTGCAGAGCATATAATTTATAATATTTAATTTTAACAAGTAATAATACTAATTTTGGAAACGTTTTTCTTTTATATTATACTTAGGTATGTAATATTTCAGAGGCTATTGATTTTTATGATAAGATGTAATATAAATTAATTGTCAGTAGTAGCACATTCAATAAAATTTTTGTAGTCAATACAAAATGTTCCTACGATACGTAATGTTTATGTACGAGACAAAATATATATGACAAAATGAAATTTTATAACACTAAAATATTCCGAGAATATAATAGAGCGTCTATCGTCGTTTAAGGCACTTTAATGTAATAATTTATCTTATGGATATGCATCAATAATATCGAAATTGCTTATTGATGACGGACGTCATTTTTCAAAGTAACTGGGACAGCGCCGCCGACGTCCAAAGTCGAACGCTGAAACAATTACTCAAACTGATTTTCACCTCAACATTTGTCAGATAACTTTTCATTTTGAAAGTTAATAAAATAGGCAGCTTCTTTTATGTCAAAATAGTTTACTAAATCAATTTTATTCGCGTATATGCCTCTTGTGTCATTTATTGGATGTAATTAATGATTTTAAGATAGCGAGATTTTTTTTCTTTACTGTTCTGAATACATCTAGCCGATCGTAACTCTAGGGAGGGTACCTTTGATGTTCTCTTTTCAAAATTTCAGTTTCAGTCAGTTTCAGTTCGCTAGGGTAATCGGAGATGACAATTCAATTAAGGTGTTGCCACTGTGTTAAACAAAAAAAAAGGTTACCGAGACCCATGATCACTGCCGCACGACCGAGTTAGTTAAACCATTATTGTTTGCAGAACTCAGCCCACTTGGTCACCAAGAGCCATCCTTAAGTTCAATCAAATGGTTCCGCATGTTAAAACCTGTACAAGGTTAGTAGAGTGGGAAGGGTAAGTCAGCGTAACATGATATGGCAACCCCCATACCACCACCATAATTCAAATACATATATTACTACATTTTGTATATTCTCTTTGCTTATAAAATAATATTCTGCGGCAAATCTGGTTCGCACGGCTTTTTATTTTAGTTCCTAGTGTTCTACATATCCCGGCTTACAGATTTCTTTCAAATTACTCGATAAGTAGTTCGCTTAGCTTCGGCTATGAACCAAGTAATCTAACCTTGAGGCACCTAGAGAAATGTTAGTAAGGAAACTTTTAGAAGCGTGATCGAAAGGATATAGCCTCATCAGTCTATGAAATGACCGAGCGATAGAAGAGTGCAGTGGCCTCCCAATCCGGTAAATTGTAGTATGTAGCCACCCAAACTGTAGTTCTTGCAAGCGAAGAAGCTCTCGAGCTTCACTACCTTAAAAAAGGTTTTAAGCTAGGCAACTTGTAACAACGCGTAATTTGCAAATGCCACTTGGGCAGGGGTATTTGGTTTTTCCGTCTTATATTGTTAGCGGAGAAGCCTGTCTACTACAAAATAAGGAAAAAAATCTTTAGTTCTTTTTTAATTGTATAAAATACTGTTGCTAACACAGCTGTTAGTAGAAATTGTTAGTAGCTTATTAATATTGTATATATGCTTATTAATATATATTTATAATTTTTTAATACAGAGTTTGGGTTAAAGTTTATTATTATAGTTATAAATATTTAATTTATATTTTAGAGTTTTGTAAAGAACCATCAAAATAGAGATTGAAATAGAGACATTTTCTAGGGACTAAAAGCCAAGATGCAAGATTTCTAACCTCGTCCCCTCGCGTATCCTGAATGGAGTCATATTCTCAACTTCTACTTGGCACAGCCCTCCCCAAAGGTTGCTACAATTACTGGTGTTTCGCTGCACGCATCCAGCGAATTTTTGCGACGTAAAATATGTCGTCGGTACGGATTCAAATATATTAAAAAATAATAGTAACATTTCATTTTATACTTTATTTCATTTACTAAAGTTTTCATTTAACCAAATTAATATTAGAAATAAAACGCAACTATACGCAAAAGTGACATACAATGCTTTTTGAAACGATAAACATTAATCCAATTGTACAAATTGAGAGAGCTCAGAGTACTTTATCGGATACCCTTCAAAAGCTTCAACGACAAGCGTCAACTAAATCTGAAATTCTTATAGCAACATCGTATCTATCGTAGACCGTACCGCATCGTATTAAAGAGTATATTCGCATGTCACGCGTGATATAAAAGCAATCGTTCCGAGCTATTATTTCCAGTTAACACAATTTTGGATCCAGAAAGATCGCGACGACACTAAAAGATATAACGCTGATTTAAGTGATCAATTTTCGATACGATAACTACGACGAAAATAAAATATAAAGTTTTTTTTCACTTTTACTAAACGCAGACAGTTGGGAGAGGGTTTCCAGTATTTAATACGGATCTTTCTTCTCCCGGCGAGGAACGATAGCGTTTCATAATTATTTACAATTTTACACAATACTTTGACACGCCGCGCGACTATTGAAACCGTTTTTTTTTTGTTATATGCAGTATAGATCGGTAAAGAATTTTGCATATATACGTCATTTTGCATCGTGTCGAGATGTGACCATACATTCATATAGTTATCATATACTATAGCACTCATACACTCATCACACACCATAGCACTCAAACACTCACCACACACCATAGCACTCACAAACTCATCACACACTATCGCACTCATACACTCATCACATACGATAGTACTCATACACTCATCACAGACGATAGCAATCATACACTAATCACTCATAACTCTTTTCTGACTGCCGAGTAAACTTCGGTTCCGAATCTTACCATATCACAATTTGCACTCTAATAAATATAAAAAAATGTTTAGTTATCCCTGAATGCAAAAGTCTTCAGTCACCAGTTAATCTGGAGATTTAGTTTAGAATCGATACTAAGTTCGCGAACCAGTCATGTTCCGCAAACTTAGTATCGATGAAGCTTCACAGAGTCTATTAACACTAACACCAACCGAACATATATATGTACAAGCATTCCATATGGAACAACCAAGTGGTTTACTTTTAAAACTTATTGCGTGTGAATATTGTATACAAAATTGCTGTACAGTTTGAAAGAAAAGAATAATTCTTTCTACGTCATACAGCCGTTAGAACACGTAGCTTTCGCAACACTACTAACTTCGCCGATAAGTCAATCGCATGATACGGCTGAGACAAAATAGAGGTAATCTTATTTTCCGCATCCGAAACTGTGGAGCTCGATTCGTTAATCAATTTCGGTAAACCGGCCAACAGTTTGTTGACACTAAATTGATGGTGCGCCCGGTGAATTCTGATGTGAACGGGAACAAATACGTCGACATTAAACTAACACTGTCTTCCAAATTTTGTTAATTAAAATTAACCTACAGTTATAGCGCTTACGCTGTGACATTTTGTAATAAACAAATTTACACACAGACGGGATAATTAATCAGAACTTAATAAATATTAAAAATGTTATATAACTTTATTTACGAGAAATCATCACACTTGTCACGTAATATATTATAAATAAAATACGTACAGACGTAACTATAAACATTATTTTAAAAACATGAATATTTTTAAATATCGAATCATCGATTTAGAATTTTCTTTTTTTTCCCTGTTTTATTATCTCATCTTCTTAGGTTTGTACAGCTTAACTGTTTAAAGTTGAATAGGTAAGAGTATCTACTAGCTAAAATATTCAGCACCCTTCTAATTTCCCATATTTCACATAAAGGCGGTTACAGTTATTAATATTTGAATTAATTTATTAGATCTAGATACTCTTTTGCTTTTATTTCAAAGCAGAACAATATCGATTTCAATCCCAGGTCAACTTATAAAAATTCTTTTTGTTGGCCCTCACACAAGAAGTGAAGAATCTAGACAGTGTGTACCAACTAGCCTTTGGAATCAACATAATTAATATATTTATATTTATATTTATATATATATATATATATATATATATATATATATACGTTGGGTATCGTAGTATACATAAAGTTACTTTTTCTTCAAATTTTTAGACTTTTTAAAGGGATCACGGTTAGATCCCAGCTATTCACACAACTAATCTTCGGTTGTATAAAGTACTTGGTTTTTCTACTATCTGCGTCCCCCGTAGTAACTTGGAAAATGTATTAAGGTACAGACGCCACCGCAACCTCAACACACTAAAAAAAAAGAAAGGAAATCTCCCGACAATTTCACCGGGGATTTTGTTCAGGAGTTTAAACAAATGGTCAATACGTGCCTCGGTCGATTGAACGCCGGTTTTATTTGGATATGGCGAGTGTAACGTACAAAAAAAATTCCATTGCATATACGTACTTATATTAGTCTTTTCATATCTAAACCGATCAATGTAATTGAACAATATATACTCACGTAATTAATAACTTAATTAACTTGGTAAGTAGGAGAAAAATTAAGATCTCAATAGATTATTCTGAATAAAAAAACCAACGATTTTGAATATTAAAAGATACAAAAAACAAAAAGATGTCTTAATTTGTAATTTATTGATTTAATTTTAAAAAATGGCGTCGTTATAGTCCCTCGGTGGATTCTATTGAATAATAATTTTCAAGGCAACTGTTAACCGAACTCCGTGTATGATGCGTATCTGGTCTTGTCTTATGTCTACGACCTGGTTTCCGTAACCAAACGGCACTACGCTTATTTTGTGTCGGGGTTAACCTTACTCAAGCCAACACAACTCCCAGTAGACCCTTGATGTCGCTGACGGTTTCGGGAAGGTGTTCCGAGATAGGTAGCCCTATGGGGTTCTACCTCCGTATACGGTGGGCAGCAGACTACCCTCTTACAGGCCCTGCTCAAAGGACTGTCTGTAACACGCGAAATAAATCAGTAATATAGACGAGTAAGGAAAGTGTAACCAATAAAGCGGCGTGTGAAAGGTGACCAGAATGTGAAGAATGAAAGATTTTGTAAAAGGTGTGATAGAAAGAGAAAGGAAGAATTTGTGGGGAAAGAAAGACAAGAATAATAAACAAAATTTGAAAATTTATTCACACCAGAAATATAACGTCCCTACTCCAAACATAGCAGGAGAACGAGAGGCTCTCAAAATGGCCATTTAAAAATAAGACCCAAAGTAAACAGATGTTTGTTAAAAAAAAAATGACTGGTTTCTAAACCAGCGTTTCTTTCCCTGCCACCAGGCATAGTCGGGGTCCCTGCAGCCGGCAGCCGGCAGCTTTTGGTAGGCATTTGTGCTGTGTATCTATTTAACAATAGACAAACGAACACCCTTCAATGCCTTAAGACGTAAGTGAAAAGTAGTCTCTTACTTCGGGCCTCTTTGGTGTACATTCGCTCAACGAGCCGCGGTAAGAACTATGCTCCGAATTTCTAAACGACATTAATAGACAAACGAAACTAACTGACATAGCCCAGCGGATTAAGTTTAAGTAACTGACGCACAGAACAGATGGCCACTTGGACT
This sequence comes from Battus philenor, assembly GCF_028537555.1. NCBI lineage: Eukaryota > Metazoa > Arthropoda > Insecta > Lepidoptera > Papilionidae > Battus > Battus philenor. The sequence goes on from NW_027181684.1 coordinate 11,084,107, forward strand.
TCAAGTGGCATCGAGTCTACCGGCAAGTTTCGGAAGGCGTTGAAGGCAAGATGCTTTGTTGTTCTTCTTTTTATGACTTTCCGTGATTAATGTCCTATGTCGTCAGTCTATCTAGTAAGGGACCTAACCACGCCACGTCTACAGACTCGTAGTCGCCACTCGAGAAACTTTCGGTCCCAATGGCGATCAGTTGCACGAACGACTTGCCCCACCCAATGTCAATTCAGAAGAGCAGTTTTTCTCGCTATGTCAATGATCTAGAGCCTTCTACGGATATCCTCATTTCTGATGATCATGATTTGATTTCGCAGCGACACTTCTAGGCAGCCTTAAACCGGTACTATTTAAAATCTCTTGGGAACACAGATGTCCTTTAGATGATCTTTGGACGTTTTACAGCTGAAATAACCATGATATATATTTCCTTCATAATTTTGTTTACAATATCAGATACTTATGAAACATAATCTTCATTGACATAATTAATATTTTAACACTACTAACTTGGTGATTGGCAATCATTGGAAGCAAAACAATCATAGGTCAATGTTTACTTCGATCAGTAACCAACACAAACATGAATCGTGCTAAATTGGATTATAATTAATATACGCTTTAATTAATTATTTACAATAGATTATAATACTGCTGTTAAATTATTAAATTAATTATGGAATAGACACTCACAGAAGTTTCAAGTAAATTTACAGTTTAGTAGAAGGTAAAGTATATAGTACGATTGGTTTTAGTTATAAAATCTGTATGAAATATAAGCGTGAATATATAGCTAGTTTGCGATAAATTAATTTATGATACACTCTTTCCAAAAACATAGTTTTTAAATAATAAATAACGTAATGTTAACATAGTGAAAAAAACGATATCTAATTTCGGATTATTACATATTAAAATTAATTATTGCTACCTATCCTTGAATACTTTGTACTGACAGAAAAAAATAAATTAATGTAATATATTTCATAGTGATCACTTTATACAGAATGATTGAAAATAGATGTAAATCCTCAGCGCTTTTTGTATACACCAAGCACTGTGTGAACAGATGATCTTGTTGATCATCACAGGTCATCAGAAAAGGCTGGATGCAGGCCGCTTCTAACAGCTGCTACCTGAAACCAACGATGTAGGCTTAAGTATAGCAGTGAGTTTCGTATAGCTAGAATTATGATGATGACGATATCATCACACTGCCAAAAAAAACCCGAAAAACCATATTATAATTTAAAATAAAACATATTTACGGGTGACAGAGACTTAAACTTGGGGCTGGGTTAATGTTAAGTAGGTCGCCTGTCCTCCTTGTGGGTGGACGTTATATGCTGCGCTTTTCTATCCATGGTCTTCATTCCAGGAACTGCTGTTCTGCGCTCTCTATGGCCTGCCTACAGTCATTTCAGCGTATCAATACTCACTTTCTTCCGTCTATGGATCTCCTCGTTCCTCATTTGATATTGTAGAGAACCCATAAGCATAAAACTGTGGCTCCTTGAGTGACTGTTGGCTTGCCAATGAGACCCAAATTTAAAGACCACGTTGCAGTACTCATAATTCAAAAGGATAACGAAAAAGAAGCGAGCTAATGTAACGAAGTGTTACGTTCAAATATTTACAAGTATTGAACACTTTTTACCGTATCCAAATAGTAGTTGTTTTCGTAGCACCGTGGTCGTAGCCACCTCACTTTGTTGATCTCAAGTGGAGCCGACAGCTAGTTTAGTTCGGAGCATTGCATGTGTAACGACCTATTTACAAACCTCCCTTAGTATTCAGGGCACGTCTTCCTATCTTTTTAACAGGGGAACGCAAGGTGAAACTAGAAACGCTATTAGATACGTGAACGCGAACATAGGTGCTGCGTGTTATTTATTTACGACCAGGATATTTGCATCAGAACATTGAAGATATTGTTGTTTAATTATTTATTTATTGTCGTCTTATCTATTATACTTTTACGTAAGGATAGCGGTAAACTATAAACAGACATAATAACGTTTAAATTAACTTAAAAAAATTAAGATGTGTTTACATTAAATATTTTTTTTTATAATTTGACACTCTTTTAAGAGCCCCTTATGCCCCCGCTTTGTATAGGGTAGGGACCGTATAAATTTGTGTAAAATGATTTTTTTTAATTTTATGCTACATTTTCTTTCGCCTTTAAGATTATTTTTTATCAATTCTTTTTACACTTTACACGATATCTCATTCTTCGCTAGCAGATCTTCTTTCTTGCATATCCTTCCTTCTTTCATATACATTCCCAGATCACACTTTTTTACCTTAATTATCACAGATTTTCTTATCGCAAACTTTATATTAATTTCATTTACTAGCATTTCTTTTGTTATTTTATATTATTTGGCATATTATCCTAAAATAAAGTACGCATTATTTTAATTTGTTTTCTTGACTTTTGCAAGTCTTACTCTATCTTCTCTTTCTGTGCCTGGATAACTTCAATCAATAAGTTCATAAATGTCAGCTGTGATCTTAACATATTAGAATGGAGCCATCGGACCCGCGAGCGCAGCGTGGGACATCTACTCAAGAAACGGAAACATGACCTTGTTAAGGTCGTCCAAAAAAGCTAGATGTAATCCTTCCATTCGGTCCTATTGAAAATCTATAGAGGATCCCGTTATCTAGGTTAATTTTGATTAATTAATTTTGATATAAAAAAATAAAATTAGTACTCTGCTCGTATTATTAAAATAATTGCTTTTTACTACGTTCATATGAATATTTATACGGTACATGTACCAAAATAACATTTTTAAAATTTTTGGCTGTCCGTCAGCTTGTTCCGGCTAATCTCTGAAATGACTGGAAACTATTTTATCGGGTCTTATTCTGGTAGGTAATAAGGTCTAAAAAAATCTTATAAAGCAATAATATATTTGTTTTAATTGTAATTCCACATGGAAGGAGTTACAGACACGTCTATTTAATATAATATAGTATGGATATATAAATTATAAAATTAGCCGTACCGTTTCCTTTTGCGTGACCTAGTTATATCTAACCGAAGCCTGGATACCTGTTATATAGGTTGTGTTAATAAAATTTGTAGAAATTCCACAAAAATTTTGGACTTACCTTTCGGTGGCCCTAACGTATGTAACATAAACTTCTTTATTTATAGAAACAAAAACAAGTTTTTAAAAGAATAATTTATAAGACAAGCAAAGACTGTTATTGAGATATACAGAATGATTGGTTATGTGTTTATGTAAAAGCTTTAAATGTGTGAATTGAAAAGCTTTTGTACTTATTTCTAAACATTGTTTAAATAGATCACTAATTAGCACGCGACAGTCGAATACCTTATGGCGTACAAAGACTCTGGTAACAGATAAAAATAATTAATTTTATTATGTAATAACATTACGTTATTCATTATTTCCAAAAGCGTCATTATTGTGTACTAGACATTAATTGACACCAAATGAGCTTTATATTTACCGCTCTCTGTGTAACTCGTAAACCGTCAAATAATTGATATCCTCTGTATATCCTTTGAGATACCTGTGGGAAAACAATTTTATTTACTTTATAACATAAGCTTATTTTTTGTTTGATTGCAGCATGTAGCTATTTCTCTGATATTCCTTAAATACAGTGACATGATCTTAAACACATAAAAAGTTTATTAATTATTTAAATTAAAAGACACGTTAATTTATGATTGTGATTACAAACGTGCGTAAACTTCTGAAGAAGAAGTGAAAATTGCGTTACGATGAGGTCCGAAGAAGAATAAAACCATGCAGATCATAATGCTAGTATGTTCTACATCCAGAATAAAGCAAGATCTCAAAATAAATTCTACGGCGCGGGACAATTAGCCGGCCCGAGGTAAATAACAAAGTTAGGCGAAGTACGAGGCGCACTCTTCAAAAATTATTACAAAACTTCCCGGCGGAAAGTTTCCGAATGAAATTAAATAAGAGCAATGGAGGTCCCGGAATTAATGATTGCGCAGAAGCCCTCGTTTGGACGTGCTTTTTATGGGGGTGAGGGCGTTTCCATGGCGAAGTATATGGTATAAGTACCACGTCATGTCTACTCAGCGAGACCTTCGGCAATAAGGTAAGTCATGATCTTTACGAGGATATAGACCCTCTTAGAGTAGTATTACGTTGTAACAGGGACACGATCATTCAGCGTTAATTGTCCGCGGACCTTCTATTTCCGCGGAATCAGTTTTTTTGTTGAAGCTACACAAAGCTTCATTTGATACAGGTTTACGAAACCGAGCTCGACTTCTAAAATTAAATAAATTATGTACGGTACAAGGTGTACGTATATACAATAACTTTCGACAATGAATTTCAGATGTGAAATTGTTTGGAGAATATTAAAATATATTATTGAAAAAAAAATATTGTTATATCCAGGAATACTATACTTATGTATAGAATTAAATGTTTGTTGATCCTCACTCAGGAAGTTAATTATTGGCATTGGCTCATTTTAAAACTATATTTGAAAAAACAACTGTTGTGTTTCTCGCCGGCTCTTCTCAACACAACAATCTTTTTGAGCCAGTGATAGCTTTCTATAAGACTGAAAATAATAAGATTTTATTCGACCATAAAAAATATTTGTAACAGCTAATTCGAAGAAAATATTCTATTTTCATATTAATTTTATATAAACTCATAAAGAGTGGAAAAACACCAGGTGTTCAGGTATCTGGATGTTATGCAGCGGCGAGTACCAAACTAGTCCAACCAATGTGGGCGTCCTGAAATTGAAATAACGATGATGATTTATCAGGTCAAATGTTAACACAATTCGCCAATAAATAGTTAAAATTTCATCAATACACTTTATATTGCAACAATATACACTCAAATTCGGAACATGATTTTAAGGGTTAATATAAAAAAAAAACAATTTTTAATTTAAAATGTTTATTTCGTCATCTAATAATGTACATATGCGTTTAAAGTACCCTTTTAAATATATTGTAGCCACACTATATATACGTTTTGTATTAAAACTTTTTCGATAGATTTAAATCGAAAATAATATGAAAAGAATATGTCAATAGATTTGCACGACACACGATTTTCGGCTGCCGCTCGATACACACGAGCTATATATATATATATATATATATATATATATATATATATATATATATATATATATATATACTACCTATGCCTACGCGCTTTGCTACGCTACCAACTATAAGACATTTGAAGGAAAGACATTATACGAATATTCAATACAATTTGAGTCATTTTAAAGATAAAATAAAATACTAGCCAAGTTAGAAACCTTCGTTTGCTCGTGCACAACAGCTTTGCTTAAGATGATCTTATGAATATTTTAGACTTCTATGAAGAACCTACAGATTAACATTCTTTTTTTAAAATATAGAATGGCGAAATCACTTACGATGTAATGTACTTGTATTAGGATACCGCTCTTTTTAATGAGATACACGTATAAAATGCGTGTTTGTCATAGGTCAAATATTAATAATAGCATTATTGTATTTCTACTTGAGTGTGAAGCGCACAGAGGCCTCAATGTCTGTGTAATAGCGTATTATCTATATATATAAAAGATTATGGGTGTCTGTCAGTCAATCTATCTTTACTTGATAGATTCAAAATCAAATCGCCGTGAAAATTTGTTAAATTGTTAGATATATTCCCAGAATGGTTTTTTAATTTTTTTTTATCAGGTTATGTTTGAAGTACCAAAATTGCTTTTTTATTCAGATTTTAATTAGATGCGTTACATAGCGACGCGTGAACATGTACACCTAGTTTTAAATATAAATTTTAAAGTATTCTCATATTGATGTAACGTATGACTCAATAATTAGCTAAGTAATCAATGATACACAAATTTACCGTGTTCAATGGAAGTTTATTTATTTGTTTATAGCATTATACTATCCCACTTATATACAATTCTCTTGCTGCGCGAAGCTTTTTATAGCAGTGAAGTCTTTATGAAATACTGCAACGATTTTGTACTCAAATAAAAGGAGATTCCATTATAAATAACTCGTTTTGTAAGTAAGAAACAATTACAGCGAGCGGACGTGAATTACAAAGTAACAAATTACTGGCGGCGAACTTCGTAAAATTATCGACCGAGTCGCCGGGCGGGAAGTTTTCGAATGGAATTAAACAAGAAGAATGAACCTCTTAAAAATATACGATACGCTAAACGTCCGGAACGGAACGGCTTCGCTCGCGACTCAAATACACTTCGCGAATTATTGTTCAATTTCTTTTAATGGTTTACATTTTATATTTCATTTATTAGCGGTACATCACGGCGCCAAAGTTGTCTGCAAATATTACTGTTAATGTATAAATATGTTGTTGTTATATATAAATATCATCATCATACTATATTAGCCTATATACGCCCACACGCATATGCCAGGCATTAGTCTCCGCCAAGAATCATCTCAATAAAAGATCTTTCGCTGGCAACATTCAGCGACTCCATTAAGAGCTAGAAGGCAGAAAAACCTTCCTCGACTACTACAAAACAGTAGCCAAAACCATAATAAATAAGAACAAATGATAAGGTAAACCGTGCAATACAAAAATTTATATTAGAACTAATTATAATAGAAATAAATTATATATGTAAAATGAGAGAACTTTGATATATAGGTATGAGATGAAAAATATCTAAAAAAGCTTTGATATTAAATTGTATAAATAAACTAAACTGCAGTATTTGAGGATGGACGAAAGTATATTAGAGAAAAATTATTAGAGGAAAAAGAAAGAGAAAAATTGACTGAATTATGTAATAAAGAACAGAATGATAGAGATTGTGAAGAATGGAAGAAGAATATGAAAATAATAAAAAGGAAGTGGAATATTTAATAAAGAAAATTAATCCCTGTTCCCAACTAACAAGGCAGTGGAACGAGAGGTCCCCAATAAAAGGAGCCACAAAATAATAAAACATCCAGCGACTTCCTGCGAAATAAAAAATGAAAATTAATAAAATATATTTATATACTCTTTTTTTTATTTATTATTGTTTACTAAATCTCGCCGCAGACTTTAAACTTACAGAAGTTTTTGACATTCCTATAGAAATCAATAATTAATGTGACATATTTGAGAGTGATCGCTTAATCCAGCGTAATTTAAAATAGGTCTAAAAATCTAATAGCTATTTGAGATTATTTTATATTTTATTTTTTACGCCTTAAACCACCTATATAAATATTTCTTTTATAGCTTATGTTTAAATAACTTGTCTGTGACACATGTTAAAGTTGATATATTCTGCACTATGTACTGCAACGAATCTTTCGGTGATCACAAAACATAGGACCACTTCATTCAAAGAACTTTTCAGATATACCTAAATAACCTCCCATCGCAATGTCAAAGTAAAAACAATGAACTGAGTTTCAAATACTATTATAAACTATACTTGATACAACTTTAGAAACAATTAGGTTTATATTTTTAATTTGAACTTGCCATCCAGTCGCAAAAAATGTTTATCTGCATTTTTCTTTTCTATTTGTATATGTTTAATGTGTATATATGTTTTTTTTTTCTCCCCAAATCCCATTAATTAAGATTACGAGCAGTAACCACCGGACATATAAAAAATAAATACTCCAATAACTGTGTCCCTTACCTAAAATGCGTTCTGTCGTAGCAGTTGAGCTGTACTGAAGTACGTAGCGGAGTAAGGATTTCTATTGTAAATACTTTTTTTTTCTAATCTTTCTTGTGTTAATTTGAATAATTTCTTACATATTTTACTCGTAATAATTGTAGGCGAACGATAATCCTTTTTAGTTTTTTTTTTCTTTATTACAAAAATAAGCACGACTTTAAGTCAAGTTTATTCTTCCCGGATAATTATGCTTGTACATGGAAATTTTGTACTTGCGCTAAAATTTACTAACATAATAAGGCAATCAGTTTTTTATATTTGAGGGAACATCTCATTCCTCCGTCATGTGGGGGCAAGAACGTGACAACTCTGGTAAACTATTTTTTCAATTTATTGTTTCATTTCACCTTCTCATTTCATCCTTCACAATCTCTATCTTTCTTCACATTCATATCGTCTCCCATGCATCACCATCGGTACTATGGGAAGGAGATATAAGTAGACGGTTGCTCTACGAACTGTAATTGAGATAATAAATAGGCAGGTGAAATGTAAAAAAAGTTTAGTTGATGACTACGTTGTTAATAAATGTGTAGTAATCATTTTTATTTCAGGAGCAGGACATAGGCCCCCTAGATTTCCAATTGCACCGGTTGGTATCAGTCTGCATTCAACGTTTTCAGAAGGCCTAAACGTGGCCATCTATATACCTTGTGAGTTATCATACGCTGCTCTTTTCAAATAAAGATGCGTATATAGAACATACATACAGATATATACCTAGTTGCGAAAACAATTGTATCAGAGATAAAGATAATCATCCTTTATAAACGATATTAGTTATATATTAAGATTATAGTTATTCTTTTCCATAGACTTCCAATAGTACCAATTGCATACCTAGTTATTACAAGTTCAATTTAGCTTCATCTGATATTTAAAAACATTAACAAAAACAGCTAGCGAACGGCTGTAGGTGCTGGTGGCAGTTAATTCTAGACAAAACAATAAACGTGTCGTGCGCACGACAGTCTTGTTCTCGTTTGGACGCGGACAAAGAACGTGTTTCAGAAAGCAAAGAGAGATTATTAAATTGTTAATGAGTCTATTGTTATAAATTAATAAAACAATGCATCTGCACAAGCTCTGTTTATCAACGCCACTGTCACTAAAATCAGCTTAATATATAGCTTTGTCGTATGTAAAGAAAACGTCGTGAAGAAGTTTTTATTTTCTAGTTATAAATGGTAATTATATACGGTTAATGTACAATAATTGCGGAAGTAATTTATAAAATGTATCTCCGCTTTTATTTTGTTTTTATACATCTGATTTGTAAATCGAATAAAAAAATATATAACACTTCATCCTAAATTTTTCTTATGTAGTATGCATTAGTATATGTAAATATTTTTGAGTTCTTACATACCATAAATTGAGAACGACTTTACCGATTTCATTCAACTTGTTTATAACTCAACTAATACTAGGTAAAAATTTCTTATGGAAAAAATGTAATTACATATAATAACTATTAAATCTTCGCACATTTTACAGATTGTGATGACAGACAGAACATCTGTGCAAATTTATATTGTTATACCATAGATGCATAAGATAGTATTTATATATCAGAAAATTACTAATAGTAATACACTTTATTGCTGATAATACAATATATTGCAGAGTGATCGGCATCACATATGTATGTATATAATTAATAAAGTGATCACTCTGCATTATATTATATTTTTTCTTCTAGAATGTACATGTAATTTTATGTGAAATGGACCAATAATTTCTGGCAGTGTAAAGTTTTCCACTGCACCTGCCTAGCTATCATCTCGATTCCAGCTCGTTGCCAGTACACACAAAAACACTTCGCTCCTCGAGCAATCGTCTCCTTAAATGTCCCTCCTTTAGTACCAACTTTACACGCTCCTTCGCAATACAATTTATTTTCTCTGGAATGCGCTCCCCTTCGATATTAGGATGATCTGGAATATTTGCGCATTCAAAGCGAAAGTTCAAAAACTGTTGCTTGACGGTCTGATAGAATCATCACTATTATATATTATGTATTTTATTTATATAAATGGTTTATGTAGATATTTAAATAAAACACATATTACATTAAATTTATGTATTATTATAGTAGTAGCCATTAGTACATTTTAACGGAATCATCACGAGAATGGAATTATAATATATCTATCATTAAATATCTCCATCTTTTATGATATCTACCTATATCACCTACCTTCATTACTTTATCTCTGCACTGCCCAGACGCTTAACTGGTAGAAAATGTTTTAGACAGGATTAAGTTAATCGTTATACATATATTGTATAAGAAGTGTAAATAAATAAATAAATAAAGTCTGACAGATAGTTAATGTCACTAGCAAAAAGAATAATACTGGTATTAACAGTATAAACAATAATAATCAAAATAAATCGATACTAAGAGACGTCCTTTCTTCGAGTTGAAAATTGAATAATTTAAACAATTTCAAATTGCCAGTTACTTATCTTACTTATAATATAATTATCTTATACACTTCCCGTTTCCAATTATTCTTTGTCGGTTAACAAATGGCTTCCCTTTTCTTATTTTACTTGCGTCTTTAAGGAAAATTTATTGAAGAATCCCTCTCAGTAATTTCCTCTTCAAAGCCTTATCTTATTTCTATCGGAGCTGGCTACTTAATCTACACTCTTGACGGGTTTAGCCTTTTTTAAGAAATGTCCATTTACTTAATGATAATTATGTATATCCTATAAACAATGTTGCCTAAGCTATTTTTATAATACTAGAGTACTTAGCTAATTTCAAAACACATTAAAATGTAATCCATGGTTTTAAAATATAAATGTAATTGATAGACTCCTGTAGTGAAAATGTTATTGAACATTTTACGACGATTCATACAACATTTCTATGATAATGAAGTATATATGCTTAAAAACTTTACTAAATATTACAAAAATAACATTGTACATATCTTCATATGGTAACTCTTTTTTAGAAAACTGTAAAACTCTCTAAAATGTGTCTAAATTATTTTGATATAAATTTGAAAAGTACATTGAACAAAAACTTCTAAAAAACCGAGTACAATGTGAAATTTGAACCGTTTTAGCCCGTAAACGCCCTCTGCTAGGAATAGGCCTCCTCCAAAGAGATATACCATAACCACCAGGTTTGGCAGACGAGTTGGCACTCGAAACATAGTAGGCATAAGAAATGTAACACACAAGCACAAATTGTAAATTATATAAAAGATTGTATTCCAGAAAACGTATTCGCAATCTACGATCGCAAGTGTCAATCTTCACCGCAAGGCTACTAGTTAAATATGAAATTTTGTAAAAATTTCGCTTGACGCGTATTAAACACAAAGATCACAATACAAAAAATCCAGTCTGAGTTTTTTCTGGGCTATTTATTCTCAGATCCAGGCGTTAAGAACCCTTGTAGCTTTAGATTGCAAGATGACATTATAGGAAAGCTTAATATGATTTCATATTACAGGGAAGTTCAATCTAATTCTAGTTTTTATCATATTCGGCTTATCTGGCATTCTTCTCAGGATGTACACGAGTGGTTACTATGAATTATCCTATGTTTAAATTAATGAATAGATGAATAAATATTAGAATTAAATATCAGTGGTTAAAAATAGTTTTGTATCAGGTGAAATACTCTTGCCCCTTTCATAAAGTGAACTGCTACACTATTAATTCTACTTCGATTGTTTTGTGAGTGAGCTTTCCGATAGGCCTTTAAAAAGATTTTTTTTAAAACACGTCTTTCTAAATTTAGCGCTTCCCTGTGATTGTCAACTATGTTCACTAATATTTGATACGAATATTTACGATTTTATAGCTTCACCCGAATAATAAAAAACACTATTACACGGTGTATAATCATATACTTACCAGTTTTCACAAGGCTTTAAATTGTTACAACAGTATTCCGGGAATTCCTAAACAACTCGGAAAAAAATAAACATTAACAGGAAAAGACATGAAAACCCTTTAGCTCCCTTTTAAAAATACCCTTTGTCCGTTCAGGTCGTAAATCAATTCTGCGTCGGAAACACGCCGCCCCAATAAAACGGTGTAAAATTTCGGTATGTTAAATCGACTAAGACAAAAGATTTCCAAGTCCAGTATCATACTTAAAATAGTCTAAACTTAACACTAAATATACAAATAATGTAACCACACTGCTAAAATATTCATTTTAGTCTCAACAAAATTTTCTACCGAATAGAGAGTAGGGTGTCCACGCTTTTGTTAAAAAATGTCATAAATTGGCTAATAATGCAAAATGAACGAAATAAATAGTCGTTCGTAGTATTTCCATTTTAAACCGACATAGTAATGTTCAAATTAATAATAAATATAATTCAGTGTTACAAAACTACCGACGCCTTTTAATATAAATGTTTTAACTTTACTTTTTTCTTTGACACTATTCTTGGACAAGTTGACAGCAGCGGTCAAGGAAAAATGACCAGAACTGGACAATCGTAAATACGTAATTTTCCACCAGGAGAATGCTAGGTCGCACAAATCTTTCACCACTCGATAAAAATTGTCGGATAATGGTGAGGAATATTGTTGCATCTATCATATAGTCCTGATCTCGCGCCATCGAATTACCAGTTACATCGATCCTTCGACAATTCCCTTCATGATGAAACTTTCAATTATGATGACGCTGTGAAATTTCATATAATTCGGTTTTTCGCTGAAAAGGATTATAATTTCTATAGGAATATAATTTTAGAGTTTTCAGAGATATTTGCGTGTATTAGTTTATAAATTTTACGCTATAATTTTAGTAACTAAATATTTAATTTTCATTTCCATATGTTTAACTGAAACAAAGAGGCGTAACATAATTAGAGAAGAAGATGAATTATTTCTCGGTGTAGGGGAGAGTAGGGTAATGAGAGTCAGTGGGTAATGAGAATCACCCACACATCCACAAAACAGTACACGAGAGCGACTCGTTAATGAGGCCCTCTACCCTGCCCTGGCCCTCAGGCGTTGCCTCGAAAGTCTCGCACCAGTTGCCGCCCGCACTTCTGAGATACGGCCATATTTTGTTTTTTCGCTCCGCTGATCTAATTTTTCGTCAATGTAAATTAAAAGGTAAGTGTCGAATAATTTGCAGTATACGATTAAGACATTCACACGTGCTTAGTTAGACATTTAAAATAATCCTGTATATGGTATGATGTTATAGCTGAAGTACTTATGTGATCATAAATGTAAAAATTGGGGCAGTTTGATTAAAGTTTTTATGTTTAATTTAAATAGATTTTATAGAAAACCTCTGTAAATGAAGTACGACTTCGACGTCTATTGCTAGAGCAATATCATATTTCTGTATAAAATAAAGAAATAAATAAAAGGATAATATTACATTACAATCGTTAGCGGGAATAGGAAATAAAAAATAATGACAAATCTGTAAACACTGAGTCGCAAAGCTTAAGCTCTGGAAGTATATCTAAACTCCGCTCGATTCGTTGGGTAATAATCTAGTAGTGCAGCGGCGGTTCGTCGGATTGCTTTCTTTGTACGCTAGTGAGCTAAATCAAGCCGGTGTCTGCAGCACGAGCTGTTTAGCTGCACTTTATTGCTTCGTGTTTTTGATGTTTGAGGCGGGCGCGAATTCTATTTACAATAACATATATCAAATTTTATTTAACTATGCTACCGATTTCTTGTTTATGTTTGTATAAATTTCCATTAGTATATACTGTGATTAAATTAAACTGTTTTGAAATAAATAAAAACAGAGTTTTTCTGTAAACAGAATATTGATGTTAATTTTTTTTCCTAATTTAAAATTTTAAATCCGAACAATATTTAGTTATCTTTGTAATAACATAAATAAATATTGTAGGGATATTATATTGTGGGAACAAATCCAAGGCACAACATTAGAATACTCCATTTCTGTTTCGTACTCATAAGTGTCAGTCTATATATACTAAACTAAAATTCGTGGATCTTCCCAATTCTGAGATTTATTGACCTCCTATCACTGGCTTTTGACATATTATATTACGCCATCAGTCGAAACTTATCGGTGGTAATAAACATAGTAGTTTACTAATCGAACAGAACTCTTATCTTTTCCTATTTCTAATTTGTTGATTTTACTGATCCCAAACCGTTCTCAACCGTTAGAGAAACTTATTTACGGCAGGTCTTGCCTCCACTATCTCTGGCAGCAGTACTCTTTAAGGTAAATGCCCCGTGTACGAACGCACAACTTACCTCTCAAAGCAGGCTATGGAACTGCAAAGCTCACTCGTTTCTCGTACGTCAGCAAGAAGGCACTAATGATTCAATCCTCGCTCGGCACGCCAGATAGGTTGGCTCCCATATTATCCGGATATGGTACTGGAATTGTTGGACACACTTCTCGATTTTCCTTACCGGATCTAGTCTAAACTACAATCGGTTGCGTATTATGTAGCCTCTTAATTAGCAGGCAAGTATCGCTGCCACCTGCTGGTTGCTAGCCGCTAATGAGCGGTAGCTTGCTAGCTTGCACTTAACCGCGCGATCACCATGCGGTCCGTTTGCACGACCAGTGGAGATGAACAATCACTCCGCGCGACGGTGAACGCAGTAACCAGCTATTCTAATCAGACACCCGAAAACTAACACAGTCGTCGGTAAGCTACAATTTGCCGCATCAAGCGATGGCGCGAGGTAATCTACTACCTGGGCCATCTATTGGCACCACCCGTAATTACAGTGTTTTAAATTACTTAAATCTTCTGCTAACATAGTTTTATACACATTTTTATTACTATAACTATTCATACAATTATTTTGCTTTTTATTACGCTTGCACCTAATTCCAAATTATAAAAGACAGAATTCATACACATACACTCAATAATTCTTCCGGGATGTTTTAGTAGTGCCTACGGGAACATTTTTCCAAGCAGCCGTCTTTACAGAGCCTTGCCGGGTTGAAAAAAAAAAAGTTGTTAAAGATCGTCTACTTTAAAATATGAAGACCGATACACCAAGAAAAGATCGCGAAATACACAACTAAATATCGCGTGATTAGAATACGGCAGTGCGATGATCGTTGGGGCTGGCCACAATCCACTAGGTGGACCGACATTGTCGCGGAAATTCGCCATGCAGGCGGCGTATGACCGGTCACCGGAAATTGTAATAAAATTGTTACGTACTGTGGGTTCTGACTCGAAATGGAACACCTCTGGTTCACAAGGAGTCCTTTATTCACAAATCAGATGGTCACCCTTTTTTTTAACACATTATGCTTTCGCTTAGTCCAAACTACGCTTCCAAATCGCTCAAGAAATTACTGTCCAAATATCTTATCAAATATTCACTTTTATATCACTAATCGTAGATCTTAATCTTATAACTCGAAAAACAACACTGAAATGTCGTCAAGGGGGAAAAGATTCTAGTAAGTTCGCGATAGCACTAGGTTAGAATTTCCGAGAATCGTACACAAAAATCTATAATTAATTTCAAGGTCACGCGTGTTTACGGCGCTTCTTGATCGTAGGGTTCCGTGTTTATTCTTCAAAGGGTTCTGTATAGTACTGTACTCGTGCTTTGTATCAATATTTACTATACAAGTTGATTAGTTACAGACATGAAAACCATTAAAGAGATGTGTATAGTTAATGAACAATTTTAAAGCTTATAGCTGACTAATGAGTCAGCTATAAGCTTTAAAAATTCAAACCTATACCCAATGACCCTGTATAAAGTCATCACTCTTAATATTAAACTGAGTTTCATTATTTTTTTACAGGAATTTTTACACGTTTTAATGTATTATTTCTGAAAACATTGATTTTTGGATCTTGTGTGCCACGCATTAACTGACAACTAAAGAGGTTTACATTCACACCGTTAAGGTTTTTAAATCTATAACTTATCACTATTTATGCATACTATGTGTACATTTGAATTTATTTTCGAATTTCTCATAAAGCAGTTGTAATTAAATAAAACCGATTTCACATCGATCTTACGGACCCTCCAAATTTAATGAAATCACTTTGATTTAATTATCGATACCTTTTTTATTTTCATTAAGGAAAAATCCTTGATATCCAATTTAACCTTTAAAAATTTCCACCGAATATAAAAACCCACTTCTAAAAAGAACGACTTGACAACAGATAATATTAACTAACGGCGCCCAAAAATCTACAAAACTTAATTAACCTAACCCCCTAACAATATCCTCTAATAAAGGGAAAAATCTTTAGAGTTCATTTTCATTGGTCACTGAAGGTTCATGCTGAAGTTTTCTTTTCAAGAATACCTTGGGGATGACATTTGATAACCGTTTTAATTGACTCGGCTCGCTTACTTGATTGCTTTTTCATTATGACCCCGTGACGTGTCACCACCATAGTGGTACCGAAACCGCTGTACCGCGCCTTAAGTATGCACGCGGCGAGACAGGGGCGAGGGGAGTACCAGCTGCTCCGTTCCGTCAGTCCAAGAAGTCAACTGTCTTTACCAAGATGCATCCCTCGATCATTAAATGTTACTAACGTCTTTATAAACAGAGTTTTGAATAATATGAATTTGAATAATATATTTTAAAAGAAAGAGATAAGTTACGGAAACCTCGTATAGAAGTATAAAGTATTTTTAAAATTAATTACGGTTAAGGTAAAGTGTATTAGAACAAGAGTTTAAGAAGTTCAGAGGGTAGCTCGAGGCTTCCCGCACTCATCGAGTAACGGGACTTTCCCGAGCAACGACGTGGCGACCCTCCCCTCCTCGCGTTAATTGTGGCACGACGTGACCGACGCCGTACGTGACTCCGCTATTGGTTTTATTGTTGTAAAAATAAGCATTCTAAGCAAACTGAAAAGTAGTTGAGTATAAAAAAAAACTATTCACTATTTTACGTCTTTACTTTTTTAATACCTTCATTTCCCTCAAAGTTTTTGAGGTTTTTACTTTCTTATTTTTTTGTTGGGTGACGCAGTTTAAAATAAAATATCGAAAGATTATGAGTAAGGTGTTTATGATATATATATAGACTTTTTAAATTACATTCATAATATAATATGTACCGCCTCTACCAAACGATAAAGACCTTATACTGCCTCGTAATTTTTTTCTTTTTTAATTAATTAACTTACTGTATAAAATTACTTATTCCAGGCGCAGGTTTCATCCTTTTTAACAATCGATTTCTTGACCGATCTTAATTATTTTTATATCATCTTGTTCCCTGCACGAACCCACTTTTATTTATTAATGTAATAGATTTTTGTAATAACAATGGCCATAACTAGCGTATATTAGCTGTTGAAATCGCACATTTTCGATACAGGGAGGTGTAACAGTGCAGAATCTTGCGCGTGGCTCTGTTTTAAATTATTTCTCTATTACGACATTTTCACATCTGCCTACTTACTTGTTATCTTTGCAGAACTCCAGGTTGATAGAATGCCTTTAAGCCATTAAGTACGCATTTACAATAAAAGGAAATAAATAACTGATTAATAATACTAACAATTTGGAATCTTCATGGATTCTTCAGATAATGTGTACAACTTTAAATGAAGTGGAGTGTAATAAAATAAATAAACGACATAAGTCAAACTATTGCACTATATACAGCATCTTTAAAACTAAAACAGCTGATGTTCCACGGCCTTTTAAATTGACCTACCGGATAAACTTAATTATCGTAACATGTTAAGGTCACAAAACTAAACTCTGAAAATAAATCTCACTTGATAAAGTTTCGCCGTCGACGCCAATTCTTCAGCACTTAACGCCGGACTATAATTAACTACGTCCGATAACTAAGGCCCTAACGACACTAACTTGTGGGTGTGGAGTCACAAAACATCAATTATTTAGGCGCAGGCATCGTAATAGCCTGTAGGCGTTAGCCCCTGGCCGCCCTCGGTCGTCCCTGGCTACCCACGGTCGCGGGCGGTCCGAATGACCGCCCCATGCTGCGGTCTATACAGCTTTGAATAGGCTTTAATTAATTAATCTTGAAAACAAGGATGTTAAATTTATAAGCATTTCCAAATTTGTATTAAACCGGTTTCTTATACTGGATATTTCATTATACTCAGCGTATTTGATTATATACATATTTCATTATGTACAAGGTGATTGAAAGCAGATATAAAAGCTTCAAAAGTATGATTTTATACCTTTATATGGTATACATATTCAAAAATAAATGGTTTCAGAAATAATAATAATAATGTAAGAAGAAAAAGCGTTTACAAAATTCGCATTATTACATAATAAATTAATTATTATTTACTGTGTCCCTGCAGACTATCCTGCCAGAAGTTATTGGACGCATTGTAATAGAAAAAAAATGTAACGTATTTTATAGTGGTCACTCTGTATATTTATATAGATGTTAAATCTTTAAAAGCCTATTGCTGACATGTTGGCTGTACATTTACGCTTTTAAAACTTTTGCACCTTTAGCCAATCATCCTGTATATATTGTTATATAACTGTAATGATAGTTACATTTTTAATAATGTTTTTATTTATTCACACTTTTTTAAAATTTGTGTAATGGTTAAATTAATGTCTTACAGACATTCTATGTCAAATATAAAAGTTTGTATCCACAAATACTTCTTGTATAGTTGTACTGTATGCTTCTTGTATACTTGTATACTGTATACTTCTTGTAATAGTTGGTACGAAGCTGAAAAATACAATACGGGCACACTGCTAATTGGTATGTTGCATATATTTTAATCCAGTGACATGCAAGTTTCCATACGATATTTTCCTTCCCCAATTATTTATATAATTCGTAGACGATATGAGACGTCGGTCATCAAATACGTGATCGTTGTAAATCGTAGGAGGATAAATGTAATTAAGTCTCTTAAGACCTAACTGTCAATGTAGACCATTAGTACATTTCTTACTGCCGCTAAGTTATAGTTTACAAGCATTACTGTTATTATCATTTCGACATAGGACTTGCTCATAGATTTTCAATAGCACCGATAGGAAGCCTCATATATCCAGCGACGTCTAACCACCTTAAAAAGATCAGGTACTTCTTTTATCTTCTAGGCGGATGCCCTACTGCCACTGAACTCTATGTAACGTAATTTTATATTCTGTATTATAAATATGAACCTAATAATCCGTTCACGACAGGAATAGGATAAGAAATGATTTTCAATATTTATGTCAAGATTGAGACGCAAAAGGCGCGACCGAGGGGCAATCATTGTATTGCGGGCGCTGTGAGCTTTCATAACCTTTCTGATCACGCACCGAACGCGTCCGTTGCCACACGCGCGATCGACGATTAGGCTTACCTCTCACACAATGCTATGCGACTTCATTATAGCTACCTAAATTAACCCCACAGTGTATCTATACATCTATTTCTCAAATACGTCAAGCATCAGGATTTCCAGTATTATGCAATGGACTGTCGTGACTGTAATAACAAGTGTGTTTGAAATAAATTGACCAATCTAAACCATCAAATAAAACAGCCCAGGCTAATACTACCCAATGTAGTGAAACAAAACACTTCGCAAAAACAATTGTAACTCGTCGCGGTGGATCACGAATGTAACCATCATAGTCCCATTTTAAAAACCGAAAATTATTAGGGCGTCATGAAAAACAAACAAGACACCAATGATTTGAAAACATAATCACAGTAATTAGTTAACTTCAACTTAGTTTTAAATAGTTTATGATTTAAGTTATTAAATAGATTAAGAGACTTAGTAAACAATGTAACATGCAAAAAGGTGAGCAAAAATTTTTTTTCGGAAATATTAACCGTAAATGTAAAAACAAAGGCACGGACGGAAATGTCTGTGGAATATAGATCCTAATCCTAATAAAAATCCTAATAAAAAAAGCATTATAACCCAGCAGGATGCTAAGTCAAAGAAATTTATGGGCAGAGCAGTGTCCAGCAGTGAAAATCCTTTAACTGAATCGATGATGATGTCATCTTTTGTGATGATGTACTACACTGCGCTTGAACCACTTGAGAACTTTATAGTCACGGCAGAAATACGTTGTGGATGTTATGTGACTTGCCCACTGGCATTTCAACGAGCCGATCCTCTGAACTTTACCGGTTTTATTCGTCTACAGATCTCCACATTCCTGAATCGATTTTCTGAATCCATTCGATCTCGTAGAGACAATAGTCTTCGACAGTACAACCAAAACCTGCGCATTCCAATAATAAATAAGCAATAGCTATAAGCTAGTGGAATAATAGCAATAGCTTAACACAGTATCACAGTTCTATCACTTGTTTTCAACTGTATGAACCATAATAGCTATACATAGCGTGAGATAGCAGATATTGCAGTGTAAGAATAACCTTAAAAATATTATTATCTTTGTGTCGTGTTTTCTCTTTGATGAAATTATACTCTATCCTTAGGGAGACGGGACACCTACGGGTTCACTTCTATAACCGATGAAAAATACGAGTACTGTTGCCCAACAAAACGTAAATTGGACGATATTTCTTAATTTTATTGTGAAAAATTTTTCTTATTAATATCTGTTCAGAATATGAGCGCTTTAACACATTCATTGCATTAGGTGATGTGAAAGATCCCTTGATTTTTATTTCATGCGACAAACAAAATTGTATCACACTCTGGAATAGAAGCCTTGTATAAAGTTCCTTGTGTATGATTTAATTTGATTCGATGTCATAGTAAAATAATACATGGGACTCATCAGTTCTCTTACGTAGTACAGTAAAAATTAAGGTATATGATATTCTTCTCAAAAGTTCTTTTGAAAAGTTGACACAGCGAGCGTGCTAATTCAATTTATAACAAAACAATTGTAGAAAGACTGCAGACCATAATAAGGTATTTTTGCCGCTATTTGGGGGCCTCCCGTAATCCTCCTGTCCTGGGTACACAAGGATAAGAGTTACAATAATAATTTATTAGTATATTATAATTTATTATTTAATAGTTTTTTCACTTTTTTTCTTATTTCTATACACATCTTTCTTTCATTTTAATGTGATCCATTCATTCCTCTCTTGTTCGTCACAATTTACATTACGTTGCATTGCCTCTACCAATAACTATAGATAGTACTTACATTGTTTTATTATTTGGTTCATTTTTATTTCTTTTGCCTTATCATATTCATAAATAATGTTATATACTTACTTTTTACTTTTGATTTTTTAACACAGTATCACAGATCTATAACGTGTTTTCAAGTGTATCAACCATAATAAGGCTGGTATTTTTCAAAAGAGACTATTTAGAAGGCTTTCACAAAGGCCCGAAAAAGTTAATTCCAGCTAAGGAGAGCGTGGCTATTTATTTAGTTAGTCTTTTATATCTGATAAGATAAATATGAAATTAACTAAAATATCTTTCAAAAAAACTATTATAGTATTAAATGTAGTTAAACACAGTAAATATATAACATAATTTTAATACATCGTAATTGATAAAGAATGATAATCTTTTTTTTAATATATTTAATAATTGATAATATTCGAAGACATTACATAGGAGTATATTAAAATACAGTACGACTGTGTATGCCAACATAAAAAGTAACTAAGTAAATGAAGCAAGGGTAAGGTATAACAAGCTTATCTTCATTTCTATTAGATGTTAATTGCATATTAATTACACTGTGGCCGAAATAAAACAAGTCTCAAGCCTTTGATGTAAAATAATAAAAAACGTTAATCTTGAATTTTATTTAAAAGGTCTGTTTTAATATCTGCATAAAACCTCCTTCCGTGAATAATCTTTTTGTTTATACTCGGTGGTGTTTGATGCCATTTAGAGTTTTTTTTTTACTTCATCGAAAACAGAACTCGTATCTCTTGGATCCGGAATCGGCTGCCTAAAAATTGATACAGGTCCGCTATTTAATTATCCTTATCATTATTACAGCCTTCAGAGTGGCCTTCATCGCTGGACACAAGTCTTCCCATAGATTTTCAAAAGCACCGGTTGGAAGAGGCTTGCTTTCAGCGTCTTCCAAAGACAAGAAAAGGTCGTCACTCTACCTTATGGGTTAATGTCCCACTCGTCTCCTGCTCCGTGGTATTCACTCTAAAATCTTAAGGCCCCTACAGTCATTTGTACTACGCACTAAGTGGCCTATCTACTTCCACTTCATTTTTTAAACCGGCTTAACCATGCCGGTTACTTTTCTTTATTCCTGATACGATCCCGTATATATATACCGAGTACAGCGCTCTCCATGGTTCGTTAAGCGACTGGGAATTTGCCATTGAGACTTTAATTGGGAGATATTATTTACATGCCGTAAATTATCGCTAGCAACACTTGTTGATTGATAAACTTTGCTTTTTAAGCACTGCACAACTGAGTTGGATTTCCTCAAAAGTTTTAATAAAGCTATTATCAATTAACAAATGTATTTTTGATTAAACTTTAACCCTTCTTAAGATACGAATAAATCTCTATCTATTTTTCTTCCTGAACT
Organism: Battus philenor; assembly: GCF_028537555.1. Taxonomy (NCBI): domain Eukaryota; kingdom Metazoa; phylum Arthropoda; class Insecta; order Lepidoptera; family Papilionidae; genus Battus; species Battus philenor. The sequence goes on from NW_027181684.1 coordinate 11,106,292, forward strand.
ACCATAACGGCACTTTCTTGCGCACCATAAAATCCATTAGACTATATAATAACGTATGTTTCCATGCAAAGAAAATCAATTCGAAACATTTTTTGTAATTTTTAATTTATACCGACTTTATAACATTGGTACACGTACCAACGTTATTAAAAGGATAATAACGTTGAAAATATTCAGCAAGAATTTCCAACCCACCTCTGTGTGAAATCCGGGCGAATTAAATCAGTGTCCACTGGAAACCGACTCTCCATACCCGGGTAATCCGGTTAGTCCGGGCCGCGCTGTGAAAAAGAGCTGCGGATTTTTGCGGTCTGATAAATTAAACTTACTTTTGAGAAGGGCCAGCGCGAGGAAAAAACTCGTTAATAAGGTATTGAGATTTGATATCTACACCGCGGCGCGTTCCAAACGGTATTTAATATTAATTTAACATATCTTTACTCTTGCACATGTTTTCTTTTACCAAGGTAATATCAACGACTTTACTTATCTGAAAGAGTACTGTGTTTTTAGAAAAAAATTGTCTTACTACATCAAGTATGGTACACGGCATTTGATATGGCACATCGAAATATTTTATTTACACTATTAATTCTAACTTTCATACCATCATCAACAACATGCCTGTCAAAATATCCAGTAGTTAAAACGTTTAGTTTTATGAAGTACTTTTTTTCGATTGTACAATTTCTCCACGTGCCAAATCACATGCCGATATTATCGTAACAATACCGCTTCGAGCAGTAGTAGTCTAGTGGTAGAGAACTAAAACTTGCGATCGTAGGTCGCAGGTTTGATTCCCGATATCCAATTTTATATAATTCATTCTTCGTATATAAATTAAATGGGATTGTCACCGCCCACTAACAAGTTTCCAGAGAATAAGCAGCAGCGCTCTCTGCGTACCATAATACCAAACTGCGATCGCCAATTCACTTGCCATGCGTGGAAATTATGATATATACCCCCATAGATATCTTTGGAGGAGGCTTATGTGGCCGTCTATGGGCTAAAACAACAATCTTTGGTGTTTAAACATCATCAATGTAACTCGTGACACATACTCACCACAAGGATTACTTACCTCAAGTAAACTAACACTCGTTACCTCGTCAAAAAATGTTAAAAGACCGCAATTTCCCACTCGTTCGTTGATAGAATTTATTAAAAAGAAACACTTTTCTAAAAGACTCAGTTTTATTCATATTATAATCAATGTTTGATAATTTATAGTGACCCTTATATAAATCATAGGAAAAATGTCTTAAAGAGGAATCAAGTTTTATCTTTAGAATCAGAATCGTTAAAATCAGGCTTGAATCCCTTATAAGGCATCATTCGACTTAAATCTACAAGAATTCCAAACGCGATCCAATCTTAAAAGAACCTACAATAAATTCAGACGGTTTTTTTTGTTATCACTTTTACAATGTCTTTAATACAGTAAAGGAACAATTAATTCCCAAGCTCTATTATCACTTAAAAATTCTTCACATTTTAATAGTATATTTTCATATTTTTGTACGATAAGCTTTTTAAGTTTAATTCAAGAAAGTAAATAAGTTTATTTTTATGTAAGTCCAATTTTTTTCTCTGATTAGCATAGCAAATTTATTAAAAGTTAATTCATATGTTTACTTTTTCAATTTTTGGTTAAAAGGCTTTCCGATTTTATTACGAAGATAATTTATAAAATTATTTCTTGTCCATTTTTTATCGATCTTTTTTAAGTTTTTTTAACCGTTTTTTCTAATTTATTACAAGATTATCTATTATACTAGTTTATTTTTATGTCGTGCGATGAAATAAAAGTCTGTTTCCATTGGTCGTGAATTCACTCGTCGTACGGCATGCAGAGTTCCCGCCGCGAGGCTTAACAACTAATGAAATCTATAGATTGATTCGAAGCAAATGTAGCCTGAAGGCTCATTTAACGATGTTTTTCAGCAAACTTCACGAGATCATAATGAAAACGCAATCGAAATGCGAGCTCCATCGAGTAAAAAAACGTTTATTGCTTGAAATTCCTAGGACATTTGTAAAAATTAACTTTCCGCACTCCGTTTAATTTGAATTTGAATTTGAATAGAGAAATAATTACATACATCACCGTCGTCGAGCAGCAGAAGATTGAAACTTACGATCATAGGTCGCGGGTTCGATTCCAGGTATACAATCTCATTTAATTCACACTGTACATTAATTATATAGAATTGCCACTGCTCACGAACAAGCTTCCAGAAGATGGGTAGAAGCGTCCTCTGCTAAGCCAGGCTATTATGGTATATCCTCTATTTCAAGAGGAAGTTGAAACGACGACGCAATGATATTGTCATAGAAATCTTTGGAAATAAAATTAATCATATGAAGTCTATCGATGTTATGTATATATGTACAAGTAAATCGTTTAGCAAAAGAGCAAACAAATTTTTTTAACAAGAACCGCTGCGATCTCTGCACAAAGCTCTGTAGGACTTCATAATATCGTTAATTGCATCGCTATCATTCAATCCAATAAACATTCCAATATCCGATGAACGAAGAAGATTAAATTGACTAAAGTACAGTCGCGAACAATCTTTTTTAAAATACAAATCTTTTGAGTATTTTAGGAGTAGATAACCTTAGAAGTAGATATGTTCGTTATTCTAAATAAAATAAAAGATTATTGTATGAAGTAATCCGCATGACTGTTCCATATGGAATACTTGCATAGTCAGTTACATAGCTATTTATACAAATGCAGGAATAATATAACGAAAGTTTCCTACTGTCGCTCGGAACATGAGTTATATATAGACTCGTTGCAATTGTTTTTGTCTATGGCTGCGTTGTTGGGGCCCCTCGTGCATGGCCAGGAACTTTTTTTACAAATTATTTTTTTCACGTAATTGTTTTATATCTGTACTCATCGTTCACGCCTCTGAATGTCTTTCATTCATTCCTCTGATTTACTTAACATTAACTTTCATTACTTTCAATAGATTTCCTCCATGATCCCCTCACTTCCTTCGCCTCCCCTCCAGCCATTACTCGAAACCCGCCGTCTGTCAACCAAGTGGTTATTCTCGCTTTGTTTGATGTGTGAAAAAAATTAAAGAAATAATATTTTATTTTATTTTACAATTACATACATTTTACTTTTCTTTGAAATATTATTAAACTATTTTCAGCTATTTACGTACAACAATATTTAAAAGAAACTACTTTTATATATTATTTCAACTCACAAAGTTTTCAGTTATTATTTATAATTGTTGATTTATTTATAAAATAGGTAAATGGGTTAATTTTTCGCTTAATCAAAAGCTAATAAGTGATAGTAATTTCTTAATTTATTATACTAACGAGCTGTGCCTGCGACGTTATCTGCGTGGTATTTAGTTTCGTTTTTTTTTTCAAATAATTTTTCTAATATATAAGTAGACTAAGTTGGTCTTTATTACACCAGTTACCTGCCAGTATAAAGGCCGTCAAAATCGGTCCAGCAATTTCAGAGATTAGCCCGAACAAGCAGACAGACAAAATTAAGAAAACTAATTTTAGCATATGTACCGTACTCGTATATATATATATATATATATATATATATATATATATATATATATATATATATATGAACATATAGTAAAAAGCAGGAATTTTAAATGTATAAACAGACACTCCAATTTTTAAACACGTATTATATTAATTCTATGGTATTGTTATATCATAAAGTGAAATGTTTACGGTTTTAATAAAATTAAAACAATTTTCTTTTATAATTATTATCAATGCAGAATAGAAGGATTGAAAAAAAAATTAACGCGTGCTGGTCGCGACTGTACGTCGCGTAGTATCAGTTGAAAAGCACAGAGGCATTTTATAAAAGCTACTTCGCTTTTGCACCGTTCCATCCCTACCACTGCGGACCAATTCGAATATTGACGTCGTATTCATCCGATATACATTTCGCTCAACAGGTTTGCTTGTATAAGTATGAATACGATTCATCTTCGCAACATAAAGTTTATAATTTGTTTGAAGTTTTCAATTTCAAGTTTTCAACTTATGCTTTCAAATGCTTGCCTTTAGCGTAAAGGCGGGGATACGAAAGCATGTCCTTTCCGTTCAGCACAATATCATCATCATTTCAGCCAAAGGACGACCACAGCTGGATACAGGTATTCCTCATATACTTCCAATAGGACCGGCAGGAATCCAGCGTCTCCCAACGACTATTAACAAAATCATCTGTTCAACTTGTGGATAGAATTACTACACTGGGCTGGCCGAATCTTAAGGCCCGGTTCTGCCAGCGTATGCCATATGGCCTACCACTTCAACTTGCAACTCCGTTGATTTATGTCGATTATTTTCATTCGTCCACAGATCTCTATTTCTGGTTTGATTTTATAGAGAAATCCCAACCATAGCACTCTCCATGGTTCCGTCCAACACACGCTCGCTGAATTAGATAGACCAGGCAAGAAATCCGGTGTCCATGAATTTAGACAAGACATTTTTATATCAGTAGAAGTATCGGCTATATTAGTAAAGAACTAATAGTCGCATAAAAAGCTCGTTTACTTTTGTAAAAGCGTCATGGTATATAAAGTAGCCGCCAATCTGGATATGAAGAAGGCGCTCAAAGATGTAGTCGACAAAACGGTGGCAATGAATTTCTCAAATAAATAGCGGGTATTCTCAAAATATATGGGATATTCTCTTTCTGTCTGTCATAGAAAGAGACTAAAGGAGAGGCTAAAGTTTTAAAGAGAAGACCACGGAACGCCCACCACCCTCAACGTGGACAAAGAACTTCGTTAAGGTCATCCAAAGAGGCTAGAAGTTGGCCGCTATCAACGATTCTAAAGAAAATCTCTGGGAAAGATCTATCTCCAGCAATCGATGTCTAAAAGCTGGAATGACAATGATGAAAAAGGGTATCGCGTTTCCTAGGAATAAGATGGGTCAGATGGGGACAGATCATTATTGATGAATCATTAAATAATTGCAGCTTACACTCTTTTGAAAGCTAGTAAGGAAGTTTAAATGCATTTTGAGCCGTCTACCATATTTTAGACAATTTTGGAAAAAATATTTACAAATTTAAAATTATTGCTTTCTGCGTGGTAAAACTTTGAAAAACAAGCTTTTATTTTATTTTAAAGTTGTCTTGCTAATCATTAAATTGCTGTCTGGCAAAAGTTGTCTGGTAGAGATCGCCTCGAGGGATAAGACCGCCTCTTGTACCATATGAATTGCTTCTTTTTCATCTTTTTATAGTTATTATCTATGGCGTACAAAAAAGTGTAAATAAATAAATTGCAAATTGAAAAACAGATGATCGCTGTGTCTTATGCTTTTGGGGTGAAGGTTACGTACCCGCGGTACAGCGGTATCGGTAGCATTATTTCACTGAAATGTTTAATTAAATTGCCTTTTCAGCTGCTTATACAAGTTTTCGCTGATACATGGTACACGTGGACTGTGATTTTTATTCTCGTGGTAGACAAATTAATGATATATTTGTATGATATCAAAGAAATTTGAAATCGAACAGAAAAAATCATACTCTTAATAAAAACGATAAAGTATATATACGACCGTTTACGAATTCACGTAGCGAACCCGATTTCCATCGAGAAATAATACGTCCCTCCGGATGACGGTTATATTACTGGCTGCGTCCAATCAAAGGCAACAGTGAAAAATGATGTCGAAAATTAATATAGGAAAACTTTTCGCCCTTGATAAATGACATCGAAGGCCCGTTGGAACCGGAGATGATGTGCCTCGGTACTTAAAGTAATTTTATATATTACTAGCTGATCCCGCAAACGTTGTTTTGCAAAAAAAATTAAAGTTTTTAATTAACAAATGTAAGATAAGGGTTGATCGTAGAGGGGTGAAAATTTAGGTTTATATGTATTTTTGTATGCTGTATCATAATAAAATAAAAACCAAAAAAATGTCTAAAAAATTAAAAATAAAATTTAGGGGTGGACCACCCTTATCACTTAGGGATATGGAAAATAGATAGTAGCCGATTCTCAGACATACTGAATACGCATGTAAAATTTGGTAAAAATCGGTCAAGCCGTTTCGGAGGAGTTCAAGTTCGAACACCGTGACACGAGAATTTTATATATTAGATTTTTCATCACATTTTATTAATATTATATGACTTATTCAAAAAGCTACACAATATAATACAAATCTACACTACGCATACGTGACGTACATCTGCAAATGTTTGGAACATTACAACTGCTGACTTACAAATTACAAACACATACAGTGCTACAGCACAGGCCACTCGTGCACAATGTGGATGAGTAAAAGGTATTACAAGTTTATTATATTTACCTATCTCTATTCTTTATATATATCATTGCAGATTTTAAGCCTTATAGGCGTTATTATACAGCTGAGCATGGGTAGCACAACGGTAGAGCACTGAGACTTACTATCGCAGGTAGCAAGTTCGATTCCTGGTGCCATATAATTCACACTTTGTGCATTAATTATATAGGATTGCCACTACTCACTTACAAGCTTCCAGAGGATAGGCAGCAGCGTGGTCGCCAACCCACCCGCCAAGAAATGGTGATTATGATATATCCCGTATATTACTGTAAGTGCAAGAGGTTTAAAAACAAACGCTTTGCAACTTTATACGCGGTGAAGATTTTTATATCAATAGACAAACGGCCAGTGTCAAAATACACGGTTCATTATATTAATATATTTAACATAATAAAAATACTTATTTACTTATATTATATATAAAGTTAAATACTACTTACATAATCTAACGAGTGCCATTGTAAATAGGAACTTCCTCTTTTACTAATTGTCAAAGTTTAACTTATTTTTCAGTCTGTTTTTTTTAATGTTAACTTTGTTAGCACAAATATCGTATATATACCTGAATGGTTAAATTTGCTATTTTCCGGTAAAAATCGTAACTATCTATTTATATATTTTAATTATTATCATTATTAATTAAATAATTATAAAAAGGTGTATTAATTATTAAATAAATAAATAAAAAACCTTTAACATGGTGTTAAATAAAGAAAGAGAAATCAAGATGGCTACGAACGGAGTTTCGCTGAGAGATCAAATTAGAAATGAGAAGCTCCGCAAAATAACCAGTCACGTCGTAGCTCGAAGAATTGCTCATCTGAAATGGCAGTAGGCGGGACACGGCGCTCATTTAGTTGACGGCTATTGGAGCTGAATGGTCAAGTTACAACCACAAGACGGTAGACGCTAGCTGGGTAGGCTACACACTAAGTGGATCGTCGACATAATTAAGGTTGAAGGCAGTCGCTGGACGCGGGCATCATAAGACTGGTCATCGAGGCGATTTTTGGGTAATGCCTGTGCCTTACAGTACTATATTTGCATCTATCAGCTGATAAGAAGAAAAAGAACATGACATTTGTAGAACTTTTCCATACGAGAGCTTTAAAGACGCTGCGTTAATATCAACTAGTTTAGATTATCTAATTAATAAACTAATTACATAAATTCACTTTACAATTCATTACACGGAAATACGCCATCTTAAATTTATTTTTAATCTTCACAACTTTGTGATGAGTTTTTCAAACAAATAAAAAAAAAGTAGAAAGTTATAATTTTCGTGATTATTTTTCTTCGCTGCGCTTCGTTCGAACTAATTTGATTTTAAGTCATCTAATTGTATTCGGTAATGAGTTCAGAATTTCGTTTCGTAGATAAATTAATATGAGTTCGATTGATATTTATATACGTTATATACAAAGTTAAAGCCAAATCAACAATAAATACAATATGATTTAGCTAAAAATGTAAAATCTTTAAAGGTGTGGATCTATAACTCATTATTCAACAAAAAAAAACATTAAACCTTTTACACGTATTTCAAAGCACTGTATAAAGTTAACACTCTTAAATAAGTTTCATTAATTTATTTTTTTCTTTTGGAATACGGAAGACTAATTACTTCTAGCAATAACTTCTACAAAGTCTGCAGGAACAAATAGTAAACAATAATACATTTTCATATGTACACTACGGTATTTATTATTTCTGAAACATTGATTTTTTGGATAGAATCGATGTATGTATGTACCATAAATTAATTGATATCAAATGAGCTATTCACACACATATATTCACCTCTTTAAAGATTTTACACCTATAACCAAAAACTAAGATGCCTGTAAGTATTAGCTTGGGAATATTGCTTCTGCTGTAGCGCAAGCCTTCACCCAAAGAGCAGTGTAAACCATTACATAAGCTACATCTTTGAAGAAAGAAAATACATTTTATTCGGACGCTTCACAGAGACTATAGAAATAAACGTAAAAAGGTTCTGCCTTACAAGGCGATGGGAGCTGGTGGAACTGGCCGGAACGAAGCGATAGAGATAATATACTGCGACGTAACACATATGCGGACTGCTCTTTAAGTTTTATGAGTTAACTTTAGCACGGGAATCCTTTTACGTAAAGTACAATAGAGCGCGCTACACGCGGCACGGACTCATATTTGCAACTGTACTAAAGTTTTACCTAATTTAGTTTGTTATTGTAAACTACACGAGCAGCTCCTTGACGTGATAAGAATTACCTTCGTAGATTACACAACTGCTTTTTGTGTGGTCATTTTTGTGCGTTTTTTATAAATGTAACTGACGAATTTATAAACAGAAAATATTAGTACGTAAAATCTTTGTGGCTAATATATATATATATATATATCTACAAATGAGGGAGAAAAATGGTAATCGAACAATATTAGGTTAGAAAGATGCAAGTTTTGATATTAACAGAGGATGTCACGGGGATTGTCAGATTTGCGATGTACGACGAAAACAAGTGTTTTTTGTTTAATTAAAGTTCTTGGTTTAAATCAAATGTATTCACTTTCACATCCCCACATATAAGCGTCCAGTTAAATAATAGTCGACGCAAAAACTGATTACCAATTTAGTGATAACTGAAAAAGGTCATCTCTGATCGAATGGGAGGGAGTCATGTGGTCTTCAAGTGACGAAAGTGATTTTTAACCAGTTTATCACAAGAAAGTTCGCATTTTGATAAATTACAAAGAAAATTGGATAGCATGTTTTAGCAATTGCTAGTTATTCAATAATATTTTTATTTATTTTCTACGTGAGATTGATTTTTTACAGTTATTTACAGTTAAAAAAAAAGAATTCTACGTTGAGTAAATAATTGTGTGGAGTTATTCGTGAAGTTTTTTTTTTGCTTTTATGCCTATCGGGTACAATATTTTACAGGCGTTGATATGCGACTTGCATCTTGAAAAATGGTAACTAAGTTATATTACGCCTGTAATTTTGGTTGTAGTGGTTTTAAAACCGTGAGAATGCTTCGCAAGATTTTTTATGTACAGCATATACCTGTCAACCAAGAGTGGTATAGAGATAACTAACAGATGTGTAATAATCTTGATAGAAAAAATAATACGGAACATAATAAAATACTTTACGTACTTAATAAACACAGTCACCATCTGTCCACTTTACGGATGGAAGTCATATGCTGTGCTTGTCCGTGGTCTCCATTCTAGAACTCTAAGGTATACTAAGAAATTAAAAGTATACAAATACTGCGAATACAAGACAATACAATACTGATAAAGTACATACTTTAAGAATTTTAGCGTTTAGATATACTTTCAAATGGCTGTCTAGGTGCATTGGTCTGAGTATATATCCAAACAGTCATCATGATCACTAACATTATTGTTTTAGCCATAAAGCTTGAATAGCTTACCACAGGACAGGTAGGAAGCGACTTAGATCCAGTATCTTCCGACCTAAACATGGTCGTATGTCCAGCTTGTGGCTGGACTTCCAACGCTGCAATTGCCGGTCCAAAATCTCTAACTAAAGAATTACGGTAATCTAGTTCAAAGATGTTTTAACTAGTAAAATTACTGGTTAGCAGATTAAATATCAGAGATAACTCTTGGAAGTAATGGAGAGAATTATGCTCGAAGCTTCGCTATGAGATCGAATGAGAAATTAAGAGATCTGCAGAAGAAATAAAGTAAACAACGAAGGTCGAAGAGCTGTTCATACACGATGACCGTTAGGGTCGAAAGGTTCTTTGTATTCGAATACAGTCCACGAGCCCGTACCCGGGGCATGTGTAGACCCCATCTAGGTAGACTGTTGACATTGTTAAAGTCACGGAAATTCGGTGGATATGGGTAATACAAGACCGGTCATTGAGAAGGCCTAAGTCTTGCAATGGCTGATGTGTTCATGATGATGACTTACTAAGTTGTAATTTAAATTTGACAAAATAATCCGTTATTTCTTTTACACGAAAATTCTTTGATATTATCGCCATTTAACCGTAGGTCTTCCATTTAAATGTAAAACACTATACCAGCCCCGAATTGATTATAAAAATAAAAAAGCACCGAGAGACTTCTTTAAATTTTAAGCGGATTTCCGATCCGGCACCGAGTCCGTGACGGCCGGTTCATTAAACATCACTTAGCTTGAATAAATACGGTTCTTCAAACATTCCGTTGGCGTTCGCAGCAAATTAAATCGAACGCACGGCTCTGCGGACGACGAAGCGCGCAAACTTCATTTTCACTTGAAGTGACGATGTAGAACTTCGCTGCAATTAAAAATATAGTTTCATGAAATGGACTGCAGTTTAAAAGTAATGAAAAAAGTTACGAAACTAAGATCAAGTCTAGATATTTCTTTGCGAAAAACCCACACAAGACTTGGAAACCGTTGCACGCGTGAGAACTTTCAAAAATAGACGGCCAAAAGACAGTGAGAAACTCAATAATATACACACTCTTTACTTTTTCAATATATTCAAATGAGCTGATTCATCATATAAAAACTTTATAGCAATTCCCAATCGCCTTGCTTAAACTAATCGCACTGAAATATGTAACATTAATTAATATTTTCTAGTGAAATGCTCCAGCCCAATAACTTCTGTCATTAAACATCTGCAGAGATAGTAAACAGTTATTAATTTTCTTGTTTCTTTTTTTAGCTGATGGATGCCCACTGCAAGGAATAGGTCTCCCCAAAGATCATCTCGACGTCCGGTCCTGCGCTGCTCGCATACAGCAACTTTCCATAACCTTAACTATGTCCTAGCTAGTGGAGCGTACGTCTACCTGCTCGTGGTCGCTATTCGAGGACCTTTCAGCCCCAACGGCCATCGATTCCACGAGTGATGAGCCCCACCTGTTATCAATTCAGGCAGGCAATTGTTCGAGTTACGTCAGTGTCCTTGTTTCTTCTGTAGTTCTTCTGACTTCTGATTTAATCTTGCAACGAAACTCATGAATAGTTGATTTTATTATGTAATAATCCTTATTTTAAATACGGGTTTTTTTACAATGTTATGATAACGATATTTATTATTACTAAAAGCATTGATGTTTGAATAAGTTGTACTATACATAGAATTACAACAATTAAGCTATAATCTTACTCTCTTAAACCTTTTACACCTATAAGTAAACATATATGCATGTAAATATTAGCTTGTGAATGTTGCTACTGCTTCGGCGTAAGCCTTCTCCCAAAGAGCGATATAAACCGTTACGTAAGTTCGGACAGTTACAAGGCGAAGAGTTATCGCGCCGACAGAGTAAATTAGTTGAGCGTAACACAATCTTAACAAGCGCTGCTTATCAAGTAGCTGCAATGCAACCAGTGGCGTATCCCGCCGTTCATTAGCTAATTCTTGAGTAACTCTGCCCTGCCGAGTCGACGGAGAAGAAACGTAATGGCGTTGGCAACTTGACACTGGCGCCGGCGCAACGTGCGACCAGAAGCGGGAGCGATCATAATATACGTAAAATTGTTTTTAAAAAAATGAATATAATATTCTTTATAACAATTAAATATACATAAAAAAAAACAAAAAGTTTGATCATCAATGTGCAATAGATTATTGCGCTTAAAGTCACTATCAAATTAAAGAAATTTCTGAGCAAAAGCAATCAAATATTTACTATATAATACATTTACATTATCATCGATTAAAACTATAACAATTGTTCTTTACTATTTTATATCAGAAAGGTGAGAATATAGTCCGTGGCGTTGTAAGATAGGCTGTTCCAAAACATTTCGCTTTTCATATAAATTACAATTTGCGACTTAACTAAATACAATGTATATATCTATTTAATTATATATATTTAATTATATATATATATATATATATATATATATAAATATCTATATAAATATATATATATATATATATATATATATATATATATATATATATATACATTTTGCACTTTACAGTTTTTTTCACGTTACTGAACTTAGACAGTTTTGGAGAGGATTTACCGCTATGGTGTGGCATGGGTGGGCCTGAATTAGAAGGCTCGACTACATAGTCAAGGTTGAAGGAAGTTGCTTTATATGAGCAGCGCTAGACCCATCTTTGGGGAAGGTATATCTAGCAGTGGGCGTCTATAAGCTGATACGTTGATGATGTCAACCTGACTGCGTCGTAAAATCATTTTATTGTGACTTATTTATAATAAGTTAAAGTAACTAACTGCCCCCAATAGATTACGTACCAAAACTATGAAAAACATACTTTACTCATAATAAATAATAAACATATTTCACTCATAATAAATATTATTTGAATAGATACTTTTATTTGAGGACATCTTAATGGTTATCTTAATGTCTTTTTAGTAATATTCAACGTTCAGTGTTAACTTGTGTTATTTTTACTCTTTGATTTGTATAAGAAAAGACAAGTTTTACTTTTACTATTTCAATTGCAGTATATACATTTTAATATTCTTTCTTTATAAGTGTTCTTGTATACTTTTCCTGCCTCAATAACAATAAAAAAAAACTGAAAATAGCTGAAATAGTCTAGCAGTTGTCAAGCTTTACGCTTAGAAATATATTTAACTATTTATATTTATATATAAACATTATACTTTATGCTTTAACAACTGTCAAATTGTTTCAACTACTAACTGAAAAGGTGATGTTACACGCTAGCTCGTTTGACTTGTACCAAATGATAATTTATGGTCGGAAGCTAGGACAGGGACGTGGCAATTAGCCGCCTTAACGAACGCTTGAAATAAATATCATTTCGTGATTAATGTTACACTTTGATAAATATGTTGATATTAGTCATCGGCGTGTTGCGGACGCTGTGGGCGGCCGCGGGAAAAATGACGGTCGTTACTAAAAAGGCGTTTAAAAGAGTTGAGAATAATGTGACCTATATTTTTATCTGTAAACCTTTTTACCTATGACAGATAATTTATATGTACTCCCGTGGGTGAAGTTTAAATGCTTAATTACAGACACATTTTATTACTTTATATCATCTGTTAAAAGCCATTGTATAGGTGAATACTAAAATGTATTATCTAGTTAATTTAACTAATTTATTTAAAAAAACTGCAAGTCTTTTACAACGTGAAGAATTTTTAGCAGGTATTTGATATGATTGATGTTATGGTGGTAGCCGATATAGACTTTGTGCGCTTCATCTAAATCTAGCTCACGGAAACAGAGGTCCGCGAGCTATATTCCAGTTACATTGGTGATGCAAGGATTTTTATGTGGTTATAAAGCTTAATAATAAATTTCTATACTAATACAGTAAGAAAGTATGATTTGGATGTAATAATAAATACTGTGCAAGTGTTTAAGGCTCTATTCAGAGCGCGTTTGGAACAATCATAGCTTTAAGTTGATCGGTGGCATTAAGGAGAGTATAATCCTATTCTAGTTCTAGATATCTAATTTCTATTAAAGTGCATTCTTCTGGAATTCTTCTTACGTTGTACAAAAGTGATCAATAATCCTGTTATAGTAATAAAGTCAATAAATTAATAAATAGTTGATAAACCACATATTCGCGTGTTATAAACATAGGGTCATGTTACTTTGAAACTTTATCAATTTTATTACTTGGCAGAGTTTGGTTAACTTTAAAATATATTATATTAAAACCAAATTGCTATCGAATTTTAGGAAACCAAATAGATTATATCGTTTTAATCTAAAACTAGATCTTGGCGTATATCCAGCTCTAACGTACCAGACGACTTTAAAATCTATTCCATTAGGAACTGAGTCTTATGAGAAAATCTTTAGTGTATTAAATTGGAAAAACTAACTTCGTCTTGGACCTTTATTTACGGAGTAACGTCTAGAAGGATTTTTTATTTTATGTAACAAATTCTTATTAGTTTTGAAATTTAAATGTAGTTTATCTGAATGATTGAAGTAATAACTGTCACAATAAAATCTACGCACATATCACACAACTATTAAATAGCGGAACTTAACCCACTGTGAAGTCGACTCTCTTAAAAAAAAGGTTTTGTCATATGCGATTAGCCTTCAAGAAAGTCATCGCATTGATTGAGATAGCACTTTTAGCGACGCTGCCATAATAAGGAACACGAAGAAACATTGAAACGGATCGCACTTCGAGTAACGCCGTCGCAATACGACACCATATATTATTCCTGAATACGTACAAATGACCACATAATTTTGTAAATGTTAACATATGTTAGAGTTAAGATAGAGAATTTAGATACAAAGAACCTTAGGGTTGGTGAGAAGTTATCTGTACTAATTAAAATTAAAACAAAATCGTGTGAAGTAGACCGTATGGCTGTTCCATACGAAAAACTATTAAAAAATGCTTAAATTTAGAAATTGATATAGCTTTTTAACATCTGCGAAAATAATATTATGAAAGGTTCTCACAGTCGCGCTGCGTATAACTACAGCTCTTGGAATTTTACTCGAAGTCCATCTTCTGTCAAGAAAAAAATTGTTCTTTTCCGCTTAAAACAGGTTCAAGTGACAGTTGCAAAAGTATTATTAAAATTAGTATAAATATTACGATTGTTCAGCCGTTCCACATAAAGATAAATGAATACTGCTCATCTCACTCGCAAAAAGAAACTGATTTAACTAAATGCAATTAAACCATACGCTGTTACTATCCATTACACAAGGCACGAATCCATTCCTTGTCTTAATCAGCTTAGTTCCAAATCTGAAGGTACAATCGCATCAATGGAATGCAACACGGAACGCCACTCAGCACAAACCAACAGATCGGCTTGTAACCACGAAAATGTTGCATAAGCGCTTGCGATTCAATCAAGGAAATTACTATTTGGAAATATCAGAAGCATGCCTGATAGAACTCATCAAATATCTTCGAAAATATATATTCCTTTAGTACATTTTATTAGCAATAAGAAGTAAATGGTTAATGTCGGTTATTTATATATTTATACCCCTCTCTATACGATACAGCGTCTCAGCAGATGATCACTGGAAGGCATAGGCTTCCTTCAAAAATATCTTTGGGAGGATATACCATAATCGTCCTGCTTGGCAGGTTGACGATCGCAGTGTGGTATTACGGTACGTAGAAGGCGCTAATGCCACTCCTCTTGAAGCTTGTATATGAGCAGTGTCAATTCTATATAACTAATGAACAAAGTGTGAATTGTATATGACTGTCCCGGGAATCGAAGCCGCGACTTACGATTACAAGTCTTAGACCTCTATCGCTGGGCTCTTACGGCTCACGTATTTGAATACACTCCCATGTAATGTGTCTGAATTATCAGTGTAATAATTGAAGAAGTTTATTAAAGAAAAAAACTTGTGAAAAACTCTATTACAGTGTTGACACCTATCCTTACGTTGTAACTCACTTTTGAAAGTAATGTCTTCATTCAACAAAACTTGCATCGTATATCTTCAATGCTTATTTTTCACGTTAACTAAAACTGTACTTTGTTTAATAAAACGTGTATCCCAAGTATATTCCTTTGATGTCATTAAAAGTTTTAAGAACTGGCCCGCACGAAATATAATATATATATGTGTGTGTGAATATTTATGTATGTGTATATAAATATATATATATATATTTATATATATATATACATAAATTCGTTAATAGAGCTCTTTGCTAATCTTTACTCACAAATAAATTCACATACAAATCATTCTATCATTTATTTTCACAAATTGGCGGCAACTGAAAAAAATATATATTTCTACGTTATTCCATAATTACGTAGAAATCTATATTTTAAGTTGTTGTTGTTGCTGCTGCTCCACCCAATGCTTTTATTCACATCGGTGATCGGTAAAAGCAAACTGAAGTCTATCGTGGCTTGACGACTGAAACAGCAACGAAAATCTTCACTCGTGTATATCCATTTATAATAATATAATTTTCTCGTGTATATCCATATATACACGAGAAAATTTTGTTCATATTAATTATGAAGATTTTCGTTGCTGTTCAGTTCAACGGGACAGCAAGCAAATGCGTGCACCACAGTCTAGTCCACCGCTGGGTCACATATGCACGAGTGACTCCCTTCAATATCACCAAATGTTTTATTTCATTTTAATGGTCTCCGTTTTCAGGGTCCACACGTACTACACCCTTAGCTGATTGTGGGAAAGACACATTTACATTTTTAATAAATTTTTCACGTTTCTTTAATTCCTCTCTTCTTCCAGTCTTCACATAATCGTTCATTCACTCCTCTAACATATATCACATAATCTAACATTCTTATATATTCTAAATTTCCTTCTTTTCATCACCTTTTATCCTCGCCTATATTATCACAGTCTAGATTCATTCGCAACATTACAGTCTATTTTATTAAAGCTTAAGTTATTTATTTTTATTACAGTTGTATATTTATCACAGTTCTTTGGTTTTTCTTTATTTCAATATTTTTATTTGCATTTTTCATTTTATAACCTTATTCTGTTACTTTTATTGCTCTTGTACGTTTTTATACTTGTTTAAATAATATCACATGTTTGAAGCGACGGATTGTGTCAAATTATATTGAAATTCGACATTAAAGTTTTAAATCCTATATTTGTCATTTTCACAGGCGACGAAACATTGATCTATTTTTATATTCTTAAAACCAAAGCAAAAAGATGGATCTGTAGATGCTACACTTGTATCAGATGTCGGATTTCAAGTTACGACTAAAATGCAACACGAAACGGGTTAACTAACTTCACTACAACGAGCGGCCCGTTTGCCGTGCGACTGTGGAAAACGTTAAAGATACTATTCCCGCAGGTGTGTAGATAGTCAGGTAACTTCAAGTAACCTTTTTTTTCGTGGGAAATCCTGCATTGGATACCACTCTTCCGCTGCGGGGACAACGAAAGGGCTATGTCGGAATCGTACCGGCTAAAACCCCACGGTCTTCTTGAACGCCTTTTGTTAAAACCACGGGAACGCTTTCACATATTACATCAGTTTCAACGGCGGCCTAGTGCCTCAAATCTTTAGACTAGAGCTGGAGTCACCCATTAGTTATAAATACGCGAGATTTAGTTCGTGTGCCAGTGCAAACGTGCGGCGGTTCACCCCGAATCCGTCGTTGAAGGGAGCGGTATAACCCCCTCCGATGTCCAGGTCTCTGACTACGGATGAGGAGCTCAGAGGTTCTTTCTCTCTCTCTCTCTCTCTCTCTCTGCAGCCTACTTCTGCAACATCACTTATTCGCAGAAGCTTATACCAGTGCTCCATGACTGCCCTAACAAAACTTGGTAACGATAGGTTATTCCCATGTCGGCGAGTTCTCGGCGCAGCTCATTCCATGCTGTATGGTGCATGCCTCAAGCATGTACAGCATGGAATGAGCCATGTAACCATATCTACTTCATGTAATGCAATCACAGGTATTCGGTTCTCTTTTCCTCCCAACTCCATTTTAAAATCACAAAATATTTTACAATATATTGGCGAGAAAATAAAAAAAACAAAGTATCACATAAAAATGACAAATTCCAGAACAGATTCGAGCACTTCTGTTGAAAACTCCTTTTTAATAGTCAAAGGTTTAATAATATGATTATCATATTTAACCAGCTCGATGATGGAGACCACAGACCCGCAAGAGCAGCATAGGGCGCCCAACCATGGTTGACAGAAGACTTTGTCAAGGTCGTTGGAGGTGGTTGTAGGCCAATTCCAAGTGGTCTTATTGGAAATGGGGAGATCTACATAGGTTTGACAGGATCAATAAAAAACACTTTGAATTTAAATCCCCTATATTTAAAGCTATAACAAAGGAAGTCGTGAGATTATCACAAGTATACATATCTCCTATTGTTTAATAGTTTTTTTTTTATTAGTAAACAATAACTGACTTATGTTCTATTTGCTGGCAAATAAGTTTACAAACGGACAAAAATTAATACAAAATCCAATGTTACAAATTTACATAAAATTTTACAGTTTCAATGTTACTAGGAATCTTTTACAATTTACAATTTTATAGTTAAGCACAACAATACAGAGAGTCGAAGGACATATTTTTATTTATTTCATATATTTTTTACAATGTTTCAATATAATAATTATTTTTTCAACACCTTAAAACAGTTTAGGACGCTTTCACACTAGGATTAATATTGGAAACAATTCATGTGTGAACGCTAGTGTGAAAAGGCCTTAAATTGGGTGCTTGTACCAACAAGATGTTCACAATGCATTAATAACAGATTAAATTAGATTCTTGTCAATATGCTTATCGGTAATTGGTAATCATTTGTCAAATAAACGGAACAAGGCTATAATTGTTAATTACTAGTAATATAATAATATCGGGCGAAATCATAAAAAAAATTATTTCATTCAATTTTAATTTTAAAATTATTTGAATTGATAAAATAACTATGACAATACAAAATGTACAAATAAAATGTATTCCATCCCTTTAGATCGATAATGAGGTAACTCTCGATCAAATAACCGCCTACACTCGGCAATGATTAATAACGGTAGGTGGCAGGTGGGTGTCTAGGTAGACAGGGGGGGAGGTCTATCGTCCTCTCCGTTCCATCAATCCGCTGTCAACGGCGCTCATGCTCTTATTTCCTCAACCCTCACCTCGCTGGCTTCCCAAGGAGCTGTACAGCTGTTTCGGTAGCATTATACTACGATAGTGTGAGTGGTAAACCAATGATGTCATAAAAAATCCAGTTATAAATCGAGATCTAATGGTCATATGCATATATATACCTTAAGTCCAAAAATTAGCTCATTATAAAAAGCACTTTTTTTTAAAAAATCCTTAGATTCAAATGAACGAGAGGGCTGATCGTGCGTAACTATTCTATCAGTTACTAATTGAAGCCACCTCTATAATGTCTCATTAAAATTACTTCGATAATATGCATAAGAACATAAGATCTCCGATTTTAAATGCAACAAGCAAAAACTGAAATTTGAATATAAATAAATAGATAGGCATTAGCCTTATATCGAATTACAAACGAAATTTAACGATGGGATTTATTTAATTATAAAATAATTCCAGTGGACTGTGTAAAAAACTGAGCCATTGTCAAACTGTTTAATACCAAATTCATAATGTATTGAAAATTTCAAAAGGACCATCTTTTGAAATTTTCATATTCAAATTCTTTTTAAGTGAGAATAACACTACCTACCACTATATTTTTGACCGCCTTTAATCACTAATTTTGAAGTATTCATTGAAACAAATATTCCAATTGACTGAAATAAATTAATTCGGAAATAAATTCAATTGTAGTTGTAAACTAACATCAATTACACGTTAAAACTTAAATTAAAACAAGGTAGATTTAGTACAATTTCCTGGATTATTAGAGAATTATTCCAAACGTTACATGTATAGCCTTTTCTAACCAGCAACCTACCGATTGGTAGTAATGTCGAATGGGTAGCGTTTGGGAAGCTTAATAACATCTGATCTAAAATACCGCAATATCTGAAAACGTTGCCGTTGTTGGTGGACAGATAAGATACGTGGTCGTAGAGGGCTGTACTCGGAGTTTCAATGCGAGATCCGCAAGAGAATCAAAGTTACCGATGTAGTTACAAAAATTGCCCGTCTGGAATGACAGAGGGCGCTGCATATCGCTCGAACAACCGATGGTCATTGGAGCCAAAAGGTTTTCGAATGGCGATCACAGGCCGGCAAGTGACCATATGGGCGAGGCCTATGTCAATACTGAGAAGAAGAATCTACCGATGACTAGACTATGAAACTACCAAACTGGTAACTACAAGCGAACAATTTCATGTGCACTGAAATAGCGACTTACTGTATAGATAATAAGAACAGTTTTCCTTTGACAATAACCCAGGTTTTCTACGTAGTCAACTATTGGTAAATATCCTTTCAGAGAGGTATATACTCCCTGATTTGCTGGAGCGTGTCGTGCTCTGTCGACTGCAGCAGACGCTCGAACGTTTCAGCCCCAACTTGGTTCTTCAGTGTTTCCAGCTGTGACCAGTCATTTATATTTTATTATCTAATCCAGTTAGTACATAATGTTCATACTGCTACAATTGCTAGATTTAAAAAATAACAAAGAGTGTTTTTGTGCTTTAGTTTTCTAAATATATTACAATGAAATAATATATTATTTTAAAAAATATACAGTCCGAAGGATTTCTTGTCCGAACTAGTGGATGTCTTGTCGTCAATAGATGTAGGGCTTTCTAAGCTAAATAAATTACAATTTTTTGAATTAAATCTAAAAGGTATTTTCACATATACTTTGATCAAAACTTTCATCTGATAGTGACTTACACAGCTCACGTAAAATCAAGTTCTCTTCAGATAACAATAATTATTATTTGGTATGAAATATATATGAAAAAAAGGAACGACGGGTAGTAATTAACTGCAGTACTTAGTGTAAATATATGTGTGGCAGTGAACATAACGCCCACCTCAGGATAGAAATAAATTTTATTTCAGGCCTGCCACATAGGCTTCATACTTAGATTTTAGACCAGACCTAATTCGATAACAAACAGAAATCCTGAGCATAGCCCTCTTCAAGGGTTTTTTGAGCAACTGTGAGCTGAGCTTGCCAATGAATCCCGAAGTGAGGGACCACGTTCCAGTGCACTCCCTACTCCGCCGTTACCTTAGCTGTACATACCCTTGCCTAGAATTAAGAAGCTGCCGGAATCTCGAGGTCTGATCTTTTCGTTAATCATCATAACAGAGATGATGATTACTAAACAAAGGGCTCTCCCCTTATATATTTTCATTACCAATTTAATTATATATATAAATAAACTAGTTTCTTTACACGTATAATTAAATTAATAAAAAAAAAATATTGAGAGCGGAGTTTTTTTTCTATGAACGAACGAAAGTAATCGAAATGGATCAACGTCACAAGACGGTTTATGCAAGCCGATTCCAACCAGTTTTGTTGAAAATTTATGGAGAAGGCCATGTCCAGCGGTGGACATCCTACGGCTGATATAATAATTAGTTGTGATAATGAATGATTATGAATATGAGAAGAAAATTATGATAAACAATGGTGATGAATGACAAAGGAAATTAGTAGGTCAAGCGAGTATTACCTGATGGTGCGTGACGAGGCGCAGGTCAACAGCGTGCGCGGGGTGCGCAGCGGCCAGGCGGCGGCGGCGCTGCTCGTGCGGCGTATCCTCCCGGCCGCCACCGCCCCAGCGCGCCGCGCCACCTCGCCCCTCCAGTGGGGACGCAGGCCGCGACCCGGGCGGCGCTAGTAGGCCGCTGCGAACATCAACACACTTATGATTTATTGGTACTTGATATCATAGTCTTAGCAATCATTAAAATATATGGTCAAGTGAAGGTACTTTTGTAAGTGAATATTAATATTGTTATAACCTTGGGCCGTTGGGGTCGGTTGATAAGGTTCTCGAGTAGAGGATTTTATCCATATTTAATGCGACCCCGTTTACCTTAAGATTTGATAAATTATTAAATAAATATATATAATATTTATTAATAATTTATCAAATCTATTACAAATTATTATTACCTGTACAAGATTTTGTATTACTTGAAGTATTTTATATCACAGCACATACACAGATTGTAAAACTTATTATCGAATCAAGTTATTAATATTAAAATAATACGTACAGAACTCTCTCTCAACATAGGTACCAGATTGTATCACTTACTATCAGATAAACAAATTTTCTATATAAAAAAAGGTATTACAAAACACTCACTCAACATAGGTGCCGTTTTCTTCTGTTTTCATAATATCGTTCAATACTTCGGCTAAATTTAACAGAATCGCTGAAAACCTCTGCAAGACAGTCGCGTTCTGCGTGGTGAGAAGAGCAGCCAGACCCAAACCTGAGAATGAAAACAATTATTAATTTAATATAGCTGTTTGTAACAAATTTAAAAAATCATATTTTGGTCGACACCTCCTTGAATATCAGACTGTGAAACTTATCATATCGATTAATGACAATGGGTTAAGTATGCGTTCACATGGAGTCAAAATTTTCGTAAACAACTGTGGTTTTTTTTAATTCGTTCCAATGCATTCCACTCTCGAGCAGCGGTAGTCTAGTAATAGAAAACTGAGATTTATGATCGTAAGTCGTGGGTTCGATTCCTAGGATACAATCTTATATAATTCAAACTTTGTGCATAGAGTTGCCACCGCTCATAAAAGTTTCCAGAGGTTGGCAGCAGCTTTCTCTGCATACCATTATATCACACAGCGATCGGCAACCCGCCTGCCACGGTTGGTGGTTATGGTATATCCCCTTATAGATATTTTGAGGGCGGCCTGTCTCTTGCAGTGGGCGTCTATAACTTAAAACGAAGACGATGAATGTAATACCTTGTTATCTGATAACGGTGGCAATTACATCTGAAACTCCAGTAACATGAGTCTGCGCCGGTGTCAATCACCAGCCGAAATGAGGATAATATTTGTATATTATAGCATTCATTTAAATAAATGGCCGCATGTGAACGTATCTTTAAAATTAACTACAAAGCTATATAGATCATTTTTACGTATTTGAAAAGTAAATTAAAAATATAACTTACCAACAACTTTCCACCTTTCCACTTGTGTTACTAGATTCATTTTCTCAGTCCAAACGTGAAGAACCCTGTTGAGGACCTTCGCGGGGTCGGAGTCATAGTCGACGAGGCCGTTGGCTGCCTCTTGTATCGCTTTGTAGAATAGATCAGACGAGAGTAGTATGACGCGTGACAAAAGGCACAATTGTACAGACAACACCATAGGTAGGTCATCCCCTTCTAACAGACATCTGAAAATATTAATAATAACAATTTTAACGCTGTAAACAATGGAATTAACACACTTCCACATAAATAAATATAGATATTATTACAAGTGAATCAAAATAGTGCTGACCGCTTCTAACCGGTCTTATTAAACATATATAAGGATGGTCTATATCCTTTTGTAGATTTCTGATTAATTCTGATTCTGATGAGATGGAAAACTTCAAAAATTGCCGTGGCACGGAACGTGTTAACTATTGCAAGTAAATAATCGATTTTACAAATCACAATATAGTACACACACTGGGTGTGTGTACTATATTCAAGCTTATACACAAACAAATACACCAATACCTCACTTTGCGTCGTAGTTACGTTCCAAAAAAACACGACGCAAATTGAAACGCCGCAAAGTGAATTAGGATTTTCTATAACAAACCATTTAAAGATCGAAGATAGGTTCCAAGGTTACGAAAATACTACTTGGAAAAATATTTACCTTTTTTGTAACCAGAAACAACACGTAAAAATTTATACAGATTTATTATTATCTTTTAAAAAAGCACAACACGCTACATTACAAGACACTACGTAATTGAAACTGAACTCTAAAATTAGCAAAACAAAGTGAAAATAAAACAGTATTCATATTGTTTTTAGTTAGAAAGGGATTCCCTGAGTTTTGATGTCATGGCGCAATTAGAAACAAAAGTTATGCAATCTTTCAGACAAAAAAGAAAATTTCGAAAAAAATTAAAGACTAGAACTCAAAACAACGCAACCTCGAAATTCTAACGAGGCACAATGAAAATTAGTACTAATTAAGCAGCGTCGCAACTTCGAAAAAAACGGAAAACGAAACGACGCAAAGCGAGGTATTGGTGTACTATTTAATCAACAGGTTCTTAGTGTTTCATCACCAATCGACTTTCATAGATCTCTCTACTCTATATTTAGGAGCCGCTTAATTTTAATTTCCCCTGCATCTTTATTCTGAATGTATCCCTGAGTTTGATGAAGTAAAAGCCATATCGGTTAACAGCACTACTGAATATTAATAAAATGCTTACCGAATAACTCGAATCAATATAGGCCATATAACTTTCACTCCCAAGAGTGCGTTCCTCTCGGGGTACGACACACTAATACATATTTCCGCCATCTTGAGGACGGTTATGACGCCCTCTGTCCGCATGTCGCTCAGCATGTCGTCCAACAGGCCCATGCACTTCGCACCGGCTCCCAGGAAGAACTCTTCAGGACACAGCAGCGTGTACGCCTGCATTATGTACACGACTATCCTTAGATGCTCCGTGGATTGTTCTAGAAAATAAAATATTTTTACAACTTTTCGAGGCATGAAATGAAAATCTTTTTAGACTATAAGTAAGGAACATCGTTACGATCACCCCGAAACCATTGCCAAGGCCATGTTATGAGGAATGGAGAAGGGCGCGGTATAACATCCTCCATCGTCCAGGTCTTTGACTGCAGATGGAAGCTAAGCCTATAGAGACACAAAGACCGCCACGATAATCGGTTGAGCTATCTGCACCCAGCAACTTTGAAGCGACCGTCTATTTCGGCAGTCCACCTAGTGGGGGGCCTCCCCACGCATCATCTACTTGTTTCCCTATTTACTATGGATAATAATAAGAATCTAATACTAATACACTGTAATGCCGCTATTAAATGTATAATAGATGCTGAAATGGCACTTTTACGCCTATACACTTGCCACCAACGATCATCAATATAAAACCGCAATGTTAATTCCATTACTCGCTTAACGTAAAAGCTTTTTAAAAATCAAAACGAATGGACAACAACAAAATTTACAAGTTTTTTTTAATTATTATGCATAATTATTTTTAAATCGTTTCACTTACCCAATATGGGATGTAAATTCTCAGCCAACTGTAACATCGCCGGTTCGGCAGTCTGTGACGTCTCGAGGATAGCGAGCCAAAGCTCCAAAGCATCTTCTAGAAGATAAACGTGAGCGGGTTCACTGAGCTTTGTCGACTCGTTCACAACGCTCAAAATCCATGGCCGCATATTCGGTGCGCATTCGCCCAGTGCCTAATAGACAAGATTATTTCTTTATAGATTTCAACATTTAATTTTTTTTTAATGTCCTTATGAACTAGCGTTTTTAAATATAATACGAAAGCATAAGCCTTTAATTATAACTATATATTTTATCAGAAAATAAAATAATAAGACATCTTCTGACTTAATTGAATTTAGGATCTGGAATCCACGATACTCAAGATAAAAGAAACAGTAAAACGTCAATACGGCAGTATTACTTGCCACTAAAAGTCACAGCGGCTGCAGAGGCAAAGATGCTGCAAATGAACTGGCCAGGAGAGAGTAACGTAGTCGTTTACGGTCCGGCTCCTATCATCCCACTACCAATCGGTAAAGCCAGATCTGTCGTATCTGAGCGTACTGGGAGTCAACACAGTGAGTCATGCTGTATCAAGCCATGAGAAGTGCCGATAAACCAAAGAGGCTTTCGCGACCATGCTTGGAAGAGAAAGAGATTTCTGATAAGTGTACTGGGTTGGTGATTTTTGGGGAGGTGTCTGTCTGAGTACGTCTGTGACAAAAATCTGGCTGGACATTTGCCGGGATTTTTCGAGAAGTTGGGTTGGCTCGAGTAAGGCTAACCCCGATCAAAAATAAGCGCAGCGCGGCTTGGTTACGGAAACCAACCTGCAGAGACATGACAAAACTACTTTACCTGAGCATAATAATGATAAATATATCATTGTGTTCATTTCACTGACTGATTGTGTAGTTAAAAAGTTCTTCAGGCTACACACAAGCAAATCTTGGTGTAAACTTTGAATAAAAGAATATTGGAGTCAGTACTTGGAGACAGCCTAAATAACTTTTTTACGGCGTCGTGAGATAAATAATGAGTCGGAGAGGGTAGTGTTGTGAGGCGCCGTTAATGTAAAGGATTATTCATATTATATTTAGGTGCCGACACACCCGCTCCGTTCAAACGCCGCACTGTCCTGAGACACGTACTTGGAAAGTCCGGACCATACGATGACAATAAGACAAGCCACGTACATTGCACACCGTTTTCGTCGCCCGTATTACCAACCGACCAGATAGTATACCACACAGAGGACCACAATCTCCTATCATACTAAATAGAAGCGATGCTGAAGTTTTTTCCCCTACAAAGTGGTACAAGTAATATTAGCCTGGCAATAGCAGGCAACAAGTGGCGGTTCGGCCTTCTCGCTCAGTCTGAAATCTAAGCGGGTATCACCAACAAATTACAGCCGAAGCTGATGTCTTCTCGTAAAGCCCCATAAGAGAAGTCACTTCCTAAAGCGTCCGCCGAAGCGATCTAAGAGCTCAGTGATGTCCTAATCCGGTGAAATTCTAGAAGCATTCATACCCCTGTAGCCAGCTTCACTATTTTAAATGAGGTCTTTGAATGCCTATGACGAAGGCAGTGGACACTCCAATACGAATAGTCACCTGCTGTGACATATGAGGTGTACCAAGGCATGTCGTTATCGATTGTGGTGAGTGTAGGATAAGTGGTCACCTTGACGAGGTGCACGACGGCGGCGAGGGCGGCGGCACGAAGCATGTGGTGGTGAGCAGCGTGATGCCACAGCTGGGGTAGGTACGCGAACAGCGGTCCGGCGCCACAACCGCGTGCTACGCGCGCCCCGCATCGCTCGGTTATATACGACACCACGTGCAGCACGTGCATCTTCGTGTCACACTCTTCAGACTCCACCTGAAAACAACATTCACTCAATTATTTGACGCAGTTACACAAGTTTTTTTTATATAATAAATGGTAGAAACTAAGTATAGAAACACAAGCTTGATTGATTATAGGTATAAAAGATTTAAATGAGTGAATATATAGCTTATTTGCCATCAAAAAGCTTTATATCCTTTACATCTATAAAAAATCACTTGTATAAATAATATCAATTTAAAAAAATTAAGTATGCCACCAATTCTTGTTATTGTATGTAGTTACATCTTTGGAGAACTTATACAATACTTATTCTTATTATGTACTAAACAATTTTGACAAATTGTGTGACTAAGTTATTGAAATAATAAGTACTTAAAATTGATAATAGCTAGCAGCAAATGATAATAGCTTTGTTACTAAGAAACAAATTATTAGGCATTATGAATCGCGTCTCCATACTTAATTTGTGGATATAAAATATGTCTACGATCGTAGAGTACCGGCATTTGATTTGGCACATCGGTCACAATGATTTTATAGAACATAGCTCCAGCTTGGTTATTGTGATAGACAATGATTACAATTTTAAAAGCCGAACCTAGTCAAAGTCCCGGTTTAATGTCGACGAACCGAATCAAATGTCTGGTAGTGTATATGTACTGGTCAAACACAATGGTTGAATATAAATGTTCAGAAATTTTGTAATGTCTATGTTAGGGGTGATCAAATTGAAGCTTGCGAACCAGATGCAGCTTAGATAGACTATTTTTGGCTCCGATTGATTGTCGAATTATTTCAATATTTAAATTAATATTACCTATGTCAGCTTATGGGAAATCGAAACAATTTACTGGTGTGAATAAATATTTTGTACAGAAGTGCTTGAATAATCTAAAGAAGCTAATAGTTGTCCGCGATGTGGAAGGGAAAAAGAGATAGAGGATGGTCACCTACTCGCTGGAAATGGCTGCTTTAAACTTCTACTCAAAATAGAACAGCCTGGAAAAAGATGGTAACAGGGACTGACGTGTATGGACGTGATGGTAACAGGGACTCAGGCGTTATTTTGCGGAAGTCCATCCTAAGTAAGTAAAAGACCAATATTTAGGCACTTCCGCACATGCAGTCGTAATCGTGCAACAAAGTGCACTGCCCGCCAGCCCGCTGATAAATTCGCATGCGGCAAACAATGCGAATTACACAACTACCACCGCTAAATCACTCAACACGTGTTTCACCCCTCCACGGGGCATTTTCAGGAGATATAGAGGATGTTACACCGATTAGTGCCAAACACAGAGTGAGCCTAGAGTGTTTGGACTCGACCCTCAGTCATGACAAAGTGAATAAGAAGAAGAATCCATATATATCCAGACAGATCTTTAATATTCTTCTCTTTTAGATTTCAATAACTTAATTCACATAACAAAAAAACCTTCAAATGTAAAAATATTTCTGTTAACATAAAACATTAAATGTTGTAAGATGTACCAGGCGCTCATAACTTACAAGGAGATCATATAGCGCTGCGAGTGCGTGCGGCGCGAACGGTGCGAATACTTCCACGTCGAAACTGAAATCATCAATCGTACTGCGAAGCGCCTCCGCCGCGGCCAACTTCACTGCGGGATCCTCGTCGGAGCGGGTGAGGGGTTCTATTAACGCTGCGTACATTGCCGGTCGTAGAGCTTGTGATGCGCGAACGCCACTCCATTGGCCTGCAATGTATTAAAAATTAATAAACGTACATACAAAAACAATATCAACCAAAAAAATCTACTTCTTCTTTTAAATCTACATAAATAAAATTAATCTCCAGATGTAATGTGTAGCTCAAAACTAGAGAAAAGCTTGATGAGGTCGACAATTTTTTACAGCAAGGTTTTCATGGAGAGAAAAATAAATAATTGCAAAGAAAATATTGCCCCCAAAATTTGTCTTTCACATAGCTGTCAAACATTTGATCACAATTAAAACCAAAAAATATCATGTACTAATAAGAAAAAGAAAATTTGTTTGTATGAGTAATCATTGTTATAAAGACTTAAATAAACTAGTCCTCAACATAAGCATTTTTGTCTGTACTTCTAAGTTTTGATGGTATAGTCTGCTAGGGTACCAAATTTGCTAATAAAATTTAGCTAGCAAAGTTATTTTTTCGATATAACAGATAGTGACAGTGATTACTTACCAATCAACTGACACACTCGCCGTCTGATGATTCTGTAGTTATTGTCTTTAATTTTAAGTTCTTGACTTAGAACATTTGTAAACCATTCGTCGAAATCAACCTAAAAGTGCATAAATGTCTTATTATGTTCAGTATGTAAATAACTTATAAAGTTAGTTTTATTGGATGTAAAACTATAAAGCTCATACTACTACTTATTACACACAAATTTACACTAGATAATATTTTTAACACCCAAACCCATTGTCCAATTTTAAGTCCACTCAATAATCACATAAATATCTCTTAATAATTATTCTGTTTTATCCAACAATAGAAAACAATTAGTACTTTACTTTAATTATATTCAATTAAATACAAACAAATTGCAGAAATTTATATTTCAATATGTCAAAAGCTCATATGGCCATCTTTTTTGCATTCCCAATACATTTTATTACTATTTCATTACTATTGACAAAGGTGATTTCCAGTATAGACATGCTTCAACATTTGAATTGTAAGTAATGGTAAAAATAGTAATTGATACTTTGTTTCTTTATAAAACAATGTCTAAGTGTGAACGTTGAATTGAACTTTTTAGTGCTAAACTTATTTTACCAATACACACTAAAATTACAGTAAAAAGGATAGCATTTTTGTAGACAATTTATGTAAACAAGAAAAATATTCACCATTTTCGTTATAATACACCAATATTCATAATTTTTTCAACATTCTTTTCAGAAGATTTTATACTATGATAATAAAAACACAAAAAGGGTATACTACATATTTATTGACAAAGAAATTATAAAAAATTATATTGAAAATGAACAAGATTGATTTACAAACATGTTTCCCTATCGTGCGATCATTTTTTTCACAATGCGCGCGCCAAAAGTGATCTGTCAAAAGGAGCGCTATCGCGACGCTAGGATTTTTCACAACTAGCGATAGAAGCGCGACGGCGCTCCTTGCCGCTGAGAGTTAATTCAAATTTCCCTAAAATGATTCAGGAGAGACTCTACAGGAGTCTATGTTAGCTTACAAAATGCTAGTTTTCAATTAGTAAGGGATCCACGAAAATTCATCTGCTTTCGATTAAACTAAAATATTGCCTATATTTTACCAATCAATGTAGACAGATAGTGTTTTATAAAGCTCTAACTGTTTCGGCTATATTTTGAAAGATCTGTATAAGAAGAAAAGTGTAGTCATATGTACCTTACGGGAACATTGCAACAGTTAAGAGGATTAGTAAATGTCTTTCAAGTGTCACTACTCACATCATCATAGAGGTCGAAAGCTGCTAAGCCCACTGCGTTGTAAATTGCGTCCTTTTTCAAGATGGCGGGCAAGTCATCAGGTGCTATCTGAGTCTGTTGCAGGGATGCCAGCAGTTGTACCAAGTCCGGGACCAATGTATCTCGGTACAAATGAAATAGCTCCATGAATACTGTCTCCGTGCATGGCTGGTAAGAAAGTTATAAGTTTATAATGATATTAATACAACAATGAAACCAATGTATTGACAAGATATTTAAGAACAGATGGCTTCACAGAAGTTAGATCATCGAAATTGACTAGTAATAGTAGCACATACAGTACAATAAATATCTAACACAGGTAAAAATAAAGCATAAAAGAATTATCTCCACCAATTGACAAAATAATCGCCTGTTGTCCCATGTCATACTAAAGAATGAAGTTATATTTTACATTGGGTGTTTGAATTTTTGCCTCAGATATTTTTTTTTCATATACTGTGTTTGTTTCATATTTAGATGTGCAACTTCTATTCAGATATTTGAAGATTTATTATCATCTATTTATTTTCCAATGTTTAAATTTTTATTTTAAGTTAGATTAGAGCTAAACGCTAACTGTATCACAAATGAAATGTATCAATATTTGTTCATAATTCATAATAGTCATAATATAATCATTATTGTTACCCTCTTCCGGTAGTATTTCATTTATTAAATAATTAAAATGACTACATCATTCTTCTTTAGAAAGAATAACGCCATGTTACACTTTGTAACATTCACAATAAATTTTATAAACAATTTAATTATCTATTAAATAGATAGTAAAATCTAAACTTAAATGAAATGTCCCAATTTATAAAATAGCGAGATTTTCAATTTGTGATTAGAGCTGAGAGAAGTGGCGGAAGAAATTCTATCAACATGCCTTAACAAAGACATGGGAAGAAAATGAGTAAGTCATTCTCAATGTTTGCGCTCAACTTGGCTATGTATTACATAAAATATTTTCCAGGATTGGTTTACTTACCCTGAGACTGTACTTCCAAGATTCACCAGCTTCATCGGTAGCAAAGCTCTCTGGCTCGGCGTCCCAAAGTGCAAGGTCGTCAGCACTGAGGAGGAAGTAGTGGGTGACGAGATGTCGGCACATGTGGCAAACTGTGTTCTGGTCTAACACTTCCGACTTTACTTGATGCGCTTGTAACACCACTGTGGTTAAAAAAATCTTTATAAACATTCACATCACATTATAGTTAAATTTACGAAGTAAAATGATTATATTTTCATAACTTTATAATGTAATCAAATTAAAACTGCTTGTGATGTGATTACCACAAGAACATTAATTCATCATCAATTAATTCAGATTCTGGGCGATTCCTGTTAATAATACTAGTTTTGGACCTTTAGAACGCGACCATGAAGCCGGTAACACTTGGGCACGACCCATTCATGTGAACCGAAGATAGTTAAGATAGCGGAAAGTCAGAGCGGGCAGCGCAAGAATGGTTATAGTGGCTATCTTAGAGGGAGACCTATATCTTGCAGAAAGAGTATATCAGCTGACACAATCTCAAGTGTCGTAAACAGACATATCATATTAATTAATTATACCTAAAACCGATCAAATTTATGAAATTAGATTGTTATGTTTTTAAATTACCGTTGAATAAAAATATACTAAGAAAGTGACTAACATATAGCTACTTCCGCAATGCAGTAGTCATGCAATGTGTCATAAGTGAGGTAACGCCTGAATCTATTAGAAAAATATTTTAATTTACTGGATTTTCTATCTTTCAGATAGAAAACAGTTGTTATGAACATCTACCAGGAAAACATAACAATGGGATAAATCAAAACAAAGTATACTCACATGGATCCTTGACAGCATCCACGCCTTTGGGCAGTTTGTACTCTACACACTGCAATATCGTCTTCACAATGTTAAGGCATTGTATTGTGAATCTATCATATATAAGTGACATGCCTTGTTCAGTAAAACAGTAGAATAAAGCAAACTCTAGTGATGGTCGAATGAGAGGGACATAAGAGAAGGGATGGAAACAGAGAACTCCCAATGCTACTTTCGTAAGGTGTATTATGAACTTCTCACAGAGTTCCAATGGGTAGATGCCGCGCCCTTTCAGTAATTTACCTGAAATTAATTTTAAAATTATTAATCTTTTCTTCAATTAATTGAATAGCTGTTCAAGTTAGAAAACGTTTCTCATAAAAGTGTATTAAGTTCTATCTACATCAGTGTTTCATGATCAAAACATCTATTGTATTGATAGATGTTTTGATCAAGAATATAATGCCAGCAATTTAGGCTTTTTTTAATTTTTTAAAGTTATTCTACATAATATCACAATTACATGAAAAGGAGTATACTTATCTAATGTAAATTATAAAAATAAGGAAAAGCCGACATTAAATATCCATAAAAATAATAGAAATGGAGGAACAGAAAGTGTTATATTACAGGGACTGTAAAGTAATATATCTGTTGACATATTTTACAGAAAAACTGATAGATTTTTACCGCATTGAAAATTTGTATAATAGATGGCAAAATGTTGTTGATAATGAAGTAAATATATTGTTGATTAGAAATAAATATGTGTTAAAGTAGGTGTATGAATTTGACTTAAGAAAACGAAACATTACTTTCTCCCCCTAATAATTCAATTAGTCTATAAAAGTTTATGCAGTCTGCCAGGATAACATTTCCTGACTTTCATGAAGCATTTAACATGGTTATTGCAATTATCAAATGATTGTGTTTCATACAAAAAATGTGCTACAAATTGCTTAATTGGTAGTTTTCATTAAAAATGATAGCCAATTTAAGTTAGAACAGTGAACTAAATTATTATAATAATAAATGTAGATAAATAATGTATTTTTTATTGTAAATATCATAGTTATGTTTTCTTAATTTGAATATAAGTAAATATCTGCTATAAAACTTTGCAGCACTATCCACTGTTAACAGATTGTGTCAGACACTATCATTAACTACTGAAAACTATTTTGCGATGACAGATCACAAGTGTAATTGCAATTATTAAGAATTTTCTATTTAAAAGTTAAGAAAAATAAGGCTTTGTTTAAACTGATGTTATATTATTACAAAGACAGATACATGTTTTTGAAAAAGTTATCTTATGATATTAAAATTGAATATCTTAATACTTCTACTGTGAACATTTAGTAATAATACGAGAGTAATATCTAGATAAAATTATTTGTACTCACGACATTCCAAACTCGTCTTGGCTCTATCAAATACGACATTAAGAAAAGCAATAGCGTCCTGACTGTCGTGGGCATTCTTAAAACCGAAGACGGTGAGCTTCCTTAAGATTCTAAGGCAAAGAAGAGCCTTCTCCAAATGTTCGGTGATCAGCTCAGTAGCAGCGCCTTCTTGTATGTGACGCAAAAACAGTTCTGTATTCTCATGCCATAGTTGCAATATGAATGGGTAAACCGAGCTGGATAGCTCCTAGAAATTTAATTTATTCATCAGTATTACAATTCAAAAGAAAAGATGAAGTAAAATTAAGAACAAAACACTTTTTAACGACTGTATCTACACTTACTACCATTTAAAGGTTATGTACCAAGGGTGGCCAAGATCTTTGATAGTGCAAGCCTATTTTCGAAACTGTATTTTTTTTTGCGAGCCGCAATTAAATACGCATTTAAAAAACGCAAGACAATTTTTTTTTACCAAAATTATATTTAATGAAATTATTTAAACAAAAGTCACAAATATATCTATTGAAGTTAGATATAATGGCATCCGTATATGACAACTCTCCCAATAATAATGCCTCTCCTAATAAGATGCCGGTTAATTAATTATGATCGGTATTTTAATTTCGCTAATTTTATGGTGGAACAATAATTATTATTATTCACCCCAGTTATTTGTTTCAATTTCCCATAAGCTGACAGGTATTATTAATTTAAATATTGAAATAATTCAACAATCAATCTATGCTGAAAATAATCATCTAAAAAGATGCAGGCAAGCCACAGTTTGAGCACCCCTGTTATATACCACAGGTAATGACAGGAATAAATTAGACATTATGATATTTTGAAGAATTCTGATTCTAATTTTTTTTCTGATATTCATCTTATTTATTTTAAAAAATATTCATTAAATTATAGAATTAGACATGGCTATAAGGGTATGATACACAGAAATATCTATTTAAATAAGCCAAATTCATTCTAAAAAATCTTTCATTCCAATTAATATTATGCAATAAACATGTATTCCACAAAGTGTAAGTGTAAATGTCAACATGTATAACATACAAAAAATGTTCTTCGGTCTCCAATCAACCTCTTAGTTGCCAAAGCTTTAACCACATGGTGAAATATTAGCAGGGATCGGTGTTGCACGAGAGGCTGCGGTGCTTTCAAAGCTCCAATCAACTCTGGGACTAAACAAGGCCAATTGGCTGGACAGTCAAACCTTTAAAAAAGTAACATTTAAATTAAAAAAATATTTAAATAATACTAACTAAACTATATTCACTATATAAATACACTTAAAAAATTTTACATATTATTTCAACAGTAATGAAAATATCACATCACAGAAAAAAAGTTGGCGATTTAGACATTTAATACTTTAAATTTTAAATAACTGTGATATATTTATTTACGGTCATTGTTTCAATGAGCTTGAAGTCTAAGACCACTGAACATAGTTAATGCCTAAAATAAATGAACCTTGACTCTGACAAAGTAGGTTTATTGCATTAGCTGTCCCCCACTTGCTTTTCAAACTGAATAAATACCTCATTGACTTACTTGCTAGAAAGATTTTGTCAAAAATCATTCCTAGATGCTATTAATAATACCAAAAATTCAAGTCTGCACAAAGGCACTTTATAGGCAGGTTATATAAATGATGCTAATTGAAAGAATCTTTGAATCTTTCAATGAAAAGATTTATGTAGCCCATATAAATTAATATGATCCAAAACACTGACCTTGCTATTTTAGAAATTAAGACAGCTTGCTGTGTTGCAATTTGAGCAACAGGCTCGCTCAAAATAGTTGTCGTAAGGAGCCCCTGCCTTAACTTTTGTTTTTCATCATCAGTTATGGCATGAGGTGCATTTTTTCTCCAATATCTCTCGACGCCATTTTTAAAACACATTACCGCAAGCCACCGGACATTTACGTCAATTGAATGATTTGACAGAACATTCTGAAAAAAATATAAAGAAATATTAGTAAATCAAGTAATTTCTTTTTTTGGTGAAAAACATGTGATTGTTTATAGATGTTAAGGATTTAAAGGGGTGAATGTATATCTGTTTTTTCAGCAAAAAGCTTTTACACCTACATCCAATCACCCCTATATACAGTAATCACTCTGAAATAAGTAACATTAATTTATTTTAAATGTTAACCACAAATAATTTTTGAGGAAGTGCAGTGGTAGATTATAAACAATAATTAATTATACAGGTAATCTGAATTTTGATGCTTCTGATCATTGTTATTTATTCCAAAATCATTTACTTTTGGATAAGGTGTACTATACATTAATGGACCCCAAGCAAGCCATAGATTCACCCCTTTTATGCTTTTACAAATCTAACAAATCAACTTATATAAGTAAATATAGAAATTTCTTTTAGTTTCCAGTATTCAAAAATTGAACTCAATGACTTGAACTTATTAAGTTAATTGTTTATCAATTAGCTTATAACTCTATGTCAAGTTCCCTTAGAAATAAAATAAATTGTCTGTCTCTAACATTTAAATAAATAACCACCACAAAAGGCATAAATACAAAAAATAGATTAAGTTATTTCAATACCTTATTTTTACATGATTAAATTGAAATGACAAGAATATTATATTAGTTTTTATGACTATTACAATGAAAACTGTAAACAAAATATTTCAAGATTGTAGTGAAGAAAAACATTATCAAAAGGGTGTTCAAATTCAAAACATCTATTTAAATAGGCATTTACATATAATTTGGAATAGTCAATATAGAATTACTTGTAATTGTAGCTACTTATAATAAGGATTAATCCCGCATTATCACCACTGGCTCAGAATTTTAACTATACTTGATGTAGTACACTGTAGTATAAAAACAACCATGTAAATGAGTAAACAAACTAAGTTCAAAACATTGCAATTACTCATGAATGCTATAATAAGATTCATTTAATAATATACTTTTAATTTTAGATTTAAAACTAAGAAAAGGAAGATATAAGATATCATTGATAAAAAGCTATGACAGTGAAAAGTTCAATAAATATTACATAAATATGAAAAAAAAAACAAAGGATAATAAAAACCATACTAACTAAAAGTACTGAGTAAAACCCTGGTTCAGTTTCCCATTCTTGTAGCTTCTTCTCTGCTGGTTTCAAAACCTCTGTGTTTTGACTTGTGGCACGGTTAAGTGTATCCAATACTAAAGCATAGATGTTGGGATCCATTGCAATTGTTATCTGTGGCAAAGCAAATTACATCACAATTATAGGTAACAAGATTCTGTATTTAAAAAGCTAGGGCAGATACACTATTATTGTAATGAGTAAGGTGTGTCACAATAACGTGATTGTACCACTAGTTTCATCACTTGAAATCATAGTTATTTTTTTTGAACAAATAAGTTCTAGAACTTCAAAAAATAATGGAAACTTTTATTATCGCTTCTTAAATTTATATTACGTAAACACAACCATTTACCAGGCGATATATTATTAACAATGAATAAAAACAAAAATTAAACGGATAACATTGTAGTTTAAACAGAATCGATCCTGACGTTGCGATTTGCGCACCGGTAAGGAACGTTTTATATGGACGTAACCGAGTGTTAGTATAAAGTGTATTCTATATTACTAATGTAAAAATTAAAAATTAAAAAGAAAATTAAATAAATAAGGTCACTTACTTTTCACGACGAAAAAACAGATCACACAACATAACCTAACATTGTTTGCGTATTGCACTCATATTGTTCAGCGATCATTTAAAATTATGTCTTATATTCAAAGGACATCAATAAAATGCATGGTAATCAAATTTAAAAAGTTGTTCATGACGCTATCAGAAGTAGAATATAGAAACAGAAAAACTCTAGACAATCCTGATCTGTCAAATCAAAATGTCAACTTAACTGCTTCTGCCGTGTCCGGTCAAAATATCGAAGGACATTTAGGTACAGATATTAGATTGAAAAAAGTTATCTTCAAATTAACAAGTTTGGCGCGTACAAAGGTCATGTTGTTTTTTTTTTCATCGAAAAACAATACATAGATCACTTTAGGTATGTTTTTGCTTTAATAAAACTAAATAATTCATAAACTTAAAAAATTGTTGAATTTAAAAGAACTAAATCATCGTTTGTTTAATAATGTCACTTCACATTTGCACCTATTAACCAACTGCCGGTTATGAGATTTAAATGTTTATTCATAAAATGTTATATAATTTAGCACATCTTAAAACTTTCAACTCAGTCATCGAAAATTTAGTGACCAACCGCTAATCATTGGACATTTTTTCGATCTCGCTTAAAATATAGAAAATTGCAAGCATTAGTTTTATAAAATTAATTATCATCTGTATATATTTACTTTTAGACTTAAGAGAGAGTACACAAATAAATATTTGTTCACATCAATGTTTTCTGAAGATTCTGATATTCATACGTTGCAATAACCGCTAGTCAACAACCTGCTTTTGACCTTGTTTATATCTTTAATAGTATAAAAGGCTCGAATATCCAACATTTTATTAAATACTGCTTCAATGAAGACACATTGGAGCTCTGAAGTTTACCATGTAGATTTAAAATTAAGTACAGTTAAAATATTTTTTATCTAGCGCGGTGGTAAATTAAAAAAAATGGCATTTAACTATGCTCAGATTAAAATAAAAAAATTGAATTCTATTATAAGTTAATATAAATTGAATATAGAACAGTTTTTATAATAATGTAATAATTATCCAAAAGTCCAAGAAATAGTTGCGAGTGTGTGTGCTTTATATAACGAACAAAACTTTATTTAAATGCTAATAATAAACTTTAAAAAGTTTAGAACATTGAAAATTTGCTTCCTTAAAAACCATTATATCGCTTTTATTTAATTTTACTTCAATACTAATGCTTTAAAGTTTTAATCATTTACGAAAACACAATAGTGTAATACACATACAGGCTTTTTCACTATATAATTAGTTATTATTCTTTTCTTCCTATATTAGTTTTAGTTTTAAAAGAACACTTGTTGCCTATTTTTGTAGTCAATATTAAAATTTATTGCTTTCACTAAGTTATACTAGGTATTTTTTGGGTATGTTTGCTAATTATTTATCATATTAATATTTTTTGTTTGTCTGTACCGTGACACGAAAGCATTTATTTTGTTCTATTAAAATATTATGGCAACATAACTCATTTCAGGCTGCCATCTTGTGCGTTTTGAAGAAAATTAAAATCAAATAACACTTAATTTTATTTATTTCTTTATACTAGATTATTCCGTAGTATTAGAAATTTAAAAACAATTATATTTTATAAACTAAATATTGTAAACACTCATTTTAAATATTAATACTCTTTTTATGAGAATTCATTAATACGTATCGTATTTGACTATATCCTGTTTTCATGACTTTTGAGAAAGCGGATATGGTTGGTCCGCCATAACCATTCGTGTGGGTCTGTGGTTGTGTGGTTTGGGTGTCTTACCGGTGCCAAGCATTATTTTTAATTAGTAATAAGTTATGCGTATGAATCCAGACATGGACGATGACGAGAAGGGGTGAGTGTATTTAAAAGCATTTTTCTATTCTCTAAATCGTATTTTGACCATGTCAAACTATAATAGGTCAAACTGCATGTCGCTTGCTGTGTCGCATTTCATGAACGGCTACTACAGCCTGCCTAGTGGGGTTACTTGTTGGATAGCATTGTGTATAAGAATTTTATTACGTGTTAAATGAAATCTTTATATATTTGTTAGATATCCAAGAGTTCAGATCATATTTGTTCAATTAGCCTTTTACCGGCGAGCGGCCACCGACCCCAAGCCTTAGTGTGCGACTTACGTGCAAACGATCATGGCAGCTTCAGTTTCTCCTTGTATACCCCTCATTTTGGTTACCTTCACTTCGTTAATGCAAATACATAAATACACACGTTTATATAACGACATTGTCGAAATACCTCCGATGCGGAAACGTCGTAGTAAGATTAACCTTTCTGTGACGAATCAATGCTTTCTCTTATCGTATATTTCGCGGTTATACTTACTTAACACCATAAAAGTTTCTATTATTTCGATGCACGATCAATTTGGATCAATTCTCCAGTAAAATAATGAGGTTATTAGAGCAACGGAGTGCCGCGTAGCTCAATCTCATTTACGAGACGCGGCTAAAACATGCTGATTCATTTGCATATTGTTACCTACGTTAGCCGTGTAAAATGTCTTCATCGATTGCACGCATTTTTCGCAATTTAAGCATGTGTTTATTGAAAACGAGCACGCTCTTTGCAAAAATAACACGCTCGGCGTCATTAACTGAAAATGTGCTTGTTTCACATTTCGGCTTTAGACAAGGTTGCTTATGCCAAAATGCATCTATTTTATCAAACAGCCCTTTAAATACCGGCCTGATGACGGATCAGTTTTGAAAATTTTCCATACATAAAACATGAACAATCACATTCAAGAATGTAAGTGAATGTCACTTTCACCATATGGCAATTATGTTCTGTATTACAGATACAAAATGCTTTAATAATGAAACAGAAATATTTATGAATTCACAAGATAAATATACTTCAAATAGAATTAACCATACATTTTTCATAATTTAGAGTACATTAAATCATGTTAAGAAATTAATTATTGTTCACTTACAGTCTGTTTTGAATCATTTGATAATTCTATTGATATCTAATAAAATATGGAAGGATTTGATACTGTAATCTCAGATATATACAACAGATTATAAATATTTGGGTCGACTTAAACAAGTAGTTCTTATACTTTCTTAGTAAATCCATTAATTGCTAACTATGGGCCATTATTTGTAAAATAATATAAATTGTCTAACATATAGTGGTAATAGTTAACTAGCCAGATTTTTAAAATAATATCTGATGTATTGCCTTATATATAAAATATTTTTATTATTAAATGATAAAATGGTCATTACAGTTTACTTATTTAGAGCATACATTAATTTTGTTTGAGATAATTTGGGATTTCCTTATGTTACTTGAAAGTTATGCCGCTGGCTAAATGTAGTAGGTATTAATCAAATTTTTGTTTTGAATTTTACATGTTAAATGTTGAACTTTACAAAAAATTGGTATTTCCTTAATTGGCTGCTTCCTGCGGTAATAAATATTTTTGGTACTGTGATCATAGATATTAAAACAAAATTAAGATTAATTTAATAAATTGGGATTAGCATTTTTAACAAAACAATTTAGCTAAGGCCACATTTACAATTCTTTGTAATGTATATACACATGTTTGAAAATTTTATTTCAAATAGCTTCAGTAGAAAAAAGTGAAAGTATCCAAAGTTATGTTTATAACAAGCAAAAATAACAATCCAAATTTTTTCTTATTAAAAAACTCGATAACCTGAACATTGAGAATTTGAAAGATATTTGATGTAAATTATGTAAATTTATTTGCCTGCATGTTTTTTAATTCATTGCAAAATTTACAATGTAAAGTTAAATAAAACAAATAAAGAAAGCTATTGATTGGAACACATTTTTAATGTGAAATTATGTGGTACTGATATGAACAAGCATTAAAAGATCACAGATTGTAAATGAAAATTGGTAGCAAAATATTTTAGTTAATACAGTGATGGCCAGAAATATGTACCACTTAATAATATTTTTTAAATATACAACTACCAATGTAGCTGATTTTTTATATTCAATTATAATTTATGCAATCTTTGCCAAAGTTATGTCAGTTTGTTAGATTCAAGATCTCAGTCATTACTTTTCATCAGAGACTTAGAGTTTTTGTTTATTTGAA
Source organism: Battus philenor (assembly GCF_028537555.1). NCBI lineage: Eukaryota > Metazoa > Arthropoda > Insecta > Lepidoptera > Papilionidae > Battus > Battus philenor. The sequence continues at coordinate 11,147,707 of NW_027181684.1, forward strand.
TGTTATATCCAGTATATTTTACCTATAAAATATTAGTAAATATGTTTGATCTTTACCTGCTAGGGACAAAATGGTAATGATCATCTGTACATTCAATAGCGTATTATCTTTGACATTAGCCTATGAAATTAATTTTAAGAAAGTTTATAAGAATATGAGCAGATACATATATTAAGGTAATATTTTTAGATTGTTGAATGTGTTCGCAAATACTTATTTTTCAGTAAAATTTTTACCAATTTTAGTAATCATGACTATTATATATGTAACAATCACCAATAATATAACCAGTATATAACATGTTTTATTTTATTCATTTAATATAGACTAAGTGTTATGGTACATAACTTTAAAACATTTATTTTTATTGACAGAAAATTATTTGTGGGTGGTCTGTCATGGGAGACATCACAGGAGAATTTGCAGCGCTATTTTTCCCGCTACGGGGATGTCATTGACTGCGTGGTGATGAAGAACAGCGAGTCGGGCCGGTCGAGGGGCTTTGGATTCGTCACTTTTGCTGAGCCTTCTTTGGTCAATGTAGTGTTGCAAAATGGACCACATCAGCTTGATGGGAGGTCAGTTGTCTTACGTTTATATTGCTAGTATATGCATGCACAACACCTATTTATGGCTCTTTGCTAATCTATTTATTGTCTTAATAAACAATATTTACAAGCAACATATATATAACTGTCAAACTAACAGATTATTTTAATAACACTGTATTTTCATGGAAAACGTGTTGTTTATTCTATTTTTATTGAGAACATTGCCTGTGTCTCAACCAGAGCATTTTGTACATACATGTTTATATAATGCAACAGTAATAAGTTTTTAAGTAAGATTTCCAATTAAATGATATGCGCCACTCTAGAGATGACGAAATTTCAGGAATCGTTAAAAAATTTTTTCGTTTCAAACTTGAACTATTTGAACCATCAAGTAGTTATTATCTCGTAAATTATATATTCCCAGTGTAAACTATTTTGTAACAACTGTATAGAATATACGTCACTTTGTATATAAATACAGATCTCTAATGCTTTTAAGAGATAAAAGTTTACGCGAGTGTTTGTTTTGTTTACTATAGAGTTAGAGTTTACAATTTGTTTGTTACAAGTTTTTTTACTAGTTCTAACATTCTATATTTTCTGATTATTTTCAAAGAAGTCGATAAAACAGTGGTTATACATAATTGTTTAAAATGTATGAATAATAAATAACTTAGTATGTTTTAGTCTGAATTCATTGAGGCTCTAGGCAACTGTGATAACGACTGAGGTTTATCTAGCGAAAACCGTGCGTTTGAAGGTTGCGCGGACGGCAATCCCTTCACTGGTATTCGCAATACGATTACTTGAGGTTATGTTTAATTGACACGTGGTCGCTAAATGATAAGTGAAAAAAATAGAGGCAAGTCTGATTTCTCGGGCTTGCAGCAGGAAATTATTGAACTTGATTGAATATTAGTTACCATGTTAATCAAAAAATCGCTGAACTAATTCAAGGAATGTTTATTTTTTTTAAATAGGTGATATCGAGCCAAACTGCTCTAAAAGGTTAAATACACCCAGTATTTACACACATTCTCTGTCAAACAATGTATGGTACGCCCCACCCTATCCAAAATCAAGCTTTTCAGAAATAATAACTAATTTAATGATAATATAGCAAGAGTTTTCAAAATTAGGATTGCTACATGTTGAAATTAATTATTGCTGACTGTACCGCCAGAAGTTATTTGCATGTCGCATTCAAGTAGAGAAAATAAAATAATGTAACAACATATTTCAGAGTGATCACTTTATACAGGTTGTTAAAATAGTGTAAATTTTCACACAAACATACTGGAATAAACAAGAAAGCATACATTATCGAGCTAAGTTAAAATAAAACAATGAATAAATACTGTTATAAAAATTAATACTAAACTAAAACAATAGTAGCTAATATGAAAAGATTCAGGCCAAAGTTAGACAAAATGTGACCTAATTAAACGAAAATAAACGACCATCGGCCCGCCTTTGACTGTGTATTAATCTAACATTTGAAGTCGTAATTAAACTTCGCAAACAATGTATATTTGTAATTTTTTTAATTCCTCTTATTTTCGAAACTATGAATTTATGAAAGCTATGTGAAAAATGAAGTATTTCCTTATAAGTCGTCCTCACCGGCGCAACATCTATCACTGAGCCATATAAGCCATGGGGTCACCCGTGAACCGCGTGTAAGGTTCATCGGAATGGTTTCCCGCAAGCCGCATATTGCAACTATAAAAAAAAACGCACAGAAAACTGAGCCTCGTTGTCCAACTAGACGGTGTGGTTTACAAATCTAATAAAAACTTTTAGGTTTCAAGCCTTCTGCTATGTCGATTTTAAATTTTATTTCATATAATAAAACAGTTGATTTCCTGATTTTGATTTTACCCCAACACGCAATGACTTTTTCCTCTCGACTACCATATAATTTTTAATCTATAACGATTTAGTAATAGTAGAATAGAAGTTTACTCTTAGACCAATTCGACAGGTAATATTAAAACATTCTAAATATCTACATTAAATTTATAACATGAACTTTTATAATCTCTTATAAAAACAATTGAAATCTAGTTTTAATGACGTAACTCAAACTTGTTGAAATTAGATACGAAAGAGGGTCGGCGACCTCGGGGACGTGGCTGATACGTTGAAAAAGAATAGATAAGAAATCAATACACGGTGTATTTGCTTTAGATCTTTACTTGGGGGGATTAAGGCGTAGCTGTAAAAGTAATTCCAGTTAATTAACGAGTTTGTGATATACGATGGCATGACATAAGCCCCGCGCGCCGACCTGGTGGACCTTTATGATTTTAATATAGGAGCTTCATTCCTTTAATGGCAAGTACATTGCTCTCGACCTTATTAATATGATATCCAATTGTTCATACGTATCGTATAATCCTGTAAATTCGTATTATCAGTGTATAAAAAGCATAAAAAGGGGTAATATATCTTGTTTTTTTGTTGTCAAATAATATGTGATAAACTTTTTTATTCAAAAAATTTAAATTCAAAAATCAATAAATTATGATAGTAAGAAAAAGCCCTGTTTAAAATTCGGATTACTATATATTAAAATTAATCATAGGTTACTATCTGTTCTTACAGACTTTGTACTGCCCGAAGTTACCCTGGATACCAATAAAATATACAAAAAAAAAATAGTAATTTTCCATTCGTGATGATAATGACTAAACTGTCGAATGAACTGAACTGTCCAAATATCCAATGACTTCGTGTTTTGGTTGTAATTTTTCTTTTTATCACTGTCGTGGATTTGTTTGATAGATCCCTTAAATGCATATCTAAACTAGCAAGGTTCTGTCCATCGCTAAGATCCTCGTTATATCAGAGAGTACAGTATAAACTGGCAACCACTTATACGTTTTAATCTTTAGCATTTATTATAACTTTAAATATACTATTTACCGGTTTTTCAACAAAATGTTTCAAATGATTATTATTATCGATTATTGGTAAGCCGTTAACACCAACGCGACATGAGCCAAAGCCTGTAGAAATTTAGTAAAAAAAAATTGCCTCGTCTGAAAATATTGTTTGATAAAAATAATTATAACACTTGTAAATATATGACTAAAGTCGTTTTAAATCGGAACACACCTGTGTTTATACAATGTCAGGTTGGAAACACACGGCCGAATAAATTATGCAAAAGATATATGAATGCAATATTTTGTTCATTCATGCTTATTATTATCTGCATAGAATCGTACAGTAAAGACTTGCGTACGTCATGAAAAGAATGCCACAAGAGCCCAATTTGTTGGGAACTAAATTCTGACTGAACTTTTCTATCAGGCATCGTTAAACTTAACGAGAGGAGGGTTCCAAACTCCCCTTAATCTGAGAATAGAATTTGAGTATTTTGAGGTTATCATGGATTCTGTGTACTTAACATGGATTTCATACTTATATTCCTCCATAGGTAAAGTAGCAAGTCGGTTTCCTTAGAGGCGTATCATGCGTTTAAACGCTGTTTATGATCCGCATCAGCCCGAGTAAGGAACGATTTGCCTGCTCCTTTAATTCTCGAGAATTATAACCCAGGTCTCTTTATAGTCACAGTGAATAGGTTTATTTATTAAGTTAATTACTAAGTCTGCGTGCTTCATTTTCGACCACACTGTCGCTCAACCAGGTTGTTTTGTTGGTCAAACGCAGACAGGAAAGCGTTAAAAAATATTTTTGTTGTTAACTTTTTAGTAAGGTCCGCGATTTTCAATTTACAAGCACTATAATACAAGCAAACAGCTGTCTCGAATAACAATGGGTACAGAAAACGCAATTGTTGCCGGCAACAATAGAATTAGAGTCGCGGGGGTGGTTGCGCACTAGCTTGTACTGCCGCATTACCGTACTTCGTTGAACGATGAACTGCTCTTAATTACTAGCAGGAAAAAAGTAATCTTTGCCCTCTGGGATAAAAAAGTAGTCTTATGGTCGCTATAATTGTGATTGGTTTTATGTGTTAAAGCTATAGAAATGGGTGAATGTATAGCTCATTTGTCAGCTTTTACACCTATTTTCAATCACCCGTATAAAGTGATCGCTCTGAAATGTTAGATTAGTAAATTCTTCTACTGGAATGCGATAGGCCAATAACTTCTGGCAATGGAATGGAATTTAGAAAACGCTTTTCTTACTATACCATCAATATATTATTAATTATGGTATAACTATGGATTTTAATTCGGGTTTAAAGGTGAATGGAAACTCATTTAAAGTCATACATTCACTTCTTTAAAGCTTTTACACCAACCACCTGTATACATAAGGCGTCAAATGTTAGTTGTAAATAGGTAGGTATCCCTGCGAAGTAAGTCTGCGGCCAAATTTATAACGAAAGCTGAATTGTAATAGTTTTAAGATCCGGTACTACCTGTATTGCAGATGAAGGACAGACTTCGTACCAGAAAATGTACAAAATGTCTGGTTGTCATAGTGAGGTAAGAAAGCAAAGTGAAGTCAAAAGAAGCGACGTGAAGTCACTTTCTTGAACGTTTCTATTTACTCTACGAGTTGAGGTGTTTTTGGACTGGTTTTATCTCATTAGTAATTAAAACGTGCCAATCGTAGAAACAAAAATGATTGCCATGGAACATAGAGACGACTGAAAATGAAAATTTTGTCAATAATATAACTAACTCAGAATCTTAGTAAAGCCGAAAATGGCGAATGTTTTTAAAAGTAATTAGGAAGTTGTTATTAAAGTAGCCACGTGTAAACGCATTTTTAAAATTTACGTCAACTTTCCCTTCCCAAGTGCGGTTGAAAGAGCTCTATATTAAACTCGGTCCGGCGTTAATATAATTATTAAGCCATTATAACGCCTCATCTCCCGTAAAGTTACGAGCGTGTAGACGTGTTACGCAGAATATTGTATTACAAAGTCCTACGAACACCGCAGTTCCTACCGGGCCATATTACTTACCATTAGGTGAATGCCCTGTTTGTGTCGTCACTTTATAGTTTAAAAAATATATATTTATACGCGGACGTGTACACGCATCTTTACCTCTTATTTAGTGCAATTCTGTTGACACGTCATTATACATAAAAAATGTAAAATCGTTTTTCTGTTGCATGAACTTTTCCGCGTAAAAATAGTATAAATACAGGTTGATAGGTTATAGGTGTAAAAGCTTTAGAGAGGTGAATTTTTGGATATGATGTATCATACATAAATTTTATAGAATTTTTTTTTATAAATAAACATCGTGGCTTGATAAATAAAAAGTATATATGTTTGTATTAAAATATAAAATGAAAGATTACAATGTTAAATATTAATCTTGTTTTTTTTGTAAGTCATAGTGCTGGCTGCTAAGTCCCGTTAACGATATAGATCCATTCGGGTATACCGTTCTTATCCGAGGTCAATGGATGTACGGCCGACGCGTATCGACATCCTCGACGCTCGGACGTCGCTTCGATTATTGCGCGCCATTATTTCCTTAACTAATATTAAAATATATGTTTTGCGCTTAAGAATATTTCTAGCATCTTAAGTTCATAATCGTGTGAAAACAATACTGTTTAATTTAATCCAAAAAGATGCATAAAATAGTGATAAAACGTTTTTATTCAAACACATTCAAAGATAGCAGTATATGTTTATTTCCTTCATTGTTACACGTGACTTCTTACACGGCTATCAAAGTGCGTTTGGAAACGGACATACATAGATTTTTAAAGAAAAATTAAAAATCACTGAATGTAGATTAGCTTTTAAGGGTTAAAGTATTTTTTGACAAAACTAGCGGGTTTTTGTAATAAAAAATACTGCATGTAGTGACTTTGCCGTTGATTGATAAAATGAAATATTTTATGGGGCACTTTTTTGAGACACAGTAATTCACCGTAAGTTGAAAATCATAATTACCCCCCCATCCCACTCCATGACACTGTTTTGAAGAAAAAATCGAATTTTAATTATATAAACACAACGCTCTTAATAAGCAAAATAAAATAATTTTGACGTATACATAATTTAAAAATTAAAATCAATGACAATTTATTGAAATTTCAAAAATTCGTAAAGTACTGGAAGAAGGTACACGACGACCTTTTTAAGCTTATTTTTTGAATTCAAAGTTAAAATTAAGTGCGTGAGACGCGCTTCTGCCGCTTACGCACGGGCAGCCCAATAAACTAGATTATCCAACGCTAACATGAATTAGTAAGCTTAATGAGTACAATACATTACAGGAGATTGATGATCGAACAAATTGATATAAATACATTCAAAGCTATATATATTCAAAGCTATAAATTCAAGTTCAAAAAATATTTTAAAACTCAATATAATTTTAGATTATTTGCCATGGTACAATATATACATATTGTAATATTAAACACACCAAAATGTTATTTGAAAGTTACGCGCGTTTGTAACGTATACATAAGCGCTGGCTTCTCATACACACCCTAACCAATAATCAACCCTCCATCTTGTTTTGGCGTCCCTACGTGATACCGTACCACGTGTTTCAGGTTCGAACAGAAATCTAATCGATTGAGTAAAATAAATATATTCAATTTTAATTATTTTTATTCTACATTATTAATATGTAGAAAAAAATTAAATAAGTATTCGATTATACCCAAATTTACACATACAGAAAAAATGCGGAAATATGATACTACCAACCTACTATCATTACTTTTTTATAAAGATTTTATCTTAACACGCCTTTGCGGACTACGATGTATGTATCCATCATATAATAAAGATGAATGTAAATAATGATAAAACTGTTTGTCAACAGAACCATCGATCCGAAGCCCTGCAATCCACGCACGCTCCAAAAGCCTAAGCGTGGGGGCGGTTACCCCAAGGTGTTCCTGGGTGGGCTTCCCTCCAATATCACCGAGACCGATTTGAGAATGTTCTTCGGCCGCTACGGCAAAGTCATGGAAGTCGTCATCATGTATGATCAGGAGAAGAAGAAATCGAGAGGTAAGTTTCTTGGCTTAGTCGTAGTTTTGTCACGTTTGAAGAGTTAGAAGTTTTGTGATCACTGCATACTTAGAAAAATTCATCTCACCATCATTTATCATCGTCATGTAGTCTATGAAACCATTTAAATAATTAGTAAAAATTTATCTATTTCTTCTGTTGGCCTTCAAAATTTATTACACATTTTAGCATGATTGGCAAAAGTAGTTCCTCAAGGATAATTTTACAGAACATTTTTATCCTATAACTTGTAGCTTCAATTACCATTGCAAATTTAAGCCTACGGTATTGCCTTTAAGCAGGGCTTCACTAATTATAACATACTATATTTATGCTGGCCTTTGCTAGTTGTCAAATTTTTAACACAATAACATAAAGAAGTTTTTCCTACGTTACTAAAATTGAATTTCTTGATATCAGGATTTTTTTTAGATATCCAAAAAAATTCAGATACCTTCATTTGTGGAACAACTTTTTTATTCTAACCTAGCTATTCTGTAAATAATATGCTTAATGAAAAATTGTTTGCAGAAATTTTACAATTGACTTGGAACAATGTAGGGTATTTTAGTTTGTATCGGCAAAAGATTTTTATAATAGACAATAAAAATGAAGATAAATTTGTTTAACAAATTGTCTCTTTTTGTCACCTAGTTGAGCGATGTCTAGGTATGTAATAATGACTTTATACAAATTTTCTAAAGTGAATGGAGTTTAGACAATAATTGTTGTAGAAATGCATTTTCATATATAATAAGTATATAAAAGAGATGTTTGGTTATTGTATTTATAAAAATCTGTGCTTATGTTTACACCATGTCTTCCTCCTGCAAGCGAATATTCTTATAAAGTGATGTATTTATATATATATTTAAATATCTTACAATGCTTCATAAAACATTTGTTGAAGTCTGGTAAACTTTAATTAGTTTTGACATTCACTGTTAAACTTTGTGGCTTTTGTCGCAACATACTTTCTGTCTTGTAGATTAAAAGCTGTTCTTTTGCTTGGGCATCTTCACCAAGCATTTGATAGCATATTTCAGACTTGCAGCATGCAACCGAGCTAATTGCATTAAGTCAATGTTTAGAGAAAACAACCGACGGGCAGCTTAATCGATCAATGTGCATATATTAATGTATTTATAATACATAACCGAAATAATATCAAAGTTCCATTGAAATGTTTCAGTTGATATTTACTATTTGTCCACATCTATAATTTGCTATACCTATTATACATAAAGATTAATCTAATCCTATTTTAATTTATAGGTTTCGGTTTCTTGTCATTTGAAGACGAGGTGTCAGTGGAGAGAGTGACCCAAGAGCATTTCATCAATCTAAATGGCAAACAGGTAATTGGACATGATTTAGTACAAGATTGTTTATATAGGCAGGGCTAAGAATTTATCTAAATATAATATGTAATAGATATATCCTTTGCTTGACATTCTAACTTAAAAGAGGATGACTTTTGTAACAATACAACAAAAATAACTTTTTTATGCTGTACATAATATTTTTGTTTCAAAACTCTGTTTTTGGTATTATATACATGTTATTGTATTCCACATCCAGGCAGTGCCCTCAACTACCCCTGTTGTTGGTACGTTCAGATGTTTGTGGTACATTATCGCAGACCAGCATATACTCTTCATAGTTCATGTGAGCCGAAGAGTTTACAAAGTTTGCTACAAAAATTCTTTTCTTTATGCTACAACTACTACAAATTAGTATTGCTATGAGTGACTATTTATTTTCATTCTCCTTATCACAACCATCATAATGTCAGCCGATAAAAGTCTAATGTATCACATAGGCCTCCTCCAAAGAACGTCACAATTGAATTACCTGCTCAGCGACTTCTTGCGCCCTTGACCATATCGTCGGATCTCCTTGGGGAAAACTCACGCTGTGGCTATCTAATGATCCGTCTTAGAAACGACTAATGATCTCAAATTTCCAGGTGGAGATTAAACGCGCAGAGCCTCGCGATGGTTCAGGTAAAATGGGCTCCGGTTCTGGAGGCATGGGCGGAGGTGCCATGGGTGGGGCACCTGGAGACGCGCCTGCCGCTGGCCAGTGGGGTCCGCCGCAAGCTGCGCCCATCAACATGATTCAGGGCCACAATGGACAGATGGGCGGCCCGCCCATTAATATGCCTATGGCTGGCCCCAATATCATGCAAGGGTGAGTACAAGCTGTCTTTAGTATGTGGATATGGTCCATATGTGTTGTTTGATACATGTAGTATCTAAGCTATAAAGAGTAGAATCATTTCTAAAGTGGCCGATTAGATAGGTTACGACTGGTGAATCATCTTTATTTTAGCTGCAAGATGTCCTCTGATATCCAGCAGATGCCTATCCAGGCATCCTTCTTTGATTTTCAATATTTGTTAGAGGAGGCCTGCATTAAATTCGTTACAACAATCTTAACAAGGTGATTGTCTATACCTTGTGGTTTAGATATCCCCTGTTGTGATTGTTCATCTGTGCTCCAATTTAAACCAACTGTAGCTAAATCTGGCGTAAAAATCAGGGAGGAATCAATAGCCTCCCTGATAAACGATGAAAAAAGCAAAGAACAGTTCCTCATACTTTGTAAAAAAATAATAAGAAATGCAATAGAGAAAATAAAAGCCAATAAAAATGTAAAAACAAAAATCAAAAATAATGTAAAACAAATCAATATGTAATATTCCTATATAGATATAAAATAATAAAAATGTAAGAATAATAATAATAATAGAATATAAGTAAAAAATGTGATATAATTGAATGTAAGAAAATGTAACAAGTAATGAAGAATGAATGAATGAAAGGCTACAGAGCGAAAGAGAAAGACAGTAGAATTGTGGAAAGAAAGTAACGAACGGAAGACAATGTGACGAGTGAAAGAAGAGAAAGCAAATAAAACAAAAAAAATGTCTGTGAAAATAATAAATAAATGTTAACAAAAAGTCCCTGTCTCACACCAGATAGGGGGTACGAGAGGAAATGGTCGAAATTGTATTTATAGCGGTGGTATATTCAAAATGTTGAATGTGTACAGGTACCAAGGTTGGGGTACATCTGCAGGGCAGACGTCGTACGCGGGGTACGGGGCGGCGGGCGGCGGTGCCGGGCCCGGCAACTACCAGGGCTGGGGCGCCCCGCCCGCCCCCCAGGCGCCGCCGCACGCGCCTGCCTGGCCTGCCACTAATAACTACACTCAGCATGCGCAGCCGCCCGCACAAGGCTACGGCAGCTACGGTACGTATACATACACATGGTCCAGAGCTGCCTTTGGTACAGATTAGGAAAACTGGGAATTACCCATCCCCATGTATGCCTTGTTCATGCTACCCCTGAAACCTTCGTGGTGATATCACGAAGGTTCGAGACCTCGTTGATCCAGATCGTCTGCTCAGAGTAGCTGATGCTAGTGGGAGTTTAGCATGTTGCACTCACCTAATCTTGGACCAGATGCAGAAGATAACTAAGCAATATTATACTTTTTTGACGTCTCAAAAACCTTGCATGCTCGGTAATACACTCAACTCCTTTTTTACACGGTGTGCAGATAAAAGTATCGATAAATTTTTTGCGTTTTTCTAAGTCGTTACTTAAAATTTTTTTTGTAAAAAATACATGTGATATATCGGGACATGTTCCAAAATTTTGTACAATCGTGTAAGATGAAAAACTAATTTATAAATAAGTAATAATGAAATCCATGTTACATAAGTATTTATAAAACAAAAACAATTCATCTTTATTGTAAAAGTTAAGTGTACAGTGAAAATTTAATCAATTAGTACAAAACATAAAAATACTAATTGAAATTGAGAATAAACCAGTTTTGCTGCTATTCATTGTTATTTTACACAATTTTTGCATGTTTATTATGGACTGGACCACAAATGCCATCATGAGATACTAGCACAACGGTTAGGCTTAGACTTTATAGACTTTAGATAATAAAAATCGACAAACTTGACCAAACTCCCCCATGATGTACTCATCTGTGGCTGTAATTCGACAGTTTGTTCACCTATCCAGGGGTTATGGTATTCCCCCAAGTGTATGTGGTTACTTTCAAGATAACTTTCTGTGCGCAATATAAAAAAAATTGCAAGCATAAAAACTTGAATAAAAAAGAGTATTTATTCTGATTGTTGGAAAAGATATTTTAAAATTCATATAATAAACTTAGGAACTTTTAACATGACTCTTAGATTATAAACTCCTTTTTAATCCATTTTTTTGGGTGTGGAGAAGTAGGAAGAAACTTAACCACACTTTTTTTCTCAGAAAGTTGTCATCCATGTAACTGGAATACAACGGTCTAGTGTAAATTTTTAGCTCATTGACTGCTGTTTCTGTAAACCTAATTTCGATGAAGCTGCACAAAGCCTAAATCAGCTAGCAGCGTAACATCAATTACATTAAGTGTATGCAGATATAACCTAAATGAAAACAAAATATTAGTTAATTGAATAATAGTTGAACTGCACATTATTCTAAAATCGTGTTAAAAAGAGTTTGGTGTACATGTATGCTTTTTTTCCTGCAAAAACTAGATTGTATGTATAAATAAAGTAAATATATGCTTTATGATTGTACGGTTTGCGATGCATGCGACTTTAGTTCAATGACATGTTGTATATTTAGATGTTTAGCAACACGCTGGTTTGGAGTTGTAAGTAGCGGGGCAGTGCCGCCGAATATGTTTTGTCAAGAGTTTACTGGACGTTTATACAATCACATGGCGCATGATTGTAACTTTATGGGTGATTTATATTCTTGTCTATATTTGCTCTACATGGGAGTGAAGCTACTCAGGCTTTGAGACCAATAACTCGTCTTCGTGGAAGACAACATATAGGATTAAAAGTACATTATCGTCTCATTTAATTACTTACATCGTACTTATCATCGCGTAATTTTTACTTATCTTAATATAAATCGTTTACCCTCAGTTGGAACTGTATACAAAATAGGCGAATTAAGCAATCGGTTAGCGCTACGACCCGATGCCGCGTGCGTGATTATTACCGGTATTAACTTTGCAAAAAAAGGCTTATTTTAGTAAAATAGGAATTAAAAAGATATGCGTCAACTAAAATATTGTATTAAGAACTTGCTGAAAGTAAGCAACGTACCAGCTAAAAAACAAGATTAATTTCAACCTCGTGTTCATTATAAAGATTAGTTTCAAAATATATTTGATAAAATGTTTTCCACAGTCTTTGTATTGAAAGGAGGGCATTCAATTGTTAAGATTTTTTCTTGTATCTTTACTTATCAAATTCTAATTGAAATTGTTCAATATTACGTTTATTTCTAATTGATCGATTCTCAATGGTTGTTTTGTGTACAAATGAGAATCTTAAAGAGAAACTATTACTAAAATATTATTTTTATACATTTAATTTAATTTAATCTGCATTCATTACATAAAATAAATTAGAGAAGAGTGTATTTATGAACAACTTATTATATTCCACATCCAGGCAGTGCCCTCAACTGCACCTGTTGTTGGTACGTTCAGATGTTTGTGGTACATTATCGCAGACCAGCATATACTCTTCATAGTTCATATGAGCTGAAGTGTCTACAAAGTTTGCTACAAAAATTTTATACCCTCGCGTGTATGTGTATAAGTTGCATCGCAGTAAAATTTGTCTCTAAATTTCAACCTGTTTAGGAATTAACACTAAATAAAAGCATCTAAAAATTACAAATCTTACTTATTCAAATTTGGAACCGTTCCTTATCTATTTCCTAAACGTCTCGGATATCATTTCATAGAATTATCTATCGCCTCAGTTCTGTTCTTACCGCGCCGCGATTTGCCATCGAGTCATACGATGTCGGTAATTGACTCAATATTCCGTTCCTCCCGGACGTTGTCCGCCGCCCCGCGAAACGGCCAACCGCTGTATGTCGCTGACGTAACGTTTGTCCTGTGCAGCGAACTACAGCTCGGCGCCGGCGGGCGCCTCGGCCGGCGGCTCGTGGACCACCTGGAACATGCCGCAGAACTCCAACTCAACCGGCTCCGGTGAGTCACTTTAATAATACGTCCAACTCGCTCGCTAACGTTTCCCCCCACATACGGCGATAGGTGCAAACCAACTCGTTTCCCATTTGCGCGCTAAAATGTTAGGAACTGTAGGCACGCTTGCTATTTAGTTTATTCCGATTAGGTTAAACATAACAGCTATTAAAACGGCGCTTTCTAGGTGCTTATTGATACTTTAGCGTATCAGTCTGAAAAAATTTAATCGACTCCCAATTGAGCTTTTTAATCTTATTCAAATAATAATAAATACTGCGTTATTATAAATTTTTAACCTATTGCAAACTTTATGTTCGGGTGGTTCAATTATACACTGCATTGGCGTTGTATGTTTTAAATAGTGAATAAATCGTCTAGTCATGATTAATATGCCTTGCATTCAATAAATTATAGTATAATAAAGGTAATATGAACGCTGGTCCGGTGCACGGTGAGATGACATATCTTATTGTGTAGAGCCTACAGAGTTACACCAAATGTAACTAGAAAATACATATGTTGGATATGTTTTTATGGGTGCAAAATGTCCGTTCCTGTATATGCTACAGCATGTTTTGGACTGATTTTATTTTACCTTCAATTGGAACATTTTGAATAGGTCCTAGAACCAAAAATTAATACTAAATGACAATGAACCGGATAATATATTGAAAAAAGATGGATACCTGCGCAATTTTAAAAAACGTAGTCATATTTTTAGATTTCTTTAAAACTGTTGGAGTGTTGTAATAAACTGTTCAATTCACTTCTTACATAAATGCGAATTAATGTATCAACATTAAATGTATCAAGCGAATTATAGTAGAAAATTACAGGGCTAAACGGGACTCGGTGCTTTGTCCAATTTAAATCATAAAGTGGTACAAGTAATATTAAGGATTACACAAATGCCAAGCTTTTGTCACTGTATATACCGTTCTATAGTTTTTCTCATTTTGCTGATTTAATAACACAAAGATTGTTTACTATGAAAAAAAAAACTCTTAGAAAATTTAAATACGTGCATGAAAAGGTATATCGCAAGGTCTCTTATTGCATTTGCTTTATTAGAAATTTAACAGGAGACACTACAAAAACATTTATTAAAGTATTGAATAATGTGAGGTTTTCACAACTTCATAAGGGAGATAATGCTTTAATTTTAATAATAATTAATTGTAGAAAATAATATATTTATTTTGTATTTACTTCAATTGGGAAGTTTCACAGTTAGTACGATTTATAAAACATAATTAATATATTTTAGATTTATAAAAAATAATTAAAAGAAAAATGTAAATTTTTTAAAAATGAATAGGCTATGTTTACAAAGAGAAAGTATCTTGTAAACTAAAATTTCTTGAATGGTAAATAAAAATTGATGATTGGATAATTACTTGTACTGTACAGTTTATTGCACGAATGAATACAAATATTCTTCTTTTTACTGTTAATTTTGGTAGTATTTAGTTGACTTGCTTATATAGTTGTATAGTGCATAGCTTTCCTTTTGTAGAAAAGATCAATACCTGCTTCTTTTTTTCGTTTCAGCAACAGCGGAATAAACCATAGTTCAATTCAATAATATAGTAATTATTATTGCAGTTTCATGTAGAAAAAAATCTTTTGATTTTTAAATTAAAAATCAAAGTAGTTATTTTCATTGTAATCAGTATTACTAGTATTATCTGTTGGTATTTTATACCCTACCATAGACTTAAAATTATTAAGGTAAATTATCCTTCTTTGAGCAAGGAATGATCAAAACTCTTATTTGTTTATAGATGGAGTATTTATTTTTTTTAACTTTAATTCACCAAGACACATTTGTGAAACGGCGAAAGTAGGCTTTCCACTGGTCTCTGTGAATTTAAAACTTATAAACGATTTCTCGTTATGAAGCGTTATTATTATGATTCAATGCATTCTTTCCGCAAATGAACTAATATTGGCCGATTTCTACCAATTTAGTGAAACTAATACGTAACGGCTCATGCCGAGGCTCGCGAAGAAGCCTACTAGCGTCGATACCTTAGCAGAGGTTTTAGGCTTTGCGCCACTTGTGTCCTGCCCACTCAAACTCACGAAACCTGTAAATGCCACTTGGGTAGCAGTGTAAACTGCCGATAAAAAAGTTTAAATCCTTAAACAAATGTTTGTATACTAATACAATACTACGTTACACTGTAAATTACTTTATAGAAGATGGAGCACACCTTGTGGTTGATACGGTTGCATCCAGGCTTATGGCTTTTTTTAAATAAATAATCTAGCCGTGTTTCTTTCACTTGTTCTTCTCAGGTCTGAGGCTTTCAACATCCTAATAGGTGGTAGACTCATCTGGATATCTATGTAGCCTATAATTTGTTGAATAAAAAGTGTTTGAATACATGTATATTATATTTAACAAATTTAGGTGTTTATTTGGTGAAAAAATTATTATTCTTTTGATTCTAATAATATAGCTAAAGTTACAAACTTTTCTAAAATAACGTGACCCCCCTCAAGGCATTAATTTGACGTCAAAATCCAATCCACCGTCCGTTGAATAAAAATGAAATTAAATATTTTAAATTAGTTTAGTCTCGGGTGTGTTTTCGCAAGCAAGCGATACGCGCTCATTTTGCGTCAGAGATGTGAATTGTTTCTGAATCGTACGTGTCGATGTCGCAGGCTCGTACGTGCCGCTGTCGGAGAGCGGCGAGATGTACGGACGCGGAGCGGGTGGTGCCGGCGGCGGTGCGGCGCCCGCGCTCACCGGCGGGCTCTCCTCAGCCGCGCTCAACAAGTCCTCGTCCGACTACTCCACGTACCAGCAGTACCCGCCCGCCTACCAGCAGGACCAGGTATGTCACCGCACATATTGCTATTGATCATTTATGGCCATTTCACATTCCTTGTCATTGCACTAAACTCAAATTAATAACTAATTATATACTGTAAGAATATTTGACACAGAATCTAAAATGGTCAATGAATTATAGATGAACAGAGATCGATTATTCGGATTTACCTAAAACTATCTGTACTAAGTAATATGGGCTATTTAAACTAGTTCATGCCTAGAATGTTTTTTATTATAATATGCATACACACGTCCTTTTGAACGCATTTACGTACACTTTCAAATCGTCGATTAATTTGTATGAATTACTTGTATTGGGGCGTTCGCGATGAATTACATATCCGCCGTGACGCGGCGTCTGTTTAAATATATATTCTTGTAATGATAGTCATCCATAACAGTTTGCGATCAATATATAGTCTACATGATAAACCAACACCAATCTGTTGAAATGTAGTATGTAATGGTCCAAGTTTATTCAGTTGTGAATTTTTTATCACATTTACACATTTGTTTGTCTAGTTTGACTAGAACGCATATAGGTATTAAATCTGCCCTTATCAAATGTAAAAAGACTAAATGGATAAACTTAGTACACCTATAGTTTAATTAGTTATTAAACGTAATTTTCAGTTTTGTGTTTTTGACAACAAACAACCTTGTACTGAAATAAAGGGTGTACAGTTAAAATTCACAGTAGTCACAACACTTAACAAGTTTTAGATAAAACATGTATCCGAATATCCGATCTCTGATGTTGCTTTACCTGGGTGTGTACACACATGTATATACTTCATCTTGTTGGCGTGTAAAGCAAAAAGTGGACACGTCTATATTTGCTTCATTGTTATTCTTAGCTGGAGTACAATTTGCTCTATTTTACACATTCATTTAATTAAAAATAATCTACTTTAGAAAGGTAAATAAGACTTTTACTGTAACAGTATAAGTTTTAAATAATCTCCAGCATTGATTAACTACCTGCGGATGATTTTAAGCATAATTAGTCTGGGCAATATCATTTTATTTGTAATAGAAGTTCTGAGTCATTTCATTATATTTTTAATAAATAATTCCATTACAAAGTTATTCTAAGCACAAAATGATATTGTACATTTGCTATATGTATGTTATCCAGATAAGTCAAATTTGTTAGTATCATATGGTAATGTTTAGAAGATAAAAGAATAGTTTAAAAGTAAAATTTCTTTTTAAAATGTTTACCTTTATACACGTAATAACATGTTTGGCTTGTCTGAATATAGAACACAAATAAGTCATCAGAAGTTTAGTATATCGCGAGATATGTGAAAAGATTTTGGTGTTACTAAACTGTCATGATTTTTTGTTTGAGACTTAGCATGGGCAATTAAAATAACAATACTATATGCTCCATATTTTTTAACACGGTGTTGGTATTAGGATGCGTTCACACTGTTTCAAATTTCGGAACAAATTAAAATGCTTCATTTAAAGGCTCCAACATGCACGAGTTGCAAAATAGATTAGACTAAAGTTGTGCCTTTTGCAATTCACGCTTTTTAGGCTTAACTTTCCACTGCATTATTCTCATTGCATCTGCCTTTTTGTTTTTCATTTGCCAGAAAAAAATCATTTTCAAATAAATTCAGTATCATTGATTTCGAAACAATTTCGTGCCTCTTTATGACTATTTTTAAAAGAGACAATGAAAGTCATTAATTTGAAGAAACTGTTGAAAGTGTCACGAATTTGACTAATTAATGGGACAAATCTAAATTAATCATTGAATATTGGGCAAATAAATACGCGCTTGTAAAATCATTTTGTTGCCATTATATTTTATTTAACAACCGCAAGCTGGGTAAAAAGTTGTTACATTGTTTTACTCAATTTGTAATAACAAAATCATATCTTGGATAAACATTTTATTTTTAATATTTTTAATTGACATAATTAATGATTTTCACAAGATGGAATATAAAGCTCTCAATGCCCAAAAAGTTTGATCCAAGATATGTTTTTATTTCATTTATGATCTCAGCGCTTGAAACCGCTTAGAGCCATATTACTAAAGTACAGCCAAGTTGATTTAGATTGTATTTTCTTGTGCCCAGGGGCTTGCTTCCTTCCCTCCCGTATCCTCGTGCCCCCGCTTCAACTTTGATTTTGCCCTGCATCGTTCTGTATATTAGTTTGGCGAGGTTTCTGGTACGTGAGAGCGCATGGACGAACCTTCTTCCTTGTTGACAATCATCTCCGCGACGTACGCGGCTGACGTGTGAGCGTATGTCCGAAACATTCAATTTGGTTGTACTTACTGAGTTTGTTTGCGATTCACGAATGTTTTCCGTTCCCTCCCGGTGAGCGAGTGAAATTCAGCGAAGTTTTTTTTTTTATTAATTTGAATGCAAACAAACAGTATTGCGGTCGAGATGCAGCATGTACTATGTACCATAGAGCCCGTATTAGTTTGCCTCCCCCCAGCCCCCGCTACTGTGTGCCGTTTTGAGATATGAAATGCTTTCGATATGGAAGACATCGACCTTCTCTGCATGTTTTCAGTGGCCAGATTAGAAAACGTGCGATGTCTTTTTGATTTTACGAGCTATGCTGCGGTTCGTTCGCTGTATGCGAGAACGTTATTTGCTATGACCCCGCCGCCGCGAGCCGGCTCCCGAGGCACTCGCTCGATGCACCGCTATCCATAGTGAAAAATCAAGAAGATTAACAAACTCACTTGTCAACTTTCGCTGAAGGTCTCTCACCGCCGCCGTTCCCCCTCCCATCCGCTCCTCTCCCGGCGCCCCCGCCCCCGCCCCGCGATCATCCCGCCCCCGGGGTTAGTGTAAACACATTACTGCTTTCGGCCGGTCCATTGTCACGCGCTGCGCTACTTACATACCGCTGAGACAGGTCGTGCATTGTGGCGAGTGGGACTTGATGTCTTGTAATTCTTCTTTTCCAGTTGGTCGATCAGGGTCCACAAGAGTGGCTCCTCCAGAAAGACAATTAGAGATAAGGGTTCGGGTGAGGGAATGTCGCGAAACTCTGGGGATTTCTCACTATGGACGGTTCGGTTATTGCGACGATCGCGGGCTCACCTAAAAGGCATCGCACCGCACTAGACGTTAAGCTTACTTTAGTTCCATTCAGAATATTCATATTGCATTTTGTTTTACTAGCCGTAGCCGTGCGAGATGATGCAAACGCCTTGTTTCATCTCAACACATGTAAATTGGCATTTAAAGTACAAATTAGTAAAATTTGGATTTTTCTCGTGTTGTTACAGGTTCATTAATAGTTAATTTTAACGATAAAAATAATATTAAGAGAGCTGTACTTTAAGTGTTCAGAGACTAAATCCGTAATTCTGTTGAATGTAACGAGAGGAGCATATTATATTTAGGAACATAAACAAAACTGTGTTAAAACATCATGGGGCATCGTAGAATGCGGCCTCTCGTGGGACTTCTTATGACATATTAAATCTATTGACATACAGCTATTGTGGCCTCATTTCGATCCCTCATGACGTAGCCGACGCGCTCCAGCCGAGGCCTCGGCCACCCGCGCGCGCTCTACTCTGTGTCGCAGAGCGTTCGCTAGCGAGGCGATGGCTCGAGGCTACGTTACAGTGCCAACACACTATGTATCGTCGCCATTCTCTAATGTTTATCTATGTTTATGTAACTGTCACACCTACATAGGATCCTTGTATACTCATTTTGACTTAGCTGTATCTTACATTTTAAAGAATCATAAAAAGTTTTCGCATTTAACGTAGCCTCTGTCGATTGCGTGGCCCGCTCGAGGCTTCGGTCGGTCGACGCGTTCATAGGGACGCTGCGATATTTTTGACAAATACACTGATGTTGTTTTAAGAAAGATTCTACATCAATTTTATATAATAGTTAAGGAAAGTAATTCGGCTAACCCCTTTGTTACGAGCGTCGCCTATAGACGACCTGCGCGCGACGACCTGTGTGTACACACGTCGCCTATAGACGACGTCAGTGCATAACACCTGACCATTTGACTACGAAGAGCCTCGCGATGATTTATTTTTACGCAAAGTGTGCGTCGATCACCGTTCAGTTGCCGGATGGGTTAAAATGGTCCGGTGCAATTTCTTTAAACAACAAGGAGTAAAATATCGAGCGCGGCCCTATTAATGAGCGGGTGGGGTAACGTTAGGGCTCGTCGTACGGCGGGTCGCGGGCGTACGGCGGCGAGTACCACGGCGCGGCGGGCGGCGCGCAGCCGCCAGGTGTGCACGCGCTGCCGCACCACGCGCCCAAACACTTCGCCGCGCAGGACTTTAACAAGGAGTGGAACGCCGCGTAATCGCCACTCGCACCGACACTCGCCACGCACGCGCGCCCCGGCGCCCGCCCCGACGCCCGCCGCCACCGCCGCTACTGCCAGCAGATAGCGCTCGTGTCGCGATACGTGTCGGTCGTCACGTGGACGCACCGCTAGTCGTCGGCCCGTGCCGAGTGTCGGTACTCTGTTGAAACTGATTCTTCCGCGAACAACAATCAACACCACACCTATCACAGCTGACTAATTACTGACTAAATCTTGTAACGCCTTTCCTATTCATACATTCACACACTTTTCTTTACAAAAATCATCTGGTGTGCAAAGTCATAAACAAAAAGGTATTATAACATAAATTATATAAATTCAATTCAGATTCAAAATATCATTTTCAAATAGGGGGTGTAAATCACTTCGCGACAATTATTTTAACATCATAAGCAATAAACTACCACCGGTTCGGAAAGCTCGTTCGCTTAGAGCCGGCCAGAGGTGTAACAGTTGCTCTTTTTTAACGCACTTTCATTTCTTGTTTTTCCAAAATAGACAAAATCGCTTTGTAAAAAATAACAAAGATATCTTTCATCGAACCTAACAACAAGAAACAATAAAACAAATATTTCTTTCGAATAGTAGACATTGACATAACGTGATTTAACATATTTATTTATTAACACTTAGACTACCGTCAGGTTCGGAGGTTTGATTCCAACGAAATAACTTCGAAAGATTTGATAGTTATGTTTCATCAAACTTTTTAACAAAATTGGTACATACATCATATAACAATTTTCAAATTCATTCATTCATTTGCGCATTGTTAAAAATGCATCTAGTTTACAAAATATCTTAGGTACTCATTTATACCTGACTACGGTATTCGTGATCTGTTAACAGCGCGTGTGTTAGTTGTTGTTGTTAAATTCTCTAAAGCAGGATACCGTTGCCATGGCGTAGCTTTATGAAATTTTCTTCAGCGCTCACTGAACTGCTTAGCTATTTATTAACAAATCATTGTCGGGCCAAGGAAATCTTAACAAATACTCTTAATCTCTACCATTACTAATCACTCTCGTTTGGAAATAAAGCTACGCTCGATGTAACCGGCTATAAAATCGCACAACAATCAGTTTCAACTTGCAATAATCTTAATATATATTTGTTGTTTAAAAAGAAACGCGACGTAGCGTTATTGGCGAGCTGTCGTACTTTGCGGTGGTTTGATATTTTAATCCACTAATTGACGAGGAACTTCTTGATGAAGACCGAAGTTAGTTGAGGTGTTCGCGGTCCCCCACCCCAACCACTCGCAAGCAACTACTCCACAAATACAGAACAAACGACATATTATATATTGCATTTTAAGTATATTTTTAAAACGCGAGGGTTTATACAATGCAATAAATACAAAAAAAAAACTTTGATGTTTAGAGTAAATATTGCATGCGTTTTTAAGAAATTATATTTGTATGTATAAAAATAAGCGCCTCACCTGCGACTGCACCAACACAAACCCACACGCGTAAGTAAGGTGTTGTTTTTAAAGAGAATAAATTTTAATTAGAAATTTTGATATTTGAAGAAATCAAGTTTATATAAGTCGCGTAAACTGACCGACGGTCAGCCCGTAGCGAATGACTACACGGGGCTTACAAATTGAATGTGTTCACGTTATGTTTCTCTCGTGTGCCGAGCAACTCTGATCCCCCTCCCCAGTTCTCGCGGCCCCCTCTCTTGACCCCAAAGGTCAACTGTACAGCATTCGTGCACGATCTTTGTCTTTTTTATTATTATTATTCGGATGTGGGCTCTATAAAACCTTTTTAATATTTACTTGTACTCGTGAATTTGATTTTGTTTGGAAATTTAATGATTTCTTTTAATAATATATTATCGAGCGGTGTAATCTCGGCGCAACTGGGCGACACACGCGAAGCCGAGCGCCGCCGCCGCCGCCGCGCGCATTTGACAGAAACTGTTATAAAGGCCAATTTAGGGAAAATGACCTAAACAACTTAACTTAAGCTAATGACTTGTATAAATATTTGGTATATATATCGGTATGTATGTTTAATATTAGAATTTTGGTTATTTACCACCCACTAGACTTAGGAAAATGGTAGGAAACTAATGAAATAATTATGTGTTAATATTTAAACAGGACATAGTATGACTGATCGTGATTTTAAATAATATTATATATAGTTTCCCCGATTTTTTATTTAATTTCTAAAGGGGAGCAATTCTGTATAAATATTCGTAATTATAATTTTTCGTCTATCGATAAACGGTTTTTTTTAGTTTTTTTTTAACGCGGTATAAGTTGATAATTGATTTTTATGGTAATCGTAATAAATGAAATTTACCTGCCAAATTGTAAGCGAGCAAGCGATGTAAGTGTAAGTGAGGAAGCTCAATCATTAGGATATAGAAGCCGGAGGCCCCACCGCGCGGCACCTCACACCTGTACATATACCGACTCGTGTGTAAAGCATAATTTTAATCGATTTCGTGACATAGTTTTAAAGTTTTTAATTTACGCGGATTGCCAAATATCTTTAAACACTGTATAGAGCTTCCGACGGCGTGGTCGGTTTAGAGTGTGCGGAGCGGACAGCTGCGACGCGCGCGCCCCCGCAGCAAAGTGAGTTATAATTTAAAATAACATTGTTAGATTAAATTTAATGTTAGTCCTCTACTGTACTATATCGCTCAAGCATTTGACCGATCGACTGATTAAAATTTTAGTGAATAAGCTAAGTAATTAATAGCGGGGCGTCTCGCCGCGGCCGCACGCGACACCTTATTTGTTGTAATTATCTTAGAGTTTACGGACGTACAGACGACTAGGCGCTCGGTAAGGTTTGTTATAAACGTTTTTTAAATAGAATTGTTGATTACATTGCAAATGCATAATTTGATCGTATAGTATAGGGTTATTTAAGATCGCACCGTAAGTAAAATATAATTTATCAAGGTGAGGTGAAGCGGACGATGAGCAAGCTCCGCGACGGTGGGCGCCGCGACAGACCGAAGTTCCGACTACGTTATATATATCGGTACATCTCTTGTAGCTCTGTATGTTAAACGACTGACCCGAGGACGACTATGCAATACGTTCAAAACTAATATTAATGACTGATTGACGTCGGTGCCGTACCGAACTCTAGATGCGTAAGCACTCGTGCCGCTTTCTGGTTTGTTTTAGCTCTTGTTTCGTTCCTATGTTAGTTAGGTTAATTTGTCTCGATTCATTCCTCTGCAGACGTTCGTCTATCACCGACCTCGATTTCAGTTCGCGCTGTCGTTTCCATCTGTTCGGTTAATTTACTCACCGTAGGTTTAATGTACACAACCACCGACAACGGCGCGCCCGTTTAATATTAGGAAACGATGCCTTACAAAAAGTTAAGTGGATATATAGATGATTTATAATTATGTTACTTTCAGTGATAATGACTTAGCAGTAAGGTGGTTAGCTCCGGGCCACGGCCCCGTACTCACGGACCTGCGGAACAATTTAAGAACTTAGTTTGTAATTAACCATCGTGGCAATCTTCTAAGTAAACATAAAGAATATAATTTATTTAAAAATAAAGTATAATATGTATTAGAAATTTTAGATTTACTCGAAACATTTAAACTTAGTGCAAATTATTGTGAAGAAAAAAAATCAATTGAGACTATTTATATGGGTTTTTAATTATTATTATATAGGTGAAGAGCATAAAATATTGGATGAATTTATTAATTAAAAATAGTTAGTGAAATACAAATACGGTAAGGCTCGTTAGAGGCTCCGTCTGTCAAATGCGCGCGGCGCCCGGCCGCACGCATCCACTGCACGTTGTACTGGGCCGGGCGCCCCGGTAACGTATACACTGTATCTTAATATTAATGTTTATGAATAATATTTAAATCATGGCTTAACAGTAGTACTGTTGTGTAGTTAACCTTTCGACTCTTGTTTGTAATACATTATATAGTGTACGCGGTTTTTATATGTGTATGTTTATTCAGTAGCGACATGTTTTGTGTAAAGGTGTATTTTGGTATTTGATATGTCACGCCGCCGCGCGTATATACATTAAATATACTTACGATCGTAATTGACTAATTATATTATATTGTACGAGACCCCTAGTGTTAACTTTAGCTTAGCAGAAATCTTGTTTTAAGTTCACTTGTACTCGTCTGGAGGGTTCGCATTTAACCGCACAGGCAGCCAGTCGATCGTTAACTGTGGTCGAGTCTAAAGTTATTTTAAAACAATGCAGGTATTATTAATATAAATCCTCATATTTATACTAGACTACTGTAATGTAAATGTAATTATTGAGACGCAACCTATCGTAAAATTGAACTGCACGGGCTTTACGATTAATTATAACATTAAACCTAGGGCAAGTTGTTATTTATTTCTGTTTTAATTAAAAATTTTGATGTTGATTATTTTTAAAGGATATTTTGTTCATCGTAGTGGATTATTAAAGTACATAACTCTCGATCGATTAGATTACAAAATTGTTTAGGTGAACTGTCGACTGATGTACAATATTTAACTTAATGGTTATTTACGCCAGGTGTATAAGGTTTGCTTTGCGCCCGCTAGGGGGCGGTGTATTTATATACAGACTTGTATTAATTTCCTAAAATGTAATTAATTGGAAGCGGCCACCGCGACCGAGCCACAAACTAAGTATATTGCGATTGTAAGACTATTATCTAGATTTGTTGTAAACTCTAATGTGTAATCTAACTATACCTAGCCCTAACGAGTGCGCTGCCCCGGCCGCCACGCGCCGCGCACCGCCGGGGCCGTCGCCCCGCCGCCCCGCCCCGGCCGCCGGGGCACAGCCGCGCTCGCCTTACTTTATGTTCGTTATATAAAAAGGAAAATTATGATAGACTCACGGACGTCCTTGTTAACTCTTGTTTTACGATTATCTAATGATAATTAGTTAATTACGGTTTTAATGACTAATTTTAACTGAAGCACTAATAAAATATTAAGACGGGAAGCTTGTGTGCAAAAAGTTTTCGATGTAACAGTTTAAACAAAGTGCTACCACACAACATACACTAAGGTTTTCGAAGTAGAAACGATGCATTATTCATATTAGGTACTTTGGGTATATATTAGCGTTAGTGTTAACAGGTAACATAAGTATGTAGTTTGTAATGTAATGGAAAAAATAAAAACGGTTTTGTCGTAGTTTCCTATTATTAAGCTTCTTCTATCTTAATGGTTTAAGTAATACTACTGGTTGATTAATTAAAATATTAATATTACCACTGCAAATATTTGAGATATCTTATGATGAAATATATATCTACTATAAGGACATTATAAAACGTAGATAATTAAAAGAAATCAAAAGTTTCAAAATATAACTGGCTTTTTAATGTTTGCCTTTATCCTCATCCCTTCATCGGATACACCACTACCTCCCATCGGATATCATAATTTTTGTTTTTATACGACCGCATAAAGTAAACCTGCGATGTCACAACGCCCCACAATAATAGTCTTACTGAATCAATTAAAATGAGCCGTTTCCAATTGTTATTGTTTGTCCTATTCTATCATTTGTTTACTCCTACGATATTCACATTAAATATCTTTATTCACAACTTTATGCATGCGAAACCCACAAATTTCTCTACTGCAAACTAACTTTAGTTGCTGGTTATTTATCTCATGTATATGTATTTATTTTTTATTATTTTTATCCTTCATATTCACACATAATATCACGAAATTAAAAGTTATATCAATACATATTTTTTAATTCATTTTTGCTACAACACTATATCACATATCTTTTAACCACAGTACAATGTGCATTGGGTACTTTAAATTTGATTTAAATGGGATAAAAATAGAAACATTTTCAATCAAAAGACTCAACTGTCATCAAATACCACTAGCATGGGAATTATTCAACCTTTTAAAATAAAATCTGGACCTTGACGGAACTTTGTTGATAGATATCCAAACATTTGTTTCTTGTAAACTTGGGGTCAACTGATTAGGCATGGCTCTGATTGAAGGAGGCTCTTCGTCAGCGAGTTGGTACGTTGGTAGACTTGTGTACGTTATGAGAAGAATACCAGAAGAGCGAGTCTTTTATATAGAATCTAAAACCAGATTCAGTTCAATCGGGGGAGTTCCCCTGTAATCACTGCCTTGAACTTCTTCCGAACTTGCCCCGATCTAAAAAGAATTCACGACCTACTCAATCGGGTTTATTTTGTGGTCGCAATATTCTTGATATAGTAGTATAGCAATTCATTCCCGAGCATTAATTAGAAATCCTTCACGTTATAATATGATTTTTAAAGTTATTTTATTGGTCAATAAACTTAATTTTAATTTATAAGCTTACTTCAGTGCTAAACTTAGAAACATCGCTAGTTAACATGAAAAAACACGTGATTTGTTTTAACGAGATTCCTAAATTTATTTCAAATTAGACATGGCATGGGAATGTATTGTAATTACTGTCCACAAGACCTAATAAGAGCAACTAATGTTGCTTTATCCTAGTATATATCAGTCGACTGCTGGACATAGGTTAACACTCTACTTTTCAGATTACTCTTCTTATGATTAGATGTTATTTCCTAATTTTACATACGTAGATTGTAACCGTATTCCTTGCATTAGAGGGTGATGGTGTAGGAAGCAACGCCGGCAGTCCTAAATACCCGCAGATTCCGCAGATGAACGACGCCATTGGGGCACCGCCACAGGTTAAACACAAACGTTATCTGTACATCAACAGCATCCTTTATAGTTCTCTCATCTCTCTACCAAAAGCCCATTTACCTGCAAAGAGAGTTTGCAATATACTTTGGAGATGCTTCCAGAATTTTTTTCTCATAAACAACTTTTAAAGTAAGACGATCTTAAAATTTTATCTGCAAAGTAGCAGTAGTTTTAGTAGACGAACCATTTTTGCGGACCCTCGTTATTTTTTGGTACGCCAATATAGACTTCAGAATGTCCACCTGGACCACTGTGAACTAGGCTTTGTAATATTGATTTAGCACCAGTAAATTTTGTATTAAAGATATATGAAGTTTTCTCTTTATTAACGCCTTTGAGTGGAATTGTAGATTCTCATTGCAGTAATGCTCCGTATGACACGGTAGATGTGAATAGATGTATCGTCTGATCGTATCTAATGCGATATGTGCCAATGATTTGCTTAAAGTTTTAAAGGATTTTAAATTGAATATAAAAAAAGCTTTGGAAATACTTTCGCCATTAAAGCGAATTATGTGCGTTTTATGAAAATCAAAGCTATAATTGAAATAGGAATATAATTGAATAGGGATTAGTATATTAAATGATATGTTAGCATTTATCTAAATGCATATTTGTGTTCTCAATGTCATTTATAGTTTGTGTTAGCTCTTGACTTGGCATGTACCGACAGGTTCCATTGATGTACTGCGGCATGGTGTCACCGCAGCCGTCCTTTTGTAACGTTTCCGATATGTCCGCATCGGCGTCAGGTTTATATTCAATATTAACATCTATACTCATGTAGTTGAAATTGTACTGTCATTCTTGTTTTTTACATGGTATCGTGTGTGTCATTAGTGAAACTAGTTATCTGTAAGTCATGTGGCCCTCCAATTAATAGGGTTACATATATCAATTAAAAATCATTATTTTAACCATTTAGTATTAGATAACTAAGCATTTTATTGAATCGTGACGTTAGTCTAGAGGAGAAATGTGTTGGTGGTGAAGTATCGTGTAAGTCGATGTTTCTTTTGTGTGTTCTCCAAGTGATCGTTTGCAATACTATTATAACTACATATATCAATTGTTTTAAAAAAGATCTAGAAGCTATTGCGATTATTGTCTTAGGCGTCAATCCTTAAAAAGTTCAAATGGCGGATTACAACTCGGAAGCCTTGTCCCTATAGTGGGAATATTAAATATACTAAAGAGTATTTATCTATTACAATATATTTTTAAAAAAATATATTGAAAGGTATTACGTAGAGTACATCTCGTACGTACTATGTAGGCGTGTCAGTAAATTGTTAAGGTTCGAGAGGCGGGTTAGAGCCTAAACTAATTGCTAATTGTCACTAGAGCGGCGAAGCAGGTGGCGTGTGGTGCGGTAAGTATACAAATTTATATTTCTTTCTATATATTCTTTATAATGCTTCTTTTACTTTATATGTCTATAATAAATTAATGAACGTAGGTGATGACTATGAATATACCGGTGGATCCGGAGATGGGTACCAGCGGTCATCAAAGCGGAGCTACCACGGGTCGTCATCAGGCGGAACAGCTTCAGCGCCTTCCTACCATCCCTATCGGCGCTAATGAGTGACGCTACGCCAACTCCTCGTTCCTATGCCATCCTGGTATTTTTTACTTTCCTTTCGGTTCTGTCCATTCATTCCGTCACTATTGAAGTTCAGTTCATCTATCTAGTTCTATAGCGCCATATGTGTAAATATGACGGAAATATTGACGATCAGACTAATTTTTAAAGAACCGACATATCAATATTTGTATAATAGTTTTTTGTACTCTCGTAATCATTGAGTTTGTAAATTGTTTTTTTTTTTTGGGCGCGAGCGTTATAAGAGAAATCTAATCTTTAAATGTTAAAAGTAAAAAGAGAATTGGAAATGTTTGACATGATTCTAAAAGTACTTGTTATCTGGATTCTTATAAACTCGTTCCCGTATATAAGTTAGTATCATAGATTTTTCTTTTAGATGTTTTTCTTGTGATTTGGATGAAAGTTCCGATGGCTTTGGGAACTTAAATTAAAAGTTGTAACAAACTTATCTTACAGACCAGTATAGACATTAATTTTTATTGCAAATACTAAAAGGTATGACTGTTGCAAGTTTGAACTCGTACGATTTAGGTTAACACCTTCCGTCGTTTACTCTTAAATTTTTATAAGTATATTCTTAATTTTTTACGATACGGTAAATAAATTTGTAACTATTTGCCTACCCATTTCTATTAATTATAGATTAGTATAGTACTGTGACGTCTGTAGTACATATCGAAGAATATTTTTTATATAATTTTAATGTCGTATACAAAGTTTCGTGTCTTGAGAAGGCGTTTTTACTATAGCTTCTTGTCAACCTCGCCGGAACCTTTTGCCCTCGCACAGACGATGTTTCTGTGGACAACTTTTCAAAGATTGCATTGGCTCTAGTGGATTTAACTAAATTCCATAGAGAACAATAGAGGTAATATTTACTAGTTATTAAAACATTAATTAGTTTATGGGTAGTCGCTGGCACGCAGAATAATATAAAAGTAAAAATTTCTAAATAAAAGGTACTTCTTCGGATAGGTTGACATTTTAACGATCTGGTCGTTATGCTAAGAAAATTTTAAAAATCCACAAGTAATGTATTTTTTTAAAAAGTACACGGACCTCAGATGTTTACATAAAATTATTGTTATTGATTAAAATTAACTAAAGGAGTCAGTTAAGTTTTAGAAACAAATTATTTGGACATTTGGGACGAAATTGACTTTTTTTTTAAATTTAAAGTTCCTGTAAAACGACGATTTCATGTCCGCTAATCTTCATGTGAACAACAGTTCCTTTTGAGCGATTGACAACCTTATTGATTATTGTACAGACTACTTTTTTACTTGCCCCCAATTCCACTTGCAATTTTGTGGTATGCGATCCTCTTTGTTCACATTGACATGTGGTTTTTGTTTACTTAAATAAATGTACTAATAAATTTAAGTTTTATTTAAATTTAAGCGTATGCTTCCCGTGTACCCTCTCCCAAAAATAATATCTAGTCTAGTGATTTATACTAATATTAACTTTAATTTAGTCAGCCTGTGTATTTTTTAAATAATTTTATTATATTTTTGAATATTTTTCTCATTAAATTGAGACTAGACTTCGATTATGTTTAACTCGTATTAAATTAAATAAAGATGGGTAAGAAGAAATTAAATTACTAAGACGAGATATGTGATAAATATAATTAAAACATAGATTTAGCATTAACAGAAGGGAATGACATGTACGTTGCATATTTCTTGGTACTATTTAAATTTAAAGATGCACAAAGATAAAATAGAACGCTAGGAAAATATTACTTACTTTAGATATATCTAGTTATATTACTAGGCTCTAAAATTAAGAGATCTGTAGGGCACGGAGATTGTAATCTAAACACTTTAAATGTCTAACCATAGAGTAATAAACGTCCATAGACTATCATTATGTTTGTAAGTTATTTGCCATTAAATATAAAGATTTGTGGTTAGATAAGTTTATACGATAAATTCTTATGTAGTATTGATTGATCGTAATAAAAATTGTGTAAAGTTTCATTTTAAATTATTTCTAAATATATACGCTTACCATAGGCATTTAAGATAACTTGTAAACTTTTGTACCGACGGACAGATAAATTGAATTTGACACATTTTCATCTTATATATGTACACTTAATTTATTATTTTAAAAATTGTCATGAGCATCGATATTTTAAATAGCGCTAGAACGAGAAGCAGTGCGGAGTGACGCAGGGAGTTCGAGGTAAGGCACTAGGATAGAAAGTAGGTTCCACTTTATAACACTGCTATCGAGGAGTATATAGCGTATGACGTCCAACTGCAACGTGGCCTATCTTGTTAAAGTCGATAGATGGCGCTAAATCAATGTTCAGCAGCGAATGTTCTACGGCTGAAAAAGAGAATAAACTTTATAATAATAAAAATGTTAAATATATAAAGAAGTGTAAATATACATCTAAGTAGCTCCGGAAATCAGCTATACTTATAGGCGCACCAATTCACCTTGTAACTAGTTTTGGTTTGAAGTTTGATTATTCCAGCCAAAACGCAAAAAGTGATATTTTAGGTTTATGAAAAAAAAATATTTCCACATTGTTCTATTGGTAAATTGTTATTACATAGGAAACGAGACAAGCAGAGATTTCATAAAGAGTAAGTTATAGATATATGGACCTCCCAAAAAACTGATCCGTCTCATGAATATACAATACGATTTAATAAATTGCTGCAATCTTATTCAATATTTGTAGTCGCCAAATGTCAATGCAAGAATTGATATTCTATACAACTCTACGTACAAGCCCTACGTATATACCCGCAAACATAATTGCACTGTGATTTGAATTATTCCAGCAATTGAACGAACGATTATTTGGTTGTATAAAGATTAGATATTTACCATGATCTCTCCAAACAAAATGTTTAAAAACATACGACGCGTAACAATACTGATAATCGCACATAAATCATAGATAAATAATTATTAAAAAGAATCAAAGTAATTATTACCTAACGTTTTAAAGTTCGATTTAGTTATGTAGTTAGATCTTACGATTATTATACATATATACCAAAACTTAAAATGATACAAGAATTGTTTTTAAAATATCAAGTCGTTTTGAAATCTCATTTAAACATTCGTGATAATACGATTGATGGCGTCGGGCGTACGGGCTGCACGGAGGGCCGATTTCATGGTTCGTTATACGAGTTTCGCCTGGAGGTGCAGTTGACACATTCGCAGGGCCGTTGCGGCATTTCGTATGGCACATGAGCTTGCGCCGCTCTATAGCACAGCTCCCTGTAGCGGGCACATCCTGTAAAATTATTAAGTAAATTTATTTTACTTGATCTTCATTCACTGTATGGCATTGACCTCTCCCCAAAGATGGCAACAATAACTGGTGTTGTGTTGCCTGCATTTAGCTACTTTCCGCGACTTTGACTAAATTGCACCGTCAACGTATCTCGTATAACAGGTGCACCAAACTTTATCTATAGAGGAAAGAACGAATTCTGTTATCCTTACTGACTTCGCTTTCAGTTCCTTAGAATCACTTTTCGGAATATAACGAATTTTGAATAACTGAGTTAAAATGGCGGAAACTGTTTTCTTAGTAAGTAGTGTTTATAGGTGGTTAGTGGATATAGGTTGAAAAGCTTTAAAGGGCTGTATAGCTCATCTGTTAGTAAAAAGTTTTAAAAGTTTGTATAACTATTCTCCGATCATTGTAT
The DNA here is from genome assembly GCF_028537555.1 of Battus philenor. Classification (NCBI taxonomy): domain Eukaryota; kingdom Metazoa; phylum Arthropoda; class Insecta; order Lepidoptera; family Papilionidae; genus Battus; species Battus philenor. The sequence continues at coordinate 11,180,502 of NW_027181684.1, forward strand.
AAAGTAATCACTGGAATATGTTACTTTATTTTTTTTTGTAATTGGAATACGGCCGAGATCAACAACTTCCAAGAGCGCAGTCTGCAGGTACAGATATGAAAAATAACTAATGTTATTATATTTTGAAAACTCTTTCTTTGTTACATTATTAACTTATTGATTATTTTTGTAACTACTGATTTGTGGATAAGATGTACCATACGACAATTTACTGCAATTGAACACATTTACCCCTTTTAAGCTCTTACCCGTATATCCAATCATTCTGTATAAAAATTTAAAAACTATCTGGCCATACGCAATAAAAAATATCCCGTCATGCTAGAGAGTGATTTACAGAGTTCTTAAATACGAGTTTATTAAGCAGCAATTTCGTTAGTTAGTAATAAAAATGGATGACCTAACAATTACTGATTTTAATAAGACACTATTTATACAAAGCCTTATAGTAGACCATAGCACGAAGGGAATGTTTTCTACGGGCATGCAGAAGTAAACGGTAAGTGGTGTCAAAAGTGATAAGTAGTGATTTTTTGTTTAATTCTTAGTTCCAATCTGGTGAAATAGTAGTACCCGTGCCAAGGTATCTTGGGTAGTCCTTGTGCTTCGCTACCTTAAAAGAGGTCTAAGGCTAAGCGCCCTGCCACTTTGAACCCGAGCAATCTGTAAATGTCACTTGTGCAACAGTATCAAAAAAATACTGAGTTGAAAGGAAACCCCAATACTAGTTTGATATCAATCGTTGTACTACTCTGATATTACCAGTCGGCGGTAGAGCCAGACGAGTGTCTGCCGCAAACCCTCGCTGGGCCAGTCGATCTAGCAGAGTTGTGGCCGACCATCACCGTTCATCGCCGTCTGTGCCTTTGAAGAGATAATAAAAAATATATTATTTGGTCTTATTATTATTAGACAATATTGGTTGAGACGAAAACAGTGTGCTTTATGGTAAGAAGAGAACATTGTTGTTTATTCCCCCTTTTCAACCGCACTGATACCAACAACCGCGTAATTGAAAGAAAGAAATGATTGTAGCTGGAGTCAAAAGTTTAAAATAAAAGGTGTTTGCACATGGTTTCGAAAGGTTTGTACGTAACACGTAAATCTGTAACTACCATGGATTCATTGTCGATTTCTAAATTGAATCTTACATTAAATTACAAGATAATTATTATGACATTTTTCCACTCAACACTTATAATTTTTAAAAATATTGTTTAATATATTTTTAAGTTTCATGTATAATTTCATTGTACCGTGGAAACGGCAGATGTAGCATTTACTCCGTAAAAATTCATTCACACCTTCTATTATATTATAACTTGACGAATACCGTCTAGCTGGATTGTTCAGTTTTATGTTTAAAACAGCATAAGTGAACACGTGTTGTTAAATTCACTAGAATAATCCATGAAGCGGATCATAAAAACGAATGAATAATGTTAGAATACCTTCACTTGGAGCGGGTGAATGACCTCCAGATTTATCGTCAGTGCGTGGCGTGGCCGATCCGTCGGAATGATCCTGTGGAAATAATATGTTACAAATCACAAATGCTAAAAAGTAATTTAGTATTAGTTTTCAATTGTCTGTCATATCATTAAGTATTTTATTAAAGAATTAAAGGTAGGTGCCAGGACTAGGTACACAAAATAAAAAATTTAGACCATGACATAATAACTAAAAGCGTTTCTAAGGGCAAGTTGTTGTTTCCAAAGTATAAAAACCAAAGAAAAAAAATTAAAATATCATTACGAGATGTAATTAGTCACAAATAAAAATCAAGTCATAATATAAGAACGTACTTTAATAAATTAAAAAACCGATTTTACCGTTTATATAAGAAAGATCCGTATTTCAACCTATAATCTTGACGTCCATTTCTGATTTTGATACATACATTGATGGGACCTGACTGTAGACTAGGGAGATTGGGAAGCCATTAATGTACACAAATTATATTTATCATTTTAGTCTTAGGATGTCCACTGCTGGACATGGGCTTCACCTCACACTTTCCAATAAGACTGATCAAAACGTTTTTCGACGACCTAATATATACTATGGTACACTGAAAACCTTAATGAGATTAAAATAAAGAGTTCCAAACACGTCTGTTTTGGTTGTCGCTGGAAACGCGATATATATTCATTAAACTCTTAAATGCAAAAAATTATAATAACAAGGTAATATTCGAAACTGCGCATATGAAAATGTTCCCGGTGAAAGCAAGTTTATAACTATCCAGCTTGCCTCCCTTTACAAACGCAGTCTAAACAACTTGAATGAAAGCTTAATAAATATCGCTCCGTCGCACGCTGGAAACTTCATGTCCCGGATTATTGTACTTACGCGGTGGAGCGACGACTAAACAAGGGGATTTGTGAACACAAAAGAAGGTACAAAGCGAGTTAAATTGCTGTTTTTAGTTTAATACACATTCGTCGACTTAATTTTTTTTTAAATGCTACAATAAAGGCATATATTAGACTACAATTAAATTAAATGTATTCGATGGTGCACGAACAGAGATTGCCATTGTGCAACCATTGCATATTTGTATATAGCCTTTTTATAATATATGCCCACTGCAAGGCATATGCCTTTCCCAAAGATGGTCGGTCATGCGCTGCTAATGTCGAGCGAATTTATGGGACTTTATCTAAGTCCTCAGTCCACTTACTAGAGGGCCTACCTATGCTTCGTCTACAGGCTCGCGGTGGTCGCTTAATAATCTTTGGGCCTCAACGGCTGTCGGTGGAACGAGCGTTATGCCCCGCCCACTGCTACTGCCGAGGATCAATTCTTTGACCTTATTCATAGATAAATAAACCAAAGGATCTTTTTTTGAAGTCTACGTGGGCACAAGCGTTATACTTTGTTGTTTCACTCACTCATTTTTTAAAATTTTATTTACTAATCTTAATTTGTGATATATGGTAACACTTAACCTAGCGTTATTTTAGCAGACTGTTCATAACTTATTTTTAACAATAATAATTAATATCGACTACCAAAATTATAATGAGTTCAACAAATTTAAAGAATAACCATGTAAATTGTTAATAATTTTAGTTTTGGTGTGTTTGTATAGATTACCGTAATTAGCCAAATGAAATGGATTCTTATGCTTACGTTTGTTTTTGAACTACAGACACGACAGTTGCACTTATTGATATGTTAATGAAAATGAGTTTTTTATGAAATCAATATGTTGGTAAATATTTATTTATTTGGCATGCTACGGTATAGATTTCAGTATCAATGTAATTTAGCTTTAGATTTTTATATAAAATCTTTTATGTAACGATGATCATAGATCTCATTTAAAGCACTTTTATTTACAATTTAAAACACAAATAAGCGCACAACTTTGTAAGCTCCGAGACTCCCCGAGGCCGATGTATGTAATAGCATTGCACGGCTACAGTCACTAACTTCATTCTGAATTAAAAAGTACACAATTTTTTTACATCATACGTAATTATGATTTAAGGTAAAGCAGTAGTTGAATAAATTAAAACAAACATGTTTGTGTTTCTTTTTAAACCACAAAGGAATGGATGTCAAGTGAATAATATGTGTTTCATACAAATGTGATACCAAGTGTCAAAGGCATAGACTTAAAACTGATATTTATAATAACATACACTGTAATAAAAATAACTAAATATAAAGCATAAGTTAATCTGAAAACTAAAGCACGACTCAATTTGAAGTACCCGAGGTCAACTCTTGCGTTATAACAAAATTGTAAGTCTCTCATCCCCTCTATTCTTCTAACTTCGAGGAATGAAAAAAAATCTTCGCGAGGAAAACACTCAACTTTCCCGGAGTAATTTTATATTTAAACTCATATACTTGTTACACGCAAGTTGTTCTTTAAAACTTAAATTGCTTCAACTTTTCTAATATTAACTGAGCTAATTTCAAAGATTTATGTTAAAAAATTGTAATTCCGAACCGATGGATGTGAATTACAAATACATAATCTCGGATGAAATATCTGAAGACGAAGATCTTTGCTAGTATGTGATGTCGGTGATGATGTATGGATCTGAGACGTAGTTGTTTAGGGTGGGCCATAGGACATAGGTCTTGGGAAATCGCTGGATGCGGGCAGCACAAGATCGATCATTGTAGCCATTTTTAGGAAGGCCTATGCCCTAAAGTGAGTGTCTTTTGGCTCACAAGATGATTATTATATATTAAAAGCATTGACATAAACAACATTTTATGAGACCAAGACCGTTGCCCACAAGTGATGAAAAAAAACTTCCGACTAGTCTAAAGGGGCCAAGTAATGTAATAATAAATCAAATAAGGGAGAAATTTGTCAAAAAAAAATAAAAAAAATTTCAGTTCAAAAAATAAATATGTGACATTAATTACAGGTTCTTTTACGACTGTCGCTCCGGCAATTCTTCTAAGCGTTACATATTTGTTTAGCTCACCAACAACAAACTTTTATTGAAATTTTTATACGTCTTTTCGTATATTTTTTACAAATTATAAAAAAGTATTAAATGCGTTTTATACAGTCCTAATAGTTTTCTTTTATTATATATTTATTTATTTCGTGTTTTATCATTTCAAATACAGGACGTTAATGGAGTTTGTAAGCGGAGGAAGACCATTTGGAAGCGGTCAGCAACCAGCGTCATTTAGCGATCTTAACAAGGCTGTCTATCCACCTCCTGGATGGGCTGCTCCGTGGTCGCTACACCAGAACCTTAAGGCTCTAGCGGCCATCCGACTAATGCGCTATGTAGCCTGCCCACGACCACTTCAAAATTGTATTAAATAAATATTAATGTTAATTCATTTTTGTTTTATTTAATTTTAAGCCTTCGTTGATTTCAAGTCCCGTAAGTATATAACTCTCTTTTGCTTTTTTTTTGTTACATCATATTTACTTTTTATTTCAATACATTTAAATATAATATATAGAAGTCATGTTAATTAGTTCTGAAAAGCTGTTTTAATTTAATTTAATATTCTTTATTGTACACGCTAGAAAATATATACATAGTTTCATAATAATAAAGAAAAAAGTACAATAGGTGGTTTTATCAGGCGAAGCAATCTCTACCAGACAACCATAATATTATTTTATTGTAATACATAATATAATATAATAATTGGTATAAAGTGACTACTGCAATAAAGAATATAAAAAAGAAAAGAACTTGAACTACTGTCTGTAACTGTACTAAAAACGAGTAGACATTTGCAAAAATATAACGCAACTCTATTTTTTTATCCTTTTAAATTGGGGCAACATAATAATGTAGAATTTTTGAAACATGTTATTTTTAAAAGTAACAAAAAGCAATGTTGTTAGAGATAACAAAAGGTGGTTTTCTTGAACGAATTATGTATTCGAAAACTGGACGAAAATATTGTATCATTCCAAAATAAATTTGTAATAAAATATGAAGTATTTTTTTTCGTATTTTTTTTAAATAGTTTAAAATATTAACCTGATGAAGGTCAACGTTCGCGGTGGCCGTAAGCAAATCTAGAATAGCAGAGAAGGAACCTCTCGCCGCTCGCCGAAAACCTTCAGGAGGCGACTCTGCAGCTCCACCAGCTACGCTGACCGGTGACTGGGACCACTAAAACAATAAGTATAGGTTATAAAGACGTATTGCAAGTGTCCAGTAGTTGACGTCGTGCGGCTGAAATTATGATCGTAAGAATCCTATAATTATATTAATCCATGTTTTCCACGTATACATCTTAATAAATAATTAGGAGAAGAGAGATTCTCTATCCTGAATTAAATTAAACAGTGTTTTGTGAAGTAGCCACGTGACTGTTCTGTACAAAACGCTATCATGGAATTTGAAAACATTTACATGGTTATTTATACATATGTTGAAATAATAACAGTTGTGCAGCGTGTATAAGTGTCTCGTTGTGGCAACGTTTGTCAATTCGTGTCATTTTTTTTAACGGAGTCCCCATTTTGAGGTCCTCACGTTCCCCTATTTTGAAACTATTACACACGAGTTTTTCATCACACTTTTTACTACGTATTCTCTTCTCTAGTCCTTCACAATTTCTACCACTACATCCTCTTTCAGTCTTTACATAGTCTTCCTTTCTCTTTCCTTTCGTTCACAATTCTTCTGTTGCGCTTTAGGCGGTTACTCGAAGTCCGTCGTCTACAAGACGATTATTCTCTCTTCAGTTGGTAAGATTTATGTAGATTAAAGTACGTCTACTCCAAATATATCAGAAACTTTTCAGTGAAGAACTTATTTTTAAACTAAAAATAAAGCAATCATTTTTATCAAAAATCATTCAAAAAATAATCACCGCAAAAACGCGCTTGAGTTCTTTTTTTTTATTTATCAATTTTCGTGTTGAAATATTCAATCACAGTTAGTCAAAAAGGTAAGACTATTTCATTAATAACGACAAGCTTTTAATTTTTATTCTACATGTGATTTGATTAGCTCCCTATAGATTTTTATCATTGTTCGATAAAAACCAATTCAGTGGTGTTAATTAGCATGATCTCGGGGCGGGTAATTGAATTTCGGTGTTGGATTCCGTGAAATTAGGCGCTGGAAATCTGATTTGATTATATATTGTTTTAAAAGGTGTGATTCACGTACACAAAACGATTTGTAAAAGTTAGAAGAATCGGTTATTGCTTCTAAGAAATAAGATTCTTAAAAAATCGTTTATTTAACTGTCTTGTTTTCTAGATTAGTTATAAACGTTTAGATATAAGGTAGCGTAATTATAACCGGGGCCGTATACGCCTGCAATCATCACCATGTCAGCTGATAGATTCCCTCAGCAAGGCATAGGTATTCCCCCAAAGATCGCCACTATGACCCGTCTTGCGCTGCTCACATCCGGCGATTTCCCGCGACCTGGATTATGTTATTGGTCCACTAAGTGGGGTGCTTACCCATGCCGCGTTTACCAGTTCTTGGCCGCCACATAAATACAGTGTACAACAATAGGCAACATATTTAAATTTGTACTTTCTTAAAGGAAATTATTGTTAATTTAGATTTTGTATTATCGTTGGCGAGAAAAATACATGTTTTTTTTATTTTAAATAGGCACGCGTTGTTTAATTTTCAAGTTGATTGTACAAGGCGCTTAAAAATTATAACAAAATTATATTAAATTTCTTTTAAGTTTAGCCTTAACTTTAAAACTCATGAAAATTATATTGTTTGATGTTTTCCTCACTCAAAATTAATTTTGATACGTATTCTAACATTTTTTGAATATTACTTTTTTAAATTTAGGCTCTTTCACTTAATGTCACATTCCTAATGACACGTTGCGCAATCTTAGTTGGAATAGCGTGTTAGTGTGTGCTATAAAGAAAACAAAATTCTTTACGAAAACCAGTACATAAACACTATATCAACATTATTATTGTTCGGGTATTGTCGCGCGTGACAGTCCACGTCTGTGTCCCTTTGAGGGGACCCTTGAGTAGTCATGTCCGTCGTATATCTGCCGAACCAATATAGGATCTCGCCGGCCTTACAATCCGGTAAAATAGTGCTAAGTAAAAGCTCGAGGCAAGGCTTTGTAGGGAGCCCTCGTGTTTCGCCACCTTAAAAAAGGTTTTATGCTAAGCATACTCTGCGCCCTGACATTTTGAAACAGCGGAATCAGCAAATGCTACAACAAGTCCGGTCCAAAAAAAAAACAATTTTTCAGCCATAAGATATCCGCCATTTTTATCGGTACTAAAATAGTTAAGATCTACTTATTAAATATGTTTAAAACTAAACTTAAATATGCGTTTTACAAATAATACTCAAAATAACAGATACAAACCAAAACTAAATACATTAATTGGTCGTACGTCTGGTAAATCGACGTACTTCATTAAATGTACAGAGTAATGTAGGTCTATTCAAAGCCCGTTCGGAGTAATGAGGCCGCCGTAATTTGCGGCGCGGTTATTTTGCCATTAATATATTCGGAGCATTTAAAATTTTATGGAAATATTAAATTAATTACAAGAAACGCTTTTTAAATTAATTGTGATTTAATTTAACTACATACGCAGAATATCATAAACCAAATATGAGGTAGGAGTTACATTACGTCATCGTCAGCGGCGCATCGAAGAGGGGAATTCCACTGAAATATAATTTCTTTTAAACATCGGGAAAAAGAGAGCACTTGATAATACTGCTCGACTTGTGATTGGCTGACGATTTTGATTGCATAAATTTTATTTTCATAGTTTTAAATTGGCATAAATATGGTCTAAGAATGAAGAATAAACACACTTGTAATTCGGATGTCGTGTTGTTATTACCTCTAAAACCTAGCTCTAGGAAGAATCTCACAATATCAACAAATTTTGGTAAACCTTCTGCAAAGAGGATGTTTTGAAATTGAGAACACATCAAGTCTTAAGACAGTAGAATACGTGTAAAAAACTAAAGGATTCAAACGACCAAACCACTGAAAGTGAGTCTAAAGATTATTAAAAAAAAAATAAACCTGAATAAAATTGGTCTCTTCTACGTTTACCATTACCACACAAGTAAATGGTCAACATCATATCAGTTTATAAACGTTGTAAGACATAGGCCTCCCCCAAAGATTGTTACGATAATCAATCTTGCACTGCGTACTTCTCTTGGCCTAGTAGAGGGTTTTTCGACGTCGCGTCTATCAAATCGTGGTTGCCATTAGAAAACCTTCCGGTCATACGACCGACGGTTGCACAAACGATGGGTTCAACCCAATGCCACTTTAGACGTGCAAATAATTGGCATAAAATAATATAACAAAAATTATATACGTTGAATTTTTTTAGATCGAATGTAACGTAAGTAAATATTTCAGAGAGACTAAACTTTCCGTGTAAAGCAGCGCACGCGGAGCAATAGCGTGATTCTGTGATGAAATTTACACGAGGGCTGAGGGTCGACGCCGCCATGCATTATTGAGTAGCGAACACGTGCGTTGAGCCAACAGTCGGACGCCAATGTTCCGTTTGTTTTGATCCTCCCTTTAATATCGCATCTGCATATGCTTAACCCTCAACGAGATGCTGAATAAATGTTGTTTACGGAACCCGTTTTACGTTCAATCGATAGAATACAATCGAACCCAAATGAAAAACACCAATAAAGAAATCAAATAGATCAGATTTTTATATTATAGATATTCGTATAAACATTGTGTCAAATAACATCTATTTGTTAAATAGATGGCATGGAAACAAACTAAGATAAAAATAAATAGAGTTAATTTAGAATAAGAATTAGAAGTGTAAAAAAGGATATAATGTCGATACTATTTGTTGTAAAAAGACGGAATGAACACATTATACATGTAGATAATAGAACTAGTAAGTAATTTAAGAAAAAAAAGTATAAAAGTAAATTAATATTATAAATAAGTAAATAGAAAAATAAAATAAGCAGATAAAGATTTACCAATAAGCAATCTAAGATTATAATGAAGTAATAATTAGATATGGAATACACGTAAAAAATTAAATAAGGAATTACCGGAAAATGTAGAAATGCCTATTGACGTCAGATGATTACAAATGGCTTTAGAAAAATCACTACTAATTGGCTGCTGTTTTTGTACGAAGCAAAGAAAATGGAATGTGAAGTACTACATGTCAATTGTAACAACGCAAACAAGAAAGCGTATAATTAAAAATAATTTTAACCAAATGAATAGAGTTGACAATCTCTTAACTCTTTAATGGGCTATTACAATGTACTCCTATGAAATGTTACTGAATGATCATGTTATATAATTAAATTATTGAATAATTACTTATAACAATTTCTATTATAATTTGAAGGATTTTTGGAGTGAATATATTGTACGGACGAATTACTTTCCTGTAGTCTTGAAAATTAAGGTGACCATAAAAGAACTGGTCTGAGTATGTTGCGGGCTTTCCTCAGATCAAGTTGCGTTTGGAACTCTCTTAGCATTAAATTGTAAAATACCATTATAGAACAGCTCAATCTAATACTAGTTTGTACCATATTGCACTCTCTTATCCAATACTTCTCATGACATACACAAGTGGTCATTGTATATATAGTCCTATGTTGTTATAAATAAAAAAAAACAAGTAGATGTATGATGGATAGTTATCTTGTGCGGTAAAGTAATGACACTTGCGATCATAGGTCACGAGTTCGATTCCCGGAATTAGATTTCATATAATTCACACTTTGTTTATTAATTATATAAAAGCAGCGTACTCTGCATATCATAATACGAAACCGCAATCGCCCACCCGCCTGCCAAGTGTGACGATTATAGTATATGGGAACATGTTATAATCGCCACGCATATAAATATCTTTAGAGGAGACTATACAGTCTATGGGTTGAAACGACAAAGCATTGCAGAGTAAAACCGTGAGAAACTTAGACTACAGAATTATTACCACGTCACATTTTGGAAATTCACCAAATGATCTACATTCATAAATAAGATAAGATTTGTTTTTACTATTAATAATTTATAATTATTTAATTGATAATAAAAGGTCATGAAAATCGCCCAAGCTTGGTAATTATGGTATATCGTCATAAAAGTCTTTGTGGTAAAACTATTGCAGAGGGTTTTTAGTGCTGAAAAGACAATATAATATCTGACTCGTTGGTTTAGTTAGCCATCTCACTGCTCCCTATGCATCCTGGGATTTATTCTATATAATACTGTTTTATATCAAGGCAACGCTTCAACTTTTGGTAAATAAGTAACTCTGGTAATGACATATTTGTTAAAATATAATTAAAATAGAAGAACGTGTATAAATAAGAGTTATCATAAGAAAGTTATTAGTAAATGTAGTTTTTCTGTACAGGCGATGTCTTATCGTTCATATCGCCTCTAAATGTGCAGTATTTAAAATAATCTCGTGACGTCATGCTGATTCGCAACCCGTTTTATTGGCCTCCTCCGATAAGCTAATATACCATAACAAATTTAGAATACAACTTTTTTTTTAATCATGTTTTATATTTAGATGACATCATTGAAAGTGGGTGTACTATTAAAACTTAAGCAATTAAAATATTGTTTCTGTTGTGGTATTGAAAAATACGTGTATTATATATTGTATACAATATTTCATATTATTAAAATTATAAAAAATATTTATTAATTTATGCATTTTGTGAATTTATGTACAAGAACTAGACTTACAATTACGATAGATGTTACAAGAGGGGATATAGCTCAGTGGTAGAGCATTCGACTGCAGATCGAGAGGTCCCCGGTTCAAACCCGGGTGTCCCCTTCAAAAATCTTTTTTGTTTTTAAATAATTTTTTGTAAGTTTTACAATGTTGTAAGTAAAAAAAATATTTTAATAAAATTGCCTTATTTTTTTTACGTTCACTGTAATGTTTTTGTTGCAATGGTGGATGTAAAGGAAATTTTAAATCTTAATTAACTTTTTATAAATAAGTTTTCTAGATAGGTATGAAAAAATAATTTATTATTTTAATTTTATACCTTATCTGTGAGCGCAGGGTCGGCACCGTGAGCCAACAGCAATTCTACGATATCCGCTGCATCGGCGGCACAGGCTGCGTGCAACGCTGAAGAGCCCACCTGAAATTATCTGTAATTTTAGTAATATACAATAATGAAATTAGCGACATTTTAAACATATATAAGATTACAAGAGAGAAGTGAACAAGTCAATTCTCCAAGTCAGTGGTTAAAATATGTAATTACACTTACGTTGTTTTGCAAGCGAACATCGGCCCCGAAGGCCAGGAGATGTTCTACAATACCCCTGCAGCCTTGAGCGCACGCCATCTGCAACGCTGTAACACCGTTCTGCATACAAAAACAAAAAGGTCGTTCTAAAAACACGCCAACCTAACAAACATTTCGACACTTTTGTTTTTCTAACTTTTATTTCGACCGTGAGCAATGTCGAGAATACTAGGAGCACATAAATGCCCAAATGATTTGGTTTTAAATGATAAAAAAATGTTCTTGAAAATACAAATGAAAGGAAGCATTTATTATATACATATAGATAATTTTTAATTAAGCTTGCGTCTCTTGTTGTTCTAATTTCAAATTAACTGCCAATTTAAATGACACAACTAATAAATACTTTTACTGAAAAAAATAATTATTAAGTTCATGCGTCACCTGACTTTTCATTTGTTAATATCAATAACTAGGCTAGCATAAACGCAGTACATACGTTGTCTGTAGCGTCGACGTGACATTTCGTTTCGAGGAGCGTCCGTACGAGTTCGGTGTGCCTGTGTACGGCGGCGATGTGCAGCGGTGTGCGGCCGGAGTTATCCCTCGCCTCTAGTGACGCGCCTTTGGATACCAGGAGCACAGCGGTATCGGAGTGGTCGCCCTCGCAAGCCACGTGCAGCGCAGTGCGACCGTTCTAGGTAAATGTTATTTTACAAAAACTTATTTTATAAAAAACTTCAAACGTAGATAATTTAATTTGCAAAATACTATATTTTGTTGTTAAAAAAGTAGTCATTTTAAAAGATTAAATTAGTATTTCGTAACCAAAAATTACGTCCATGATAATTGAAATTTTTGTTTGAAATACTTTTATTTTTAACTATCCAGGCTGATTAGTTATAGTAAAAAGTTTGGAAGGCTGAATGTGTTGGTATTTTTTTTGCCGTTATTGATTAGAATCTATCCCTGCTGTCTTTGTACTGCTAGAAGTTATTTATTAGCTTGTCTTATTCTAATATAAAAAATAATGTAAGCAATTTCAGAGTGATTACTTCGTAATGTAAAGCAGTTAATGTGTAGCTTATTTGTCAACAAAAAGCTTCCGTTTATTATTTTTGGAAATGTTCGTAAGTTCAAGATTGTTAATAACCGGTGATTATATATTAAGACGTATATTTAACTGACGTGCTTCAGGTAAGAAACTATAGAGATGAGTTCAAATACTAACCAATTATTCAATTAATAAAAAGAAATAATTTCGGATTCTTTCTACGCATAAGTCTTATCAATCACCCGTCTGCCGAATATTCGATACTACTTCAGGTGAATATGCACATGAAAATCCGATTTCTAATTATAGCGAACAGAACGACGGATTTCAAGCGGTTTATGCTTGAAATCCGTCAACGCCGCTGACAATAATAACTGTTATTGGAAAATACTTCAATTTCGTTCAGCTCCTACAAATTGATAGGCGCCTGGTAATTATGCCGTCTTTCATAAACAATATATTTCGCCTATTTTAAATATTTTATAAACAAAAAAAACGTACCTTCCGTACGGTTTTCATTTACGTCACATTTTGGAAATTGACCGACTGGCCTATATCAGGGGTAATACAAAAAAGTACAGGACAAAGTAAAGTACAAAATACGTGTATTTAATTTAGATATAAAAATTGACGTAGATAATTATTTCAAGTTTGATGAACAGTGACGACAGTACTCCTCATTAATTATTTCAAATGCCGGTTACTTAATTATGACTGGCAGAACAAAATTATTGATACGAGTTCTTTGTTTCGATTTCCCATGAACTTATGACATACGCAATAAAAATTTAAATGTTTCAAATTCTACAATCAATCCGAGCCAAAATCATTCGTTCAAAGAAGTGGCTCGCGAGCCGCAGTTTGACGACCCCTGGCTATGTATTATATCCAATAAATATATCAAACTAGCAAACCACGCGGTAAATTTATCTCTTTGTAAATTTTAGAAAATTTTTGAACCGAGTCTTTGCCAAAAGGCAAATTACTCTATTTATTAATTTTATTAATTATATTTAGGCGTATGATCACCATGAAGATATTTGGAACTAAATTGTTGCAATTTTTAAGGAAATAAAATTACAAATTTCAATGATTCTTGTTAGTTCTTCTTAATTTTAAGCTGACGTTTGTAAATGATGGTAATAATCTCATATAATAAAGCTAAATTGACATATTTATCTTCATTTTTCATATTTTTTAGGATATTCTATTATATAATATATTGCGGTTATTTACAGCGTATAACTAATCTTAAGACAATTTCGCAAAAGATTTGAAATAAATTCAATTTCAAAGATGAACAAATTATTATTATTGCCTTTAGAAAATTATAAAACTTTATAAATTTAATTCCTTAGTGCCGTCCCATTTTTGATTATTAATTCATTCATTAAAAAAGAAATTTCGAGACAGAAACGCATTTTGCTCGCTATAAAAATAAAATAAAAAAATAAAATGAGTCATTGAATAAAATGTTTATAATATAAAGTGATACTGTACGATTTCAAAATAATTTTAATAATAAGTTCTTTTATACACGAGTCTACTCAAACTAGATAGTTACCATTTAAAATATGTTGACGATTTCGCTTTGCCCTCAAATCACATTTTAAATGAGTAAGTTATGTAAAAATGAATACCACATTCATCTTACTATTTAGCAAATTGAAATGTCAGAGCCAAACGTTTTACATTCATTATTTGGAGATGGGTTAAATAAAATCTGTTTGTTTTCCATGTATTATCAAAACGTCACATTAGCAAATTAAGCCCTTTTCAAATTTGGAGACCTGGTGTCACAGATATAAATATTTTGTTTAATTTTAAATATTGAAGAATCTCTCGATGAGGTTGTCGAAAAGGTTTTAAATTTAAAAAGGTAAGTAATACGATACAAGCATTGTATAAGCAGTGGCAGCCCAGTGGTAGAGAACTGAGACTTGCGATCGCAGGTCGTGGTTTCGATTCCCGGGATACATTCCTATATAATTCACACTTTATGCTTTAATTATATAGGATTGTTACTACTCACAAACAAGTTTCTAAGTAATGGGGCGGGAAACGTGAGTGCCCTGTGATTTTGTAAAATTAATGCACAAGGTGTGAATTATAAAGACAAATAATAAAACTGTGTACGGGAATCGATCTCGCGGTAGGTCTCAGTCCTGTACCACTAAAATGGTATTCTATATTTCTTAAGAAAACGAGTTTCAAGGTGATGTTCGCTGGTGTAGTGTTTTGTGTTTTATGGCATAAAATTATGTGTTATTCACGCGGTTTACCATTATATAGCTAATATTACTAACGTCGTGTGATTGTATCGTCTCTTTTTATTGTAAAAAAGTCCGAGATTTTTTTAAAACAGCTTTTTTAAAATAAACTGAATCGAACTCTAAAATAAATAAATTACAGGATTGTCAATGAACTAAATGCTTACAAAGCGTTTTCTTTATTAACGTCGCATTTATTTTTCCGAGAAGTTCTCTAATAGTTCTTTTATCTGGCGTTTGAACACCCTTTCCAAAATATCTTTTATTGTAATTATTTTTTTATTAAATGAAATCGTAAGTAAAATTTTAAATTAACCGAATTTGTAAACTTATAATAAAATTCACAGTTACTTTAAAAATTTAGTGTATCGCGTCATATAGTTCTTTGCCATATTTAATTAAGGAAATAACGTATTTAAAAAAATACAGTGTTATTAAAAAGTTTTACTTCTTTTAGTTTTACTTTTCTTTTAATCCCACACCTGGTTCCTTCTAACGCCAGCGCTTTTGAGCACATATAAATAAGAATGCTGTACGCTTATTGGGTGACAATCCAAGCTGGGGTCTTCTTTTTACGACACTTGTGTCTTGTGGAGCGTGCGCCCATACGTCCTACAAACTCGGTTGCCTCCCAATGGGGTGATTTATCCAAGTCCAGGTTCCTTAAGGAGCTGTAATGTTTAATTACTATAAAGAACACTAGACTACATGCCAAAACTTAACCAAAAAAGCCGATGAAACTATAAATTCCAATGAGCGAACAGAATTATATCCGCAGGATGTCTACTGCTGGAAATAGAGGTCTTAGAGCGCCTCATAGATTTCTTATAGGACCAGTTTGCAATGAACCTTGTTGGTTAAAGTCCTTCGCTGTGCTTCGCCTGTTTTTGTACCATTCGTGGTCTCTTAAAGCCCTACCGTTCATCTGTTCTGCGCGCCCACAGCTACTTTTATCTTGCAGGTCAACTACGTAGTAAAAACTCCAAAACCATTGAATTCCAGCGGCAATCTATTATGCGCGCCATGTAGCTTGCCCCCTGTAATTTTAAATTACCAAACCGCAGAGCTATTTCGTTTAATTTCGTCTAAGGATCTCTTTATACCTTTTACGATCACGATCTTTGCTAAATTAGTAATCTAGTATTTTTCAGTATTATTTCGTGAAATTATGCTTTAGCATTAAATGTAGTATAATAAAATAATGAGTTAAAAAGATATAACGCAGAGCCTTCGGCAAATCGATTTATCTTGTCGTGTTATCTCGCATCATTAAAAGTAGGTACAACGAAGCCGAGCTTGTTTGCTACGGGCGATGTTTTATGTAATTATATTAGGTTTGTTACGTATTACGAACGTAAACCTCCTTCTCAGAGGGTGAGTATGTCGTAATCCATCAGTTATTTGTGTTATTTTAGACTTTAGTACTTATATACTAGCTTCTGGCCTGTGGACTCTACGATGGTGTCACTTTTCTCGGTGATCAGATGACATAGGCTCGTGGGAAGTACCTAGTGGATGTGGACATCGCAAGATTGATCATCGTGGCTATCTTTAAAGGAGGCTTATACCTTGCAATAGACTTCTATCAGCTGACATGTTGTTCCACATACTGATTTTGTACTATGTTTTACAACACTGACGCCCATGAATGGAAATCGCAAGTTATATAAAGAAATCACACTTCGCAGCCATCAGACTTAGACTCAATTCCTGTCACAGGCAAATAATATTAAAGACGCCGTAAAATTGTATTTCATTTGCTTTCTTAATTTTATGATCTTTCTTTTTCACAGGCGTCTTTCGGCTGATTCGATTTTAGGCTAGAAAATGTACTAAACATGTCGGAGGTTCATAACACGTTTAAATCAAGAGATATTTTACTTCAGTCAATTGAAACGTACAGATTGAATAAAGACTATTTCATTTCAATGTTTACTTTGATGTTTGTTTTAATCACAAACAAGGTTCGTCGTGCAGAGAATACACAGTTCAGGAAATAGGAATTTTACTTCCTGTTTGCTAGCAAGCAATAAAATACTAAATTGATCGCTGTTATAAAGTTGCATCTCATCGCGTATCTTATGTTAGATGAAAGAGGCAAATCTAATTGTGAATAATTAAACACCCTGTTCAATGGAATTGTTTTTGAAATGTGTAATTCCGCGCAACACCGAATTTGACGTCGCCAAAATGTGAGATACTAGGTAGATGACAACGTATTGCTATTTTTTGGCAACAGAACTAGATATCACGAAGTTACCCAAGATATTTAAAATTTACGGCTATCAGATACGACAACGGATCCAAATCTACATTAACCGGTGCCACTGCCAAAGTTTCTCAGTGTTCTGGCCTAATAAAACCTCCAAATTACTGAATAATTGCCACAAATACGTAACAGAATAATAAACTAAGTGCAAATGGAATTTGTTTGACTATATATTAGGTAGGACTCTTGACCATATTTTCAAAGAAATTGGAAACTCTCTTGAGAAATGTTAACGTGACCGTTCTAAGCAAACCTGGTAACGGCCCTCTGTGAAGCCCGAAGCCAGACCAAAATCCAACTGAAGCTCATTGGAAGTGCTCCTCACAGTAAATTACATGTGGCGACCTACTCGCCCACTTAATATTGAACGTTCAATATCTGACGCCACTCTTTCATGCGCGCTACTTAAAGACTAACAACCTGTTTTGCAAATATTGATCTGTTCGATTTTATTGTCGATCTATCTAACCTACTTACTTATACAAATAAAAAATAACTATCTTGGTTTCATTACACCAAAGCAGAAGACAATACCCCATAATAATCATCTAAATAAAGTATTGCACTTTGAAAATCTACAATAACATACATATATACTTTCTTATTTGTGTCGTAAAAAAACATTAGAGTATTGCAGTCGATTACTTTCAAGAGCCCGTTTTAGTATCGAGATAAGAGGAGTACATTACAACGCAAAGTGAAACCGATGCGATTGAATAAAAAGCTTTCTACAAATTAAAAAAAAAAACGTAGTTATGGTTAGTTCACAAGTTAAAATTTTAATAACTTGAACGCATTTATATTTGAAATTTTTTGTAACATTGATAAAACAAAATAAAAATAGTTGCTCTTAATCCTCGTATATAAAATCCAACTATAGATTTTAAGTACGGTATAATTACCATACATAATCTCTATACATGTTCTCGAGAGAAAATCCCATCCACTGCAACTAGTCATTTAATTCATATTCTCATTTGGTACTGTTTACAGCTCTTAGAGCTCTGTCGAACTCGTCCCTAGCGACTCCAGAATCCAAAATTCGTAAGCTTAAATGGAAGGATATAATGTTAGACTTCTACCAGCTAAAACGTCTTACATAGTAATGTGAATGGTACAAGATTAATATTTTTTTGTATAAACATTTTAAAAACCTAGTATTCATAGTCATAGAACGATTATTGCCAAACTTACGCATGTCACATAGATTTACAAAAGAAGCTTTTGCAAGCGGCCTGTACACAGTGTTCGACAATCTGAACCAGGGTGTCTGTCCACCGTCTGGGTTTGATAGTCTATGATCTCTGCTCGAGAACCTTAAAGGTTCATCTGCTATGTGCCTGTACATGTATCTTGCTAATTCGATGCATCATGTTGTTTACTTTCATTAAGAAAAGAAATTCCGAGCATAACACTTATCATTGACCGTTCAACGACTGTGAACTGGCTATTTACAATTTCGTAAATTGTTATTAATATAATTCACTGACACGAAAAGTATCCAATATTACAAAGTATAATTGAAGCGAAATAAATGTTTCTTTCGCTTTTGAAAACGTTTCGTAAACAATTTACTTGTGTAACAAACAATAGCATTCTTCGATGGTTTACAACAAAAAGATGCTTCATTTTCTTGAAATTCAATTTGTTTAGATCGCGTTAATTTAACCATTAAATTGAAATTCTCAAGAAGTTTTCATTTATATCCAATTTATAATTTTATAAAGATATTATTTTGTACGATCCGAAGAAAATGTCTAATCTTGTTTAGACGCTAATATATCTAAATTAGATTAGATGTTTTCGTCGTAACAACTTGAGAAGCAAAATTTCGACAGAATATTTTACGAGTCCGATATCATGTTAATTATTACCTATAATTTTCTGATTCTGTTACTTAGATATGTAATAAAAATATAGAAAATTCATAAGTTTGTTTATACTAATAAAAATGAACAAGACGAAGTTGATGTCTAATGCTGTCTAAAGGAGTTGTCGGAGGTGTTACGCTCGAAGTTATAGACATATATATATACCTAGGACCAGTTCACACGAGATCACTTACACGATTCAACTCGGATGGGCAGCGTTCGGTAAACTCCGGCACATCTTCTCAACCAAAATACTAAAATAATCCTTGAAGACAAAGTTCTTAGACCAGTGTGTGTTGCCGAGGATGACTTACGAATCAGAGACGTGGTAGTTTACAGTGCACCGTTTAAGAACGCTCAAGATCACCCAGAGAGCATTGTTCGGAGTTTCGCTGCGAGATCTAATCAGACACGGGGAAGTCAGCAAAAGAACTTAGATCACCGACGTAGCTTAAAGAATTACTCGTGTAAAGTGGTTATGGACGGTGTACATAACTCGTGCTACCGATGGCCAGTATACGCGGCGAAGGTGAGCCCTATCTAGGTGGACCAATGATATATTCAAAGTCACGGGAATTCGCTGAAAGGGGCAACCCAAGACAGGTGAACATGGAGATCATTGGGGTAGGCCTATCCCTTGCATTGGGCATCTATCGACTTAAAAGGAGAAGAAGTAACCACATCAAGTTAAAATATAATGAAAACATTTCGATATGACAGATTAAGCGAAAAAATTACAATCTTATAAATACTTTAAAGTAAGGTCTATCCTAAAAAATATACATTTTAATCAATCTTGGTAAAGCATTTATTTATTTATTTAATTTTTAAAACACGTTAACAAGGTAAATGTAATCATATACGTAAAAACATTATTGTAAATCGTGAAACTAGTGCAACGTAACATAATTATTAATGACAGATGCCACAAACTTTTTATTATTTATGTTTATTTAAAAAGTTATCCTAATTGAATCTATGCGCAGAACATAAAATAAAATACAAAGACAATAATATATTAAAAATATACAGTAAAAAAAAAACAATCAAAATGTTTTTTATTCGCATAGATTGTTACAAGCACTTTTGAATTGTTAATCAACCTAAAATGTCAGCATTGTTTATTTCTACAGGAAGCTACCACTGAATCGGAAGGCAATTCTGCTGAGAAGAGCCGGCGAGAAATTCGACGGTTGTTCTTTATGAATATAATTTTATAAAGTGTCCGCGACAATAATTAGCTTCCTGAGTAAGCATCAACGTTTAATTTCACGCATTAACATCAGTATAGTATTCTTGGATAGAATAATATACTTTTTTCAATAATATTTTTTTGTAATATTGATTTTAAATATCTCCAGTGGCAGATCTGAAAATGATTGTAATTATATTGTAAAATAAATACGTATACTTTATGCCATAAATTATTTATTTTATTTTTGAAAACTTAGAGTTGATTTTTGCCGACATATAAAAGCATTGTTTAAGATATATTACATTTAAAGATATTATAATCAGGGGACTTGTTTGTGCCGACATCTATCGGTCATCAAACAGAAAGAGACATAATAACAATATTGAGACAATACGTATAAATTATTCCGTAAAATTCTAGAATTATACAGGCTATTATATTTTAAATATGACTTTATTTTTAGAAAGAATAAATTTCAAGTATATTTTTTATACCCTTATATTAGTGTGTAATAAATTTGTAGTTCGCAGATTGGTTGCTAGCTAAGGTAGGAAGCTTATAATAATATATTAACGAAATATGCGGCTTTGAAATTTTAGCTCTCGGCTCTGAGTCCCGACAAAGCCAAAGTGACGGGTAGACATACTCTGTGACAGGTGACAGGCGATCTGTCAGTTCGGTTCTTAGTAACAATATCATACCGAAACAAAGCTGTGATCAGCGGTTATTTGTTGACGGGTTTGACATCTGAATTTTGGTTCAAATAACTAATAGTTTATGGAATTCTTATTAATTCGATACAAATTTAATTTACATTATTTGTAAATAACACGGTATAAATATTTGATTTTCAAAACATTATACAATAGAAAAGTAGCAAGTAAAAAATGTTTTCTTGATTGTAACTTTTTAATGTTTGAAAATCATTTAATAGTTATGGTAGAATGTCGAAAGCAACCATATGCATTCACAATTATAACAGGTGCAGCGAGAATCAGAGTCCTCATTTTTTAATTTTGAAAACCACGAATATTTTTTTTCGCGTTATATAGCTAAAAAAACTGCGGTCGAAGTCTCATATTGGCCAAATAAAGATGCTATGCAGAACATCATTAAAAATACTCTTACAGAAGACAGCCACGATTCAGTCTTAAGATGATGAACATTAAAACAAATATATACTTAACTTAGCGACCAATTATATTTATGTTTATATTTTTGAATTTGTCTTCTTCCAAAATAAGATAGATAATAATTATTGTTATGGTATTCGGTTTCGAAAATTAACAGTAAAAACATTAGTACAAGCATCGGACTAGTCGTGTAAAAATTAAGCAGAACGAATTCCGCTGGTTTAGCCAGTTTAATGATATATAATCATAATCACCTTCGTCCTCCAACCACCTCAATA
The DNA here is from genome assembly GCF_028537555.1 of Battus philenor. Lineage (NCBI taxonomy): Eukaryota > Metazoa > Arthropoda > Insecta > Lepidoptera > Papilionidae > Battus > Battus philenor. The sequence continues at coordinate 11,202,283 of NW_027181684.1, forward strand.
AGAGAACCAATGGATACATAATATATACAATTTGTCAGTTTAGCGTAAAGTCACAGCAGCTGACCAGTGGTACAAAAGCTGCCACATATTTATATGTCCATTTTACAGGCTAACAAAATACTCGTCCGTCAAAAAGGGACTTTGTACTTATTGCTTTGTTTGCATAGGCTTACTTTAATTTTGATCCCTGTTATTTGGTGAGCTTCGTACCGGTCGGAATTCTAACGACCTTAATGTTTTCGGGGTAATATTGTGTTATTTCTCTTGGGAGTTTCCTGACTAAATGAGAATTTTCGCGAAGTTTCGATACCGTTGTTTCATGATATTTTTTATTATGCATTCATACAGCCCTAGTATCGCGTTCTTGAGATTTCACTATTCTTACGTTAGTATTACCATTATCAGTGATAGAACGTCTACTTCTAGACATAGGCCTCTCCTAGTAGGTTTCCAAAAGGACCGGTTGGAAGCGGTCGTGGTAAAAGATAAAAGGAAGTGGTCCGCGCGATTTACTTTTTGCACGCAGCGTCACTAACTTGTTTTGAACAATGTTTGCCGCATGCGCGTTTATCAGCGGGCTGGCGGGCGGTGCACTTCAATGCACGACTACTGCTGCATAGTAGAAGTAGCTATATATTAGCCCTTTTCTTACTTATTATGGACTTCTGCAAAGTAACGCCTAAATGTATTAGGTATTGAACAATGGCTCGCGTACATACAGAATGCTCGATTTCCTTTTAAAGTTCGTTAGTGAAGAAAGCTGCGGTTGTCCTTCGGCTGGAATGACATGGAAATTGTATTTCTTATTAACCTCATATTAATTCTCATAATAAAATTAGATTACTTAAAATAATCCAATAACGAAGTTATACAACCGGTAAGTACCTTGTTAATAATCAATTTTAGATGTAAGAAATCATTGAAATGGAAACTAAGCCGGTGGTCCGTGAAATATGAACGAACTTGGTAATTGTTCTGTTGCTATAGAACCTTTCAAATGATCGCATTATTGTACTGAGATGAATTGTAACAATTAAATCATACATATTATTATTAAGTTTTAAGTTATGCTTAATCTGAACATTTAAATGTTATTGTACCACTTGATTCTTTTTCTTATTATTTTTGTCGCCATCTAAACTTGTACCGCCTAATGGCAGTTTATTTCTAAAGTAACAATTTTTTTATTTAATTATTAATCTTATGATTAATTAGTTGTTATATCCGGCCTATTTATAACATTTTTTTATTATTATGTGCAATTTTAGTAATTCACTTACATTATATTTTGTCTTACTTACTGATTTATTCCTTGTGCTTGTTTGCAATCGCGGGCACACAAGCACAGGGAATGCAAATGCCACCTATTTAAAAAACAGGAGGTATTTAGCACACTTTTAATATTATCTTTATTGAATGATCTTATTATTTTATTTTCCTTTTTATTTTGGAAGTCTTTTTTATCTAAGCTATAGTTCAGGATTTTTTTTTATTAATATTACAATTAATCTTAATTACTTAACTCTTATTTCTGATTCATTCGTTATATTTGTTTACAATTTTTGTTTTCAAATTATTTTCTGTACTGAATTAAATTAAATTATTTTGTGTCTACCTTGCTAATTATTTCCCGATACTCGTGTGCGTGCGATCTTTTTACACATAGGTGGCATTTAGCACACTTTAAACACCAATCTTAATTGACAATTTTCTCATTATTTCTATTTTCTCTTTTACTTTACTATTTTCCTTATTGTACCACTGAAAAATTCATTTTGGCATGCTTAATGTGTGATAATTAGAGATCAGACTTCGAATGATCATTTATTACTTGTACACACTTGTAAGAACAAAAGTACATTTATAACAAAATCCCGCGTTAGTAAGACGGATATACACACATGTTTCCGTGCAGGTAGAAAATTGGTGTTTCTAATTACTTCTGATTTTTCCCGGAGTCCGATTGAATTTGGTGTTTCATTTTAGTTAGGATGTAGAAGCTCTTTATTACTACATTTCTCTACTCCTAAACTAATCAAATGAAAGTTTATTTAACGAGCTGGTTTTGTCGTTTAATATTTACTTCTTTTTTTCGAGCAAATAAATGAATAGTTTTATGTGTCAGCACTGAATATATCTATGTTACAAAGCTTTTTACCGACCTAAATTTTGATACTTCATAACATATATGATCACTGCACGGTAGCAGTTCATAAACATAGGCTTCACGGTTTGATGAGCACTTTATTTAATCAAATTACCGAGCTAACATCACACTGCTAACGAATTTATTTTTCAAAATACTTATAAGTTTTATATGTCGTCAACATCTCGTTTATATATTTCTTTGCTTTGTTATTCATATGGGTAGACGATAAATTCTACGAATTTAATTATTCTTACATAATCTCTCATACAGGATTTTCAAATAAGAACGTTTGTTTCAAATCGAAATAGAACCTATAGAAACAATCATTATAATTATTTCAGCACTAGGACACTACTGCTGGAAATATAACTTCACTACAGATTTCCTATAGAACTGGTTGGATGTCCACAGCGTCTTAAAAACCTTAACAAGGTTTTCTGTCCACCTTGTGGACACAACAAATCAAACAATTATATTGGAAAGCCTTATTCTTTTAGTCGATAGACGCCCGCTATCTGCTCCGCCAAGGCTATTGCCTTCTCCAAAGATCATTAACATGACCGCATTATAATTAAAAACCTTACGGTTTTACAGTTATGAAAAAAGATATCGGAGGGATTATAATTTTTAATCAGGCAAAATATCAGGTCGGTAAATAGAATTTGTAAATCGTGTCACGGATTTGCATTTTGTGGCTCTAATCGATCGAATGACAATGAATAATCTAGGTGTGTTAAATCAAATAATTGGATTGGCTAATAATTAACAAAATATTGCGAGACATTATGCGACTGGACAGTTTTATTTGCAATCATTTAAATAATTCATTGCCGTATATGAAATCGTCCTGTTGAAACCACATAGCAATATCTATGTCTGTTGGAAAAAAAAGTTTGTATTATCATGTCAGGCTCATAGACGCCCACTGCAAGGCATGTTTGGCTCTAAACTCTGTGTTTGGCACTAATCGGTGTAACATAACTCCTGCAGATGCCCCGTGGAGGGGTGAAACACGCGTTGAGTAATTTGGTGGTGGCGGTTGTGTGATTCGCATTGTTTGCCGCTTACGCATTTATCAGCGGGCTGGCGGGCGATGCATTTCATTGCACGACTACCACTGCATGTGCGGAAGTGGCTAAATATTGGTCCTTTTCTTACATAGGCCTATCCCAAATAGTACCATGACCAACGGTATTCCGCTGCCCGATTCCACCAAATATCTTGGCTACGGCGCCTGTATACTCGCACCGCATCTACCGGCTCTTGGTCGCCATTGAAATATTTCTGCTCTAACGGTTGCCAATTGCACTAATGATTTTTTATTTACAAACCATTAATATATTTGCGTTTTAATGATTCTTACCTTGTTAACAGCGTCGATGTTGGAGCCTTTCTCCAGGAGGAGTTCCACCAGCGAAGTATGTCCTGCTCTGGCAGCGAGCGCCAGCGGGGAGTCGCCAGCGGCATCCGAACCTTGGACACGCGCGCCGAGAGATATCGCGTACTCTGCCACCTCCACTGAACCCCTGACGCAGGCGCATTGCAGAAGATCGTTGTGTTTCTGTTATTTAATATTAATGTTATCAGCTTAGACTCCTGTAACACCTAAACTGATACAAGATTTTCCAGGGTAACCCTTTCCACTCCAAGGCTGTTATGTAGCATCGATAAAATTTAATTGAATTATAGTATCTTGCGATTCTAGAATATGTTTCATTCATTCGTGATTCAAACATTTTAGTAACGAAAATCTTTCCTGTTTTAAAATTTTCCGCAAAAAGAAGTGAGACAGTGGAGCTTGTGGAACAAAAGAAGTGTCAAGTGACACTCGACATTGGAGTGGAAAGCGTTAAAAACTGTTAAAAATTCATACACATATTAAAACATAAATATAGTTATTGCATTTACTTTATGACTAAGTTCGTTAACTATATCGGATGAATGGTTATAAGATTAAAAGATTTGAAGGGGTAAATGCAAAGCTCATTTTTTTACAATAATCCTATGATACACCCTATCTAAAAATCTATTATTTCAGAAATAATAAATAACGTAATAATATTATGTATAGCAACATAGAAAAAACGTTTTCGAAATTCGGATTACTATGTATTAAAATTATTATTGTTTACCATATGTCTATGCAAACTTTGTACTGCCAGAAGTTATTGTCTTGTCGAATTTCAATAGAAAAATAAATAAATTAGTGTAACTTATTTGAGAATTACACCTCACACTGTATGATTAGAGATAATAAGAGATAATCTTTAAAACAAAAATAGCTGACTAAATGAGTTGTACTAGTGTAGGTATCAACGAAATTTTGTTGATATTACTCTCTTATTCTCCGACTTAAAAAAAATTGTGAAAGCAAAATTCTTTACTTGACTTCTAGAGTACATATCATAATTTAAGTCAATTAAATTCTAGAGCAATTAATCATAAGATACGTGCTTTCAAAATGTCGGAGTAGATATCTTGTTTAATCTATATCGTGCGTGTTAAGATCAAACGGATTGACGTGTGTCTCTTTATTAAATGAGCTTGGAGACACTGCTTACAAGATTAATAACGTTGTATATTGAAGTAAATAAAATAATAAATTCATTCAGAGATCAAACAGCTTTAATTTCCATCTTATGTGTTTTGTTTTTGTTATATATAGTAACTGAGAAGTTCTTAAATTTATTTAGTTTTTTTTATAACAATGAATAAAAAACTAATCCGTTAAAATAATAGTATGTATTAGCCCGAGAGGAGGCTTCTCCGGGAGCCCTAGAGCTTTGCTACTTTAAAAGAGGTTAAAGGCTATGCGAACTCTACACACAGCCTACTCAAACCTGCGGATTCTGCAAGTGCCACTTGGTGGCAGTGACAGTCCAGTCTTAATAAAAAACCTTTACCTTACTATTTACAATTTTAAGCAAACTAATATACAGTTATTCCATCGTCTTTATAATAAGTTGTTCTTAGGTACTATATATATATATATATATATATATATATATATACAGATTATAGACGATAAGTTTTTGAAATGTCTCTTCTTAAACTTTTCTTTCCTTTTTTAATAAATAGACCTACAGAAAAAAATCATAGATTAAAATATATTTACAAAACATCACGGATCTAAATTTTTATCATTTTATGTATATCGCTTATAATTAAAATATTTTTTTGTACGTAGAAAGAAAATATCAACAAAGTAAATATACACAGTTGTTATATTAGAGAAAATACAATATTTTGCTACAAATAATATATAAAGGTGAAGACCAGCGTCAAATGTAAAACAAACTATTATCTTAATGGCTTCAAATAATTAACAAAAAAATATTTAAAAATTACAAGTAACAAAAAACACTAAGTAATGTCGCGTGTTTGGTTTAATTATATTACAGTCTCCCTCTAGTGACTGATGTCGTTTCATGATGCCATAAAATACAGCATAAACTCAACGCGGTGTCTCTGAACAACATAAATGTGTAATATCTGTCGAATTATGGACTTCATTAATATTACAGAATCCAAGTTTTATGTACTCATAAAACAGAGCAATGGTTGATGTTATGTAAACCGAACTTTTAGTACAACAGATAAAAGAAACCGAACTAACAAGTACTTTATAATTCGGCTTGGCGCGAAAAAATAAAATAAAGGTAAAAACCGACAAGGTAAATTTTAAATAAAATGATACGTATGTTGTCTGCGTTCCATTTTGAGAATGCAATGTAAAAATCATGGTGATCGAATATACAGGATGATTAGTTATAGGTGTACAAGCTTTTATTTTTTGGTCCCCGCTATTAGGAACTTCTCGTTCCACTACCTTGTAGAAGAAGAGGGACATTTCTTTTCGTTTAATATTTTTTTCACATCTTATTTTATTTCCGCAGTCTATATCCATTTATCTAAGTTCTTTCTTTTTTTTCTTACTTTCCACATTTCATCTGTCTTACTCTTTCATTCCATTTCCTCCTTTTCCGATTCCTTTCTTCCGTCACCTAATTCCTTAGTTTTACAGTTTTTCTTTTATTTTAGAAATTTTTTTTCAAAGGTATTTTTATGTTTACAATTAATTTTTCATTTGGTTTTACAATTTTTTTCAACTCTTATTTCGATTTATAATATCTTTTAGGTATACAAACTTTAAAGAGGTGAATGTTTTTGCAGTCAATTTATATATAGTATGCTTTATCCAAAAATCAAGTTTCAAGAATAATAGTTAGTGTAATGCTATTATTATAACCCTGCAGACTTTGAACAGCCAGAAATTATCTTGTCGCATTACAACAGAAAAAATAAATTAATGTTATCAATTTAAGAGTGATTATTTTATAATGGTTGACATAGGTAAGAAGCTTTAAGCTTTCTGACAAATGAGCTTTACATTTTAAAGTAGTATCTTTACAAATTGATGATCTATTTATTAAATAAATGAAAACCCACTTCGATACATAAGGAGACGTCGAAATTGCGGCGCTGACTAAACATTCTTTTCTAAAAAAAAGTATACGTTCAATATAACTCAACGTCACTTTAATATAGTGTTTAATTCCAAAAAATTTACAAACTATCTCATTGGTCAAAAAGAAACGGCTAAGAATGCGTTTACTTGCTCTATTGCCCTGTGTTGATTGTTTTTAGCAATCTTACTTAGTTTCTGAACTAATTTCATGTGTATATAAATCACGCAACAAAGAGAGATTAATCAGTGTCTTTTTATCAAAGACACGATAAATGTAATACGTAAATTAATAGTTGTTGTTGTTAAAAAGTTGCCGCGTGTTAGCGCTTCTTTGACTTTTTTTCTATTGTTGTCGTCTGTTATAATCGTCTATCTCTTTTCATTGACGAAAATGATGAAAGAGAGAGCACTACATTAATTGAGTTTGGCAAATATTCGATATACCTTGTTAGTAGCGGCCAGGCAAGCACCTGCTTGTACCAGTGTCTTAACTGCTTCCAAGTGACCATGCCAGGCGGCCATCAAAAGTGGTCGCATTCCAAACTGTGAAACATTCATTCGTTATATTTCTCTCATAATCTTATAGATTTTTACAAATGATTCAGTTTGATCAATAACCTAGATTAATGTCTCAGTTAAAACATATTTCTTAGAATGCCTCTTCCCTAGAAAGACCTTTTAATACTAAGTTAGTAAACTTTTTTTTACTAAAAAAAATTAGTTGAATCTAGTTGTCACTCCGATTTCTAGTTAAAATTATCACTAGAGAAACTATTTTGAGATGGATAACAAGACGTAATTTATCTAGCAAACTAATTATATTACACTCACATTGATGACCATTGGTTGGACCTTAAAATTAAAAAAAGTTTAAGGTTTTACTTGATGAATCAGGTTTCATCTCGGAGCCAGTCAGAATAAGGTACGATGAAGCCTCGGTAGAGACAGTTTTGTCTCACTCGCTTCGGTAGAACTTTTATCCAGTAAGAACTAGTTCTAACTGATTTTAAATTTTTAGTAATAGTTTATACCAGTTTTAATAGAGGCAATTTTAAAAAATAATTCTTATTAGGGCACACGTGTTTTAAATGAAAAACTAGTTTAAACTGCTTGGTAAACAAAGTTGCTTACCTTGTCAACCGCTTCCAAGTCACATTTGGCGTTTATTAGTAGGTTAATGATCTCCACATTCCCCCTGCTCGCTGCCCAGTGAATTGGAGCCCTTCCATACTACAAACAGGAATAAAAAACATTAATAAAAGCGTTTTGTTCAAATATTTTACCTTACTGATATATTCAGGTTTCTAATGTCGAATTTTAAAAGATATTTTACTTTTTATTGTGTCGTTATTTATTTAGTCATGTGTTATATTTAATTTAATCAGTATTTACTGACTTTGTTATTGAAACACCACTGTAAAAATATGTTCTATTTGTAAAAATAATTACCCTCCAGAGAATATTGTATTAATGTTATTATTTGGTAAACGTGTGTAAAGGTAGACGGTTCAACCAATATTATTGGTAATTCATTGTGTACACTTAAGTGAAGCATTTGACCTCTTTTTGTTGATATGATTATGAAAAGATGTGTATATGAAATACTTTTTTTATAAAGTCACGAAATTATGATATGACTTCGTAATGACACGTAATTTTTGAAAATATATTGGGACGTAATACATAAAATGTTATACAAACTTTTAATACAATAATGATTTATCGTAAATATAGTTTCTTACATAACCTTCCATTGAATTGATAGCCTTATGAATTTCACGAGATATGTTTATTGATCATAGCGTCGAGCTACCCGGAGCCTTATTTTCATCACCTGTACATACTTCTGCCCTCTGGCGGGCAGACACTACTATGTGAGGTTCGTACTACACTTTTAACCAATCATTGCTTACACTCCAAACTATGACGGAACCATCACACCTCGCTGTACGGACGCAACGTGTGGCTATCATTCTCATCTTCACAATGGACAATGAAGTCCATACCTCCTACGCTTGCAAACCCGCTTAAAATACACTACCACGCCAGCGGGGAAGTAAATAAGGTATCCCCTTATTTATTAATCCTAAACGGAGAACCATCCATCTTTTAGGCTTATTGTTAGTTTTGAAGGTAGACTAACGTTATTCCTGCAGTTGACGTCGGGTTGTCTCTGCAGAGCTTCCCTCACTGCAGCAGGTTCGTTCTTGATGACGGCTTCGTGCAGCAGAAGGTCATTTTCCTGCACTCGGAATCGGCTCTCCATAGTGATCTGTGTAAATAATAATTGAACTTAGAAAATCTACAAAAGATTTGAAAGTAGTTTGTTATAATAGTCGGAGAATATTATTTATTACTAGCTGTGCCAGTGACAAAGTCTGCGTGGCATTAAATTTTTTTTTAACTTTTTTTATAAAATAATCGAAGCGTTAGTTATTCGTTATTACATCAGCTATCTACTAGTATAACTCTTATCAAAATTGGTACACCAATTTTAGAGATTAGCCGGAACAAACAGTCAGACAGACAGACAATTTTTTTTAAAATTTGTTCGATTTCTCGTTCCATTCATATGTTCTTGAGGCTGCTTCTAAGGCCTTTCACGAATGATTTCATTTAACAATTAACACGGTATTGTAAGGTTTATTCAGACGGACCTTCTTTTAGAGAGACCATCGTAATACTTTTGGCCAAATTTGTGGAAGTAATTCGCACTGTTGTCTTCCAGCGAACGAATCCGCGGCATATGATTGTATATCGTATTCCTTAACTACTTATGTTACTGCTCTTTTAAAATTCATGTACTTCACAATTTATTAAAAAAGTCATAAGAAGAAACATATTTTTTCAAATATACATAATTTTTCAATAAATAGAAGTTATATTGCCGTCCGTACTTTACTAGTTAAGTTAATCGGAAAGTTGCGCCAACTGCGACGTACGCTCTATGGCCGGAACGATCTTCATCCAAGTTAGAGATAAGTAGAAACTTCTTTGAAATATTACTTATTGTGGTTATATAACAAGACGTATTTATTTCTCTCTTATCTATTTGTATTGTATTCGTGGGAAAGAGTTAATATTCAGAAAATGCGCAATTATTTTAGCGTATTCATAACATTTAGACCTAAGAAATAAGAATGGAGAAAAATATCGGTTTTTACATCTGTTTTTTGCACAAAGCCTCCACTAGTATGTCTCCATTTGTAAGCAGCGGTTGCCCAGCGGTAGAAGTCTAAGATCGTACTCGTAGATCGCGGGTTCAATTCCCGGGATACAATCTTATTATAACTCGCACTTTGACTTAATTGACACCTGATCGCCACTGCTTGAAAACAAGTTTTCAGAGGACTACATTGCGATTGCCAACCCGTCTGCCAAGCGTGGCGATTATGATATATCCCTTCACAGATATCTTTGGGGTAGGCCTATCCCTTGTAATGAGCGTCAACGGGCTGAAAAGACGAAGGAGGCATACTATTTTTCTCTTGATCAATGATTTATGTTTAATTTCTCAGGAGGTCATTGAAGCATCATAAATAAAAGCAATTATTAATAATTCATATTTAATTAAATAAAAATTTAAATATCTATAAATGTTGAGGTCCAGTACGATCAAATATAAAATGAGCGATAAATAGAATGAACATAAACAATAAATAAGAAGTACAGAAGAGACGACTGGACTAGATTTAAAAAAAATCTACTAACAGAAGAATTACGTACTCAAAGAAGATGTAGTAGAAAGACTTAGCATTTTATAGACATTCGTAGTTAAAGTCGTTATGTTTTTGCAATTAAAAAGATGTATTTTAACGCAGAAACGGTTAAACCGTACCGGTTTTTTTTTGGTATTTCGCCCTGGTTTGTAAGTAGATTTTTAGAATTTGAAAAACTTCATTGCACGTCAAGATGTCTGTCTGTCTGTATGCCTGGTTTGTGTACATAGCGTCTTCTTAAATACAAAAATATTTCTTTCTACTAAAACAATTACATTTTCGTAATCAAAGTACCAGGGTGCCATATTTAATAGGAGCAAAAACAATTACCTTGTAAAGCGTACGCTTGATTGCTTTATTGAGTAGCAGAAATGCAATAACCCGTAGACAATATCTTGTTACAGGCTATTAAGGGCCATTAGCGCTGCGAGTACGATATGCCTTCTCTTTTATAAGATCATCAATACCCGGAAGTAATGCGAAGCACTTTCAATGCAATTTTCTGTTTTCTATCATTTCTCTCTATATACTATCCGGTAAAATAAAAACAAGTTAAATAGTTGAGTATACAGGGTGATTGGAAATTGGTGAAGTTTTTTATTGGAAAGCGACAGATCACTGACATTTATGTGATAATTTTATAAAAGGTAGTTTTATTTTTCTGAAATGGCAACACTACTAGAACCCGTCACTCTTTTGTGACAACTTTCGGTAAAAGGATTGAAAGTGGTGGGATTGAAGCAGCGTTTTTAGCTCGGTCACTCGTTCGATAACCATCGAAATGATAAGTTGTCTAGTGGAAACTATGCTAGTTGGCTTGTAAGAGTATTAAAAGTGGAATAAAAGTATTTACTGTCCTGTGAATTGTAGTTTTTCTGATATATGGCATTACAAAGTCGGCAATGGCAGATGGTAAACAATAATTAACTTTCATACGTAGTAATCCGATTATAAAATCGCTTTTTACGCATTATGTGATTTAATATTTTTGAAACAATCGATTTTTGGATTGTTTGTATCACAAATTAATTGGTAGCAAAAGAGCTATACACTCACCCCATATGTAACTAAAACCTGAATGATTGTTACCGATGGTAGGCCTCAAAGAAACCGTTTTAAAAATACGTCTATTTATAAATCCAAGCACAGATGCAAAGACTGAATACCGTTCTGAATTGTTTCGTATTTATTAGATTATTGTATTAATGTACCGCTCTCTCCTGGATATCAAATAAATCAGGGCAGGTGATAAAGATTCGTGTTTAAAATACGTACACATTATTCTAGTCGTGGGTCTGGGGAGGCCTGTGTCCAGCGGTGGAAGTCCTTCAGATGAAAGGATGATGATATCAGATTGACAAATCACATGAATTAGGTATACACTTCGTGTTTAGGGTTGTTTTCATTTTTTTATTCTGTCTCTGGTATCAGCTTTAATGTGGTAATACTCAAATGGAAATGATTGCTTTACATTGCTCAAAAATTTCTGGTTTTTTCTACAGTGGAGACCACGGGACCAGAAAAAGCCAATGCGAAGCTAACGGATGCTATGGAGGGATCACATCATAAAGGCGAGCAGTAACTGAACCTTTACTGCCAAAAAGAAGAAATAATGGAAAGAGATGAAGGCCTAAACTAAAATTATAGTAGAAGATAGAAGAATAAGAAAGAGTGTGGTAAGTATTATCAAGGACTTCTTTATCAACATGTATACAAAATGTTATTCTTCGGTATGAATTTTCAAAGTACATTTTCCATTCAGCATTAGATACTTCCTACCGATCTTCTAACGCTTAAATCCCGTGGAAGAACAAGAAGTCTCATGGAGTCAAAAAAGAGTTGCAAGGCAGATAAGTTAAAAGTTTTCCAGTGTATTATTTAAGTGAGACTTCGTCTTGATCGCTGCGTTTGGTGTAAAGGCGCTTATGCAAGTGTTCTTCACACCCAAAAGTGTTAAACAACAAAAAAGAAAGAAGCAGGTGGAAGTAGAAGTACTACTTCCTTCTGCATCTTTCTATTCTGTGCAACTTGTTAAAGCGCATAAACTCGTTATACCACCGGCACACGGTGGCTTCAGAAGGCATTCTGTCCATAAAAGCTAATTAAAATAGATTAAAAGATTCATTAACTTTAAGAAAATGTTTCCGACGTCGATCCATTTTTATAAGAAACGTTAATATCTTGATGCCGGTAAAAATATTTAGACGAAAATTTTAATTAAAAAAAAAAAACAAATTTAATCTTTATTAACCAGTGTTAAGCATATAAAAACTTTTTGAACGGTCGCACTTCTTAAAATTTATCAAAACTCTGTTCGTATAATTACCCAATGTGCTTTTAATATACTTAGTATGTATAATTATTGCCCAATCAAATACAACAATAATTAAAATTAAAAGTTATAAGAAAACTAAATTAAATTTAGGAGGAAGGTAAGACAAAAATAACTCACAAATGTAACAAGTGTCAGAGTCGACCACGCTATGGGAGAGGCTAAAATTATTCCGCCCTCCCTTAAATTATTAAAGGAAACAACCGTGTTATTCTCAAGTAATAAATTAAAGGAAATAATTACTTTTTAAGTGAAAATGGAAAGAAAAAAACCTTTAATTTTCCTTTTTGTGCGATGAGTGCCGAGAATCCCGTGGACGGCGCTCTCAACCAACGTTTCGATCCTCAAAGAACTCGAAATAAAAGATATCGACTGTGCAAAAACAAATCCTCGAGTTTTTTGGATGTCACCCGTAATGAGGACTCCACGGAGCTTTTTGTGGTGCAAGGCGAAGTGAAAAGCAAGCCGATCTCGTGGACGCTTTTCAACAAAATAGACTAATCTTGTTATTTCTCCCACTGAAAACTCAGTAAATGAACGCCCTTGCTCCATCAAACACCGATCTAGATGGCAAAGAATAGCGAAAGCAACTAGCCACTAGAACCGAACGGGGCAGGACTACGACCATTCAGACAAGAGTTCATGACCGAGAATTTCTTTTCTATATCATGTTCTTAGTGAGATAGTTATAAGGTAACAATTGTAACTAATTTTCTACTTCTAAGTTTGGACTATCTTACTGCCTTTTGTTAATGTTTATCTCCAATAAAGTAAATAAATAAATAAAAAAAAACATTCCGATATTCAAATTAGTGATATTTTCAGGCATATAAACAAGTGAAGATATTATTTAAGGCAGTATTAAAGCGCACTTTAGAGCGTCCGATCTTGCGACAGCCATCTTTATTAACGTCTTTTAAACACGCTCGATGCAAACCTTTTCCAATCGTCTATTGCAAATCTATAGGAGAGTCATATGCAATTGATATTTTACGACTGAAATTATAGTACAAAAGTATAGTTTAAACTAATATTAAACATATAGATTATGTATTATTACATACATATATTTCTTTAAAAGGAAAGATGTTTGTAAATAATGTGAATGTATTTATTAAAAAAATACTGAGGTTTTGTTAAGGTCATCAGAAACTGTCGGAAGCGTGCTACTTTCAGTTGATCATAGAGGAAAGCTATAACGAGGGGCTATGTCCAAAAGTGGACATATTACGACTGAAATAATGATGATGATGTACTTAAAGGAAAAGAACCGTGATTTGCGCATTGCACAGGATTTTACTGACACAAAACTATGTTCCACCACATTGTCATGTAGTAGCACTATTTACCTCCAGATCGAAGACACCACCTCGTCACTGGTACAATATAAATGCATCGGATCCAACCGCCTCCCACTGTTCGCTGAATAATTGATTTCTTTCGGAAAACATCTCGTATTTTCCGCTTGAATTTTTAAGAGCAAATGTTTTATTTACACCAACAACGCGGGATTTAGTTCTTATTGTGCTAATTTAAGTATTCTCATTCTCTGTTTGCATTTTAATATTTCAAATCGGTATCCATTTCAAATTCGTACGCGTACATTTGTAGTTACATTTTCTTTAGGAATTACGTTAATTATTACTGTCTTTATTATGTATATAATTTCGAATTTTGGTTTACATATTTCTGAATTTATACATTGTGGAAAAAGATCTAGTACATTCGCTATCAAGTGTCTGATATTTCAAATTCAAACTGTGAATGACAACGGACAAATAACATGAGAATAGGAGAGGTAGTCAAGTTTTTTTTATAAATTTATTACATTCATACCTTGTTACCTTTCATACCTTCTGGACACTGCTATGGTACCATTTTTTTTTATTTTTCTGCAAATTAATTTGGTACCAGTAACATTTCCCTGTACTTTATTATTTTATGTTTCTCTATGTATTATTAATTATTAATAATATTTTCATCACGAATCTTTTCTCTAAGACAGACTCAAGCTTTTGAATCATAAAGAGAGAATCATCTACCACGTGGTTCAAGTAGGATTTAACAATATTGTATATAAGCCGTTTTCTTATGCTTCCCTTCACCATTTGTGATCGTTAGATATTTAATATAAAACACACAGTGTGACTTTTGAGGATTAAATCTCGCATGTTATGATCCCACGCCACAGTCCTAAACTACCAGGCTCTCTTTACACACATTAAATATGTACCGTGCGTATGCTGATCGATAATTAACTTTATAGCTTATACATCTACAAAGCTATGCGTTCTTCAAATTGTAAATTATATATTCACGTTTATTTTATCAACCTAATGTAAATAATTTAATTAAGCTGTAAAATTTTTAAAGAGAACACGCACGAATACTATGATTTTATGTATTTCAGTAAAGACATTAGCAAGGCGTTGCATGTTTTCCACGGAAAGTTTATAATTTTCTGCTCAAGGAAAACTATAACATATGTATATCTCCTTTATAAATAACCTGACTTCTTTTAAATACGAAATATCATAAGAATAAAATTATTTCAAGGTTCGCCAAAATATTTTTTTTTTTTTATGAAACTTACTATTACAGTGTATATGTAATTTCGATACTGTCTACACATTTGTACTATAAATACAAAAAAACTTTGTTTACTATATAAAGTATACAGAAAACAAAGTATTTTTTTTCAGCGCATAAACCCGGAAGGTTTCTTTCTTCCCTTCTCAGGGGCCCCAGCGCCAGGTGAGTAACATGGAGCGTCTGTCCAACTGATAACTCTGAGGTCCCCCGTTCCAGCAATAAAATAGTATGTAGTGGCTCGAGTCTATCTCCGGCTAACCACCATTTGCACCGTGCTCTTAACTCGGGGAATCTGTAAATGTCAATAAGGCAGTGACCATCCTTCTGAAAAAAGGAAATGCCTACCTAGACGGTTGTCTAAAAAGATACGAAACGCAATTACATCCTATTTCAGTTTGAAATTGATATTAAAAATATAAGCGAAAGAATTAAGGGGAGAATCTTGAGCAATTTAAAAAAAATCTCGCTCGAGATCACGCTAAGTTAATCACGTTAGGAGCTCTCAAGAATTAACCTTCAAGCCAGCTGAACGACGCCACTCGAGCTCAACAACCCACTCTTTGACGGTTTTCTTTTTAAATTTTCTTCTTACGGATTAAGTTGTCACCTTCTTTACCGATCTTCTTTAGTGGCGGTTAAGCAAATACATAATATCAACAGAAAATAATTGTGGCCTTAATAAACAAAATTAGTTTTAATGAAAAGAATTTTTTTTCTTGGTTAATCTCAAAAATTACTATGGGTAGGTAAATAATTAGAGTACCAAAAATGTGAACCCATCTATGTACTGCAGAATTTAAGCAAAGCACTGATTTTCAGTATGTGACTCGGCCGCCTAAAAAGGTAAAAAATAATTTAAATAAAGTTACAGATCAGTTCAGAGGTTGATCAATTAAACAACATTGAAATATAATTTAAATACAGTACAGTAATATCCACAGAGACACCACAAGAACTATTGCTAGTCTGAAATGTCCACAAACGGCGGCCTTTGGGTGCAGAAAGGTTCTGGAGTGGCGGCTAAGAACTGGTAGACGAGGCATGAGTCGTCGATCCCACTCTAGGTAGACCGACGACATAGTCATGGAAAGTCACTGGATACGTGCAGCGCAAGACTGATCATTTTGGTAATCCTTGGAGGTCCATGTCTTGCAGAAAGCGTCTATCTATAAATAACTTATAAAAGTTAAACCGTTACGTATGATCATAAATAAGCTATAGAATTCTAATGAAGTTCGATAAATGTTTAAGCTTTTGACTTTCAATTTACGATACTTTCGTATTCCGTTCAGATCGGATATTTTTTTTAAGATGAAAAGTTTTGATGCTATTATATGAACGCTTTCGAATGTTGATAGCGATATTGAAAGTGTCTATTCCAATGCATAGAAATCGGAATTTTCAAAAAAGTTAAAGCGAAGCTGCACTGAGATAAAAAAAGAAAATTTTTCACGATGCGGTTTGAGAGTTCCAAGCCGAATGAAATTTAAAATTCACGTCTGAATTTTGCAGACACTTTTTACCAGCTGGTATATATTTATCATTTATTATAGTTTTGTATATATATATTTACACACATATATATATGTATATGATAATTTCAGGCATTATTACCAGGGTCGAAAAAAAATAGGCAAAAATTTTCAGACAATCCTTTTTTTTTGTTATCGGAGTTTGGAACAAGCAGCGACGGAGTTATCGGGTAGCAATTAAGTATTCCGACACCTAGATGAACGCATAAATCGTCTCTGTAGCCGTGAGGGCCTAAATCCTCCTCAAAATTTAATTTTGGAGAGAAATTGAATGCCTCGAAATAACCCAAGAAAACCGCTCACGTGGAAAATTCCTTTTAACTTCATGCTACGCTAGACGGTGACACGTGGCGCAGCATATTGAGGAGGTGGATTTACTAGCAGAACAATAATCTTAACAATGAGAAAAACGATGCGAGAAAGCGGTCAATATGAAAATTGCTACGTGATTCATGGTCAATTTGAAAATTTAGGTGTAGTTAGCCGGGGATTTGCAATCAACTGTTACTCACGATATAAGATCACACGATTTTATAGAGAGTTAAAAATAGCGCTTCATTATGTCAGTCAATAGACGCCTAACGCGTGACGCAGGCTTCTAAAGATCGCAATGAAGACCAGTCTTTCTCTGTCCATATTTAGCGACGTCGACATATAGGTAATGTCGCAAAAAGTTTACATATTTTTTTAATTGCACATGTAATGGTCACAGTGATTCGAACGACTCTGTAAATATGCAATAATGTTTTACTTCAATATGAATGCACTAAATTTATTGGTCACGCATTGTCGATTCGTTGAAAAATGAAAATGAGATGATTTTGTTGAAAGCGCAGACATATATAGTTTTTCACCTTAGTGTAATTTACAGACAGACGATTCTTAAAGTAAAACTTTCATAGTATAAAGTACCGAATAAAAAACAAAGCTTTTGATCATCGGCTTTTGCAGAGATTTTCTTCACGATTATTAGAAAAATGGAAAATCGATTGTTGTAAATGAATACGATAATGTGGTTAAGTTAAACGCACAAGGACAGAATATTTTAGCCATATACCAACCGGACAACGAAACAAATAGAATGTATAATAAATGAGTGATTTTCAAGCATGTACATTATTAATACTATTCCGTTAATCACTTGATTAATAGACATGCGACATCCGTTCAGGAATAAAGGTGATAACCAGGAGCCGGTAAACGCGGCATAGGTAGGTCGCTCACTAAGTGCACCCACGACATAAGTAGTTAAAATCGGGAGAACTCACAATTTTCGGGCAGTGTAAAACCAGTCAACGTGGTAACCTCTGGGGGAGACCTATGCCTTGCAATGGGCGTTTATCGGCTGACATAATGATGAATGGCTTGGTTCATGACATTGTAGCGAAATAATCGCAGTTGTCAAAATGCTTTCGCTTATCTGTCAATCCATCCACGCATGCGCAAAATCTAAGGACGCGCGGCGTATGATTTGTAGGCGATCGTCAAAACCGCGTCTCACGCCAAAAAATATTATGAAATACAAAATGGCGACCGGCGTCAAGTGACATATGTTTTGTTGTTTTATGAATTTGTATTAAATCTTTAGTGCTTGGTGGAATATTGAGTTAAAGACTATCTTATATTAATTTTGAATCAATGTTTAATATTTACAAATGAATGGTGAAAGTTTTATGTAAAAATTATTTAATTCGCATGACAAATAATTTATTACGGCGTTGGTGTATCTGAAGTTGTAGGCGGATGACTTTTAAAATATATTGTGTCTAACTATCATCCAAGCGTTTTAATTTTTGTGCTCCAGCTGGTTAGGTCGTCTCTAACATTGTCTACCTAACCTGTTAAATTCCACCACAACATGGTAATAAAATTTGTGATTTTGAGGTTAAAGGTATTATAGCATCAATAAATATAATTATAATCAATTAGTGCAAATATTGGATGGAGAGCGACTGGTGATTTAATTAATTGCAGCTAATTTGTGTGTCCGGGCAACATAACGACCGTGATCAAATATCAGGCATTAATTAAAACGTAATAAATAGCTATATCAGTTAACGACGCTATAAGCGCTTCAACGTAAATATCAAGAGATTTTAAGCAAACAATAAATAAATTTTTACAGAATTAAAACTTGAATTGCAAAATACGTAGCTTTTGTATATAAAATTTATGTATAACTAGCTGATCCCGCAACGTTGTTTTGCAAAAAAATTAAAGTTTTTAATTAACAAATGTAAGATAAGGGTTGATCGTAGAGGGGTGAAAATTTAAGGTTGTATGTATTTTTATATGCTGTATCATAATAAAACAAAAACCAAAAAAATTGTCTAAAAAAATAAAAATAAAATTTAGGGGTGGACCACCCTTATCACTTAGGGGTATGGAAAATAGATAGTAGCCGATTCTCAACCATACTGAATACGCATGTAAAATTTGGTAAAAATCGGTCAAGCCGTTTCGGAGGAGTTCAAGTTCGAACACCGTGACACGAGAATTTTATATATCAGATATGGCGTAGGCATAAGATGACTAAGATTATATGTTAATCAACATTTTGATAATTATTTATGTATTTAGTCCTGATTCAGGATTCTGAAATACGTGGTTGTACAACTTTTTGTAACACTACAACGTTGTGTAACACTTCATAATGCGTAATGAAGGTGAAGACGGGTTAGTAATTTGTGGCAGTACAAAATCATACATATAAAAACAATAATTGATTATCATACGCTGTATCCTATGAGTATTGTATGTGTATATTAATTAATAGCAAACGTACTATACTTAAACCCCATTAGAGCTTTTATACCTATAAAAATATGTAAACGTATGGAAACTTCTTTAACATACAATTATTTTTTTAATTAATTGCTTATTTTTAATATATAATAGGGGAATTCTGAAAAAAACCGCACAGAGTAATTAGCGTCCGGTAAACTTAATGAGCAAAGCAATCAACATGCACTTGCGCGACAAACATTTCTCTGCGTGTATTTCTCTGTAACGAGGGCACAGAGTATTAAAATATTTAGCTCTTATTTCTTGCAGAACGAATTTAATTTTATGGCGAAATTAATAATGAAATGCATCGTGTTATTTATAACATAGCCTTATAAAATTATATTCTATATGTCTTAAGGGCGTATCCGAGATTTGAAGTGACTGTAAAGTAAAACAGGACAAATGTCAAATGTTCGAGAAAAATTACACTTAAAGAAGGACTTTATTGTAATTTTATAAGTCATGTTATAAGAATTTATATTCTTATTTATATAAAACTGAAAGACGTAGCTAAAATTTAAAATAAATGTATTTATGTGAATAATAATATCTTTTAAGTAGTGGTAGCCTAGCAGAAGACTGAGATTTGCGACCGTAAACCGCGGGTTCAATTCCCGGTATACAGTGTTATATAACTCACACTTTGTGCATTATTTAAATAGGATTGCCACTTCTCTCAAATTGTTTCTAGAGGATGACTGCAGTGTCCTCTGCGTACCATAATACCACACTGCAATTGCCATCGCACCTACCAAGCGTGACGATTATAGTATACCCTTTCATAGCGTGTCTGTGATATAGACGTCTATAGGCTTAAACAAAACGACTAACTCATCCGGAGACTCTATTGAGATCATCGAGCATTGTACTCAGGTCTCCCATGGTCTCAGCCAAAATGGCTATATCATCGGCAAACCGAAGGTGAGTGATATACTCGCTGTTTATGTTGATACCGTACCCGGTAAAGTTTACAAGCTTAAAGACTTCTTCCAGGAAAATCATCGTCCTTAAGGAACAATACTTTTACGTCATATTGATTTTTTTTTCCTGATCAGTTTTATGTATAAAAAAAAATTAAATATATAATCATCAAGACTATTTAATTTTATTTGTTGAATTTAAAGAACCTTTTTACTGCCTTATCTTATAAGGAAGAATGTGTCATAATCATGATAAATTATTCAAAGGCTCTTACGGAGCGAAGGATATTAAAGTTTACCTTTGTTTTTTTTACATTTTTCACAATAACGACGTCATGATTGAGTTTTGTTGAAAATTTGTCATGTATTTTAAAGTTATTTCGGAGATATATTGACAATTATTAAAGCAAAAAAAAGAATCACTAAGTTATTTTGAGCGCAAAAATCAAGAACCCAACAATTCGGCTAATTAGTTTTTTTAATGTCTTCCTTTAAATAAAGAACCTCTTTAAGGAAAACTTACGTAAGAAAATATGAAATAACAGAACTTCTTTCTTTCCTTACACAGAATCTAATTGTAAAGCATTTGATAGAAAAAAATAAAACAAATGCGTTTAATAAAAAAAGGTTGCTATCAAATAAACAATATCATGTATAATTAAGTAATATTATTAATGTGTGTTGCAGTATGCGAAAGAGAAAACATATTTTTGTATTACATTAAGACAATAAATTATTAAATATGTTTTTTTTTATTGAACTGCGACAATAAAGTCAATAAGTACAAAGTTTGTTGGGATAGCTACTAATACTAATATCTATATCTTTTAATTAAAACATATACGTTTAAATTTGAATGTGTTGTAGTTGAAAAAAAAATCTTAAGAAATCTCTTTTACTTAAAATAAATTTTATTTAATCGTCCGTCCATCATTATCATTACCTAACATAAAATCGAATTTTAAAATTATTTGACCACGTTATAGAAAGAAAAATGGCGCTGCGATAACTTATTGTCCAAAGTATAGTAAATAACTGTAGATCCAGTCGTCTAGATCGTGATGGATGAATCCGGTGATGACTCTCAAAGAATCGCTCTAAAATGGATGCGTGTCGTGTCAGACGGCGAAAGACTGCGAGAAGTTGTGATAAGGGTCATGCTACTATAGGAGTTACATGTCAATTTTATTTCATTTCAATATGAGGTTATATAGGTATATTTCAATATGAGGTTATATAGGTCTTCCATTTCCAACAATTCCAATAGGAAGCGATCTGCATCTAGCATTTTCCGACAACTTTAATAACGTCTGTCTGTCCGCTTTGTGGTTGAACTTAGCCCCCGTGGGCAGTGCGACTGCCGGTCGATGTTGTCCTCTACAGTACCTAAAGGCCCCAGCGGGCATTTAATTAATAAATGTGTTTAATGGGTTAAATTTTAATATTGCGATTATTAAACATTTATATTAAAGAACAATTACTGTGTTCCTTGAGACGTGATGCGTCAAATTCCACATCCCTGACTGAAGTAATTGAGGAAAGTTTGTCGTCATTACGTTTTTACTACGCTTATTTAAAATATTTTGTTTAAGCAGATCACATATTTATTCTGGTTTGTTGTAATGTAGTTGATTGTGTTTGTGTAATCGATTAGTTTTGTGAACATAAAAAATTGATATAATACTGTTACGTTTACAAAACTAATCGATTACATATACCACTAATTGTAAATAAAGTAAATATTTGAAATAAACCAGGTGAACAAATTTCGGCAAGTGAACACTATGCATAAAGAGTAAAATCAAACATTATGTATAGAAGTAATTATACTTTGCTTCTTATTTTAATATATTTTAACATAAAAAATATCTATTTCTTTCAGCGAGCAGTTACCATAATTAGTTCGTCGTGCAGGCAAGTTGAAACTCACTCTATTATTTAGACGGCTGTTGGAACAAGGCAGAGTAACATTAAGTTTTTATTAGCAAATCAGGGCTGTCAATGTAATACCGTTCACTAATTTATGTAGAAAAATTGCATCAGTTAGTCACCTTGTGTCTACTTTCGAGAGAAATTACTTGGAAATGAACAAGTCTCTTCTTGTAACTATGTGAAAAGTCACAGAGACCATTCGCGTACTTTCGAGAGAAATTACTTGGAAATGAATAAGTCTCTTCTTGTAACTATGTGAAAAGTCACAGAGACCATTCGCGTACGTCAAAAAATACATAAACTCTTTAATATATATGGTATATGATGGACTCCAGATAGTGGAGCAATGTTCAATAACAGATCGTATAAAATATCTAAAAAGGACAACAGCAATTTTGGGAATTATAAAGAATTTTGTTTGTCGTTACACAAAACCTGGTAAGACATGCTGCCTTCTTTGTTGTTATCAATGTGTTCGCTAAAATCTGACTTTGCGTCCACTGTAACGTCCAAGTAATTTATGCTAAAGACTTAGGTGTTACGGTAAAAAAAAATCCGTGGAATATCTGTATATAAAAGTTTTCATTCGAACTGAAAACGTTTTATTTTTTCGGACTTGATCAAACATAAATTAATTAATAAACAACACAAGATACAGAATCAGAAACAAATTGCAAGTTATTACGATGTTACAATAATTTGATAAAACCAGTAATTTTGTTTAAATATACAATTACTAAATAAAAAGGGTTGAATGTTTTGTATTTGTATTTATACTTCTATCTATACTTATTTATTGTTTTTGGAATACATACAAACACACACTAATAAGCAAAACCGCTGTACCGTTAGGAAAACGCGGCATGGTGGAGGCCGAGGAAGAAAGCAAGGGCGCCGCCATCGCGAGCGTTATCGGCGGAACGACCGAACTGAGCGGCCGATGTTCCTAAGACGCGGTACAGTGGTTTTGGTAACACCATATTTTTTATAAATAAACCATGTAATCATTCGAGTAAATGATAAACTTAACTTAATGTAACTGAGAAATGTAATCCATTATATATGGAATACAGAATTAACAATTTGAATTGATGATAACAAATCATCAAATGTTTTTTAAAATGGCAAGAATTTAGTAAATATTACTATAACTTTATAGTATCGATTTGGTTCCAATTTTATCTTCTATGATATCATAATAATTATCTAATTTTTGATAAATACGGAGGAGGGGCTGGAAAAAATTATACATATGAATTATTAACTTCTATTTGCTACTCTGTCCGGCTCGTCAATTTAAAAATAAACGGTTCAATGTATTCGAAATTTAAAATACACAAACTGTTAAAGAGGTTACTGGAGCCAGCTGCGGGGTATTTTCCGACAATACCTTACAATAACGACCTATGTTTATTTTTAATTTTAGCGCGAAATATGCCGGGCCTCGATTCTATCAATAGAAATAATTTTTGATTTCCATCAAATTAAGCGGAGAATAAGTTAAGGAATGGTTGGTTAAATTTTCATCAGTAATTTAATAATTTTAATAGCAATTACGTAATATTTCGTGTGTAACTACATTGGTTAAGAATAATGACTTATAATCGTAAGTCGCAGGTTCTTTCTCCGACTGCAGTTCAAGTTCGTTTATGTTGTATGTATTGGTTTGTTGCCTCATTTTCAGGGTTGATATTATAATAAACTGAAACACTTCAGCAATAAAATGCGTAGTATATTTAATGCCTTTAATTTTCTTATTATATACACCCTAAACTGCCATCTTTTTCATGTCTCTCATCTCCAAGTAGAGATCGCCTCGAGCCATAAGACCGCCTCTTGTAATTGTATATAAATTGTTTCTTTTTTTTGTTATTATCTATGTTATTTTGTTACATTTCTTTTTGATGTATTTTTAAAGAGTTCAGTTCTACCACAGAGTGTCAATAAACAAATAAATAAAAATTACAATAATTAAATTGAATCGTTTTTGTAAATATATGACGATAAATAAAATCAGCTAGCCATTTTAAGATAATTTTATTTGCATTATATATTTATATTCAAATTACTTCGAGTATTTAGGAATAGGCTTGTCTAGTCAAGCTGATCTAAATTGACCTAAATAAACAAATGCTCAAGAGAAACATGTCTGCTTCTAAATTAAGTAGATGTTAAGTTTCTTAATTTAGTTAAATCAAGAAAATACAAGAATGTCTAAATAAACCGAATTTAAATTACGTAAGAGACATTTAGAGTCGGCCACTCGTTAGAAATATTAAATAAGCGGAGCCGAAATTCATCGGTGTTCCGGTCCAATTTCTGGCAACGCTGTTCCGATTCGAGAGAAAATATTTTGTTTTCGCTTTGTTTTGTATTCACGTGGAAAGTTCACGGTTTTTTGAATGTTTTAATATGTATTGGACGACAGTTACATTCTCGCGTATATTTTCCTGCTTTCAATATTTTAATTTATTTTATTTAAACTTAAACGCCCACTGCAAGGCCTCCCCCAAAGATTTATCATAATTGCCACGCTTGGCAGTCAGGTTATATACTCCATTCAATAACACAGTGTGGTATTATGGTACGGAGATAATGTTGTTGCTTATCGTATAAAAACTTGTTCGTGAACAATTGCAATCTTTAATTAATGCACAAAGTGTGAAATATATATATATATATATATATATATATATATATATATATATATATATATATATATATACATACATAATGTATTCCGGGAATAGCGACTCTCAGCATCTATTAACATATATGTTATTTACTCAAAAATCACCAGTTATCAAAAAATTTCTTTAACCAATGAGATAAATTGTGTATTTTCTAGTATTATTTATCTCTGTCTGATATAGCTAACTGTAGTATGTTTACAGATCTGATGAAACGTGCCAAGTCATAAGGTGATGAGAGCGAAAATGGCGCCCATGTTTTTCTCAAAATTAAAAAAAAAAACTTTCTATTCTGTTTAGTATTACGTGGTTGATATAAAACTAGCAGTATTACACACTTAAACCTGTAAAAAAATATTCTTTCAACCGTAAATACTGGATGTGGAGACGCGAGAGTGCGCCTGACCCACTTCGCGTCAGCTCGCTTATTACCTTATCACCTCTCTGCTCTCGATCCTATTTATTATCAGTTTAAACTTAAGAAAGAGTCTATTCTTAACATTTACAAAAAAAAAAACTTTATACGATCATTCTGCGACGTTGCTTTCAAATGAATCTATAATACTTTTTTATTATAGCATCACTATATACTTTAGCAAAGAGTTTTTATATGCAAACTATTTTTGTAAATAAAAATAATATAATATTTACAAACCTATGTTATCTATGGTGGTGCATAGATAACATAGGTTCACAAAAAGTGAATAAATATATAAAGTAATATATGTAAAACATTAAAGTTTTAATGTATTGGAAGGATTAGCATTTGGCAATTAATAAATGACCGCTACATATACAGTCGATTATTTTATTACATTTTTAAATATGTTTTGACAAAATGGAGTCTATTACACTATTTATTAGTCTATTAACGATGTCACTTTAAAGTTAAGATAATCGATTCTGTTTGCCCTGTTTTAACTTTATCTTTTGCATGACCTTAATTAAAAAAAAAAAAAACAAATTAAAAAACATTAAGAACTTAAACTTTGGATTGCAAGAAATAACTTATTTTTGTTAAAGAGAAAAGTGTATGTGTTCTATTGTAAGGGTCCCTCTTTATATATTTATAAAAAAATGTACATCGTACCAAATAATACACATAACGTAATATTAAGCTATGTAACTTATTATACGCATTTTTGAAAAAATTAATACATGTTTTCGCAGCAGTGATACAACAGGCAGTCTTATCGCCCGAGGCAAACAACAAAGCAATTATCTAGAAATAAACAAACTGGTATTTTCTTTTTTATATCATTTTTAATGATTATTGCGTTAATATTTAGAAAGTTACCTACCATAATAATAAGGCCTTTTGTAAAAGTTTTTGAATTAGCTTATAACCAATTTACCGAAGAATAGAAACAGACAAAGTAATGCTATACAAAAATAAATTAACTTATGTTTATTAGAAACGTAATGGAGAAGCGAGTCGAGGCGAACCCAACAATAAGATTAATCAAATCCTGCAGAAAAGCAACAATACCACGCAACAAAAGGTCGTACAATCCCATCACAATGCTACCATTGTGCTCTTATCAATTGGCGGGCAGAGGTCCCGAGTTCAAATATTTGAGTGACGAGGGTCAAGTGTTACACAACAAATTAGATCCCTAAAGTTAGCTACTGCAAATACCCTTACGTCAAACATTACCTAAAAGTGGACTAGACCATTGGTTGAGAACTGTAACTTTTGATCGATGGTCCATGTTTGTTTCGCGCCTAGCTCGAACTTTGAAACGTTCATATAAAATAATTGCTCACATGCGATGAATTAAAACTTACTAAGAAAATGAAAATTTCTTAGTATTATAAAATGTTCAGCTGCCTTAGTTTATTATGCCCAGCAGTGGACGCCTTTTGATTTTTTAAGGATTTTTAAGCGAGTTTAGGAATAAATAGCTGTATTATTAGTACTAGGACTCTATTATTAGTACTATTATTAGTATTAGGAATAAAGTCGAAGTGATTATATAAAGCCGCCTGTTTCGCTGCGGGCTCTTATAAGATAAGGCCGTTGGAACTTTCGTAGAACTTGAAGGATTGCCTGCCATCTATATCTTTCGCGTCTCTTATAAAGCCTTAAACCATCTTAATAATTTACTGTATCCATAACAGATTTTAAAAATTTTAAAGCTCACAATCTTAAAGATGATTGCGCGCCGCAGAAAACATTTTCAAATTAAGAGCTGTTTTGGTGCCTAAAGCCAGTAAGCCAAATGTTTCTTTTCAAGCGTGATGACTTTTCTCTTCAATTTTTTTTATTTGATTTTTTCTACAATATAATTTTTTAATGTTGCATCACCTATAATGGAACACATAACAGAACCATTATTTATACGGTAACATTTATTGTATTTTTTAACTTATGTGTATCGTTGGTATACCTAAATATATAAATAAATAGACGCTATTAATGGGCAGTTCAATCTGATTCAGGTAGCTGTCATATTTCGCTCTTCTTATTTTCTTTTTATTTAGTGACAGAAGTGGTCACTGTGATCCATCCTATGTAGATTTTTATATGAATAAATAAAATACAAGCGTTTAATTCAATACCGCGCAGTAGGCAGTTTTTCCTCGTCCCCCCCGCGCTCTCGTTATGCGTTCACCGGTAATGCAGGGTGTCGTTAGCGCGGAGTGCATTACGCCGCGAGTACGCGGGCCTATGCAAATTGTTGCCCGCATTCGTATTTAATGGAAATTTTCCTCGGTCTAAAAGCTTTCGTTTAGATACGAACTATTTCACGCGACTAAACATAATCATAACATTTTTAACTTCGTAACTTGTTTATGAATTCTTATAATAGTCTTTTTTGTATGTTATTTTGTAAAATATGGATTTCTACGATGTATTATCTTCATTTTAACCATATGGGGAAAGCTTATGTCCACTGCTGGAAATACGTTTCCATTAAGACCGGTTTGAAACAGCCTTCAATCAGCGTCTTTCGATGACTTAACAAGGTCATCTGCCCGTGGTCTCCACTTAAAAACTCTTAAACCCTCTACTAGATGGCCGCTGGGGCTTCCGTGTTATATGGCCAGTACACTGTCATTTCTACTTGCCAATCGGCTACGTCGGTAATATTTATTTCTCTACGGATCTCTTCATGTCTGATATGATCTCAAAGAGAAATTATAATCATAGCTCTTTTATGTTTCCTTATATATTATTCTAGCTTAGAAAATCTCGTTTTGTTATTTTGCATTTCTGCGTTTATTATATTCGATTTTTAAATTTTGAATTTTTTTATACATGTATGCGGACAAGTTCAGCTATTCAGAATGATCTCTCGATTGAATTATTGAAAACTTTTTTGTTAAGGTCCTCGGAAGACGCTAAATGCAGACCCCTTCCTGTCTTCTTAGTATAATTAAAAACCTATGGAGGAAACCATATATGAACGTCCTGTGGCTGAAATGATGATGATGATAGGAGTACGTATTCCAAATGTTAAATATGATGTATGGTGAAGTTACGTTGAAGTAAAGCAACTTTTATCAGTATTACAAAATATTATTTACGAAAACATATCCCAAAGAAAATTGTAACCTATTTTGCTATATATAAATAGATAAACAGCGTACAGACTCAACCGAGAAGAAATCCTTAGAGAAGCCCGTTAGAGAGAGATAACTCTTTAAAATATCAACAGTAGCGGAGACTGCACTAAACAAATATACAGCTGGAGACCGGTTTAGTCTACAAGGAGAACATAAACAGCATCAAATTATATTGTGTTCTTTAGAATAATATACGGTGGTTGTATTTGCATTTACCTATTCGTCGCTTAGAATCTAGAAGCGGAGCATTGTGAATATATTCTACTGTGATTGTCAAACATAAATTCATGAGATTAAAGAATAAATATAACCATATCACAAAAACAATTTGTTATATATACATATAAAGATTTTATAAATGGTGGTTGATTATGGATGTTAAGGCCTTATTGGAGTAAATATATAGCTCATATCTTATTAGCTATATCCAATCACCCGATATAAAGTGATCACTCTGGAACATGTTACATTAATTTATTTTTTTATTAAAATGCGACAGGGCAATATTTTATTCGCAGTACAAAGTCTACAGGGACAGATAGTAAACAATAAATATTGGTATATAGTAATTTGAATTTTGAAAACCTTTGTCTTGATTTGTTATCATAACATTCTGTATTACATCTGAACTGTGATTTTTAAATAAGGTGTACGATGCATAGATTAATAGCAAATGAGCTATATATTCATGTCGGGTATTTTCTTTAAGAACAGCTTATTAAGTCTTAATAATAAGCATAGCATAGTTTTCTTTCCTGAGAATACCACAACACAAATGTGCATGAAATTAATTGTATTTGCATATAAGCAAATATCATTACTGCCTTTGACTTTGCCCATTATATTATTGTGACTGTGGTTAAAAAAATAAGATGATATTTTCATTTAAACTCTCGGTCATTAGGAAGGCAATGGTTTTTTTTTTCTAGGTCAGTGGAACTGTCCAAAACATTTTCCAACCATTTGTCAAAAGTTTGAATATCATTTGGCTCACCTTAAACCATTTTAAAAGATGTTTCGTGTCTCAAATGTGTTAAGTCTCGATTGGTGTCAAAATCGGTCCATTTTTGAAAAAAAAATTCAAAAAACTTGATTAAAATCGATTCGCAACCACCGCATGCGCCTAATTTTGCTCCATATGACTCTTGGATATTCAACAAACTTTAGGTGGACGACATAGACAAGGAACTAGATGGGGGCACCGCAAAACCGTTCATCGATGCGTTCTTTGGGAGAAGCTTATGCAGGGGGCGTCTATCTGCTGATATGGTGATGTTGATGAAATGTATCCGATCGACTACAATAGGTTTTTTCGTGGAAAACCATAATGTAACTACGGAGAAAGCTAATAAAAGATTCGAACTCTTAAATTTACTTGCATTTTATTTCGAGCTCGTGTATAAAAACTAGAGGTCACACGAAACGATGTTATAAATCGATCACGTTCAGAAACGGAGACGACTTTTTATTGGAAAATTTAAATGGAACATCTAACGAAAAATTAGCGAAGGGAAATGGATCGTCTAAGGGGTTTCCGGCGTACTATGTACACATGTAGATCTTGTTTTGAAATGAATAAAGCGAGCATTAAATACAAATTGCATTATATATATAATTTACATGTTCTATGTGGGCCAGAGACCACCCGTGCACGATTTTGTTCCTTCTCAAAGTAGAGAAATATTATAATCGTATACTGTTTATAATTTGTCCGAAACATAAAGGCTGGGACTACGTCACGATGTTCTAATCGGCTAATTTTAAAATTTAAATTAAGAATAATTTAACTCCAAGCCATTGTGGCCAGTAATATGGGGCGTTTCCACATGAACGTCAAAGATTATTAGTTCTGTTTCATGGGTTCCATTACATTACAGTTCGTTAGCATTAATTATTCATTGAATTGTTCCATCAATCAAATAGTAGCGTCAGAAAGTACGCCTACAACTACAGCGTCACTTGACTTTCTGAATATAACTTATATGTTTCGTTACGGAATGTTTCTAGGTCAAAGGATAATCATTAACGACTAAATTCAAATGTAAAATAAAAGAAAACCTTCTGTTGTGTCGTAACATCATTAATCTATATCATCCTCACATCACTCACGTCACATAAAATGTCCACTACTGGGTAAACTTAGTCTAGCCATAAATATAGTTACAAAGAAAAACAACATTTACTATTACAGCGTGTTAGTTTAATACATTATAATATAAAACCATTAAAAGATATAAAGCCCATTCGAAGTGGTTTCCGCTGCAACACAGTCCTTTAAACTTAGAGGCCAGTTATCTATAGTAGTACGCACTCTTACAATGGAAAAGTTCTTCACTGCCAACCGTAATAGACTATTTATGGGACTTCAAATTATCATGACGTTTAGAGCAAGAATTTCTCTTTCAAACTGACCACAAATAATAATCCAGTAAATTCAGATCAGGACTCGATGACGACCAGTCTTCAGCTCTTATGATGTCCAGAACATTTGTTTCTAACCAAGATTGAGTAAATCAATATTAATGACTCGGCGCCAAGTCTTTCTGAAAGATCCACTCTTGGTTATTGAACATGGTGTTATTTACGGGCTTTAGTACCTTCTGAAGAATGGTATTTTGATACACTTGTGCCGATGTTTTGATATCTTTTTCAATAAAATATGACTGAGTCACTCTTTCATATCTAACACCACACCAAACCATCATGAAGTCGCATAATGGCCATGTTGTACTCTGTTGACTTATTAGGAAGCTTCTTTAGGAGCTTTCAGTATTAATACAATTAATTTCTTAGTTAAGATATTGTTCAATTGTAAAAACCTTTTCCCCGTTAAAAAAATGGATAGCGAATACGTGGAGGCCTGATCTTTTTTTTTCGCACCTATGTAATGCAAACTATTTTAATATGACAATATTTTTGACCACAATGATCAATCATATATAAATGACAAATTGCTAATTCAAAAGTAATATTTTTAATTATAACAGTATTTATGGCCAGAATAAGTATATACCTACCTCAAAGATTTCCAATAAGAAGCAGTAAGAAGCGGTCTGCAGCAACCTCCAACGACATTTGAGAGATCGTCTGTTCACTTTATATATAAATAATATACATTAAATAGTAAATGTTGCAAAACATTAGTGAAAACGCAAAAACCGGAGCCGCACATTTACGTGTGCCTCGCTGAAATTCGACTCGTTGGAAAATTTTGCGACAACATTTGCTGAGCTGGCGTACAATTGTAGCATTGCATCATTAACACAAATTGTTTCTCTGTATATATATTTTATTTGGTTAAATTACGTGATTGGTTATAAGTATTACATCCCATTTATCAGCAAAATAAAAAAAATTAAATCATCCTGTATAAAATGATCACTTAAAAACTTTATTGTTATGCAACAGCCCAATAACTTCTAGTATTCAAAATTCTGTAGAGAGATAATAAACAACAATGAAATTTAATACGTAATAATTCGAATTTTTAAAACGCTTATTCTTACATGCGTTATTTCGTTTTTCTGAAACTATAGCTTTTGGAATAAGTTATTATAATTAACAGCCACACATGCACCCCCTAAAGCCATTTACATTAAATGCTAGATAAAAGTTTTTTTTTAAATCCAAAAAAATTTTGGCTAGTCTATATTTTAAATTTATTTCAGAGAAAATAAGTTTATATCTAAACATGCATATCTAAGCGTGTATATCTAAGAGTGCGTAAGGTTTTGTGAATATTTCTTTCCCTCTCTTTATCCATCCCTCTCTATATATCTCTCTGCCCCCTCTTTAGCATTGATGATTGCGCCGTTTTCCACTAATTATACGTTTTATGCGCTCTATCAACACAGATAAAAATGCAGAGAGTTAAACTTTTAAAGAGATTTTACTTAAAGCCGAATCTACATGAATGTCTGCTTTATTCAGACAGAGATGAAATTAACTACGCGCAATATAAAATCATCTCTGAGTAGTTCTTTGACAAACTGAAAATTTCAATTCCGTGTAGTTTCTCAAGTTACTTCCGGGTTTTATTGCACTTAAAATAAATAATTAAATCAGGATATTGGTTATGCGCTTTAATTCGTATAAAACTAAGAATTTTATGAGGATTTTATATAAATAGAGGCTGTGGGCGGGCGTAACGCTCGTGCGTCCAACCGTTGTTGGATCTGGCAGGTACTTGAGTAGTGAATGGAGTCAATAGACACAGCGTGGGTAGGCCTGTCATTAGGTATACAGACGACATAGTCAAAGCCACGGGAAGTCCCTAGATGGGTTCAGTTCAAGACCTATTATTATCTATACGATCTTTAGCGTAGGCCTGGGCCTTGCAGTGGGTGTCTATCGGCTCGCACGGTGTCTTAGTAAAATCTAACATCGTTCAAACTTCTCTATTATTAATCCCGGCCCATACTATGACACAGTTATCAAGTCTGGATTAGAAATAATATTTGAAAAACGTACCGCACGCTCTACACTTTTTGAACTTCCACGACGGGTCTATCAAAAAATTTTTGGCGACAGAACAAGGCAAAGATACAAGTGAATCATGTCTTTAGACAGATACGAGTTCTTGTTACTAACTTAGGTATAATGATAATAAATATAGTTGGTAATAAAAGCCTTGGGCGCAACAGAAATGCCGTGTAACATCAGGAATGGGTGGGAGTTTTAATTGCAGCCTATTTTATCTAGCTAAAAACATAAAAATTTACACAAATAAATTTCAGATATCGTCAACATTTCAACCGATGGTTGTGCAGTATATCACGCGATTTTTAATTAAAATAATAACTTACATTTTCCACTTACTATTTTTACTTTACTAAAATTAATGGTGTACAAAACAAAACCAATATTCTGATTTTATCGACAAACTGTAATTAATCAGAATATTTTATTTATAAAAATAATAACAAAAGCTATAAATCACAGCGTCTATCGTAACAGTCACACGCTATATGCTAATCATGATAATTGAGAAACATTTTTTATTTTATCTGAAAATTATATCTACGACGCTATGTATTTTTCAAAACCATTAAAACAGTAACTATTAAAATTACTGAGTTAGATTGATGTTATGGTATTTTTTATATGTTACTTTATATATTAAGGGTATCTCAACGAAATAAACAATTATCATCATATCAGCAGGCAGATGCCAACTGTAAAGCATAGGCCTCCCCCAAAGATCGTCTCGATAACAAATCTCGTCGCATTCAGCGATTTCCCGCGACGATATGATGTCTTCGGTATAGCCAGTGGTTGTTCTACCTAGGTGGGTCTAACTAGTGGGGGTCTACCTAGTGGGAGTCTACCTAGCGGGGTCCGCCTAGTGGGGCGTAGTAGCGACTACCTGCAGCGTTTCTAATGACCGAAAGTTTATCTCGTACCTGTTTTACTATTGTAGTAAATATTCAAAGGATTCAGTTTCTTTTCATCCGATGTACAACATTATTTTTAATCCACGTACAGATACAATAGGTAGGAAGTACTATTACTTCAAACATTAAATTTATTTGACTATATGGTATTTTTATTATTCTTAACAATATACTGTACCAGAATTTTGATGAAATAAATTTTCATGTAAAACACTACGAATGCGATTGTCATCTTGAGATATTAAATCGTATTCTTCTTTACTCTGTGGCGCCTTTCAAGCCATAATACAATTATACTCATAAGGTATCAAGATGTGCATGCAAAAGGCTCTTTACGGAGAATACTGACACAGTCAGCTATATACATATATATATATATATATATATATATATATATGTATATATATATAAATATATATATTTACATAAATATTTGATCGATGCTCCGTTTTTAAATTTATTTATTACATTCTCGTCATTTATGTATTCAAATGAAATTTACCGGACGGAAGTAATCAAACCAATAAATCAATTTAAAATCCAATTATGAGAAATGACAGATGAGCACTTTCTACCAACGCGTCGGTAATGTTTACATTTCTTTCATTGTTATAGATAAAGACAAAGACAGCATATAGATAGCTATGCCTTCCGTTTATACTTTAGAGAAATTAAATCTTTTTATTTATACATAGTTATTGGTTATAAATTTAAAGGCTTGAAAAGAGTGAATGTATACTTCATTTGTCAATAAAAAAACTTGGTATATAGCGATAATTTTGACTAATTTATTGTTATTATTAGAATGCCAAAGGTCAATAACTCCAAGCAGTAAAAAGTTACAATGAATACATAGTAAACAGTAATTTATGTTAATAAATATTAGTCACTTTTCCTTATTATTAATATAATAAGTAAAAGTGATAATTCATTACGTTCTTTGTTATTTTTAAAACCGTTGATTTCCAGATAGGGATAAATTTTTACACTTTATTCTTTCATTTGTTGACATTAAAACATTATTCACTGAATCGAGTCTACGACGGCTACAATGCCAGCTATTTTATTTTATGTTTATCTTAATATTACATTACTAATTATTTTACTCAGTCTGATTAATTTTATATGATATTAATATGAATAAATATGTGATAATAAAAGGGTAACAATAATAAACTGTGATACCTTAGGACTCTCCCTGGTGGGTGACGATGAGAGATTTCCGCACAACTTTCTTGGAGTAATGCAAAAACTTGTGCAGTACGTAATAAACAAGAACAAGGCTTAGGATAGTTAAAGATTGGGTAAGAAAGAAAGAGGAATTAATATAAATCGAAAAATGAAAATAGATGCTAATAAAATAAAAAGGTGCTGTGTTGAAATATTAAGCGAAAAATTGAGAATCAGAGCCTTCAGAGTCTTTGATACTGCAATGTGATAATACAAAAGTACCAAAAATAGAAATAACCTGTGATGCCCTATGAATAGTGATAAGGGATAAAAGGCGATGCATGGAAGGTAGTGAAGCTTGGACGAAAAAGACAAAAAGGAAGGAAGATGACGAAAAAATGATAATATAACCAATTAAAAATAATAAAGAAAATAAAAAAAGTAATTTGAATTTTTTTATAGTGTATAATAAAGACCCTGTCCGCGATGGGAGTAGAACGCGAGGTCCCAACAAGGGTCCAAAAAAATATTAAAAACCAGACATGTATAAAGAAATAAATAATCAAATTTTAAAATTACGAAGAACGGATAAAATAATTTAAATTATATAATTGCAATAATACGAGTAGGTGTGCATATGCATTGGCTCACTGAACATGGATTCCGTCATTAAGAACACAATAAAGTATTTAATTAAACAAATAATTTTTTAATATTATTGTCATAAATCTATACTTTACGTTTATTTATATATTTTGACGTCGGAACGCGCCGAAGGCAGTATATTACAGCAATAAAATATTATTAAATCTATACGTATGTAAATACAAAATTTACTTTTAAAGGCAAAGAATAAATAAGTTAGATATAAATAAGTTACAACATACTTACGATTAAAAAGCTCCACAAATTATTTCAAACACGCTTAAGATAAATAAATAAACTTTTAAAAATCTGTGTTAAGTATTCATTTAAAATATATGTTAATATAATGATCACGAAGCTTTAAATGTGGTATTAAATATATTTTTAAACACTTGTTACAAATTATAAAACATTTCGTTACCTACGTACCGTTGGTAACGTAGCAGTTGACTATGCTACGCCGTAGTTCGCGAGGTACTGAAGGCAGGTACTGCTGCGAGGGATTATAAAGAATTCAGGTCCGCAATTTTAAAAAGAAGATGTTAAAAGTTTGCAATAAAAGTGTATTCATTAGAAGAGATACTTTCATTGGATGAATTAATTTAGTTTATTTTTCGTAGATATTCGAGGACTCTACAGAAAATAAATTAAACCAGTTAAACGCTACTCGTTAATTGTGAATGGTTGACTAGACTTTTTTAAAATTTAGTGGAAAAACATAGGCAGCTTGTTTTTTGCATCCAATTTTTTAATTACTTGTGTTCTTTCACGACTTTTCACATTCTTTCGCTATTTCTCTCTCACTGGAGCATTTCACGTGCAATAATATAAGGGCGGTATTGTAATGTCTTAATATCAACCTGTCCATCGCAAAGTGAAGCGTTTTTTGGATTTTCCAAATTAACACTAGGTTAAAAGTCTCACTATAACGTCGTCTTTGTCTGTGTGGTCTCAAAACACGAAGATTAACAATTTCCGAGAGGTGTAAACGGATCTTAACTACCTGTATAATAGAGATATTCATCATTATTTCAGCTATAAGTCCACTGATGGAGAAAAACTTCCCCTAGAGAATCCCAATATGGCATCCAGCGTATTCCGACAACTTTAACAAGGATGTTTGTCCACCTTGTGGGCTCCACGCTGCGTTTGGCGATCCGTGATCGCGATTACAGAATACTGTAATCGCGATAGGTTCCAGCAGCCATCTATTTTGTGCGCTATGGCTAGCCCACTGTCACTTCAAGTTTCTTATCCGCTAAGCTAAACCGGTATATGCAAAACTTTAAAAATATTTTATTTAAAATTTATAATAAAAATTTTCAAGCCTTTCCTTCTCGAGATTTTCGATCCCAAAGGAATATACTTTATATATTTCGTATAAGCGAACAGGTTCTCACGGGTTGTGTCTTAACAACTGAGTACATAAGTTGCGACGGCACTCTGTCCCGAGTGACGACTGCGGATTGGACACGAACTCCATTTATCTTCAATTCCAATGAAAACGATGCTCATTTAAGATCGCGCTGACTCATTCTTGCTGCGTCAGATTTTCGTACGTCCTTTTTATACAGAAAATCATGTGACGTGACTGACATTTTTCAATTTGTTAAAAACAATGTGAAAATACCAATTTCCAACTTACTCAAAACAATGTAAAAATACCATTTTTTTTAAATAAATACCCAAGATTGTAAACGAGACTTTATATTACAAGATGGAATGTATATAGGAG
This sequence comes from Battus philenor, assembly GCF_028537555.1. NCBI lineage: Eukaryota > Metazoa > Arthropoda > Insecta > Lepidoptera > Papilionidae > Battus > Battus philenor. The sequence continues at coordinate 11,239,917 of NW_027181684.1, forward strand.
ATTTTTCGTTTAATTAACCAAGACGTTAAAAAAACTAAAACACTGCAAAGAGATCGCTCTTAGCGATAAGACTTATAACGTAGTTACTTGGTTGAGTTTGATACATAAAACACAAGGACGACAAATTAAAGGTAACGTGTTTGTTGAGACAGCGGTTTTGAATAGACACAAAGCAGACTGTGTTCCGCAAGCAGTAAAAAGTAGGTAAAGTTCGCAGTAGACGAGCTGGAAGGAACTGGCGATCACGCGACAGGTAGGCAGGTACCAGGACAAATGTTAGCCTTCAAAATGACAATCCTCTTACAGAATACAAATAAAAGTTTAACATCCGGATTATAAGGACTATCAATAAACCTGGACTAGTCAAACTTCCTTGGAACTTCAGGAATAAACGACCAAAGGGTTTGACTTAGTAAATCGCAGGAATATCTAATCAGGGATAACGTTACAAGTAAAGAATAATATATCAGTTCTCTTATTGAGTAGTACCGAAACACGTATATTATTGTATATACTACCGAAACCGCTGTACCGCTCCTTAGGAAACTTAGGCGAGGTGGTAGCAGGGCGTAAAAGAGCATGACCGACGTCGCCCTGAGCGTTAACGGTAGACTGACGGAACTGAGTGACCGAGTTTCCCCCGTCTCACCGCGCACATACCTAAGGCGCAGTACTGCAGTTTCAGTAACACGTAGAATAATAAACCAGTTTCTCACAGTAATATACCGAAATTAAAACAAACAAACTACTTGTGCAGTTTTACTACACGAAACGGGCGAAACTTTGATAACAGTTTTTAAAGAGATCACCGGAAAATGTTATTGAATAATAAATCTGCTTATTAATATTCATGATCACTTCTTCATGGTAAGGTAATTTCAATTGAAACATATCAGTACTCAAATCATGTTTTACATCAATGTAGATAAAACAAAACAATTATATCTTATAAAAATATGCAATTGCTGTTTACTTGAAATTGTTACGAAAATAAATATTTAAAAATAATTAATCAATTTCACTTGAAATATTTAAATTTTATCCACATGCAATGGACAGCTCATCTATTCAAAGTTTCTTAATAAACGAACTTATGTTGATAAATTAACTCGAAAATATTTACACTAAACGTTAACTAATAATTTATTTTAAAACACTGTAATTTAATTAGTGTAAACTATGTTCATTAATTTTCTGGCCAGTAATTATTTGTTATTAATTGGCTGGTTATAACATTTATTTACGACGTACATTCTGCCGTTATTAAAAAAAATAAAACGTCTGCAAAATAAGCAATTAGGAGCTATTATCACTCTTGCTCAGCGAATTGGCAGGTTGAAGTAGCAGTTTGTAGGCCACATAATGCGCAGAACATATGGACCTAATTCTTAAAGTAATGTAGTGGAATGCGTAGCGAAGGAGTCCAGCTCTCAAGGTGGGGGGTGGGTCGTCGGAGGACACTGGACGCAGGCAAATCCCAACTGGTTCTGTTGGAGATGTATAAGGGAGGCCTATGTTTAGTAGAGTACGTATTACGGTTGTAGTGATGATGATACTAATTTTCACTATTAATTTTTTATTATTATAATCGATGTTCCAAAGACATTAGTGTCTGTGCCTTTGTTTTACATTCACGTTTATTTTTCAGATTTTTTTTCTCACGTTTTTGCATGTTACAGTATTTAAGTAAAAAAAATAGAAGGCTTAATACGTCATAGTGACGCCCTAACAATGTCCAGTTTATTACTTTACGGTTTGTGCGACCACTTCCCTGACCTCATCCTTATTCCATTTGCCGGTTGCCGTTTTCGCCACATCGATGAATCTTGCATTGTGACTGTTATAGTCATCATTATCATCTGACTGCAAGACAGGCTTACTCTAACTTACGCCACGATGTTCGGTCTGGGCTGCTCGCACTCAACCACTTCCTGCAACTTTTACTATATTATAGGTCCATCTAATGGGATGTGTAATCGAATCGCCTCTTGAGAGACTTTAATTATTTTTATTTTTATACTTAGGTTGTTTAGTGAATAAAAGTCAAACGATTTTAACACCAAATATATATACGTGTATATATATAAATATATACCATGTAATAGTAGTGTGCAAGTTTAACTGAGTTCCGGTATGAAGAGCGCCGTAGCAAATGAAATTACTGACCTAATGGGACGTGTCGTCCCGTGTCTCAAGGCGATAAGCGCAAATGTGGCTTAGCGCAGGATATTATGTTACGAAATCCTATTCAACACCGCACTGTTACAGTCGACTCGTATTACTGAAGATTACGTGAACGTCCTCTTCGTCTATTGTTATATAAAAGTATTATACAAGATTGGCGAAATAGTAATAAAACTAATAGTCGCTCAACAAAACACCGAGAGGTCTGTAACCAAAAATTCTCTACGAGATCATACCAACAATTAGAAGATCTATAAATGTAATCGAGATAGCCCAGCAGATTCGGAAGTTGAAGTGACAGTAGGTAAGTCACATAACGCACAAAATAGATGGCCACCAAGGCCTTAAGATTCTGGAGACAGTAGCCCGTCAAGCGCAGCGAAAGACGTCCACCCACAAGGTTGTTAAAGTCTTCCTAAGATATTGAATGCTGTCTGTTTCCAACCGATGTAATACGATATTTTACCGCTAATATGAAATTGCAAATATTCGCAACAGAGGTCATCATAACATATGGAAATGAACTCTGAACTGTGTGACAAACATTTGTTTTTGAAATAGAAATTGTAATTAAAATTTAACACCTTTCGAATACATAAAGCCTGTTCACACAACTGAAGTGGCGTCCGATTTTGTTCGCAGCGGCGACCTGCAGCGGCGTTTATCGGAGCGGTTAGTATTGAAAAGTATTTTCGTAACGCGCGTTTATATTTGCGCAAAAAATAATTCGTATTCGAAAACGAATTCTATTCTAACAGATTTAACGACCATTTTATATTTTACATTCGCGGATATTTATACAGAAGGTGTCGCATAACTTCTATTTGAAACTGTATTCGCAATGCAATAAAATGAATTCATATCTATGCCGTATGCCACATAAACAGTGCAGACTTTGCTTAAGAGCAATTTGAAATTGTAATTTCGAATCATGAACACATGTGTTTGCATAATTATCATTTAAAATATCTCTGTTATAAGCAACACCTCCATCTCCCTTCTGTATTATAAAACAATAAAATTAAAGAGTTAAACAAAAACTAGCATAAAAAATGTAATTACACATACAGTGAAAAGATTTAAGGTGATAACATCAACATGGGAATGAATTGCACGAAAAACGTAACTGAGTTTGTTTTATACTCTTACATTAGGTAGCGTTTGAAATTCTTGCAGTCATCTATTGTAGTATACAACTATAAGCAAACTTTATTTGATTTTAATTTATATCAAATTATAATTTTCGGGAATTTTCATTTTTATCACGTACACAACTGGTTACAGTAATTGTGAAAAGCGGATAACGATATAAATAAATAGATAAATGCAGAATATTTCGAGGAATTGTTGCGAATAATCTTTCTATTATACCGGCACCATTCGGGTATTCCTCGACCTCGTAATATTACTTTGTTACATACAATCTCCCATTTCGGGATATGGTACGGCATCCACCACGCGGACTTGAAGTATATTAGTGGATTTCATACGGATGAAGAGGAGCGGAATAAATGAAAAATGTTTGTTCTTGTTCATCGATTAGTTTTATTGATGAAAGTTGCTTTGAAAGCCTTGGACGAGGATTCGACGAACTGCCTCCTCAGGTCTCCTAGACCTTCTTTTTTATTGCTTCTGTTATATGAGACCTAAAATTATTATTTTGGTTTTAGTTTTTAGTATTATTAAACTCGTGATTCTGTTAAATATCTTTAAAATAAACATGTGCAAATATTTACTATTTAGGATATATAATTGTTAAGTATCGATGTCCAATGGCAACTGCTTATATTTTCCCAGATCCAGAAAACCGCCGCTGTATCAAAACAACAAATTTACCAAAAAACATTAATTGCCTCTTCGGCATAGCCTGTATCTTTCATCATCATTATTATTATCATCATCATCATCTTCTCTACAGACTTCAAATAGGACTGGTTAAAAGCGACTTCTATACAACGTCTTCTGACAAATCACTAAGGTCGTCTATCTACCTTGTGGGTGAAAAGCCTATGCTAATCTTACCGGTCGGAGATCTCTTCTTCCTTTACTACAGAACCTTAAGGCTCTGGTCTTATGTTATGCGCACTATGTAACTTGCTCATTGCTACTTCATCTTACAAATTCACTTTATTATGTCGGTTGACTTTGTTCATTCGCGCCTTTAGTATTACGAATTGTCGTCACTTCAATTTCTCACTTGGAACTGTCGTTAATTTTTTATTTGAATATAACAACTTTAAATTGGAAAAATTTACTAGTGGTATAATTTTCCATTTTTTCTGTACCATCGCCAAACGTAATTCAAGTATAAACAATTTCTTTCGCGCCCATTACCGAATTCAAACAATGTTCCGTTGATTTGTTTAAATACTGAAACAATATTTTTATTGCTGCGAATGGAAATTGAAAACGTGCCTCCTTCAAAGTTCTTAAGCAGTTGCGTATAATTCAAATTGAAGCTTGTGATTGAAAAAAAATTATTTCTTGAGAATAACATTTTGTGTAATATTGAAGACCACCTTGTACTTGATGAAAACGACTAGATTTTTTTTAGAAACTGCATAATGCATGCTTCTTGAGAAACACCATATTGTTGAGGTTATCATTGAATATAGGATTTTATGGTAAGTGATACTACATCCATAAGCTTTAAAGTGTGTAACGTTCACGTATACTGGCCACTACTGCTACAATTCACCTTTGAATGAATTCAATCAAGCGCTTTTAAATTCAAATTCGAATGCCGATTTGAACTCGGACGTCATAAGCGATGTGGCGGATGCCATTGCGTTAAGTTCTTGTAAATTTTGAATTTTTTATAGACTCTGTAAATATATAAATGTAAATACACCTTACTGGCTCTCATTTTCCTCACCGACGTGCTCGGGTGGTAAGTCACCTTTATCCGCTAACACATACTGCTGTTTAAAAAAGTAAGGTGAATTTTTCATTTAAAACTCTTGAGCACTATGAGGGCCGGTAATTATTTGCAAAGGTTGGTAGAACTGCCATAATATTTGCCAAGCATTTGTTCGTTAAAATCTCGAATATTATTTGACTCATGCCAAATCATTTTGAAAGATGTTTTGCGTCTTAAACGCATCAAATTCAAAGCAAAAAAGCGTAAAAAAAACTTGACCCATGTCGTTCCGCAACCACCGTATCCGCCTGATTTACTTCCGGCTATTAAGCAAACTCAAAAAGCCAGCAAGGACGCCGTTTCGAGGACTGTAAAAAGTGTTAGCAAAAGTACGTTTTATCGAACGGAATACCTTTGAAGGGGACGAAATTGATTTAGAAGAATAAATAAAGAACTTACATTTTATACACATACTCACCTATTTTTTTAATCGCAGTATTATATACGTGACTTCGCAAACAAGAAGGAACAGGTACATGCTGGGGCGTATAAGGTTATTGTAAGTGTGAGGTTAGTTTATTGTTTCTTCCATGATAACATAAGTACGTTTGTTAGTAAAGTAATTTCATAAACTACATTGCGACCAAACTGAAACGTAGTTCTGCATACAAATAACAGCTTGGAAGTAGCTTTTAGGAACTGCAGGATTTACCTACAACCCACCATCATCAGGCATGAACCAGACATACAAAACATACAAGACATTTAGTTAATTAGTAAAACGGGATAGATGGCTGTAGATGATGTATAAATAAAAAGCTTCGTGAAACTTTTCAAACACAAATTATAATTATTTCCACATCCATTTTAGTTTCGAACAACATCGCCGCACTTATCGTTTATTATATAAACATTTGACACAGCGCCTGTTGCCATAATAATAATTGTTTGACAAATCGAACGAATGGGTGGCTGTGTTGGATAGGTTTACGGCCTGTAACTTTTTTTTTAAATTAGCACGTAGAAGATTATAATATAAAACCTGCTGTCACTACCTATCTTTAGTAAAATGGTTAAAAACTATTTACTAGACCCATGATTATTTATCCGTTACTTCATTTATTTATTTTTATCTTTTTCTTTATTCTTTCTGAGGTAAGTGTGTTCAATTCAGTATGATGTTTTTATTTATTATTGTATTATATTTATAATTTGTACTGTACCGTAATATGTATTATACCTTATTTATTATAAACGTATAAGCTATATACATACGTATGGAGGTTTTGTACAAATTAACTACCCATTATTTATACTTCTACTGTTGCCATATTATGGTTGTCTGTAAGAGATCGCCTCGTGTGATAAGACCATTCATTGTCCTTTTTTGCTTATTATAAAACTTTCAATGTATCCTAGCGTGAACAATAAAGAATATTAAATTTAAAATTAATTGAAATATTTTTTTTAGGAATAAAATATTGTTTTGTGCTTAAATTGTGAATGAGGCCTTCGTTCAACCATTTGCGTATTAATTATATTACGTAGTTATAATTAAATTTTGAATCGTGAACGAAAAAATTCAAATTGTTTTTTTAAAAATTATAGTACAGATTGAATAAAATAAATGTTTAATTCTTTTACAATCATTTTAAGGTTTAATCTTCAGGTATCTCAGGGCTTGCCATCAAATTGAGACCTTCTCTAAATATATCATCTAAAAAAATGTACAATTTGTATTTACATATCTATAATTCACGTAAATTTTAAACAGTTTTATGAAGAAACGTAATTTAGATGATATTCAAGTACAATTACAGTATATTTGTAGAGGCGTCGAAATTTTCAGGTTTCACAATGTTTTCAAAACAAATAAATACCCTCGAGAAAAGTGACCTCCGCCGCGACAGTGCTGCCCCCTGGCGCCAGAACTGTACTTTACATGTAAGCTTTGTTGTTCTGTATTTGTGTTTGCCTGGTACAACATTGACGTATTGTTGAGTTTTGCTTTACATTTTTAATGACTTTACTTATTAAATAAACATACAAACAAACAAAGCGTTGGTATTTTTTATTATTCTCTTTATTACAATAAAGGCTGTCGTTAAAATTTATTAAAGACATGTTTATGAAATCGGCTGAACATTAAATTATTTTTGTCAGCATATTTAAGTTCATAGATTTATGATTCAGGTTTATTTACTAATAAAATATTAACGGTCACTACCTCCATATGTGCAATATTAAAACTTCATATCATATTAATAACATTCAGTTGTATAAATACCGCAGATAACTATCATTATTTCTTTATTTTATATTTAACAATATTAATAAAGTATGGTCCAAGATATTATTTCACTGAGAAAGATATTTAGTCATGTCATTGTCATCATTACTGCAGGACATTGGCACCAACCATATTTCCGACAAGACCGGTTGAAAGCGGTCTGCATCTAACATTTTCCGACGACCATAAGAAGGTCATGTCTAGGACATCTTCCCCTTGTGAGTGGACGTCTTACGCTGCGCTTGCGGTTCCATGGTCTCCACTACAATATATTGAGGATCCAGTGGTCATCAGTTCTGCGCACACAGCGTGCTCACTGACACTTCTACTTGCTAATCTACTGAGCTACGTCACTTACAGTTCATCTCTAGATCTCTTTTTTCAATCTTATAGATAATTTCCGGTACTAAACTGTTAGCTTGCCAAAGAGGTCCGAAGTTAGAGATCATTTTTGCACCTATTAACAATTACGCTTTATATATATATAAAGGGTATAGTATATCTCTTACATATCTTTAAATTGAATTTTCATCACAAAAATCATAAAGGCCTTATATGAATACGCTATTACCAGGCCAGCATGTGTTACAAATACCTATATATCTTTACATCAGGTGAGACGGCAGTCTATCATGATTAAAAAAAAATCAGTTGCGAGTCTAAACAGAGCATAATAACGCATGCACAAAGCGAGAGATTCAAAAGCGGGCTATTACGTGCAAGTTTGTTTTTACGGCGACGTTCCGATTTAAAAGCGAAACGAGTTTTTATTTTTAGTTTTTAATATAATGTCGTTAGAAAACTTTAGTTTCTCTTTATTTTGATGCATACTGTTTATGAAGTAAATGCCTTAACAAGAAAGTTAAATTTATCGTCTGGAGCCTTTGTGATTTTTGAACTTAACGTTTTTAAAAGTACAATATATACACACAGGGTAATGTGCTACAGTTATAAAAACATTAAAGAGGTGAATGTATAGTTCATATACCATCATTTGCCATTTTAAGTTAATTATTAGTTAATTAATGTTTGTTACACTCTGCCCAAAAAGCAATGATTTCAGAAATAATAAATAACTTGATGAAAATAAAATATGGTTATAAGAAATTATAAAAAATACGCGTTTATACAACTACAAATTAAAATGAATTAGTGCTTACTCTCTGTTATTGAATAGTTTACAATGCTATAAGTTATTTGCCTGTAGCATTTTGATAGGAAAATTAAAGTAATGTAACGTATTTCAAAGTGTAAATGACCACTTTGAATACATGGTAATTAAAAATAGGTGTAGTATAAGTTAAATAAAACTATACATTCAAAATGATCTTTATTTCTTTTTTAAACCCTCACGCCTATAACTAGTGATACTATATATATACTAGCGAATACAAAATACATTATAAATTTATAAATAAGCAGTTGTTTAAATATAACAAATTGTAAAACATTCTTTGATACTTAACAAATAGGGAAATTAAGTGCTTAGATATTCATTAAACAATTAAAAAGTATAAGCATCACCGGAGGGAAGAGATTCCGAAGTTTCGCGAACAACTTCGGCTCCTAAAATGGACAAAGTTAAACCTACTTACACATCTTTTTTAATTTTATACTATAACTTTTGATGATACGTAAGATTTTTGGGAAAGATCTAAAATATTATACCGAAGTATAGTCACATGAATACAGGATGATTCGTTATAAATTAAAAAGTTGGAAAGAGGTGAATATAGCACATTTGTCGGCAAAAATAGTCAAATTTTATAAAGAGATCACTCGTAAAATATTTTTTTTTTATTTTAATGCGACAAGATAACTTCTTCTTTCTTCTACTTTCTTAAAAAGTGTACACGGATAGATTATAAAGGAAAAAAAAATTTTCATAAGTTGTATTACAAATTTTGACAACCGTTTTTTAATATATTATCATTACGTTATTTTTTATTTCTGAAACCGTTGATTTTTTGATAAGACATGTGCAACCTTACAAAGCTTTTACACCTTTGAACAACTTCCCTGTACTAGAATAATTAGATAAATTATATTTCATATATAAACATCAATAGAAAATATGCAAAGGGTAATATAATTCTCTTAGCAACTAAATCTATTCAATGAAAGATTCTTTGTGCAGTAAAATTAGGAAACGGAAAAAAGTCTGTTATTAAGTGAAAATAACTACAGAATGAAATACTTATTGCTGCAGCACATATAGCTTAGCTACATACGTTATCATCTAATTGCTAGCTCTCTGGTCCCGACACATGCCACACAAACACACGAACAAAGAGAGATCGTCTTGTTGACAGCGGACATAAGTGACACCTAATGCAACAGGACGAGGTTGACGACGAACATGAACAACTCATGTGTCGCGCGACTGTGAGGACCTTTCATGATATTATTCCCGAAGGTAACTAAATAACTAAATAATATGTAAGTTCATGTATTTTATTTTTAAAACCGACATCAAGCTAATTAAGTTGAACTAGTTCGATTCACTGGAGGACGCCATCTTTTTAATTTTGGTGATCCGTGATTGGACGAACGTGCGAACGTCAAAAATGATTGTCGGCTATTGGCTAGAATTTCTACAATTTGAGTGAGAATAAAACGCTTTTTGATTGGTTAATTGGAAATTGGCGCCAATTACAAGAAAATGATGATATACTTACGGAACAGCATTCTATAAGAAAAATTAATGCCGATATCTGAGATGTGGTCGTTGACGTTGGGATTCCTAAGAAGGTTTAAGTTTAAGGTTACCTATAGAACAATGGAAAAAAAAGCTGTGCTCGGAGTTTTGTTTAAAGGACTGTCTACTTGGATATCACCACAACACCTGCGTGCAACGACCTGGGAAGTGATCATTACCACGGGCTTTATAAGAAAGTTGGGGGTCTCCCAGAGAGCAATGGAAAGGGCGAAGCTCGAAGTTTCGCTGCGACATCAAATCGTAGTTCAAGGAATTGCTCGTTAGAAATGGCAGTGGGCGGGGCACATCGCTAGTGCAACAGGCGACCACTTGGCTGAAAGATTCTCAATTAGCGACCACTGGTGGGTATACGATATAGTCAGAGTTGCGGACAGTCATTGAATGTGAGCAGCACAAAAACTTTAAGGTAAGCCTTTACCGTGCAGTGGGCGTCTATCGGCTAGCATGACGATGATGATTCCGTATGGTCCAGTCATGCGGTGTACTTTATAAAACAGTATTTTATTTCCACCATTATGACCATTGTCCCGACCCTAAATATTTTTTACTGATATAATTATTCAAAATAAACAGAAGCGATGTACTGTAACGGTGTCTAATATAGGAACAAATTGAAAAACATTATGTTCTATTTATATAACAATGGTTCCTTATTCGAAAACAACAAGATGGAATAATTTCCGCCGTCCTGAATCTCGTTGACTGGATACTTGTTTGTCGAGATCGAGCATTTGTCGCTCCTTAGCAACGATAACAATTCCCTTTATATACGCGTGATAAATTTAAAGTACGAACTTGTTACATTTATTCATTGGTTCGAATCTAAGTGCAGGTTTACACTTTCTAATGTAAAAAGTCAAAATTGTGGTGTAGTTATTAGCGATGAAATATTAGAGGTGACTGACTCAACGGTTCTCTTGGGCATTAATTTGGATAAAAAGCTTCAGAGAATCCGTCATCTCTAAACATTCGCAGGTAAACTCGACTCTGCCTTCTTTGCAATTTTTTCTTTGCAAATTAAAAAGTAAGACAGTTAACGTACGTTAATAAGTCCCGACTCGTATATATAAGTTATTTTCATAGAGTTCTGTCTCACGTTATTTTATCTTGGCGCAGAGCCGCCGATATTAAATCTATATTTATTGTATAAAAAATTGCTGTATGGCCTATTTATAACTTAAAAGCTGGAGATTATCTGAAAGACGTTTTTAAAGAAAATCATATTATAACTTTGCTTCACAATACATTTTCAATAACATGTTATTTATACGCTATAATTTTAAGGTTTATTTTTAAGTTTAATAAACTCGTAACGCCTAAATTTCATCTTCGAAAAGTTAACAAATTCTTCATTGGTCTGAGTATACATATATATAATCTTATATGTTCCATTGCTTAGTTTTACTACTTATAATATTAAAATAAACGAAGAATCCATAGCGCTCGTAAATGCCTACTTAAATAAAGATATTTTCTATTTAAATTTCAGTTTAATAGTATTGTATACTAAATTATTTCACTTTAATTGATTTAATTTTTTTTGTATTCATTATTTTCTTTCTTTTCATTTTATTTACACTACTGTTGTAATTCTGCGAATAGGTTTTGTAGTTAAAAAGTTTGTTTTCCATTTGTATATTAGCTTGTGAAGAAAACATACTAAATAAATTTGTTAATATTATTATTACTGTCGACGAAATAACTAGGAATAAATACCAATAACAAATTTTTATGCCATTTGAGTATATCGGAGCGACAAATGTAACAGTGAAGTGTATGGAAGGTAACATCAGCACATTTTCGGAACGAGCTTCTTAAACAGTATTGTTAATTTTTCAATTTTTGTTTAGGTAGGGTTTGGTCGGTGTAGATGAACGTCAATGCAATACACAGAGGCCATCTTAAACTTGTACATAGGTCGTTAGCTTTTAACACCATAGCCGGCCCACACGCCTACAAAGCTATTTTCACGTCTCCTTTTGGTGTATCCAAGGTGTTCGAATATAAGACTGAAAAAAATCAACAGAGAGACACATCTCGTAAAATAAATGAAACGTACAAATGCGAATAACTATTTTAACAAAACATATATAAATATAAGAATTAGTCATATTCCTATTATCTGTTAATAATAAAATTTAAGTATTTAAGTTTAAAGCGATAAATGAATAAAAGAATATCAAAAAATTACTTCGGTTTAATGTCTCTCGGCCAACTGACTTTGTAATGGCCATCGGTATAATGTTAAGGCATTATTTTAAACACATTGTTTAAATTGACTACCGATCCTTATTTCATAGAATTAGATCCAAAATGCTCCGAGAAATATTTATCACCTGTCAATCGCAACATGTTCCATCCGTAGATGTAAAATTATCATTAATTATAGTTTTTATTCTAATAATAGCGTTATATAAAATGTACTAGGTTACCAGGAACTGTAGGAAGCTATTTAAATATAATCTCCTTTATTTGCCTATAGAGCCTGATATATAGGTCGTTATCATTTATGAAACATTCTCATACGTTAAGCCGCGTGATTATCCTTTAGAATAAATTTACTACAGACGTGATCATATCTTGTTCTTGTTTATTTGAAGATCAATTTTATTTAATCTATACTGTTTATATTGTAATTTTTTTATTTTTAACTCTGCTAAAAATAACTCCGAACCCGTTACGTGATTTTACTAAAAATTGGCCAATATCTAGTATCCAGGTAATTTATATTTCTCAGTTTCCCATGTGCTATTTAAAAGTGTAATGATTCAAAATTTCAAAGTGCATTTAACACATATAATAACGACCGGATATCCGACTCTGTTTATTTGTGAACGGTGTATGTATACGTTATTACATTGTTCAACCGTCATCTATGAAATATCACTTACCTTTGGTGTCCTTTCTTATGAAGACCGACTTTCACCAAAAGATTAATGTAAAATGAAATAATACGAAATCAAAAAAAATACGTGTATTCGAGTTTCCGGGTAGCGTAACAGACAACCACGTGCGTGCTACGCCGTAATCCCCGCGATACTGACGACCTGTAGAACCGCTACGAGAGCTTACAGAAAGAATCAAATGAGTACTTACGACACTTAACTCATGATTATAAAGTATTCATACCTTTTTTTGACCCAGTTTTATCTCGTGAAATTGTGCCTTCCATACGTATAGGATACATTGTGTAAATAATCTTGATAATACAAATTTACTTTGGTAATACGATCTCTCTGTAGAAATCCTGACTACGGCAAATTCATGTGTTCATATTTCAAATGTCAATGGTTTAAAAAATAATATGTGCAGTAATACTACATACTAAAACTATTTATTGTTTACTATCTGTCTCCGAAGACTTTATACTGTCAGAAGATATAAACGTGTATCATTCTGGTAGAGTTTCACAGTTAGGATTCATTAACAGCGATCAAATGTATACATCATGAGAATAATATCAGAAAAACTTAATTTGATACAAATTAAAATTGAATTGTGGACCCCCTTAACTTCAATCTACAAGAATTCCAAACGCACCTTGATCTTAGAAGAACCTATGATAGACTCAGGCGGAACCCACGACAACTCTCTGTAATGCAGTAGTATAAAAATTTATGCTTAAACTTAATTATCACTTAAAATATCCTTCTCACTGTAAAAGGATTTTTTACAACCTTTTTTTACAAACAGTGTTAAGTAACTAATAATACAAATGCCCATAAAGTTTATGAAGCTTGTAAAAAGGTAAAAATTTATCTTTATTTCTATTTATAGCTAAACTTCTGTACATTACTTGATTTCTTATATACATAACTATTTTTATACTCAAACCGAATTATGATACAAACAAAAATAATGACAATGTGTATTGTTGTCATTTTTTCTTCACAAAACTTTTCTTCGAAAGTTTAGTTTAAAGGCAAAGTATGATATCTATTTTAGCTAATAAAAAACCCTCCTCGAAATATATCTAATAATATGTTCACCATTGTATTATTGCAGTGTATGTATACCGTTCATTAAGATATATCACTTAATGACAATCGAAGGAATGCCTACATACAGACGAAGTTAAATCAATATAGCCTACGCCCATTCTAATTGGCATACGTTTAAACGGAAGCATTATAACATTCATATGTAAATATCGCGACTAAAACACCAATCAATTGTATACTTATTTACGTAACACAATTTTAAATGAATCTGAAATTCTTTCTCCAGCAATTTAGTTATCGTATCTTCTTCTTCAAGTGCCATGTTCCTACGAAGGTGGAAAAGATCGAACGGGTGCTGTTTCTAAACCACTTGCGTAAGTTTTTCAGTCAGTATATTCGTCTTTAACAAACACTTAGCTTTTCGTGAATTTTACCCTGTAGGATAAGTTGCAGTATCTTGTATTCTGAGTTTCTCCTCACGATGTTTTGTTATATTGTCTAATGATGTGTTTTTATTTTAGACTTTCTTGGTTAATATTACATTTATATCAACCTCATTTATAAGTAACTGTAGCAATAGAAAAAAAATTAAAAATGATGAAAAACTATCATTTCAGATATTATTAAGGCGTATGGGATAGAAAATCATCATTATCAGCATGTCAGGCTATTGACGCCTACTGCAAGGCATAAGCCTGCTCCAAAATCTCCAAGGAAACCCGTCTTGAACTGTTCGCATCCAGCGATAAAAAGTAATACCTTCAAGCCAGTTCAGTTCTAATTACAAGACAAAAAATGCTGATTGCAATTTTAATTACGGTATTTAGTTTAGACATGTGCTTGAAATATTATAATTAAAGATACTATATATAACCCATATTTTTTCTTCTTAAAATTTTAGGAATATAGCAATACGTTTAATTTACAATAAAATTTAAAAAACATTATATATCGCATTTTGAACAAAATTGCCCGCGTGAATACACCCGTTATTAAAAATGAAGAACTATAAAGAGGTCTGTGCTCGGGATTTCAACACAACATGTCGAGAATGAGACGATTCACAAACAAGTTGAAGTAGCAGTGGGCAGACGACATAGCGAACAGAATAGATGGCCGCTGTGACCTCAAGGTTCAAGGGAGACCACGGGCCGGCAAACGCAGCGATGGTTTCCCACCGGTTCTGCTGAAATTTAGGAAGGAGGCATATTCCCAGCAATGAATGTCCCACGGTTGTAATGATGAAGATGAAATCCAGAAGTTATAAAATATTTATAGTCTGTCCAATTGAAAAAACAATACTGTGGAGGTAAGTAATAAAAAGCCATTTATTTTCTCATATGCTTAGTAAAAATAACATATTAAGATTTATTCATAACAAAGTTTTGTACATCAAAGGTAATAAATAATTTCATATTATAAGATTTTCATAATAAATCTACAGGGAGATTGGATTTGGCATTAGGAGAAAGTTCTTTTCGTTACGATTTACAGATAAAAAATTTATACCTTGTTAGTCTATATCATACATACGTAAGCGCCTTGATCCCAACAATGGGATCATCGTAAATTTTATTTCTCACTAAAACGTCTGATAAATCCTTAATCTGGACTCACTACCTACTTTGTCGTGGATTTATTTGCTGTAAAATTTTTATGTGTTGCAGAATACGTAAGATTGGTTTTATTCCCTTTGCCACTATTACGTCTGATTTCTTTGCACCACTTTTTTACCTAACGTATATGTAGAAAATATATTGGATAATAATTACATCAAATTTATATTGGAAACAGCATTTTTACTTTGTCTAGACAAAGTAAAGATGTTTTACCCATTTAGGCCACTCCCAAAAATCGAACGAACCACAAAGAACCGTCTTGCGCCGTCAGGATTTCCCGCAACCTTAACTATTTCGTCGGTTCACCTAGTAAGGGCTCCCTCTGACTCTATCGACTCGTGAACACTGTGAGTAATTGAAAAGTGTGCTTCCTCGTTTCAGCCCACAGACGCTCACTGCAAGCTATGCCTTGCCTTGTATCTCCGCCAAAAATATATTTCTCATACCATAATTACCACGCTCGTCAGGCGGGTTGGTGATCACAATGTGGTTTCTTGGTACGCAAAGGATGCTGCTGCCCATCCTCAGGAAACTTGTTTGTGAGCAGGAACAATCCTAACATACTGTAATACTGTATATATCTGTAATATCCTAGTATACTATAATACTGTATCCCGGAAATCAAACTCGCGACCTACGATCCCAAGTTTCAGTCTTCTACTGTTACGCTACCACTGCTTAAAAAATACTACTTATGCTCACATATTTTAAAGGGCAAGAACTAAAAGATAGTGCGTAGATACAATTGAACTTTTACACACACAAGCCAAAACATACAATGATTTTGCGCCGTAAGTGTAAACTTGAGTTTGAAAAAGTACGATTAAATCCACTATCGAAAGTTGCGGACACCTATATTGATTCTTCTTAAGGCTTATTTATTATCAGTGATTACTTTTTGCCTCAAGCCGTCGTCAGCCACGCGTTTTGCCTTTATAAACTACACGCAGTTCATTAAAAACGTCACGCTATGACATCCAAGCGTCGATTGCAACAAAGTACGCTTCCAATACTCATTATTGTCTACCTTCTGTGACCAGTGTACCAAGACCTCGATGTAAACAAAAGTAAGCTCTACTTTCACTGAAAAGCTTTATAATGCGTATTGCAATAGTTCTTTGAAACTGGTTTTTATAGTTTTACATGTCACGTCTGCAACAATGAAGGCAGAATTAAAAAGGCATATTGTTACTGAATAATAAAAATGTATTGAGATGCTTGACAGAAAATAAGAAAAGAACGCCTAGAAGGTAACGCCTGATTCCATTAAATACTTGACAGAAAATATTATTGTTATTACAGTTTCAGACTTTTAAAGTTTTATCATCTACGTTTAAGCCGTACGACGTTCACTGGTAGACATATGCGTTCCCTATAGTGTTTACCGTTTACCCTTAATAAGAAGTCTATCTCAGTCTTTAAAATTTGTTTTAAATGAAATCCTTAACCATTTATAAATGAAACACTATAATATTATAATAATTTATAATGTAAATAGAATGGAGACAAACACAAATTATAGGAATCCAATTATCTAAAATAGAAATAATATATTTTCTCTCGTCATATTTAGACCCATGCAGCATTTTATCGCACCGGGCATAGTCTGGAAGCATGCGTCTTGGACCGGTTAGTTGAAAGAAAACATTTAGGTACATTGCATATATCTATGAGGGGATATACTATAGTCGCTACGCCTGGCAGGCTGGTTAGCGATTGCTGTGTGGTATTATGGTACTCAGAGGATGCTAATGCCCATTCTCCGGAAGCTTGTTGGTGAGCAGTGACAATTCTATATAATGCACAATGTATTGTTATTAACACACACTGATATTTAACAATTATGCAGAATTTCTTAGAATTACAATTAAGGTTGCGGGATGTCTCTGAATACGGTCAGCGCTAATCCGTTTATCGCGGCTATATTTGAGGAAGCCTATGTCTAGCAGGGCGTCTATAAGCTGAGATAATGATGATGCCTTCTTAAAGTGCCTCGTCAGTCTAGAAGGGTCTTATTCTTAAACGCCTCTCTATGAAACTGTACGGACATATTTTTCCTTTCCTCCCTCCCAATATATTTCTTTTGCTATAAAAACAATCATGTGATTATCACTTTATTACAAAACATGACAATTAAAACATGTTAAAATTGTCACTAAAATTATGTCGTACACGGAATAGAAAAATGGTTAGGCTTTTTTAATTAATTGGTTAATTATTTAGATGTTGAATCAATAAATAAAGTTTTAAATGAAATTATTTTTATTCATTTATTTTGAATTGACTTTACAAAGTCTCTAGAAATATCAAGTTATAAATAAACAGTGAATTAATGATAGTCACTTTTGTCAAAAATTAAGAGAGACTCGACCTGAATATTAATCCACTTATTCTATTATTAACATTGAATCAATTACAGTATTCATTCGTGTACACGACAAGAAGATTAAAACAGCCTGTTTGAGAAAAATTAATGGCAAATTAAACTCTATTGTCAAAAGATCACAAATTACTAATTCTCGAGCTTAATAAAGCTACGAGGATACATACAGGTCCTGAGAAAAATTAAGAACAAACTCATTAGAATTTTTGTGACCACGTCTATTATACATAAGATGTTATAGGATAATAATATGAGTAAGTCATTTATAAAGATCGGAGGCAAATAAAAGAAAAAGAACGAAGCTCTCGATCATAGACTTCGAGGTGTGCTATGACGTATAATTTTGTATGATTTCTTTGAATCGCAAAAATAAACACCAGAGCTCCTTGTCCACAGTTTGAGACCGGACCGGGGAAGGAGTGGGACATAATTTCTCGCGTCGTCGTCGTCGTTGTTTCAGCACAGATGCCCACTGCAAGGCACAGATCTCTCCCAAACACATCTATGAGAGGATATGCCATTATCACCACGCTTAGCAATCGGGATTGCGATCGCAATATCATATTATGGTACGCTGAGGATACTGCTCATCCTTTGAAAACTAGTTTTTGTGCAGTAGCAATCCTGTATAATTAATGCACAAAGTGTGTATTACATAAGTTTATAACCTAGGAATCGAACTCACGACCTACGATCGTAAGTCTCAATCTTCTACCGATGTGCTCTCACTGCTCATAATTCCTTTGCTTTCCGTGGATTCACCGTCCTGATGCCGAGTACATCGCATTGTAGGGAGAGAGGTTGAGTATAGTAACCGTGGTCGGTGATCACACATTGCTCTCCTTCCAACCCACTGCCTCCGCCACCTGTCTGGGCGGCGAATGCATACGTAAATCTTTTAATCTGTCTTTGCGGTAACCAAAGTCAAAGTCACCGGCGATACAGCAAACAATAAATTAAAATAACAACAAATAGTAAAATGTAAATAAAATCGAAAGTGAGGAAAGGAAGGTGCTACACGGGAAACGATTTGGATCTGAAGAAACATAAAGATTATGAAGGATAGAAGGAAATTATAATATTAGACATTGTTAAGGATCAAATGAGAAAGTGAAATAAAAGAATAAAATGAAAAAACGCTTTATCCGAGTTGTAACGTCTCTCCCTCACACAGAGCAGGGCGAATGAGAGATCCCCAAAAAGGGGGGCTATAAAATAACAGCTTAAAATTAGGCATACGTTAGTTGGTAACGCGCCGCATAATTAGAACTAATAAAACTAACAAGAAAACGAGTGGAGTTCGTATTTGTTTTTATGATTACGTTGATACAGATTACCGTTTGTCCTAATTTGACATTGATTTTTATGTGCATACATTAGGTTGTCGTAAATATATTGCGAATGTAATGTGAGCATGGTAGTGTCTTTTAATTTATGCCTCAGTAACTGCCGTGGACCCATCATATTAATAATTACATACACAAAAGACCATATAGATAGATACACAAAAACGTTATCTACGTCAGCGGCACTGCCCAAAGTTAAAATAAACTACGTGTGAACTAAGTCTACCAGGTAACATATCTGTATACGGAGCCCAGACCAGATCTATCTTAAGTCGAGACATATGCCAGCACAAGCCAGCATTGTTTAACTAAAGTAGTGAAGACGTTTCAGTAGTTTTGTAAAATATTTCCATAAGAAGAATTAGTCAAAGTCCTCTGATATACAGGCCACTTCCAACCGGTCCCTTTGGAATTTTCACCTATGTCTAACAATGAACGTACTACTGTTAAAATAATGTTGGTGACGATTTCTACTTTTAAAGAGAGAGACTTTAATAATTTTCCATTTCAATTTTTTTTTTATAAATATACATAAAAATTCTGAGGTGGTTTAGTCAATGGAAGTGAAACAGGTGGTCGATAACAATTTCTAGAGTACAAGGAGATTTAATATCAAAAACCGTTAAGCAACTGCAGACGTCTTACAGGTGAAACGTTGATGATTTTTTTTATCAATTCTAATTTGTATCGCTAGTGTTTATTCTTTTCAATATTCTTTTTTTCGCTTTTACTAAACGCAGTTGGGAGGGGGCTGCCGCTATTTGATACGGATCTTTCTTCTCTCGGTTGCGAGTCACGACAGCGTTTTATATTTATTTACAATTTTTCTTACACAATTTTCTCTTATGGTTAAATACTGCTAAAATTTTAACATATTATCAATACAATTTGGAAGTTTTACTCAATTATACATTAGTTGGTACATTATTTTATTTCAAGTCGCTGCCCAAGCGCTACAGACCGTTAAATGCCTTGAGGTTTAGGACAATGTGCCGGGCCAACTCATCAAAAGATTCTGCTGTAGATTATTTCTACAGGTCCGGTAAGTTGAACGGAGGTATATTAAGGTTTTCACTTACTCATTTACTATCATACTTTTAAATATAATACAAATACAAAAGTTGTAAGCGTAATGGGAATTCTTACACTATTTTTTTACTTTTTTATAGCGCAACGGAGATGAACAATTTTGCGTAACGGCCACACGTCGCCCGCCGCCGCTTTTTATTGCGTCGTAAATCTTTTACATGCATTCCGGTGCTGTCGGTTACCGTATATACGACCTTACCTGTACGCTTTATTCAGCGTTATAATATAATTTTAAGTATTTTTGTGCCCATGTAACTGTTTAAGACACCCTGCCTTTCTTTAAGTTAACGAACCATTCCACTCCGTGAACTCATTTCCGATGAAGCTGTAAAAGCCCCTGGGGTAACAGCGTCAACTTCTACCGAAACCAAGCAAGCCTACCTCTCTGAGAAGGACACAGACTTACCCACGAACTAGAAATCTGTAAAGAATGCAAACGAGGAGGAATGCCTTCACTCTATAAATTTTAATAGCTCGTTAATAAGCTTCCATGCAAAACAGAAACATTTTGGAGACTTCGTATCTACACTTTAATTACAAACTGTTTGTTGTCTTGTGTCTTCTCTTTGCTAAGACAAATTTAAAGGGAATTTAAAATCCCCGTCATAACTACTCGCGACACCAAAAATTACCTCTGAGAAGGCGTGTTTGATCTTTTACTTTCATGTACCTTTCCATACGAAATCTGTTCTCTGTTCATTTCGCTTAAAGAAAACAGCCTTTACATAACTTTCACCAAAAGTTGCCATATTCTGTCGCAGGTTGGCAAAGACACGGTGATTCGCTATATTTTTATTGCAAAGTCTTAGTAAAAATATTGTAATTGATTTTTTCTGTTGTATGTTTATCAAACAAAACTAGTATAAATAATACTACTGCAGTGTTAAGGAGTTTCTAAGTAAATTACAACTTGCGAAAGAATTACTTCAACTAATGTATTAAGGACATTTTAGTATCGTCTTCGTTTGTTATAGGATGTTCTCATATCGGGATGACATATGAAAATTCCAAGGGCTTTACTATAATTGAGACATGGAAGCCCAATTTCAATCAAATTAGACTTTTCTGAACTCTTCCAATAACCTGCATAAACGATGCAAAGTGGGAAACGTTATGTTTACAGGCATACGTGCATACTTCTAAGTAAGTGGATAAGCTGGCGGTTACTAATGGGCAGCGGATAAAACAAAGCTTTGCAGCGGCCCCATCATATGTCAAGATTTGAGAAACAACGGGTGGGTTTAAGTAGGTGCAAATCCAATAAAAGCCGTCTCTTTCTAAGTAAAAGCGAGTACCCAAAGGAATTTCCCGCGTAAAACAAACAAAAGCTATGGACAAGCGAACTTAATACTCTTACAAGAGCTCTATCGACTTTATTGTCGTCATGTTTGCTTAGGCGCAAAACAAATACTTGAGAATTTCACAAATATTTATCTAGAAACAAAAGTAAAACGATCGATCGAAAGAACGGATTATCTAAAGTAAATCAAATACAGAACATACCACGCCTAATTGAAAGACTTTTTCGGATCAATTGAAGGCAACGTAATATATTTATATAAGAAGTGACGCAGGGTAAAAATCGAAATAAGTCGAAAACCAGGCACGTAAGTCAAGATGGGCAATAGAATGCTTCTAAGCCTATGATCTCCGGACCTAAGGATAGATAATTTGTGGCAGTTGCAGTCTCCAACATAAGTAAAATATGTATAATATAATAAAACAATATAGAATTTAAATTGCTTTTTAACTTTCTATTTAAGAATACTAATTAATTAAATTTTCTAGTACAAAATATTTTTATTACATATACGTTATAATAATAACAAAATTTGGCATTTAACTCTGCAAAGAAAAATGTTTTGAATAATGGATAAAACCTACCAAAGTAAAAAACAAAAGAAATACCGAATAAACCTTGTTAAATATAACAACTGCACGAAAGTGGAACGCTAATTGACGTCTTAGTCAAAATGAATTGAATATCAGACGGAAATTAATTTACTTTGAGCCTGATGCGATGCGGAGGGAATGGGAGGGAGAGGGTGAAAAAATATAGAAGTGAAAGGCGGACTCAAATTGTTTCACAATGTTTGTTGTGTTAATAAACAAATTGAGAATAAATTACCAAAACACTCTTGACATTTTTTATTATAAACATTTATAAAAAATCCTTATGAAAATATAACAAAAATCTTTTTTATCATATGTATTATTATTTCATATATCACAGCAAGTTGATATTCAATTAAATACATAACATACTGACAATTAATTGCGATCACGCTTTCCGTGTATAATCCATGACGACTAAAATTACTTCTTTTTATTATTGTGATTCATGTACACCCCTCGTTATTCATAAAGCAAACAAACAACACATAAAATTAATTGAACAACAACAAACAAACATTCACTGAGACTACTGCTCAACTAACAAAATACTAGGACATCATAACGAACGAAGAGGTATACAGCGGACTAAAAAAATTACATGAATTGAAACTGTTTGTTCTTTTCGGTTAATTATAAAAATATGAAAAATCAGATCTATAAAAACTTTTTGTTTTAACTTATTTAGAAAAAAAATAGTACAAAAAAGAAAAATGTTAAGTATATACAAAAACTCATTTGCCGATTTTTTCTTTCAGCTGATAGCTGCAGCTTCGGACCAGTACTTCTTTGAACATTAATGGATAGTAAATGTTTGAGTTGTCATACCATTACATAATAACATTACAAGAATTAATTGTTTTATTTTCAAGCAGCCTTGCGTATATATTTATCTATTTACTCTTTATTATGCATTAATAACACATAAAAATAAATCTGATAAAATAGACAAAAATTGAAGTACAAAGGGTGGAGTTATTTTCAATGATTTCTTCCAAACCATATAATTAAAGATCAAATTGATCCTGTTTGCACAAAATGTTTATTAACTATAGTTTAACTGAAATACAATAATGTGCTAGTGGTTATCTTAAAGTTAACAGTCCAAATAAAAACAAACCAAAATCAATCCAGTATGAAAATTGGACAAAGCAAAACTTAATCAAAAGAGTCTAACTTGTAATTGAGATTTTTTAACATGGAATTTTTTAAATTACTTCCTTTTTAAACTGTACATTTTGTGCTTTTAAAACCTATTTCATAAATATATTTCTAGCCTGCTCCAAAAATGTTTCGAGTACAGCAAAAAGTACTAAAAACCTACTACAGTTGGTCGATATTTAATTCAGTTTTATTAATATGAGTACAATTTCTTATTCTTTCACAAGATAACCTAAAGCCTTCATTTCTTTATCAAATTGAGAGTCTCTGTATTTCTTGATCTTTTGAAACCATTTCCCTGTGGAAACGTGGTTGCGGCAGGTTCCCCCGTACCTGGCGGGCAAGCAGGCGGGGTCAATGTGCCGATGCAGGGACTCCAGGTCGTGGCCGTGGAAGAAAATACGGCTCCACGTCTGCTGGGGTATGAAGCGTTTGAAGATATAGAAGAAGGAGTTGAGCAACCAGTTATAGTTGATTATGTGGCAGGAATTTAAACGAGTCGGTGTTGCAACCTGTAAAAAACATGTTAATAAATGACGTTGCCAGCACTTCAATCACCATCATGTCAGCTTATAGACGATCACTGCAAAACATGGCGATATTTGAAGACTGCTAGTCTTCAAATATCGCCATGATCACCGGTCTTGTGATGCTCGCATCCAGAGACTTCCCGTGAGCTGGTGCGGTTAGGCCACTAGGTTGACCGGCATCATCAGCTTTTTAATAGTCAAAACGAATAGTTTCTAAATTATTACATGCCTTAAATGGTTCTTAGTAGTCTGTATCAAAACATTTGATAGCACTAGACAATTATTAAAAGTAAATAATTTTGCAACACGCTCATAAAATACTAAACTTTTGAAATAAAAAATTAGTTCAATGTGCAAGTTTAGAGCTACAGTTTGAAATAGTAGTTGAAGTTGAAGTAACGAGATCTTAATTTTTAAGTGCATTTTATTTTTATAACTATTAGCTAATAGCAAATTTTACTAAAGTAAATTTTTATACAACATTTTTTTTTATGTTTCACAACTAATTCTAAAACTATATATTTTCAAATGAATATTTATATTTTTTTCTAATAAACAAATCATCAAAAAATATTAATTTATCTTTCTTTTATATAAATATGGGGTCCGCCAAAAAACTAGTAAATATTAATGGAGTCATTAATGAAAAAAGTTAAAGAAGCCCTGCTCTAGAAGTGTGAAAAAAGGACAATACTTAATTTTTAATGCATAACCATTATAAGTGCTAATTATATTTATAGACTCGCTGCCAAAAGAATGCGCTTATTAGAGATAAGCATATATATTAATTTCCATATATGCCCTACGAACGTAGGGACTACAAAAATAGAGTAAGACTCATTTGAGTGTTCCCCTCCACGGAAATCTTTAGTAAAAGGCGAAAGATTTATACGTTTTGAAGGGAAACCAGAGTAACGAGACATAGAATGGCTGAACCTATATGCTGTGTAAGATAACACAACCATAGCGCGATGTAACTTACGTAGAGCGACATCTAGGTGTAGAACATGTAAACATAGTATAGATTCGTACACCTAAGCGACGTAGGAGAGAGCCCCGAAGCTTTGCTCATAAAAACTCAGGATAAGCGCCATCTATGCCCCGGCATCTTAAACTACCGGAATCTGTCAATGCTAGTAGAGCAACGGAGACCATTTTACAGAATATAATACACAGAAGAATGATTTCGCCAAATTTGAGAAATTCTGTTATGTTCATCACAAAAACCAAACGAATATTCACCCGCAGACCAGAATCAACCGGTCCATAAACTTAATTAGACCTAACAATACTAACTCTAGTTCTATTTTATTATTATTTAGACCGCATATGGTGCATATCTTACACATAGGAACATTGCAATTAAACCTTTTAAAGAAAGTCGCAAGTCTTTTAAATATGCTTACTTATTCACAACTCCCGTTTCTCCGACCATTGTCAGCATAGGTTGGTTTTTGTTTACCTAACTCCATAATCAAAGTGTAATCTAGTTAAAATAAAATCTAAACATGATTGTGATTATTTTTATATTGTTACTACTTATTATTTATTCTATCTTTTTAAGATATTTGACTGAATAACTTAAAATATTTTTCAATGAGTATCATTTTCCACTGCTCTGTATTTAAATGAATCTGTATACAGAATATATCAAAGGCACGCTCTTTACCAAAAAGCTAATTAATAGTATTAAGCTTGAAAGTACTAACAATCTCTTACATAAAATACACTTACACCCATTAAACAGACAATCTGGTAGGCAATTGTCGGGGTTAAACAAGCCACGTGCCGCAGCGATAAACCTTCCAGGTCCACGAGCACTGTTCCGCCTAACACCTGTAGCTTTGGCTGACGTATACCAATCTCAGTCATGGCCATTCCAGCGCGTATAAGGTCTTCCACGGGGAATTCGTTCGGGTCCCATGTTCCTAAAACCACGTAAAGACTTTTAATATATTTTTTTTTCCAAAAAAAAACATATGGACCTTCTTTACAAATTTGTATAAGAATATTTTTTTACAAATCTAACAATGCAGACAGCTATTTCAAAGTATAAAAAAATTTATAACATTAATTGATAATAACAACTGAGAATACGGGCTATAACTGTTATTATTGTAAACAGTTTATTATAAGAGACATATTTTCCATTATATATCAGTATCTATAATAACTAATTTCACATTTTTTTTAAAAAAATTAAAGTTTTAAACATTTTACTCTAAAGTTACTAATATGCTGTCAAAAGAGGGCGCACTAAGGTCGTTATATTTACAGCTATTTAATTCCTTAAATTTTTGCCCTACAAACTTAGGTTGTACAAAAATAGAGTAAGATTCATTTGAGTGTTTCCCTCTCTCCAAAAGGCGAAAGATTGATACGTTTTGAGGGGAAACCAGAGTAACGATAAAATTGTATTTGTATTTGATGTACTAGAAATTATGCTGCTAGCCGGTTGAGGCTTATTGTATTGTTTCTGAAGATTTTAATGCTGTTAGCTCTAAGGCTTTTAAAGCTACATCGGTACTGAGTTCACAGAAAAAAGCAGGCGAGAAAAAACAGCAAGAGAGAAACAAATCACTAAAATCAAATAAAATAAAGTCAATAACACTAGTGAGAAACAGATATTAATTTACAAAATAATTTATAATGTATAAGGAGAGAATTGGAAAATAAATGGCTTAACTTAATAGCATGAATGGTTTTTGATTATACTAACCAAATCGAAAAATTGACAATCGACCGACGTCAGGTCGATCCAACATGGTGCCCTCATAAGCATCCTTCACCTTGGTTAAACCCCATAGGTCTACGCCGTGATAGAGGTGAGGATATTGGGATCGGAAGTTGCAGTAACGCACCAACTGTAATCACATGAAAATGTATTTAAACTAAATTAAACAAAGTTTTAATCTATTAATATTATAAAGATACTTTGTAAAGGTGTTGTTTGAAATGTTAACCTAGTTGCCGCTCTGCCGAAGTTACATTACGCTATGGTTGTACTACCAGACATAGGCGATGAAGTACGAATTTCTGGTCATGTGAACTTGA
Organism: Battus philenor; assembly: GCF_028537555.1. Taxonomy (NCBI): domain Eukaryota; kingdom Metazoa; phylum Arthropoda; class Insecta; order Lepidoptera; family Papilionidae; genus Battus; species Battus philenor. The sequence goes on from NW_027181684.1 coordinate 11,266,986, forward strand.
ATTCACTATCGCTTCTGTTCCGTGAACTCAGTTCAGGAGAAGCTGTAAAACCTTAAGAGCTAAAAGCACAAACTTCATCACGAAACAATGCGCATCATGTGAACATTTATAAATTAACGGCCCCTGCTTTTCCGTTTTAACACTTATGAATCTGTAAAAGCCTTCCAGGCTAAAAGCGATAACATCATCAGAGATAGTAGTCATAGGAACATTCAAACGTTATAAGTAAAAAATATAACATACTCACTTTTATATTTCAAACAAAAATTTTAAAATACGTTCGCAGGGCATAAAATTGATAAATGTGCTTTTCTCTATAGATACTAGTGCCATCTAATGGCGACAAATGTGAAATTCCTTATCCGATACGTTGAAAATAATGATAAATCAGGTCTATTATGTTGAAAATACCACGTCCCTACTTCTTAGAGCATTAAGAATAAACGAATGTCCTTGGCTATCTATGTGGGCACAAGTGATCTCTATCGTAAGCCAATCTGCAACTTATCATTATGATAAAAGAAATATTTAACCAAGTAACGGGGCACATTTAGTTATAAATGTTGCCCATTTCGAAACTTCTAGAACGACTACCATATAAATTTGTTATGATGAAAAGAACCATAGCAATGAGCGGCCACGTATGCGATCTAAGAACAGCAAAAAAAACGTCAGTTTGGTTTCCTATAAAATCAATATATATGTTTTGACTTATTAAAAATTTACTTGGAAGGGAACAACAATATTGATAGTTACCAATTTATGAGCTCTCGGTATAATGAAATTCCGCGCCCGGAGGAATCTTAACAGAAAGGCGTCGTCTGTTCGATGCGGCTCGCATTCAGCGCGCTCTGTTGGAAAATTAAATCTTTAAAAGTAATATATAGTCTAAGCGATTTTATTATCACCCCCTAGATGTCGCTACTTTTATAGCCTTTATGTTTTGTAATCGTGTTATCTCTAGATGGATAGAGATATTATATTTTGTCTGCAAGACCAAATAGATTTTTGATCCACAGCAAAATTTGAAGCATTTAATATTTAATATCTCTTTGCCATATTTGTGGACGTCTAAAAAGCAAATACATTCTACTGCCAATATACTAAACATAATAATTACATTCATACACTCATAATAAATGAAAATGATGAACACACATATAAGAAAGTACTTACACTATTTTTATACAGGAGACAAAGTATTATTACATTTTTTGTTATAGATGAATAAAAATTAAGACCATTTTACATTGTAAAATTCACAAAAATAATATTAAACGAGCAATATGCAACGAAAGCGATATTTTTGAAAGTTTTTATTGAGTAATGCATATGCAACTGCAAGTGTTGTCGACCTCTATTGACTAACAGTTTAAAAAGGCGTCAAACGATTAACAATTTGGTCGGGTTTTTGTTCAATTGCTCAATTAAGTATTGATACTAATATTCTGAAGGTAATCGAAAACCTGTTTGCAAACAAGACATCGACAAATAAACTTAGTAATTTAATCCTAAGAAGCTGGGTTTTTATTTAGATTTAATTGTACAGGAAAAAACGCAAACAAACATTATCTTATTAAGAATGTTTATTATTAAAAGTTATGTTATGAAATCATGTACAAAATAACACACTGTTTTTATTTAAACGAACAGAAATCAAACAAAACGAATCTTCAGTGCCTTTGACAATAAACAAAAAAAAATATGTATATTTTCAATAGAAAATACGCATTGTTGTCGTCGTCCAAAATTATTTTTTTACGCAACGATATTTGCGAAATTTAAATTTGCACGCTTCTGTACTAGATAATAAGGATAACATAAATTTATAATACTTACCATATATAAGTTCTCTTAACTCTCTGATGGCTGCGTTCCTAGTAGATGGATTCTCGTTACATTGTTCGAGCGCTATGGCGAGGCATTCGGGGTCGTCCTTTGTGTTCAATTCCGCTTCGAACGCTATCTCTAAGAAACATTCGTACATGCTGCTCTTCTGGTACTTGAGATTCTGTGAAGAAAGTTGTTTTTGGATGTTTATTATATTGTAAATTACAGTTAATGTCACCACAGTAAACAAACTATAAACAAAGCATTGTTCCTTAACCATAAGTCGATAAACAAAACAATATTAAAAAATCACCACACGTTTACTTGCCTTTTATTTGAACGTGTTAAAAATTATAAATTGATGGTATGTTGTAATCTTCGAATGAGTATATGTGCAAATAAGATTTTAGCTTTATATCGAAACCAGTTCTTAAGGTATCCTTTAATGATAGAGTGAAGGGCGCAAAATGCGATCAAGTTCTTGACCTACACGCCACGATACGTATTGCCCGCAATAAGTATGTTCACGAATCGCAAAAATTATACATTGTTTAATACATATTTTTGTTGAGACAAATTTTTGTTGTAAAAAATCGTCAAATGTGAAAAACATACAAAGAAAAATTAGGAAAGGCTTAATATTTGACTTGCAGGGGCAGTCACCTTTAAGAAAACGACGGCAAATAGCAAAATCTAACGTACAGTACCCGGCGATAAATATTAAACATCGACCTTAGGAAAGAGACAAGCGTTATCTCTGTCGCACGACTGACAAAACGTCACATAGGTAGTGTCGGACAGAGACAATGCTCTACAAAGCCGAAATTAGCCGATAGTCCCATTCCAAAGGCCGATATGCAATATTAATCGCCGGTTACTATACGTTATACTACCAGAGAGCGAGATTGTCTTATATCCGGGAAGATTTCTAGAAATCGCTTAATTAAATAGGACTTCGGAACGCCCGTGGATGAACTACATGAGAATTACATAGAGCAAGAACCCTGAAATGATGCACCAAAGACCAGGGTAACTAATATCGCAAACTAGTATAAAAGACTAAATCTTTAAAATATAGTAGTTATCTAAATGTTTTTTGGTTGTCTTTATTTTAGTTATTATTAATATTCCAGCTCTATTTTCTTAGCTGTTGCTTAATTTGTATAATAAATTGATCACATTGATTGATAAATATTTGAAATTCAATTGATAAAAATCTTGAATTAAATATCGAATTATGCGCCACTAAATGAGTGATAAATTCACATAAAGATGCGTCTAATCCGTATATGCAACAACTGGAACAAAATTCCATTGTTTCGCAGATGCGTCGCTTTTCAAGGTTAACGACACCCCTCCATTAGCAGCTGTAAACAATTGGTAGCTCTATTGTCAGAACATACGCGCTCCATTCCTTTGTTTAGTTTAAATCGGATTCTACACACACTTAAATAATTTGCAGTAATATCATACGTAAAACGTTATGTTTGGCATCGCTTGAAAATAATGATTTGTTTTTTTCTACGATGCAACGTATGAACTTCGTAGATTGTTAAATAATGGTATTATAAAATGGTAAATTCAAAAAAACGACCTGAATTCATAAATTTTTTACAACAAACATTTTCTTAAATAAGGCAATTCGACCCATTGTCTTCGCTAAAAATGTCACATCGGTTATTTTCTCGAAGAAATTTCCGACGGGAAAATATCATACGGTTTATATACCTATATATAAATGTCACATGTCTCACTATAATGGGCGTGGTAATTTTCGCCATTCTATATACGAATTTACTTTTTACTGCACATTGTACAAAATACCCACAGATTATACAAGCAAATAAAAAAGTACAAAGAAAGAAATCGAATTCAAACTATCAATCCTTTTTTGATACCTTTAAGTAAAAAAATAAACATAGTTTACTAATAGATTTATATAACCCATAACTTATGTTTTTGCGTGAATAAATAAATAATGTTCTTATGTACCAGTTTGTATTTTTAATTATTCATTCATAATGACATTGAGAAGATATTTAATATTTTATCAAATTTAAATTAATTAAACATTCCATCTTTTAGGCGAAGTTAATGCCAGACCCATTAGATTTAATTAACATTTAAGTTTAGGGGACATTAGATCTTATTGGATAGTAATAAATGTCTTTAATATAAAGTTAATGATTTTCATAATATATTTTATCATCAGATATTTTATTGATGATTATTTTATATTATACTAATTTATCTATATTTAACACGTTGACTGCCACGGTAATTTTTATAAATCTGATCTAAAATGACAATTTGATTTTATATCATTTTATGATTAAAAAGTCTAATTCTAGTGTATATTTATCATCAAAAAACATAATGTGTTAATAAAAAAAATTATTGTGTTTTGTAGTTTTGAACTATTTTTGATAATCATATTCTTTGTTCGTTTTTTAAATAATTTTCTGTTCGTGCAAGCCAGCATTGATTTTTTGTTCTTTTCCCAGAAGCCTTATATAGACATAAGCACTGATATATTTCAGGTATAATCGTAGCTGCAAAAAAATGGCAAATGAACACAGGACGAGTTATCTTGTAGTTGGCAGTCAACGTGTTAAAGTGTTCGTTTATTATTGGAATCAAAAGATCTCTGACAATAATAAATATACGGAAATATTTATTTATACAAATATATCACATAGTAACGTGTCCAAAAAATCTTTACTTGAATATACATCCTTATCACACGTTAATGTTAATTTCAAAAGCTAGAATACGAGTACAATTTTAAAAGCTTGTAACCAAGACTTTTTTATATGTACAAAGTATAAACTGGTTGACAGAAATTTTGTAATGATTGTTAAATAATTTGCTTTCAATAATTGTTCACAGAAATCATTTCTGCTTATCTAATATATAAAATTCTCGTGTCACGGTGTTCGAACTTGAACTCCTCTGAAACGGCTTGACTGATTTTTACCAAATTTAATATGCGTATTCAGTAGGTCTGAGAATCGGCTACTATCTATTTTCTATACCCCTAAGTGATAAAGGTTGTTCACAATTTAAAAAAAAATATTTTTTTAACGAATTTTTTTTTATGATACAGCATACAAGAATACATACAACTATAAATTTTCACCCCTCTGCGATCAAACCTTATTTTTTATTTGTATATTAAAATATCAATTTTTTTTTGCAAAACAACGTTTGCGGGATCAGCTAGTCTATCTTTATAAATAAGAAATAGTTAAATGCGTTGCTGTGCCTAAACTCGAGAATAACCAGATCAATTTTTTTTCATATTTACGACAAGAAGCTTCTTGAAGCGAGAAAAAAATGGAAAAATTTAAAAGAAAACGATGAAAATAACTTTAGTTTTTTTACATACATACCACAGACTTAATTAAAACCTTATTCATATCGAAACCTAAAAACACAGACAAACAAAATAAAATGAATAGAACGTAATCAACAATAAAAAAATTGGTACAAGTGTAAAAGATGTGCATTATACATGGTTGTACAAGTCTTGTGAGTCCTAGACTTGAAAGCGATATTTCAAGTTTCCTAGAGGTCAAAGCCGTCTAGCCTAATACATGTTTTAAGATCGTGGGTAACCGAAGGAGACTAGATTCGAGCCACCACATACTATTAGATAGGGAGGCTTTTTAGCTCTTAGATGGCTTCGGCGGAATTCCCATGCAGTGTCTTGACTTAAGCGTAGGGGCCATTTAGGAACCTCGGCTTGTCTCCCATCGACAATACCCAAGAGGACCGAACTTTGGCTTAGTTGGTTGCGTTAGCGCTGGGAGAAGAAAGGCAGAAGAAACTACAGGATCTCTTCTATCTAGTATGATCGGAAGTTGGCGTCCTATATGATGTATGATCCGTCCCTCGTTCTCTATGAGACCGACTGATTATGGAATGGCAATCTTTCGAGTCGTTACAAAATTTATTTCACTAGATTGGGGTTGCCAATGTTTCTCGTCACGCATCAATAGGTAAGTATTACTGTTACAGTTTAAGAGAAGCCGTAACTAGTGAACTAGGTCGTACTGATCACAAAACGAACGCAAAATTAATGCTGCTTGAGATATCGTATTTCCAAATTTTAGATGAGAATTGAACGGCCTGTTGATCTATATATCTATTTCTATTTTTATCGAGAACTTAATTCATGTATTGACTCATCACGATATCTCTGAAACAGTATAATTAAGAGACGAAATATTTTGTAAAAACATTTCTTTGATTAAGTAAAAGTCAGCTAAGAACTAGTTTATAAAATGTATTTCATAAGGTAGGTTGAAGAGATGTTCAGTAAGTTAGCGAAGCGAGCGAGGGACTACTAGTAGTTAATACCCTGAATTGAAGGTAGTGAAGTAGATAGATGCAAAAAAGTGCTCTGCGAACATTGATAGATTTTAAAATTTATTTAAGTGTTTTTGTTTAATCCTCATGATTACAAACACGAATACGTCTGCCGTGTGTTTTACCCTTAGCTGTTTTCACTTAATTTCCTTTTAATGAGCCGCTGCAAAGTTTACAACGAAAGGCTACCCAAATAATGTTAATTGGTAAAGGTATACTGCAATTAGGAATATCAACGCCGCCACATACAAAAATCACTTGAAAATTAAGACCCAATCAGTCTGGAAAATTCTGGAAGTTTCTAAAGTCATTAGAAGTAGTTAACTCTAAACAGAACTCTTTTTCTGACTAAAACTGTCTTAATAATCACTTCTCTTCTGCATTCAAACTTAGTGATGCGTCTATAGAAAATACTCTTAAGCATCTGGCTAACCAAAAGACTCGCAACAATTCGCTATTTACTTTCAAACGGTTCGCTTCTTGTGGTGTTAGGGTAAACATTACAACAATTTAATTAAGGGCTGTTAGAAGTGACTATATGGGTTGCAACATGATCCTTCGCATGACATGAACCTGCCAATTATTTTCCATATCCTTAATATCTTTATCACTAGCGAAACATCTCCGACAATTTTGAAAAATGCTCAAATGACTCCCATTCCTGAAAAGTTTAATCCCTACACGTTTTTGTATTTCCGGCCTATGTCAAACCTGCCATTTCTATTCAAGGTTTCAGAACGTTGAGTCTATAGCCAACTCCGTAAATTTCTCGCAATCTGGCTTTCGACCCGGTGACAGCATTCCCACTACCCTAGTTCATATTACAGATGACATAAGACAAGGCATGGAAGAGGGTAAGTTAATAGTTCTTGCTTTTCTCAATTCCAATAATGCCTTTAACACCGTTAAGTTTTATGTACTACCCAGCATATTGAGTTCTCTTAACATATATTTAATGATAATCAGGTGGTTTCGCAGTTACTTGTTTAGAAGTCGACAGCGAATTTACGTTATCGACAATTTTTCCTCATATTGCGCTATAGCTATGGCCTCACACAGGGCGGCGTTCTATCTCTTCTCTTTGCTCTATTTATTAAAACAATTTCCCATCAATTTGGTTCTGTCTGCCACCTTTATGGAGATGAGCTTTAAATTTACTCCCAAGCACCATTGGATACGATGGTGGAAGCTGTTACTGACGTAAACTGTGAAATGGACAGCATTTGCGAATGGAGCATAACCTATTACTCGTAATTAACCCTCAAGTTAAAAAATGGGAATTCATTTCTATAAACTGCTATAATTTTGTGGGGTCCACAGGTTCGGAAAATAAGCAGTAAAATATTTGCGCGCGGTCTTTACGACGTCTAAACTACTTTTTACCTACTACAGCTTAGATTTCTCTTGCACAGTCAGCCTTCAAAACTTCTTTATTCAATTTATATTTGGACTCTGAAAATATGACAACGTTTCCGAATTTCGTGTAAGTTTAATTGGTTACCCGTAAGGCTTCGCCGGAATGCTCACATCCTTTATCTACAATATGATATTCTTTTCAATCCACTCACTCCCTCTTATCTCAAATCAAGATTTCAAATTTTTAACGATACACATGAGAGGTCTTTGAGATCATCAGAGAATCTGACATTAAAATGCCGGCGTACTCTCCTTCGTTCATGGCCAAATCTTTTACCACACACGCCGTTTGATTGTGGAATATGTAATACGTTACCGCAAACTAAAAGACGTGCTAAATCACTACCTATTTTTTAAAAAATGTTTCGGAATATTTACTAATACATTGATAATTTATCTAATAATTTTATTTAGAATTATATGTATATAATTATATATTATACTATATTTAATTCAAGTATACATAAATAAATGCATATTATATACATATGTATGTATATATTGCCTCATTTGATATGACCATTGTGCTTTTTGTTTATTATTATTAAACAGTATTAAATTAAAAAAAAAAACAAACAATCGCAAATTCATCAGGTTATAAAATAAAAAAAATATTATTTATATATATTGTAAGAATGCTTAAGAGTCAGTACAAAAATTAAAACAGATACAGATTGACAACTATTATTATATGACAATAGTTAAAATTGCAATAAACAATGAATAAAAAAAATTAGGTGTAAATTGATCACTTACATGCCTGAAATATATTCAACTAAAAGATCCAAAAACAAAACCGGAACAGTAGTGTGACACTAAAAACGGTTAACTACTAAATTTTAAAAATATTATTTTAAAAAATAAACAGGTTTTATCACTAGCACAACTATATGTAAAAATTGAACAATCATGTCTGTGGAGTCGACGGCTCGCAGGCAACTGTCAGTGCTGCAATTGTTCTACTAATCTAGAGTCACGATCGGCAGACTCCGTGAGCTGTGTCTAGGATGACGGTCGACTTCAATACGTCATGATGCAATCCGCGTTCTTTTACAATTACAAGTTTCATAATCGAAATGTTTATAATGTAAAAATTACTGATTCATTATTGACCCTTAAATACGTAATTATTTAAAATATGTATTTAAATTAAAAAAAATCATTTACTTTAGTTACTAGAGACGCAAGAAAACATATTTGAAAATAAACTAAACATTACATATGAATCATTGTAAAGCATGTTGTTGGTGTAATATCTATTAATGTCTAAATTACATGATGTAAGACTAACAAATTTAAATAAAAATCATAAAATTATTTTAAAATATCAAATAGTTTATTGTTATTTAATTGTTACCAAAAGTCATTTTGAAACAGACGTTAATGTTTTTAAATATAAATTATTTGCAGCTAGACGACCTTTGTCAACAATATCTTACATATATTCTTGATATTTTTAATTGCATCCTTTACAGCTTTATTGTTACTGGTATGTTTGAACCACTAGTTATAGTAAAAATATACAAACATGCAATCAAAAAGTTAAAAAATATTTATTGGAAACTGCGAAGGCATCCGAAAAAGCCCAGCGAATTGGCAAATTAAAGTGACAGTGTGCAGTCCACAAAGTGCTCGGAACAGATGGTCGCTTGGGCTTTAAGAGGTGGAGACCACGGATTGGCAAGCCCAGCGTAAGATATCCACTAACAAGTCGGACAGTCGACCTTCTTATGGTCATTAAAAGACTGGACACCGGCCGCTTCTAGCCGATTGAAATGAAAAATTTAGAATATTACTACTAATAAATAAATATGGCTTTTTTCATTCACATTTTAAATAATAAAGTGCCTTCCAGCAAATATTACCTTCTATTATAAAGTATTACGTCATTACATTAATTTTAAACATAATACGTACATACGTAGTTTTGTTTCAAATATTGCAAAATACGGAGGCCATACAAATATAGATACATATTTTAACGAGTACATTAAAATCAAATTTCTAGTCGTTTATGTTAAAGGAACCAGAAAGTAATGTCGCTTTGTTAAGTTAAATTCATATGAGTACATTTTTAACAAGTTTTTATTTTTAATCAACTTTATATTTATATATACAACGTCTTCCAAGCACGTAATCAGCTACCAAATGATAATGAAATATCGACATGCGCAGAGACGACATTACTTTCCGATCTAAATAATAATTTTCAATATATAAACTCACACGTTCGTAATATTTTATTTATACTCACTGTTTTAAGAAAAAATTGCAAATATTAACACTGATTTACTTTTCAAGATAGAAACCACTGACTAGCGCCACTACCCCCACACAACTGCAGAGATATAAACATGAACGATGTCCCCATTATAATTATAATAAGATAATTGAATCTGGGCCATTATAATTTTCTCATCGAACTTTTAATACGCTATAATTAACAACTGTTGTGTCATTTTAAACAAATGTAAACAGTCATTGTTAATTTACAATATTTATCTTGCATTTATTCAATAAACTACAGTACGGAGACCAAATGAAAGAAGTATAATTATATGAAAATGGATCAAGTCTCTCGTAGTCTTGAAAACCGTTGTATTTTCGTTTGACATTCAATAATTTTATTTTAATATTTGAACAGCAACGTATAAAATCGCTAGCGCGTTTGGCAGTCACAGCCGATCACAACAATTGCGTAACGTTTATTTTATCAGTTCGCCACGAGGCCGCTGTCAATTACCTTGGACCTTACCAGTCCACTGATCTTATGCTCGCCTAGTACTTTGTGAAACGTTGCGTTTTATTTATTTCATTTCAACAATAGTTTTTATATACTCAACAACTAGGTAGTGTTCCTATCTACCGCACAATTTTAATTTAGAAGTGAGACAACTTACAAAGGGTTCTCAAACTTTGTATTAGGTTTTGATACGTTCTACTTTGTAGAAAAAATTATTTATGTGTCTATCACATAAGTATATATACATACTGATTTTTAGCGCATCTGAAATCCATTCACCGTTACAATAAAATAAACTATGAATAGAGGTGCTGTGTGTACAGACAAATACTTCCGCCACTATAATAAATACATTATTTCTTTTTCTGTTACTCAACACTCATTATTATTTCCGTATGTTTGCCTCCTAATTAAATTTTAATAATTTCTAAATTCTTAACATCTAATATTACTTATAAATGTATAATATAACATTCTAACTTTATTGTACTGTTATAAAAAATGCCTTACAAATCATTATATGGAGTAATAATCAGTAAAAATCATTAGAAAAGACGTTGAAATGTTATTTTTCAACTATAAATATAAACTCATAATTCCATTAGTAATGCTAACATGACAAAAAGTACCTATTTATTTCATCTTTAAGAACTTTAAGTTTCCCAATAATAAGTAGCATGTCCTAATAGATAAAAAATCTTTTATTATAACTTTAATGGCAATTGAAATTTTTTGCATTAGACAGTTTAAACTTCGCGCGGTTGACAGTTCACGAACTGCAAAATTTTTAGTATCTTTTAACCTACATCGGTCAAAATTTCTTGATCAATAAACGTATTTATTTATATTAAATTAATTGTATAAATAATAAATAAAATGATAACTCTAAAAATAACACATTAATTTATGTTATCTACAAGAGTCCGACAGGCAAATGACTTCTGGCAGTATCATCTGCAGGCACAGATAGTAAACAATTACTTTGAATATATAGAATCCGAATAATGAAAACGCTTCTTACTTTAGTACCATTAAGATGTTTATTATATTTGAAACCATTGATTTTTGGATGTCTATCAAACTGCTATTTCATTATTATATATGTTACAGTTATTCAATATGTTAAATATATTAAATTACATAATAAAATCATGTATTAATAATAATATAATTAATCATTTATTTACTGTGCATCAACTTTCCGTATTAAATATAGATAAATTAAAACTAATGAAAATAAGATGATTACGTAAAAAACGCACATATAGAGTTGAACACTTGATATGAGTTTTAAATCCTTGTATTACTTAAGTCTCTCTTAATAAGGTACTTTATGTAAATATTTACCATTAGCTCAAATTTCTATACTGTAGAAATCGCCTATGTAGATATAAATATAATACCACGATATATACTCTGCTTAACAGTACTTTTTATTGAAATCGCAGGGCTGATGATCCGTCTTATATGTTGACCATCTGTAAATATCACTGTATTTATTTATCATTCTATTTTCTTCAACATTTAGTTCTCTTATAAATGCAAATATGTTTACATTTGTAGCGTTGTAACTTAAGAACGCTTCCTGGCCAATACTTGAATTCGGACGCTGCAAGTAATGCTACCGTCGTCTTTGCATTTTGGTTAATTTTTGAGGAGCTAATACGTGCACGGAAGGTTGTTTTTAACCATCCGCTAAACGCTTATAGTAGTAGTATGTAGATGTATTACATTAAAACATGCCCATCATAAAAGACATGTTGAAATCAGACGACATTTTATTTTGAAAAAAATCTGTATAAAATCTAAGTGTAAATTAATTTAAATATAATCCGGTTTTTTATCACGGCAAAACAGTAATGACTAAGTATTGCTATAATACGGTTGACAGGCGCTTGCTAGTAATATATTAAATCTATGCGACCATCTGTCTTAAGGTGTTCAGAACAAATGCGGTTTTCGACAGGATATTGTTTTATCACCATAAAACTAATCCTGGCTCAATATTTTTGATGTATAATCCAGATCTCAACTGCCTGAGCTACCGCGTAAATTGTAATTAGTATATTGCATAAATTCTATTTAGAACACGTAAGCGTTTGCTGTCAAGAATTTAAAATAGTAAAATGGAACTGTGAACAATAGAATGACTTGTTAATATTACAGTTGCTAATTAATATAGCACTCCAAATAGCGTTTTTAAATAAGTAAAAGTGGCAGATAAGATTCATAGGCTTAAACAAATGTAAAGAAGTTTAAAGATGCGTTCAGAAACTGATAGTTTTTTTTTTTTTTTAAATAAAAGTGCAATTAACAATGTACATATTTTTAATGTCTGCGACGAAATTTGCGATTTCTTTTTTTTCTGTCACCGTTGTTTCAGATACACTAGTGACTTGGTGTCACAGATTAAACAGCATAAAGGCAATAACACGTAAAATCACAGTTTAAATAGGAGTCGGTTAAAAAAATTACAGGTTGTAGAATAAACAGAAACATCCAACATAAAAATAAGAGATTGCATTTAATTTTTAGTTCGTTATCGGTAATTAAAAATGTTGTAAATTTAATAGTATTATCAATGTCAAGAGAGTACAATATTGGATTAAATTGAGATCATTGATCCGCAATTGTCTCTCGACGAACTACAGGATAAACTAGTAGTACACACGCTGCTCCTATGTTTTGTCAAGTTCATGTCTCGCAAACTTATTTTATTTTCAGCTCCGGCATTCCGGTTTCGAGGACACGACTTTCAACTATTAAGCTGTTAAGCTGCAACTGTTTCATAGTATCGAACAATGTCTACTTCTGGATATAGGCCTCCCCATAAATTATTTTATCTATCATACGATATGTACTGATTCTTGCCATGCTTAGCTTACTGGTTGGCTAGCACAGTTTTTTATATACCACCGTACGTCATTATCATTTCAGACATTGGATGTCTACAGCTGGATGTGGGCCACCTTGTAAATTTCCAATGTGAAAGGTAGGCTGCGGCCTGTATCCGTTTTCTTCCAACAACCTTAACAAGGCTTTCGGTCCACCTTGTGGGCGGACGTTCTACGCTGGACTTACCCATCCGTACAAAAGGAATATATCCTTATAAGATATGTCGAAAGGATTAGAGGTAAAAAAATACCTCGAACAGTTCTTAATTGCTGTGAGAAAAACGTTTCAAGCCAGGAAACGATATTGCCTTTTCTGTCGCGTATTTTATAAACAATTTTAAAACTCCGTGTAACATAGTAACACCTTTTAAGACCGGTACATCGTTTCACAACCTTAAAAAATGCACGTTTTTCCATAATCGACGTTTAAAGAGAAAGTTGCTGTTTGTTGAGAGAGATGCTGCTGAGAAATGCACACGTTTTAAAAAGGGATCTCTACCTATACGCTTTGGAAATTAAAAAGCTGTCTTATATTTCAAAGGTTAAAGATATTAACTATAAATTTCACATCTACAACTCAGGCATTATTAATTGATGTAAATTTATTACTGTATATATTAGTTTTAAAATTCGCAAATAAAAGATATAATCTGTATTTTCGATCATGGATGATTGGTTATAGATGTAAAAGTTTTAAATGGGTGAATGTATTGTACACTTGCTGTCCAAAAAATAATAATTTCAGAAATAATAAATAACTAAAGGTAATATTACAAGAATAAGCGTTTTCAATATTTAGTTTATTTAACATGAAATTAATTATTGTTTATTATCTGTTCCTTCAGATTTTGTACCGTACGAAGTTATCGACTTGTCACATTCTGATACAAAAAATAAATGTATGTAATATAGTTCGGAGTGATCACCTTATACTGTATAAGATTACAAATGGATGTGAAAGCTTTTCGCACCTAAAACCCTGAATTATATTTAGAAAATATATCCCGAATTTACGTAAAAACTACAAATTTAAATGATTGCGGAGATACGGCACCGCTTACTCAAACAAGACCAATTCGAAAATCGCTTGTTTTACAGTCAAAACTACCTACCTACTACCAATTTTCTGTGCTTACTACAGTAATTCAGTTCTCTTAATCACTGCACTCTGTTTTGAAATTTAAAAATGGTAATTACTTTTTAAAGCCATCGCGCGCGCGATGACATTCCAGGTTAAACTTTGTGTAGTTTTTTCTTAAATTAATGTTTTGTTTTATTTGATTCAAAAAAAGTGTGTAAATTAGCGGCAATTGATAACCGTCATATCATTACCTGCGATAGCATTAATACGTAATACGAAAAAAATGAACGTACATTGAAACGTAATATCGTTTCTTTTTTTAATTATTAGAGTTTGTATTGCCAGTCCAAGTATATTGTTGTCTTCTTTCACCACCGCTAAATGAACTGTTCTATGGTCATAAAGGTTAGTGAAAGAACAATCTAGTTAGATATGAGATATACGGCTCATGGCACGGTGTGGTCGTAAAGATTTTCAGCTAGTAACAGAATTCGGTTATATAAACGCATAGATATGACAAGTTTATGCTAGGTAGTAGACTTTAAATATCTTTTTGAATTTTAATTCACAATACAGCTCAACGATATAGCAGTGAAACCGGTATAGCGTACGCCTATAACATGTTGGGCTTTCTCACGTGTATGCACCATAAATAGCTTCACATTGTTATTTCGTGGGAACAGACCAGGACGGTCTGACTCCAGAGTACGAGACAGTTTTATGTTACTTGTTTCTTGGAATAAAATTGGATATTTAAATCACCGAAACGTTCTTTTTTAATAGTTTTATTTATTAGATAAAATAAACAGCATCGTTACAGCGATACGTACTCGAACTAGTGATGCAAGTAAAGATTATGATTATCAGTTTTTCAAAAAATTACTGTGTTGTGTTATCTTAATTAAAAAGCTACCAAAACCGCTGTACCGCGCCTTAGGCATGCGCACGGTGTACACACGCTGTTTTCTATTAGGCCGCTGTCAACATGCCGGCACTTATGACCTATTTTCCTCAGCCCACTCCTCGGTTACCACTATATTGATTTTACTATTTTCTGATTCAAAATACACCATGACTAATAATATTGCAACAATCATAAGACGTAACAGCTTTTACGCGCCATTTTGAAAATCCACCCTGGGAATATTAAAATGGATAGAGTAACACTAACGACTAAAAACGCCATGCTCTTTATCGAAAGCAATAAAAAAAGCAATTTAAACCTTAACTGAAGTCCTGTTACCCTAGTTGAAACAGAAGGTAATATGGGAAGGTATATAGCCGTAGCAGGAAGTTGAGTATTTATCCTCCCCCAAAGAACGAATGCCTTGATGCGTGTTAGTTGGAATTGACATTCTTTAGCCTTGAAGTTATCTATATATAAAAATGAATGTGTGTTTATTCGTCTGTCTGTCTGTCTATACCCGATAGGTCTAAGAATCAACCGCCGTGAAAATTTGGTAAATTACCACGTATATAAATCCCCGGAATGGGTTCAGATTTTTAATTTTTTTATTAGATGCCTTGTAATATATAAAAACATTTACCGCGAAGTAAGAAATGTTCATCAAAGACTAACCTATAAGTTTCAATTATTAATCAAAACGATACAGATATATGGGTATTTCCAATATCTGAAAATTAAATGAAAATTATCAGAACATTTTTTTATTATCTCATAATCGACACAAGTGTACAAAAATACATAATTGTGAAATATCTTGTAAATATTGTTCTAAGAAAAGCATGAATTTATCTAAAATATAACCATTAAATATAAAACTGTTACAGTTGTTTAAATTGATGTTGTTGAGAAAGGATCATAGAACAATAATCTCAGTTTGAAAAGTAGGCTAATACGACATGTAATAATAATTATTATATAATAAGAATTTTGCTGTAAAAAAGGTTGAGTTTAATTTAGTTTTGTTCTTTATTTTTATTTTTACATGATTTCCAAGGATAACCTGCTTTACTTTGACAAAAATAATTAAATCAAGTTAAGCAAATTTATTTACTAAATAATCTGTTGAGAGACAGATATGTTTTTAAAGTTATAAACCGGTTCTCATGAATATTCTCTTATGTATATCTATAAAGTCTTTATGCAATCATATAACGTATTTAATAACAATTTATTTTTATTTTTTAATTTTGACAGGGTAAAAAGTCTAACGTACCAGTTTAACGTTTCCTACATTATTTAAAAAAAATACATAATTAACTTCTATAAAAGTTCGATAAAGGTGTTCGTATTTATTTTGCTGCCATCGTAATGGAAACTGTAGAAATATTATTATGATTATATAGATTGTTGTGCAAGCTCTGTCGTACGAGTTGATCTGTGACGTTGTTGCAGGCGCTCAACGTTTTATTTTAATTTATACCACAATCAGCCGGCCGCGAAATCGCTCGCGTATCTCCGTCCTCTATATAGAGTAAAAGTTCGATTTTTAAAATATTTTGTTTTTTAATATTGACATATAGTAAAGTAACACTGGTGATAAATAATAAAAACTCAAAAGTTTCTTCTTAAATTTATATCAGCTTTAAAAATGTTTTTATAACTTTATAAATGTATTTAAAAATCGTGCGATATCTGTGTGTTAGATATAAAAATGTATAGTGCTGTGTTTGATAATTAACTGCATTCGAAACGGACTTAACATTTTGCGTATTCAAATTGTTTACAAGCCATCTTCGCAAGTAGCAGGTAATTGACCTTGAGTCATGTTATAGTTGTTTGCGTAATGTTTAGTAGTTTAGTAGTATACAATTTTATATGTTACACATATGCACTACCTGTGCTGATCTAAGTAATTACTTGTTCGATCCACGAATTTAAATTCGGAGATATGAAGTTCAAAGGCGGGAGAGCATATAAAATATATTTTTTTATCTTTGTGACCTGTATGTATATATGTATATCCAGATCTATATGTATATCCAGACACTCATGTAAATATCATTATATCGACGGACATTTCACAGACAAGCCGGCAGACGAAACTATTGACATTTTTAAGACTGTATATTATGATTTTCTTCTAATACAACTTGTGAATTATGACCCATATATATATATATATATATATATATATATATATATATATATATATATATATATATATATTTATATATATATTTATATATATATATATATATATATATATATATTAAGTACAGCAGCAGTACACGTAACTAAAAATAGAGTACGTTGCCATAATGACATAAATAATGGTTTTCTGATATTCGTTTATATGTGACACGCCATTTAAAATTTGCTATATAATACAATATAAAATAAACACATTAAAAACGTTTGATTACATAAAATAGCATAATAATTCACATTAATATTTTGAGTATAGAGGCTATTTACGTATGTTCCTTTCGCCAAAATTTCTCTTCGATGATGTTTGTCGACCAAATGTTTGACCGCTGAATGTCTGTCAGTAGTATAACCAAACACGGTGTATATAATATACGATAATAATCATTATGATTAATTGAGTTGTTTAGAAATTTAAGTGTTTTAGTTTCAACAAGTTTCGACACTTCTGTATTAAGGTTGTAAGTTATGTGAATCGGTAGTCGATAAAGTTTGCGAAATAAAAACTTATAGACAAAGATTTAATAATAAATCGTGACGAATTCAAAAATATTCGTAAAACATTAAGTTGAAATCATGTGGTTTATTTTTAACGAAAACTTGTGTTATTTTGATTGCTATGCCAAAACCTGTGGTGTTTTTTCCTGCTGCCTACCATATATATATAATATATATATATATATGTATATATATATTATTTATTTATGTTAAGCACTATCGACAGATACACATACACGTATTTATACATAGTTGATTAATAAGAGTAAACAAGTAATGTCATATTAAGTAAATACAACATTATTTATATATTCCTCAGGTTTATCTAAAATTTTAAAGAATATATAAATAAATAAAAATGCAGATATGTCGGCATCACAGAAAATACACACAAGCAACGATGTAGTAGCGAGTTTAACCATAATCACTTAAAGGTTACAGTGAACGACTTGAAGATGTCAATGTCGTTTTTGTCTTTAAGTTTTAATAGCACGATTTACTTCAAATTAGAGGCATTACTAATATTGCTTGTAATTGAGATTGAAACTTCAAGGGCCTGTGAACGTTAGACCTTTATTTTATAAACGCACTCTCTCAATAGAAGCCCTCAACATAGAAACATGGCGTGGCCTGACATGGCGGGTTGTCAAAGGTTTTGGATCAAACTATTAAACTAGCTAGAATATCGTTGTCGTCGCAAAGTTGCTGCAATATACTTTAATCGCCACGCTTGGCAGACGGATTGGTGATCGCAGTGTGGTATGGTTCGTATAGAACGCTGTTGCCCATCCTATGTAAACTTGTTTGTAAGCAATCGGAATTCTATATCATTAATGTACATACGCATATATGTGTGAATTATATAAGATCGTATCGGGTATCGCATGTATCAATCTTACCGCTTGGCTACCACTGCTATGATTCACTGAGGATATATTTCCTAACATTTATCCAAATTTACGAAACATGTGAAAATCCATCTTTTATACTATAACGTGTTGTAAATCTTAACCAATTTTAGTCCTATTTACCTTTCTTGAAAGTACGTACTGAAATATTTTTAGATTTTCTAAAGTAGTAAAGATTTGATGGTATTCAAACTGTTTACTTCTTTCTTTTATATTGTCTTATGTTCTACCATCAAAGCGAATGCGAATGCGATGTTAGTAGACCTCTGCGACTTAGTGTGGAAACGCAAAGAGGTCGTAATCAGTGATGACGACCTCTTTTCGTTTCTGCCCTGTTTTTGAGAGAAAACCACAGTCTGATAATGAAAATTATATATAGCGACATGAATTGAGGCTCCCGAAGAAAACCTCCAGCTTTGCGACCTAAAACTAGTTTTAGGCTATGCCCCGTCTGTAGAATCTGTAAAGGCAATAATAATATTCCCTCCAAAAAAATATCCTATTAGATAATTATACTTACCTCTGTGAGTGTAATTACTATCAACTAATATCTATCTTTAAACAATATTCCTTTATATAAAAAATTAACGAACACATAAAAACGAGCATCGTAATATAAACATTGTTGTTCAGTACTTAAAATTTTAACGGCTTATATATTATGATATTGGAGTCATAAAACGTGACACGACTCGATGCGTAGTGGATATAGCTTTATATTACTATCGTAGGTCGCTGGTTCAAACTCCGACCGCCTTGTTTATATTATGTACCATTATCACTATCCATAAACGACAAAATAAACCATTGTTTGGAAAGCGGAAAATGATTGTTGTAGCAATCTTTCAAACCATAACTGTCATAAGTAAGAAAAGGACCAATATTTAGCCACTTCCGCGCATGTAGTGGTAGTCGTGCAACAAAGTGCCAAACACAGAGTCTGACGGTTTTTGTGTTTGGCACTAATCGGTGTAACATAACTCCTGAAGATGCCCCGTGGAGGGGTGAAACACGTGTTGAGTAATTTGGCGGTGGCGGTTGTGTGATTCGCATTGTTTGCCGCATACGCATTTATCAGCGGGCTGGCGGGCGGTGCACTTTGTTGCACGATTACCACTGCATGTGCAAAAGTGGCTAAATATTGGTACTTTTCTTACTTAGGATGGACTTCCGCAAGGTAACTCCTGATTCCACTACATAACTGTCATTTTAATTGTGACTTTATTTTATGAAATATTTTCTGTAAGTTATATTTTATTCTGCTAACATTTTATTAACATCAAAGAAAACGTCAAGCGCCGATTTTAATTAATTTTGTAAGTATACCATTTGTACATATAAACATGTTTCTTATACTCTCCATTTGCTCCAACTTGAATGCATTTAAAACTTGTACAAGGTTTAAATGCATTCTCAGGTGTACGAATTGCAGCCATACTTAATTTCGATATCACGCTACTAATCTAGACCGGTCATTCTTAACATTTTTAAAACGATTGGCTTTTACAAAAATAATAACGGCACATAAATAAAACACAACCTTAAACCTTGTTTATATATCCATAAGATAGTGAAATAGTTCAGTAATAACGTTCGAGTATGTTGTCAGTTAGAGGCTTATGCACGCCATCGGCTCTTGGTAGCAATTGAAAAACCTTTCGGCACCATAAGCCATAATACAAAAGAATAATTTTAATTAGAAATCTGAGCTTGTAATTTTTACGAGTAATTTATAGAGAAATATTATTATTCGAATTGTAAGCGTTCTTGGTCTGCCGCGTCAATAGTGGAGAATCAATAAGCCAGATAAGAGCACCTAAGCAGAAACCATATCTATATATGTGTAAATAAAATGAATGTGTGTCTGCTTGTTTGTCTGTGCTCGATAGATCCAAATACCATGTAACCAACCGCCGTGGAAATTTGGTAAATTATAATTGTAATTGTTTTTTTTTTATCAATTCGAGGTATCATAGCTGCCTTTTTGTTCAGTTTTCCAGTTGACTACTAAATACAAATAGTCTGTGGCTTTTGCTTAAAATATACGTTTTTTGTTTGGACTGTGAGTAATTAAAATGCAGTCTTATAAATAACCCTGATTATTTATTTAATAATATTTTGTCTATGGCTAAAAATGAAGTAACGTTTTCATATCAATTATCGGTATCTAAATATTTTTAGAAGGAAAAAGATTTCTCCCAACTTGTAGGTCAAAACCACGACACTTGATATTAAAATCCTCATGTTCTACCGACATTTTGGTATTATATTCATTTTATACTGTAATTGGAACGTCATATAGATTATGCATTCCAAGAAAAATGCTTGAGATGTAAATACGCATTTTATTTTAATTAGCGAATTACACAACACAATTTAATGAAGGTAAAAAGAAATGATTTGAAGAATCGATGAAGTTTAAATTTATTTTTTCAATACAAGGTAAAAAAAAATAATAATATAAGAAAACTTAAAATATTTTTTAATACAAAAGTGTATACAAATATTCATGTTTCTTTATATTTAGAGTCCAAAGTTGTTCTTTCTTGAAGTATCTAAATAAATTACAATAAAAGTAAGGTCATAATCTGAATATGTAGTTATTAAAAATCTCTGTATCAATTCCTGAAGATAACAACATTTAATTATTCTTGTGGTTTTAAATGGTCTTTGAGCGCGCATGTGAGAGTAGCAATGGTCAAAAATAGACAAGTTACCGTTACGAAAGTGACCCACTTTTGTAGGCCTCAAATTTAAGATTGGAAGCGATACAATTACAAAACGAAAGGTACCACCTAGCATACAACTATAAAATGTTGGCCTATAACCGCATTTATTCATTATACTCGTAAATTTTATATTTCATCATTATCATTATAAATGTTCACTGCTGGGTATAGGCCTCTCCCTAAGATTTTCAATAAGACCGATAGAAAGAAGCCTGCATTCATCTTTTCTGGTGGCCTTAAAAAGGTCAATTGTCAATCTTGTGGCTGATGTTTTATGCTACGCTTGCAGGTCCATATCCTTCAATTCAAGACCCATATCACCTGTAATTTCGTTACTCGAATAACACAGCCCTTTGCAAGTTAAAATCATATAAAATATATTACATTTACAATCTCGTAATAGAAATCAATCAGGTTTGGGGGGGGGGGTTTGGAGACTTCTCTCGAAATGAAATATTAACGACGTCCAAACGTACTTTACTTAAGCGACCTAAAAGATTGATCTGATCAAATATAACTTCCAATATTGGTCGTCCTGGTTTTCGACGAAGCTTCTTTTGGTTCTGCGCAGAGATCTAGGTCGTTTTTAACGTTGAGCCATCTCATTTCTTTTGGACAGTTAATACTAGAGTGCCGGATAGATACCAACGTGCCACTATCACTTACTTTTTCTTTCCTTTTAGATCCATATATAGCTATCTCTCTCAAATACCACGAATGTTTAAGTCATCGAACGCATTAGTAACACTGACATTTATCACTGATTCTATACTTCGTTGTCGTTGCTATGTTTTAAATCAGTGTTTCCCAAAGTGGCGCCCACGCCCCACAAAGGGCAATTTGATTGTTAATAGGGGCAATTGCAAGGTGGACTCGATACGAGTTCTACCCTTTTGTTTTAATATAAAAATTGTGTATGTTACATAGGAGGGCGTAAGAATTTTAAAAAGGCTAAGGTGGGGCATGGCACAAAAGAATTTCACGATAATGTTCTAAATTGTCTACCTGACTGAACGTGCTTATCCCCAATATTCCACTGGCATAAACTACCCTTTTGTCATTCTATTTTACTGCCTTTTTTTCCTTGTTTTTACTGTTTGCGTCTCGACTTTTGAGTTTTGACTTTTGACTTTTTTGACGAATTTTGGATTTTGGAAATTGGCCATATAACATGAAAGCTTTTATGCTCTCGTAAATTTTAACAATTTTTAACGGACCTTTTGCCAACGAACAGACAGATCACCAGCTACAGATTGTTTTAAAATTAATTATCTAATATCATCATTTACAATACAAATTATAGCTTAAATATAAATAGAAAACTTTTTATAGGAATATACGTTATCGCGTCCGTGTACTGTTCAATGCCTATGATTATATTACGGAGAAAAATAAACGTTTTAAAAATGTTTTCATCTTCACTTGCTATATTAGATTCACGATAAAAAGCAGTACGTCACTGCCCGGTGACCAGGTGAAGTAACTGGTTTTTATTTCACTGCATCTTGTCGCTACCGAGTGTGTACAAAATTATTAGAAAAGAATGAAAAAGAAATTTAGAAGTTTTTCAACGTAAGAGGATTTCTCTTCGTATATTATTGAGCTATAAAGAAAGATATATGTCGAGTGAAATCTTTCCTTCATTCAAAAATCGTCAGTTATAAAATAATATCGCCTAAACAAAATAAAATAAACATATTAATTGAAGTAATTTTTAAATCAGATAGATTCGCTTCTATTTACACACTAAAAGAGTTATGAAAACACTATTACGTAGTGTTCATGTTTTAACAAATTTACACGCGACCTATGAGATCCTGGTAGACACAGGTTGATTTTACTAGCACTAGTTGAGCTAGATTTTTATAAGACCTGAAATCAACCTACATACATATTAATGTATTTTTAACTTATTTAGTTTTAATTGAAATTAAAAGATTTATAGATAATGACCAAGGTTGATTGAACGGCGTAATTGTATATTCGATATTCAAAATTACCAACTTTAAACAAGTACAATTTTCACAATACGAGTTGCATATAAACAATAGATCTTTTGCAATATGTAAAACGTTTAGATAAAAACTATCACTTCAAGTATATTTCGGACTATCGTATAAAACCAATTAGAGGAGTGGTGTTTTGGATCTTCTGGTTTCTAGCAGCTTCGAATCGGAACACGTATTTAATTACATAAAGCCATATTCCTCTCTCGGAGGCTCTTGCGCCTACTTACTTCATGACAAGCCTGTGTCGCTTGATCAAATGAGTAAAGTAGGCAGTCTACTACTTAGTTTAGTGAAATATTCAATGACTCAAGCAGTCTCCCGAGAAAGACCGTAAGTTTACTCACTAAAAAGAAGTCAAACTGTAAATGCTAACTAGTAAACAGGATCTGTGATAAATATTCCTTCCTGTTTATTAATTAAATGGACAAACATATATTTATAACATTTAACATTTAACACATATTAAACATATATTTACCACGCAGTAACGCGTAAGCATAATTCTCTTTTTGTTTTAAGGTCGCCATACTAAAATAGAATGATTGAATTTATAGCAGGTTTACCCTAGATTATGGATTCTTTATAAAACAACTCGCGTCGATTGCCAATCAAAAATGATTTATTTACGATTTTAATCCGATTCGTCGTAAAACATTCCATTTCCTTCTTCTTAAACACTTATTTTAACGGTTTACTTTAGAAAACCATTCCCTTACCACTCATACGGCTTAATCTTGAAAATGCGATAATTTATTAAATTTTATTTTCTTTTAATAATTCTTGTATTTTAATACGGTAGCAGTTATTTGTCCGATGGCATTTATAAAATCCAATTCAAATGAAGAATATTTTTATTCAAGTGGGCGCTAATACTTTTAATTCATTTTTGAAATAAATTTAACAATTTTTAATATACACATAATATCAACCACATAAATGAGTTAACAAAACAACACCACGCATTTCTATCAACCAAAAACTTTTGAATACTCTAATAAGAATAATTTAATAATATACTTTTAATTTTAGATTTAAAACTAAAAAAGGAAGATCTTAGATATCTTGTTGAACTTAATTGTTATATATACATAATACGTACACTTAGATCCACGAAAGATTTCATAATTTTTGAAGGCGAAATTAAGGCGTGACGTAACAGATTATTGGAATAAATTCCAAAGCTGACTTTACTGCCAGTTCAGAAAAAGAAGAAACGTAGAAGAGATGCCAGGAACGCTTATATCGTTAATAAGGTGAAAACTTGTCTGTTGTGTGACGGTTGTCGACGACCGCTTGTAATCTGATTGATGGTCGTATATTACACAAGATACGACCTAATTACATCGTTTTATTTAATCAATCATAGGTAATTGTCCCATAACAGATTTCCGAAAATGGTTAATCCTTAGGAACTTATGACAAAAGGCTAGAACACTTTATGTTAATTATACTATATATACTATATATTAATACAGAATGATTGGTTATAGGTGTAAAAGCTTTAAAGGAGTGAATTTATAGCTCATTTGCTAACGTTTTATGTATGGTAACCTTACTAAACATCAGTGGTTTCACAAATAATTAATAACGTAGTGATAACATAGTAAGAAAAACCGTTTTCAAAATTCGAATTACTACGTTTTAAAATTATTTATTTTTTATTCATCTGTTCTTGCAGGGTTTTGTACTGCCAGAAGTTATTGGCCAGTCTTAATGTTTATGAGAGTCATTTCTTTATAAACGATGATCGGAAACAGATGTACAAGCTTAAATGTTTTTTGCTAACAAATGAGCGGTGTATTCAACCCTTTAAAGTTTTTACACTGTAACCACACATACTGTACATTACAGTCACTGGTCAAAAACGGTAAAGATAAAACTTCCAAATGGATTGTACCCCGTACTCTATCACCAGAAGAAGAGAGCTTTACTAGGCTAATAAAAATAATTGTAATTAAAATTGTATTAAATATATTTAGGATGTTATTGGATACAATAACGTTATAATATAAATTTAAAAAATGAATTCTCATCTTATTATATAAACCTGCAATTTTCTTCCTACACATGACTTTCCCGCCTATTCATTTAACGACCTGACCGTATGGCTGTTGATTATGGTCTCGCTGCACAAACGCATTTGTTTTTCAACCAGCGATTACACATTGCTTTCTCTTTGTATAACTGTTCGTCCGTCTTTAGCAACTAGAGACTCATCCTTACAATTACAAGCTTCGATTAGCTTTGACTGATTACCTAAGTATCTAAACATAAGCACTGTATACATTTTGTCGTCGTTTGTGAAGGCCTAGTTTTTCATGCAATCGATAATATCCGGATACCCCCTTAGATAAACTAATATCATAACGATATATTCATACAAATAGAGGAGGTCTGGCAAAGCACTGACTTCCTCTAAAGATGGCCACAATGTCTCGCGCTGCCCGTGTGAAGAAACTTCTCGCGACATATATTATGTCGTCAGTCCACATAACATAGTGCCTGCCCACGGAGCTTCTATATTATCCACATTCAGGTCGTAGTTGCGACTCAAGAACCTTCCAGCCCCAACGATCGTCGCCTGCACGATTCACATGCCCGCTCATTTCAAACGAGGAATTCTTCCCGCAACGTCGGTTGAAATTGTTTATTCTACGCATCGTCATACGTACATTGTCGATATATATATAATAAATATAAATAAAAATACGCTCATTATAGCTTTCTCTAAGATTCGTAAAATTAACAACTCTCTTGTGGGCTACTTTGTACGGTGTATTACAATACACTTCCATGTAATGTCTCAAAATTATCTTGTAATAAATTTAAGGTTTTCAATAAAAATAAACTTGAAAAAATCCTATCACACTGTGAAGTACGTTTTAAACACAAAATAACTATATGAGTTGGTTATATGCTCTTTTTAGATCAACTTGCGTTTCAAACATACGTAGATTTAATTTGTTGGAGGCCATTTTAAGAGAGTTCAATTTGGTTTTAGTTTCTATCACAAGCGGTTAATGATCCTATGTTGATGATAGTATTAATAAATCTTTCAAACATATAAATTTCGAAAAGACTTACTGTAATAGATTTTTATTGTTGTAAACAGCAACTAAATTTGTAAATATAACCAGTATTAACATTGTGCACATTTATCTTCCTCAGCTCACCATGCCGTTTATAGATATAGCTTTCCAAGCAGAAGTCAGCAGATTTGAAGATCCCGAATTTGAAGATTACGCTCGTCGGAACTGTAATGAAGATCCGAAGACTAGAGATCATGCGATAGCACAATTGCGTTCTATGGTGTACGGTAAGGCTGTGGCAAGAGCGTGCCAATATTTTTATAGGCAAAGAACTAAATTATAGCACGACGAAGGAAAGTGATCTATGTATCTGTTTAAAAACAAGGGAAAGTATAAGCCCTAAATAAGGGTGACAATATATTACTAAACGGAGATACTTTTCCATTTTTAAAAATGATTAGTTTAATCTTAGAACTTTCAAAAATGTGTTTGCTACTTCTTGGAATCTAATCTATATATAAAATAAACCACGCCGTATTTTTATTATACCGAACGGTAAAATAAGCAATAAAGAATAATTCCTGGTAAGAAACATAGTGTCGTTTTATCTGTCCTAAGCAAAACATCTAGAAATATTGCTGCTCTTCCAGTATTAATAGCCGGAGCTTCGTCTCGGTTAAAAATACTATGTATTACTTGTACTACATTATAACTTATAACGGAACATGCAATTTATGGATTGGTAACATTATTTTCGGAAGTACATGTGAACATCTGTATCGGTAGTTGTGGAAATTGTTGTCTAGAAATAGGAATTAAATATTCTATTAAAAAAACTGTTTCTTAGGTGGAATAATGACATCATAAAGATACAGAAAATTCTTTTCACATTGCTTCCAACCTTTTATAAATCATTTATTTACATTATTTTGTAAGTAATGTAATTTATCCACAAAGTTTAAGGTACTTTCCCTAAATGTCTTTTGTCTGTTCCCGAACGTTCTAGTCATAGGATTTAATAACCTAATCGGCTTGTTGCTTCTATTAATAAATATCGAGAATTAAGCCGCTCATTATGTGCATTTGCTCATTATAGAAAGAGGCGAATGTCACCCGCGGCGCATGGACGACGCCTATCTACTCCGTTTCCTGCGGTGTCGACGTTTCATACCAGCTCTGGCACACAAACTTGTACGTAACTATTATGGAACGCTGTCATTATATATATATATATAACATTGAATATTTAACAGGACAGGCTGGCCATTACGCAAAATGAAGTTATATTTTGATATTTTTGAAATTATTGACAAAATAAATCATAAATCCGTAGACGAATACAAATAAACAATATAGCTTAGCGAATCGGAAATTTGAGGCGGCAACGGGCAGGTTACGTAGCGCCCAGAACACTTGGAAGCTTAGGCCTTAAGGTTCTAGAATAAAGAACACGAATATATAGTAGTAGAACTGAACTGCAGAAAATTTACAGGGCAGGCCTATGTAGTTTAACATTGAATGTCCTGGGACTAAAATGATGATGAAATACTGATATTTTTTACATTCATGTAACTAATGAATTTTCGTATTTGATGAAAATATTTTCAATAAAAAAGCTAATCAACCTGTTCCGCCAAAACATCCCTTTGATGACATGTCAATCGGCCAAATGTACTGCGATATTATTTCCGGCCACTATTTATTACTAATGGAGGAACTATTTTTCTACATATTACTACTTTCGATAACTTTAAAAATATATGTGTATAGATTAAGTTCCACAAAAATACTACATAACTGAGCTATTTTCGACTGCATAGCTTCATAATATTGCCTCTTTATCAATATTGAAAAACTATTATAAATAGTTAGAAATAAACTCCTATCAATGTAAAAGCGATCATGAGAAATATTATTGAACAGATTATTTATTTTTTATAAAAAGTACATAAAAATATAAATACATAATCCAACTGAGATTAATAAAATCTTAGAACCTCAATGCATTCGCGCAAAAAAGATTAACTTTTTAACTTATTTCATGATTTAAAAAAAATATTTTTTATTTTTTGATATATGAGAAGTATTTTATTGTTGTCTAACAGACCAAAAACAATGAAGAAATGTACGGCTACTCGCCGCTCGTTACAGTTTCCTTGACATAGAAACAGACCTTTCGAATTCAATAAAGATCGATTGGATTATAATCGGATAATTGAACTATTCTAGAAACTTTTATAATTAATACAATGTTGGTTAATCCCTTTCATTTTTATTTGAACCTAGTAAACCCTTTCATTTTTATTTGAACCTAGTAAGTCCAAAAAATGTTAATTGATTAAACAGGAGTGGTTTAAAACAAACTTTAGAGAAAAGGAGGCAAAGTTAAATCGCTTGTTTGGCCGAATGGTAGGGAGGTTCTTTTCTTACAAAGTGAATCATTTTTAATATTAATAATATTCATATCCTAAAGCATAACTGTTTTAACAGTTTATGTTTCGCAATTTTAGCTCCAGGGTTATAAATTATAACTACACTGAGACAAATTAAGAAAACTACTTGTTTAACTTCCAAATCAATGTAATACTTTTGGTTCTAATTTTTAAGAATTTTCTTAAGTTGGTCTTTTAAATTTTGTTGGCGAGCGTGTGGACGGTAAACGGATTAAATAAATTCAAATGATAGTGGTAATTTAAATTAAATTTCACAAAACTAGGTAAGAGTAAATTGACGCGTACCTAACAATAGACTGCCCGAAACAAAAGCACGTGTAAGATACTTAGCGATACATACTGTCAAATATAAAAAGTATAAAAAAAAAACATTAAAAATTTGAAAAGGTTTTAAGCGGCCCAGTCAGTCGCTAACACCATTTAAAATCTAAATTAAATAAAAGTACAATAAACTTTATAAATAAATATACAATACAGTTATTCAATGAATCTCCTGCTGAAATTAGAATATCTGCTGCAACCGATGTGTCGCATTAATTACTTGTATCTAAAGTTAAATATCGATGATTTCGACGTATCGGGCAACTACTTCATCTGACATTATTAGTGTTTGTGTCTTAAATTGACGTTTATTAAAATTTTTGAACTTTATGAAATACGTTTTTGATATTAATTTGGTAGTAATAATTATGCGTGATTCGAAATTACTCCAGTTAACGAGTAACGAAGCCTGGAAAGGTTTTGACACCAGAAAAGAAATGGGTGGATGGGAAGAAACATATGCAGTGTTCATCTCAAGACAGAAATTATTTTGTTATAAATAGTCTGAATATTATATTAATATATTTTTCAAATATTAATAAATTTTAACTAAACAAAAATGACCAATATTTCTATAAGGTATTGTGATAAATATGTAAAATTATTTTCACATTACTGTTTTAAGGTCAAACAAATTAAATTTAGTAGAATCTTAACATCAAACAATACATGAACTTCACTAGTGAAGTAAGAAAATCTCATTAACAGAATATAGATATAAGAATTTATAAAATGTTTTTAGCAACACAAATATTTTTGATAGTTTGGCATATAATTTCAAAGATTTTTGAAAATATTTTGGTATAGATTGAAAAAGTCTCAAATAGAGTAGTTTATGACCATATTCTGTCACTGGTGTCCGAAGTATTCTTAAAAAAATGTATAATTTAAAATTTACGCTCTTTTGATGTAAAACTTAGCCATAATATTTATTTTGGTAAGTTAAAAATGAACATGATTGATTTTATGAAATTTCAATCATTTACAGCATTACTGGTAATGTAATGTGAGCAGGTGATATGTAGAGTTTCATAAATTACTTATTTTTTTAGATGGTGCGGTATGAAGAATTTCGGAGAAAAAATGATTATTTGTACCATTGCAGTGCATTTGGTCTTCAAAAAGTTAAAAATGTATATGGAGGTACAATTCCGGAAAGCCCTGTTAACGGCCGCATAACATTAATGAGGTTTGGTAAGATTTTTTTTAAGTTAAATAATAAATGGTCCAATTCAAAACATTTAAACTGAAATAATTGACTAAACATTTTATTTTATTAAGATAGTTAAGCAAGCTAGTTTTCTTACCACTTAGCTACCAGAATCCAATACAATGACAATTAGGAATCCGTTTAATTTAAACAATAATTGCTTTTCCAGGTAAATGGGATACAGAAGCTGTACCCATAATGGATGTAGTGCGATGTGCTTTAATAATGGATGAAATAGCTGTGATGCAACCCAAGCTTCAGATTCTTGGTGTTACCATCATTGTTGACCTAGAGGGACTGAGTGTCAGACAAGTCAGCCATTTAACACCTACAATAGCTAGCCAGATCGTCAGCTTGATGGGGGTAATTGTCATTTTTGAGATTTAGTTTGACTAAAGCAACTAAGGTATTGCCATCAGATGTATCCATCAACAGAAATTCAAGCAAGTCTCCTCTCAAATGCCTATACACCTAGACCCACTATGGAACAAACACACAAAATAGCGAAGTGATAGCCCAATCCTTTGAAATATCTAATGCAAATATCTTATTTGAAGATTGTGAAATTTTCCTTAACATATATCTGGAAGAGCTTATTTTGGAAATCTTTAGAAACTCTATCTAGTGACTTTTCATGAAAAATAAGACTAATTTTATTCTAATTACAATTTTTTTAAAACCTTAACAATTTTTAGACTATTTGTATTGTTAAACTTAAATATACATTCTTAACACTGCTGTCCAGTTTACTTGTTTTGTATTACATTTGTTCAAACATTTGCATTTATTCACACCCATTGATAGTGTCAAAAAATAATATGTTTTGATAAATTATTATTTTTACATGCACTTTTGAAAGCTAGCCAGGAAATAAATAGCTTTTCTAAATGGAATTTTTCAATATTTTTTTAACACTGGACCCCAATATCTCCATTAACTTACTTTTCAAATATATGCAAAATAAAACTTACTACTGGCAACTTTTTCTTTACAGGTTTCATTTCCACTTTTAATGCATGGATTACACATAATAAATTATAACTGGTTCCTGAATACCTTCTTCTACATCTTCAAGCAATTCATCCCCGGTGCGGCTTGGGATCGAATGTACTTCCATGGCTATGACATGTCCTCCCTACACAAACATATTGACCCTGCATATCTGCCGCCTGAATATGGAGGCACCTGCCGACATGTGATATCCACAGAAGAGTGGCTTCGGAAAATTAACATGTACAAAGATGACTTTATGGTACAAGAACTGAGGGATTTAGGGTTTACGGTTGAAGTCTGATTATCCATGCCTGGTCAGGATATTGAAAGACAATTCCTTCATTTAGTCAACTGACTTAACACTGAAGTGATATTTTAGCTGTGAACAACATATCAAATTATTTTTTACAGACATTATTTATATAGAAGAGGGTTTGATTTCTTTTCACTGATTAACACTTATTAATTCAATGTAGGAATTCAATCTTGCATTATTCGGATAAGCTCTGTGTATATTATTTATGTAATTCAAAATTTCACTTCAGTCTTGTGTCAGTTTGTGTTTTTAAAAATAAATTGATTGTATTATCTAATTTTGATACAATTAAATCTTATACTATATACATTTGCTACGAACATGTGACTATTTTTAGTTACCTTTGTATAGAAGCTTTAACTATGACAATATAATATTTTTGAAGAAATATATTATTTATTAGCAAGTAATATTATGTAAATACCTCATTTTGTATAAACTTTGTGTTGTTTTATTTCTTAAATTATTTATTGTACCTCAAACCAACAATATCCACTAATTATAAACTGGTTCTACAAGACAAATGTTAGATAATTAGTAAGAATTATTTTCTAAATAATTGTGGATATGGCATATCCTCCTAACAACAACATAAACTCTGCATATTTGCTGCCTGAATATGGAGGCACCGGTCTACATGTGATATCCCCACAATAGTGGCTTCGTAAAGTTAACAATGAAAATGACTTTGTGGTGACTAAGGGATTCTGGGTTTATTGTCGAAGTCTACCAACCATATCTGGTTGGGTCCGGCATCTGCTGGCTGAAAAGAAAAAAAATTGCCACTAAATTCTCGCTATCTAATTGTCACAGCTTTAAAAACATAGCCACAGAAATATTTAATGCGAAAACTAACGTGTTGACTATTATTTTGCTCACATGTTAACGCATACTGAAATCATTATTGCTGAACAATGATTTAAGTTGCCAGATCATAACTCTATACGGTGAATTCAATACACAAACATTTCTTGTAGTATCACAAGACTCATTTTTATACTGCCTAATTTGTAATGTTTTTCACACTTAAATTAAATATTTTTATCTTCTAAGAGATGTCCGTGAGTAGTTCATTAACAGACCTTATTTCTGATTATTTAATTATGTAAAGAAATTTCGTACATTACTCTCTCCATTAGTATTCTCGGAGTTCCTTTGTGAAAGTAAAGGTATTGGAAAGAATGATTTAATAACTCCAGTGTATCTTGCATATTAGTAAACGTCAGAATTCCCTAAAATGATTTAATGTCATAAAATGCATAACAATATGAGTTCTCTTGCTGTTTTGTTGATTTTTTTTTATTTACTCCATGAGACATTAAAAGTTCATGAGTTTAAAACTACTTTCTTTTTAAGCTTTATTTGACACATTCTTTTAATTACATATTTATTCTGTGTTTTAGAACGTTTCTCGGTCATCGATGACAAAAACATCGAAAACTCAATAATTTATAGATTAGGATCATTATTAGTTGAAGAGACTAACCAGGTAGGTAAAAAAATATATTATAATTGTTAATTAGTAAAATGACTATATATAAATGTGTCATTATAATTTACAAATAATAAACTCCTAATTATTTTTTATCTGTGTTTTTGCAGTTGAAAGAACGCTACATTATGTTTGATCCGCGGGTAACGCCAATGAAGAGTAACAATATAATATAATTTGTTAATATATTATATTAACAAATTCTTTATTATGTAACACCAGATCTAGTTAGTCTATGACGTAAGTAAGCTTTTCAAAGTAACTGGTTTCTTACAAATTATTTTAATATGCATAATATTACAGATTACATAATATTACTGAGTACAGATAGTTGTATGTTACGGATATAATACGGATGGTGTATTAAATAAACTATGTT
Organism: Battus philenor; assembly: GCF_028537555.1. Classification (NCBI taxonomy): domain Eukaryota; kingdom Metazoa; phylum Arthropoda; class Insecta; order Lepidoptera; family Papilionidae; genus Battus; species Battus philenor. The sequence continues at coordinate 11,300,770 of NW_027181684.1, forward strand.
GCTTAATAAGAGTTATCCTTAATTCCCATTTTGTCATTAAAAAAATAATTTATTCAATAATGTTTTAAGTCTGGACAAATTCATAAATCGATTTGTTGAATAAAATTTGGAAACATAAAACATAAACATAAACTCTTAAACAAAATTTTATTTAATTCAAAAGAATTTAAATTTTAATTTCAAAACATTTATTTAAATTTATATCTACCAAAACTGGACGTCAAACAGAGTACGTGTACCGGATTCGTCAAGCCAAGCCCTAAAATTACAAGCGCCATTTTGTGACCAACCAACAACTTGACGAATCGGTTACCAGGGCATCATATATTCAAGTGATCTACTATGGACTCTTTCCCTATGTGTTGAAAAGAATAAGAACGATAGTTACTACTCATTTTAAATATAACAACTCAAGTGAAAAAAATCTGTTGTAACATATAATTAAAATGTACCCAAAGCGCCCAACGATAGGTACCAAATTGATTTGAAAGTGTTAGTTTAATTTGTATCTACTTTATGGTATTAAATAATAAAAATAATCAATCCGATTGATTATTATGAAGCGAAAGCAAACCTGTGCCTGACGAATTAATTTTAATTTAACTTTAGGTTGTTAGAGTGTTTAAAATGCAAATGTCCTGTTTATTATTAGACTTACGTGAACATTATACTACTACTAACCAAAGACTTGCTTGATCACTAACACATCATCTACACAAACAAACCAACCACCATTCTCGGTTTTTCGGAAGACTCGCGAGGAGAGATCGACGTCAATCGAAACCTAACGAACAAAATACCAGGATATCATAACGGACTAAGGAGTGTACAGCGGACTCATAATAAACCAAGTCGCTTTGTTACTTACTGTTAACTAATATTTTATATATAAACATTAGCTTTAAATTTTTCTATCCAAATAAAATTTTAGAATGTTTTTTACCAATTTATACTTTAATTTATATATTTACGATGTAACCTTGCGATTTATATATGTAACATCTTCAAATATGGGTTTAAACGTTTTTTCCTTGTAATAACAAAAATATAATTTTAATTAACTCGTCTATCTATATAATTTTCATGTTTGATAATAAAGATCACGCGTAATTTAAATATAGTATAAAATACTTGTTATTATAATAACTGCCATCTATAAATGCAACACACATTTCACTTTTTGAGTCATTGGTTATAAACACTTTTTATTTAAAATGTATATGATTTCATAGTATATACGCTAAAATAAAACAAGATTTACTTAATGTTGTTTTTAATTATGCGCTACATACCATCCAATATCCAAAGGCCTTTCTGATATGTTATATAATTATTACATAGTGTGTGGTACGACGTCTAATGCTAACAATTATATTTTAATTGAATATTCATTGTCTGAAATAGTATGTCCTAGGTATATTGAGCTAATGTGCACCCAAGGGCCTTTTGAATATTCTACTGTGATGTTTTCTAAACAATTCTTCCTCGATTTGTGTTATCATGGCTTCAGATTCTATGTCGTTTAAATTTTCGTCTTTGAAGGCTGGCCGATTTTCAAAAGGATCATCAAAATCTACATAGTCCATGATGTTTTGAAATTCACTATTATAATGAAAATTATATTTACGCGGTCCGTTTTTCATGTGATTCGGAATATCTTTAGTTCCATGAATCACTAATTTTAATGATTCTATTTCACCATAGTTTTCCTCGTTCGACTGAAAAAAAATTAAGAATAATGTTTATAGTTTTATAAAAAATTATTAATAATCTTATGTGAAAAATTAAATTAAATTATAATATATTTTTTTAGGAATGAAGAACCAAAGGGTCGGGTAATCTTTCTGCCAAAGCTATTTTTTACTTTTTCCAATATTTATTGGTAATATTGATCTATCACTTGCTTCCTAACTTTTAATTTTTTTATAAAAAGAATACCGAAGATTGTTTTTTTTTGTGTATGACAAAGTAACGGAGCCAGTACGCTTAATATGTCAAATGCAGCGTTTTGCACCACCTTAACCGAGTTAGTTACCTTATCTTCAATAATGACGTGCCAAACGCCGTAGGGATTCTCTCCCCATGTGGCTACCGAAGTGAACGGCCAGTTGACGAAGCCGGCTGTAGAAGTGTCCCTCGGCCGAGCACTAAGAACCTGCACCTTTGTACCTTTGACGACATGTGACATTGTCAAAATATATTCTATATGTTAAAAAACAAAAAATCTTGTAACTTATGTGTAAATAGTTTGTTTATAAGTGTATTAAAGATAAACAACATCAATTGGTTTGTTTGTTGGTGGTTGTTATGTAAATAATTAAAGAAATGGCGTACATGCTTTTGGCAATATTACTAGGTTATCATAAACTCCTAAGATTTACCTTGAGGTGACACAACATAAATTTGTAAAGCGCCGCGTCGATTGTATTTTGCTGTTACATATAACTCCACATGTTCAATGAAGTTCACATCGCAGTCTCTTACGTACACATCTAAATCAAAAGCTTTCTGTGAAGAAACGCTTCGTTGCATTTTTAATCTGTAACAATAATAAGTAAAGTCAAAAGTAATAATTTAAACTTAAAATTGTTTTTAGACAAAAGCAATTAAAAACGACAACAATATGTACGTACAAAGTCTACGTTAGCCAAACCGAGGTTTGAAGTAAGGTATTTTAAATTTTTGTGGTTAACTTTGTATTATTAGTTACTTTAAAAACTACTAAACTATTTTCAAAACAAGTTGTACTCTCTCCTTCTTCTCCGTAGCTGTCATTAGACAGACGTCTGTCAGATGTCGAACGATCATCGCGCAACATATTGCGCGACGAAAACACCAGGGAATCATACTTACGGTAGAGCTTCAATGTGACAAACTGTTTTTTTCGGAACAGTTGTCCAGTTGAGCGCCGTTTTCACAAGTACATCTGCATTCAGTAGGCCAAAACCGAAGCGTATGTCGAAACGTAGTCCCGCGCTAAAAATAGACGAATTGCTAAGAAATTTATTTAAATTTTAAAATACAGTTAATTTAATTAAGCTTACAAAAATAGACGAAATTAAATTAACATTATTATTACGTTATGACATAATTAAGTAACATACCCATTAATTTGCCATCCCGGATTATGAGACAGTGGAGAATATTCAGAAGTCCATACAATAAGATGTTGAATATCCCGCCAAGTTAAATTCGGACTGTAAATAATTTTGTATTACTTTTTCTAACGAAATTGTTAAAGCGACTTTTGTAAGGGTAAAAAGAAACAATATTTGACCTATCTGTTTACTTTGTATCTTTATTACGATTTAATATTTTATTAGATTGCAGAAGCAATAATATATATGTGTCTAAATAGTTTTAAATGTCGAAGATAGGAATAATAATATATCAAATATACTAACTTAGCCTGCAAAACGAGAGCTATAATCCCAGCGGCTAACGGGGCCGCGGCTGATGTTCCAGTATGTTTCAGTGTGCAAGAATCATTAGTGTCGGTTGTTGCCTAAAAATGTAACAGAAATCATTAGACCCGAAGGTACATAGAATTTATCTCTAAGTGTATATATAGATAAAGAAAGATAGTCTTTGCATACATTTTTTGGCTATCAGAATTTTTTATGTATTTTTTACGAGGTTAATTAATATTTAAAAAATACCTACAATTTTCTGGTCCTTGTAAGCGCCCGAAGAGTATGCAGTCGCTAAAGTAGACGAACAGATTTCCCCGTACCAAGGGAACATACCGTGTTGGGAGGCGCTGCCGATCGAAATAGTATAAATACTCGATGAATATCTGAAATAACATGAGAGAGTGATGATGTTGTTAGTATCGTCTTTAAAGCAGATCATTAATTCCGGTTACCCATCACAGTTGCAGTTGTCATTGTGTCCGCCGCCGTTACCGTTGGCCCAAACGTAAATAGATCCTTTTCCATCACGGCCCTGTAAGTACATCAAGTAATGTTTTCTTTTTTTATTTTCATCAAGAGGTTGATCTAAAAAAAATATTGAAAATAATCGATTGTATTTTAGAACCTTTGTTACTCCACGTTTTAGAGCCTCAGTTGCGAGTCTTCCTGGACCTTCTACAGTGCGGCCGTCGTCATTGGGACCCCATGAAGCGCTGTAAATATCCACTTTATCCCACGCATATCCTGAAAGTGTTAAGCAAAACAATATGTTGCCATAACGCCATCTAGTGAGTTCAACACTTTCGGCGTAATTTATAAGCTATAAACATAATCCCCTGCTCAAAGGCTTATAATATTTTTCATAGTATTAGATCGATTATAGAATCATATAGATTCCACTAGTCCTTACTCCTGAATTTGGAAAAGTTGTTAAAGTGAATGGAATAAAAACACCTATACCTTCGGTAGATGTCGCTTTTAAGTAAAATATGAATCGACAAGTTAAATAGGTAAACCAAATTACAAATCTAGAAAAAATCGGTAATCGTTTAAATTCGACACGGTGATTCAAAAATGTCAGTACACTTTTTAATATTTAATTGTAATCCTTTTCTCAATCAAATATTTCTAAGGTTGTAGAGGGCATGACTACCTCTAGAACACTTATGGCCGTTATGAATTCACGCGCGTCTTGTCAATTTTATACAAATCTATTTAAATTACAGAGTTTAAAGTGTGCACCGAAAAACTCAGACTTCAGACATCAGTCAGTTATGCTTAGTGATTCTATCGCTTTATAAAAAATAATCCAATTTTCATTCGACGCCAAACCATAATTGAAAAATTGAGCAGAGCAAGCAAGCACTTAAAAATAGCGATTGCACAACCGGGCGATCAAATGTACCAGGCATCTATAAATGGTAATACGTGATCTTGAACTGGTAAAACGTCACCACCAACCAATTTGTTTTTTGAGGAGGGGAGAAAGAAGAATAACGACACTAACTGACTTGACTGACTGACCGAGCCGGTCCGCGCATGCCATTTCGTGCTCAACATGGCGATCAAATGTACTAGGGTAACATAAAAATGAGAAATATTAACTTTTGTTACCTATCGCCTCGCCTTCTATGCGATCGGTTATTCGTCCGTCGAGCATTCTAACTCCGCCCACTCTCGCACCAAATGCCACACCCACTCCGCATTTGCCATTATTAGCGGTCATTGCTATCTAAAAAGTTAGTTATTAAATTTCTTTTTTTTTCCGCTATTATTTTATAAGTCACTTATTATGTAAAATTAACATACTTCCCCTGCACATCGAGTTCCATGGGAGTTGCGATTATTTTCCACGTTTCTGGGATAAGGGTCAGCATCGTGGTCATTACAGTCCCAACTAATTTCTGGATCCTTAATAAAAATATAATTCTCTGTGCAGATAAATATAAAAAGCTATGTATGTGAAGAATATGACTAACGGGATTTACGTTTATTCATTCAACTAATCAAAAGGGGGAGGGGCCATTTCGTGAACTTCGCGTGGCCGACGGTACCGGTGCGACGTTTCGGCCGCCAAGTAACCAGGAGTGCAGAAATGACAAACATGCTTATTTTGTGGTGCGACCGCTGGCATCGCGTGACTCACTGATGTTTTAGATAATTTATACATAATAACAACAAATATAAATAATATAATGTTGTATATACAAAAAAAAATATTTTATAATTATGTCAGTCAAGGGTTTAAGAATAAATGATGAGTGTAAAACTCATTTATTATAATAATTAACACTTGAGATTCATTTGTTTAATAGATTTACTAAAAACTAACCAATATTGCATTACATTTAAAATAAATTGAAAATATTTTACTCAAAATCAAATAGGTATTTATTTATTCCAACGACTGCGCCGAGGCGCCTATGAGACCATTCGTGCTTAGTTACTGTAAAAAGGTTGCCTTCGGCGCTTTGTAGCTCATAAGTTAGTTATTATTTATTGTAAATAACATTAAATGGCACAAACGAAAAAATGGACAATTTTAATAATTTTCTGACAGTTATTCTGAGAATTTTTGGTATCTAAATCCATCAGTACATCATATTCATTAATTTTTAGTGCCACAGAGTAAACAGCGAAAATGAAAGAAAGAAAATTTATTTTTGTTTGTTTGTTTGAAGAGGAAGAGAGGAAGGAGGGAGGACACGGTTTTTACTAAAACTTCCAAAGAGAACGACGATTGTACTAGGGAAATATGAAATTTACGTAGTTCTCGCGCAGGTCGGTGTGATTGTATTCGACGCCATCGTCTAAAACGGACACTCGCACGCCGTGTCCGTTCACTCCCATCTCGTATACGGGCAGTACATTAAGATCCAATCGAGGCAGTTCTTGGTCTGTTCTGGTGTCTTGCTAAATAAAAGATAATTATCTCAAATTATTTTCTACAACACTTGAAAGATATGGAATTTTTATCCGTGCAAAACTAGCGTGTAATTTAATGGAGTAGTAAAATGTAATTGAATCAAAAATTTTGTACAAGCATACCAGGTACCACTGATAGCCCCAAAGCTCATCATTAAATAAATTTTCGTTGGTAATAAATTCTTTTTTTTCTTTCTTATCAAATAGTGATGGCACGTCATTTTCTACTCGTTTGATTCTTTGTAACTCTTTGTCCGAATCTATAAAAGGATAGCGTTTTACTCGACTCTTGATAAATAATTGCTCTGCCCACCGTACCTAAAATAATAAATAACGGAATAAAAAAAATTAAATATTAATTTTAAAGTATACAAATAATTTAATTATATTAAATTTTATTTTATATTATAATTTTTATCGACCTATCATTTTTTGTCTGTGTAATATATATATATATCAATTTTAAAAGTAGGTCAACTTAAACACGCAAGCAACCTTTTAAATAAAGCGAGCGTAAAAAAGTACATTGACACTTGGAGCATGAACACCACGTGTAGCGCGGCCAGCGCGAACTAGGGACGCATAGCAACAGAGAGCTACAGTACTCACCCTACTGTCATTGTTCAGCATCGTTGTGTGCTCTGTGGGTGTACGGCGCTGTTTGTTGTGTTCGTACGCGCGAAACGTGTATGTATTCGGGAATCCTAGTACCTGCGGAAGAAATATTTTGCGCCTAGTTGAAGTGATGATTGATGTATGGCGGCTACTGACTTAGTTCTAATGCAGTGAAATGGGGAAAATGAAAAAATACTATTATATATCTAAATTGTATTTTATGAACAACACTCGTCAAGGAATTGAGCATTAAATAAGTTAAAACATTGGTTTAATCGGCTTGTTATTGGCTTAAAACAAATTTTCATCGATTGTGTCATTGTCAATAAATAATAAAACAATTTATTTGTAATATGTTAATTATCTTTAATTATTATTTATATTAACACTGGTGATGTAACAGGCATAATTTGCGGTACATTTTATGACCACTTACGTAAAAAAATGGGCATTTAAAACACGCTGTGGGCGCCTGGCCTCTTTGGTTTTTGACATGACTTTTGTTAAGTCAGTTCGTTTTTACTTATGATAATTTATGTTTTATGATAATTTGTGTTTGCTAAAAATAAAGTAGATTCCTAATATCTGACTTTTGATAAGGAATCCAAAACGCAATACGAAGCTTGCGTTTATCATATAAAATTTTCATTTGAACCAGAACTTAAAACAAATATTGGACATTAAACGGAATCTTTTATTTAAATTACGATATTTAAGTTTTATTTTACTCGTTTTTTATTAAACATTATGTTTCAAAAATATTGTCTAACGAGAGCGAAGTCATTGCTCATTTTGACTTTAATTTATATCATACCGGTAAAGCAAGATAAAGTGATTATAGTACAAAAAAGTAAACGAGAATAAGCAAAAGTTTATTGAAACGTTAAGACATCATTTTGTGGATTTTCACAGATGTGGCATTTGCGGATTCCGCGGGTTCGAGCCGGCAGGGCGTAGAGGGCGCCTAACCTGTCCTCTTTCATACTTATACTACTTTTATATACTACAATTTCACCGGAATGAAAAACCGCCAAACTTTTAAAACGCTTCGTGGAGTTATTAGAGTTATAGGCACCCACGGAGTTCGTTTAGTTGGTTATTTGGGAGTCCGTCATGTACTTAGGTTGATTATGGCGAGCTCCGCTTAGGTTTATCACGCGAAACACGTGTATCTCAGTGTTCGATGGGTTTGGCGAACCTTCCACTAGCCATAATTCTTGATTATAAGAACAAATATAAATAAATAATCGTTTAGCAAAATGTCAATCGATAACTGTTTACTTATCATTTGCAATTAAATTTAATTACATCTAAGCGAGTTTAACTTAGGTATAGAACTTAAAAGAGCTATGTATAAACTTAAGCGTTAAAGTTTTTGGTGGCAGCATTGCTAGAAAAAACCAACCAATCACAAAGATGTGGTGCACAAAATGGCGCACGCTGGTCTGCAAAACACAAGATACTCTGGAAGATACGTTTGTACTAGGGCATCATAGGTAGAGGGACGTAAGTTGTAAGACATGTACACACATGACGCACACATGACGCAACGGATTGGTATGCCTGACATATGTGTCACGTACAATAACGCCATCATACACGCAAAGAATATTTATATTATTTATTATTTTAAGTGTTAGTTTTTGCAAATCGGTTTAATAATATGATATAATAAATATTAAATTGATTTATTTTATTAATATTGACTAGTTTCATTGATCTAGTTTTATTATAAAGTATGGTTGACAAAAGAATTATCTTAGACAATTTTGAAAACCTACTATGGTAGGTGTGGAATATAAACAACAACAACACATGTAGAGGAGACGCGACACGTGTGTCAAACATTTGTTGAGCCCATGTGAGTTTTCACAGACACGTATGTACTGGGAGAACAGGAATCTAGAGGAAGTCGGTATATTCACACGCATCGTATGTTATATATATACTGGGGTAAGTTTGTAGAAAAGGGTGCATTGAGCGGCGGTCACTGACGCGTGCGAATAGGGATCATTTTAGAATGAATTCGCCGTTAACACGGACACTAAGTTTTAAGTAATTATTATTTGTGAAAAAAAAAAGAAACTCCAAGGATAGATAATAGACAATAGTTATTTTTAATATGTAGTAACTCAAATTTTGGAAACGCTTTTTCTTATTATATTATTATTACGTTATTTTTATTATTTTTTAGTTTGTTTATTATTTTTGTAACTATTAATTCTTCATTCTTTGTCCTGTATAGCTAATTAGCTTTAATTGTAGATTACTTTCTAACAACATTAATTTATAGGTAACCAATAAAAAATCGCTCCCATACTATCCGTTTAAATGACGGTCTGTCCAAAAATTTACTCACTCTAATTGCAGAGATGCTTAAACGACATGTTATGAACTACCTTCGTTGCTACGAATGTAGAGAGGTTCTCTATCTTAACCGAAATAAAAAAAATTGTTGTGCAAAGTAAAAAGAATGATTGTTCTAGACTAAATGCTTGTATTAATAAAGTTACATTTCTGTTTATACACCTGCTGGAATAATATCATGAAGGTTTCCAACAGATGCGAGTTATAGGCGTGTTGCACTTTAGTCGTTGCAGCGAAATCCATCGTCTGTCTGTTAATGTCATTATTTTAAAGGTATATAAATAGCCATGTAATATCTTGTGGCTCGCAGACCACCTGTTTACGCGAGCTCTATTTCGATGAAGCTGCACAAAGCCGAAGCCGGCTACCAGCATAACGTCATTATTTTTTTTTTTCAATCAATACAGACATTTCGTATCGAGCAGCCATGCGGTTTACTTCACATAATAATATTTCACTTGTATGAAAATAATCACAATATTATTCAGGGTGATTGGCGATAGGTGTGAATATAGTAAGGCTCTAATGGGGTGAATATTTAGTTTATTTCCTGTCATATAATATAAGGTAAACCTTATAAGTCAATGGTTTTAGAGATAAATAAAAACATAACAAAAAGCGTTTTTAAAAAACTGAATTACTAGCTAATCTTTGACACGTATAATCAATTATCCTGCGCCATCCTATTTAGATATATTAATTTAAAATAAGTAGTTTGTTTTACGAAGAATAAGTTGAATTATATCAAAACGAGTCAAATGAACTTGCTTCTATCATGAAACATTGAAAACACCTAAAATCAAGAATTATCGCAAATTGTAGATGGCGCTGTCATTCATAATTTGACATTAATTTCTAATAAGAAATTTGTTCAATATTAAAAAATATTATCGTAATTTTTTTGGTTTAAAATTTTAAAGAAAGCAACTTAAAGGCAAAAAGCGACGTTCGCCTCATTATACGTAATTATAACAGTTTTGTTCAGTATTAAGTAATTTAGCTACCAATAACTTTTTCGTTACCCTGCCATCTAACGAAATAAAGTAACAACAATCTAGGTTGATTTCTATAGTTATTGCCTAGATGTCTCTGAAGCCTCATTGGCGTCTAGCCAACATGAATGTTTTTTTATATATTTATAAATACAGTACTTGTAGTAAATAACTTTATATAGTAATGTAGAAACAGAGATCAGTTGATTTAACGGTAATCAGAGCATTTAGATAAACAACGTATATTTTAAATATTTTTAAGAAACTAATAAAGAAATTCACCACGTCAATTATATAAGAATTGGGGTTTTTGTGGATGTTTTTCCAAACGAAGTGACAGTTGTAATTTTTTCATACAGTATCAAAACTTAAAGGAACATTTAATAATGATAATATTTCACATTTTAATGAGTATTATATGAATTACTTTATTATTTATTAACATGAAGTCGTAAGAGCTTACCTTACGACTTGATAAGAGCTAACCAGCTACTACGAGACCATTTTATAACTTTTCGTTGTCACTTTTTAAAATATGAAATTAACTTTTTCTATTAGTCAATGAGACTAAAGTAATTTTCTTTCTAGCTTCTGGCGTTGTTATCTCACACATATATGAAAAGTATAAAACTGTGTAAATACACTTAATTTATATTGTAAACTTTATTGATGTCATTTTTATTATGAATGATTTTTTTAAAGACAGTTACTTTTTTACTTGGTATTTTTACTGTCAATCTAGTAACAGCCCGACTTACTTATGCACAAACTGATTACCAAAGATATGAATTGACCTAAACGCGGTCTGAATTCAAACCTCATATGTATTGTTCTAAATTAAATTTATGTCATATAGAATCTTTGTTATGAAGGAGCAGTAGTGATATTTACATTTTACTGTTCATGAATACGAAAGTTTACATATATTTTGGTGACATTATCTTCGAGAAATACATTTCCAAATTTAGAATATTAATAATTAATAAATATTTTTGTAAAGACTTAATTATTCTAAAATCAATATACCAAACAAACTTTCTTTTGAAACACTACCAAATGTTGCTAGTGTGAATAAGTGCTTTTCTCTCTGAGGTTTATGCGAGCCTATTACGACTCAAAAGTTTTCACGAATTTACGTCAAATGACTTCTCCTGTTCTCTGTTATCCTGGTATTTTATTTACATCGTCCGTCATCTTTACTTTGTGGTGGTCAAGTTACAAACAGAGTAAAATTTCTAACACACTTATTTATTATTTAAATGTCATCTTAAATGTGATAATTATTAATAACTTTTTTTATTAAGAAGCGTGTATTAGTTAGTTAATTATTTATTTACTCTAGGATGACACGACATACATAAACAAATACAATAAGAACATTTTTACAATTCACACTGCATGTTCCGCAATTATTGGAGACTGCAAACCGATATATATCAAACCATATAAAGAAAAGAATTCAAATTCGTAAAGTACATGTAATTTATTATACACATTATATATGAATAAGTAAATACTTATGTTTATTATAATAAAAATGTAAACATTTCAAATACTCTTTCAATATATTCTTAATGTACAGAGCAGTTTTACGACACATTTGGCCTTACAATTACAATTCCTCGTAGATACGGCCCCGCCCAACGTACAAGTGGACGCCGTTCACAGAGGACGCCGTAAGCTGTAACGTAACACGCTGAAAATAAACTCTTTCAGAGTTCTGTCTGCCTGGTATAAGCGACGCTGAAACTACCGTTAGCGCCGCCTGAAATTTTGGCATAATTTTTTTTATCGAGCGTGTGCGGAAAGCACATTTTTTTTTATAAAAATTCAATTCACTTGAATTGATCATTATTGTATTGATCGTGATTATAAATTTGAGAGGATTTTATTATAACGGAATACCGTTAAAACAAATTTAAGTTACTTCCTTGATAAAAATCTTTCTTAAATCTTGATTTCCATTACACTAGTCTGGGATCAGAGATAGTTAGTATCTCTGAGCTAACTAGAGTGACGTAAATCAAGTTAGGCGTGAAGTAAATTTAGTTTTGAAAGCAAAGCGTAGGAGTTGCTAAGTCACTTACTTGTCTTGTTAGAAGAAAAACAATTTATTTTTATCTACTTTAATGGCTGAACCATATTAAAACAATATTAAAAACTATATATGTAATACGAATTTTAGTGTAGGAAGTTCAGGGAAATATAGTCTTGCTTTTGAGATTCGTGACTACTACTGTCCTAATGGCTGCGTCTATAATATGAGTAGTCTCTATGTCAAGGTCGCTTTAGGTGATTTCCCAGAGTCTACACAAACATTTGGTTATTTCCCTGTTTGGTTCAATGTCCTCGCGGCCTTTCTTTCTATTCTTTTTGCGCATAGGATTCATTATCATTATTTCAGTTGTAGCATGTTCACTACAGGACTTGACATTTCCAATAGAACCGGTTGGAAGCGTTCTTTATGCAGTGTTTTCTTACAACGTTAACATGGCATATGTGCATCTTGTGGGTGGATATCCGATCATAGGCTCCAACGGCTAATCGTTCTGGTTTATTATCAGGATCAAAAATTATCTGGGCTATATTTTCATAAAACGTACTCAGTAAACTTCTTCGACAACTCTTAGTAATCTATGTTTATTCTGTTGACCACTAACAAGCCACTAACTTTTAAATGTATTTACGATAAGATTTGTGTCATAACTGTATATTAATGTCGCGGGATGCAGTATAAGTTACCGCGTATTTCGGCAACCATTAAACAAGAAAATGGCATAGCTCTCTCCAACCCTTATTATAGTTAGACTAAGATATATAGCAAACGTAACACAACTAATTAGTAAGTTAAAGTGGCAGTAGGCGCACTATAGCGCGCTGCACAGATGTCCTGGGACTTTAAGGTTTTTTAACTGCCCCCTTTTAAGGTTATCTCTTTCCCCCTGTCATCTTTTAGGATAGGGATTTTATTTTACAATGATTTTTTCATTATGAGTTTTTATTCGCGTTCTTCCTATCTCGTCCGTCACAATTTCTGTTACTATATCTTCTTTCATTCATCATATATTCTACTGTTCTGAGGCTTTAGAGTTAGAATTCAGACAACGAACTGGCAATCGCAGCGTAGTACATACATCCATATGGTGGATGGACGATCGTAGTAAGGACGTCATTGGACTCATGCAGGAGGCTTCTATTTAGTTCACGGACCCTTCCGCTCCGTGAACTCTGTATCGATGAAGCTGTAAAAGCTTTAGGACTAACAGCATTAACATCTCCTAGTAGGAATCTATACGTGATTCCTATGTGAAGTGGTTATGCTGCAGGCGAACGGTATAGCTTCGTTAGTGCAGTTTATTAATATTTGATAGAAGTGTATAAATAGTGCTCTTTTCAATGTTTCTCAACTTTCTTTGGTATCCCATAAACCTATAAAAATATTTTAAAACCAGGTTTATAACCAATGCAAGGCATAGATCTTCATCAGGGATGTTTTTCATTAACCCGCAATTTTGTGGGGACAGGGTTTTTTCACAATTCAATATATTTTTCTTACCACTATTTATATATTTTTACTCTGTTTTTCTCCGTTATAATCTCAGTCATGCATTTCTCTATTTTTCTTTACAATTACTTACATTCCTCTGGCTTACTACTCTTCTTCTACACATCACCTTTCTTTATTGTCCATCGCTCCCAAAATATCACAGTAGGTTTCCTTTTATATCACAGAATAATTTAATTCTTGTCATTGGTTATATACATTCTATTTATCTAAATAATTACATTCTTACACAATTTGTTAGTTATAATATATACCCGACTCTACTACTTATTATTGTTCTATATTATAACCTGTACCTCTTTGCTGAATTATAGAAAGGAAAGAGGCGATGTTTCCTACATCAATCCTTTCTCCCACTTCGATGTCCATTTCATCAGAGATTGCAACCATGACTGGCCTAGCGCTGCCCGCCTTCACCGACGTCCCGTTACTTTATCAACGACATGCAAATGAAATCATTTAAAATTTCATTAATAAGCTCGTTGGTGTTGCTGGAATTCGAACCTAGGAATTGCTTCAATCTCAGACCACGGATACAAGTTTCTTTGGAAAAGAAATAACATACATAATCAATCACGCCTAACTGAACCGAGCGCGAACGTGACGGAGCGACAAACCGTTTCGACAAATTGAAACGAATAACCTGTCTAATTCGACATCTGTCTCCATTATTTGTTACGCAGTACTAGCCTTTCGCAGTGACGTCACTCGCGTTGTATGTACAAGTTTATTGAAGGAGATTAATTCTTTTTTCCTTCGATAATTATTTCGTCCTTTGACTTAACGTTACTGGCATTTAAATACAATTCCAAGTAATAAAACGAGATAGGAAAATCGCCGATTTATGTAAAGCCGAATCTGTTTTATCATCATTTCGGCCGTAAGATGTCCACTGCTAGACTAGCTAGGCCTTTTTCTTAGATTTGCAAAAAGACCGGTTGCTTCTTCGTTTCAACGTTTTCCGACGACCTTAATAAAAAACGAATTTAACATGTCATCTGTAATGATAAGGGAAAACCTAAATTATTCTGTTTAGATTTATTTTTACTTTTGTTTTATAAGTTTTGTTTCCAGCAACACCGGTGTTTTATCGGCTTGGTAATTATTAATTTAGGCTTAATATTAAAACTCATAAATGTTTAGTTAATTAATTGTAAACAGCGCCATCTATTATCAAGATAAACCTCTACGGACAATTCTCGCTGAAGTGAAAATTTAAATACGACATAATATGTTTTTACTTGTAATAAATCCTTAATAAAATGGTTTTATCAGTTCTCTTAATTAACATTGGCTAGGCGTTAACTTTAGTATTATCATATTTATTATATATTACCGACAAAAAAATAGAAAATGTTCGAATCGAATTTTTTTTGTCAACAAAAATGTGACTAAATTTGACCTGATGTCGACTAATTTAAATGACTTGAAAGGTTGTCAGGAAAATTTTTCATCGATATTCAATCATATATGTGAGAAAATCAAAATCGGCCGGTTTCCACCTCTACCTGAAGTCTTTTTAATTAATATCAATACAATCGACGATCTCTCCTTTCTTTCTTTAACTGCAACATAGTTATTTCTATAAACTTAGATAATAAACAATCCAATATCCCCATAAACAGTTACAAACTATTTCGTTACACATAGACAAAGAGATGCACAGAGGATGTCCATCCCTTTGGACTGGACTATCCTCACATTATGAGTCACATTGTTTACATAAAATAATAATGTTGGTGCATTCGGTAGGAGAGTGATCAGGCTGTGTCATATTAAACTAATTATAACTGTAACCAACATGTAGTGAACATGTAGTAGTGCTACCGGAACCGCCGTGCCATGCCTTAGGAAAACGCGGCGAGGGGGTCGGAAACAAAGAGCAATAGCGGCTGGCGAACTTACGGAACGGAGCGGCAGATACTATTCGGTACAGCGGTTACGGTCATGTTGTAGTACTCTTGTGTTTGGATCAATGGTACTACAGTCGAGAGGCCGAATTTTTAATTTTAATTTTACATCTACAGTACACAAATAATTATTAAACTGAACCAACGTAGGTAACGAATGTTATTTTTCACAAGATTATTTTTGTCCAGAATGACAGCTGAAATTTAATTATCTGTATAGTGACGAAAGTTGACGTTTGTAGATAGAGATAGGAGGTGATAAGGCGGCCAATATACTGGCAACACTTATCAATAGATGGACACTCGAAACAGGACGGCGTCAGAGCTTTGATTTGAAGATATCTCGTATGGCCACTCTACGCGGCCGCTGCGTATTGACATTCAAGTGCTTTTGAGGGGTTTCGGAAATGACGTTTATCATTTGGTGGCACGAAAATAGTTCCCTTATAAAGGATGTCTCGTGGCAGATTAATGTTTTCAAACTTAAATGAAGTGTTTAAAATTTGATATTTTATTTTAACAAAAGCATTAAACGATAGAATAGAAATTCGGATTTAATCCTTTTAAAGAATATGTCATCCAAATGTCCTCCGTCGAATTGTTTACCTTGTTCAAAAATGAACCTTGATTTTCTGCGCCTCACACTGTAGTAAACTTAAATTGAAGTGATTTCTCATCGAATATTTTCTTTTATATTCACAAGGCATTGTGATTGTAAACTCTAACTCGTCTCAAAGATCATTGGAGTTAAGTCGAGTGACCTCAGTGGCCACGGGTTATACCTAAAGCAACTATTATTTTTGAGTAAAGCTTTCCGAAGCAAATTCATCGAAGCTTTGGGTGTGTTTGCTGGTGCACCTCCTTGGTGGAACCACGCATGTGATGATAATGAAGGATAAGCTCACAGAATAAGCTCGAATGGTTATTAATGCCGAAGTACTTCAGGGTTCAGTTCACTACGCAACTGTATATTTGCTGCATACTAACGATCTGTTAAAACCCGGTATTTTTGGATACGCGGACGATAGCATAATTGTGGTAAGGTACATATTTAGCCTTTGGGCGGCAAAGGCGGAATTACAGGTATTGAGAGAAGGCTGCACTGCACCATGCAGCGGATGTATGAGTACTTGAGTCTGTGTCTCGCTGGACGGACGAGGACCTCGTAAAATTCTTGGAAAATGCAACTTTATCTCTTCGCTGTGAAAAAGTGGTCGATCGCGTTATCTCCTCTCTTCCGAATTGTTCGTGTACCTTTAGTAAACCACTTTAAGTTTCTTAGGTTGACTATCACTCCGACGCTCATTTACAGAAAATACCTTGATTCTATGCCCAAATTAGCAGGTAAAAAGCTGTGTATATTTTACACAGGGACAGTTGTTTCTTTTACTAACCCTGTATGTAGCACAGATTCGGTCATATGTAGAATACTGCAACCACATTTGGGATGGAGATCGTCGCTTTCCAACAGGCGAGTTGGTGGTCAAAGGTAGACTAGTAACCAGAAAGTCATCGATTTTCACGTAAACCGCCCTTGAAGATCGGCTAGGCTCTGGCCTTGGTGGGGGCTCAGGAACGAATTAAACAACGGACAACTATGTAAAAATCGTTATTTTTAAAAAATGACAACAATATGTGATGCTCACTAGCCTGAGCTACACTGAGTGTAACAGCATGCTTAAAAAATCGCAAGATCAATAATTCTAACGCCATAATTTTTTCTACGTTTCAATTATAACTTTAAGAAATAATCGTTTTTAAAAGTAGAAATCTGCCACGGACACACTTTATTTTTTTCACAGGTTACATCGGATATAAATATTTCTTTATATTTTTTAATCCCTGGGATGAAAAACGTATTTACAGACTTCATTCTTGATGTTTTCAGTTATATACAGGATGATTGGCTATAGCATTACTTCTCGAATGTAAGCCTACCAATTAAGCTCAAAGCGAATTTGTTTATACAGAATGGTTATAGGAGTGAAAGTTTTAAGGTAATAAATGTGTTACTGTATAATATACCCTATACAAAAATCACGATCGAGATAATAATCATATATATACAGGATGACTGGAAAAAGGCTTTAAAAGCTTTTTTTGACAAAAAGCTATACACTCATCCCTTTACATTTATAACAGACCGATACATGCTATGGGCGTTAGATTTTAACACAATTTTTAATACATTTTAGTACTGCTGAAATAGATACAACGATGCTCTTTAATACAGACAAACATGAATTAAAAAAAGAAAAATTTCTATGTTTATTTTTCATCAGTATTATCGGTAGGTTATTATTTTGGGAAATTAAGAAAATTCATTTCGTTTTCTTATAATTGAAAGATAGGTTTGTTACAAGTTAATAACTTAATTAAAATGGTATTATAAAGGAGGCTTTAATTTGGAAATTCAAGAATTGGTAATTATTCCACTCGGATGTTTTTATATTGGTAACGAATTTTAATTGAATTTCTTTTAATATTTCGCTTGTTACGTGACAATGGCTTATTCTTTACAGTTAAAGAATTGATCATTTATAAGAATATAGCCCTTTCAATGATGGCATAGCAAGATATGATTAAATTTCGACTTTTTATGTAGAGATATTAAAACCTTAATTAGGTGCATTTTGTTCTTTATAACAGAAGTGTAGTATGTGAAACTATGTATGTGTATTTTAATCATTAGTATGTACATAGACTGAAAATATATTCAGGGTAAAAAAATGTCGATTTAAGTAAATCAATATCAAGGCTTTTATAAGTTATTTTCTGTTAATAAAGTTTATAAAAAAGATCTTAATATATTAATTCGCAGTCTATATACATTGGATTATACATTACAATGTTGGATACACGATTTTTTTCAAAATGAAACGTAAATACAATCTGCTATCATTATTTCAGCCGAAGTACATCCACTGCCTTCCCTAAAGATTTTCACGAGTTTTCCGAAAATCTTACTAAGATCATCTGTCCAAGTTGAGGGTGTACATTCTTTGATACTGTAAAAATAGTGACTTTTTATTACTTTTTAATTAAGGCCACTTTTACCCGCAAAAATGCGGGTTAATGAATTAGTTCGTCAATACAGTCGCGCGAGATAGATCATATTTCTAATTATTATAGGATTCGCAACTTCAGTTACTAATTTGCTTGTTACAGTGACTGTACTTTTATTCTAAACTGTTACACCATTCTTCAGTCTTCTTAAAGTTTGTAACTTTTTTGTGGGTATGGCATACAGACAGTCCTCTGTGCAGGACGTGCCTTGAAGAGGTTGCGACTGACCCTATTGGGCTACCCATCTCGGACCACCGAGGTGTCTCTACGAGATCGCCGGCGACATTAAGTGTCTGTTGGAATTTCTCGAGGAGTTGGGTTAGCTTGAGGTACTGACTACGTAAACCTACGGCTCTGATGCAAAGTGAGCGCAGGGCCGCTTAGTTGCGGAAACTCGCCCGCACAGAGACAAGACAAGAGAGGGGTAGACGCAACGATTTAATAAATTCGTTTAAAAATAAACTTTCACATAATTGTTTTACGGCGTGAAGGATTTTCAAATAATACATACGTACACATAAAGCTCGGGAATAAATTTCTCCAACTACTGTATTAAGGATATTGTAAAAAGGACCATAAAGCCCGTCTGAGTTTGTTGTGGGCTCTTTTTAAATCATAGCCCGTTTGGAAGCCACGTAATTTTAAGTTAACAATATTCTAGAGGAGCTCAATCTGTCTAGTTTCTATCAAATTGGACCCTTCTGGCATTCTTCTCATGTTATATGTATAAATTAATATATTGAAATAAAAAACATGATCGCAACTCTCAAAAAGACATTCATGTGTTTTAAACCATCTTTAAACCTATAAATTAGCTGTTTTTTTCTACCCCTATGATTTCTTTTCTTCGGTGGGACTATATTTTAATGTATAAATAATATTTAAAAACTTCTTGGGGTACCATAGTAATCTAGAGTCAGGTTATACGACTTTAATTCCCTCTAGTTTCCTTTTATTACTTAAATAGTTAAGTTAGGTAATTTAGATAGGGAATGCCTGAGTGTAACTTTTATAAAATGTACAGATGTAACTTTAGATCAACAGAAGAGATTAAATGTGCCAACAATACTATACTTTTTTATAAGGATTAGAATTCAGACATTCGTCTGATAGGTAAATTTACTCTGCATTTATGTTTTAACTCTGTAACTGTTAGTAAAAAAAAAACAAAATGAAACAGGTGTCCATCTTAAAAAAACTTAAAAAAAAAGTAGTTGGTCTATTATTTTATGCTAAGGAGACGAATCTGAACAAAGCGAGATGTAAATACGAACTTTTTTATTTATTTAAGTTATTGATAAGTCGCTGAAGTAACCTTAAGTTCGATATTAAATTACCACACGAATGTCAGTTAGTCTGTGCGTACGAACACATTTATATTTTATTCATTCATGTTATACGGCGTTACGAGAAAAATACGAAAATAGTTTAAATTTTAATAAATCTATACCAGTATCGAATCTAGCTTCTCCGTAATGATATCCTTCAATTTAAAATAAATTTGCAGCGGATCCAAACTCGTTCTATATGAAAAGCTTATAACAAATTTTACCGGTTTTTTTTAGTAAAAGCAATTTGTTCAAAAGCTATATTATTACTGAAAATTATGTAGTGCACTAGGATTTTTCAATAATTTTTTTGACGATATGTTGAACTTTATAAATTTATTATATATTAATGTTAATACATTATAAAGAAGTCTGTTAAAAAAGCAGTTTACCCACGATGCGTTTTTCCTTCACACCACATACTATTATTAGAAGTTTAATAGAATATGTGAAAAAAAAATAATTTTGCTTATGACATTGAAATTCGACGTTAGAAAATTAATAATAAACACTTAATTATAAAATAGAGAAGAAAAAGCATAGCTTACCACTCCTCCAAACTCATAGCCTAATTGCAAGGCTACCAGTTGCGCCACTTGGTCTCCGCCATCCACTTCCACCGTCCACTCATTGACCATACCCTTTGAGTTCTCCAAGCCGTTGTGTACCTCATGATACCCATGTTCCCCTGGTACTTCATAACTCGAAATCGGGCTCACAGTTGATATGATAATGCAGACGATATTCAATTGTACAAAAGACATTATTCGTTAAGAATAAATAAAAAAACAAAAAAAAAATAAAGTTTTCTTTTTTGAGAAATTTGTAAAGCAGTGGACGCGTTTGATCCCGCACGAGCCACGAGCTTAAATGAACGCAAATGTTAAGTTTCTCCATAAAGTTAATTTATCGATTGATTCAAATATAGAGCTATTTATTAAAAATCAAATAATTACGAGTGCATCATATACAATAATAATAATTATAGTAATTGTTTGTGTTAAACGTTGATGAAAACAAATTTTATTATTACTTCTTTTTCGTCGAAATATATACTCGTATGTCCACAATTAGTTTTTATGTCGATATTTTCTCGTGTATATACTGTGATTTTGATAATGCTATGAAAGCCTTTTAATATTATTCCCTAAACAGTTTACTATTATAGATAAAGAACGGATCTGTCTGTCCAATCAACCAAAGACGTCACTGATACTTCTTAAATAAGATTTTCACTTTATTTCTCTAATTTATGCAAAATTAGTTTCGCTCGGACTCAAACCCGCGACCTATGCTCGTAATTTGATACGTAACTATTACGATACTATGTTAAAATAATACAAAATGAATGAATAATAGATATATATAACAATATAATTATTATAATATATTAGTTATTACTAATTATCAAAGACGACGTTAAGGGTTAAAATGACCAGGACAACATGACGTAATGCGTTTGTTATCAAAATATAATTGTCAAAAAATTAAACTTACAACTAATTTATCTTTAAGTTTCAATGTGGTCCAAAAAATAGTTTCAGAAACGCTGTAGGAGTGAAATCGATGGTATTGTAGCACATTGCCTGTCACCAGATATTAGGAGAAATTATTTGTTATTAAAATCAGTATTTTTCTCGTGGGGTGTCATACTTAAGAGACATCATTTCGCCTACACCGCTGTGAATATATTACGTTGTGACGTCATTACAAGTGTCGGGTTCTTTACATTTAACGCCCTCACTATTTTTTTTATTAAATTTGGATTACGTCATATTAAAATTATTATTTGCTATCTGTCCTTGCAGACTTTGTACTGTCGGAGTTACTGGCTTTTTGCATTCCAAAATAAAAATACATATTTCAGAGTGATCTCTTTATACAGGTTGATTGGAAACAGATATTAAAGTTTCAATATTTTGCTGACAAACGAGCTATCAATTTAAACCTCTTACATCTATAACAAATCAGCCTGTATAATCAATTTTAAAAAAATTTGGTGGTAAATAATGAACACACGTAAAAAATAGTAAACAGTAAAAATACTCAAGTAGGTAATTGTTTATTGAAAAAAAAAATCATTGACATTGGAAAGTACAGATAAAAAAATCTAGTGTAGTGGATGAATATGGTGACTTTTTACCAGTCTATCTAGATTCTTTTCGATATTGGTGGGTTAAGATGCGAGATGCGGGACTTTACTCTTCTTTTGGTTGTAGGGGGAAAATCTTCCGGTTGTTCAGGACACCCTGCCTCGGGGGGGAGGTATGTTATCTGGGAAGGTTATCGCCTAAAACCACCCCGGTGATCGCCCTCTGCGCGTGGGGAACACGGTACCTCCCGGTTAGGAATCATCACGTGATCTTTCCTCACGCTTTGCTGTTTTAAGATAGTCCTTCTCGAGGTATGCGTAGTCCACGCTACTTCCGAAACACTCGTAGTGCTATCAGATGGTGAGACCACATCAATTCATCGTCCGCCTCAGAGTCGCTGAAACTAGAGGGCGTTTAGGTCAACCCTGAACACTCGCGACTCCGAATGCCTCGTTTCTGATAGGGAAACACCACTTTCCGGAGAACCGTCACGAGGCGCATCTCTGTGCTGTCAGCATCGTCTTCAAGCTGGATCTGTCCTCTGCCGATTCTCGGTTCGGCGGCCTCCTACTCCATGACGGTCTTGCAGAAGGAGGCCAATGGTCTGTATTGGTCTATCGACCGATCCTATCGGATATATCTCGAGGAAGCTCATGTCCAGCTGTGGACATCTACGGCTGAAATGATGATGTTGACGTTTGATGAGCTGCAGTCTTAAATATCCGTATTGGTTGATATTTAGTTTTTTATTAACAGAACAACAATGATATTTCTTACTAAAATATTATTCTTATAGCAAATACCTATCACTACTTATCAGAATCTTGAAAGTCTCTTAGAACTTGTGTTAATTAATAGGGGTCGATTTTAACTCCTCAAACTTACTTATTCTTACTCATATAGGTGAATTTAGGAATCTAATAATACATTGTAAGTTAGTAAATTTTGCGTAGAACGACAATCACCATTAAAACTTTGAATGTATAATGGCGGAGGCAAGACGTCTGCAAAACCGTCTAGTCGCTTCTCACTTTGGTTCGAACGAACATCACTTTTAAATCTATATTAGTAAAGTATAATGAACAGATATAAAGATGCATAACGAAGTAATGTTTCCAATTACAAATAGTACATAGAAGCATAATCTTAGATATATAATAAGAACTATTTAAGTTACGAAGGAAATCAACTAAATAATTAGAACATAAAGACGGTATTTGCGTTTTTGTATTGATTTCGTATGGTTTGCGAGCAAGCCAATGCAGCTAGGGTGTGTATACAGGGTGATTGAATACAGATGTAAAAGCTTTAGAGACGTCAAAGTGAAGTTCTGCTGTTTAGGATAACCTATGTCCAATCACACTTTATAAATTGATCACTCTGAAATATGTTACTTTGATTATTTTTTACTCAAAAGGCTAGTAACTTCTGGCAGTACAAATTCTGCGAGGACAGATATATATTTCGCTACTTATTATTTCTGAAACCATTGATTTTGAAAGGGTGTACCCTCTACTTATTAAAATATTCAAATGAGCAATACATTGTTTTTTATTAGTTATAAGGAAAGCTAGACAAAGGCCAAATACCTCTATCTCTTCTGACGTGAAGCGATGACGCGGTTTACGATGGTACGTGATTGCTTCAAGAAACCTAATTACTCTTGACTTGAAGACTCCGAAGTTATAGCTAGCTGGGAACAGCGCCGGTATGTTGTTCCATTACTTGGCTGTTCGCACCATAAAAGGAGTATCAAAACGCTTGTACATTAACATCCGTAAAGTTTATAAACCTATAAGCAATCGCTCTGTATGTCAATGGTATTCAAAGTCATAAGTAAAATCAAAAATAAAGTATAAAACTTGAATATATTAAGATTACTTCGAAATATTATTTACTTTCAAAGTATACTTTATACATTGATAAATGATTTAATAGAAATTTTTGTAACTGAATTATAGAATACTTGGAATTGAAATGAATTTTTAACTCTGTCAATAGGACTGACATTAACTTTGTCGTATATATTTTTTAAGTTCTCGATCAGAAAGTTAAGTACTTTTGAAGATTTCTAAAGTTGGAGTTTCGGTAATATTATATATAAAGTATCTGTCCCCCGCCCGCTTCGTGGCCCGCTATGCTCTTTGTATGTTTGTCATAAAATCCATTCTTGGTCATTTTTAAATTTTTTTGCGAGTGGAATTTCGTAAAATGAATTCTTAACTAACTTCTACTCATAAAAGGTAAAATTTCTACCAAATTTCAAGTTTCGAAGCCTTATGGTTCCGGAGATATCGAGATGAGTCTGTACACGTAAATGGAAATCTCTAATATAATTAATACAAGAAAAACATTGGCCGTAGGAGATCTGTTCAAATAATACTGCGATTTTATTTTTTAATTTAAATTAATTCATGATCATTTATTCTGTTTGCCACTACGGCCGCAATACTTTTTTGATAATACTTCTTGCACGTTCGAATTCAAATTCGATCAAGGATTTGAATTTGGACGCCGCCAGTAATTTACTGCCGTCTTTGCATTTTGGCTAATTGAAGCTTTGATGAGCAAATGTGATGTGATGCAAATGAGCAAAACGGGTGGTGGTTTACAATCACCTGCTAAATGCGTATATTGGTCACCAAAACGTCATCTGAAACCATTGACTCACTTCGAACTACACGCAGCCGTATAGTACAAGCGTAGACGCATACATCATAGGTGTGAAGAATTATCCCACGACTGAACAGGTTGTGACAATTCCCTACGTAGGTTTCGTCGACTTCGTCTTTGTGCATCCAGCAGTCCTGGCATGACTGTATTCTGCCGCTTGCACATTTTACTTCGCTGAACTACGATGGAATTATATCATATAAAATTTTGTGTAATCTAATTAATGTTATTTTAGGAATCATATTAGCGGCGTCATTTATCCATCTGTCAAAATATTTACGGCGTCTCCCGTGTGTCGCCATCTCTTATCTTACACTAGAAAGAACGCGATCGGCGTACGTGACGAGGGACTATTAATGTATAACAATTGAAAATCGACAATTTTATTTGTAATTATTGTATCATTATTGTAAACCGACCTTTGTTTACTATTTATGTTAACATGTTTAATGTTTTTATTTTTTTCTGTTTCTGTTGCCTAAATGCAACGTCTGCCTGATAATTTTTTTTGACGAACGATATAATTTTTCTTCTGTCCGTAGGGTATTGATGTAGCGTTCACGTATTCAGAATTTTTAACATTTTCTTTTTTTTTCTTTTACAGGCGTCTTCGGATTCGGGAACAAGAAAAGTTGCAGGGGACTAGGTCTGCTGGAAAGAATATAGATTTATATATTAACATATTGTTTTGCATGTTATGTATATAAAATTATAATTCAAAAAAAAAATACACGCGAGATTTTTAAATTATGTAGTATTACAGACATCTGTTATTTAATTAGTAAAACGTTTATGAACGTGACTTTAAATATTGTCTTTATTCCACAATAGATGGCGTTAAAATAAATTTAAATTTAGTAACTCGCCAGGCCTTTCCTTTCTAAGTAGCTCTTTATAATATATTATGTTATGTTATGTCATATTATATCATGTTGTGTCGTATTGTGTTATATTTTATTACATTACATTAAGCTGTAAAAATCAGAAAGGCTAACAGCGTCCAGCACCAATCGAATATACCCTAGAATCCACATTAACAAAGAAGTCTCGCTAAAGACACAATATACATGTATATATTCAGCTCCGGCATAGACGTCAAACAAAATATAGGTTTAAATATCATATGCGACTTAAAAGTTATTTACAGATATGATATAAATTTTGTAACAGCCTTGTTAAGATCTTACTATTGATAACTTCAGAAATGATAATGATGAAAACATAGAAACTTATGGCGAATTGGTGGAATGTTTTATTCTTAGTACATGATGCTTATTTTTCAAATGCTTACGCGCAATTTTTTTATGTAGTGTTTATAGTAATGGATAGACTCCCTATTAAGTGAATCGACAATGTAGTTAATAAGACCGCGAAAAGTCGCAGGATGCCGGCAGTTCACGATCGGTCATCTTGGCGATCTATGAGGGGGCATCTTTGGGTACAGTACGATCAATAAATTTGGGAATAGACAAAGAAAAGGTTCTGTTCCTATTGGAAATTTATGGAAGATATCAACGAACAGCAGTGGACCTGAAGCTGGAATGATGATGATTTTTCTTTTCAGTATAAGCTAAATAAACAGGTTTCAGTTTTAGCTCACAAGACGCCTCCACAAATTCTTTGCGGGCGAAATTTCGTAAAATTCCTCCTCAGCTGGTTTTAACTCGACGAATGGAGTATTCTTACTCAATGTGTTTGAATCTTGTGGTTCTGGAGATATCGTGATGGGTATATACATAGATGGAATTTATTATGTTTAGATAAATAGATCATACTTATTATTTCATGATCTATATTATTTCCAAATGCCGGAATCATTGACGCATAGCAGATACATTAGCGCGGATATACAGATCGAAAATAAAAGAGTAATGTAAGCATTGCACAATCAACTGTGTGTTAGTGGGGCGATGGGCGGCCGTGAGCGCCTCGCGCCCAGCCGACAGCGTAAACAAAGAATATATCTCCGCGCAACGCCTACAGTGACTGCGCTTCACGCGTCCCGGAGACAACTTGTGTATATACACGTGAAGATATGATTTATTCCGATGCTCGCACAGCCATGAAAAACAAAGATATTTTTAAATTTAGCTTTATACTAGAATTTGTAGAAAAGATTATTATAAAAGTGATGTTTAAAAGAAAAAAAACTGCAAAAAATTATATAAACACATATTTTAAATAAAACATAAATAATTTTAAGAATATTTCGAAAGGCTCTTCATATCTAAACTCTGCACTGTTAACTGTTACCCACACATACACACCTACACATTTTTTTGGTTTGAGGGGGGGATCTTCCGGACGTTCAAGATGCTCCGTCTCGGGGGAGGGGGGGGACAGGGGTATGTGGGATTCCTATCCACTAAAACTCCCCCAGGTTTCGCCCCGCGCTATACGGGGGACCGCGGTATCTCCCAGTCAGGGATCGCCACGCGGTCTTCCCCCGCGCCGCGCTATTTTCGATAGCCCGTCCCGGGATTTGCATGTGGATGCTACTCCCAAAACCCTCGTGGTGCTATTACGATGGTTCAAGACCACGTCGAATCATAGTCCGCCTCAGAGTCGCCGAAGCTAGTGAGAGTTTAGGGCCCCCACCCTAAACTCCCGCGACTCCGAAGGCCTCGTTTATGGCAGGGGAACACCAATCACCGGAGGGCCGTCGCGAGGGCGTCTCTGCGTTGACGACGTCGTCTCCGAGCGGAGTCTGTTCTCTGCCAATCCTGTTCAGCCGCTTCCTTCTAGACCATAACGGTCTCACAGCAACAGGTCAACACGACTGCTGGCAAGAAAAGGTTATGTCCGATCTCGTCCGCCAGGATCCGCCGTTCCGACTGCCACGCCGGGAAGTCCGCGATCTGGGACAGTGTAGTCCTTGGCCGTTTCTCAGTTCTGGAAAGAACCGATGGTACGCTCCCAACCCTACCAGTTTTGGTCCATGCCGAAACATGTCCGATACCACCCATATCTGGGTGGCGTTCCCCTATCCGCCACCCGGGGGACGCGCCCGATGGAAGGTCTGGCAACTCCATACGGGCACACCTACACATACATTAACTAAACATCGTTATGATAATTTCAGACATAGGACGTTTATTGCTGAACATAAGCCTCACTCAAATATATACAAAATGTCATTACTTAATTTTGCGGATGTCATTCTTATAAAAAGCACGCTGCATGTCACAATGTTTACTAAGTTATTATAGCCTCTTTTTAAACTGTTTCCTGACTTAAAACTTAAACTTATTTTAAAATTATAAATATTATTTTACTTTTTTTAATTCCTTGGTGGTGTCTTGTTTGTTTTTTCACATTAAATAAGTGGTAGGGTCCAATGGTAATGTTCAGTAAATTGAATGTTTTAAAGTGTGAAATGACTCTAAATAATTAACAGTGAATCTGTTACGTATCAGTGCACTGCGTTACATTGTCACAGCTGTGTGCATAATTTCGGTCAGATGATAACACTATCGCAGTGCCAACGGCTCTAAAACTTAAATCGAAAATTACGCAGGACTTCTTTTATTGAGGACAATGTTTTTTTTTTATTCCATTCCTCTCATTCCTGCTTCTTAGCTAGGACATGGAGTTCCCTTTGCGTATCATTATTTTCAGATTTTGCTTTATTTCGCTCTCCTTCTGCCATACTTCATAATTTATTCCACTCTTTATTCTTTCGTCTATCACAATTTTTGTTACTATTTTGATTTTGAATATTCCTTATACACATCACCTCCCATCCTTCATTATATTTCTTAAAATATCAGAGTTAATTACATTTTATTTTACATTTCTCCTCATTTTCAATTTCTATAATTTTGTTATAAAAAATACTTTTATCATATTAGATTTACAATTAGATTACATTACAGTTTTTCTTACCCGACCTTAGTATCTTTTATTTTTATTAATAATAAACGGTAGCATCTTTTTAAATATTTCAGGAAAAATAGGCGACAACGTATAATTAAATTTTATTCTTACACTTTGCCTTGATAATTAATAATGGGAAATGATTGCAAGATATATAGATAAAGACATTTCGTGTATAATTGGCAAGCTTACAGTCGCTCATTGAGTCATGGAAAGGGCTATTCTCGGGATATCTCTACGGAATAGCATCAGTAATTAGAAGAATCGTAGAAGAACGTGTAACCGACATAGCGCAGTGGACGGGCAAGTTGAAGTAGCTGTGGGCATGCCGGTTTGTGTGCAGAACATATGGCAGTTGGGTCCTTAAGGTTCTGGAGAGGAGACAGATGACCTTGTTAAAGTTGTCAGAAGACATTGGTTGTAGAGCGCTTCTAATCGGTCTTGTTGGAAATTTTTGTGGGCGATCTATATTCTGTATTAGACTTCCTGCGTCTTCATTGATGATGATATGAGCATATAATTAAAAATTATCAAAATCTCGTTTATTTGGCTTTGAGTGTACCTAGTCAGTATAAATTCCTATTATATTTTGATAATTTCTTTCGATGGCCAAAGTTACAATTTTTAAATGACATTAAATCAATTCTAATTTTAAATCTCCAATTGTTGTTAAATGTTTAAAAAAGGAATTCATACATACCATATTTTCCAAATATTTATAATAGCACGCGTTGTGAATTATGTTCCTTTTGCCAGCCTGTTTACTGCAGCCTATTATAGTGAAGAAATTACAAAGCAGTGTAGTGCATTTAATAAATTGAACTATTGTTTATACTGTTTTTTAATCATTTATTTTTAAAGCCAACTGAAGTCGCCGAGGGAGGCCCAGTTTCTCCGGAATGTGTCTTGGCATACATGCTAAGGGGCAGCTGCGAGTTTCGTAGGAATCCAGCGCCCTCCACAAAGGTACCGAAGATGACCACCGAGGGGGTTTTAGTGGGTAGAAATCCTACATAACCCTAACCTTCCCAGGACAGGATATGTTGTTACCATCCATAAGATTTCTTTCCGGGTACCAAAAAAGGCTAACAAAAGTCTGGTTACGATTGTTTAAGGGCCGTTAAGAAGGTCAGTCTCGTACCTGGCTGCATTCGATTGCCTGTTCGATTTGACCCCGCGTACCTTGAACATTACCTAGTTTATCTACATCCCACTCGCTTCTATGCATATTTTAAACGATAACACATGGGCTACCTTAACACTGTTGTAGGTCTAGTTTTAATTGTTAAAGTAAACTGAATACACAAGCTAAATATTTTTAGCTAAATATTAGTCGTTGTTTTTTTAAAATTCTCCTACGACCTCCCGGATCAAATGAAGGAATTTAGACCTCTTGGTCACTGGGTAACGCTACAAGTGCGCACGGTACCCATAGTGTTAGGTTATTTCCTTCTCCCCAAAAACTCGGTATTGACTTTTTACGGTAGATAAGGTTCCTCGTATCTAATTCTTCTTCAGGCTTCGAACTACTATTAGTTGCCCTAATTTAATTTAGCTTATGATTAATAGGCGACATAATTCACTTTTTTTTTACGCGGTACTACACAAAAAATTGTATTAAACTGTAATAGTGTAAAATTATATTGTCCGAGTAACCTTGTGGCTTTAAATTTAGTGTGCCTCATTAGCATAGAAATATCTAAATCGAAACAAAGTAATTTCCGAGTGTACATGCTTTACATTGTTTGAAACGCACTATAGTGATACCATGGTACAAGGAAATGAACGAGGCAAGCTTTACTCCGTTGGCCTGTGCGCTTTGAAAGAGCCGTTTTACACCCATTACACTTCTTTTTTCATACAAGACCAACGGACACATTTCATTTGGATTGTTATAAAGGGTCTCTGCGGCGGAAGTATTATTGGCGGTGAAGCTGTGACTTCAGATTTGCCTCAGTGACCTGAAAAGAGAATTTACCTGTGCGTACCCATTCTCTTGGTCCCCTTGGCTTCTGATTGATTTACTCGAGAGATTCCGTTACATGAGTTTGCGGAGAGGCTAAGAAGTAAGAAGTAAGAAGAAGGAAGATATTCAAATTGAAGAGAAGGATCAGCAGTTGTGCGAAAACGTTATCAGGGCCTCAGAGCGGCGTTCAAACAATCATGATATTCACATCATGATTGTTTCAGGTGATGCAAATTCGACATGTAGTGGTTGGTCCCGCAAGCGCAGGTTTAAGAAGGCATTTGCTCTACATATAATTAAAAGATCTCTACAATAACTATACTTGGGGCCATTACTTACCGAATTAGAAAGCAGTAAGGGTAAGTTAATGGTAAAAGGTTTCTAAAAGGGAATATTAAACACATTTTAAGCCCCAAAGAGACGCTTAAAACGCGTAACGTGTTATTTCGTGGGTGTTCGATAGGTCCGAACTTCGGTTCGACCAGTCATCATCATGTCAAGCTACTCCAACTCATAGATCTCCTTAAGATCGGCCTGTTGACCGGTTATAGGCTGCTGCATCTGGCAAATGCCCGGGACCTTGATAAAGTCGTCGGTCTACCTAGTGGACGCCTATCAGCTAGTTAGTAAGTGAGACAGTTTTATATTATACCAAACTACCGTCTTCCCTCCGTCGCATGGTCACCGCATGCGGAACACACACGGTCGTCCCTGGATACAGTAACGCTTAATCCATCAACGGCACGCACCGAAGTCTATTTTGAGAATGGCTCTAGGCGGACAGCGATTTCCAAAGTGTTTTTCATTGATATTTTTTACGTACCTTACATAAAAGAAATCTTTTAAAACTATTTTTATTAAAGTTATATTAACAGCATCATCATCATTATACCAGCTGATAGCAGCTGAACGATGATCGAACTTGCGATTGCGCATTCTGTGACTTTCCGCTTTGACTATATCATCGATCCACCAGGAGGGGGTCTACCTATGCTGCATCTATCGTCTCGTTGTCACAATTACAGACCTTTTAACTCCCTTACTAGCTACTTGCAAGTTTAATCAGAACGACTGCCAGGCATGCTCTTTCTAGGTCAAGGTCTAAGTCAAGGCTAATAACTCTTATCCATTTACCCGCATGGCGACACGGAGAATCCTGAGGAACAGCCTGAGAAATCCGCCGAATAATTAAAAAAAAATTGCGAATTTATTAGTACAATTTATAAATATTTGTAAATTAACTTGACATTGGTCTGATTAGTAACTATAGGACAGGCTAATGTCCAGTTGTGGAAATATTACTGCTAAAATGACAGTGATGATGTTACTAAGCGTATTGAGTTGATAACGTGTAACAGAGTAAACTGGCGTTCAATATCAAGCATATCGAAATGTTCAGGATGTATGCTGAGTATACGTTGTGGCCAGGCTTGTGCGCGGCCACGGCGTAAGAGAAATGAGCACTATTAAGCTATTGCAGCCAATATTAAGATTCTACACCGAATTATAAACAGTGTTAGCGATGTAGAGGACTGTTTTGACAACATTGCCAAATTAAGTTAAATTCTTTGGAGCAGTTTTCAGAAAAATGATTTTAATTTAGATAATTTAAGTTTTGTTAAGTGAAATAAATTGCGTCTATTGTTGCTTTATCTATTCGCTTTTTCTGTTATCTGTATTCTGTGGATATTGAACTAGTATGTAAGAGATTGTTGCACTTATGTAAATGTATGCCTCCGTATATACGTTATAGACTTTCCAATAAGTCAAAATATTTTCGAGTCATTAAAACAATAAATAAATAAAGAACTGTGCGAGACCCTAACAGAGAGTGTTGTTATTAATATGATAAAAATGTATATATATATATATATATATATATATATATATATCTATGAGTCTATGGTGTACAAAAAGTGTGAATAAATAAATTAAAGGTGTAAAGTACATTTTATATATATATATATATATATATATATATATATATATATATAGACTATAGGTAGTAAATAATAGGGGATAAAAAGTCACAATTCATATGGTATCTTGTATCATATGAATTGTGTTTTTTTTTCCTCTAGGCGGTCTTATCGCTCGAAGCGATCTCTACCATACAATCTTTGGATGGAGATGAGAGACATGAAACGGAGGGCAATTTATACTCTTCAAACAAGAAGATAATAGATTCTTTACAACGTTAGTAACAAGTGTATGTAGTATTGAGATAAGAAGTGGTAATGTAATACCACGGTCGGTTTGCAAATGCAGCGGCTAACGTTTTGCGAAAAGGGACTCTGTAATTACTTCATGAATGATACCTTGTACTGTTCATGAACGCGTGCCTTTTACATTTAAAGGGTAGAGTTACACCTAAGCACTCCTTGTATTTATCGTTACATTGCTTCGTTCGTCTCTAGCGCTGCGACCACAAAGTACTTTTGTAGGAAATATCAACCAAATGATAATTATTTGCGTATTTAATGTACATTTCAAAAATATTATTCATATTTGGAAAACCAGTACCGTTTTTGTCTATATATTCGTATGTAAAACTAGGTGTATATTTGGAAGGATCATCACGACTACTGGACATGGGCCTTCTCTATAAATTTCCAATAAGACCGATAGAAAGCATTCTTGAAAAGCTCAGAAACTTTTGTAAGAATATTCTTTTCGCCGAGTAGACGTCTGTTGAGAATTTTATGCTATTCCACAAGCAAAGAGGTACAGGCGGCGTTCATTAAGTTCGCAAAGCGGGCAGTAAATAACTAGTTTAATATATATGTTTACAATTTCTATAAAAAGTCAGAATTTTTCTAATTAACATAGAATCTATGCAATACACGCATACATAATGTATTAGTAAAAAAAATCTATTAAAAATAGCTGTAAGCTTTTGCACACTATGATAGTAATAGAAGAATTGTGCAAAGTTTTTGAATTATGCAACGAAACCCTGGACCGAAATACCTCTCTTCAATGAGAATTTTTTTGTAAATGAAAAAATCTAAAAATAAAAAGTTTGAGTAGCTCTGTCCAAACGCATATCCGCGCGGGCGCACAGTCGCAGTCGCGATGCGCGCGCCGCTCGACCCCGCGGTCCGCGCCGCCGGACTCCTGTTTTGTGCTGCCGCCCTGGTACTCTGTCACCAAGACGATAGAGGATACCACGCTGAAAATGGGTACCATGCGGAAGATGGCTACAGTCACGAGGACGCGATTGACGAGTGAGTGATGGATTTCAGTGAAGATTGTGTAATTTTACATATTTTAACAATCCATCATCAAGTGATAAAACCACAAAGACGTAAGATTCATAACCGTCAGTCGATAAATCTCATACAGGGTTATTGGTGATAATAGTAATTTAAAAGTAGTAGTTTAAAAGCTTAAAGTGATGAACGTATAACAACAGCTTTTACACCTGTTACTAATTACCCTGTAAGTGATGACGCTGAAATATGTTACAATAATTTATTTAGGTGTTCAGAATATTGTCTAAAGCAATTTTTCCCTTTAAACTGTATACACAGATCCTACACGTCACAGTTTATAGTTTATGTTTTACATTTTAAAATGAAGACTTAATTTCTTTATTAACTATCAACGGTTCTGCGAACATATTTAAGTCAGCAAGTGAAACGGTTACTTGAAGAATGGTTCCTTTGTGGCATCCCGTCTGACCACATCGTTATCGTACACAAAGCGTCAATTACATACATTATTCAGCTGGAGAAGTAGCTATGGTTGGTAATACATAAGTATTATATAACTAACAAAAAGAACGGTTTTGTATTTTTGTATTATTTTCGAATTCTCGCGCGTATCTCAAATACGATTTTTGAGGATATAGCTCTAACGTATAAATAGCATATTTTTAAGTTATTGGACTATGCTATATCGCTAATTGAAACTGTTAAATATCACAAAAACTTGTTCAAAACATTAGTTTGTACGTTAGGAGAAATAGTCAAAACCTACAAGCCTTAAAAATTGATGTAGGTCTGTTGAATTCGTGTTCAAAGACATATATTAACATCTTATTATTTACTTTAATTGTAAACAAAATCTAGTTGTGATAAATAGCTTAAATTTGACTATTATACGAAAAGACTGGCAATAGTTGTAAAAAGTATTAATCGGGTAAAAGTTTAGCTTATTTGTCAGCAAATGCTTGAAAGCTGTTTCATCTATTTTCACGCCCACTGCAAAATATAAGCCTCCCCCAAAGATATCTATAGGGGATATACCATAATCGCCACGCTAAGGATGGGGGGTGCGATCGCAGTGTGGTATTGTAGTACGCGGAGTACGCAACTGCCCGTCCTCTGGAAACTTGTTTTTGAGCAGTGGCAATCCTATATAATTGACGCACAGTGTGAATTATATGAGATTGTATTCCGGGAATCGAGCTCGCGACCTAAGATCACAGTCTGATTCTGGAAAATATTTTTTTTTTGTATTGTATGCTTCAGGCCATAATTTTGTTAGCAAAAAGTCTGCATTAATCTATAATTAACAATAATTATTTTTAATGTATAGTTATCCAAATATTATAAATGCTATTTTTATTTATGTTACACTCAACGGTAACATAATGTTTTTACTTCTGAAACCAATGATTTTAAATAGCGTTTATCATAAATTAATTAACAATGAATACGCTATACAATAATCAACATAAAGTTTTTAGTCTGAATGTTATGAAAACGATACTGAACGAAAGTTATGAAAATTCATATCGGTATTTAATATTATTAAAAAGTATGTGCTATATATTAGTAGCATTCGCAAAGCTAGATATCGCTATACAAGTTAGGCAATTTTATATCAGTCAAAAGTGAAATATGCTTTTTATTAAGATTAACTATATTTACTCAAGCCAGTCTCCGTATCTGAGAATTCCGAGCAATACAAAAAAATTTAAATGTTTTGGCTTACCTTAACGAATTTTAAATTTTTTTAATTTTCCATTATATTGATTTATTAAAACTACTCAACAATGTTCATATTATTGTGAACAATGTTGATACGTACATATATTTTGTTTTATAACTATTTATTATTTTTTATACTATTTTATATACTACATTAATTTACATACATTATTTTATATACTATATTTATTTTAAGACAATATTAATAGCAACCAGCCAAGCCGAGATTCGGCTCTCTCCAGCGCCCGTCTGTCCGAAATGCTAAGCTAGTATTATCGATGAATGACAGCCCAAGCTGAGGTCCCCTCATGGGGTCCTTGAGTTTAGTCCCTCCATGAAGGTTTCACTGAACCAATCTGACAATTTAGTGGCCTCTCAACCCGGTAAAACAGTAGTATGGAGCCCTCGGGCTTCGCTACTTTAAAATGGGTCTTAAATTTGGTACCCTCTGCGCCTTGCCACGATGAACCAGTTGAATTTGTAAATGCTATTTGGGCAGCAGTGACAGTCCGCAAAAAAAATTTAACCATTAAAATTCTAAATTTAGGCCTTTAACCTCTGCAGATTGACTGCCTTTTTCATTCATCGATTGACTTATTTTTTTACATAATAATTTGCGTTATCATAAGTCGCGAAACCATTCTTCCGTTTGCGCGTTGAGCATACATATACAGGGTGATGGGTAAGATGTAAAATATTTAAAGGGGCGTATGCATAGCTCATTTGTTATCAATTAATGTATATTACACACTATTCAAAATCGATGGTTTCAGAAAAAAATAAATTACATAATGAGTAATAAAAAGTGTTTTTAAAATTCGAATTATTATATATAAAAATTAATTATTGATTACTCTCTGATCCTGCAAACTGTAATGTTAGAATATAGTAGCTAAAAAATTATGTATTTAATATATATTTTATATATTTTTCAGAGTAATTGGAAATAGGTGTAAAACCTTTGACATTTTTTGCTTACAATTGAGGTATACATTTAACTTTTTAAAGCATTTCCAACTGTAACCAATTACTATATATAATAATAATTTGTATAGTCCAAATTCTCGAAACCATACCTCCTTATAATTTCAAGCTTTTTTGTTTTTTTTTATAATACATTCATCATGTAAACCTCCAATTAGTAAAACTTTATTAAGACGGCTTCTGTAATGACCTAACCAAAAGCCGTGACATGCAATTCTGATGCAAAGTGAAAGATGTCGATATCATGCATTTAAAATATAATGACTGTATTACGATGTCGTGATGTAGCTTCCGTTTAAAAAATTTTATAGCTCTCCTTCGAAAATAATTATGTTTAACAGAACGCTATTGTAAAATAGCAGTTAAACATTAATTTAGACATGCTATTATTTAACTTTGTCTCGTCAATGTTCTCGTTAATTACGCTTTGCTTAGTTCAAGGACTCTTTCAGGATCTTCTTGGTTAAAATTATTTGTTTCGTCAGGTACGTAGTTTAGGTGGTCTCTTCCTTATCTAAGTCCAAGGAATGATCATTCTCGAGTAAATTACAAAACACGACCAGTTAGAAATGAATATAGCTATATTCGATTGGTTGTGGGTGCTGTTAGCCTTTCTAGCTTTTACAGCTTCGTCAAAATTTAATTCAATAAAAAAAATTACGTTCGCCGTAACCCCAGACGCCTTTAAAAAATTATGTGATTTCAACTCGGTTGTAGAACAGAATAAAACGTTATTTTAACCGCTTTTTTGTATGCAAGTGAAAGTGACAGATAATTGTAGTGAACATCGACAAGTGTAAAGAAATCTAAAGATTTTTTTACACACGCGTACATTTATAACAGATGTGAAAATAACAATATGCATCTTTTAAATACAATCCACAAATCATCAATCATCATGAATACCTGATTTAGTTTCCAGGATTCTTACATAAATAAATAATAGTTTATTCTTTGTAGTTGGTGAAACGACATTAAACATTTTCTCCAAAAGATATTTATAAGATTTTACCTCCAATGTGAACTCATCTTTACCTACTTATCACTAACCGATTAGATATTTATTGCCCAGTATTAATTCTGCCAGGCGAATACAGTGTACATTTATTGCATTAACTCGGACAGCTTTGAGGCCGGTTGAAATGCAGCGGGTTCAATGCACCGTTGATGAATGGGTCGCAGAACAATTGCGGGGTAGGGCGCTAGAGGCGCCCGCGAGCTATAAATAGTGTGAACGGGCTTTGAGGAGCCGATTCCTGGAACTGACCGCCTAGTCCAGGGGTCGGCAAACTTGTCATCCGAAAGAGTTAACTATCATACAAATAAAACATACCAAGCATTCCGAAGCTGGCAGTAGTCTACCTGTAAATGTACGTAATATCAACATTTTGACCTTTCGAAAGCCTATCTGAAAGAGTAAATATTTTATTGAAACTATTTTAGAATTTAAGTACATATTTTCAAGGAGAATAAATATTACATTTATTTCAAAATATCTAAGGCGGGGTCTATACAAAAATTCATGGCCACCTCTAGTGTGGTAATTTTCACTAAAAGCAAGGGTAGTCTGACTCTTGTCAGACATAGATCTCGATTTTAAGATAAAATTGTCGTCGTCGAATCGAAATTGTTGTTGTGTTGGGGAGATGTACCATAATTACAACACTTGGACGGGGGTTAGCGATCGCTGTGCAAACTAGTTTCTAGAGGATGCTGTTGTCCATACTCTCGAAACTAACGAGCAGTAGCTATCCCACATAATTAAAGCACTAAGTGTCAACTATTTAAAATGTTATCCCGGCAATCAAACCCGGGATCTACGATCGCAAGTTACCGCTGGGCTCTCAATTAAAATAAAATACTGAATTATTATTGAAAGATCATATATGGATTGCGTTCCAAGGTTAGTAGACCTATGCAGGCCTAGTAAATGCTCGCGCTATACAATCATCAAGTATGTTTCAAATGTCATTTATTCAGTAACTTAGTCGTTAGTATTCAGTAGCTTAACTTTTATAAAAATATCTTGTTTCAAAGTTTGATATATACTTTGTTAAGTATTCATAATCATTATCTTTTCAGCCGTAGGATGCCCACTGCTGGACTTTGGCCTCCTCTATAGGTTTCCAATAGGAACGGTTAGAAGTGGGATGCATGATGCATGGATGATGGATGGTTGTTGTACACAGCGCTTGACTTCTGTAGTCTTCACTCCAGAACCTTAAGGCTCCGGCAACTATGTGGACTGCCTACGTGACTTCATGGTTCGTTAAGTGACTGTGCTTGCTAAAGGGAAAGAAGTGAACACATTTTGGGAAATATGTCTCTCTCACACACAAAACACACACTCACACACATATATATATATATATAAATATATATATAAGTTTTACGCATCCTCCTCTATGCATATAATATTATTAACATTAAATAAAAACCAAAAATTTACAAGATCATACATCTTAAACTACAATAAACATTATGTATTTATGGTATATGATATAAAATAATTACTGCTGTAAAATGATGAAGCGTCTGTTTGCTTGTGATGTTTTAACTGTGACAACATTGTGTCATTTTTATGGATAAAATGATTGCGATTGTAAACAATGCGGATAGGCTCGATAAACTTTACCGAAAAAACTATCAGCTTATCTGCCTCGCGGACTGTGATGACGTCATCACAATGAAGTCATCTTTTCATATCACATTAAGGTTATCAAGAACACATGTTCGGTTTTTTGTGTGAATATCAGACATTTTTATATTTTATTAGATCACGGCTTGATTGCGATACCGTATGACATTAGTTGTCAGTTTGACAGAAGCTCATAAATCGCCTATTCACTACATATTTTAGACACAATTTATACATACAATTGCATATTCCATACGCTTTTTCAATACACCGCAATGAAGCTACTAGTGTTTTTGCAAGTTTTAAAAGGTCTAACTAGAATTTATTGTATGGTATTGTTTATCTAAAAATCAATGGTTTCAGAGATATTAAATAACGTAACGATAATATACTAAGAAAAATCATTTTCAAAATTCGGATTACTACGTATTAAAATTAATGACTTCTTAATTGTTTCTGCAGACTTTGTATTGCTAAGCTAAGTTGTACTGTTTGATTGCATTCCAAAAAAAACTTTTAATGTGTTATATTTTAGAGAGATCACTTTATACATAGTTATTAGGAATAGGTGTAAAATAATTTGCTGACAAATGAGCTATATATTTTACACATATTTTATACATATATATATTTACACATATAATTTTACACATATAATCAGTTATCCTGCATATAGACAGAAAAGCGAGTTGAAATTTGCAAAATGGTAAATTAAACGTATTAAACTTTAGTTCACTTATATTAATATTCTAGAAAATTCAATGTCGTATGTATTAAACTAATAAGGAAGAGGCTTGAGTTTATAAGCCAATTATATTAACGTTCACGAAAATCTCGTTCCCGAATGAAGATCGAATTGAATGATCAATCAAATGAATGAAACTAAATTGTAGTGATCGGTTATAGGTGTACAAGCTTTTCAGAGGTGAATGATATTTATCAACTGTTTTAAATTTTTTTATTTACTTCCATTCATCATTTACAGAGTGATTTCTCTGAAATGTTCAATATGAATGTCGCCATTGGCGAGCTTTTTGACACTCAACTAACCATAGAGAGGGCTATGCTAGAAATCTCTCCTTGAGATCTAATTAGGAATGAATTCGTAGACAAATAAAAGGAACCATCACAGTCCAGCAGATTGACAAGATGAAGTAGCAATGGTAAGGCTACTTAGCGTGCAGAACAGATGATCGCTGGGGCCTCTTGATTCTGGTGTGGAAAAAACTGCCCAGTAACAGCAGCGTAGCACGAGATAGACTATCTTAATAAGATCGCGGAAAGTCTTATTAGAAATGTATTGAATAGGCCTATGACCAGTGGCGTAGCTATGGTATTTGGGGCCCGGGGCAGATTGGGGCTTGGTGCCCCCCCCCCCTCCTAAAGAGTCTAAATAATTTCAAAATTCTAAATAAATATATAGAAAATAACATTAAATCTTAATAAAATTTATTAGGAAAATTTAAAAACGAACAATCCTCGCTTTTTGGCCTGCAAAGTCATTAATCACATTTTCAAAATCAATAGTGTCGACTAGTTCATGT
Organism: Battus philenor; assembly: GCF_028537555.1. Taxonomy (NCBI): domain Eukaryota; kingdom Metazoa; phylum Arthropoda; class Insecta; order Lepidoptera; family Papilionidae; genus Battus; species Battus philenor. The sequence continues at coordinate 11,341,662 of NW_027181684.1, forward strand.
TCTATTGACATTATTGCAAGATTATTTAATCTATTTATTATTAAATAATCTTGAAATAATGTAATAATTTATTATTTTGTCATTTAGGGCCATTTTAAAAAACACTCTATGTGTTTTGGGAATGAAAGGCTTATTAAACACTGTATATTATATTTTTGTAACCGTTTATTTTTTTTAATGTTCATATTATTTAACAACTTTTTTAGCACAAAAATAGTAAAATTCGATATTCTTTTTATGTTATTTACTTTAAATTATGGTTTTCATTTTTCTTTTAACATTTCATTATTAATCATTCAAAAAAAAATTATTTTCAACTTTGGTGCCCCCCCCTGCTTGTGGTGCCTGGTGCGGCCGCCCCGCTCGCCACCCCCTAGCTACGCCACTGCCTATGACCAGAAGTGGACGTCAGACAGTTGAAATATTTTTAGATTACTTATAGTACGTAAATTACACTTTACCATACATTAAGAACATATGTTCATTAATAAACAGAAATATTTATGTTCATGTATACATAAACTTTTAAAATGATAATTAGAGATGTATTTGTGTAGCCTTACGAAGGTTCTGCTAAAAAACAGTGAAAAATGTAATAAAGTGTTGCTCCTCAGAGCTGACAAGAAGTTGATGTGCCCCACGGACCGGCTGCTGCGGTCGCGCGAGACCTGCGAAGTGGAGGGAGCACCTGCTCAGTGCATCCGGTTTCTCTGTTGCGACACGCATAACTACATAGCTGGAAGGTTAGTAAGAATTCACCTAAAATATTTTTCTGAGTCACGCATTTTTGAATCACCGATTATTTTAACATTGTAAGCAAACATCAGCTCGGAATGCTAATCTATTGGGAAGAGCTGGCTAGAAAATTAAGAGTAGCACTTTTTTGCTCTCGCTCGACTCTAAAATATCATTAAATAAATACTATGACTGACAATATAGCTTAATAAATTCCGTGGATTTTCACTTGGAAACAAATCGGATTGTTGTTTGTTTCCAGATGCATTCCGAAGACGGTGGACCCGTGCAGCCTGAAGCTGTGCGAGCAGGCCTGCAACTTGCGCGGCGGCCGCGTGTGGTGCACTTGCCACCCGGGCTTCAGCTTCCACGAGGACAACTACCGTCGGAAACTCCAGCCGTTTTGCGTTGGTGAGATCTTCGTTACTACCTTAAACATTAGCAGTTTTCAAATGGGCATTGTCTTATGTGTGTATAACTCTGTAACTGGGTGTCGCATTAAAATTTCTATTATCTATGAACTCAAGATCAAGTAGCGCCTCGAATTTTGAAAGTCTTAAATAAGCTACGTAAAAGAAAGTCGAAATTATGGAGACATTTGTTGTTCAGGTTAAAGTGAATGGCTCATGATGTCACGTAGCTTTGCTATGAACAGATCAAAAGAAAGATATTCCGGAATCATTCCTAAATTTTTGCGTGTGTAATGCCAAGGTGAATGAAAAATGGCCAGGTCTTTTTTACTCCCTTGACAACAATTGTCTTGCCGGGAATATATGACTAAAACGACTCGGATAATATTTTGTTTCTGCTATTCAGAATAGCATAGCACGACTGTGGCAAGAATAAATAAGTTCTTAGCGGAATTAATAGAGTATCACACCGCGTAGAGGATGGCGACTTAGGAGTAAGTAGGAACTCTGCATAAACCTATCCCCTCTTCAGAGGCAGTATTCCTTGTATATCCAGAAAATTCTTTCCAGGGAACCATTAAAAATGACAGCTTACTTTACATTTTTTATTAATGTTTGTCTGTCTTTTAATGAAAGGGAGCTCATGTTCTGGTGATATAATATTAATGTATTTGTTGTTGATCAGACGTGGACGAGTGTGCAGCGAACAACGGTGGCTGCGAACAGCGCTGCGTGAACGACCCGGGCAGCTTCCACTGCGAGTGCACACCGCCACTCACCCTGGCGCCTGACGGACGAAAGTGCATCCAACGTCTCGCCCTCGCCATACCTGTGGGTAACTTACTAGGAGTCATTCATTACATCATCATCATACTAGCCGGTGGACATGCAAGGAATAGGCCTCCTCCAAAGATCGCCGCGATGGCCAGTTTTCTGTTGCCCGCATCCAACGACTTCTCGCGACCTTGACTATGTCCCCGGTCCACCTAGTGGAAGGCCTATGCGCGTATACCATGGTCGCCATTCGAGAATCTTCCAGCCTCAACAGCTGTCGGCAAAGGCGATGTGTCCCAATCTTAGGTTACCACCTAAAATATAAGTTTTTTTAACTCCTCCTTACTTCGCTGTCATACCAAGTTACTTATCTAACCTAACCTTTGCCGATCCAAGAGTGGTGATGTCATAAATTGTACAGTGTGATCTACGTTCTTGAGTGACAGTACACCACCAGGCTACCAATTCCTGTATCTCTTTTATTTATTTAGTGCGCATATTTTTGTATCCCAAATGTTGTTAAGGTCTAATGTTTCTCAGGAGCCCCTGCCGCTGGTGCGCGCATCGTCACGGTGCTATGCGCCGTGCGACACTGTGTCGTGGCTGACCCGTAAAGTGAAGCAGCTCGGCGACCAGCTGCACACAACTCAATTGGCGCTCAAGAAGTTGTTGGAAAACCCCTTGCTCAAAGGGAAAGGTAACTTTAAGTAACTACCTTGAGTTTAATGGTTAATTTGAAAACGCGCATTTTGCCATTAATGATGCTCCCCTAGTAACTTTTTTTCTGAATCGTCGAAATGCCTTGACGGAAACTATGACAGATATTTCCATATCATCCTATCCTTGTCTTTCCTAAAGGCATAAGTAATAAAGAAGTCTAGTTTATAACTTTACTAGGTCAAACCAGCAGGTAGAAGAGCATCTATGTAGTTTCTAAACTTCTGCATTCCCTACAACCTTCTCCTACTGTTTAAGGGCGATGTGGCCAAAACGACTTAGAACTTGTCTCTGTTTCTGTCTCTATTTTAGAGTTTTTCAACCTTTATTGTGCCATGCTCCACCTTAATTTTTTTTTCTTCTTTCTACCTCCACCCACCCCATGTAACATACACAATTTTTACAATAAAGCGGAAGGTTTTAAACTCGTGTCGAATCCATTTTCAAATTGCCCAACTTAACAGTAAAAATGCCCCCCTGTAGAGCACAATCCTCACGTTGGAATACACTGCTCTATCTGGTACCATATTGTAGAGAGATTTCCTCTTCGTCGCTTCCCCAGGCTGTTCTATTTCTTATTCTATTTTGGGAAAGTATTATATCATGTTTAGTAACGTTTATCTATCCTTACAAAGATTATGTTTAAATTTATAAACTGTTGGGCCCTATATGCAATTTATAAATAGACTTTATCTGGAACATTTAATTAATTTCTTTTGTTTTTTATCTGTGATAATTACAGATAGTGACAGATTTGCGGAGGGCACATTAACCTACAGGGTGCTAGATTCCACTGCGCCCTTGGAGGGCGGGTACTGCCGCTGCGAGAGAGGACCTAGGGTGTGTTTATTTCAATATTTAGTATTTTTAAAAGAGAGTTTATAAATATATGCGAAACCTATAAAACTGTTTTAGTCTTAAGTGATAGAGCGTAGGAGATCCACCCACAACGTGGACAGAGGATCTTATTCGAGTGGTGGAAAGATACAGGTAGCAGGGGCTTCCTGCCAGTACTGTCGGAGATCTACGGAGTGCCCTATGTCCAGCTCTGGATGTTCTACGGCTGAAATGATGACAATGATGAAGTACCACAAATAGATAATACTAACTGTGAAAAAATTGACAATAAAATAAAATTAAGGTAATCGTTGAATTTTTCTTTTCATAGTTTACTTAGTTTTAATGCGGACAAGGATTTTTTACAGGATAATTGATTACAGATATAAAAGCGTAAGAAATAAATGCAATGTAAACATTTTCACTGTCGATGTATGGTACACCATATCGAAAATGAAAGGTTTCAGAGATAATAAATAACGTCGCATTACTACATATTAAAATTATTATTTATTATCTATGCATTCTTATAGAAAATATAAATTAATGTTACGTAATTCAGAGTGATCACAATATAAAGAATGATTAGAAATAAGTGTAAAAGCTATAAAGATTTTTGCTGACAAGTTATACAATTAGATCTCTTTGTACACGATCATCCTGTTTAAAATAAAAGATAACAAAACACCGGATACTTTTAGGGTCCGCCCGGTGCTCCTGGTATGGATGGACCAAAAGGCGATACCGGACCGAGGGGTCCTAGAGGACCTCGGGGGCCCAAAGGCTCTCTCGACTTGATGCTGTTACTTATTGCTGACATCAGACACGACATACGTAACTTGGAGGCACGCGTGTATAAAGAGGGTGAACAGTAAGTTAACATTTTAAATATTATATGTTATCTGGAAATTTCTTGGAAATATCTTGGAAATTTCTTTGTGCAGTGTACAGTAACAATGCTATATAATTAATACATAAAGTATGAATTACATAACATTGTATCCCGGGAATTCAACCCGCGACCTACGATTGTAAATTTCATTTGTCTACCGCTTGGCCTTGACTTTTACTGAGGTATAAACGCGGAAGGGTCCTTGTGCTCTATCAAAAAGTACCAAAACTTTCGTCGATCATCGTCCTTGCTGCATCACGGCAGTGGGCGTTTATAGGCTAATACGACGACGACGAATCAGTAAAAGAAGACAAGTTCCTGTTTGTAGTAACACTAGGAGTATGAATACATGCATTAAATTTGTTCGTTTCTTTAATTATTGAAGTAGTAATACTTAAGTTTGTGTTTAATGTATTATTTATTATGTGTTCCAGACCTGAGCGATTCAACCTCCAGAAGGCGTGGCGCAGACAGAACAAGCTAGAGAAACTCGAAAAGGAGAGTCAGACCGAGCAGGAGTTGGAGGCCTACACGGCGCCGCCTGTGCACGCACCCGCGGGCAGCGTCGACATATCCCCAAACGGTTAGCTTACGTAATCAAATATTAGTTAACTTTATTGCTGAACCTCAGAGCTCTTAGGCTCTCAGCGGCCCTATAAGTAGTTCATCGTCATCACCATTTCAACCATATGACGTAATTGTGAGGTACACTATAGTTCAAGTTTATTGTCGATTGACAGTTTGGAGTTGCGTGCCATAAACCACTAAATGTTTCGGAATCGCATGCTCAACTCATCTCGTTTTGATTTTATATGTTTAATTTAAAAAATATAAACTCATATTTTTGCAGTTCGAAATATAAATTATATTAACGGGCAGGTTTAAACGGAGAGATCCCACACCAGTTGGAGACTACTACGGACTGGAATCTGGTGAAAGGCGACCGTGATCCCCTGGACCCTTCCTCCAGTCTCGCGGAGATGGATGAAAAACTTCGCCAGTTCCACATTCTCGTGAACACCACCAGCCCCGGCGAGGAGGAGCCGGACCCCGATTATGATTATAATATATACTAAGATTACATAGTACAAACGATAATGTCTTTTCATTTTTTCACAAACACAACTCATAATAAAATGTCTATCGACCAGGCACATTATATTACTATAATAATCTTTTTTCGGTATAAAAACATAAATGAATTAGTACTGCGCCGCAGATAACAATGTTCTCTACTGCAATAGATGTTTCATAGTTGCAAAACGTTTATTTATTTTTATTGATTTAATGTTTACAAAAAAATATATGTGGCAGTTGGACTTAACATCTATTTGTCCTATCAACCTTAGATTTTAAAAAATACGTAATAAAAATATAAAAAGCTAAAACGTATTTAAAAATAAAAAAGAAATAAAAGTTAACACAATGTGTGTGAAATAAGTAAGCAATATATGCAGTAGAAGTATGTACATTTTCCAAGGGCAGACACCCAATGCGTCAAAAAATAAATAAATGTAGATAATTCGTTTATTGTTGTGTGAAAAGATAAAGTAGCTCGTCACCAGTAACAAAGGGTTATACTTTGAAAATGTTGAACATTTCTGTTTTTTCTGCTTTCTTACTTGATCAGTTCGCACACTGCGTTTCGAGGTAAATCCAATTCCTTATGTTGTTGGAGGTTTACCTTCAATTTAATATATCACTGGGAAAATAATAATTCTCTTTTAACGTTTTGTTGAACGTTAAAAAGAATTATCATTTTCCCAAAAAATTGTAAAATTTTATGTTCGGTTGAACTTTTTTACATCAACGAATAACTTACGGAATGTGTCGAATATAAATACTACTAGCGACATCTATTAACAATTGATTAAAATCACACGTAATATTGTTTATTATGAAGCGAAGGTTTTGAAAACTTGAAAGATTTAAAAAATATTGAAATATAAGGGATAATGAAATACATTTCCTGTATAAAATTGTGCTGTTCAGAGGCCTGCAATTAAAAATATAGCCTTACACACAAACCTTAGTCTACCCAGTAAAACTGATATTGGGGTCGACGAAGTCAAATTCTTAATTGAAACTTTCACTGTATCGTAAAAATCATGTAACCTACTTAAATAGTTGCACATAATTATTATTAATAATAACGACTAATATTTACTTAAATTAATCTCTAATTATTTCGATGAGAATATGAAGTTTGTTAACTCACTTAACCAACCATAAGATTTTTAAATTGGTTAGTATTTTGTATCAGGAACGAAAAGATTTTCAAAGAGAATTATCTATTGGCATCTAGGATCATTTTGGAAATCGAGTTTGACCAAAATAAAGTTTAGGCTGGTTTCCTTAAATATACTACTACCATACTAATAATAAAAGGAGTACTATTATCAAGTTATGGCTTTGCTCGTCTCATTACTTTAAGATATATAAATTATTTAAAAAGGTTATTCATTTTTTTCAACAAATATTCATTTTTTTTCCTGTAGATATAAATGACATTTTGTACTACAACTTTGTAATGGAATATTAAAATAAAACAACAATATATGAGTGTACAATATTTTTAATAGACTTCTCTTAACATATATATTGAAAATTAGAATTAACGTCACTAGTGACAAGGTATATTTTAAGTCGACACCAACGGCTCGTACTGCGCAGCAAGGCGCTTGAACTCATTCGACTTTGCGTTGTACTCCTTAGTGAAGGGATGGTCAGGGTGCGAGTCTAGCAACTGCGCCAGGTAACGCGCGGACACCTGCGATTTTTTTTTTTATTAAAAAAGTTTGGACGGTGAGAAATTGAATGAAAATCGTTAATAAATATTATTAAAATGTTTTATGCATTTGGTAAGGCACGTCGGTAAGAGAGCAAGATATTCGAAAAGGTTCGGTGTTGTAAAGCTTGTCATCTTATATGGCAATTACAAAGCTATTGCAGCACTGTACCATAGAGACAAATTTGTGCAAAACAGAATTATAAATCTCACTATTCTGCTTGACGTGACAAATCAAATGCCGGTCACTACACGATCGTATCACTTTTTTTTTACTAATTGTTATTTTGAAACTGAAAATATACCTACCAACAATATCTTTTTGTGAATTTTTTATGTGGCGCGTATGAAATTTACAATTAATTTATAAAGTATTAAGTAATAATAAAAGATTTGACTACCTGCACTTCTACGGAAATAACAAAAAAGAGTCGGCGCAAAAGTGGAATCAATGAACCAGTAATTAAAATAAGTTTCTCTTTGGCTTTTCGACAAAAATAATTGTTACTAAAACTAATTTCAGATCTATATGTGATTCTTGATCTACTTTCTTTGCACAAAAACAGATTGTTGTGTAACAATAATGCAATTCTTTTTTTTAGTCATTGATAAATACATTTTAGTCATTGGCTGTAAATTACAACAAGCCCCAGAGTTCACTCTGAATCTATGATTGCTGATTGGGGGCTGACAATCTCTTACGGCTAAGATAAGGAATCCACGTCATATAGACCCTTAAGGAGGGACCTCCACTTGGACTGTCCAAATGCATTTAGCATTGTAATTAGAGGGTGCCCCGCTACTTCAAATTTAGGTTTAAGACCTACTACTGGTTTTACTAATGTTTCTGCAGCCAATGCCATTTGTTACTATTTCTACCATAAATCCTAACATGATTTGGTAGGATTTGTGCAATCATACCTCTGGGGCCTTCCCACTGTGTGCTGCGGTAACTGCCAGCCCAAGCAGCAGGTCAGGTTGCTGCGGCGCGCGCGCTTGCGCTTCCGTCAGCATCTGCTCCGCCTCCTCCCACATCCCTGATTATTTATATAAAAAATTGTTACACAGTCACGAAATAATCACATATAAAGGATTTTAGACATGTAAAACCTTGTTAAATAAAAAAAGTAAAATCAATTTTGTGTTAAATTTGCTATTCTCAAATCCTCCAAATAGCAATATGGACACAGAAGAGCCTAAATTAATCGACAGGATGATGCATTATATGCGTAAAAGCTTTAAAGGTTTGAATGTTATATAGCTCATTAGTCATCAAAAATCTTTTACACCTATTTTCAATCATCCTGCATAAAGCAATCACTCTGAAATTTGGTGCAAATATTTTTTTTTATTGGAATGTAACAATAAAAGTAATTTCTAGCAGTACAAAGTCTACAGGGACAAAAATAATTTAAATATCCAATAATCTAAATTTTGGAAACACTTTCCTTTACTATTTTATTATTACAAATTTTTTTATTTCTGAAGCAATTGATTTTTGATTAAGATAATTCGTTAATTAATAGAAGGTGAGCTAACAACTTTTTCACTTGTAACCAATCCTCCTGTATAATTAACCTTAAAAAAACCTCTGTTAATTAACAGTGAATTTTAAGAAGTTGGGTGTGACCAGACCTCGGGATGCAGCAGCCACAGCTCCTACTGCAGCTGGACCAGCTCCCAGAGTTCCCAGACGCTCTGATAGTTCCATGATGCTGTAATGCGCATCCTGTACTCCCGGTCCACCCTGCAAGAAACAGTTATTGAGATCACTATGCACCAATAGAGTGATTATAAACATAATTTAATTATAAATTTATAATCCATATAGTCATTTAGTTATTTTTCATGTTGAAATTAAGTCTAAGTGTCTAGTTAAGATTAAGTCTAAGGTGTTCTACTAAAATATACATACACTGCTTCTTGACCATATCCTTTAAACTTCGGAACTAAATAAAATAAGTGTGTGCGAGGATAAAGCGAGAGGTAGTTTTTGGCCAAATGATCTTTGCCAACCAAGAACATCCACAATCAGTTAAAATTAAGAATGCAGTAAATCATTATTGTCTACCAGTCTAGCTAGATATTGTATCCAACTAAATTGTTCTCTTACATTAATGTAAAGCCAAGTTCACATTGACCATCATAACACATATTTTTTGTTTCCTATTACTTTATTTATAATTGTTACAATATTACAATATAATAATTCATTATTGTAAACATATATACATACCTAAAGCATTGGAAACTTTCAAATAATACTTTTTATAAAAAGGCAGAAAAATCAATAAGCTTGCAAAAGTATACTTTTAAATATAAGAGATAATTGGTACAATTTGAATAAATATTCACTGGATTTTTAATTTAATTTGACTAATACAACAACCTGGACCATTAGCTCTTCATATATTTTCAATGGGACCAGTAACTTCCGACAACCAATCCAGCAACATTTGACGTAATACTTTTTCCTTAACATACATACCCGACTTTTGCCAAACATGGTTTGAAATACTTAAATTATTGGTTTTTCCTCATGTATCTTTTATGATTTACATATGTAGAGCTCAGTAAATAATCTCATATTTTAGTTTACCAATTGTTTAATGTTACCTGTGAAAGATTGAGCCAAGCCTGAGCCAGCTGGGTGAGGGTGCCATCGTCTTCAATATCCTGCAACAGCTTCAGCTGCTTTCGAGCCAAGTCGGGACGGTTCATTGCTAGCAAGCATTGCAGAGTAAAGGCGCGTAGTTCCAATGAATCTGCTCCATGTAAGATCCTGCAAATATTAACATGAATGTATTAATTATTTAATATGTACATGAAGAATGGCTGAAAAAGTTTTTATTTACGATTGTTGAAAAATATATAGTCACAGTCATAACAAATCCTTTCTAAAGTAAGTCCCAAGTGTTAGAATATATAACAAAAACTTAATTTTTTTAAAACAAATCCATATTAAGAAGTGCATAAAAGTGACATAATACATATGCTATGTACACTTGTGTTGCACTTAAAGAAAAAAAAATATTATTGCTTACAAAAAGAGTGGATTCCTAACTAGACTCACTTTTGATTCATTAAATACTATTCAAAATTGTTACTAAGCCATATGAGTCAGGCACATTTGTTGCTTTCTTTTCCATTACTAAACTTAGAATCAATACATCCTTCTCAGAAAGTCTCGTATGTACACAAAATAAAGTTTCATTGTGATGATGCCAGCCAATATATACCCACTACAGGGTGTAGGCCCAGATCCTCACAAGATCACTATTCAACCTTGACCATGTCATTGGTCCACCTAGTAGAAGCATCTCACACAGCATCTATAGCTTATGACCTATAATAAGAGGTTTGGTACCCATTAATGATGTTTAAATCATGTTTATATTTAAATAAATATCTTGTCAAGTTTCAGAAATTCAATGGGACTTCAATTTAAAAAATTAATACAAGAATATATGTCTTATTCTATTGTTTAACTTACCTAAGAGCCAATATGGGGGCTCTGTGAGAGTGAGCTAGTACTATGATCATTCAATGTCCCTCACATACTTTAGATGAGTTTCTTAGAAAGAATGTTGAATGTTTACATTGTTTTGCAGACTAGACTACTTGTTTTGCTACTAGACTGGTTAATTTTGCAAAGTAAAGTATAGGAAATCAAGATAAATTTTTGCCTACTTTGCAGTGTGCATTATTCAGTGATAAGTTAACTGCTGTTTTTTATAACTGTCTAAACCTATGAAGTAAATCAATGTTCATGCATATCTTGCTATGTGGGTACATGCAAATTTTAAAAAGACTAGTGAATAGTCCTGTGACATCAAATATAATAAATTATTCATTAAGAGCAATGTACCCTATGCTCACAAGATATTTAAATGTCTTACTTCAGTGCCGCTTCATAATTTTCTTCATGGTAGTATATAGTGGCAGCAACAAGCAGGAAAATGTCATTTGCCAATTCTGTACCCTTTGCTACCTGAAAGTTCACACAATTGTAGTTCTAAACTACATATATATAATATCCACTCCCCAGAGAAAAAGGACAAAAACTGCTTATGAGATTTTATGACTATCCACATTTTGACTTGTGAATAATAACATAATTAGCCAGAATTATCACAAATGTTTTATGATGAGTATTAATTTACAAATAAAAATTTTAACAGCAGTCATATTAAATATCAAAATTCATTAATATTTATGATAAAATATTCCTTTCATTAAAAAATATTAATATGTTATGAACTTCAATCTTATTTTTATTAAATTAGATTAATTTAATAACCAGAGACTTTACACCAATAATAAAATAAAGAAAGGCAATGACAGTTGGGCACACATTAATCTGACATTTGCCGATTAAACCTAGAGTGGAAAAGGTAGGAAGGCTGATGAAAGAGATATGTGTTACATGCTATAATCAGTCTCTTTATCTTATAGAGACCTTATGAGTCTCATTGATATTGCCCAACAAAACAATTATTATTTTCAATCTTGTTTATATTTATTTTATGTGATAACTTCAAATTACATAGAATAAACTCTTCTCAATGTACAAATCTTTAATATATGTATTTACCCTAGCATCAATGTCAGCTACAATTGCAGGCTTATTTGCTCCTGGTGACAAATAATCTACAAGAGTCTTCAATGGTTGCAGCATAGGATCTGCATTCTTCAACTCTTGCACAACTATCCTGTAATTGCCCTGAGCAATGTAGGATCGGTACAAAAAGGCATCTCGCTGAAGTGACACTAGAGGTGTTGAGGCCTGAAAAATGTTAAAAAAAATATAAATGTGTCAAAGGATAGGTAACTCGGGTTTCACGTGATAGGCCAAATTATAAAAAAACTACTTCATTACGGTTTCTGTTCATCCAAATATATGCATGTGAAACCAATACAACTCTGCTAAACTTCACAATTGGTAACAGGAGAATTCTAAAATATCAAATAAAAGCTTTCTTGTTTAACATTTGAAGTTTACTGTATAATGTTGAGTGTACTTTATAGATATTGATGTGACTATTACGGAGAGGCCAACGTCAATATTGTTTTCAACAGAATTATTATGTTAAGATTTGGATAATATTTAACCAAATATTTTACTTTCTTCATCAAAACTTAATCTTATTTACCTACTTAAAGCAAAATACAAGTTATAACAACAGCCGAACACGTCATAAAACTTTGGTCTTACAACCAAATTGCAGGAGATTTACCATTATAAATAGTGAGACAAAAAAGTAACAACTAGACTTACGCTAACACTTTGCGCCTCATTAATTGCCTGCTGATAATTTCCAACGTAAAAAGCATTTTTAACATCGAATAATTCATCAACATCTTGCTGCTGACGTGCCATTTTGACATATACTGACAGCAGTTAGAGATAACCAAGTAACATAAAATGTCAATCGATAAAATAATTTTTACCATTGATGTTTAAAATTAAAAAAAGTATGACTAATTTATTAAAAAAATGTTTCCAAAATCTATTAGTAATTATAAATAACTTTCTTATGGCTATTGCACAAAAATTGTTTCTGCTTCTAACTTATTATAGACACTTTTAAGATATAAACTTTATTAAGCTTGCTCTATTTCAGCTTTTAATAAAAGCTTAATTTTAGTAACGTCTTTTATTTCCATTATATTATTATTTATATTTACCAGATTACTATTGTGTGTTTTAATTTAAATTACAGATTATAACATAGTTAAAATCTATTTTTTAATTGTAGTACAAAATATTCTATTTATAATTATAACTTATCTTTATATTTCGCGTTTAGTTTCTATGAATAAATAAAATATTCATCACGATGACTAATTAAATAGTTTGAAGTATACTTTTATAAAAAATAAATATAACAGTTTCTAAAATCAGTAACATAATCATGACTACGTTACTCTTGAAAATAAATTTTTGAAGCCGTCTTTTAAATAAAATACTATATGATTTTCGATTTATAGAAATGCCGGATTTTTGTCGAGGATATTTATTCATTTTATAATTTTACTTGTAAAAAGTTGAAGGTTAGTACTTTCAAGGTGATACGGTTCGATTGACATAAAATATAACAGGTATAATTTTTAAACTACTTTGAACTATAATAATATTAGGAAATCTTCAAAGAAAAATGTGAATAATAATTCAGGCAGGTAAAGCAATCGATTTCTTTTGTGAATACATTTGTACTTTAGAAACTACTTCGAATATCGTATATAGTAAAGTCTCAGTACACAAAGAATTGTGAACAATGATTCAAAATTGAAAAGAGACAAGGAATACTGCGTATACCCAGGTAGATAGCCAGGTAAACGTAAGTAAAAGTTTGGAGATATATTGAAAGAATCTTTATTGAAGCATCATTGATGCGGCAAATCCTTTCGCGTTTGATTTTCTGTGTTAAAAAGGACCACACTACAACATGGAACATCATTTGTTTCATCTGGCAACTATTATATCAAATGTGTATAGAATGACATGACAGTAAAAATTTAAATATAGTTTTTTAATCTGTAATGTCGCTCATAAATTTGAGAAAAATGCGTTTGGTAATACGTATTTATTGGTGTTATTACATATTTTATATAATTACGTTAATTATCATTATTTTATTAAAGAATAACAATAAAATAAAATAAAAAAACATTCACAATCTCGGAATCTTAATGCTACTTTAGTATATTCTATACAGTAATTGAATATATTTTTTGACTTACCAACGAAGACAATCTACTTGAGTACCGTGTTCCATCGAAACGTTTACTTGTGTCAAAAATAACACATGTGTCATGTGCATATTTCAATAACTGTAAAGGTAGAATATAGCATAACTAATTTATCAGAAAAAATCTTAAAAGCTTTTATACCTATTTCTTACTTGTTTTGGAATGCGAAAAGCAAGTAGTAACTTTTAGCAGTACAAAGTCTGCAAGAACAGATAGTAAAAAGTAATAAATATTATTAGGTACTAATCCAAATTATGAAAACGGTTTTTTTTGCTATATTATCATTAAGTTATTATTTTTGAAACCACTGATTTTTGGATTATTATTATTGAGACATTCACTCCTCCAATGTTTTAGCATCTATAATCAATTTCCCTGTACAGATAAAGAATCATAAAAGTAAACATAGGTAAAAGACTTGACTAAACATTTTTATAATTAAATCCTGATTCTTATAAACGGCAACTAAACCGTTGGATGTAATTATCCTTTGAAAAGATTGTATGATAAGAAAACAACTTTATCTTTATTTTATCTTTTCTTGGAACTCTTAACTAAAGAATAAAAGTTACCAGGGAACCATAATTTATTAGCACCTGTTCTCTTAGCGTTCTCCAAATTACAAAGGTACGAAAGTACAAAAAGGTGTCCAAAGCCGGTTGGATATTTACGAGGGAAATTAGGGGAATTATTATTGTTATTGCCGATACGTTTGTTTGTCGATATTTGTAGCAATTAAGTAATTGTTTTACAGCTGTTTGTACCACGAGAAATACGCCTGGTGCCTAACTGTCTACCTTTCTCCTGTTGAATGCCTTAAGTTATTTTTACATCCATTGTAGCTTTAAACATAGAAAATTAAAAAAAATACTGATTAACCATAAATTTATTAACGAACTTATACTTCTTTAGTTCCAATTTTGACATTTGGTGTTTTAAATTTAGAGTTTACTGAATGAATACATAAAGAATTAAATAGTTAAATGTGTTGAGCAATTCCTTTGGTCTATGGATATTTGGTTCCAGAGACAAAGCCTTGTAGTTACGAAAAGTTATTTATTCTCAGATTCATGAGTATATCGGCAGATGTGCTAAACTCACCAACGTAGTAATTGCTCTTCTGAAGTGGCAGTGAGTGGTACAAACCGCTCGTGCAACCGACAGCGGTTGGGTCTGAAAGGTTTTCAAACGGAAACCAGGAGCTGGTAAACGCGGCGTGGATAGGTCCTCTATTAGGTTGAAAGACCACATAATCAAGGTTGCAGGAAGTCGCTGGATGCGGGTACCGCAAGACCGGTTATTGTAGCGATGTTTGGGAGACTTACCCAGTAAATCGACTGACGTGAATGAATGAATGAACGAATGAATGAATGAATTCTTATACGTAAATTGAGGTGCTTTCCATATAATCATATGAACACGTGAAATGAGTCCAAAGAAATACTCATAAACATAAAAATGGTGTATTTTATTAGTATAGTTATTATTTTGTTATTTTAATAGAATTGGTTTTAATATTATAATTATACACACTACACTATGTTTATTTAATTAGTACTTTAATTCGTTAGGTTATATTTTAAATGTATCGTAACTCTAAGTTTTTTGTGTTTATTGTGTACAATAAGTATAGTTATTATTACAGACATAATTTTCAATAAAAAATAATTTTGTTGCTTTTATGTAACATATTGTACGCGATGTTGTAATATTAGGAATAAAGATACTGTAACTGTTATAAGATAACAAAAGATACCTTAGAGACAAAAGTTGTGGTAGCTTAAAGTTTGCCTTGAAAGGGGCAAATCGAAACTGCAATACAGTTACGTGGTAATCGTCTCTGAGCTATTCATGCCCTGACCCTGTCTGTCGGGTATGGGACGAAGATTCCTACTAGTTTTACATATATTTAAATAATTAGATTTTAAAATAATAACAATAAATGGTGTTTAAGTTATTTTAAAAAATATAATTGTATGCCGTATGCTACTCGTCCATGTGTGATATTTTTTGTATATTCTAGAACATGTTAAGAGGATATTGCTTCCAATTTATAGCACATACGATCTGCTCGCAGTGGAATAAAGGATTTATTGACACAAAACCTGCGTAACAAATTTGTGCAAGTATCTTGGGACTGATATGGTGACATTAGCTTATTGATTACGCTAAACACTTAACTAATAATACTTAACTTACAATTGGCCTTTCCTCTTAACCTCGTACTTGAGTTTTCTTGACTCGAACTATGAGAGAAATCTACGATCGTCAATTAATCTTTTACCGCTGTTCTTTTAACAAATCAGACTTAGTTCATTATTCTGTTCTAAATAACCCCCCCTCAGAATTAGAGAGTGCGAACCGTATATTGTATAAAAGGAACTTTCGAGATATGTCTTAAAAGTATCGACGTAACTTCACACTTATTGTATATTATACTGTATAGGTTTATATGTATGTTTGTACGTGTAACTGCTGTGTATATAATATCCTCATAATTCGATTTAATTATATATATTTTTGTTATTTCTGCATCATGCCACGGTGCCTGGTAAACAGCGGTTAAAAAGCATTAAGTCCAAGTAAATGCTGTACATGAAATAGGGAGACTACATTAAAACAAGTGCTATTAATTTGTAACTTAAATGTTAATAAATAAAGAAGTCTCTTAAAACATTTACAAAACATTAAAGTTAAAACAATTCAAATACAATTCGTAAGGAAAATAAAAACATATCGAGCTCAAACTCGGAACGTTCTCGAAGTGCCCTACATAAATCTTTATACATAAATCATTAAAATGCAACCGCCAAGAAAATAACCAGCTTGCGTTACGAGGGGCCGGTGCAACGGCAGATGCGAGACCCCTGAGAAAGGGACCGGCACAATACCACCTTGGGGTCAATGGCAAAGTGAATGAGGTTTTTGCAAGGCGAATTCGGGTCGGAAGTTCGATGTTGGGGGACTTTTGCGGCGGTGGGAAAAACTCCTCAGTTCTGCAGTTCGAATGCCCTTTGTAAACGCAATGTGAAATTATTCGTGCGAAATATCAACTTATTGCGGAATTTTATATTATTAATCCTCATGTCGGAGCGTCTTATTCATTTCTCCTCGCTGTGTCAATTAAAAGGCAAACAATTTTGCGGTGCCTTTGCTTTAATTTACCCCAGTGAACGTCTGAATTCGGAAGACGTTTTTTTAAACTCTTTAATCATCAGATATATATATTTAGGGCAGCCCACCCAGCGAGCAGAACAGATGACTGCTGAGATCATTTTACAGTGGTCAGAAGACTCTGGCTGCAGGCTGCTTACAACCGGTCCTAAAAGCAATCTATGGGGGAGGAGGTTCCAGGAGAACATACTAAGGCTAAAAATCAAGTAATTTATTCAAATATAGCGTACCAATATAACGCATATATACAAATACAACATATGGTACATAGAGCAAACTTTTCGAATACAACTTAACAATAATTTTTAGCGGCATTAGTTATTTAAAGTAATATATTGGACACTATTTCATGTTATCAAGTCATCAATTAGGTGAACATCTTGCTGGTCCTGTCATGTGTTCTTCGTGCTTTTCGTGCTAAACCAGACCCAAACCAGAATTGCTTTAGCTTTTTTTTGTATTTTACTTTATACGTCTTCTTTTAATCCACGTGATTATCCGCCGCTCGCGTTTTTGTTATTGTGTTCTAATTCTTATATTTCATATAAAACAATTTGTTTTCTAATTTTATTTTATTTATTATTTTACGTAACTATTGAACTTAAACCTATTTACCTGTTTTGTGTAGGGGCGTATTAAAATTATAATTTAGGTTCCACTCCTAGAGTAGGTCAAGACAGTTACTAAATAACTAATGCTGTGACTTTATACGGTTGAGTTTTTTTTTCATTTCCATCTATCCTATATACTTTGGTCTACCTATTACAAAAAGCGGAAGAGCATCAATCACATTCGACTGGTTAAAACAGATTCGTACCAAACATGCGTATACTACTGCTGTCTCCAGATCTCCTCCGTTTAGCTTTCCGATCACAATAAACTGTTCTATGTTGTTTATTAATTTCGAAGCGATTTATACTGCATATTCTAAATTAAGGCAACATATACTAACTGTGGTAATCTACATTTTCGTGTCAGCATGATTTGGGCGTAGAATAGCTACCAACAAGCTGGAGAGACAACCTTAAGGTAGTCGGAAGACGCTGGATAAGGGCCGATTCCAAAAGGTTCTATTTGAAATCTACGGGGAGGCCTATATCCAGCTTTGGATGTCCTAAGGCTGTAATGAATTTATTCAATTAAATTCTTTTGTTTAACAACTTTCGTAAAGCAGGTAATTGCAGACGAAGACGAAGTTATATATGTGATATAACAATTCAAAATCCTTTCTTTAATTTAAATCGGATCCCGTCATCGAAAGATTCTTGTTCGCAACTTTAGGTTATAAGAAATAAAAAACACGTTATCTCAAACTCGGGCAAATGACTCACATTGTATTTTTAACAGAAATAAATTAAATATGTCAATACTTCCTCCGCGTTTGATCTTTTCTCAGTAATAGATCGCGGGTCGGCGCGCTGTTCCTGTTTACCTCGTTATTTGCCGATAATGAATCGTTTTTTTATTATTAAAATATACAATGCAAGATTTCGAATAAGAATATTATATTATACGAAAATCGGGACGCAAAATTAGATTTAGAGATTTCCGGTGCGGTAATTCCAGAATTTATTTAATTTATTAGAAATTAAGGATATGACTAACATTTTCTCAATTTTATACGTAGTTCTGCGACGAATGTGTTACTAATAATGACTTACGGTACATAAACATGGCCTCTCACTTCGTGCCTCACTGGCAAACTCACAGATGCTTTACCAGCCATGGAGAAGGTAATAACGTGGACAGACGATATCACAGGTTACAGTAGAAGGAAGATATTGGATGCATTGAAAATTCAAAGGGAGGCCTAAGGACGTGCTAACACTTTTATACGGATGGCCCATCATTTCAGATGTAGGACATCTAGTGCTGGAAATGATGACGATGATTATTATAAGCTAAAGATGAATGATGACGGTGATCAAACTCATCGGCTACCCTCAGGAACCTAGGCTCGGTTGGTTACATTAAAAGTTTCATCAGATCGACAGGTCATCATGGTCTAAGGTGACTTAGGCAGCCTTTATAGAATCATAGTCGTCGTTTCAGCCCACAGATGCCCACTGCAAGTCATAGGCCTCCAAAGATATCTATCGTCTACACACGTCGCGTTAAACAGCTCGCGGTCGCCAATCGAAAACCTTAGCGTCCAAAAGATGTCGATTGCAAGAGTTACGTATCCCGTTCACTGCCATTTCAGATGAGTAATTTATCCGGCTGTGGATCTTCTAATTCGATCTCGCAACGAAGCTCTGAGCATAGCCCTCTCCATTGCTCCCTGGATGACCTTGAGTCTTCTTATATGTCCGTCGTAAAAGACGACTTCTCAGTCATAAGCAATTATTGGTAATACACACTAGTGAAAGATCTTTGTTTTCATACATTGCGATATGTTGAACAACAAAATGTTTTATAGCTGCCTGAGCGCTGACTATCCAAGTTGAATTCGGCGAGTTATATCTTTTTCGAAGTTGGACATACCTAAATTTTAATTATGATTTTAATTTTGGAACGTATTTCATATCTATTACGTTTTTTCGTTTAATATCAAAATTATTATCTACTATACCGTGGGCTTCTTTGTAAGATATATTATTTGTAAAGGCAGCGCTAATTAACTCGGTACAAAGTGTGTTCGTGTCGTGTTCGTGTCCGGAGCAGGCCGGCTGACTCAACCCGCGCCCACCTCGTGCTTTGTTCGAGCACTTTCGCGCACGTAGCGTGATCGTAAGCAGTTACGCGTTCCTGGGGAATCCCTAACTATGAACATAGTTGATGCTATCGCGCCGGAATATATTTTAGACAAAGAATCACAAGTTCAATGTCAAATTGTTGTCCTGTATTTATTCGCCCTTATATTAACTGTTTTATTTATTGACTTACTCACGGTATAGGTAGCGCAGTTCATTATTACCAGTAAAAATAATGGCGGGTTTGCGATTAAAAAAATATGTTAAGAGTCACGGGGATGCCCCCGGTTCTACAGATATAATAATTAAAATTATATTAAGTTGAAAAATGACATCATATCTATACCTATTTTTCGAGTAGTGGCAACCCATCGATAGAGTACTGAGAATTGCGATTATATGTCGCGGGTTCAATTCCTTCCGATACAATCTTGTATAATTATTACTTTGTGCATTAATTATGTGTGAATATTATGAGATTATCACTGCTCAGAAACAAGTTTCCAGAAAATAGACAGCAGCGTCCACTGCGTACCAAAATACCACACTGCGATCGCAAACCCGACTGCAAAGCGTGGTGATCATCTTATAATATATGCCAATCATCAAGGCATCCATATATCCCCTTAGATATGTTTGGCCTAGGTTTATGCTAATACGACGATATGTAAATACTTATATATACATATGTGTATATGTATATGTAAATAAATACATACACACACATACTTTTATATATATATACACACACACATATATATATAAATACATACATATATATATAAATATATATATATATGTGTGTATATATATATATATATATATATATATATATGTATATGGTTGTCATGGTTGTTTATTAATAGTAATTATTCATTGACGCTTTCCCCTAAACTTAACAACTTGCGGGGCAGGACGCCTGGGTCGAGAACTACCTCGTTATGGCTGTTCTCATAATACAATATTCCTCGTGCCTCCTCGTTCAATTCTGTCTAAAAAGCTAGTCTAAATAACAAAAGTGAATACATTTTATGGTCCTTGAAATAGGTCGTAAAACTCGAAGCACTCAGAACACTTCGGTAATAAACTCACTTGAGCTAGAAGCAAATCGTTTATTAGTTTATTTTAATATAATTGATCAAAAAAAAATCTACGGTTATATCGGAAAATAATAACTCAATTTTAATAATTTCATTGAATGTCGGTCTAATAACTCGAGAATAATTTCGTACATGGTTCTTAACAAAAAAAAAGTTACGAAGAAACTGGAGAGATGTGAGAAAATCGCGCGTTTGATATTACACGCGCGGAGAATTTGTATTGTCGTTGATCATCGGGTAGTTTTAATTTATCACTGAATTATTATTTTTATTTAATATTTTATTATTATTTCATCCGTAAGATTTTTCACAGCTGGCCATAGGCCAGTTTCTAACAGGAGCAGTTAAAGCGGAATGCATCCATTGTCTTCCAACGACCTTCATAAAGTCGTCTGTTCTACATTGCGCTCGCCTGTTCGTGATCTCCACTTTAAAAGCTTAAGGTCTCAGCAGCCATATTTTTTATGTTTTTTGGCGTGCCCATTGTTACCATAACTAGTTAATTTGCTAGGTTATGTCCTATCCTATGGTTAATTTTGTTCAATCTCTTAGAGAAATCCTGGTCTACTCTACGACTCATTGAACGACCGTGGGTTTACCAATGAGGTCTAGAAAGAGAAAGCATGTTTCAGCCCTTTCAGTCATCAGGAACACACATTGATGGACCTTTGTATTTAGACACTGAGGGATGTTAGACGAGAACTTGTTTCGTAATTTCTTTAACCAGTTTCTTCCAACACTTTCAGCGCTAAAGTTTTTAGTAGTGATAGTAATGTTAGATATAGAAATTCTCTTAATAATTCTATAGTAACAACTGATCGAGTTCGAGGTTCAGATCCATCAGAAGCCGTCGAAACTATTACGAATCCCAGTTCATATGTATTAAAAAAAGCCTTTACAGTTTCTCTATAAACAGCATAAACGACCTAAGAGTTATCTCTTAAGACCTCCCAATCTAATAGTAATGTGATAACTAGAGTTGAGGTTTACCAGCGAACCCATGAGTTTAATGTAAAGAGGCCCAGACTGAAAACATCAGACTCCGATAGCAAACAGCATTAGTCAATGACAAAAATATGAAACCACCGATACCAGTAAAAACACAATATTTTTGAAGTCTTACAGAGTGACAGATGTATAATCTGATCTGCGCGATGTTCGAAGAATAGATCGGAAAATGAGATCCTGTTCACACAATACTGGAGCAATATGCCTTCACGCACGCTGCGGCCCGTGTGAACAAACCCGGCCAACATCTGTCATTCCCCAAGACGCCTCGAACCTCCCCGACACGCGTACTTAACATAACAATTACCATTCAAATCCCTCGCAAACTTCGACTTCCTGCCGACCCCGCATATTTCGCCTCTCGAATAATTAGGTGGGTCAACGAACTTAACCCGGAATAATTCGGGCTTTTTTGAAGGCTGTAATTATGGCAAAATTAACGCCCTTTTTATTAATTCCTTTTGAGTAATGTACACAACATTATTTCTACGTGCGAACGTCTTCGTGTCGAAATGTATCCAAATTTATAAGGATTTCAGATGTAAAGTTCCATTACTATTTATTACATCTGTTGTAGTTACGGATTGTACCACTAAAAGTCTACAATATACGTACTATGAAGGGAAATGAGTAAGGAAGATAGTTATTAACTAACACTCAAAAGAGAAAATGTAAAAGAAAATATTTTCATTTGTAATCTGTAATAACAAAATACACGCGCGTTGAAATCTTTTGACGTAACAACGCCATAGTCTGTGAGATGTGCAATGAAATAGTGGTTTTTTACTTGTATTGAACATACTAACATTTAATATAAATAAAGCATGTAGAGTGACGTAACAACAAATATATATACCTAAATTATTCAAATCGAGCTTTCCCCCAAAAACTGGTCAGTCGCTTTGAGGATATTCGTTGGCCACCGAGGTCACCAAGTAACTCTGACATTTTTTTATAGGGCTTCCTTAAAGAGAGAGTTTATAATCATTATATACAAATTCTTGTGAATTTAAAAGAAAATAATAAAATCAGCTGAATTGAAACAAGTTTGCTATAGCCTGAAGCGCAGAACACAAAGCTCCGTTTTAAAAATTACGTGAAACTCGATAGGAGAAATTTAGATAATAATATACTCTATAAAAATTAAATCCGCATTCTTATTCTATCATATAGTGCTTTTGTCACAACTGTATACTAAATATTTACATTTTTTAAGTTTATAAATACCAATCTGCCACCAGACTTCCGTATATCTAACTATTTATCTAATTTATTTATCCAATCATCAAAACCACTCATTAATTATATATACTTCTTCCTCTGAAACGAAAGGTTTCTATCGATAAAGTGAGGTTTAATATAAAGGACATCATACGATTTCATGATATAAACTTTTTGTTACAATCATGATTTGCAATTGTTTTAAAGATCAAAATATTATGACAGCATAAAAATTATAGGGTTGTCAAAATTAAAAATAATGTTGCTTAATATATTACAAACTAATCTTAAATATATATATTATCATTGCAACTTATTACTACTCACATAGTTTTCTCATATAGTCACTTATAACTTAATAATGAAACATCTTACATTGATATAACGTTAAATTATAAAAAATGCAAAGTTGAGGAATATCCAAAGAGACTAAATATAAGCGAATGAATGACAACTAAAAACAAAATAATTCATAAAAGTTAACTTGCTTGGCTAGTTAATTTACTGCGCTCCAATATCTGCAATAAAGAGGCCTGTACTTAACAAAAGGACCTGCATAGGCCTTTGTTTTTTTACCGCTTTTTACGTTTAAATCCCAAGCTAAACCGCAGACTTTCAATTTCCAGGTAGACAGGAAGTCCAATTTTGATCGTATGCTTCCTTCGGGCTTTTTTGTTTATAATGTAATTTAAAAACCGATTAGGATTTTTATATTGTTATTTTCATTTCTCAGATCGACATATTTATGAACGTTATGTTTTTAAGACAACAATATAATTTCTGAACAAGGCATGGCGGTTACTTGTAAAAGCATGTTCTTTTATTTAATAATCTAGTAAGAATACAGATGCAGTATAAATAAACATTGTTATTTTTTCTTATTTTAAAATGAAATGTACGTCAATGGCAGATATCGTCCACAATCATGCCTTTTCTTTATACGATACCATTTTATATATTATATTATAGTTATATTAAACCTACGATGAGAATCCCTGTATCAGTACTGAGGTGTTGGTTTTCCATATCATTAAGTGGTACTACAACAATTACTTATGACTTTCTTTCTGGAATTGGAAGAGAATTTTTGACTCGTGGCTTTGAAAACTGGTAAAGCCTACAAGTGTACATACTATATTAACACATAATTAACTATGCTATAAAATTTAATATAACTGGGAGAAGGTTTCTCAATCTGAAAAAAATGTATAGTGTATCTCTTTTAAATCAACTCTCGGGGGCTTTGCCTTACTCAATGAAGAGTCCGCCTTAGGGATGTTCAAGTTTAGGGGCCTGCCCACCTGGTGGAACATTAATGTAACGAACGGAACCGAGGTATCTGACTTTAATAAGTGGAAGTCCTAAGCCGCTCTTAATCTGCCTTCCAGAACCATAAAGCTCCACAGTTTTGTGTTCTGCGCCTATGTGGTTTACAGTCGCATCCGCAGAACTACGTCGGTTATTTTCGATTGTCTACGGATCTCTTGATTCTTGATTTATTGTTGACTTCAATAAGATTATTAAAATATTGTTTAATTTTTACAATTGACAATCAATAACACGCTAATAATGTATTTACAAACTTGATATTGTTATTTATAAAAAAAGGTTTAAATAAATTAAATAACAATTTCATATTACATAAGCTGATTGGTTATTAAAAATAGATGAAAAAGTTTTTACACCTATTTCAAATCACTCGGTTTAAAGTGATCATTCAGAAACTCTATTTAAATGTAAGAGTGAGTAAATAAGTCAATTTAATAATTTGAATTTTGAAAGCTTTTTTCTTTGTATATTACTATGACGTTATTTATTATTTCTGTAGCCCTTTTTGGATAAAATGTACCATACATTCATTTAATTAAGCTATACCTTCATCCCTATAAAGCTTTTATATCAGTCACTCTGTACATGTCAAAATGTATTATCTAATATAATAATAAAAGGGTGACATATATGATATGAATCTTGGTAAACAATCTCGCAATTTTTTCTACACTACGTTCTTAAAAATAGATATCCTAGTTGACAGGAATGACAGACACCTTTGTAGCTGCTACATTAAAAAACACGAGTAGTAACCCGACCCTTGACTGTGAGTGCATTCTGTAAGTAGCGGGCACTCACGTGTCGTGCTCTGCCAGTTTGTCTCGCTAGACAAATGGCGGACAGGCTCGGACGTCTCCGGACAGGACATGAGATGACAGCTGTATTACAAGAACAATGAGCTACTTACCCAGCGCGATGTGTGGGCGTCTTTGTCGCTTCTACTATGTTATAAACGTACTTAAGTTTTGTTTTATAACATCGACTTTTCAAGTTTACTTATATCTCGTCATCCTCGTGTCGTAAGTTCGTGGCTGCCACCGATCTTTCTTTCACGCCCTTATATGACCTCATTTATTTTGCTGTTTCAATAACAGGTTAGGTTTTTATAGGTGTACTAATTCGTAAGTACCAATCCATAAATTTAAATTTTTTTTAATGAATACCGTGCAAGAATAAATACCTGGTAGAATAAAGCCCGTAGCTTCCCTCTGTGCCCATGCGTTTTATAATGAATAAATGCTTTTCAAAGTGATCATTCTTCGTTGACGTATTGTTGCGATATAGAACAGCTCGGTGAAAAAACCGGAACCAGCTCAGTGTACGGCCGGAAAGCTGTTTGATAGTTTAAAAATTGATTCCCCGTAAAGGAAACAACACATCCGGCCGATCTCGAGCGAGAGCGCGGCGTTCGCGACCACGCGGTACACTCGGCCGCATAACTGTCGAGTTATACAAAAATTTTACGATGAAAATAAAATTGAGACAGTGTCAAAATTATGTAGTAATGACTAATTGAAAATTAAATATCAGACGCTGACTGAAGGTAGTTTTGGATCTCACATGTTGAAATTCATCTATGGCTTTGAAAAAAGTAATCTCGTGCAACCGACTGTCGTTGACGCTGAAAGATTCTCAAGTGGCGTCCCCCCAGGTGGATCGACGACGTGGTTATTTATGGCCGCTGGAAGTGTTTGGATCTGATGGAAGTGATTGGTGTATGGATTGGATGTTCATTGAGATCTTTGGTGGAGGTCTATGCGTATGTTTATCGGTTGATATGATGATGATGATTGGTGAAAGTCTGTTTAGTAATACAAGGTAATGCTACTGGTAAAACTTGTTGAGTCAAGACCAAGTTGTATGTGCTTTGGGCCATTCAGCCGAACTATTTCATCTTCCTACGAAAAAATACATGCGAAAAACTAACTGCCATTATTTAGCAAATGGAAAAAAGAAGAAGGTTCGCTTAGGTAATAGCGTGACAGTATTTACTTAATCGTGTTTGATATCTCCTATCTAAAATAAAGAGAGAAGCGTTAAGAAATATCTATTAGACCATAACAACGTGAAGTAGATACTGGCTATTAAAATACACTATTATATGTACGAGTAATTAGTTCAATATTTTTTGCCATATCTAATACAAGACTAAATAATAATATTTCTTGGAAGGAATACCCAATGAAAACTTGTTAAATTTATACCGTTATTATTTATAGCAAAGAAATTTTATTACGTCTATGTTTTGTTCAGGCGTTTACCTGCTAACAAATGCGTATTCTTTCTTTATAAAAAAGACTAGTTTCATAGAATTATAAGTAACATAGATATTTAAGATTATAATACCGATGTTAATAAACTACATAAAAAAATATATTTATGTACATAGCTCCTCACTAATAAAATACAAGTAGGACATACAATTTAGCAGCATTTATTTCAATTGAGTTAAACCAATGTATGTAATATAAAGAGTACAACTTTTAAATATGGAACACAAACGTTCTCCTATACTATTCTAGTATCGTAACACAGGGTAGACCTATTTTATATACTAGACAAAACTCCATGTAATAATAATATACAATGGTATTTTATAACATATTGTAAAAATTAGTAACTAATATAACATTACGAAATTATTTTAATTTCACAGTTTAAGTGGTCAATTTTTATATAGTTTTTGTTTTTATTTTATTTTTACCCCCACTCAGTAATGCTGATTATTAATTGAAATTATGTAAATACATAAATGATAAATTAACAGCGGTTTCTAATAAAAAAAATGCAGATGCATATGTTTTTTTGCGTTAACTGTATTGTACAGGGGTAGCAAAGTTCTTTGATAGAAATTATATTTATAGAGAACATATAAATAATAGCACAAAATATGGGTGTTCAATTTGCATTTAGTCTTTTATATTTGATGCAAGTAATTTAAAAGACATTTTGTAACATATATTGAACGATAATTTTTAATATCATCATGTTTGCTTACAGATGCACACTTGAAAACATAGATCTTCCACAAAGCGATATGATCACCGTACATGCGATGGTCGCATTCGGCAGCTTCCGGCGACCTTGTCGTCGATCCCCCTAGTACAGGACCTAACTAAACCGCGGCTATAGGCTAGTGGTCGCTGCGAAAAATATAATTAAACAAAAATGAATAGAGAACTCTGATACATATAACGAGAGACACAAATAATCGTTCTACGTGCCGCATGTGGCTCGCGTACCACGAGTTGGGCACCTCTGGTATAGCACATTGCAATAATTTTTCATGAAAATTTGGAATCTTACCAAAATGTGCACATAGGTATTGGCTTGAAGAAAACGATATAGAGAATATTTGGTTGTAATTTTATATTGTAATAACTAGCCTAAATATTTAATATATATGTATCTACCAACCGTGTTGTCAATTTATTAGTAAGTATAGTTATGTAGGTGTGTGACTGTACACAAAAAAAAAACGCGTCGCTCACAATAGAGCGCCTCGCATCTGCTATCCGGCGTTTTATAAGCAGATGTTCTTAAAGGGCCCAAGTAAAAAAATCACTACCTGCGTGCACTCATTGTCGTACTTGCTTGAACTTGAGACTTGAGCGTAGGGTGACCATGGTGTCCGACTAACATTACCATGTTCTGTTTTTCAAGGACGCTACGCACAGACCTCAGTAGATGAAGACATATTTTTAATTAATAATAATTTAGTAGTTTTTTTAATTCCATCACAGTGATCCCAAGATGATATAACATTTTCAGCGTTATGTACTTTATCATTAATATGTTTGTATGTATGTATGTATGTCTTATATCCGTTAACTAACCAATATTTACACTGTTTCCATGCTGTGGTTGTCTGTACGAGTATACAACAACTAGGTTTTGTATTTTAGACAATTTACGAGAGGTTTTTATTAAGTTTTAAAAGTCTATTCTTTTAAGGCATTATGACAATTTATTATATTTAACAACAAAAGTATGTTGCGTATATGCGTATACATATAGTTTTGGGGACTCTTTTGACATTTGAAACTTCAGGCCATCATAAGGCAGTGGCTTTTATAAAAAAATAGATAATAAGATTTTGGAAATCCTTATATAATATATGTGAAAGTGAAAATTAATAAAAGTTAGTTAAGAAAATTTAAAAATGAGATTTTTGTTATAAAGAAATAATTTAGGCACAGCTGTATCTTTAGTGACTTTATTTCTACAGCCTTTCTGCACTACACCTGGACCGACCGGAACATCACTGCGACCACTCCAACAAAAGTGCACGATTGAGAAAAATCTTGGGTGATGAATGAACTGGCTATTAGTACATGGCGGTAATAAATATACCGTGCGTATAACAAATTCAGATACAACGTAGATAAGAAATAGTAAGTTTCGTTTGCATCACTTGGTCTACGTGAGGTCAATGACCAGCATATATTTTGTAAGATGATCGTCCACTAAAATAGGCAATAAAGAAAAATCCCGATAAGAATAGTGAGCGTATCCTGATAAAAACATAGTCACCCTCATTCTACTTTGTCTTCCAAATAAAAGAGAAATCTACGGTTTCCATACACGGCCATTCTTATATTTTTCCTTTGACAACATAGAGCTGGTAATTCAGTTACTTATTCGAACGTGAACACGGCACCCTTGCAACCTTGATTTTTTTCCCCAATACCAATTGTTCAATAGAAACGTAAACAAAGCGTGACAACGTGAAGATGCAATAACAACAAAGAAATAATATCTATCTTCTTACGTCTGCGTAATATAGGACAAAAGGGATTTTTTATTATCTGTTTATTTTCGATTCGATTCGGACGGAATTGTAAGATATAACTGTAATTTTTATTTCAGACATAAGTCGATAACTGCTCACGAGCTTCCTTTATAGATTTACAATAAGACCGGAAGTGGCATATATCTAGCGTCTTCTGAGCTCAACAAGGTACTCTGTTTACCTTGGCGGGCAGGCGTCTTGCCCTGCACTTGCCGGTTAATAGTCTTCCCTCCAGAAACTTAAAGCCCCAGCGGCCTTTGCCAATTGCCAATCCGCTGAGCTAAGTCGCTTACATTCATAGCCTTTATAACTTAACCCCTTGAAATGTATTTTTTCATACCATTTTACCTTTGCAACGTCGTTGATAGAGGTCACAGAGTTGTTACTCTTAAACACCACGGAGCCAAGATTTTGTTTCCGCAAGTCGCGTTTAATAGGAATGCTGACCATGTTATGAGTGACAGTCCAAGCTAGTGACCCAGTGAGGTAACGTAAGGCGGAATCCCTATCTGATGTATCAAAGATGACCCTGAGCTGAGATTACTGTGGAAACCCTTGACTTTAGATACTAAATAAGAAGTTCAGGGTTGGCTTTTCAATCCACATATGTGGTAAGTTTTGCAAAGCAGAAATTTCCTGGAAAAAAAATATATATAACTAACATATATATATATTTATACATACATCTATATATATATGTTAGTTATATATATATGTACATATATATATACATATACAACATTAAAATATTCTCAAGAATACTACAATTCGTGATCCTCTCTAAGTTACGTAAACAAATGGCAAAGAATTTATTAGAATAAACTTTCTTGACGAAATGATCACGACCCTTAACGTTAAGGAAGAGCGAAGAGAGAGAGAGAGAGAAAGTGAGAAAATAATGAGACCAGAAAGTGAGTAATGTTTAACTATCATTCCTAATTGTTGGTTAATGACAATGGCTTACGATCGCATGTCTGAGAATCATCTCTAACAAGCGTACAAGTTATTTGTATTTGTATTATAATATTAGCACTAAATAAATGTTATAGATAATACATATGTTGTACATTTACAAAAATTAAAGTTGCGCGACATCGACGATCATCCATTTTAAATAAAGCACAAATAGGTATGATTTTAAGCCGACTGACTGGAGCGTAGGTTACTAACCACAATGTGAACAGTTCTTGCTCTGTGCTTTACTTATTGCGTTTGATTGATATTGTGTTCGTGTTCACCTTAATTATAACGATTATTTCGGAGTTTTTTACTTGTATTTTACTTTTTTACTTTTTTATTTGGACCGTACTGTCACTGCTGTCCAAATGACATTTGCAGATTACGCAGTTTTAAGATGGCAGGGCGCAGAGGGCGCCTAGATTAAGACCTATTAAGTAGCGAAACACGTGGACTCCAGAGCCTTGGCACTTGACGACTTAACAAAAAAGCTTTAACGAAACTCTGTTATAATTTTGACACTATAATCATATCCGTATATTTTTATAGGAATTTTAAGTTTATTCTAATAATTTTTTTGTAATTATATAGCTTTTGAACTAATTGCTTTAACATTTGCATCAAGATTATTTATAAAAGTGATCATAAAAAACAAAAAAATCCGCTGTGTCTGTTGTAGCCTCTTCTCAGACGGGGACGTTTAGAACACTCGTACATAGACACGTGTTTTAATTTCAATTATGACATAGGGTGGTTAATTTAGATTCTAGTTTTAAATTAAGCTCTTCTAACATAATTATGATGTACATATACGAACATTATATATAATGCAATGTTGTTGATGATATGAATGAATAAATATTTTGTGTCTTGTCGTTTTAGCCCATATCTGTAAATACCATAATCACCATGCTGGGCAAGCGGCGATCGCAGTGTGGTATTATGGAATGCAGAGGACGCTGCAGCTCATTCTCTAGAAAATTGTTTTTGAACAGTGGCAACCCTGTGTGAATTATATAAGATGTCCTTCGAAAATCAAACCCGCGACATACGATTGGAAATGTCATTCCTCTTTTGCTGCGCTACCACTGCCCATTTTCTGTATACTAGTTTAAATAATTTATTATAGTATTTTTTTTATTTACTTGATTGAAATTTGTGAACCTTAGTTTGATGATTAATGGTACATGGTTTATATTAAAATGTATACATAAAATATTATTAAATTTCATTTATTATGACCAACTTTTGTTTTGTTTCTAGCAGGATCTTCTCAGCAGATTAGCATTTCGTGGAAGTGTTCGGTGTTCGGTGGAAGTTCAATACTTTATTTTAAAATAGTTTGCGATTCAAAAGGTTTTACTTGAATAAAGATATTTTGAATTTGAATTGAACCTTTAATATTATAGTGTAAATGAATATAAATAACCTAATCTTTTCATAATTTTAAATGATCTTCAAAAGGCATAAATGCTACATTTTGTGAACTTTTCAAAATATTAAACACGAAGCTTTCGATGTACCCAAACCTTTACATTCTCTGTTGTACTGTGTATAACGCGTTACTGCCTTTTTACACAGCTAAAAAAAAGTTTTTGAATTTTTTCTACTACATTATAAGAGAATACAAAAGTGTACACGACGCCCTTAACAGCCCAGACTCCGTTGAAAAGGATGTGCGCTATGAAAGGTAATACGACGCTGAAATCCAATCAAGCCTCGGAGCATCTTGCGTCCCTATTAAATAGCTACACCTAATACCTAGCAAACTAAAAGCTATTGCCACAGATTAAATACATATTACATTAATATAGTTTATTACTTAAATAACATGAGCGAATCAAAACCTTTCTATAATAACGAAAAAGGACGTGATAAGAATTAAAAATATATGTTGATAAAGGTGATTAAAAATAAATAAATAAAAAAAGTAGTTGTGGT
The DNA here is from genome assembly GCF_028537555.1 of Battus philenor. Lineage (NCBI taxonomy): Eukaryota > Metazoa > Arthropoda > Insecta > Lepidoptera > Papilionidae > Battus > Battus philenor. Next base: position 11,373,786 of record NW_027181684.1, read on the forward strand.
TATGTAAATCAAAAATAACATTAAAAAATACGAAGTATTGAATAAGTTAAACTCTTCTTAGTTCTCTCTTTATGTTGAAGTTAATGCTAAAAGACTAGAGCTGTTACAGCTTCAGAAACAGAGTGGTCCGCGAACTTGCATTTCAGCCTAATTTTATTTAATACTTAGTGTGCCCTGTTCACACATTGTTGCATCTAATTAAAAATCTTAACAAAAAGGCAGTTATAGTACGTCAAACCTTCTAGGGGATATACTTAATAATTTAACAGGTTTGTAAGGCGATTGGATGTATGGTTTTTCAATCTATCGAGCACAGACTACTACTAACTACTTTTACCATTTTTTTTAAATTTAAATACGTAAAAATTAATCTTTATTTGTGAGTGTAACTGACGCACTATGTTGCATCATACATATGGTATTGTATATTTTTAATATTGTATGTGGTTCATTTAAGAACCCTTCATAATGCTGGCCACTACAATCGAAAACTTTGTTATTAATAATTCCTGCGCATTCGAATTTAAAATCCGAACATGGATTTGAATTTCGGACGCCGCTAGTAACGTTACCGTTCTATGTTGTTTTTGTTATATTGTTTTTTTAACATAAAATAAAATCACAAAGTACTTATAAACATTTATACTTAGTAGAATTCTCACTGCTGCCCAAATGGCATTTGCAAATTTTGTGGGTATGAAGTGGCAGGGCGTAGAGTGCGCCTAACCTGAAACCTTTTTTAAAAGTAGCGAAACTCAAGAACTCGACCCCTTTCGTGAATTATTGTGAGGAAGCTCAAGGGTCCCCACGAGGGGAATTCGGCTTGGCCTGGCTAATATCAGTACTACCATTTCGAAAAGCATTAGCGCTGGGAGAAAAAGTAGTAGAAGAAACTCTAGCATCGTTTCTATCTAGTATTATCGGGGGTTGGCATCCTCTGTAATATACGATCCTACCCCCAGTGAGTTTCCAATGACGTCTCCAGTACTTCCTAGAAGACCAAACATAATTATACAGGGTGATTGGTTATAGGTGTTAAAGATTTAAGGGAGTGAATGTACAGGTGTTTCGCTGTTAATTATTAACATATGGTATGGTAACATCCTATGTAAAAATCAATTCCATCAAATTTCGAACAACCGCATATTAAAATTGTCTATTGTTTACTATCAATATCTGACACACGTATATATATATATATATATATATATATATATATATATATATATATAATGTATACTATGGGTAAAGCCTACTTAGAACTTAAATCAATTGTTCAAAAAGACAAAGATATGTATATATATATATATATATATATATATATATATATATATATACGAGTATATACATGTACAGGGAATTCATTGGATTTCATAGGAAATTTAATTAGTAGGTGAGAAAAACAAATAATATTATTTTTTTATATATAGTTAGAGCAAACATACATACAACTCAATAATTATATACGTGATGCATTTTACAATTATTAAAATTGCCCAGCGCCTCCGAAGTAGAGGTGCTTGATGTCGCAAAACAAGTGAAAGCTGTCACCTGGTGCGAGCATATGGTAGACGGGAGCAAATCAACTGCGACGTAATTAATAAATATTTAATATTAAGCGTACATGCATAATCTTTATTTTTAAATTTTCTTACTTTACCACAATATTTTTACCGTTTAATATAATCACCTTTTTGTATGTTGTTTATATTATATGTGTATATACACATACACACACACATATATATATATATAAATACATATGTAAATATGTATATATGTTAATAAGAGGTCGTTAACCCACGGCCTGCAACGTATTTCGAGCTGTTTTAGTTTTTCAATACAAATTTTGTCCTGTCTTTGTGAGATAGCGTATCCCTATTCCTTGATCGACGAAAAAGGAAAGCCACGTTCACATTGATCTGCTAAAGTCAAAGTTTCAAAATGTACGGATGCATTTAATTTACTAAGGTTTATTAGATCAACTTTATCGAGTTACTATTTTAGTTAATACCAGCACACTATAATCAAAGTAAAAATGTTTTCTTAAACTAATATATTGACTGGTGTCATTGACAAAATCATTAATATTTAGGACGTCCATTTCTGGACATAAGAGTCCCCCATTGGAAGCATCTTCCTAACAAGTTCATCTATTGGATTTGCATTCCCTGTGGTTTGTGTGTTCGGTTACTTTTGTTTGTTAAAGTCCACGTTTCTGTGGTGTAAGTTATAACTTAAGTTGCGTAGATGTGCATATAATTTACAGTGGCAAGACATCCAACCGGTAAAACTAATGTTCATTTAAAAGAACGAATGTTGTGTGGTATTTATGCAAATCGCTAATATCATATGATTTTTACCTTTTTTATTTTTTTTTAGCTGATGGACGCCTACTGCAAGGCATAGATTCCCCAAAGATTGCCTTGATGCTTTGCGCGCATCCAGCGATATACCGAGGCTTTAACTATGTCCAACTAGTACGCAAATGTAAGTCTACCTAGTGTGGGCATACCCACGCCGCGTCTACTGGCTCGTGGCTGCTACTTGATTATCACTCTGTGTTTGGCACTAATCAGTGTAACATAACTGAAGATGCCCCGTGGAAGGGTGAAACACGTGTTGAGTAAATTAACGGTGGCAGTTGTGTAATTCGCATTGTTTGCCGCATGCGCATTTATCAGCGGGCTGGCGGGCGATGCACTTTGTTGCACGACTACCACTGCATGTGCGGAAGTGGCTAAATATTGGTCCTTTTCTTACTTAGGATGGACTTCCGCAAGGTAACGCCTGATCCCATTAAATACTTGAGAATCGTTCGGCCCCAACTGTTGCAGATGCGGTTGCAGAGCGTTGTCCACTGCTATTTTAGACGAGCAATTCTTTGAGCTACGTTGCTGACCTAAGTTTCTATTTATTTACTTCGATTATCAAAGTTGACGCACAAGGTAAAAATGAGATAGCAGACATTTCTCAACTCATTCTCACAACTATTGCCATCTACTTGATGTATCTTACATATTATTATTTTTTTCCTTAAAAGTACTTAAAATAAGTTCAAATTTATTGGCATGAACCACGATAAGGAGCATTTGCATTTGAATTCACTTTTTTTTTCTCATCAAAGCTATCGATCCATGAAAGAAGTCATGAATTAAATTATTGAGATTTAACTAAGCGGAGCATTCTGTATGTTAACGAGTCTAAACCCTTTACGTCGTTGTAAGAGCAAACCCAGCAATAAACATTTAAGGACGTTAATATCATTTCAAAGAGAACGAAACAATAGTTTTCCTTTATTAAACATGAGCGTAAATTCGCGTAGACATTCAGACCATACTGAAGATGCCAGCTTATACTATAAAAGCTTTTTAGGTCACATAGCGACCTTGTGAAGACAGACAAAGGGAAATTATTTTTGTTATTAGAATAAATTTAGCTTCGGCACAAGTGGTGTGTGCTAGGTATGGAGATGTGTGAACACCTTGGCATAAATATTTGTCGCAAGGTTGTATGTTAACTTTAACTGGGTTGGGTTCGCGATATTTTTACAATCATTAAAAAATTTTAAAGTTTATCAATCAAATACTAAATATTAGTTTAAATTTTTTTAATAGAATGTCTGTATAACTCATTTGTCAACAAAAATCTTTAACATTTTTATACCTTTTTCCAATCAAACTGTATAAACTTAACAATGTGAAGCTCTATTGAAATGTGCTAGAACAATAACTTCTGGAAACACAAAGTCTGAAGGGACAGATAATAAACCATTTTCGACTTTGTCATGCAGTAGTTCCATTTGTAAAAAGGTTTTTATTTCTATATAATCATTATTTTACTTAATTTTTCTGAAACCATTGATTTTTCAATGGGGTGTACTTTACCTTAATTGACAGCAATGAGCTATACATTCACCCTTTTAAAACTTTATACCTATAACCCCGCTGTGCGGTGCAACGAATTTTTAAGTGAGAGTAACGTTTGGTAATAAATTTCTGTACCTTTTTTAGTGACATTATCACAAATAAAAAAAATTCTATAAAGTTTGTTATGGACTCTTCTTAGATCAGGGCGCGCTTGGAACCCTTGCAGTTTTATTTAATGGATGTCGTTTTAAAGGATCTTAATTTAAAACTAATATCATACATATCAAAATAAAAGTAATATCACAAGTGGGTAATTTAAATTAGCGGATTGTTAATTTAATCAAACAGTACAAGTAGCCCAGCGGTGGAGCACTGTGACTTGCGATCGTAGGTCGTAGGTTCAAGTCCCGTGATACAATCTTTACGCTTAGTGCAGTAATCATATAGGATTGCACTTCTTACAGACAATTTTCCTGAGGATGGGCAGCAGCGTCCTCTGCGTTCCATAATACGACACTGCAATCTTCAATCATCCTGCGAAGCTTGACGATTATGGTAAAGTCCTCTATAATTATCTTTCGGAGAGCCTTATGCCTTGCAGTGGGCGTCTATGAACTGAAAAAGGCAACCAGGAAATTGACAAAAAAGTATGTAAGTATTCTATTTTTATATAGGAAGTAGTTTTATATTGTAGTTTATAATATTGCAAGGAGATAGAAAGCAAACAGTACAGGCTGAGTCCACTACACGGCTTAGTAAATAACAGATGATTTTATATTTATGATTTTGATTAGTACAAAAATTTCTAGTTAATATGTCGAATTTCTAACGATAGTTCCTTATATGTCATAAGTAATAGCAATGTTAAATGGGTGCCCCTCGAGAATCGAACTCCCAACCTACGATCGTAATTCTTAAATTTTCACCAGATTACTGGAATATTGTGTCTTTGGAATAGAAATTTAAACGTATGAAATGTATTTTTAGAATTTTGTCTAGAATTATACCGCTAAACAAACGTTATATCGGGACGGAATAAACTTTGTTTTCTTTTGTTTTATATGTTCTATAAACTATGAAGATAATTTCTAAATATTATTTGTATATGGGCTAAAATCTTTAAAGGAGTAAATATTTTCAGTTAAAATGTGGTTCATCATTTTCTGTCAGTTAAAATATGGTTCACCCTAACCAGAAATCAATGGTGTTAAAACAATAAACTTCATAACAATAATTTAGTACATTTTAAAATTAATTATTGTTTGAAACGCTGCAAACTTTGTACTACAAGAAGTTTTTGGCCTGTCGCATTTCCATTACAAAAAATACTTTTTTCAGAGTGATCACTTTATACAGGGTGACAAAAAATAGGTGCAAAAGCTTTAAAGGAGTCAATACCCAACTTATTTGTTGTAGGTTAATGTATGGTGCGTCTGTGATTAATATATTATATGATAATAATGTTTGAAAAAGCATTTTCAAAATTAGGATTTGTACATATTAATATTTATTATTATTTTCTATCTGGAACAGAAAGTACTTGTCTCAATAGGGCATGGTTACACAGACTTACTAAGACTAGGGGCCACTCGGGCAAATCATGAACTGATGGCGGGCCGGCCGCCAGAAGTATAAGTAATTAATATTTTTTGGTTTTATTCTGGAATAGAATTTAATATTTTTCGAATGTACGAGAGTATTATTTTTGCTGTTGGCAGGCCAACAGTCTTCGACCAGCGGGCCGCGGTCTGTGCATCCATGCTATAGGGTGTATACTATCAGAAGTTATTGGCCTGACATGTTTCAATAGAAAAAATAAATTAATGCAACATATTTCTGAGTGATCGCTTGAAGCATGATAACTGGAAATAGGTGTAAAAGCTTTACAACTATTTGCTGACAAATGAGCTATGCCTATAAAGTTTTTACATCTTTATACTTATATATAAGATGCATAACTTTTAGTGAGAGATTTAAAATATTATGAGCAATGATATTTGCTTTTAATTTTTCAGCTCATGTGAATATGAATGACTTATATGGCCATGAATGAGACGTTTTATAACTCATATCCGTCATCCGGCATTAAACGTTTTGATTTACCCCCACTCTGCAGCAGCCGACAGTGAGGTTCCTGCGCCTGCTTCTATTTATCGTGACCATTATAATTTAGGCCTCTTCAATGCGAGAGTGAAAAGGTCCTTTCTTTGCAAACGTGAATACTAGACCACACAAAAAGTCTAGACACCTATTCATTGCCCTCAGAGGTACGCACTCGTTTAGTATTTTCCCTTAAGGTGACTACTCACTTGTATACTGTACGCTTTCTTAAAAATTGTATGTTGCAATCTCTTATGTGTTTAATTAGTAGAAATATTCTATGAATAAGTCAATCTCTTTAGATCAAAATGTTATCATATTTTAAAGTTAATATTTTGTGGGAGTAAACTTTTTACTATGGACTTTAATTTAAAAAAAGTCTACGTATGTGTTCTACTGTTTCTTCTTCTTCTTTTCATCCATAGACGCTCACTGCAAGACATATGCCTTCCCCAAAGATCGTGACGATGACTGGTCCTGCATTGTCAGCATCCAGCTACTTCCCGCGACCTTTAATATCCTCAGTCCACCTAGCTTGGAGCCAAACTGCGTGCAGCTACCGCCTAGTGGTCGCCACTCGAGAACTTTTCGGTCATCGATTGCACGAGCGATGTGCACGTTCCACTGCCACTGAGACGAGCAAATCTTCGAGCTACGTCGATTATCTTGATTCTTCTTCAGATTCCGTCATTTCTGATCCTATCTCGTAGCGAAATTCCGAACACATCACTTTCCATTGCTCTCTCATCTTAAGCTTTCTTATGAGGCCCGTCATTACTGCACTGTAAACTTCAGGACTAGTGTGTTCGTTTCCAAGCTATCTAATATTTATAAAATATATATTATTATACTACTTATATACATAGTTCAGCTGAGTTTCTTTAGCTTGTTCTTCTCAGGACCAACGCATTTATAATAGGAACAGTTGGTAGATGCAAAAATAGATTTAGTCCATCGTATGTTAAATAAATAATTTATATTTTAAAGAAAGAAGATGGGCGTTTGTCTTATAATGAATCACGTATCACAGGATGAAATATATTCACCTAGCGCAGGCTTTTAGTAATAATAATCCCTCTCAGCCTTGAATCGGAATATTAGGCGCGTTTTGAGTACCAGACCAAGCCACAGTCCCTTTTTTCGAAGGCTCGCATTTGTGCTCGGCTTTCAAATTCGGTACCTCAAGCAAGACACCATCAGTTTGTACTAATCACGAGTAAGCTGCTAATATGAATGGAAGTATCTATTACCGCGGAATGCGAAATCGGCTTTAAATACGGACGTATGGGATATATTTTAATTTAGTTCACTAATAGTGATTATTACCACTAACGGAAACAAAAACATTTTTATTAGTGAAATTGTTAAGTAATGCCGTTTTTTTAATAATGCAGTAATAGGTGTATACAATTTAAATAAATAAATGAGAGTAATTTTTTTTGACATTTATTTTGTACAGAAACAAATTTCTAAACGTATGTGTGTAATTTAAATTGGAGTGTTTGTCTATGGGATTAATATAATGGTCTTTTTAACTGCATATATCTGTCACTATTTTACATATAATTAATTTTTTAACTCGTCTCTAAGTTAATTCTGTAGAATCAATTTAACGGTATTTGAACTTTATGTCACTTATGTACGTTAATAATACGAATTTGAAAACACGTAAATTTTTTCGTGGCTCTTGTTTTTAGAGACCTCTCGTCCCTTACCATGGTAAAGCAAGGACTTTTTATACATTTAATAATTTTTCTTTGAACATTATTATTGTCCCGCTCCTTCTACGTCTGTATGTTTGTTCGTCCTAGCTAATCCCGAGAACCGTTAAACTGATTATCAAAGGGTTTTCGTACAAACTACAGGATTAGTACAAGAATAATTAATTCCCTTTGGTTTATACCAACCACTCTTATGAGCGGTCGTTGTTAGTTAGTACAAAATTTATATTACACGCACGTCAAATGTAAATGCTCTAAATGCGTAAATTATTACCTATTAACTTTATAATAAAAACTCTTCGTTATTGTGCTACCGAAACCGCAGTACCGTGCCTTCAACTATAGTTATCTTAGTACCTGTAATTAAAATGCATTCATTTGGGGACCTCAGTTTAAACATATTAGTCTTAAGGTTTTCAAGTCTGCAGCGCCCTTGCGAAGATTACGGAACTCCATGCACCTGGCTACCAAGATTTCACTGGTACAATCCCTTCCTCTTCCTATCCTTGATTATGCTTATGCCGGCTATATTAATATTATTGAATAATAACTCAATAAGCTCGAGAGATTTCAGAATTTTTGTATAAGGTTCATATTTGTTCTGCGCAAATATGACCATATTTCTTAATTTCATAATAAGCTCAAGTGTTACGTGTATGTCATATGCTTTAAATATACAAACTAATATATAACTGTATAAGAAAAACAATAAGCTATAGCGCTACTGAAAGCGCAGTAGGTATGCACGCGGCGAAACAAGGGGGAGTATTGGTTGCACCGTTCCATTAGACTGCTGTCAACGCTCTCAGCCCCCACTACGTTTTCCCTAAAGTGTACAGCGGTACAGCGGTTTCGGTAGCACTTTTACAACAAATATTGATAAGTTGTTATCTTGTTAAATTACAATAAACAGTGTAATGTAATGTAATCTGACATTATAAATTTTTTTAGCGAAAACTTAAAACTCACGCGTTAGAATTTCGCATCGTTTGTCCTCCTCATTCGTCATCAATCAGATTAATTATTGATTTTTCTTTTAATAACTTTTGGTGGCATTCAAATAAACTATTCTGAACGAGTGAGACATGTTTAATTCAAATCACCTGAACCTCTCGAAGTGTTACAATAGTTTAATGTCAATTCAAAATAAAATTCTCCCCTTTCCACGATTAATGAGTCAAGAATACGCAAAAATCCGTTCATAAAATTAACTGTTACATAAAAATTATAAGAACTATGCAAAGAGATTTATTTCACCCATAATTCACCCACCAACATTATTATTTCAACTATAGGACGTCCATTTAACATAGGTTTTCCCATAGATCATTAGTCTGTTCTATACTTAACTATATATCAAGGGAACCTTACCAAACCGATTAATTGTCATATATCAAATATTTATATTACAGAATAATAAAATTGAAGGCATATGAAGATTATATTTATACTGAAATGAATTTATTTCTACGATTTCACTTTGTGTACTGGATTATCACGGCTACCCAAATGGCATGCTTATTCCACGGAAGTTGAAGGAACTAGGCGATTGTTGATAGTTCCATGTTATGCAGGACTTTACTGCGTAAGTACCACAACGCACCCGTTGCCCTATGCATGAACCTGTTCAGTATAACTTCTGTACGAATTCTGAAAACCGTTACAACTTTAGATAAATTTTAGTAGCATAAAACTTTTTTTTCTTTAACTAATGTGTGTTATCTCCTAACTTTGAACTTTTTTTTAAAACAAAGTAGGTCATAAATTAACTCAATTCTAATTTCGAATTATTTTAATTTTAAATCTAAACAAATTAAAAATTCCCAGGCTGAGAAAGAAAAAGATATTACAGCTTTAGTGGATCCATCTGGTAGAACATCGCAATATAAGAAAAACTGCTGTATGTGTCCATTATTATATATATATAATAAAATACCATTGCATATAAGGAAACTATCACAAAGGCTATTTTAACATAATTTAAAGATATGGTTAGTAGATAATTGCTACTATACTGTTAAGGATTTTTTAGATGATATTGAATAGAATGAATACCTAATATAAGTTAATAGTTATAAGTAGAATGGTTTTAAAACAGGTATAATACATAGTTACTTTTGCATGCCGATACTGGCTAAACATGCGATACTTATGTTTATAAAATTGTAACAAGCTTTTAACCATGTTTACGCAAATAAAAATATTTCATTTCATTTTATTTCATTTCGGAAAAATAATTGTCATTTATGTAGATCAAAGATAGATATTATAATATACGCATCTACATATTATGATATCAACAATGAGTTAACTATCAAAGTTCCATATATTTCTGAATGCTGCGATTAGGTTTACTTAATATTATACTTTAATTTTAAGTTTAAAATTAAAAAAAAAGTCTGATATATCTTGTATATAAAACAACTATTTCTAAAAACGGTTTAATTCCCAGATTCTTATTTGAATGCAGTACTACCAGCCACACAACTGCTGTCCACAGCTGGACATAGGCTTCCCCAATAAATTTTAATAGGTCCAGTTGTTCTGCTGAGAAAAGCTGGCTAGTGTACTGATCTAGCGTAATGTGCACATGACGAGGCTCGATGGTGGTGCATGGTTTGTCGGTAGGTGTTGGTGTAGGTATAGCGGCACGTCGGAGTCGTTGGTCTCGTGCGTACCTGCGGCGCGTTAGAGTGAGGGCGGGCGGAAGCTGCGTCGCATCCCGCCTCGTTGCAGTCGCGTCGCCCCCGCCCGGCGCCGCTGCCCCCTCCACCCCACGCGGAGCGGGGCGCGTGCGCCCGCCGGCCGGCGACTCAGTTCACCGCCGCGCCGCGACGACACCGCACGTGCGTACATGACAAAACGCGGCGTTTGAACGATCGAACGCGTCTCAACCGATATTTTAACGAGTGTCACGAGAGGGTAACCTCTCGCAGCCGACAAGATTGCTTCACAAGTGGAAATGCCTTCGAGCCTCTTCGGCGAGCTGGGAGGAGGTGGCGGCCTCGTGGAGGACCAGCGTGCCTTCCAGCTGGCTCTAGAGCTCAGCATGCTGAGTCTGAGCGAGCCGCTGACGACCGCGAACCCGCTGGCCAGCCCCATCGGGTTCGCGCCGCCGCCCGACGACCGCGCCAAGAAGTCGCAGAACATGACCGAGTGCGTGCCGGTGCCGTCCTCGGAGCACGTCGCCGAGATCGTCGGCAGACAAGGTACTGTAGCGTCCGCTTCTTTGAGGTTAGGAAGCGGTGCCGGCCGAGTTTCGCCCTCGCCACCCTTACATAAGGGCGCACGTGTCGCCGTGCCGGCTCGCTTAGGTTATGTCGGCACGACACCCTCGGAGCGACTCTGCCTTAATTACGAGCCGCAATTACTTTTTGTTTGTTTACCCTCGTTGTAAAATACGTGTCGGATCCCAGCGACCGCTCGTACTTTACGTTTCATATTCGAATTGTAAACGGTTACAGTATAAATCTCACAAAAAATACCCCGTACCATTCTAGTAAATTATAGAAAATCTTGACGTTCGATCTAAATAATCGCTTTGAGACGCAGCGTTTCAAATCGTCTAAAGTAAAAAAGCATTCGATCTAATTAAGAGGTAGAATTCGACAAAAAATGCTATCCCAAGGGATGTTTAGTTTTCGAGCGAGGGTTGCGTAAAAAATTCCGACAAAGCGGTCTACGAAACGAAGCTTATCTGAAACTAATTTCTCGAGATGTGCATCGGATTTGCAAAAAAACGGACGGATACTGTTTGAAAAGATCTGTAATGTTTCGCTCCGAGGATGCCCTAATTCCATGTTGTGTTATCTTTTTAGATTCGTTTTTATGTATATAAAATGTAGGTAGATATTTTTTTATATTTTTACCTCATTTTTCGTATCCACTTTTTTTTGTCATGTCGTGTAGTTAAAGAAAACGAGTACGTTCTGTGATGTTATGTTCAACTCATATTAAACTGTGTAATTGTCTCCACATATCCTAACGAGTAAATTTACTATTAGTGTATTTGCCAGTAAGATTTTTACTTTCTCCAGAAATGTGTGTTACTAACGAAGCATAATTTTATCACAGGAATGTACTTTTAAGAATTAGATTACTAAGAGAATGTTTTAATGTAATTGTTGGTAATTAATTTTTTAATTCGCTTATCGGGTTTTGACGTCAGCCCCCACAACAATGCGCCTTAGAACGACCAACAGTATCAAAATAATGAAGGCCACGCATAGTTAATTTAAATCCAGGGCTGCCGCGTGGCCCACAGTCTCCTTGTTTTGCATATGTTTTTATGATTTTTTTTTCTAAATGTGACAATGGTTCCATTTTAAATAGAATAATATGCTTAAAATGAATGAAAATAGAATTTGTGTAACTTTTCCTAGTTCAATTTTCTTGTGTTAAATTCCCATAAAGATATATTTTTTATTAGTTGCAACCCTATCAATTAGAGATAGGGCCAGCCGGTGTTGCCGTTACGAATGGTTGTCTCATATAAAATATACGAAATAGGTAATTAGTTTAGTAGGCGCCGTGAATACATTTTGGGGTATCTTTGAATTGAACTGTCTGTACGTCACGCATTGCCGGGTGCGACTTCCATTTTTTAAAAATTCGAATTTCCATGTACACACACCGTAAAAAAATATCCAAAAGCTTGCTACAAAATATTCCATTAAAAATATTTATTTTAAAACAAATAAACGAACGTAAAATCATCTATCTAAAATGGCGCCACACTCGATTAATTAAAACAGATAATAAATACATTGCATGTAAATAAGTAGATAATAATAGTTAAATTATATTGCTTTCTAAATAATTTTTTTTGTTACACTCTTGTATACTTTCATCAGTGTTGCATGCTTTCGAGTAGTTATCTCATGATTCATATTTAAAAGTTGTTCGGCTAATATTCATAAATAGAATAAAATGTGTAAACAACTAAAAACTCGCATAAATTGTCTATGATATATATATCTGTTCTTACACTTCACACATGCTCCATTACGTGTTGTAGCGTACTGAAGAGGGCGGGACGTACGGGGTCAATATACAGAGTAACACTGTCACAGACCACTCATGAGAGTAACTACGCTCTTCGTTTTACATTCTTAACGTAATAAGTACGTTGTTGGACACCTTCGCAGGCAGAAAGATGCGAATTTATTGTACTATCATATGAAAAGAATTATATAAAATGTCCGACGAAGTTCATACATCAAAGTAAAATTTAAAATATTATGTTCAGTTTGGGTTTAGTTTTATTCTCTCTCATAAAAAGTTTATTGTAAACTTCTTTTTAAATTACATTATTATTAATCGAATCGAAATAACAAAATAAAAACTTTAAAGACTATATCTTCTATTTTGTCAGATACCAGGATTGCATAATTGAGATGTAATTATAAGGACTACCCATCCACTTGTTTCCGTTCACATTGATATAGAGAGTGTGGGTTAATTGAAAATTGTTAGCTGAAATTTGTACGTGTAAGAGAAACTGTTTTGGTATATCATATAGCTAGTCGTGAATAGAAAAGTATGTAAGCAATGCAAAAAGTTTTTTTTTAAATGTCAAAAGTGTAGTCGTTTCGTAGTCGAAAGAGCAACGACGGATTAATCAGGTAGGTATTATGAGAAGCGACGTTCGAGATGTTGTTCAAACAGTCCGCACAACAGCGGTGCATTCCGTTGAAAACCTTTCCCATAGCTAAGAACAATAATACACAATTATAGTGGACTATATCGTGGTACATTCCGTAGCGTTTCCAGTCGAAGCTCGTAAAGGCTGAGCAAAAAAATCCACCCGCACTTGCAACCTTGTCTCAGTACCGCGAGCCGCTTTCGGTTAAAGAACTCTGCCGCACCTCGCAGACGCTTAATGTGACAAGGTGGTAAGGCGTGCATTTTGTATTATGTGGGTTACGTCGTTATATTTAGGTCGTTTCGTTGGTGCATCGGCGTTCGTTCCAATGTTTTAGTTCTGCGACGGCGTGCTCTTTGTTTTTTCGTTCGTCGGCGGGAATTAACTGTGGTTTGGCTTTTCAATTTATTTCGTGTTGGTACTCCTCGCGTAGCTGGATGCCAGTACAGTGCGTTTGTAATGTTGGCAGTCCAATGCTGGCCTGTCTCTGTTCTTCATAAATAAATAAAAATTAGATAGACGTATTATTTAAAGACTAAAGATTTATTTAAATGTACAAAACTTTCGCGTAAATATTCAACTAGGCTATAAAATCTCCTGAACCGTGTTAAAGATAAAAAAATATAGAAAATCTATGAGGGAAAACTATGTCCAAAAGTGGAGCTCTTTTACCTGTTTATGAATATAAATCTTATTTATTAAGTAGTCTTTATCGGTCAAAGAATTTTTATTTTATTTAATTCTTGACAAAAAATTAACTATCAATATGAAAATATATCCAACGAATTCGTATCATGGTTGTACACTACATTGGGTATAAACATACGAACTCGAAATCCTTGTAAGCATTACCCATCCATTACACAAATCGAAGTTTTAAACGCTTGTATGTTCCAGTCAAACATTTACAATAAATGTTGCAAAATTACACATAAATAAGATGCTGTCCGGCCAATTACAACTGCTATCACCACGTCGGTGAGAAAGGCCAAAGTCGCATTACATCGAATTATATGTAATGACTCCTATAAAAAGTTTATTTTCTTTTCTGTAACGTATAACATTACGAATACTTACATTATCAAGGAAACGTTAATATTCAAATTATATTTTTAATAACAAGATGTTTCGATAAACGCGACCTTCGTCTCGAGTAATGGGCAACACTGTCTGAAATGTTCCCAGAGAATCGACTTGCTCGTGAAAAAAATGAGCTATATAGTACATACACGAGGCTTTGCTCGCCTATAACTTTGTAATTTTCGAGATGTATCATTGTTAAGACGTTTTTAAATTAATATTAAATATTTTAGTGATTTCAGTGGCTTAAGATGTAATCGCAGTTTTAAATTATAGTCTATTCACTTTAAATAAAGTTTATTTTTCTTTGACAGTTAAGTGAGTCTCACACCTTTTACAATTAGACGATAGTAGAACTTGCCGGTCAATCTGAACACTATTTTCTAATATGATTAGAGTCGAGCGAAATTAATCTACTTAGTGGTACATGTATTTCGTTATTGGTGTAAAAGCTTGCGAATGTATAGCTAGCCCATTTACAATCAATTAATTGATGGTACCGCCTATCCAAAGACAAACAAACAAACAAAAATATAACGTAATGATAATGTAATAGTGTTTCTAAAATTATAATTACAATATATTAAATATATATTATTGTTTACTATCTTTCAATAGAAAAAAAAAACATTGTAATTGGGTATAAAGGCTTTAAAACTTTTTGCTGAGAAATAAGCCGATAATTCACAGCTTCTACACCTATAAACAGTCATCCCTGTATATGTATGTGTTTGCTCTCGTATCAAGCAAACACACGCGTGTTATTTAGATGCCATCCGCGACTTCGCTGCGGCTTGGCTTATATTGCTTCCAGATATTTTTCCTTTATACACAAGATATGCATTCGACCCATATTTCACTTTATCGCCGAGAAAATTCCTGTCTAATATTTTCCTCATGCTTTCTGTAGAGGCGATTTGTGTCGGCCTTAATAAAAAAAATGTACAAACTCGCCCTTCAAGCTGTGCGGTACAAGCTACCTACAGCAGTTATATTTACGCACCAAACTTATTCTCTAGTCTCCGAACCGTAACGAGGGTGAAGTAATAAAGCGACGCATCGAGCGACCGATTCTTTCGTCCGGAATCTCTATTTCGCCAGTCGCAAAAAAACATACCGAAGCTTCCCGATGTTTCTTGGGGCTTCTTTTTTGTATTCTCTGCCTAACCAGTTTACAATGGTACAGTAGAATGGTAGAAATTCAATACACACTTTACAGGAGACCCTTGCGCTTGTACGTAATCACAAATATGAATTTCTCGAGTTCCCCTGTGTGTCCACTCGTTTTATTTTTGCTCTGGAAATTTTTTATGTTAACTTTTGTTCTGTGTACCTTTGGAAGTTGGTATAGATTTTTTTTAGATTATCTGCCTTTGTGCTCTTAAGATGAAGGTTTTTGCGAGATGGGTTAAAAGATTTTTATCTGTTGCCTGCCGGAAATAACTTCATTAAGACTACTAGCATAGTTTATCGTTTAAATTATAAATAGATCGTTGCCAATAGTATATGACGTAACATATGTTAAGTGTCATTCGGCGTAAACTCTGCCCATAGCGATATTAAAAAAAATCTATTTTCTTTCAGTACTTACGTAAAGTAAAAATGAGAAATCTTTATTTTTATCGAAGCATTAAATTTTATTCAAATTTTTAGTTGTGACATTTTGATGCTTACAAATTTAAAATTGTGAGTTAATATATCGAAGCTCGACTTATTCATAAATACAGTTTCAATGGAATCATTATTTATATTCTTTTAATATTATTTTCGCAGGATAATTGCGGATACTCAAGAAATTATATCCGTATTGACTGCATTAAAATTGAACAAGTACCTTACAATGTAATTGTAGGTCGGAGAATTATTTAAAAAAATAGTAAAACGAGAGCGACCAAAGCTCGGGGCAGGTGCTTTCGAGGGACAAAGAACGTATTTCAATACAACGTACATTTTAAATTCCTCTCAAAACATAATTACGACCTTATAACTACGCACTTTCAATGACATGAATGTAAAGTGAGCACATCCTTTTTGCTAAAAGCAAATCGCCCTCGATATAGTCTTTAGCGCAGTTGTAATAAGGAGGCCGCGCGTGGCAAGATCGAACCTTTGTTTGTACGGAATGACATGTGTTTGAGACAACGCAATATACCAAAAGGAGGTTGTTTAAAATTCTCGAGTTTACGCGCGGACACGCGGTGACGTCACATCCGGCCGGCGACGGCTCGTGTCGCGGTGCTTGATATCGATGTACGATTGTTTCGATGCCGATCGGACCTCCTGTCGGCGCCTTTCATGTTTTGATTTGTAGTAGCGTGCTGCAGTGTCGTGCATCTTGTAAATTCGGCGCCTGACAACCTTGTTGCGTCGTGCCTTCGATCCGGCAGAATTTTAGTATGTTGCCCGAGCCGAGGTTCCTTAGGTTTCCACGAGCTTCGCTGTCTTAAATGAGTTAGGCTAAGTGCCTCCTGTGTCCTGCCCCCACGGACCCGCAAAATCTACTCGGGCAGCAGTGTGAGATTAAAAATATTTGCTTCTCGCGAGTGTTTCTATGCGATTTAAAAATAATAATTACATTTCTTAAGCCTATTATTACATTGATATAATAAAATTAGACAAATTCGGGGACCCATTGTCTCGATGGTTTCATATTGTTGATAGATTTGACATCACAACTTGCGCTCTCATTGAAATACGAAGTAGGCCATAACAAAGTTACCAAAGCGTCGCAGTGAGTAATTCATCCCCGTCAGTCAAAAGCCGGTTCCGCTGACGACCGCCAAGACCGGTTCCACATCATTGACTGCCAACCCCTCTCTCCGTACCTCTCATCATCTTGATATACACGTTTTTTTTAACAAAAAGTAACTCTCGATTTTGACGCTTCGAATTCGTGCGACTTAATCTTTCTTAAACGTTGCAGAAGTTTAATTGGTAATCGTGAGTAGTAGTTGTTTTGTACATGTTTTTTGGTCATGTTTGTAAAGTAAGACGTAAAATTAATGAATATATTTATTTTATTACTACTAGAGAGGGTACTTTGGTAAATAAACATCGAACGAAAGAGAAAATAATTCTAGTAAGGCACACGTGCGAGTGGAATGTACTAAGATCGCAACACCGGCTAGGCGGTGAGAGGGAATCGGCGAGATTCGCAGTGCGGCTCGGCGTGCGTTCCGGTCGACGCCACCGCAGTCAGGGTCAAGGCTTCGGCTCCTGCACACTTCTGCACGCCTGGTACACGCGGGGAGCGCCCTCCGTCCTGCTCTCTCCGCGTCGAGCGGAAATGGAGCGCTAAAAGGGAATCTGCACCATACTTATTGCATTTTTCCCACGACTTCTGTGTTGCAAACATTGTCTGTAATTGAGTTTAACTTGTGGCTACTTTTGTCTAGATATCGCGGCAATAAATTACGATATAACCGCACAAGACGCGCGGCCGTTGCACACGGGGGCACTGTTTGTGTCGGGGGACCGTAAACGTCAACAGTGGATTTAAACCTCCCTCAATAATCGCTAAATTGGTTGTTGAGCGGGCAACTGCTGTTACTTTAACAAGATTACACAAATCTCCTCTATTCGTTGACAATTTTTGAATGAAACTACTCGGACGGGAAAAAATAAACGAGCATATGGTCCCGGCGCGGAGACGTCCCGAAATTCCTGGGCCCCGTTTTTTTGTGACTTGACAGATGCATTCTGGGACGCCGCTAACCGCATCTTGCATCCTTATCGTGCTCTCGGAAATGAGATCTATGGTTGCGTCTACTACGACGAAATTGTGGGTTATTTAAAGGTGCATCAACCCGTCTCTGTCGCTCGCCGTGGCGCCAACGCCTGGGAAAGGTCCGCTCGCTCGCTCCTGTTTATATTGTACGGTGTAGCAGCATTCTTAAACACGGCTACTTTTTGTTTTGTAACGACTGCAGCTAGCCGGCTGCGACGAACAATACTCTCGTAGTTTAGACGCCTCGCGAAAGGAGCTGCGTGACGTCATGCGTGCCGGCACCCCCACGTCTGCAAAACTTAGGGATCCTAATGAATGACTTCCTAATTGCCGCTCCAGCACAAATAAGGCCGCAATCCGGCGTGAACCGTGGCCGCCATTTAATTGTGGACCTTGAGCCCTTTCGTTTCTGGGCTGCAAATCGATTGCCGGCGTCTGGTGACGAGCGCCCGCGGCCGCGCGGTCGTGCGACGCCGGCAGTAGAGCCACATGCGCCGGCTGCGGCGACGTGAAATAGAGTTGTGCGTTGTCGCGCTGTGGTGCAGTTTGGAGTGGCGACGGTAGGCGGCGGCGTGCGGCGGGCGACGAGTCGACGCTCCCGCACTAATGTTGACAACAATCCATCTCGCGCTGTCAGCCGGCGCCGCGAATTAGACTCACTCCCATTACGATTTACTCATCATCCGCTGTCCCCGGCCACTTTCATTACGACGTCTGAGCGCGAACGCTTGAGATGGCGCGATTCCATTCGCGAGATTAATTTATTTGTTGCGGACTACATTATTGTGCGATAAAAAGAGGTCGAGTTCGTTTTTCTTGCGAAGGTTTAATGACGGGATGTGGTGCTGATGTGACGGAGTCAAAGTCCCGGGCGCGCAGATGTGCGAAATGTCGTCGACACAAGAATGCGGCCGTTCTAGTCGCGCCACATGTGTCGCCTCGGGTGGACGTTGCCGGGCCACGCCGGCCGTCTACAACTCCAGCGTTCTCCGCTTAATGTCAAACCTTCAATCAGCCCGTAAAGGTGCTCTCGGATCTTAATCGAGAACATTCGATTTATTGCAAAAATAAACAAGTCATTGTACGGCGACGAGACAATGTTTTAATTACCTCCATTAATCTATTCGCTCATTTGTCAAACGTCCCAGATTCTTATAAAACATTCTTATAAATGTTTACGTAACATATATTGAAGAAATTACTGGACTGTTTCCTTGTAAACATCGCGTCGTCGTTTGGTTCGACGCGAATGTGTCATCTTAGATAATTTGCTAATGAATACGAAAATGAACGCGGTAACCGTTCTCGTCACATTAGCGTCCAAAATGAACGTATCATTTGAAACCGGTTTCGGTAATACAACGTGCGCTTACACGGTACGAGAAGGTATTAACGGTTCTTAACTATTTCGATACAATGGTAAAAATAATAAGACATGTCGTCGGCCGTGCCCACATCTGCCACTAACCGTCGCACGTCGCACCTGCCAAGTGGCCCAACCGTCTTCGCCCTGTGTCGCCCAATCAATTGTAACAGCACTACTGATTAAAAGTAACTTTCGAAGTATGTTACCTTATACATATAACATATATGTGATGAATTGAACATTATGTTCCGTTTGATTCTTTTAGACGTTTATTTGACAAATAGCTACAGGGAGTTGTCAATAAAGAAAAAAGATTGCGATTCATTTTGATTAGTCGCTTATACTTAGCCGGACCATTAAATACTGTTTTAATTAAAAATAAAGAAAATGTTAGTTTTGAATTTGGAATCTGTCATTTTTATATGATTGTTCATTTTGTTTTCTTACTTTCGCTCGAATGTAATAAAAATATAATAAAACATTTCGTGACATAAAAATGAATTAGGGTGATAAACAAAACTGAATTGCTGTGAGTACACTACATAAAGTAGGTACGGAGCCAAATACAATTTCTAATATCCTCCATACGCTCGGTATTAGTTGAATGCTTGTGTACCAGACTATTGACAGGTACAATGAAACCTCTTCTGTTTGTAACACGAAAAGATCCGATCATCCATGTAGTGTTCGTACGAAAAAGCAGTTCAAAGTAGTGAGAGAAAGAAAGATCTCGAAGAAATCCTCTCCGAAACAAAAGATTTAATCTCGTGAGATGAAAATAGCACCCAGAACCATGTCGCGTATGTTTAAAGATGACTTAGGACTTGCAGCCTATAAGAGACGCACTGGTCAATTCTCAACTGATAATTTAAAAAAAAGAATATGTTGGTAATATCAACACAATTACTTAGGCGGTACGTAAAGGGAGGTCAACTAAATATTTTGTTTACGTATTAAAAGAAATACAATTCAGAAATATTTAGACAGACAAAATGACTGTGTTTATGATGAAAGCTCTAAAGATGCTTTCCAATTAGTCATCAGAATACAAAGTTGGTATTATCCGACTTTAGTGATGGTTTGGTGAAGTATTACTAGTGATGCAATAATAATAACTAATAAGTGTTAAAATTAGTTACATTCTATTTCGTTGTAACAGAAATAAAATGTAAAACTTATTATTTTAAATAACGTATGTAAAACAGTTTTGCACTTTAATAAATATCAATGTTTGAATTCCATAATAGAATACATTCTTTGCGCGCGACTTCAATCATTTCTTCGTTGCGTTTTAACAAACAAAAAGTATATTTATATTAAAAGGTAATAACTTATAATTAAAGATCTTTTAAATACAAAAGTAAAACGAAGGAATACTAAAATTTACTTTACTTTATTAAATAATTCCGATAATAAAACAAAACTATTTTTTACATTTCCATGTAAGTAATACTGTAATATTTAAAAAAGGTTTTATATTTTTAATCATTAACTTGCATAACGCGATCAAAATTAAACATCCTTATGCAGAAAAATTAGTTCAGTAATTAAATAAAATTGAACCTATATTAACATTGATTACCCGGTGTAATTATATCGAGTATTAATTAAAAGATATAATATTTCATTGCGAAACCTCGTTGGACGAGAAGGTACTCGAAGAAGAGAAAATAATTGTATGAAGTTTAAAGATGTATAAATATATATGTTAGAGGGACCGGAAGGTAATGTCTTTTCTGTCGATATATTTCGCAGAAAAACCGATTGATTTTTACCGCTCCGGTTTTGAAAATTTGTATAATAGATCGCAAAATGTTGTTGATAATGAAGCTTAATATATTGTTGATCAGAAATAAAAAATTGTTAAAGAGGTAGTTGTGTTAATTTAACTTAAAAAAAGCGACATTACTTTCCGGTCCCCCTAACACACACACACACATACACACACACACACACACATATATATATATATATATATATATATATATATATATATATATATATATATATATATATATATAGAACAGTAAGAATCGTAAAGAACTACTCACTGTTTTAACAATATATTTAAATACAAAATTATCGTGGTTTAAAAAACGCTGTGAACATTTTAAAGTTGATTACTGCTATAACATAGAGCAAGCAAATTTTAAATTATTACGTTCTTAATAACTTCCTATATTCGAGTGTTAAATTATACGATCGCATTGTGCTTTCGTTTAAATATGTTTTTTCGTTGTGTATCGTGCGCATGCGTATCTTATTACGATAATGATTCATTTTATATGTCAACTGTATAAGGCGGACATTTTTATTTATTAATCCTCTCGTTATACAGGATGATTGGTTATAGGTGTAAATGCTTGCGAGGGTCAATTAAACGTACACCATATTCAATAATCAATAATAAATAACTTGACGATATAATATAGCATGAAAAATCGTTTTAAAAATTATGATTGACATTGTTTACTATTCGTACTTGAAGACTTCGTACTGACAGGAATTATTCGTCTGTCAAATTCCTAAAAAAAAATTTAATTAATGTAACATATTTCTCAGTAAAATAGATGTAATTTTTTTTCTGACAAGCTATCCATTCACCCCTTTTAAGCTTTTACGTCTGCAAAATGTATATCATCTTAAATACACATTAAATATAATAGACGAATAAAGATTAAAAACATGTCTTGTCAAAAATTTGGCGGGAAACAATACAAGTTTGCCGCCTGTACCCATAGCCCTCTGGCGAGGTTAGTCAACAGAGTTTAACGTACTAAAACTTGTGCTAGTCCGTTTAAAACGTCTCGCGTCGTTATTCAATGAAATTTCATTAAAAAGGGCGAGCGGCAGCTGCGTTTTCCGTTGTGGCCCGTGAGAGCCGCCGCAACGGTCGGCCGCCTCGCAACGATCGCGGCGACTGACGCACGGGGACTGTAATTTTTCTACCTCGACATTAGACCAACTCTATAAACTTTTAAACTTACCTACATGCATTTAAATTATCATTTCTGCACTTACCGATCAAGTTAAAAATTAGTTAAATCTTTGCAAATTTATTTCTTACATAAAATTGTTAAGGTACACAAGCCGCTGCTTGCATTTAGCGACTACCCACCTTGAATATATCGTCAGACTTATAGAGCAATATCTAAGAACACGATTCAAGTCCAATAAATATATAATTATTTTTAATCTATTTATCATTATGAAAAAGATTTTAAAAGTTTATGATGAGTCAACAGAATATGATGATGTTTTTATATCATCATGTGTGCCGGTAGTCGCAGCCTACAACGCATAGGGCTGCCTTAAAGATCACCACAATGAGCGGTCAAACGCTGCCCGCATACAACGACTTCCGACCTTGACTAAATCATTGGTCCACTTATAAAATAATTAAAAATTAAATTAAATTATGGCAGTGAGCAAAAGGGAACAACACTCTATTTATAGAGGCACTCGAATTATAAGCAATGCACTTAGAAATCAACAGTAGCATGTCTTCAATTGCTTCGAGAACAGTCGTGATTTTTTTGTCTTGGAATAGTAAAATGCAATGGCATAGTTCATACCCTCTATTACCTACCCTAATTGTTATTATACCCTAATTGTTATTCCTAGCAACTTTTAATCATAACTTTATTATTAATTTAAAAAAGCACATAATGATACTCATTCAATTTTCTCAACGTATATGCATTATAAAATATATATTTATATGTTAAACATGGATCGTTATTAGAAACTCTACATAGGTAAGTTTGTCACATCCAGCATTTTAAATTATATATAGTGATATGAAAAAAGGTAGTAAAAGCCTTTAAGGATGTATAGATCATATAGCAAATGAGCTATACATTCATCCCTCTTTAAACATATTTCCAATCAATTTGTATAGAATGGTCTCTCTGAAATATATATAATTATACAATAATTTATTCCTTATGTTCGAATGCGACAAACAAATAACTTGACAGTAAATAATAAATAATTTTAATATGTCATTCGAATTTTTAAAAACGCTTTTTTTCACTATGTTATCAATACGTTATTTATCGTTTTTGAAACTATTAATTTTTTTTATATTTATTCAAAAACTCTATTAATATGTCGGCTAATCTTTAGTTTTGTGTTTATTTTTTTTCATTTGTATCAATTATTGCAATGTTTTACAAAGTAACGTACTTTATAATAGAATTTTACTTCATATTTCTTTATTCAAATTAATAAGCAATTTGATTATGTTTTATAGAATTAGTTATTATAAGTGGTCGATTGAAGCCGTTCGGGATCTCGTCGCGGGACTGCGTATGATTCATTACATTAGTGACTTATTGCGTACAAGTAATCGTTTGCGGACGCCGGGGTTATCGTCTCTATCACAATAAGCGGAAATTTATAACGCACGGTCAAGCGCGGCCAGACGTCGCCCACCAACCCGTACTATTTTTTCATCGTATAGGTAAAATGATTTACCGCCACCTAAAAACCGGTAAAAATCATTACCTCTTTCATTGTTAATAGGTGTTAAAGCTTTAAAAGTGTGAATTTGATAATCTAACCAAAAAGGCAACCAAAGAGATAATTCAAATTCGGATTACTAAATATAACAAATCTATTATTGTTTACTATCTGTCTGCATACTTTGTACTGCTAGAAGTTATCGACTAGTTGTATTTCAATAGAAAAAATAAATTAATGTAATACGAGTATTTCATCGCTGGTCGCTTACAAGAGCTTTATAAGAAAACTCAAGGTCACCCAGAGGGGCTGGAGAGGCCCTTGATCGGAGTTTTTAGCTCGAAGAATTGCTTGTCTCAAGTGGCCCTGAAAGAAGCACATCACTTGTGCGACAGTTGGCTATTGGGGCTGAAAGGTTTTCGTGTGATGAACAAGAGCCGGTAGACGCGGCGTGGTTAGGACCTCCTGATGCTGGATCGATGACATGGTTAAGGTGGCGGGCAATCTCTGGATGCGGGCAGTCCAGACCCTTTGCCTTGCGATGGGCGTCTATGGACTGAAAAGATCACTGTATTAAGGTGTAAGCTGTATCTGTTTTGAACAAAAGTATTTCTATAGACCTTATTTTACGATACTGTCATTACTGATTTATTAAACATCAAAATTGTATCGTGCCGTCAAAAAGTGTTAGCAAGTTAAAAAATCAAACAAAAGCAACAATAATATTTTTATCTACAATTGTGAAATTCCTTAACGCCCGGGAACAAAAGGTGCGCACCGTCAAAAAACGTAACTTGTAGGCACCCAAATGACCACCGAAAAAAAGTCGGCCGCGTCAAAAGCTCGGGTCCGTTGTTAGCCCGTGGGTCTGAATTCTCGAGAAAGAGTCTACCTGAAGCACCGAAGCATACCTGTGAGCTTATCAGCCTTATTCTATTAGCGATAAATTAAACGATCGTGTCTTGAGGATTTATGTGTCACTTCATTATTCTTACATTTGCGCGGAGGTTGGTGAACCCTTTGGAACCGGTAACAGAATATTATTGTTTACTGTCTCGCCATTGCGTCGGGTTACTTTACTTTATCTGCACGTTCGTACCTATTTTTTAAACTTTCGATTTTTTTTCGTAAAGTTTTTGCGAGTACCAGGCGCGCATACGTCGCGCGGAGCTAGCCCAGCGCGTAGTGGGTGGCGAGCGATTGCTGTAAGCCGATATTTCCCTCGTGAAAATGTTCAATGGTCGGTGTCAGATTGCGAGAGCGGTGCGTGAGTCTTTAGGATTTTCGCCTCGCATGCTGGTACATTATTACGCGTCGTTAATTATTTTATACGGGTTTGTTTTTTTTTTGCTGAAAAGCTCTCATAAGCCACCTGCCACCGGCCGGTGTAATTAAAGATTGAGCATAGGTCCAACAAAAGGCATCTCCGGTCGCCGCCTGCCTACAGGTTAACCTTCGGCGAGGCGGTCCGACGCGAACGCACTTATTTATAGACTGATTTATTAAAAACAAATAGTCCTCGCATGTTCTCAAGTGCCCATGTTAATCCGACGGAATACTTCTTTATTAATCATGTACTCCTTGTAGATAATTTGGGAAATAACTATGTTTTATTTACTTTTATCCGAGACAAAATAAAATAAATAATTATTAATAAACCAGACAAAACAGTGACATGAAAAAAGCACTGGGAATTTTTGTTCTACCCAACGTTTTATTAGTATGAAAAATTTAGACTAGACAGTAGTGATACTACTAAAATGTTCGTGTAGTGTCTGTCGCAGGTCGAAATGCTCCGTCAGTAAGATACAGGCTTAACTTGAGCTCGCGGTTTCACTGGATTGGGAGACGGAACAGCTGGCGGAAAGACGCCATCTGTTAAGCGGCGCCCCGGAAACGCAATTTGTTTTGTTTTCGATTGTTCGAGACTGTTGCACTCAAAACGGTCGGGGGTCCGTCACCAGGCACCAGCGGACTGTTCCGTATCCCAATGGTGGGGTACATTAGAAACATCGCTAGATTTCATCTATTTTTATCTATATAACCCGTAAGCCAAATAAACTATTGTTTACTTAAAATATTTTGTTGTAAAACATAGTTTTATTGAATTAAAGTTATTTCCTGTCCAGGCATGTCTTAGTATCCAAGAAACATTTCTTTAATGGTCTCTTTAATTAGGTTTTTTGGTTTATAACGATATTGTCACCTTAAATGGTTTTGTGTAAGTAGAGAAATAAATCGATCGAATAATTAAATTGAGTAACGGTTAAACACATAATTTCAATTATCCACGGGCCTTAAGTTACTGGGTTAACATAAAATGTGATATGTTTGAAATGTATGTATCGAGTTTATGAAACGCCATCACACTGCGTCAACATCTGCCCGTTGCACCTGCCCGGGTTTTTACCACTCCGCCACACACGGCCAGGCGTCGGTGCGATTGCCTGATAAGTTATGCTACCCCGGTAATTACATTTGCAAAGACATTATTAGGAAATATTTTGTTTAAATTAAATTTATTGAACTACTTTACTATTCATCCTATCTATCAGCCTGATTTATGATTGATGATTAGTTACAGGTGTACACAGCATTTGCTGTGTATTGTATGGTACATCCTATCCAAAAATCAATGGTTTCAGAATTAATGTAAGACGATAAAAATCGTAAAAAGCGTTTCCAATATTAAGGATTTACTATATAATAATGAAATATAATTTTTTCTGTCCCCGCAGATTGTATTGTTAAAAGTTTTTAGCTAGTTGCATTCAAATAGAAAAATTAAACATCACTTTTTTCAGTTTTCACTTTATACGGGGTGATTGAAAATAAGTCTAAAAGCTTTAAATCTTTTTGCCAACAAATGCACTACACATTCACACCTTTACATCTGTAATCCAATATTTCATGAATGGAAAAGCTTGTAAAAGAAAACTTTTCTGAAGAACAATTGCAGGTTACAAAAAATTATCCTAACAATTAAAATTCAATGCTCCCACTCAAGATTTTGAATTTCGAATAATCGTCTGCTTTCATCGGCATGAATTTATTAATACACCGTATCGGGCCACGGTCGGTATCGATTGTTTTAAAATCGAATACAAGTCCATTCGGTAATAACGAGCGTATTAAATAAACTATAAAACGATTATATCAGGACGCGCAAGCCCTGAAAGCGAGAGCGGCGCGGCGGCATTCCGGTATAATAACCCTTAGCATCGAAAGCTCGGCGCATCGGAACATCGCTCCCGCGACACTCGATTCCTATCGCTCATTTGTTTTTTCTTACTTTTCGAACTACCCTCGATTGTAATCTTTTAAATCAACAAATATTTGAAGCAGCTAAACGAAAGTATGTATTTAAATGAATCCTTATATGTTATTCTAATAGAAAAATAAATTTCGCGTCACTTCGAACAGGATGATGAAATATTTGTATAAGCTTTAAAGATTTTTGCTTACTAAGATGATATGTATCGACTTGTTTAAATCTTGTTCATCGTACATATGTATAATATTGTCACAGATTCAAAACGATGAAGACAACATGAAAAAACTGGTACTTACCGGAACCATTTATTTAACGCCCAATAATCTAAACTGATAGATTATTAATACGATAGGTCATACTATTTCTCTGAGAAGAATCATGTTTTGACAGAACATAGGAGTATTACTTTAAACCTTGAACTCGTTGTTCCATCGCGTGCCAAACGAACTGGTTTGATCGTGTACCAAAGAAAATGCACTGCCTAATTTCCTCGCGCACCTCCCATACGCAGTATGCTAAAAAGCTAACCTTTCCGCTGGCGGTATTGAGCAGCAATTTTATTATAATTGGCAACGCGGTCAACACTTCTCGGAAA
Organism: Battus philenor; assembly: GCF_028537555.1. Taxonomy (NCBI): domain Eukaryota; kingdom Metazoa; phylum Arthropoda; class Insecta; order Lepidoptera; family Papilionidae; genus Battus; species Battus philenor. The sequence continues at coordinate 11,401,626 of NW_027181684.1, forward strand.
TTGGTTTTTTCTCTCTTTATTACCAACATTTAGTTGATCTCGTTTTTTCTTCGGAATCGATTCGCCCGCCTTTGTTCTCCGTCATATTGTTTTTAACGTTCAGCCTCCGCCGCTTGCCTCAATGGTAGCCGAGTTAATTTTAAGTTACGCTTAACTTTATTAAATGTTGATTCGATAGCTAAACTATCCGTATAAAATATACAGAGTGATCATTTATAGATATAAAAGCTTGAAACAAAAAATCTTAATTATATAAGGTGAAAAACAAATATACAGGTGTAACAGCTTTAATGGAGTGAAAATAATGATGATATAGCAAGAAAGCGTTGTAAAAATACTTGTTAGAATTTAACTTACTATCTGTCCCACCAGACTTTGCAGTGCCATCAGTTATTGGCCTGTCTAATTCCAATAGGAAAATAAGTCCGTTACATAATTGACAATGATTATCAATACTTGGTGGATTTGAAATAGTTGTAAAGGCGTTTTGTGCATAAAGCTTTCCAATAAGAATATTTCTTATAAGCGATAATTAGTCTATTTAAAAGCACCTTTAGTTTTATGGATTTTTGTATATGAGAATCTTTTCCGACAAGATTCTTTTTTTAAATGTATTAGAAATGAGATATTTAAAAACAATAATTGATTTTTTTTTCTTAAAGGTTGTTTTTTATATTGTCAGAACTTTAAAATGATATACTATGTTACTTCCTATAATATCGATATTAAGAACAAAACGATTACAAATTAAGCGAAATATCGATCGATTTAATCATCAACGTGTTGAACAAAGGCAATAAATAAAATGTATCTATATTTGAGGAATGTCCGCTACAATGAAACGCCGGTGGCGTATCTCTCGGCGCGGGGTGGCGGAGCTCGCGATTCCATATTCTAGACGCACGGCATTGGACCGATCGGTCGCTAAGCCGATTCTTGGTGACCTTCCGTTACTCGCGTTTTTCAATTTCTAACACCGGGCGGTATGCTAATTTAGAGGTCAACGTAGTTTGGTGGTCCGAACGGACGCGCTTTTGATGTACGCCGGTTGGCCAACAAATTATTTATTTCACATAATACATCTCCCGAATTTAGATGTGTATCGATTTCGAGAAACGCTAATAGTGTCATGCCTTTGACTTTTCGGAAAAAAAAATATATTTGTACGTTAAAGACGACGTTTTCTCGTCGCCGATAAGTTATGGCGGACGGCTATAAAAGACGTTTTGTATGTAATAAAATTTAATTGAGACTCTTTAGCCGCTGCTTCTAATGTAAATACGTATTAAAGAATAAAATTTATTATAAATTTAAAAATACCCAAACAATTATCGTACGTTGACATTGTTTTTTTTTCTAATTTCATAACAAACGTAAACGATCAGATTTTAATTAAGTTTACCGTGACTATATTTATGCGAAATTAAAATTATATCTTCATTGTAACATCTATCTTTGGTTAAACGCGTATTAAATCAATAGATGCACCGATTTATGTACGCGATAAATCAAAATATAATAATTTAATGATATATTTAATTAAGGCGGGCCATTCGTGATTGGAGGTTTTTTTGACCGGGCCCGTCTCGTCAGCGGCTCGGGCCATAGATCAAAGCCGCGCCGCCGGTTGACAGATATTTTGATATTTCGCGTGCAGATTATCTTAATGTATGCACATGGATGACTTACTGTGCGCCGGTGGCCTTTATTCAACAATGTTACTTGTAAGTCACATTGGGTCGGACGAAGTCGGCCGGCTCGCGTGAGGTCCGCCAAAATGTCAGCGCGATAAAAAAAATTATTTCCACTCGTAGACGATTAAACGACTAATCGTTTGATATACGCCCAGTCAAGCATAATGTCGACCGGCGGACTGTCTGCCGCCTCGGCGCAGTGCATTCTACACGAATCAGTTTCGTAAAGAAATTTTAGTGAAAACTTTAAGCTCCGAGTTAATTGCATTTAGATTGGTAATTGAAGAATAACCTATCACCTTGTACATTCAGTACTAGCGTCTTTATTCTTTACTTCTCTACGTTTATATTAACCGTTACTTTATTAATTATTACTAAAACCGTTGATTTTTGACATCTTTTTAAATTTCTAACTAACCACGCTATATACAGCTTTCCAAAATATCTTCAGTGCAATGTTCTTTTCTCAATCTACGATATAAATATAGAATCCTAGATAAAAGAGTTATGATATATTTGACTTATACTAAAGCCATTGTTTATAATATGATTGGGCATCATGGAACGTTAAAAGTCCATCGTCTCTCACAACAAGCTTATTCGTTTTGACGAGATCAATCGTCATCTTTAGGTGTTATCGTAGGGCGTTATCACCTGCACATCCTGCTTAGGTCGTTCCGTAGGCGAGGTCAATATTCAGATCGTTGCACCGCGGTGGTGACCTCAACAAATAAAAAATTATATTTATTCCAAACAATCAGATGAGCTTTTTCCGTTCGTCCCCAATGTTATTATCATGAGCATATAATTAATTTTGCAAACAGGTTATTTTATTGGCCGTGTTGTGTTGTTATTTAAATAAATGTCCAAACGAGTGATCGTACTCCATTTTTTTTTCGTCCGCAAAACTAATTGGTCGTTCTGTTTGGCGACAAAAAAGGTCGTCGTGTCACCGTACCGACTCCGGCTAGACGCATGCATATGTTCACGTCCGCTTCTCATACAGGGTAAGCACAGTGCTAATATCAGATCCTATAGTCGCCTCACAATGTCCTTATTTCTTATGTTTTGTCTTTAATTTTTAAACAGGATTACCAACGTAACTCTAAAATATTTTAATATCCTAGTTATATTTTATGTGCGAATAAAATATCCCAGACATGAGCAAGAAATGCGTTTATTTAACAACATACTTTCACCGTATACAATCGTTATCAATTTAAATTGTAAATATAAAAGTTAGAAGTGGCCATTAATCGCCGAACAGATAACCGCAGAGACTTCGAGGTACTGAAGCGGAGGCCAGACTTGGGAGACGCTGGATGCAGACAGCTTCCTACCGGTCCTGTTGGAAATCGATGGGAAGGCCACTGTTCAGCAATGAACCAATAGCTTAAATGATGAGGATATTATAAAATAATCTCTTAACCGGAACTAATAATACTCAAGATCGCTAATTATAATAAAAAATAACTTATGTCCTTTAAGAACACAAGGATTTGCTTCTAACATCCCTTCTGCTCGTAAGTACTCGTTCCAGTAAAAACATTTTTTTTAGTAGTTTGAATTATCGTTATTTAATATTCGGCGCATAAGGACTCCTGCGCCCGTAGACACCCGACGACCCCAGTGACCCGTGCACGACCTATCGCAAACAAAAATAAGGCGGCCCATTCACGATCGCACCGCATATCCTTGAACTAGTTTAACTGGGCGGGAGTAAATCTCTGAGACAGACATGGCAACACCGGAGAGAAAAAAAAAACCCCTTCGAATTTAGTACCGCTTAGACCAGACATGTTATTATCCTATTATTATATTTCTCGCTAGTCGTGCCCCGCGGCGGCGTCTGTCTTAATTTTATATTTCGATATATTTAATTTTGTACATTGCGACGTTTAATTTGGCGATAGTTCTCTGAAGTAAATTAGTTGTAACTCCTATACTGTAGTTGTCGAACCAGTTTTTTTTATTTTGATTATTATAATAAAGGAAATTTTCCAAAAAATGCGGCTTCGAGACTAAGTATCTGTGTTAGCTAAGAATGTACTTTATGGGACCTAGTTTTTTTTTCTCTCTTTTTATAAATATAGTTTTTGCACATAACTATAAGGTATTGAGTTAAAAACTTAAAGATGAAGTTTTTGATAGACTAAGGAAACGTGTTCTTTCAAATAGATCACTTATTTAATTTAACTTTAGTGGGATTTACTAGGGAATCGGTTAAACCACCAGAAATCTCTTTCAATCGCACTAAGCTTTGGCTACTACTTTTATAATGGGATCAGGCAAGGAGTGGAACAACTTGACCAGTCTCGTTGTTTCCAGCCAATTATAACTCAGGAGTTTTCAAGATTGAGTAGGTTTTTTTTAGGCAAGCGTATACCATTGCAGAACTCGTCCTGGCATCCATCAAGATAAGGTTGTAGAACTCTTGTATATATACTATGTAACATTTCTTCTAAAACTTTTCTTTGAGTAAATGTATATTACATTTAATTGTAAATCTTAAACATGTACGATACATATTGGTTTTATTTATATTTATCTATCTTTATATATATTTATGTTTCATGTATAAAAATATTCAAAAGATAAACTTATCTGTATAATATTATTTAATATTAAGGTTCATAATTTATTTAATATTTATGAACAGACTATTAATTTTGAAATACAAATTGAATGCTCCGCTCACGGCTCGAGGATAGGTTACCTATAATGCCATAATTAGCCATATTTAAATTTACCATTCGCAGCGTTGTTCGCAAGTTTTTACCGCGCATTGCGTCACGCTGCACCACTGCACTCGGGCGTCACGCGAACCGTTTGATGGAGGTTCTTAATGATCCGAAATCATAATCGCCAGCTCCGCGGACCTCGCAAAAAATATCGATATTAATCTTAATTTTCTCTACCGCAAATAATATTAGCCGAATTTTATTTCAAACTGTGGGAACCGATTGTAATAACGAAACGACCCGTCATTTTTATTTCAGCGCTAATTCGCCTATCGATCAATAAATACCTAAATACGGACGCCCGACTATCCGTCAGAGATATCGTATTAACTCGCTTCATTTGAGAATGTATAAATAAGTAGTTATTTGTACAGTATAATGACGGGTTTGGTGATTGCCTCTCCATCGTATTGTAATTATGAATCATAAACAAAGAGCTTTGGGTCGGCGCGCAGAAAAAACTGCCAAAAGCTAATCTGTTCACAGCAATTAACCTATCAGTTACTATTTGACGACGAAGGTCGCTGGTAATGAGCAGAGCTGCGCCGCGGCGGTCCAGCGGGTTCGGATTGTAGTCTCGCCCGCGTACTTGTTGCCTTTCGATACTCCCCGTACGTTTCACAAATGCCGGTAAAGTGACCCGAACACGTTCCGTGATCGAATTTGTAATTCGAACGTCGAACGTTTCTTTAGAATTTCAATAAAAGAGATTTATTTTTTTTAAATTGCCCGCGAAACAAAGAGGTTGTTTAACGTACTTTTACGACGCAAGAAATGGACGCTGTTTTGACATATATTTCTTTTATTACGAGTGCAATTTGGTTGCAAAGCGTGGTTGCGGACGAGCTCCGACCGACGCGGTTATACACAAAAGCCTTTTTGAGCTTAATAAGCCCTGCGTGATACGTAATGTCTTTTCATAAGAAACAAATTGGCAAATAACAGTTTGCAATTTTCTGTTATTTTCGTTCACAAAGGTTACATAAAACTATATACATATTATACACCAACGAACAATCTCTCCGTACCATTCAAACAATTTTATTGTTATTTTAAAACAAAAGGCAAGTACGGGAAAGTCAGGAAACTCGAACGTTTAATCTGCAATAAATCAATAGTGAGGCTATTGCCCCAGTACTAGGGTAACAAAAAATAGAAGAGCACTAGATCGCTTTTGTGGACATTAGATAGACAAACCAGTTACACATGATGCGCTTCCCACACACCCATGGCTTCTCTATGCCGTGATTGCGGTGACGGCTCGTCTAATAAACCGCTTCATTCGATACCTTCTCGTATTGATTTGATACTTCACCCTGGCTTTATGATGTCCTAGTGTCATGCAAAGGGAACTTTAAAATTTCTTCGGTATGGTTTTTTCTACAGTACCATGACATTCATCACACGTGGTGTTGCAATCTTTTTACCTGACTACTGGACGTATATATAAAACAACACATTACGTGCATCCGGCGGGCTTACGTTTGCGCAGGCGCCATTGTCCGCCGGATGTCTTGTGGTTGCGCGCAATTTCACAACTTCTGTACTCCCATGGCGCCCCAGTAGGTATTAACGAAATACTTTCTTAAAATGAAACTGGACCCACATGCGCGCGCGCACACAATGCACACAGGTACATTAATTACTTGTAATGTAAAGATATTTTAATGAGCATAAATAAATCCCTTTAACTCACAATTTCCTCGTTTACTAACTAACAATACTGGTTTGTACATGAAATTAATTCCCCCGTAGTTTCGAACCAATCAATTACGAAATTTATTGGGTGGTCGCAATTGATCAATAAACAAAATACAATTCCATGATAAATTGAAGAATCGCATTTGCATCCGAAGAGATGCGTGTATTTATTCCTTAATTGACAATCATTTATTTCCCAACGGGGCGATTCGTCGCAGTCGCAATAAGTTTGCAGCGACGATACTGCGTGAGTAATGCTTCGCGCCTCAACGCGAGGCGCAAGGCAAATCTCATCAAGGTTCCTTATTTATAACCAAAGCATCTAAAGGTCAAAATTAAGCTTACTTTTTTAACCGTCGCCCAAGCATCTCGTTAAAGTCTCGACTAACCTGCACACAATTATGACCTCTAAAGTTCTAGACCACTAATGGAGCAAAGTCCGCGACCTGCATCATCGATCATTTCATTTTGAAGCGTTCGTAACGGTTAATTAGGAATCGGTAGTCCGATACGTCCCGGACCTACCCCGACGTCGACGGCGACCTTATATCTTATTTATGCAATTATAAATAACTTTATCTCGTGCCCCGGCGTTTACATCGATCTGTATTTATAGAGCTGTCAACTATTCAATAACGAATCTCCCCGGTATCGTGCCGCCGGCCTGCGCGCCAGAGGAAATACCCGCAGTTGGATACATGACGACCGAGTAATGAAATAATTATGTTTGTATCACTCGGATTGTTGTAACGCGCAGACACATGCCGGGGTGCTGCGGCCCCTTGTATGCGTGTCGCGAGTCGTTGACTTATTGCTCCGCGGGGTTAAGTCAATCGATAACAAAGTCATTACGGTTCCAGGGCGCTCCGTTCCAGCTCCGAGTGTTTTTAATTCTATAGATCGATTATTCTCGATCGAATCGCTGGCGGCACTCGATGATTCCGAAGGTCGAGCGTGGCTCCCGGCGACGGTTTCGGCAAAACGCGGGCTACAAGAAAGCGAACTCGCTGAACTGGATATTCGACCCGGCCGCCCTTCGGTTTTGCCGCGCTAGAGGACTTAGGTTTTGTAACGGTACAGCGTCACCGCGTTTGGGCCGCGAGCGACCCGTTTATAATTTAAAGCGCTCCGCGCGACCGCTTTTTGCCAGGCGCCGACGTCTGGGAATCCGCGGCGAATGGTCCGGATTCCCTTTTGCATTCCGCGGGTATTCTTGTTCGCCGCTTCCGAATCGAAATTCGCACTGCATTCGCGGAGGCTGGACGGTTGCATCTCGAGCAGGCGTCGCGACGTCTCCGTCTCGACGTCTTTGTGACGTCACCCACAGCCGACCCACTTCTGTGTCGATAAATCTCACCATTAAACGTCTCCGGCCGCGCCGGCTTTTGGAATTTTAACGCGGAACCCGTTGCGTTTCCGATTTAACGACCCCGGCCGACCGCCTCCTGACAGGGCGCTCGTAAAAGACCAGATTTTATTTCTTATTGTTCGCCGCTCGCGAAATCTAATTGAAGTGGACAGAGCACGGCCCGCCGCGCCGCGCCCTTTACGCGTTTTTAATTTCAACGTCTCCGGTGCGCGGAGCTGAGCCCCGGAGACGATAAGTTCGTCAGACTTTATCGCGCATTAAAACGGCGCTTCGGAACACAAAGCCCGCGGAGTCGCCTCGCACTGCACTGCGGCTCGCTCTTATTGGACTCTTTTTCAACAATTATTTTCATATCGTGTAAGAGAAAATATACCTTGCCCCCCAGCAATAAGGCCTCCGAGCGCACGAATGGAGTTCGCGTGCCTATGTCTATTTGTTTCGATTAACTTGGAGCTTCCAGACCCGTTTTGGAGGCTGCCCACTCTTCCTACTTTTTACTTAGAGCGACTTGTCGACCGCGCAGTCGAACAACTTATTGGCATATTAAAAGCTGATAATTATGATCAATTGAACTTAATTTGCTGCCCTCTCAAATAGGCTCTTGTTTAATGACTCGTTTGCGCGCAGATGTAATGTTAAAATTACATTTCACGACTTTGTTGCCAAGAGCCCGGCGGCCTTGGAGTCTCCAAGTTTATTCGATTCCATTCAAAGTATTCACCGCTTCGTTATAAAAGGGGAAAAAGAATGATCGGCCGGGGAATAGAACATTCTAGACGAGTTTAAAGCCTGTCTACGGCTAAGCTTTTGTGTGCCGGCGGGGCGTGTGAGTCATTTCGTATTCGCCGTGGGTCGCGCCTATCGGAAACGCTAACGGCTGGGACGTATTTAAATATGTGACCATTGCTCCTTGAGCCATTGTTAGCCGCTGGCAGCCCTCTGCGTGCCCCTAGCTGGGCTGGAAGACGGGTCCCGGTAATCTGGCGGGTGTGTTGGGCCTCAAACGTCGTCCGCGCCTCGCCTTCTAAACAAATCGAATCGAATTTTTCCGATGACAGTTGTTGACGCGAAACTGCAATCATTCGATTGTCCGCCGCGGAGATGTACCGGACGCAAGCTCCGTTGTTGTGTTTACTTTGTCGGTGTTTTTACATTTTTCGCATGCGTAGGGATCGATTGTACTCGACATTTTTTTTTTATATAGAATTAATCACTTTTTTCGACCTCAGTGATGTAAATAGCTTTGAAAACATTGTAGAGAACGATTTGATGTTGGCTTATGAAATGGAAGTAAAATTTGCGATCATATAGAAACTCCGTCAGTGGGCTCTTTACTGATCATTCTTTAAAGCGTTAGTGTACTTTGAACTGACTCTTTATTGTTATGATTTCTTGGTTCACATCAGATTACAAAAAAAAAAATCTTAGTTTTGATATAATTTTGCGTTACATTGGAGATATGTTTCATTTTCTGTTTTTCTTATATATTCAATTGGGATAACGGCACCAAATTAAATAAAAATATTACGCACTGGCATTAATGTGTGTACTGGTGTTCAGATTTGGTTGTCATTCATAAATGTTTGTATTACTGGGAACGTACAGTAATGTCGTTTCTGTCGATATATTTTACAGAAAGACCGATTGATTTTTACCGCAATCGTATACTAGATGGCAAAAGGTTGTTGATAACGAAGGTGAATATGCTGTTAATTAGAAATAAAAAGTTTTTAAATATGTAGTCGTGTAAATTTAACTTAAGAACGCTCCGTTAAATTCTCCGTTAAAAGTTAAACTCACACGACTTCACTTTCCGGTCCCCCTAATATTTACGTTGTTTTAATATTATAGAAAATTAAAAAAAGAATACTCACTGCGACATGTTTCATATAAAATATTAACATCAAATCATGTCGCGTTTTGAGTCTAAATCGTCAAGCTTGTAAGCGCACACCGACACCGGTTTTAAGTTTTATTTAAATTTTTATATGCTAAGTGCATCGCTTGAATGACTTTATTGCTGCAATAATTTATATTAAGATGTTTATTTTGTCCTTTACAGGTAAATATCGGTGCGGACTGGCGAGCACTTGGTAATACACGTTAATTACAAACGAAGTTTGGTGAGAATTTTATATTATCATCATCATCGTTTAGGAAGGACACCCACCGCTGGGCATAGACCTATCGATTTAGGTAGTGGCCTGCATCGAGCGTCTTAAAACGACGTAATACGTCCTACTCTTTCAGTGGCCAAAAGCCAATATTCCACAGCAAGAACTATCGTTAGCAGATCCTGTTTCACGTGTATATACGTCACGTATATATATAGGATAGGACGCTCTATTCTGTTCATAGTATTAATACAATAATGGTAATTTAATCCTAATTCAAGAATAGCGAAACGTATTTAAAATGAAAGTCCAAGTTGTGGTCCCCTCTCGAAGGCTACACTACTTTTGGTTCCTGTATAAAGCCTCCTCAAGAGACGAAACATCTATGTTTTGGTAGAGCCCGTTTCCCGAAGGATTCCTTGTGTTACTAAATAAGAGGCTTTAAATGTTTTTGAAGCCAACAGGCGTTTAAATATCCAAAAAAAGTAATTTTAACAGTTTTTACTCCTTAAATATACAGGGTGGATCATTTTCAGTAATAATAGATAACGTTTGGATAACATTCTTAGAAAGCGTTTTTATAATTCGGATTGCAAGATTTTTTAAATTCTTTAATTAATTCTGAATGATCATTGATCATTTTATACAGGGTGATTGGATATAGGTGTAATTGCTTAAAAACCCGCCAAACATTCACCCCTTTAAAGCTTTCACACATACTGTTTCAACTTATTTCGTCATCATCCTGTTTAACAAAACAAGTTGAAACATAAAAAAGTTTATTCCACGTATTCGTTACGTATTATCAGGATTCCGCAGAGCGAGGACAGCCACTTTTGATTAGAGGCCATCCGAAAAAAATTATAATATTATATTAATAAATAGCTAATTTTATATTTACATTTACTTACAAAAAACGGAACTCGTTAAAATTAGAATATAATACATGTTAAGTATTTTACCTACTACAAAACCGCGAAAGAAATAAAATAAAAACTGTTTTAATGGACAGACAATCTTATATAAATCTTGTCAGAGGCGATACTTGGCCTATAACAGGTAAAAGTCCGTTGAGGTGTATTGAACCTATTCACACTTGAGTCGCTCCATATGCAAACAGCATTTTGATTGACTCACTTCTTTTACATCGAGGAATGTAATGTAACAAAAGATTACCAAAAATATGCCTTAATGACATTAGTAGCTAAAGTTACTAAAGTGATAATGTAATAACAAATGTTACAAGTGTTACAAATAGTGTAACAACGAACTGACCTAGCTCAAGCGCACCGGCACTTTCTTCTAAACTCAAAATGTAACCGTAACTATGAAGCGGGCGTCGCTTCCGCCGCCTGTGACGTCACGCAAGTCTCGCCGGTCGCCGCCCCTACTACGTAACCTTGGCGAGATGCGACGCCCGCGCGACTTCGCTTTCGTTTTTAAAATCGAAAAACTCTACACCGCCATCTTTTATTATATAGTTGCCGCATTCAATTATATTAGTAAATTGATTTATTACTTAAGTTAACACTCGTGAATTCTTATCCGTAACAATCGATTTCTATATCCTTACTTTTTACGTAAAAAAATTTGAATATTTAGTTTCGACGGTTTACAGGCCCGTTGATCTCCGATCGTCCAGATCGAATTTGAAAATGGAATCGGTCTAATCGCTGTGTGCGTGCGCCGCCTCGGAGCGCATTCGGCCGGATGTTGAAATTACATATATCTTAAACCATTTATAATACGAAACAAGAGCAAAATCAGCGGTAATTTTTCACACGATCCACGAGGGCATAGTCGCCCTAAGCACGGCGTGCCGGGGTGATCGACCTCGCAGCCAGTAATTTGGGACCGCAAAACGAGCAAGACGCACCGAGATCGGTGATTAAAAACCTTTGTCGGATCTACTAATATTTATATTTTCGCGATGCGCCCGACATCTAATTGGCGCCGCGCCGCGCCGGCCGCTCCGCGCCGGACCACCGACGCTTCATGTTTTCCTGGTATACAAATCATAAAACTATTCGTCTTTTTATGGCGCTCGTATATGTCGGGGCCGCGACTAGAACACACCGTTTGCCGACAAAGGCCCATCCATAAGTTGTTGCACGAGAACGTTACTACGTTTCCGAAAATGTCTCAATAACTCCTACGACGCTAAAAATAGCGAGATCACCGCAGGTACACACGGCTAGCAGCCGCGCGACCGAGTCCAAGGCCTGGTGTATTGAACCTGGACGCGGCCGACAGAGACGGCTGCTTCACAACATTGTTTCTGGAGGAGTATTCCGTGCGGCTCTCATCAGCCTCGTCTCATAATCCACTTGGTATGCGATACGAGCTAACCGTCAAATCGGTCCCGTAAGCGTATGCGCACTTCCTTAAACAAAACGCCGCGGAAACGGGACACCTTATTAGCGACGCCGGACGCGCGAGAGGGACGGGCGGCGGAGACAAGTGCGCAGACAGAGACGGGAGAGGTGCATTGCGCTGACGCATAGGTCGTCTGCTCTCGTGTTTTTCATCGCTGCTTTCAGTTTCGTTGTTTATCCCGCGACACTGCTCGACTTGCGCTTTTGTTAATAAAGACATTTAGCTGCCGGGACATGCGTCTTAAACTGTTCGCATATTAGACACTGTATTATATTTTTATTGTTGTTCGAAAATTCTATATATAAAGATATTGTATTAGAATAAAATTATAAAAGATATACAAATAGTTCACGAGGAAATGGAAATTCGTTTCAAATATTACACAAGTTATCGCCCAGTACACACTCTTCTCACGGAGGAGTGCATTCACACCCAAGACTCCGGGCCGGGCCGTAGCCCAGTGTTGCTTATTTATGCTCGGCAAACATCGATAAGCCGTGAACGAGCCGCTTGTGCTTCCCACATCTGCCGCGACCTTGGCTTCCGAGCCCGTTGTGTAACCTCCTTATCAGTCATGCTACTCTGGTACCTCGCTGGAAACTCGAGTTTTCCGGTCTTGATATTTGGCTTATCGATGTAACATATCGATAACATTTATCGATACGCAAATGTCCCGGTGTATGTTATATATGGTATATATAGTATGCGTTGATCACGGCCACGTGGGTCGCCGTCTCGTTAACATAATTACTAAGTTAATATCCGTGAGACTGGTTTCGGACGCGAAATCTTTTGTGATTTTTACCGCGCAGTAAATCAATGTTAGCCGTTTGCGCGAAACCGAAAGTCTGGCACTGTTAAGCGGTCTTGTACGGTAGATTCGTTTTTGTTCTTAGGCGGTTAGAGTTTATAATCGCACGTGATTATTTGTTAATAAAACTAAGTTAAAAATGGAGATATACGTTGTTGACATTTTAGGTTATGATGCACGGGTTCGGTGCCGGCGCGACGGTTCTTCCGCGAGCGCTTATTATTCCGGTTATAAATTGAACCGCGTTCGTTAATCGGCCCTTTAATCCGTCTGGCCGTTGACTCCGTCGCCGGGCTCGTACGCGCGTACCTAACGTGGACGGACGCCTCCAAACACTTAATGGTTGGACGCTCCAATACAACATTAACACATTATTGTACAACCCGACATACTATCATCTTTACTACCATTTACCTGTCACAGAATACATCTATATAAAACATATTACAAATAATAATATAAATGTTATAGGTATAAAATATTGAAATGGGTGAATGTATAGCTCATTTACTGTCAATTAATGTATATTACACTCGATTAAAATCAACGGGTCCAGAAAATAAACACCGCAGTGTAAGAAAAAATGTTTTCAAAATTCGGATTACTACATATTAAAAATAATTATTGTCTGTCTTAGTACTTCCAAAAGTCATAAGCCGGTCATATTCTGATAGAAAAAATATTTAATGTCATAAATATATAATAATAATAATAGCCGAGTTATCACTTGGTACAGTATTTTGTATAAATGAAAAAGATAATAATGCTAATTTATAATTAATTTAGTAACTGCATAATAAAATTTTAATATGTAACATAAATTCTCTTCAAGGTGTTGTAAAGTTTATTTATACATTCTCAATTGTTTGGTTTGTCCTCGCGAGTTTAATAATGTTAATTAAAAATTCTAAATGATTAATTTCTTATCACTGAGCAAATAATATCCGCTGATATTTTGTCCGCATTTTTATGAAATCTTATAAATGGATGTTATTGTGAACTAATGAAATGTAGTAAAAAAAGATATTTTTCTGGAAAATACATAAATCTCATTGAAATAATAGTACATGAAATTAAAAAGAAATATTTTTACTTCTCGTTCACATTTAGAGAGTATTTATTTTTCTAAATAAATTTTATATACTCAATACATAAAAGATGATATTATTAATTTTGAAATTAAATGTATGATTTAGTTTTATATAATTATGTTTATTATATAAACATTATGTTAACATTGACCGTTACAAATTGGACCTTGTAAATGAATAAATAAATTAGATTGATTTAAAGGTGACGTTATATAAGAACAACTTAATCAATTTGGATTGATTTGTTTTTGCATACAATTTTAAAACAAATAAGTACAATGTCTAGGCTAGGGAGAGTGTTCGTGGAAACACTTGCGGGTCACACCGGGTCCACTCATGGCTTTGGAATGTAACGCTCGCAGCCTCCGATACGAGCCTCACCATCCCGGCAATTAGGGTTGCCAGCGTCCGACACATTCCCGGATTGATGCCTTTCAGAACATTATTTGATTTAAAAAAATATCTGGATTATAATTTTATAAAGCGTGTATATTACTAAAGACTTATAAAAGACTAATATTGAGTAAAATAGGTTATATATTAATGAACAAAAGTGTGTTATTAATATGAATCTGCCTTCCGTGAATTTAGAACGAAACTGAATTTAAAGCCAGCTGTATCGTAATGTGCTCGACTCGCCGTGATCTATCGAAACGCAATATCTAACGTCTGTAGAGATATCGAATGATTTTTTGTTCGCCATTGTTAAAGTGGAATGATACACAGCTTGAATATTTAGCAATATCCGCTGAGTTCACCGAATAAAAAATTTGGCGAATAATTAGTCAATAAAAATTCCGTCGATTATATACCAGGCATGCACGACTGTTGCGTAACTGGAGTAAACGACCTGGGAATTGGTGGCCTGCTCGAAGGTCTTCCGACCACGTGGTCACAATATGCCGAGCAATGTTCACAGCTTCTCACGTTCGTTTCGCCTGTTAGGATTAGTCAGCCGCGAATGTTCTTGCAGGTTGATTTAAACTGTACACGAGTTATGTTCACCTGGTATCTAATAGAAAATTGAATATTTTGATACTTTTGTTTTTGTTATCCTAGTATATTGAGGATTAAGAGGGATTTTACCAAAACTAAATAAAATTCTGATTGAATTGGAATTAATAACACCTGCGTGTAATTTAAATGTAATTATCGTGCGACGATCAAATTAAATCACTTGTTAAATTGGTTTCGTAATTTTTTTTACGATTTCATTATTTCCTTGTTAGGGTTACCATGAAATGAGGTAATTGGTCACTAATACAATTTATAAATAATATTTTCAATTATTTTGTTTATATATGCTGACAATAAAAACAATCTAATCCGTAACGCATGTTTGCTGAAATGATTTAATAACACCACACTATTATTTTAGTGGTATATGTATGTTATTACGTCTTAAAATTTAATTCAATCCGGTGTCTGGTCACGAGCGTCCTTAGATTTTATCTTTTACTCCGAAGCGATGTTTTAAACATATCCGACAAATTTAAAATGCTTTTATTATTATTCTCGTACTGTTCTCGTCGTTACTTTGACAAGTATTTACTTAATAAAAAAATCAAAATGTGTAACTTTTAAATATATGTCACTTTAAATCTGTTTTTCTGTTAACGTCAAAACATTACTTTTTAAATATTGTATTTTTCGAAACACGCATATTTATATGAGCGTAATTTAAAAGTTAACGCGAATTTAACGCTGCTTTACAATGGGCATGTTAATTCAATTGCGATTTAAACGCGCGATGGACGCGGTGGCGTCGCGACGCGTCGCCTCGTAAACAAATTGAATGAACTCACGTGTGGATGTACCATTCATATGTGCGCCGTTAACGCACGATAATTCAACTGCTCGAATGTTTCACTAACGCGATACACACGGTCGTTACGAATTACAAGTAAACCATTATAATAATTCTATTTAAAATAAATCATATAAATAATATAAATAAAATATGTAATGTGTGATAAAAATTGTATTCACAATTATTTTCATTTTTTTGTAAAATTATGGGGGAATGATTTTTGAAATGACCTTTTAGTATAAAAAAGTTGATTGGAATAGGTACATAGGGATAAGTAATTTGTAGTAGAGACTTTTATTTAAAAAAACTTTAATGTATACTTTACAAAAACCGCTTGACATTCGTGACGTACGTGTGTCCGGACGGAAACGAAGCGCCTCGTCACGGCCGCAAGGCGCCCCTTGTGAGACACTCCACGACTTGGTGCCGGGGCAAACACTGTTCCGTCTCATTTGCGGCCATTTCCTCCGCCCGGTGATCTGCCCTGCCCAGATAGCCCTTGCACTGTGCTGAGAGCCTAGCACTATATGAGATTACAATGTCGCCATTTTGGTATTGAAGAAGAGAAAATTAAATTGACACACTAAACCAAACATTTTAAGTTATACTTATATATTAAGTATAACTTTGCGGAATATTTCCGAATCTTATTATAATAAATACACAATAAATACGGAGATCCACCTTCGTTTAACACATTTATTAACATTTTTATGTACAAAACACGTACTTAAATTAAAGGTCAACAAGGCCTGCCTTTATAAGGTTTATAATGTAACTAATTAATTGTTATTTAAGATGGTACACTAGTGGTAGTGGTCTACCTCGCGGGGCGAGGGGGGAGCGGAGCTCCGGCCGGCGCAGTATTTGCGGAAGAGCGGCTCGGGGGTCGACGGCCGCGCTCGCCGCCGAAGGTCAAGGCTGATCGGTCCTAGCGGGCGCTAGCGAAAGAAAAAGTGACAGCCCAAACCTGAATAGAATGCGAGGACGTATAAAAACGAAAGCATCGAAGCTCAATAAAGCTGCACAACGATGTGTCGCATTGAACCATCGTTACACTTAAATTAAAGAAACAATAATTAATCAACGAACATATTACTTATTTTATACTTATATCATTTTAAAGATTTTTTTCAAAATCATAAAGAAATTCAATTCAGATATATTAATTATTATTTACATTCCGTTACAATTAATGAAAGTACTCCGTGGTTATGGTATCCTGGTAGTTGGATTAATAAACAATTTATAATATTTTATTATTGTGCAATAAATAATATTTATTATTATTATAACAAACAGACTATATAAAAAAACATTTATTGCGTAATATTTTCATCACAAAGTAATAATTTACTTAGGAAGGCTCGATCAAGAAGCAGAGGTTCTTTGTAGGTAGAAAATATTTCAACATAAATAAAATCTTCGGAATAATTTGTTTATCATTTATGGTAAATATTTAATTAATTTAACCTCCGATTAGAAAACATACATTTCAGTTCAGTATTTGATAAAAGAAAAGGACGCACTAATTGACGCAGCGGCGTAAGGCATTCGTTACAGAAAAAATAAAAGTTAAGTTTTATTTCTGCGAACAGCAGACGTCGGCCGATCCTACCTCATTTCGTACATCTGTCCACATGCATTGTGCACATTCGCTTGCAATGCGAAATAACACTTATACACATATATTTAAAGTGTATTTTAAATCGACGAGATAAAGAAATATTTCTTAATACATTCCTTTTGTCCATCTTTAAATAAAGGTTAGAGTATTAAGCGAATGCTATTTATAAGAAATATTTTTACCTCTTTAAGATTTCAAAATTATGCTTTATAATGATACACCTCAGACACCGTTAGTTGATCGACTTATTTCTAGAATTAACACAGGTTATATTTATAAAATAAAAATAAATCACCTGTGTTACACTCGACGGTTTCACAAAGTTTATTATTATATTTTGTATACATTTAGTCTTTTTCTATTGGAATAACTAAGCTAGCAATTATGTTATTAAAAACATAACGTCAATTTATTTAACCAATTATCTGATTAAATCTAATGCTACGTATTATAATGTTATTTTCATGTCGATGTACACAGGGTGATTGGTTATGTGTAAAAGCTGTTTAAAGGGTGAATGTATAGATTTTTTTTTAACTTTATATAAAGGAATAGGCGATTGTCTTCCATCTCACCTGATGGAAAGTGTTGAGACGAAGGTGGTACACGCCCATACAAAAAAAACCTATTCACTCTACTCTTAAAGGCTCAAATGTCAGCAAAAACCTTACAGATTTTACAGCTATTTCTAATCATTCTTCCTATTTAACGCGATCATCTTGAAATATGTTACCTTAATAAAAATCTGTTTTACTCTGACCGGCCAATAATTTCTGGCAATTCTGAAAATGCTTCTTACCATATGAACTTTAGTATGTTATTTATTATTTCTGAAATTTTGTTAGTTATTATTTTTGGATAGGTGGATTTAGGAATCGACAAGTGAGCTATACATTCCCCCTCCCCTCCCCCTTAAACTTTTACACCTATAAGTAATCATCCTCTATATATATGTGGACTTCTAAATAAGGAGCATATTCATTCTACAGGTATTCATTCTACGGACAAAAGTCTGAGCATTAAGTTGATTGTAACTCGTACCGCTGGGAGCTTCGGATGCCTTTTTCTGTCGGTATCAGGTGGTCGCGGAGCCTAATTAAAACGTCGCCATCTTGCGTTCACGATGTGTATCATTTTTGTTTAATGGCCTGTTCCGTTCGCGGCCCACTGATAATCGAACTTTGCAGTCCTAATGCCGCAACCAATATGCCTTATATTATATCCATAGCAAATTGAACTTAAAGCTTGTTGAAGGTGAGTTCGTTTTGAAGTGGAGTCGCTTTGACACTTGTTTAATGGTGTTAGCGAGTTAGCATCTGAAGTCATCGACTTAATCCGGAAAGTTGGCGCGGGGGCTACAAATGTGATTAGGTTATCAGCTTTCGATTACAAGTTTCCTCTTTGTAGAAGTTTTGTAGCTCATAATTATTTATTGAATTTACGTTTTATAATCTAGTTAAGCTTAACGTTTGGGACGAAAAGTTCTCGATTGGTACTAGGGGCTGATAGACGTGAGATTCATCACTAGGTAGACCGATGGCTTATTCGAGGTCGTGGGGAAGTTGCTAGATGGGGGTAGTGCAAGACTGGTCAATATGGCCGTCTTAGAGGAATACGTATGCCTTATAGTTTGTGTCTATTGGCTGCAATGATGATGATAGCGTACCGTCTTCTAATATATATGATAGCGAATATACGAATATTCCGGAGAGCCTCCTATTTAATGCATTTATTGCTAATGATTTCATTACTCAGTTACTTTTATTAGTATCACTATATATCTATACTATGTTACTGGTTGGTAAGTTTGGATGTAGCGGTGTGAAATATTTTCAATTTTTAAAACTATTCAAATATAACTTTTCAAGTGATGGTAGCCTATCTATTTGATAATATAATATAAACGGTTTGGACAGTTGAATAAAAATTATGATCTTTAAAAAGTACTCCTTATAGCCTTTTATATAATATACATCACTAAACACTAAGTGACTCATACAAGATCACATGTTTTTAAAAAGGTCAATCATAATGCAATTTTTTAACACAATTTTTTTTACTACATCTAATTATATAGATGGTAATTTAAAATTTTTAAAACAAATTTCTCATCTTACAAATCCTCGCTGAGCAGTTATATGTGCCCGAAAAACTGTTGCGAAGCTAGCGAAACATGCGCATGCGCGCTTTGACTGCGGGTAGACCAATTTTTTCACAGCTTAATATAATTAGTCATGCAGCAGGTCGGAGCGAATCTTCTGCGCTGTGCTTTCTTGTTCGAGAACTCGTATGTTACTCTTCCTCAAATATAGAGGTAGGTAGACGCTTAGTGACAAGCGGATGCGGGCGCGAAACTTTCTAACTACAAAAAAACCTTTTCGTAAAACATAAACTAGATTTTTAGATATATTGAATGGAACGAGATGTGGGTATCGTAGCTTTTCGATGCACAGATCAGATAATGGTGCACATAATTGCCTTGAAGTGGGAAAGATCGACCTTCATATAATCGACCTTTATAATCATGATATTTTTATGTCCTAAGTAAGAAGATAATATCTTTCGATATTCACGAAGACCTAAATTTGGTTCATTTTTTGGCAGATATGGTAAATATGTCCTGAATACTTGTAGTGGTCCTTAAAAAATCATGATATCTCAACATTAAATATTGGACTTATTATTACGTTAACTGCCGTTTTCCATGGCCAATGGTGGATCTAAAACATTGTTAAATTTGATCCACAAGCCTCATTGTAACCGGGACTCTCTCTTATTTTAGAAGCGACCTATATTTTAATACGTTGTTTAATTTTAGAAACTTACAGTAAATTATAAAATCGCTCCGCTCGTCAATGTACGCGCAATACGTTATCAGGTTCACACCATGTCGCATGCAAGTTAACGCGGATCAAATGGTGATGCTATTACCTTTCGTTTTGATGTAACGCGCTCGCCTCCTAAAAACAAACCTAATTAACAGTGTTATAATTACCTTTATGTTTGATATTTAATGCATGCTTTAATAATGGATAGTTAATTTTGCTTTTACTATGAATTCTTTGTCAAACTAATAAAAAAGGTGCGTACTGGCAATTTACATATTTAGGTTATTTTGGATTGAAGATCATGTTGTAAAGTTATAATTAGAATTGCCTTTTAGACCGCGTGACAGTTCGATTCTTTTTAATAGGTATCTAACTAAAGTGGGTTAACATTTGGTACCACGTAAAGACAGCGATACAATTGGAGCGAAGCTAGGTCCGTGATAGTGTCGGATGCACCTACCCGGACTAAATGTCAGTCGGTGAGCCGTCGCTGCATTTAGCCGATCCGAAATAGACTCGCGTTCATCAACCCCTCGCTGCGGTATAGCTCGCGGGGCGCTGTACACTGACGCTTCGCCTGCACCGGTTCATGGTTGTCTGATTGAGACCAACGATGGACAGCGTAGTGGGCAAACGAATTATTATAATATCATCTCAAGATATGTGTATCGTGGTCCACGGAAATACGAAATATAAGTAAAAATACGACCAATTGATATTATTATATTAAATAAATACATATTAACGTTTTTCACATCGTACCTGACGCACGCATATTTAATTAAATATGATAAATATTTGAAAAAATAAAACAGCTAGATTGAATACTCGTAAAATTAAGGCAACATAAACATAAGAAAGCCTTTTAGAAACTATCACAAATAAGAAAATAAAATATGTAATTGTACAAGATATACACTAGCAATTGTACTTGGACTTGTTGACCAGCATTTCTTGCACGTTCTTCAAACACTATATCAACGGAGGAAGCTTATGTCCAACTGTGGACGTTCTACGGCTAAAATTATGATGATGGTGTCCGTCAAATGTTTGTGTAGAAAATGATGTAAAATTTTTATGGTACGAATTGCAAGTCTTCCTTAAAGATCGCCACGATGTCCGGTCTTGCACTGCCCGCGTCGATGTCTCGCGACCTTGACTGTGCCGTTGTCTACCTAGATGTGTCAAATAAATAAATAAAATATCAACGTATATCGTAATCAAGTCAATTGGAACCAAAATAGACTAGTTAAATTTGTTGATAAATCTTATGTTAAAGTTGGTATTTATGAATCTGTGTGAGCGAGATATGAACTATACCCTTGCTGTCGACCCTGTCCGGATAAAAAGACACGAGAGCTTGCGTCAGCTCTAGCACACTAACACAGATACCATAATTACCTGTCTTTTACATCCTATCCACGCCTACCGTCCGAATAGTCGTTAACCTGCGGTATCGAATATCAAGCCGAGACCGATTATCCGAAGGTAATTTAGCGCTGTCAAATCGAATCTAAAATTAATTGAGCGTTCGCGAACAGCGCCGAAACACGACCGCAGCCGCGCGGTGACGCCGCGGCAAAAAGTTTTGACACCTCGCGGTGGAAAAAAAAAGAAACGATAACAATCGATTATTTATTATCGATTATTTATTGTCGATTGAAAAACTTATCGATACCTGTATGTGTTATTGGACACAGTTCTGTTTCTTTCATCCATAACTTTTTTAAGACGAAATAGTTTTGTCTTTTTTAAATCGTACATCATCATAATTTCAGGTGTACGACCGTCCATTGCTTGACATGTTCCTCTCGCATAGATTTCCTATATGACCGGTTGGATCCATCGTCTTCTGACGACTTTACCGAGGTCGTCTGTCTATCATGTGGGTGGGCATGCTACACTCTGCTAGGACCTAACCACTGCTAATTTGACTTGCCAATTCGCAGCGATATATTCTTTACTTCCTTTCGTCTTCCCAGAAACAATCTCAACAAAAACCCGAGCATACATCCATAAGTAGATAAGCGAATGTACTTATCAAAATGTGAAGTGATACTCTTATTATCATTTATAATAGTAATTTTATTACCATTTATTTTTAGGTTAAAAAGTTTCCAAAAATCTGTATGTAATTTTTGGTATGTATTACCGTTGGACATGTTTCACATATTCTTTTTATTATCATACAACCCTGTGGCCTGTGTAATGACACTTAACCAACTCACTAATTAGCTATCTACCCCGCAGTAAGACGCCTTAATGATAGACATTTGCAGACAGAAGTAATCTATATTTAATACTTGACCGAAT
Organism: Battus philenor; assembly: GCF_028537555.1. Taxonomy (NCBI): domain Eukaryota; kingdom Metazoa; phylum Arthropoda; class Insecta; order Lepidoptera; family Papilionidae; genus Battus; species Battus philenor. The sequence continues at coordinate 11,424,101 of NW_027181684.1, forward strand.
AATTTAGGCCGCGATAGGCTCTTAACTATTTATATCAACTGTTCGCAATCTGTATTGTATCTATAAAATTCATTAATATATTTAATAACGTATACCTTTAATTAAATAGTTAATAGTTATTTAATCTGTGTATTTGATAATTAATGTTTTTGACGTTTGTTAGTGTAGATTAAAAATAAATAACGAACGTCGCATATTTAAATTAAGTGTTATTGATTCGATTGCTATGTTATTTTTTACTATTCTTTAGTCGTTTAGTTATCATATGTCGGTACTATTTTAATATCCGCAAACTATAAATTGTTATAGATTTTAAAAGCTATATAGCATATACCGCTTTAAATAGCTTTTAGTTAAAATTAATTCGTGTCTACACTTACAAGTTAACTATTATAACACAGTTATCCACAAGTCGTCTCCTTATCTCCCCCAGACCCAAAAACTATACAATTGTTCGTAAAACTGGTTTGTTTGTAAACAGTTCCCGTACGCCGCACATTTACGCGTCTCCCCAAATAGCTGTCGTTTTATTACACAATATGAAACGTTTTTATCGCGCCCACGCTATCTAGAACGAAGGAATACGTCAGTGCGCGTGCAGTGTAAACAGAACGTCCGAGCGCGTCGGCTGGATGACATAATATTATTCGTTCTAACCTATGTTTTCCTGGTACATGCAATTTGTAGTTATGACTAACTGCGTACTATTTTTTATTATTCTCTTTACCTCCGATGGGAACCGATCAACGAACGTGACGAAAAAACAACGCGGTTTAAAAAGTTTCATCATATTTTGAAATATTTTCTATACAGCATTTATAAAAATGGTTATTAAAGTAAAAAATAACTTTAATAAATTGGAACTACTAAGTTTATTCAGTCGAATTAGAGAATATTTCAGGTTCGAATCCATGGCAAAGTCATCAAGTCTATTTTTCTAAATGAAAAGGTATGCCACGACTATATTAAGGGTAATCTACACTTCCAATTCAGACGCAACATAATAGTTTAAATCGTCTAATAACCTCGAGTGAGCTTATGATCCTGCCCTAATAATCGTTAACGTTATATTACTGAGTGACCTACGAACTTAGGGTTCGTAGGTTTAGATGCGTTTACGCAGTGTGTGCATTCCCACAGATCGTCCGCCCGGCGGTGGACATCGACATTTCGTGTTGTGTTATTTCTAGCTCTACCCAGAGCTAGCTTTAGACTGGTAGCCGGGATCTATATTCACATGCGTTATTTGTGGAGCTTATTATCTTTAGCCTCCATTCAGGACCAGGTCCTAGGCCAGGGTTGATTCAATCAGGTTTAAAAAACAACTATTTACTTATTATTTTATCTCGCAGTATCTCATTTCGTCACCAGAAAATTTTATACATTTTTGTAAATATTTCAAACTAAAATGTTAGATATAATAAATAATACACAAAGTGTTTGCCGTGCCTATTGTGTGAGTGAATAATGCTTTACCAGTAAACTAATGGATCAAATGATGTATTTAAAACGCGAACTTGCAAGTAATTGTATAAATTTCCTTTTAATTTTAAATCTGAGCCTGTTCATATCGTTTGGCTGATAAGTAACGAGCTTCGTGGGCGATAATGAAGACTCCTTAGCTCGTGTTTCGCGGGCACCTTGATTAGCTCGTAAACGCGGCGTGAGACGGCCGCTTCGCTCCGGCGGGGTGTATGAACCACAGTGTAGTTAAACACGGTCGAAACATTTATTTTATAACTAAGAAATATACAGGATGATTGGATACAGGTGTAAAATCTTTAAAAGGTTGAATGTATAGCCCAATATCATGTCAATTAATTCACGGAAAACCTATTCAAAAACTTAAGATTTTAGCAGTAATAAATGACGTAATGTAAATATGGTTAGAAAAGCGTTTTTACATGGTATTGCTAGAACTTATTGACTGTCGCATAGAAAAGAAATCGACACATTAGATATCTTATTTCGAAAGTTGACGTTCTTAATTAAACATTTCATGCACATAATTAATGTTAATCGTAGCAGCTATATTTAATCCTTTAATGCATTATCGTATTAATTAAAAAAAATATTGTCAAGCTAAAACTTTTACGCATAGGTTATTGAAAAAAAATTTTGAATTTTCTATTATTTAAGCGTGGTAATTAGTAAAAATATGTATTTAAGAATAAAGTAATATTCATTTCATATGAACTATTTTTAATACAAGATATCATATCGTATACTGATAGATATATATATATATATATATATATATATATATATATATATATACTTATTGGAGTCGTCGAGAAAAGTTTTTGATTTTCGAATAATACATGTAATATCTAAGTCTATCTTTATAAACCTTATTTCTTAATAAACATAGCGTTTCAACGGACTTATTAAGTCGAAAGTATGGTGCAATGGTCAGTCTAGTTTCTTGTTAATACTGTATCGCGGTCGCCTTTGAGCTGCAAGCGCATGCTATATTATACTTCATATCCCCGCTCACTAAAACATTATCCTGTTAACTAGCTTCAGGAAAAAATTGTTTGAACTGACCTCGACTTAAATACACCATTGATCATGGGCAATGTAAATAAATATCCCTTTTGCGTGGTATACTTTATATGTTAGTTATATATTTAATTTTATTTGTATATATGTTTGTTTATTTAACATATTCATTAAGTGCTTTTTATATCTATTTTTACCAATGGTTAAATTTATTTACTGACAGATTAACTTTTATTCGTTCAATGTACTGTTGAAAAATATTTTCCATGAAAGAACATAAAACTAAAATCTAATTCATCGCTAAACTAAAGAGGTTTTTTTTTAAAAAAAAACCCTTAAGTACGAATACATAAATAAATCTTTACAAATTTACCGTTGAAGAGGGTTTCAAATTGTTTATTATTAATAAATAGCAAGCCCTCCTCCTCATTCTATAAAATATTATTTGTTATATTAAGACGATGGACTAGGAGCCCATAGCGTGACCTGCAGCTTAAAAATTAGAGCACTTCTATTAAGAACAAACATCTGAAAGTAGAAATAGGATCATTATTTCTCGATTTTAGTGTACAGTTGCGAAGCGTCGGGCGGCGTTCGCCAACGGTTCCGGTGCGCCGTGAAGCGCCACGTGTTTGGAACTGCTATTTGGAATAACGATGTAGCTGATATAGCGCATACTTTTAGCGCTTATAGCGCATTGTATCTAGAAGTTATTTAATTAATAACTTATAACGTTCGAATCGTTTTTTTGTAAACTGTTTTAATTCTTTTATTTTAGTTTTATAGATAATGTATTTTGAATCTTTTCTCAGGCTAACTATTGCTAACTAATCAAAATAGCTCATAGATTAAAAATATGCTTCTTAGAATCAACAGATTAAAAAGCTTATAACTAATATATCGTTCCTATTTTTAAACAATATTTATAGCGATTAAAAGAAAATCCGTTTCTTACGCTAGTATCCATTAGTATGTAAAGCCATCCCTATTACGGGCGATGTTGTAAATACGTACCGTACATTGTTCCCGTTGGATAAATATTTGCGAAATAGCGTGTTTGTTGCGAGACCGAAATAGCTTTGCTTTTTATTTTTAGCATGATAAAGTTCGCGTGACGTCACAGCTGCTACTTCTCAAGACTCTGTTGACCTAGTAAAGGCACTGTAATAGTTGAATTTCTTTGCACACGTTTTAAATATTGAAATTAAAGTTTGTATTATTTGTAAATAAATTGCATTTCAAAATTCCATTATAGACTTTTACGATTCAGCTATTTAAATATTAATAATTTAGCATTACTTTAATTTATTACTTTAAAACATAAACAATAGCTTAATATTATTTGTAATTTTCTTTTATAAATTTTAGATATGTTTTAATCTTTAATGCTGTTCTATTCGTAAAAATATTCCTGAAGGCATTAAACAGTGATATTGTAACAAGATAATTTATATAATCGAAAACGTTCACATGATCTAATTTCGTTTTTATTGTAAACAGATGCGGAAATTGTCACAATTTATGACGCGCCCGCATTGCCCACACGATTTGAAATCGTCGACCATTCATGAAATATATTTTTGTCACAAACCACTCAACGGTTAGGTTTCCCTTTCACAGTTAATTAGAAACCGATACATTTATTACATTCGGTAAATAAAAAAAAATGCTATTTTCATTAAAAGCACGCCGTCTAATATTAGGGCCATTTATGAAATCGTATGTACGTATTATTGAAACATTTAAATTATAAAAAAATAATGACTTTAGTCGAGTACAAATTAGAATCTTAGGGTATTAATTTAGCCAGACGAATGCTCTTAAACCAATAAACTATATTGTTTTTAAGTTCAAATATTTTGGACCGTTTTCCTATTTAAATAATAATGTCTCTTTAAAAAAGCGAATGTATATTAGTACTGATTTACTGTCAATTGAAGTAGACTACACCCCATCCCAAAAATCAATGGTTTCAGATATTGTAAATAACGTTGCGTAATAAATAGTACGTAAAAGCGCTAACAAAATTCGGAATACTACACATTAAAATTACTTATTGTTTATAATATGTCTCTGCAGACTTCGTACCTCCAGAAGTTATTGGCCTATTGCATTCCGATAGAAATTATAAGTTAATATAACATATTCCAGAGTGATCATTTTGTACAAAGTTATATGGAAATAGGTGGATAGGTGGTTTCAAACTTTTTGCTTATTAACTTTGAGCTTTAAATTCATTCTTTTAATGCACCTACACATATAACCAACCACCCTGTATATACTATACATTTAAATAATTGTGTTGCTAGATTAAATTAACAAGTTGATATTTGAAAACGGTTCATGTTGCAAAATTCTAGAGAAATCGTCACAATGGCTTCGTTCAAGTTCAGCGTAAGGTGACTGGCATTGACCTTGGCTGTTTCGAAAATCCTCTGCAGACAATCCTATAAAACGATTCATTTTCATGTCATAAAATATGTAGATATATCTGCGTATTCACACTTTGAACTTTCTTTTGTAATGCAGTATCTCCATTCATATAAAAAATTATAGCCTGCATTGCACAGTAACATACAACAAAGTCGACCTATGTTTCGGCAATCATTCCATGAATTGTTCGAGATCTTAGCGGTTCCTTCACCTTGATCATCATTATTTCAGCCGCAGGACGTCGGCTAGTTACCCTTTAATATGGTGAAATATCTAATCCAATTTTGAAAAAAAATCTCTGATTCGTTCTTCTATACATTTAGATGCCTTAGATTATATGTCTTATGTGCTACAGTCTTAACTTGTATGATATGTGCCGCTCTCCCAGATTTTGAATAGAACCAGTTGAAAGCAGTCTGCACCCAGTATCGATCTCAGCTAGATCTGTCTGTCCACCTCGTGGCTGGACGTCTTTCGCTGCGCTTACCGGCTTGTGATCTCCACTTCCTACTGCCCCTTTAACTTGCCAAATTGCTAAGCCATGTCGGTTACATTCGTTTGTCTTCTTCTCATTACTGTTTCGATCTCGTATAGTACATAATCATTACCCTCCCCATAGCTCGTAGAGTGTCTCTGAGTTTGCCTTTTTGATAACTCATCAAATATATTTATTTACCAATTCAAACAATATTTTAAATGAAAATATTATGTTGAAAGAAAATACGTCTTAATGAGTAAAAGATGAATCTACTATTCATCTTTTTCATGCGGTTAAGTGTCAGCAAGCAATAGTGAGAAATATCAAGTTAAGTAAATCGGTGTAAGCTCAATTAAAATTACCTTAGAACCGATTTATTAATTACTATTTCAAAGCCCTAATGTAGGTCTCAAACAAGTCGATTGTTTTAATTGGCACAGAGCAGAATAATTTCTCAATTATTCGTCCAAGTTTGTGAATTTAATAACTTACGCATTTAAGTGTTTTAAATGATTGCTATTAATTTTTTTCAATGTCTACATTTAAATATACTTTCTATTTTTTCTTAAAAATATTTATAATTTGAAATATGTTCAACTCACCAAGGACGATGGGAGTCGAATAGACAACTTGATAATATAATAATAGTTGTGAGTAATTCGAGCTAAATAAGTTAAGAAGTCGGCCTGGCAGATATTAGCAAGTTTTACTGTACACAAGTATAAGTCGCAGCTTCGTTTAGTTTAAACCAATTTTCTTGAATTATAAAGCGATAGTTTAAATATGTGACAGATATAATAATATTCGTACAAATCGGTTTTTATTTATCATTCGATACACATAACACTTATTTCATTATTCTGTTTAAGTTTTATAAAGCGGCGTTGTAGACCGTGCTTGCCGCCCAACGCGGCCCTCGCGGATTGAACCATTGCGGATCGATTTTGTTACGCCTTAGCCGTTCACTATAAATAAAATGATTATTTGTAAATCACGCCTACAAAAACTTATGTTACCTTGGTACGCGTAGATTAGAAACAATCTACGCATAAATCCATATTTTTAATTCGAAATTGGGCAGACAATAAAAACTTGTTTTTCATTATTACCTAAGTTTTAAGCTTCTGTGGTTGAGAGCTAGGAAAAAATAACGAATTTTAAAATAATAAATAAAAAAATATTCAGTTGTTAATTATTATTTTTTTGAAGGCTGTATTAAATAAACCTACAAGATACAAGGCAAACATAACTACCGTGGAGTATGAAATTGGTAAAACTCAAGCCGCGAGCCGTCTACTCCGCTCGAACTAATATCGAGACGGCACCGAGCGGTCATTGCTGAGCCAAGGTCGACCACGGGAGTTACGTCGGCCAGATTCAAAATAACGTCTTAACTTAACAGATACTTTATTGAGACGACGTGTATGTATTCACATAGATGTTTACTAAAATGTTGAACAGTATTTATTTACTATCAGATCGACATGTTGTAACTTGCTTTATACAATATAAAAAATACTGTACATATAAAATCAGCTTGTCTATTGATTCATATGTAATAGTGTATATTAAATGTACATCGAACACGCCTAAATGTTAAATTCATTTTACACACAATAACAATAAAAGTTACGTGATGCGAACGCCCGCAAAATGCCGCCATCTCGAGAATCCGCTGTATCGAGAACAGTGACTTTTTCCAATTCATAAAACACAATTTTCGAGAGAGGCACGAACCCAGACGCCCAAGTACCTACCGTGCGGTGATCTCCGAAATAGAATCATTTTCGGTACGTTGACTGTAGCTCCTGACTTTTGATGCATCCCTGGTGTGAGAGACATTTCAATTTTAACAAAACAGGTTTTAATAATTTTTCTTTTTTGAAATGAATCTCAAAATTTTGCCTGTATTTTTTAGATTGGCTTGATTGTACTTGTGTGTAGGGTACTTACGGACATTTTTTTTGAAAACATCGAAATCAATGTTCACAGACGTATATGAATTTACTACTTATAACATTTCTCGCCTAGAAAACACGGTTTTCGACAAATGTCAGTTGATTTACAAGGGCATTAAATTTTTTGAGATACGTGGGAAAAATTAAAAACCACCAAACACATTTTACCTCCTAAAAAAATTAATTTATGAATTATTGATGAAAACTAATATTTAAATATAATGAAATTATGAATTCATAATAACTAATAGTAGGAAAACGACAAAGATAATCGTAAAATAAAGGAAACACTCAATTTACGTGCTTTAAAAGTTCGGGTAAGATAGGAATATTTCCAATATTTCAAGTCTAGATTCTTTGCTTCTCTGACTCATCAACGGTCAGAGGGCAATTACCTTTGGTTAAAGTACATTTTGGATTATGATCAAACTTTAAGGAATTACTACTTTTACAGCGGCGAAATTAGGTTCCCCGTAATAGTCCAGTAAAGCTAATCATCGGTGAAGGTACGAGACCCGGCGCCGCATGTCTGCAAGCCCGGCACGTACACATGTACGTCCCGGCTTCATTAATTGTGAACGCCATAGGATGCGTAACCCTCGCACCGCTCGCCGGGCGAATATCTCAGCGCGTACGTATCCGCGATATAAATATGTAATCGCGATGAGCTGCAGACGTTACATAACAGCTTCGCAAAGTTGGTGACCTCACGTCTCACGCGATCGTCTAGGCGGAAACGTGGATTCAAGCAATGTTCGGCAATGACTCCGCGTTATCAGCATCTAACGCGTTTATGGTGGCCTAGTACCTAGGGCCAATTGTTCACCGCGCATAGCTTTTTTGCAAACGTTTAAAAACTTTGTTACACCTTTGCATAGAGATTATATTTCTACGCTTTATAATTTTAACGTCGGTACAAGCTTTGGTATTTATTTACACACAAGGTTAACATTCCAAACATATCTACATAGCTTTGATATTTCGCCGGCGGTTAACCGCGTAGTGTGTATTAAAAACGTAGATTCTACCTAATTTATTTGAGTGTGTGGTGACACAAACGCCTATTGCACATCCTCGTGGCGGGTCGGCGCACTGTAAGGTCTATGCCAGTGCAGGCGAGATAGTCCGGGTTGATCAACCGATAACGCGTATATCGCAGTTATGTAAATCTGGCCCGGAACTCAAAATCTACACTAATATTGCATAATGTAACGACAATTTTCCACTAACTACAGTTTTAACGGGTTTCATGAACGCTATCAAAATTGTCTTTTTTGAACGATTGATTTAAGTTCTAAGTAAGCTCTACTTACTCATAGACATTATATATAAGTAGTACATTTTATCACATAACTGCTAGTTTTCGTTGTTTATGTGTTAAGGAAGTAAAATAAAATAAACATCAACTTGACACTCTCCTGTAGAATTGTTTAATAGGTACTAGGCGTTTATAAGCTATCAGGAGCATACTAACAGTGCGGAGCTCGGTGATTAGGAGCGTTTACCGTGAGAGCTGGCGCCGTGCCAAGCGGGCCACGCCGGTGCGTTCACCCACAGAACACCTCGTAAATATAATTATCATTACGTTCGCGATACTTGAAAATATTTTGACAGAGTGCGGCGCGTATTCCCTCCGGGCGCGCGTGGCTTATCAAAGGTTACGCAGCGCGGTGAAATGCTTGCAAATTTATTGGGCTCTCGTGAAATTTGCTTAACGTGTAGCCGGATATCTGATTCATCTGCACGTCAGCCTGGAGTTCACAAACTGGCCGCGAACACATTCCGAGGGATATAACAATTATGCCAAATAATAAGCTGACAATATATTTAAAAAAAAAATCGAATTTTGTCGTACGTTATGTACGTAACAAATTAAAATATTGCGTAATTTTCATACCCATGATATTCTCCTGATGTACTGCCATGTGTTGCTAGATAATAAATAGATGATGAAAAAAAATGGTTCAGTGGCACTATATGTTATTAATTCAAATAACATATGCATTGAATCTTTGTACAATAACTTTTCTTAGCCAATAACCAAGATACCAAAAAAAGATATAACTCGAATAATACCGCCTTGTAAAATAAATGAAAATCATACGCTTGCATTATCTATCAGTAACTCGTGCAAAATATTTGTCGGATCCCGATCAAAGGGAATGCTGGTAATAATAATTCAATGGGGTTCTATGGGCACTATCGCCGTGCCTGCTCGACATAACTGCCTGCCTAGGACATCTACGTGTCCCGAATGCTTATGTAACAATAACAACAACTTGTTTGGGCGGTCGTGACGAAAAATAAAGATGTTTATCGCACGTAACAAAATGTCTCGCTTCGCTTTATGGCTTCGCGGGCGCTTCATTATCGTACTGGTCTCGTTGCGTAGATATTGCCGAGTATGCGATGTTCTCTAGACGAGACCGACGTCCAGTCTCTCGTCTATACTTAGAAAGAAATGCTAAATGTCTCTTAGCGTAAAACTCCAGGAACTAACGACTAATTTGTTTTTTTTTTTATAGTTTTATTGGAGTAGGTTCTTAATGAAATAAAAACTACTCTATGTCCTAAAAATAGAGTAAATAAAAAAACTCCCCAGCCGCAGCATTTCTCTATTACACTGGGACATGTTGATTACTTTTCGCAGTTAATCCTAATTAAACATTATTAAATTACGGATAAACTAATGTCAAAATATATCAACAGATGGCGTTGTGTAAGACAAAGCTTAGAGTCGACACCGCAGTGTGAGGATTTTCGAATTAAGGATAAGTGCGAAAATTTCTTTCTCAAAACAGTACCGGAGCAATAATGATAGTCGAGGAGTTGAAGAATGATTTATAATAATCGGGTTGCGGGTTCGACTCTCAACAATTTGTAGATTTAAAAATAGCCATTTATAAAAAAAACACAACGAAAGGAAACCGTCATGTTCTAGAAGCAAATTTTCGAAAAAATCGGTAACATTTAACAATAAGTACTAAGCGTGTGAGATTACAAACCGTATCCACTATTTGAGAGGTGACTCTTCTCCCAACTAAGGGAACATACAAGGCTTTAAAAATTATTGTTATAACAATAATTAAAAAATTAGTGTTACGATACAATGTTGTAGTAACGTCATTTGTAAATCCGCCACTTGCGTCTTGTTAAACCGACCGCTCGTAAAAAAAGATCGCAAGGTTTACGTCGACTTTTATGTAACATTAAAAATGCTTTTATCGCATACCGAAATCGATCCCCGGCTAAGAAATGTTAATAATTCATTCGGGGTCTTTCCTTGTATTTTTTGATCATTGCGAAGTTTATACTCTGCGTAACACACCCTTTTTTTTCAAATACCGTATGTATTTTTTTGTTTTTCATATTACGATGCCAGGTTTTTACATATTATTGGTTCAGTATATTCAGTATATTATGCATACCGCTTTTTTTGTTCTATAATTGGAGTGTTTTGACTGATTTCTATTTAACTGTGATTCGGCTTGCCGTGGATTTTACTCTAGAACTTAAAAGGTCCAGCTGCTATCTGCTCTATTTTCTGGCCACTGCTACTTAAGTTAGCTAATTCTCTGGATTATTTCGGTTATTTTTGCCCGTCTACGGAACTCCAGATTTGATCCTATATTACCAGTAAATACAGATTTATAACTGGTAAAGCTTGAAGATCTCCTCATAGTTCGATATTAAATCTATTGTACCTTGATTTTGTATCGACACATAATTCTACCAACCCTCTAACCTTGATCGAGTATCAGCATAATGTATGCCTATTTATTCATTCAAATTTAACTGCCGTATATTACTTGCTGTTCCAAATATCAATGAATTGACTACGTGTCTTGACGTAAAAAATTATCCAACACATACGGAAATACACAAACAAATTTTTAAGTTGCTATAATAATTTAAAACCAGTATCGCGATTATTATAATCATTAACCTTCTTAATTGATTAAGACTCATTAACGAAATTATAGATGATTATACAAAGGTATAGAAATATCATGAACAGTGCTAATTTACGATTTATTTTGGCAGGTTTATTAACATAAATGAACGTACGTGTTTCAATATTATTTTTTTTAATATATTCTCTGTGCAAATTTTTCGGATACAAACCGGAATTTAGTTCGTCACAAATCTAACAAACGGCGCGACAGGGAAAATATGACGTGACCTCCTTGTCACTTATAGCTTCCTGGTGACCTCTGGTACATTGTCATTTGGCTTATGGGTACATACCAACAATATACCATACCCAATGGCCCGTCATCTTTGGCATCCATTTTAGGGAGAATCTTTAGAATTAACCAGAGAGTCCTCTTAATTCTGAACAAAAAAGTTATTAAAAAAATAATGTTATTTTTATCTGGATGTATTCTAACCATGTATTAGGATATAATAAATGCACCGAACTAAATCAAACTTACTAAAGGCTTCTCGGAAAAGCACCGCAAGAAACAACACTTTGCCGCACCCTCGTAAACGCGTCCGCTCTAACTCGACGCGACGTCTCCGCGGAGAGCAGCGAGTATTGAATACGTGCACAGCTTTTCGCTTGACCGACCTCGCCTCAACCTACCTACATCTTCATTCTAATGTTGTATTAATTATTAATACATCGCCTACGAATCTAATTTGGACAGATGTTGCATAGTTTTTATGCCAAAAGAGAACACGAAATAAAATATTTGGGTCCTCTTATTTTTTTTTAATATGCTCCAGAGAGTTACAATTGTATTTGATAGTAAAAAGAACAGGTAGAGACGACGTAAGTTTACACAGGATGATTGGTTATAGTTCGACCTTTCCCGCCAATTGTCAGGCCTTTTTTTTTAAATGAAAAAAGAATAATTGATATAACATGTACAAATGAGCTAAACATAAGACAAATGAAAGAAAACAAGTACCCATCCTTTAGTAATGTGTTTTGAGCAGTGGCAATTCTATATAATTATGACAATATAATTAATTCTATATAATCAAAACATAAAATGTGTATTATATATGAGACTTTATCCCGACCTACCGCTTTGCTACTACTACTTGGTCACAGGTACTAGAATTATTATTTTATGTTTGGTGTCTTTTGCAGTTATTACAAAAGTAGGAAAGCAGCAATATTGAACAGTATTTTGAAAAACAAAATCGGTGTTCCTTGTCATAAAACTCGTTCTCTCCAATATAACAAAGATATCGTCTATAAAAAGTTCACTCAACTGGTGATATTTGCAACAGCAAATTAGTGCCTAATGAATGAATTTAAAAGTGACATTAGAATATTTCACAATTATTAATATTCCTGTAAATAAAAATATTTATTTCTTGAAGTCGACGTCCTAATTTTTATGCATAAATATAAAAAAAGGAACTTTGTATGTATTTTATTTTGTTATATTTCTGGTACAGTCTTGTACATATTGCCAGTCGAAACCTGTTTAAGAATTATAAAACCTCGTATATAGTATTAATAAAATATATGGTCCATTATCTGTCTTAGAGAATATAATTATACGATATTTAAGAAATAAAAATAGATATCATAACTGACGTAATTTTTTATTGATTGCAGGTAAATATCGAGTGACGAAAGGATCAGGCAGTTTAGTAAGTTGTGTCTAGATAGTGATAATTGTTCCCACAATCGCGTCCAGTACGAAAAGCACCGGGTTCGACTTCCTGTAAAATTGTGAAATCAGCAAGTCGTTGACGGTCTCTGGATGTATTTTGTATCGATTTATTTTAGTCACTACTATTGAGTCAGATCTAAAAATAGTTTACTTCCGTCAACTATTTTAAACATGAATTCGACTAAGTATATACAAAATTTAGAACTGCTGTTATATTTCTAATAATTCATTCGGTTTATTTAAATTACGCAATTATTGAAATATTTTATTCACATTTAATTTTATATCTTAATTTACTTAAATTAATATAAATAAAATAAAGAACAAAATAAATGTGCGAATGGCATGAATTTTGTTGTTCTCTTTGCATCACAGATGGCACTACTTGTATTAAAGTCGTCTGCAGTCTCCTAGGCCCAATGTCACACGTTAAAACTACATTTTGGTTTAATTATTCATATTTCTTAACATAAACTTAATTACTATTTTTGATTAATGCAAGAATGTCACTTGAATTTATTAAATTTTGTCTTAAATAACACGTTGATGAAATTGATCGATCGAAATTGATGATGAGAAATTGATCATTAATTTCTTATAATTTAGTATTGAAAAGTTTATAAATACTATGTTATTCTTGACTACTGCCTTAGCCTGATCTCCGGGTCTTCCTCTCCTTTCTCGCATCGGAGGGTTTCCATTAGAAACATTGAAAATGACAAACACCAAAATAACCCGCGACCCATCTTACAAACCTCTTTCATCGCTCAGATGTCTATCTTGAGAAATTGAAACGAATTACCCGCTATCCCTATCACTCTTATAGTACTCAATATCGCCATCCTACTCACGCCGGTGTCTCTAGCTGCCACGTGTCAGTCGCCTGACGAATAAAGTATCGAGTTTTAAAAGTTTCAACGAATTTCAAATTTATGGCATTGTCATAAGGTCTCTAATTGGAGTATTCTTTGCGATCACGTGTTAATGTCCCTTTAAGTTCTATTTTAGATTTATTGAAAAGTGACTCTAAAGTCTGTGGCGTAAAATCTAAATTAGTTTGTATTTTATACGCATAATAAATGTTTATCGTTTGTTAATTTATTTCAATCCCAAGCCTATCTAAGATTCTACTTGTTTTTGTTCGTAAACCGATCAACCCTTTTAAACACCCGCACTAGCTAAAACCTCCAATCAATCATTTATAACGCACATTGTAATCTATAGTTACTTTAAATAAGAGCCTTAACTCGTTACATTTAAGGTTGCTTTTTAGGAGCACAACAATTGTGAGATAGGTCGTTACCTTTTGAAACTTCTGGGTCCCTGGTATTACGTAAGCTGAGTGCAATGGCCGCGGAAAACGCCGGGAAAGCCGGGCAACCCGGATGCTATTTCCCCGTTTCCCCCGTCCAACGTTAAATATGGTTGCTTTTCCCTCCCTTGCCAAACTTACCCTTAACATAACTTACATTAGAATTAACGTTTTGAAAGAATTGACGAAAATAATTTGCTTATAACAATCACCTGTTATATACAGGGTGATTGGTTATAGATATAGAAGCCTAAAAGGGGTGTATCTATAGCTAATGTTTCAGCAAAAAGGTTTTAAGATATTACACTAATTATTTTCTGTAAGTGTTAATATTGCTTTTTTATTTGATTGTGAAAGGCCAGTAACTTCTAGAAGTAAAAAGTCTGCAGAGATATTAGACATAGTAAATAATAATTGATTTTTATATTTATGCAGTCATCTCAATTTTGAAAACGCTTACGTAATGCATAAACATTACGTTATTTATTATTTCTGAAACTGTTGATTTTTGGATAGGGAGAATATCATTGACTGTAAATGAGCTATACATTCACCCCTTTAATGCTTTTACTACTATGACCAATTACCCTGTATATTTAATACGTACTACTATGCATAATATTGTACTATTTCAATATTTAAAAAAAAAACTGTAGGGACCAAAAATCTGCTCGTATAAAATGGGATCGGGATGCGCACAAATCAACGTATTGTACAATCCCGTGCGTAATTAGCGAGGTGGGTTGTCGGTATGTGGGTTAAATTCGCGAGCAACGCCTGCCAATGCACCGGTCGTGGCCCGCCGCTGGGTCATTGACCGCTATCGATCGTGGGGGTTTGCGCCCCTGCGGCGCCGCCGCCCCCCTCTTTTCATCCCCCCAACCTTTTGCCTCTCCCCCTTTACCCCCGATTCCCCCGCGCCGCACACACGAGGAAACTCCGCTACTACCGCATGCGACATTTCGCTCTACTTAAGACTACGATTTTTTACCTTTTTGATACTATTTCCGAGCGAACACGTGACTCTACGTTTGGTTTATTTTAGGTTACGATTTATATAGATTAATGAAATTCGAAAACATCGTTTGGTTTAAATATAGATTTACCTTACGCTTATACTGTTAAAATATTCATAAATATTAAAGTGGAACAACTTTCGATAATTAATTTTGAATAATCGTTAACAGGTTATGTATTCCTGGTTGTATATTGTGTTTTATAGTTGGCTAAAGTTTTTTTGATACTTACTTACTGCATATGCGGCGGGGCGATTCGACCGGAAGATATGAAAGTAAAAAATACAAATTTTGCTACCTTAGGGTATCTTAGTATGAAAAATCAGGTCTGCGTTTTAGTATGCTATGCAAGCCACAATATGCGTTGTTGTGAACTTCAAGCTTTTTGACAAATGCTGTATATCAATGATACATAGAGGAACTCTTTCAAAAATAGGCCCAACTCGCGAACTCTGTGTTCGACAAAGTCAAAGAAAGGTAAAATAACATAGTGCGAGAATGAAATAATTAATTTTCTTCCCTTCATTATTTATATTACAATTATAAAAATATGTCACTATTAACGTCAAACGAAAAGCTTCATCGATATATTGTTATTTTAAAATGATGTCAATTTATCACATTAATACAATGGTGAAATTTTAAACTTATCATTTAATATTGTTAACACAGGTCGAACAATAGTCCATAACAAACATTAATCTGTTATCCCTGATAGAATAATAATAACCTCCTTAAATGATCTTCTTTTAGATGCCCTATCCAAAGCACAGACTTTCACCAAAGATTGTTACGATGCGCTAGTGTAATAGATAATATATTAATTAATGTACAGATAAAATATAAACAGGAAACAAGGCTCTTCCTGTCCGTAGACCGTAGAGTTCGCGAGGGTGCGCGGGAAAACCGGGAGCTACGACCTGGGCCAACCCTACCCGTTGCTATTGGTTACCCCGTCTGATCTGTTTTCCTGGTGACTAGCGTCTATTTTTCTTATACGAAATTTTTATTTACGTCTTATGCGTGGGAAATATTTTTCGTTTCTTTTTCTACCTAAGAATTTACCGGTAACTTTAATTATATTGCGCAAATTGATTACTGCGAAGAATATTTAACGTATTTAAAAGGTCCAGCGTTGTTTTTTTTACAAGATGCGTAGTTTTAATTGTCTTGTACACAAAAAGTTATTTCACAAGTTAAATATTTTTTCATTATATTTTTTATAATCTGCCCAGGTATCTAATTATGGAACCATGCTGGGGAAAAAACTATAGAATAAAAAGAATATTTTAATCATAAAAAGTACTCGAGGTCTGCGTAGCACTAACCCAGTAAGAGGAGGGAGGCGCAGTGACCCGGTTAGCTACGGCGTAGAGAGCACTGCCCGCGTAGCGGCGTAGACGACGTAGCTCGGTGATTACGGCGGCGGTTTTCATGCGGATGTAGGTGTTGCTAGTTAGGCGCTTTTATGCTTTCCGCCTATGTATTGTGGTGTTGCAGGCATACTATTTTCTAGAACTTTTTGTTCTACGCATCCTTGCATATCGGTACAAGAAATTTCTTTATTACAAAATTTTTCGCTCTTTTTTATGCTCAGTATTTTATATCTTTATCTTTATTTTTAATAAGACTTTAAAATTGGTACACCAAAGTCTTATTATAAATACAAATATTAAGAGCATTTACAGATGTCATTTAAATTGACGATGTTAAATGTATACAGATAAATGAATGTTTCACGTAATGAACGTTTAAAGGCAGGCTATAGTGCGCGAGTTCGCGCCTGCAGCGGCTGGCAGCGCGCCAACACAGCAAGAGTCGGTGCTTAAGCCCCCGGCGCACTTTGTGGGACAATCCGGTCGTCCTAATTTTCCCATACTGAATGGGCACTGCGACTGTTCTGAATCAAATGTTGCTACACTATCTTTTGTGTACGGGAAAGTAAGGAAACGTATAAAGCGTTCAAATTGTGAGCGACGCGTTGTTGTACGTTAGACATATTTATACAGCCTTAACGTTTAACTGTACACAAAAACCGTCACGTATTTGTTTGATTCAATATTCAATTTCAATTCAGTATGTGTTAATGTCGTCGTGAGGCGCTCAACGCAGGCTGCTTTAACAGTGAACATCACCTATAGTGGCTGAAATTAATTAATTAAATTTACAAATTGACTTGTTACAACAAGTCTTATTGCACAACTATATGAAATCAATATAAAGGCATAAAAATATACCAGTAGTGTTGCAATTCTCCGACAGATGGCGTTAATACGTAATCAGAATCACGTTGATAAATTTTATCGTTTAAAATACATAACAGAGTTCGAATACTTTAAATATATTTTACTCCATGAAATGCCCGGATTCCGCACGAATGATTTGTATATATTTATTAATTTCGTATTTTAACATATCCCTCTTTATTAACAAAAAGGCTTCCCAAAGGCTTTTTATATTGTTATGTTTATAATGGTACCTCTCTCTCTTTACGAATTTCCATGTAGCATTCAACTATTATGTTTCAACTTTACAATGCCGCATATTGATTGGCGTTATTTTTCAACATGCCAATTTGAACTTTAATTCTTCGGCACGACGATTCAGAATGGCTTCCATTGTGTTTTTACGTCTATTATACGGATACGGATCGACGACCTGTGATTCAGAAAACCACCCTCCATTACGCACGGGCTTATTTCGTTCGTTACCAGCGGTGTTATATGTGTTTTTCACATGATTTATTTGCGTATAGATGTTAGCGGATCTAACTTGCGTATGTTTCATAAGGATTTTTTAACCAAAACGAATTATAGAAAATTCTATAATTCGTATTGTTGAAAAGTTTTATTATATTTATATATTTTCATAATGTACGTTAATTTCTTAAAAATTCAGATTACTCACTACATATTAAAATATTTTTTTTTAACTATCTGCTTTGCGTCTCGCATTCCGATTTAAAAAAATTAAATATTTAATATTTATCAGAGTAATCACTTTACACAGAGTGGTTGGAAATAAGTTTAACAGCTTTTTGCAGGCAAATGAATCTATACATTCATCCTTTTAAAGCTTTTACAGCTATAATCAATTATGCATGTATTCATCTTATGTCAAACAGTGGTAAGTACAGGATCATGTATAACGACACCAACTTTTTTATTTATACTATGTCCTTATACATTTTGTACGGAAGGAATGTTCGAGAATAAAGGCACTAGCTTAATTCGTGTCTCGTATTTTGATATTAATAAATAATACGCGTTTATTCGTTTCAAATATTCCAACACCGGAGTCCGTGTTGTTTGTGTAGGCCTTTTCACTGAAGAAAACAATCGTGATATTGATTGAGGGGTCGTAAGTACCCGAGCGTAACTCCGCTGAGAGTGCACGCTACCGCCACGTTTTTGCCGCATTGGGGTTGCGCGAGCGGGACGCCTTTATCACCACCCCGCGGACTAGAGGGAGACAAATGCGGAGACGCGACCGCCACGTGGCGTAGACCTGTTCATTGATTAAATTCGTATTTGGTAATTACGTTAAACATTTCCATGTTCGCTATGTCTTACAATAATCTATGTGTAACTGAAATATAATAATTTTGTTAACAAAAGGATTAGCGGGAAAATAAAACATTCAGCGGTGCAGACCGCCCGGCGCGTCTCAGCGGGCCCCATTTCGGAGTTGCGCGGTCTAACGTACTCATAGCCTACTGGCCTTCGACGCGACGTACAATGCCACGGACCCTAATATATTTAAGAGACCTTGAGCTTACGTCAGCATTTACACGTGTAATGTCTTGTATATTTTCATATGGATACTTCCTAACTTTAGTTAGAGATTACTTGTAAAAAACTGATTTACGCCGTGTTGTTCACGAGGACGCAAAAGGAATAACTGCTAAGTTAATATGTCGAAAATCATGGGAGATGTTGACGTCTGAAGGACACAGCACTGAATTATTACAAACTTAGAAGGATTTATCATATGTTCACTTCTTTTGATACAATTTTATATTATTAAACTGACAATTATTATTAGGGGATCCCTCCCCCCCCCTCCTTAGATTAATCGCTTGACATGATGATGAGTCAAGACTATTATAATTAATAAGTTAATGAATATGCGTGTAAGTTTGTCTATATTCATGTATCTTCCTAATCCGGTAGATATGCAGCATACATTGGCCCGAGCCGAGGTTCCCCAGGGAGCTGCCCTTAGCTTACCTTTAAAAAGAGGTTTTAGGTTAGGAACCCTGCCGCCTAAAATCCGCGGAACAAATGGCGCCTGAGCGGCAGTGTAAGCCGGATCAACAATACACACAAACTGAGTAATTTCATTCAAACAAGCGGTAGACTCTACTGGGTGTACGCATATATGATAAAGTTCAAGAACTTAATTTTGGCCTTCCTTATCTTAGTTTTAAATCTAAAATTAAAATCATTTTTAATTATGTATAATAATTTATTTGTCTTTAAATAATAATTTATTTATTGATTCATTTATATGGCGTATGGACCAATCGCCTTCCATGACAATTTAGGAAATTCATGACCTTTTGCTGAATATTCTGGAACAGATAGTAACAATCAATTTGAATTTATAATTTGAATTCCAGGCTGCAAGATCAAGGCCTTGCGCGCCAAGACCAACACGTACATCAAGACGCCGGTGCGCGGCGAGGAGCCCGTGTTCGTGGTGACGGGCCGCAAGGAGGACGTAGCGCGCGCCAAGCGCGAGATCCTGTCGGCCGCTGAGCACTTCTCGCAGATCCGCGCGTCGCGCAAATGCGGCGCCGCGCCGCCGCCGCCCGCCGGCGCGCCCGGCCATGTGACTGCGCAGGTGCGCGTGCCTTACCGCGTCGTAGGGCTAGTGGTCGGGCCCAAGGGCGCAACCATCAAGCGCATTCAGCACACCACGCACACGTACATCGTGACGCCATCGCGCGAGCGCGAACCTGTGTTTGAGGTGACAGGACTGCCCGAGAGCGTGGAGGCGGCGCGCAAGGAGATCGAGGCCCACATCGCACTGCGTACGGGCGCAGCGGGCACGGCGGGCGCGGCCGGTGCGGGCGCAGGCGCTGCCGACACGGAGCCGCTGGCGCAGCTGTACCGCGCTGCGGGGCTGGCGTCGCTGCTGCGGCCCGAGCCGGAGGCGGCTTTCTCGTCGGCCGGCTCATGCTCGTCGGGCGGCTCTTCAGGACGGCTGGGCGACCTGCTGGGCATCTGGTCATCGACAGAGCGCGACGAGGGTCTGGGCGAGTCGCCGTCGTTCGAGTCACCGGCGTCTGGCGGCGTGTGGGCGTGGGGCCCGCCGCGGCCGTCGCCCGCCGCGTCACCGGCGCGTGCGTGCGGCGTATGCGGCGAGCGCGGCGTGGCGGCAGCGCTGGTGCCGTGCGGACACAACCTGTTCTGCCTGGAGTGCGCGCAACGGCTTGCGGCGGCGGCGGCGCCGTGCCCCGCGTGCGCTGCGCCCGCGCACCAGGCTATCCGCATCCTGTCGTAAGCGGCCGCCGCTCCTTTTTTACTTAACTCGTTACGGAATTTAAATTGTATAAGTCGCGTAATCGAAACCTGGTGCCAAAAGTCGGCGCCCGCCGGCACGGCCCGTCCGCCGCGCCGCACCTGACGTAAGTCGGCAGAGTTACTCACGATATATTTTCTTATTATGAACGTTTTTTATTGGGTCGTCGAGCCGACGCAGAGTCGAGGTACGTTACGATAGAATTTCGAAAAAAATGCATAAAATTTAAATAAAAAAAGTTGTATAATTATTATTGATAGCGTAAAAAAATCGAAATTTATAAAGCTTACCTAATGTAGTAGCGTAAAGTATTTAGGTATCGTAATAATATAACAGGCGCGGGGCGGGCGGCGCGGGCGCATCCGCGAGTAGCTAATGTCTGTAGGAAAACGCGCGCCGCACCGTGCGCGCCGCGACGTGCCGCCCGCGTCGTACCGCGCCGCGCTGCGCGCACCGTGCCGCACGCGCCCGTGCCGCACGCCGCCCGTGCCGCATGCGCCGCGCCGTGCCGCCCGCGCCGCTCCCCGCGCCATGCTCACATTATTTTGATTATACGACTATTCGCTTAAATGATATTATACATACGTACACACTATGATTACGATAATATTAATATAATGTTTGTTTTAAGTGTGTTTTAATGTTTAGATTTTTATTGTAATGTTTTTATGAATGATTTTTATCTGTATGATTATTATTATTGATTATTATTTTATGTGTTGACGATGTTTTTTTGTGATGCGCCCGTGCCGGCGCCCTGGGGCCGCCGGTGGACGTTGGACGGCTCGCAGTTGACGAGGACGTAGCTAATGACGAGGAGGGAGTAGGAAATTTCGGGGCCGGCAGGCAGAGGCCGGAGGGCGCGATGGGCGCGGGCGCTAGCCGAGGCTGCCGCGGGCTGTTTAGTGGTTATGATATCGAGTAATAAAATTAAAGTAATAAATGATAAAGAAATAATACGATTCATTCATTATTATTATACTATAGTAGTCTGTAGCACGACATTGACTAACCATTACCTATTGATACTTATTAAGTATTATTATTATTATTATTATATTGAATAAATTTAAAGAATGCATAATTATATTTCATAGGAATCATTATTCTGTATAACTCTAGTTAAATATAACGATAATGGATATGATTGTGTATGTACCGACGACGTTGTTGTTTCGTTTGCGGGGGGCCGATTTTATGGATTGATATTTTTTTATTTTTTTACCGTTATTAGTTTTCGACTTACTCATGTTAAGGTGTGCGCGAGAGTGAAAACTGCCTATTAGATTATATTTTAAAAAATAATGGTTGCGTAAAATCGGCCCTCGACGTACGTAGATCCAGTGATTTTTATAAGTTTATTTTCTTAATGAAATGGGTAGACGCTTTAGGTTCAAATAACGTTGTGAAAATTTGTGAAATTTTGTAGACTACATATCTTATTATAAATCTAATATAAACTATAACTTTCGAATGTACTCTTTTATTTCTTTCACCTGTCCCCGCACACTCCGCCTTCAACGCGAGCTACAAAGTCACACGAAAACTTTTACATCACTACTATCACTAGCAATGACACGAGGTCGTCCATAGCAGTGCTCTGCCACAGACTTCTGCTATCCGAGTTCTCTAACGCTACTCCTGAATTTAATATATTTACACGTAAGATGAGACGTCTTACAAAAAAATACTAGAGTTACTTACATTCTCACGTACTAATTATTTATAATTAATTCAACTTAATAGTTGAATTAATTATAAATAATTAGTACGTGTGTAAACAATTTGTAATATTTTTGCTAATGCAAAAATATTACAAATTGTTTCATACACACATAGAATATTAGAGTATTCAATTGTTATATTAATGATTGTAACCTGAATAAAGAAATAAAAAACATATATACAGCCGCTATCAAACCAAGCTCCCTTTTTCCTCTAAATAAATAAAAAAAGGTAAGGCACAGACAGGAATAAAAAGCTTATAAGACGTAGACAAAACGACTTGTTTGGTATGCTTAGAATAATTACAATTAACTTTCAAACTATATAAAGATTATAATTGTAAGTCTATCGATTTTTTAATATAACCAATATTAAGTTTTTCATCTCTCCTAAAAAGTAGCATTTTCGGACTTATCATTTTATTTGGTGGGGGCGGCGTATGGCTAAACACGTGTCCAATAATGAAGCTATCTTAGGCTGCCTCCAATTAAAAAACTAACCAGTACAACTTAGTTTCGATAACGAATTAAAAACAACTGTTACACTAACTATAATTTCGACATAAGGAGAACTGCTAGACATGGAGCTTTTCCATAGATTTCCAATAAGACTGAATGCACTAATAATTTTGAGTAATTAAAATTTAAAATATGATATAGAACACTAGCCCAGTGGTAAAGGACTGAGATTTGCGAATGCTGGCGTGGGTTTGATTCCCGAGATACGATCTTATATAATTCACACTCTGCTCACAAATAAGTTTTCAAAGGATGGGCAGGTACTACGTACCATAATATAAAACTGATCGTCAACTCGCCTGCCAAATGAGGCGATTATGGTATATCACCCATATATATCTTTAGGATTGATCTCGCCATTACCTTGCAGTGGATGTATAAGAACTAAAACAAACTAACAGGTGTTGTTATATTATCTTAAAATAATTACAAAAATTTGGGGTTAGGAAATGAATTTCATTTTTTTTCTGGATTGTATTCTGGTGTCCAAATGGCATTTGTTGATTCTGCGGGTTTAAGGTGGCAGGGCGCAGAGTGCGCCTAACCAAGGCCTCTTTTCAAGTAATAAGGCTCGAGGGTTCCCGGAGGAGCCTCGGCTCGAGCCGCTACTTGGTGCTATTTTACCGGATTCGAGAATTCTATTTTACTACAAAGACCAAATGTGTAAGTTTGTAAGATACGAAAATCATCTCACCTTCTATTGAGTGAATTAGTATCTTACAGGCAAGTTAACAAGAGATATAATGACAGAAATTCATGTAAAAAAATTGTTTAAAAAAACAATCCGTTTACTATATATCTAATATTAATCCGGTAGTTTAGACTAATAATAATATATAGAGGAAAATTATATTAGAATTAATCCTTACGACATTTATATTTAAACGATGCAATTCGATATTAAGACGTACAATTACACAAAAATAGGTCAAAGTGTCAGCCCATAGATGCCCATTGCAAGGGATAGGCTTTTCATAGATCCCTAATATCTATAAGAGCACATGATCTTGATCGCCATGTGAGCAGTGGCAACCCTATATAATTAATGCAGAGAGTTAATTATGTAAGAATCGAACTCGCAACCTACGACCCTAAGTCTCAATCCTTACTGCTGGGTTACCATTACTACAAAAATAGGTATAGCATGTCTTTAATACCGCAGTAAGAGTGCAGACAAGTAAGGCGTTCAATGGTGTACAAAAGAGAAGTATTAATAGCACAAACATAAAACCTTTTTTTGAAAAGAATTTTAATTAAAACAAAGATAATTAGTGCAAACCACAATTAACCCTAACCACATAATAATCCTAATAATTATACCCGACATTCTCTACAGAAAATGATTTGTGGTTGCAAAAATATAGGCTACATAAAAAAAAACCAACTTAAACCGGCTTCCGGCAAGTACAAACAGAATGCACAGGTGTTAACGCCTTAATTTAATGATTCCAATAATAATAAATAACGTAATTATGATATAGTAAGACGAAAGCACTATCAGAATTTGGACTACTACACATTTATATAAACTACTAGCTGATCCCGCAAACGTTATTTTGCAAAAAAATATAAATTTTTTAATTAACAAATGTAAGATAAGGGTTGATCGTAGAGGGGTGAAAAATTAGGTTTGTATGTATTTTTGTATGCTGTATCATAATAAAATAAAAATCATAAAAAATGTCTAAAAAATTAAAAATAAAATTTAGGGGTGGACCACCCTTATCACTTAGGGGTATGGAAAATAGATAGTAGCCGATTCTCAGACATACTGAATACACATGTAAAATTTGGTAAAAATCGGTCAAGCCGTTTCGGAGGAGATCAAGTTCGAACACCGTGACACGAGAATTTTATATATTAGATTATTTACTATCTGTCCTTGCGACACTGCCAGAAGTTGTTGGTCTGTCGCATTTAAATATAAAAATTAAATTAAGGACACATTCAGTATGTTTACTTTATCCTGGTGATCATCCTGGCTACCATTTCAGCCATTGAACGTCCGTGAAAGTGCACCGCCCGCCAGCCCGCTCGTAAATGCGCATGCGACAGACAATGCCAACTACACAACCGCCACCGTAAATTCACTCAACACGTGTTTCACCCCTCCACGGGGCATCTTCAGGAGTTGTTACACAGATTAGTGCTCACTCGGTGTTTAGCACTAATGCACGACAACCACTGCATGTGCGGAGGTGGCTAGATATTGGTCCTTTCTTATTTAATTCATTTAATTTCGACGCAAAACACTAAAATCTTAGGACCCCAGCGACGACCTATTCTCTGCGATATGTGACTTAATAGAAGTATATATAGCAACCAATTATAAAAATGTAAAAGACAAGAAATATTTCTATAAACACGTGGTGGACGGAAAGTTTTTTTGCATGAGGTCTGAAGTAGTGTAATTTCTTTTATGACACATATATTCTCATCACAATGTTCTTGGTTAAAGATCCAATAATGTGATATAGTTATTCGCGAAATTTAGATCTATATGCTCAGTACTTATATTTGTTATAAATAACTGTTAAAGGCGTTTACAATGTGATCGAACTCACGACTGGCGAATGCGCAATACTCGAGGTAAAAGTATTTAGCGGTTACTACCCTCTTCAAGTGATATGTTTACTTCGCAAGGTTCTTGTTACGGTTTGTCCGAAGTAAGAAAAGGGCCAATATTTAGCCACTTCTGCACATGCAGTGGTAGTCGTGCAATAAAGTGCACCGCCCGCCAGCCCGCTGATAAATGCGTATGCGGCAAACAATGCGAATCACACAACCGCCACCGCCAAGTTATGTTACACCGATTAGTGCCAAACACAGAGTGTTTGTCCGAAAGACGGTTTGTCCGAAAACGTACACTTCCAAATTAATATAAGGACCTTAAAGAATATCTCTAAAGACAAATATGCGCAAGTGTGTAATGCCCTTTATTCTAACAGGCGTGTCGATCCCAACTAACGCTGCCTAAACTGCTTATAGATACAAACTAGGAGTATACATACGATTTGTTTGTTTATTAGGAAATGAGAACCTACAACAGTTAGGGGACTATAGTGCAAGGTGTGCAATGCACACGGGCGCCACGGTGCTCCCTGAGACAGCTAAGAGCATCATCTTGGACCATCATAGTAGACCTAGGGGGCGCCAGGGTTTCATTGCACACGGGCGCTACACGAGCTAGAGCCGCCCCTGGCAACAGTACATAATTACAGTAGCCCAAGCCGTGGCTCCCTCAGGAGCCTTCGTGCCTTACTACTTGAAACAAGGTCTAGGTTAAGATCTTTTGCACTTTGGCCCCATCCCGCGTATTCTGTGAAATCCACTGTGGCAATAATCGCCTTCCGTCACGAAAACACTACAGTCTTACCAAAGTTTGTTAATTACACGTACTGTGTGAATTATCTACAATGTTGATGGTATGTAACGCGTGAATACATCGGAGCTTTGTTCACTAAAGTTGTAGATAAAGCTCACTTTCCGCCGGAGATGATGAAACTTTGAGGATCCGTAAAATTGATTCAAGCTAATTATCCACTATTTAATGGTCAATTCATTATCAGTTAACACAGCATTGGTTCGGCTCCAAAGCACCCGGCAGAGATTAATTTATCGACACTAGTTTATACATAACGACGTAAGGTTCTTTCTCGTCGCAATATGTTAATTGTAAATTGTTTTCATAGGCCGGTTTGTAGGCACTTTTTCATCTGGGAAAACATCAATACGGTGGATTCGTGTTGCTTCTAGCACAGGTTGTCAGGCATAAGGCAACTGACCACAGTGAGTCCCGAAGTTACAAACATTTTTAACTTGAAATGATAACTTGTTTACTAGAAGAAATGAATGCTAGATGAGCCCAATTTAACAGAAACTAAAATCAAATTGAGCTACCAAATATCCTTCAAGTTAAATGCAACTACTAAAGTTTCGTACGCACAATAATCCAAGAAAAGCTCACAACAATATTCGTGTTTCTTTTGTGATCACTTTTCTCTTTTTAACATCCGTAAAGGTCTTATAGAAAGATCAATTATTAATTGCATAGATAAATAAGGTAAGCTTTCATCTTTCTACGAAAAGGTAAAAAACGTTGAAAACCAAAAAAGGATTGAAGTATGCGATGCCTTAACTTTTCCAATGAAGGCTAAATTTAAGTGTGCGGGACTATTAGTTAGTTAGAAGGACAATAGATGGGCCCTAAGGTCAGTAAAGTGGCCAGGGCCAAAAGGTACCAGACCGCGAGGTCGACCAAAGAATGGGTACATGAAATTGTAGTGAGCGTGAGCAAAAGTTTTTGGGTACAGCTAAGGGGAGAGAAACATAGCATGCCTTAGGTTTTCACCCGAACGGAATCTAATTAAGTTAAATAACTTAAATTAATCAAATTGTAATGTAATTAATTAATATTGGGTTAAAATTTATATTTAATATTATTTATATTACTACAAGTTTATAATTTAGTACGTACTTTTACCCCCAAGATAACTAAATTACGAATTAACTGCGCAAGCTATTGCGTAGGTATTAACTATTGTTTAATCATTGACGCAGTTGCAATACCCTTTCCTGACCCCGTCTGTATGCGTAATTAAATAGAATGCGATGGGAGAAAATCTACGCATGTTCCAAAACGTCGCTAAAACAGTAATGCGCATAATTTTGTATTTCAAAGACTTGGCATCGATTGAATAATTACTTCGGCGTTCAATCTAGAGATCTAGAGAAAATTTAGTGAATCAAATATTATGAGTGTATATAGACGATAAAAACGACTATCCAGTCTTCGTATATAATAAATAGCGTTTCTTATTGCTTCTTCTACGCTACTACGCGAAGTAGAGTAGACCCAAAATATAAAATAAATAAAAAAAAAAGTTGATGATCAATGAGAGTTCTTTTAAAACATCCAATGTTGAATAAAGGCATTTCATTTTTTTAACTTAATAAATTTAGTAAAATATTTATGTACATAAGATTAGCAACAAATAAAAAGAAAACTTGTTATATCTTTCTCTATGCTTAATTAAACTAGAAACTCTTATTGCGTCGTAGATTTTGACCAATTAATTAACAAATCCTAAGAAGCTATAAAAGAAATAAAAAAGAAGCTATAAAAATAGAAAAGCTAACAGCGCCTAACACCAATCTAATATAGTCAACTATTTATTGTATTACTGTGTACAGTAATACAATATATCATGCAGTCTTTAAATTCCTTGTTATAAATTCGAAAAAAACTTCACAAAACAAAAACACGAAAAAAAATTCTTTTACAGTGTGAAATATTTTCAAAGTGATAATAAAGCTTGGGAAATTCTTCCCTTATGTATAAGTGACCACAAAAAAACTCGTTAGAGTTTCTTTAAGGCTCGTTTCAGATCTGAGCGCGTTTGGAACCCTCGCAATTCAAATGCCTGATAAGGAAGTTCAATATGATTCTAGTTTCTTTCAAATTGGCCTCCCATGCCATTCTTCTCATTACGCACACGTGTGGTTACTATAAATCGTATTACTAAACCAACCTATATATAGAGTACTTTATAATAATAGAATTTCGGTCGCGAAGGAAATCCTTACTAATAATTTAACAACAATTTAGTGCGCATGTACTTAAAGTACAAATCCCTTTCCTGCACAAGTTACCCTTTATATCATAATGTATACGTAGTTCCTATATAATTTATCAATAATGTGAACACCTAAGTATGTTCAAACTCAGCATCCTTCCATACAGGATGTACCCTGTAACTCGATATTATGTTACGGCTAACTTTATTTCCACTGATTTCAACTGTCTTACAACCGTATGTTTATAGAAATAAAGTTTATATTTCAATGCATAGTTGTTTGTGGGCGAAAAAATAGTTTTTGTCGCGATTAATAGGCACCTTCTAGATAGTAGCACATCTGTCGCGCTGGAGGATACTTGTACACGATCACACGTTTTTCTCGCGAGTCTATTTTAGGGAGCAGGTGCACTGCATCCGGTTGGTCGGTTTTTAGGTGAAACTTTTTACAATCATTGCGGAAATCGTACAGTAACAAGCAAGACTTATAAATGTATCAGAATAAGAACGGATGTAAAGAACAATCGAAAGTATACGATGTTCTTTCGCAACTAATAATAATGTTCGAAAAAAAATAGTTGACAAAAATATCGATATATTGGATAAAGTTTTATGTGTAAAAGCTTTAAAGAAGTAAATGTAAAGCTCTTTGTTATTAATTAATGTATGGTATGGCCTGTCCAAAAAATCAATGGATTCAGAAATAATAGATAACGTAATGATAATATAATAAGAAAAATCAATTTCGAAATTCGGAACACTTACCCCAGGAACTGAACGGACTTGCGACAGATTCTTTACAAACTCGACAATTGATTGATATATATTACTTATCCGATATATTTTCACTTGTATGCTTAACCGGTTAAAGTTTACCGTGCCTTAAGTCTAAAAAAAAACAAGGTTCTCTTTGAACTAATCATCCAGACACTATGTATCTCGTATTTATTATAAAAGTTAAAATAAGTTTAAAAACCCACTTATTTTCAGCAGCAAGATAATTGAGGTAGAAAAAAGATGTTTTTAGTTAGAAAATCCTGCGGTAACTTCCGACAGTAAGCATATTTCGTTTTAAAAAAAAAACTTTAGATAAATATCTTGGAAATTAAATGAAACGTCTTATTGCATGCATACTAGTAATAACAGATATTTTAACTGCGGGAAGAAGTTTCACAGAGTGCGACTGTGATATTTCTTGTTACATTTGCGTGTGGAGAGCGGAGAAGGTCGGAATGTAGAGTAGCCACATTGCCCTAGATCTCACGTGTGGCTTTAAACAATTGCAATGAAAAGGACGAATCTTCTAGGTAAACATCTTTGTCCTTTTTTGTACTAAGTCTAAGTTTAGTGAGTACAAATTGCTAAAACCGTGACCCATTTTTTCAATTGTACATAAATAGACGATAGTTAAATATTAATACACAGTTATTACTTAAAGAGATGAAACTGTTTGGTACACGATACAATCAAAACATGTTTTGTTTTGTTGCCACATTTCTTACAAAATTACGTTTCACTTTTAAAAGGTTATACAATTCCAGTGTATATGTTCAATAATTTCTTTTTTGCCCCTAAAACTTTCAGCACTGTCTAACGTTGAAAGTAAGTCTAAAGTGTATTTTAAATAATATTTACCATACGAAACTTGTTGTATCCAGTGTAGTGTATTTTTTTAAGCTGTGGCTTTTACTTTAATTGGGGATTAGAGATGTTAAAGAAATAAAAATTATAATTATTATTTAAAATGGTAAAAATGATAAGTGCTCTAAAATCAAATTCAAATATTCTTTATTCGTATAGACTATTACAAATACTTTCGAATCTTCAATGAACCTAAAATGTCGGCATTGTTGTCCTTACAGGAAGCTACCGCCGATTCATAAGCCAGTTCTGCTGGGTACAGCCTGCGAGAAACTCAACAGTTGCTCTTTACAAATATAGTTTTACAAAGAGTGCTTGATAATAATTAGCTTCAACAATTAGTTCACGAATTTAGTCCTGGTGACTCAAAGAACTTCTATATACTTCCATAGATATTTATACTAGCTTATTAGTTTATATAACTCGTGAAGACGAACATATTAATCTTTTAAGCTCACATCTCCCTCTCATCTTTACTTATGCCAAAAAATATAAAAACATAAACAAAATATTCTCCAGCTAGTAATAAGGTTTATTTATTCACTCTTTTTACTATCTTCTTTAGTATAACTACTACTAATACTAAAGAAGGCAACAGAATACGAGAAATTGTGAAGGACGAAAGAACAGTGTGGAAATAAAAAGAATAAGTGAACTAATATAAGCCTCTATCTTAAAAAATGAATGGAAAGGGGGGGGGGAGGGAAGATTACACTGTTATCCAGTAATTTGGTTAAGTGATGTAAAAGTATAAAAATTGAAGAAATTAGAAAGAAAAAGGAGGAAAATACCAAAGTCAAAACAAAAAGAAAATATACTATGATATAAATAAGTAACTTACTGTAATAATAAGAGAAAAAAAGGAAAGTGGTGCGGATAAGACGACGTAATTCAGGAGAATCTAAGATATTGTGACGAAAAATAGATAAATGAGAATGAAAATAATAACAATATAAAGAAAGAAAGAAAAATGAAAATAAGTATGTGAAAAAGATTTTTAATAAAGTAAAAATGCCCTGTTCCTCTAAATAAAAAAAAACTTGGTTAAAAGTTTCTATTCATGCTGTTCAGATTTTACGTTTGTCAACTTTCACGTTTTCGATTCCTCCCACCTGCGACTCCCGGGGAGTTGATGGGAATTCGTTTGTAAAACAGGGTTTTGTGCTCGCAGCGGCCCAGAACGATGTTGACACATATTCGCTATTTGTTTGAATCCCGTGCACGCCGACCGTATCGCGGACTCTGCAGATATTCTGCGGGCTATCTTATTTTGATACATATAAATGACACACTAGCGTAACAAATAGTAAACAATAATTACCAATTCACATTACATTACATACATAATCTCCGAAAATAATGAAAAAAGTGGTTTTTAATGGTTCGAATGGAATATACGTGTAATAATTTCATAAAAGGTAGTTTTATTTTTCTTAAATGGCAACACTACTAGACCCCGTCACACTTCTATGACAACTTCCAGTAAAATGATTGGGAGTGGTGGGGTTGAAACAGCGTTTTGATTATTGAGTCGGGAGCTCGGTCACTCATTCGATAACCATGGATAAGAGTATTAAAATTGAAATAAAAGTATTTACTGTGATGTGAATTGGAATTTTTCTGAACTAATTAAACATATATTAGCTAAATAATTTTTGAACTCCTAATCAAGCATAAAATTGAATACTTAATAATGTTTACATTGCTTTTACTTAAACTAAGCTAAAATTAAAATATTATTTAACTTCATATCTTGGGAATAAAAATATATATATGATATATACATAAGTAGTTTATAAAAATTACTAGTAATAATTAACAATTATTTTAATGTCTTAAAAACAATGGCTACATACAAAAATAAATTTTCTATTTTGCACACTGCAAGACTCTAGTAACAATTTGATTAAACAACACCAAAAAAAAAACTTGAACCATTTTTTGTTTTGGTTGACGTCAAATGTATGACATGGGAATATGTGTTTGATTGTATGATGAATATTGTTCTATGGTTTGTTAGAGAAAAGTGTGGAATTCAAATTTTTATTCCATTTTTGAAAATATAACAGGCATGCAGTTATATTCACAAAAAGAATTAGTCGAGACGCGCTCAAATTTTAACTTGCGTAAAATTGGTGATATATTTATATGTAAAACATAATAAATAACAAACTGAGCTTCGTTGAAACGAAATGTGAACCTTTTTGGTGCCGGTTTGTGTGACACTTTCGAGTAACTGTTAAGGATTGGAAAGGAAGCGTTGAGAGGATGCAGGTGCAAAGCTCCGCCCGATGCTGAGCGACCGCCGTACATCTGTTATCCTGATTACGTTGAAAAAAAAGTCATTATATTATCTTTACATCGCATTATAGTTTATAAATAACTCGCAATTGAAATCTTTATTGTCCATTTTATGAATCATTATACCAACAGAAGCGTTGTATTACGGTTATCGTTAATTTTAATAATGTATTGACAGAAGATTGACTTACTTTTTTGCTAAAAGTCATTACAACCATATATGACTGTAACAAAGATTTTTATTAATTTTTCTCGAATGTTCTTCTGTTTCTTTTCATTCGATGGACGCCCACTGCAAGGCTTTCCCCAAAGATCGCCTCGATGATTGTTCCTGCTCTGCCTGCATCAAACGACTTCCCTCGATCTTAACTATGTCGTCAATCCATCTAGTGGGAGGCATACCCATGCAGCGTCTACCGACCTGTACTTAGTTGAATCTTGGTTAAACGAAAGAAATTAACAAACAATTGATCAAATAATAACATCAAAGTCATAGACATACATCAATAATAATAGAATAGAAATAGAAAAATAAAAATAAAGTCATAACATAAATAATAGATTCAATCAGGCTACAGACATAATTCAAATTATCATTTACTAGGCATCTTCAAAAACTTTGTGATCAGAGACCTGAACTGACTATGCTTATTGTTAGATGTTATTAACATTGTTTTCTTACCATAGTGCTTTCTGTTTGTTTTATTGTAAAATAGAGGCAGATTCTTTCATATAAAGCTAAAAGAGTATATCAATACTTATTTAAATTTAAAATATCTTTGTTCAAGTCCGCATTTACAGGCACTCTTGAAACGTCATTTATTTTTAACATTATAAAGATATTAGTCCATCAGTAAACCATCACCGACTCGGAATGTTGATCTGAAAGAGCCGACTAGAAACTAACTAACCGATCTTTTGAAATGAAATTTAACAATTTTTGATGTATACATACATATCAACCAAGTGAACAAGTCAACAAAGCAAGTTCAACACACATATACGATTGGTTTAATGAGATTGCTTGATACATCACCCAATTATCCAGTAAAAGATAATATATTTAACTAAAGGACCAAGCCGTGATTGCAGTAAATAAAATACGTCAAAATACAATTATATATGTGTACCTATGTTGTCTCCAGAAAGTTTCTCATTGCGCACAAGTACTTAAAATGCGCATAGATTATTTAAGACCGCATTTTGCATAAAGACCTAAATTGCATCCCTACAAAATTCAATTGATGAATGAATTAAAGTCCCGAGAAAGTCAGACGCTCGAATTTGTTAACCAGGGAATTGAGCGATTTTAATATCATTAAAATATTGTTACTATGTGAAATTTACTTTCATTTCAAATCCACATATATAGTTGGTTAAAGACAGGAAAGTTTTGGATAGGTGTATAAAAAACATTTGCTCTAATTAGAAGTAAAATAAATCAAATTCAGGCTAGTCCATATTAAAATTAATTATTGTGTACAATCTATATTTGCTATTTTAGAATGATTACATGTGTTTTTTATTTTAGAGTGATTACATGAATATACAGGGTGATCGGTATTGAGTGTAAAAGCACATTCATCCTTTAAAAGGTCTTACATATAACGAATATCCTTATAAAGCCTATATATAATTCAATTAAATTATAATTTAATCGGCGAACAACTCAATATCGCGGGAGGTAAGAGGAACAATCACCGAGCCTGAGAAGGACGGGAGGCTGCGGTCGCGCATCCGTTCCGTCACTTCCGGTGCTCGCGTTTCAACAAACAGCTTTCGAAGCTTTTTTCTCTCATGACTTTGAAGGATGAATATTTTTTCGATCGTCGATCCCGATCAATGGTGATTAACCCACATTTGTTAACATTTTTTTAAGTTACTAGAAAATGATTAGTCAAATTTTAAATGCGGTTTTGAATAATTTGCTCAATTTTAAATAGAGTTGAACATTTATTTTAACACCACAATGATACACATGCAATAACAAAATAAATGAAACCTAAGAGTAAAAGTTGCACTAAAATAGAATATCACAAAATAAATACAACACACACGGTGTAATTGATATGTGTCGCAGGTGTACATAAAAGTGCTTGATATCCTTTTTATTCTAATACTTAGATGAACTGAGCGTTTACCTAGTTGTTTTGTGCAATACAGAATTTTCTGTGGCAGATTGTATCTGAG
Organism: Battus philenor; assembly: GCF_028537555.1. Lineage (NCBI taxonomy): Eukaryota > Metazoa > Arthropoda > Insecta > Lepidoptera > Papilionidae > Battus > Battus philenor. The sequence goes on from NW_027181684.1 coordinate 11,458,913, forward strand.
TTCTGTGCGCGCATGTAGAGGTACCAGGGCGACAGGACGAGGGAGAGGTTGAAAAACGTCATACCGGCTGTTCTGAATTTTGTCATGTCAGCCGATAGACGACTACCGTAAGGCATAGACCTCCTCATAATATCGCCACGATCACTGGCCTTGCGCAGACATCCAACGACTTCCCGCAACCTTGGGTATATTAGCGATCCATCTAGTTAATAATATATATACATAAGTGTTAATTATTTGAATTCGTAAAATTCAGTTAGCAAACTGAATATTTCTCGCGGGCCGCGGTTTGACCAGTCCTGCAATAAGACCTTCTCAAGTATTGTAACTCTCGATATTTACATAAAATTTTCCATTTAATCCGAACGGTTTCACCTGTAATATGATTTGACCGATGACGCCCACATGCGTGTCGCTTAGACGCCTCTAGAAGTGTGGTGGGCGAAAATTAATTATAAATTCATGATAAACAGTCATCTCTTCTCAAGTTATTATTAAACGTTTTAATAAAATTATACGATACTCTGCAGCGGGTTTTGTTTTCTTAACCCATTTAATTACAAGTACATGACACCTTGGATACTTTATTCCCAAAAAAATTGATAAATAAGCTAGGTTCTATACCATTATTATCTGCTTTTACGCTAATTATATAATTACAAAAGTATTATGAACACGGTATTACATTTATTATTGGAAACCACATTTGAACCGAGTTAAATGAAAACAAAAAACTTAATTTTAGGAGTTAACAGATAGTAATTTATAATAGTTATTTTGATATTATATCAAGCGATTTTGGGCTACCCAGACTTTTTATGGAGACAATGGAACGATGATTCTCTTTGCGTATAATACTGAAAACAAGTCGATACTTTCTTACCTCCTCGACTTCTTAATGCTCAACGACTTAAGTAGTGTCAAGTTATTCTGACGAAGCTAAAGGACCTATTCCTATTGGTCCTATTGGACATTTATGGGGGAGGGCTATGTCTTCCAGTAGGCCTCCGATGGCTGAAATGATGATAGACCTAATTATTGGCTAACAAATGGCTATTTGAACTATGATCACCTACCATGTTCATAAAGAAAACACTACCGCACTGTACTCAGAATTTCCACGTGTGCATTTTTTAAGGAGATTGCGTCAGAGGTGCAGGTAATCAGTTCGGTGGAAATTTCACCGTCTCCAGCACCAGTTTTCCTCCAGCAACCGTGAAGAAATACCATCGAATAATCATACTCGATGTCCGCGTATGGACAAATAAAGATAAAGATACTTTAATGAATTATGCATAAATTTATACTTGCGGCCTCAAATCGCGAATAAGGAGATCCGCATCAAAAAATCAAGTCACTGATATAACATAAAGAATTGCTCGTCTGAAATGACAGTCGGCGAGGCTTATCGCTCGTGCAGCTGACGGTGGAGCTGAAAAGTTCTTGAGTGGCGACCACAAGTCAGTACTCGCATTGGGTAAGCCTCCAATAAATGGATCGACGACATAGTCAAGGACGCAAGAAGTCGTTGCATATGGGCAGCGCAAAACTAGACATTGTGACTTTGTGGAGGGAGCGTTCCTTATGCTTTATGAGCGTGAATCTATCGGCTAACATTACGATTATAAACTATGGATTTATGAGGCATGACTTCGTTGAATATAAAAATTTAAAAGTTTAACTGATCATCAACGGAACTTAACAACATTCAACAATAAATTCTAAATGTAAGCAGGTAAAGAAACGAATTGACACAAACAAGATTCGTAAAAGAAACATAACCAAGGAATGATGGTGTTCAAAAATAAATAAAAATTACTTCATGTTTTTCAGACACCATGGACCGGCAGAGTAAGATTTTCACCTACGTGGTGTGCAGGCCGCTTCTCATCGGTCTTATTAGGAATCTATGGGATAAAATTACGTTGATGATGCCCCTTTTTTGAACTGTAGTTGAACCTGAACTTTTTTTATCTATAAAAATTTCAACGAAGTCATATCAACTGACATAAAATTTTAGTTATGATTAATAACAAAGAAAACTAAGGGTTCATATTTCAAGAATTAAAGTGAGCCATAGTTGAAAGAATTGAACTTAAGTTTCACGCTTTGTGATGGGAAAGTCCGCGGAAATTGACTCATAGGGCTTTCCTATACCGTTTGAACTATTTTAACCTACATTTACAGCAAGCAGGCGTCATTTTATGTCGAATATTTGACGTTTAGATAGAAACATGTTTGTAATACCCTCACATCACAATTCCTTTGTCTAAATGCTGCAAATAGTAGAATATAAATAGATGATCTTTAATTTTTGAAATTGTTTACTTCCATTTAGACATGTAGTTATCTTTAACTTATGTTTTTTTTAAATTTCTTCTATTCGTTAAATGTCAATGACTTTTTTGTACTATCTCGATTTGTGTTAATTTCAAATAAATCCTTTTTGACCTTTTTTAGCTTCACAGGTCTTGTGGCGCCAGATCGTTAAAGACGGTTCTTCTTCTTTTCATCCGATAGAGCCTCACTGCGAGGCACAAGCCTCCTTATAGAATGTAATAAAATGTCAGACACAAAACTAGAAAACAATAATGTGATAAATAATCTATGATACTTTGGGAATGGAGAAGAATGAAAGGCGACGATTTAATGACAATAATGCTTATGGAGCTAAAAATTAAGTCATCAAATAAGAAGAAAGATGACAAAAATTAATAAAAAAATTCACACCCACAAAAATAAAATGAACGATTAAAAATAAAGAGTAGTGACATTGTGTACTTGAGAATATATAGTTCCAGAATGTTGTTTTTTTATCTTTACTATCACTAAATATAGATGAAGTGTAATTTTTTTTGTCAACTCCCAAATTTGAGACGTTATCACAGCTTATTCTCGTTTCAGTAGACTTGCAATCACGATACGAAAAATCTCCGGTTCATTTCCTCTATTGTCCGCTGCACTGCTTGATTTGAACGTAGTGTTTGATACTTCAGCGCGGTGAACACAACCGCAGAATTCTCTATAGAGAATGTTCTGCCTCAGGTCAGTGAGCCTGTTTTCTACCATTTTTTCCTCTTTTTAGATTTTTTTAATTAATTTTATTTAGATGGTATTTAATATTAAGTAATATGCTGTAGTAGTTTTTATGAAGTCTAACTGGTTGAAGAAAAAACATGGAAGTTTTTGAAGTTACAGGGTCAGTGCGCTGATCTTTGGACAATTTTAGCCACTCTATTTAAAAAATTCATAGTTATAATTCAATAGCGTAAAATAATGAAAATGGAAGACTTTCATCTGATGATACTGACTTCAATAAAAAGTACTTTGAAATTTTAAATCCCGCGTTACACCAGTTTGCACATTATTGTTAGAAATTTTTAAAAAATTTCCTTTTTTTATATAAATGTTAATATGTCATGGTTAGTTTGTTTGTATATTGTTAAAGTTATAGTTCAATTTTTTCTTCAGCGTGTAACGCTTATATAAAAAAAAAGATTTTTGTGTATGAATGCTTTATACAGCACCCCACCCCCATCTGTTTAATTTTTATTGGTAATTGAGTCACATTCGCTAAATATAATATTTTGGAAGTAGGCTTTTACGTTTAAAATGTTAATCTATAACCACTAATAAATAATACACAAGTTATGTGATCACTATACTGTAATAAATTACAGGATGTCTCATTTTTATTGACTTTCAAAAAACATAAAATTTATTTATGTAACCTGTGATTTTTATTGGTTTAACCTAAGATAAATTCTGTAAGCGACATACATACTAATCACAAATAAATAATAAAAATATCAACATGTCATCCGACAAAGGTCTCCTTTAAAGCTTCGCATTCCGTTCTGTTTTTTTTTTGCTTTGCGCGTCCACGTTGTACCCAACATTTTCCTAATGAGAGCCACAAATATCTTATTTTTCTACTCCTACTCTCTTGTGTATACCTCACTTCTCCTTCTTCTATCTTAACATATGCCCTGTCCAACTCTATTTCAATTGTTTATAAGTTGTGTATGAATTTTTCAAATTTTGTTGGCGTTTTATATTCTATAATTTTATTAAACTTTTCTTTTCTTCTCTTTTTTATATTCTAGTCCACTTCTCTATCTTTTCTTTTATTATCTACTTCGACCATCTCCACTTCATTGTTTGTTAGACGAGTATGAATTTTTGAAATTTGTTTTGAGTTTAAATTTTATTCAAACTTTTTTTTTCTTATCTACATACTAATAAAACAATTTAATTTATACTGCAGTGGCATGATTTGGAGAGAAAATAACACTTTTCTCTCGATCGTTTATCAATATACTTTGGGATACTTTGGAACAAGCTGTTACCTGCTTTATCACTCGATTTCGTGATTTATGACATCCTGTACATAAACACATTTGTTTTTAATTACTCTAAAATGTAATTATCTTGATTCTATACAGGCTGATTGTTTTAGGTATAAAAGCCGTAAAGGGGTAAATGTATAATTCATTTGTCTGATATATAATTAATTTGTGTTTGGCACTAATCGGTGTAACATAACTCCTGAAGATGCCCCGTGGAGGGGTGAAACACGTGTTGAGTGATTCGACGGTGGTAGTTGTGTAATTCGCATTGTTTGCCGCATGCGCATTTCAGCGGGCTGACGGGCGGTGCACTTTGTTGCACGACTACCACTGCATGTGCGGAAGTGGCTAAATATTGGACCTTTTCTTTCTTACAATTCATTTGTCAGCAACGAGCTTAAAGGCTTTTACACCTATTTCCAATCAACCTATATAAAGTGATCACTCTGAAATATGTTACTTTAATTTTTTTTTGTCAGTCAGATTGTGCAGTCTGGTGAAACAGATAGTATTCAATAATTTCAATATGTAATAATACGACGTTAATTATTATTTCTGAAATCTTTAATTTTTGGATAGGTTATACCATGCATCGTCATCCAAACACCAAGACATTCACTCCTAGAAAACTCTTTCACTTTTATATTACTTAGTCACCATAGATAATCAATATTTTTCACAAATTGAAATTTTATTTTCAAATATACATTACGTTACAAGATATCGTCAAAGATCTCTCTACAGTATGAAGAGTTTTTAATGGTATCGCAATGTGACGTTATTATAATAAATTTATAAGGAACCTTGATTAGTTTATCACACTATCAGTCTCCCCCCAATACAACAGTACAGGTGTTTGTAATAAAGGCGGGCGTAGCAGCGGCGACAGGTCATCGACACGGATGAAACCGGGTAAGGCGTGAGGTGGTTAAATTGGTTCGCCCAACGTCGGTAATTTTCCGATGGCGTGCCGCGATTTACGGCTCGACACTACACCTTAACGCAGATGTTTGTGGCAATGGAAATGTCCTTCATTAATTAAAATGACACCTAATGTTAAGTGATCCCACTTTGTAGTGTAAGATAAGACCTGTCGCCATGTCTATTGCTCACGGCCTATGTCTGCAGTTAGACGTATGCCTTCCACTTAGATTTCCGATATGACTCGTTGAAAGCGCTCTGCACACGGCGTCTCCCTACCTCCTTAATAAGGTTGTATATCAACTTTGTTGACGGAATCTTGCTTCAAAAATCTTACTTAAACCTTAAAAGCCCAACGGCTATCTATTCTGAGCACCATGTGGCCCGCCCACTGCAACTTCCACTTACAAATAGTGAATTTGGCTATATGGGCTATATGGGTTATTTTCGTTCGTCTTAGAATCAAATCAAAGAAAAAAGATTACTATCTTAGTTACTGTAATACCTTCTGGAGATTTAAAGTTTAAATGTTAAATAAATAATCAACACATTAAAATAATAATGGAGGTATCTTGTTGGAGATGTTTAATTCGGAGAAATGGCTATTAAGACTGAAACTTGTTGCCATGGAATGTTAACGTGATCTTCACTTGCCCTTGGATTTATTTGTACAAAGTTCAAGTACGCGTCAATGATATTCTATTTTTAAAATCTAATGTACCTATAAAGAAGTTATTTATTTTTTTAACCTAATTGTTATATGAAGATCGCGGACAGGCAAGCATAGTATAGAAAGTCCACCTATAAGGTGGTTGACAATCATACCAATGTCGTGGAACGACGACGGATGCAAGCCACCACCATCTGGTACTATTACAACTCTATGTGTAAAGCTTAATGTCAGCAGTGGACGTCAAACAACTTAAATGATAATGATAAACACAATTGTTTCAATCACTGATTACTCAGAAAAAATAGTATTGTTTTTATAGATCATTTTGTTACATCTAAAAGTTAAGTATCATCATTATAGAAGGCAATTTTTGTAACAAATGCCGGTCTGAGTTGACTTTGCAAAAAGTTATAAATAAAATTCTTTTAGGAGAAAAAATGTAGGTTCTGTGTTTTCAAAATTATATATATGTGTGTGTGTATGTACATATACATATGTATCGTCAACAACATTAACTTTATGCAATAAATTTATATTGTAATAGATCGGTTACACCCTTTATTTGGCATAAACAAGCAAATTAATAAATGCTCATTCGAATTTTCAACATTATAGTTGGAAATGCCGAAAACTTCCACGGCTGTGTAACAGTTTGAACCGAGCACTGACTATCAATCAGAGGCACTTGATGAATGATCCGCTTGCCCCCGAGACGACGCCGGCCTGCCGTGTCATGGGTCAAAGGTAAAGATTTTGCTATTGGAGAACTTTCGACATCTTACATCTATTTCTTATGTTTACATTTTACTTAATCATTTTTATAATAATAAAAAAGACATGGAGTTTTTTAGTATTTTATGGGTTCGACAACTCGCGTAGATTTAGGGCGGTCTCCATGTACACGCGTTCACCTTCAATGAAAGTCTGAAGTGTTGGCTAATATAACCAAATTTCAAAAATTCTATAGAATTTGCATAGGAAGCTTGAAGAAAAAATAGACTAATGTGTGCTTTTTATGATCATCACTCAACAGACGCTCATTGCAAAGTGTAGACTTCTTACAAAAATCGTCATGATTACCGGTCTAGTCAGGCGTAAATCCTTCAACAGGTTCTAGAAAGATTTCTTTTACCTCCATCGCCCATAAATTTACTAAAAATATAAAAGATAAAATTCATTTATTCGACATTGTAACTTTTAACAGAACTCTTATTGATCGTGTACTTATCATCTATTTATATTTTTAATCTATTTTACAAATGACTGCTTCGCAAGGTAATATATTTGTAGATAAGAAGCAGGACGAAATTCCACAATAATTTTAATAAAGTTATATATACCTTTTAATAAAGTTTAACAATTCAAATATATATATATATATATATATATATATATATATATATATATATATATAATATTGATTTTAATTATTAAATTTTGTAATCTAGTACGTAGACAGCCTAAGGAATGATCTGCGCATCATGTTGTTAGACTTATAGGCAGAAAGAAAATTATACACATCTGAACGACACCCTCGTATTAACAAGACCCCGGATCGTTCTATCGTAAGGTTCTCTCGAGCACCCTCAATGCTAAACGTGTATTGAATTATAACTCAAACTGAGGTCCCATGTCGGAAGTCCTTGTATCGAGTTACTCCATGAAATTATAGCTACGAGACACGGCGGCCTCCCATTCCGATCAATAAATATCCTTCAAGCTTAATTAATATAAAGAGGTTTAAGGTATGCACCGTAAGTGTTGTGCCTTCTCCAAAAATGCTAAAAATTGTCAATGATAAATATAGTTGTAAAATTGGAAGCTTTAATCGGGATTTTCCTACCAGATAAATTCAGGCATAAGGAGATCCGTAAACGAATGAAAATAACAGATATAAACACGTGGATTGAAAAGTTAACCTAGCAGTAGGCAGGTCACATAGCAAGCAGAACAAATGAACTCTGGGGCCTTTAGGGTCTTGAAAGTACTACCACCGACAACGCGGACAGACGATCGTGTTAAGGTCATCGTAATACGATGGATTCAGGCTCCAACTTGCAGCTTCCAACTTGTATAAATATTATATATTATATTATAATGATTCTTCTTCTTTTCAGCTGAAAGAGGTCCACTGCAAGATGAAAGCCTTAAAGACCACCATTACGACCGGTCTTGCGCTGTCTGCACCCTTGCGTTCTCATTTGATGTAATTGAAGTAATGCTTCTAGCCAATTTAGGCTTTGTACAGCTTCTTTTAAATAAAGCTTACGGAAAAATAAGTCCGCAAACTTAAGCCTGAATCCAGCGACATCCCGTATCCTTAACTATGTCGTCGGTCCGCTTAGAGAGGACCTAAAAAAGCATCTACCGGCCCTTGGTCGCCACTCTTATAAGCCACTGTTATAATCTCAATCGCCTTTACTTCAGGCGAGAAAATTATTATATTAAAGTTGCTAGTAATATAGTAACTTGTTTTAAATACATCGTCCATGGGTTCCTATTTCATTTACTTTTACATTGTCCATATCAATGCATATACGTTTACATTTCATTGATATATATATCATGAGCTTATACCTTAGTAAATATTAACACTAAAACTGAAAGTCAAATCTTTTTATATAAAATATTATTTAAAATTAGATAATCTATGTACTGTTAAACTTTTAATAATAGAACAAAGAGCATGTACACGTAAATCTAAGTGAAGTCACTTCCAGTGATATGCCCGCGTTAGTTCCGCGTCCGGCTCATTACTTTCGCTTTGAAAGATTACTCCAGTTCGGCGCGGCCGGTATATCGATGACTAAATCAAATAGAGTATTTTTATTAATACAACGCTGTTACTAAATGGACTTTCAAATTAACGTCATTATATTTAGAAACGGTAACATCGATTATTGTGCTTCGTAGTCTTATAGAAAACTCTTAAGAGTCAATAATAGTCAGTGGAAAAATGTTTTGTAAAATAAAATGTATGAAGATTCATATATAAACTTTATCTTGTGTGTGTGTGTGTGTGTGTGTGTGTGAATAAAAATAAATCTTAAAAAATAAAAAAGTACACAAGGCTAGCACTAAATCTAATGACAAGCTTGAGTCACTTTTCTCTAGGGTCCGTGAAAATAGTTGCTCATTTGTAGCTGTGTTTGCTTTTAGAATTATCTCGTAAATTTAAAAAAAATCATTTATTTACTAACAGATATTTTATGGAATCAGGCGTTACCTTGCGAAAGTCCATCCTAAGTAAGAAAAGGACCAATACTTAGCCACTTCTGCACATGCAGTGGTAGTCGTGCAACAAAGTACACCGCCCGCCAGCCCGCTAATAAATTCACCCCTCCACGGGGCATCCTCAGGAGTTATGTTACACCGATTAGTGCCAAACACAGAGTCACGCACAGAGTCACACAGAGAGGGTCCTTTTCTTACTTACTAACAGATGTAAAAGGAGGTAGAAGTTTGTGTATGAATTTCTCTGACTCTTATATTAAGTACTTTTGTAAAACTGATAACAAAAAAATATCATTGAGTTTGCTGGGGCACTTTTTAAATCATCACACAGTTGGAGCCTAAGGAGCTTTTTTTTGAGCTGGTGTATGTAATAACAAACAAACTCAATCACAACCAGTTTTATTTTTTATGCTCTCTCTCGTTCTTCTCAAGACATACATAAATGATAGCTGTAGTATATACTAGAAAATGGCATGAATAAATCATAAACATTATCATATCATGTCTCCCTCATAAATTTCTAATAAGTGCGGTAAGAAGTAACCTTTATCCAGCGTCTTATGCTGCACTTACCGGGCCTTAGTCTGTACTCCATAACCTAACATTGTCATTGGACGTCTTAATAAATAAAGAATAGCAAACTTGAGCAATATTTACCGAATAACCGCTAACGTCTTTACCAAAACTCCTAAAGATAAACAGGAATAATGGTTTTGTCACTTAAGAAAAAAAATCTTGTTATAAAGTAATTCAAAGTTTTCCTTTCGTCATATAAACGCGATTAAACTTAAGTTAAACAAATAAAAATTGTAATTGTTAAAATAAATATACAAGTTACTTTTGTTTCAGTAGTTTTAATCATTTAATCGCTTCGCCAATAGGGGGTGACCGTCAGACTGCATGTCTGCGGCGCGGCTGGGCGGAAACACGGGGGTGGGTTTTTCGTACAGGCTTCAATCGGGAGACAAGTACACGGTCCGAATTCAATTTACCTCTAAATTATTGGAATAAAACGTTACAACAGAAGTCCTATTTTTTTTCAAAGGAAAATTGTAATTATTAAATATTTGTTATACGCCTGTTGTTTTCTGTTTTTGTTACAATATTTTGAGATATTTTTATCTTATTTATCTCTGATTGAAAACATCAATATGCCCATGTGCTCACAGTTGTATTCGTTTATAAATATTCAGAGAGATGTCTATTTTTAGACCTGACTAACGCAACTATCTTCTTTTTCTTTTTTTCAGTCAATAGACGCCCACATCAAGGCATATGCCTCCGTCAAAGATAGCCACAAAGACCGGTCTTGCGCAGCCGCATCCAGCGATTTTCCGTGACCTTGATTATGTCAAGAAAAGGACTAATATTTAGCCACTTCCGCACATGCAGTGGTAGTCATGCAACAAAGTGCACTGCCCGCCAGCCCGTTGATAAATGCGCATGCGGCAAACAATGCGAATTACACAACTACCACCGTTAAATCACTAAACACATGTTTCACTCCACGGGGCATCAGGAGTTATGTTACACTGATTAGTGCCAAACACAGAGTGCCACTTGGCATGTGCGGAAGTGGCTAAATATTGGTCCTTTTCTTACTTAGGATGGACTTCCGCAAAATATCGCCTGATTCCATTAAATACTTAATTATGTCGACAGTTCATCTAGTGATGGTTACCCCACGCCATGTACACTGCCTATGAGACTCGCACTTATGATCGCCAGTCGAGAAACTTTCGGCCCCATCGGCCATCGATTGCACGAGCGATATGGTCCTCCCGCTTCCATTTCAGACGAGTATTCGAGCAAGGTTTGTGACATTGATTCTTCTGCGAATTTCCTCATAGCTGACTCAATCTCGCAGCTAAACTCCAAACATAGTCCTCACGATTGCTCTCTGAATGACCTTGAGCTTTCTCCTGAGGCCCATCGTAAGCGACCAAGTCTAGGATCCATATGTCATCACTAGCAATAATACCCAGGTATTGCAGTATTTTGGACGAGAAGATGTTTCGGAGCTCTCCCAACGCTGCCCATCTGAGTTCAATGACCAAGCTGGGAAGTTGATCTACGATTTAACTTCATAGTAGTATGAGTATATTTATTACACGTAATTAATTATTCATATATTTCATTTACATGCACGGTGATATAAAACTTCGTGAGAAAGTTGGCATTTATACTAAGACTAAACATTTTAAATAACACATCCATCAATTCATCAAAGTTTACATTCGTAATCAGCCTATAGGCCACTTTAGTATAATTAATAAATAGAATATATTTAGTAAATAGGCAGAAGAAGATTTTAAAGAAGTAAATTGAAGAATATTAATTATATCAGGTTTGATCGGTGCCTTTTTAACTTCTTTTACACATTTAACAATTTAGTTTAAATATTAGACGTGTTTTAAATTATTTTGTGGCTTTAAAAAAATAATGATGTTGGAGAAAATAGTCTCGCGTCTAGTCTAATCTAAGTGTGATCGCGAACTGTCATATTTTTATGACAGCGACAACAGAGACTTATTTTTATTAAAATATTCAAGCATTTAAGTTTATAGCACTGATAAACATTGGCTACTCGATCTTGTGCAGTGGTAGCCCAGCTGTGGGATTGACAGTAGCGTTCGTAGATCGCGGGTTCGATTACCAGGGCACACTGCATTATTTATAGGTTTGTCACTGGTCATAAAAAGTTTTCATAAGATGTGACAGCATTGTCCTCTGCGTACCATAATAGCAAAACGCAATTGTCAATCCGCCTACCAAGCATGGTGATTATGATATATCTCATCATCATCACACAGATGTCTTTTGGAGAGGCCTTAGGCCTTTAAGTGGGTAGCCCGTATCCCGTTTGTAGCAAAGACTTGCAATGGGCTTTTTCATTCTTTTCTATATAGCACCATGGACCATAATTCTGTTGTTACTACATAATCTTTTTCACTACATTACCACTGTTACTACTATCAGAAAAAAGCAGATAGTAGGATAGTATGAAAAGAGCTTGTCATCGAATCCGTCTAAGTCAATCACAGTTGCTTTAAATGCAACACTGCAGCTGTCGAGTAGTATCTATTAATAAAGTATTGTTAAATTTAAAGCACATGACCTTGGTAATCTGAACGAAAGTTGAAAAGTCATTTTCGTGTATGGATTGAGTATTATTTTTGGTTTTATTTCTCGTATTATTCTTTTGTGATCGTATTGTAAAGTTCATCGGTGTTGGAGTGATAGAAACCCGACCGGCGTCTGGCTCGGGCCATCGAGCACCATATCGCGGGGCTGGTTGCCGGCGGGCGTACGAAATCAACAGCCATTCGTGAAATGCGGAGCCGCAGCGCCTAACGAGCCCGAACAATGACGGGTCGCTGCACACGGTTGCTCCACACCAATACATGCCGAATGGAACAGCCGCCAACAACATTTTAAATTAAATTTCTTCACTATTATTTCAGCCACAGAACGTTCACTGCTAGACAGAGGCGTCCCGACTTGTCGGGATAGATTTTCGAAAGACCGGTTGGAGACGGCATTCGTGTTTATAAGGGAACAATTAATTTCATCGTGAAAACTTATAACAATGTGCCGTAGGCTTTTCGAGAGAGAGTACAGCAGTTGTAGCCCATCGGTAAACATCCGAGACTTGCGATCATAGATCTCGGATTCGATTCTCAGGATACAATCTTATATATTTCACACTTTGTGCAGTAATTATATAGGATTGCCACTGCTTGCAAAGTTTCCAGAGGATCGGCAGCAGCTCTGCATCCTCTGCGTAACATAATTCCACGCTGTGATTGCCAAGATTAGATATGTTTGCTTGTATGCCTTGCAGTGGGCATCTGTAGGTTGAAACGACGACGAAGGCTTTTCAGTTTAAAAATACCACATATGGTATCACTACTGACCTATATTCTCAGTGAGGTTTAGCAAAAACAGCGTAGTGGTTAAGAATTGTGACACCTGTTACATGTTCGATTCCTGTAGACCTCAGCTTTGTTTAAAAAGATATATTGTAAAAAGAAAATAACATATATCACACTGTCCACATTAGACTGTAGCACTGGATGACAGTAATTTTCAAATTGCAATTAATTTCATCAAGCTATTACACAAAGTCATTAAAAATATCATATGATCGTATATTTCATATTAGAGTAATAATGTACGGAATATATATAGCCATTGTTGTTATATGTTTATTTATTCATTTCAATATAACAGTAGATTGAAACATGGCAATATCGTTTTAAAATTGAAAGTCAATAAAAACCAATAATGCCTTTCTATTGTATTTAATGAATATAAAAATTTGAAAATTTTGTTATAATATATAATTATATGTGTGTGTGTGTGTGTATTTAGTCGCGTGTTTTTTATTTAACCACAAAAATAAAGTTTAAACAAACTGTCAAGTTGGCGCAGTGTTAAAACATCTTCGAAGTCATAAGTTCGCAGAGACATCGAATTTAGATAGTAGTAATGTTGTTAAACATAGTTATATGTCAGCTTAGTTTTTTAGATTAAAAAAAAAGAAATATTCATTGTATAAAAAATTACTTTTGACTGTTTGTTCTAAAGCTTTGTTTATTGAGTAAATACATTGCCTGGCAGATTGGCAAGTTCGAGTAGTGGTGTGCCCACCACTACTATTGTTGTGTGCCCACCACTACTATTGTTGTGTGCCCACCACTACTGTTGTTGTCTGCCGACCACGTAGCGTGTAGAGCCGTTAGCCGTCGGTGCCTCAAGATTCTGAAGGGGAGAAAACGGACCGGCAAGCGCAGCGTGTGACCTCCATCCACACGATATAAAGACAACCTTTTTAAGGTTGTCGGATGATACTGAATGCAGGCAGCTTCCAACCAGTACTATTATCTATAGCTGAGCTACCTAGCTAGTCTACGGCAGAAATAGTGATGATATATACGTGAAAAATATTTATTACTAATTAATTAAAAAAAAATTGAATTATTATTAATTTCTAAACTTTAAAGAGATATAGAGGATGGTCATCGTTTTGATAAACTGAACCAAATAACAGTCGAGTAAAATTAATCACAGTTCTATGTTAATACAATCCGATATATAGTATGTCGTGATCCGAGCCGAGACTCTTTTAGGAGTCACAAGCTTAAGAAAAGGCAAAACTTGAGAAAAAAAACTTCCTTTAGTTTGAGGACAATCATCATAATGACTACGCGTAATTAAAAAACATTTTTATCACTATTTTAAAAAGTTTAGTATATTTCATCATTTTACATAAGAAAACTTACATAGATATAAACATAAATATGTATTTTGTAAAAATTTACATGATTAAAAAAAATGTCAAATAGCATTTCCAGTGTAAGCGCACATCGGTGTAATGCAATCTTCCTCCGCTAAAACATTAGTGCACTCGAAAATAATTACCACTGATGCACCCCCGCTGAACACCAGTCCCTAGTCACTTACGGTATTCATTTCTGCGTGAAACACATTCCTTTTTGGTCATGGATAAATACTATTTACCTGTTAGCTTCTATAGCTTCAATGGTGAACACTGAAGACGAGCATGGATATTTATAAAGTGACCCACGGCTCGTGCTGTTATATTTTACAGGACTGTAAAGCCGTCGAGCTTTTAAGTGTATTAACAAGACAATTGAGAGTGAACCTTGATGTGGACTATCATTCAATAAGACATTCTAATTCGAGTACCTGATAGCGCAAAATCTCGCCACATAGTTTATTTAAGAAAGTCTCTTCTTCTTTTCAGCAATTGGACGTTCACTGCAATTTTTTTATTTATTTAATATTCATTATTGTACACGATACGATACATAATATACAGAAAAGTACAATGGGCGGTCTTATCACACAAGGCAATCTCTTACAGACAACCATAGTAAGGTAAAGATAATAGTACTTATAAATGCATGCAATGCATAGGCTTCTCCCAAATATCGTCAGGATGAACGGTGTGGCGCTGCTCGCATCTAGCGACTTCCTGCGACTTTTACTATGTCTTCGTTCCACCCAATGTGGGGCCTATCCACGCCGCGCCTACCGTCCTTTATGTCCTTCATAATGTGTCATCTATTTTGGTTTAATCCCTCTTTTTTGTTTCACTGCAAGGTAATACATTCGCATACTCACTCTTACAAGGGACGGTTAATCCTGGACTTCACCATCAAGGAGTACGACGTCTACAACTGGACATTGGTCTTACATACAAATTTCGAATAAGATCATTAGAAAGCGGAAGGAAGCTTTCCCACTCAGTTTAAACACCATATGTTGTTTAGTAGCAGAGTGTTGTAAATATTCTGAAGGATCTTTGCGTATAAGTCATTCGTTTGTATTTAACAACAAGCTGTCCTCCGCTCGCGCCACGTGGTCCGCCTTTTGTGGGTGTAATTTCATAAAATAATATAGGTCATTTATTATAAGTTTTAAAACATAAATAATGTATATTTAGCTAATTTTTTACCTATAAAAAAGCTTTTTTATTACGTACTCTAAAACTTACTAACTTACGTAATTTCATAAAATTCTTTTTAACTAATTTCAACTCGGCAAAAGGAACATCTCTGTCAAATTTTAATTCCCCAAGCTTTATAGTTTCTGAGATATCGTAATAAGTCAGTACACAGGTGAAAGGCTGTCATATTTATAAAAATTAATGACGTCACAGAGCATAGATCTTCTATGTTAAGCAATACTGCTTTAACAGTGCAATAGGTAACAAAAAAAAATAAAAAAGGCATTTTAAATAGTATATATGTTTTTGTCATTAAAAAACATATAGCAAATCAACTTGATCCGAAAATGTTATAAGTACCGGTGCTTATTAGAGGTATTGAGAAAGAAGATTTGAAATTGAAAAAAAGAGAAATTTTATCTTTTGGATTTGGAAGAGATAATATGTTCCATAAATGATTTTTTTATAAAGTGCAAAAAGTTATTAATTCTTATTGTTTTATTATAACATTTAAAATATTTTGATTTCTTTCAAAGTATTGCAAAATTATTTAAATTTATACCAGTAAAAAGCATTCCGTTTCAATAAAATCTCTTTTGCAACGATTTAGTTGTAATTAATTATGAACACCAATTTACAAAGTCGTTCACAATCGTTGATTAATATTGAAAATTCTGGACATCAATGTATTCCGACAGTCATCAAAACATTGTCAATAGTCGACAGAGTGGTCAGGCTAATTAATTTACGAAAATAGTCCCTTTGCCAAAGCAATAAAGTTTCATTTTGTTTATGAAACAGTGTTATTGATAAGAATTTTCCTTCCCCTGTTTACAGGACATCGTAATCCTCGAAGGGATCCCCCGTCACGTAGATCTTCTGTAGATGTAGTTTATATATAGAAACGGAATTATCTTTTATATTGCAGTTCATTCGAATATTTGGAATTCTGCAAAAAGCAATTACAACTCGCAATATACTTTTATGCAATTTAGATAAATTTTCATGATGCGGAAT
Organism: Battus philenor; assembly: GCF_028537555.1. Taxonomy (NCBI): domain Eukaryota; kingdom Metazoa; phylum Arthropoda; class Insecta; order Lepidoptera; family Papilionidae; genus Battus; species Battus philenor. Next base: position 11,475,582 of record NW_027181684.1, read on the forward strand.
ACAAAGTTATTTTTTTAATTTTTTCGAGATGCCGCATACATGACGGCCATCAGCCAGTAGCAAAGCGATAATAACAAAACAAACACAATAGTCGGCGGCATGCGAACGCTCACAATAACAACCCCACACAGATAACCAATTCACAAGTTTCCCGACGTGGAGCGTTTGAAAATGGAACGCGGGTACGTAACACTGGCACAGCGTACGCACATAGGCGCGCCGGCCAGGGTAACTCCGCACACAGGCGCGCGGGCGTCGGGCCGCTGAGCTCCCCCGCCCCGCGCGGCTGCGTCGCAGTTCAGAGGCGGGCGGGACGAGCGAGACGGCGGACACTCACACAGCGGCGCAGGTTCCCCGGGCCCGGGCGTAGTACTAGAGACACATTGATCCACAGCACAGCGTCTGGTGGCATCGATTGTGCAGTTTCCTGCAACCGCGCGTCGCCATGGAGACCGCCCGGCCCCCGCGCGCCGCCCTCCGCTACTCGGGACGTCACCAGTACTTCGCTTTATTGGAATATTCTCGTCCCGTTACCAGGAGTAACCACTTACCCGATAATTGAGCGTCATTATGTTTTCCAAAATTTTGTACATGAAGTACATAATTTGTCGGGGAATTTTCCTCGAATAGTAGTGACGCTCGGGAACTTTGTATTGATTTATTTGTGTTTTATACGCAAAGTGGGGTAAAAACTAGTAAAACAATTGGAATTGCCACCCCCGGCGCAATGATTCCCGCAGCGGATGTCACAGCATGCGGCGAGAACTCGGATTTGCGGTCAATTTGCGGATAGTGTTGTCACCCTATTTGTATTCAAATTTTTGGGAACATTCATTGAAATATTTCCATTGGCGGTACAAACTAAATAAATTTTTTAATACTTATTTAACAAATCAGTTTTGTAATTCAAACGCATAAATTAAATAAATAACCATTACTAAGAAAAAATACTAGCAATGTTGTGAATTTCATTAAACCGGTTTCTTGGTCACTGCTTGCAATAAGTAAAAAACAGCGTGTCTTGCTACTTGGACTATCTTGTTCTTTAACTACACCGATTATATTTGTCCAATTCTTGATAAGAAAACATTGCCCTGCGAATTGGCAGTGGGCAGGTGACATAGCGGGCAGCACAGATGGCCGTTGGAGCCTTTAAGGTTCTATAGCGGAGACTACGGACTGACAAGGGCAGCGTAGCACGTCCCGGTACAAGGTGGACAGAGGATATACAGCCGCTTCCAACTGCTCGTTTAGAAAGGCCTATGTCCAACTGTGGGCGTCCTACATCTGAAATTATGATGATAATGATGATGATAAAATTAAAAAGATACGTGGCTTATTTAATTAAGCTAATGTGAACATAGCGTTATAATTTAGTTGACTAAGGGGACAAATATTGAAGCAATTTGTTAACATAGCCTATTGTGCGTTTTTGGTCACTGCATAATATTTCTTGCCAGTTTACCTCACCCGGTTATCAGCTAAATAGTTACGAATGATTAATGATTGAGGCAAAGCATTGAAGGCGCGGAGTCTAGACCTCTTTACAGTGAGTAAGCATAGGTGCTGCCTCTGGAACTTTTGGTTGGGCAATTACAACTAATTGATAGGCCACTGGGTTATTAATTCATTCGTCGCCATCCCGAGCGGTCTTGAGTCTCGCGCTTTAATTCGCTTCACGTCATTCCAACTGCCTTTACTTCTGCAGTGATCGTCCGCCACCAGGTTTGCTTTAGACGGCCACGTCTTGTTTTCCTTGAGGATTCCATTTTGACTTGCCTCGGTATGTGATCAAGGTCCCTTCGGAGCGTGTGGCCTATCCAGTTCCACTTGCGGCTTTTGATCTGCTGCTGTTTCTGACTAAGACTTTAAAATTCCGATTCGAGCGTTGTTGAGAGGGAAGAACTTCGGCACATTATTGATTAGAGGTAACAGTGCCCCGAAGGAGGATTTTATGTTATCGTTTACTTGAAAGTAAAAGCACAGAGTAAGACGTCCAACAACACTCGTTTATGCCTGGAACTGAAACATTGTAATAACAAGTTTTCTTAGAGGAGTAAAAATATCAGACGCATAACAAGAATTCTTTAATGATAAAAGTTACCGTTTCTATTACTATTATTATCATAAAGTTTTATTTATCAGAAAATAACATTTTTATTTAGATTATTATTCGTTCGATCTCGTTGAAGACCAATACGTGGGCATGTCGTATTTATGATATTCATTCCTTATATATGTAAGCACAAAGTGTAGTACAAATTGAATGACTATATATAGGAAATCTTTTAAAGGAATGAATGTATACCTGATTTATCAACAATAATATTTTACAGTTTTTTACACCTATTTCCAGTTACTCTATACGAAATGATAACTCTAAAATATGTTCATAAATTTATTGGAATGCGACAGCCCAATAACTTCTTCCAGTACAAAATCTGCAGGAATGGATAGCAACATAGTAAAGTATAAATAATTTTATTATATTGAAAATAGAACTTGGAAAACACATTTTCTTACTACATTATCAATACATTATTTATTATTTCTGAAACTACTGAGTTTTGTACAAAGTTTACCATACATTAATCGACAGCAAATGAGCTGTACTCCCGGTGGGTTAAATCATTCTGTATGTGCTGAATCTCTCATCATATCTTCCTTCATCCATTCGAGCAGCAATACTTGCTTTGCAACCTGTGCGGGTTGAAACCTTTGATCTTTAGACAAAGAATAAAAAATTTCTTTATTCAAAATTGTTACTTTTATCGATTGTCAACTTTTTTTTAATCAATTTTGTTTTTTAGACATAGATCCTTCAATAAGCTACCGCTGTATTACAAAAAAGGTTTTTCTTTATTCTAAATTTCCTTTTATATTTGGCTTTCATGAACTCGTTGTCATATGTGAGTGCTTCGCTTCTATTTTACTTATCCTGTTAAGGCGAAATTTATTTATTTGTTGACTCTTTATTGCGCATCAACAGTACATAAAATGACGAAAAGGCTGCCTTCTTGCGAAACACGAAATCTTTTAAACAACTGTTCATTGTCATCATAGGACATAGGACGTCCACTTTAAGAAAATTGTCTCTTCACCTCACGGGAGGATGTCCTTCGATAGGCTTGCCATTCTGCGGTCTCCATTCCAGAACCTAGAAACCCCATCGGACATCGGTTCTGCACGCTCTCTGGCCAGCTTGTTAACACTTCAATTCGCATATCCGCTGGGCTTGTATATATTTATATTTTAGATCGTATATAGATCAGAATATTTAATGGAATCAGGCGTTACCTCGCGGAAGTCCATCCTAAGTAAGAAAAGGACTAATATTTAGCCACTTCCGCACATGCAGTGGTAGTCGTGCAATAAAATGCACCGCCCGCCAGCCCGCTGATAAATGCGTATGCGGCAAACAATGCGAATCACGCAACCACCACCGCCAAATTACTCAACACGTGTTTCACACCTCCACGGGGCATCTTCAGGAGTTATGTTACACCGATTAGTGCCAAACACAGAGTCTGATATGAATCTGAATAAATCTGATCTTTCTGACTGGATTCCGCATAAAAATCCAGAGCTGAAAAGTCGCTGCATGTTAATATGTACACTTAGCGTCTTTTAGCAATTCATTATAAAATCTTATCATTCTTCTAATCATCTATATTTGATCCTGCTCATCAACGCATTTCTAGTCCCTCAGAAATTCATATATAATATACTAAACTTATGTAGAATGTAATGTGTTTGTTAAACCCGACTGACGCAAGCATAAGTTAACAAAAAGTCCTACATTGAAAAAAAGTAAAAACGTAATATTCGTGGAAAGTCTGCATTTACAAAATGTAATCCCAAGAAAGGTTTGCAATAAATCGATTTTTATAATAAAGTGTTTGGAAATGGTTTAAAAGTCCATTTCATACTTCACCGGTAATAAACAAGATGAACATAAAAATATAAGTTTCCTATACATGTTCTTTTATGAGTTTTTAAAATATGATTAAGATTGCGGTAAAACAAAATTCTTAAGTAAAAACTAAGCTCAAGTCCACACTACATTCTTAATGAATTAGTGAATACAAAACTAAAATTTCACGTATATTACAAAAAATGTATAGAGTTGTGTCTATGTGCATATGTATAATATAGAATAATAATTCAAGCATTTTATTTAAAAAAAAGTTTCGACCAGACCTCAAATGACTTTTTCAAAATTATTAAGTCCACTTGAGTATAAAAGGTTTTTTTTCCGCAAGCCAAGCGTAGTGACTATGGTATATACCCCCATAGATATCTTTGAGGGAGGTCTAAGACATAGTGGACGTCCATAGGCTGAAACGAAGACGATGACCTTAAAAAAAAAGTGTATTAGATTTTTATTCTTAATTCAGCTTAAAATTAATACAGATAATATGTATGGGTACAAGCAGCGGAAACCTTTACTTGGCTATTCACTACAATACACCATAAAACGTACAAAGACTCTGATGAATAAACCCAGTGATTAACTGTGTTAAATGCGGTATTGAAGAAACGTTCTCATTGTACAGTTTTTAGTTCATCATATGTGTCGTAACTCTAAATTCCATACGACACCGATCGCGGGAAAATATTAATATCACTTACATATATGAATCTAAAATGTAGGTAGATAGACAATTCACTGTCTATAAACACAAACATCGATAAATCTTAATGCATTCTACCGTCCCACGCCGAAGCTTTTACCGGCTTTATATAAATCTTTTGCTACTTCCGTGTATATCAGGGATTTTTATAAATAAACACTATCAAAACATTTTTCATCTGTGATATTCACATTGTGATAATCAGACAGAACTACTAGAGCATCAGTATTTCTAGTATCAAAAGGGCGGTTACCATTGTAAATAATTACTCCAATCTGAAATTAAATTAAATCATAAATATCACCATACTTTCCATGTAAGCGATCTTAAAGAGCGTGCAATAGAGCAGTGGAAGCCCGGCGGCAGAAGACCGTCTTGCAATCGTAGGTCGCGGATTCGATTCTTATATAATGTACACTCTGTGCATTAATTATCAAGGATTACCACAGCTTACAGATAAATTTCCAAAGGATAAGGAAAAGCGTCTTTTACGTATATGATATCACATTGCGATTTTATATATACATTTACATATGTTAGAGTTAGAGAAGGGGGGAGAGAGAGGGAAAGAGATCTTGCAGTTAGTGTCAAAGGGCTGAAACAACGATATGAGAAGCGACAGAGGTTTCGTTTAATGACAATGAAATTTAAATTTGTTACCGAATTTATTTTTTAATCGCAACATACTCTTCTAAACCTGTTCTGTATCTAAATGTTGTAAGAATTTTGAGAGTGTGACCACAAAAAAAACCGTCCGAATTTTTCGTATACTCGGATCATGGCTCATTAAGAACCCTCGTATCTATAAGTTGAAGGAATCCGTTACAATGGGCTTGGACGACTCCTTCAGGGGAGCTTAATCTGATTCTAGTTGTATCAATTTGTGCACTCCTGGCAATCTACTCATGACGTAAACAAGTGTTTATTATAAATAATCTGTATTGAATACTCATATATTGAATATTCATAAATTTTCTAATGTTTTCATGTAAAACGATTAACTGGTAGATAATTTTTCCGATTTTAATTTCGCCTTTGTATAATACTTAATATCGTATAATTATAACAAGAAATAAATCATATGATATCATATCCAGAATTCATTTTAGCCCACATCACCTGATCGGAATTAAAAATTTTAATCGTCGTTGACCTTTTAACTAACCATTAGTTGTTCGAGGTTATGGTCATACTTTTCAGGGGTGTCACTGAAAAACTTGAGCATCTGAAATTGTAATGTCTACTCATTCCTTAACATTTATTAAACATTTTTAAAGTACAATTTACGTACAAGTAAATAGTGCTAACTGTATTATAAAGATACCATATTTTAGAATATAATTTTAGATATTATTAATAAAAATGTATAAAATTTATATCAAAACACGTTTAAGTTGCTGTAGTAAATAGTAAAAACATGTATAGAAAACTGCACAGGTTAGTCTTGATATGTAATTTCTCATAAATTAAGGTAAATATGGATGTTACAAAAGTTTGTAATATTTTAATGTAAAGAATGCAAACGCAGAGCAGGACATCCAATGATTAGGTGGAAGATGCCCTTGTTAACTTCTTCGGAAGACGCTGGATGTAGACCGGTTTCAAACGGCACTACTGGAATTCTATGTTGTAGGTCTAAGTCCAGGCGTTAAAGTTTATAAACTTTTGCGGATACTTATTTAATTTAAAACTCTTTATTGTACACACTAGGAAATGTATAAATATCTGTATAATAGGCAATTTCTTCCTCACAATTATGGCACGGAAACAGTAGCGTATTAAATAACGGGTAGTTAACGTGTCAAAATATACATACATGTATACTAATATACATGAACATTGATACATGTACATACATATGTAAATAGCGTATGTTTATTGTGTATGTTTACAATATATATAAATCCTGGTCAAAAAGAATGATTAAAAAAAAGGCAGGCCACTTGAAACGAATGAACCAAATCAGGGCTGTTAGTACCATCTCCAAGTGACCATGCAAGAAAAAAGACCCAGGAAGAGGCGGCTGGAATGTTTAGAGAAAGATTTCAGGAGTATTGGAAGGAAGACATCTTGGCAAGGAACGGCGAAAGATAGAGCATGATGGAAGAAGATCGTGGAGCAGGCCAAGACTCTTAAAGAGTTGTAGCGCCACAGGAAGAAGAAGAGAAAGAAAAACAAGTTAATGAGGATGTACAATTATCGATAAGAGTCAAATATGATCTGTAGTCATGTATATAACCGTGCAACTCCAATTTTCTACCATTGTACTTTTTTTTCCTAACACTGACGCATTAAAAATATATAATATACTTTATTTTTTAAATATCTAATTCAAATTCAAAATTTCCATTTTCAATATTCGATGGAGTACATCTCTTATTGACGTCGAATCGAATAAACCATCATTTAGAATGACTCATACCTGATAAGGACAGGCGAAAGAAACTCAGTAGGACTACGTATTTTTTAAGATAATTTAAATTTTCGTAAACATTCATATAGCCTGGAGGCCAACACGTCACTCATAACAGTGTACACCTTAGAACATCGACAACCTTTTGTCTTATATGCACATCATTTGTTTTTGCATTTGGCATTTAATTTTTGTGTATGTAAAAGTTCCTGGGTGCAATGCCAGAAGTGTTTTAAATATTGTAAATAAACAAAAAATGAATCACCAAATGTGCAGCTAAACGCAAATCTGAAGTTTACCTCTTCAGCTATATTTTTACATTTTTGTAAAGACGTATGAAAGTTTCCTCAGAAAAGATAGTATGTGGAAACAGCAGAATGTAATATTAAGAAAACATCCACACGAACCACGGAGTAAATTAAATTAAGTTGTCCTTAGCTGTCAAACATTTGACAACAAATAAAACCAACAAAAATCTTGTTAAGATGTGATCAAACTAAAATATCGTGTACTGTAAATTATAGAAACAAATATTTTTTTTTAAATAATCGCTAAAGTCGTGCAATAGTAAGCGGAATACTTTTGTTAATCTATCATTGTTTATTATTAAAACATCAATGCAATAAATAAAGAGGCAATTGTAAAATAACTTTTTTATTTTTTTCTAAGTTAATAATTTTTTTCTATTTAACCACGCCTGTCACTTAATTTTGACAGTACGTACTCAGTCTAGGAAGGAAAAATGTAATGATTTACAATTAAATGCTCTTCGTAAGCATTTCACAAAACTGGAATGATTTTCTAATCAAAATTTATTGTTAAATGTGATTTAATTTATCGTTCTTTTCAGCCATAGAATGCCCACAGTTGTACAAAGATTTCTCCCACAAATTATAAAAAAGACCGGTTGGTAGTGGCTTATACCTAGTGTCATCCAACGAAGGTTCATGCGTGCCGGCCCGTGATTTCTACTTCATAATCGTATACACCTTCACGGCTTTCGGTTCTATGCGATATTTGGTTTAATAGCGCCCATAGCCACTGCAACTTACCACTCCACCTACACCTAAGTCTACGGATCTCCTTATTTCTCTCACGTAAAGAAATCCCTATGGAAAGGGCTATCTCCATGTCTTATTGAACGACCATGGGTTTGCCAATGACCTTCGGAGTAAGAGTGATTCCTATCGGGGTTTATTTAATTACAATGTATTAAATAAAAAATCCTCGGCCAATAAAATAGTTAAAAGAATAAACAGTAGATGACATCCCTGCCATGAGTCATTGTAAAATCTATAAACGGCCTATATCAATACGTCTGAACATTCGTTACCAAATACTGCGAATCGTGTAACTGTATCCAAATTATTTAAAATGCGATTCTATAGCCAACATTTTAGGCTTCATTTTACAAATGCTGATATTTGATGTTACGCCTCTAAGACTTCGCAGTGACGCGCATAGAACACGGCGCGGTGTCTGCGCGCGAAGGGAAGTGGATTCGATCCCGTCTGCAGTCTACGCGAGCGTTAAATCGACTTATTTGAATACATAGGAACTTCCTGTTGAAATAATCATGTCTACTTACTTGTACTTAACCTTATTTCGAAATAGAACGCTATAGGCCTGTAACCCATCCAATAGCGAAAGTATAAAATCTTGTTAGTTAAATTTTTGTCAAGTTTTCATGCAGAGTGACAGTTTCAAAAAATTCAAATACATAAATAAAATTTCAATGTTCTTCATACAAAGGTGGTTTGTAGAAAAATGAGGTCGCAGATGCGGGAACATATATTTATAGTCCGGACCTCGACTCTACACGCTGACAATACACAACGCCCATCACAGAACAAATTCGCAGTCATCACTATAGATATCTGAAGTGTTACGCTGCATAAAAATAAAATTTACGCTATACACAGCAAAGAAATATATTCCGAAAATATTTAACAAAATTCTATTAACAAATCTAATTTATGCTTTCAATTCCTACGTCTAGAAGTTGGAATAGTTATTCTAACAACGTATAGTAACAATTGTATAGTATTTTATGTAAAATTTTAGCAGAACAAAGCTAAAATTACGTAAATGCAATTATGGTTGCCCAAGACACAGCTCTTGTCTTGTTCGGGTACCGTTGGAAAATAGTGATGTATTTTAGCAACTTCTCAAAATTTTATTTATGTTATATAATATTTTGCTGTGACGTATTTTAGATTATTAATAAACATTTTATTAATTTGAATTTGTGTATTCATATTTGATTTGTAACTACGTTTACAGAGTGATTGGTTACCATAGGTATAAAGCATTCACAACTTTTACACCTATATACAATCACCCTTTTCATTTTATATAAGTAATCACTCTGAACTATTTTAAATTAATTAATTTCTTCTATAGAAATGCGACTGGCCAGTTACTTCTGGAAATAAAAAACATTTAATTTGTAATAATTCGAATTTTGAAAACACTTTTTTACGCAGTACTTGTTTTGTTATTTCTAATACTTATTTTTGGATGGGGTGTACCATACATTAGTTGACAGTCGCTCCTTTAAAACTTATACCACCTGTAACGAATCATTCTTTTTATTCATCTATTTACCTCAAATCGTTCTATCGCGAATATATTAATGCTATGTAGCGAAAGGTATCCTTTAACTACATAGCAAAACAAAAGCAAAATGTAGTAAAATTAATGCTATCATCAACAATATTTCTTTAAAACACTGTTTAGACAAGATACGATGAGAACGCTAAAAGAGGTAGTCCAAAAGAAATTTTAAGAAGTACAGGACGTTCATTGAGTATACATATATCTTTCTATGTACAAGACGAGTATCCGCTACATTCCATTTTCATATTATGGTTGTCTTTAAAAAAATTGCCTGTATTTTTTTCATTAATAAATTAAAATATTTTTATCGTAAACTGTATTGTAAAGGGTTTTAATTTAAATCGAGAGCCATAGAGGTACTTAGTCAAGTTCAAACATCAATGCGCATGTTTCTGGTAAATAGAAAAAAAAGTAAAAGTCAAAACTTGGAGCGAATACAGAGCGCAGAATACGAACTAATAAGGTGCGTAAAAAGATCGACGTATTGCGTCGCAATCGGGTCGTTCACCTGACAATTGGTGATTCACCTCGACGAAGTGATATTACGCGGAAACATAAATAATTGCAGCGTCGCATTTGCAAGCTCTGAGATGTTCAAATTTAAATTCAATAATGTAGGCACTTACACGCACATTTGAAACGTCAATTATTTTAATATTAAGTTAAGCTACCACCGGATCGGAATGCTGATCTGCTGATAAAAGCCAGCCAGTAACACAACAGTACATATTCTTCGTAAAATTAAATTTAATAATGTTTCATATGTACACTATACAACCATGTAAATGTTTCAACTAACCAAATCCCACATATCTCGATTAACCAAAAACTCTTAATTGTAATAAAATTAATTTGTTATTTTCTCGATTTTAATTTAAGATTTAAAACTGTGAAATAGCATTCTATGTTAACATTTTTTAATCGAGCTTTCACTATAAATAAAGCATGACATATATATGTACATTAATCACAACTTACCGCACTGGGTATCGAAAAAAATCGAAGCTTTTTATGAGCAAAATCTACTTTAGTTGAACATAATAAAGCCTATATTTCATCGCAAGAAAGACCTATAATGCAGATATCAGTATTTATATATATACGTGACAAATGAGTAACTAGCTAGGATTTGTTTTCTTTGGGGAGACCTATAATTTGGCTGCAGCACTTCCATTATGACAACCATCGCTTATTTTACTATAGTAAAGTCATCCATTGCTTGTATAGTTCAATGAGTTATTATAAACGTGAGTAATGTAGCGGCGATGTATGCGCCGAGGTTAGGGTTTCACGTCGTCTGGGAGTGTTTACAGTGGGGGCGGCTGTCTCGCCTCGTGCGGCGGGCGAGACCTACCCCAAGGCAGAGCGCGTTGCCCCCGTCTGCTGGCCGGTGCAACAAAGGAAATACCAAAGTTGCTTTTCAAATTTGGACGTTTATATTATACAGATGCTATTGTGTTTTGCCGATTCAGTTTCTCTGGAACTTCCTATAGCTCGACACAGACAGAATGATCGACAAAAATATATAATAATAATTAATCGAAGAATGACATTCTTATTTAATCACATTTATGGGGGTTATAATTATTCAAGCTAGTAATGTAGAATTTATATAAAATAATTTTTATATTTTATATTTTTACACGTTTATACAGACCGATTCGTTTAGACAGCAGCATCGCTCATGGGATTGCTTGATTACCTTAAATGATTTATGGGGACACAACTTGCTAATTTGTAGCCATAGAAGAATTAAATCGAATTATTAAAAAAATATTACAAGTAATGGAACAACCAAAAAGCCTCGTTGTTTTCAGCTAACTATAACTTAGTCTTCAAGTCAAAAATTAACAGCTAGGCAACCGTAGAGACTTCGTCATCACTTAACATCAGGCAAAACAGAAGTCAGAAGCTTTACCTATGATAAAAAAAACATATATAAAAATATAAGTATATATTTATTTTGCTACTACACAAGTTACAAGAGTAACTTAAGTAAGGAACTATAACAAATTTTCTAATTCGTGAAAAAGTGTTAATTTTAAGAAAAAGGAAAATATAGATATAGAATGTTATTTTTTTAAATTCGAAAAAAATTGCATCAAAATACAAGTCCGGTGCACCATAATGATAAGTAGGCTTAAATTTTGAAATTTAACAACCGTGTTTACTCTGAAATAAGAGTTTTACTTTGAAACACCGTGCGCTAGTACTAAGTAGCCGAGTGATTTTACTAACTACGACACCTATTGAATCGTAACAATACATAGGTGAATAAAAAGTACCAGATTATGGTACACTTGTCAGCGAAAATATTGTTTTTTTTTTTTAATTTTTTAAAAGCGTAGGACCGATGACGGTTAGTGGTTTAATATTGTGGAGTGGTGACCACGAACCGACAAGGGCACCGTAGGTACTCTCTACACTGTTACTTCAAACAGACTAACTGTAAACGTTCGAATATTAAAGACATTTATGGAAAGGTAATTATTTACGTAAAACACTTATAAGGTATATTTATTACCACATCCGAAGTATCGATTACTTTACATTGACAGTACATTAAATCAATTAAAATATGAACAAAATTCGCTAAATATTCGCCTTCAATTTTCCAATGTACGAGCAATGTTTTAAATTTCAAATATAGAATGCGGCGATAATATAAGTCGCAAGCCACTGAATATTTTACGCCGTATTTCACAATTATTGTCAAACAAATAGAGAAGCGCAAGCGAGATATTGTCACAGGACATTAATGTTAACCGACTCATCACTACACTCACGCAAGAAGAGGCTGAACGTGAGACACAGACCCTCCCCTTTCCGTCCCCCTGTATGCGGCCACAGACTTAAGCAAACGACAAACGAATAGTTTTATATCTTGTGTGATTTGTAAAATATGGCAAAAAAGATAAACATTCGGTCATGTTAGTATTTTAATTTTTAAATACGTTACTGAATAAAGATTTTAAATTTAAAAAAGTACTATTAATAATTACATATATTGTATCATTCCTTTTATTTCAATTGCCTGTAATATTTTTGTAATGAATGGAATTTCCGGACAAGGAAAATAAGCTTATTTTTCACATGGAAAAACAAGTTAATAATGAATGCATAAAAATTATTATTTCTTGAAGAGAATGATATTATTCGGTTAGTTGCATTTATTCAAATCCTATTGGTGGTAGGTCTACCACAGTACCACCCATTCCGGTGACGAAACAGCTTGCACGCGATTTTTTTTAAATCACTATTACTTTTCACTTTTTTATATCTATTCCTTACACAGACCTCTAATAAATATACGTAAAATTACGTAAATATTGAAATAATTTTATTGAAATTACTTTCAATAGGTCGATTTGAGTTCAAAATAAAACAAACGTGTTGTGTTATTTGTTACAATTATATATCAATTGTAGTTATATGCGAAAATTTTCTTTTAACCTATTCTTATCGAATTTCATTATGTATATGTAATTTAAGCAGTTTTTTTAAAATTTAAGTATTAAAACAAAACATATATAAAAGTGTGTGATTTTTTGTGATATCAATAAATAATAATCATATACTCGTATTAATAATAATATTAATATTTTTTTAGTAAATGCATAAGAAATGTTGTTCTCATTAAGTGGAAAACAATAAATAAAATATAAATCTCTTTTCACATACAAATCACAAAGTAAATTAAAACAAACTTGACAAAATAAAAACTTTAAAAGGCGGGTTGATGTTTATGTTTGGTATTATTATTAAATAAATTATTAATAAGTATTACAGAATGAAATAATAAAAACAATTTCTTGTATACAATCCTTGTTTATTTATAAGACATTAAATAATATTTAAAGTAATCATACTGAAATAAGTTTTATTTATTTATATTTTCTGTTGTACTACAATAAGCCAATGTTTGACAGTAACAAGTACATGAATACAACTGGTATAAGTAAGATGAACCAAGATCACTAACATATTTAGAAGTATTGTTCGTCTAAAGTGGCAGCCGACCGGCCACACCGCTCGTATAACCGGCTGCAACGAACAAGTAGTCGTGGAGTAGGCCCCGCTGGATGAACTGACAACACAGTTGAAGTTGGAACTAATCGCTGGACCTCACGTGGCAATCTTTGTAGTAGGTCAATGCATTGCAGTGATCATCTATCGGCTATCATGATGTTGATGATAAGATAAGGACAACTGAGATCGGTGTATTCCCTAGATGAAAAAAAATCATATTTTGACATTCATTTCATTTAGTCTTTCTACACATATGGTGAAACATAACGTACCGGGCAGTACATGATGAAGATAGTGTGCAAATACTCGAAGAGTGAAATCAGGTGAATTGAAGTGTAAAACTCCGGCTCGTTCGCAAAAGAGCCCGTGATTGGAATGGTCTGCTTCGCGTTCCAATCTGCAGCGCTTTATCAAGTTACAGAGGGTCGAATTCACCAACTTCGACGCGGACGTGAAAATTGATTCTCCGGAAATCTTTTGCACATCTCACCTCTTGTGGATTGGTTGAAAAGCCTCCGCGATTTGAATTTTTCGTCATCGGTAATATTCTCACTGTTGCGACAAAGGCATTTTATTAGAGAACGAGCGCGATGCGGATTGGTTCATATTGATTACATTTCAAATGTTTAATTTTATATAATTCATAAAAAAATTATGCCTGTGCTGACAGTTAAACCTGCGTACCTACATCGGTCATTAGCCACGGTGTTATATCAGGGCTGTTAATGTTTTTTAGCTTCATGATTTAAATTATTAAAATATAACCTTTAACCAGGCGTGTAACAAATATCATTAAAAAATTAATACATTTCTTTGAGTAAAACTCCGGAACTGCCAATTTTTTGTAAATTCACTAAATCACAAGAAAATTAGAGAAAGAAAAAAGTAGATTTTTTTGTATATTCCTGATAATAGTAACCTTAACAATTTTCCTCTCCGATAGAAATACTGTAAAACAAGGACTGGCCAAACCAAAAACAGTTTGATCAAATTTAAAATATATGTACATGATAAAACCGCAAAGCATTACGTTGATGGCAATAAAAATATAAAAACATCACAGCTTGAACTGCAGTATGCAAATACGAAAACATATTTTTATAAGTAAAGATTATTTATTTTAAAAACAATAAATGAAGATATAACTACACGAAGTACCATAAAACATGATAATACTATGAAACAATAAATAGACAACGTAATTAATTATATTTTACATACAAGAATCAAACTTGTGTAATTATGTTAAACAAAAAACTTACGCAATAAATTATAAAACATACAATATATTCAATGTTTAGTTTCGATATTAATATATACGCTTTTTATTGTAAAAGATTACATATTACCACAAAATATAATGATAAATTTTAGATTTATATGTAATTGGCAATAGAAAAAGTAATGGACAACATAAATTATATCTTATGAAACTTCAGATGGGATACTTACATCCAACTGGATAAAGTATAGACAGACTACAGACCAGTTGACTACATAATACAAGCAGAGACAAAAGGATATTTTTTTGTAATTATGTAAAAACGTTTGCGTTTGTAGGAGACTTTATTCGAGCATCATTCATAACATTAAGGTGCAATATCATTAAACGCAACCGCGCCGTTATCTCTCCGCCGCATTATTTTCAATTCCTTCCCCGCGCTAATGAATTCAACCTCGAGCTGTCATTTGCGGATGACATTTATTTTGGCGGGAATGCGATGACAGCCAACTTTTTTAATTTAAATCTTTTTGTGTTGTCACAGAAATAAAAATTAAATGTCTATATTAGGTCGTATAGCAGAAAATAGGTTTTAAATAAACAATAACAAAACGATAAAAGAAACAGATTAATAAAAACCAAAAACAATACATTGACTTGTATTACTAAAGAAGGTAAGTATTGTTAGTTTAATATTAAGACTGTGTCATGTATTCGCGTATTCGGTTACGTAATAAACCCCTCGTGATGCCCAGAAACATCACAGATCATATTTATAAAGTCCATCAAACGAAAACTGTAAAGAATTAAAGGCTAACGGATTTTAACTTATGAAGAATAAGTTTCAGGGGTCTGAAATACTTCACTCATTATCTAAATATTTAGAGTAGTAATCTGACATAGAAAAATATACTTTAAATAAATTTTCATCAAAACAGCTTATCGTGATCACTATGTACCCAGTTTATTAATTAATGTATCTACAATATACAAATAACATATTTTTTTAAATTTAAATTGAAGTAAGAAAATGGTTTTAAAAATGTTAAATAAAAGCAGCGAGCTGCCGATTGGCCATTTAAAAATGGAAAAAAGCCGTTTAAAAAGTTATAAAAGGAATTTTAAACTTAACCAGTACATAAAATGAAGCACCACGATCTCAGCTATTCGGTAAACGGGAACGAAAAACCCCGCGCCGGGTATTTTCATAGAAATGGATACAGGAAAAAAATATCCGTGAATCCGCAAACGAGTGCTCGCTGAAACTGTTATTTTGAAAAGTAAGTAAAATATTCCACGGCTTCGGAGTCTGACTCCGGCGGCGGTACCAGGTAACTATGGGTGTGTAGGAGGCGCGCGGGCGGTTACCATGGCGACCGCCGGATGCGGCCGCCATGGCTCGCCGGCTTGCAACCCTGGATTTTAGGGTGACCAACAATAGTGTCCTAGTGATATAATGGGTATTATCTCTAATATCATAGAGACTCAAACGCAAATATTTTTCTTAATTTGTTGTCATTTGAGTATCATTTTTCCTATTGTATGAAACTATATCATACTAAGAATATTAATTATGTTTACTATTTTTTTTAAATACGAATAAGTGACTTCTTATTAAATAATACTAATAACTAACTACCGTTGGACATAGCTGTAAATACCTTAGTAATTATATTACATCATATACATCGTATTTAGTAGACGGTTCTTGAAAAAGAAATAAATTCTGAAAGTGTAGTACACCAAACATACACTTATTAATATAATACTTAAATAGAATTATGAAAAAAGAAACTTCCCTTAAATCTAAACAATTTATTCGAACACAGAAATAACTATAATTAAAAACATTACTGAGGAATGGTATGGAAGATCGCGAGTTCGTTTTCCGAAATCCAGTCTTACATAAATCACACTTTGTATAGTAATTATATAGGATTGCCATTGCTCACGAGCAAGTTCCCAGAAGATGGGTAGCAGTGACTTTTGCTTACCATGACACCACACTGCAATCTCCACCACGGCTCCCAAGCGTGCCGATTATGCTACTCGTATATACCCCTATAGATATCTTTAGTAGAGACCTATACCTTGCAGTGGGAGTCTATAGGCTGAGACGAAAAATAATACAGAATTAAAAAATATTCCAGGAGCGTTAAGCTTGTTACGACAAAGCCTATTGAAATATAAATTTTGAATACGATTTATAATTAATGCATCCTCTTCTTCTTCTATTTTGCCGATGGACGCCCACTGCAAGGTATTCGTCGCCCTCAAAGATGTCAATGGGGATATATACCATAATCGCCTCGTTTGGCAGGCGGGTTGGCGATTTTATTGTGGTATTATGGTAATTAGAGGTCGCTGCTACTCATCCTCTAGAAAATTGTTGCTGAGCAGTGACAATCCTATATAAGTAATGCAGCGTGATAGAGACTAATCCAGGAAATTAAACTTGCGACCTATGATCGTGTCTCAGTTTTCTATCGCTGGGCTGCATCTGCTCAGTAATGATTTTATTTGACCTTTCTTTCGCTGCTCACATTCTATGACTTCCCGCGACCATAACTATGTCGTCGGTCCTCCTAGAGGAAGCCAATCCACGCTGCGTCTTCCGTATAATATTACTTATAAATTATGTATTTATATCAAATACTTATTTTCGTTGTTTGGATAATTGAAATAACGTCTTATAAATGTTAAAAATTATGTGTAATATTTATATGGAGAGTTCATAATTATATACGATTTAATAGGTCTAGAGGTTGTCTGCACGCACACAGATACAGTTCCAAATTAATAATACAACAGTGTAAAGGCAAAACATTAGAGTAATCTAGAAAATGACTCCCTGCGTTATGTTACCGAAAATTAAAATACTGAAAATATGCTCAGTGATTTCCCGCGCTGCACATTAGCAACTTTAAAAAAAAATATTTAAATCATTCAAGTTCACAACTTTTTGTAAAACTGCTTACTTATCACGCACTTTATTTTTTATTTCCGACATTTTATTTTGGTGCGAAAACGTAAGCTGAAAATCCGTAAAGATTAAACTGAATTGTTTTGCCGCACAGGCTTCAGCTTTTTAATCACAAACTTAGCATAAAACAAGGCATTCGTTTTTTGTAACTTAGCCTGTAACAGTATATCATTAGCTACGATTTTGGAACATAAAACTCTGTGACCTTGTCAGTATAATATCTAACAGGAATATAATAAATAGCAGTCAAACTAACTTAAAAAACAAGAATAACAGTTTCGGATTAACTTTTTCAAAAACTCTTGTAAGATATCATCATCACCGTTTCAGCCATTAAACTCTGCTCGATATATGTAGTACCGATTGGAAACGTCTTGTATCCAGTGTTTTTCGATAACAAAACGGTTTATCCACCTTGTGGTCCCACGCCTATCTTGGCCCTTTACTATAGAACTTTAGCGGTTATCTGTTATGCAACCTGCTTATTGCCACTGTAATGCAAAAAATGATTGACCTATCAATTTGTAAATAGCCACAAATATAAGTAGGCATATGCGATGACAATAAATTTTGCTTACAACTTAGCAGTCCGCAATATCGCGGGCAACTATTTTAGCTAAAAGTCGTTCTATGTTAATTATTATATATATTAAAAGTCTTTATTAAATCTAAACCGTCGTCTTTTGCGGCCTCGTCTGCTATAAGTCTGCAGTTATATAAATTGTGTCTTACTTACCTAAATTTATAAAAAAATACTTTAATAGAATGAAAACCTAATTCATAAATATAGTTTTAACACTTTAACAATGTACAAACATGTAATTCTTTTATTATAAGTTGGTAAACCAAGCAAAACATTCACTTGATGCTTAGACAAGCCATATGATTCTATTTACGGCGCTTTTGACCTCATAGAGCACCGAGTTGATATCCGTTAAAAAGCATTTTAACATGACCTGATAGTAAAATGATATATGATAATTGTAATCGATTTCAATCAATAAACTCTCTTTTATTATAATATTTCCTATTCTTATTGATATATATGATATATGATAAAGATTACATACGAATAAAAATATTCGTTTTATACATTTGCAGGTTTTTATAGTGAAAATTGATTAATCTAAATTAAACCAACACAAAATTTTTTTTTCAATATTCCAAAGATATTAGTGCCCGTGCCTGCGTTTTTACAATCCCATTTAATATTTTTGATTTGTTTTCTGGTGTTTCTGCATGTTACATGGTTTACCAAGCCTCTTAATGAATACATTAAGAGACTTGGTAAACCATGAAGAACCTAATATTTAAGTTAGGAAATATCCTAACTTAAATCTTAGGTTCTTCACTATAATAGTCTAGATAAAAGATAAACACGGGTCGGTGTGGACACCCTATCTCTGCAACGCAACGATAGAGGCATAGATTGGGTTGTAGGATCACTCCGATGTATCCATTTTAGCTGTTATATTCTCCGCTAAATAATTAAACTCATAAATGTATATAGTTTGCGAATAAAACGTCTGTTTGTAAGCTTGTTTGTTTATGAACGCGTCAAATTATTACAACTATACCATTTTTAATGTTTAGAATGAGTACGTTAATAAGAGCATACATGATTTATATGTCTAAGAGTTTTTTCTATATAATTAGCTTAACAATAATATTATTAGTAAAATATTTATTAAGAAATTTAATTTTTTTTTATTCTATATGTGTTTGTTTCTGCAACTCAGAAAAGCTACAGATTATGTATAACGTAATTAATTACAATTAATGCAAAAAAGTTCACATTTAAGGGATAATAATGTCATATAGTATTACAAAAGTACTGTTATATTCCAGTGGCTAGGCAAGTTGAAAATCCAGTGGGCAAGCTACACAGCGCGCAAAATAGATGACCAATGGTGCCTTAAGGTTATAGTTCGTAGACTACATACTGGCAAGCATAAAGTAAGATATACATCAACAAGGTACACAGACAACGGATTAGGGTCATCTATAGATGGCACTGGCCTGGATGGCACGCCTTTTCGAACCGGCCCTATTGGAAATCTATGGTAAAACCCTACGTCAAGCAGTGAACGTTTTACAGCTAAAATGATGGTGATGATGATGATGAAGAACATTTTAAGCAAGTTCGAATTTACAATGTATTCACCGACAGTAGTAGAGCTACTTCGTAAAGTAAGAAAAGCTTAGCAATATGCACGATGTATGAAAACAATCGAGGTATATAAATATTGTGTTAGAAAAATATTAACAAATGCTTTCGTCACTTAATCGTGGACAATGAATGAAAAAATTTACAGCAGTCTCTAAATTAATAATGAAGATACTGTTACATTGAAGAACTTGAGCAGTGTTTCCTAACGTGTGGCCCACGCCCCACAGTGAGATAATTTGATTATTAATGGGGGCAATTCTAAAGTGAACTGTCTTTTGCTTATATATAAATATTATGTATGTTACATAGGTGGGCGTAAGAATTTTTGAAAGGCATGGCACAAAATAGGTTGGAAAATACAAAACTAGTGAGAGACAATATCTTGCCAGGAACAAATCATCCGATATCTTACTATTTACTAGCATCACTAAATATATAAGCTGTACATATATGTCTTCCAGATAGAAGGAGAACATAGAAATTGAATTCATTTCCTGATTATGATGACCAAAGATTTTTAAGATAAGCATAATTTAAAAAAAATTACCATACACAACGAAAGGTACATTAATTGCTAAATATACAGAATTCGGCGTCATCGTTTAGACGCTCTCTGCATGGCATTGGCCTCTCTCATTGATATGTGAGGATATACCATAATCGCCACGCCGGGCAGGCAGGTTGAAGATCGCAGTTTGGTATTGTACGCAGAGAACGCTGCTGCCCACCCTCTGGAAACATATTTGTGAACAGTGTCAATTCTATATAATTAATACACAAAGTGTGGATGATGTAAAAATATATCGAATCCGCGACCTACAATCGCAAGTCCCAGTGCCCTACCGGTGGGCTTGCGCTGTTCAATACAGAGCTACTAAATATTTAATTAAAGATGTTATAAAAAAGGGTCGTAATTAAATCTAAGCCGTTTTTGTTATCGTTACGTTCGCGAAAAGAAATTATAATTGGCTTGCTTCAAAAAATATATCATAAGATCTTTCTCTCCGAAGTTGAGTGCTCAACAAATACTTTAAGTTAAATTTGGAATCCTCCTCTGCGAATACACAATATAAATAGCACACGAATTATATTATTTACTGGATATCTGTTGCTTTAGTAACAAGAAAAAAAGGTTATATACATGACAGAGAAGAGGCTTTTAAAGTTTGTAAAGGCGTGATAATATAAATCGATCTTCGATGATTACTCTTCCTCCAATAACCTTTTACATCATCATTTCAGCTGCAAGATGTCGAATGATTAGGATCGAATGGAAAAAGTCCTTTTGCGAATAGTATGTATAAACTTGTAATAAAATCTTTTTGGCGCTACCATTTGTATCTGGATTTTTAATGACATTAAAAATGATACATATTAAAAAAGAAACAAGTTAGTAACATTTCCATCCGAGCTTTTTTCATTTAAATAAGGAAGAATGTAAAGTTCTTATTAAACTTGCGAATCGATTCTAGAGACCAGCTTAGATAATAATCGTAAAACACAGGTGTTTTTAGGAAATCATTCCCAAAACCTAAACTTCACAGGTGGAGCAGTAAATCAATATTCAAGGGATGAATACATATTGAAAAAGAAGTCCATGCAAAACAAAACAAACCCGTCTACTGAGTTGTCCAAAAAGGCTAATACGATTTTAATAATAACCCCTTTTAGGAGGGTGAATCCAGACAGACTCGTCTAGGAGTGGCGATACGGGGAAATAAATCAAAAAGCTATATATCGCAGTGTGTCGGCAGACGTCTGCGCTCCCCTCCCGCGCTCTCCAATCGTAATTAACGAATTGTTCGATGACGAGCCAGACAACAGACCTATCCCATTACGCGTTTTCTTTTCATTCAGACATTGAAGAGGTTGTTTGTGCCATGATTCAATATATACCTTCATTGTTTGTTATACCTTTGTAATACGTCAATTATGTCATGATAAATTTGAGTACAATTAAAATATTTATATAAAACATTACGAAAGTACAATAACAATACTATTTATGGATTAAAATCTTAATACTTATATGTGAGCGTAGTGGTTACCCAGCGGTAGAGTACAGAAACTTATGATCGTAGATACAATCTTATATAATTCACGTGCGTTAGTTGGAAGTTTTCAGAGGATGGGCAACAGCATCCTCTGCGTACCATAATACCACACACCAATCGCCAATACGTCTGCCAAGCGTAGCAATTTTGGTAAATCCCCACATATATTTAGAATAGGTCTATGCCTTGCAGTGAAATTCTATAGTCTGGAACGAAGACTAATATTTAACTACCATTTACTATTATTCGTGTTAACACACACACTTATGTACCTGTTATATTATTATATATCTTATTAACCTTCCTATACCCGCGCGTTTGTCTGACAGACCGACAGAATGTTTTTTCTATTTTAAATAAAGAACGAATAATGCTAGTTTAATGAACTTTCTAGTACTTGCCTAATTTGAAACGACCTTGAAATTGACGTGACGTGTGACCTTGAGTGGGGGCCATATTAGGGTGAACTGAGCGTCATTCGGAATTCATTATGAATATTTTTTGAAAACAAAATCGTCGCCGTGGCAGACCAAGATATGATAATGATATGTATATCTAATTATCTAGGCGAACTTGATTTTTTCCTGGATTTCTTCCAATACCTTCCAAACAACTATAATTTTACACCTTCATCTTAAAATTCTCAAAAATTTGCACTAAATAAAGTCTATATTGTAAGAATTTAAATATTGATTTAAATTGTTAGATATGTTCGAATTGATTTACTGTAGAGCTATAATTTTGCCCTCTAAAAAAGGATATTGTATTTTTATTTATTCGTATTTATGTATAGTAATGTATGTATTTGTATGTATGTACACCCTATACTGCCCTCTCCTTCATGTCTCCCTACTCCATCCAAAGGTCGTCTGGTAGAGATAGCCTTGAACGATAAGAGTGCCATAGTACCTCTATATAGATTGTTTCTATTTTTTAGTATTGTAGTATACAATAAATTGTAAATAAATAGAATAAATATAATATAGACAGAACTGAGTAATTGATAATTGTGATAAATGTGAAAATAATATATCTTCAATTTAAATAAATGAAATGATTCATCACTTTACGAATGACTTGTTTCAATGATAAAGAAAAAATTCTATGAATAAAAATTATGTAAAAGAATTAATGTAGAGAAAAATTAAATATATTTAGGTTTGTCTATCTATTTATATGTTTGCATATGTATTTACTTTGCAAAATCAGCCCAGATGCAATGACGGTAACATTAATGACATCGTCCGAAATCAAATCATCGTTCGAATTTGAGTTTGAACGTGAAAGAATGATTTAAAACATTGTGGACATATGAAGCATTCTTACGAGAACGCTACACGTGTTTTATTTATTCAAGCGAATCTTAATCCTTACATCTGTGCCGATGTTGTACTTTCTATTTCTCTCGCACTTTATATTGTGGAGCTGTTGTAGTTTTTTTGACTAGCGGATCAAGGAACCGGGAGCCTTGAGTAATATGAATCCATAAAATCCATAAAGCTTAGCACCTTCGAATATGAACGTGTTCGTTTTGTTATGGTACCAATATTTTCTTGAAAAATATTACTTGACTATCATAAAGGTTTTATATCCAAACTATGTTATAAATTTCTATTAGTATTAAAATTTACATTACTTTTATTATTGGTCATGACGAATTTAGAATGTGAATTATTTTTTAATAGACGTTGTTGAATAAGATGGAGGATATTTCGAAATAATCTTTGCCTTAAAAATAAGACCCTATCTCCATTGTCATTATTATATAAACACCTAGTTTTATACAGGGTGATTAGTTAGAGGCGTAAAATCTCTAAAGGTGAGAGTACATAATTTAATTTAATTAGTGTACAGTATCCAAAAAGTTTTTTTAGAAAGTATACCTAACCTTATGATAATAGAGTAAGCAAAACTTTTTTTAAAATTCGAATTACTCCATATTAAAAGTAATTATTGTTTACTATCTGTCATTGTAGACTTTGTACTGCCAGTAGTTACAAGTTAACGATAGGAGAAATATATAAATCTAACATATTTCAGAATCATTGAAAGTAGATATAAAAGCTTTAAACCGTTTCAAACTTCAAACCTGTACAACCTATAAATTTGTAAAACGTATAATAAATCACCCTATATATACTAGATGCCTTGACAGTCAAAACGTTTTCGCCTAGCATTAGATTTAGCTATTCTCATTTAAATATAATTTAGCTAAACTCTTAAAGTTAATTTTTTTTTAGAATTTACACTACGCATAATAAAAACAAATGAAAAATTCATAATACAACTTTTCGTAACCAGTCTCGTAAAATTTAGTTTTACAAAGACGAGTGAATAGGTCAGGTTTGCACAGAGTCGTAAAATTTTTAATATTTTTATAAAAACCAACCTGTGACTTATTGACCCGTGTTGACATATCTTTTATGAAATGACGAAGTTTATTAATAGTACGTACACACAGATGTACTGGAGGGTATCTTCAGCCATACAACTCATACGAATTCGTGATCTCCTAGTACATTGCTGCTCGATTTACCGCATCGAGAGTCAGTGTGAGGATAACGTATACATACGTATGTGTGTGTGAACCATATTAATTTTCCATAATTAAATAATTTTGAATTTATCTATGCAATATGAAAGAAATTATAGGTGACTAAGAAACATTTGTTTTCGCTTCTTAATTTAAAAATTAAGGAGGTTGGTATAAAAGAGTTTGTAAAGAAATTTATTTGCTTCTTTTTACACAACTATCTCACAATCTTCGTTTAATATATACATAGGCTATAGGTTTTGACATATATATATAATGACAACCACAAATCCATAAAGATATCCTAAGTTACACTGATCGGCCATTTCCAAGCTCTGCAATTCTTTACCAATCACTTATCCTATTATGAATAACGTTATTGCTTTTCATATAATCATTGTCGACGATTTAATAATACAAGTGTTGATGTATTTCGCAACATACTTTTGCAATCAAGCTAATAGTTAATTTATCAAAAGAATCATCCCAATTCGAAAGTACGTTAAAAAATAAACAACTTGAAGATATTAAACAAAGTAGTTTTATTTATATCTTTAACACTTTGATTATTAAGTTGAAAATCAATTATTCCAGCCGTGAAGTGATATTGCAAGGGACCGTCGCATATCCGCTGTGCAGATTTTCCGGGCGAGCTGTCAAAACCCCCGCCGGGGGCTCGTGCCTTTCCGTAAAACATCGGAGAGGTTCGACACCCTCTCAAACAACCAACCATCGTAGACCTACGATCACCCACTCCAGCAAGGAAAACATACCTGTCGCAGATAGCGCAGGAGTAAGGTGGAAGGTCTCGCTAGCTGGCCGGCGGTGCACACGTATGCAGGAAACTCTTCGCCGCATTGTCGTAGCCTCCGTGTGCGCCCCGCACTAGTGAACTTTGATAATGAACCGCGGGGCGATTGCCCGGGCGGAGGCCGCCGGTAGGGCTTCGCCCCCAGCCCCCCGTTGCGTCGGTCGGGTTGTGCATCGACCTACAGCAACTTCCTAGATACCAGGCAGTATCGAAATGATTTAATGAGCTCAATCACTCACCTTCTCGTGTCTCTGTTACCCCGGTATTTATTGTGTAAATAAACTATATATACATGTATTTCTGAAAAGTTGAAAAGTTTATTTATAAAAAAAACATGTTTTCCTGGATTATATAATTTATATTGTACGTATATAATATACGTATATAATATCGTACGTATATAATATAGGTTAAATTGTACATTTACGTACAACATACATTAGAATTACAATTTTACTACCGTTAAAACTTTCTAGTCTTTGTTGTGAAGTAATCTGATATCTCGTAAGTTCTATAACAACTAATTCAATGGTATCAAGAATTTTGTAGCTCAAAGTTTTTCATTACTTTTTTTACATTCATGTTATTAAACGATTGAGGAGAATTTTTATTTTAATTAATGAATATCTTTTATTATATTTATAAAATTTACTATATTTTTAACCGCTGAAACCTTAAAGCCTTGGAAAGTTAAATTACATACCACTGACCGAGTACTGCACTTTTCTTTTTCCTTGTGTCTTTTTTATGTATTGTAATATTTTGTGTAACTATTTTATTACTAAGGATATTGTAAAATAATAGTTAATAGGTACATTTTTCTTTAGGCTTTATATAATACTACTTTTTTTGTATCAGATGACGCCCTATTTTTGAATTCCAGATTAAAGATTGTCCATAATAAATCGAGGAATGCGATAAATACGCCAATTATATTTCTGTGTTGTTATTGTGTTGGTTATATTTTATATTTATACATTGTCATTAGATTTAACAGTGTTAATAAGTAAATAAACACCAGAATATACCTCCAAAAATTCGCACATCACTCTCTTAATTAAAACAAGCATTAAATGAATTTCCCGAGGGACTGTCGAATTTGTTTTAGTGTGCATACTCCTCAGGCGGTGACTACCACTTCCGGGCACATTGTAACTTTGAACTATCATACAGCAGGGTGTGCGCATTCAAGAGCACCGTAACTAGTAAAGTTATTATTGGATTATTTGAAATGTACATTCTCATACTTCAAGGTTGCAACCTAAACGCGTTGCTGTATAAATTTTATAAACAAAACATAATACGCCACTCACTAAGCGCGACTTAAAGTAAACGTGATGCTACTTTAAATATTAAAATGTAAAATGAAGGAGGGCACTTTGATGTTATGTACAGAAGTGAAAAGTTCACATAAAAGTTTAGTTCACTCATTGCTTGATAGTATCAAAGAATTGTACAAATGCGGCGCTGAGAAGAATTTTGTATTTCAAAACTTGTGATTGAACCACATTGTAATTAGTTTATCGTATAGCATCGCATAAAACCCAATCTCCTGTTCTGATACAAAAACATACATATTCTAAATATTTCGAAGATAATAGGTAAATACCGTTCACGATATGCATCTCGTCTATATCTCTTTCACGAAAGTTACTTGAAAACTTTTTTAAACCACGCATAGTATGAGCGGTGGTAGACGAAAGGTAATTTCGACTTTATTTTACCATCGCTTTTCCATTCGCATCGTCTTCCATCGGCTTGGACTAAGCGTCTAACGTTGCTGAAAATTATTCCACCTCTTCTTCTCCCAGGGTTAATGCAATTTAATAATTGAAATTGCGAATTGTGAGAAATATTGGCCAGGTCACAGTAACCATGTGCCAGTCCAGTCTAAAAAGCCTGCTTATGTGAGCTCTGTCCGCTCAAGCGCGAAACCTATAAATATCAATGAAACCGACACTCGACTAGCATTTTTGTTAGTGTCAATTATTAATTATAATATATAATTAATAATTATGTTAGTAACTTACACTTTTAGAAGGGATATATCACAAGAAAACTCGCATGTCCTAGCAAAACATTGTATTATTTTGGAATATATTTTTCCTGAGCCCTAAGACAGCTTCATCGTTCGAAAGTTCACGGAGCGGAAAGGTCCGTGAACTATACTAGGACAAATACTTAAAAATATTTAATATGTAGGTAACTGAACTGCACTAGTGCCGCAATACTCTCCAAGGATTTTGTGTGCCAACAGTGCAAATATTACGAGGCTAATTGCAAAGAACGTTAGGGGAGAGCAAAGTTTAAACATTCGTATGTCATATAACGTTTTATATGGTTTTTCATATGTTATATTCGAATGTTAAAGGTTATGTTAGACATCTTCAGTTACGAATAACCTGTAAAAAATTAATATAAGGAAAAAATTTCCGCAAGACGGTGTTCTATTGATTTTTACTTAATCACAAAGTTATCAAAGCATTTTCGCAAAGACGTAACGATAACAGTTACTCAATGAGCGAAACCAAACAAATGAAACTCGACAATTAAGTAACGTAGATCTTGCAAAACCTCATTTACATCAGACCGACCTTTGAGAGGAGCTCGGAAGTTATATTTCGTTTAATTTTATTCGCAATTGAAACTACGGCTTCCCGATCGTAACGACTTTGATTTTTTGCGCAGTAAGCTATTACGCCAATGATGAAATTACTTCATACAATATATCAAAGTTGTTAGCGAAAATTGTGATTACTTAAAGATCTTTTGATCAAGATTCGAAGAAAAGTTTGTGGTAATTGCGAGTACTCTAACAATACTGATAGACAATTGAATATAGACACAACTTTTAATTCCCTAATGTCGTGCTTGACTTACATAGATATAAAGCCTACCACCCAGAATTAATGTCCACCAGCCTAATTATAACAATAAAAGCTTAGATTGAAACTTTTAACAGGACTCTAATTTGACACTACACTACTTCGCATGTTATAGTTGTGGAAGAAAAGCAGGAAGAAACTTCACAACAACACTTATATACTGTTAGATAGTACGAACTCTTGTTCGAATTATTTAAATACTTTCAAAATGCTTTCATGGCGTTCATAAATACAGTTAAATGTAGCGTAGTATTATTGCTGGATGAGATCAAAGGCGAGCAACACTCACACAGCGCGATGGCGCCATAGACATCGGTACACAATTATCGCTCCTGGCAAATTGAAATACGGGCTCAAATTATTTGTTATCAAGCAGGGCGATGGCAGCGGCAGACTTAAAAATTAAATTTCGCACACGCGTAAGCGATAGAGTTCGCCAGCGGGACGAGGGGTCCAGACAGAAAAATGCACTTGGAACCCCACGTCTAGACGCAGCCGTCTGCCGGGCGTGTGCGATCACTGCGGACCTTGGATAACTTGCTATTCAAGGTCGCTCGCAGCTTCCACCCACTGTACAACCTTAAATAATTAATATTTTTCTCATTCTATACAACAAAATCCTAAAACTAGAACCGTTAAAATTATAAAAGTCCAATTTCTTTCAATATAATTTATCATAATATATACACGAGTCTACTTGTAATTTTTGCACTACCTAAAGTTGACTAGTAAAGAATGCTTATAAGGCATTAAATTCGCCATTACATAATGTATGAAAAACTTAATAAACATGTCTAATAGATTCAGATGTTACTTTGCGGAAGTCCATCCTCATCATGTTTATAAGTTATTTAGGCAGTTACGTAATAATTTTAATTTTTTCTTTATATACGTATATCTACTGAAGATAATGTGGTAAAATAACGGTGAGTTTAATTGTGTATTCTTGATAATTTTATTTAGAATATGAAAACTAAATAGGACAATACAAAATAGTTTTACGAACCGCAATGCTAAATAATAATATTAATATCCCTTGTAACATTTTATGCGTTAACGTGTTCAGGTATAATACGATGACTTTTGTCTATTTTATATAAAAAATATTAAGAGCCCACGAGTATGTAGTATTTTAAAATAATATAGTACGTAGTATTTTAAAATAAATAATTCCTTACAACGAAATAATTTTACCAACAAGTATTTAGATTGTTTATAAAATAGTTCTTGTAAATAAAACATGAATCTGTCAAAAATTTTCTCCATACATTTTTTATTAATTAAGAAATTATGTCGTTATGTAATGTCTTGTAGTAAACATATAAATTAAATTATATTTTTCCTTCTAATTTATTATTTAGGTATATATATATGTAAATCTAATGAATATATGACAAAATGTTAATTGAAAAAGAATAGACAATATCAAATTATATTATATACTTAAAAACAACAAATGTCCACATTTATTTTTCTGAACACAGAGCAACAAATTTGTGTATTTTAATTTATGGATTTTCGTAAGTAAGCTTTAAAGATATGAATGTATAGTTCATTTGCTGTCAATTATTGTATGGTACACCTTATCCAAAAATCAATGGTTTCAGAAATAATAAATAATATAATGATATGACATGTATACATAATTTTAAAATTTGGATTACTGCATATAAAAACTAATCCTTGCTAACAAGCCAAAGTTATTGGCCTGTAGAATTTCAATACAAAAATAATAGTAATATATTTCAAAGTGCTCACTTTCACAACTGGTAGATTGTAAATAGGTGTAAAACTTTATAGCTTCTTCCTGGCAAATAATTTGACTAACCAACTTTACTGAATGTTCCAAAAATGAAAAGTATTACATAAATATATATCTTTAAAACATAATTTATTAATAATGGTGCCCAACAAAACGGATATTGGCGCCCAAGTCCACAGTTTCCGTGAAACGCCATCCCCCACAATAAACCTAGTGGTGTATAATTTAGTGCTTGTGTAGGAGTCTGGCGGGCTATAGTTAGATCTAGGTAGGGGACGACATCCCGCCGGTAGGGGTAGGTCAGGTATCGAATGCATTTCTGTCGTCTGGCTCGCCGGGCGTCATCCCAGCCTAAACATAACTGTAGCCAACACTCGCGAGGGGAGAGTCGTTTGATTGTGAAGGCAAATTCGCTGATCAAATCTCTCTCGGCTCTCGTTTGTTTGACGTTTTAAACGTGATTCGATTAATGTGTATTTTGTGTGTTTTCGGTTCAATCAATTTAATATGTTATATTATTGAATTATATTTAATTTCTGTATTAATTATTAACAAATTCAAATGCTTCATTTAAATTTATTACCTAGATTTTGAACGAAATTCACGCACATACACGTCATAGTCGTAATAAATAATTTAAACTTGAAAAATATTAAACCAAGCTAAAAATATCATACATGTTTTCGAATGTTTTTGCCTAAAATTTACAGTCTATGTGGGTATGCCTACTAGAATTCAGACGGTCTTTTGTTGTTATTTTTAGTGTCGTAAAAATTGATAAAAATAAACTCAATAAATATCTTTTCTCGCTCTGGTATATAATACCTGTAGGCTTGTAGCCTTTATTATACTTTTATTTCGAGATTCGAGTGGGAGGCTGTACAAGTATTAATAGTACGCCGTCAGTATTCTTCTCCCTCAGCTATACCAGATACTTAATTGTAAAGGTAAATGAATAGAGGATCGTCATCATTATATCAGCCAATGGACATCTATTACATGGCATAGACCTCCACTAATGACCGATAACACCGAAACTGGAAGTCTGCGCCAAGTGTGATAGTTTTAATCGAATTCCGTTTCATCGTTTTAGTCCAGTCCAAAGCATACCTCCAAACATATCTACGGGGGGATATACCATAATACACGCTTGGCGGGCGGATTGCCGATCGCAGTGTGGTATTATGGTACACAGAGGTCACAGCTGTCCATCCCTTCGAAACTTGTTTATGAAAAGTCGCATTCTCAAAGTATAAAGTGTGATTTATCTAAGATTGTATGCTGGGAATTGAACCCGCGACCTACTATCGTAACTCTCTGATCTTCACCGCTAATCTACAACTGCTCGCGAAATTTCTTTTACGAAAATAGTTGAATTGATTTATTCACAATTCGTACTAACGGAACTAAACCTTGTATTACTATTAAAAATAGCTAACATAAATTTATAATTAATAACTCCTGGGCTATGGTGAATTTTACGTAGCGACATTTGCCTCTTCCATAGATGACTTCCAATAGGACCTGTAGGAAGGCCTACATCCAGAGTCCGACCTTCTTAACACGATCGTTTGTTCACGTGTGATCACTTCAGAGACTTAAAGTTCTGGCGGCAATTTGCCCTGCGGACTATGTGACCTGCACATTGGCACCTTGACTTATCAAACTGCTGGAATAATTCGATTATTTTCTTTTGCCAATGGATCTTCACATTCCTGCATCACAACTGCTTGTAATTCTATAATATAAAAGCATGTAAATATCGATATTATTATTGTTAAAAAAGTGATATTTACTACAATTTTTTTTCCTCTTCGTGGGCGTCCATAATTGAATCCGTCGGTTGATTTGTGCTTCTTACTCATGACTTATGATAAAGATCTTTTAGTGCTGTGATTTATTAAACGTACTGGGGTGATATTATAAATAGTTTTTTTTGCCTTTTCCTGTTTTTACTGAATCTATGCTTCCTTTTTATGTTTTTACAGATTTACAATTCTTTTTGAAGTTATGTCTGTTGACTCTCGAAATTTTAAACTATTATTTAAAATAAACAAAATTATTGTTCGTGAGCATAGCCCAACAATAGAGGACAAAGATTTGCGATCGTAACTCGTGAATTTGACTCCCGGGAGGCCATCTTATATAATACACACTCTTTGCATGTATTTCTCTTGCGTACCATAATACCACACTGCGATCGCCAAACCGCCTGCTAAGCGTGGCATTTACTCTATATCCCCCCATTGATACCTTATGGGCAGTCCTATGTGTATGGGCATCTATGGGCTAAAACTGCGACCATAACGAATATCTGGGAAATAAAAACTAAAAATGAACTATTATTAAGAGTTGTTTACCAAATATTGCAAGCTTGAAATGATCTTAAAATAGAAATTATTGATTCTTGTTCTTTTCAGCCGATAAATCCCTACTGAAAGCCTCCCCCACATATCGCCATGACGACTGGTGTTACACTGCTACAATAATTAATACTATTATTGATTATTAACATGAAATTTAAGGTAATAAAATCTAAATGTTTAACATCTTTGTATTCTTTATAACACAATTAATTATATTTATAATATAATTTGATTAGGTTCATTAATAGAATTTAAATTTTTTGACTAAATGAAATCTTTGTTTATGTAGAATGTTCATCTATTATTACCTTAAAAATTAACTTAAAAATATTTGTGTAGCAGACTAGAATTATTTCACTTCTAAACCTTTTTAGTCCAATATAAACAATCACTTAATGCAATATGTGTTCATCTGAACTTGAAAGTGACACATGTGGGCGTCTGCAGGCTAAAACGATGACGAAGGCTTAGTTTAAAGGCACCGTATCTGGTTTCACTATGGATCTGAAACGATGAAACATAATTCAGCTAAAACTATCACAGTTGGCGCAGTCTACCAGTTTCGGTACAGTGTGTGGTTAAAGCTATAGGCTCTCTTAAACTAACTTATCTAACGACTACTTAACTTAATCATTAAGTTTAGTGATACTTTGACGAATCAAAATGTAACTTAAAGTTAGATTCTCTCGTCGTATTGACCAACTTTGATCTACTTGGGTGGACTGACTTGGATTAGGATAAGACGTACATTTTCCTGTTGGTAATTTAAATTTTTTAATTTTTTATTTATCCAAATAATCTAATTTATCCAAAGTTATAAAAGTAGGCAAGACATTATATTTTGGTAAGAATTTTTTGAGTTTCACGTGAAATTTTACTCCAAGTTAAACTGTTCAACTTAGTTATGTAGGTGATTAATTACAGGTGCAAAAGCTTTAAAATGTGAAATTATAGCTCAAATTTCAATAACGTTTTTACACCTTTTATAATTACCCTGTATAAAGCGGTCACTCTGAAATACACTTTTAATAGTTACATTAATATAGTTTTTTTATTCGAATACAACAGACCCGTAGGTTTTAGCAGTAAATTTGAAGGGACAGATAGTAAATTAAACGACAAAAAGTTAGCTATAAATGTATCTTTTAAAACCTTTTACATCTTATATCCAATCACGTTTTATAACATGAGGATAGAGTGACCACTTAGTTTTTCTCTCGA
Organism: Battus philenor; assembly: GCF_028537555.1. Taxonomy (NCBI): domain Eukaryota; kingdom Metazoa; phylum Arthropoda; class Insecta; order Lepidoptera; family Papilionidae; genus Battus; species Battus philenor. The sequence continues at coordinate 11,509,284 of NW_027181684.1, forward strand.
AACGACCTTTCTTGTACTCAAACCAAAACGACTCGTATGTTGTACAGTAGAGTATAATTGCGATAATTGAACAAAAAACAGGCAATTTCGAAATCTCGGAAGTCATTAAATATCCCCACCGGATATGCCCGGACATGAACGAGGTCAATGCCCTGACAAAGAAGGTATTGAAGGCCCGGGCGTAGGTTGGAAATCGGACGTTAAAAATTCCTCTTCAACATAAAGCAGGAATTGCTACGCCCATTATAAATTTTGATTAAACTCCTTTGTGAAAATCTTTATTCATAACTGTAACTGTAACAAACTGTATTATGACTGTAAAACAGACGCTTTTAAAGCGAATATAGTAGCCAATTGTTCGTTTTTTTTTTCTCCGTTTTTAAAGAATGAAACATTGACAATTGTGCTTGGGATAAAGTAAGCCGCCGTACCAATGGCACGGATTGACGAAGAGTGCCTTCTCCGCTTACTATGAAACTACTTTATTTTCTTTTTACCAATAATATGCGTCATGTCTACTGTCAGTCTACATGTCCATTCTATGATGTTCCCAATTGTTCTCTAAGCATATATGCTTGATGTGTACTAGATGTTTGATTATAGGTAAACATTATAAAAGGTTGAAAACATAACTCAGGCAAAAAAAAACATAGGCTTCCCTCAAAGAAAACTATACGTTGATATACTAGAATTGCCACGCTTGACACTTGGTTTGGCGATCGCAGTATAGTATTATGTTACACAAACGCTGCTGCAATCTTCTGGAAACTTATTTGTGAATTATATAAATTGGTGTCCCAAGAATCGAACCCGTGACCTACAAAAGCCAGTGTTCTCTACCCCTGGGCTACCGCTGCTCTATATGTATGAATAAATTGATCGCTCTAAAATATTTGACATTAATTTTTTTATTGGTATGAAATAAGCCAGTTACTTCTGTCAAAACAAAATCTGCAAGGACAGATACACAATAATTAATTTTAATAAGTAGTAATCCGAATTCTGTATAGTATCTAATAATATTTTTTAATCATGATAACAAAATGGAAAAAAAAATTACTCTAACTTGCCGAATGCCGAAAACCGAAATCATAACGTACAATTGATAGTTATATTTATTTATTTATTAAAGCTATCAATGCCTATGTATTACGTGTTTAAAGAAATTTATTCAAATAAGCGTTCACGAGGGATGTTCACATCGAATATTATTCAAATACCAAGACGACGTCACTCTGCCGAGCAAGCGTTTTCCCTCCATATAAACATGTCTAGACACATTGTTTATTATAATTATGACTCATTCGATACGGATAACGTTTCACGTACCAGATATTATTTTTTGTATTATACATGTTTTTGGTTTTTGTATTGCTTATAGATATTAAAGCTTAAAAATATGAATGTATAGCAAGCACATTTGCTGTCAGTTAATGTATCATAAAATTAATGGTTTCAGAAATTATAAATAAATAAAAATTATATTATATACTGCTGGATGTAATTGGCCTTTCACATTTTTCTTTTCAGCCGTTATATACCCACTGCAAGACCTTTTCTGAAGCCTTTTCAAGTGATTTCCCGCAACCTTAATTATGTCGCCAATCCATCTCATGGAGGAGCTTTTGGAGAACCCACGTTGAGTCTACCGGCTCGTGGCTGCCACTCGAGAACCTTCGGACTCCAATGGTCATCAGAAAGACTAGCGATGTACTCCACCCACAGCCACTTCAGACGAATAATTCTTTAAGTTACTTCAGTGAACTTAGTTCTTCTACAATTAAAATAACATATTTCAGAGTGATATAAATGTAGGTGGATTAGGAAGTAGGTGAAAGTTTTATTTAATGACAGATAAGACTTTATATTTCTTCGTTAGCTTTATAAAAGGAAAATAAACTTATTAAAATTTATTTAAAAGCTTGGAAAACAAAATAAATATCTGTTCAAAAACATTGAATATTTCAATCAACAGTAAATAGCGATGAAATCTATCACTTCCTCTTTGGGTCCGTTCGCTTCCGTTAACGTAAAATCTCCCGGGCACCTGCCGCAAATACAAACGGCGAAAATCAATTTTACTCGATACTCTCCCCCAGTTACTCGTAGTGCGTAGACCCGCTACGCCACGTAGCACGTAAATTCTACGTGCGCGGCAGTCGTGATGACAGGCTGTGTTTACTTAATTTTTATAAATTAAGGTTTTAGTGTAAATATATAACTTTTTATCATTTTAATATACCTTTTTAATACACCTTTACTCCGTGCCTTAAAAACGTAAAATTGTGTAAAGAAAAAGACACGTCTTTCGATTTTATTTACTAATTCATTATTAATACGTGTTGGTCAATTGCAATTTATTTATATATGGTAATCCTTTTCTAGAATTCAAGAATAATAAACAACGTAATGATAATATATAAAAAGCGTTTTCGAAATTTGGATACAATATATTAAATATAATTATTGTTTACTATCTGTCAGTAGACATCTTTAAAGCTTTTTCATATATATCTAATCGCCTTAAACATAATAAAAAATATATTAAGAATAAAACCTAAAATGAGAACAAATAAATAAAAAATTTGTAAGTTTGAGATCTCGTGTCAATTGGCAACATCATGACGTAAGTTAAAGAGACATAAACATAAAATTTAAGAGACATAATTCATCTTCGATTTTTTGTCCTAAAACTTTACATTTAAACATTCGTTGATGTATAACAACTATGTGTATTTAAAAATAATATAATGAAGTCGCCCCTAATTAATTTCAGAAACAAAGTTAATCGGTAATATATAAAATAATGATTTCATTAATCTGAAGTCTTTTTACTTTTAGTCTCGTCGCAGCGCTTATTAGTCGAAACCAAAGTTATTGAGAGGCTCATTAGCAAAACATTTCTGAAGTCCACGTTATAAATGATTTCCACAGATTTCATCGAACTTTTTTTCCAACGAAATATGTTCGATTTTCAAAATTTTATTATATTCTTTTTATTTAATGTTTTTTAACATTTTTTATGCACTTTCAAACATTTTTTTGTATTAAGTAAGCTTTTAGTAAACGTCCATATACTCGTATAAATTAATGCATCTACACAGCGCGGTTCGTATTGAGCCAAATTCAATCTCCGGTGATGTAGACGCAAGGAAATTGTCCATTGCAACTACAAGTTCTAATTCCACGAATGTTCACTGGTTAAGGAAAATACAAAAAATTCTGACGGGATATATTAAAAGTGTAATAAGATAGAAACGTTAAAGCCACGTGATCAACATTTTACCTACTTTTTTATATATATTATTATGGTTTAAATTTATGTTTAAAAAATACCGGTCTGCACCTAGGTGAACGTACAGCTTCCTAATACATTTAGGCAATAAAATCAATCTTGCCTGTCATTAATTCACAATGTGTATCAAAGAAGCGCCATGGTATCATAAAATATTCACTAGTCTCTCGTTTCGCTCGGTTCACGTTTGTCTGCGTAGCACTTCCACGTCAGCGGCGTAGCGCGTCGTAGCGCAGCGCAGACAGTGTAGGTACCAGGGCGGCATAGGCTGCAGGGGTGCGCTGCGGCCGGGCGGCGCATTGCAGGCGGGTGAACGGCCGCGCATCGATCCGCGCCCGCCGCCGCCGCCCGCTTGCGTAAGGCCCCCGCCCCCAAGCCGCTTATGTAACCGGTGACGTGGCCGTCGTGATTCTTCCGGCCTGCAAAAATGCAGTTTGTTGAGGTGTGACTCGCGTGCCTGCAGTGACACTTTACTGACATGCTAACTTCATCTCCTTTCTTAATTAATAATATAGAGCTTGATTTATTAATTTTAATTAAATCGCCGGATCCTGGCAGTACAAGGCCGATCGTCCTGGTTATCTTGTGGAGTCTTACTCCTTGTAGCGATCGTCTGTCGCTGATATGATGACGATGGACCCTGTCAATATTTGTTAATGTAATAATTTCTCATAAGACATCAAAAATATTTGGTTTAGTTATTTCATTCCATTGAAATTAATGGAGATATAGCCAATATGTATTATATACTTGTTAGGTACTTAATTTTATAAAAATTCAAGTACCTTGGTAGGTAGAACCAACAAAATTGAGATTTTTGTGCATTGACATTTAGAGTACTAACACCTTAATTATTCTGTATATATATCAATTACTGGAATAGAATTACTTTTGCCTATAAAATTGCTGGTGCATTTGATATATTGGGCTATTATAAACTATCGATAAACGTGACCTAGTATTTCAAAGCATTTGTGAAGAAATAAACGAATGTCGAAAATCACTTAATATTTTACTAAAAAAAACAAATAAGGATAGAATCTCAGCTTTAAATGTAAAATAATCTAAAATATAGGTTATATATAAATAAATAAATAAAATTGGTTCACTGGTTTTATCATAGGTTTATAAACAATTTTTATGTAGGTACAATACTATCTCTGCTTCCGGTGGCTTCGCAAAGATACGTCAAGAACAAAAAGCGCTTGGTCTGTCTTCTTCTAAGATATGCTTCCTCGTAACCATTTTTCTTTTATTCTTTCGTTCAGTACATTTAATAATATCGAGATTATATTACATATTGATTAGCTGATCTAACATGATCAAAACCTTTTTTTTTGTTTCGGCGTAAATCTTCCGGATGTTAAAGGGATATCTTGCGGAAGGAGAGGCCTATGTGGAATTCCTGCTCTCTCAAACTCTCGAGGTGGTGTTCCTCCGTACCTTTAGAAGTACCACCGTATCTCCTAGGGAACTCGCAATTATCTTTTAATACTCTATCAAAGCATATCCCGGGGAGTCATTGAACTTCCTTCAGCATCCTCGCTTGCCGCAGCTACATGGGATCACTTCGCGTTTCTGCTCCCCCTATCCCAAATATACCAATATTTATCTTACAGCTAATAAATTAGAAGTTTGTATTTGATGTGCCCTAACCATAATCAAACCTATAACTTTGCCATATAAACTACAAATTTTCACACCTAAAAATGTGTTTATTATAAACTGGCGACATCTGTCGTTAAAAATAAAACATAGGCATTTTTGAATTAGTATGACGGCCATTGTGGCCGGACCTTCGGCGCAAATTGTGTACTGCGGTGCGTTCATTATTCACGAGCCGCCGAGGCCTACGCTGCAACGTGTAGCGCTTGTTCCCTGTTTTATTCTCTTTTCATTGAAAACTTTAAAACCCTCACACGCTTCGGTAACTCCATATTGACACACGTAAAACTTTTATTGTCTCTAAACACTACATATAGATATATCACGTATACTTACATAAAATCGAAATTAAAAAAAATACAAATTTAAACTACAATTACCAAGTTTTTGCTACAAATCGAAAAGATGCCATCTATATCAATAGATATTGTTAATCTACTAGCCAATAAGCCAACTACTTAAACTTCAAGATATAATCAAAATTGCCAAATTTAATATCGGCAAGCAGTAAAACGGCGTTTCCGTCGCATTTTTAACTGTTTTAAAAACTATTTTCAATATTTTTATCTAATTAAGTATTGATAAGTAAATTTTTATTTAATTATATACAATTTATCTTAAAAACTTCTAATCGAGTTAAGAATTTCTATAATACTATGCAAATATATAATACAGACAATACATGCATGAGAAAATCTCTTTGCACCAAGAACTTTTAAAATGCGACAGCATTTTCTTCCTTTATTTACTGCGATCTGCCAACTCTTAGATAAATCGAGCGTTAGGTATCACATTGGACCAGGTCTTGGACGGTCCTGTCTATTAAACATTTAAGAGCCCTTATGACTGCAGCAAGTCTTGAGTCACTGCTGGAGATTGCCCATCAGTCTCTGCGCAAGCATTTAGGATGGCCAGGTCTCTGTCCCTGTGTGAGTTTGCCTTTTATGCGATTTCTTTTTTCCGAAAGTATTAAGTAATTCTTCCGCTGAGCTTGAAGTGCTATGGTCTTCACTCTGAGAAAAGGTTTATATTTAATATTGCAAACATTAAAAACATAACTTCTATCTTCTCATTTATTCAAAAAGGACATTCAATTGCTGTTACATAGCTCAAACCTATTAATATACACATTAATTACTAAATATAACAGCATGCGTTGAGGTTATGGTTACACTATTGTAATTATTATATCTACTAGTCGAAAAATGCCGGATGCAAGCCACCTACTGATCTTATCTTTAAGAGTCGGTTATGTCCTGATATGGACATACTTAAATTAAGATGTTGATGAGAAATAGACCACCGGTAGAACTAGTATTAATATGGTTCTGTTCCCTCTATCTAATTAAAGAATGAGGTACGTGTTAACAATGAAATTTTATAATAGACGGGATCAATTTTTTAATAAAATTCCGCAAAACATTATTGGACTACCATTAATCATTCAAAACGCATATTAAAAGTAAACGAACCGAAAAGGGCGTATTGTTTAATAAACAGGTATTTAAATTACATGGATCCTTGACAACGATGTCACTTGATTATTTTGTTTTCATTAAGGCTATATCTGACGAAGTGTATTAACAAAAATCTGTAATGTTAAACTTTTGTTTAAAAGATATGTTGTTATAGAGTTTCCTCCTGCTTTTTCTCCGCAATAATAATACCTTGCGTGGCAGAGAAGAGTTCAAAATAATATAGGTTTTAAAAAAATAGTTGTCGATCGATAAGAGTTCCGTTAAAAGTTCCGGTGTTCAATAAATGAATTTCAACTTTATCTTTAACCAATATAAAAATTGTATTTTGTTATAAAATGTATTTATTAGACAGTTATAGGACACAATGTTAGTTTATGTATGCTACAAAAACTTTGGAACATGAATCAATTTGCATGCGAGAATCATAGGCGTGATATAAACAGAAAAAGACGTGTCCCACATACAAGCAGACAACGGAGCTCTCTGGAGCAGGGGTACGTGCCGCGCTATTGTGAGCTAACACAATCGTCGAGCACCGCGTTCTGTAACTCTTTATACACTCCGGGTATTGTAGTCCTGCCGGTGCATTTTTAATTTCTTTAAAAGCGAGCGAAAACTGAAGTCGCGCGGTCCCTGACTCCTGCTCCCATTAAAGCTCACGCAGCAATGAATCCAAAAGGAGCTAATTTAAAAAAAATATTTATTCACGAAATTATGTGAAACATTCATGTTTTAAAAGTATAAGCCGTAAAAGTGAAGTAAAACTTATTGCGATTCAACACGTACTGAATAATCTTTTAATTAATTTATAGTTCATTAGTAATTGATTTTTTTTTAATGTGCGTTGCAATTTTTTTTAATCCATTACTTTGTCTTTACATAATGCATCACGTAGCTTTATCACAAAGGATGGCAGGCCTTATTAAAGGGAAAAAATAAAATGACCCAATAACTAGAAGTCGCACATAGAACACAGCACACACCTACTTGCATGTAGAGGTATAAAATTAAAACAAAAGAGGAAGCTACGAGCCGTAGCTCCGTAGCGGGGTTACGGCGTAGCCCGGGCGCGGTCGGCGACCCCTGGCCGTGAACGGGGGTGCGCCGGGCGAGCCCCGCGGCCGCGCTCACAAACACAGCGCTGCACGCACACATAGATGCACCGCGCCCCTCTACGCACACAGTCTGATTTGATTTTAAAGAACTTATTTTTCATTTTCGTTCCCTAAAACCCACCCTGTGAAAGAGTACACATAAACTTACTGTTAAAAACTTTCCATAGATATTTTTAAATGAAAATAACTATTTATTACGAGTATAAAAAAATTGCGTTCAAATATGTAATTTGTTACATAATATTGTTACAGTAATAGTAGAATATAAATAAACATTAATATATAGACTTGGCATCATGATTTTATTGGAAAAATAATGAATTTCGTGGTTATTTATTATATTTACCGACTTAATATTAAAAAAAATGATTGTGACTATAAATAAGCACCTTTAAATTTATTTGAATAAAATTGTGTTATTTGTAGATTTAAATCAAAATATTAAATAATGATGATAAGGAATCTATTTAGCAATAACGACTGTTAATAAATTAAATAACTACTATTAAGATATTTCTTTAACTTTGGAAATATACCAGAAAGAACAACATGCAAGAAGTATCGGTTTAAATTTAATAACAGTGAAATTGAATAAATATTTTGACCCTTTTCGGGCTTTTATAAAATTTCTCTAGTATTTCCACTTCATATATATGCACCGAAAAAATTTCCGGGTCGCAACAAAAAAATATACATACTGTATTTCGGTTACTCTGCTCAGTTATACACACAGACGCCTTCAGACACGCACACTACGCCAGTTACCCAGTTTTCTTCAAAGCAACCGCCGCTGTTCGCATTGCCGCCACACCCCCGCCAGCGTCTCTACGCGGCGGCACTCACACATCCGCATAATCCCAGAAAGGCGATGTAAATGTGTGCGTTGCAGACGTGTACAGATAGCTGCACGTCCGTGTGCGCGTACAATATATGTTAATGTCAAACTTCCGCGTTTTATCCGTGTCACTCACACAAGCGCAGCGCTCTGCAGTGTGCCGAGTATTGGAAAACTGTTCGTTTGTGTGCGTTCAGGGTGCATCGACTTCGCTTCCGGTTCCGCTGAGTACAACGGCCCCGGGCTTGATTTATGCTCGTTCGTTTGAAGGCTTGCGTGCCGCTGTCACCTTTGGAACGGATTTGTGTGTTAAATGTTAACATTTTATTGGATTAATTTAACGAAAAGCTTTGTTTCTGTAAAATTACTGAAATCTAAAAATATTTGCTAATTATTACAAATTTTATATTATTTTTGGAAATCACCCAAGAATGGTTATCTTGGCCATCTTTGGGGGAGTCCTGTGCCTTGCAGAGGGTGTTTATCAGCGGCGACGATGATGTATTATTTTACAGATTATTTCTTTAGATTACATAGAATTTTTATAGAGGATATTGGAGATAAACATTCCTATGATTAATCTCTCGCTGAATTTCACGTAATAGATGATTTATAACAGGAAAAAGTGTACAATAGCGATAAAAGTGTAACTATCGAAATATTTGTCAGGCTCTTCGATAGAAGAAACATTTCTAAATGTAGCAGTAGTCTATGCATAAATACATATTTAAATTTACATCAAAACAATTGCATAACTTTTCTAAGGTGTTTAGCAAAGTCTATTGTTATAATATTTATTTCTGTTACACGTTTTTACTTTAAGACGTAACGGACTATGCAATAAATAAATAGTAATTTGTAATACATGCGTTTTATATATAACGAATGTTTCAAATAAAATATTAAAATAAGTTATTTGAAATTTCTTTCTCCCTTTTCCATGCTCTGATAAGATTGAACAAGGTATGATTTAAGTAATTAACGTATATATCTTTATTGTTTTAAAATTTAAATAACAATATCTTTTGACAATAATTGACAATAACTCGAACATATTTTGACTCTTTTTTTAAATACATAATACCCGGCACATATGCGTCGTTATAAATCAAATTGTTTTAAAATTGTATTACATAAGCTACAAAAATGCAAGACTATAGTCACTGTCCTAGATATATAAAATATAGTATGTAATTATTAATAATATTTTTACATATTCAGTTGATATATCCTTCTTCTTTTTGGTCGTGCACTACTGTCTTAGTAAACGTGGTCATGCCCAGATCGGTTCTGGAGACTCCGCTGCTTTTGCTATGTAATGTGCTATGTGTTTGGCGAAGTGAGAGCATTTATTTACTCAGTTTTAAGCGGCAGTTTTGAGGTCTGTCCATTTTGTTGAAAAGGGTCCCCCAATCGCTTGCTTTCCACTTTGCCTTACGCCACCAAACGTTGCATTGAATCTTCATTATGGGGTGACATGTCTAAAAAACATGAGGATTTATATTAGGATAATCGACTATAACACCTCTTGCATGTTGAGTTCTTTGAAGATCGAATCGATCGATCGTTGGTGCGGTGCGTCGTCCACTTTCCGACGATCCAGTTATATCCGTACTTAATTGAACTTGCACAATATTGAGTAACTTTTCCACTCACCAATTACAGGTGTAAAACAGCATTCGTTTATGAATTAAATAAAAGTTCATTATACAACAAACAACAAATGCCTTTCCAACCCACTACACACACCTTCGTGACTTTACTGCGGAGTTAGAACCAGCCAGGTAGAAATGAATCAGCTAATGACATCTGATTAGAAATTGTGTACATGATACGAAAAGACTTTTTCCCCAGTGAATAAAAATGATTCGCCAAAGGTGTTGATAAGTGTTAAACTCCAAAAAAATTAATATAATAATTAAAACGATCTTATTTTTTTTTCAAACTACAGATAAAATAAACGCCCGTCCTGTGATGTCAATGAAAATAAAAAAGACACGATAGAATTAAAATTGCACAAAATATAAGACGTATTTATTGTAAGTCATTTTTGAATGTTAATAAGATAATAAATAAATAAATTTAATTAATACTAATGCGTAATTTGTTATTGATTTTATCTTTTCTCTGAATGTAAATCTGCGTAGAAAAAATTATTGCGCTTATGTAAATATATATCGCCCACTTATATTACACACTCTTCAAATAGACTAAACAGTAAAGTTAAATATTGATTTAAATAATAAATCTCTGTGAAACATGTTTTATTTATACATTTGTTTTACAGGACAATATCTTTTGAAAGGAAAAAATTTAGAGGCAAGTAATAAAAAACTAAAAACTCCTCTTTCATTTTATTCGCTGCATTAAGCAGCAGACAGGTTTAATTCAAATAAAAACGAATATAAAAGCTCGTCATTGCGACAGAAAAAAAGCGTCGGCCACGAAGGCGTTACAATAAGGCTATTACCTCATTATTCGGCCGCTTTCATAAGATGCTGATTCGTAGGCGCCCCCGCCGCGCGCGCGCCACCCTTCCCCCGCCGCATTAGACAGTCCGTAAAGCTCATTAATATCCGCAAAAGCTGCAGTCACCAATTCTCGGACCGCTTTGAAGTCATGACTGGACCGGAGACAGATCTTGTAACTATGGTTCTTAATATACAGGATGATTGTAATATCTAGGAAACGATCTGTTGTATTTATAACTGGACAAGACAATTTATTCTACATCTAATAACTTAAGTTATGGATCCCTTTTTGAATCTTGATCTTTGTTCTTTTATAACATTCCATCCTTACCTAGAGTAATCCTAAAATAACACTCTCTTTAGGTATCATATCATTTGCCATTATTATTATTGCTTTCTGACATTCTTTTCCCGTGGTTCTCCCCAATAAGATATTATTTAAAATTATTATTGAAAAAAAAAAAATAGTATCAACTTACTGAATGCACTCAACCACTATATCTAGTGCATATGCCTATGTATTCAGTCAGTTTGTAGGTTCACACTTGTAAATAATATTTTCTCTTCAACGTAAATATTACCAGCTTTTAAAATACAATTAGATTAGAATTAGACATTGTCAGATATCATTTAAATGATCTTATAGCATTAGCTTCCATCATTATGTATTAAGTGCTGTTATTAAAGATAAAAGATAGATACAATAAATCATGTAAATTATGTGTGTAGATTAGTATGGAAAATTTATCTCTCAGTAAATTAAATTCGTTAAACACAAGCTCTGCCAAAAGACATATTACTCTATTTCAGACTATATTCAACATAGAGATGTTTGGTATTGAATTGTTCTAATTTTAAAGAAAAACCTTTTTTAATACAATCATCAAAAAAATTACAAGATCTAATAAGTTTCTCGCTGATTGTTTTCTCTATAGAAAGCACACTAAGTAATAAAGAACTAACGTAAACTTAATTATAAATTGACAATTATAAATGTGTGTAATGAATTTATGTAATAAATTTTGACTCTGAATTGACGTTGACTTTACTTTACATTGACTTGACTTTGACTTTACTTTGGCTTTACTTTGACATTATTTTGACTTTACTTTGACTTTACTTTGACTTTGCTTTGACTTTACTTTGATTAATTGACTTTAAAAAACTCGCCCAAGTTTGTTGCGGGTTTTTCAGAAAGCAGAACCCTTCATAGGTACGTATTTAAGTTGAAAGATCCCTATATAGGGGAGCTTAATTTGATTATTCAATTTATCAAATTGGGCTTGTCTATCATATTCTCATGTCTATGGCTGATCCAAATCAAATAATGATATGAGTATATATCTAATGTTTGATATTAAGAAGATTCGTAAAGAGTATAAATTACTTGGTAACTTTAACTTGTGGTGCATTTAAAACAAAATAATATATTCAATTAATTTGATTCCTTTATAAGAGGAGAACTCGATGCTTTGATCACAAAGTAAATTTTGTCATAAAGTAAAAGGAGACGTGATTTTTTACCGCACGTTTTGATTTTTAAATACTCAACATGAGATGAAATTATTTAGTCATTACTATTTTCCTTCGAAAAATTCACCAAGCTTAAACATGTTTAAGCTCATTTATAATCTTGCTGTAAAAAATAGTTTAACGTTGTCTGGTAGAGATCGCCTCGAGCGATAGGATCGCCAGTTGTACCTCTGTACAAATTGTTTAATTTTTAGCTTTAGATGTATTTTTACTGTTTTTTGGTCACAAAAAAAAGGTAAAATAAATAGATAGTGTCCATGAGACTTTTATTTAGTGTATATATTACAAAAATTGTGTCGACACAATATAAATAATGTCAATAGCTCCCCTGTTGCCTAAGTCTAGCAATGTACGGACTGCAGGAGAATATTCTAAATAATAATTAATAAATAGTAATCTGAATTATGAACGCTTAACGCTATGTGTGTGTGTGTACATATGTACATATGTATGCATTTATATATATGTATACATATAACATTTATATATGTATATTGATTGCAATAGTTCACGATCTTTTATATAGAATTTTACTTGCACATTTTTCCGTAAGCAAAAAATTATGCGATCTTTGCTATCTCTGCGAGCTTTTCCTTCCCGTTGCCAACTAACTGCCCCAATGCTGTAGTGAACCAGCAGCGACTCTAAGATTTATGTGATGCAGCAAAGTGTATGCGTAATGTGGTAGAATGGGAGGCAATCTAATGTGACATAGAATTGTTTTTGAACAGTTCATTATATTTTCATGTTTCCTTCACTTAAAATAATAAAGACAAATTTTTTGAGTTTTATTTATGTTTTATATGATAAGAGTTAAAGTTAGTCTCTATGTCTATTTTAGAATTGTAAACTATGCATTTGATCATGTGATGATCGTAAGCAAAGTTAGTATATAAGCCTACGAAGGTTTCCAAGTCGTTATGACCAATTTTCGACAGATGGCGATACTGTTATTCCAATGAATTACATGTAAAACCGTGACAATTCATTCTAATTTGAAATGATACGAAAACAACAAAAAATGATTACATTTCATGCTGTAGGTGTGTATCGTGGTGTGGTGGGTGTATATCGAATTCAAACGGAACGCTGTCACAATTTTTTCGAAATAACAAAATCAGAAAAATGTCTCAAAATGAATTGATTATTTGTATAATGTCTTTCCCTAAAATTTATTTTAATTGGTAGATTAGCAACGCACATGGTACAACTAGTATACTGTATAAAAGGGCTGTCTTGTAATAGAACATTATAGATAAGATTTTATATATTAATATTGCGCAGGTAAGAACAAACATTGTATTATAAAGACTCTAATATAACAATAATTATTTATTTACATTCAATAGCGATAGATATAATAATATTATAATCAAACATAAAATATGGTAAAACCTGGGACTATGAGCACCATCGTTACAATTGGATAGGCATAGACTTCACCCTGATATATCTATAGGGATATACCATAATCGCCAAGCCTGGCTGGCGAGTTGGCGATTGCAGTGTGCTATTATGATACAAACAGGATGCTGCTGTCCATCCTCTGGACACTAGTGTGCAGTGATAATCCTATCTAATTAATGCTCAAAGTGTGAATTGTATAAAATCGTATCCCGGGAATTTAACTCACGAATTGCAAATCTCATTCTTATACAGCTGGGGTACCATCGCTCAACGGTTAAACATTAAACGTTACTTCCAATAACATTTTTAGATAAAACAATTATTTCTTTGCATGTGAAAGCTACATATCTTCACCAGTGAATATTAGGTTTAAATCTAAAACTATTTTTACGAACAATAATTCTGACACTTTCGACTCTTGCCTATAACTATACGAAAATAGTCTATTTATTTTTAAAAATGTAACAATTTTTAAAATATCATATGTAATTGAATAGCGGACTTACGAGAATGACAAAAATGCTACGCAGACGTAACCACCATGAGCATGCAAATTACGTATTGAATTAGAGAAATGAACATAAGATAATTGATCGGCAGACTGAAAAATAATCCCATTATAAAACGCTTAAAGCAAAACCTGGACGCGAAATAAGAAAATGAATCAACAATTCCCAATAAATCCATTAGAAGGGGTTTGTTAAAAAAAAAACTAGACAAGGCTCGCCCCCCGGCTTTGCCGTCAAAGCGCTATTAAATATTTAATTTGTCGCTTTTCTACCGCGTCGCCGACACGAGTCTGCAAATTGGTCCGTCTGTCTGCGAATGCGTACCTAATGGTGTTTATTGTGGTATCGGAAAGCGAAGTACATCGGTATTGCATTATTCACTTTGCCGTTAGGGGTTGACGATTTCTTATTTTTATACATTTGTGCAATGTATGAACTTGACATTTGAATATTGGTACACAGACGAGACTGGCGACTTGATAATATACGTTAACAGGTAAGGGCACATTTGAAATAGTAGCTTTAACTCAATTGATTATTTGTAAATTATTTACTATGATTCCAGTTTGTAGGAAATTGGGCTACTTTGGCATTGTTGTGACAAGTGTACACTTAATAATCCTATTTGGATTATTATATGAATAAATAAACGAACAAGACGCGAGCAACCGAAAGCTATCATAACATTAAAAAATGTAGAGAAAAGTGCTTTTGAAATTAATATCCGGATTATTCGTAATTTCATAATCCAAAAACGGCTACTGCGCGGTATAGGCCTCCCCGCAACATACCTATGGAGGTTATACCATAATCGCCATGCTTGCCATGCAGGCTAGCGATCGCAGTATGATATTATGATACTCAGAAGACGGTGCTGCCTATCCTCTGGACAATTGTTTATGATTGTTCCCATTTAGTTTTCTACCACTGGGCCTCCAATGCTCAAGCACATTAGTAACTACCACTTTCTTTTATTTTCTACAAGTCTATAAAGAACCGTAAAAAAATGTTATTTTTCAACATTTTTATGCAAGTATATAAAATTATTGTAGTTTAAAACAGCACCATCTGTTGACACATGGTATAAACGTCTATTGTAATATTTAAACAATCTGTTGTTCAGTTATTAACAGATATTAATTTAAATCTGTACTCTGCGACCCCATTATGCTAGAATTCCGACTCGGAGGCAAACAACAGTCAATGTTTGATTCAACGACCGGGAACCAGACGCCACGGCGACGAAGTTGCAAAATGTACTCAATTATTAATGACATCTTTGATAAAAGATCAACTGCTAATTTAGTTCCGAGACCAAATTGCCTCTTAATTAGTTGTAGTAGTTTTCCACCTGTAATTATAATGCCACGATACTGTGCTGACAATAATACTTCTACATTATTTGAAAATAGAACTTCGAATTTTTAACCTTCATTACTTTTTTATTTTCAAAATGATTAGTACTATATTTTACTTAATACTTAGGAATGTCTATAATAAACATTGAAACAAAATAATTATCAGAAATTTATTATTCTAAAACTGCAGCGTGACGTGTCCATAGAGGGCGCAATATTCGCTGCATAAGCTCCCCGGATGCGCCTCCGAGCGCTCCCCGGACAAGATCAATACCGCTCCACGCTTGCTACCCTGGTACCTACTTTACTGATCACTAAGCTTGAGATGAAAATAATTACAAAATAAAATTAAAAATAGAATATGTAAACAGCATCAATAGAAGTTATATTTGGGCAACAATTTTAAGCAAATAAAAACTTTTTAAAAATAAACTTTTATCTCTTCTAATAATATAAAATATCTGTATGACTTTTAGTAATTATATTGTATTAAATGAGTATTCCACTTATAATTGTAAGAAGAGAATATTTAAATACATAGTTACCGTTTTATTAACTCTTTTGCTATAAAATTATTTAATTTAATAATAATTTTGTATGTTATTGTTTTACTAAAAACAAAGGCAGAATCAATTAAAATTATCAATATAATTATAGTGTTCAATTGTTACGAATTGAATGAATTTAAATGTGAAGATTATGTGTTCCACAGGGCCCTGGCTTGTTGAGGTTACAATTTTAAATATAATTGAGCATTATGAGTTCCTAAGTTTGAAAATATATACATTATTTGTATCTACAGGTAAGTATCTACAGGGTGCTTGATTAAGAATATGAATCTCTCAAATAATTCACTTCTTGAAAAATTTTGTATAGCTCGTTTACTGTCAATTTAATTATGGGAAACTTTATGAAAAAGTTAGTTATGGTTTCAAAAACATCGTTGATTCTGAGTAATCACTTTAAACAAAGTGATTGTAAATAGATGTAAAATGTTAAAAGCTTTTTTCTGTCAAGTGAGCGATACATTCATCCCTTTAAAGCTCTTATACCTATATCCAATTACACTGTATATTAAATATAACAATTTAAACAAACTTATTTCGCTATTTTTAAAGTTTTGTTAAATTTTAGTATTCATAGTATTCAAGTATTTCATTTTTAAAGTATTAATATGAAAAGAGTTAAGAGCTTATTGTAATGTAGTGTAATGCGCAATATAATAATCATTATTATTAATTTGGTAATAGAGATTATTTTGAAACACAAAATTAAGTTACCAAATAAATAGCCTAGCAATTTTTCTAAGTATAACACTATTCACACGCGATATTATTTTACACAGAATTAAACATACTCGTAGCTAAATAAATAGTACCGACAAAAAAGCATCTTTAGCATTTCTAGAGATATTTAATGCAATTATCAATTACATAATACGAATGTTTACTTAGAGGTAATTCAAATAAATACATGATGATATTTAATTACTTCACAAATTTGCAATAAAACTAAAAGCCGACGTAACATTGTATGTCTGTAAAACCGCCACATTTTGTTTGAATAAACAATAAGCAGAATAATTATTAAACCGCATAATGACCTAAATTAATTCAGCGATGATTTAAACAAACAAATTATCAATATTTAAATGGATTTTAATATTACGAAAACCAAAAATTATATTTTTATACATAAATATGCGTTATGAATTCAATAGTTACTTTTATTACAAAATAATTATAAAAATACTATAAGTACATATTATATTTTAAACCTACAGAGGATATAGAAAAAGATTAAATGAAATAGAAAAATATGAATTAAAAATGGCGGTGTTATTGTAAATGGCGATTTCTTACATACAAAACTTTGGATGTACTATCTCGATTAAAAAAAAATAGAGAGATCATCAATTGATTACAGATAACTAAAGAATACAGAGTATTTCTGTATTCTACATCATATTATTTCAGCCCAAAGACGCCCACTTCAAGGAATTAGTCTCCCCTAGAGATAATCTTCAGGGGAAGTACAATAATCCCTACGCTTGGCAGGATTGGCGATCGCAGTGTAATATTATGGTCCACAGAAGACGCTGATTTCCATCCCCTGGAAACTTGCTTATAAGCTGTGGCAATCCTTTATGATTAATGTACAAAATGTAAATTATATAGGATTGTATTTAGGAAATCGAACCCGCGATATACGATTGCAAATTACACTCTACATAACACATTTTTTTTAGAGAACATTAATAATGATTTATTCATATTTTTAAAAATGGGAATAAATAATAATATTATACGCGTTTTTGCGGCATTTTAAAGTATTTATTAAAGGAAAAAATCTAAAGAAAATCAATTCATATATAATATTTAAAAATGGAATGCGCTTTCAAATAATTTATTTGCTGCCATGTAAATGTTTATGTCAACGGAATGAAATATTTTTGGCGCGTATTTGTTACGTCAAAGGTCATTGAACTGATGTATCTAGTAGGCGACTAGAAACGTAGTACGTATCATGGCATACGTGATGTATCCACGCCTTGATTGATCAATAACCATCAGACTAATGAACGCACACACGCAAACGCGTTGCGTACGCATCGCGCGCGCACAGACGCAGCCTGTGAGTGATTTGGATGGCGGGGTTAATGAACTGCATATTTTTTTTATCCGGCCCGCTGTAGATATCATTGCAACCGCTGCATCTGGGTAAAGTGAAATGTCAAATGGCAGCGAATCCTTTGTTCGTCCCAATTAAATGACTAAAGTCATCATTAATGAAAAAAAAGCAAGTTTGAAACATTTTTTTCATTAGTTATATCCGTACCCATGAACTAAAGATGATTCAAATTCATAATTTATCAAGTTTATTTTTGATATGATTCGACTTCGCAATACGAGGTGTACAAATTTTATCAAATAATAATGATCCTAACCTATTGACATTATTTGTATTAAAAAAAACACACATATATAGCAAACACATGTAAAAGTATTTAAGTAAATAAAATTGGTAAAAAACTTTTTGAAGCCAAACCTCTGTTACTTATTAATAGATGAAAATTATCACAACATTCAACCAATAGATATCTGTGTATTAATTAGCTATCGACATATTATGTAGAGAAAGTGTATGCATATATTTTTCTGTGCATAAATGTAAATGAAACTGCTAAAGTTGCATCAGGAAATTCATACATAACACATTTACATATTTATTTTATCCTTGCTTTCGCTACAGTGTTCGTACAGTAAAGAGATATTGGTCTGTCGCAGTCCAATATAAAAAATAATTAAAAAGTTTTGAGCGGTGATCACTTTATTTATTGATTTATTATTTTGATAATAAATAATTAAATTTTATTATTTACAAAAATTTATTCTCTATTTCGTACACTGCAAGATTTTAAAATATACGTGAATTTATTTTAATTATAATATGCCTATGGTACAAGATTTTTTTTAATGATTGAACAAGATTTTAAAGACACAAGTCTGTTTTTAGTTTTAAATGACGTCAAATGTATTACAGCTTATCTCATACATGCTTTAATTTTATGAGAATTTTTTTTAGTAATTTTCGTACTATTTATATTATTGTGGCTCCATAAGAACCTCCCTTAAACGCTTATTTTATTTCATTTATGTACACAAAAAAATGAAAATGAGATGTCTGTTAGTATTATTAAAATAAACGCTTTTTACACAAGCGTATGAATATATATACCGTGCATATACCATTTTTTTTTTAATTTTCATCAGCCTGTCTATTTCTTCCGAATAATCTCTGAGATACCTGTACCAATTTTGACGTGACTTATACTGGCAGGTAGCTGATGTAATAAGGAGTAACTTAGGCTACTTGTATTTTAGAATAGTTCTTATTATTTAATAATAGAATAAGACCCGCAAAAAGAGTGCAAGCCACGTAAAGCGGACTGGGAACAGCTAGTATAAATATATAAAATATTTCCTGCTTCATATATTTCTCTCTTTATATTTATCCTGCAATTTAACTGAATTTAAACTGACTAAAAATACAGTTGTTAAATACCAAATACAGTTGTAATAAACATTTAATATTTACAATAATTTAAATTCTGTTATTTTCTCATTTATCCCATTATATTTCGGTGGTTAAATTTTAATTTTAGATATTATAAAAATCGATGTTACGTCTAAAGATATTAAAACTCAGCTGAACGTTAATTGTTCTCATTTGTAAAGTAAAGCGTTTAACAAGTGCTCGTAAGTGGCGGACGAGGGCAAGGCCCCGTGGCCCCGACCTCAATCCAACCCCTGGCTACCCCTGGCTACCCCGCTCTACCCGGGCACCATGAGACGTGTGTAATGCAATTAGACACCATACGAGTAGCGCGTGCTTTGAACGCCTAATTGGTGCAATGTATACCCAGCTTCCACATCGACGACAATGAAATGCAACAGAAAAGACTACTAAAGCCGTAACATACATTCACAGCGATAATATTATGATATGTCTGGTACCCACAAGGTCGACAGACTAACTTA
The DNA here is from genome assembly GCF_028537555.1 of Battus philenor. Taxonomy (NCBI): domain Eukaryota; kingdom Metazoa; phylum Arthropoda; class Insecta; order Lepidoptera; family Papilionidae; genus Battus; species Battus philenor. The sequence goes on from NW_027181684.1 coordinate 11,529,491, forward strand.
TTAAGTTAAGTTACTTATTAAGTAAGACATGGATGCAAAACTTTTCCATCCAGCCTGTTGGGAATCTGTGGGAAAGATATCCAACAGTGGACATCCTATGGTTAAAATGATGATGATGATATCTGGTACCCTGACTTAATAATTACCACCATTTGACTCTAGACCGAACATACATGATCACATTTTATACATAACTAGCTATGTCTGCGACTTCGACCGCGTGGAATTTAACCAAAAAATTATAATTTATTTTTGTTTACAAATTTTTCTAAAGATAAACTTAATTTTAGTTACTCCTTATTACATCAGATACCGATAGAAATTAGCCGGAACAAACAGATAGAAAAAATTACAAAATTACAAGGACATCCATGGATGAGATGAAATGGTGTTGATTTAACTTTTTTAACATTAATGCAACGTATGAATCTCAAAATATGATTACACAAGGGTTTTTTTTAATTTAATATTTATTAGAAGATAAAAAACCTTACATGATTTAGTTTCAGGAAAGAAATAGTGAAAGTATGCTGTTCAAGGTTCCGTAGGTTTATATGGAATTCCAGCACACTAAAATCATTAGCAATTCTCAAACAATCCTGACTATAAGAATATATTCTTTGATAAGTTTTAAATAATAATAAAGTTTAGGAATTAATTGCTCCACTACTATTTTGTTATTAGGAATATTATAAAAGAGGTCCACAAAAAACCACTCTAAGTAGGTTGTGAGTTCCTAAATCATAGTGCGTTCGAAATTCTCATTTGATTTCAGTTTCTATCAAATTTTTCTGGTATTCCTTTTATGACATTGTTATAACAATAAATTAATAAAAGTGTAGTAAATACAGGAGATGCGATTAGGAGTGCGATCTTAATTTACCTCCGTAAGTCTCGGATTCGAGTCTCAGGAGACGACACACTTTGTTACATTTAATAGGTATGGGATACCCTTCAATTCACACTGGACCCTCATGGTGGATGCGGCTAAAACCGACTCACTGAGAATATGTTCGTGTCCAACTCGAGTCCGGAAGAACATAATATGGTAACTTAATCCATAAAAATCTACTGTACTTAATTGCATTAATATATGTCTGTATGTCATTTTATATTATTTCACCAAATTTATTACAAAAATTAAATTAAAAAGACAACGTATGAGATTGTAAATATTTGAGGCAGATGTAAATGAAAATGTAATTTAAATAAAATAAATATACGTATGCAAAACAAAGTTCAAAGCGTGCACATACGATGTATAGGTGGCGTGACAATCGTTACGCAGTGAGCCCGTAACAAAAGTATTATGCAAGCACTGCCGCTTGATTAGATCACAGCGCCTCGCGCCTATGGGGCCCTGGTAGCGAGGGTGCCGACCAAGGGGGCGTATGACCTACTTTCGGCGAGGGTGCTCCTTCAGGGCCTGCACCATCGATCCATGGGGCCCGCCTGCTCACGCTATGAAATAATAAAGCCCATGATTTATTTCCAACATATTTTATTAGAATATTCCGTAATAGTGACAATTTTTTAATAAAATCATACCTAATGAAAATTAGGTATGATTTTATACACTAAAAAGTGTGAAAAGGACCAATATTTAGCCACTTCCGCTTCTTTGAAAATTTCATTGCACGACTACCACTGCATATGCGGAAGTGGCTAAATATTGGTCCTTTTCTTACTTAGGATGGACTTCCGCGAAGTAACGCCTGATTCCATTAAATACTAAAAAGTGTGTTAAAATAGTTCTCGTTTAAAAACATAATTAATTAAATATCATTGAAATGACAGTATCGAAAAGTAATTGCATACAATTTTTGAAAATGTGGAAACAGTTGGAATAAAATGTATATTTTACAGAGTATTGTGCGATATATGCAATAAAAGATTTAAACTAATGGTTAGGTTTTAGGTTGTTGTTAACTATGTAACATAACCATTGTCGGAGTACAAATCTTTTCCAGAGAGAGAATAATCTACAATCTCCCATGATATGAGTGCGGACTTGTGAATGTCATATGCCTATCGTATGTGTAAATAATTGTATAGTTTTTTTAAGGAGAACGAAGTAAGACACTCGATTTTAAAATTCCTCTAGACATCATATCAGAGTCCCTAACAAATTCATTTAATATTTCTGTAATGTTCACGCTGATAGGAACGGTAAAATCAACACCCTTACATCCTAAATAGTATTGCTGTAGTTTCTTTGCTGTATTTCCGTCACTTGTTACAACGCTTTCCGAAGTCTTAGTAATGTTAGCCAGACCGTAATTGGTAACATAAACCATGGTTCCACGTTCTCAGAGATCTTTAAATCTGAAAGCTTTTAAACTAAACGCTTAATTAATGACGGCCCTCGTCGAGTTTCCGCCACGGGGGGCCTTCACTCCAGGGCACTCTGCAGAGCACCCGTCTTAGCTATCTAAGATCTCGGCCCCAAACAGAGATCCAATGAGAACCATCGAGCAGAAGGACGTGAATGTGGTTTAAGTCAAATGCCTTTCGCGCTCTTGTTCATCAGTCCCGAGGCATCTGTTACATAAATACCATTAAAACAACAACGTAGTACAGATAAAAAAAAACATTGTAATAATAATATGTGCAGAAATGCTAGTGATTGCTTTAGATATGTTAGCGGTGTAATAGTGGGAGAGGAGTTTGACAGATAGAGATAGATAGGTAGCATTGAGACTAGTTTTCCCTCCAACTAGGTAGGTAGTAAAATTAATGACAACAGTAAAACCTACCTAGCCTTAGAAGAATTTATAAACAATAATACAACAAAAATAATTTAAATTAGAAAAATAAATTAATAATAAGTTGACGATCAATAAGAATTCTGTTAAAAGTTTCAATATTGAATAAATTGAACTTTATACACAACAACAGAAAAATTTCGACATCAATAACGATTTATGCGACCCTAGATTCAAAATTCATCGCCATTTAAGTAGTAATGGTTCCTTTCATATTTTTTTTAACATGTAACAATTAAAATTGTATTTAATAACAGATGTAACAAAAAAACTATCGAAGGAAGCACGTGTGCCCGACAGATGTTCAGTGACCTTCCAATCACGTGGCAAACGCTGAAGGCGGCAACACAGGTATAATCCTAGCCAACGCCTCAAGGATCTCACCAACGACACTCTAGTGACCAAAATTTTTAACGCCGAAAACAGGATATAGGTCTATACAAACTCGAATAAACAGACGAGTAAGTTTCGTTAAAAATTCAATGAATCTTGGACACCTTTTTCTTCTACAATTAAATCGATAATAAGATACTGCAAGAAAAACATATATGATAATTTTTTAACCATTTACGAAATTATTGGAAATAAAGCTCACTCCTTCAAAGCTTTTGCGCCTAATTCCCAATCAACCTTCATAAAGTGATTACTGTGAAATATGTATTTTGTATATGGAAATGCGACGGCCTTATAACTTCTATAAATATTTAGTAATTTGAATTTTAAAAACGTTTATTCTTACTATACTATCATTACATATTTTTTTAAACTTGTAAACATTATTTTTTGGTATTACATACTTTCATTGAAAGTATTTAAGCTACACATTGACCTTTTCAAAGTTTTTACACCTTTAACCGATCAACCTATGTTACATAATGTTAAAGCGTTGGATTAGGATGGAAAGCACTTTTGTGTCTACAAAATCCGCGATAAAATTGCAAGTAAGACGCATGACTATAATTTTTCTTGCAAGTAACACGACAAACTACACCTACAAGACGCACATCTTTTAACAATTGTATATTTTGCTGTGCTTTTACCTCAGAAGTTAATGAGCATTTGCGCACATGCTTTACTTTTTATTAATTATGTATTTATAAGTTTTTTGCAAGTTCAATATTCATACTGTTATCGATTCAGAATTATCATCATTTTAGCCTTATGTCCCATGAAGGTTTATCAACTTTTTGAAGACGAACTTTGGGCATTGTTTTTTATTTGAGCTGATTTTTTTTTAAGTACAATTTTCAATGTTACTAAAATTATTATTTATTTATTATCACTTTTTTGCACACAATAGACAATGAATAGAGGAAAAAAGTAACAATTCATATGGTACAAGAGAAAAATGGTGACCACACTGTTCGGATTGGTCATAAGATTAAAGAGCCCAAAACAAAATCAGTCGGTTTTTTTTAATAGTTTTGGACAAATATTTGTTTAATAAAGTTTGTAAATCGATTCAAAATAATTCAAAGGAGATTCAAAACACAGAAGTTTATTATAACAGTAAAATTTACTAATTGATTGGATCCTAGAACTTCCACTATAAAAGGCTTTTATTTATTTCTTATGCCAAGCTTATATACATCGCTATTTTTTATTATATTCATTACTATTCTTATAGACACAATCAAAATCATCAATCATATCAATATCTTAATAGCATATTAATATGACAATTATAGAGTAGTTATTTTTAGATTAATAATTTATTTATATTATTATCCACATAGGATTATTTAGTGTACATTTATGTACGTCAGGAGGAGAATTACGAAATTATTACACATATTATAAGTTGCATTCTTTATGTCACATGTAATTTAAATATACGTTGATCAAAGTATAGATAATTTAGGACAACAATCGTAGTAATTGCGTGTCAATTTATGGTAAAGTAAAAATAAAAAAAAGATTAAGACGATCCCGAACAACGCATTAGATCTAGTAAACGTCAAGTTGAACAAAAGCCCGATGCAAGCGTCAGCTGCCCGGCCATCTTGCGCCGTAAAAAATAGGCCAATAACATCGATGGCGAAAAAAAGGTCGAAGAAAAGTAAAGATGGCGGCAGGTGCGCTGTCAGCTGCGCGCGCACCTTTGTGTTAATTGAACGCCCGCGCACGGCTCTTTATTTCGTTCGCCGCGTCTCGGCCGTTTGTAAATTATTTCACTACGAACGATCCGTAACCGCCGACACATGATAAATATTTGTTACAACGGTTACAACTAAATAAAAAAATGTCATAGATCGATTACTATACTTGTTTGTGTTTGGTCTACTGCAAGGTATAGGCCTCTCCCAAAGGTAGCTGCGATGACCGGCTTTGCACTGCCCGCATACAGCGACTTGTGGCGACTTTGACTATGTTGTAGGTCCACAACACTGGCAAATTATTGCCAGTTGTCATTGACAGGATCACCGACCTTGATTTAACGAGGCGCTGAAATTTATTAGGACCTTGACTTAATCCATTACGTCAGGTATTCCATTGGAAATTGGTTTTGAAATGTAAAACAACAACTTTCTTTGTTCAATGTGTAAGCAAAGACTGGATACTCGGAAGATATGGAGACTACTCTTATAAGTTACTAATAGATAAATTAACATTATTAGAAGATCCGCGACCTCTGCGACCAATAAAGCTACAACAGTTTTAACATATACCAGTGATCAGAAAGAGAAAAAAACAATAATTATTTTGGGTACTCTCCACTTGTACAAACCCTTAGTTTATAGTTTAACATGCCCCGTCACATTCTGGATTTTTCTTACACAAATGACTTTTCTCTAATAAGAGTACACTTTATCTTTAGGTAAATATGGATGTCAATATGCGAACATTGTTCAACAGTAACTATTTATTACAATTAACATATGCTATCTCATATAGTTTTTCAAGAATTAAGATGTTATAACTTTCAAAACAGTTCATGGCATGCAATGTTCTTAACTGTCGATCAATCTACTTATTTTGGTATATAGAATACATAAATCCAAGGACTACGAGTACCACCTTTATCAATGAATATAGATTTATAACAATTTTGGCATAATAATAACAAAAATAGCGTAAATCCAATAAAACAATTATGAAGACGTATTACACACGTTACTCAAGTTTTTGAAATGTCGAGTTGGAACACGGGTATTGCAGAAGATACGCAGATTCATTCGGATTGATGGACATTGCTAATATTTTTTTAAACAGTGTTAGTAAGCAATGCTTTGATTATACCTGTCACAAAGTATGTTCAGGAAGACCAATCCAAGACATAGGCTCATATAATAAGTACTTCAGTCTTTATATTTATATTCGTATATCCTATAATATTAACCCAAGTTGATAAAAAGATTCTGTCCAATAATATCCTATTCACTAATTTGTTACAGGCACCCTAGTCTTGTTTGGGGAAAAACATTATCACAGGAAAATACACAGAAATACGTTAAGAAATATTATTTTCTTTCTTCACGATTGAGTACGTGCATTTTTATTAGAGTGATCGTGATAATGCCCCGGTAGATTCTTGTGCCCTCGCTGTTCTTGTTATGCGTTGCCGTGTACTTGGGAGAGAGTTTTAATAAGAGCTATCCATCTTGCAGGAGAGCGTCCGAGAGACTGCTTGTCTTCCACTTTGCCTAGCACTACCAAAAGTTCCATTAAGTTCTCATTACGTGTGATATGTCCAAAGATGTTGAGGTTTCGCATTTTCATAGTCGATGATAATCTCTCTTTTATGAAACGTTGGTTCGATGCGCCGTCCACGGGATTATGAGCATCCATCACTAGCACCACATTTCCTGGGCGTCAATTTTCCGACGATCTTGAATCCTCAGCGTCCAGGTTTCGGCACCATATATAAATATTTGAAAAACTAGGCTTCTCATGAGTCGATCAGGACTTGACACAACGTCTTCGAATCTCATCATCGCAGGTCCCAGCGTAGGTGATAGTTGATCCCTGTGTTAAATAAATCTTTTGCAAGAAGCTTGAAGAACTAACAACTATGTTAATAACAACTAATGTTTTTAACTTACTGTAGTAGCTTTTATTTAATCATTTTAATATGTAGATCAGCAACAAAAGCTCTATATAATAGTGGTAATTAAAATAACTAATATTTATTCAAATAATTACCATTTATTCAAATAGTCACCCCATCCATCGCTACTCTCTTTCTAATCGGAAGTATAATTGTCTGAATTGGAGATATGTATCACTCCAGCACTATACTTGCCATATGTAGGACATACTTGATAATTATCGTTTTACCTTGCAACTTCGCATATCTGCGTCTTTTGAATTCGTAGTCGTTTCTATTTAATTTTCATTAAAAAGATCAGTAATTACTTTTTAACTCACTTCAATAATGTTTGTAATTATAATAATAAATAAACTATTAAGTATATAATTTTATGTTGTATAATTATAATAGTTGAAGTCCGCATATTTAAGTGCTTAATTTTGTATAATATAAAACCAAAACTACTCATAAAGGTTAGAGAAAACATGAAATGAAACTGTTTTAAACATTAATAATGCAACAGATGTGTGACACGCGTTAATCGGCTAAAAAATATAAATTTTTTTCTATACAGAGTTGTGTAGAAGTTAAGTATAAGTCACATTAAAAACTTATAAATTGTCTTTAAATTATTGCAGCACTTACAAAGATTGAAATGTGTGATAATTTTAAACTTAGCGTAAACATTTGTACCTACTTCAGGTTGCATCGGTGTGATTAAAGTTTATCGACTTTCAATAAATGCGATGTTATGACCATAAGCTTTTTGTTTTGGGGGACAGTCTCGAATAAGCAAATTTATCAGTGATTTTATTTTGTCCTTAAAACCCTATTTTTTCTGACATCGGACCACTGCTGTGTACATAATTAGTCTTTAAGAATACAGGTCCTAGGTCTTCTTCCGAAAATCACTATCAGACCAGTTTGGATCGGCTTGCACTTATCGTCTTTCGAAGTTCTTAACAAAGTCAAAAAAGACGTAACACATTTCGCATATTTTTATACTATTAACATTTAACATTGTTAAATATTAAACAATAAAATTTGCACAAATCAAATATAACGACTAAATTCCTTAAAAATATTTTAGACCTTCCCTTTCCTAGTCTTAAATCTGAAATTAAAAGGGTACTATTAAATTAATGTTATAATAGAATTTGAGAGTCTAATAGTGTGGGACTTGGTTTGTTGAGTTATTCACATGGTTGATATTATACATTGTTAAATTTCACTTAAAAACTCTGTCTAATTTTTCTCAGAAAAACTTCATTCCGAGCCGGTGGTAGTTTGCTATTTATAATGTTAAAATAATTGATGGTTCAGAAGTGTTCATAAATGACCATTTTTATAAAAAAAATTTTTAGAATAAATTTATACGCACAGCGTGGTCACAGGACAGTGCAGGTGTCGCACTGACCCACCCGACGCCGGCGGAGTCCGCGCGCACCGCACGTGCGTGTGCATCTGCCGATTCAATCACCTTACCTGCTGAACCTCCGCGCCTGCTCTACAGACGTTATTCTCCATATCGAATGACCTTATTTTCCGTTCCATAACCCGCACCTTCTATAGAACAATATTATCATTGTTAATGCAACTTGAATTTGTATTTATTTTTGGAATAGTCCCTTGAAAAGCATTGACGAAATCGATAACTAGCTCTTTCTAAACCATCCTATATTCTTCTTTCCACAGAACATTAGTATTAGTCCAGTTTGGCAGACCAACGAGTAGGTGATCGTCTACGTGGTCTCTGACCAGCTATTTTACTTACAATCAGTATAAAGTCAAAGTTATCTGGTTGTCAACGAGCGATATGACAAATTAAAATAATATATGGTTGTCTTTAAAATAAATCAGGACTTGTTGGTAATATATTGTGCCCTGGTCCTAATCTTGAGATGGTTGAGGATGAAATTGTGGGAATCTGCTGTTTATGGTATGAGTAACATTTTTAAACCAGACAACTTTGTATAATTGCAAACGGAACAGCCTGCACTCGGTTTTTAAAAATAGAAGGAGGCGTGCGTACAATGTGAATACGGTTTTCTAATTTAATCGGTTATAGGGCGTGGCTTAGCTGCGACATCGATGCGTCGCTATTTTTTTACGCGAATAAGACTATCGTATTTTTCGAGCAGTAAAAGCATCAAATGCAAAAATTTTCACTAAATAATCTTTTTATCACTAAAATAAATTTTATGCTATCTGAAAAGTAATTATATTAATATTAACGTAAATGCCATTGTTTCATGAAATTCCTTTTGTTTAATAGAGTAGTATTAGAATAAACTTCTTCTCTTCAGCCGATAGCCGCCCACTTTATCAGCTTGTGGTCACTACTCTTTCGGCCATAATGGCCATCGGTAGAACGAGCCATGCGCCCCGCCCACTCACTTCTAACGAGCAACTCTTAGAGCTACGTCGGTGACCTAAGTTTTTCTGTGGATCTCTGTGTATAATTGCTCATTCATTCATTCATGTCAGCCGATACACGCCCACTACAATGTACAGGCCTCCCTCAAAAATCATCATGATGATCGGTTTCGCGCTGCCAGCTTCCAGCGTTTCCCCGCGACTTTAAATATGTTGTCGGTCCACGTAGTGTCGGGTCTAACCATGCCTCGTCTACCAGCTTGCGATTGCTACTCGAGAACTTTTCGGCCATAATGTACAATTTTATATTATTTAATCCTTTTATGGTTCATGTCACGTTTATTAAAGTTTTATTTTTCAACAGACTGGTTATAAAGTGAGCCATAATGAAGCTCACTTTTGGTTTTTAAATAACTTCTTGCAATTAAAGCTCTGAGAGCGCAACGCGTACAACTCCATGACTTGATTCCAGCTAGACTGGACCATTTTTACACACCTACTGAGATATTCGTAAGAAAGATCATATAGACGAAGAGCGACATTGAGTGACCATTATGAAGGCAGGATTTGTCGCCTTGTGATTTTTTACGGGAACGTCTTAAGAGCAGAATCTTCTGCAATTCTCCTAGAATAAATAATGAATCAAACTAAAACATTCGAAAAGTGGTGGCGGTTCCAATTGCTTAAATTGCAGGTGTTTTTTTTTTAAACCATCAGAGTTGTTTGGAATAATGTTCCCAATAATCTGACACCTTAACGACTTAATTGTCAAAAAATAAATTATATTACTTTGTTTGACAATCTCTCTCAGTCTCAGTTTCAAGTCTCAGTTTGTCGCACATCTTTATTTAACTTCGGTTTGCATCTCACTCTTTTGGTTCAGTTTTTGTATGCGATTATATTTTATTATTCATATTGCACAACTGTGGGAGGATGAATCCACGATTAACAATCTTGAAACATTTCATAGCATATATAACAGGTATGAAGTCGTCAGTAACCGCGGCAAGAATGTGACACGCGTGTCTATTTACGAAGCGAGTCAATCACCCGAGTGGGGTCACGCTGCAAGGTGGAAACAACATTTTTACCGGCGCGCGACCATCTGCGCGCATTTCTTCGCTGACAATTAAAGTCGAACCTTTATAACAAGTCGTTTTCACTTCTTGTTTTATACATTTTAAAGTTTCACTTCTTTTTATCATTTCAACTGCTTAACTAACGATCGTATTCTATATCTTGATCAAAACTAAACAAATACAAAATCGAATGTAATCGAAAAGTGTATTGCTAATCACTTAACTCAAGGAAGGCTCCATTAATATGGCTAATTTATTTTTAATATTCCTTAAAGCTTAGAGAGTTCAGTATAATGAACAAAATTACAAGGATAATGTAAGAAACAATACGTTTTTTTTCTGATAATAACTGCAACAAAAATAAAAAATATCTCCAAAATTTTTCTTCTTTACCTCTTTTTTTATTGCACCGTTTCTGGCGCTTCTTGGTCAAACCCTGTCATAGATAGACGAGGTCTTACTTAATAATCTTTTCTCATTTTTTTTTAAATTCCATACTCATTTTTCGTTCCTGTAAATGTCTTTCGTTCTTTTCTCTAGTTTCCTTAGTTCATTTTCGTCCTTTCGTTCCTTTCTATACTTTCCTTTCTTAAGTCGCTTCACTTCCTTCGTCTTCCCTCTAGTTCTAAAATTTTTCGTTTATTATTTCTTTCCTTAGTTTTTACTTTTCATATATTTGCTTAACATTTTATTTATTCTTAATTCTTATTTAGTAAAATATTCGGCAGATGTTATCTCTATGATATAAATGATAAACTGGACTACGGGAAGCTGATTGGGTAATATTCTGCAAGACTACTTCACACCCCACAAACGCTCTTGCTGCTGCTTGCTGTACCATCCCGTTCCGCAACTAATTCACGATTGATAAGAATGCCTCGAAGATACTAGAAATATTTACAGGTATTAATATGTACTTCATGTGTCAAAAATGCTTTTTACACCTATTTCTCTTTCTTTCTGTATAAAATGATCAGTGTTAAATATGTTACATTTATTTATTTACTTTTTGGATTGCGACCGGCCGATAACTTCTGTCGGTAGTCTGCAGATATACAATAATTCGAATTTTGAAAATGCTTTTTCTTGCTATATTAGTTAGGATATTTACCGTTTCTGAAACCATAGAATCTTGAATAAGATATACCATATATTAATATATGAACTGACGGTAAATTAACTAAATGTTATCCACTGTAAAACTATATTGCATACCTTGTATACATAAATTTGTAGGAGATTACGTCACCGTCAGCGGCGCATCAAATAGGGGAATCCCCAGAAATATAATTCTTTATATATTTCGAGCGACAGAAAGCGCTCTGCAATACTTCTCTTCTTGGATTGGCTGACGATTATTATTGGTTTAACATAGTTTTCCGTTGTAAGTCGGTATAAATATGGGTTAAACTTGATGAATATACTTCCTTCCTTAGATTGCCGAGTGATCCACACTGCCCTCCAAGTTTTACTCCCCACTGAGTACACAAGCAACAATACTCACTCGACTAAGAAAGCCTCGTCTACTGCCTCATCTTCCATCCGAATGTCTAACGTAGGTTCGGAAACCCAAATGCTTTAGATTTTAGTATAGTTCACGAATCATTCCACTCCGTGAACTGATATCCAACGAACCTGTAAAAGCCTTAGGGCTAACAGCAAAAACATCACAGAAACAATACAATACAATGAATAAACACTCTGCTAACTCGAACTCTGTGTTTTTTTTACCTCCAAGGCCTACCGGCTCTATAAAAAAACTTACAAATATATATATATATATATATATAAATATATGTTCGTAGCAGAAACTTAAGGATGAAAAGATTTTAAACGAAGAACCATACGTATAAAATTAAATACACCGTTCATTGTAAGTTTCAATATATCTTTTACATCATACAATCTTTTACAAATATCCGCATCACTTTCTGCAAGGTTTACCATTCCACAAACACTGCTCACACGTCAATATTATTGTTAAATTAAAATTGCCATGAAAAGGGCCATGCTAGGAATTTATCTACGAGATTGAATCAGAGATTAACGAGGTCCGTAGAATAAGCTACCGACATAGCTCTGCAGATTTACAAGACGAAGGTTGCAGTGGGCTATTATAAAAGAGAACGATGGACCCGCAAGCGCAGCGTTGGACGTCCAACCCAAAAGTGGACAGTTGATCTTGTTATCGAAGATCCTGTACGAAGAGTCCAACTGGTTCTATCGGAAATCTGTGAGACGTTTACAGCTGATATGATATGCAATATTAATGAAACAACAAAATATCATGATTACATATATTGAATACTTTACATTTTTCCAACATTACACTTCACTCATTCTTTTACCTTCTCCTCGCACTCAATCGCGTCTAATGCAATACTAGCTTTTAGAAATGTCACTTTTAATTTAACACGAAAACCAAACGACAAGTATCATTAATCAGCATATTTGTTTATGTAAAGCCTACTAAATATCTTTAAATTATATAAATATTTAGCTGTGAAAAAACAATTCAATTATAATACACGGCATTTGATTTGGCACAGCAGAGAAAGAGTTCGATTTTATAGAGTATTGTGCTTCATCTCATTTATAAGATTTATTACCAATGTGCCATATTAAACGCCAAGTACTATAATGAGACAATAAAGCAAAGCAAGTGTAATAAGTGGATAACATAATAAATCGAACTGAAATGAAAACAATTATCTGTCCCACAAAATTTTACTAACATATAGATATGTTGCATTGCATTCATTTCCTGTTCAACGTTTCACGAAATAGGTACCTAAATTAAATGTACCACTTATGCCCTTTTTTATCTGTGACTACAGGTAATAAAATTTTTCGAAGTAAATAGGCTTTTACCAACAGATGCAGAACACACTTGCGTGCACCAAAGACAGCTATGCAGCATAGGCAAAACACTGAATAAATAATTTATTCGTGAAACTGTATATTTTAAATCATTTACAATTTTTTTATCTGTATCTTTTCTTTTTGTTTCACTTTATACCACCAAAATAAATTAATTCTAATTAAACAGTATCCTACAAAATAATTTATTCAAATTTCTGTAAAATAAACATGATATACCGCACTAATGAAAGATTGTAATGGATCCAAATAGATATTAAAGAGCCTTCAATATGTTACGTCATTTACTGTAAGGGGACTACACTTCATTTGCCTGATAGAGTTAATTTCTCACTCTTTCAATCACGTTTTTGTAAAATGAAAGGGACAAATAATTGTATCAAAACCTAAAGATGCTCTTACATGTGGTCATTTCAAAAGATTTTATAAGAATCAGTACTGTGCAAACAACTTTTTGACACCTTGTAAACGCATCCTTATGTTTGTATAATAAATGAGATGAGTGGGGCATTTAACTCAGGCCAGTTAATACAGTATAAGTGTGACATAACCCAAAACAATTTTTCTAATAACGTAACAATTGCATCCAACTGTATTTATCACTTATTCTATATATTGCTTTGTTAAAATATGTAATCAAACTATATTTAATCTCTATATATAAACAAACTATTCCAACAATCGATATCATTTATAAAAATACAATTCAAATTTCAACTCTAATTATCCTTAGCACAATAAATTCAGTCTTAGACGCAAAATTTGAAATGCATGTTTATTGATACACCTAGAAGTATGCTTGATTTGGAACTAGTGGAATAGTATAAACCACTTAGAATCAAGTGAAATGAAATCTATGCAAGCAATTGGACAAACAGCAATTTGGACTTCAAGTGTAACCAGAGGGCTGTTCATAGAATACGTCACCTGAAATTTCACTATTAAAACCTCCTTTTCTCTTCTTGTAACACCATGTCTCCTAGAAATATTAAGTGACAAAATTTAACGAAATAAAAAAGATACATTGTTCACATGTCCAAGGGTAACTTTAATATTGTGAGATATATCTAATAGGCATATAGGTATCTTGAAGGTGACCACCTTCAGGTTTTCTTGGAGGCCTAAGTCTTGTCATACTAAACTATTCACCTACCCCTCACTCAGAGTGAACATATTTTAAGAACAGCCCCGCTAACTACAAATTATAAATAAATAAACATATATATACAAAGACAGTGTATATATGCATACATATAATTGTAAATTATGATGACCACTTCTCAGGATCACTGTGTATATTACTTAAAAAAAAACTGCCTCTTCCTCAGATATGGATAGAGTGCATCAATATCAAAAAAAAGAAAAATAGTTTGTCGGTCTTAAATTGAAATACCTTTATCTCGACTTTATGATTTATTGCAATGTCCTAATAAGAAACAGCTAACAATTTATTTTATATAATCATATCTAACGTAAAATATAACCATCATGAACAATGGGTATAATTGTCTTGACCTTTTTTCATACACAGCTAAAGAATATATCCATTCTTTCGTCATCATTTACCGCCCAATTAACAAGTTCATAAGAAAATTTGCGTCTAAGGCATGAAATCCCGCATCAATAAGTATGCAGAAAAAAAATGTATTATTCGAACAGAATGTAAAGTGTAACACTTGCTACATATGATCACAGGAACTATTTTTATTTACAATTGTCCGTCATATATACAAGTACATATTAATTTTTTTCAAGTACATTTATAGAAAGAGATATGTATATCTCTATATCAAAGCAGAGTAAAACATACATTTTTAAACGTACTTTACTCACTATGAAGAAAGAGATAAAAGAGGTTTAATCAAATAATACATTAAGGATTTTTGTTTAAGTTCAGTTTTAATTTACGAAATATAAAACATTTGGCTAAATAACTAGGCGTCGCAAACTTTGTGATGTAATCCAACAAGCGGTTTACCGATGTGGTTGTGAAAAATCTTGATAAATTTTTTCGCCCGTATAGTACCTTTCTTGTAAGAAAATAAATTAACATTAGGCAAGCACACTGTGTGATTACTAAGTCTTATGAAGTTAACGAAAGCAGCTTTAAATCCACTAAATTTAGTTACAAAAAAAAACAAGAATTAAATCATTATTAGCAAGAGAGGCAATGTATAATTTAAACTTCAAAATAAATTACGAGGCAAACTAAAGCATCTATATAAGTGATGCGAAAATAACATTAATTCCAATTTTTACAATAAAAAATATGGAAGATGTCATCAATGGTTGCAATCAGTGATAACCCACCATTGTAAACAATCCAAATTATTATCATATTTATGGTTTAACGCCATGAAAAAGCACGGCAGTAATACAAAAGAATTAAAATCAAAGAAATATCTTCAAAATTTAATGCATTCAAACTTAACCCAAGTAAAATAATTTAATACACTTGAGCAAATGTGAGTAAAACAATACATACAAAACAAATGTAACAATCATTTCAATTATAGTTTTACATATCATCAAAATATACCGACCAATGAAGGTAAGAGAAATTATAGCAAGTAATGATGACTTCTAAAACTGAATATATTCTATTCTTATATGAGTTGAGATGTACATATAGTAAATGTGTATGTTAGTGCTTTGTGAAAAAAGTAGATTATATATTACATGCTTATTACATTGGTTAGGTTGCTTTTCACACTGAATTCATTACCCAGTGACAGCGACATCTGTGCTGATCATTAGACATCACAGCGATGCAAATAACTACCCAATTATTTTATCACTTCTAAACATACAAAGGGTTTAAACTAAACATTATACCAGAAAAACAAACTCGGGCAACAGATGCTTACGATTATGATTAATATTTACAAAATTTACACAAAGAACGTGATATGCAAAAAAATTAAACATCTTGTTAGGCTACTGTAATTTAGCACTGTGTTTGTTCACCACTGCATTACAGAACAAAGGCACATGGCTCGTCGGTCCGTTAGTATCCTAATGCGCGCGCAATATACCGTGAGTCACATTTTCGACTGAATTAGATTTGAACGGAAACAATTAATGAAAATCACTTGATAAACACCAACACAAATCATTTGTTCATGAGTCACTCTGTGCGTGGAACCAGGAACGCATAACCGTGCAGCTCTAGTCATAGTCTATGTCCATATTGTACTGTCGTTCCCCCTCGTTGCTTGAGTTGAGGGAGGTGGAGGAGTTATTGCCGCTTGAGTTGGTCGTGGACCGCTGAGGCGCCCACACGCCGCCGGCCGTCACGGAGGACGTCGTCGACGTGGAACTCGACGAACTGCTCGTGTTTGCGAGGGAGTCCCACGTTTGTGTCTGTGGTCCAGACACTTGCCGTCTTGGGATCCTTCTTAACAGAACTCGGGGCAATGATGCTGGAACGAAAGTGTAGCGATTGATGATTAGATTATCGGGGTGCGGACCTGAAACATTTCAACATATAATATAAATGGGTGCACATCTTGCGTACCCCGGTTATTTAGACATATGAGACATAAAGTACATTTATAATAATGCTACTTTTATTCTTTCTCCGTCAACAGACCACAGTAACCTCGAATAATAAATTTAAAATATCTATTTGAGTTAAATCTAATTAAATTATGTATCTAATTTTATACAAACTACCAGAACAAGGCTACCAGGTTAATTGAATTACCTCAATTGTACAAACATTTAATTAGAAGATGTATTCCACAAGATCCTTTTGTCACTTATCCAGTGTCCCATTGAGTACAGATGGTGTTATAATAAGAAACTAATAATAGGTTATCTAGTTGGTGTTCCTCTGTACAATTCCTCTTTAAATTACTGGTTGTCTGTTATCTCAGTTAACGCAAGGAAGTTTTCTAAAACCTATCAACAGTAAACTATTAGCCTTTAGTTCTTTTTTGTTACCACTGTTGGAACAAAGCCTCTTCACATGAAGAATGTGCCATTACCTAGGTCTAATACTGATTGATCATTACTTATATCTTTTGAATTTTTGGACAAAAAATCTAACTGTTTCCTTATGATATCTTTACTCAACATTTGTAAACAATGAATCAAAGCTGAGACCTATGATCAAGTAATGGTTCTTAAACGTGTAGGGTAACAGCTCAAGAAAAAATCACTTTATTATATCAACCAATAGATGCCCTCTGAAAGGCATTGGAGGAGGCTCCAATGATCCAGTCTTGCAATGCCATATAGAGCAACTTCCCTGACCTTGATTATGTCGGCCGTCCCCTTGAGGGAGGCATACACATGCCACTATTCGAGGGCCTTTCGTCCTCAACGGTCATCGATTGAACGAGTGTGTGAGTATGAAATATTTTGTAATAAATATCTGGTAATATTAGTAATACCAGTGTCTATGATAGAGGAGGCGAGTACCAGGGGCTCATAAGTATGTAGGCAGTACTAACGTGCGGTGGAGCCGGTCTGCGAGGCGGTGCCGCTGAGAGGCGCTGCGGGCTGCGAGGCAGGCAGCAGCGAGCGCCGGCAGATAGGACACGTGGCGTGAAGCTGCAGCCATGGTCGGATGCACGCAGAGTGGAATATGTGCTCACACACCAAGCGAGATACTGATTCGCCTGCCAAATAAATTGTCCTCAAGCTAAACATTTAAACATGTCTAGAAGTCTAGAGAAATGGCAACTCTTAAGACAATACGTACCAAGTACCTTAAGACGATAAGCTCTTGTACAAAACTTAACCACCAGTTTACAGTTCATTTTTTAGGATTTTTTTTCATATTATTTGTTCTACTGTTCAATAAACATTATCTTTACATAAGTGTGATGCGATGTTTCATTTAATACACAGTTAATAAAACAAGACAAACTCTACAGCCAAATTATTTTTCTTAAAATATCTATTGAAACATACTTAAAAACTTTTGAATAAATTTTCAATTTGGCATAATTTTTTTCTTCCTGGTTTATACGTTTGTCGTATCACTCCGCTACAGTCAAGAAATAAGAACAGCTTTATTAAGAATACGACTCCTTGATTTGAATCAAAAGATGTAATTTTGTTTACTGTTTGGAAGAAGAGCGTTAAAACTTTGGGAAGAGTAGTAAAAAATATTTGGTAAAAATTACTAAAATATTTTTAGAATAGACGACCAATATGACTCTCAATAAATATGTATTATTTTAAGGACATTTTAGGTAATTCGACTTTTCCTACATTAGCTATACTGCAAACAAAGCATCTGTATATGCCAAAAAGTAATTTTCGGAAATTGGGTATTGACTTAGAATCTCATTACTGCAGTATGAGGTTAATTTTAATTAATTTTTATACTTTCAAATATTCAAAACTTAAATTTATATATGTTACAAAATAACGGGGCAGAAACTTGACACATCCTCTAAGGTGGTTCTTATAGTTCATATAGTAAAACATACTTCATAAAATTAAATAAATAATTAAATAAAATCGTATGGTAATCCGACATTAAAAAACTTTGGTCAAAGCTCATCATCATTATTTCAGTAGATCGTCTACATCTGGATGAAGGCTTCTACCATTGAATTGCAATTGGACCGGAGGAAGCAGGCAAGCCAATAGTGTGTGTACCTTCCATAAAGTTTTCCCAGCAGATCGAACAAGTAGTGTTGGCTGCAGCCTGTTCAGTAGACACCATTTCACTGGGAAGTGCTGCCACTTGGTCCCTGGGTAATGGAGGTGGTCCAGCGTTTTCTAACTGGCCTAGCAATTGCGAGACCACCGCGTCCAGACCTGAAAATATAAAAAAAACATTGCTTTATTATTTATTTATGTCAATGTTTCCCAAAGGGTCTAGGTGGAGTTTCCAGTTGACTCTTTGAAAACCCTCAAAGATAGTCGACGGGTTCACAATTCGTAAGTAGGGATCAAGAAAATTCTGACAAAAAAAATCTGCTTTCGAAGTTTGAAGAACTAAAACGATGTCATTCTACTTCACCAGTGACTGTTATTTGTAAAAATTTGCATATTCCATATTTATTTACGCTAGCAAAACGCTACTACTAACTTTGTGGTTCTACATAAATCTAAAATAAATCTAACTAAACTTTTTAAATAGATTTTTTTTAAAATAATAATAGAAATGGCTGGTCACAGCGATAGTTATTACAGGCTTGAGTAAAATACCCGAAAGGTCAACATCAAAAATGTTCACCTACCTTCACCACCAAAGACGTAGTCTCCAGGCGCACCCACTAATACTACAGGTGCTCCCGCAGTCACGACTCCAGTCGTCCCCGGCCTGACGCCGCCGATCATCCAGATCAGTTCCTGCATTATCGCCCGCCTCCGAACTGGTGCACTACTGTAACAGACATAACCAGTTATCTGATGGCCTTCAGACCAGTAAACGTCGTGGTGCAGTGCCAGTACCTGCTGCCGAGGTGACGCGACAACAACCGGCAATTAATCTGGACCTCCTCTCGCAAAAGCTACAAAGTCTCGAGCTCGAAAGAGGCTGAAAGAGACCAACAATGCTGAAATGCGTCGTCTCTCGCATAATATTTACTGGTTTAGGGACATAATCTTTTATCATACGAGACAAAAAAAGGGGAATGAATAACCTCATGTCGAAACTTAATCCATGCATCAACATATCGAATTATCTACTAATTTATGTATATATATATATATATATATATATATATATATATATATTATTTTTATTTATTTATGTAGTGTTTTATTTCATATGAATATTCAAATAGAAATATTTATTTAATTTTAATATTAGTTTTTTTCTATTTAATCAACATAGTATAAATTACAATCTTTTATTGACTAATGTCAATAACTCATCTCAATAGATAAGTCAACCTATCCGGATATTAAATACCTAGTTTCAGCCTATAGATGCCCACTGCAAGGCATAGGTCTCCCCCAAAGGTATCTATGGGGGATATACCATAATCGCCACTCTTGGCAGGAGGGTTAAGAGAGTCGGTTGAAACATTTATATATGGCGACCCAAAAAAAATATTCGTAAGTTTAGTTAATACAGTAGTCATAAATACAGTGAATTTCGGAAGAATATCTATAGTTAATTCATTTAGTGTATTTTTCAAGGCCACGTTGTGCAATTTAAAGCCTTATCTTTAAAATGCCCTCAATTGACATTCCCATGAACATGTAACTAAGCTAAATTGTTCATCGACCATCAGAAACCTCTTGTATTATTCTTTTAACCCGGCTTACACTGCTTTCTTAGTAGTTTTTTCAGATACAGAGGGCTTGAGGAAGCAGAGGCGCAGAGGGCGCTTAGCTTAAAATCTCTGAGGTAATGAAGTTCTAAGGCAGTGTTTGACTGTTCACTCCAGTGCCTTTATTATTTATACATTTTTGTAGCTACATATATTAAATAACCTAAACACTTTTCTAAGTCAATATTTATACAATAGCAACTCCATTATTTATATGAACATACTAATTCTAATATTCGGCGCTAGATGGCGCAAATATAAAAATCATCAGGAAATGACACCTGTCGTTAGACACAAAACCGCTCTATTTAATGACTCCTCAGAATAAATGTACATTGCAAAATATTCGAATGTCATGGTCGTTCAACTGTTTATTTTTGCATATTCCTTTCACGTGGGCAATGCTCATAGAGAAACTCCAAAGCATCTCAATTCCATTAAGCTAAGCAACCGATTGACATGCCCATATGATCTTTAGATTCATTGCCATCACGCTGTAAAAGAAATAAATATGGACTTCCTATTGAAACAGCCATATATCAGAGTAATGGGATGTAAGATAGGAGTAAACATTGATATCACAGATGGTTACATCCCTGCTTACCCCAATCGGGAGCCGGCGTGATAGCGCGGGTGTCGGTGTAAATAACAAATACGAAAGCCTCACCGTAACTGACTGCCGGTCATGAAAAACGCCAAATCATTCAACATTGGTGGAGAACTCTGAAAAAAATAAAGACATTTCTGTAAATACGCTGTCATAGAGGCCGTATGAAAGAGCGACCAATTTTTTAGTGCACTGAAGTGCTTTGGAGATGTACGGAGATCAGGATAAGTACCAAAGCAGGGGCAGTACACCCTTTGTGAGTGCTGGGCGATATCGCCTTTAGTAAGGGCAAATCGGGTCACTATTTGCCTAAGAACGTCATTATCATATCAAAAGGTAGACGTCCACTGCGAGGTAAAAGCCTCCCCCAACGACCGTCTCGAGCACGGACGTGCGCTGCCAATATCAAGCGACTTTCCTGTGTCGGCCTTAACAATGTCGGCAGGCACTACTGGGGGGCCTGCCCGCGCCGCGTCTACCGGCCCGTGATCCCCACTGGAGAACCTTCGTCATCAACAGACGTCGGTTGGACGAGCGTTGTGCCCTGCCCCTATCACTTCAGACGAGCAATTCTTCGAGCCCCCCCCCCCCCCTTCGGTGAATTAGTTCTTTCTGATTTGATCTCTCAGTGAAGCTCCATTGCCTCTCATTGTTCCTTGGATGACCTTAACACTTATCAGACCCATCATAAAGGATCACGTCTCGGATCCATGCTACATCACCGTCAACACACACTGTTAAGACTTTCGTCTTCAGATCTTCGAAATATATTAAAAAAAAAAAAAAAAATTACGTAGCTGGTTAAAGTGTTTAATTTATTACTATGGTGTAAATATATTGGTAAAGGTGGGCATATATATAGTATACAGAAGACTATGTCTCTTCTATATATTATATATAACCAGAAGAATGTAGTGTGATAATAAACAATAGTACTTCAGTGTAATTACTGGCGATAAAAATATAATCAACAGAATTACTCCAGTCTTAACATTTCGTCTTCTAGTAAGATCTTATGTATACCAGAGTAAATGTACTGATAACAAAATAAAAAAAATTATACTTAATTACCAGTAATACTCCCTCACCACCGACCCTTCTAGGAATACCACCGCTGTCCGAGCCCTATCGCCGTAAACCAAAAAATAAATTTAAAATAAAATGCTATTTAACTTATAAAACAAAAACTAAAAAAAAAAAAAGAAAAACTATTTGTTGTTCGATAAACATCGAACAGTGATAGACAGTTTAAATTAGGAAGCGCCGACTCTGACCATTGCGGTTGTTGATATTAAACTGCACACGCTATGCTACCATTTTCCGTCATTTACGTAGTTCCGCCCCCTGCTAGGTAGGACGAAATAGTCAAGGTCGGGGGAAGTCACTGGATGCGGGAGGCGCATTATTGGTCATCGTGGCGAACTCTGGGGGAGGCCAATGCCATGCAATGAGCGCCTAACACCCCACCAACCTAACGTCCTACTCCATTTGAGCCAAGCCAAAATCTTTAAATTAATCTTAAAATATATATACGTAAAAAAGGAACTAATATATAGCTACTTCTAAGCAGCAGTAGTCGTTCAATAAAGTGCACCGCCCGCTAGTCCGCTGGTTAATGCGCGTGCGACAATGCTAATTACACAACTACCACCGTTAATTCACTCAACACGTGTTTCATCCTTTCACGGGGCATCCTCAGGAGTAATGATGCACTGACCAGTGCCAAACACCGAGTTTGTAACACCGGTATAACATTACTCCTGAGGATGATACTTAGGATGGACTTCCGCAAAGTAACGCCTGAATCTATTAGATATTATATACATACATAGTGCCGTTAATTATATTTGAAATAAAAGTTAATAACTTCTATCTAGTTGTATCGATATAGCAAAAAGCCTAAAACCTAAGTTTTTATTAGATTTAAAAACCATGCTCCGTTCAGTTAGGCAACAAAGCCTTCGCGGCTCACTGTGTGCGTTTTGTTTGTTAGTTACAATGTGCGGCTTGTGACAGTGGTGACACGGGTGAACCCCATTACTTAAACAATTCAATCAGAGATGGCTTACTGGTGTACCACGTGGAACCGTTCATCTACGTAAAAGTTAAACACCGGCTCAAAGATAACCGTAACCGCAAAACATACTCTAAAAACCAGGGGATTCCCCAATTATTTTGAGCAACATATCACACTTACAGAATTAAATAAGTTTGCGAATCATTATTGTATTTTATTCATAAACATAAAACACTCGCCCATTTAAAATTTGCGTTTAAATACGTCCTGCTTATAGTCTTATAACAAGTTGGTACGCGTATCGTAACTTATACAGTATGTTGAAAAATTCAAACAATAACAGTAATCTTTATTCTAACAAACATAAGTTCAAAGTTTGTGAAGACATGGCTTCTGAACGTACTCACTGTTACTGACGACAGAGTCTTCTTCCTAATTATAATCGAAAATCTTCATAGTTTTAAAAATTGAACTTTTCGAGTGATGGACTGAGACGTATTTCTTACGAAGAATTTACACTTCTAGTGACTAAATGAAGTGTCCGTCTACGTATCGACTTTGAGGCTTCCTAATCAAGTATATTGTGCTTGACAGTCCGTGTTCCCTACTGCAGACCCTTAAAACCACGGCCGCCATTTGTTCTGCGATCAATGTGGCCTGTACACTGCTACTTCAAGTTTGCCAATCTCCTGAAATTACTTTTATTCCTCATCGGATGTACTCATTTCTCGATCACGTACAAAAATCCCGAACACATCCCTCCTTCACTCTTTAAGAGACTCTGAGATTGCCAATGATACCTTTATCTACTTCGCCTAGTAGTAGTGTATTTAGTCTAACTAAGAAGACATCTCCGTCTTTGTAATTTTATATCAAAACTCCCACGTAATTAAACTTGCATATCCGTTGTATTTACCCATAAGAAAAATTGTGTATAATAATACGCGGTCGTGACACGCATCTGGGAGAAATAAGATCTCTCTTCCATTTGCTTCCAACAAACGTGAAAAAAAAATTGAAAACAAAATACCCAAGCGACAAATTAAAATTAATAAAAAAAACATTGAATTTGGATAGCATGTATCATACATTAATTGGCTGTAAATAAGATATACTGTAACCGCTTTAAAGCTTCTTAAACAATTTATACAAGTACCGGGGCGTACATCATTAAAAGTATGTCTCATCGATAATAATTCCATTCGTGTATACCGATGCTAAACAAGTGGCGGAGGCACGCAATTGTCTGATAACAATATCTAATGCGTCACCACACGAGCGCCCGTCGACAGATATAAATACAACAATGTCACATGGTCAGCTGGTCAGGTAAAACGTGATAACATTTTAGGCATTAATGAAACCAAAACGTAACTACAAGAGGTTATCAATTTGCCTTATATTGTTACTTCTTTTTTGGCAGTACACTCATTTTTGATAGTTCTCCTCACACTTTGCTGCTGTATTTGGAAGATAAAATCAAAGTACATATACTTTTTATTTGCTTAAAAACTTGTAAATGAAATAGTTTTGATCTAACACAAAATTTTTTTTTCTAATTTAAAGCAATTTTTAGATATTTTTGGAATTTCCCTTAGATGAAACCAATAAGCCACCACATTTAATTTTTTTTAATAAATTGATGTGAAATGGATGTGAATATCCCAATATGAAAAACTTGAAACAATAATGGCTTAAGCAAACAAGTGCTATTCAACTTCTAATGTACATGGGCGATAGGACAGAGAAGGTAAACAAGAGTCAAGCCGTCTGTTCTTAAATATTTCGTGTGCGTCATTCGTCTTGTACTGTCTCACCACTTTGACTAGCATTTCCCCAAACACTATCTTAGAATATTGCTATAACCTCAAATATAATACCATTTACTTTAATATTATACCTAGCAAAAGATATTTCATGATAATTACTAACAAACTAAAATAAAGCAATGTAAGATAAATACATTTTAAAAAGCTTAACTTTAAGTTAAACTGTCTTTTTTGCAGTAAATTCTTACGAGTGTTTCTGAATTTAAAAAAATATCTTAAAAAGAACGTACAATCCCAACCTTTCTGTTGAATTTACCAGAGATCTGGCAACATTATCAGATGACCTCACCATGCTCATGTGATGTCATCACTAATTATTGCAACATAAATTTATCTGTCACATGCAAAAATGAGGAAGTTTAAATAAATGAAAATTAAAGTTATACTAAGTTTTAGTAAAAAATAAGGTAGATGTCTAGCAACATAGTGAACAGACAACCTTGTTAATCTTGACAAAGACACTGAATGCAGGCTGTTCGCAATAGGTTCTATTGAGAATATATAGTGGAAGCTTTTGTCTGCCATTGGACATTTTACAACTAAAAAGATGGTCATGAAACAAAAATCAATTTGTTTTGTATGTATCCATTTTCAATGCAATTTTAAATAATAAGATGTGATTGATAATTTTTGATGTTATGTTTTTATCATTTTAGACACTGATTTGCATTATTGTTAATTATCTTGTTTAAACTTTTGTATATATCTACAAATAAACAAAATAACCATATAATTTTATTAAGTTTGAAAAAAATTTAGAATTACAGTTATATGTACAATATCAGACAAATAGTTTAGTCAGAGGAGATAACAAACATTTTAATTAGTGTTAATTTTTTTCTTATTTTTAGAAAGGTCAAATTGATTCAGATAACATGTTTGGATAAAGTAGATAGTAACAGTAAAGTTTTAACAAATAAAAAATGTGTTCCAATGTACATATACACACTGCAAAAAGTACTCAATTAATTCTAATAAGATTGTCAATGTTTAAAGAATCATATTCACCATAAATCATACACTATACAAAAAGTGTAAACACAAAATGCATTGTAATACAACATGAGAACATATAACTTAATGAATAAATGAAAGATCTTAGGCTTAAAATTTCGACAAATTAATATGAATCTCTGTATGGTATTGTTTCAAAAGATGTTTCTGCTGTTAGCCCTAAGCCTTTTACAGTTTCATCAAGACTGCAAGGAGCAGAAACGCCTGTGAATTATAAGTATAAAATTCTATATTTATGGGAGTCTCTATGACAAATGAATAACTATGATATACTAGTTATACTTCTTCCTTTAGCACATGGACACCCAGTGCAAGGCATAGTCCTCCCCCAAAGATTTATTTTTTTACTCTCACTCCCCCTGTTTTGTGCGGGACAGAGATGTCATAATTTCAGGTTGTAAGTTTTGATGATATATTTTTTTAACACCTGTCTTCTTTCTTCCTTCACAGTATCTTTCATGCGTTTTCTTTCTTTCATCCATCATAACATTTTTCACTCTATAAGCATTATTGTCACTCTCCCCCAAAGATTGCCACTAGCTACTTCCCGCTAGCTTAATTATGTTGTTGGTCTACTTATTAGGGAGACTAATGATGCCACGTCTGCTGCCTCATGGTCACCACTCGAGAACCTTTCAGCTTCAATGGCAATTGGTTGCAAACATAATTTGCCTGGCTTCCACTGGTTATACTACTGGTTTATAATATTGGGACATTAAAATGTACATTTTGGAAATCTCTGGGTGAGGCCTAGACCAGCAGTGGATGTCTAATGGCTGAAATGATGATGACAATGACAAGGTTATTATTTTACATAGACAGGCATAATAAACAGCTTATCTAAATAATGTAGAACAAAATATATACACAAATGTTTATCAGCATTTAACAATAAAGATACAAATCTACAGCAAATAGTATTTAAAGTAAACATAACTCACTTCCATTTCCTCCAAAGTTACTAGGCGGCCCATATCATCAATATTACTCATGTTAGCATCACTGAAGCCATCGCCAGACAGACTCCTTACTTCCGCCTCACCTTCCAACTGTTCAATGAAACCACTAGCACAGTATGGGCATGTGTAGTCCTAGAACAAAAAAGGCTGTACCTGTTATCTATATTCATTAAACTTGTATACATTTAAATACGAAAATTAAGAATAGCCATTGAAATGATACAGAATAAACATGACTTTTTTTTCAGCTAAAAAAAATTTATTAATCTAAAATATGTATCAATAGTATAAATAGGACATTATCAGTAAAAGTTATAATGTAAGACATCATTTTTTTCATATAGTTCTAAAATTATTTTAAATCAAAATAGACATACTCCAATAGTAAATTAAAAGTTTCTATAACTTTTCAATTTCCACACAAAAAATAAAATGAATACATATTTTTCAAAGTCAATTAATTATGGCATGTCATCATCAAAATTTCTATACAGATCTCCCCTCATTCATTTCCAATAGGACTAGTTGGAAACAGGTTAGGATGTCAATGAATGTGTCTAATTAGAAATATCACTTATCAATTCATATTGTCAATCTAGCAGTGCCGATTTATTCGTATTTGGATTTTTTTGTTTTTGTTTGTGTCCTATAGGGGTAGTGCAAAGAAAACAATTAACTCTATCACTGTTAAATCATGTGAATAAGTTGTAAATCTTGGGACCAGGCATCCAAAAATACTAACAAACATTTAAATCATTTAGCATTCGTCTTGATTAACCAATATAGTTACGATTTAACGACAGTTTACACTAACATATACGTAATTTTCATATTTACAATGGAATTTCTGCCTACGACTTTGATAGAACCAATATATAAAGTTGGATACAAAAGTGATGCAATCGCTTGCAATTAAAGACTATTGCAAAGTATTATAAGCATTGAAAAACGGTTGAACTAACAGAAAGGTACAAATCAAAGCCAGACATACTGACATGGCAAAGTTTACCAGGCATGAATCCAGGAAAACTCAACCTCAGTGACCTTGAACATTATCTTCAGGTGACTGCTGCCAATATCCCTGGTAACGTATCATAGTTACAGTAATAAAGTATGAATATATATTGATTTTTACCTGCAAAACATGGTCGAATTCTATATCACATCTATGGCAGAAAAAACGAGCTCTTGGTCTTCGCTCAACTAAAGCGTCAGCCATTCTTGGGTTTAACGTAGTTCCAATGTAGAGTATTCCGCACGGTTCAAATGTTCCCGAGGATTGTGCTTTCAAACAATGAACAGAAATTTATCATTCGCCATTTTTTGAGACATGCACAATCCAACTTTTTTCTAAAATATCACAAGGCATAGATAAAACAACACATAGCATAAAAAACGCATCAAATTGATAGATGCATTTATAGATTAATAAGAAAAATACAAAATCAAATAAGAACCATATATATATATATAATCCATTTTTACAGATTATTTGTTACAAGCTGCAACTTTTATAAAATTAAAAATTTAGTAAAAATATAATTTTGCTCTGTGTATGAGGTCATATGATAATAATTCCATTGAGTAAATATTAAAATCATTTAATTTATTTTAATTTTGCTATGTAACTTTTATTAATCTGAATATAAAAAAGTTTAATTATTGATATGAAACGCGCGCAAACGATTTGTGTGATTGTTTCGATTTATATGAAATAGATATTATATAGCGAATAGTATAGTAACAAATATTATCAAAGTATACGTAATTAATTTAAATTTATTACCTAGTTGCTTAATTAGATAATACGGATTTTCACTGTTACAGAATAAATATGTTAATTTTTGATATTTCTTTTTTAGTAATGTTTCAATGACATAATGAAAACTAATAATATAAGATCATACACTCTAATGCTTTTTCATCTATTTTGGAAATATAAATATTTGCAAGAATGATACGTCAAATTTAATTTTCTCATGAATCTGGCATTAGATTATTTTATGAATTTATCTATTAGTTACTTTTGAATCTTTTATAATTAACCAATTCTAAATACGTTTCAATATACACACCCTACTGATAATGCTCGATTAATCGTGAAAGTTGGTAGCTGTTGAATCTTTTGCAGCAACGTGTAATTCATTATTTGCGGATCCGTAATCTGCAAGCTGAAATCTTATTTTTCTACATTACAGAGGGGTTTATATTCTGTTCTAGTTTTTTTTTTACGTGAAAATTTAATTAGAAAAATAAATATCGCTTGCAACACCACAAGCATCTGTCGTTGCATCGGATCATGTAAAATTTTAATTTGTAAAATACTTTTGTGCGACTTTACGTAAAACTGAAATCGTAGCGCGAAAATATTATTTAGAATGAATATAATGAAACGCCTGCGTTTAAAGAATATTCAATGATATCTATCTGAAGTAAACAATTTGTCTATCAGTGCAGTGTTTATGGGGCTGGTTGTTATCAAGATTTATGTAAAATATTTATTAATCATGAAGAGTGCTGTATATATTTCAAAACACAGCCTAAAGCTTTGCTTGCTTTAAACAAATTTGATAGTGAAATAGTTAAAATAGGGCCAGGACGAGATTTAAAGTGGGTCAACACAGTGAACACTATCAGTTCATATTACAATGAATGAAAAGAAGGTGTTCCATAATTTCAAGAGCTACATAACCGAGTCGCCTTTAGTGAGTTGCATCTTATCTATAACTGATAAATATTTTGTTAAATTCTTACTTCAAATACCTTTATAGCGGTGTAAATTATATTTTTTTTCACTTTTGACACATTAATTTAAGATAATTGAAAGTAATTATGAGTTAGTCAACATATGAATTGAATAGAATTATATTAAATTTTATTGCATAGTAGTTAAAAATATAATTACTCTTACTGTTATGCATATAGCATCTATATAATATTTATTAGACAAGTATTTTGTTAAAAAAAATATAACTAAAGTAAAATTTTCTTCCTTTCTATTATTTCGCCGTATCATATAGAGACTATGATTATGTATTCTATTTGTTTATAAAACCTTGGCATTTGTCAAGTCAAAGAAATTGATATTATAAATATTATTTTTTAATAAGAATATTGTTTTCAGAATAATGGTGATAAAAATGGTTCCATACAAGAGGTTAAGCCTAAACTATTAAATGGTAAGTGCTACACCATTCCTATATATATTGTATTAATTGATGTGACATGTTAACATAGATAACAAAAATAAATGACATCTAAATTTTATGAAATTTTTAAATCCAAAAATTGTAAGTAATGAAAGCTACACACACATTTTTTGTCTGTTAGAATTAAAAATTGGAGATAAAGTACAATAAACAACAAATGACAATTTTTAACTAATTCTTTGTTCTATAACAAGAGATTATGCAATTCTCTGTTGTCTAGGTGCATAATGTAGTAGTTGTAGGCTGCATCCAACCATTTCTTATGGTAATCTCTGCAGAAGACATTTGACCAGCTGTGGGCATCTTACGGCTGAAAAGATGATGATAATAATAGAGATTGGGACATCCCTAAATTAGATACATGGTGTAAAGCAATTATTTTAATTAATGTAATTATAAACCTGGCTTCAATGAGTTACTGATGTATATATCTCACGCTCTACTTGTACACTAGCAAGTAAAGTTTTCAATCTGACAGACATTTTTGATTCTTAGGATTTTTTTATACATAACATAATAAGCTTACATTTTTATTTTAGTTACCTATTATAAAAAATTATAATTCTTATTATTTATGTGACTTTTATTAGATCTTTATAAATATTCTAATATCTTGTAATAGCATCATGTTCAAAATAGATAGAGTGGACATCCAAATTGATTTATTACCATAACAGTTGGTAGATTGAATTTTTGTTTATACACCAAACATATATGATTTATCGATAAAATTTAGGGACAGGCATGTTACCATAAAAAGTAGTAAAAAATAATGTTGCTAATCTAAACTTCAAAATGAAATTTATTTTAAATAGAAAAAATGAAAAATTGTTTTTATATTACATAGATTACATTAATAGCCAACTCACAATTGTAAATCATTGATGTTTTTGATAAAAGATATAAGTAATTAGCTATGAATAAGTTTACGTCATTATAATACCGAAACTTTTATGGTAGGGCAGTCGCACACCAGAAGCAATTATTTATAATTTAAATTCATATTATATTAACTTAATATCATATTAATTGTTGATTGATATTTAATTAAAAATATCGAACGAAAAGATTATACTATGTCATATATATCGTCATATTAAGCGGCTAAATTATTTCGGTTCAGCCGATAGACGCCCACTGCAAGCCAATACCCTTCCCCCTCACAACCCTGTAGACTTCCCGCTACCTTGATCGTCGGTCCAACTATCCCATCGCTCTTACAATTGAAGGCTTTTGGGTCCTTGGTTCTTTTTGGAATATACGCATTTTTCTCGCAGCGAAGTTCCGAACATACTCTCTTTATTGCTCTCTAGATGACATATTATAGACAAATTTTAAATTACTCCCCCTTAATAACAAATATTAAGTTATCAAGTCCGGACATATTATCAAAAGAGAGTATTTATATAGGTTAGATTCTCTCGATGTGTAACCGCCCTTATAGAACTGTCATTGTCAGATAATAAATGACGGGATTTTTTTAAAAATAGAACGATTCTTTTAAATGTTTACGTGCCAATATTTGATTAATTAATACAAAATTTTTTGCTTGTTATTGAAATTTATTATAAATAAAAAAACAGGTTTAACCAAATTCGATAGTCAACTGTCTCATTAGTCTCGATGATGTAAAACGCAGTAATAACCTAGTTACGTATGCGTTACGCATCCGTAACTGTAACTCTGTTTACGTATGCTGCCCTAGTACATTTCGTAGCAAATATTAATTTTTGATACCGCTAATACTTGCAAAATTAGTCACTATGTAATTATGTTTTTACGGTCGAGAATACTGTGTAGGTTTTATGGAAAAGCAAGTCCGTATGGTACGGCTTAACGGCGTACGGTGGTAGGAAATGGTGACCTGTACAATGACAGTTGTATTGGGATTGTGTTACAAACGATCGGAGTACTAAGGCGTGGTTAGTATTATATAAAATATCTTTACATTCGTCACAATTTATCAGCTAAATCCTAAAATATGTTATTGTTTTTTTTTAATTATGTCATAGATAACACTAAATATTACATGTGCTTGGTGATGTTATTTCATTATTATTGACGTAAGTCAATAGCAGTGTTTTATCTTTATCTAATTCTAATAATCATTGGATTCCTTCTCTTTTCTGGAGTCGTATTCTTCAACCTAACTATCGTGATCCTTTCTGAAAAGTTCTCTTGAAAGTTTTTCACGTACTATTTTATATCCAGAGTTCCATGGTCCCTGAGCTCGGTGGCCTCCCAATTCGGTGAAATAGTAGTACGTAGTGGCCTCAGTTGAAGCTTCACCAGGGGCTCTCAAAATTAACCCCCCTTTAAAGAGGTCTTAGGCGGTCTACCGACTTGA
Source organism: Battus philenor (assembly GCF_028537555.1). Lineage (NCBI taxonomy): Eukaryota > Metazoa > Arthropoda > Insecta > Lepidoptera > Papilionidae > Battus > Battus philenor. The sequence continues at coordinate 11,561,847 of NW_027181684.1, forward strand.
ACCCGTGGAATCTGCACATTCCACTTGGGCAGCTGTCGGGAACGTGATCAAGCGCACGAAGCTGCGGCCTTGCTACCGCCGTAGATCTACTTGACAAAAGCATTCATTAAATTAAATAATCGCTTGTTGTAAACTGAGAGCCTGGTCTTTTTGTTAGTCGTGATAAAGGGGAGAGTACCGATTCTCATTACTCTTAGCGTGCTGGTTGGTGAATGTATTGTTTTTTTCAAATGCATTCGGAAGATACTGCTGCCGACTAGCCTTGAACATTTTTCCCTTTGTCGGTGCTTATAGTAACCACGGGAAGAGCGAGTTAGGACAATTTTTTACCCCGGTACCACCACTAGATGGTCTCTGGGGCCTTAAGCTTCGAGCGTGAAGACCACGGGCAAACGCAGCGGAGTATGTTCACTTACAAGGTAGATAGACAACCTCGTAAAGATCGTTGGAAGACGCTTGACGCAAGCCTCTTCCAATGGGTTCTATTGGATATCTATCGAGAAAGACAATTACTGATAATAAAAAATGCGTAAATTTTACAATAAACTTATGGGCGTTTTTTTTCAGCCCAGAAGTATAAGTATATATACTTAGTCTGGCCATAAATACTGTTACTATTCAAAAAAAGAAAATATTACGTTTGAATTTGGAATCTGTCATTTTTATATGATTGCTTGATGTGTTTTCTTATTTTCGCGCCATTATATTGTTAAATATTTTGTTATATTAAAATGGAGTGGGGTGATAAAGAGAACCGAATCGCTGTGATTGCCTTACATAAAGTAGGTATGGAGAAAAGTGCAATTTTTAAAACCCTCCACCCGCTTGGTATTAGTCAAATGTTTGTTTACCGGGCTATTGATAGGTACAATGATACCTCCTCTGTTTGTGACAGAAAAAGATCTGGCCGTCCACGTACCGTTCGTGTGAAAAAGGTGATTAAAGCAGTTAGGGAAAGAATTCGAAGAAATCCTGTCCGTAAGCAAAAGATTTTATCTCGGGAGATGAAGATAGCTCCTAGAACCATGTCGCGTATATTAAAAGATGACTTAGGACTTGCAGCCTATAAGAGACGTACTGGTCACTTCTTAACTGATAATTTAAAGAAGAATAGGGTGGTAAAATCCAAACAACTACTTAAGCGGTACGCAAAGGGAGGTCACAAAAAAATTTTGTTTACGGATGAGAAAATTTTTACAATTGAGCAGTATTTTAATAAACAAAATGACCGTATTTATGCTGGAAGCTCTAAAGAAGCTTCGCAATTAGTAAACAGAGTACAACGTGGGCATTATCCCACTTCAGTGATGGTTTGGTGGGGTGTTAGCTATGAAGGGGTGACTACCTTTTTCACAAAAATATGGCTCATATTTTTGTGAAAAAGGTATTAAAACGTCGGCACAAGTTTATCAAAATACCATTCTTGAGACGGTAGTTAAGCCTTTAACTAACACCATGTTCAATAACAAAGAATGGTGCTTTCAACAAGACTCGGCACCGGGTCATAGAGCTCGATCCACCCAATCTTGGTTGAAAACTAACGTTCCGGACTTTATCAGCACTGAAAACTGGCCGTCGTCAAGTCCTGACCTAAATCCATTGGATTATGATTTATGGTCAGTTTTAGAGAGTAAGGCTTGCTCTAAACGCCATGATAATTTGGAGTCCCTAAAACGATCCATTCGGTTGGCAGTGAAGAATTTTCCTCTAGAAAGAGTTCGTGCTGCTATTGATAACTGGCCTCAACGTTTAAAAGACTGTATTGCAGCCAATGGAGACCACTTCGAATAAACATTGTATATTTTTAATAGTTATATATTGATGTATTAAACTAACTCACTATGAAAGGAATAAATGTTACGTATAAAAAAAAAATCGTGCTTTTCTTTATAACAATATTTATGGCAAGACTAAGTATATATATATATATATATATATATATATATATATAAACTCGAATATTTTAATACAGATTTCTCGACCGATGAATGTCATAGCTGCTATTTATAGCTATTATATCTGTTGCAGCTATTTAACGTTGTTAATTTCCTTAAGTCCGCACACGATGAGTTATTATTTATTTGCGGAGGATTCCGGATACCTATCGCGGTAATTCCCCGACTGTGCAGTCGTATTTACAGTGCTTTGACCCGAAAGGTTTAGTTGTTTATGAGGCTTCCTTCCTTATTGTATAAGGTACTTAATACTTATAGATTAGCGGCAATGTAAACATGTCCCGGTTCTATGTAATCACCTTTTTTATATAGTAATTGAAATAATCGAAGTAACAAATTGAGCTATGTTAATCTCTCCCGATCTGCATTTATTATACTGTGATCAAAAAGTAAGGTGAAATCGCCATTTAACCAGTCAACTGTTGCGCTCTCGTTGGTGAGCGCGCAGTTTTGCGTCGCCAAAATCGAGCCATGACGAGTATATTCGTCAATACACAAAGCGTACCACTTTCCATGACGAGTATACTCGTCAATCACAGTTAACTGATTAAAACTCCGAGGCATTAGGAAGGGAAGTAACTTTTTTTTCCTAAATTGGTAGGACTGTCTAACATTTTCTAAGCATCTATTTGTGAACATCAAAACAGAGTTACACGTGTTTTCGTCAACTTTTTCAATTCTGTCAAACGCGTCAAGTCTCGATCGGTCAATGTCATATTGTATTGGTTCTTCGCGACTGTTTTTTTTTTTGCCAAAAAGTCTACTGATATTGTTCCGCAACCACCGTATTCGCCTGATTTGTCTCCGTGCGACTTATGATTATTTAGCTTACTCTAAAGGCCAATGCGGAGACGCCGTTTTGATACGGTCGAGGAGATAAAAACCGAATCTAAGAAGGTATTATTCCGACTGTTTTGAGGATTGGAAAAGCGGAGATGACTTTGAAAGGGATTAAATTACATTTATAAACAAAGTCACGTTAGTTTTTTTAATAATATGTGCAAACGAGACTCTGGTGCAGTCAAAAAAACAAGCCTGTAAAAGTAATCACAAATGAAAAAACACGATTGTTATTCTCAGCTGTCAAATCAGGATCCCCTGTGGAGTTTCCTAATGCTTATTTAAATTCACGGACCCTTCCATTCCTTAAACTCTACCGATGAAGCTATAAAAGACCCCGGAATAACAGCTATAACATCTTTAGAAACAATAGTACAATGCATCTTTTATTAAAATTTAAAAATGCTATTTAGGGGAGCTTGATTTAATTCTAATTTTTATTACACTTGACTCCTCACGTTTTCGTCTCATGTCGTACACACAAATTATCCAAAGTGCCTTACAATAAAAATATATATACAGATTGATTGGTTATATATATGTTGTAATGGCTTTAAAGGGGTGAATATATAGCATAAAAGCTGTCAAGTAATGTATGGTACAGCATGTTCAAAAGTCAATAGCCTATGTAATAAATAACGTAATGATAAAATTTATTTATAACAAGCGTTCGCAAAACTAGAATTACTACGTATTAACATTCATTATTGTTTACCATCTGTTGTTGTATACTTTTTACTGCCACAAGTTATTGACCTATCGTATTATTGTTTCAGAATGATCAATTTATACAAGGTGTTTAAAAATAGATGTAAAAACGTTTTGCTGATATGTGCTATACGTTCACCCGTTTCATGCTTTTATACCTATAACTAATAAATTAAAAAACAAATAGAAGTCGTTTAGGAAATTTAAGGTCTAGAACAGAGTTCCCTAAACTCTTGTGACGTAGACCCCTTGCCATGTTTTTCCGTGTTGGGTAAACCCCCTACTTACCTGATATTGATTTCCTGTAAATTTCTAACTGTAGTGAAGTTTAGTGTTAAAAACTTAAAGTAAAAACACATGTTGATTTATCCATTTATTAATTGATTGATTTTCTTAGCACTTTCCTTTTTAAGATTCAGGAAACGAATAAACGTATTTGTCCCACATTCGTATTTATAGAGTGACGAATTCAACAAGTCAGTGCAAGGTAGCGAAGCTCTGAGACTGCGACTCTCAGGTTTTAAGTTAAAAATGTATTGCGACCACAAAGCGAATACCAACATCCTACAACTTGCACAATTTTATAAACGCATATAATATTTTTTTTACTTCATAGGTACTTTTATAAATAATGTAAATGTTTTGATATTATAATATAAGATAGTATGATGTAAGTAAATAGGTACTATCAGTGTATGTGTTGAGATTTACTATCGTGGACCCCCATTTTTATTTCATGGACCCCCAAATTTTTTTTCGCTGACGTAGACCATTGTCATAGACCCCTAGGGGTCGATATAGACCACTTTGGGAATCACTGGTCTAGAAGTTTACTTTCACCATAAAAAGATCGAAGAGGTTCAATAAAAAAATTATCAGTTCACGGACGTCTCGGTTCGTTCGTGGAACGAAATTGTGATCGGCACCACCGCAATCCCTGACCGAGGTCGATCGAGAAACCGCAAACTGTGAAGTCGTTCAACTGACCTCATTCCTCTACGAAATTTCGAGAAGCGATAAATAGCTTATTATTCTAACGTTGAATAGTAACCGCCATTTAAGCTATATAGCAATGTTATAATTGATAACAACAATGAAATAAACAGTGTTTGACTATATAAAAATATTGCTTCTTATCAAACACCACATGTTTTATATGTATTAATTATTATGTATCAAAAATGTATAGATGCGTCGTCAGAAGACAGCCATTGCTATATAAACTCTACATTATACACTGTAAACACAAAAAGTGTACATTAATAGAAGGATAATTTTTTTGTTTTATTATTCGAAATTATGAGTATAAATATAAAAAAATTATGCTAGTGATTACATACATTTGTTTGTTTTCATTGCACGCCTACCACTGCATGTGCGGAAGTGGCTAAATAATGGTCCTTTTCTTACTTAGGATGGACTTCCGCGAAGTAACGCCTGATTCCATTAAATACATTTGTTTGTTTTTAATGCAGAAACTATGTCGTGGATGTCGTAAAGGAAGAGTAGGGAATTTTTTTTAGAATGCATGCACTAGGCACAATTTGCGCCATTCGATAACACACCGGTCTTGTTAGAAACAAGGCGGGATCATATGTTACAGGGTACGCCAACCCCCGCTTTTTTTCCCACAGTCTACTTTCTGAAGTGGCAATAGCAACCGACCAAGCCAATTTGGTTAAAGCATGGCTCAATTATCAGAACCTATTAAACTAAACACCAATTTAACTTAACTAAATGGTGATGCAGCCAATGCCCTCATGTAGCCAATTCAGATCAGCTTAGATGGACTGACTTACCTCGAGATACTAGGACGGAATGATAAGCGGTTATTATCGACGAGTGGTAGCCCAAACCGAAATCCACTACCACTACCAGCCTGTCCTATAACCACATACCAGCTGCATGAAACTGAGATTTAAATAAAATTGTAAATAAAGATACCTAGAATTTAGTGGTTGAGGATGGGTGTAATGCGAATAGAACGGAAGAGAATGACAGAAAATTGTAGAATGAAAGAAGTAGAAAGATAAATTATGTGATGAATGAAAGAAGAGAAAGATAATAAAAAAGAGCCAGAAAAAATCAAAAAGAAAATAAACGACCCTGTCCTTCCCAAAGATAGGAGTACGAAAGCTACCCAATAGCGTGACCATTAAAAAAAAACGAAATCCACTTGTGAGGGCCCTTGAGCCATACTAGTAGCGTTAGTCGAAGCGATCTAAGAACTCGGCGGCCTTCCAATCCAGTGAAGTAATGTAAGTAGCCGCCCGAGTCGAAGCTCCTCCGGGAAACCATGAACTTCGGTACCGTGAAAAGGGTTTTAGACTTTTAGGCGTCCTCTGCGCTGATGAATCCGCGGAATCTGCAAATGTTATTAAAACAGAAGCGAGATCAAAAAAAAAATTGTCGACAAAAATAGACGCTCTTATAAATTATCATTACTTATGATGCCTTCATATTACGTTGGGTCCTCGCAGTTTTTAATGTTTTTTAAAAACATTTTTAGTAAGGGATAACATATTCTTTCTGTCTCGTATGTTTTGCCATCTGTGACTATGTCAGCCATTCATGTGTATTGCTTAGGCTTTTGTGGTATTGAGAATGGTTTAGACCGGATCCGACCAGCGCTTTGGGCTCCTGATGTCATTTAACAACTCTTGATTGCGATTTCGTTTTTTTTTTAATTCTATTAATTCTTCTAAAGCTTTTAGGTGCCGGTAGAGTATTATACAGATTCTCGAATTGCAGCCTTGAAGCTAAAAAATTGTAATTGATGAAACATATGTCCAGCCATTTTGATAGAATGTGATAAAAATTTTAATTAAAGAATCGACATCTGTATAGCCGTGGTGGACATCTGTACAATATCATTTTTCATTTACCACAGATGATTAATTTAACCGTATCCAATAAAATAAAAAGTACAATTTAAAATGTTCCATTTTTAAATCATTTATTAAATATTTTTTGTATTACGACTATTGCTTTTAACTTAAAGTATATTATTCTTCATACTAAAATATTTAAATCCGTTGCCGTATATAGCACTGATTTAATGTATTTTGTTTATGGTATCGTCAAATCGTACCGCGGCTCCGAAATATACGAGCAGATGTTCGACACGTTTCGGAATCCCCCGCGTCGTTGTGACTTCGATTCACGAATTTCGTCAGCCAATAATAATAGGTGTCAGAAATATTTTAAGCGTTAAACGTGTATCTAAATTATAAAAAAATCAAATTTTATTACTTTAAAAAAATATTATAAAAGTCGTTGTTCGGAGCATAGGCTTATTTTGTTATTGTACAAGCAAATTGTCGTTTCAGCCCATAGACGCCCACTGCAAAACTTAGGGACTCTTTTAAGATATTTATGGGGAGATATGTCATAATCGCCACGCTTATTGAGTGGATATCGACGAGGGTCTGCCCAAGCCAAGGTGTCCTCGTGGAAGCTTCGCTATTTTTAATGATGTATTGAACTGAGAGCTTTTTATGCTTTGCCGGCTCGAACCATAGAAATCTCCAAATGCTATTTGAGAAGCAGTTAGATTCCACTCCAAAAACAAAAATGCCAAGTCCATCACTTAAACCTCCACGTGATTTAGTAATTAAAATTTAAATTTAATACCCTTTATTGTACACGCTAGTAAATATATACATAGTTGAATAATAGTAAAGAAAATGTACAATGGGCGGTCTTACCACACGAAGTAATTTCTCTCAAATAACTATAGTATTGAAATAGAAGAGGGGTATGTAGTGGGCAGTTAAGGTGTACATGTAGACAAAACATAGCTATATATATATATATATACAGTAATTCATATGTACTTAGATAAATACACATAATTTAATCAATCTGTAACTTGCATTACGTTCAATGCCAGTAAAAATAAGAGATCGCAGGTTTCATTACCTGCAGGTTACTCTGTATGTCTATTACAGGATGATTGGTTATAGTTGTGAAACATTTAAAGGGGTGAATGTGTTGCACCTCAACTAGGTGCAAATTCGACGGTCCATCTAGTGTGGAGGTTACCCCTCCTCCGACTACCTGCTCATATATGTATACGTCTGCATATGTTTCACCTACCTAAAGATAACACAAAGCTGCAGTGAACTCTTTGCATAATCCATTTGAACATTGTCTGGAATAATAATTTAACTGTAGTGGAACAAATGTCGGAATATTGTTCACAGATAAGGGTTAAAAAGAGAGTAATAAAAATGATTGAAAATGTGAAGGAAGAAAGAAGATAGAATGCAAGACATGACAGACGAAAAAAAGGAATAAATAGAACTATTCTAAATAGCTTCTTGAATTTAAAGTTTTTGTTCCAAAAATGATAGTAGAACAAGAGGTCCACAAAAACGGGGACCATAAAAAAATCATCTAAATGTCCGAATGCAAATGTAAAAGTAAATAAAATGAATCAAACAATAAAATAACTCATTATAATATTTTTTACGACAAATCGCGGTATGTGAACATAGTTTAGACCGCAGTTTCGATCACGGCATTCGAATTTACACGTCGACGTGCGTCTTGTTTTATTAATTGCAGTCGTTGCGATATTAAAGATCATTTATCGATACTGCTAGAAGAAGTAAACATTATAGTGTTACATGTTTTATACCATTTTGGTATTTTTCGGAGTAATATCAGAAACCAAAGCCATCATTTGCCAGACGTTTTCATTATCACCATCATCATCACAGTCGTAGACGTCCACTGTTGGACATAAACCTCTCATAAATTTCCAAAAGGACCGGTTGCATGAGACACCTAACATAATGGACCCATACCAGACACAACTACACTTTCTTTTTTTTATGAATTGTAATTTTATTTACATCGTCACACTGCAAGACATAGTCCTTCCGTAAAGATATCTGTGGGAGGAAATACCACAACCGCTACACTTAGCAGGCGGGTTGGTGATCACAGTGTTGTATTATGGTACGCAGAGGACTCTGCTGCACATGGAAACTTGTTTGTGAGCAGTGGCTTCTTCTTCTTCTTGAAGTGCCTCTCCAACTAGTGGAGGTTGGCTATCAGCTTCCTACTCTCTTCCTTATTTTTGGTTCTGCGTAATAGCTCAGCAGCGCTGGCGATTCCGGTCCACTCTCTAATGTTACGAAGCCACGACTTCTTTCTCCTACTAACCTTCCTTTTACCAGCGACCTTTCCCATCATGATAAGTTGAAGGAGATTGTATCATTGGTGTCGAAGAACGTGTCCCAAGTAAGCGATTTTCCTTCGTTTTACTGTGAGCATTAGTGCGCGTATATGGCCGATTCGTTTCAGAACTTCGACGGACAGAGCAGTGGCAATCTTATATAATTAATGAACAGAGTGTGAATTATACAAGATATTATCCGAATCGAACCCTACGGTTGCAAGTTTAGTCCTTTATCGCTGGGATACTACTGCTTGACCAGGTTTCATACAAGTATAAAAGCACACATTTTACTCGAGAATGTATTATATAATGTTTTGACAGATCCAACCTCGCCAGAACTTTAGTGTCCATTATCTGAAAAAGCTACCATGTTTGTCGTCAATGTTACGTTACGTATACGTTACATTACGTTAAAGTATACGTTACGAAACTTTCAGCTTTTATAAAATAAGAAAGATCAACGTATAGAAACCTATAGAAATAAAATTGTTCGTGATGTTTTTAATGTTTTTTTGTTTTTGGCTTTTCTTCGAACTACATATTCAGCACCGTCTCTTCGAAACTTTTTCGTATGGGGAACGAAGATTGTATCTCTTTTCTAGAGACCATGAAAATGATATTTCATCACCATGATTCCAGCAATGTTGATTGATATTCCTAACGTCTTCTTTTTATCATTGACTTCTTGAACTTGAACTTTAATGGTTACCGCCATATATGTGAATGTGGTGATTGCAGGGGAGGTGGTGGCGGGCGCGGCTCGCAGCGTGGTGCTGCTGACGCCGCTCAGCGACCGCGACAGCGGCCGCTTCGGTTCACTCTTCGTGACCAACTACAAGCTTTCCTTCGTGCCACTGGAGACTTCTCAGTACGATGTAAGGATGTTTTCAGCTATCGTCATTGTCAGGTCAGCCGAAGTACGTTCATCGCAAGGTAAAAGCTTATCCCCCCTTATGCTGCACGCATCCAGCTACTTTCTGCGACCTTGACTGTATATTCCGTCCACTTAATGAGGGGCCAATCCACGCCTCGTAGATTTACAGCCATAACTGTATCTAAACAGCTGTATCGTACCTTAGGACAAGGCGGTGAGGGCCTAGAAAAAAAGCAGGAGTGTCCCCTCGACCGTTAACGGTGGTCTGACGGACCTTGGCGACCGATAATCCCACTCAAATCAAAATAATGGATAATTAAAATATATATATTTTTAACCAAACTTCCTTTTCTTAAATAATAAAAATAATTTGTAATATTTGAAACACATTATCATGCAGCGAAAATAATAGCTCACAGAATTGTGATAGCTCTTTTATAATAATAATAATAATAAAGCCCTTTATTCCGAAATTAGTATTTACAAAATAGTCTATTGCTACACATTTTAAAACTAAATTTATTTTTAAAGTATGTCTCTAAGTTTCAGTGTGCCTGTTGGCATAGGCCTCCTCCAAAAACTTCCATTGAGCTCTTTTATAAAATAAAATTTTATTGTGTAACGGTATATACAGTTACATAAGTCATTTAAAGAAAACTAGGCTGATTCATTGCAAGAATTTTTGAATTTCGAATTTGAATTTTTGCAGGAGTACGGGCAGAAGAACCAGCTGCTGGGCACGTTCGACGTGCCGCTGACGGGCGTGGGCGCGCTGTGGCTGACGGACGGCGGTCCGCAGCGGCGGAGACGGCTGCTGCCCTATGCCGACGTGCCCGCCAAGGTCAAGGGCTTGCAGGTCATCTGCAAGGTCAGACTCCTACAACATTCTGCTCGCTTCAAGTTAGGGAGATATTAAACCAAACATAACCTCGGACTATATAGATAAGGGCAAAGGTTCATTTCATTTCATTTTTTATTAATTTTCCAATAGAACGTTTAATTATGTTATGGTTATTTATAGCTCTATAAAAAATTTAAGTTTCAATTTTGATTATGCTATTTATTAATGTTGTTAAATGTACATTTGGCCTTTCTATTGTATGTACTGTATTACACTATATTATTTGTCCAATGGTAATTGCTTAATATCTCACAGAGTACGCTTATATTTCGATGTTACTATAAAACTTAATTTAGTATTCAGAGAGTTGTGAGGAGAGAAGTTGAGAAGCTGACGTAACAGTTTAAAGAAAAGGCCTCCGCCCTCCGAAACCCTAGTGTTAGTATGTTGGTGATAGATGGTTAAAATATTGGTTTCGTTCAACTTGCAGAACATGAAAGTGATGACGTTCAGCTTCGCGAACTCGCCGATCGGCAAGGGTCGCACAGTAGCGATGGCGCTGGTCCACCACGCCTTCCCCAAGCGCCACGACCTACTGTTCGCGTTCGAGTACCACGAGCCCTACTACCCCACGCTGCCCGCCGACCTCAACATGTTCCAGCGGCCCGGCGACTGGCGGCGCGAGCTGGAGCGCTGCGAGTGTCCACATTGGCGAATCACGTGCATAAACGGAACCTCGGACGCCTTCATGCTGACTGCCGGAGAGACGCTCATTGTGCCCAGCTCCGTGCTGGACTATAACCTCATGGAGTCCGCGCGACACTTTCGCTCGGGCCGCGTGCCCATCTGGGTGTGGGGCCGGCCCGAGGGCGCAGCCTTACTACGCAGCGGGGAGCTGCTGCAGACAGAACATTCGGCCACCGCCGAGAACGTTCTCCTGGAACAGGTATCCAACAGTGTCATAATATTATATCAAAACATATGCGTATATTAGGATTATAAAATAACCACACATGCTTGCTAATTGGTACGAACTTTGGAATAAATGTTACATTGGATGGCGTAGACGCAACATCCGTAACCCCCTTCCCCTTAGGATGAGCAATGACATCATAATCATAAATTATCATGGCGATCTTTGGAGGAGACCTATACACTATATGGTGGTGAACCAATCTTACATCCAAACGTCATTCAAGATTAGTTCGAAGTAAGTCTACAATATGGCAGCAGTAGTAAATTATTTTAATGTAAAAGTGAATAGTACTGTAATACATCCATAGTTTTTTAACACTGTCTTAATTAAGAATTTTTAAATTTATAAGTTGTATGTCTAGGACTGTCTAGGACAGCTGACCGCTGGCAAACGTCATTTCTTTGTTCTTGTCATACAGTTGTAGCATGTAGACAAAATCTTATTAGGGAAATGAAAATGGAAGGAAGTAGGGAAACACTGACCTGGACGATAATACCAAAGATCTACTTAATGAAGTCCATCTGGGCAGGTTCGTCGTTCGCACCCGAAGCTCACGCCGCCCCATGTGATCTACCTGTGCGGTAACAGCGCGGTCGGAGGACCAGCACCCTCGCATCTGCCGCCGCTGCAAGCGCTCCACGCGTCGCACCGGAAGCTTGCTGAACTCTGTACTCCCACTACTCTCGGCAATTTTTGGGTAATCATTCTTACATATTCATCATCGTTTGACAGGGCTCCCACTGGTGGACATGGGTCTTCCCTCATAGATTTCTAATAAGACTGTTTGAATACGTATTACATCCAGCGTCTTCTAACGACCTTATATATACATGCATTAATATTCGATACTAGTAACTGATCTGGCATTTTATGCTGTGTCTTCGTCATAAAGTGTTTCCAAAGTGGTAGTTATGTCAGACTTACAAATTCACCCACTGGTCTGATATTAACGAATAAGATATTTTCGTATTTAGATGCTAATTCGTTTGGGATGACATTATAAACCGAGGTTCTGCTATAGGAGTCCTTGCAGAGTCACTTTTTCAGCCTTACAGCCTCTCAATTAAATTGAACATTGTAGAAGCCAGAGCCGAAGCTCAACAAAAAGCTGTTCTACTTTAAAGAGTTATTTAATATAAGCTAAAATTAAGTAAAATTAACTATTATCTCAAATTTGGTGTTTCTTTTTATATTACAAATATATATGGCTTTTAAAAATAAAACTATACAAACAAGGACTTCCTAAATGGTATACTAGTGCTACCGAAAATGTTGCACCGCGCCTTAGGTATGCACGCGGTGAGGGGGGGACTATACCGGCCGCTCTGGTCCGTCAGTCCGTCGTTAATGCTCGCGGCGTTCATGCTCTTTTATTCTCGGGCTCCCTCCTTCTCCACGCTTCTTTAATGCGTGATACAGCAGTCTCGCGAAAAAAAATGTCGCGTGGTATATAATACTATACATAATTTCTCTAACTACATACAGTATAATAATATATGTAAGTAAATAAACACTATAAAATCTTTACATATTTCTGCGTTTAGCTGCTGGATATAGAGTTACCACACGAGCACGTATTTGTTACTCAATTTCAACCCGAATGCCATGGCTGCTAGAAAATGGCTGATGGCATCCGAATTTGAAATGTGCTTTCGAATTTAAATTTGGAAGTCCAAGAATAGTTTGACTCAAAAGTATTGTGGGCAATATGGAGGGTGATGGCAACATCCTTATAAATATTTTATCCTCAGTTGCAGGACTCGCAGTACTATTCGATCCTGGAGTCTAGCCGGTGGCTGCGCTATGTCGCCAACTGCCTGGCCTTCGCGGACGAGGCTGCTGCCCAGCTCTCTGCTAACGTCACCGTCGTGCTCCAAGAAGGTACATATTATTAACTATTCTAAAAACGACTCGCCACGCTTTTTAATGCAGGCATATATACATAAATAGACGCTGCAATGATGTCTAGATATCAAAGAGATTTTTACATTGAAGCTCCGCTGGTGAAGGTCGCCTACGCAGCCTTGTTTCAAAGGAGGAAAACCTACTGTTTTTTCAAGTGTCTGAACCTAAGGCGCTCTATTTTTCAGCCTCTTACCTGACGTGGTCAATGAACACCTCCGACTCTGGTCTGGTCTCCAGCAACAACCGTGATTAAGTCGCTGAGGGTTAAATTCTTTAACAGCTGTTGCATATGCGTTGGGATCGTCTCCTCTGCCTTGACATAGACATACCCACCTCTGGACAGTATATCTGTTCGTATCTGAAATGTTCTCATAAAGTATACTTGGAGCCGCTGCTTAAAGTCAGGCCTTTGCCTCTGGTTAGCTATTAAGGTTCCTCTAACCCTGGGTCTAGGTCAAAACTACTAAGCTATACTAACGACAAGACGGGAACCAGTCCCGGAGGTTTGTAGTCATAATTAACTATCTGTCTGTTGTCTTCACTTAGTATCAATTATTTTGTTGATGGTATGGAAGAAATTAAATTTAGTAACCTCTCGTGAACTTTATGCCCTTGGCGTTATTTGGAGTACATAGTCTATTTTTTTAATGGACCCACCTTATTTGGGGCCTCACGTTCCCCTTATTCTATTCGGTACAGGGATTTTATTTAGGATTATTGCTTCTTTTGTTCTGTTCCTTTCATTCATAATCCTTACACGAATTGCCTTTCTTTCTTCGTCACATGCTTTGATATCCTTAAATTTACGATTTAAAATTCCTTATTCCTGTATTTTTTTATCTTTATTTAAAATTTTTTTTGCTCTAAATATACTCGACCTTATATTTTGTAATCTAATCTTTATTTTTGTTTATAATCTAGAATTTTCAGAGGCGTTTTTTATCTGCCATTAGCCATGAAATGGTGCCAATTTCCACCCGTTCCTTCAGCTTGACTTCATACTGATATCTTCGCTTTGCGAATACGGACCAGCTTGTTATTGCGTGCACTACGGTGTGGTCCACCGCTGGGTCACAGATGCACGAATGATTCTCCCTGTGTATAAACCTATATAGGTACTAAGCTTATTCTACGTGCAACGTAAACATTTGGGTCAGAACCGCGTCCAGTTTCACTACACAGTGCGCGGTAAGTGTATCTAGCCCTGATTGTCGCTTGACGAATGAAAGGAGGCATTTATCGTATTCTGGTTCCGTTTTACTCTTATACGTAGTCTATAGAAATAGATTAAGTGATCAAGTTAGAAGAATATAAATAGTAGTATAATATTTCAGGTGACGGCGTGGACTATTGCGCGGTGGTGTCGTGTCTCACGCAACTGCTCATCGATCCGTACTTCCGCACCATATCGGGCTTCCAGTCGCTCGTGCAGAAGGAGTGGGTGGCGCTGGGACACCCCTTCTGCGATAGGTACGTCCCTCTTACTAATATCATGTCAACGAAATGTAATCAACAGGTATAATTAAAAACAACGTAAAGATGCGTTTACATGTGGGTACTATTGTACAGTAGCTCTCCACTAGGTGGACTGGTGATATAGTTAAAGACACGGGAAGTCGTTGGATGAAGGCAGCGCAAGATCGGTCATCGTGGCGATCTTTGGGGGCGATCCATCTGGCAGGGGGCATCAATCGGCTGATATGAATGAATGAATGAAACTTTTTGACTAAACCAAATTGTTCTCTGTCAACCCTAGATCAGTTTAAAAGCTCTTAAAAGGTGTCATCTTTGAAGGAAGATTGCCAAGATAACCGATCTTGCACTGCCGGCATCCAGCGACCTTCCACAACCTTGGCCTGTGTCGTCCGCTAAGCCAAAAAGATTATATATTATATTAGTAAATAAATATTTAAAAACACTGCAATTTACCTGTAGTTTTGCCTGTATAACTTATAGTGGTGGAACTATCATCCACTTATATCTAGACCCCGTAGATCACTTACGAACACGTCTGTTCCACGTAGGTTGGGGCTGCCACGGCCGGGCCAGTCGAAGGAGGCCCCGGCGCAGTGTGCCCCGGTGTTCCTGTTGTTCCTGGACTGCGCGTGGCAGCTGCTGCAGCAATTCCCGGCCGCCTTCCAATACACCGACACGTACCTGGTCACCCTGTGGGACTGCGCGCACAACCACCTATTCGACACATTCCTCTTCAACTGCCCCCGGGACAGGGAGCTTGCTGTTTCTAAGGTAAACTGAAGTTTGGTCTGTATGGTAAATCTGTATGTGAATCCTTATTTACAATGTATTTACTAACTACAGGATATATCAGGACCGTTGATGTTCTTATTAAAATCCATTCGTGTAGCTGCCTGTCTTTGGAAATAGCTTGCAGCTAATCTTTGAAATTAATCAAAAATTTAATTCTCTATTAAATTAATTAGATCTATTTAGTCAATACTTCATGCGAATATTTAATACTTTCTTTATTCCAAATCTTTTTAGACCAATTAGGGGGTAATTGGATATTTTACATTGATTGATTTCATATTAGTCTTTTTTGAATAGTCTTATTCCAGTATAGACGTCGAGACATGCGGTTCGGTTTTTATCTCCTCATTCGTGTCAGAACTGCGTCCTCGTAATTAGACTTTTAAGTTTGTTGAGCAGCCATAAGTTGCACAGAGCAAAATTATACTAATACGGAGGTTACGGAACTATATGAGTCTAATTATTGTCAAAAAAGTCGCAGAAATCTAATGCAGTATGACATCGACCAAGCGAGACTTGACGTATTGGAGACACAAAACATCCATCAAAATGGTTTAAATGTATTATTTCTGAAGATGTTAATGCTGTTAGTCCTAAGGTTTTTACAGCTTCATCAGTACTGAGTTCACGGAGCGGAAGGATTTGGGCTAAGTCAAATGATGTTTGAATTTTTAAAAAAGAGACGCCTGGCAAATGTTAAAGACAGTTGTACCAACATACGAAAAAAAAATACCTGCCTTCATAATGCCTGGGAGTTTTAAACGACAGTATCACCTTACTCTTTAATCACAGAGTATACTTTGTGGTATCTATATCAGCTGATAGACTCCTACTGCAATGAATCTTCCCAAAAATAGCCGCGATGATTGATCTTTATGATTTCATGACCCGTATCCAACGACTTGTCGCAGCGTTGTAACCACGTTAAAAATTCTAAATAAATATATATGTTTACACAGATTTTATTATGATTTCCAGAATTTCGTGGCGCGACCGGTGTGGGACTGGGGCGAGCAGTTCTCGGAGCAGGACAAGGCGCTGTTCTACAACCCGCTGTTCGTGCCGCACAAGCCCGCGCCGCCCACGCACAGGCTCGGTGCGTCCCCACATCCACCTCCTAGTTCATAAATCCACCCTGATCGTAGAAATAGTTACTCCCACCTTTCTTACAGTTCTGAGGTTAACTCTCCGAGATATTTAGTACAAAAAGTGGAGTGATCCCGAATGGCTCTCCACTCAAAAATGTATCTAATCTTTAAATCTTTTACACCTATTACGAATCACACTGTATATTGAATGAATAAAATACTTACTAATAATTTCTTGTTGGCACACTAGAAAATGACGGTACATGAAAATATCACAAGATCCATATCTGTAAAAAGGCTGTAATTTTATTATTTTTACATTTTATACGTTGTACTTAGAATACGCCGTAAAGGCGCACTTAAACTACTTACATAACACACATCTCTAACGAGAGTGTTTACGCTAATGACGGAATGAATCAGCCGATATCTCCTTTCCACTCGTTTCGCCGCGAGTGTAAGCGCGGTACAGCGGTTTCGGTAGAAATATTATTAATAAATGGTTGATAATGTAACTTTATGATCAGGTCAATCGGCGTCCGGCTGGCGCAGCTCGCGACCGGACTTGGCGTCCGGTACGGTTGGAGGGGCAGAGTCCGGGCGACTCCGCGCGTGTACTTCGGTTGCGGGCGTGGAGCTGTGGGCGCTGTGCTACGAGCGCTGGCTGCCGCCGCTAGACGCACCGCACGCCGGCCGCGTGCACTTTCACCTGCACCACTGCCGGCTACGCGCTCAGGTACACACGAATGCTTTAAGGACCTTAGTTCCCATAGTGGTCCAGGTGGACCTCCAGGTCCTCGGGAGACCGAACAAAGGTGTACTATTGCGTGTTAAAAACCTTTAAGATCATATCACCTTTAACCATTACTTCCAAGGGTCTACGTAAGTCGCCACGAAAATTTATCGGCTTTTTGATGGTGAAGAACTAAAATGTTGGCTAGACTTCACCTATCGGCAGATAATATTATATTTTAAGAAGCACTCGCAAAGCGCCGACTCTGTCCACAACACTTGCTCTGACGTGCAAAGGAACATATTACAACTTGCAGTGTGCTTCCGCTTGCAAACTATTAATTCACTTTGGTGACCTTGAGCCTTCTTATAAGGTCCACCGTAAACTTATTTAATGGAATCAGGCGTTACCTCGCGGAAGTCCATTCTAAGTAAGAAAAGGACCAATATTTAGCCACTTCCACAGAGTCTGTGTTTGGTTCTAATCGGTGTAACATAACTCCTGAAGATGCCCCGTGGAGGGGTGAAACACGTGTTGAGTAATTTGGCGGTGGCGGGCAGTGCATTTTATTGCACGACTACCACTGCATGTGCGGAAGTGGCTAAATATTGGTTGTTTTCTTCCTTCCACTGTAAATGACGTCTCGGATCCGTAAGTCATCACCGGTAACACCTTCATCATTTCGGATGAGGATATGTTGGGAGCTTCCGAAAACGCAATAATTTTTTACCTTTCTCTCTTTCCCTTGTTACAGATCCAACAGCTCAACGAAAAACTGGCGTCCTTGTCTATAATGAATAACCGGCATTCGAACGGCGACGATGACGTCGCGGACCCGTTCCCCATACCGATTGCGTCGCGGTTTTTCCCCTTCAGTCTCAACCGGCACGACAACATCGAGAGAAACCTTCACTCTATGCAGGTCAGCCTTATAGACGCCAGCCAGCTGCTCGACTCGCAATCGCTCCTGAATGCTCCCGACTAATACACGTGACTTACTACTTTACTACAATAGACTTAGAGTATATTTTTAAAAGTCAAATGTAGATATTTATTGTAATAGTAAGCGAATTCGCTTGATCGATTAGAACAAAGTTTGCGTCTATCAATTGAACGAGTAATAAGAGAAATTAATATATTGCGTCTATTACATGTATGTATTAAGTTATTATGTAAATATGGCTGCGAGTTAAGTTATTCGTAAGGAATTGATCGGTTTGCGACAAAGCTATGATACATTCTTTGTATTGGATCCCATTTATTTATTGTGACAGTGGAAAATTACAAATTGAAAATTCTCACAAAAAATATATTTATTAAAATTTAGGCTGTTGTTAGTGTTGCCATTATCAATTATTGGTATACTATATAAAAAATAAACGATTTAAATTAACGATAAATAAAATCGATATTTTGAAAAGAGAAACTATTTTTGCAATAATTATATTTTTTCGAATATAAATCATATGTTAACGATATTATTTATGTCCGGCGTGATATATACACACACACGTAACATATAGTTACCATTTTAATGTAAATCTCGTTTACAAACTTTTTGTGTACAGTTTAGCCATTAACATAATAAAAACTAACTTATTTTACAACTCTCAACACTTTGTTTGCCTTTATGTACTCCAAATGCCAATCAACAGCAAAATATAACACTGTTTAGTGTTGTCATAATTAAAAATAGAAATAGTATTTTGATATATTTTTCAATGAAGCCAAAGTCAATTTAATGACAAAATATTTTGAGTAAACTTTTAACAATCATCATTTCAGCTATAGGATGTCCACCGCTGGACATAGACCTCCCACATAGATTTCCATTAGGATTGGTTGGAAGCAGCCTGCATCCAACGTCTTCCCACGACCTGGTCGTATTCCCACCTTGTCTCCACTGCAGAACCCCTCGCCTGCACACTGCCATATCCACTTAACAAAACCTATTACAGCTCTGACGTTATTGAGGCTGCTTAAATATGGTAATAATAAATAAATTAACAAAATATAGTTTCGAAATGTATTCTCTCTTTCTAATTCACCCATTGGCATTCCCTTTTTTTATATTACGAAAGTCCATAACAAGCGAACACTTTATCTTTCCCATTATTGTGTCTATATATGATAAATAAAAATAATTTTACCAGAAATCATATAATGTACATCACAATTATATCCTACAATGGCTTGAATAAATAGCACAAAATAAATAGCAATTGTAATTATTTAATATTTATTATTCGTTTATTATACCAATATACTCGTTTTATATATTATTGTAGTTGTTGATTTAAAAAAGAAAATTTGGTTCACTGGCAACTCCGGCAAACAATTTACTCAACGTACGAACTTTGACAGCTTCTTGTAATATGCGGGAGTTAATCTAGCGCTTTTTCAACCGCACACTAAACAAGTGAAAAGGACAGATCATAATAGTGGGCGTTAACAATTGTGAAGAAATTTAAAGATGCGTTTACACAGCTCCTTATTTAAATGTCTAAGTTAAAATTTAACTTAATAAATTGTTTTTATACAATGATTACTTACAGG
The DNA here is from genome assembly GCF_028537555.1 of Battus philenor. Classification (NCBI taxonomy): domain Eukaryota; kingdom Metazoa; phylum Arthropoda; class Insecta; order Lepidoptera; family Papilionidae; genus Battus; species Battus philenor. The sequence goes on from NW_027181684.1 coordinate 11,581,779, forward strand.
TTTAAAAGCTTTACCCTGTTATAGGCTATATATATAAATCACCCTGTATAAGAAAAGAAGACATGGTTTATACCAATATAAACAAAGCAAGCCATGGTAAACAGGAACAATGACACGTGCAATTAACAGATAGACATTTTGTGTCCATGTAAATGCATCTTTACCTACCTGGTTGTTACTAACCAACTAGTTGAGTTGTATATTTTCTGTTATTAGCTCATTAGAGCGAATACAGCGCCCTGAACGGTTTGATATTTGTACAATGCAGTTGCTACATAGACGGACCAAAATTAATTAGTGAATATGTTGTATATATGGCAGCTAACACTCGTTTAGTTTTATATTTAATTAGTTTTAAATACATGGACAACTATGTTATATAAGTTCGTATGAACTGTCTTCCGCTTGTTCAATATTAACATTGAATGAACGTTTTCATGTTATAAGGCATTGTTCTATTTTCTAACGCAAATATTTATTTTAACTTTTTTTAAAAAATACTAACTTTTATAAAACCTTTTTTTAATCTCTCTGAAAATATTTTACCTTTGTGCGAATTTGTGAAATGGAAATAAATAGGTCTATTTTTTTGGGGACGCGAAGTGTAGCGAAAATTTAAAAATGGAATGTAAGTTCATTAAAAAAAGTATATGTTAAGAAAAATTTTTTTTTGGATTTTTCCCTTAAAACCCAGTGCCAATAGGTGAGGTAGTTATACAATAAAAAATTTTGATTTTCGAGAGAATTATTGAGAATTAGCGTGCCCCCAAAAAAGATTGACAAAAAATAATTAAAATTAAATTGTGAATGTAAAAATTTATGTTTTATGCGGAATTAATAATTATTATTAATATATATTTTAAGGCTGTAAACTGTACAGTCTGTAATTGATATAAAGGTGAAATGTAAATATATTGTTGAGTAACGTAAATATTTATTTTGTAATAATATTAAGTTGAATTAATTGTAATATTTCTACGAATTGTTATCGTTTATGATTAAGATATCAATCTTAAGGATATCGCAATAAGAGTGATATTGCACGAACAGCTCAAAACTGTGACACCCGAGATTTTAGCCATGGTATTTTAGTGCCATTACATACATCTCAGTGCACTTGTCCAAGATTCCATGGTGAACGAAGTGTATATGAAGGAATCGGACCCGGTGCAGACGAGACCCCGGAGATAGAAGCAACCAAGGAAGTCGACCGTTTATATGTTCAAATGTAAAAACAAATAAATGAAACGCTAAATAACATGCATTTTATTCCATCTCATTTTAAAACAATCATTACAGACATGATATTAGCTATTCTAATAAAATTGTTAACGTTTAACATTTGTGCTTTATTTTCTAGAACCTCTTATACACGAGTTAAATTATTTTACATACGAAAGACACATTCACATTTATGACTTAATTTCAAGAATAAAACAGTAATTATCATAAAGTCTAGGCCGTATCAAGAGAGATAAGTCATGTCCGAGCATTTGATCGACAACACATTACCAAAATGACGGACCTGATGAAGTATTTGACTTCTTGAATAGCATTTATACCGAAAATATAAAGCTTAGATTTAATATTTAAATTACATTATTACATTAAGTGAACCATTTTTATAAAAAAGTCAAGAGCATCAAATTGTCCCATCGGTTTTATGTGAATCGGCCAAAATCAGTCGGTATGACATCACTATAGCATAAAATAATATACGTAAAAAATTTTGTAAATGGGTCTGGCCAAAAGTTATATTATCCTGCCTGCACAAATAAAAAAGACGGTTGACAAAAGTATCCAAAAGTAATGTGGACATCTTAAGAAAAGTATTAAAAAAAATTCCACAGCAAGCAAGTGCAAACAAAATTAAAAACTTGCCACAAGATGGCATTAGTATTGCACCACTGGATTGCCCGCCCCTATAGTAATTTAGCGCGCATGTTTGTGTTTTACAGTACACAACTTTTGCGACTGTGACGCAATCGTCGTCCAAGCAACATGTTTTTTATCGCTCTGTTGGACGTATACACTCAGTACTTTAATATAGTCCCTGGTTTTTTATGAAGAAAACTTTTCAACAAGCTTATTTTTATTTCATTTTTTTATCTTCACTAAAAAGTCAAAGTTTTTGGACTCGATAAACTATCGTAAAGTTATACGACTTTCTAAATATATGCAAGAGAAATACCACAAATAGTCCAAATTCACGGTACAGCGGTACTTAGTAAATTTCCACATAATGAATCGAAGGTACTTGAACTTTAACATTGAACGGTATTCTCTAATCTTAAATTGTTATATATTTTATTGATGTGATACAAAAAAAGTCACCATACACTTTTATTGTTAAAATAAACAAAAGATAGTACTTTTGTTTCTGACTGTACCCCTTGTCACGCACACAGGCACGCAAGCAAGCACAGTTTAGTTAAAACAAAGACGAGATATTTATTTCATTTTTCTTGTTATTGTTACATAACAGAAAAAAAATTACAAATTGTATTTAAAATATTTATCTTTAAAATGTTCTTGTGTGGACAACAGTTTAAGTTTTTTATTTATAATTTCAATTTACTGATATTACTTAAATTGGCTATTTCTTTTAATTAAATTTTATAATTAAATTCTATTCTAATACAAACACAATTTAACATAACTATTGATATACTATTATTTATTTAATATAATGTCTTTTTTATTAAACTTATTATCTGTAAGACAGTGATTTTACTAAATGCGCTTATTTATGGACTCCTTATTAGAGCGAACAAATATTCCTAGGAACCTTATTATATTCTAATACGCAATACCATGTAATAATTTTTGATGATCATATTTGGACTCTGTTCATACACAAATATCAGTCTGAAATATACAAACAGGTAACTAACAGGTAAATTTTGTGACGTATTTAGTATTAAGGTGATTTTGATTTTGATCGATTTACCTATTTACGGCAACTTGGTTTCCTTTTCCTGCTGTTGCATTTTGAGTTTTTTGATTTTATCGAAATGTTTCTTCGCTATACGGTACTTATTTAGCAACATAGTTCTCTGCCAACTCCACTCGGACAACCGCTGGAATAGCAATGGAAAAAATTTATTAATACAAAAGTATATAAAAAGAAAAAGATAAATATTTTATATAATTTTTTTTTCGTTTGACATTTCAAAACAAAGCATTCTCCTGCTATACTGTAGTACAAATTTCTTGTGACAGTTCAGATGTTTTTTTTGTATGTTCCCCCACCCTGTTAGTGGCAGCGTCATTACATTACCTGGTATATATTTTTTTCCAATATTTTATTTTTATTTATCATTCTCCTTTCATCCTTCTCAATTTCTTATATATTTTACTTCTGTCAATTCTTCTCTAATCTTTCATATCTGCATTAACACACCGCCTTTCTTCTCTCATTCTCATTCCTAGATCACAGATTATTACAGTGTCACAGTTTATTTGACTTGTGTGATAGTTTAATGTTGGTGGACACGTTTCTGCTATAAGCCGCAATAAACGGCCGCAAATTTCAAATAAGACATGGAAACGGTCTGCGTTCAGCGTTTCCCAACGATCTTAATAAAGTCATCCGTCTACCTTTTGGGTGAATGTCCTACGTTGTACACTTATTGCTCTTTTTTTGGACCGGAATGTCATTGCTACCCATACAGGCTTAAAAGTTATCCTGGTGTTTACAACAAGGCATTTCTTAAGTCTGTATTTTATAAAAGTTTACTCATATGGCGAGTATTTTAGTTATCTGTGGGATGGATAGGCGAAGTACTACCATAAAGTTTTGAACTACATACAGAGACGAGCTTAGAGGCTGATTGGTAACGATGCTTTGATGAGCACTAAGCTTCAGAGCTTGGAGTATCGAAAAGTTGCCAGTTTATCGGTATTTTACAGACTGTAGTTTGGAGAGTGTGCAACGTGATTATACCAAATGATCACCCATCTCCTTTCTTTCATCGGACAACAAGACGCACAGATTCACCACATCCATACATTTGAAATTACTTCCACCCGCACAAAGCGTTTTGCTAATAGTTTTATAGTGCGAACAGCTAAGGAGTTGAATAACCTACCGGCGTCATTGTTTTCAACCAATTATAACTTAGGAGACTGTAACGCAAGAATAAATAGGTTTCTATTAGACAAGCATGTAGCATCGTAGACCGCGTCATCGCTTAACATCTGGCGAAACAGAGTTCAAGTACTTCGCCTATAAAGGTTAAAAAATCTACAGCAAACTATGACAGGTTCTTTTAATAATTCATAGTAGTTCTGATATCTGATTGTGACGTTGAAGGAAAATATTTAAAAGGACAGTGCTTTCCAAACCTTTTTCATTCCCGTTACTCCCAATTAAACTTTTAAGAGTACCCTTCCTTTGACTACTCCTCTAAATGTGTTTTCATTCTCGTCCTCGGACACATACGGTTGTCGAAAATGGTTCCTAGGATTTAAAAGTGCGATGGAAGCTTCAAAGTATGTTGTTTTTGTACCTCCAGGTTGAATTTATACACCCCCCTCCACACAAGGCTTACGTCCGTATATCCTCAACAATTATTTTATTAACAAATAGGAGATTTCACAATGCGATTGTGGGATTCTTCATTAGTATATAGTTTTCACGTGAGAACGCATGGTATCACTGGCCACTACAGCCATATTCGTATTGTTTACAATTAAATTATTAACGCGTTCTTATTGGAACATCAAATTGAATTTGGACACCATCAGAGATGCAATGGCTGCCATTGCGTTCGCGTCGAAATTGTAAATAGTCTATGTATGTAGTATTCACCAGCTCGGTGTGATACCTTGCCTTACATTTTCCTCGACATTGAAGAACAAACCATGGGTGTACATGGGTGGTCTCACACCGTCACCCGCTTAACGAGTATCACGCACAAAAAATTTTTACAGCCATATAAGAAAAGAAGGCAAGAGGCGAGTCTCACTCACCATGCGACTCGATGCCGCAACTCGAGAGCGACTGTTGCTCATCTGTAACTTGATGTGCGCTGGTTATTATTTATGGTGTGTTCTTTCGACGCGGGTTCCTACACTGTATAATCTTATGAAGTTTAAAACGATATCCCTTCAAATGCAGATGCGTCTTTCTTATCGAAATTACTACGCAACCGTGAATCAGATGCGTTTTCGGTTTCAGTATGAAATTGACAGTAGCGGTGAAGGTTCTAGAAAAGTTGTAGTTTGAATCTATGAAATGGTGACAAACTATTTTATTGGGGTTTAAAAATTCCGAAAATATTTCCTTTAAATGCAACATAATATTCCAATAGGAAAAGGAAATATTGCAAAATCTGCTCAACGAAATCAACAAGCCGAAAGACATCAAACAACATATTACTCTAATGCTTATTCCGAAAATCCGGCCATCCATCTCGGCAATTATTTCACAAAATATCATACAAAACAAAATCACAAAGACTAATGTTAAAAAAATTATGTCCGTAAAGATGTCAAGATACTAATATATAAAAGATTTTTTTGTGTAATTATTTTATGTAGGAGGTAGTGAATTCATTAAGTGTTGATCTGCGCTAAAACATCCTCGAGTGCTAAACGTTAATAACAAAGCACATTTACACATCAAGTCATAGTCATATAAATATAAATAGTCATATAAATACAATTAAAAATAAAAACATTTCAACAAAGAAAATATCTTTATTCAATCACCACAGACTAATTTATAACATTCAACAAATATCTGGAGCAAAGAGCTTCAGCTTGCTTCGCCTCACTAGGAACCACCCGCCATACATTGTCAAATGAAACCACAATAACTAAAGTATCAACTAACTACACGAATGAAAACATTGAGCTGCTTCAAGCGGCTGTACATTTAAACCCATAAATAAATGCATACATCCGTACTTGGACATAGACGTAGGTCAAACCATGTCTCAAGTCTTAAGTTTGATTATATAAAAAGAATCCAGCATCCCAATTTAAGCGACCCAAAAGCTCGTAGAGTCAAAAATAACTGCAACTGAATTGTGCTTTGATACGGTCATACTATGAAATAACAAAACAAAACTGAATAAAACAAAAAATTTCAGACCTAATTCTTAGGAAAATAAATAAAAAAATAAAATGTATTTAAAACATGCAACTAGAGTGCAGATTGTTTAAAAAATGCTTGGCATGAAATACTTTCATTAATTACAATTCAATGTCAAAATTATGGCAGCCCTTTGTAACAGTTGACAAGATACCTTATCGGTTAATATTACCAATGATATCAAATGTAAAAACTAATTTCAATTAAAATTAATAAAAATAGTACCGTCTCATACAAAATATTCAATGAAAGATATAACGTAACAATGTTGCCAGTCTATGATATTGATAATCTATGGAGGCTAGGGCTGCCATAACAAAAAAATTTCAAACTAATTTAAAAACAAAATTTGTCAACAGTTTATAAGAAAATAAAATGCGTTGTCTTTTAAAATGCCTCTAGATAACTAGATACTATAGGAAACAGAGTTTTTGGACACGTCCCCCCACAGTCCGCAGTGGTCGGGAGAGTTTGCACTGGATTCTTTCTTGAGCTCAGTGAAAAGCGCGTCCGCCGCTCAGTTGTCGTCTTCCTCATTCTCAAACATCTCGTTGTAATCTCGGGAATGTTCAAAATCTTTCAAGTCCTGAATAAAAAGAGATATTCCATGAGAATGAATAAGAATACAACATACTTGTGCGTTGCATGCAGGGATCCATACTAATTAATATTGTACAATATATAGCAGGGGTGGCCAAACTCTTTCATAGTGCGAGCTATTTTTAAAAAATCTAAATTGTATACGCATTTAAAACATGCAAAAGATGTTTTTTTTTTACAAAAATCATATTCATTGAAATTATTTAAACAAAAGTACAAAATATGTGTAATATTTAATAATGTATAAATATATGTAATAGTTAGATATAACTACACACGTATATATTAGCACTCATAATACCGTTTGGATTTCGTTTATTTTATGGTGGAATAATAGTGGAGTTGACATAGGTAATATAGATTTTAATATTTACATAATTCGACAGTCAATCAGAGCCAAAAATAATCGTTGAGTCGCATGTGGGTCGCGAGCCGCAGTTTGGCCACCCCTGGTATACTACATTCCCTATATGTATCCGGTAAACATTAAGCATTAAAGATAAAACTTCTAAAAAATGCAAGCATTTTTCCAAATTGAATACAACATTTTGTTAAGTTATTATCTACCCTCAGATGCAAAAGTAAATCATATGTGTTGTGTGGGTGTGGGTTTTAATAGAACATGCTTTTAATTTTAGAAGTCGAAAATGTCACAGCACATCATTAAACGTTCTGCTTTCTTCGTTATTAGATAAAAAATCAAAACTGAATTTCTTTTACTATAAAAATACGATGGTTTTTAAGAGATTCCTAAATGGAACAACTTATTAAATGAAGGTTTAATTTTCGTATATACTATGTACATTAACAACAGATATAAAATAACATAAAAAGCTTTGTACAAAATTAAAAATTTGTAATATAATGTATATGACAACAATTTGATAGAACAGTGCAGATGTACATGCTTTATTTTGGTTAGAAAATGTTATATATTGAATAACATAAATTTTATTAAAGTTAGCAATGGGATTGGCAGACTACACACAAGGTGTGTGGCTTCCAGCAGTTATCTTATTACAGTGAAACATGATCTCTCACTTCAGGCCTCATTTGCAAAATCAGTCACTCAACCATAGAGGGCCATGGGATTATTCTACAAGATCAAATCAGGAATGAGATTTGTAGACAATCGAGCTATTTTTTAACCAACATAGCCCATGGGCAGATGAAGTGGCAGTTGGTAGCCCACATAGCGCACAATGGCTGTCTTAAAGTTCTAGATTGTGGACCATAGACCAAAGAAGCTGGAAACGAGCCGCTTCTGACTGGTCCTGTTTTTATTACCTGGAGAGGCCTATCTCCAGCAGTGGATGTCTTATGACTGAGATGATATTAACGAATGAATAACAGATTAGGTTGTTGGTTATGAGATGTGCTGAAATGGTACGACCGATCCAATGTATTGCATGTGACCACAGAAAATATTGTTAAAAAAAGGAAAATTAAATTTTGTTTAAATTTGTACTTATTTTAGAAAAGTTTTTGTAGTCTCACAATTATCTGACTTAAGCAATATATTTTACAGTACCCGGCGAGCCGTTGTATTTCGTGCGATAGAGATAACGCTCTACGAAGCCGAAATTAGCCGATTGCTCTTTCCAAAGTTCGATGTGCAATATTTATCGCCGGGTACTGTATGTTAGGTTTTAAACTCAAGCAGTAAAAATTAACAAGCGACGCCCCATTTAAAATGTAATAAAAAATGAGACTGAATCATAATTTCAACTTAATATGATTACTTATTGAGATTAAAATATACATTACTTGTTTCTTACCTGGAACATTCCGTTGGCGACAGCGTATCCGGTCATGGCGATGGCCGCAAAGATGGCGGCCAATATTTTGTTTCGCGTCTGATTGGGGAAGCTGGCTGCGTCTCGCTCTGACTGCGTGCCTGTCGACTGCTTCTTTGCGTTCTGCCTGTTGTATTCTAAAAATGATGTATTGCTTATGATTATACTTTATTTTTTTAAAGGTTATCTGCATTTTTATATGAAACAGAGTCATGGACAATAGACCTAAAGAGATGAATAATAGATAACCATACTTTACATACCATGGACCTCATAAAATTAGTATAAAAACTTAATACCTGCGGACAATGAGTATTCTGGCTCTGACAAAATCTCCATTGGTGATGTCCGGTAGATAAATAGACCATTAAACAGATCAAGAGCACAAGGTGTTGGTTCGACAACACTTTATATGTAATAACTTAGTATAATATATTTTAGAGTGATCCCTTTATACAGGCTGTTTGGAAATAGGTGTAAAAAATTTTAAGCAATAGTTATGAATTCAGCCCATTAATGCTTCAACATATATTTTCAATCACAGGGTGATATACAAGCCCAGTGTCTGGAACTAGAATTGAACTTAGAATCATAAGCGATAATTGAAAATAAAAAAAAATTACCATCAGTAACATGTCTGAAGTTCTTTTGATTGATCCGGGCTACAAATCGGCTCAAGTTGGATATGCCTTTCACGTGATTGCCAAGAGTCGCGTTAGGAAATGGTGCCTTTACTAATGGTGCGAGGTACGCAAACACTACTGCATCAAACGATGAGGGCCTGCTGCCAAAGAAGTATTCACTCTCTCCCAAACGGTCTGACAGTGTTTTAAGGCACTTTTCTGCTTCTAGGTATATCTGAAATTATGAGTTATATTATGACCCTCAAAGTATACAGAGACTTATAAAGTGAGTATGTATATTTTACATGTGTATTTAAAAACATTTATAATTTAATTCAAAGATGTTATTACATTTTCATTACAGTATGATTATAACATACCAAATTTTTTTAATGATATATTTTTTACACATTCATATATTTGGTGATGGAAAAACATAGCATTTAGACAATCTAGTAGAATTAATATCTAGATCACTAATGTATTATCATCCATTTTACATTGCTTAATACAGCAAAAGTTCCTTACTCACGCTTCCTTTATTCACGTTTTTACTATATGTGGATTAAAAAAATGCAACCCAATGCCTATGTTCATGAACTAATAAGTACATGCAGTAGTGCATAAAAGAATTCCAATAGGTAGTATATTAGGTAGTAGTATTCAATATCCTTTGTTAATGCCATCAAGTGTACTAATAAAAAAGATCTTATTACAACTTTGCCTAAAGTATGTTGTTGACACTTGATATTTTAGATATTCCACCTACCCATAGATAATTATAAGATACTTATATAATTATAAGTTTAAAACAATACTCACAGTTCTTTCAATTTCTCTTAAATCTGTATGCTCTCCATACAATGCATCAATCATTTCCTTGGCTGTGTTCTGATATCTGCCCGGATAATAGAAATTGAATGGTATTCTTAACGCCTTTGCATATGCTGGTCTGGTTATTTCTGTATAGTTTTTCTCATCCACCCACCATGCATATTGGTATGCGGGGTATAATTTATCCCTTAGATACTGCGTGAAAGCACTTGCTTCAGCCGCTTGCTTTGTGTTTAGATGAACATCTGTGCTATAATGCTATATATGTAAGAATAAAATTAGTATTAACACAAATAATTAATATTAATACTGGATTTGGAAACATTGTAAGGATCAATCAAATATTATTATTGTAAAGGTGTTGTAAATATACAGGATGTTTGGTTTTAGGTGTAAAAGCTTTCAAAGAGGTAAATGTATATTTAATTTTTCAACAAATAGTTTTAGTTTTTACACCTATTTCCAATCACCTTCATAAAGCAATTACTTTGATATATGTTACATTAATTTTTTTTTCTATAAGAATGCAAGAGGTCAATAACATCTGGCAGTACAGTTTGCAGGGACTCATAGTAATGCTTTTTCTTATAATAATATCCTCTATTTATTTACTGTTTTTAGAACCTTCGCTATTTAGATACAGTGCACTATACATGAATAAATAGCGAATGAACAATAAAGGGGTGAATTCTAGAAGAATCTTTGTGAATTTTTTATATCTATAGCCAGTCAGCCTGTACATAGAGGAGCCTTCAATAAGTTACCCCATTATTACTTTAAAAAATGTACCATGCACACCGATAAGTTTTAATTACAAAATGATAGTATAACCACAATAATATTTTAAATTTATATCTTCATAAAGTAACCATGTTATTTTCTAAGAATTCAAAGTTTCAATTAAAGCATATAGAATCAGACGCAGCTAAATCTACATAGTGTCAAATTTCACTTGAGAATGGCAATTTTAGCGTCACTAAACTTGAGAACAGTTCCTACAATCATTCAATGTCTAACCCAGCTATATCCATCACAAATTTCATTGAAAAACTCATCATGGAATCAAAATTATCTATATCTTATCATGCATTTAAGATGCTTTTTGTGGAAAATCCGGCAAAATGGATTTAGCTGCTTTTCAATCTTTATGCCTCTATTGAGGAAACCCATTACAGAAATAACACACTAAATAGCAAATTAGATTATTATTATGTCTCATTAATTTGTTTATGTAACTGTTTTTATTATTTTAAGTAGATACAGGTAAACTAAAAGACCGATTGTTGCAACTCCCCACTCTATCTTAAACTATCAAAATCTTGCCAAGAATACTATGAGGCAACTGCCTGACTTCTAAATGTTAGTTTGTCCAATGCCAGCTTGGAGATCATATGATAATTGTTAACATAACGTAACAGACTTATTAATACTAAATATTTTTAAGCATGCTGTGTGCTTAAAGATACTTGAAGAATATTATGCGCAAGAGAAAACATTTTTCCAACTAAGATCTTTTTTTGTGTCTAAAGTCTTAAGTTAAGGAGATGTTTCCTCTTATGTCCAATTATTTTTCTCATCAATTTATTTTATTTGATTTGATTTGGTCTGATCTTTCAATCTACCATGTTGGATATAGTAAATTTCTAATTTTGTTTCACCAATAAAGGAACACATAATTGAATCATTATTTATATGACAACTTTTAATTAATGTACTTTTAACTTATTGTGTACTGCTGATGTACCTAAATAAGTAAAAGTCAACACAAAGTTGATATTTGTCACTGATTGATATTTTTTTATGGGAGCTGTCTCCTATAACTTTACAAAAACACTTGCCAAACAAAGCAAAGAAAAAAATTGAAGAGACATTTAGAAGCGTGCCCGGAGCGTTTGTGAAAACATTTAGACTCATTAGAAAGAAAGTTTTTTGTAATCTGGACATTTTAGTGATGTTATTTTCAAAGCAGAAATTACATTCCACAGCATGTATTTCTTTTTATATGTGAACTTTATTCTGGCTCACTTTATTCATGAATATTTACATTTAATATGTATACAAACACATTATTATAGCAAAGTAATCATTAGTGTACCAGCGTACAATGGAAACATTGCACTGCCTATTAAATTACATTCAGAGCAGTGCAGCATTAATCAGCAATAGCCCCTATAAACAAGCCACCTGCAATTGTGGAACAAAATATCTGAAGTCAAAAGTAAAAATAAACTTCATTATTTGAAAACAATATTCTTTCTGATTATTATGGCAGGTTTTTTTTGCTAGTAACTTACACTGGTCTAACAGACTTTGTACTGTTAAAATTTAGTAGCCTTAATTGAATTTAAAAACTAAATTGATATATAATATTTCAAAATGATCACTTTCTGTAAAATTAATGAATTTAGTTTGTGCTTGGTACTGACCGATGCTACTGTAAATTAACAATATAATTTTGCAGAGTGTGAACTGTCATTTATACAAAGTACAAAGCAAAGAGTCAAACACACAGCTCTGGGAAAGGGAACTGTCAGTAAACATTCAATAGTCCTTATATTTTGAGATATATTTGAAGTTTCTGTGTAATTTTGTTAAACAACTTGTGTTGTTCTCAAGTTATAGTGTGAATAAATTAACTTGATACAAGCATCAACTATAAATGACAGCCAGAGACTAATGCTTACAGCCAGCTTGTACCCACTGTGCTGGTCCACATAGCGACACTGGGCCCATCTAACTTTTAAAGATATTTTTAATATGAGTGTGTTATATTACAAGTGTAAATTACTTGTAATGTAATTAAAACAGCATTTTTTTATTTGTGTTTCAATACATTGAGTTTTATTTTTAGTAATGATGAATTGATTGCCGACAGCAGTATCTTTTCACACATCTGTTGTGGACTAGTGGACTACAGTGGCGATAGACTGTTTCAGACTCTTAGCTGTTTGCACTTTCCCAAAATTTGTGGTTGTGATTGTACCTGCCCCCAGCACAACTGAGTACATCTACTGCTGCAAGTCACTGGACAATATAAAATTTAAAATTACCAAACAATTACTTTGGATTGTTTCTCAAAATCTATTCAACCAAAGTTTTTTTCCTTTTAGAGTGCTGTCCACACTGAGGTAATAGCACTGTGGCTGGATTTACATACCCTATATTATCATTACATTCTTCTAATGTAATGTAATTCTTGTAATAATAAAACTGAGAAAACACTCAGCTGTCGGTAAGGTTTTATAGTTGCTGAGTATCATACCAATTTGATCAAGGATATATAGATATTAGTCACATTATATTCACATGACTATGATAAATTTATTTGTAGGGTAGACACATACGTACTAATAATGTAATTATTGAAAGTTTATACTCCAATGAAAGAGAGGCAGCGTTGTCTTGTTGCACTGATAGATATATGTAAAAGATTGCCCAAATCTGTGATATATTGCAAGCAAGATAATGGCCAGAACTATATTAGTGATGTGACCGAAGTCAACTTTGCTCACATTTTCTAAACACTTCCGAGGTTATTTTTCCGACATGCATGCATAAAGTATTTAAAAACAAGTTTATATAAAACTAAATATTTGTATACCATAGCCTACTTCAGCATTGTGCATTTGAAAATTTAAACTTAATCTTTCCAGATACACATTAACCTATTGTAGAAGTATATAATACCATTTGGTACCCATTGGATGACGAACATACGATTGATCTACTGTGGCTACTATCATACTAATTATATATATGTAATACGAATTAAAGACTGCGTAAATATAACATTACTTACTAAAGACTTTAAATGATCTACAACCTCTTCAAAAGTTGTAAGTACTATACGGCCATCTCTCATGACAGGTAACCGACCTTTTGGTGCGAAATATGGATTGTTTGATTCGTGCACTTTTACCGGAACTCCAATAAACTTCATGTAGGTCTGTAATAAGTATTTGCCAAAATGATTAACCAAATACCGGGTACCAGTATGCTCGTTGGTTATGATTATAAAAATAAACTTACCAAGACCTTTAAGCATTCTAAATCTATGGAAGCCAGTCCCCACTCACCGCGCCATATATTTAATTCTATACTAGCCATTTTATTATTAATCTAAATAAAATATATCATCGGCAATAAACAAAAATTGCACAACTTGACATTTTGGTCACAAATTAATTCATAGACAATTAGATGACAGAGTACAAATATCAAAGATCGCTGGCAAAAAGAATACGAAATTCATAATTATTTAACGAGGCAACAATAAGTATATTTCTTGTCCTAAATACATGAAATCCATACATTCAAATCTACAGAACGATGGGTTTAGGTGTAAAAGATTTAAAGGGGTTACATTCACCCATGACTCATTTTCTGTCAATTAATGCACGATAAACCTTATCCAAAATCAATCGTTTCAGAAATATTTAATAACGTAAGTAAGAAAAAATGATTTTATAATTCTAATCACTACATATTAAAATTAATCATTGTTCACTTTACACTGCCAGTATTTATTGGTCTGTAGCATTCCAATAAAAAAGTGATCGATTTATACAGTGTGATTGGAAATAGCTCTTAAAGTTTTTTGCTGACAAATAAGGTATACATATACCTCTTTAACTCTCTTTCACTTACCCTCATTTATACTGCATATTTAAAAAACATTACAGCTTTTATTGGAATACGTAAGAAAGTCGTTGAGCACCCTAAACCTAAACATTTTACTGTATTTACTATTAGGTCAAGCGTTATCATAAATTTTTCATCTGGTTGTAAAACCATCAAGCTTACAAGCCGCTAGGAGTGATTAGAAACAAGGGTCTTCGCAACGGAATTTTAGCAATTGATCTTTATTCAATACGCGGTTAATACCCCTATTGAATGCCCAAGACAGCTAAACTTTTTATTGGTTCGTTGCTATTGTCGATATAACTTTATTACAAATTTTATTAGTTAACGAGTTGAAGAAAGAGTATGAGACTGTGTCATATGAATTCTGTCTATTATTGCACTGTTTGATCTTAGTCCGATTTATGTTGGTTACATCGATCGGAATGTTGGTTCTATAGATATTGTTTTGGTGGTAATGACACAAGGAAGTTATAACTTCATAACTATTTTTTTATTAAAAGTCAGTGCCACAATGTTTAACAGAATAGTAAAATCTAGGTGCTGGCAAAAAGTTTTACAGCTAATGCGATTATTTTAAAAGCATACTTGTCTTTTTTTGACAAACAGTATTGATATTTTTAAACCGGCTAGACATATAAGAATATATTGTTTCCTTTTAAGAACAAGGTACAATTTCAATTGGGAATTTTGTTTGGTGAAATTCGACACTTTTATAAATTCTACAACTATCATTTCCAGTTGTTTAAAAGTTTTCAAGGTGTAAGGTTTATTTTTCATACGTTTACTTAAGGCGTCTGAAGATTATAGAAGTCTCACTGACTCATTCCTAAGCAATTTTGCCTAATTGTTTTAAATTCGATTAAAATGTCGTTACAATGGACTTTTATTGCTGGATATCTCTACTTCGAAATCGCTGTTGTCATCATTATGATATTACCAATATTTAGTCCCCGGCGATGGCATCAGTTTTTTAAATCAAGGCTATTTGCAATATTCGAACAGCATGCTGCATGGTATTTTTATGCATTCCTCGGTGTCTTGAGTCTCTTTTTAATGGATTCCATAAGAGAAATGAAGAAATATTCGCATGGTACTGAATCAACAGCAATGCATTTATCTACAGAAATGAAAGGACATGTCAAACTTTTCCGAGCACAAAGGAACTTCTACATAACGAGTTTTGCAATATTTTTAGCATTTGTCATCAAACGCCTTGTTAACATGCTAATTATTCAATCCGAACTGGAACTCCAGGCAGAAAAAATTATAAAAAAAGCCGAGGACACAGTAAAACAAGCTAAAACAACTGTTCTTGAAAGTCGGCTGCAGGAACAGGAATCTAAAAGTTACAAGGATTTGAAAAATGTTTTGAATGTGACAGAAAACTTGTTAGAACAAGAAAAGTTAAAAGCTATAGAGATGGAGGCAAAGGCAACAGAATGGAGAGTTAAATACGAGGAAATTGCTAGCACACTTCATAGAAATCAACAAAATACAATAAGCGAATCACTATAATACCCTTGAGAGAATTACCACTTTGATTACTTAATAATTTTTTAATTATGACTGAAAACCTCTAAAGCTAATTCATTCACTAACTAATAACTAAAAAAATGATCATATTAATTAAATAAATATTAACTGAAATATTCATTGAGATTTATATACTATATACATTACATGTATGTAGATTATGCAAAGCATGTTCTTATCACATTCAATTTCTTGCTTTATTTTCCATATTTTATTTTTTTACTATTTTGTTGATATAAAACATCAAAAAAATTTTGGAATGAACTTAAGAATAATCTGGACTTTATCTGTGAATTTTAAAATGTTGAGACTGACATTAAATTTTATTATATAATAGCAATTGGGTAATTGGATGCATATTTGTATAAAGTTACTTTGGCTAAGAAATTATAGAATAGGTTTGATTGAGTTATTAATATAAAAATAAAAGTTATTATTTTCAGTGTTTTTTTACATATATTAATTGTCATCTCACTAGCGTACTCAATAATAACATATTTACCAACCATCTAATAGCTAGCAGAAGACGCTGTGAAAGCCAGAAAGGTTAACAGCATCCAGCGCCAATCAAATAAAGCCATATAAAAGAAAAGTTGGTTTATGTTTTTATTTTGATTTTTTTTATACAAAAGTGCTGTCTATTATGCACAAACACTTATTTAAATATGCATTCAAATATAGATCTTCAATCATATATTTTTTTAAAATTAATTACTGATGACTTAATTCATTTCTAGTCATCAAAAATTTTAGTGCTTAAATAGCTAGGCATTTATATATGAAATTAATAAGCTGGAAATAGTATTACACTGATTTGTATGGGTTATTCTACCATTAAAACTCAACATTTAGTTTAAGTAATCATAATGTATTAAGTGAGAAATGTAAACTTTTTTAATCTTAAAGAATTGCAATTAAGTGTATAATATTGCATTGTATCATTGTTTTTATGTGTTAGAAGCTTTTAAAAAATCTAACCTGTTTTGTACTAGTTTTCTAATTTTAATATGAAATCAATGCATTCTATCTATGCTTAAAGTATATAAACATGTAATGTTTAAATGTGATATGTATTTACTATTGAAATTAATAAAAAGTATCAGAAAACGTGTATTATGTTACTTTGCATTCCAATGTCCTATTCAAATCTTATTGATCAGCACAATTTAATTGTTGTTAAAGATTCCGTTTTTGGCATAATACATGGATTACATTCAAAGCCTGAAGGGTAAACAAGCGGACTGAAAAACGACGAAACTTTCTATTAAACATGTCAAAAAATGAGTGTTTATTAAGTAAATAAAATAATTTAACCGTATTTCGCAGAGATGTGACAATATAAATGTAATCTTAATAAATAGCAAGGTTAGTAGTACAATAAAATTATACATGTGATTTATAATTCATTTGATAGATTACAGAAAACAATTTCTGTCTAATATTTTCACATAATGCTAGATGGAAATAATAATCACATTCTGGTATATATTTAGGTAGATTTCGTTGAATCGTTTCGGATTTATCATCATCATTTCAGCCGTAGGACATTCACAGCTAAACTTAGACCTCCACCAGAAATTTCTAAGACCGGTAGAAAGGGGACTAATGTAAATGTCTATGAAATGTCATCATGACAGATCAATATGATCGTGGCCTAACTGTAATTGTTTTGATTATACAAATAATAAACTAATCAAGATTGAAGTGTTATATCTTAAAATTAAAGTCTTATTACTTTATTTGTTCAGTGTTCGTATGTTTTGCGTATAAAGCGTTGAATTAAAAAAATATCTTTGCATTATTAGTACCGTTAGGTATTCTCTATTTATGAATGTGGGAATTTTTAACAGAGTTAATTTTAAGGTATGATTCTTGTCCGTTTTAATGGATGTAGTATAAGAAAACTATCCTTATTAAATACGTTCATTTTATTTAATGAACTGCTTTGATAAAAATACACTTTTATTTTCATTATATTTACTTAAAAAAATATTTGGATATCATTTGTCTAATTGCTATTTATTACGTGATATACGTATATGAATTTCTATACTTTGGCTTATTGTAGCATTGTTAACTACACCATTTGGGGGCGTAAACATTGTATATATTCTTAGATTTTATTGTTTCATTAGATATAGATTTTGTTTTTTTATTGCATAATAATAGATATATGATTTTGAATGTATATCCATAGGATATTTGTAGCAAGTATGACTTTTTTTTGGGTATTCAAGAATTTTTTACAATACTATAAATATCATAATTAGCCACCAATGCACTTGGGCTTGGGAAATATTACAAATTTGTCCTTTAAGTGTAAAAAATCCACTAATATCCTGAAACTAAAAACATCTCAAAGTGTAAATTTTCTCTTTGTGAGGTAGTTTGTGTCCCTACAGGAGTAACATAATAAACTATACCATACCTTACTATATTATATACATTATTAGAAATAACATAATTTGTTTAAATTTTTATTATTGTTGCGTAAAAATGTGTATAATTTTTTTCTCAGCTGCCACAATCATATTTACATGAAAAAAAAAACATTTTTCAGACTAAGGATAGTGACGGAATGTATTCAGAATGGAGCTCGCTGCCATTGGAAGGCGGCGGGCAGGGAGTCCTGGGGGCAGTGGGTGGACGTGAAGTGGTTTTAGCTGTTGTGAAACAACTTGCATCGCATCAGCCTAGCCCACTTACTACTGATACAGAGGTTTGTTATAATTTGAGTTTCAAAAATAAATAAGTACTGATCATTGTTAGATGCCTTTGACAGGCTGATTTTCATGAAATGAGTGAAAGTATAGTTCATTTGTGGGCAAAAAATTTAAAAACTTCTACATTTACTTCCAATCATTGTGTGTATATTAGTGTAAAATATGTTACAACAATTTTTTTTTATTAGAATATCACAGACAACTTCTGGCAATAAAGTCTGCAGGGGCAGAGAGTATACAAAAATTAATTTTAATATGGAATGATCTCAATTTTAGTAATGGTTTTTCATACTTTATTTTTATTATATATTTGTTATTTCTGAAACCCACATATATGACAGCAAATAAGCTATATATTTACTCCTTTAAAGTTTAATCTAATCTTGTATATATTGTTTTTGTTGTAATTTTCATTAAACACAAAAAAAATCGCAATATCCCCAATTAAAATAAGTAGTAGTCCTATGGGTAATGACTACAACTGTTTGTTGGTCACAAATTTGATCCTTGACTGTTTCATATTACATAACTTCACCACTGTTCAGAAATATATCAAACTTTTGTCCAAAACTACCACTTTTGGAAAAAAATAAAAATATTGTTTAATTCATTAATCCAATGCTTGGTCTGTGACTAGAGTTTTTTTTGTATTTAAGTAATTAAAACATTGAAGATTTTTGTATACACTAAATTTGTTTGTGTGCTATATACACTGTTTCAATTTCTAGCAAATTGATTAACGGGACAATGTATCAGATATAATGTCATTTATACTGGTCCTCGGGAATAGTTTGAGAAGCTTGCTGGTACTGGAAATGAAGAAAAAAGGTGATGAGTGAAATGTCTAATGCGTTCTGCTGTCTAGGTTGATGCACATAAGTTTTGTGCATCATCCTAGACAGCAGAGTTCATGAGGCATATACAGCTGAACTGCTACTTATTGGTGCATCTTGAAAGAGAAGATAGTTCCAGGAGTCAAAACGGTTATTAACCCTCAATATGTGAAGAGTCAGAATATTAAAAATAATAAGAATGTATTTCTTATTAAGCATCAGTTTATAATATTTAGTGGCCAGTTGTGTTCCTTTCTAGCAATAACAATGTGTGTATGTGTTTATATGTAAAAAAATGTGTACATGCACCAGTGAATGCATTTGTGTGTGGGTGTGGGTACAGCAAAAGTGTTAGTCTTACATTATTAAAAATAATTGTAATAGTAAAAACATTATATTGGCACACACACACACACACACACATGCATATATGCATTCTCACACAGATACAGTGGTTATATATCACTTAACTTTGTCATAATTTTTCTACATATGTACTGATCTCAAAATTATAATTAAGTTAATATAATGCTACTGAATCTATAAATGTTGACAGATGACTGATGGTACGGAGTTGACTATACTCCTCCCGTTCCGCCGCACGCTTACCTGAATAATTAGTATAAGTAAACAATAAATTTATAAGTTTTATATAGATAAATTAGTAGTACTAGTCTAACAAAATATTGTGTACTGTTTTGGTAGTAAGCAAGTTATGTTAACCGTTATTATTTAATTGGTGTTATTTGTGAGTGTGGTGTTACAGGTGGAATGGGTGTTGGAGGTGCTGCGTTACGGGCTGTCGCTGCCGTTGACGGAGCACGAAGCGTTGCGTGCGTGTGTGTACGTGTGTCACGCGTGGCTGGGTGCCCTGTTGCCCCCTGCGCCCGCGTCTCAGCCCCCGCAGCCGGCAATACCGCCACCCTTGGCAGCTGATCCGCGCCGCTATGCTGCTAAAATACTCAGCCATCTGCACAACCTCTTCGTACCGCGAGCAGATGACAGTGAGTAACATTTTTAATTTATCTGTATGTTTTTACCGAGACAGCTGTACCGCGCGTTAGGTATGCGCGCGGCGAGACGGGGGAGCATCGATTATCAGCAATCATGCTCTTTTTCTTGAAAAAAATTACACTTGTAACAACCTTTCATTTGGCAATTCCTAAAGAATTCCGATAAAAAAAGTGAAATTTTTCACTGTTGGAGCCCTATCTATCTTTCTGCATTAAAGTTTAGGGTACAGGGAAAACTTACTGGGGGCGAGTGTGGAGAATGCAGCGGCTGTTGCATTATTAATGTATCGCTTTTGGCTTAAAATAGTAAAAAAGCACAGATTATGATAGAGAGATGAGATTTCAAAGCAATGTTAGTGACTTGAATAAGCTACAAATATTATAGACAGAGAGATAGAGAAATGTATACCTAAGTAGTGAAGTATGATGATTGATATCTTGCTTTTATTGCGATGGAAAAATACAGTTTTATTGATTATTTATACTAAAAACTAATTGTCGCTTAGGATGTAGAAATAACACACCTTTTCACAGTCAAATCACTATATTGCACCAATTGTATTGTATTAAAATGATATTGTTTCGAGAGATGTTAATGCTGCTAGAAATAACATCTTTCGAAACAAGACAATACAATTGGCCCTAAGGCTTTTACGGCTTCATCAGTCAAGAGTTCATGGAGCTGAAGGGTCCGTGAACTATTGCACCCATCAAACGATTGGCTTATATTAGTCGTAGGGTAGAAAAACAATGCTGTCATATAAAAGATTAGTGGCGCCATCTGTTATCGCCTAGGCTAACCAATATGTAAATTATCTACGAAATTTAGAATCCATTTAAACATTAATATTAAACATTATTTAAATAAATATTGTGATTTCTTTACAAGCTCTCGCGTTCATATATCAAATGGAATTAGGTAAGTTGGGATAATGTTTACAAAATTAATGAAGTTACATAAGTACGAAGGTTAAATTAACACATTTCTTTTGAAATTTAATTAGATAAAAGATTCCATGACAATTCAACATCAATCTCATATCACATCACATCTCAGTATCACAAATAGCATTTTTTGAAACCAAAAATAAAATCTCAACTCCGCTACCAAAATGCAAGATGTGACTAATATTCTTTAATTCCGTTAACTTGTTGTTAAAACTTTGAAGTTTGATCATCTTTTTAATCTCCTATCTTCATTTTGACCGTTCATCTCAAGGTGGCTAATTAAAATTCAAATTCTCATTTTCCCTATGAAAGAAGGGTGATGGGATCACACAGCTATTAATTTTTTGACCCAGCTTTTTTATAAGTTTACTGCAAATATATTTTCTATGTCCATCTGTCAATTGATTTGGCACATCAAGTAGATACATCTAGATGCACAATGCTTGGTGTATATAGTTGAAATTTATTGTTTTAATGAAAGAATTATATTTCTGATATTTCATATAAAATCCCGCTTCAGCTTTCTTTATCATCATCATGTCAGCCGATTGACGCTCACTGGATGGTATAGGCCTCCCTTAAAAATGGCCACGAAGACCGGCCTCGTGCTGCCCACTACCCTGACTATGTCGCCGATCCATCTAGTGGGGTGCCAACCCATGCCGCGTCTACCGTCTTGTGGTCACCACTCAAACACTTGTAGTATAATATGGCTTTGTGACCTACGTCAATACAGGTGCTGACCTCATCAGCAAGCAGGCAGTACTTTGCCATCGAGTATTACGGTTGGCACGCTCCCTGGCTGATAGCGCGGACCTGGGACCACGGGAGTGGCGTGCTCTCTTGCTTCTCCTGCTGGCAGCTGCAGCAGCTCTACTAGCACCACCAGCACCACACCACGGTGCCGAGCAACTTTGTGAACGAGTACTTTGTGTGCTGTTCGAAGTATGGATATTGGCCTGTCACAGGTAAAATGTACCTACAATCAACAAATTAATGTATCTCCTAAATCTAAGAGTACAATGTACAATATGAATATAGCAAACCTTTTTACATCTTTATTAAACCATTTAAAGCTTTTATACCTATAACCAATCATCCTGTATTATGATGAGTGGCAGTTGTAAACCTCGCGGTACAAGGGACCTTGTTAGACAGGCAATCGAGCGCAGCAAGAAACGAAGTTTTATTTTTTAAAGATGAACAATCGTTACCGGACATCTGTAAGCTTAAAAAATTGTTACCACTGTTTTTTTATTAATTAATTAATTTATTTATTTACTTTATTGGAGATAAACAGTAACAAAAAGCAGTAAGAAAGTACAAACTTAGAAGCTTAGAAATATAAAATTAGTTACAGTTGTTACACTGAGAACATAATGATTTATATGTCAAACAATGAAAAAACAATTAAAAATATTACTAAACAGGGATCAAAGATTATGGTTTATATATTTAAGTTTGTTTATATATTTATATTATGGTTTAAATTGCTTTGTACGTACTTAATAATTTCGAACGAATTTGCAGATGTTTTCCGTCGCCGGCGCTGTGGCGTACATTGCGCGAGCAGTGCGTCCGCTGGCGGCACCGCGCGCCGCTCGTCGAGCAATGGACGCGCGCCTCGCTGTGCCTCACGGCGCGCATGCTCGCGCACATGTACGGTCCGCTGTTTCCCGCCATGCCTGTTGGTAAGTTTCAACCATGTTCTAAAGTTGTATATGCTTTTTTTTTTAAATCCCATAGTTATTGTGTCAAATAAAAACAGTAAGGCCTTCATAAAATTAGTAATTTTTTTGTGGGAAATTGTATACAATATTACAACATATTATCAACATCACTAGCATAATTTCAGTCGCAAGATGTCCACTGCTGGGATTACTTTATAGTAGGTAGTAAAACGAGCTACAATCTGGTTGCTCGACTCGAACTGTCTACATTTTAGGCAGCCTAGCTCTTGGGTCGTTTGGGCTAGTATTTTTAAACCTTTTATGTGGCATCTCCTTACTTAGCCTTTCTTAAATATATACGCCGCTCTATGTAATATATATTTTCATATTAGTTCGAAAGTATTAAACTTGTGTCAAATCCACTTTAGAATTGCCCCCTCAATAATAAATTTGCGTCGCAGTGGGGCCTGGGTCCCACGTTGTCAAAGCCAACCCTAAGAGCGCTTGAGGTTGCTGAATCTAGGTTTCATTATCATCATTTCAGTCGTAAGACCACTACTAGACATAGGTCTCTCCCACAGATTTCAAATAAAACCGGTTGCGACCTGCACCCAGCTTCGTCTCTTGTAGTTGCTGTCTAAGCTGCGCTTGCCGGTTCATAGTCACTATTTCAGAACCATAAAGGCCCATGGGTCATCTAATCTGTGTGCTATGTGGCCAGCTCAATGCAAATTCGCTGAGCTATGTAGGTTACATTCTTTCTGTTCCAAGCATAAACCTCTCCGTGGCTCCTTGGAGACTACGTTTTACTGCCGTGAGTCATCACTATTAACACACGCTGGTTGTTGACCTTCACCTTTGTTTTGATGGATATTGGCCGAGAAAATGGTTGATGACATTTTTATTGGTCTTGTTGTAAATAGGCGAAGAAGATGCAAATTTAGTGCCAGCAGACATGAGCGCCGAAGCGGTGATGCAGACATGGTACCGCATACTGCATACCATCGGCAACCCAGTCGACCTCTGCCGTCCTCACGTCATCAGTCAAACACCTGAGTTCCTACAGGTACAATCAATATGCAAAAGCAGATGCATGTAAACGCATCCTTACCTTACTAAGTAAAGAAATAAGATCAAAAATTTCTAGTGTTAACTTTGTCTGGCGAACATAGCAAAGAAAAGCAATATCTTAACATCTTTATACCCACCACCTTACTTGTAGATCATAGAAAATAAATAGAGGAAAAAAAGAAAAAATTCATATGGTACAAGAGGCGTTCTTATCGCTCGAAGGGATCTCTACCAGACAACTTTTGAATGGGGATGAGAGACATGAAGGAGAGGGCATTTTAAGGTGTGCATACATACAAATACATACATATATACAAACATACCATTACATATATATACACATATACAGAATATATACATATATGAGTTTATAAATATTTACATGGGAAAGCTACTACATTAATACGAATAATTAAACTATGCTACACAATATCCTATTTAAGAGGCGAACGATGTGCTCTTTTACCATTCTTTTAAACGCTTACAGCGAGTTAGCACATCTAATTGGTTCTGGTAGCTCATTCCATAACCTGACAGCGACAAAAGTAAAAGATTTCTCCATTAAACATGTAGAATGAGCATGAATAGTCAATTTCAAGTTCTCCGATGATCTAAGTAACTTATCACGTGAGTCACGTAAGAAAAGAAATCTAGATTTAAGATAAGAGGCAGTAAGCTGGTTAAACAAAATACTGGATATAATATATTTATTACATTTAATTCTTCAGTACTCCATGACAGCGGAGGAAGGCGCGAGAGATCCAAGCACGCACCCATGCCTTCAAGCACTTCCAGCCATTTTTCACAAGGCCATGAAAGGAGTCGCCGCTCACGTGGACGCGTTCCTCGGTACGTATGAAATGTAAATATAGCGTGCTGTGTTACCAGTGTGGAAATGTTTGTGTTGAAATAACAATATGATGCCTATAATTACTGTAATAGGCAAATTATTGCATGGTTTTATAATTATAAGAATATTAGTATTTGGATGCCAATAATCTATTTGTTACATTGAAACTTGAATTGGTGGATCAAGCGATTTAACTTAAAATTTCTGATCCGCATCAGATTATTTTTTGAGAAGTGTCTTCAGGGTCAGAGTGATAGGTACGTAATAATTTGTGCTTCATCTTCGACTACATGGTTGCTTTTCATCAGGCGAGTTGGTGGTCAGAAGCAAACAAGAAAGCGTTGAAGTTATATTAACAACAGAATTAAACCTTGCTAAATATGAAGTTATAAAATAAATTAAGAGTTAATTTTTACTGACGACATATGAACTATTATTTTAAGTGTTTTATTAACACATTATTAAATTTGGGGGTATTTAGTTATGTAAGTGTAGTTTGGGTTTTAAAAATTTATTAATCCGTAGAGGTGTTTTAGTTGAATTTGTTTTTGTTTTCCTTGTATTTTTAATATGTTGATTTATATGTTTTAATTTAATAATATTTAATTACAAGAAGATACAAATAGTTTATTATTTTCCATAATTAAGTACAAAATATTTTATACGCTTATTATTTGCGGTATAAAAAATGATTATTTATTTTGAAAATACTTTTATCTGTTCGCATAAATTATCAAAGGGAGATTAAATTATCGATATAATGTCGATGTGATGACCATGTAATTTTTTAAACCAATTTAATAAATATAACCTTTTTGAAACATTCTAGACTTATGGAACTTTGACCTGATTATTTTCTAGGCGCTGAATGGTAACCTCTTTTGTCTTTAGATATACAATACAATACCTGGACTATATTTATATATATACTATCGGAACAGTATATCGGGTAATACTTTCGCTTATAAATCCTTTGTATAAAATCTATGTATTATATAGTATAAGTTAGACAAGTATAAGCTTTATTATATTAAGATGTAACTAGACAATAAGTATGTGCTTTATATCGATAAGTTATCTATCTAATACCTAAAAGTAGAGATCGGATGTTCGGATTAAAGTTTGCCTAAAGTTTAAGTGTTGGCTTAATATAGAAAGCACTTTAAGAAAAAAAAACTAAAGAAATCTTAATTGTCCGGTAGAACAGATAATTATACTTGCTTACTATAGATATACAAAAAGTAAAAATGCGGATGGTAGTTTTTAAACAATTGGTATTTTTTTATTTCATTGAAGTCGTTTCCATAATGTATTAGCTATAAAATAACTAAGCAAATACGTGTCCGGATATCCGATGTCCAGTTACATCTCTCGGATTCAAAATATCTTTACTCAAGTACACACAATTTTGAATAGTCAATTATTTCAACATAATAAGTAGTACGCTACCTCTTGCTCGGAATGCTGATCTGTGGAGAAGATCCGGTCAGAAGTTGCCCTTTTAAATGAAATTTAACAATAGTCATGGATTATATTATAATATTAATGTAAATGAGTCAACAAACCAAATTCTACGCATAAATATATACATATTATAAATGACTCTTGAAAGATATAATAATGTACTTTTAATTTTCGATTTAATACTAAGAAAAACAAAGTCGACGAAATCTCGTGGAACTTTATTATATATAAAAAATTAAATAAAATAGTTTTCTTTATTTTTTATGTCTATTTGGGCGAAGTATCGGTACTGCGTTAGAGGTATATTTTTTTATTTGTTTTATTAAGGTACGGGAACAAAACAGTAATATATACAAAAAATATTGTGTATAAAATTTAAAAACATGATACCAAAGCAGTTTCCAACATCTAAATTTCTATATAAGAGCACATATCTTGGTAGTATTTTCCTACCAAAGTCCATGTAAAGCACAAGTAGCTACAAGGGTGCGGTTCGCGGGTGGCACAGGGCGCGGCACGGACTGGCGGGAGTGTTGCGGGGTCAGCTCGGGGGGTCCCGACAGTCTCAGGGGGCCGGGGGGCGCGGAGGGCGACGATGAGCTCACGCCCCCCGCGCACCGCCGTCTCGCAAAGTCCTTCAGCGTGGCATCGCGGCCGCGCGAGAAGCTTTCCGAAAGAAGTATGCATACACCGTTTTCAACCTTATCAGTAAAACTACACGGTTGATTTTTGCTTACTGTGGTGTTATCCCTTTCTTGTTATGCGCATGATTTTGTGTCTTGTGATGTCTGTGATAAGGATTATTTTTGCTTGTCAAAAGATGTTAATGTATAATGATAATATGACCAATAGTTTTTTTATATAGATGCTATTGTTTGTCGCTTTTGGTTCTGCTAATTATGCATTGTTTTTTTTTATTTTGCAATTTGCATCTCTATGTCAATGGTGTTACGGTGGGTTATTGCACGCTAGTTGCTTCGGTGCTGGATACGTATTCATGTTTTACATATTTGGTGAAGGCTTTTTTAGAATTTACCTGATATCGATATTTGCTAGAATTATACGTTCACATTTACTTTCGTGTTTAACTTTTTATTTAATTATTGCAACTGGAATAATTTACTAAAATACTTTTAGTTTTAACAATGCTTGCGATTCACCAAACTCAAAATAGGACAATGAAATTAACAAAAAAAAAACGATGTGTTCTTGCAAAAAGAGCTACTTATAGTAACATACCAACGATGGATTTATATTTATTGCAATTAATACAGATGTACATATTTAAAAAAATAGTCATTGTCAATCTGAAGTGCCTTTTGGTAACTTTTTTTTTTAAATAAAATTATGCTTTATTACCAGGAAGATATAAAATAGGCAAGGTCATTTTTTAATAACATACAACTCTTTAGAAGTGATAAGTTTTTTATTGAAATTAAATATAAAATGCAAATTTTAATTCTACTAATAAATACTACCAATTTACTAAAAAAAAATTCTAAAAATGTCTCATTTAGTTATTAAGGAAAATAATGATATTGAAACTAAGTACATATGACTTGGAGCTCCTAAACATTTCAGGTACACCGCGAACATCTCTAATTGGCTTGACTGGCAGCCGTCCATCCAGTATTGTCCCCACCACACCCCCCAACTCCATATCTTCGCAAGGTTAAATATTTTTTATTACACTTTAGACTAAAAAACATTGAATTTTTTAATTTGTTACCTTTATGAAATCCAATTTCATAAAATTTGCATATATAAACTATCGACACAATGTTCCATAATACTCAATTTTGTAACTAACAGATTTTTCTCTATATCTTTCTTTATTTTGCTGTATCTCTTATTCATTTGAAACGTTATAAGCAAGTTATATTAATGATACTCTAGCTGGTGATATCGAGAAGCCGCCACTCACACCGTTACGTCCGAAAGTCAATTCCATCTTCCACCTGTTCGGCGAATGGCTGTTCGAAGCGGCGCTAATTGGAACCATACCCATCTCGAGTACCAACCAATGTGAGTATATACAACGGACAGTTAGTTATCTAATGAATTCAGGCGTTATTTTGCGGAAGTCCATCCTAAGTAAGAAAAGGACCGATATATAGCTACTTCTGCCATGCAGCAGTAGTCGTGCAATAAAGTGCACAATATTGCACGACTACTACTGCATGGCGGAAGTAGCTATATATTGGTCCTTTTTTTACGACATTTAGTTGACATAGTATGACATGAACTTTTTCTGATCTCGTCTGATCAAACTATTTAACCCTTTCGTTACCAGCGCCGCAGTTAGCTTCCATTGGACACGCCGTGTGTACCAGTGCGCATTTAGGTGGCATCCATTTTCCGTCCCTTATATTGTATTGTAATTGATTGATTCATCTAAGGGTACAATCACATACATTATTTGATATGAAATGAGCTCACATTCATCCCTTTAAAGCTAATTACTATAATCAATCACCCTGTATAATTGATGTTGCTACATTCACAGCACGAGCGGAAGGCACACCACCGCCACCGTCTCTATCAGACGCGACATACAGGCTCAATAGGATGAGCTATCAACCAGGTAAATGTTTCTTTTTATAAGAGCGCGTGTAAACCCCGACTAATTTTTAATTAGGTACACCAGCAGTACACATGTACTAAAATTACATTAAAAGTTACCACATAAATAATGGTTCTGTTATGTGTTACTTTATAGGTGATGCAACATTAAAATAATACTTTATACAACATTCCAGAAAGATAAGACTATATCAAATACAAAAACAAAATTGAAGAGATAAGTGATCTATGAGGAAACGTCTGGCTTTAGACACCAAAAAAGTCCACTAAATGAACATGATGATATATCAAAGGATGAGAAGTTGTCTGTTGCGGGCAGGGCATGTTCGGTCATATCGATCTTTGGGTGATGTCTACGCTTCTCAGTGGGCTTCTCAATGGTTGTCATGATGATGATTTAATGTGTAATACCCAAATCAAATTATTTCTCGAACTCTAAACTTCAAAAATCAGGAAGAACGGAGAGGGTCCGAAAAACAGAGGCCTTAAACAAACCAAATTTCTCTTTATATCTCTTTTGTCTTTACTATTATGCAATTATGTATTTATTTTCTAGCGTGTACAATAAATAAATAAGGATGCGTTTACATAGCGGATAAAGTTCACATCTGTATTTAATGGAATCAGGCGTTACCTTACGGAAGTCCATCCTAAGTAAGAAAAGGATCAACATTTATCGGCGGGCTAGCGGGCTGTGCACTTTGTTGCACGACTACCACTGCATGTGCAGAAGTGGCTAAATATTGGTCATTATCTTACTCCACCTCTGTAGTTTTCACTTAATTTACTCCGTTTATTTTTTCAGTAAACTGTGACGTGTTTTAAGTATGTTATGGTATTATACACATATTGTGGAGGTAGTAAAACTAAAAATGATTTCTATGGATTTATGTTCAAAACTCAAATGTTTATTATTTTTTTGGATTATAAAAATAAATGTTACAGTTATTACAGAAGTACACGTCCTGCTGAAATGATGTCGATGATGTGTCCATTAAAGATTTGATCCTGGCAAAGATTTTCAAGAGTAAAAAAAACTTAAAATTTGACATGATCCAACAATGTGGCAATTATAAGCCAAAGTAGCTGTGTTGCCACAGCAAAAACTTAACACATTTAAATAATGTTGCTACATTTATAAAATTTAAATTTAGAATATTGATCTACCACCAGGGAGGGCAGTTGCGTTGGGTACCCTGTGCCGAGTGATTTGCTCGAAGCAGTGCCGTGAAGAGGTGTTGGCTCCTTACCTTGCGCGCACGTACGCGGCCTTGCAGCGTGGCTTGCGGGACCCCGCCACAGCTGCCGCCGTCGTGTTGGACGCTGCAGACATTTTCAGGTAATTTATTTAATTAACCTACATAATATACGAAGATACGTTTCTAGGGTCACCTTGAAGAAGCACACTTAGAAATACATACTATGTACCCAATTTTTTTAAATTACTTCATTAGTACTTTAAACCAAAAAACGTGTTAAATCATGCTCTAGGCTCTATATAAGTATTAACTCTCTTGTGGGCCATTGTGGGCGGTATTCCAAAACACTTCCGTGTAACGTTTTTAAATTATCATTGAATAAAAGTTATTGAACAAAAATTCTATTACAGTGTATAGAATTTTTTTTTACTGAAATTTTGATACCTTGGAAATTAAATACTTTGACTCGGTACTTCCCAAAGTGGGGTAAAGTCCCCCGGGGGGGGTAATTTGGTTGTGAAGGGGGGCATTCGGGCAATGGACTTGTGGTGGAGTTTAACAGGTTAGGTAGGCAATGTTAGAGACAACACCTAACGAGCTGGATCACAAAAATTAAAACATTTGGATGAAATATAGACACAGTTTATTTTAAAAGTCATCTGCATACAACTTCAGATACACTATCGCCGTAATAAATTATTTGTTATGCGAATGAAATAATTTTTACATTAAACTATCACCACTCATTTGTAAATATTAAACCTTGATTCAAAATTGATATAAGATAGTCTTTAATTCAATATTCCATCAAACATTAAAGATTTAATACAAATTCACAAACAACAACACATATGTCACTTGACGCCGTTAGCAATTTTTATATTTTCTAATATTTATGGGCGTGAGACGCGGTTTTGACAACCGCCTACAAATCATACGCCGCGCGTCCTTAGTTTTTTGCGCATGCGTAGATCGATGGATTTACAGATAAGCGGAAGCATTTTGACAACTGTGATTATTTCGCTACAGACTCTACACGAGTTTTGCCCTTTCACTTCACGCCATTTGAATGCAATTTCGGTGCTAAATTTAGCGAAAAAGGTAATTGTTATTTAATTGCGGCAAATAAATATTAGGTATGACTTCGACAAGACTAAAATTTCAGTTTGGTGCTTGGCATCAAATAGAGTTCTATTCAGCAGGCTCCGAGGGGAATCCTGAATGTTGTAATATCTCTAAACTCTAAACAACGCAGCTTGTCCCATTGCAACTTCTATAGTACTTCACAGCATCCAGTTGGTTTTATTTTGTAATAATCGTCTGCCAAAACTCGTTGATTTAATAAATATAGTCATTGTATAGATTTCCTAGTGATTTATTTCTAAAACTTATTATTTATTTTTTTAATCAATTTTTTTTATATGAAAAATTATGAAACTAAAAAGGTTGAAAACTGCTCACTAACATATTAAACATATATATGTAATTTATATATATATATATATATATATATATATATATATTATATATATTATACGTATTCATATGTAAAAGTGAACACAAAAAACACCCGCCTGAATTTATTGCGGGCTTATTACAGGGTACATTTGAAACCTTAGATTTATTTTAAATTGAAATATGACATTAGCGGAGATTATAAAAAAGGGTAGATATATTTTAATTCGCCTCTTTGAACAAAATATATTCTTCACAGGCTGGACTTGGACGGTGTACTGGTGCTGGTACCAGACTTCATAACGGCTCTGGACCTTATTCTGTCGGAGAGAGATCCGAAAATCGACTGTGGAGCCATCGACAAGCGGGAGCTTAGAAAGGCGGCCATAAGCCTTTTGCTCTCCTTAGTAGCCTTCCCGTATCATTACAGAGGATTACCTGTTCCGGAATTTCCCGGATGCAATGAATAGTAAGGTTTTTTTTTTAATTAATTAAGAATTAGTTTTTTCGAATTAAGGTTAAATGGATATTTTAGTGACAATTATTTAACTTTTTATTGTATTGAAAAAAACGACGTTTGGAAATAATAGTTCTACAGTGTTACCGGAACCGCTGTACCGCGCCTAAAATATACGAGCGGTGACATGATGGAGAAAGTAGGTCTCTTCGATCCCTCAGTCAGCTGTAAACGCTCACGGCCACGGCGCTCATGCTGTTTATTTCCTCGGCCCCCACCTCGTCGCGCTTTATTAAGGCGCGGTATAGCGGTTATGGTACCATTTTATTAATAACATTTTTTTCTTTGATTACCATTTCTCTCAAAGGAATGAAGGGTTTATTAAGCGTACACAGATTCTCTTCTGTCTTTAAAAAATCAGACTAAGAGCTGTAAATGGTATGTAATCGCAAAACTAATGAAGCTGTAAATGCGAAGATGTAGACGGTATTTGAATGAAGCTAAGGTAAATTATTTTTTTTTAAATTGGCTAAATTTATTAACTATATTTTACAGTGCCGGCCTAACAATTGGTGATTACGCCAGAGGCAAGCTCTCTCTGATCTGCGTATCGGCCGTGCAAGTTGAGACCTCCGAAGCGCTGGCGGTCCCGCTGCTAAGTGCCCTCTATCTGTGTGTGCGTCACAACGCTTACGTCACATCCACGAAGGCGCACAGCGCACCGCCCGGCTCCACAATGTCGCACAGCACAGAGTATAAAGGTACCTGACAGCTGTCACAATGACAGATGTCAAAATGACATATGATGACAGTTGACAACATGACTGTTTCCTAAGTGTTATTTGGTATAGAAATGTTTTGTTCTGTTTATTACTGTAAACGCAGACATGCTGTGATCTTTCCTCGTATAATACATAAATATATATTGATTCCAAACACAATCTATTCATACACGCTTTCACCGGACAAATCGTTTTGCCGCTTTCAAATACACCGACATACACATTTCGATGATTCCACCCAGCGTTTGCTTTATTTTGTTTTGCGTTGCCAATGCGATAACACACTTTTTAAGTGAATTCTGAAAACATGAAAAAGGTATTTAGATATTTGAACATTGAACAAAGTAATATTTTGTATGAAAAAAACGTGTATTAACCCACCAACTCACATAAACAATAATAATTTATATAAAGTTAGATATATTAAATTTGATATTACTTGACATTAACTATTGAAACGAAAAATGTATAATTGTCATTATATATATATAATGACATAAAAAAATATTAAAAAAAAAGTAATAAGAATTTGAATTTGGAACTTGAGACTAAGGCACACGTTAATGTGCGAGCGAGAGGTGCTTGCCAGGGAGTGTGTAGTGCGTACGTTTCTAGCGCGCTCGGACGGCGGCAGCGGCGAGCACGCACAGGACGACTACGCCGCCGACGTTAGGGAGCTTGACCCGTCGTCTCCGGTTTTCGGTAATTTCGACTTTATTTTGCTCAGCTTAATGGTGATAATTGAATTATTATCTATAAATCTTCCCTTTTCTGCCCAGATTGACTTTACTGTTGATCTGCTTCTCTAGGTTAAGTATATGTTAGTGAAGTTAAGCCAATAAGCAAAGTATAGGTTTTCCCAAAGATCGATACAATGACTAGAATTGCACTGCCCGTATCCATTTTAGATGAATAATTCTTTACATGTTTTAATAGCTATGACTTCAGTTATGGTGCTGGGATATAGTGTAACCATGTTATATTGCACCAAGTTTTTATTGGAGAACAATTATGTACTATGATAAATTAAATTCAACTATCACCATTACATAAACATTGTTACTGATATAGTTTAAGAAAAAACTGTAAAATTTGTTACTAACTTTTTCAGTGACATTGTTTTGCCGCTTTTTACTTTACGTTTCTATTATTGCTTGCCTGTTTTATTTTCTTCATTGTTCTCTTTTTAAATATTTTTGTCATGTTGTATATTTGCTCTTTGTTTACAATTGTATGTTTTAATTAATGTGACGTTTGTTTTTACTAGGCTGGTTATCGTATACATATTTGATTTATGAATAAAAGTTTTTTTAAGGTAAGTGTTATGTTAGACGGTTAGGATAATTTAAAATCGGCATTATTTACCGATTCATATGATATTTAAAAATATTTCTAATTACTAATACAGGTTACAAGCAATATGTTCATTCATTCATTTTGTCATTCATTCGTCAATCCGCTGTCAACTTTCGCGGCTGCGATCAAACTCTTTTTTTCCTCGTCTCCCACTTCGCCGCGTTTTCCTATGGCGCGGTATAGCTGTCGACATTACTATAAAGCGCCTTTCTTCATAAGATCATCTCATCTGAAATATTGCACAAATTTTTTGTTAGTGAATTTTAATATAAATATATGTGATGTTATATGTTGTGTTCTTAGTGAGATAGTTATAAGGTTTTTTTTATATTTCTAAGTTTGTAAGTTTGTACTTTCTTACTGTTTATCTCCAATAAAGTAAATAGTAAATAGATACAGAGGTGATTGATGCCGATTTTGCACATTGCGGTAAGGCTTTTTACCGGATACTCGTGTAATGATCAATAAAGAATAGAGCAGAGGAATCACCGATACTAGGATTTTCTGTGATTATACAAGGCGAACGCTTTATACACAAAACTTCGCGCTAAAAATTACAATTCGCGATGTCAGACTGTCGTATTTGCACTGACTATCTTAGTAAAAGAAATTTAATTGTCTCGTTAAATTTGTATAACTTTGATATTGTTATTTTCGGGTTTAAATTTGATTAAGAAAGCACGTAGCTTTCGCGGAACCCCTAAGAAAGGCTGATCTAATATAATGAAATTACATAGAAGAAAATATATGTTAAGATTATACAATTTCGGAATGTACAAAAAGTAGAAGTATATGTTGCACGTTACCACTGTGATCAAAAAGTTAGGTAAATTCTTTATTTATTCATAGAAATTTTTTTATCCCTTTAAAAATAATCTCCGTGCGATGAAACGCACTTTTCCAACGCTTTATCCAGTCATCGAAACATTCGGTATAGCCTTGAAGACCTTCGATTCAATTTTTATTTCCTTGATCGTGTCAAAATAGCGTCCCAGCATTGGACTTTTGAGTTTGCCGAATATCTAGAAGCCGCACGGAGCCAAATCAGGCGAATACGGTGGTTACAGAACGATATGAGTCGAGTTTTTGACGCTTTCTTTTCAAAAATTTTTTTTCTTAAGACACAACATCCTTCAAAATAGTTTGAGCTGAAACAAATGATATTTCAACTTTTAAAAAAGAGGCGCTTGGCAAATGTTATAGACAGTTGTTATACCAACCTACGAAAAAAAAAACCTGCCTTCATAATTCCTGAGAGTTTTTAATGACAATTTCACCTATTAGATCACAGAGTATCGTTTCTGGTGGTCTATCGGCTGACATGGTGATGGGTACCTACTTACCTAACTTAGAAATATAAGTTGATATTATAAATATTGACATACAAGTAATATTTTACTTTGTAGATTCAGTTAACACAAGTTACAATGGCTTCAGGTGCAGCGTTAGTGGTAAGAGCTACTTACCTGGTGTGTCACCGATTGATATCCTCCTGGAAGGGTGACCTGCAAGTCTCCCTAGCTGCGTTGGAACTGCTTTCTGGTCTTGCCAAGTTACATTCCGTTAAACCAGGTAAGGAATGTCCCATATCAATATGGCTACTTATTTATTTACACAATTCTTTTACTAAGTATAATGTAAATATAATCTTGTGTAAAATATGAAAGAGAAAAAAATAAATAAAAAATGTTGAAAAAGAAAAAAAAAATGGTAAATATACTAACGATGTGTATATATATATATACTTGTTATATATATTAAACACTATTAAAACAAATATGGCGCACACACCCACACACGTGTATGTGTGTATTATATTTGTTAGGAATTTTTAAAAAAAATGTGACATCACACTTTGATTTCATTCAAACACATTCCCCGTATTTGTCTATTTCCCGCTGTAGTCAATCCGAGAACTATATTTTACTTTTAAATTTAGAATTACGCGGCTATACATTTTTTGTATATGACAATTTGTATAAGTAATTTCGTCGTTTCGACTCATAGATGCCCACTGCAAGGCATAATCTCCCCCTAAGATGTCTATAGGGGATATACGATAATCGCCACACTTGGCACACGCAGAGGACACTGCCTATCTTCTGAAAACTTGTTTGTGAGCAGTGGCAATCATATATAATGAATGCACAAAGTGTGAATATATAAGAGAATCGAACCCTAGAATCGCAAATCTCAATCCTCTGTCGCTATGTTACCACAGCCCATATATAATTTATCTCAATAATTTTTACGTTAAATTTAGAAGTAATTTTATTATATATATCTAATAATAGCTCTATTCATTTTCTATTTCCATGCTCTTCAGAGTTTGTTATCGGTAAGGTTGTGCCTTTTAAGAATTTACTTAACAATTTTGTTTAAGCACGTTTGTTTTAGTTTTTGTTGCTTTAACACTTTAATAGTTAAAGTAATTGTTAGTCGAAGAGTTTAATTTAAATTATAGCACAGCATTTTAATAATAATTTTTATATGCAATGCAATGCGATGTCAGATGTAAATTCATTTAATTAGTTGAAGATTGACAAAACTTTTGATATTTATTTTCGGCGGACATTAAACAAAATAGTATCGATCGAAATATGCATGACATAACGGTCCGCTTAATATATTTCATTACAAAGAATATGGGTATCATACGCCTTGCTTGCATATGAACCAGTAGTTAGTAGTAAACAAAGTACAAAGGGAGCATATGAGAATAAACATCTTTTGATGTGTTTTGGTGGGCATAGTGCCTGATGTAAGCTCTTATTCATGTAAACTGTTCACAAAGTAAAGTGTTTGCCGGTATGTAGAGGCGATAGAGCGCAAGCGAGCGGTGCGTTGGATATGCGACTACATCTCGGTGCAGTGCGGTCGACCGCCGCAAGCGCACTCGCGCGACCTTCACTCGTGCGTGGTGGCCGCGTACCAGTGCCTGGCGGCGTGGCTGTGTCCCGCGCTGCTCGCAGACTCGGACTGCCTCACCGCGCTCATGGAGGTAGTCGAGCTCGGCATCTCCGGCTCCAAGAGCCACGGTCAGTCCTACTTTATATATAACATAAGTTAATAATAAAATAGGCTAAAATCAGGGAGGAGACAATAGCCTCCCTGATAGGCGAAAAAGAAACTAGGAAAGAATTCCTCGCTTGTTGCAAGAAAATAGTTAAAAACGTTATACAAAAAAAAATTAAAATCCAAATATACAATAAGAAATGTGATAAAATGTGATAAAATAAAACTCAAATGTGACATATAATGTATTATAGAAAATAAGTAAAAATGTAAAATAAAAATGTAAAATGAAAAAATTGTAAAAAGAAAAGAGGAAAGAATGATAGATGAACAGAGCAAAAGGGTAAGAAAGTAGAAATGTAGCATGAAAGATAGATAATAGACCGAAAGAGAAAGTAAAATATGAAAGAAGAGAGAGAAAATAAAAAATCATGTGGAAATTAAATTACAGATAAAGTCCCTGTCCTACCATAAATAGGGGTACGAGAGGCCCCCAATAGCGGGGGTCATTAAAAAAAATAAGTTAATAATGATTCACATATTTCATAATATTTTTAAATTTTTAAAATTATAACTCTTGTACATGTTAGTAGACTAGTTTATTAGACATTCTCCTCACACAATGCCATAAAAGAAGTAAGTCATACCCTCTATTAATCATTCTTATGATTCAATAGGATCTGGTGAAGAGACTTCAGAACATGGGGGCAGTTTTTTGCACAAAACTGTAGACGTCATTTGTGTTTGTATGGGGGAGTATTTGGCTTTGTGATGAATAATGTTGAGTTGTATATTGGTCTTTTAGTTTTATATCAGATGTGGATGTCGATGACACGTTTTTTACACATGATATTACCTTATTTAACATATCTATTACAAAAATCTATTTGAATAAATAGAATATAGCCACGAATTTGTGATTTTTTTTAATTGGTCGTAACCACTATTTGGTTTAGTACCACTCAATGGAATTATTTTTATTTTATTTTACTTCAATTAAAGCCAACACTTATAGAAAAATTAGTGTATTTTATACAAAAAATAAATATAATTATCAGAAGAAGAAAATCTTACTTATTTTAACAGCACCTAATTGATACCGGACTGTTGTTGTATTTCGTGCGACAGAGATAACGCTCTACGAAGCCGAAATTAGCCGATTGTCTCTTTCCAAAGGTCGATTTGCAATATTTATCGCCTAATACTGTATATGCGTAATCGCGGTGAACATGTCAGATATCCTTTTATATTTTTTTTGTCAAACAAGTCGTTCATAAGAAATGTACCTAGTACTGAATTTTGTACAATAAAATAGGTTTATGCTGTCGACTGTGCGAAATGTAAGAGGGAGGGTTTAATAACGAAAATAATATGATTTCTCCATCAGGCAAACCCGGTGAACCGCCAAAGATGAAGGACGAAAAAGAGCTAAAACCAGTTTCAATGAGAGTCCGCGACGCCGCCGAGTCTCTGTTGATGTTAATATTGGAGCAGGTAATTAATATAGATATCTTTTATCTTTAATTATACACTATGACCCTTCAAGGGGGCAATTGGATTATTAAGGGGCCCAACTTGAATCGAAACGAGTTTAACCCTTCCGCTCCTCGGTTATAATTATATAAAATAAAATAATAAAAAATGATTTTAAAAAGAAATTATAAAAATAATTTTTAAAATGGAATATCTGTTTTTCAAAATATTTTGAAAATTTACTTGCTATGTTTTGTTCACCAATGTTTAACCTAGGGTGGTGAGAGGAGGCCCGTGTGGCCCTTGACCCCCGTGTAGCCGAGTAGGGTATAGTCTTTCTTCGTAAGAACGTCATCGATCCCCCGTGTCAAACAACGCATGGCTATCGACAATTAGCGCCATCTATCGGCGTCCTTACAAATGAAAAAAATCTCGTGACGTCACTTAAATGATTGAAAGTGAAAAGTATAAGTCCTCAGCATTTGTCTTTCGAAACAGATTTGTTTCTGCTTCAGTCCTAATGAAGTGTTAGGATTCGATATTAAGACCGTTTGAAGGGCGGTGGAGGGGGCTGGTGTCGACTGGACGAGCGCTGGCTGTCGGAGCTGGGACACGGACGCCTGAGACATTTCGTCGCTGACGGGAACACGCTGCTGTCGCTACTTGAAGAACCGCTTGCGAACAGCCAGGAACCGCAACCCACGCTTGTTGGTATGTTGACTCCATAATTAATTTAACGTTCTCTCAAAATGAATATTTGGTATAAACATGTTGCAGATATTTAAGCCTTATTAATTGTACATTTAATTTGTTTATAAATATCTATGTAATATGACGAGATGATGAGACACATTATACGACGGTATATGGTGAACAGAGTTCGCTAAAAACTTGGTATATTCATCAGACATAACAAATCGAATTGGAAAATTGAAATGACAGTTGGCAGGCTACTAAGTGCGCATAACAGATGGTCTCCGGAGTCTTAAGGTTTTTGACTGGAGACCATGGACCAGTAACAAGGTGGAAAGACGACCTTCGTTGATTCTAATCGGTACTGTTGAATATCTATGGCCCAATGTCCAGATATGGACATTCTACGGCTGAAATTATGATGATAAAACATCTCCTGGGTACAATTTAGAGATAGGTGTTTTTAGGGGCCGCCAACCCTTGATTATACTAGATGGAATTGTTGCTGGAGTTTCTTCCGACTCTTCACCGGGCGCTAATGCTTTCTGAAGTGATACTAATGATAATAAGCAGGCAATAGTAACTGGCCAAGCCGAGGCGCGGACCTCTCCAGTGCCCATGTTTCGGAATGCTAAGCCGGAATAATCGACGAGTGATTTTGAGTGTAGTCACAAAGTTGTGAGTCAGTTGAAGCGATCTAAGAGATCAGCGGTTTTCCAATCGGATGAAATAGTTGTACCTTAAAGAGGTCTTAAGTTAAACGACCTCAGCGCCTTGCTGTATGTGGAGCAATGAGAGGACGGTCCAAAAAAATCGAAAGTATTTTGTGTATATGTTACTCTAAGCATTTTACGGTGAATTTTATATAATAAAAAATAGGCTACTGAAATACGCTGCTGAAAAAAAAAACAAAAAATGTTATAATTAGATATCATAAAATAATTGTCTTTGCACATAACTGATATAGGTTTCAAATGACGTAATATTGTTTCATTCTCACGTGTGAATTTATGTCTAATTTACGTATGAGATAGGTTATGATTCGGTGACAAGAATCACCCAGTGGGCGACACCGGGTGATTAACTGAAAGAGCACATTTGTGCCTATTCCAGTTTTGTTTAATTGTATGTGCCTATCATATGATCAGTGTGGATAATTTTAAATAAATTGTGTGTATTTTGTAATACTATCGTCCGGTTGTGACGAGTAATAAATGTATGACGTCCGCAGTGATAATCCGATGCGGTTGGGGTCGATACGCTTGGTCGTTGTCGAGCCGCGGTGCGCCGCGATGTGCCACACGAGGTGCCGCGTGCTGCGCGCGCCCTGTGCCCATGCTGGAACCGCCTCCCCGTGCCGCGCCCACTTGCGTGCCCCTGCCAGCTGCCCCGCCCTGTGCCGTGTTAGTACCTCTCTCACAATTGGGACGCCCACGCACAGTTATGAGTTCCCTTAACTAATCTGGACGACACAAGACCCTCTCTATCCTACTCCAACATTTTTTCTTCCTTAAAGTTCTCAAATCTTTAATGTTGCGTATACCGACTCGTGATCTCATCGCTCCTCGAGAACCTTTCGTCTTCAACCGCCATGGGTTGGTGAAGCGGCGTGATCTACCCATTAGCACTTAAAACAACGTGTGATTATTGGATGCTAAAATGAACATTTTTAATTTTGTTATTAACGTCTAATCTACAATTTACAAGTTTTTTCATTCGTTCAAATATAATATAATCACTTTATATTATTTAACAAAGTATAAAGGGTAGTCTTATTAATTCTGGACAGGGATTCCGCGTTCCCGAGCCTCGACGCTGTGTTGCGGCAATTGAACGACCCGGAAGCGCCCACACTCTTCAAACTGCTGGAACAACAGGCGGCCATCGAAAAACGTGTGAAAGAGAGCGAAGATAATGTTGTAAGTGACACTTCTCTTTCTAATTTTGCGAACACAGCCGAGTGTGGTGAAACCTAGTGTTTAATACGTCAAGATCTAATGTAGATTGTATTTTCTGATCATGCTTCTACTAAATAAATTGACTTAAAAATGTTAAATATAATACATATTTTTTTGACACAATTTAAAAATATATGTAGATAAAAATGTTTTCTTAAGCATTTATATAGAATAGCAAGGCATGTTAACAAATGACATATATGTTTTGTATCCCCTACATGAACACCTAACACTGATAATTAGTTTTATTTTTGGCTTTAATATTTTAAAGTAACTGCGTTCTTTGGAAAAAATAGCTGCGTGTACGTACGCGTGTGAGAAATTATA
Organism: Battus philenor; assembly: GCF_028537555.1. NCBI lineage: Eukaryota > Metazoa > Arthropoda > Insecta > Lepidoptera > Papilionidae > Battus > Battus philenor. The sequence goes on from NW_027181684.1 coordinate 11,623,779, forward strand.
CTTCCTTGGCATAATTAAATAATTTAACATATATTATCAATAAAAATGTATATTATCAACAAAAAATATTTTTTTTTATATATAAGATTATTTAATTTAAATTTAATTATTTTGAAAATATTTATTATTAAAATATGCAATTAATTAATTAATTATGAATTAAAGTTTCGTTTTATCAAAAAGTTTATAAATTTTATAAATATTATTTACCGAATTTAATAATGAATATTAATAATTATTATTTTAATTTAATGTCCGATTTTAATTTTTATCATTTTTTTATCAAATTTACTTCTTTATTTTGTAAATATTAAAAAAAACAATAATAAATATTAAACATTAATTATTATATCACATTATGAATAATTATCACCTTGAATAATAATATTTTAATTTATATAAATAAATAAATAATACACACTGATTGTTAACCTCAAACATATTGGAGCACTTGGACAAGTATATAAGAACAATTTTTTTTTCATTAATATTTACTAACTGTAAATAATATTAATCAAAATATTTTTTTTTCTTTCTTCATAAAATGCCTTAAGAAGTTTAACTTAAAAAATTAAATTACAAACACAAAATGTTAAAAATATTCTTTTAAAATCATTAGACACGGATATTTCAGTGAAAACCTATTATTGCTTTAATCACCAGGTATAGTTATGCATCTTAAACTATTTATTTTGAAAATATGTTTATATGTGAAGGCTTATAATAATATTAAAGGCTTATTATATTATACATACTCAGACCCCTGAAGAGTACGTGCCTCCGGAGCCGGTGACCGAATTCCAGACGGCCAGGCTATTCCTCTCCCACTTCGGCTACCTGAACATTGGCGGGGACAAAAAGGTAAACTTTGGTCTTTAATCACTTTGTTTAATTCTCTCTTTGGAATTTTAATTCAGGGTTACCCTAGTACTGAAATAAATTATAAAGAATAGAAATATTGCATATAGAAATATCTATAACTTTGAGAGAATGTTTAAGTCAAATAATTGAAATGAAGTTTCAATAATTACTATAGAATCTTTCTATAGAATCTTCCTATGTGTTTTTCATTTTAAATAATAATTATGAGACTCTATATATTTTGAAGCCTTGACTTATTGTCAGATTACTATAGTTTGCCAACTGACAAGTCTCTGTGTAGAAATAGAGAAAGAGAGGGAGATGATAGTAGGCTACTCTGGAACAGACAAACGTCTTTTGTAATGTATAATTATTTTTTGGAGTACGTATTACACGCATACGGATGGGTTTTTGAAAAAGAACAAAACGTCGGTAAATCAGTACTACGTTTGTGGCGCTTACTTACTAGCGCCATCTAGTAGGTTTTTAGAGAAAATATGATAAAACAGTCGCACGTATTTACCACCCACTAACAAGATTTTATAATATTCGTCAATCCTAAACTATTAACCAGTTAACTGTGGCGCACTCATTTATAAGTGCGCGTAGTTTTTTTGTCATCAAAATCGGTATTGAATGAAAAAGTTGGGCTTGTTTCAAAAAATTGAAAATTTTATTACTAATATTTACTATTTTGGTTAACTTAAGCATATATTACATACTTATTAAACTAGAAAACAATCTAAGAATATTACAATTCGCAGTTATGTTGACATATATATATATATAGGAGCTACCAGCAGTAAGGTAATGTGTGAATGTCGCAGGGCGGGGCGGCGCGCGTGTCGGCGCTGGACAGCGCGGCGCCGGGACTCCTGGCTGCGCTCCGTCGGCTGGACGCGACGGGCAGCCGCGCCGCGCTCACCGTGCACGTGTTCTACGCTCGAGCCGGACAGCGCAGCGCTCGTGAAATCGTCGCCAACGCCACTTCGCGAACCACCGTCTCGCACGCCTTCGTCAACATGTTGCGCGGGTACACACCGCCACTACCATGATCACTTCCACCATACTCAGCTCGACTTCATTCGCTTCCACCACACTCACCATCACCAACTCACACTACTCTATCTCAACTTAATTTGCCAGGGTTCATTACCTTAATGTTAAGGTATGTTAGTTGTAAGAGCAGATTAAAAGAAAGTGGAGTTTGTAGGCGTTAACCTACATGTGAACCAGAGGAGTGCAGCATAACAAAGTGTTCTCGTGTTGCTGCACAGCGAGTATGCTGGAGAAGGTTCATCTTTCTTCAAGAAGTGCGCTCAGTAAAGCTACCTGGCAAAGTTGTACTGATGATCACCGAGAGAACTTTAGTGAGCAGGAATCCCACATAACCTTATCTTTCGCCCAGAAAAAGTATAGTTCACAAGAGATCGAAAAAACCCGATTGAATTTGTTGTGAGTTTTTCTCAGATTAGGGAGCCATTTGAAGCCCTCGGAGCTATTATGGTGAAGAATGCAATTGGAGTTCAATGTGATTCAAGTTTCTATTACATTGGTATCTTTTGACATTCTTCTTATGACATATACAAGTGAATACTGTGAATTATCTTAAATTTAAGCACGGACCTTTCCTCTATGTTAGGCGCTATTTGTCTAAAATAGTATGTAAATATATTTTTTCACTACTGTATAGGGCAACCCATCTTAACGCTACGCTAATAATAGCAACCTTAAATTAATGTACATATGGTTACCTAAACAATGGCATGCCTGATAGAAAAATATCAAGTGAAGTAATTGAACAGGCTTGGGCGTGGCGTGTGCGTGCGCGGGCACGCGGGCTGGGCGGGGCACGTGCGCGACAGCTACGACGCGCGCGCTCCCCCGCGACCGCGCCCGCAGTACGACGACCCACCGCCTGCCATCTACGACGGAACCCAGCAGGTTACAATCTTTTACACTAACCTATACTCACAATATTAAAAAAAAATGTGCACTGTATATCTCACAATGGGCCTAATAAGAAAGCTCCGAACTTAGGAGCTTCGATGCGATATAAAATCATAAATGAAGAGATCCGCAAAAGTCATCACCGTAGCTCTAAGAATTCTTTGCAATCGCTCGTCTGACATACATATATGTGGGAATGGGGCTCAATTTGAGGCACAATACAATCTTTAACAACAGAAAATGCTTTATTTTCTTCTTACAAAGAACATGACATCTGTCCTTCATCACATCGCCCATACACCTTGTCTGACGTACATCATACATACATATATATATATATATATATATATACTAAGTCAAGAATCTCTTTGAAACAGTTTTGAATTTATGCGCGAAAATTTCTAAGCTAAAGTTACAGGTAAAGTTAAACAAGAAAATATATTATTGTATTGTAGATTATGTACGAGATAAACTTCCGTGGGATTACCAAGCGTTTGTTTGTTAAAAGTTGAATATCATGGCTCAGCCCTAACCATTTTTATGGGTCAAAATCGATTCGAAAACACGATTGATTTAGTTCCGCAACCTGATTTGACTCCGTGCGGCTTTTGGATATTCAGCAAATTCAAAAGGTTAATGCTGGGAGGCCGTTTTGACACGATTGCGAAAATAAAAACTTAATCGAAGGTGTTGAAGGTTATATAAAAAAAAACAATTCAGAATGTTTCGAGAACTGAAAAAGATGAAATTGATTTGGAAAAATAAATAATGAAATAAAAAATGATCACAGTATTAAGTAGTACGTAAGGTATATTTCGAGTTTGCAAGTATGACCATCATGAGCAGGTGCTGTACTGGGCGGACTCGACAGACGAGATAGCGTTCGTGGTGCCGTCAGGACACGAGGTCGCGGAAGCCGAGGAACGTCAGAGCCAAAGCGACAGTCTCAAGTCCTACGTTGATGGTCCCTGTCTCTCCACTAGGTGAGAAAGACTTTCATTTCTAATAGATTCAGGCGTTACCTTGCGGAAGTCCATCCTAAGTAAGAAAGGGACTAATGTATGGCTACTTCCGCTATGCAGCAGTAGTCGTGCAATGAAGTGCACCGCCCGCCAGCCCGCTGATAAATCCGCATGTGGCAAACAATGCGAATCACACAACTGCCACCGCCAAATCACTCAACACGTGTTTCACCCCTTCGGAGTGACTCTGTGTTTGGCATTAATCGGTGTAACATAACTCCTGAAGATGCCCCGTGGCCCATTGTTGCCGCCCCATTGTTTGCCGCATACGCATTTATCAGCGGGCTGGCGGGCGGTGCATTTTGTTGCACGACTACTACTGCATGTGCGGAAGTGGCTAAATATTGGTCCTTTTCTTACATATATATAAATATAATGTATTGCATAAAAAGCATTTTAAAATTCTGATTTGTACATATTAAAATTAATTATTATCTACTATCCCAGCACACTTTGTACTGGTAATTTTAAAAGTGTGTCGCATTTCAATAAAATAGATACATTAATGAAAAATATTTTGTAACGATCATTTTATACTGGATGATTGGAAATAGATGTAGGAACTTTAGAGCTTAATGCTGATAAATTCGAACACAGTAATGGTGATGCAATACTAGAGATCTATTTTTATACTTCATAGACGCATTTGACCTCTGTCTAGCATTATCTTAAGCAATGACGAGGTCTACGATGCTATATGCTTGCCTAGATGAAACCTATTCACTCTTATGTTGAAGACTAATAAGTTATAATTGTCTGGAGATAATGACGCGGGTGCGTTGTTCCACTTCTTGGCTGTTCGCGCTATTAAAGTATTATCAAAAGGTTTAGTGTGAGAGAGAGGAATTTGAAACTTACGGAAGCCTGGAATCGGTGCGTCTTGTTGGGCATAAGAAAGGAGATGGGGGAAATATTTGGTGTAATTCACACATACACTCTTCATAATGCAGTCTGTAGAATACAGATAAACTGGCAAATTTTAGCTGATGCTCTGTTGAAGTATATCATACGGTATATGGGTAAAGCCCATGTCTCTGTGTGTCTTTATTAGTTATATAGCTTTGTTTAAATCAATTAGCACAAAAAGCAACGAGAAGTCCAGTGGTTCGTGCTGGGACGTGTCTGGCGCTCCGGTCGGTCAGTACGCGCGCAGCATCAGCGAGTCGGAGCGGGCCGAACGGGGTGACCGGGGCCCGCGCGGCACGCTCGCCGACAACGCGCGCGCTCTCTCCCTAGAGCTGGACAAACAGAACACCACAGCTCTTACAGGTGCGCAAACAAATCTCTCTAGCCTGTCCTTTGGAGCTGAGATGCTAGCAGTTTTTCTTAGACCGCCTGATCTTAATTTAATGATATCATCGTCAACGTTTCAGCAACAGCACGTCCAACGCTGGACATAGGCCTTGAGAGAAGTTGACCTTTTGGTCACTAAGGATCTTGGCCACTCAATTGGACATTATTAAAATATCTCCGATAGCCTTCTAGATGGCTCACATTTCGCCCATGAATACAGTTCAAAAGATCACGAATTCTCTTGCTCCCTGACTTCTGGACCTGGCACGAGATTCTCGCGTCGACCCTGCCCTGGTTTTTGCAACCATCTATGTAAACCGAGAGACGGTTCTCGTCCTGGTCTAATAGACTACCCGTTACTGAGTAGTCAAAACAGCCAAACTCAACCCCAGGCGAATTGGCGGGATGAGCCCACTTCCTTGTAGCTGACCGCGCTGTCCTAGCTCCCTGTCCCCCATGTCTTCAATCACCCACCCCCACCTATATTGGTACAGTTTAGCCATCTCACGGGCACTAAAGTACTACTGGCAGGGTCCCCGCGAGATTCATCTCCGCGTGTTTCTTTTCAGTCGGTACCTCACAAAGAAGGATCCTTATTCCACTATTATTAAAGCTAGAAGAACCACGAGTTAAAAATATATAAATCATTTGCAGCTACGCAAGCCAGGTGTTGCCCCTACTTGTTTATTAAGAAGTTTTTGACCTCGAATGTTGTTACGATCATCATATCTGCCAATAGACTCTTACTGCATAGGCATAAGCCTCCTGTATGTCGTCGGTACACCTAGTAGAGGGGGGGGGGGCTATTCGTGCCGCAGATGATGAAACTATCTTAGATTGAGATTTTCTGTATACATATCATCATTATCATTTAGACAGTAGGATATACGGTAATAAGCATAATAAAGAAAATCATCAGGAAATCTATTAATATGAGATTCTTCTCTTTTCAGGTAGCGGAAGAAGAAATAGAGACTTTACATCGAAGATACTCATCGTATGGCTGGAAGATTTTGAAGACCATCTTAATCTACCTATCGGTATGTTTTATCCCTGTTTGTTTTAATATCTCCAATGTTGCATACATTTTGTATTTAATTCATAATTTTTCGTAATATTGATCTTAAATATGATGTTCAATATAATAATAATCATAGGCATGATTTTTTCGTCACACCTGGAAATTCCGTGCCATCACACGGCAGAGATTTTTTTTAATTTTACTTAGTTTATTTATGATTATAACTTAAAGTCTACACTAAGTGGATGCGTATATTCTACCAGGTGTCGGTATATCACCCACTACTACTAAAACGTACCATAGCGGGTAAAATGACCCATTTTAAACTTTTGCATTAAAAATGAACGTATCATATTATTGCTTGCACATTTGACTTTATGACTTTTACCAAGTAATCTACAGTTATTAAACTATTCATTTTGAGTAATACTTTCGTACATTCAAGCAAGAGATATAGTAGGGTCATTTGACCCGCTATATTAAAATAAGGTACCTAGTAAGTGTTAATATGATTAGTGTTAATGCAATAATATGCTGTATTGATCTATCTTGCCTTAACATAAACTTAATTTTTTTTTTGCGAATTATTTTTAAATACCCTGTATCTTGGAAGATATTATCTATGAAACTAATAAAGAAAAAAATTGCAGATGATCTGCTGCGGTACTGCGAGACAGGGCTGCCGTGGCGGCGGCAGGAGGCGAGCGTGGTGTGCGTGAGCGCGGTGCGCAGCGGGCTCGTGCGCGTGCGCGTGCCCGCGCCCGCCGGCGTGCTGGCCGACGGTGCGCTAGTGGCGCCGCGCGCGCTTCCTTCCTGTCTACGCCGCGCTGCCACGCACCTCGCCCGACGCAGCCGCCTGCAGGCCGAGCTGTAAGTCATCATCATCACCATCATCATGTCAACCGACAAAGCTCATGCCAGTTGGATGTAAAAATGAATGAGGCAAACTTCGTCTCTAAGTGAGAAGAGAAAATCGTTTCTCGTAGTAGTAGTTAAACATATGACAAAAATAAACAAGTAAAACAGTGTAATAGAGTAAGCATGAAACTGTAAATAAAAATGTAAGATTATGAGATCAAAATTGTAAAATAGAGAAATCGGTGTATGAAAGAAAATTAGAAAGAGAAAAATAGAACAAATTGCAGAAAGAAAGAATGGAACGATAAATTGTGTGAAGAATGACAGTAGAGAATTAAAATAAAAAAGACTGAAAAAAAATTAATAAAATAAAAAACGACCCTGTTCTTCCTGTCCCGAAGATAGGGGTAAAAGAGGCCCACAATAGCGGGGGTCATAAAAAAACGATAAATCAAAAATAGAACAAAAAAAAAATAAAACAAAATCTATGATCAGCCATCTATATGGTACACCATTTCGAGATCATTTTTAGTTTTTTGTATTTAATAGTTAATTAAACGTTCTCCCCCCTCCAGATACCAGCCACCGCACGTGAGAAGGCGTCACATGATACAAGAGATTGCGCAGCAGTATAAGAAGGATCTCTCCGAGCCTGAACTGCTTGAATCGTTATTCCGACCGCCTTTCTGAAGCTGACACGCCTTTGTACTGCCTTTTATGTTAAACTTGAACTGTATCGCTTATAAACGAATATCATATATGTATGTATATATAAAACAAATATGTAGGCATAGTATGGAATACGCTTTGTAAATTGCGAATGAGTGAGCGAGACGACAATTTTGCTTGTGCGCAATTTATAACATAGCATATATAGATATAGCTTGAGACAAAAACTCATTCGATTATCAAATCTCTCATTATAAGGCAAATCATTTATTTATTTATGGCTCGATTCCCGGGATACAATCTTATATAATTCACACCTTGTGTATTAACTATATAAGATTGACAATTCACATAAAGATGTTTTCAGGGGATGGAGCATCCTATCCGTACCAAGAGATCAGAGAGAGGCTATTATTGTATATCCCCTTATGAATATCTTTTGGGGAGACTAAAGACTTACAGAGAGCGTCTATGGGTTGAAACGGCAATTGTTCTTAAATATTCGATTCGCTTTATATATATATATATATATAACATAATATAAAGAAAAGGATTTGGAAAATATTTAACATGCTCTTCTGTTTGTATATTTAAAATCCAAATTCAAACTACTACACAATACAATACTAAATAAGCCTTAAACATAAAATTAAACAAATAAAGGAAAAACATAGAAGTTTTAAATTATACGAAAAAAGTAATGTGTGAAATTATTACAAACATCAAAATATATTATTATTTATAAATGAATAATACGCAAATGTTCAAGAGTTCACAAATTATTGGGCTTTAATTTTGAGACTTAGAGACCAGTTTATAATAGTGCAAGTAAATGATCTTTGCATTTTGATTTTATATTTCAAAAATCATCGCAACACCCTATTGTAACAACCAGGTCATATTGCTAACAGTCACTGTGGATTAAGGAAGTTGTGACTGACAAAACTTCATTGTTCGTTATAAATTAAAATTAATATGTTTACCTTATTTGTATTGTTGTGCAAATATAATTAAATTAATTTTGCTTACATTTTTAAAAAATAAAGTATATAAGTAATCAAAGATTTTGTTGTAAAATGTTGCAATGTTTTAAGTATAACCTTTATTATCATATAAAATAAATATAAGACCTTTTGTTGTTAAATATAATTAATTCTCTTTAATTAGCTTATTAACTTTTATTATTTGTAAGATATGAATCTCTATTTCTTTAGTTGAATTGTGTTAAAACACTGATACAAATTAAATGCATTAAAACATTTTATTTAGTATTAACACACCAAAGAAATACACTTTTAATTTCTTAAATATTTAAAAACAGGAATAAATTTTTAAAATTTAACGACATACAAGTTATTGAAAAATAAATGAATAAAGTTTGAAACCGTCTCAAAATGCTTATAGATTACATTCCATACATATATAGATTATAATAGGTTCCTTATAAATTCTTTTGGGCGCCGGACGAACTAATCTGTGTACTTTAAACTTTTTTAATTATAATTATCACCAATAGAATACTGTAATGATTATTTTAAAACATAAAAGTTTGGATATCAATGATCATTATTATTAATGCAAGTTCTATCAGATGTTTAGCATTTTAATTAGGAAAGTACTTAATCTTTTTATCATTCCGTGTATCGAATATCAAGTTGTAAATTTTATAATGTACTTATTTATTAATAAAATTTTATGAACTAAATTGTTTTATTCACCTATTAAAATTTACCAATAAATATGTTTTATTTTATTTTTAACTAGGTTACATGTTGCTGTGTTATGCAAGTAATTAAAAATCTGTACTAGAAAACAGTTCAATATCTAAAAAACAATCTTTCCTACACCTTCCTGTGGATATACCTAATATTTAATAAATTTTTACAGCGATTGGATGTATGGTTTTTGAATCTATTGAATACCGACAATCTTTTTCAGATATAATTTTTTTACTGCATATAGATTATGTTATAAAAATTAAACTACGTCAAGAGCGCAGAATTTTCATCTTTTTATAATTTTTATTTTAAATTCTTTAAGCGCTGAAAATATAAACAGAAAGGTGTAGGGTGTAGTACCCACGACTGTTATACTTGAAAAGGTGACAATTTTCAATGATTCTACAGATAATGAAAAGTCTATGGTTATTGTGAGAATAACCATTACTATAATATGGTGAGTATTAATTTTGTGTTATGTTCACGATGATGCTATACGGCTATGAAATTTTAAAAATGATTACGTTATTGTTTCTGAAGTTAATGCTGTCGGATATACGGCTTTTAAAACTTCATCTGACACAAGTTCACAGAACAAAATGGAGTTATCTTACTGTGTTGCCACTTTCAGTTATTTGAAATAAAATCGATGTCACGAAAATTACCATTTATTTTATCTAATTTAAAATTATGTTTAAATTAATTCACACTTATTATTCATTGATATACACTTATTTTTTATGATTGATTTACGCATTTTTTTTCTGGTAAATAATTTAATAAAATCTAGAAATTTTAATTCATTATTATAACTCCTGTGCTGATAGAATTTCATTATTCGTGAATATTTATGTATACTTTATTGTAATATTTGTCTGTCAGTACTCTATTAAGTGATTATACATAAATTCACGCTACCAAAAAAAAACATTCAAAATACGAACCATTTGACAAATTACACAGATCGTTTTTTTAAAAAAATGTTGATTTAAAAATTTCAGACACTATTTAGCAGTGTCTTTTATAAGCGTTTATTTTATCTTTGAATTACTTTCGCTTTAATAATTTTTGTTAATCATATGTAAAATCTTTGTGGCGCGATGTTAATTAGCCATTTAACGGAAGATAACAGTGATGAGGCATTGAAACAAGAAATTGAAGGAGAAAATGAAAGTAATAGATAACATTTATGTAATAGCTTAATATAAATTATTTTTTTGATGTTTATGAATATGTTTCCTGAATGTTTATTGCTTTTCAGATAATAGATCAATATCGCAAAGCGATTTGGTGACCCTTTACGAAAATGTAGATACAAGACCCACGTTCATTACTTTAAAAAACCTAAGATCAGCAAACCAACATGTTGAAACCGTCGTTTATAATGACGAGCAAGAATCTGACGACAGCGATGTCAGTGATATGTACTGTAACGAAGATCTACGTGATATTATATTGATAAACAAAGAGAGGATAGATCTTATTAACAGCGTACCGTCTTTAGATAAAACGCTATGTCCAAAATTCGGAGACATCCAGTCAAATGGCTTAACCAATTCTAATGACAATTTCTTGCTGAAAAATCATTTTGTTAAGGAACAATTCGGGACCTTTAGTAATATTTCAACTTTCGGTACATTCGACGGCACATTTCTTCCGATGACGTTACTGAATTTCGTTTATTGCAATCAAATGGATGATGCTTCCAATTTGTACATGGATAACATTATTCAATACGCAAAACGTACTATTGATCAACTGAAACGCATCAGCAACGGTGATTACTTAACTGATAAGGTTAAAGAGAAATGGAGAACATCAGGCGATGCCGGACGCGAAAACAAACTCGCGATGATTGTATCATCAAGAAGTAATACATGCGAGGATCGCATTAATGAATTTAATAATAATTGGAATAACATTGCACATCCGGAACTAAACATCGAATCTTTATCAAGAATAATCGAGAAAGGTGTTATTGTTAAAATACCACGTTTTATATACGACTCGTTTACTTTTAACGACAAACGCAATGAGAATAAATTTGTAATCACATGCAAAGGTGAAACACAGCGAGTATCTGAAGAGGAAGAAGATTCCAAAATCGATATTGTGCTAGAACTAAAACCTGCTAGGAAAAATTTTGAAGACAGTATTAATTCAGTTTTAATATTACAAAGAGCGTTGCCTCATACAAGAAATGGTAACATTTTGCATTATTTTCAAAACATAGTACCTTTACCACTAGCTTCATAATAAGTTTTCTATCATAACTGAAATGAATTACTTTTCTTTACGACTATTTTCTCACTGGTGCCCAAATGGCATTTGCAGATTCCACAAGTTCAAGGTGGCAGGGCGTAGAGGACTAGTCTAAGACCTTTAAGTTAGAAAGAGGGCTCGCAGAGGACTCTCGACAAGGGCCGCAAGAACAACTTGTGTGAATAAAACCGAATGCCTGTTTCATACGGATTTATTCAATTGACATGTATTACAGGACTATAAAATTTTAAACTCGTTATATACGATCAGAGAGCAGTGGTAATCCACCGATAGATGGCTGAGAAATGCGATTGTAAGTCGCGGGTTCGATTCCCTGGATACAATCTTAAATAATTCACACTGCAATAATTATACAGGATTACCAGTGCTCATTAATAAGTTTCCACTAAGACCGCCACCTCGCCTGCCAAGCGTGGCAATTATGGTATATATCCTTCCATATATACCTTTGGGGGAGGTCTATGCAGTGGCGTACCTAGAACTTTTGCCGCCCGGGGCGATCTCCAGTTTGCCGCCCTTTCTATTATAAGTCAATCAAATAGTGGTTTTTATAAATTAATGAATAAATACATAATTAACACATTTATAAATTATTAAGTTATTTAATCAATATTATTTTTTATTAGTTATTTAATAATACACAGAGTAATTTTTTTTAGACATATTTGTATGCACTCGTAAATATATTTATATAATATCTACTCTTCTAGCTTTCATACTAGAAAAATCGTGTATAATGCTCTCAAAATTTATATTATTTTTAATTTCTTGTTCTATTGACAATATTGCAAGATTTTATAGTCTTAATTGACTCATTGAAGAAAGAAGAAAATTTTTAACAACTTCAATTTTGAGAAGCTTCTTTCGCAACTAGCGACACTGATTGAAATTGTTAAAAAAATTCTTAACAAAATTACAATGTTGGGAACAGAATTTTTCAACCTATTCTGCTAAATAAATTTTAGCCGATCAAGAGGGCCCTTCTCCCCGTTTTTCTAATGTTTTGCCTCTTTTTTTTAGTGTAGTTACAGCCATAAAAACCTGGATCCTTTTTCTTTCAATATGGAACTGTTCTTTATCAATGTCAATCAAGTCATTTATTTGACGTTCAAATTCTTCATTTAGTAGGTTACACGGTATTATACACGAATATTTTCTTACAAGGCCATGCAACTGATCGAAGCGTTCTTTTATTTTCTTTATAATTCTGTCCATAGATGAAAACATTTCTCTTCGTACTTCTTCTTCTAAGGATAGCCCCACGTCTCCACGTCGAATTTTCCCCACTCATATTTTTTCCCCATCTAACTCGACGCTTAGTCGATATCTCCAACTCTTCACAAATTATTTTGGCTGCTATAACAGCGTTTTGTACTAGCGTATCTCTTTGTTCCATGAAATGAGTTTGCAAAGAATTTAGTTTTTTATAGCATTGGTGGACATTTAACCCTTTTTAGAAAGTAAATAATTGAATAAGTTTCTTTTTACAACTATAAGTAAATATAAAAAATGCCGCCCTAAGGTAAGTGCCGCCCGGTGCGGACCGCACCCTCCGCCCCCCCCCCCCCCTAGGTACGCCACTGGGTCTATGCCTTGTAGTGTCTATGGGCTGAAACGACAACGAATATATAAGGATTCCTATAGTTGCGCGGCGTATGAATGGCACCTTCTGGCGAGATATTTAAATCTACATATACTGTCACATCCATCACCAATTTGATATTTCATACAAAATTGCGTTTATTTCATTTTCAGAATCCATATTGCCTATAGAATACAATCAGTTCACTTCAACAACAAATATTGGTATCAATTACAATAATAAAATAACAATTACCGAGTTAGATGAAAACGATTTGAATGAAAATGAACAAAATCTGAATAATGACGTGGAAAATTTCTCAAAGTTAACATCTAGATCCGATTCTACGGACACAGCTAACACAATAAGCTCCGGCTTATGCATTAGCGAGATTTCGTCACAATTCACCTTCAATACTAATGATCTAACGTCCCCGAGCGATAAGCAAGTCAATGTCAGCGAACAGATCAATACTGAAACACAAATATCATGCTATCTATCTCCCCCTGATGATCTATTCTGTTCAATACAAAAACTAAATACACAAACAGTTTTACTCGAAGAAACTGAAGAGATGCCTTTAGTTAAAAAGAAATCTTCAACAAAAGTAAGAATAAAATCACCGTATGAAAATAAATCGCATATCATTGAAGAAATGAAGAGAAGAAAGCTTTTGGAAATACGCGAGAGGAGAGAGAGGAGGAAAAAGATACACAGCGAAAACTGCAAAGTGACTAAATATAAGCACGGTAAGAGTGCGGTGATGGCGCAATCCACAAACTCTGTAACAAAACTGTCTATATCTAATAAATCATTTTATGCGTCTATTTACGGAGATAGTACGAATTTAATAAACAAGCATCCAAAGAAACATTACAGCGAGTCTTCGGAAGTAATACTAATCGGCCGTGAGAGTGATCCGATTGCAGACGCAAGTGCAATGGGTAGTAGAAACCAGTTAAACAGTAGTTTCTATATGGATGACCCGGAAACGGAAGTAATGAATTTACGAATAAAAAATGACTACCAAAAACCTGAAACTGAAAATTCATCTACTCCCGCCTCGTCTGAAATAGTTAATGACATAGCTATGAATTTTGATTCGTTCGTTCGTTTTGCCTCGTACAACTCGTCTGCAACAGATTTGAAACCAAAAAATGCCTCCTGCGATACAGATAAGTAAGTAAAGTAATTTATAATATGACAAAACAGTCTAAAAATAACTGTTAAAAATGTTTCTGTCTGTTAGATAATTTAGTTTCATATATGGTCAGTTCAACCAATATCCAGTCAAAACAATTATACAGAAGGTACTTGAATGGTACACTGATAGTCCAACTAAAATATCAAATGTAATAGATATACTATTTCTTAGTAACTCCGTGGAGCGTCCACGGAAATTATGAGAGCTCATTGGTCTCCCAATTCAGTGAAATTGTCGTACATAGCGGCCCGTGCCGAGGCTCTCCCGGAAATCTTTGAGCTTCACTAACTTAAAAGAAGTTAGGCTTGTGCCTTCTGCTCCCTTCTGCCTGGAATTTGCGAAATTTACAAATGCCATTTGGGCAGCTAGATAAGCTAATTATTGATAGTCTGAAGACGTAACGCTAATAAGCGAAAACACAGCGAATGTCTCATCTTTATTAAAATGTGCTTTAAGCTCTAATAATCTTTATTTTGTTCTTAAATAAAACATTAAAAACAAGTTAATTATTAAGCGTAACATCCGTCATGTGCAAGTGCATTTAAAATCTGAAAGATCGTATTGACAAGACATAGGTACATTATATATCTCTGTATATTTCATGTCTTATGTTATTGCCGTTTGCTAATTTATGTTAATCTTATATTTTAGACATGAACTGACATCATCAGATAGGCTGCATACTACAACACCTGAGAGTACCAGTACTAGCCTGGTTAATAACGCTAATAATTCAAACAAAAAGTCCCAAATGTCTTTGGAATGTAAGAAGAGCATTGATAAAATTTACGAATTAATGAAGAGACTAAGCAAAGTAGATTCCTCTGATTCTTGGTACTCTAGACATCCAGAATCTTCCACTAACACGAGCCGGCGTCTTTCCTGCAATAAAAATATTGCTCTACCGACAACAGACAGCGGCACCAGTCTTAAGCACCAGCTAACTTCGTCCAACCCAAGCGTATGTAGTTTTGAAGAAACCAATGAAGTTACTATTCCCCCCAACAAAGTCAACAAAAAGGCCGGTGTTGATACTAATGTTGTTTCAAAGGTCATTATTAGCTCTAAAACCCAAAACAAAGATAGTGAATTTAGGCCAAACAAAAAAGTAACTATTAATGCTCCTGAAAACAATGCAAAGAACCCTCTTAAGGCGATTGCTCATCTAATAAACGAATTCGATCATATACAAAAAAGTAGACAAAAAACTACGATAGAGGCGAAGGAACAGAAGAAAATAAACAAAGTTATGGACGGTAAAAACTTTCCCCGAAATAGTTTCCTAAAAAAGGCTGTACGTCTTGATGAACAGATAAAGGACACTAACACGAATCCAAATAAAATTATTTCTCCTAATAGGAAAATACAGCCCAAGACATCGATTGTTCGAGGAAAAGTAATGAACCCACAATTGCCAAATGCCAATAGAAATGTTGAAAGAGATAAGAAAATGATTGATATAGTTGACGAAGCCTTGAGAGAAGCGAGGGGAGAGGCAGTTAGAGGTCCTCCCAGACCATACACGAGAATAGATAGTCTTGCTCAACCGAAAAGAATTAATGTTACTGGTCAAAATGAACGACTTAAGCAAAGAAAAAGTATAATTCCCTCGGCCGCGTCTCAAGTTTCGGACAAGGTTATAAATTCAGCTTCGGCGAGTTCTAAAATAAAACAAAAGAGAATCGATCAAGAACAAATTAGTACACCAACTGCCAAAGTACCCAGTAACTCGTCCCCCACAGGTCTGTAACGGTCATTGTTTATTTTTCTGTTGAATTAACTCTTCTACTTCTCGACTAATAACTCTAGTAGTTCTCAATACTGGACTGAAACTTGGTGTTATTCAGTACCAATCGCAAAGCATGAATTCAAAAATTAGCAAATTAAATAGAAGACAGGCTTTCAGATTTTTCTAGCGTAGTTACCACTCTCAATAATCTTCGTCGTCGTCGTTTTAGCCCATAGACATCCACTGGAAGGTATAGGCCTCCCCCAAAGATATCTATGGGAATAATATATGAAATACCATAATCGCGATGCTTGGTAAGCGGGTTGGCGATCCTGGTGTAGTACGCACAGGACGCTGCTGCCCATCCACTGAAAACTTTTTTTGGAAGAGTAATAATCCTATGTAATTTACGCGAAAAGTGTGAATTTTATAAGGTTGCATCCCGGGTGTCAAACCTGCGAACAACAATCGCAAGTACCAGTTATCTACAACTCAATAATCTTAACAGAAGTTAAACTTTATTAAGAGAGTGATTATATTAAGTTTTCAAGTGTACGTAATTAAATTTTAAATTACAGAAAAACCTAACCGACTTAAACGTATGACGAACACGGTGTCAGTTGATAACGTGACGCCACCTGTAATTGCGCCGCCTTACAAGCCTAAAACTATTGCGGAGATCTCCTGTTCGTTGTGAGCATTCAAATGAACTTTTTGAGTAGTGTCCAATTTCATAAATAATTTGAAATTTAAAGTAAATTTTATTGATTTTTGTACAATAATTTTAGGAAAAAAGTAACGCCCGTTGAATCAAATTTGAAAAGACGCCCTTTAGTTCTAACACCAACAACAGCTTCAAGCAATTTTTTCGAGAAAACTATAAGATCTAATTCTAACACGGGAGCCAATACAATACATCATACCAGAGATACCTTAAGTAGTACTTTTTCTCTATTTTAAGAAACTCGCATATTTTGTACACTTATAAAATATGTAAAAATTTTCCCACTTTTTCAGTGCCGTCTACTTCTAGCATTATAAATGAACAAATTGAGAATAAAATTCGAAATATATCTGACTCATCGTCAAAAAACCTGCCAATTATCAAAGAATCTAAAACCTCTGAATGTTGCAATGTAACGAACATGTCAATAGCTACGGACGATTTAAAAGACGATGAGCTTGTGTCTACGTGTTCAGATTATGTCTTTGATATATTAGAAGATAAAGATGTTTTAACTGCGGTGTCCGACATACTTCCAAAAAACTCTAAAGGTAAAGACGACGAAGTGGAAGAATTAGAAAATGATAATAGAATAACAACAGTCGATTCTAATATAAATCTGACTCAATACAATGAGGTTATTGAAGGAATTGAGACATTAGAAAAAGCTTTGTACAGTCAAATATCACACGGTTCTTTTCAAAAGCGTTTAAAAATCAAGAATTTTACTTTGACGCCCAAACAATCAATTAATCCAGTATTTCTATTACAATCTGGAGATGCAAATTCCTTATTAGTCAAATCATGTATGTCTCAAAGTTTACACGTAAATAGCCCTAAAGTTGTATCTGAAGCTATGCATGTACCCGTACCTTTATTTTCGGGATCTTTTGCCGACCAAACTTTGACTAAGCTTCCTATAAATATTACTACGGTGGGATATGTTTTTTCTAAATTAAAACCTATTGAGCATAGTTGTAATACCCCGAATAAGTGTATGGGTATACAGACACCTATTTTTCAAAGTAATGTTCAATTAACAAGTGAAGAAAATTGTAATGACGAAAAAGGAGTACAAACGTTTACTTATGATGATGGGTCCTATTGTCATAATATTGATGCAATGAAGGAAACGAAATTTTACAAAGGTACAAATTTACAAGAAACCTTTGTAGACTTAAACAAAGTTAAAGAGGACGAGGATGAGAAAGCAATTACAAGATGTGAAACCATAAATAACACTACATCTCTCGATATACTAGTTGAACTTTTAGACGAAATAGAAAAAATAACTAAATACCAAGATCCAAATGCAAAAGACAAAAATAACAGCGACTCTACTCGTTCTTTAGAGTTCTTCACTAAACAAACTGAACACATGGCTTTAAAATTTAGTGGAGATTTGGCAGAAGGTAATATAAAAAAGAATATCAATGTTTTGTCCGAAAACTCGTTCAATCTCGATAAGGCAACATACGCAAATATTACTAAAGAATTAGTGAATGGTTGTACAGATGTGCCTTCACAATTATGTATTTTAGAAGATCCTTATAAAAATCTAACGAGCTCCTTAAAAAAGGTTTTGGGTCACCCTATCGATGATCTGGTCTCCGAATATCAAAAAGAAATTTCCCAATACTGCATGCCCAAGGACCTTAATGATATGGCTCCAAAAACTTTTACAGGAATTGTAAGCCAGTCTTCTAGCCATTCTCTTATATCCCTGTACGATTACCGTACATATTATTGTAATAAATTTAGAGAAGTACCATATGATACTGATACTTTTAACCCATGTCACGGTTCAGGTAAACAATATAATATTCCTAAGAAACATACATCGAAAGATGTCCAAAAATATGAAGAAGTAAATATGACGAAATATGGCCGAAAAAATAATGGCATTGCGTATTATGTTGACCAGAAAGAATCAGATGCCATGCTTAAAATGAAAAGAGATGTTTTAGTCACCGTCTACTCGATTTTAGTGTTCACTGTTTTTGCTGCATTATCTTTTCCGGAGTTTTTGTATCGCTCTTAAATTATTTAATATCCACGTAATTTGTTAGATCAAACATTTGGAATTATTAATTGAAATTTTTTGTCTTTTTTCTGTAAATTATTTTTGAGGTATTTATTTAAATTTTTATTGAAGGTTTGTACGTAAATTATATTTTAGAAAATTCTGTCGTTTCATTTGTGTTATAATTATTATTAAAAAATCTTAAATTTTAAACATTTTCTGATCAAGGAATGGTAACATCAACAACAACGACAACCACAAGGTTTTGTCATATCATTTACAAATGTCAGAATCAAACACTGAAATGTCAATGTCATTAAAATGTGCACTACTTATTAGCTTTCCGGTGTACAAAAGAAAAAAACTAAATAAATAAAATGCGCTTAAACTTAGTTGAAAATCGAAAGTATAAGCTTTTAATACACAGCTTTAATTTGCATACGTAATGGCTACTCCTGGAAAATTAAAAGTAAGTAAAGGATGATTACAATTCTAAAGCCATAGAAACGTTTTATTACACGTAATGCAATTATACAAAAAAAAAAATACAAACAGAACAGTAGCGAATTTATAAATAATTAAAAAATCATCTTCAACAAATCAGTTCTTATTTTTTTTAGTTTTTAATTCATTTATGATTAATTCTAATCTCCCTGAATACGTTTTTCTTGGGAGGCCACAATAAAAATTTCAGGAACTTTTTCTTTACTAAGAAAACAATCCTCGAACCTCTAAACCAAGTGATGTTACGTTAAATTAAAAAAAAAACCTGTCATGATTTGTATAAGGCCCTATATTTTAAAGGAAATCATTAATATTTTTTAAAGTGTAGTCGTATTTCATTTTGCAAACACTACTTCTAGTGTAATGTAGATAAGAAATGTAAGATTTTTCATTTCAAAAATACATTTCATTTTCAGAAGAAAAAGAAAGATGTTGAATTCACTGCAGAAAACATTGATAACACAGCTCCAGTAAAGAAAATTGTTGACGATTTACGTCAGAAAAATGGACAGGCTTACAATTTCTTTTGCCAAAATATAAGACAAAGATTGACAACAAAGAAAAATTTACAAAACTTTCATTTCATTGTGCCTGGTCATCCATTAAATTCCTTCACTGAAGACTGGGATGGGCAGCTCATTACCAATTACTTTGAACCCTTCACATATAAAAGTTTAAACCCAAAAATTATCACAAAATTACATAATGTGGAACAAAGTGATCCTGTAACACTGACATTGAAGGTAAAAAGTGATTGGCTCCGGGAGTGTAGAAACCTTAGAGTCACTGCTTGTGAGTATAATTTTGTGTTAAACGGAAATCAATTAGGGAGACTACTGGGTGGGGTGTATACACCCACACTTTAAAAAATAAAAAAAGTCATTTAAGTCATATGCTTTACACTTTTTCTATACTGCAAAGCTTTAATTAGTGAGAAAAAGTTATAAATTTTAAATATTTAAGTATTTGCATAAGTAATGAAAGTCATCTGTATTTGACCCTACATTTTTTAGGAATCCTTTATTTTTTAACAAGAACTGCAAATGGCCTGAAAGGAAAGTGTAGCTGGGGTCATAATTGCCCCACATGGCATAGGATATGTTAATGATGAATATATGTATTATCTTAATTATAGCCAATAATGCACCTACTTTAGTTAATCAACATAACCTTTATACTATAACCAATATTATAAAAAAGTTTAAATAGCGAAAAGATGGATTGTCAAAGACCATCTGACTTGGAATCTGCAGCAGTATCTAATATTGCTGCAAAATTGTTGTGTATTATAGTCTCAAAGCTGGTTGTGAAAATATATTGTACAGATTCTAATAGAAGCCTTTATTTATTATCAGGCTTCTTTATTTCCTCATGACTGAGGGTCCTCGCCAAGCACATCAGTTTCTGCTACTATTTTTTTCTAGGCTGTTCAATTCTGTGAAAGTTTTAAGGAGCTATGCATAGTTTTAAAATTAGACTAGCCCAGGTAGTGGGTGACCAATCTCTGGCTCTTTTACCCTCAATATTGCAAACTTTTAGTGTCTCTGGCTGATAATGTGGCTGAAGTAATAGTGTTTTATGTAAACTGAGGGGTTGGGTTTTTATGTAACACATAATAGTAATGTCTGTCCTTTGCATTGCATAAAATTAAAGTGTCCAGGTTTCTCACATAAAAGTATGGCAATCAATCATAGAGCAGTATTATCAGGCAAGAAGTTACAAAAAACAACTATTTTTACCCTATAAATTCTTTTTAAAATTACCATAGTATTTTTAAATCTATTATAGACTATATTGATATTTGATACAGTTAATCATTTGAACTAACCCAGATAATGTTTGTAAAGGTAAGAACCTAAAGTAGGTTGTCTGCTACCAGGTCTTTACCTTGGTGGACATGACATTAGGTTTAATATTCCAAAAACTTGACCCCATATAGAACCTGATAACACTCAATGATACAAATCTTTGTTATGTAACCAATGAATTGCTAGGAATTGAACTTGGTTAGTTATTATTATTACACACTGGCTTTGTTTGCAGCTTGCAGTAACATGCTGACAAAATATGAAAGTCTTAATGAAGATGTGGTTCATTGTCCGCAGCACTTAGTGGACATGGCAATGCATTTAGACAGTGACCCTGACCCTTATTTTGACAGCTCTTACAACTGGTATTACTCTGGACATGGAAACTTGCAACATATATGTGTACAATGGAGTGATTATTTGTTACACAGCGAGTTTAGTAAATTATGTAAGACATTTTATAATTTTTTTTAAATCATATTTGCCTTGTGTGCTATGTTAAAACTACTCTTCTTACTACTACACTTTTTACTACTATACTACATATAACTTATTGGATCTTAGTACTATATATAAAATTTATTGGAACATTTGTCTTATATATCATTAATTCAATAGTGCTGATGTGTTCATTCTTCTGGTATTAAATGGAATTAAGATAACCCATGATATGAACCACATTTACACTAACAAATTTCTATGAATATTATATTATTTGATATTATTATTAATATCCTTAAGAACTCCACTAAAATAAAGCTTCTATGTGTAGGCTTACTTCAATTCAGCTGAACAAGTTCAACTATATTGTAAGAATATATAATTTTAAATTGTAAGACATGGTTAGAACTCTTGTTTCAGTTTAATTTTTGTTTTAATGTGTTGTAATTATGTATAAATAATTCCAAGTGGAAAATTATATGTAATTAAATGCTTTTTCTTACAGATTTATCTGATTATAATAGAAATGAATATAGTGTAAACGAGAATCCAGTCGCCACATTCGACTGCGGCGAGGGCGTGAACATTCTCGAAACAATTTACTCAATGCAGAATATCATTGCTCTGAGAACAAAAAATAGAATATTCATACTAAGAATTTGCGTACAGGATGAAAATATTCAATTTGAGAAGATTAAAGTAGCCGATTCCATTCTACCATACACTGGTATATCATTTGACGGATACCATAGACAAATTCTGTATGTGACTACCATAGATAACAAATTAACTATTGTAAATTTAGATAGATTAATGGGTAGAAGTGTTAAGCTAAAAGCCAAAGCATCTCAGTTAAACAACTGGAGTACTGTATTGGGTTCAGAAAGAGGGTTTTACACCCACATTTCTACTAATTCCATAACACTTTATGATAAGAGAACAAATAATGATATTTACCAATGGACAAATTTACGCAACATAACAGATGAACTTGGATGTAACAATATCAGTTGTGCATTACCCACAGAAGGATCATCACTGTACTTTGGTACAGATCATCATCTTTTTTTGATGGATTTAAGATATGTCGACAAGCATAAACCAAAACCAATGAACAGGTGGACCCATGGCATGCAATGTGTTCCCACATATATATCAAAGTGTAATTTTGAATTCAATAAAGAATTGATTTGCCTCAGCAGCCAATGGTGTGAAGACATGTGTGTTATATCTAGTAGTAATGATGCAATAGGTAAAGAATCTGACAGTATAAGTGTAACAATGCCGTACCGGCCACCAAATATACTATCAACTTTGAAGGCAGCGAGAAATAAATTACTTTGTTATGATCTATACAACCCCATAGATAGTAGACTTAACACTGCTATCACAGGACTCCAAATCCTTGAGCATGATGACAAATTTGATGTGTTAATGCAGAATTCATTTGGTGATATATCCTGCCACACAATCTTTCCTGACCATTTAGATTTATTTATGGAAGATAATAGCTGTGAACGTCTTGATGAATGGAGTAAATCATATAAACGTACCAGAGAAGATTTCGAAGTATCTTCGATAGTGAATATAGCAGATGTCTGGAAAAAATTAAAAAAAGTTCCCGATGGTTATAAAATTGTGGAAGGTAGAATGGTCAAGTCAAAGTTCAGTGAAGAGGAGATTGTAAATAATTTTGAGAAAGAAGAGCTGGACGAAGGGCTTTTGGAGCTATGGTCGAACAAGGCTGAAGAAACTGTGGATAATTCCTCTTTTGCATTAAATTTACATTTTTCGGATAGTGATGAAGATGCAATAAAATGATTGTAAAATGGAATAACTTATTTTATTTAATGCTCTTAATTTTTAAGTAAATAATTTATTACTTTCAAATTCTAATTCAAGTAAATGCATTGGATTCGTCGATTTTTTATATATTGTTAAGTATAAGCAGCTACCAGTGAACAAACCAAGTTCCACAGATTTTAATGTACCAAAATCTCTCGTATTTATCACTAATTCAAAATAAGATTTTAAGTTTGGGCGCCTAATATATTATTAAATTAATATTGAGAAGTAACTGTTAAAAAACAATTTAGCGTGCACAAATCTTTTTTGGAAAATGTAGAATTAATATTGACTGCACTGGACTATAATAAGTTACCGTGTTTTCTTACTTTTTTATTTGCAAAGACGGCATTGTCAAGAGATGGGAGTTCTATATAGTCTGTATAAATCTATTCTAGACTTTGCTGAAAAGTGCATATGGAGGCATTACTGGCAACACTAGTTCATAACCCTAGCCACACCTGTATTTTTGTATATTGACATTTTATTTACCTTACCGGTGAAAAATTGAATCAATGACGATCAAGGCATCTTCCAACTGGTCTTATTCGAAATCTATGAAGAGGGCGTATGTCTCGTGACACTTCAACATGCAATTTAACTGGGCTCATACTGTCTTCTCGCTTGATATGTTTCGAAATACTATAGCCATTGTCCATATGATGATTATGAAAATAAATAAAAAAAGTTCCACTAGAATCCTTTTGTGAATTACTACCAAGGTCCGGTCTATTCACGGAGGTGCAAGACTGTGGATAAAATAGACCAGGTATAATAAAATAACAAAATTATATAAACAACTATATTTCCTATCTAAAATGACTAAACCTTTCAAACATTCGTGCAGCCATTCAGATAGCAGTTATTAAACTTTATTAAATCCAACTACATAACATAACCATAGCAAATGTTTTGAAGCAAGCAAATTCTACCGCAGGCTTGAAATAAATAACTGTACCTATTGTATAAATTGATAATTCAATATGATTTACATATCAAAATAATTAAATAAACATTGTTTTATTTTGAACTCATCTGGCAAATATTTAACACAAATTTATATTTAAAATTTTGTATATGATTAGGTAAAAAAACAAGAGAATTTGTTTAAAATAAATATTCTTATACTTAAAACAGTTGCACAAGGTATATATTAAATACACATAACAAGAAAGTGGAAACGGGAAGACATGTAGAGGTCTTTACATGGTTACAATATTATTATAAAAGAGTGTATTTTTAAGTCATAATATTAAGTAATGTCCAGTTTGCCGTTTTGAATTTTAAATAATGTCCAATGTGATGTACTGTTCATACAATAACCGCAGATAATTCATACATTCAAAACTCAATCAAACTCAACCAATGGCATTATAAACTATATTTTTATACCAAATACAATGACTATCGTAATTACTGAGGATTAAATAAATGGCCGGACCTTTGGCATTTAAATCTTGTAACATATGAAAAAGTAATGTTTTTTTTTTAGCTATTCTATTGTCGAGAAAAATGCTATTGGAGACACATGATTGGCCACAACCCTCAGTCATCATGAAACAACTGAGATAATATGAACCATGAAAATGAAATTAAAAAAAATCAGAATCTCATTGACCGTAGTGCACAACCTATCCCCAGTTCTTACAAAATCTAAGCTTTCCTAACGCCTCGTGAAGCTTTTCAGCCAATTCCTCGTGAGCGGCTGTTCGGCGTTCTTCGTCTCCCTCTCTTTCTCCTCCATCTGCTCCATGAGCTTCCTCTGGTTCTCTCTGAACGCTGCGATGGGGTCGTCGAACTGACTATAGTACGTCAACACCTCTCGAACATCAGTAACATTCGACATCGCAATTGCTGAAAAGATTTCACTTATTTTAAAAAATATTCAGAGTTAAAATTTAGTATTTGCTTATTTTTTACATTCCAGGTCTAGATTTTTATACCAAACTTTTAGCCAATTGGCATTACAGTGTTATCTTATCTTTATAAATATAAAATCTAAATTATTTTGCAGGATTTTGAAATACATAATCCAAGGCAGAATAAGCTTTATTTTCTTTTTAACATGATTGTAGATGTATAGAAACAATTTTTCTAATTTATAATTACTCAGGGCAGTGCTATGTCAATTTTTTTTTTGGGGGCTACTTGAAAAACATATTTTTACATAAGCAGTATGACCAGTAGTGATAGTGAAAAAATTATGTCAAAACTTTTTAAATATAACAGTAAGTTTTAAACAATGGAATTTTATTTCATTTATTTTCAAAACATAAAAATACAGAAAGTATAAATAAATTGATGTATAGTATAGACCACATTTATATTATAAAAAAATGTCATAATGTCAGCATAAATTAACAATCTCACACACCGAGTTTGCTTGCAAATATAATTTAAGTGATGATGCCTTCTTGCATAAACCTATCCAGGGTATTTACACATTAAATACAAATTTAGGACATGTCTGAGATGTGGCCATATATAAATCTCTCCACAACCCCTGATTTTGTTAAAAAATAGTGAAGGTGTGTATACATAGATAATAAGTCAGTTGATATTTATTTTAGAATAATAATGTCACTACAACTTACTCTGCAATAAGTTAGCCAGATCCAAAAGTGCAGTATCATCATCATTGCCCTTCCATTTTTTTAATATTAGAGAGTTCTGCGGATGGAATTTAACCGCTTGTTTGTTCCAGTCCACTACAATTACCTGAAAGTTTAAAATATCAACTTCCATTGAGTTAAATTTTGTAAAGTAATTTGAAGAAGATAATAGATAAAGGTCAATATTTACTTAATTTTGAAGTTGCCTGATGTTTAAACAAATTTTGAGCAAAAAAAATCGCAGACATAAATGAGCAAGAAGGACATTTTAAATATATGAACAGTTAAATAAATGAATAGAGATACTATAATATTTATCAAGAATGTGTCCTGTTTTTCCGAAAAAAAAAATATTGTCACCCTGGCTCATTGATAGATTGGAAAAATCTGACATTATAAATATACTATGAAGACATAACGACACCTGTTTGTGTATAGGTTGGTTCCGAAAATAATTCTTTTGAGAATTTTTCTTTAAGAATCTTGTAAGTAAACATTATTTGACGAAGTTATTTTTTTTCACATATTTAGAACATGGTGACCTGTGATACACAATAAGCCATTCTGCTGGAATAGTGTCAATTTTAGATTTGAGATATCAGAAGCTGTGTGTTCCTGTCATTTGCTGTCAAATCTCACAGCGAGCATAGGCATATTGTGCCATTTAAGTTGGGACTTCCTGTGCCCTCCAGATTTAATGACAGTTCATTGATGTGTGTTAACATTCTCGTCTGTCAATTTGTGCTATATATTCTATGATATCTGTGAAACAGGGGAATACCGAATATATAGCATAGCAGTCTTTATGTTCTGGTATATAAATTAGTTGCCTACATAGTGCATATTCAGCATATCTCTCAGTGTTTAAGTTAATTAGTAAAATAACTTTCGGAAAATGCAGATCTGACTATCGGATATATATAAATTACCTGTACCTTGTTTTAATATCATTTATTCTCACCTTAGATAAATCTCGATTAAGCCCTTCCAAATTCTTAACATGAACACCGTCCATGAAATGTGTAGAATCCCTGAATAGCCTGTATGAGATATACTTGTTCTCTGGATCCAACTTATCTAACACAGGCCAGATCATGAAGACATTCTCCGATGTAAATATTATCACCTCATAGTTTGAGTTGGAGACAGCCTGTAGGAACTGTTCAACTCCGGGGCGTTTCTTAAATCTGTAAATAGAGAAAAACAAAGGTTTACAAGATGCTAATTTGCAAGGTAATAAGAGTTTTCTTGTCTAAATCTGTACAAAACCACATAAGTCTTCCAATTATTTTTCATTCCTTTTAATTCCATTAATACTGCATAATAGTTCATAGTATCTAAATATGAAAATTAAAATTATATATAAAACTTTATAACACCTGATGTTTTTCAGTATGTTTTGATTAATGTTTGAAGAATTAGAATTGAGCCACTTGAACCTCATACTCTATTATTGGCTAACTATGGGCTTATCAGTTGCTCTTCATATAATCATTTAATTGAATTACTTAGTTAACAGTCAAATCATAGATAAAAAATAATAATATAATTTCTTGTAAATTCTAGAACAAAGTGCAAAAAAAACAGCTTTACTGCCATATAATTACCTCCATCCAGTTTGATAGGACCAATCTGGATGCATGAGTACATCAGTGAACTCCAAGACTAGTGTGTAGGTAGGCTGGTAAGGAGGTGGTAGAGGATCCGGAAGGAGTTTCTCCCGGGATGGCTCTTTTATCATCTAAAAGTTGTGAATAATTGTTTTATGCTATTGAATTTTAACAGAATTTGATGAGGAGAGGCTTACCTCCTTTTGTGGGTATGTATCTGAATTAATACATAAACATTCTTCAAAAAAATAGTTTATAAGAACACATTTGTGTAAGAGAGAATCATAGTGATTATAGTGACATTCACAAATTATTTAAAAATTTTAATTTTTTTTTCTAAATAATGCTTTAGGTTAAAGCAAAGGCAGATTAAGGAAACAGTAAGACTGGAAATTTACACACATGAAAAGATTAGCAGAGATCTATTGGGGAGGCTTATTTCCAGCAGTGGACATTGTATGGCTAAAATAATGATGAAGAAGTTCTCTCTTAAACACTTTCACAATCAATCAAAGCCTTGTTTACAGTAATTTTATTCCACCTGGTACCATTCATTTTCAACATTGCAGTATTTACACTGTCAAAGAAATTAAAGACATCTAACCTTCTCAAAGAATGTGAGCTCCTTCCATGTACGCTTCAAATACTGTAGAACAATTGGCATATTTGTAAACTCATCTTCAATGATATTCCCATCATCATCACGCCTTGGTGCACCCATTTCAACGACCAGGCAACCTCCCAACACCGTCATTGCTCCACCAAACACTGCAAACCTAAATAATAAATAAAAATGAAATTTTTATTGTAATAAACTAGTCAATGAATTAATATTAGTATTTTTATTCAATATTTATTACATAATTAAATGATACCCAACACGCCTGCATGCCCTTTTTTTAATTGAATATACTTAATTGTACACAATAGGATACATTTAAATAGTTTCATAATAATAAACAAAAGACTACAATGGGTGATCTTATCACACAAGGCAATCTATTACAGACAACCATAGTATGTAAAAGGTAGAAATATAAATAATGGGTAGCTAACATGTACAAAACATACATATGTATATAACATATACACTTAAAATAAATAAGTTATTAAAAATTACAGTATATACATATATAGTTATGATAATAAATAAAAAACATCAAACTGATTTGGATTGCACTGGTCTCAGAAAGAATAAAGAATACAGGAAGAAATAGAAATGAATTAAGAGATAAATAATCATAAGTCTAGAAAATAATTCTTTGCCATTTTCTTAAAAATTGGTAGTGACTGCACTTTTGTGTCACATTGCATTTTGTGGGTTTAATTTTATAATATAATGTTAAGTTAAATTCATTATTAGTAAATTTTAACATTCCAAAAAAAATATTCCGGTCAAGTTGTATGCCTACAAGAGCTATAGTTTGAATAATCTTTCAATGAACACCTCTCAAATCCACTTGCAAGAGGCAATTCAAAAGGTCCCTTCTTAGTTGATCTTTTCACAGTAAAAGGAAAATTTGTAGAGATTTCAAGTCTCTAAGCCTTATTATAATATATAGAATAATAGGATAGAATAATAAAATAATATAATAGGTAGAAGTTTCTAATAAATATATATATATATATATAGTTAAATTCCCATAAACACAAATTTCAACAATTTTTTTTTCTAATCAGCAATATATTCAATGCCGGAGCTTTAAAAATCAATCAGTTTTTCTATAAAATATGTTATCAGAAACGTTATAACTTTCTGGTCACCCTGATAAACAATTTATTATTTTATTAAAAAAATCTTACCCGATTTTCATTCTCTTCCAACTTTTTTGATTTTCTTCTGACTTCTCCTTGTTCTCTTTTTCAAACTTTTCCTGTTCCTTTTTGATTTCTTGTGCATCATCAGCATTAAGTACTGCCTTTGGGAATAAGCGACCAATGATATCAACCTTTGCTGGGTCTGCATCGCCTTTGTTTTGTCCTTAAATTTCAAAATTCTTATCGATGATAAACTTCAAAATCCAATTTGGATCTATTTTTATTGAAAAATTGTAAAGTGATTTACAAATAGTAGTAAATAATTTTCATATGGTTAATTTTATCTGATTGAAGCATATTATGTTCATAAGATAAATGACTTTGTTAAGATCCAATAGGTTCTATGGGAAATCTATGGGTGAGGCCAGTGTTCATACTGGTCCCAGTCCCAATGGATACGATTATTTAACAAATAAAGTAACAGAAAAATCAAAGTCAAATCAATTAAAAATTATAGAATCAAAAAAATTAAGTTCAAATCAATAATGAAGATTATATTTATAGCAACATTATTATTAAAAAACTACTGTTTTAACTGTTACGGAAATATAGATGCAACACAAATAAATGTAAGAATGAAAGAAATACGAACTGTAATTGCTATATATTATGTTGATTAATTTAAATTTAAATATAAAGTGGATCTTGTAGCGTAATAAATTTATATGATTTAAAAAAAAAAATTATGAAAAAAAAATATAAGTTATTTCAGAATCGCTTATGAGACTTTATTAAAAATTTACTTTAACAATAATTTATATGATTTTGATTCGGAAAAAAACTAACCTATGTTCTTATCCGAGTAGAATCTTGCTGTATTTGCGGCAAGTAAACAAACGTTCTGTCTTGAAAATAAAGAAGGATTTAAAGTTGAAGCTCTACAGCACGTTACTCTAGTTAAAGAAAGGACTTTTCTCAGAGACATGTTCGTAAAATTACAATTCACATACTCTAACTAAAATCGAATGAAACAAAACAAATGTCCAATCAGCTGCCAGTGAAGGTCCAGGGTTGCCAAAGATGATGATAACGAAATAAAATATTATAGTATGTAGCAATAAAAATTACATACAAACTAAAATTTTATAATTATAAAGACAAAAAAGTATATTAAAAAATAAAGAAACCAGGTTAGAACTAAAATTTGAATCAAGCAAATTTTAACTTTTCAAATAAGTAAAAGTATTAGCCATGTTTCCATAATTATTAAACGCTTATTTGGGATATACATAAGACACCAGAAGTTTTGAGAAAAAAAAAATTAATTTTATGGAACTACACTTAAGCTCCTTATACCAGCGTTACATAGTTAGGTACTGTAAAATATTATAAAAGTATAAAAGTTAAAAGTTAAAAGTCGTGAAATATTGCATGAAAATAATACATTTTTGACGTATGCCATTTTTGAAAGATTTGAGAGTTTCATACAGATTTCTTATCAAATAGGACAAAAATCTATTATTTCCTAGCGCTATTCTTTTTGATATAAACGTATATATAATCAATCAAATATAAAGAAACACATCGAAACCTCCATAACTTGGCAGTAAGGACTTAGTTCTCTGCCTTTTTCGATATAAAGGGAAGAAAAAAAATTGTCAAATTGTCAATTACCATTTAAAAACATTGAAATAAAGCGCGAATTTCTTTTCAATGTTTCAATGAACTTATTATAATATTTATCATTGTATCTGGAAGTAAGATGGCTACAAGAAAAAATGCTAATTTGTCAAAACAAAGTTCGCTCATGGACTTCGTTAAAAAAAATGAGAACAGCACCAAAGATAACCAGAGGTATTTTTGAAGGGTTATTTATTATAAACAATGGATTAAAAAACTTTCGGTTTCCGTGTTATCAAGAGTTATGTGAAATTTAATGAAGTATTTATTGAACCAATATTATAATTGTTTATGCTTATACCTTCTAATCGTAATGGTGATGGTAATTTGGAATAATACTCTTTATGATTGCTATCACGGCAAACATTTCTGCCATCGAATAATATCACGTAAATATTATTATATTCCCGTTAAAGGGCTAAAAAGACACATTACGTTCTCATGGTGATCATGGGAGATGGTGTTACTGTATATTTTATAATAATACCAATATAGAACTGTGCTTTTCTTGTTCTGTTAACTACCAGATCAAACACAGTCTTGTGGTCTCTTTATTTCCTGTTCTTAATTTAATGAAATTTACTAAAGCTAGTCTTAACATAAACTTTATTTGATTGGAACCTATTAAGTAATCATTTTGAGTAAAGTTGCCTAGTTAGACCAGTTCGGTGGAACTGACTAATCTTGAGAGACTTAGACCCAGGATGTAAGATAAAATTTAATCATACTTTTATTCTCAATGTTCTCATTTTATGGTCATAACTCTGGAGTGAGTCTAATGAGTCTACTGTCATAGACTACACCTTAAATCACAAGCAGATAATTACTCTCAGGTTTTTTATATCTAATGTCAAGGTTTTGATTAGTTTAGAGCAGGGGTTCTAAAAGGATTTTGAACAGGAAACTTCAATTTGAAAATAATCTTATCTCACACCCTCAAGGCTGAAATACTTTAAAAACCTTGCTCAATCTAGTTTTTTTAGTTCCCTACTTTTTTACCTATTGATATAAAATAATTATTGATATAAAAAAAATCTTAATTTTTTAATAGTATAATAATGATACTACACAAACATTAGACATTCCTAGCTATGTATGTAAATGCTAAACCACTTAAACAGTACTCTGACAGTTTTAAATAAAGATTTGTGTTATTATAGGGCCCTCTTTTTACATTATAAAACTCCAAAATAAATTTTTCTCTAGGTCAACCTTTGGGTAATAAAGTTATTGCATATGGGGTTGACCTGAATCCCTGGTTTAGTATCGAAAGGAATGTTGTTTTGTAATAATTTAAGCTCAAAAAATATAATGAAAAATTTGAAATGTTTTTCTATAGTTTTATATTAATGGTTGCATTAAAATTTTCAGAGAAATAAAAGAACAGGTGTCTACAGAAAGAAACTCAAAATTTGTTTGGAAATCAAAGGCTTCATCAACATCTGCTTCTTGTGAGTATATTTCTCTATTTATCAATATTTAAAAATTTAAAAAAAAAGATGCTTATTTCCAATTATTGTTCTTCTATGGTTATGGTTGATAACAACATATATAAATACTACTTTTACAATACTGCTGGAACCAAAATATTTCTTTTATCAAACAGTTAATTTTTCCTATTTGGTTTGAAAAAAATTAGAAAGTTATATAAATGTCTACATGATTTCCAGGGACCCCACCTTTTAAAAATAATTTTCAAAATGGAAAAAATGTAGAAGTAAGTATTGAACATAATTACTAGTACTATACATACATTTTTTATTCATATGTTCATCTTTCCATATCCAAAGTTCTTGGCTTTTATCAAATTTTATGTAAATTTTTTTTCTCTATTGTTTCAAATTTGAGAGAAGTATATTACTTGCGACATAGGAGGCATAAGCTTTTATGTCACTTAGACCAGGTGTCGGCAATCTTTTGAGTTGGATGAAAAGAAAATTACAATTCACAAAATTAAAGAGTTTTCAAAGAACCACAAAATTTTCTCTTACCAACAATATTAAATAATTGCATAAATAATGTTTGTGATAAAAAACCAATCTATTTATTCATAAGAAAAATATTTATTCTTATAAGAGTAGTGTTTTTACAACAAATTAGATAGTATATGGTATTATTGGAAAATCACTTATTTAGAGAGATAGAAATGATGACCAATCTTTGTTATTGAATTCAGAACAGTTTTTGATTTTTTTATAAAATAAATTATATTTGCGTATAGAACAAAAGCGCCGCAGTTTCTTATCCAAAGCGCCGCGTGTGGCGAAGGTTGCCGACCCCTGACTTAGACTAATATTACATGGAGTGACCCAATGCACTCTGAGAAATGGAACATTGTATGATAGAAACGATTATACAGTTAATTCTCTTAAATATTTGTTATTTTTCAATTAATTGTGTAATAATAAATTAAACAATGTCAAAAATAAAAATATATTATTAGCCATCATTGTTATTTGCTTTTGATTTTATTCTTATATAGTTAAAACTAAATTATTTTTCCTTTTAGGAATTAGAAAGCAAAAATAATAATTTTACTAATTCACCAAGTGTTTTAACGAGCTCTAACATGTGCAATAATCAGGTTCAAACTCTAAGGAATGATAATGTTAAAAAAATCAATGATAATCAGAGTAGTGACTTGTTTGAAGCCATGGATGTGGTAAGTTTTTATTTAATTTAGCTTAGTGTAGCTTTTTAAATTATATATGATTTAAATATTGTAGTTCTACTAATCCATTATTTAAAACAAGATGTAATTAAATTTCCTTGAGATAATATGAGGATTGCGATAAAATTATTAAATTTATTTATGTAATTTAGGATATTTTGCAGGACATATATTCCACGCCTGAAAAATGTGATAAAACAATAAGAATAAGCGCAACACCAACACCTCCTAAAGCTAAGATCGAAACATCTAAATCAAATGAAAGAAGATTGAGGACACCTAAGAAAGTCAGTCCGGTAAAAGACAAGGATCCCTTAAAGGATTTGAAGTTGGATGCATCTGTTTCTAGTTTATTGAAAAAAATATCATCACACCCCGCTTTAAGTAAAATAGAGAAGGTAAATCAATCTCTTTGTTTTATATAACCTTTGTATACTCACTTGAGGAGGCAAGGATAGGTTGTGGTGGACTTGTACCACATAAAATGCTACAGAAAGGTATTGACACACAATTACAGCTCGGCAAGCAAAAGTCAGCCTTGTCTAGAGAGAAAATAAATGTGTCTCTACCCTTAGGTTAATTCAGTCTTGTATTAATCTTAAACTAATCAGGGTGTTAGGTATCTTGAATCTGTCACCCAGAGACCAAGGTATATAAAGTACATACAGGTTACACCCTTGTAAATATTGTGTAGCAGATCTAGTCTGGTCAATGCGGGCAACCTTTACTTAAGTTTTTAATACTGTTTTATAAGGATTCAATGCAAATGAGTTTTGATTCGATAAAATTACATTTTATAAAGGATGTCTATAAAGATATTCAATCATTTTTTCTCATTATTTTTATTGACTGACCAGAGGTGTCCTTTGATGAAGAGTTTTTCTATTCGGAAGCGAGAAAAGGATTAAAGAATTTTGATAACTTTTTCGCATTACTTTTTAGATGTCTGTGACACCCGTAAAATCAGTATAACGATTTCAGGGTGATTTGTGTAAGATTTTTACCACTATGACCTTTACATTAATATTTTCATCATCATCACCGTAGCGTCATGAACTAATAAGCTTTCTCTTTAGAATTCTGACAGGACCTATTTGAAGTATAAACTTATTGCTCCAATATATTTAATTTAATTCCAGGACAAAAATTCTGATTTTAATAATGACATGGAAGAATGTAAATCAATGTACATAGAGTTACTCGAAAGAATAAGCGCAGCCTTTGATAGAATACCAAATTGTATAAAGGAGAAATTTCCGGGATATGATTGCAAAACTTACACAAAAATGAAGCATTTGGGTGCTAAGTTGAAATGTGTTATTAAGCGAAATTCCCGTGTAGATAATAAGGTAGACATAGATGAGTCAGTAGTAAATAAAAACAAAGTTCCAAGTAATAAAGACGTTAAAAGTCATTTAAACTCATCAATGGGTAGTGACACTGAAAGCGATTTGGATAACTTTGATCTTGAATCCACTAATTTTATGACTAAAAAAACTCAAAATACACAAAATTCTATTACAAATAACCCAAACACATCTACACCGGACAGTATAAGTTTTAATAAAATCCAGCCGCGAAAATCTATTTACTCACAAGTTTTAGATAAAAAGCCATTGACATTTGACGCCTTATCACCTATCAATGATACAAACAGCCTTGATTCAAGTATTCAGTCAGAAACAGAAAACCCAGATGTATCGAACAATATTAATAAGAGTAAAGGAAAATTTGTTTTTAAAAGACCGTCCAGATTAAACAATGACAATAGTAACAATTCTACACCAGTTCGGGATGTGCCTTCCAATACTTTGGAAAGACTGAAAAATGCATCTGAAAAACTAAAGCCTCTACAACAAACTGAATCACCAACTTGTTCACCAAGTGGTAACAGTTCAGTCAAGTTTCAACCACCGATTCTTAGTAAAAGTGCTTTTATGGAAATAAGTAGCATCAGTTCAACAGTTTCCCCATTGGCCAATGACACTTCTGTAAACGAAGATGTATATGAAACCGACGAAATACCCATTGATATGGACGACGAAACAGACATACTGCCAGAATGTTCCGGACCGAGTGTGATCAACATTAGCGACACTCTTCCCAGCAGTGGTACAGTGGAAGTTATAAATAACAAAGAGATACCAGTAGACGAAGATGGGTGGCCAGAGTATAGGATAGAAGATTTTGAAGAAGACTTTGTTGCATCTGAAGAAAATCCTGACGTGATAGATTTAATGGACCAAAGTGTGGCGAAAGACAAACCTATAAAGTATGAAGGAATGGGTGATTTTCACGCTGGGACACAAAACGATGGAATTACAGGTATTTGGGATATATTTGATTAAATTTCATTTTACTAACACTACCTAGGTTCATACATGATACATATACATGTTAAGACGGAGGAATTTAGAGCTGCCTTACGCGACCTAACATCTCGAATATAATTTCCAATGTGTGGAAAATTCAGTTGAGTTCAATGTGACACGGTTAAGTATTCATAATCTAATTATGTCAACATATTAAGGTCATAA
The DNA here is from genome assembly GCF_028537555.1 of Battus philenor. Classification (NCBI taxonomy): domain Eukaryota; kingdom Metazoa; phylum Arthropoda; class Insecta; order Lepidoptera; family Papilionidae; genus Battus; species Battus philenor. The sequence continues at coordinate 11,660,182 of NW_027181684.1, forward strand.
CACCTAGATTCCATTCCTTAACTTTCTTTCTGAAGTAAGTCTCTTCGTAATTATCCGTGACGACTTGTAAGTCAAGTGATATCATTTTCTTATAAGCAAAAAGGTAGAGACGATTTGCTTTTAAAATTAGAGCATCTCTCATCATCATCTCAATTTGTTAATAAATGTAAAGACGCGTTTACATGACTACCTTTTTAAATGTGTGCGAGTAACAATTTAGAAATTATTGAAGACGTGAAACATGATTATTTTGATGACCTAATTATAAATTTAAATAAAATACGAATTAATATGAGAGATTTCATCTAATGTAATCTAAAATTCGTATCTGATTCACTGTCAGTTACTGTGTCTCTTACCTTAGTAATAAAATTTTCTGATCTGTTTCCATATTATTCTCCAAAATTTCAGTTTTGGTTTTACAACCTGCGTAAGCTTGATTAAGTTGTTTCTTTTGACTCTTGAAATTTTCGAAACAGTTTGAATCACTAATATGCCGTAAGACGTCCACTACAGGGCTTAGGCCTCCCTGAGACTTGCAGTAGGAAGGTTATTATTGTTGGCAACATTCTCTTTTAGACCTGAATCAAATAAACTTAAAAATTAATATCTAAAAACATCAATAGCTACTACCATAAACTGTAACATAGAGAGGGTAGAACTGATTATTGCAAAAGAGAACGACTTAGCCTTCTAGTTCTTCTTTTTAGCCCATAGACGCCCATTGAAAGTTATAGGCTTTACTTAAAGATCGCCACGATGACAGGTCTTGCGCTGCCGGCATCCAGCTACCTCCGGTGACCTTAATTATGTCGTCGGTTTACCTAGTGGGGGGCCTATCCACTTCGTGTCCATCCAGTTTTTGGTCAGAACCAGAACCTTTCAGCTCCAACGGCCATCGGTTGCACCAGCGACGTGCCCCGCCCAATACCACTCCATAGGAGCAATTATTCGAACTCCGAGCATAGTGTTCTCCATTACTCTCTAGGTGATCTTGTTCCTTCTGCTTACCTTGTAAATCCTGAAATGCATGTAAACATTACAGGAGAATTTGATGGTTTCAATTACCCACACTCTTCGCTCATGATGGAAATGTTCAAAGAGAAGTTTGGTCTGAAGACCTTCCGTCCAAACCAGCTGCAAGTGATCAATGCGACGTTACTCGGACACGATTGCTTTGTGCTGATGCCCACTGGTGGAGGTGAGTTGTAACAGAATTTTGGGAATTCCCCATTAGTACTCCAGTAAAATGCAATCATTAAAAAGCTGTTTTATCAACTGACTGAACAGGTCATGCATCTGATTATATGAATGTATAAAAGCGAATATAAATATTAGGGGGACCGGAAAATAATGTCGTTTCTATCGACATTTTTAACAGAAAAACCGATTGATTTTTACCGCTCCGGCATTGAAAATTTGTGTATTAGATGACAAAGGGTTGTTGATAACGAAGGAGAATGTATTGTTGATTAGAAATAAAAATTGTTAAAGATGTAGTGGTGTGAATTTAACTTAAGAAAGCGACATTACTTTCCGGTTCCCCTAATATAATTTGAGGAGTGAAGAAAAAAAAACAATCCAATCATTAGAAAATATTTTAAATTTGATGCTTAAAAGTAACTTTTGTATGTAAAGCGAGGATTGCTAGAGGATCCCGATTTGTTTAAAATATGGTTCAAATTGCAAATCTTCGTAGAGCGTTATCTCTGTCGCAGGAAATACAACGACTGACAAAGAATCACATAGGTTGTGTAGGACAGAGATAGTGCTCTGCGAACCCGAAATTAGCCGATTGTCTCTTTCCAAAAGTCGATTAGCAATATTTATCGCCGAGTATTGTACTAAATTATTTTGTTATTTATTATTTCTAAAACTATTTGTTTTTGAATAGGGTGTACCATTAATTGACGAGCAAATTAATTTTACATTCACTTATTTAAAGCTTTCATACCTATTTTCAATCACTCTGTATATTAAAAGTCAATATAAGTCTAATTCAATTTTTTTAGGTAAATCACTTTGTTACCAACTACCTGCAATACTGACTCCCGGGGTGACCATAGTGGTTTCACCTTTAAAGTCATTGATCCTGGACCAAGTGAATAAATTACTGTCACTCGATGTAAGTTGAAATTATTATATAAATTAACAATGTTATTTAATAGTAAAAATAAAAAAAGTGACCATTCCCTAGATCCCAGCAGCTCATCTATCTGGAGATGTGTCTTTGGCAGCTTGTGATGAAGTCTACCACAAGCTGTCAATGCGGGAGCCGCTATTGAAGCTCTTATACGTCACACCGGAGAAGATCAGCAACTCGCCCAAGTTTCAGAGCATGCTGGATACATTGTACTCCAGGGGGAAAATTGCAAGGTATTTTTTTAATGGCCTCCGTATTTGGGGACTTCTTATTTCTCCTACACGTGGTATAGGGACTTTGCTTGAATATTTTTTTATTATACTTCTTATGGTCTTTTATCATTCTTCTATCTTTCCTCGCAATGCCTTTCATTCTTATCATTCATTCCAAATATTACCCTTCATTCAAATTCATTCCCAAGGTATATTTTTAAGTAAGTCATTATATATGATGTGATAGATATTGTGAATATAGTCGTTTTAGTCCATAGACGTTCAATTCAAGACATAGGCCCACCCCTCCACGGGGCATCTTCAGGAGTTATGTTACACATATTTTTTTTTACATGTATTTTTATATTTTAATCATTTGTTGCACGACTACCACTGCATGTGCGGAAGTGGCTAAATATTGGTCCTGTTCTTACTTAGCATGGACTTCCGCAAGGTAACGACTGATTCCATTAAATATTCCTCAAAGATGTCTATAGGGGGATATATCATAATCACCACACTTGGCTGGTGGGTTGTAGTGGGCGTCTACGGGTTGAAACGATAAGAACGAACGACCAGTGCATCCTCTTGTAGGCTAGAGGTACCACATCGCATCATATATAACGACATCTTTTCTTAAGTATTTTAGACACACGTCCTTGAAGAAAATTGCGCGCCAGAAGAGACATTTTCAAATTAAAGGCTCTTTTGTTTTCTAAAGTCGTAAGGCAGATGTTTCTTCTTAAGTGCGATCATTTTTCTCTCCAATTTTATTTTTGATTTGATGTTGTCTGATTTTAATTGAATGTTGTATAAAGTAAATTTTTAATGTTATGTCACCTATAAAGGAACACGTAACAGAACCATTTATATATTAGCTTTTAATGTATTATTAACTTATTGTACTGCCTTGCTTGTGTGCCTATAATGTGTATCTAAGTAAATAAATAAATCATGGTTATGTGTACCATATTCATTTAATCAGAATATACCTTATATGCTATAACCGTCTCTCGAAAGTATAAGGCAGTAATATATCTTTGGCTATATATGTTATCAAAATAGTAATGATCAATTTATTTATCGGATTTGGCCAGGTTCGTGATAGACGAAGCGCATTGTGTGTCACAATGGGGTCACGACTTCCGCCCGGACTACAAGAGGCTGTTCATGCTCCGGGAACGGTTCCCCACCACTAACTTAATGGCGCTGACAGCCACAGCGGCTCCCCGCGTGCGCATGGACATCCTCCATCAGCTGAAGGTCACCAACTGCAAGTGGTTCCTGTCTAGCTTCAATCGTCCCAACCTAGCCTATAGGATCCTGGAGAAGAAACCAAAATTGGTCAACCAGGAAATTGCGAAGATAATTAAGGAGAAATTCTTTAGGTGAAGATTTAATGTTGTTAATTTTGCCTTCCATTTTGGGTCATTTAAATATATATATAATATCTTATGTCAAAATAATAAAACAAGAATATGTATACATTATCATTACAGCCATGGGATGTCCACTTTTGGACATAGCCTCACTCCTTTATGATTTACAAATTTGAAAGACAAAGTCCACTGAGTCTTATAATACCAGGTTACAATAGTATTAGACATGATCTGAGATGAGCAAAAATCAAATTCTTGTGCCGTGATATAACTTTATAATTTTCTTTTCCTTGTAGTATTTATATCTTTGATGAATTTTCGAAGTCTTTTATATAATGATTACGGGTCATTTAAGAGTTTTTAGTTTATACGTAAACTATTGATCGCTTTAAATGATCCAAAGTGGAAAATCATATGAATGGACTGGGCATGGCTCAGTACGTTGATATATTTAAATTATAAAGAGAAGATTGAGGTAATTTGACTCATGACTCGGTGTAAATATATATATATATATATATATATATATATATGTATATATATGTATATATATATATATGTGTATATATATATATATATATATATATGTGTATATATATATATATATATATATATATATATATATATATATATATGCCTATGTGTGTGTGTGTTGTAGCCTTTAATTACTATAGCGCGGTAGATGGCGCTAGTAGTAAATTGCCCCTATAAGCCACGCCTACTTCAAGTAAAGATTTTTTTTTTTAATTTTGTGCCTTAGAGACTCCGGCATAGTGTACTGCTTATCGCGCAAGGAGTGCGAGAGTGTGTCTGCTGACCTGAGGAAAGTGGGCATTCAAGCGGCTCCCTACCACGCCGGCCTGGCAGACAAGAAGCGCGAGGCCGTGCAGGCCAGCTGGCTCGCCGACAAGTACAAAGTGGTGAGTAATGGACTAGCTTAATATTCTATTAAATACCATATAGTTTAAACTTTTATAAGTGATCGTACTGGGCGTAAGATGTAAAGAAATGATAAAGACGCGTTTACAGTAAAATATTTTTATGGAAGGTATGCATTAACTATTTATGTATTTTATATGTTAATTTAATTTTTTTATGGGTATTATAAATATTTTTTTTCCAATTGTTGTATATCTAGTCATATAAAGTTTTATAAATATATACATATCATTAAAGAAAGTTACTTCAGCCGAGTTTCATTCCTCTGTTCTTCTCAGGTCTAAGGCGTTTCTAAGTAAGAAAAGGATCAATATATAGCCACTTCCGCACATGCAGTCGTAGTCGTGCAATAAATTTGCATTTGTATGCATTTCTGTCAAACAGGACTTAACTTGATGCCAACAAGAGATATAATTCACTTAAATGTTAAATAATAAACTTTAGAACTTGAATTATTTGATTTATTTTAAGTTAAAAGGATGTGGTTTTAGAAGAGCTTATATTTATCAATACATATATAATATAGTTTCAAACATATTAGGCTTTTTAATTTTCAGATATGTGCGACGATAGCGTTCGGTATGGGTGTAGATAAAGCGGACGTGCGCTACGTGATCCACCACAGCCTCCCCAAGTCCGTGGAGGGTTACTATCAGGAGGCCGGGCGAGCGGGGAGGGACGGAGAGGTCGCTACCTGTCTCATGTACTACTCCTACAGCGACGTCATGAGATACCGTCGCCTGCTGGACAGTGAGTTTTATATTTTTACTGTCCTAACACTAAAGTTTTTGATCATTCTTTATTTTCCTTATTAACATTAAGTAAACAGCGCAAGAACCTTCCACGTGACCAACATTGGAGGAGCCCTATGCCTTAGAGTGGGCATAAGACTGATATGATGATGATAAAACAAATCAAAAGTAAATGTCTTTTTGTGCAGGACACTTTACTTGAACATAAAATATGTGTATATGTAGGTACATGGAAAAAATATATGGCAATCCTAGAAATTCATCAAGGTGACGATCTTAAATTGAGAGTAATAATTAAAGTGATCTGAATTTTACAATTATAATACATAGAATTATATAAGGTTAGCATAAACGGTAGTTGCATCATTTGTGGGCATGGGATTGGACAGAGGTAACGACAGAATATTTAGCAGAAGAGAACACACGACTATTAGCGCCATCTATCCGAATATTATGATTTTATTTAATTTTAAGTAAAAGTATTTGCTGTAAAACTGTGGTGTCGTACAGTGGAACGGAACGCAAGCCCGGAGGCAAAGAGAGTTCACGTGGAGAACCTGCTGCGCATGGTTGAGGTGTGCGAGAGTGTCACAGAGTGTCGACGCGCGCAGGTGCTGGCCTACCTCGGCGAGCGCTTCCTCCGGGACTCCTGCGCAAGAGACCCTCGCACCGCCTGCGATAACTGCCTCAGCGCGCACCAGTATAAGGTACCCCGCTATGCGAAAGCCCGTGTAATCTATTATCATCATCAGGCCATCGGTCCACATAGTGGGGATTCAGTTGCATGTGTCATCCTCTGTCATTTCAGACGAGTACTTCTTTGAGCTATAGTAGCTAGTCAGTGATCTTGATTTTATTGTCAACTATACACCTGATTAGTGTTCAATGACCGTGAAGCTTCAAAGCGCTAATGTTTGACGGCAGCTGTAGCGGTGTTCAAATAAGAACACAGAATTGTTTGTTAGAAGTAATGGTGACTGACAGACAAACTTTGATAGTAGATGTCAGATCCTATTTTTGGCAAGCTGCACACATTGCCTCCCATAAACATACAACCGAAATATCCTAGGAGTAGATCTATCTAGATCAGTGTTTCCCAACGCGGGGCCCACACGCCTCACAAGTGGGCAATTGTGTTGTAAGAGAGGCATTCCGAATATGAACTCGACTCGCTTTTAATATAATATTATTTATTATATAATTGGGTGTATGTATAGATTTATAAACCCGTAAGCAATAACTTACGTTATAGTGCTAACGGAATCGCGGTCCTCTCAACGTCAACGCTCTCGGTAGCGAAGCTCCTGCTCCTGCATCCTCGACCCCCTTCTCACCGCGCGTTTCTTAGGCGCGGTACAGCGGTTTTGGTAGCACTATAATTACTTATTTCATCAATAAGAATTCTATAAAGCCAACATATTTACATTGTGATGCGACGAATGTATGGAGAAGAATGTGAAGTGAAGATAGAGAAGAAATGTTAGACATTAAGAAAGATGATGAGATTAAGAAGATGAGAAACTAAATAAAACATTACGTAAAAAAATATTACTGTACACAATAGAGAGACTGAGTCTCTTACTCAAAGCCTCCAAAAACGGGGTCATTTAAAAAACATATTTCCATAAATAAAACGATAAGAGTGGAATTAAAAAGTGGAGTGCTTAAAAAAAGAAAGAAATGATTGATTGTAGTGGAATAGAAGGCTGTACTAAATATAAAAGTAGTAATAGCATGGCAAAATCTGCACAAAATTGACATCGAAAATACATCTGAGAAAATATCCATTCACATAAGATATTTCACTTTTTATATAAGCGTTTATTTAATTTTATTTGTTTTTATAATTATAAGGACATGTCAACCTTATTGTAACAATCATGAATGTTGCCATAAAATCATTAAAAATAGCTGGGGAGGTAAGAATACAAAAGAATCTACTCACTTCGGATTTGGTTCTGACATAATTTACACGGCGCAAATACCGCACAGACCTAATTTCACTTGCCTCGATTACATTTCGTATTTTACACAAGCATATTTCTATTTACTTTGGTAAAAGAAGATTTAGCAAGGGGTTTTGTTTTCCTTCTGTTCCAGCCGGTGGACGTGACGGAAGAGTGCAAAGTGATAGCTCGTTGCGTTAGGCAGCTGAATTGCCAGCGCATCGCTTTCACGCTGCTCCAGCTGGCAGATGTTCTGCGAGGCTCCAACCAGCAGCGCCTGGCGGACTTGAGATCCACGCCTCTGCATGGCAGGTACTACCCACTACCTCCCACTATTATAATTTACCAAACAAAACATTCTTACGCTCGTAAACATAAAGAGACCAAAGTAGAAAAACAGAAACAGTAGTTATTTTTTTTAGATACATTCAATAATACTAACTCAATAATATGTGACCAAATTAAAATAAAAATCTATGTCATTAGTTCACACAGTGTTTTACAGATTAATTAGGTAGCGTATAACGCATGAACTAGGCCTCCGGAGTTTTGGGTGTTAGTGGAGGGGATCCTGTACTCTCAAGAGTTTCACCCACTTTTAGGCGACCGATGGATCTGTGTAAAGCAATTATTGTAGCACAAGGTATTCAGGAGCAGCGCGAACAACGCCCACATAGGCTATCGAGACACAGTTCGGTAAAAAAAAGTTTCAAAATAGAGTTCCACCAGAGTTACCAGAGTTCTTCACACCAGTGCAGAGAAGGAGTATCCAGGTGGGCACCTAAGAGGCAAAAACGAGAGCTTTACTGACAGTGTACTCATTCCAGGTGTAAGTCATGGGAGCGAGGGTCTCCGCAGCGATTGCTGCGACTGCTGGTGGTACGCGGACTACTGTCGGAGCGCCTGGTGGTCAACAACGATATTGCCACAGCCTACCTACAGTTGGGACCTAACGTTGACAAGTTTGTATCATCACCAAACAAGATTGATAGACATATAGATGACCAGTCATAAAGATGACCAGTCTTCCAACCAGCTCCTTACCACGTCCCACGCTTCTACCAGCTAGTGGTCGCCTTCAGACGAGCAAATTTTCGAGCCACGTCTATGACCTTGGGTCTTCTGCAGATCTCCTCATTTCTGCTTTAATCTGGCAGCGGAATTTCGAGCATAAACTTCTCCATTGCTCTCTAGGTGACCTTGAGTTTTCTTATAAGGCCTATCGTAAGCGACCACGTTCTTGACCCGTAGATCATCTGCCTGCACTAAATTTGGTCAAAGACCTTCGTCTTCAGACATTCCGATATTACTTACGGGAATATTATTTATGAAATAAAACCTAATTATTAATGGATTATATGAGACGTTTAGAGCAATTTGCAACGCCCAAAGTCATTACTACATATTAAAATTAATTATTGATTACAATCTGTTCCTGTTGACTTTGATATGCCAGAAGATATTGACCTATCGTATTTCAATACAAGAAATAAATTGATGTAACAAAATTCAAATTGATTTATTTATACAGGACGATTGAAAACCGGTGTGTAAATGCTAACAATCAATGACTGATTATCAATCACCCTGTGTATATTATACATATTCCGTAGTACCTTCAAGCTATCTAATTATTTTTGAACTGAGTTTTAAGAAATTTCAGTAGTTACTGCTTGAGTGGAATGAAGATTTTGTTAACAGGTTGATGTCGGGTGGCGTGCGTGTGGTGTTCCCCATGAAGGTGGAGAAGAAGAGCAGTCTGGTGGCGCCGGTGGCCAGTTCCGCATCCACCGACAACACGCCAATCAACGCGCTCATCAAGAGACTGGAAGAACGATGCTACGCCGACCTTGTTGAGGCATGCCGGTGAGTTCTACATATTGTTCGCAACTGCGGGATCTTGCTCTTGGTTAAGACTGGCTTTGGTTGGCTTAGCACATGGTTGAGGAGTACACAGATTGGGGTGATTGGCGCTGAGAACTCGGCTGTGTAGAGAGAGAGAGAAAGAACATTCGAGTTCCTTATCATACATCGTATAACCCAGTGATACCCAAAGTGGTCTATATCGACCTCTAGGGGTCTATGAAAACCTGCAAGGGGTGTACGTCAGCGAAAAAAAATTTGGGGGTCCATGAAATAAAAATGGGGGTCCACGATAGTGGATCTCAACACATACACTGATAGTACCTATTTACTTACATCATACTATCTTATAATATTAAAACGTATATTTTGCATAACAGATACAAAATTTTATTTTAAGTAGTTTTAATTTCAATTAATAAATGTATAAATTAACATGTGTTTTTACTTTAAGTTTTTAACGCTAATCTTCACTACACTTAGAAATTTACAGGAAATCAATATCAGGTAAGTAGGGGGTCTACCCAACACGGAAAAACATGGCAAGGGGTCTACGACACTAAAAACTTTGGGGAACTCTGGTATAACCGATGAGGGCTGCGAGGAAGTTTGTTTATGTCTCAGAGAGAATGTAGCGAGAATTCGAAACGCAACGGCTTGAACGAGTGACGTCAAAGAACATCGCCATAAGCGGAGCGATAAGCGTGGCGGTGTGTCACTACACGTGTATTTGAGTGTGTGCTTGTGTGATTACAGGGAGATGGGGGAGGCGCGCGGCGCATCGCTGGCTGCGGTTCTACCGACGGCTGCGCTGAAGGCCATGGCGTCAAGATTGCCGGAAACCGCTGCCGATATGTTATCATTGCCTCACGTCACGCGCGCCAACTACGACAAATACGGCGCCGAGCTGCTTAAAATCACCGCAGCCTACGCTATCGAGAAGATGGGTGGGTATAGCTTATTTACCCATAAATTTTCTTCTAAAAATGCCATTGTCGTGATGTTCAATTTTCAAAAAAAAAAACTGAGCGCTCGTCATACGTAATAAAGTAACAGGAGGAGGGGGGAGGGGCCGATTCGAACACGAATCGCCAAACATCGACAGGTTATACAGGTCTCACCTGCACCTGTAGTTGTACCATTCGTACCGATAATTCAATTGCCAGTCCTTTAATATTTTTAACAATTACAATTTGGCATGCAATTTTTTTTTAGAATAATTGTAATAATTCAATTAGAATTATTCATTGCAAATTAAGAGTAACAATGTTTTTTTTTTATATGGCCCCGGATAATGGGATCCTCTTATACCCCCAACTTGTTTGGGACAGGGATTTTAATTCTGTTGTATTATTTTTTTTCACATCCTTTTTTATTTTTATGCTCTTCTGTCGTTCCTCTCAAGATCTATCTTTCCTCTTCATTCATTCTTTTCCATACTAATTTCCGTTCATTCATAGCCTCACTTCCTTTGTCTCGTTCCTCAAATATCACAGAGTTATCATGTATGCGTATTTGTTTCTGCTACTTTAAATTTTTATTCTCCTTATAATATGCTATTTATTATTATTTATCACAGATTCCTTTTTAACAAAAATCAATTTAATAGGTCGCTGCAAAAATAGTTAATTGACTATCAATAGGAATCATTGCGATGATAAAATTAGTAAATTTAATTATTATTTACAACAGGTCTTTTAATGCAATATCAAGATGAGATGGAAGCGGAAGAGAAGAGAGAAGATGAGTTCCGGGAAGACGAGTCTGGATCTGATACGGACTGGGGACAGGTGGCGCGCAACGCTGACTCCAATAGCAGCACACCCTCACGCGGACGCGGCAGGAGAAACTTCCGAGGGAGGGGAGGCGTCAGGAAGAGGTTCCACTCTTTAACTACTAAGATGTGCTATTTTTAATACAGTGATAGAAATACATGATCAGATAAGCCTCTAGTGCCTTCCACTTCTACCAGCTGCTATTCTGAGATTCTTATAAATTACTCTTTATAGCCAAAGTGCTATTTGTAATTCTGTATTGTATACAGGTTGATTGGTTGTCGGTGTAAAAACTTTAAATGGCTGAATATAAAACTTAACTTTAACTTTGCTGTCAATTAACGTATGGTAAATAAAATAATGATAATGTAATAGTAAAAAGCGTTATCGAAATTATTTTTATACGTATTAAAATTAATCATTGTTTACTATCTGCGTGTCCAGACTCCGTACTGTCAGAAGGTGTTACAACAAATTAGCGTAACATTTCATAGTGATCACTCTATATAGAGTGATTGGTGTAAAAGCTTTTATAACCAATCACCTACAGGTTTCCTATGAGATTAGTCTCTAATGGCCCTAATGGTACTTTATAGGTAGTGATACTTATTACGCTACAGGTGGTCTGTGGTCTTCAATACAGACCCTTCAGGCCCCAATAAACTTCTACGATACATTGGCTTATCCTATAATTGGTGTAAATTTTCTCGTATCATCTCCTCAGGTTCAGGCGAAAGGGTACATCGTCCGCTAAAAAGAAAGCTGTAAGAGGCGCGTATATGTCACGCGGTAGTTCCTCTACAACGCGCGGGAACGCGTCTACAACGCGTGGAAAATTTTCATCAGGTACACTTTAAACGTCCATTATATGTTCATATAAGTCTAAAAGTCCTGTCAGGAACCTACCCCCCCTCCCCCGGTAACAATTTGTTCATCCCCACCACCTTCTCGTACCCATACTGTTTTTAATGTAATTTGGATGTAATTTCATAGTATCTATTTCATAATTTCTTACCTGACTTCAACTTGGCATTACAATAATTCCTACCAAATTTTAGGTCTCAAAGCCTTGTTTCCAGAGATATAGTGATAAATATAATTTTATTACCAAATAAAATGTTTGCTACCCCTTAATATATTAAATTTGACATTAAATCAGATGAGATAAAATTAATTTATCGAAAACTTTTTTAATCTATTTTATTATTGGCCCCACTTTGCTTAGCGAGGTGTTATAGTTGTGGAGAAGAAGTGGGAAGAAGCTCCGCTATATGTATACACTTTGTCAGATATAGCCTAAATGAAAACAAAATAATCATGTGACATTACTGCTAAGGATTCTTGTAATTTAAATATTTATTTATTGAATAATATGTCTTTTCCGTCAATTTAATTTTAATATGCCTTCTTTAATTTTATAAATATTTACCCAATAATGTTTTACGAAATTTTATTTAAAAAATATAATGTAAATACATTGTGAAAGTCCCCAATTTACATTTAAGTATCTGAAGTTAGTGGAAGGATTAATAAATGATTTAATATAATAATAGAATTTCATGTCTAAAGTGGCAGTAGGCGGGGCCCGCTCGTGTAACTGACGGCTGTTGGGGCTGAAAGGTGCTCGAGCGGGAACCACGAGCCTGGTAGACGCGGCGTGGTCTGGTACCCACTAGATGATGGATGCAGCGATCTTTGGGAGAGGCCTATACCTTGCAGTGGAACTCTATCAGCTGACATGATGATATTTTTCAATTTAATTTATTCTTGGTTATCGTGTACACAGGGGGCAGTGCTCTAGGCAGCATGCCCGTGCCCAGGAGTACAGCTGCGGTGTCCATGAACACACGCCCCGGGACCTTCAAGGCCTCCAAGCTGAACCTGCTCTGACGTGGCTACGTGTGCAGTTATGTGATATTAAAATTTATTATTATTTATGTATGTATATATGATTCGTTTCAAACCGGCGTTTTATTGATTTACAAAATAGTTTGATGAACTTTGAATTAAAAAACAAACCTAAAACATTCCTAATGCATCCTAATTAACGAATGAAGTTTTTTATCGAATCTACAGTATTAATTATCCCGGATGCCGTATCCGCCTAAAGCGTACTACCTAAAGTCCAACTGGACACGTCTGGTCGAAATGTTCAGGGGGTACGAGGGTTCTCTGAGTACCTGTATAGGTTCAAGCTCAAGGAGAGTCCCTCGTACATCAGCGACTTGAAAATGGACCAGACCGTGGTGCACACCATTAGCGGTCCTGCATTTTAAGGACTAAACTATGATTCCGAGGACGAAATGGTGAAAAGGGCCGAAGAAGGCAGCATCGTCTCTCTCATGGGCGACGACAAATGTCGCACTATATTTCTAGAATTCTCCAAAAAGTTAAAACAATGTACCATAGAAAATTATAACACTCAGAAGTAAGTCAAAAAGGATGGAGCAAATTCCCCAGTTAGTCATTAATAAAGTCAATATAGGTTTTTAAAAAAAGGAAAAGGTAATAAAATCGAAAAATTGGGTCAAAGCTGTTATAATATAACAAACTGTCATAATGTAACAAACTGATAGTGTAACAAACTGTGATAATGTTATAAATGTGGACGAAAATATTCAATATAATAATATCTAGGTATTTCTTTTCTAATGAAAAAAAATAATTTCGTCTTGCAAGTTATTATGAGAACAGCCTTCGCACGGCTCCGTTCTATATGGCAATCACGGAAGCTGACTAGGAGAGTTAAGCTCAAAATATTCCTGTGTCTAAACCGTGTTGCTCTATGGATGCGAGACGTGGAAGGTTACCAAAGATGTCACGCGTCGGCTCCAAGTCTTCGTTAACAACCGTCTTCGACGTATTCTTGGTATACACTGGCCTGAGAAAGTCCCAATGTAGATCTCTGGAAACGCTGCAGTGAGATACCGATCGACCGGCAGATCAAACGCCGCAAGTGGAACTGGATAGGCCACACGCTCCGAAAGGACTCTGACCACATACCGAGGCAAGCTCTAGAATGGAATCCTCAAGGAAAGCGAAGACGTGGCCACCCAAAGCAAACCTGGCAGCGGACGATCACTGCAGAAGTGAAGGCAGTTGGAATGACGTGGAGCGAAGTAAAGCGCGAGGCTCAAGACCGCTCGGGATGGTGACGTACTGTTGACGCCCTCTGCCCCATATTGGGGACATAGGAATAAATGATGATGAGGGCATTAAACGAGGAAATAAGTAATCAATTTTAAAGTTTTATTTAAACCTTTGTTTTTCTATTTGAATTCGATAGGTCATTTGAATTGATTTTGCAAATAAAAATTGTTCGATCATTTGACGTGTATTATTATCTTCATTGCTGCACCGGTCTTAGCCAACTGGATAGCTTCTTCTGTTTTCTCCATGGGAAAGTGGTGCGTGATGAACTGCTTAATGTTAATCTTGCCACTGGCCACCGCTGCCAGAGCTGGTCCATACCTGCGAAGATAAGAAAAAGTACTAGTAGTAGTATTGTTTTACGATATGAATTTGTTTGACGTAGCTTTATTAACGCATGTACAGATCAAACAGTTGACTGGTAAAGAATGCTTTCGGTATTCACTTCGCCGTTATATATGAAATGTATAAAAAGGGCTTTTAAATACATATAGGGTGATTTGCATTAATGATAGAAATCTGTGGCGGAGGTCTAAGTGGAGCAATGGAGGTCACACAATTAAAATGATAATAAAAAATTTCCAGATGGGGCTCATAATACTAATTAGATATATGGTGTGATGACCATCACTTATTTATTTATCATTAAGCGGTGTTTTAAAAATCTCACGTGTTAACAATCCTGTTGGATCCTCTGATGTCGATCTCCCTGAGCACAGTACCGGACAGCGGCACCTCCACGGTGGTGTCTCCTATGCCCACTATTAACACAGTGCCGCCCTTTTTGGTGACCTGATGATGGGATAATTTACTATCAATAAGGTCAAATCATTAAAAGAATTATTTTTGCAGTCGTAAGATTCCCACTACTGGACATGCCTTCTTCGTAGGTTTCCAATAAGACCTGTAACAAAGTCTATGACCTAAACAAAGTCTGTCCAAATTGTGTATGGACGTCCTAAGCTGTGCTTGCAGGTCTGTGATCTTCACTCTAGAATCTTAAGGCTCTATCAGCCATCTGTTCTGCGCGTTCTGTGGTCTTTCCGCTGCCAATCCGACTTCCAGTGTGTCATCGTATATGTTGCATAAAACTTTGTCACATATATCGAGTATAATAGACTAGTTTATAGTCGCACGAAAGATGGAGTGAGCTATACTCAGGATTTCTCCATGAAATCGAATCAGCAATGAGCACAGCCCAGCTAATTGACAAGTTGAAGTGACAGAGGGCAGGTTTCGCGCAGAAGATATAGCATATGGGACCTTAAAGTTTTGGAGTGAAGAGAATAGACTCAGCACAGGACGTCCAGCTACAATGTAGACAGACGACCTTCTTAAGTTCCTCGGAGGAAACCGGATACCGCATTTAACCGATCCTATTGGAACTGTATAAGGAAGGCCAATGTCCAAAAGAGGATGTTGAATTGCCGATGATGATATATTTCACGTACCAGCATAGAGACGCGTTGTGCTGAGGGGAATGCGCAGGCGTCGATAGTGATCCTTGGTCTTCCTCCCAAAGTTTGGATGATCTTCTCCACGATCTCTTCATCAGAGTATTCGCTTTTCACTAACACCGTGTAGTCTGCAGCTAGCTTCTTGGCTATATCCAGACGGGACTGAACAACGTCTGTGAATTTTACATGTTTTAAATCGTTAGCAATGAATCCAATTATCATTTGTATTGTGCCGTGCTTATTCAATGTCGGTAAAGCAGTAGCTGTTTAACCTAGACACTTCGTAGATGGCGCTGTTAACAATGGGATTATGATGGCGTCCATTGAAGTTGTCGATCGGTAAAGTAGTTTTTTGTAATGTATAAATCAATGTGATAAAAAATATGGAAGAATGAAGTTTTAAAGGGAATCGACAATATAAATAACGTTAAATGTCGTTTCTCTGTTTTCAGAACAACGCATCATTGTTTTTATTTTTAAGCATACATAATCTAGTTCACGAACCCTCCCGCTCCGCGAACTCAGTACCTATGAAGCTGTAAAAGCCTTAGGGCTAACAGCATTAACATCATCAGAGAAAAAACAAGTAAGCATACACTTACATAGTCGAGAGAAATTGTCCTATAAATATAACAGCGGGTCGGTGGCACCATGTACAAGAGATTGGAACGTTCCTTCCGGAAGTGGACGAGAGTGCAACTGACCAGAAGTTGCTACTCTAGCGAAATGTTAAAACAACCGTGCAGCGACGTTGAGCTGGCAGTTCGGGATTGTGTGGTGTGATGTGTGATTGTGAATGTGGGAAAAAGGTTCAAAAATTTGAGGACTTAGAACTTAGGAAAATAAGGGTGCCTCCGAAAGACTAGTGTCAAAAAGGTCCCTTTTAAAAATTTCATATGTAAAAAAGAAAGGTAAGCAATGTGGAATAATTTTGTAGTATTCATGTATAAATCATGTATCGCATATTATTTTTTATAACAACGCTTTTATATCTAGTGGCAAAAATTTCAGTTTTACTTGTGTAAAAAATTCTGTGATATGAATTAAAAAAAAACACCTGTCATTAATATCTTAGCAGCTCCCATTGCCTTAGCGGTCATGGCGCAAAGGACTCCGATGGGCCCGGCGCCCAGGATCACGAGGCTGCTGCCCAGTGTGATGCCGGCGCGGTTGCACGCGTGCAGTGCTATGGCCAACGGTTGAATCGCTGCACCTTCTTCCAGTGAAACGTTTTCTGGTAACCTGAAACATGCGGCATAATATATCCGTCACAACAGACGGAAATAGTCTTAACAGGAGACTTGGACTTTTAAAAAAGTAGACTGATTACGCATCGACACGTGTGTGATGTGGTGCTTTTCAGTACCAACGCATCAATACTGCTGAAATCCGCAGTGTATATAAACTTGATTATAAGTATAAAGAGGATTTTTTTCTCTTTCCGTCACATAATAAAAGTGACGACAATATGGAAAAACTTTATTTATTATTATTACTGAAAAAGTAGATATTGACCATAAGGTTGCAGTTCTATGCTTTAGTCCGACCAGGTTCGAAGCACACTCGATACCATAACTGTCGCAGCAATATATATAGTATTTAATGGAATCGGGCGTTACTTTGCGGAAGTCCATCCTAAGTAAGAAAAGGACCAATATTTAGCCACTTCCGCACATGCAGTAGTAGTCGTGCAACCGTAATGTAGACTCTGTGTTTGGCACTAATCGATGCAACATAACTCCTGAAGATGCCCCGTGGAGGGATGAAACACGTGTTGAATAATTTGGCGGTGGCGGTTGTGTGATTCGCATTGTTTGCCGCATACGCATTTATCAGCGGGCTGGCGTGCGGTGCACTTTATTGCACGACTACCACTGCATGTGCGGAAGTGGCTAAATATTGGTTCTTTTCTTACTTGCAATATATACTGTCAAAAACCAGCACAGACTGCGTTACATAGTACGCCACAAACCTTCAAAAAAGGTCCGATATCTCATGAAAATAAACCGATGACCATAAAACTGGTAGCATCAAAGGACTAACTTGTGGCAGAAGTCGGCTACGTGCTTATAGTAGCGGCAGATGTTGCCAGGCCCGTCGGGCGTGGAGCAATACCGCGGCCCGTCGCATAAGTTGTAGCGGCCCGCGCGGCAGAACTCGCAGCGCCGACACGGCTGCGTTGGCTCAATGGCCACGCGATCTCCTATTTTCAGACCTCTTACTTTGTCCCCCACCTAAGAGACATTCAGAAGTAGAGAACCTAAGATGTCAGGAGGGGCCCTTATCGAGGAGCGCCATTACGGAATACGGAAACTTGTATTTGCATATTTCGGATGAGGTAAGTATGAAGCTATATTACGTCATCGTCAGCGTCACACCAAAAAGGGGAATTCCACAGAAATATAATTCCTTATATACAGCAGTATGAATATGGCCGATGCTCGATTGAAATACACACTTCTACTCTGGACTTTGTGTTGTTATTATCACAAGACCTACCGGCTCTAGGTAGAGTCCCACATGCTGTTAGCCTATGTGACTTTTACAGCTTCGATATTGAATTTTCGCAACATATTGCTACCCAAGTTTATCTAAACTTTTTACCGCCAGATTAGATTCTGTTGAGTGAAGTGTTTAGTTCTTTGGTTCTTTCGTGTAGGGTAGAAGTAAATTTATGACTAGCGGTGAAGACGAGTTCTACTTGGCGATCGAAGGGGAAGACAGATCCTTCTATCGCCTTCGCCGGGAGCCAGTATGATATCAAGGGGCGGCACCGCCTGATCCTGGTTATATTTATCATAATTATTTGACTAAACCAGCGGGGATAATATTGAAAAGAGCCACTTCAGCCGTTACTTGGTTTGGCCGATGATTTTGGGATCGGTCAAGACTTGCACGTCAGCGAGATTGATATAATATGAAGGTTCAAATGGCAGCTACAGAGACAAACTTACTTAATGAATATGTAATATAATCTTAAGTAAACTTGTCTCTGTAGCTATAGTTTTTTTTTATAATTACTTAATGCTGCCA
Organism: Battus philenor; assembly: GCF_028537555.1. Taxonomy (NCBI): domain Eukaryota; kingdom Metazoa; phylum Arthropoda; class Insecta; order Lepidoptera; family Papilionidae; genus Battus; species Battus philenor. The sequence continues at coordinate 11,678,831 of NW_027181684.1, forward strand.
AGTTATTGGCCAGTCGCATTCGAAGAAATAAAATAAATTAATGTGTCATAATTGACAGCGATCATTTTATTTAATAATTGTGAAGTAAATAAAGTTTTCGTAATTGACAATTACGTCTCGGACTTTCGCTGGGAGACTGTATTAGAAAAGGTTGACTTAGAGTTTGATATGGGAGTGGGAGAGGCAGATGGAGTGTCGACTCGGTGCTGGTAGACGTGGCATGGTTAGGCCCCACCACCAGGTGGTCAGACATAGTCAAGGTCGCGGGAAGTAACTGGATCTTAGCAGCGTCACACCAGTCACCGTAGTGATCTTTTGAGAAGAGGTCTATAAATTGCAGTGGGTGTCCATCAACAAACGTGGTAATGACGATGAGGTACTATCTGATGTAGCATTTAAAGGTGACGTACCTTGGCCACGACGCCAGCGCCTTCGTGGCCTATGACCATGGGCGCCTCCACTACCTCCAGCCCGCACTTGCCCGAGTAGTACAGCTTGACGTCCGTTCCACAGATGCCCACGCATGATATCTTTATCAGCACCTCTATAATCCAAATAAGTAAAAGGTAATGTTAAATTGTTAAACCAGGTAACTTCAACGCTCTTCTATGAAGCTAAAAATTAACCAGATTTTATTCCGCTATCATCCGTTCGTCTATATCTGTACAAGTAATTGAGATAGGTCCTCAGATTTTTAGGAATATCTGTGATAAAGATCTTAATAAAAATATTATTTATTTCAGTTAAAGAAATTAATTACAACGTTTTAATTTCGCCATAATAAATAAATTAATTGTATTACGTTTACCTTCATCGTTGATTTCAGGAATCGGTACATTTTCCTGGAAATAAAGTATATATCATAATCTAAAGCAAAATGCGATATACATTTGCCTAAAATATTTTAACGCAAAGAAAGTAAGGAGGCAGCTTCTTAATGTAAAGGAAAAAATGTTATAAACCTTAAGATGATTATACATAAAGTGTAAATTCAATTGTATAAATAGAACATTGGTTATATCGTGTTTAAGATTCGTGTATACATACATTGTATATACACCCTTATGTAATATGACGTTGCATATAATTTTTTTTGCGTTAGTGTATGTTTGCAGTTAGTTTTGTGATATTATATCTAAGATCGTGACCTTTGGGGACAGAATTTACTGTTCATTGAACATACACTTTATTTTATTCTTTACGACAATAACTTCTAGCAGTACAAAGTCAACAATAATTAATTTTAAAATGAAGTTAGTAAAACGTATTTTCTTACTATATTATTATGATTTTATTTTTTAATTCAGAAATAAATGATTTTTGATAGCGTGGACTACACAATATTTGTAAGAAAATAAGCTATACATTACGTACATAGATTTACATATATAATATAAAGTGTATATGTATAAATCTATATTGTTAATCTTTATGAAAGCATGTGTTGTTGCGAAGTTTCTTCCTGCTTCTTCTCCACAACTATAACACCTTGCGAAATAGAGTAGAATTAATAATAAAATACATAAAAAAAATTGACGATATGTAAGAGTTCTGTTAAAACTTTCCATATTGACTAAATGAATTTTATCTTTTATCTTATCATACATTTAAAGCTTTTACCCCTACAACCAATCGCTCTGATATTGCCTGCGTATTGTTATAAGTAATAAATCATGTTTTTGTCTGAGAGAATAAGGTAGGCACACAAGAATATTCGAAAGATTTTAAAACTAATATTTAAAAAAAATATGTACGATATATACTCACGATTCTTAAATCGCACGGTCCGTGTAACACGGCTGCGTAATTATCCATCTCCGGAAACTTTATAACTACTGCTGCGACAAATGATTGTAATTATTTGGGAGTAATTACGCAACTGACTTGATTATTGTAAAGTCAACAATTGTTGCGATGTTTATATACGTCATTATAATATACATATGCGTTTCATCGTGCAAGCGATAGCAGTTGGGGCTGAAAGGTTCATGAATGGCGGACCACGAGCCAGAAGATGCGGAGTGGGCAACCCCCCCCCCACTAAGCGGACCGAAGACATAGTTAAGGTCGCGAGAGGTCGCTGGTTGATTCAGTGAATTATGTGAAAATTTTTTAAATATTTCATGGCTTATATTGCAGTGAATATGGCCATGCTGTCAAGAAATCTGTTCAACAAACGTGTTTAGAAAATCGCCCGGTATTTGTGACGATAATTATAATTTGGCGACAATTATGGCTATCGATAAAAAAGTAAACTAAAAACCAGGCCTGTTGAATTATCTTTTTTAAAAAATCAATAAATGCGAAAATTAAACAAAGTGTCATAAACAATATATTTATTTGTGCAAAAGTATAACATTTTGTAACCAACAAACGTCTTAATTCTAGACTAGGTCCGTGAAAATTTGTCCTCACAGTGACTAGACCTATATCTGTTTTAAACACAAACAGATGACAAATCGAATACTTCAAAACCATACTTCCAAGTTTTGTATTACGAATCAAGTTTTGATCATAATGGCAACAAAAAAAAACCCGGCAACTGCCAAAATGTCAAACATTTTGTTATGTCAAAGTAATTATAAATTTAACTGTCAACCACATGTCATAGACAATGAGTTGATTGTCAATATTTATTAGCGTCTGTGGAGAAGCCAGCTCGTCAGTGTCGTACAAAATTTTCACAGACGACATAATAGCTTATATCAATAAAACAATAAATTCGATCTTACATTCAATACTTATCTACACAATTTAATTTACATAATCCATTAATAATTTTCATAACACAATAACATTATTTTTGTACATTTAAAATATATATTATCTGTAATAAATTCCATTACAAAAATTGTTATCAATTATATGCTTACACCAATTTTAAATCTTCAGTTACTGCTTGTAACTAGTAAGTAGTATTTAACAAAAAAATTGTAAATGTAATTCTTAACAGTAAATTGAACGTTCAGATATCTGCGCCTGTCACCTCATTTTATCATCAAAAATTTGTTATCAAATCTTCATACATAATAATTATATTATTAAAAGTCAAATATATCAAATGCCATTTTAAATGGAAATAATAAATAAATAAAAAAATTAAAACATGTCAATTATTATCCAATATAAATATTGGTATCCGAATTATATAATTATTGATTGTGATATCAAGTGATAAATTCAAAATGGCCGCGTAAAGCACCTCTATACCACCACGTTAGAACTTCTGCGGATTATTCGCGTCACGGGGCTGCACGTGGATCATGACCTTGATGCCGAGACCCTGGCGAGCGACCTCGTAGGCCTCCAATGTCTCCTCTAAAGAGTAATGGTGGGACACCAGCGGCTTCACGTTGATCTGACCGCTCGCCACCATAGACAAAGCGATCGGATATCTGGAGAAACGTTAAAAGTAAATTAATTTATTATACTTACAACGACAAATAGAATATCACCACTGGAATATAGAAATATAAAAGGTTAACAACAAGCGGTCATCAGAAATAAATGGTGTAGTTTGCTTAGACTTGGCGCACTCAAACCGGAGCATACTTATGCTTACACACTAGTGATGAGTCTATTCATTATCACCATCATTTCAGCTGTATTTCCACAGCTGGACCCAGGCCTTACCCACAGTAATCATCTATTGGAAACAGCCTGCATTCAGTGTAAAAACTTTAAAAAAGTTGAATGTATAACTCATTTTCTGTCAATCTAGCCAAAAATAAATAGTTTCAGAAAAAATAAATAACGAAATATGAATACAGTATTAAAAAGCGTTTTCAAAATTCAAATTAATACATATGAGAATTAATTATTGGTTATCTGTCCTTTAATTTTTTTACTTTATAGTGTAAATAAACGAAAAAATTAAGAGTAATCACAAAATGTTTTAACAATTATAAACGGTGATTTAAAATTTTACACCTATAATCAATCAGCCATGTATAGTAATCAAAGGATACGTACTCATTGACGTATCGGAAGATGCCGCGGATGTCGACCTCGCGCGCGACTGCTCCTGCTAGTGGCAGCGTCAGCTCTGGGCTGCCCATACCCACCAGCACCGCTACGCCGCCGGATTTCGTCGCCTGCATCACAAAGCAAGACTCATTAAAATACATTTCCCTGCACAAACCCTATCCTCCTTTTCACAACTCTCACTAATGATCTTGGGTACACAGCTGATCAATCCAAACTAGTTTTAATTTCCGTAAAGATAAAGATAAAATTTATTTTTTCAACACTGGATCTTTTAACGGAACTTTTATTGATCGTCAACTTATTATCTATTTATTTTAAAAATCTATTTTAATTTTGACTCCGCTTCACAAGGTTGAGCTTGTGGAGAAGAAGCAAGAAGAACCTCCACAACAATACATTTTTTAACCTTTAGTTGGTCGAGACGGGTTCAACATGCCCGTGAGTGTCGGAAACGATTTTTATTTAAATCACGAATAAAATATTATTGTTTATGGCCTGTAATATATCCAGAGCTAGCGATTTTATACCGTATTTTAGTGTTATTCAATATAATGTAGCCTACTTCGTTTCGGGCAGATATAACCATAAGGAGTTGACAGGTTAAAAACGTTTAACACAGATTTAAACATATACGGTATAACCAATAACACGATATCAGCCAAGATTTGAAATTTTAAGTTTGGAACAGTAGAAGTATAAGATTAAATTTAATTGGATTCAAATCGCAACTAATCTATCTTTTTAGTGGAATTACTTCGTCGAATTATTAGATTTTAGTTCGTCAAAGTAGACTTGACATGGTACGTTATAAGCCTGGATATTAAAATCCGACAACAGCGTAAGAGAATTCTAAATATTACAACAGCATGGTAAATAATTGCGGTAACCATTGTTTTAATAATATTGTTACGTACCGTGGGTTCTGACTCGAAATGAAACACCACTGGTTCACAAGGAGTCCTTTATTCACAAATCAGATGGTCACCCTACTTTAACACGAAGTATATTATCGCTTAGTACAAACTACACTTCCAAATCGCTCAAGAAATCACTGTCCAAATAAGTTACCAAATAGTCACTTTGTATCACTGATCGTAGATCTTAATTTTATAACTCGAAAAAAAAACACAACTGTCGTCATGGGGACTACACTTATTTATCCTACAGATAAGATTCTAGTAAGTTCGAGATTGTACTCGGTAAGAATTTCCGAGAACTGTACACAAGAAATTAAAAATAACTTCAAGTTCACGCGTGTTCTTTATCCTAGGGTTCAGTGTTTATTGTTTAGAGGGTTCTGTAACTCGTGCTTTGTAATAATATTGTGAAATTGATGACAAAAAAATCCTGACAGCATTTGTTATGGGATTTTCTTAGATAAGGACTAGCGTATGGAACTCGTAAGTTTATTTTTAGATATAGAATATATGCCAGCTCAAATTAATACTAGTTTCTCTTAGTAGTTAACAAGATTCTTCCGGCAATTTTCTCTCGACGTACAAAAGTGATGTTAGAACGACTAACAATCAGTAGGCAAAGTGAAGTTTCAAATGCTATTGAATCTAGCTGACAGAAGCATCTCAATTATTGTATAAAACAATATTGTTCGAGTAATGGTAGCCCAACGGTAGAGGACTGAGGTTTTCGATCGTGGGTTCGATTCCCGGGGTTTAATCTTGTATAATTTACGTATTGCGCATTATGTAAGATTGGCACTACTTGCAAACAATTTTCGAAAGAATATCGATATGCAGGCAGTGCTCGATACTCAGAGAATATTCGAAAGAATACACTCTGAGTATCGAGCACTGCCAACCCGCCGTAAAATACAGAGGATATCTATCATCTAGTTGCTTTATTATCCAGGAATTTCGTAGAATTCGCAAAAATTTCATTGTTGACCTCTACTCGGCAGAGATATTCCTAATAACTCTTAGGTCCTTAAGTTTTTTGTACCACTTCCAAAGCAAGACTCAGTAGGTACCTTTTCACTGACACTGAAGAGAGTTGGGTTAGGTTAAGTTCTTACAATTCTTATGGTTCCAGAGATATCGCGATGAGTCAAACCATACGGGAAAATCTATCATATATAAATAAAGATAAATATAAGTGTAAATAACTAAAAAATCGAGCACATTAAATAATCAAAGTGAAAAATAAAAACAAATATCGTAGTGCCATTATCATTTTAGTTATAGACACCTGCTGCCAGGCATAAGTTTCCTTCAAAGATCGCCACGATGACTAGTCTTGCGCAGTCTGTATCCAGGGACTTCCCGCGATCTTCACTATGTCGTCGGTCCACCTAGTGTCGTTCCACTTAGTGTCGTTCCACCCAGTGTCGGTCCACCTAGTGTCGTTCCACTTAGTGTCGTTCCACTTAGTGTCGTTCCACCCAGTGTCGGTCCACCCCGTGTCGGTCCACCCAGTGTTGGTCCACCCATTGTCGTTCCATCCTGTCTCGGTCCACCTAGTGTCGGTCCTCCTATACCAAAGGCCGAAAGATAGTGGAGTGTGATTCCCTCAAATCCATTTCAAAGTCCTAATGTAACATTATATCCAGTTCCTGCCTCTCTCGTATTCTGATTAAACAAAGTATGAGTTTGTACTCACTAATAGCGCCAGGCGGACGGTGGCCTGCGCACCGCTCGCGTCTATGGAGATATCGGGCTGGTCTCCCAGTAACCCATGGATGGTTTGCACCAGTTCCGTTTCGCTACTCTCGCGCGACACCAGCACCGTGTGATCCGCTCCTAACTTCTTCGCGAAGTCCAATCGGGACTGCAGGATGTCTAATCAAAGGCAAATTATTATTTAACACATGAGATTCGAATTTATTTGGATTAAGATGCTTATATCTAAACAATAGAAAATATTACTACAACAGTACCTCGTCATCTACACCAGTGTTTCTCAACATTTTTTGCCATACCCCACCTAAGCCTTTTTAAAATTTTAATGCCCCCGTAATACATGTTTCATTATTATTTTTCATTTAATGTTCTTTACTGTAAATACTAGGATAAATTTAAATAGTTTTATAATGATAAACAAAAGAGGATAATGGGCGGTCTTATCACACAAGGCAATTTCTTAGAAACGACCATAGTATGCAAAAAGTAGTTATGTTAATGTGTACAAAACATACAAATACTTACATATGTATATAACATATATACTTATAATAAACAAGTTATGATACATATTATAAATATAATACGATAATAAATTAAAAAACATCAAACAACAAATTTTAATTTAAAGCGAAAGGGTTAAACTCGAGTTCAGTCTATTCTCGAATTGCCCCCCTTAACATTCAATATCTATGCTAAGCATTCTCTGTGCTCTGTTCCCTAAAGTCCACGGAGTCTAAATGCTAGCAAAGCTCCACTATCTGTATTTAATATATTAGAATTTAAGTCGTATCTTCTTCAAGATAAGTTTGAATGTTGTTTGTAAAAGAAGTGGTATTTTTCAATCATTTTACCTATCATGTTATTTATCAATATCAAAAAAGAGATTAAGAAAAGGACTAATATATAGCTACTTCCGCTATGCAGCAGTAGTCGTGCAATAAAGTGCACCGCCCGCCAGCCCGCTGATAAATGCGCATGCGGCAAACAATGCGAATTACACAACTACCACCGTTAAATCACTCAACACGTGTTTCACCCCTCCACGGGGAATCCTCAGGAGTAATGTTACACCGATTAGTGCCAAACACCGAGTCAACTAATCGGTTAAGGCACATAGCGGAAGTAGCTATATATTAGTCCTTTTCTTACTTAGGATGGACTTCCGCAAAATAACGCCTGAATCTATTAGATAAAAAACAGATTGATTATATATAAATGAGTAAAAAAGTACATTCATAGTATTATTTTGTAGTAATTATTTGAATATATTATGGGTAACACTAAAACAGGAATATTCTCCTCCTGGCGCTAAAGGTCGTGGTTGATTATGATTATCAATGTAGAATTCTAGAAGAAAATAAATTTGCTGCTATCAGTGCGCAAGGAAAATCAGGTAAAACCGTTATTATATAGACTAAATTTAGAGGTTGCTCACCGGTGATGACGATCTTGCTGGCGCCCATAGCCTTGGCAGCGAGCATGGTGACGATGCCAATGGGACCGGCGCCTAGCACTAGCACGGACTGCCCAGCGCCCACGCCTCCGCGTCGGCACGCATGGATGCCCACTGACAGCGGCTCTAGGAGTGCGCCCTCCTCCATCGTCACGTGTGGGGGCAACCTGTGAATGAAGATAAACAAAATTAAACGCAGCCCTATGTGCTGGTCTGATTAGGCTGTTTCATTCATTCATTCATTTACTTTTAGGATCATTGAAGGTGATCAGTTGTGAAGATATGGTTTGCAGATGACCCTCGTCAGAAGACGCTGAATGCAGGTCGCTTCCGGTGGAGTATAAATAGTTAAGAGTTATTTAAACAACATTTACATGCTAAACTATTGCCAAGGAGAGGACTATACTCGGAATTTCTCTACGAGATCGAAGCATGAATGCGCAGATCCATAGACGAAAGTAACCCACATAGCTCAAGTGATTGGTTAAAGTAGCAGCGGGCAGACCACATAAAGCGGAGAATAGATAGCCGCACTGGCCTCGAGGTTCCGGAGTAAGACGTCCACCGACAAGGTGATTGACTGTTAAGATTGTCGGAGGACGTTGGAAGCAGGTTGCATCCAGTCTTTCCTATATGACTTATGTCCAACAGTGAGCGTCTTACGGCTGCATTGATGATGGTGATGGTCAAAAAGTAAAAGTAGCTGGTTGCGGCTACAAATATATTTTTTTAATTTCTTCCGTTTTGGGAACTTCTCTTTCTCCGTGTCCATCCGGCAAACATATCACAAATCTGATTTTCGTTAGTAAAAAATTAGGAGAATCATGATCACCTAGTGAAGCAACTACGGGCGCTGACACTATACTACGCAACAGTAATGAAAAAAAATATTTCTGCTATAATAAGTGATTTTTCAAGGGGAGTGCAACCAAGGCCTGGTTATTCAAGGGTGTACTAATGTGTATTGTAGTTACTTGTAGCAGAAGTCAGCGGCGTGCTTGTAGTATCTGCACAGGTTGCCGTGGTAGGGCGGCGTGGCGCAGAAGCGCATGTCGGGGCACAGGTGGTATCGGCCAGTTTTACAGAACTCGCAATAGCGGCACGGCACGCCCGGCTCCACCGCCACGCGGTCACCGACCGCCAGCTTCTTTACATTCGCACCCACCTGGAATATCATCACAATTAGTATATATATTCACGGCCAAAGATTCATTTTAGTGTAATAACCATATTACATAAATATTGCTTCGTGGGTAAAAATCATATAGAGAACTGGGTACGATAAAAAATATGTAACAGAATTTGAGTTATATTATTAATATGTAAGTTATAATAAACATAGCAGATATTGACGTCATCGGAATATTTTTATAGATCAAAGGTATAAGCATCTCTTAAAGATATCTATGGAAGAATATACCATAATCGCCACAATTGGTAGGCGGGTTGGCGATCGCAGTGTAGAATTATAGTACGCAGAGAACGCTACTGCCCATCCTCTGGAAACTTATTAATGAGCAGTGGTAGTCCTGTATAATTATTGCAGTGTGAAATATTTAAGATTGTATCCTGGGAATCGAACCCGCGACTTACAATCGCATGTCTCAGCCATCTACCGGTGGACTATCACCGAAACTTAACAAAATGTGATTTATTTATGATTGTTTCATGGGAATCGAATCCATGACCTTTGTTTGCAAATGTACTAACTTTACCACGATGAAATATAGTATACTATAACTAAGTAAATTGCTGTTTAGAAATGTATATATATATATATATATATATACATATACATATATATATATATATATATAAATATAAAATAATGATTTTTCACATATGGTAACATAACCTAACATATAATCTATAATATTAGTATTGCTTATAGAAAAATTTGTGAATTTTATACGAAGAATAAAAATAATTATCAAAAGAATCAAATGACACTTGTTTTAACAGCTCCTAATAGATACCGGACTGTTTGTATTTCGTGCGACAGAGATAATGCTCTACGAAGCCAAAATTAGCATATTGTCTCTTTCCAGAGGTCGATGTGCAATATTTATAGCTGGGTATTGTTATTACTTTAGCATTTTTATTAAATTAAATATGTAGTCCTGTTTTAAAACTACTACTACTACTAACTAGGAACAATAAATAAAATTCTTATAAGCATTACAGTAGGACTGAACAAATTCGTCAAGTTCTCGAAACATGTTTCGTCTTTTCATGTCATTAATGAATTTTAACAGCTGTGGCCACTTGCCAATACAGTCATAACCATGTAACATGTGGTGCAAAAGTAATGTCATAATTTGAACCGGCAGCCATTTTGCTATAAATTTAACATAGAGCTATGTTGTTGGAAAAAAGTTTGTGTAAAATTGGTTACATTAATTACAACAAATTACATCGCACAAGTGGCCACCTGCCGAGTTGATGCATAATTGCGCACGTATTACGGCATTTTGAATTGTTGCTCGCAAAACAACTGGGTCGAAAATAGCGATATTTTCTTCAAAATTAGCTTTCAAGGATTGTAGGATGCTTGGTTTGTTATAGAAAACGCGAGGTATTAAAAATCCTCAAAGAAAGAACTTGCTCTTGATTGTCCGATCATGGAACACGACGTGAAAAATTACGCTGCGATAAAACAACAAACTGAATATTTGTCTAATAAGTTGTAACAATAATTCCACGTTTTTGAGGTATATACCTCTCCATCGCTTATCGACTACTAATTCTCTATATATCTACATCACAAATGTTAAATCACAGTGACATTTGACGTCATTTGTAAAAATTAAGGCACTTTCTCATTATGATATTACTTTTGCGCCACCTATTATATGTGGGCTTGATCCTTTTATAAAATAAGACAATACTTATTTTGTAACCTCTTTAATGCGCGGCCAATGCTCCTACCATCTCACCGCGTGTATATCTAAAGCGCTGTATGTACAGCGGTTTCAAAATCCAGTATAAAAAAAACTCCGAAACTGTCTTATACTCCAAGATTATGGTGATCACCAAAATCATGTTAACATTACTTTTAACAAATAATTCTGAGTCTATTTCGCTTACATACATATTTATTGTTTAAATTAATCACTTGAAAGTAAGTGCAATGGTCTCTTTTAAACACACTGGACTGTACTGGACACATAGTTCATAAACAAGATCCAAAAGATCGGCAGCAGAGTCCTCTGCGTACGATAATACCACACTGCGATCGCCAATCCCCCTCTCAAGCGTGGCGATTATGGTATATCTCTCTATATATATATTTTTGAGGGGAAACCCATGCCATGCAGTGTGTATCTATGGGTTGAAAGAATGATAATATTCACTGAAGTTTGGCCATTATAAATGATTGTAATCATAAACCTACTTCGGTGTTTTTGTAAGACGTCATATAGTCCTACTGAATTTAAAAAAATAAAGTTTCCATTTACGTCTTTAAATTTTTTTAAGCTAACGTTTCCATGTTTTATAGTAACATGGGATCCACTATCATCGGCCGGTACATATATATTAATATCAGGTGAATGACCTTAGCTGTCACTTTATACATATACATCAGTCAAAATGACAGACGAATTTCAATGACACAATGACTTTGGTTCAATGTTTGGTCAATAACCCCTAACAATACATGTGAATTACTTAAAAAATCATTGTCTTAGCTGCATCATTGTAAACATTTTTTTATTTCTTTACAATATAAGTTTTCTAAGTAAACTTCTCCTGCAAATATAAAACGTGTGGTTGCCCACAACTAAAAGACACGTGAGAGCGGATCAATGACACGTGCGTGTATAAATATAGAGCGTCTGTGTGTTTGTTTCGCCACAGTAACGTCTTTTTCATTATTAATCTTTATAAACGGTTATTAAACTTATATGAAAAATGGCGCGAAAAAAACCGATAACGTTTTTATTGTATCTGTATTTTAATAATTTAGCATAACATATTTCGTTTTCGATGTTAAAAATGTAGTGAATATCAAATTATACTTTCACAACAAAACAATAGAAGTAATATGAGTATTTTTTACATAACCTAAATCAAAAATCTATTGGATTGGAATAATTATATTAGCTATTTAAATTCAAACCAAATCTAAATAGGTCGAGCAAAATAGTCCAAACAATACTTATTATTTGCCAAACAACAATCCTCGATTACTTTTTTACGGCTTGAATATTATTATGTCTAGAAAAATTATTAGGTTACTGATTTTTTTTATAGTACTGTCACTGCTGTCTAAATGGCATTTGCAGATTTTATGAGGTAGCAGGGCTGAGAATGCGTCTAAGGCTAGACCCCTTTTGGGTTACTGATATGTATGTCTCAATGTATTGAATGAAAAATTTAATTTTAGTATAACACCGGTGACGCCATTTTTATCTTGTAAACCAGAGGTAGAGACCGTTTTCTCATAGACTACTTTTAAAAAGCAGATTTCGGTGGACCCCTACAGCTACATATTTACTATATTCCCAAAAAAAGTTGTGCTAATTATAAAATATGCAAGTTTTTACAAATAACAATCGCTGATCTTCTTAAAATATCTATCTATGTTGATAAGTAAAGTCAAGCCAACATTTTAGCTCTTTACAATCAAAAGCAGATAAATATTCGTAGATCTCCGCTTAGGAAATGTGAACTCTCGTTGTCTCCTTAACATAGACCTCCGTTGAGTCTACCGCCTCCGAAACCCTTGAGATGCAATTGGACGACTTTGAGAACCGAGGATTTAACATGGAAAAAAATTATCAAAGGTATTACGATCTAATTCCAAATATTATTGCCTTTCAGTGCAGATTTGGTATTGTGGGTAAAAAAATAATTATCAGAAAAAGTTTGTTCAAAACAGTTATTATTCGTTATTCTAAAAACATTTTTAAGTAACCCGTGCAGAAACCAAAAAATTATTAAAAATAAAAATAAAGAAATTCGTGTGTATACTACTTACTTGATTAAAACGCTATCGTACATGTAATCATGAGCTAAAAGATAATACGACAAATCATCAATAGATGGCGTTTCAATATACTGGTATATTCAATTACATATTTAAGAAAAAGTAATTTCAAGTAGCTTTTCGCAGACAACAATAAAACTTTCAATGTAGTGAATAGAAATAACGCAGTAATTGAATATAATGAATAGTTTAATTTTGTATGATAACACCGATTAAGTAAAATTATCCTAGATAATTGTATATCCAAATTGCAAAAAAACCGGTATCCTGTTTCGGAATAATTAAAAAACATGGATGATACGAAAAAGCAATAAAAAAATAACTCTTAAAACATATCGATATTTTACTACAATTGTCTCCGACACACCTCCAGTGTCCGGTCTGAACCGGTTCACGAATAGTAAATGTCATTTCGTTTTTATTCATCAGCTGTCATTGGCTACTTTTTAAGTTCAAGGCTCTTTTATCAGACTAAATAAAATAAATGATAGTAATAATTTGCGCATGAGACGTTTTTGAAAACTAGACATTAAAGTGTATCTATGTTCGCTATTATTATTTGTTTTGTACGATATGCGTCGTTTTAGGAAAATTTATTTTCACGGATTTTTTTTGTCTTATATCGATCTTCAAAAGGATTTATGCGTTGCACAGATAATGCTTTTGATTTAATTAGGTAATGTTAGATACAAACAAATGATATATAGATTGTATAATGATTGTAGAATTGTGGCTCAAATATTTGGTTTCCTTTGCCTTTCAAAAATCTTTTTACTTTTTAACACTAGATTTATTTAAATAATCTAAGAGTTAATTTATTTGCAATGGTGATAGATTACTAGTGTATTTATTTCTATATCAGTTGTAAAAGAGATCGCAAAAAACCTCGATTTCTTTTTAATAAAATAAAAATTTTTGCGCATACAATAAAATATTTGCGTTTCCATAAAAGTTCATCCAGATAGGAGTGCTTCAAGACAGGTGTTAACATATAAGAATCATTAAGTCTGTTCTTTTCTTTAAATATGATATGTCATGCAAGTATAAAGAAAAATTTCTTTTCAATCAATAGATTATTTGAAGATTTTTACGAAAAATAAATAGTTATACTATTAAGTAAAAAATACTAAATAACCGGCAAGCCTAATATTTGTTCTTAAAAATAAAGTCTTAATGTTTTGGAGTGGAGACCACGAAACGGTAAGAACCAAAACGACCGAACAACTTGGTTAAGATAGGCTGAAGATGCTGGATACAGACGGAAACGCATGAGTGAAAATTGACGGCAGACTGAGGGAACGTAGTGACCGATACTCCCCCCGTCTCGCTGCGAATACCTAAGGCGCGGTACAGCGGTTTCGGTAACAATAGTAGGTGCAAACAAAAGTAAATTAAAATTCATTAAAAGTCGGTTAATAAGACGAGCGCTAATACCTCTACTAAGAAAAGATAATAATTTACTTATATTAAATGTGTTCTGAAATGATGATTAAGCATGTTATCAAAGAAGCTTATTAATATTATTCATAATCATCACCATATCAGCCAATAGACACTTATTGCGAGGCTTATACCTCTCCGACAGTTCACGAAGGTGACAGATCTTAGGCTGCCCACATTCAGCTGCTTCCCGCCATTTGGAATAAGTCGTGGGTCTACCTAGTGGAGGTCCATGCTGCGTTCCAGTTCGTAGTAATCACTCGACAACCTTTAGACCTTATCAGCCATTAACATTAATATATATTAATGTTTATATAGAACAATATTTATTAAATAAACAAATTTCAATTTGACTTATTTCCATTTATTGAAGATGTTTACCTTACGCGAATGACCCACACGGTCTTGCATATGAAATTTAATCACCGAACTTTTATCGCAATGCCAAATGGTAACAATTAATTTATTGGATAACGTATTTGTATACAAAATAATCATAAATTAATTTTGTTCAACGGGTTTTATTTACAAAATAATTGGGGTTTTTGTTTTTGTTTTTATGTCACATAAAATGCAAGCAACAGTTGCAATGCTAAAAAGTAATTGCAATGTAGTAAAGCCAATGTAAATATATAGTATTATGTTCGAATATTATACTAACATTTGAAAGTGTATGGATTATAAATATTTTGACTAAAATAATGATAGTTTATACTTTATTATATAAAACTTCTGGATGCAATTGAGATGTTTACAAAAAAATTATAAGGAATTCAAAGCCATTTTCATGCTTATCGCGTAATTTGATTTCGAAAATAAATGAAAGTAATATAGCTCATTTTTAAATACCTTTTATTTTATTACTTTCAAACTTTTTTTTAACATTGAGTATGTATGAATACATTTAAATAAATTTAAAAAAAAACAATCGCGAACACGGTGAGAAATAAATAAATTCTATTTTGCATATCATTTAATCAATATTCAAATACAATACACAACGAGGGTATGAAATTTTGGTCAAGCTTGTAGTATTTGCGAACCATGCTAGCGTGATATTTGGCGCCAATTCGCACAGATAATCCTCACAAATCCGGTACCTAGATAATGTGCCGTGACTATTGTGTTCGCAAACAATTATCAAATAGTGACTAGATTAAATAGTTTATTAAAAAAAAATACTTTACATAATAATAATAATATGTATCGAATTGTATCGACCATAGATATATATATACCAATACAAGTGTCTATGGTCGATATTTCATTAATCTGTGTGCCTAATGAGCACTTCAGTATTTTTTTTAATTCTGTATTATATCTCGAATTATACCAGTTACTTCTTTTATATATATATTACATAATGGCATTAATAAAAAATCCGCTTATTATAAAAGCTATTTTTATTTAGTTATAACATCAGATTTCTTTTAGAAATCATTTAATATGGGCACTAATATTAAGTATTGATTTTCTTACTTTGAAAACCTATTTTAATAAAGTTTTGTTAGTAAGCGAAATATTAAATTGTAATTAAGAATAATATATGTTATCAATATAATGGCGAACAGATATGTTAAGTAAGTAAGTCACGCGTAAATTCATAAATTGAACTTTCGATAGGATTGTCTCGAGTGAACAGTACTTCTTCTTGGCGTTGGAACAGTGAACATATTCACTGTCAATATAATATAATAATAGTGAAAAGTGTTAATTAAATTTGAGGAATGAATATTAAAAATACTGTTACCATGTAACACACTGTTCTATTAGAATTATCTCACACGACTGTCTAAAATCTTTCGCATTAAAGTCCGGATTTTGTAGAGGGCGTTAGTAGTTAGAGAATAATTATAAAAAATTATAAATAATTATAACTAATATTTTCGATTAGATATAACTATATAATCTGTGTACATTAATCAGCTCGCAAATAGATAGTTATATGAGAATATTATTTGAGAGATTTTTGCAATTTTAATGTTAGTGGTTTCCAGGTCGACCGACGACATAGATAAACCGGAGCGACGCTGGTTGCGGGCAACACAATACGAGTCATCATGACAATTGTGAGTAGCCTAAACCTTGAGTCGACATCTATCAGCTGACATGATGATAATGTTTGACTGAACAATAATGATTAAAAATACATTTAAAAAACTTTTAAGTTAAACGGTTTATTGATACCCATATTGTGGTGGTTGTGGAAAAATATGTACCTAGTCCGCCATATTGGAACGGCGTCCATCTTAAATTTCAAATTTTGACATAATCATCGTGTTTTACTAGTGTACCCCTTTCATTTGATACCCATATTGAGGAGGTTAAGGAAAATATGTAATCCGCCATTTTGTATCGGCGGCCATCTTAGATTTATAATGTTCTTGGTTTTATTTAACTGTATTGTCATCTAAATTAAATGTGTGTACCGAATTGCAGATCAATCTGACAACGGGAAGGTGCTTAAATTTCAATTTCTAATTTTGATCCAAACAAATAAATTCCGAACGGGTCGAACTAATTAAAACTGTCTAAAAATAAACATGTACCGACCTTTGCAACGACGCCCGAAGCTTCATGGCCCATTATCATGGGCTCCTTCAACACGAAATGCCCGCAAGACCCACTCTGCCAGTAGTGGACGTCTGAGCCGCAAATGCCCACGCAGTCCATCCGGAGCAGTACCTCTGTACAATTTTTAAAATATATAACAAAACGGTAACCTGATAAAAGCAACCGATCGAGCTGTAAGTCGACAGTCTCGGGCGCCTTCGTGTCCGTATACTCCTCGTGTCAAGACAGATCAAGTTGAATTCCTTATGTTCTACTTCTATACTAACCTAAAAGTATAGTTAGAGTATAAATGAGAACTCATAATAGGGCCTTCGGTATTAACTGGTTGCGTCGTGTAAAGGTGGGAGGATGGTTCATGATGAGGATGATGGAACACCTGTTGCTGAGTGGCCGATGTTGTCTGGTGTTCTACACTACGACTGGTATTAATATTAAACCGCCGGAGAGCCTTCAGAGTTTTTGTTCTCTACATGAAATAGATAAAATATTTATCTTTGATATTCTAGGCAGCTATAATACTAGTGCGTTTTACATACGAAGTATATACGTACAAACTTGAAAGTATTGGCATCGCACTCGAACTTGTTGACACAGTTAATATTTGACATTGGTAATATCAAATATTATTGCGTTGGAAACATTTTAAGAAACTTACCATCGTCCGCGATTTCCGGGATCGGTGTTTGTTCCTGCAAACAAATATAATTAATTTAATCACATTGCTTTTTTAAATCAAATTAGTTAAGATATATTTTTGCATTTATGCATTGTAAACTGTTTTTTTTTAGAAATGTGTCCACAACAGATAAAAAAATAATTGGCATATGTTGTCAAATATGTAGGATGTATTTTTTTAATCTGTACAGATTATTTATCTGAAGCCCGTAATGAACCCATACTTATTTCGATAAAATATTAATATTACAGAACGTTTTATCTTTATTTTGTAACATTGGTGTTATCTCATGGAAAAGTTTTTCAACTTAATTATGTCTCGTGATAAATGTCAAATAACGATAACTTAAACATTTAAATGTTTAAAATAATTGTCATTAAATTAAAAAAAAAGAAATACTAATTAATAACATACGTCTTTTGTTTATTTATAAGAAGTTATAACTTTTATGACGGTTATATTTCTCAGTAAATAACTCTGTAATAGATAAGCTAGGAGAATCTTATCGTAGTTGTAATAAAACGACCGCATTTAGATAAACGAATCTTTATTACTATTATGATTTATGGAAAATTGTTACATAAATACCGCGATATTTTTGACTACGATATTTATTCGTTTGATTTTATTCTTTTTTTTTATTGTTTCAGCTTGTTATGCAAATGCCTGTTACTAGTTCAGACATAATGTCATTAAGAAAAAAACAATTTTGTATATATCTGGTTTGTTCTGTCTTTAAGTTCTTTGGACATATTATCCGTAATGAGGGCTCAATCGAACGTTTGGTGATTTGCAACGTGAAAGGCATGCAATCTCGTAGACGGTCTCCAATGATATGGACAGATATAAAAAAAAACATGATAAAAAAATCAGTAAATAAATGCTCTCTTTCTGCCAAAAATAGAGCTACATGGCGACGCGTAGCGCGAATAGCTGGTGCTCCAGAAGGGCATGGGGCCGACCGAGGCGTGACCAGAAACGCGACAAGAGTGCAACAATGAAAAGACTTGGCTGCAATGGATTGTCAGTTCAACTCCGATAACCGCGAACATTACATGATTTTAACTGCCACCTAGTCACGTATCTGTATTAATTTGTAAAAGGAATCTCAATATACACAGAGTACCTTACATTGTAGTTTTGTGTGGTCTTATTATTAAATACATGAGTTGCAAAAAAAATATTTATTTGTTTTAAAGATACGAAAATCGTTTATCATAAAATGGCAATATTGCAGCTTGTATGTCTAGTGAACATCAAATGTGTCTTGTATCTAAAAGTGTTTATTATGTGCCCCTGTTTAATATGTAACTAATTATATATTACGTTAAAACTTTTATGACTTTCCGAAAATATAAAATATTTTTCTTGTAAAAAACTAACCTAAAAAAAATAGTTTTTTTTTAATGCCAAGTTGCTCTAAATATATCATAAACCATAATTTCCATTTAAATTAGATTAATATTAAATAGTTTTCATAAAATAAATCATAATGATAGTTTTTTTATTATAATCTATATTCCACAGACTTTAGCGTCTGTGCCTTTGTTTTTACATTTACGTTTAATATTTCCGTTTTTTTTTTGCTTACGTTTTTGCATATTAAAGTTTAAATATCTTAAACTATTTACTAACTTAAAATCTAAACAATTTACAACTAAGTTGAAGTCAACCAATTATTATGATTATTTTTAAATCATTTGTGTCTTGTTTGTATTTAAACACGCCCTAACAGTGTCATAATGATACTAGAACAGTCGCGATTTATGTATTTACTACGTATTTAAAGATTTGTTGATACGTTTGCGCTTGTTATTGTTCATTTGACCCTTGACAGATAGTAGATAAATGATCATAGTTAAGTTATAAATAGATCTTAACAATCTAAAAGTTATATAGTCTATATACTTATACTTAATGTTCGTTTTTTAGCCCAAAGCCGCCTGCAAGTGTGATTGCAAGTTATAGGACTCTCCTCAAAGACATCTAAAGGGAAATTTGTAATAATTGCAGTGTGGTATTATGGTACGTACGCTTTTGGCCATTATTTGGAAATTAATTTGTGAGCAGTGGCAATCTTATATAATTAATACACAAATGCAAAAGAAATGGATTGTATTTCGGAATCGAACCCGCGCCCTATGATCATAAGCTCTAGGGTACCATTGCTAAAGTTGCTTTGCTAGGAATAAATAACTTAAGCGATATTGTGAAAGTAAAAAAAAAGTTTACTGTGACCCTGCCTGGTCAGTGTCAGCTTGATACCCTTGTAGCATTTACTTGAATAATATCTCTATGGGACAGTTCTCAATTTGTTTCTAGTTTCTATGAAATTAAGCGCTTTTGAT
Source organism: Battus philenor (assembly GCF_028537555.1). Classification (NCBI taxonomy): domain Eukaryota; kingdom Metazoa; phylum Arthropoda; class Insecta; order Lepidoptera; family Papilionidae; genus Battus; species Battus philenor. The sequence goes on from NW_027181684.1 coordinate 11,698,935, forward strand.
TGAATCCCGAGACCTACGGTCGCAAGTCTCATTTCTCTACTGCTTAGCTATCACTGCTCTATAGCTATTTTTAGTATTGAATCACTGTTAATTAGCTTTAAATTGTTTCAATTATTGATACACGTCTCCTGTTAGAGGACAGGCTAATGGCAGTTATGATACGTCAGACGTATATAGATCTTCTCCTATAGGTCTTCTCCTTTTTTTGAAAGATATTTTCCTTAAGTGTGTAGGTAGAGATGATGTTATATAATCGACACAGAATGTTCCAGTACCCATCAACCTACAATTGTATCACTATTAATTGTAAAATTAAATATAATAAAACTATAGAATAAACATTATTTTTGTTTTCAGATCTGTATTTAATAACCAGCTGCACAGACAATAATTTTCCGATCTTCGTTTTGAATAATAAATTGGAAATTCAATAAATATAAAATGTTTTTGGAAAAAAAACGCATTAATTATGTTGCTCTTTGGTACACAATATTTTTATTTCTATGTTCGGAAACAACGCGGGAAAATCGACAAACAATTGGCCAAAAGTAAGATGAAATTGTCATTTAAAACTCCCGGGCGTTAGGAAGGAATAACATTTGCCAAACGTCTATTTGTCAAAAATTGAAATATCATTTGGCTCAACCTAAATCATTTTAAAGAATGTTTTGTGTCAAGTTCCGATTGGTTCCAAAATATTACTTTGAAGGTTAGTTACTTAGAAAGTTAGTAGTTAGTAAAGTTACTTCGAAGGGGGTGAAATTAATTTGGAAGGATAAATAAATAATTTACATTTTATAAACAAATTCACCTTACTTTTTGATCACGGTATTAAATAAAATGAATTTTCAAGATTGATGTCCTGACACATAAGGGCATCGTAAGGTAATCGTAATGGCGGTATGATAAATTTATCAATATTATAATTTTACAACGTATTATGGAAATCAATTAAAACACAAATTAAGACAGTAAAGTTGTTCTCAAGATATAATAGAGTATATAGTATAGATATAAGAAGGGGAAAAGTAAAATGAGTTACTTTTTAGTTAAAATATAGACATAATAAAAAATATAATGGCACCAGTGTTACAACAAGCTTGAAAATAGAATATATATTATAATAGAGTTAATACCAGATGCACCTACTTAGCATGTGTATACATGCATCCTTGGTTTACAGTTGCGAACGCTTTCTTTTGTCATTATATTGGTCCTCATTTACCCTACAACATGAGGTGTTTTTGGATATATGTTGGGGATATTTTGGATGGATGTAACTTTCGATGGAAAAATATATTTGACAACCAAAAATTAATGCCATAGATAAAATTTTATCATTAATAAAGGAGGTCTGTAACTAATAATGTATCAAATTTTGATGAACTTTTAGATAATAAAAATTCTTTAAATTGTGTTAGCAGGTGTGTGAGCAGTGGTATATATAGATATATAGGACTGACACTTGCGATAGTAATATAAAAAATTACAAATTCACAATATCTGCGTTAATTAAATAGAATTGCTACAAACAAGTTTTCAGGGTATCACACTATGATCGCCAACCCGCTTTCCAAGCGTGGCGATTATTATATATCCCCTCATAAGTGTTATTAGGAGAGGCATATACCAGTGGGTGTCCTAAACTAAAACGACGACGACGTAATGTTGTTAAAAAGTTTTAATAACCGAAAAATTATGATTAATTTTTTTAACATATAGTTACTACGATATCTTTTTGAAAATAATCATTTGTGAACGCATCTTTAGTAATATTTTCAATTGTTAATGCTTTCTACAATAATCTTTCGCATGATTTCAAAAGTACGGTTGAAAGAGCGCAATATTAACTGTCCGACGAATATTGTATATCTGCCTGCTATTTTAACCGGAATACGCACATGTGTGAAGGGCTAGAATCTATTCCAAGAGACCTCTACAAAGTACATATATAATTAAAAATAGATTTATAAAAATGAACGTACCGCTAATTTTTACAGATAAAATATTGTAGATAAAATTAATTTAAAAAAACATTAACATTAATTACTTATTTATCTATTTACGAATTACAATTACTATGTCTATCGTACTCATATAAGTTTTGCAGATATTTACTTATTAAATATGTTAACACCTTTTTTAAAAAATAATAAACAGCGGGCAGTTTTGACATTCATTTTAAAAATTAATTCCTTTGGAGATTTTTATTACTCTATCAATATTTTAAATATATAGAAAACACAGGCAATAGATGATTTCTTCATAGAGTAAAATTTAATTACAATAAAAATTAAACTTGTAGTAGAATCAAAATGGTTTCATCCGTACAAAATAATATACGACTTTAATATTCAAGTATACCACTATTTAAATACGATTATTTGAATTAGGTTTTAAATAAGGTTATATAATTATTTTAAATCGTTAATTATTTTAAACAGAACCGTTATTATAAACGTAATTGTATACATTGATTTTAAAACCTTTTTAAAATAAATAGAACATAAAAAATTGTTTATATAAAAATTCGGATAATTATAATTGAAAAATGAGTGTAAATTATATGTTACTTACTAATCGTAAATCTTTTGTCTTGTATAATACGGCGGTGAGGTTATCTTGAGCCATTTTGACACGTGCGCGCGTTGCGGCTGTCGACGCACTACTGACGATTTTACGGTGAATACCGACACGACTTGATACCGATAGTCCGCGGCGCTGGTATATTATCAATGGAGGAGGCGCGGCCCTCCACGTAAGCGAATAGACCTGAACCGGCTCTGACGGGCCTCCCGGTCAACTGTCATGTCGCTGGAGCATTTATTTTTGGACCAACGCTACAAAACATCGGCGAATGCTGTGAAAATACAGAATTCTGCCTTCCTGCATTTTAAAACAGTTTTTTTTTTTAAACTAACACATTTAATATTATGTACATTGACTTTTGATTCCTATGAAATTATTTAGATTATTTAAAAAGTGTTTCTTTTATATAAAACAACAAACACGTTGCTGCCCAAGTTATTTAAATAGAAAGAATATTGTCCAATGTAAAGTTATATTTGCAGACAAGTCTCCGTATTAGCAAAATCAAAGAAGCACTTCAGACTAGATAGTATTTATTTGATTGCCATAATTAAATGGCAGAAGTAGACGTTGTAATATTAGGTTCATCTTCATCATCTTCTTCATTTCAGCCATATGCCGCCCACTGCTAGAAATAGGTCTCTCCTTCCTAAAAGATTTCAGCGTCAAGTAAGTATAAGTAAGTTATGAAGCTTATATAAACATTGCAAATAAAGTCAATTACGTAAAATGATCTACAATAATGTATTATTACGATGGAGAATTTTAATACAATAACAAAAATTTATGAGAGAAAAAGCTGCTAAAAGAATTGTTTTTTTTTTTAAATAAACCCAAATGTCACCAACAACATTCAGTCGATCTGTATACGTGGATTTATATTATTATCTGTTATATCATTTCTATGTCAAAAAATAATATCGAAATATAAAATCGCAGCGTAAAATTCTATTTCGTGTTATTTAAACTAGTTTTTTGTGTGCCGAGAGAATGTTCAATCGATTCGCTGGATTCTCGGCTCGCCGGTATGCGCATATTCAAATGGCGCCAAAATAGACGTTACGTAATGTAAATGAATAAAAAGCTATTACGTATATTTGTGTAGTTCACGGTCAGAAAAGTGTTTTAGTATACGTGCGTACATCATTAGTTGTTCATTTTTATTTATATTATTGTCTATTACCTATTACAGTGGTACATAGTTTTTAATTTTGCATCGACGGAGGGGTCAAGAGATAACGGGACGAACGATAGTAACCGATATAGCCCAGTGAAGGTAGACAAATGGCAGAAAGCAGGTCACATAGCGTGCAGAAGAGATGTCAGTCGGGGTTCAAGGGGAGCGCAAGACGTGCACAAAGTAAATAGATAACATTTTTAAGGTAGTCGAAAGATATAATGCCGCTTCGGATCCTATTCAAAATCTATAGCGCAGATCTATGTCCAGCAGTGGATGTCTTTTGGGCTGAAATGATGATCATGGCACAATATTTCTCTCACAGAAAGAATTAAATTAAACAATTTCCATTTATCTACTAAAATGACATTTGACACTTGAAAATCGATATAAAAGTAAATCGATTAAATAAAGCTTAAAATTAGGGGTAAAATGTGTGAATTATTCTTAGTTTTCAAAATAAATGTTAAATTTACCTAAATACGTAATTGAGCGGTTGCCATCTTGACTCCGCACCGATTCTGTCCCTGTCCTTGACAACACAAATACAGATTAAATAATATTACACAACTCTTGCGGTTAATATCATTCTAATTATTTATGTCGACCGCCCACTCCACAGAGCAAAAGAAAGATAACGGTAAATATACCACAGACCTAATACGGTCTTCAAAAAAATTGGTAATATTATTTTTACTTCAACACATACTGTTCCAATGTCATCACCATTTCAGTCGTAAGACCTCCACTGCCGGGCTTATGCTTCTTATATAGATTTTCAATAGGACCAACTGGTCATGTCACCAGCAACCAGTGTCTTCCGACGATGAAGATCTTTTTATCTTGTAATAAAAGGACCAATATTTAGCCACTTCTGCGCATGCAATGGTAGTCATGCAATAAAATGCACCGCCCGCCAGCCCGCTGATAAATGCGTATGCGGCAAACAATGCGAATCATACAACCGCCACCGCCAAACTACTTAACACGTGTTTCACCCCTCCACGGGGCATCTTCAGGAGTTACGTTACACCGATTAGTGCCAAACACAGAGTCAGCTCAGTCCATTTGGCATATAAATAACAAGCGGCGATGCTTTTATCAGCGGGCTGGCGGGCTGGCGGGCGGTGCATTTTATTGCATGACTACCACTGCATGTGCGGAAGTGGCTAAATATTGGTCCTTTTCTTACTTAGGATGGACTTCCGCGAGGTAACGCCTGATTCCATTAAATAAATTTTTATCTTGTGTGTGAACACCCGGGATCTCCATTTTATACAATTTTTGTATTTATTCTGGAGTTACCTCCTAAAGTATTTCATCATACCATAACAGAATTTCTCTGACTAGAATCGTGCCAAGATCTTTTCTACCAATATGAACATGACCAAAAACTTAATTTTCTTTTTACGAAGCCTGAAAGTTGTAGTAATGTTTTATTAAGTAAAAATTACTAACTTTTATCTTTCTGTACTTTATTCGTTTGAGAGAGTCAATATAGCTTTTAGTTAGAGAGTAAAAGGGACAGATAAGATTAGTGGTAACGCCACCAATTTCATCTGCCTCTTTTTACATAATTGTGAAGGATTATGAAGATGCTTTCACATGCGTTTACTTTTTCATGAGGTTTTGAGCACATAGACATATAGTTTATTTTTTGCCTTTTCAGTTTACAATCAATCTGCTTCTTACTAGGATTTCCTATGAACTAACCATTATTATCACTCCGTCATTTAAAAAAAAATATAAAAATGTTTAAAAATGTTTTTAACGAGAATTGGTAACGTGTCTGCACTGGAAACAAAAGATGTCAACATTTGGCTATCATGTAAACGCATCCTTAGATTATTATAAATAAAAAGTAACTTATAAATTGTCCATTTTCTGCTATTAACCCTATTCTGCAAATAAACTTTTTTTGATGAATTACTAAGTTTAGGGGTCAATATTTTTAATTAAAACATTAAAGACAAAGATGTTTATGACTTTATATGTAAAAAGATATTTGCTATAAAAAACCATTCGCCATCTGATGCCAACCGTATTGAAACATAGTAGGTTTGCGAATTTTAAATGCGCAGCGGTTTACCTATCGAGGCGGCGTCCACTAAGAAAAACCAACCACTCGTCATTAATACGAATTAGATCAGCGTACAGATAAATATTTCAGTGAATTGCATAAATTACCGTTATCAAAAGAAATGTTATATTATATCACGAATGAACATGCGCAAGCGCCTTATCAAACGTATCTCAGATAAAAATTGATGTGGGTTTTCTTTTTTATCACAATTTATATTGTCGTAAGAATTTAAGTTGCCAGTTACAATATGTTTTTGTACAAGAAATTGTAAATGAGAATTTTTTTTTTCCGGATTTTGCACATTTCAAATAGCATTTATTCTTGGTGGCGAACGTGTGGACTGTATAAGCGGATTAAATAAATTCAAATGATGGTGGTAATTTAAATATAATTTCACAAAACTGGGTAAGAGTAAATTGACGCGTAATAACAGACTGTCCGAAACAAAAGCACATGTAGGAAGCTTAGCGACACATACTGTCAAATAAAAAAAACATAAATATATAATAAGGTTTTAAGCGGGACAGACAGTCGCTAACAATTCTATTTCAGAAAGTATTATTTATGCAAGCAGACACAAATGATTTATTAGAATCTGGACCTCAAATTCATTAATTTCCCACAGTTGGGATATAAACGTCCTAATATAGAAAAGTATTACGAACTTCGACCTTTTCACTCGGCTGCCTCGTTCCTCTACCCCTTTCTAAACAGCAGGAGTAAAATATCACGGTCGAATAAAATGTCTTTTCACATACGCAAGCCCGTGGTTTCCACATGCTAATCCGTGTACCATTCACAGGCTTCAGATCGTGCCATGGTTCATACGCAATAAAGACACTATATCGACGGGGTTCAAGTCATTACTTTGAATCTGCCGTTCAAAGTACAAATCATTCATTGTAGGTGTCGCCACCTACATAATCACACTTGGTACATTCGAACACCCCAAAGTCCTGACACCGGGACACGTATTGGAGCAGTAAGACAAGCCACGTACACCGTACACCGTCATCGTCGTCATTTCATAACCAATCGATCAGGGGATGCCACCTCCGATCATACTAGAAAGAAGCGTTGCTTGAGTTTCTTCCGACACTTCTCCCAGCGCTAACGATTTCAGAAATGGTAGTAATGATATTAGCCAAGAAATAATTACCGATCAAGTCTAGGTTCAGCTCTTTGGATGACTTTGTGTCGGAATGCTAAGGGGGCATTATTAACGAATGGCAGCCTCAGCCGAGGTTCCCTTGTAGGAGAACTTGAGTCTAGTCACATCATGGAGCAAGAGAAGGACCAATATTTTGCCACTTCCGCATTTGCTGTGGTAGTTGTGCAACAAAGTGCACCGCCCGCCAGAGTATTTTAGTAATTAAAGTAATATAACTCGTAGCGTAACATAACTCCTGAAGATGCCCCGTGGAGGGGTAAAACACGTGTTGAGTAATTTAACTTTGTGTAATTCGCATTGTTTGCCGCATACGCATTTATCAGCGGGCTGGCGGGCGGTGCAATTTATTGCACGACTACCACTGCATGTGCGGAAGTGGCTAAATATTGGTCCTTCTCTTACTTAGAATGGACTACCGAAAGGTAACGCCTGATTCCATTAAATATTTAACATCATGGAGCGTCCAGTAAAGTGATCTAAAAGCTCTGCGCCCTCTTAATCCGATCAAATTGAAGTTTGTAGCGGTCGAAGCCGAGGCTCGCGCGACAGCCATCGAGTTTCACTACCTTAAATCTGCAAATGCTATTTGGGCAACAGTGGGAGTCCAATCCCAAAACAAAAACGAACTTCATCCGAAATCATCTCTACATTTATTTCATCGGATCACAACATATGTACATACTTAATGATAAAGAAAAATGATCTTAACACGTTCCGTGCAATTTTTGAAGATTTCCCATTCAGGCCGCGTATACGTATACGACCCACATTTTAAAAATTTAAAAAGCCGTTTAAAACTTATGCTTTATGCTTTTTCAATACTGCACGGCTATAGTTAGCGGGAAAAACGTTACGTATGCGCGTACGTTATGTGATGGTATCTATATTTGACCCTACAATTTATTTGTTTAAGAATCATTTGTTTTTCAATGAGAACTGTAAATGGCCTGAACGGAAAGTGCAGCGGGGGTCGTATACGCCCCACATGGCTAATATGTGCTAAGAAATCTACTCATATACGAAGCCTCGAAGGAATAAATTCGTTTGGAGATAGAAAAATAAATAAATTTTACGGTCGTTTTTAGAGACGAATGCTAATAATATCAAGTGCTCCGCTATTTCATTCCGACGTTTGTTTTTATCAAAACATCGGCTTTTTCCGCTGTCTAAATTTATTTGCCTATTTTTTTCCGGCTTAACGCTTGTTGCGGACTTGCTACATTTGTACCTATCACATTTATTTTTATTACGTCTTCAAAAGATTATTAGCTTTAAATGTATTTTAATTTCATAACACATTATCTTTTTATTGTTGTCATCTCGTCTAGTTGTTAACAGGATTAAATAAAACAAGAGGATTTAAAAAAAAATTGTGTCTGTTAAAATAACACAACTTATTAATATATAATGTAATTTGTTTTCTTTGGCTCATTAAACTAGTCTATTACATATATAACAAACAATAAATAAAGTGTATATATAAAAATAAACTGGATGTACAGTACCCGGCTGTAAATATGTGACAGAAAAGGTGCTCTACGAAGCCGAAATTAGCCGATTGTCACTTTCCAAAAGTCGATGTGCAATATTTATAGCCGGGTAATGTACCTATAATTAACGCTAAAGTGGTCATTTTGAAACGATAACAACCTATATATATAACATATACAAGTTATAAGAGAATTCCATCTTGAAAATTCGAATTCCGAAGGCATGTATTTACTATTGAAACCGTTGTGCCGCGCCTTAGTAATGTGTGCGGCGGGCCGCGGGAGGGAGGTAAAGATCGGCCGTTTTTATGTTCGCGACTGCTGTGCTCATTCTCTCTACCTCCCCGCTTTTTCCTAAGGCGCGGTACAGCAGTTTCGGTAGCACTATAATATATTGCTGAGGCACGGCGCTGTCTAATTTTGTATAAAATGATGCAGTATCAAGTGATCAATCTGATATATGTTACATGAATTTATTTTTTCTGTTTAAATGCGACAGGCCAATAATTTCTGACAATACGGTCTGCAGAGACAGATAATAAAAAAAAAATAATTTTAATATTTAATAGTTCGAATTTTGAAAACTCTTTCTTTCTATAGTATTGTTTCGTCATTAATATTTTTAAAACCATTTATTAATAGAGGGTTTCATGCATTGTATAGCAAGTGAGCAATACATTCTCCCCTATAAACAAACACCTATATGTTGCATAGTTACACAGATACCATTCATTTTTTATATGACATTCAAATTATTTATATTGAAATTGAAAGTATGTTTTTGTTTAAATAATAATATGTCACCTTAAATATAATTAAACAGCGATAATATTTAACCTGAAATCAATAACGTTGAGACTAAGTTATCAAAAGTTTCCTATAAATAAATTGAAATAGTTGTTTATTATTTTTGTACCGTGTTTAAAGGTTTTACTTATATTGTATTTTTAACTTTTAAGTTTCTTGATTTTTACATCATTACTAGAGATGGCACCGAAGTGTTGGGTTACTACAGAGTTACTCTTTTATATTTAAATAATGTAGGGATGCGAATAACAAATCGTTCCTCTACTTTATTTATGAGACAGGGACGTTTTTTTATCTGTTAATAATCATTTCATTTTTTCATTTATATTTCCATACTTTTCTGTCATGCTTCACATGATCTATCTATCTTCTACTTACATTCTAGAATTTCTATCTTTCTTACTACCGTTCATTCATTGCCTCACTCCCATCGCCTCTTTCCTTAAATATTCTTTATCTCATTTACTTAATATAAACTTGTTTACCATTTTACATTTGTTATTTGTTAATTATTGCTATATATCAAGGATTTATTGATTGATAAATAATTAGTTTATCTATCAAATAATTTATTTTTTTATTTCTGATATGTGTTTTCTATCACTTTTCCTTTTTATTACCTGCTCTACTATCCTCTTGCAGTATTCGAGGAACGCCGGCCAATCGCTGTTATCTGCCATAAGTGAAGCAATATTGTCTTCGCTTATCCTTTTACTTATCCTGCTTTCGGAATCGTACCGAAGTCCTCCGAATACGGGGCAGTCGGCTTCCAGATGCACTACGGTCTGGTCCATGCCTTCACAGAAACATGGCGGACTTTCCCTGAGCTTAACTAGTGAAGGCACTCGGAGAACCCCCCGTGCCCCATGAAAAGCTGGACTGGGACTGCATCTAGCTCTATACTACGGCGCACGCGATAGGCTGAGACGGCGTCCGGTAATCGAGACATCGGTCGAGTACATCGATATTACAATTCGAGTATATCGATAATACGAATCGTACACGATTATGCGTATATACACCAAAAATGGGACTGTTTAATCCTTCCTAGTTTCATATATTGACAGTTTATTTTAGATATAAAATTTTTATACAAATTAGAGAATTTCAAACTGTTAATAGGTAAATGGCTATATTCAATATCCGCCTACATTCTTACAAGGTTAGTTAAAGATCAACTTCAACCAGTCTCTGAAGCTGTGGGAAGAGCGACCCGTTCTGTCTTCAGGTAGCACAGGTCTCCACTATTTTATTTTCTAGATTTACATTGTTATTCAATTTCTGATCAATCGAGGCTGTTGAAGAAGGCTGTTCGCCTAAAATTCGTTTACGTAACATCGTCTCGGCTTCCTCGAGAACCTCGGCTCGGACCGTTACTAGATTTCTTTATTGGCCCCGTTTTGGTAGACCTCTAATTCACTCCATAGGAATATGTTTTACAAGAGTTTAACCCTTAAATGCATGGTATTTATTTATACTTTAAAAATATATATTTTGCAGATAAGTTCACTACAATGTAAGAAAAAATTATATATATATTTAAAAAAAACCCTATTTACCAACCCTATATAAATGTTGTAGCTTTTAGCCTTTATGTGTTATTAATTTTTTCATATATTTTTTTTCTTAAATGCCTAACATGTTCTCTTGTTCGTCATCTTCTTTTCTCCGTAGTATCTATCACTCTTTTCATTTCTTTCAGACATCATCTTACATCTCTCGCCTCAAATTCTAAGTTATCATATATTTTAATTTTACTTATCATACTAAATTATTATCTCACTTACTACATCATGGCTTAAGTCTATTATCTTATTTTCCTTTGTAGTATATACAGATACTATATATTTCTTTACAGTTAATAAAGGCTTAAGTTAGTTATATAGTTTTATATTATATTATATTAGTTATATATAACAGAAAGTAGGCTCTCACCGGACCCTGCGTTATTGTAACTAAGTCTTGTTACTAATTACAGCACTTTGTGTTATTTCTCTGCACAATCCTAGGAATATGGGGGGGCAGTTGATTGATGCCTACTAGGAGGAGAATATTGCTTTTCTGGATTTGAATTCCTATCTCTATTTCAGAGGCAGACCGAAGTCCTTTAAATAATGTACAGTCGGTCACGTGATGCACCACGGTCTATGTTACTGAATTTGGAAGCCGCCGAATTCTGAGGCGGACGCTTCATGGAGTGACCTTTGCCAAGACCACCAGGGGGGCCTTCGGCTTGAGCTGTCACTGAAGACGCGCTTAGCTTACTGACTTAAAGGCGCCTGTAAATCTCGGCCTGGTAGATAAATATCAGCTGGCTAACATTATTGTCAGTTCGGGAAGCGAGGAGTGGCTGTAGAAACTCCAACAACGCCCCCAGTAATAAAAAACATAAATTAATAAATTTATTTATTTATATAACATTATTCCGCCCATCCCCATAACCCGTGACTCTCTCTTATTGTTTCTCTATTATCTCTCCTCTGTCTCGTTACTGCACTGGCCTCTCCCTTTGCAATTGCCTTCTTCCTTTCCATTTTCTTCTGTCTATCCTCTAAATTCTTCTTCACTTGCTGCTTTACTACTTCTGGTGCTATCGTGCTGGCGGAAGTGTACGTCCTCATCGACCTGACGTCGGACAACGCTTTCTCTATCATCGCTAAACGGTACTTTTGCGAATTCTTGTCAAAGTCTGGTTCCTTTTCATCTTTTGATTCTTCATTCAGCACTAGTTCGGGAACTTCCTCATCATTCTTTGCTTGTTCTATCGTCAAGACATCAGTCTTCTCTGTTATCTGTTCGATTATCGGTTTCTTCTCATCATTCATTATTGATTCCTCAACCTGATAAAGAAAAAGAATGATATGTATATATTTATCACATATTTACTTTATTAATTACTTGTTTTCGAAAAACATAGAGCTAATTTAAATAATAATAGACGAACATATATTAGGGAATAGCTAATCATGTTATCACAGATAAAAAAAACAATATTTAGTAATGATGTCATTATCATATATGTACAATTTTATTATCTACATATCTTCAAAATATTTTAATAACCATGACTTGCCAATCACCACAGTGAATCCTAATTATATCCTAATAATATAAAAATCCTATTAACTATTCTAAAAACAATTTGTATAAAGTGATTAAAAATCTCTGTATAATCTGCTGCTGAATTATTTAAGCCTATCTAAAGCAAACAGTGCTTTAATTCAAGAATTGGCTTAAGCAAAGGCAAGATCATTTAACTCGATTAAGTAGAGAAGAGTCTGATGTGAAAGTGAACGCCAATGTATTGCAAGTTCACAAAATTTGTTGCGCAGGTCGTCAGCCCCGAGACTCTATAAACGTTACATAAGTCGTCAGCCCCGAGACTCTATAAACGTTACATAAGTCGTCAGCCCCGAGACTCTATAAACGTTACATAAGTCGTCAGCCCCGAGACTCTATAAACGTTACATAAGTCGTCAGCCCCGAGACTCTATAAACGTTACATAAGTCGTCAGCCCCGAGACTCTATAAACGTTACATAAGTCGTCAGCCCCGAGACTCTATAAACGTTACATAAGTCGTCAGCCCCGAGACTCTATAAACGTTACATAAGTCGTCAGCCCCGAGACTCTATAAACGTTACATAAGTCGTCAGCCCCGAGACTCTATAAACGTTACATAAGTCGTCAGCCCCGAGACTCTATAAACGTTACATAAGTCGTCAGCCCCGAGACTCTATAAACGTTACTACTAACCGAGAATAGTAATTGGCGTCTACAACGCGACACCTTCACGATGTGGATACATACATGTAAAGTTGAGAATTTACATCTACCAACAATACCATTGCAAAATTTTAAGAACTTTACTTAGCATCAATTTGTAATTCTATTCAATAATGTTCACTAGTTCTACTAAAATATTAATGTTGTATAGAAACCGATAATTATATTTATCCCAATTACAAAATTAATTGGTACCAATATCTCTGGTTGTCTTTCTCCACTTGAAACCTCTACCGCCTGGTGTCGGTCTTTATATAGGTACAATATTATTTTTCAGAAATTTCGATTTATCTACTATTTTTAAAACTAAATAATATTTAGTTCTTCTTTAATTTCTGAACGTCTCGTTCCTAGGTCTTACGTCATTAGGTACACCACTGCCTGTGCCCGCGTAATTTAAAAAAAGTCGATTTTATTTAAATTATTATTTGTTTGTATGTTGTATTTCGTAGTAGATTTATTGAAAAATTCTTTTATGGGTTATAGCCCTTAGCGCGTGTACAATTTTACGAAGAAATTTTTTAAATTAAATGTAGTCTATGTTACTTTTTATTACATCAGCGACCTATCAAATTTCTGATAGATTTACTTCAATTTTGCATATCTTAATGTTGGGAAATATACATAAATGTAAATAGTAAGTAAAGTAGTAGAAATGTAAAATTTTTCTTAAAAAAATTATATTATCAACATGCCTATAGCATACCTCTTTCCTGAGTGCTTCAACTTCATTATCCTTGTAATTTGGCTTTGTGTCCGCATCACCTGCATCATCATCACATTCAGACTGACTTTCTTCATCATCAGAGACTTGAAGTCCAATACCCATTTCCTGAAATGTAACACCAACTAAGTATTACTGTTGTGCATGTTTCTGTTTTTGAAACATACAAGTAAAACACTTGTAGAACTTGTTCCTGTCAAGTAAGCCTAAAATATTAAAGTTGGCAAGTTACATAATTTAGTTTAATTTGATAGCAAATATTATAACTGGTTGGTAACCGAGATATTACATAGGAGTGTATAAAAAATAAATAGAAGCATGACTATGTGAGAGGTTTCTCGCTTGTCGAAAAAAACCAGCAGTTTCACTGCAAAGTAAATGCAAATACATGACCATCTTAATATATATAAATCTCGTGTCACAATGTTTATACTCAATGGACTTCTAAACCACTTAACCGATTATAATAAAATTCGCACACCATGTGCAGTTCGATCTAACTTGAGAGATAGGATAGTTTAAATCTCAAATTATAGTCGCAATTTTAATTTATTGCTAATTATTGTCTGTTATTATTTGACAGTCACAATTATCTGTTAACTCCAAATGATTCTAACAGATGTCGATACCTTTCGACTGGGTTGAGTAAGTAATCAATAGATGGCGCTGCTATGGTAAATCTACGAACGTGTCATATAAGCTACATTTTAACAGCATAATTACCACGTGTTGTTGACGCTATAAAATTAATTAAATTTATTTTGTAGTGAACGAAATACCGTATAATTCAATTATTTCCACTTTTTAAATTTTCACAGCAACGCGTGGCCGGGTCAGCTAGTTGTTTATATATGTTATCTAGCAGTAAGTATGGATTTCTGTCCAGAATCGACAATAAGTCGTCCGGGTATATCTATCTACCTTGGATTTTATTTCTATATCTGATAAATGCCGCATACGCATTTATCAGCGGGCTGGCGGGCGGTGCATTTCATTGCACGACTACCACTGCATGTGCGTAAGTGGCTAAATATTGGTCCTTTTCTTACTTAGGATGGACTTACGCGAGGTAACGCTTGATTCCATTAAATATTTGGATGTTTTAGTCGTTTCTCCTAATTAAGTACAATAAGTATACAAAATTTGTAAAACCAAGCCTCATTTAATATTTGCTTTTACTGGATAAGTTATATGAGAACCAGTTTTAAAGAGGGTTTTAAATTTTTTTTAATCACCTCGTATAACGCCAATAACTTTGTAGTAAAAAAACTACCAAGACTGATATTAAACAAAAAAAAAATAATATTTAGTATCTTGAATTTTAAAATCCTTTCTTACATTATTTCTTGTTTTTTATATAATTGGTTTTTGTTACAAATGAGCCAATCAACTTGTTTATTCCAAATTCAAACTCACCTGAAGCAGTTCATCATCAACCATTTTAGTCCTCTTGTACCCAGAGCAAGCGATCTCGGTGTCCATCTCGTCGTCACGTTCCAGATCGTCAAATTTCGGATACAAATCACTTTCATAACCAAAGCGCTTCTTGAAGAATTCCCGTATACATTTCACGTCGCGGTCAAAGTACCTGAGAATATTTGGGTGATATTATTGTAATATATAAATAATAATCAAACGCTTTCTTTGATATAACTTTAATAGTACTACCATTATAACTGCTATCTATATTCCTTGACTAGATTCATTTTTATATCTATTTTTGATTATTAATACTGCTGTGATCAAAAAGGTTGGTGGATTTGTTAATATAATGTAAATTCTTTATTTATTCTTCAATGTAATCTCCGTCTGATAAAACACATTTTTGCAAACAATTTTTCTACTCCTTGAAACATTCCGAATAGTCTTTTTCCTAACCTTCTTTTTAATACCTTCAAGAATTTTTATTTCGTTTTTATCTCCTCGGTTATGTCGAAACAGCTTCTCCGCATTGGATTTTCAAGTTTGTTAAATAACTAGAATTTGCTTGGACCAAATCAAGCGAATATGGTGATGCAGAAATAGATCAGCCAAGTTTGATGCTTTTTCTTTTCAAAAAATCGGGCTAATTAGGCACCGATCGAGACTTGAGACATTTGAGACACAGAACATTGAAAGAGGTTTTGTATCTCAAAATTAGTTTGTGACAAACCAAATGACATTACAATTATTGACAAATGTTATAGACAGTCCTAAAAACCTAGAATAAAATTTACATGCAATAATACCCAGGAGATTTAAATGACAATTTCACCTTACGTTTTGATCATCATTTGAGCTCACAGTCATTCTACGACCCAAGTGGCAGGCTATATACATGCAGGACCATATAGTGTGCTGAACAGATGACCACTGGAGCCTTAACGCTCTAGATTGAAGACCACAGACTAACAAGCGCAGCATAGGGTTGTTAGAAAATGCTGGTCCCAGGCCGCTTTCAATTTATCATATTAGAGATCTGTGGGTGTGGCTAATGTCCAACAGTGGCTGAAATAATGATGATAATTGATAAAGTTTAATCTATATACAACAAAAAGAATATACTAACAATTCAGCGTTAGGATGGTTAGTGGACACCATCTGTGGGAAGTCAATGATGATGGGACGACCTTCTTCATCCAGCATTATGTTGAACTCATTGAAATCTCCGTGTATCACTCCACAGTTGCCCAAACGCACTATGAGGTTCATCAGTTCATCATACAGTGATTCCGGATCAGCAACTGAAGTTACATGTGTCCTGAAAATTATCTCCATCTTTTAAAATCCATTAAGGGATATTACCTCTCCTAATATGTTTACTCAACAGGAAGTAGCCTACAACACTCTAACACAAACTGTTCAGAACAGCAAGTGATAGGATTGTATGGAAATAGTGAGAGGAGGTCTTTGACAGCAAACAGCCTTATATACACAAAAAAAGTTTATAGACAGATATAGTACATATAATATAATACATATATATGTGTGTATATATATATATATATATATATATATATATATATATATATATATATATATATATATATATAAAAATATATATATATATATATATATAAGTGGAAGTGAAAATAAATATATGTAAAGTGTAAGTAATGAATTGTCATATAAAGAGAGATTGATTTTATGGGTAAAAGCTTTAGAGAGGAGAATGTATAGCTCTGTAGCTATAATTGATAATAAAGTAAAATAGAGTATTTTCAAAATTTGGATTACTACACTTGTCACATTCCAAACAAATAGTTAATCAATGTAAATCATATGTCAAGGTGATCATGTCAGTGTTGGACATAGCTCTCATATCTTTAACCAATCCAAAGATCTATTATTTGAATCGAAAAGTAATATCATTTCTGTCAACATATTGTCGATAATGAAGGTAACCATATTGTTGATCAGAAATAAAAACTTGTTTAAAATATAGTTGAGTGAATTTAACTTAAGAAAGTGACATTACTTTCCGGTCCTCCTAATATATATAATGCTATGCTATAAATTGTCATCGACTGGGAAGGGAAAGCCATAACACTATATTTTTTAATATAGACACTCTAATGAACACAGGAAATTAGAGGAATACTGTGCCGGCATCAGTATTTTGGTCCAAAAGTTGGTGCCTTCACCAACTTAACTTAGAGAGAGTTAATTCATTAGAAAAATTGGTAGGCTTAGAAAACTTAGTTAAGGTTGCTAGATGCAGACTGCACAAGACTGTTCATCAAGGCGATCTTTGGGGGAGGCCTATGCCTTGCAATGATCACTTATCCGCTGACAAGTTAATAATAATGAATCTATGGACAGATATAACTTAAAAAAACTTATTTATAGTGAACACTTACAAAGGTCCTCCTTGCACAAGCTCCATAACAACACAATGTCTGTTGAAGTCTATAGGCTTGGGGACAGGAAAACCCCTGTCATACAAAGCCTTCATGTAAGCAAATTCTTTGGTGGCTGATATTCTTGAGAGATACAGCCATGACGCACGATTTCTGTGAGCGTGGTAATCTCGCTTATCCTTTACATTTCTAAAGCAGGTTCGGCCCAATCTAAATGAAAGAAAATGAGTAAATCAAAAAATGGCATTCAAAAATCATATATGAAAACAGGACTCTTTTCTTGGATTTCTATTTTTTAATTTCCAAATAGAGATAAAAAGTCATGGAAAGAATGTTGAATATAAAAACTAACAGTGTAACTTCTCTGTGCACTTTAATCTTGCTAACAAAGACAGTTTGCTTTTGGTTATGCTTTATTCAATTGATGTTAGACACTGTTGGCCTTTCTGGCTTTTACAGCTTTTTTAGACTCAGAGCCTGTGGATCCAAAATCTTTGAGCTAATAAATTTAAAAAAAAATCTTTGTCTGATTTGTCACCCGATGTATAGTTTGACTACTCGGTTTTAGGAGAAAGGTGTGAACCTATTTTCTTCTTTCTTTAGTAATTGTTATGTTCTATACTGTGGGTCTCCAGCATGCAGCAACCTGAGTCACATTTGGAGAATTATTTTTAATCCTATTATTTGTCAAATTGTTACAATGTTCTCATATGAAATATTTCAATGCACCTTAAAATTTGTGAAATATTTTCACTAATCAGTATAACCAATTATTAATTACTCACCTAATTTTGAAAAAATTTATACACGAGTAAAATACATAAATGTGTATTTTGTCATGCATTCCATATAAATACCTATTTAGTCTTGGCTCAAAAAAACATAAATTTTGAAAAAATTACTTGCACCTCCATGCAGAATTAGGGCAATATCACTTGCTTGCAAACCAATTGCAGAGATAGAACAAGAGACTAACTATCAAAGAGTTTGGCTTACCCCCTTATTCATCAACATATTACTGTAAGTGGCTTGCATGGCAGGACAATGTATCTCTTGATGAGTTTGTTTCCCAATAGTGGCCAAAATGACAGTATCTTATAAAACTATATACATATTAATATAAATACCTGTGCAGTTTCAAACACAAAGGGTTTCTATCCTCATCGGCCACCGTGTAAATATTGGACTCCTTGCCAACTCCTATCTGGTTACCAAATGAAGCGATAACCTTCCTGTTCGTCAAAGCTTTGAGAGCCAAGTAATCATAACCAGCATTTGTTAAACGGTAACCATCATCTAAAAATAATATGTTGCAATTTTAATTCAACATTGAAATTCCCCTTTTTTTTGTTTTAACAACAACTGAATGTAAAAACTATGTGACACCAAAAAAGACTTCAAAGTACTAAGTGCCTTCTCATTTATTTATTCATACTATTCTCCAACTAGAATCATTTGTAGTGATTCTGTTTGTCACAAGAAGAATGTCAGAAGCACTCAATTTATCACAGAAACTAATTGAGCCATACTATAAAGACATTGTTCAAGTAAACACTACAATGATATAAAACTGACATTGACCAGACAGAATCCTACAATAAACTTCAAAGGGTTTATGATCACTTTCACATTATCCTTAACAGGAGAGCTACACATTTCTAGCAAAGCAGCCCAAGCAGTAGTATCCCAGCAGTCCATAAGTACAAGTCTTGGTATGATTTTAGGAAACATGTTCAATTCTTGGGATGCAATCTTATATAATTCACATTTTGTGCATTAATTATATAAGATTGCCGCTGCTCACAAATGAGTGTCCAGTACATGGGCAGCAGTGTCCCCTGGGTACCATAACAGCACACTGCTTTCCTGCCTGCCAAGTGGGGCAATTATGTTTTATCCTCCCACAGATATCCTTGGGGGAAGTGTATGCCTTACACTGCGTGGCTAGGGGTTGAAATGGCAACAATAATGACAATTCCAAAGATTTATAATTACTTAAATTATCCTTTACATTACCTTTAATCTCTTTTAAATTTATTATATAATAATTCAGATTTATTATATGGCAGTAAAAATCTTAAAAATCAATGTTCACCTTATAATTACACAAATAAAGAAATTGTTTTTGTTGTTAAACAGTTGAAACAGCTGTTTTGTACTCTTTTTGTTTTCACTCTTAAAATAATATTTTTTTGGTTTATTTTGCTACTCACTGAAAATGATTACTAGAACAATTTTAATTTCATTTATTTAATTATAACATTTTATTTTATCTTGTTGAATCAAATAATGTCTTGTGGAATCAATTAATGTCAAAATCTAAATAAGCTATTAAAGTTGATGTTATATATATTTTTTATTATTATTATGTATATTCTCTGCATATATAAAGTTTCAGTTGAGAACCTGTGATAACCGGACAAAATAATGACTAGTTTGGTCTTTATAAGATATAAATTGTTCATCTAAAGTATATTTACTCATTGTGGAAAAGTTTTACGTTTGTTACCAATAATTTGGCTCATATACTAAAAAATTTATTGATATATACATACAGTGTTTGCCACGCTCGTATGTCAATAGCCTGTGTTTACACAGTTCTTTCATAAGTTTGTGAACTCCTCCGTGACGTAGATTTGCTATAGACGCTACCAGCGAACCGGGGACTAGTTCATGGTTCTTCATTCCCATTTCAACCTAAGAAATATACTGAGCATTATAGCAGGTTATATTATAATTAATATCATTGTTCTTTTTAAACCTTACCGCTGTGAGTACACGAAAGTCTTCGCCGGACAGATAACGCAAAATCGCTACATCTAATTTGCCCATTTTAAAGTTTTATTTAGTTGACAATTTTTACAAATGTAGTTCGGATATAATAAGGCAATAATAAAAACATGCTCATCGAGACTTGTGACAAGCAAAAGAAAAAAAAATATATTTGACGTTACTTTCATTGACATAATAGTCATACACCCATAAAAAGTATTGTTATCATTATACAATAAATATATTGTAATATTATATTACTATGTTTGTATAATTTCTGTACATATGAATATAATAACACCCTCCGTATATTGTCATAATTGCACAGAAATACTAATAAATTAAAATACATAAGTTTTACTCCATACCTTGCAACAAAGGAAATGTAGAAAATGAAAGGAATAGCAGGATCATTAATAAAGTAAAGGAAGGATTCTTTAAAAAATATTTACAAAGTAACATAAATCGTTTTAAAAGAATTAGTAATAATAAGAATTTCTATTGTTATCTACATATTCTCTCTTCATTTTATCTGTCATAAGCAAATGTCGCTTTAATTTGAATGTATTTTGAACAGTGATTTTTAATCCCAGTTTAGGTTATTTTATGTTTTATTTTTCAGATAATTACTCTTCTTTGTATACAACAAACTTTCCTCTCACCTCTGTTCTAAATAAACGTATTCAGTAAGTAAATGTTTATTTATATCACTTTTGGTTTATTTATTTTTTTATTGACATCTAGGATAATTTATGCTTATGTTTTTTTGTACTTTGTATTTGCAGCTTAATTTACTTAACAAAATTACCATAATTTTTTGGCCTTGAGACACGGTAGAAAAGTTTAAAATGAATTTAAACAGCATGGGCTTTAACAACGGTACTATTACCCTGGATGAACCACTTGATATTTATTATTCCGGGCAAGTGTTATCAGGAAAAATTGTTTTCGAATTAGATAAACCACTACAATTTTCAGGTAATTAAATCATTCATATCCCTTCTACTTATTGAGTAAGATAAACAAACCTGTGTCTGAAGAGTTTCTCAACAGGTAATTTTTTTTTCATTATAGTATTTTAAATAAATCTAGGTTGCTAGTTGTTTGTATAACTATATACTGCATAAGTATTCCTTTGACATTTTTATTGATTTATATAGATTTTAAATGAATCTTCAAAGAATCATTAAAATTAGACATAGGCAAGTTATTGCAAAGTATCATTATGTAGTATAATAGCAAACAAATCTTTACATCCTGTGTGGTAATTGATTACATTTTATGTATGCATATGCATAAATAATATATAAGGTAGAAATGACCACAGTATAGAACTGTAATAATAGTTTGTTAGAGAAGTAATTTTTCTTTCTCTCTCTCCCTTTTTCAGCTGATAGATGCCCACTGCAAGGCCTAAGTCTCCCCCCCAAATATATCTATGGGGAGGTATATCATTATTGACAAGTGGGTTGGCAATCAAATTGTAGCATTATGGTACACAATGGACACTTCTGCCAATCCTCTGAAATCTTTTCTGTGCAGTGTGTAGTGGCCAGTAATCCTGTGTAATTAATGCATAGTGTGAATTGGGAATCAATCCCAGGATAAAATGTTTTAGACCCGCAAATTGAGGTTTTAAGTCTCAGTTTTCGACTGCTAGGCTACCATTTCTCAATAATTTTTAACTATGCTCAATTCAAAATCTTTACATCAGGCCAACAATATTTCTAGCTAGATTTTCGTAGTCTCATGTAATCTGTTAGATGTAACTAAGAAACTATATATCTGTGTATATTTTGAAATTTGGTTCATATTTTTTAGCCCAGACAGCTATACTTTGTTTTTTACTCATCTCTTCGTCTTGACTCTTATTTTTAGTGTTACCTTTATATTAATTTTTATTATTATTAAAATTATTTCACAGCTATAAAAGTTGCTTATAATGGAGAAGCAAATGTTAATTGGACTGAACAGCAAGTAGAGATGTACTCAGGTGTTAAGACATACAAGGATGTGGTGTACAAGGGCTATGAACTGTACTTCAATGTTGTACAATGTGTTTCCGAAGGCACTGGTAGGTTTCAATTAATTTATCAAATTTTTTAAACAAATTGTTTAAGGATTTTACTTTTCTTTAAGTAAAACTTAAGTATGAGTATTTATTGAAAATCTTTCACCATAGAACAAGTATTTTTTAAATCAACATCAAAAACAGGAAGTGCAAGATACTTGGTGAGAGATATGACTTATCTACAAAAATATATCATTATATTTAAAAAAACTGAATCTAGGCCTAAAAACTCCTGGAGTTATCTCACAAATTATGTTAACTAGGATAAGCCTTTGACTCCATGATTAGTAATTTAATACAGGATTACTCAGACAGGAAGGTTGTTTTTTGAAGTCTGGCCCTGCCTTCCAATGTGCTTGGTCTTTTATGTTTGCACTGCTCGTAATTCTGGTAGTATGGGAAGCAATGTTTCATTCTTTACAATCCAGGCCTAAAATATACATAACTATTACCGTTATGTATATTTACCAAGATAATAAGTTTATTAACTATTGCACTTAACATATAAGATCCCTATCTAATATACATTTACATTATAAAAGGATTATAATTATAGTTGGCTTAGTTGTTAGCTTTTAATATAACATAATGCCTGCCTTAGGAGGGGGTGGTACCACCTTCATTGAGAATCTATGACCTTGATTATAAAGGTGGTAATTAGAGTTTGATGATCTATTTTATTATAACCATAAGAAGACAACTTATTCAGATGATGGATGCTTAGAGTTTCTTTCCACTATTAGCAGTTTCATTATCATTTCAGCTGTTGATTGACCACTACGGGATATTGGTCTCCTCCATAGACTTTTAATTGAACTGTTTGGAAGCGGCCAGCATCCAGTGTCTTCCAATGGCCTTGATAAGGTCGCTTGTCTATCTTGTGGGTGGATGTTCTACACTGTACTTCGGTGTAGCGTTGGATTCTGTTGAGCTCTATAATTAGTAAAGGCATTGTCATGTGACTTTACAAAGGATAGGTATATATAAATGGAGCAATATTAGGTTATGTAATTGTCTAAGTTATAAGACGCTATTGAAGCCTGTGTGCATTTACTTTATACTAGCCAATATTGGCAATACTGAGTTTATGTATTACCCACTTTGGTATGGTTGTGTATGTATGTATCATTGGTAAAAAAACTTTACCCACAGTTGAACGTCGACTATAGCCGACTGCAGTAATATGAATGAAGACAGCACTAATTTTATCTAAAGGAAAAAAAATAGTTAATCAGATTTCTAGGACACTCCATTGTTATTGTTAGGCAGTTTTAATAATTAAATAACCTAAATATGCCCAATTACTTGCAGCTGTGGTTACAAATAAGTGTGCCAGTAATAATTACAAGCCTGAAAGGTTTTATTGCTACCACACCTCGAAAAGCCACTGAAAATTCAATGAAACAATATTGCCACTGTCTAATCAATTTTTCATTTATTAAAATAAAACCCAACATATTGACACATCTGAATAACAACAAACACTGTGTTAATTACATTATAGTTAATATTCGCTTTTAATGTAACACAATCTCATCATAAATTTGTTAAAGATCAAGACTGATTCAGTGTCGCTGTGAGAAGCTATACGCGGCAGGTGAAAGCCTGTTCGGGTACATATAACGGCTGTCGACGTCATTAAGTTACCAGATTGTTTTTGGCTGATGGGTAGTGAGGCTATTGGTTCCAGTATACAAAATAGAAATTTATGTTTCAGGGATAAATGTTCTTCCAGCTGGACAACACTCTATTCCTTTTGCTTTCCAAATACCATACAATGTGCCGTCTTCTTTCGATGGTGATAAGGGGAATATTACTTACAAAATAACTGCATCTGTTGAACTTCCGCCGACTTTTATCCAACAGCTGGTGAAAACTTTTGAAGTTGTCGCACCTATGGATTTAAATAAGGACACTACAGGAGATGTTAAGGTAGGTGACCATGTGTGATTTGATGAAACCACTGACAAACAGACTTGTTAGTGTACAAAAATACTGTTGTACATGTATTAGGGGGACAGAAAAGTAATGTCACTTTCTTAAGTTGAAATCACATGATTACATTATTTGCAAGTTTTTATTAAGTTTTTTTAAGTATTTTCACCTTCATTATCAACAACCTTTTGCCATCTAGTATACAAACTTTCAATGCAGAAGCGGTAAAAATCAAACGGTTATACTGTATAATGTGTCGGCAGAAACGACATTACTAGAGTCCCAAAATGAACTCTAGAGGAATCACTTCCCATTACATACAAAGTCCCAAAATAGGATTTTTATAAATATAACACATATAGTGTTTAATATAGTTTTTAAAAAAGTCTCTGAAATTTGAAACTTGATTATCTATTAAACCGAACTGGGCTCTTGCACAGCAAATTACAGCACATATGCTCTCTTGAATAAATAGGTTCATGTTTCATCTGTGGAAGAAAATATTAAAAAGATAACATCAGAGCTATTTTTAATGTTGCCTAATATCATTATAATTCCATCTACTTTTCTATTTGCATGTTTATTTAATCTAGAAGTATATTCTTTGTTAATTATAAATATGAAAATTTTAGAGACCGATTGAGATGGAGTTTGAAGAGTTCTACAGTTGTTGCTGCAGCTCCCAACCCATTACGATGAAGATAAAGTTGCCCGTGTCTGGTTATTGTCCTGGACAAAGCTTGCCCATCACCATCGATGCACAGAACCATTCTAACACGGAGATATCTAAAATTATCTTCCATTTAGTTATGGTAATATATAATTTTAATGTAAAAAAATTTTAAAACTATTGATAGTATTCTTTTATATAATAATTAAGACAGTAATTTTTTTTGGCTTCTGTTTTGAGGACTTCCCTTATCATGGTTAAGGACTATTTATAAAATTAATAATTTTTCTCTGAATATTATTATTGTCATGCTCCGCTCTCATCCATCTTAATATCTTTCATTTATTTCTCTGTTTTTTTCCTACGCCATATCTTGGTTACTCTTTCTTATCTTTCCTTTCGTACTCACTTCTTTCGCCTTCTCTGCGGGATCCTACATTTAGATTTTCTTTTATATTCGACCTTGTCTTATCTCAAGAATTAATTTTGCCTAAGAATTTCATTTTGTAATTTTTCATTTGTATCATGGTTGTTATTGCGGGGTATTCCCATATCTTGTCACATTCTCGGCCACCAGTCAGTCTTGGACCAAGCATCTATCCGGTCAAGTATTAATATGAACATAAATAAATCTTATCACATTTTATATCTGTAATTGAACTGAAAAAGAGTATACTTTTTTATAGAGAGAGAGACACCACAGTCGTGATCCAGTATCGGAGTATATTCCTCCAGAGAAAGTCATTGCCACAATGAAGAAGGGGCCAATTTTGGCGAAAACCAAGCGGGTTTACTTGTGTGATATGCCGGTACCTGAGTTCATAGCTCCGAATCTAGAAAACTGTAACATTATAGACATTGGTTACTTCTTCAAGGTATGTAAAACTGAGTTTTGAGACAAAATTTATATTACAATATAAAGAATTACATAGCAGATAAATCTTGAGAAATAATTGTTCTGTTGCTAAGGAAACTGTTAAAGTGATCACAAAAAAAAACACATCTAACTTATTATGAGTTCTTCTCAGATTAAAGTGCATTTGGAACCCATACCTTCATTCTAAGTTGAGGGATATCACTATAGAAGAATTCAATTTGATACTGGAAATATTAATAAAATATTTGCCTGTGCATATGTACTTAAAGTTCAAATGACTTACATAAAGTTGTTTTGTATTGAAATAATTATAGCAAATAGGCAAAAGGTTAACAATACATGCCTTTGAAATTTTTTATTCATTTGATAATTTCATTATGTTAGTAAGATGTCCACTATTGGACTTAAGCCACTGTTAAAGATTTGCAATGAGAGTGGTAGAGTGACATTTATCTTCACCTTCAAGTTAGACCTTGTAGACTTCATACTGTTCTTAATTATTAATTTAAAGGTAGATATTTTAGAAGAAGCAGAAAACGTGATTGATTTTTACCGCTCCAGCATTGAAAATTTGTATACTAGATAGCAAAAACTTGTTGATATCGAAGGTGAATATATTGTTGATTAGAAATAAAAACTTGTTAAAAATGTAGTCGTGTGAATTTAACATAAGAAAGCGACATTACTTTTTGGTCCCCTTAATATATATAAAATAAAATTTATTTGTAGGTATGTCAGCTATATGAAGTATTTCTTCACATAGTGTTGATTGTAAATAAACTTCAATTTCTTTCAAGGTAACTATCAAACTATCGGGATGCAACAATGACCTACATAATGAGAGTGAAATATACATTGGAATGATACCGTTAGAGATATCAACAGGAGGTGCTCCATACATCCACCCGATGATCCATAGCCTGCCAAAAGCGCCCCTTCCTGACCCGAACCTCGCACCAACATCTTTCCCTCCATCATACATGTCCGGAGAAGGCCCAATACAGTATAATGCAAATATAAATAATTTAAACACAATGAACCATTCTCCATATGGCAGTAAGAACAGCATAAATGTGAACATTCCTCTCATTGATGCACGGTCCAGTCCAAATCTACCATATCCCACACCAACAGCTCCTTACCCGATTGAAGGGAAGCCAGAGCCTTATGAAATAGGTTTTAAAATATAAA
The DNA here is from genome assembly GCF_028537555.1 of Battus philenor. Classification (NCBI taxonomy): domain Eukaryota; kingdom Metazoa; phylum Arthropoda; class Insecta; order Lepidoptera; family Papilionidae; genus Battus; species Battus philenor. The sequence continues at coordinate 11,726,116 of NW_027181684.1, forward strand.
CATCATCTTCGTCATCATGACAGCCAATAGATGCCTACTACTTAGAATAGGCATCTCCTTAAGATAGCTTTGATGACCGGTGCTCTTATTTAGTAACTTCTCGCAACTTTGACTATGTCATTGATCCAACTGGTGAAGTATCTACAACGCACAAATGATATGCCACGCCCACTGCCACTTCAGACGAGAAATTCTTCTGGGATGACTTTGGTTCTTCTGATCTTATCATCTCTGAAGATCCGAGCATAACACTCTCTCCATAATCTCATGGTGACTTTGAGCCTCCTTATAAGGCCCATCGGTAACAAACACTTTTGGATCCATAAGTCATCACCAGCGATACATAATGCTAGTAATGCGTCTGATAAAGATTGTTTAAGGATTTTTGAAAGATATTTATTATAAATGTGATTCATTTAAAAAATCAACTAAGAGCATTTGCTTTGTCAATATTGACAATTAAAACTATCTGATGTGGTCTAAATACAGACTTTCATCACTGCCAAGTACAATATATATAAATAGCATCTTATCACCTCGATTTAAACTTCACTGGACTTAAACTATAAAGAGCTAAAATATAAAGATTTACATATATATTGTTATATTAGATTGGTTATATATAACTTTAATATAATGCAAGTGTATATTTTATATATAAATATACATATTTTTCTATATAAGAAGCTTTATCAATGTTAGAAATTGGATGAAATTTGAATATATTATCTGTACTCGAAAAAAAATTTTTAGGTTAACAAGTTTTTGGCGCGGAACGCCTTGTTTTTACTAGTCTATATTACAATTGTCATGTCTGGAGGATATGAGTTTTCGTTATAAACCTAATACAAAGAAATTAAAAATTAATGTTATACATTTTATTGTGCCATATTATATAATCTGCATTTAAATAAAATTAATTGATATTTTTTTGATAATATGTGATTATATCAACTAAGTTTATAAATTTGTTAATAATTATAATAATTATTTTATAATTCACTACATTTTAAAATGGTTTAGAAACTAGTTTTTTTTTTAATTTAGTTTTGATATTATTTTATCTTTTAATAGGGAGGGAGGAAGATTCAATTTTTTTGTATGGAATACTTAAGTCATTTTATTATTGTTTTCTAATGTTACTTTGATGTAAATCTTTTAGTGTTGCCACTATGCACATTTTGCCCGACATACATGAAACAATGGCCTGTTTTTCTGATTCTTGAATTTTTATATTTATATTATATTGTTGATGTTATGGGATTCTTCCTAGGTCCGGTAGGTAACAAAACGAAGTCAGAAGTAGAAGTGTATATATTCATTTGAGCCTCGCTCGTATTTATATCGACTTAAATCAACAATATTATTTCTATGGAATTCCCCTTTTCGATGCACCGACGTTGATGTAATATTGCCCCTACAATATTATACTTCATTTTAGGGAATGCACTGCAGAACTCCACGACCTTATTCCGCCATGAGTTTAAAGCCAAATTAGCTGGTAAAATTTGTCTTAGTAAGTTGAGGTGTATCTCGCACCAGGGCAAGTGCTTACTCGGTTTCACAGGTCCGGTCAAGTGTTGAACACTGCTGCCACCTATGGGATGGTTTGGTAAAATATCAGTTCGAAGCTCTTCATTCGGAATAAGGGCACGCTGTTCGACTTTACGTAATAATGAATTTGTTTCTAAGAAACTTTTCAGTCGTGAACACCGCCGGCCAGTATCCCCCATCTCCATTTCTCTATAGGTCTAGTAGAAGAACAATCCACTCCTTTTGACGGTGCAATTACCTTGAAGGCATTTCGATTCTTCATTTCTGATTTGCGCAGTCCAAGTATAGAACAATCCGCCAGCATCTATATATCCGGAGAAATATAACCCGGGTCTGAGGTCTGAGTGAACAGGTACTTACTGTGTCTGCATGGGTTCAATTTTGTCCACATCGTCTCTTCAACAGGCGAATTGGTAAACAAAGGCGGACTTGTATGTAAAAAAAGGTTTTATTGATTACGAATTTTAATGCAGTTACCCAGTTATTAATTGCCTTACTAAATGTACAAAAGACACAGGGTGTATGATCTGAATAGGCACTCCTGACAGATAATCGGCAACATGGCTTAAAATGTTTAAAAAAATGGCAAAAGTATAGACGCGTTTGACAGACGGCAAAATATTTTATGCAAAAAAAAAAATTAATCAGAAAAATCACCAGTGGTTAACTCAGTATTTCCCTACTTTCTATGTGCCATGCTCTACCTTATCCTTTCTAAAATTCTTACCCCGATATGTAACATATTTTTTATATTAAAACGAAAGAGTTAAACTCTGTCGAGTTCACTTCCCAATTGTCTCCAAAACAACCAAATTATCCCCTTAACACTCAAATCGCTCCCTTAAGAATCAAATTGTCTCTTAACAATCAAAGTGTCTCTTAACAATCAAATTGTCTCTTAACAATCAAATTGCTGCTTAGTAATCAAATTACTCCATCAAACAATCAAATTGCTCCATTAACTATAAAATTGCCCCTTAACAGTCAATTTTCCCCCTAATAATCAAAGCGCCCCCAAACAGTCAAAGCGCCCCCAAACAGTCAAACTGCCCCCAAACAGTCAAACTGCCCCCTAACAGTCAAAAACCTTAACAATCTAATTGGCTACCTGTGGGGCCTGGGCTCCACGTTAGGAAACACTGGGTTAACTAGTACTATAATGTCATCTTATGAATGTGCTTTTATATGTTTTTGTTAAGCTATTAATAATATTTTCTTATACAAAAATGTTTATATTTTTTTACTGTAAAATTTAAAAATATATGTTTAAATTAAGAAAATGTGTTTTATTTGAATTTTTGTTGAAGAAAAAACAGATGAATGGTAAAATGTAAAGACAATATACTTTGTTAGGGTCGTTGTAAGATTGGTGAAAATAGCTTCCAACCTGCATTATTGGAAATCTATAAAGAAGTCTATGTTCATCGGTAGAGGTTTTACAATTAAAATGATGAAGAATTTGTGGGTTCTTCCTAGGGCCGGTAGGTATTAAGGTATTAACAACACGATGTCCGAAGCAGAAGTGTTTTTCATTCGAGCTTCACCCGTACTTATACCGATGTAAATGTACAATTTTATTTCTGTGAAATTCCCCTTTTCGATGCGCCGCTATGACGTAATGTTGCCCCTTAAAATCTATAGGATAGCCCATGTTCAGCAGTAGACATCTTACGACTATGATAAATTGTTGGTGTTGTTACGGATAATAGTGATGGCTTCTCGAAACTTCGTTTGGCTGCGTGTATTGCATATTAAATGCAGTATTAAATGTACGAGTATTTAGACAAGCGAGTTAGGACCTTACTCATAAAGAATTAAGGTCGACTGTCACGTGGCGTCCGGAGTTTACGAAATTAAAGTCTCCATTGGCAGAGCTAAAAACGTTCGAGAAGTTTCGATGTATGCCGATTGGTCAATTCGTAGTCTTCAGTCTAACTACGGGTTCGGTTATTTGGACTACAGTAACACGGGATAAGTAGCGAGTACATTGAACATGGGTGTTCAGCTGGGCGTTCGGCGACGCTCAGAATGGTTGTTTTTACTGGTCTTGCATACGGGCCTTCATAGCCTATAGTGGTAGCTTCCTGTCTAGCAACTGGCAAGTTACCACAGCTCGGGTACTTGTCTGCTCAGCAAGAGGTATATACTAGATAATACCTAGTGCAACAGGGTCTAGTTTAGGTTAGGATCCTGTGATGAGAATCTGAAGTGAGTATGCCTGACAACCAGTGCCATATCCATATAACATTGGAGCCAACTTCGTGGCGTTCGGATCGAGAATTGAATCGATGATGAGGTGATGGAGTTATGGTGGAAGCAAAACCTATCTTAAATAGGTCCCTGTCCTAGAGCATATGTACTGCCCCCATCGGTATAATCTAACGGTTAGGATCTTCGGGGACAGTATTTATAAATTTAGGAGCAGTTGAAGGATCATGGTCGATGCATTAAAGAGAACGAACACTGCGACCAGCACGGACGGTGATACATCTTTCAAACATGATACGAAGAGAATATTTTGGAAGCATTTAACCAGCGATAAAAAGGCCTTATGTGAATATTTGTAATAAGAGAATAAACAGTTTGAACACTCTAAAAGTCTTTTATTCGACACCCTATCCAGTAGTACATTGCGTCGTTTCCAGCCGCCAATTTGAGCACCTTTAAGAAATTCATCAAATATTGGAACTACCATAGGCCTACAGGTTTGAAACCTGCAATCTGTCATTTTCATTTCGTAGTATATTCATAGCAAACTATTAAAGCTTCGCAGTGTTGCCATGTTCTGACAATTTTCCTACCATAAATTAGTATTACAGTAACAAAAAAATATCAAGTATGTTGTACTGTCTGAAGTTACCAGCAGTTATTGGCTTGTAACTTTTTCTGAAAATTTAACGTGGCTGAATAAAAAAGTAAAAAAATGTCTACCTCCATTGATAAGATCACGCTGGTGAGAGTAGGCATTTAGTTAATGAAATTAAACAACCTCGTCGGGTTTTAGTACACCGCGGTTTTTTAATATATAGCGTCATAAATAAATTTCTGATAACCACATTAGAATAAAAAGCAAGATCTTCATAAAAGCAATTATTGTTTCAGTTCGTTATGTAAGCTTTTTGTCATTTTAGACATTGTTCGCAGACATTTTTTAATTATATTTGAACACAGACAAAAAATATATCAAGGAAAATGAAACCAGATTAATAATTATTATTTATTCATAATATTCATCAAAATAACTGTGTATAAATGTATATAAAAGCGATAAACATTACGAAACATGCATACAAAATTTCCTTATAGCTAATAGCTTATACAAAAATCAAAATAACAATTTCTGTACTAATTTAATAAATGCTATTTCATTTCCATGGAGGTATTGAAAATCAACTCAATCTTAATGACAGTTGCCACAGATAATGTTACCAGTGTAAAGTCTTTTATCGAAATTGTAAAATACATCAACAGTCATTTAGACATTATTAAACTTAATATTAAGTACAATATTTGTTTTTAAAAAAAAATTGTGGTGCTGACTTACAATGACGCGTCGAAAAATTTTGTTTTACAAAATTCTTATTACACATTATTTTGACAAGCTGCATAGTTATTCATAATAAACCAATAATGCTTAAATTTCTATATTACGTAAGCTATACGTGTATATATATTATTATCCAAAATACAATTGTAAAGTACAATTGTTGCAGTTTCATCTTAAATAACGCTTTAAGTTAAAGAGTTATCGAAACCGCTGTACCGCGCCTTAAGAAAGTGCGGCATAGTGGAGGTAATGGAAATAATAACATTATAGCCACCACCGCGAGCGATGACGGTGAATTTATTAGTGGCAGATACTCCCCCCCGCCCCGCCGTGCTCATTCCCAAGACGCGGCACAGCGGTTTCAGTAGCACTATAATATTATACAAAGCATGAGTGGGATATTTGAATCCATATTTATTTAAAATAAAAGATATAGTCATCATGAAAACCACTTGATCGAATGTGTGAGTGAGACAAATAACTACACCTTCCTGTGCGAGTGAGACGACAAAGTAACTTTTGTTTGTGCACATGTACAAGCTCCAAAAATAGTTGCTATTGTTAATTTACTTATTTAAATCTCATTACAGACATCTTAAATATGAGATAACTGCATGATGCCTTAGCATTGCAGAAACGACGCAGTGGTGAAAGCATATTTAAGATTTCTTAGCTAAAAATAAATTTTAAGAAAATATGCATTCTATCATAAATAAATGTTACAGCCCAAATGATTATATTAAATGTTGTAACACGATTATTAAAGAAACAATAGATACTGATTTAAATAAAAAAAAAAAACATTTAAAATAAGTTAAATTTGACAGTACAAAGAATATAAACTCCGAATTTGAATTTTGAATTCATGGCGCGATTTGTAACTGTCAAATTAAAAACAATGTATTAGTTTTATATAGAATATTGATTGTACTGAATTATATTAAAATATATATCAATGAAATAAAATTATTTTTGTATCAAAAATATCAATAACAAGATTTTAAAGTTTAAAATATTTAACATTAGCAAGCTCCATAAGATTCAACTTAGATACTAAATGTTTTTAAGGCATATTTATTTATTTGTAAATATATTTATTCATAAATATCGTCAAAAAATAAAACAAAAATGTTTTTATCTGCTGAACAGTCGTATAGGTGTCATATATACTAATTTTTGTAAGTAAAAGGGACAGATGACTATAGTGTACTTTTGTAAATGTAAAAATGCGTTTACATATTGCTAATTTTTAAAGATGTTCTTCCATAGTTTCTACATTATTCAATGTCAGTGGGTTTATTTGATAAATATAAATTTATCAATTAAAGGCAGAGCATTTAACATATCTATCGCCTGATGCTAAGCGATCTACGACGCTACATGCTTGACTAGAAGAAACCTTTTCACTCTTGACTTGAAGCCAGTTGGGTTGTTCAACTCCATGGCTGTTCGTACTATGAAAATTGTGGCGAAATGCTTAGTGCGGATGTAAGAGATTTTATTTATAAATATATGATGCTTACCTTCTCATGTATTTATAAAAAGAGAGGGATAGCGACATAACAGCGAAATCTCTAACCAGTAAAAATATTTAAGCCCGTCAAAAGCGAACATCAGCTCATTTCAGCAACAGGCTTCTAAAGCAGCATTGGTTTAGTAAGTAGAGGTGGACGTTCTTCTTAAACGTGTCACGAGGGTCGTCAGCCCCGAGCACCGTACGCGGCCCGTCTCTCTACAACGCGATAGACATGGTACCCTTAGTTTTATGCGAAGAATTAACACTGGTATTTTTTTTCAACATGTAAACACATGCTTACCCCATCACTAATCAATAATATTATCTCCGTCCCGTCTCTATCTCACGAATTCTTACAATAAATACACTTTAAATATAAATCGAGTAAATGTTGCAATAGAATATTTCACTTAATTATAAGATTTAATCAAACTGTACATTCGTGAATATATAAGGCTGCTCGTAAAATCGTATTGAGAATTTTATTTTTTATCACATCTATGAACGCACTGAGAGAATTGTCTCCGGTTCCAACAGTGGCAGGCTAATGACCAGAGATTGAATGATAGTTAGGATATTATTAAAACTGAAATGTTGGCTTGTTATAGAGAACACTTTTGTATAGAAATAATGCCCAGACGTAAATGTAAGGTAGGAACCAATGATTACACCTGCTTGTATGCTCATATAGTTTAGAAATGTATAATATATATATACATATATATATATATATATATATATATGTATATATATATGTATATATATTACATAAATATTAATAAATTTATTAAATCTGGTAAACAATATATATGTTCAGATCTTATGTAGATAACAAATATAAAAAAATATGTAACAATTGAAAAACTTAAATGTAATCGTAACTTAATGCAATATTGGTAAACATTTGATGTAGTATTCATTTTATAAATATATACATAATACCATAAATACGAATATATTCAAAATCGAGACATAAAAATATGGCACATTTTTTATACTTGAATTGTCAAGTCAGGGAGGTCATTCACCTCATGATCGACCAAAGACTAAATAAATAATTTTTATATTTTTAAATATAGATTTCTGTATAAATAATATTGTGTAAATATATATGAAAGTTGTTTTGTAAACTCGTATAAAATATTTGAAGGAAAAACTTACTTTTGCCTTATTTCTAATATCATAAACGTGTACGTAAAAAAAAAGTAATAAACCCGCCAATTGCTAATGCGTGCAGCAGCCATTTTGTTGACTTTTTTGACAATTATTATCATTAAAATTTAAAGTTATTTACACTTATTTCTTTTATAGATTCATCCAATTAATATTTGGGATATATCGGATGTAAATAAAGTGTACAAATATTATATACAAGAGGAATAAATAAAAAATAAACAAAAGCTTTTTCTTTTTTTTTGACCGGTCTATGCTCAAATGTCATATGCAGTTGCCTCTGATTTAGAACTTTCTCGATAAAATTTAAGTATGGTGATTGGTTAGATTTTCACAAAAGATTTAATAAGTAGTGAACGTATAGTTCATTTGCTGTCAATTGTTTCAAAATATAACGTCGTAAATAGTAAAAAAAACCCTTTTTAAAAATTCAAATTACTCCACACTTGACAGATTTTGCACTGGATGATTTTGCACAATGAGTTATAAAAATAAAGTCCAGCTCGAATATGGAATATATCCATGTCACGGTCCACGGCGGTCGTTGGATAGGGGGATGGTGAGGATATCCCCACTTTACAGTCCCCGCGTGTTCGCGGGCAAGTCTGTGAGCGAGAGTTACGAATTTGTTGATTTTTTTTTTTGCATTTGATGTGTTAGTTATGGTGCTGGCCGATTTAGGCTTTGTACAGCGTCATCGAAATTGAGTCTGTGGAAACAGGATGTCCGTGAACTAAAAAAAATTACGCTGGATGCTCGTATCTTAGTAACATCGTAGTCGCACGAAGAGTGACTACACCCGTGTAGATGTATAGTGTAGTGTAAGTTGTGCGAAGCGAGGACTGCTCGACGGTCGGGAGTAATACAGGCGTGTTCATACCGCCCTCACTTGAATGCGGAGTAAATGTGTTGGTTGCGCCCGCCAGGGGCCCGATGTGGGATTATTGGCATTAATAAATTTAACCAGTAAATTATACATTCACAGTTCAAAACCTTTACACCTATATCCAATCACCCTGTATATATCAGATTTTTGGACATTTGATTGCATCATGTGTGACAATATTTCAATTAGGAATAATGATGCATTGAAAGCATTAGCAATTATCGGGTGTATAAAGTAAAACTTAGGTGCTAAGAACAAGTTTCAAAGAATTCACTTGAATTATTGTTTATTTTCATTCGCAACGAACTCAGGATTGTACCCGGGGTTTGGGTCTAAGAGCGGGTCTTTGGCGTCCCCACCAGGAGTTGTTGTTTCTGAAATTATTTATTAAAATATTTTTCATTCACTTTTTCACAAATGTTTTTCACCTTTACTTTCACTCAATTTAGACTTTTTACTACATTATTCATTTTACAATATTTAAGTCGTACAATGACGCCGGATGCATGTCGCTTCCAAAACTTTATTATTTAAACTTACCGTCTAAAGACAGTGTATCCCAACGTAGGGCTCACACAGTTTCGCTTTAATATAAAAATATATACGTTATATATTTTTATATTAAATACGTTGGGGGCGGAGGGGGGGGGGGGAAGATTTTAGAAAGGCTAAGGTGAGTTAGTAAGGTGAGCATGGTATAAAAGGTTGGAAAACTCTAGAAAATATCTATATGAAGGCTACGAAACTAGACAGTTATACATGAATATTTATTCTATTTGATATATTTATATATTTTTAGCGCTGGTTGCAGCACCGCGCATGCGCAAATAAAGAACACCGAGAAAAGCATAGACATGCATAGACCTCCCCCAAAGTCTGTACCTAGAGCGTCTATAGGCTGATATACTTGTATGATAATGATGATTTATTATATCATTACGAAATATCAGATATATTTAATGAAAAAAAAACCAGTACATTCGCATTATGAAAATATTAATTTAAATTTGTCTAGCATAATACTGGCAACCCCATTCCCAATCCTTATTAATATGTTTCTTTATATTTATTTATTTTAGATTAAAATATTATAGAACAAATATTATAATAATTCTAGTAAGCCTTGGTTATTAAGCGATAATAACGCCCTCTTATCAACCTTGCAAGTGGAATTTCTACTTGTCGAAATTATTATTCCTACTAAATTAAAAATTCTAAGTTTTATGATATATAGAAAGTAATTAATCATTAACGTATAATGCTATACAGGGGGTTGCTAACGATTCCTAAACATCAGTATTTACCAACCTTTTTTTGTTCGATGTCCCACCTTCGCTTTTCTAAAGTTCTTACGCCCCCCAAATGTAACATGCCTAATATTCGAGTCGAGTCTACTTTATAATTGCCTGCCTATGGGGAGTGTGCCCCATGTTGGGAAACACTGCTATACACAGAATACTCTTAATATTCAGGTTTTACTATAGTAATGATAATAACACCATGGTAGTTTCCAGGTTTCCTGTTGTCATAGTGGAGTCAACCGATGCCAATAGGCTGATAATCGTTTACAACTATACTGTTAAACAAGCACTTACTTCCATCATCAGGAGTTGATGGTTCCGGAGCGCTGGCAGTAGCATACGGGTTGTTCAATGGCTGGAATTAAATATATATTTATATAAATATGTCATGATACATAAACGCGAAACTTCAGGCTCTGTTAATAACAATTATTTTTTTTTTTGCTTTATATATGGTACAAAATATTAAAGAGGTGAAAATAGCTCATCTGTCAAAAAATATTTAAAATTTTTTCATATATTTTCAATCACCTTGTTATAAAAGGTGCATTTTGAAAATGGAATGCAATAGGTCTATTAACTTTGGTAGTACAAAGTCAGCAGTGACAGATGGTAGACGCCTACTGCAAGGAATAAGCCTCAACCGAAGATATCTATGGCTGGATATACCATAATCGCCACGCTTGGTAAGCGGATTGGCGATCGGAGTGTGGTATTATGGTACGCAGAGGACGTTGCAGCTTATCCTCTTTAACCCTTACATCGCTAACCGTCGATATATCGTCGCTACATGAATGTGTATAATGTACGGAGCGTTGGTATTGCGACACTGGTACTATTGCGCAGTCTATTTTATATATATATATATATATTATATATTTTATATATTATATATTGACGTGAAACTGACGAAAAGCCTATTGAATCTTTTGAATTATTTTTTACTTACCTGCTCATCAAATTTATTTTTTCAAAAATCTTCACGCAATTTATGGAATATATGCGAAAATTACCTCAGCACTAAAAGGGTTAAACTTGTTTGTTGCACAAAGTGTAAATTATAAGATTGCATCTCGGGAATCGAACCCGGTGATCGGAAATCTTAGTCCTCTACCGCTAAGATACCAATGCTCGTGCGTTAATATACAGAAGTGCGACATTTTAAATTAAAAAAATAATTGATAAAAGGTTTATTAATTTTATAATTTATAATATAAATAAACCATAACATTATTATTTGTATAATGATAATGTAATGTTTCATTTATTATTTCCTATACCATAGGGTTAATAAGCAAAAGAGAGTAAATAAATGAGCAATACATTCACACGTTTGAAGCTTACACACCTATAACCAATGATACTGTACATAAACTTTACTTACTGTGGTTGGATACGGAACGCTAGCACCAGGCGGAAGAGAAGGCACGGCGGCATTGCCCGTAGGCAAGAATCCAAATGTCCCAGTTTTCAGCCCAGGACTTTGTGTCACTGGTTCACTGGGTATCATTCCTGGTGTTGCACTAGGTTTAATGGGATAAAGAGGTATATTTGGTGTATTTTGTTCGTTGCTATTTGCATATGGGATACTCTGAGTGTTAGCAGGGTATGGAGATGGACTACTAGTAACTGGGTATGGAGTTACATTTGGATATGGTTGTTTTGGTGTGGAATAGGGAGAGTTTTGGCTCGGATAAGGATATTGGACAGGATAAGGTGGGTTCTGAGGATAAGGAGTATTTTGAACAGGATATGGGGTATTTTGTGGTGGATAAAAGTTGGGGTTCAACATCGGCTGATTCATTATTGGTTGGACTTGTTTAGGCATCTGATCCTGTAGAGGAATCGGTACATTGTCCTGCTGTCCAATAAGAGGTACTGTTCCAATTATAAGGCCTCTAGTGTCTTCACTGTCATTGTGACATCCTTCAGGACATACTGTTACCTGAATAATGAAAAACAAATCAAATTATTTATTTTGCTAAAACACATGTCAAATATTGTAATAACAGAAGAGAGTCAAGTTTCATAAATCTGAAACTTGTTTTTTAATTATACAAGAATGTATGTCTTATTCTATTGTTTAACTTATTCTAAGAGTCAATTTGAGGACTCTGTGAGTCTGAGCTAGTGCTCCGAAGAGCAGTGGATCCTTCCAGGGCCTAACCCAGAACTGACGCTTTGACCATTCGATGTACCTCACATTCTTGTGTTTCTTGGAAGGAATGAAGAAATTTGACAAAGATAAGTCTAGTAAATAGATATAATTTCTGGCGTAGTTTGCGCATTATTGTAATTAGCGTCTGCTTATTTTATTACTTGAGAATAAATACCCCAAATGTATTCTGCCTAGTAGCGTACATATTTTATTTAAGTAACTAAAAATTTTAAAAAAAATTGTCAGTTATTTGCTCAAATTTAAATTTACTTTAGCCATTATAATAAAATTTTTAATGTTAAAAGCGAATAAATTAGATAGGTTAATAATGCACAATATAAATTAATAATACATCATTTAAAAATACGTAAACGTTATAATATGCATTACCAACCAAGTGTATGCAGATATTGGCTTAAAAACTTATTTCTTAAAATGTGAATATATTTTGTAACTATAGAGATGCGTTTACACACGGTTAGTATTTTAAATGGTTCTAAAATTTGTTATTTGATTCAATCTGTTCTTCGTTTTTCTATACATGGCATATACTAATGCGCAGTTAGCATTTTCTGATTGGGCACAAAGGCCAGTGAAGCTTGAAGGCTCCTCGGGGATTGGAAGACCGCAAAGCTCACTTAAAAGGACAGTCAGTTCCTTGATGTCGTGACTAAAATTTTTAGTCGTTGCTTACAAATTACATCATATTGATTTTTAGCTATGCCACCTTCATAACGTTTTAATATCAGGATAGATAAAGTCAATTAAAAACTGTACTAAATATTAGAGCAGGGACAATCAACCTAAGAGGAAGTTAACATGTTTACAACATGCAAGCTGCAGACAAACTGAAATTTTTCCTCGGTGTAAAGGCATCCTAAACTTTTTATCACTAACCATCATAAGTATATTTTGTTACTATGTCTGGCGAATATAGAAAAACTAATTTTCATGTATGTAAAAATGTATAGATATTGTTAAGATTGTTGGAAGATACTGGATTCAGAACACTTTCAACTGGTTCTGTTGGAAATCTATCGGGTGAGACCTATGCCCAGCTGTGAACATCCTACAGCTGAAATGTTGATAACGATATTTACCTGAAAGTCATATTCAATGTCAATGTATCGACAGGATCCCATGTTATAGACATCTATGATAGGCACATTCATGTCCACCATCCAGCTCCGTGTGGTCCCTCCGGGAATGGGACCTTTCTTGATCTCCGCCACAACTTCGGAATGATGCTTTGTTCCTGGACTTTGTACTGCATGGTATGTTATTCTCTGTTAAATTAAATATATTTGGTTCTCATTAATAATTAAACACTATAAGTTTATAACCATTTCTTATAGTTTGAAGTTTTTCAATGTGACACTAAAATGTCAAAGAGAAATATATGTTTCTATAGGGTTGTCATGTTCTTTATAGAGGGTTGTCAAGTTCTTTAAAGATGAACACCCTGTCAAAGTTATTATTTATATAAAAGTGTAGCTTAATTTTCGAGATGAAAAAAGAAAAAGATATAAAGCTTAATATACATCTATTACCTTCCTAATAGCCAGTTTAATCTGATCAATTTCAACTCTGCCCTGATTGGAGCAATTAATCTCAATAGGGATGGTTTGCCCTGGACAGTATCCTGATACAGGCAGCTTCACAACCGTCTCACTGGAACCATTGCCCATGCAGCAACAGCAGTATGTATCCTCTATGTCAAATTGCATCGGTTCCTGGAACAGTTTATTGTATCAAAATCTAGTCTATCTCTTTAGTTATGATTCTGATTTACCATGATACCAAAGAATAAGCTCTAATCAATCTCATGTATTTAACATATTTGCAAGAAAAATAATAACTTAAAAGTCGCTCAGCTTGTCTTCTGTTCTGATATACATACATTGAATGGAGTGTTGAGGAAATTAAATATTTTCGTTCCTCCAACCTATGTCTACTCTCTGCTTATCACACTACAAGAATGCCCTCATAATTCTCATATAATTAAAATAAAAATTTGCTATTTCAATAAAAAAAGGGTTAATTTCAATATCATTATTGTCAAAATGTATGATTTATTACTTAAAAGGCATCGCTTCATACAATGTATAAATGAAGCCATACATATTAAATGTTATTTAATATATTACAAAAAAATACACAACACAAAGAGGCATATGGCATTGGGTGTGTAGGAATTAGTTAAAACAGTTAAAATAAGCATTTATAAAAGACTAGCATGATCATTATTTATTTATATTATATATTGATCTCAATACATAATAGTAGTACTATATAAACAGTAGAGTCAATGTTCACCACCTGACATTTAAGGAATAAAAATTAATTAGGACAAAATATGGTAATATTACTCATGCAACCAATAGCTGATGTGGCTGAAAGATTCTTAAGCGGCAACCATGAGCCAATGCGACGGGGTTAAACCCTCCACCAGGTTGACCCTTGATAAAGTCAAGGTTGCAAGAAGTCATTGGGTAGCATAAGACCAGTCATTGTAGCAATCTTGGAGGAGGGCCCATGCTTTACAGTGGTCATCTATAGGCTGACATGAAGATTATGGTGATAATATATTACAGGGGAGGACAAGCTCTTTAATAGTGCAATAAATTTTTCAAAATTCGAAATTTTTTGCTAGCTGCAATTGAATACGCGTTCAAAAGACGCACGCAAAAGAATGTTTTTTTTTACAAAAAACATATTTACCGAAATTAATTAAAAACAAGTATAAAATATGTGTATTGAAGTTAGTTATAATGGCACACTTATATGACTGCACTTATAATAATGCTTAAGATGCCAGTTTGTTAATTATGATCAGTGTTTGGATTTCTAATTTTATGGTGGAATAATAATTATTCACACCAGTAATTTGTTTTGATTTCCTATGAGATGGCATAGGTAATATTAATTTAGATATTGAAATAATACAACAATGAATCGAAGCCAAAACTAATCATTCAAAGAGCCGCATGTGGCTTGCGAGAAGTAGTTTGGCCATCTCTGATATATTATTAGCATCTTTATATAACAAAAAATATATTATTGTAGAGTTCAACAAACCTGGCAATATGGATTTGTATTAAGGTCAAGTGGTGCAATCACCCTAATACGTTTTGACTTCTCTTGATCCAGCTTGAATGCACGGTCAACCACAATTTTGATTTCATAACGAACATGACCATGGTCTCCTTCAAATGATGATGGACAGTTGGCTGGAATGGGACATTCAAATGGAAACTCATGTTTACCAGGTTGGAGATGGTATTCACCTGAAAAGTAATACTAATGATTATTTAAAGCATAAGTTTTCATTGAAAAACATTAACATAATAAATAACTCAAGATATCAATTTAAAGAAAGATACTTGGCTTGATTTTATTGTGACGTGCTCTAGCTTGGAATCAATAGACCTGTCAACCAAAAATTTTAAGAATATTCGGTATGCCTAGAATCTAAATATAATATATATCCTTTTTGGAGTTTAGCCTAATACAAAATATTAATCATTTACATTGAATTATAAATATGTGAAGTGGTACCAGTACTCTTAAATACCTAAACATTTCATTGAATAGAAAGTCCACAAATGGTTAAGTTTTATATTTAGCCTATATTATTCAACACTCAAATAATTTAGTGTAAAAAAATTGTGCTTGTAGACCAAATAAATTAAAATGACATAAAATGCCGAATAGTAATGTTAGAATATCATGATCATTTAAACACAATTTTTTTTATAGTTTTTGTATGCAGACCATTTCTGTAGCCAAAAACTTTAACATTATACAACCTACTGAAAAAATGTGCCATATTTTTTTTTTGATTTTTTTTTCTTTATTTCAGGAGTTAAATGCTGCATGTCTCTTCTACCAGATTTGAGTTAGACACTGACTTATCTGATAGGTAGTAAATTGTGTATAAAAAGATGTAAATTATATAGATTTAAATTGACATGTATGTTTATCAAATATAAAAATAAATGACTATTCAAGGTGAGATTATGATATATCTGTAGAAGTCTGTTGAAAGTGCATTTGATTATTTTTAATTAATAGTAATTAACATTTGTTAAAAGCCATTTGTTCAGGAAATATAAAACATAATTAATTTCTTATTTCAATTTATGGGCAGGCTTGATTGGTTCTAAATTGCATATGATATGTTAATGTAAAAAACTTGCTGATTTATTTGTCTGATAAAAATCTGTAAATAATATAAATAAATATTTTAAGACTAAAACCTTACCACTTTCACCACCAACTAGAAATACTTTCCTGCTAAAATATTCTTCATAGGAGTTATAGTTTTCTACATGCGTATGGGTTCGATCGTTATGTCTTCGAGTTGTAGTTTTGGTCCAGTGAACTTCACAAAAACCTTTCATCTTAACATATATACCTAAAAAGTTACTCATATATTTGTATTTTTATAAATTTTAATTATATTTGATTTTTAAATATAATTCTTTGAACTCTGATAAATTGAGGAATTAGAGAAAAAAGAAGGAAAATAGAGGAAACAATTTTAAATTACCCCGAAAAGTTTTGACCTTGTCCTGTTCGAATACCAATTTGCCGAAAATAGTCTGGCCGGCATAAAAAGTTTCATTGTCACTATTTAATATTATACTCCCTTCATCGAATCCCATAATAGAATATTATGTAATATCTAATATAAACAGATGAAGTGAAATAATGTACAATGTAAATTCTACTTTTATATTACAATTTTGAAAATAGGAGTGTGTATCTTCATTTAGTTACCACTTGTCACTGTCAATTGAAACTAGCTACTCCCAAAAACGAATTAGTGAATGTCTCTCGTAATTGAAAAGAATACGCAGTAATAATCATTCGCTTTACCTATGGTATACTTTAAATATTAATGTATGTATTTACTAGTAAAAAACATTTGTATCCTGGTGAAATAGATATTTATAGTTTATTACAAAGAAAAGAAAAACGTTTCCAGTTTTTTTATTATAACCTGCTGGTTGTGGTTATATTCCAAAACGGTATATAAAATCTTATTTTGAGAAACATAGAAGGCTCTCACAACTAATTGTAAATGAAAGTTTAAATCATAACTGACAAAACTTTCTTCATTTGTCACAGTTAAATCCCTTTAAAAAAGAATATTGTTTTATTTTCAACTTTTAATTTTCCTTTCAAAATTATATTTTATTTACCACAAAATATTTTTACCACTAAATTAGTCCATACTGTAAGGTCTTGAACTCTATTCAAAAGGTTTTGTATATTTTTTTGTAAAACTTATTTTTTTGTGTAGTGTGCACGTTTACAAATATATATATATAGCAAATAGTCACTTGGCATATTTTAAAATAATATGTATTTAATTTCTAGTACAGGGATCTCATATTTATTATTCGTCTTAAAAATTAATATTGCTTTTCATTCGTCATTCGTGCGTTTACGTCATAGAGCATTATGTATATAAGAGTGTATGTATCTCATTGTCATTCAAACTGTCGTTTAGAGCAGGTGTGCTTACGTCCCGCTATGCGGTGATTTCGCGTTGTTTGAATTTGTCAAGTTTCGCTCATTTTTTGACTGAAAACTTCAATGAAATTTATAGTAAATGTGTATAAGGTTTTTTCTTATGAAATTTTATTAATAAAAACGATTAAAGGATTTCCCTAATTACTAAAATATTCAAAGTGAGCTTTTACCGGTTAAATTATTTGTGACGAAGGTACAAAATATGATTTAAATATTATTATAAATTCAACCTGTGGTTACAAAATATTTTATTGTCATGGGGTCACCGCAGAAAGATATAGAACTGAGTCCAGTGAAGTCTGAGGCCAACCAAACCAAACATCAACTGCCCACAGAGAAATGTAATACTCAGGTAAACGACGAAGAGGATGTGATTATCGGAAGGTTCCGAAAGATAAGCTCGGCAAAGTCGATGGCGGCGACTAACGGGAACATACAGTACCCTTCGGAGAGCGGGAAAAACGAAGATGTTGAAGCGGGCCTGCATTTTAAAAAGGAGAGCAGTGAGAGAGATAAATTGCTTTCAAACGCTCGAAGCGATAGAGCAGTTTCCGTCCATCCTAAGTCTCCAGTTACGAAAAGTAGCTTTCGAGACGCGGAGAAACCTTCGCGGTTTAGAGACCACCCATCTGCGACGAGGTTTAAGGTAAGATATTCGCATTTTAAATATCTTTTTAAAAGACATAACGTTTGACGATGTTTACCAAGAATTCCAAGATTATATTTTTTTACTATATTTTTTATTTATTATCTATATTTATAAAAAATGTAGTAAAATACATGTAAAATTCTAAAGTATTGGAAATTCTTTAATTTAAACTTAAATAGGTGATATCATCTTTCAATTATTCAAGTATTTGTTTGTATTATTATTTACATAAGGTTACTCTTTGATACAACATTTGCAAGAAGCCATGTCTCACCTCAATGTAAAAAAAACCTGTTTGAAAAAGAAACCATAAAGAAGCACCTGTGAAACTATATTTCTTTTGTTTATGAAGATTATTTTTAACGAATTTTACTCTAAAAATAGCTTTAATTTAACTAAAACTTTTTTTTCCAAGGGGGAAAGAATGTTATGTTTTTATATTTTTAATCCTTGATTTCCTCTTCTAAAAACTTTTAGAGGAGTCATAAAAGTTTCAAAAAATAAATCCTAGCTGAAAACATTATTCGTGCAAGTCACAATTTTTCTCAATACTTAAATGTCAAAAGGATCTTTATATTAATAATATCAGGCAGGTATATAAAGGATCAATTAAATATAATTATTTAACCAAATGTAATTTAATTAATTGTCATTTAAATTAATGTTAAACAAAATGGCATTTCCTGACTGCAATGATGGCAAAGAAGATATGTTGATTGATTGTCATGTTAAATGATCTTAAATGTTTATTCATTTGTTAAATAAATTGCCTCACTTGTGACATCCTGTTTAATGTGTATTTGTACAAATAGCACAATGTTTGATGTTGATTTGGATCAAGTAATTCAATAATTAAAATGTGTGTTAGAATAAATATACACACACATTACAATAAAAATTTTAATTGTGTCTGTGGCATAGAACGGAAGTTCTTTCAAGTGGCAAATGGCCATAGAGCTTTATTGTTATTTTTTTAAACAATGATTTAATTATACAGGCTTGCTTTTGTTATAGAAATAGACCTAATAGGTATATATCTAAATCCAATATCATTTTTTTAAATCATAGAACAGTATTTGCTTAGAGTAGCCTAGGAGATATGCAGGGTTGCTAGTTAAAATTATATTGTTAATGTTAGAAATGGTGTGAAATGAATATAAATAAACTCATGTTTGGTTGTTGAAGTTCATTGCAGAACCCTGATCCACCAAATATTTTAAGAATATCCTAGAAAACATTAGATAATAGTACAAGAATAAGTAATATATACCATTTATTAATGTACTTAAAGGGACTCCTATAGTGACTCTATAAATCACAAGACTGTTGACTCAATCATCATCATTACTTCAGCTGTAAGATGCCTACTGTTTGACATGGCTGGACAGGCCGGTCTCATAAATTTTCTGTAAGGTTTGTTATAAGCGGTTTACATTCAGAGTTTTCCAATGACTATTAAGGTAATCTGTCCTCAATAGATAAGCTAATAATAATAATAATACAGCTAAGGTCATATTGACAATGCATAGACCTTAACAAAAATGCACATTCTTGTGTATCAGTGTGCAGTTATTAGAGATGGACATATTGCAGGATATTTAAGGGGTAATGGAACGAAAAAGATTTGATACAGTGCCATAGAGCAAAGAATCAAGACTTTGCTTTATGGTGAGCAAAATATCTTGCCATTATATTTGACATTAAATAAAGTTTTTTAAAAGTACAATCCTGTATAGCTTCTGTTTGCATATAGAGTTATTTACTTAAAATACTATCTGTAATTCTATTTTATTCTTTTGTCTCAACGGGATAGACAAGCAAGGGACATGATATGATTTCTTGGAATAGACTGACGAGCATTACATTTAATCTTTCCTTTTCCCGTATCCACGAATACATTGCTTGTGTCGCGTCATTTCAAGTGAAGCAGTAATTTTATATTTACGCAGATGTAATGCGTGCAAACTCCTTTATTCTTAAATTCTGTTAAAGCAACTATATTATTTATTTAGGTACACCAGTAGTACAGATGAGTTAAAATACATTTAAAGTTGTCTTATAAATAATTGTTCTTTTATGTGAAAAATATCAATAACTATTTTTAACGTGTTTTCGCTCAGTATTACGAAATAAAGGGTTGAAAAACAATATGAATAGATGTTCAAGGTCGAATAAAGTGGCATCGAATTTGCCTTATGTAAGGGGAAATTAAAAAAAATATATTTCAGAGAGAATTGATCCACTACGTGACTCTAGTGCGATTTAAAGTATGTCAAATACTTTAATAAATTAGGTGTCGCGTTTAGCATGTTGTATGTACACAAGCCAAAGGCGTGACAATGTTATAAAATTATTAAAATAATTAATTAAAGATCTGGTAGTCGAACTGGTTCTCGTGACAAGGACAGACAATTGGGTTCGCGCGTACTTTCGTATTCAGGAACTTGCGCCTTCGCCTCCTTGCTCAAATGACGGCAATATTATGTGATTATAAAATAAATAATCCAAGACACTTTCTGTTTAAAAATTCTACTATTATTCTAATTTAAAAACTTTGCTTGGTTGATTAAGTTGTTTTATATTTTCATCATGATTTAATTAAATGAAATTTATTGGAATAAATATTTTTTTTAAAATAATTGTAGACTCCGTAGTCCTCAATTTATATATCCCCTTGCGCAATTTAGGAAGTCTACCTAAAAGGTGGACATACGTCATTCTAAATGTCAACGGAAGACGGTGCCACTATAACTTGTCTTATTGGAAATCTATGGGAAAGGTGGCCAGTAGTGGATGTATCTAATGGATTCAGGCGTTATTTTGTGGAAGTCCATCCTAAGTAAGAAAAGGACCAATATATAGCTACTTCCGCACATGCAGTAGTAGTCGTTAGTGATTAGAGTGATTAGAGCATTCTGTGTTTGGCACTTATCGGTGTAACATTACTCCTGAAGATGCCACGTGGAGGGGTGAAACACGTGTTGAGTGATTCAGCGGTGATAGTTGTGTAATTCGCATTGTTTGCCGCATGCGCATTTATCAGCGGGCTGGCGGGCGGTGCACTTTATTGCACGTCTACTACTGCATGTGCGGAAGTAGCTATATATTGGTCCTTTTCTTAAGTAGTGGATGTTTTACGTCTTAGATTAGTGTGTAACGATCTCTTATGTGCCACGCCTTGTGCCGCCTTGTGCCGACTTGTTAATCAAATTGGATCCACGTCGGGAAACACTGGCTTAGATGAAGATGATGAAACATCATTTTGCATGACTGAAGGACCATATATGCCATCGTGTCACGTATCAAAACGATTTGCGCAGTAGTAAAGATGACCATAATTTTGAATTACAAAATATCGTATAAAAGTGGGAAAAATACTTATTATTTCAAAAAGACTTTGTTAAGCACCTTAGTAAACTTAAGACATTGATACGATGTATATTTAAGTACATGTTTTTATATATATTACTAGCTGATCCCGCAAACGTTGTTTTGCAAAAAAAATTAAAGTTTTTAATTAACAAATGTAAGATAAGGGTTGATCGTAGAGGGGTGAAAATTTAGGTTTGTATGTATTTTTGTATGCTGTATCATAATAAAATAAAAACCAAAAAAATTGTCTAAAAAATTAAAAATAAAATTTAGGGGTGGACCACCCTAATCACTTAGGGGTATGAAAAATAGATAGTAGCCGATTCTCAGACATACTGAATACGCATATAAAATTTGGTAAAAATCGGTCAAGCCGTTTCGGAGGAGTTCAAGTTCGAACACCTTGACACGAGAATTTTATATATTAGATTATTGGTTTAATTTTCTCGGATATATTCGGTAATTTGATTCTGTAAAGGAAAGTATTGACATATAATACCCGTATGCTAAATACCGTGATATCATAGGACATGTAGCATCCAATTAATTAGTGCTACGTAAATACATACAATAGCTAATTACATATGTTAATAGAAGCTTCACGGGCTTTATAATGCGTGTGGTATGACTGCATAGCGCTATGCAATTATCGGCTCTGTGTACATTGAAATAGCGGATTTAAATGCTTATCTGATTCAGGTCAATATGTCACACAGGTCGTTAATAATCTGTTTTAGAATGTCATGACCTTGAAAAACATGTCGGAGAAATATTCTCAGTGGAGATTTAAAAGAGCGATGTAATTTTTGCTCATGTTAATAACACTACAAAAATAATACACAGTTTCGGAGAAACTTCTTATATCAGACAGTCACTGCTTACTAGAAGGCATTTGCAGATTTCGCGAGTATGATGTGGCAGGGTGCAGGTGCTTAGTCTAAGACAGAGTTCCCCAAACTTTATTGTGTCGTAGACCCCTTGCCATGTCTTTCCGTGTTGGGTAGACCCCCTACTTACCTGATATTGATTTCCTGTAAATTTCTAACGGTAGTGAAGTTGAGTTTTAAAAATTTAAAGTAAAAACACATATTAATTTATACATTTATTAATTGAATTTAAATTAAAACTAATCAAAATAAAATTTTGTATCTGTTATGTAAAATATACGTAACATTAAATAAACTATAAATAAAATAACATAAGCAATAAGTCAATATTTTTAGTGAGAAGGATGAACCTGACGCTTTAATAATAAATTATCAACATTTGGCGACAATTTTGTAAGGGTTAATCTTAAATCTCCTCGGCTAATGATGTCCAGTCTGTTTCTTTTTTTCTTCATAGGTACTTTTATAAATAATGTGAATGTTTTGATATTATTAGATAGTATGATGTAAGTAAATAGGTACTATCAGTGTTGGGATCCACTATCGTGGACCCCAATTTTCATTTCATGGACCCCCAAATTGTTTTTCGCTGACGTAGACCCCTTGCAGATTGTCATAGACCCCTAGGGGTCTATATAGACCACTTTGGGAATCACTGGTCTAAGACCCCATGATGCTGAGCTTTTAAATCGCTTAGGAGAATGCTCCATGTGACCAGGGTCAAGATCCCTCATGATGGCACCTCGGTTTTGGTTGTCACTCGTTTATAATACCAGCTTAGAGTTCCGACTAAGGCTTATTACGAACCAAAATCTCAATACCGGTATTTGATATTTGAAATTTTAAATACCGGTATTAAAACCGGTATTAGCTGATTTGCAAAATTTAACAATCTAATCTAAACAATTGAATAATTTTAGTGTTACATACTTTATGTATTTGCATAAACGAGATCTATTCATTGGACAGTAGACTTAAATTATCGCTTTATATTGCCGACACCGCCGCTTCTCTATGGTGCCATAATTGGCACATCAGCTCGATGTATATAATAAATGTGCCTGTATATTTTAATACAATCATATTGTTCGTATATCTTAAAAATTTCAACTTTTATCAACTAATGTAATACCAAAATATCGCTATTTTTAGATGAATACCAGTTTTCAATAACGGACAAAAATGGTCCCGTATTGTAAGCCCTAGTTCCGACACAAGGGCGTCAGATTGCCTGGTGGCTTCCTCGACGTGGTACTGTTCCATCGTTCAGAAAATCACCCGCGAATCGAGCCCCCGTTGGGCGCGATACACCGCACACGTAGCACTAGTTCTGAAGACACCGACCCGCTTCCCACCACCGAGCAGTCCAGTCAAAACTATACCTTCATGCAAGTCTTTGTTGTATCTGGTATACGATCGCCCAGTGTATAATTTTTGGCTTAATATGTCAAGCTAAACATCGCTAAAGCTGCATAAAGCCGGATAGAAGTATAGCCTCTATCATATATCACGAAATCTCATATTATGTCGATATTGTCTGGCATACTTGCATCATATAGTTTGTATACGAGTTCATTGTACTAGACTTTGTCGAAAGCCACATTAAGAAAGATGGCTGCCGTGATGGTGGCCTTCATTCGCTTGACGATTATGTGCGCTATGTGCACGCATGCTTCTCGTGTGGCGACCAAGAGCCAATAAACACGGTATAGATTGAGGTTCAGGAAAGTAGCTGGATGCAAGCAGTGCAAGACCGATCCTGGTGGCGAACTTTGGGGGAGGCCTGTGCCTCTCGGTGGGCGTCCAGCTAAAAAGAAGATATGATCCGTGATATTCGAGTAATAGCGTAACAATCCGAACATTTCGGTGGATCAAGTGACAACTGTCTTCTGCCAATGCATCATCATTTATGCACCAACAAGAATTCTCTTCATCTATTTCAATTATTAATTGATATATACAGGGTTATTTGTTATAGATGTAAAAGTTTTAAGCACATTTTTTCAAAGCTTTAAAACTTTTAATCCTATTTTTAATCATCCTTATAAAGTGGCCACCTTGAAATATGTTATACTATTTTTTTAATTCGCATGCCATCGTCGTCTGTGAGGAGAGCTAGTAAATAGAAGATATTATTTTTATACCATGTGAGCATATTGCGGTTCATGCCAGATTTATCCGGTTTTCATCTTGATAAGTTTTGTAGCAATTGCATTTATATTAATAATAATTATTATTAAATATTCCATTACACGCGTGTCACGGTCGCGGTTACCTTGGTCCGTGCGAGCGATAAGCGCTCGAAATTCCGGTCTTTGCAAATAGTTTCTATTTATGTGAGTTTATACATACATACACCAGCTGTCCTCCGCTCGCTTTTCAAACTAAATAAATGCCCTTCAACTCCCCTTGAGGCAAGAATTTAATGAAATCCTTTCTTAGCAGATCTCTACTTGTTGTAATGACTAGTTCTACAAAATTTCAAGTACCTAAACCTTATGGTTCCAGAGATATCGTGATGAGTCATTACATAAGTGTAAATCGCTTATATAAAGCACGGTTATTTGTTTGAAAGCTTTACGCTATTATATAGATACGACAGGAGTTTTTACTTTGTAATTCCAGACACGAAATACATAAAATTTTGAGCTACACCAATATACCATAATCCTGCACAGGTTTTTTTTTGTGTGCATGCGTTTATTGTGCTAAAAACTGGAACTGCGTATTTGACGGTTTGGATTTGAACTTTGTGCTTTTGATAGCACACGCGCTACAAGCTCAAGACTGTCGGTCTGTTGAGAAGAGCCGACCAGAAACTCAACAGTTGCACTTTCAAAAGTAATTTAAAAAAATAACAATTTACGATTTGTACGTTACAATATGAATCGTGCAAATGGGACAACAAACCAAGCTATTGTATTTCGATGAACTAAAAATACATTAATGTTAGTTTGGGATTTATTAAACAGTATAATTTTAATTTATATTTAAAAGTAAGATATCACGTGGAAATTTATTGTATGTTCGTACACTCTCACCCGTAAAGGATTTCTTAGGTTCATCGAAACTTCGTCGTTACTAGTTTAACTTTATTTTTTGCATTTTTCGGGCGTCCGTCTCTTATTTTTTATATAGGATTTTAAATTATTGCCCATAAATAAAATGTTAAGAAATAAGTATCCAGAGGCAAACCCTAGAGCACTAATTTTAAGAACATCTCTTATGGGCTTTTAAGTTATAAATAGACCCCCTTTTTTTCGTAAAGTAAATATATAATACCTTTCTGTGGCACTCCCCTTTATAAAATACCACAAGATGGAATGCTATGGAATAAGTTAAAGTATACGGGTTAACTGTCTTTCTTTTTTGAATTGCAAAACCGGTAGAGCTGTGTTTACCTGCGAATGTTATGAGATGGGATCTTTTTATCTAAATTAAAGCCCAAGAAAAGTGTCGAGTGATTCAGCTTTAACATTTGATTGTTAATAAGCAAGTCACAAATTTGACTTTTAACACTGGGGAATGTAAACTCAATGCATTTAGTTTGTTTGTATTTGAGAATCAATTATTTACGTTGAACCAATCAACACATAGTTTCACAGTTGACATTTTATATCCGGAAGTTACTGCTCACAAATCGCAATACCGCCTTGAACTTTAAAAATTAAATTTAAAAAAAGAATATTAAATACAATACCTGTCAGGTGAAAAAAAAATAGTTGTCTCGTTCTAGAGAATATATGTATGTATATATTCTCTCGTTGCATTCAGTTGCAATAAAATGATTTTATATTTGCGACGACTGCAATATATATTTGTTTTGAGTCGTCTCTTCACCTAAGATCATGAAGATTCGTCATTCATTCATCAGGCGTTCTAAAGATGTCCTCGTCACTCCCATCGCAGGGTTTTCACAAACTACGCACTACACTCATAATAATGCAAGCGCTGCTTCCACTATAACAGCCACACTTGCGATGCCTTGTACAAACGCGTTCAGCAAAAATGAATAAAACACTACACACCAAAGTCTACGATCCGTTTCCGAGGGCGGCATCCCACCATAATCGCAAACAGCGTGAGCAATCTGAGGTAGGATCCAGGTCCTCAGATTGTTGAGCGGTCCACAATGCCACCCCAAGTCGCAAATACAACATTACACTTCACACCACTACGCATGTAGAGCTGCCAATTAATTTTTTTTCAAGTTTACTCATCTCAGATGAAGCTATAAAAGTCCCCTAGCTAGCGACATTAATATTATTATAAACAATACAGTTACCTATTACGGATGTTAATACTTTAGCAGTAAGATTCTAACTCCATCCTTCTCGTAGTATATCGGAAGGTAGCAACTATTTATTCCAGTGGTTCAGCCAGTCATTCTTTGTTAAATTTTCCGTATATAATTTATTCTCAATTACGTGCTACATTAGGTAGTGCTTGTGTAAATCCTGGAAACGCTATGTGTCCTAGATACAAGGAAATGTTATACGATGTTTATAAATACCATAGCATTTATACTGACGGGCGCCATTATACAGGGTGTTTGGTTATTGGTGTAAAATCTTCAAAGAGGTGTACTTGTAGTCATTTAATGTATGGTACAATATATCCAAAATCAATAGTTTTAGAAATACTAGTAAACGTAATGATAATATAGAAAAAAAAGTACTTTTAAAAATCGAATTACCACATTTTAAAATTATTTATTGTTTTATCTGTCCCTGAAGACTTTGTACTGTCAGAAGATAATATTAGTAGGATTACAAAAGAAAAAAAAAGTAATGTACCATATATAAAAGTGTTTACTTTATACAGCATGATTGGAAATGTGTGAAGATTTTAAATCTTTTTGCTGGGAAATTAGTACATTTCAACCACTCTGTATTTTTTTAATGACCCCCACTATTGGAGGCCTCTCGTACCCCTAATTAGTTGGGATCAGGGTCTTTGTTTACAATTAAGTTTTTCAGATCTTTCATCTTTATTCTTCACTCACTGTCATTCTTCTCAATTTCTTTTATTCTTACCTTATTTCCATCACAATATCTTCCATTTTGTTCTTTCATTCCTTCTTGCTTTCATCGCCTTCCTTCCATCATCTTATTACTCTTAGGTGGCTAGGTACATTTTTTTTATTCTTTATTTTATTATTGACATATTCTATTTTTTTATCACAGTTTTTTTTGGGTTGTGCTTTCTTAATACATTACTACACTTTTCTTATTCTATTTTTCCTATTATTAATTGACTAGTTATTTTATGTGCAGTTTATTAGGTACCTACTTATCTATACTGTTTTGTTTCTATTAACAGTGTCACTCACCACTCTATGAGCAAAAACCACTCTGTTTTGTAAGCGTTTTAATGAATGTTATTACTGTGAGGGTGTACAGTGTAAGTGACTTTGTATGACTCGTTCTTGTGGAGGTTTGCCTTCACGGATTTTACTAGTCTTGCATCGGCTGAAACAAATATTTCTCAATGATCACTATATGCTAGAGCGACAGAAACGTTTCATATACGCAGCCTCGACGGTCGTGATCTCATCATGATGTTTTACTTCTCTGTCTCTTTAATCGAGAATGAGAGAGTGCGAGAGGGACTCACTTATGTATTTCACCAAGAAAATGGCTTCCGGGAGCCAGTATTCGCAACTCCAATCTCTTAGTTCTCCGCGCTGTCTAGGTAGAGCATTGCAATACCGGTATTCATCTCCCTAGGGCTGTTCCATCTTACCTTCACCGTGGATTACATAAACAAGAAGGGAACTAGTGGGAATAATTTTTTAAACGGTGTGTAGGTTTGAGTGTGTTAATTTTGTTACGAATTTCAACTCCTTTTAAGGTCCAGAGTTAGAGTGAAAGTTTTTGAGTCTTCCCCTGAACATTCTTTTCAGGATTCTTAAATGAAATGCTATTTAATACAAATGTTATAAAAAAATAATTATATGATTTATGATGGATTAAATACATTTATAATTAATACTGTGACGACCTACCAAATACCTGACACAAAGGAGACCGCCGGGGACAAAAGATGAATTCGACGAACGAACTAGTCGGGGCTGACGGCGCGACGTCAAAAAGTTTGGGTAATTAAGAAAAGATAGTAATGCAGGTTTTACTGTGCGTCCCTCGCTTTATTGCATTTATTACTGCACCTTGCAGGCGGTGGGATGAACTTCTGTTAGAGGCTAATCTTTCAGGTGGCTTTATTGTTGCTTTACCTCACTTCTCCACCTACCGTCATATCGGCCAGAAATTACCTGCCTACGGTATTTAACTTTTTATTACCCAACGCAAAAGCGTTACGTTATTTTGTCTCGAAAACCACGACGCATGACAACAATCTAATTTATTTTTTACGATATCACTGCATGAAACTAATAAAAGGAAAAATCGTTCGAAAAGTATTATTAACATTGATTTATATTTGTCTAAATGAGAGCTTTATTTGACATTATCAAGTCTAAATGAGTCACACAGTTTTAATGCGTTGTTGAAAAAAATGCTTAGTACTCAAACAGTTAAGAACAGGTCCCAGGCTGGAGTGTTTTACGTCTGACATCTCGTCAGCGATACGAAGCTATAACAAAGCGATAACGTCGCTATTTGGTAACTCTGTGCCGTGCCTTACACATTATTTGAATACAAATAGCATGTATTTTCGAGTCCTATCCTTACACGTAATAATATAAAACTACAATACTATACTGTACCATTTATAAACAGATAAAGGCTTTATGCAAAAGAGATAAACCACAACACAGTAACGGATGTTTTACGAAACGTAACATACATGTTAAATGGTTTTCCAACTCATAAACTTTGTGGCCGCTGTTTCATATTTCCGAATAAAACCTATCCAACGCACAGTGTCCGACAATTCTAGAGTGTCCTGAAATCTAACTAAAATTCAAACTGAACATAATTTTTTAATATTAGTATCGGTATTCCATAGACATCAGGGTTAAGTGCGTTTAATATTTTCAATTTTTTTATTTTGTTTTGCATAAGTTTTTGCTTGTACTAACTTAAATTGTAAACTATTTGAAACCGAGTTGAAGTCAAATTTTATGATTTTTTTTAAATCATTGGTATCTTCTTTGTTTTTAACGACACCCTAACAATGTTCAGTTTTTAAAATTAAGATTCGCGTGACCACTTTATCTATATTGCATCCTCAGGTTGCACGCTAGTATCCGGCGGTTGCGGTATTTGCCTTATCGATAAATCTTGCAATCGCATCTTGAGCCTCGTCAAAAAGGTGTCCATGATCTATGGAACTTTATTGAGGACATTGAACAAATATTGTCCAGGGAGTACAGTCTGCAATTTTCCTTCCTTAACAACTTAAGAGCACTACATTGTTGTTCATGTTGTATTCGCTCGGTTGTATCTAGGTGGATGAAATCTTGTATATTAGCATATCATTTACCTATATTTCAGTTTTACTACCTGTGATACGCGTACCGTTAAACACGAGTTCTTATTGAGTATACGTGAAGATTATATTGGTTATTGATATGTAGGAGATTGTTGAGTAAAAGTTCGTCGAATGTACAAGATACACTATTCAATGTTGCTAGTCGATTTAGTTCTTGATTCTTTTCTGGCTTATTCCTACGCTTCTTTGTTCTTTGCTTATCTTGCATCCTATGGCTTCTTTATTTTGTCACTGTATCTGTACGTTTTGCGTAGTACAACTAGTGGGTGAGTGAACCTGCACAGGTCCTCGTGTGGTAGACACTGTTGGTTGATTTGGCGATCACTATAGCGTAAATATTGGATAGTAAAACGGTTAGTTTTGTAAATATACCGCTTGTATTGGATATATAAAATGAGCCTTGATTTGCTAAACGCATCTAAGAGTAAGTATTGAGTTATCAAATAAAGAAGTACTGAAATGAAAATTTTTGGTAATGACAAAAAGCTTAGAGGCCACTGTTCTAAACAATTGTTAACCTACTTCATAGTACAAATTGGAAAGGCAGCAAGGCAGCACTACGCCGCGTCGAAGGCTTATCGATTTATAATCCATTCGAATTACGCATGCACAAGGGCCCCGAAATCGATTGTGTAACAAAAATAGAAAGTTTACTAACAGTTACATATGTTCATAGTAATAATATAACGGTTTAATTATAAAAGAAAGTGGATTAAGAGAAGTTTAAGTTAAAGTTTGATTCAGACCACGAACGCACAATTATGTGAATCATATAACATGTCATTTCAATGGTTGAGAATAAGACTTTGCCTGTTGAAATTCGGCGGAGAGACATTTACCCGTATAGACGAACTATCATCTCCCTACTTGCCAAAATAAGAACATTTAGCCCGTTGAAATTTGGCGTACGGATATTTAGCTGTTTACTCAATCTTTGCCCCTATTTGCCAATAAAAAAAACATTTGGCCCGTTGAAATTTGGCGTACATATATTTGGTTGTATACTCAATCTTTTACCCTATTGGCCAATAAAAAAAACATTTGGCGCGTTGAAATTTGGCAGACGGACATTTAGCTGTATGCTCAATCTTTCCCCCTATTTGCCAATAAAAAAACATTTGGTCCATTGAAATTTGGCGGACTGACATTTAGTCTTGTACCCGACATCGTTCCCTTCATGCCAATAAAAAAAACATTTGGTCCGTTGCAATTTGTCGGACAGATATTTGGCCGTATCCTTGACCTTTTTCCCTGTCTGGCAATAGAAAAGCATTTGGCCATTTATTCCATTTTCCTTTTTGTTACTTAGTTTTGTTAAAATAATTTAATATCATAATTCATGCCTTGAAACAGTCTATCTATCCGCCGTACTTAGTGTATATTAAGTCGGGGATAATCAGGCTTTCAGTGTACTTGTAAAAGTAAAACAAATTGGATTTATTTTAATTACGAACAAGCAACGGTAACGCAGAGTTCGAGGCTTTTAGCTGTTTTTATTTTAAATGTTGTGAACAGTGGTAGCCCAGTGAATAGAGAACTGAGATTTGCGATCGTAGGTATCGGATTCGATTCCCGGGATGCAATTTTATTTACTACACTGTGCATTAATTGTTAAGAATTGTCTCTTTACAAACAAGACTCCAGAGGATATATAGCAGCGTCCTCTGCGTAACATAATACGTGTCTGCCCTGTCAAACTAGGGAAGGCCTTGCATTCGGTGCCTATTCACTGAAACAATGACGATTCTTAATTTTATTAAAATCATTTATCGATGATTACATTTTTACAAAGAAATAAGCGATTAGGTAGGATTAAAAACACCATGTGTAATATATACAGATACCGTAAAATATAATGCTGGAATAGAACTGCTTCTCTCTTATAATTCTCCATATAGATATACATTTTAAAATCGTAGATCTTGAAGAAGGCAAATTGAGATAGTATATATGCTTTCGAGATGTGGTGCTGAAGAAATATGCCGCATTCTTCGCGATCGAATCCATTCTTCACGATATAGTATAGTAGTAGTAGTCTTGCTTTCTACAATTTATTGCAGTTATGTGACCATAAAATTCCAGTGATCCCCGAAGCTTTTTGGTTATATAACCAAGGAGCCAATCGCTGTTTAATAAAATAGTCAAAGGTGAACGTTAGGGGTCAAAAAAATTTATGGTTAAAGCAATTAAATAGTGTTTAATGGAATCAGGCGTTACCTTGCGGAAGTCCATCCTAAGTAAGAAAAGGACCAATATTTAGCCACTTCCGCACATGCATTAATAGTCGTGCAACAAAATGCACCGCCCGCCTCCCCGCTGATAAATGCGTATGCGGCAAACAATGCGAATCACACAACACCGATTAGTGCCGACTAATCGGTGTAACATAACTCCTGAAGATGCCCCGTGGAGGGGTGAAACACGTGTTGAGTGATTTGGCGGTGGCAGTTGTGTGATACTGCATGTGCGGAAGTGGCTAAATATTGGTCCTCTTCTTAATTAAATAGTGATCCGATAGACCTTGACACTTGAGACATAAGACATGTTACCTATGTATAAGCAATTTTCTATACCCATAAAAAGTTATTTAAGAGAGATATTGTGTGTTGTAATGGTTGATACACACATTTTAGGAGATAAATAAATTATTCATGCTTTTACATCAAGGGAACAAGCGACTTATGATTACCATTTTGGAGAACATTTGGGTCTTCAATATTTATCCCACAAACACTGATGCGAACCACAAACAATGAGGGATCAAAATACTCGGAAGCGTTCTATAGTTATAGACACTTTTATCCTTGAATTATATTAATAGAACAATATAGTGTATAGCTACCTAATACACGTGTTCCTAATTTAAAATTAATAATATCGTTTTTAACTATTTAACATATTTAAACATTTAAACACATCGGTAAGTGAATTTTCAGCAACCCTCTCAGACAGCCCTAAAATCAGGTAAATCACATTTTTAAATTAAGTAACTTTTTTATTTTTTATTTTCATAAAAGTATCGACATCCATTAACACGATCTGTGCCACGGCAATGTTTGAAGATTTTCCATTCAGGCCGCGTGGGGCGTATACGACCAACACTTTAAAAATTAAAAATATCGTTTAAGATGTATGGTTTACATTTTTTCAACACTGCAAAGCTATAATAAAGTTATAAATTTTAATATGCATACGTACGCGCATGCGTGATGTGAAGTTATATATAGGGTGGGCCAAAATTTTTTGCAAATAGCATGTGTCAACGAGTTTTCCAAAGTTTGCGTAGTCGAAAACAGGAGTGCCAACGGCAAGACAGAGCACATCTCGACGATGTAATTTTTAAAAAATAAATTTTAATAAATGATAATTACGGTAAATAAATCATAAACAAAATAGCATTTGTACTTTTATTTTTACACATATTTCAAAAGTGCAAAAATTTATGGCCCAACCTGTATATTCGACCCTACAATTCATTTGTTTAAGATTCCTATGTTTTTCAATGAGAACTGCAAGAGGCATGAACGGAAAGTGCAGCGGGAGGTCGTATATACCCCACATGGCATGAAATGTGTTAAAATAAATTTCTCGTAGCTATTTTAGTGCATCTTTACGACTTGTTTTATATATCGCATTAAATTATTCAGTTGACATAGTTTATTAAAAATAATCCTTTACAAAACATTATTCCGAGAATCCTGTCGATTGTATTTATAAAACGATTATATCGAACAACATCGATATTAGTAAGTCAGTTTAGTAGTTTTCCGCTGTCCACTCGGTACAGTCGAGTGCATAAATGTTTTTCGCATTAATCTTATCACGAGTTAGATAAGCTTATACTTCATTGAAACAATCGTGTACAATCCGGTAGAGTTTGTCCACGTGGATATATCTATATAAATGTTTATATTTTATGACGCGACTGTATCTTCGTGACGTCACCGATGACGCAGCGCGTGGATACAGATCAACGCCCCGCTGATGTGCGTGTTAAATTTAACAATAGTCGTCATTGCTTCCTACGCGCCTCTGTATAATACGTATGGGGTGTTTGAACTGGACCTATTGTTCAATGTAAACATGGTCTCTCGTACAAAAAAGACATGCGCTTGATCTATCATAACCTTTGCAGCCGATAGACGCCCACTGTACGGCACAGGCTTCCCCCAAAGATGATCATGATGATCGGTCATGCGCTGCTTGCATCCAGCGACCTCCTGCGGTCTTAACTGTCGTCGGTCCATCTACCGAAGGGCCTATCCACACCGCCTCTATCGGCTCGTGTTCGCCTCTTTCTGGCGATGTCCCCCCCTCCCCCCGCCAATTAAGACGAGCAATTCTTCAAGCTACACCGGTGATTTTAGTTAGACCTTGAGCCTTTAACTACCTTTTTCATTATGCTTGGGTGTTTGGCACTAATCTGTGTAACATAACTCCTGAAGATGCCCCGTGGAGGGGTGAAACACGTGTTGAGTAATTTGTGGCGGTTGTGTGATTCGCATTGTTTACCGCATACGCATTTATCAGCGGGCTAGCGGGCGGTGCATTTTATTGCACGACTACCACTGCATGTGCAGAAGTGGCTAAATATTGGTCCTTTTCTTACTTAGGATGGACTTGCGCGAAGTAACGAAGTAAGTAATTCCATTAAACATTATGCTAACGTTGTCATAATCATGCCTTTGTTTTTTTTTCTATGACAACTTTTTGGTGATTTTTTTAAAATGATATTTGAGTGTTGAACAGTAGTAGAAACAAAGCAAGAGCGAAGGTGCTCCGTAAGTCGGCGTCGCTGCTAATGGGTGCTCAGGAACGGTCTAGGTCGAGCATGCCATCAATAAATCATAATGGCCGCAAATTGGATAAGTGTGCCGGGCTCTTCCTATAGCCTCGCTCCAGCTGAGACGCCGGGATAGAAGTGTTCGCCATTTTTTATCAATGTGCGGTAAATGTCTTCCAAGGGATTATGGTCATTTAGCCTGTCTAAAAGGTCTTGGATTTGGACATAGTGTGTTTCATGTTTTTGTACGACTTTTATATAGTATTTGTGAGTAGCGGAAATGAAATGTAATAGAAAGTGAATGCTTCTTGGGAATCTAACTCGCGACAGACGATAGCAAGTCACTAATCATAACATCGACGTTAGCCAGTCGATGTTGGACTCCAACTACTAACCTTTTTTTCACATTATTATTCTATAAATATACCATTTGAGTCCAATTTGATATACACTATCAAATTAAGTTTTTCTTCCCTAAAACGGCATCCCTTTACATAAAGCTACTTGGGTTCCAAACGCATCGCGGCTTCAAGAGCCCACAATGAACTTAGAACAGTTTTTATTGTGACAACTTTCATGAGCTTATGTTACTTACTTAAACAATACACTACTTAAAAATCCTTTACGATGTAATAGGTTTCACAAGGGTTTTTGTTGATAAAACTTTTTTTAACACGTGATATCAGGATACACTTGTTCACACAAGTAACTTAGGTATATTAACTTTTAAATAATTAATACTAATTTTATGTATATCGACAATTTATTGAATTTTTATTAATATTCCTATGTAGGCATGGGTAAGCCCCCACTAGGTGGACCAACATCCTAGTTAAGGTCGTGGGGAAGTAGCTGAATGCAAGTAGAGCAAGACCAGATCTTGGAGATCTTTGGGGGAGAGTTATGCCTTGCAATGGTCGTCTATCTGCTGAAAATAATAATAATAATAAGGTTAAAAAAGCTTTATTTCATTATATACAAATGACTTGAAAATAAATAATAGTTTGATGATTTTATGTTAATTTTGCATGGACACCCTCATGGTAAAAGTCTCTTTCAAAGCTTTCCATTTTACTCTATCTTTGGCAACTTGGAACTACCTGCCGCAGCCACGATCTCATCTGCCCATCTGGCATTAGGTCTGCCTCTCGTTCTAGTACCTCGTGGTCCCGTCAATTTTAAAACGCTTTGTCCACCTGTTATCAGCGAACCTCGCCACGTGACCTGCCCAGATCCACTTGCTTTTGGAGGGAATAGGTAAGTGAATCAGTGATGCACGTTTTTTTGCGATGGCTGTGATCCTTATTTTGTCTTTTAATTGTATATCCAAGTAGCTTCTCTCCATTCTTTTATTCATATATTTTATTGTATAGATCGCGCGAAACAGAGCGTTCTAAATACTTCTCAAGTTGTGATTTGCTCATGATTTTCATTGGTTGAACATAGTTTTAAATCGGTATAAATATAAGCTAAGTTTGATGAATATACACACTTGTGTTGTTATTACTTTCAGACCTACCGATCCTAGGAAGAATACCATAACATAAATCGTCATACATTTTTTCTCCAAGTACATTGCAAGTGTCTTAACACTTATTACAGTTATAAAAACGTGATAATTCTGTTTTGGAATAATTATAAACGCGTTTGTTACTTTATAGGAGTATGACTCGTAATATGTACCTAACGCACTGGTGAAAGTTGACATCTTAATCAGAATAGAAATATGCGTTAGGCACGAGTGACTTGAATGATGGAATGATAGCTGACACGAAATTATTGCTTAATGTGCCCAATGCAAAGTATAGGGTTGTCACATGCCCTCGTGTCGAATAGTCTTTTTGTTAAACTAGCAGCCCTGACATACTATATGCCATCGAAATCTTTTTTCGTTTATGGTGCATCAATTCAAATCTATAGATGGGATCTATGTCCAGTTACGTCGTATTGCTGAAATAAATATAATGAATAAACAATGATTACTTAAACCAGTTTTATATTTCGAACAACTTAATATCGAGCAGTGGTAGCCTCGCAGGGGAGGAAAGAGAGTTGATCGTATGTAAGAAAAGGGCGAATATATAGCTACTTCCGCCATGCAGTAGTCGTGCAATAAAGTGCACCGCCCGCCAGCCCGCTGATAAATGCGCATGCGGCAGACAATGCGAATTACACAACACGTGTTCCACACCTCCACGGGGCATCCTCAGGAGTAATGTTACACCGATTAGTGCCAAACACAGTGTGCACTTTATTGCACGACGATTACTGCTGCATGGTGGAAGTAGCTATATATACGTCCTTTTCTTACTTAGGATGGACTTCCGCAAAATATCGCCTGATTCCATTAGATAGTTGATCGTATGTCGCGAATTAAATGACCAGGAAACAAGCTTATAGCATTTTGTGCATTAATTATATATGATTGTCACTATCAACCAAGTTTCCAGAGGAGTGGCAGCAGCGTCTTCCGCGTACCATAAGACCACACTGCGATCAATAATCGATTTTTTTCCTTTTTTTATGGCCAGGCCAATTTGTTGGGATCAGGGTCTTTGTTTACAAATAAGTTTTTTTTAAATTTTTATCTTTATTCTTCTCAATTTCTTTTGTTCTTACCTTTTTTCCTTCACAATATCTTTCATTCCTTCTTGCTTTCATCGCCTTCCTTCCATCATCTTATAACTCTTAGGTGGTTCTTTTATTCTTTATTTTATTACTTATCCTATTTTTTTTATGTCACAGTTTTCTTTTTTTTTGGGTTTGACTTTTTTAATACAATACAACTTTTTTCTTATTCTATTTTTACTTTATTTTTCCTATTGTTAATTGACTAGTTATTTGTGCAGTTTATTTTGTACCTA
This sequence comes from Battus philenor, assembly GCF_028537555.1. NCBI lineage: Eukaryota > Metazoa > Arthropoda > Insecta > Lepidoptera > Papilionidae > Battus > Battus philenor. The sequence continues at coordinate 11,763,802 of NW_027181684.1, forward strand.
CTTATCTAAACTGTTTTATTCCTTTTAACAGTAATACTCACCACCCTGCGAGCAAATCGATAATCGATTAGTTGACTGAAGCTAGTTGGGAATTGTTATACCATTCTCCTCACAGAGGCTTCCACCATGTGACTTTCATTTATAGAATGCCTAAAACTGTACAAGGATTTTAGAACTTTTTGTCTGATAGACGTAAGTTTCTAGTAGCGTATAACAACCAATGTTGGTTTTGCTTGAAAAAAATATTAGTAACAAAACTAATTTTTGGTTCTAGAACATTCCGGTTTTATTTGCGGTATTTTCCTTAACCGTTAAGTTAGCGACGGTATTATATATGTCCGTATGAAACGTCCTGACGCCGGTTGAACCAGCAATTAAACAAGTTGTTCACGATCGGCGGAGAATCTTAAATTAGAATTTCTTGAATGCAACTTGTTTTCTTGACAAATCATTAACAGGTATCAAACTTGTGGAACGAGTTGTAAGAAGGAAAGGAGGGATCTGTTTCAGCTTTCGCAGTTGTTGAATGCGGGTTATTAAATATTTCTTCGCGGTATATAATGGACTGTATTTGCGGGGCTGTTGTGCAAATTACGCGGTATGAAATATGTAGAGTCAATTTGTTACAACAGGATATAGAGCAGTAAGATAGGAAGCCAAGGGTCATGGAACTCACTATATCACCATTAATTCTTTATCTCCAAGGTCCTGAGAGCGGCGTGGATCTTGATCCTCGTTGAATTTCATAGTTTATTCCATATTAAAACACACGTGACGTGAATGCGGTTAGTCCCAAGGTTTGCGAACAATGGTAAGCGAATGAAAGTTTTTAACTTCTACGTCAATGTTGCCACTTCACAGCACAGCTTGTTAAAAAAAGAAAAGCATAAAGAGAGAGAAAAAAAAGGAACAATACGGGAAATGACAAACTGACAGCTACATTAGTTATTCAATTAATATCTGATTTTTCGAATTTACAAGAAAACTTAAAAGAAAATACGATTTTATATTTATTACATTTTTATTTAATGGAATCAGGCGTTATTTTGCGGAAGTCCATCCTAAGTAAGAAAAGGTCCAATATCTAGCCACTTCCGCACATTCAGTGGTAGTCGTGCAACAAAGTGCACCGCCCGCCAGTCCGTTGATAAATGCGTATGCGGCAAACAATGCGAATTTCACTACTACCACTGTCATGCGAATGCGAATTACACAACAATCACTCATGTGCAGAAGTGGCTAAATATTGGTCCTTTTCTTACATTTATTACATTTTTATTCAGGCACATACTGGAGTGATTTGTACGAATTATTAATAAATTGTACATAGTAGTTCACAAGAGTTACTAATTACAAGGAATGTATTAATAATGTTACAAGAAGCTTGTGTTTATTTCTAGTTTTGCCTTCATACATTGCTATTTTTCTTTTATAAATCCAACAATACAAGTAATCCATGAAATTGACCTATGGTAAGTTTTAACAAGATCCCATATATAGATCTGTACCTGGTCCGGAAATAACTCCTCCATAGAAGTAATTCCTGAACTGTTAGTCATAACAAATTCAACTGGACGTAGAGAGATTTACGTATACCAATTAATATATTTATTAAAAAGCTCTAGCCAGAATAATGTGTTGCTACATAGTTTCTTACTTCTTCTCCACTAATGTAACTCCTTGCGAAGCAGAGTTAATAAAAGAGATTGAAAAAATAATAAGTTGACGATCGATAAGAGTTTTGTAAAAATTTCCTATGTTGAACAAGTGAATTTTATCTTTATCTCTTTTATGATATATTAGGTTATCATTTGTAGCAGTCATGTAATGTTGTCCGAGTTCAAACTCTCAAAGGAAATGTCAGGCCAAGTTCTTCTTTTCAGCAGAAACACCACCACGATGCCTGGTCATGCGCTGCCCATTGAGCGACTTTCTGCGACCTTGACTATGTTTTATCCTTAGTTCACGTAGTGGGGGGCCTACCCAGGGCCCGTCCACCGGTTCATGGACTCGAGATCCTTTTGGCACTGACCAACATCGGTTGTGACGAGAGATGTGTTCTGTCTACTGTCACTTTAAACGAGCAATTCTTTGAGCTTCATTTCTGATTCGATATCGCAGTGTACCCGTTTCATCATTTCATTTATTTCTATGTCTCCAAGATGGGGCAAAGGGCATCCGCAGTACCTCGTCATCCCGAACAGTCGGTTATGTACTGTTCAAGCGAGTGATTAGCCCTCTATACCCTAGCCTTGTGGTGGTGCTGCCACCTTGGAGCCTGCGAGCATGCTCGGTTTTATATCGGGTTGCTTCCCTAGTGAGTTATTTCTGTTTTAAGGCGCAGAAGATTTGCCTTTCGCCAAGTACTTTTAGCTCAGTTGCACTTCGAGGTGCAGCAGTTCCCAAGAAAGACGACGAGGACATGAGGTGACTCGGGTTGGCCAGGGCTCTGCTTTAAACTCAGTGTTCCGCCACTAACAGAGCAGATTATTTCTTAGCATTTTATAGGTAATGCGATTCCCACCAAAATCGTATCCTTTACCCTAATTAAAAACTGATAAAATAGAGCAATTGTTCAAAAACCTTTTCGGAGATGTACCCAATAATTAACAAATTTTCACGGCGATTGGATGTATGCTTTTTGAACCTATCGAGTACAGACTGACATACATTCATTTGTATAAATATAGATTTATTAATATTATATTGAAGAAAACATTTCATTGCATTGTTTGAATGATTTCTTATGCGACGTCTTACATTTACCGTGTAAGCGGTATTCAAATGTTGTAAATAGGGTTGGCAGTGAATTAAAAAAGTTTCCGCTTTATTGTCAAGTGCAAAAATATGAATTGATTTGATTTTTAAAAATATTAAAGTTAGTTTTTTTGTTCTAATGTACTTTTAATTTGGCATTTACTTTTTGTGCTTTTTATTAAACGTGAATATGGTATATCAAATTTAGATTCAAATTCAAAATACCGGCTCGGAGCCGGCCAGAAACTATTGAGTTTGGTATTTTTAAATGAAATTTAACAATTTTATATTCACACAATATAATATCGACCCAGGCAATGCGTTAAACAACCACGTTCCACACCTTTATATTAACCTAAAATCTCTTTATGATGTAATAAGATTTATTTAATAATATACATTTAATTTTAGAGACAAAAGTGAGGAAAGGAAGGTCCTATATATATTTCGAAACTTTCTTATACATGCGTACACTCAGATCCATGCTTTGTTGCCTATGCCTTGCAGAGGGCGTATATGCGCCTATATAGGCTGAAACTACATGTTAATATATATATATATATATATATATATATATATAATTCTCGTGTCACGGTGTGCGTGATTGAACTCCTCCGAAACGGCTCGACCGATTTTCGTGAATCTTAGCGTGCATATCAGCAAGGGTGGACATCTATTATTCATCTCCCAAAATGTTAAGGGTGGTTTACCCCTAAATTTATTTTTAATTTTTAGACATTTTTTTTTGTTTTTATTTTTTATGATAAAGCATACAAAAATACACACAACCCTAAATTTTCACCTTTCTGCGATCAACCCTTATTTTTAATTTGTTAATTAAAAACTTTAATTGTTTTTGCAAAACAACGTTTGCGGGATCAGCTAGTATATATATAGTAATAGTTGGCAAGGAATCTTTACGCGGAGTATTTGTAAATAAGTATATAATCTTTAAAGGGGTGAATGTATGTCTCATTTCCTGCATAAAGTATATTTTATCTAGAAATCAATGATTTTAGTAACAATAAATATTAGGGGGACCGGATAGTAATGTCGCTTTCGTAAGTTAAATTCATACGACTACATTTCTAACAAGTTTTTATTTTTAATCAGCAATATATTCATCTTCGTTATCAACAACCTTTTGCCATCTACTATACAAATCAATGCCGGAGTGGTAAAATCAATCAATTTTTCTGTAAAATATGTCGACAGAGACGACATTACATTCCGGTCCTCCTAATACATACAATTATATATACATATGAAAATTAATTATTGTTTACTATCTATTCCCGTTCGCTTTGTACTGCGACACGTTATTGATCTATCGTACTTCAGTAGAAAAATAAATTAATGTAAAATGTTTCAGAGTGATCAGTTTATACAGTGTGTTTGAAAATAGGTGCGGTGTGGAAGAGCTTTAGCCTCTTTGTTGACAAATGCGCTATACATTCACCCATCTATAGCTTTTACATCTATAGCCAACTGTCATGTGATTTGAATTATTCTCTCATTGCTGTTTAATGGTCGTTACATCTGACAAGTTGTAAGAGCAGCTGAGGAGTTGTAAATATTTTTTTATACGTGACACTGGATTGTTTTGTTTCACTTTGATTTGTCTTGTCAGCCCTGAGAGGGACTCGATTTAGCCGCGACCGTAATAGTGGGTGTGTCTAATTTTAGCGCTTCTAAAAATACATGCACGGTAATCTGGTCTCTGGTGCTTTGGTTAGAGCGGTCGTAATGCTATGACCGGGTCAGACGGTTAGTCGGAAGCCAGTTAGACTGGGCAAGCGGCTGTCGGGATTCAAGACGTCACGTAAGCGGGCCCGGGAGATTAAGGGTCACCACGTTTTTTTTTTTTTTATTAACCTTTAAATGCATAATAATGTAAAATTGCAACATACCACTTAAACGTGAAATGAGTACTACACTTAAAAGTAAATGCATAGTGTTGTATATCTTCAACATAGGGTTTTTTTTAATGAATAAAAAAATAGTATATACATTTTTTTCTATATTACATACGTATATATCTGCAAGATAAATATTTTTTTAAAGTATGAATAAAAGTCATGCATTTAAGGGTTAAATCTAATTTGTATCGCTAGTGTTTATTTTTTACAATATTTATTTTTCGCTTAAACTAAACACAGACAGTTGGGAGATTGTTGCCGCTATTTGATACGGATCTTTCTTCTCCCAGCTGCGAGGCACGACAGCGTTTTATAACTTTTACAATTTTTCTTACAAAATTTTCTCTTATGGGTAAATACAGCTAAAATTTATGTATATTAACAATACAATTTGGAATACTCAATTACATATTAGTTGCTACATTATTTTATTTCAAGTCGCTGCCCAAGCGCTACAGACCGTTAAATGCCTTGAGATTTAGGACAATGTGCCGGGCCGACTCATCAAAAGATTCTGCTGTAGATTTTTTCTTGAGAAGGTCCGGTAAGCTGAACGTGAGGTATATTAAGGTTTTCGCATAAGGTCGCGTGGTTACGTCTTTTGGATGCGAATCGGGTGCAGTGTCTGAGTAAGTGATCAATTGTAATTGGGGCCACCAACTAGTTTATCCACATCGACGACAATAGTAAGAATGGAAGAATTAATTGAAGAGAAATTAGTATTAAGAAGATCTTTCTACAACAAAAAATTTTATTATTATTATTTATATTAAAAATATGTTTAGGTTAAAGATAGTAATTTAATTTGTATAATAATATCTAAGAATATCACGTAATTCTTCATCATTTCAGCATAAGAACGTCCACTACTGGATATAGCCCCCTCTCCCCCCCATAATGACCTGACCTAACTAGGTCCTCTGTCCACCTTGTGTGTGGACGCTCTAAGGTGTGCCAGTTAATGGTTTCTACTCCTAAATATTAAGGGTCTAGTGACCATCTGTTCTGCGCCTTATATGTCCTGGCCAATGTCAGTTCTAGATGCCAATCAACTAGTATTTGTCGATTTTTTTCGTTCGCCTAATTTGTAATGTAATTATAAAATTTCAATTAATATTTATCTATATCTTGAAGGTAAAAGTTTTAGAACATGCCAGGGTGACTGATGTATTATGGTTCTATATCAGAGGTAAGTTTTATTCGTGGGTTTTAAAATTGTCACGTTCGCACTGCGTGTGTTTTTGAGAACGTTCCTGGGTTTGTGTTGTTACTCGAAAAGTTATACCTGTTATTATCTTATTCTAGATATTTTTACTTAATTTATAATTCCAATGGTAAAACGAGGCTTTCGGATTTGCGGGTGTTTATGGATAGGTCCTAAAACCTCACTAATTATTGCAGAAGGGTCATAGGGTACACGATTGAATGGATTGGAAAGCAAAAAAAAAAGTTTATGAAACTAGTCAAGGTAAACACTTGAACCTGTATAAATATAAATAAAATAGGAAAGTGAAACAAAATAATAAATAGATAAAAAAAAAACTAAAAAAAAATTAAGACTTGTATTATTCTGGTGGGAAGGCGACGGAAGGGAGGTGATGAAAGAAATAAGGGCACTAAGAAGGATAAAAGTGGAGAATGCGAATGATAAAATCTGTAAAAAAATATTTTGTAAAAATAGTCCCTATGTATGTATCACCACCCAAAAACGGGGGCAAAAATTCCACTTGTGTCAGAGTATAAAAAAATTATAAAACGCTGTCATGCCTCGCAGCTGGGAGAAGAAAAATCTGTATCAAATAGCGGCAACCCCCTCCCAACTGTCTGCGTTTAGTGAAAGCGAAAAAAATATTGTAAAAAAACAACACTAGCGGTACAAGTTAGAATTAATAAAAAAAAAAGTGTCAGGGAATGTAAGGTGTACGATGGTGTAAAGTGGTCTCGTACCACCATGTTTACTCCACGAAGGTTTTCAAGGGTAGTATGTAAAACATATACCCTGAAAGGTGCTATCCGGAATAGCACCACACATAGTTGATTTTTAATTTGAAGATACCGGACTCATATATCACATAGGGACGACTACTGTGGGGGTTTTAGTATCTTGAACATTTAAAGGATTTCCCCCCGGAACAGGGCGCTTGTAAGCACACACACACATACACGTAATAATTGAACGTTTAAAATGTTTAAATTCTTTGTTGAAATAACGCCGCAAGTTTTTTTGAGACACGCTAGACCTTGGCGAGATAGATATAATTCGGTTGTGTAATCCAAATATTTGTTTAACTTCCTACTTCGAAAATAAACATATCGATGTAACGTTTGAGAATACAGGATGATTTGAAATCGCAACTATGCTCCATGTATAGCTCTCTACATTGCTCTCTTGTGACATATATTTATAAGGTCCATGGTAAAGCATTACGTAAAAACAATTATGAGTTCAATTATTTCCATTACCGTCTTTTTATCATATTTAAACCACATCCATAATTCAGGACGCCCACTGCTGGACATGCACCGGTTGAAAGCAGTCTACATCCAGGGCCTTAAGACGAGGTGTTCTAAATAATTTAGATGATTGTTAATTTTTAAATAATAATTTACGTGAAACTGGCCACCAACATAATAGACAAGTTTATACGGTGCAATATAAAAAAATATAATTCTAAATTTAAAATTATTTGTCGATGAATATACGTTAGAAGTTATTAGCTGTGTATCGTTCCATGTATTTCTATCGCTGTTAACGACTCGTTTCCTTGTACTTTTCGGCGGGTCCTTGGACGATTTATTCAGATGTCACGTATCCAACGATCGTCTAATTAGTAACCTAATTTAATACGCACGTACGACAGTCGCCTTTACATCATACGAATGTATTGACCCGTAAACATTTGAAACAATTCACGAGTGATTTAAAAATAAAAATAATCGTGAGGCAACTTTATTATACCATTTTTATTTGTCATTGTCGCGAATTAGTTTATAACGATTCTATATACAGGTGATTGGTTATAGTTGTAAAAGCTTAAATGGAGTGAATGTGTATTTCGTTTTCTGTCAATAAATATACGGTCACCCAGAGAGTAACGGAGAGGGCTATGGTCACTGTGAGGTCGAACCAGAAATGATATCCGCAGAAGAATCAAGATCACCGACATATCACGAAGAATTGCTTATCTGAAGTGGCGGGGTATATCACTCGTGAAACCGACCGACTTGGAACGAATGGTTCCCGAGTGGCGACCACGGTAGACTCTGTGTGGATAGGTCTCCCATTAGGTAGACCAAAGACATAGTTACGGTTTCTAGAAGCCGCTAGATGCGGGCAGCTCAGGGTCATCATGGCGATCGAGGGAGGCGTATACCTTTCCGTGGGCGTCTCTCGGGTTACATGGTTATGAAAAATCAAGCGCCGTCTTTTTATTATTAAACGGTTATTTATTTAGTTCGACCAGTACGGAATTTATTTTTTTGGGTCAAAATTAGAAATTGAAATTTAAGCACCTTCCCGTTGTCAGATTGATCTGTAATTTGGTACACACATTTTTTTTTTAGATGACAATGCAATATAAATCTAAGATGGCCGCCGAAAATAAATGGCGGATTACATATTTTTCCTTAACCCCCTCAATATGGGTATCAAATGAAAGGGCTACACTAGTAAAACACGATGATTATGTCAAAATTTAAAATTCAAGATGGGCGCCGTTCCAATATGGCGGAATAGGTACATATTTTCTCACAACCACCACAATATGGGTATCAAAAAACCGTTTAACTTAAAAGTTTTTTAAATGTACTTTTTTTTTGTATGGGAGACAATGTTTACATCGAACAGTTGGTTCAGTTCAAACGCACCATACGTATTTTACAGAGTGCAGTACCGATCACCGTGGTATTGAGTTCTATGCCTTGCAATAGGTGTCCATCAGCTGAAAAGAGAGAAAAAAGAATATACGGTGTACAAAAATCAATGGTTTTAGAAATAAAAATAATTTATCTAAAGATAATATAGTAAAAAAAATGGTTTTCAAATTCGGATTACATATTAAAATTAATTATTGTTTACTATCTGTCTCTGCAAACTTTATACTGCCAGAAGTAATTGGCCTTTCACATTCCAACAGAAAAAAATAATTGAACATATTTCAGAGTGATCAAGCCATACAGGGTGATAAGCTTTTGCTTACAAATTAGCTTTCATTCACTCTTTTAAAGCTTTTACACTTGTAATAAATCACGCTGTGTTTTTGTTTATTTATGTAACTATGGTTTTTACATTATTAATAAATTTTAACGGGCTTAAAGGTTTACGAAATCTGGTCGTAAAATTTAAACATTAAATTTAGTGCTTTTGCCTGGTGTTATGGGTGCATTGAACTATGTATTAAATGTTTGTGTATGTAATACTCGAACATTTTCTTGAAATTAAATATTGCTCAATCAGGAAGCTAATTATTGTTGCGCACTCTTTATAAAACTATATTTGTAAAGAGCAACTGTTGAATATCTCGCCGGCTCTCAGCAGAACTGCCTTTCGAGCCGATGGTAGCTTCCTGTAGAGAACAACAATGCTGACATTTTATGTTGATTGATGATTCGAAACTGCTTGTAATAGCCTATTCAAATAAAGAATATATTTATTTTAGTTGTTTTTTTTATTATTGAAGTATGCCGTTATAGTTGAGCTCAAATGAATTCTATATTTCTGGCTGGATCCTAAGTGGATAGTAATATTAAAAAAAAAACTTCTAACCATGACATCAAATCGAAAGTAAAGCAAATTTACTTTTTTTTTTAGTTCTTTTACAATTTGAACTTTAAAAGAATGGAACATCCGTTTTTTTATTTATGAATAATCTCTCGCTTTTTCGTATTGTAAGTCGTGGATTTTTACGTAAACTCCTTTTAACTATTTCAAAGTTTTCGGCAGTCCTTGAAGATCGACTGGACCCTGGCTTTGGGGTGTTCATAGTCGAAGCAGTTGCGCTGTATCTCTGTATTTAGAAATTATTTAAATTTACACTCTATCTACCATTTATCCGTCGAGGGCGTAAGAAAGAAGAAGAGATCGCAATACCGAGGTGTGAATAAAATTGTCGTCGAGCAGGTGTATAAGAATTATTACTTATTAAAAATGCCTTGACGGCTAACGCGAGATGTAAGACGAAATCCGCACTGTCAATGACACCAATGGCATCTACCCTCACCGAAATTTTTTAATTTTTTTTTAAATAATCGTGTTTAAAAACATAAATCTACCCCCAGATATTTATTAGTATACGGTTATAGAATATTTATTTATTAAACAATAGTAATGATTTCAAATAGAACTTTTTATTAAAGGATAACAGATACAGCAAGAACAACGCAGTTACAATGAAATTCATACACAGTGTTGCCATCTAGTTTAATTTTCAGGAACAAACAAAACCTATATACTGTATTACTCAACAATTAGTACTCTTATAATTATCTATTAAAATTTTTGAATAATAAATTCGCATCGTATTCCTCGTGGACCCATGTCGCCTTCGTTACTTAGATTTTGTATGGCAGTGGTACTTACTTATTCTATGTTGATGTAGTTGCTGTTAGTCCGACGGCTTTTACAGCTTCATCGGAGGTGAGTTCACGGAGCGGAAGAGTCCGTGAACTTAAAAATAAACAAAGCTGGACAGGCGTGTAGTTGCATGAAGTTGTTCATACGTAAAAAAGCGCTCTACCTGAGTAGAGCTGAGTAGTGTTAATGTTGTGTGTATGCTTGGGACGGCAGCGTGGACCACGGGCGAGCCAAGGAGGAATCTGGACCCGACTTCGCTTCGCCCACGCTATTCGCAGCCGCCACTTAAAAACGAGTGTAGTAGTAGGTAGTGGTACAGCAGGAAATCGTTACGAATATAACTAAGGATTAAAATAAGGTGTCGGGTAAGTCCGACAACAAGAAACCAAAAGTTAAATGTAATAAAACGAGTAGAGTCAACTATAGATGGAAAAATTAATAGATACGAAGTGTAAATAAATATGCTAATATTAGAAACAAATTGTAATCAGGAATGTGGATGAGGGAAGTAAGGTGATAAAAGAACAACAGAACGTTAAGAATGAAAGATTTTGTATTTAATAGAATCAGGCGTTACCTTGCGGAAGTCCATCCTAAGTAAGAAAAGAACCTATATTTAGCCACTTCCGCAAATGCAGTGGTAGTCGTGCAACAAAGTGCACCGCCCGCCAGCCTGCTGATAAATGCGCATGCGGCAAATAATGCGAATTACACAACCGCCACCGCCAAATAACTCAACACGTGTTTCACCCCTCCACGGGGCATCTTCAGGAGTTATGTTACACCGATTAGTGCCAAACACAGAAAGATTTTGTGAACGATGCCAGGAGAGGAAGAAGTAAGATTAAAAAAAAAATCTGAAAAATTATTTATACTAGAAATGTAACGTCCGTCCCACATATGGCAGCGGAACGAATAAAAAAAATACGAAGTCCACTACTGAACATTGGATTCCCATAAAGATTTATAGGGTCGTATCGAAGCGGTCTGTATCGTCTTCCGATCTTAGGTCATATGCACCTCGTCATTTTCACTCCAGAATAATGACTGTGCTACATAAAATTGTGCCGTTATTTCTCTATTTTGACGTCACTTCCCGAGATAAAAATGTTTAGTCATAGCTCCAGTAATCGCGTTGCAGTATAACAAAATCTTTATTGGCTCATTGCACTAGGGTTTCATAAGATTGTAAGCGAATATAAACTTTGTGTTACTGCATTTAAAGTTGAATTTACATTGAGTTAATTCGGTTTAGAACGTGCCTGATGTAAAACGTGATGCGGATTATAATCACTAGCTTTTACCCGCGGTCGCGTCTGGAAACCTTTTTGCAAGGGAGCAGTCATTTAATGAACTTATTCCAGTCGCTTAACTATCAACAGGTTTTATTTAAAATCTATAGAGGAGGTAATTTAATAACGTATATTGCATTGTTTCGGGTGATGTAGGTGGTGATAGCCCATGGTGCTTTTGCAGCTTCATTGTAACTAGTCAGAAATAAAAGCTTCGCGAACTTAGTTGAACGATGACGATCGTACGAAGGTACACTAGCAAGTGTGGGGTTTGGGAATGAAACGAGGAGGTTTCAGCGGTCGAAGGTGTGATAAGGGTCTTATATCGGACTGTACTCGACGAAACTCGTATGTATATATAAATATATATAAGATTTTGCTAATATTACTGTTAATACTGTCTGGTCGTCATAACAAAGGATAGAAATTAAACTATAGTGTTCAATTGATGATCGTGTTATACCTTATATTAGCGAGGAAACGGGGAAGAACCCGACTGACAAAAGGCTTACGAGATATTTGAGCGCGGCCTAATCTTTTTCTACCCCCTCCCCCCCTCCATCCTAGCCTTTGTTTTTCGCGGCCTCTCGACTTTCCCTTGTCCTAGGTAAGCAAGGACTATTTTTACAAAATACATTTCTTCATCGTATTATTTGTGTTCATCGTTCTACTTCAGATGATGAGTAAGCATCCCCGCGTAATCATCGTTGAAGTACGTGATCGTCAACACCGTTATTTAACGGTTGGAGGAAATGACTTGCACCTACTAAAACCCCAATACGCGTTATGAGGGTGGATGGTTTCACACCGTAATATACACATATTTATTCAAGTAAGAAAAGGACCAATACTTAGCCACTTCCGCACATGCAGTGGTAGTCGTGCAACAAACTGCACCGCCCCCCAGCCCGCTGATAAATGCGTATGCGGCAAACAATGCGATTACACAACTACCATGGTCAAATCACTAAACACGTGTTTCACCCCTCTACGTGGCATCTTCAGGAGTTATTTTACACCGATTAATGCCAAACACAGAGTGAGACACACCACTGCATGTGCGGAAGTGGCTAAATATTGGTCCTTTTCTTACTTAGGATGGACTTCCGCAAGGTAACGCCTGATCCCATTAAATACTTATTTTTTCACTCTTCGATGGCCAAAATGACAGCCAAGTGTGATCGAGTTCTGCAGGGACAGATAGTACACTATCATTACTTTATTATATCAGGCATTTTTGGATAAAGTTGTCGTTGATTCAGGCCATAGATGCGCACTGCAAGGCATAGGTCTCCCCTAAAGATATATATAGGATATGCTATAATCACCACGCTGGGCAGGCAGTTTGGTGATTATGGTATGCAGAGGACGCTGCTGCCTATCCTGGGAACTTGTTTGTGAACAGTCCCGTGAATCGAACCCGCGACGTACGATCAAGAAGATAGAGATAGATAGAGAAGTCATAGTTCTCTACCGCCTGGCTACCACTGCTCATGTAAAATTATTTCTCGAGCTAGAATTCAAGTAAAAAGTATAAATTGAATTTAATATAGTTATCGCTCACATATAAGGGTAACATATAAACATTTTAAAACCAATATGACTAGGAAAAAAAATAATCTTTTTTATTTTTCATAACTGCCTATAATCTGCCAAGGAAGAGGCCTGTGATAATTATAATATAAAGTTTAATTGTAAGATCTATTGTATATGATTAATGTACGAATTATATAAGATTGTATTTAGAAAATTGAACCCGCGACCTACGACTGCAAGTATCAGTCAACTGCTGGATTCCACTGCTCAATATAATAATAGGATTCTACTACATCCTGTAGGTTTTCTCTGTAAACATCCTGTATAATTTTTAAATGTGCAGTCTCTAAATAGGGTTCATTGTTAACGAGGTCCTAACAACTACGTGTATACTATTGTTTTTATTTAATTGTCGATCGAAGCAAAACGCCTCTTTTCAACTACACAAAGCCTTATCGAATGTTGTCTGGTAGAGATCGCCTCGAACGATATGGCCGCCTTTTGTACCATATGAATTGTTTCTTTTTTGTTTCTCTATTTATTGTCTATGGTGTACAAAAAAGTGTTATGGAGTAAATAAAGTCGCCGTACGGGAACTGAACCTTTTACAGTACAATATGTCACCATTATACTCGTATAGCAATTGGATACCTATGTACAGATCTTTTTGTGACTTGTTTTTTGGGGCATGCTAAATTTCGAAAGTTAGTCATATTTTTATACCCGCTTTCCATCCCTTGCGTTTTGAAATTGAAATAATTTTTTTTTATTGTTTCATATATATATATATATATATATGAACGAATTTAATATAGATACTTACGAACCATATCGCTGTCCCCACTGGACAAAATGAATGAAGTCTCAAAATGCAACTTTTCAGGAGAGATGAATAACTATATATTGGTTTATATCTCAAAAATTGATACACTTAAAATTATAATTTTTGTATACTCTGAAATTCTTATTTTGAAACTATTTTTATTTTTATTTATTTATCATTTATTTCGGACGTTTGTCCATATTGGTTTTACAATAAAATATATGTAATTAATTAATTTAAATATTTGCCCGTACTCGTGCCGGCTACGTGAACATGAACACGCAGCCAGTGTCGCAGAATAGGGCAGTCAGGCTTATCACTAATTTGTCGTAGAATGTCGTTGGTGCTTTCACGTACTCTGTGCAGAAGTGATGCGGTCCGTTTGCGCAATACGGTGTGAAACCCGTCGGTGCGCGTAAGCGCAAACATCTCGGACGCGCTGCAGTGACGTGGAAGCCCCAACAACATCCTAAGACCATTATTATATTGTACACGGAGGGCACTGAAAGTCCGCTGCGTGTAGCTGACCCACAGATTGCACGTGTACAATGTCTGGCAGTACGCCTTAAACAGGGAGATCTTCACCTCTGTGCTACATCGTGCAAATCTGCGGGCCAACATATTACAGCGAACTGCCATCGCCCTCCGCTCTCTTTCAATATCTTTGTCATCTTTCAAGTCCTCAGTAACCACATGGCCGAGGTACTTGAAAGACGACACTCTTTTTAACGGTTCGCCATTTAGTTTAATGGGCGGTACCTGAGTGACCTTGTGATTTTTTGTTTGGAACACAAGGAGTTCTGTCTTATTTACATTGTACGAGAGGCCATGGGACCTCGCGTACCCCTCACATATAGCCATCAGCCTTCTCAAAGCAGCCACCGACGGACTCAGCAACACCATGTCGTCCGCATAACTGATGCTGTTTATACAACAACCATCAATATAGCAGCCGACACCGGCACTGCCGAGCCCAACGATTAGCTGATTTATGTACAGATTAAAAAGCAAGGGCGAGGTCAGACCGCCCTGCCTCACCCCGCATTCCAACCTGTACGTGCGGGAAAACTGGTCCAGCCATTTGACCTGGTTAGTTTGGTGGCCATACCAAAATTTTAAAATGTTAATATATTCACCTGGCACACCAGAATCGACTAACTTAGGCCATAAAATGTCGTACCTAACCAGATCAAATGCTTTGTAGCAGTCCAGGAATGCAGCATAGACAGCTGTTTTCCGATCCGTGTAATACTTGACAGTATGTTTGAGGGTCAAAATAGCACACTCTGTAGATAAATGTGGCCTGAAGCCAAACTGAGCGTCGTGCAGGACTAAGTAGCGCTTAAGTTGTCCCTCAATCAAACCGTCAAGTATCTTCGCTGCAGTAGTAGCCAATGTGATCGGCCGATAGTTGTTCTTATCCCCTAAGTCGCCCGTCTTATTCTTAATAATGGGAACCGCGACCGAACGCATTAGATCCGCCGGCAGATACGAATGTCTAATACATATGGTATACAACAAACTCAACAGTCTCGGGAGGTGGGGCCCGGCATACAAAAAATGCTCGATGCTGAGGCCATCATGCCCCGGTGACTTGCCTCGCGTCATTCCTTTTACTAATAATTCCACCTCTTTAGCGCTAATACGTTTCGGCACACCGGACACGACGACTTCAACATCTTCAACCTGTGTTTTTAAAGGCGATTGCACTTGGAAATTTAAGCTGAACAGATTAGCTATTTCCTTGGGATCGTGTATGCCCTCGATGCTCGCCGGTACGCCTAGCTTCGGGCTCATGTTTTTTGTATGCTTCCAAAATCCTGGAAAATCTTTATTATTATGACTACATGCTAAAATATTCATTTTTATTAACTCTTTATTTTTTTGACAATACTTCAATTTTTCTTTAAATACTTTTTTAGAGACATACATATCATTGTATATGCGGCCCTGCTGAGGTCGTCCGTACCATACCCAGTTTAAGAACTTTTGCCTGGCATCCCGGTGAGCATCACGAACATACTGGTTCCACCCAGCTATGGGCCTGCCCCCGCTTCTGCTATTCCCACCTTGACTAGCACGGAAGCTAACATTAGCGGCCTTTTGCAACGTCACTATTATTTTGTTATACAAGTCATCAATAACCTTTGTATGTTCTGTGCTACTATTTGTACAAATAAAATCACAACAGTGGTGAAGAGCGTGAGGAAAGTCAATTAATTTCAACTTTTCATTACAGTAATTGGCGTATTTTTCAATCTGCTTAGCATCACGCTCCCCCCATACAATTTTGTTTTTAGAAGCTCGCGGCGGCTCCGCTGTCTTTTGGAAAGTGGACACATCACAGTGGATTTCCAATGGGAAGTGGTCCGACCAGTAAACGTCATAAAGTATCTTAACTTGAGTTACGGAACCACTCGCGGCCTCGGTGACCAAACAGTGATCGAGCCAACGTCGGCTACCATTTATATCGCTAACAAAGGTGTATGAGTTAGATGTTGAGCCTAATGTGTTTAAATCGATGCACTCCCAGTTTTGCTCAGAGCAAAAACTTATTAATTCCTGATGAAAAGGCTCCCCCGGATGTGCATTAAAGTCTCCCAAAACATACACACATTCAATATTGTTAGTTTCCACAACGGCAACTATCTCACTTAAACATTCTACATACTCCACAAGATTTTCTGATGAGTCCGTCGGCATGTAGACTGAAAACACTAGCATGGTACGACCCATAACACTCACTTTAATTGCAACGATTCGATCACTCTCACACGCAATAATCGAGACGCGCTCGAATCTCGAATTATTCCATAAAAGGGCCACACCGCCGTATGGACGTCCCCGTAAAAGTCCAGCTGAAGTGTCAACCTCAACCAAAATTTTTATATCGATTAATCTTTGAATATTTATATTTGAAAGAGCGCTTTGAATATATTATTTTTATTCTTGTTTCTACTTTACCTTGTTTATTTAGAAAAAACTAAGATAACTTTAATTATCTCCGCCATTTTTAGTCAGAAAATTATGTAAAAATTGACAAGGTGTATTGGACCTCGTAGATTGCAAATATTTTAAAACCGGCTAAAAATGGTATTGGCGACTGTCCTTTTATTAGATGGGGGTGGTGATATATAAATTGTTTTTTTTTTAACTCTTCGTTTTTATTACAATTTTCCGACATATTTCAGGTGCTGTCTGTGTCCATATTGTCTCTTAAATTTGCTAAGAAATAATTTTCATGTACATAAAAGCTAAATGAAAATTAATCAGTGTACTTAGACAATAATTACGTTATGTTTTAAATGTAATTATACATCACACTTAGTGCAGACGTAAAGAACTAATATTTGAGTCCAGTCACGAACTATGCGGTGTCAATCCTCCATTCATTTCTGCGCTTACTCATTCTACGCCGTCGATCCAAAAGGGTCGTACTTAGAGATTTGGAAGAATAATTTTATGAAAAAAATTATTTACACACACGATATATATACAATACAACATAAAGCAAATTATAAATATATACGGAATTATTGGACTTTGTTAATAAGAAAAAGTGCCGCTAGTGCCAAACACAGAGTCCTAATCGGTGTAACATAACTCCTGAAGATGTCCCGTGGAAGGGTGAAACACGTGTTGAGTGATTTAGAGGTAGTAGTTGTGTAATTCGCATTGTTTGCCGCATACGCATTTATCAGCGGGCTGGCGGGCGGTGCACTTTGTTGCACGACTACCACTGCATGTGCGGAAGTGGCTATATATTGGTCCTTTTCTTACTTACGATGGACTTCTGCAAAATAACGCCTGATTCCATTAAAAATAATAAAAACTAAGGCGAATAGTTGTCAAGTGATTGAAAGGGCTGGAAATAAATGTAGATATTTAAAATGAGACAGGCTAATAACTTCCGGGAATACAAAGTCTGAAGACAAATAATAAATAGTAATTGATTTTAGTATTTACTCGTAGTTATTCGAATTTTAAAAATGATTCTTTTACTATATTATTATTATTATTTTTAGAAAGGTACCACACATTATTTGACAGCTAATGCATTCACCTCATGAAAACTTACATCTATGTTATATAACTATTTATTAATCTAGATTGAAACGTCGTAAAAATTATTGCAGTGTTGGAAATTTATTATTCAATTGATGATGGCGTTTATAATTTATTTCTGTTGTCATAGAGCTTTACGTATGTATGCATTTAATATGGTCACCCTTTATTAATTCTTATTAAAAAGCTTGTTCAGCTAAATTAATAGTGTTTTATGTAATCAGGGGCGGCTCTAGCTCGTGTAGCGCACGTGTGCAATGAAACCCTGGCGCCCCCTAGGTCTGTCGCCCCCCTCCCGGCTATAACCATTAACTTTATTATAACAAGAAAGTTTTTAATATTCCATCAAGCTATTTTATAAGTAGGTATAGCTTACAGTATGGTATTATCTAGTTCACGGACCCTTCCGCTCCGTGAACTCAGTACCGAGAAGCTGTAAAAGCCTTAGGGCTAACAGCATTAACATCATCAGAAACAATACATAGTATGGTATTAGTTACCGCCTTTCTTCTTATAATGGCAGAATAATATTCATTGTTATTATGCCTGTAGCACATCTCGGTTGCGAAACTAAGCGGCGAACCGCGATAGATTCCAAGACGATGCTGTTAGCTGTATCTGCGACGGCGGCGCTCGTGTGCATTGCACACCCTGCACTATAGAGTAGCCGAAACAAACAGACGGACAAAACTTATAAAAAAATTATTTTGGTTCATTACCTTATATATTTATATTCATGTACTAAAAAGCGATTTTAATATTACAAACAGACATTCCAATTTTATATATTTAATAGATGAATATTTATAAACTTATATGAATACATATTTTATTTTATTAAGTTTTAATATTTACCTTCATTATGTATCAAAATGTATCCTACCTACTTAATTTTTGTTTAAAATATAATTGTCTATTTGAAAAGAAAGATTAAATGCTACTCTGATATAGGGTGGGCCAAAAATTTTTGCAAATAGCAACACTTGATTTCTCCAAAACCGTGAGAGCAAGGGGCCTAAGGCGAGATGGAGCACATCTCGACGATGTAATTTTAAAGAAATAAATTTTAATAAATGATAATTACGGTAAATAAATCATAAACAAAATAGAATTTGTACTTTTATTTCTACACATGTTTCAAAAGTGCAAAAATTTATGGCCCACCCTATATTTATAATGTATTTCAGTTATTTGCACAGCATTATGTCCTATATATTGATGCTATGGGGTAGACGTGTGGGTGGATATTGAAAATATGTTTGTTTTTCCATCTGAGCTATTTATGGATCAGAACCGCAAATATCCTTGAGAAAGCAGTTAAAACAGGGCAATATTTTTACAACATATGATAATATTTTATACGTTCACAATAATTGTAAATAATTCAAAGAAATACCATAGCGTATATACAAGGACACCGTGAAAAACTAGCTGTATCAAAAATTGGTCTGCAAAACTTTTTTATTTAACTTTAATAAACGTAATCAGATCATCAATAAAATGGAAAACACATAAAAGTATATTGTCGCTAAAAGCTTATTCTTCAATAAACTAATATTTAAATGACAAGAATCCTAGGCGGAAATGTCACTGAATTATTTTGATTTCATTTAGGCTATATCTGATAAAGTGTATGTGTATAAATCCGTGTTGATAGTCTATCTAAAGATGTGTTATTGTGGAGTTTCTTCCTACTTCTTCTCCATAACTTATACCTTACGAGGCAGAGTGGAGTCCAAAATAAAATAGAGTTTAAAAACAGTTGACAATCAATGAGATTTATTATTATTAGTTAAGTTCCAATTTTGAATAAATGAATTTTACCTTTATCATGTTTTTTTTTAATAACAGTATTTTTTATTACGGTATATTTTTATATTAGTTCACTTCTTGGTACTGTTACATGATTTTTTTATAGATTGGCAACAAAAAATTAAAAATATTTTAATATTAGCTGTTGTAACCAGCGCGCGTTGCTACGTAACCAACTAAAATAAACTTTGAAGGACATTACACAAATATTGAATTCATTTTGGGTCAATAAATTGATTTAAAAAAAATCTTAGAAACCATCGCGGGCTCATGCACAACAACTTTGCTAAAGGCTGTCACATGATCAAATGCATAGATTACAATTCCATAAAGGACATACAGACAAAAATTACTTTTTATATATATAGACGATTGAAATGTAAAACACTACTTATCTAGTTCACGGACCCTTCCTCTCTGTGAACTTGGTACCGATGAAGCTGTAAAAGCCTTAGGGCTAACAGCATTAACATCTTCAGAAACAATAGAACACCACTTGGCAGTTTTTTTAAAGAAATCGTTTTAAATATTGAATTACCTAAAAAAATCATTATATGGTATAAGAAATAAATATCAAGTTTTCTTGAACTTCTTTTCTTTTGACAGATGGAAGAAGATAAAACAGAAGACGACGGTACAGAGGAATCGGAAGGCTCCGGCATGGACAGCGACGACCCCTTGACGGTTACCGACACCAAGTATGGAAAGAGTTTTAGGTGAGATATATAATCACAACACTTCACTTTCATCTGAATTACTACTTACTTGATAAGACTAATAAAGGAGTCTTCGAGACAAGAGTGGGTTTCTTCTTGTCAAGAATGTGGCATAGACCTCGTCATCGCTTATCATCAAGCGAGACAGATGTCAAATACTTTAAAGTATTGCGTATTTTTCCAAATTTCGTAAGGTCATCAGAACCTACCACATGTTCTTATGGATACAAAAATGATAAAAATTTAAGGAAATTTGTAAAAGCAAAAGTCTTTTTCGAAACAAAACATAGCTATTAATTACAATGCGGAATCATTACGATACTTCGATTTTATTATTCATTATTTATATATATATATAGTATTTGTAGATATTATAATATATATACTATAGTAAATTTGTATATAATTTTAAAAAGTAGCAGGCATTAATATATCGATGTAAAGTGTATTCATTTGATTATAATCTCTCTGAATTTGATTTGACTTATTTATTTTTCGTCTTTTATTATATTACCTTGTTTCACCTACCTTTATCTTTGCACCGCCTAAACGGTTAACTGGCAGAGAATAAAAAGTATTTTAAATAAAATAAATAATTTAAAATACCTCACACTTTTACAGTATAAATATATAATATGAAAATATATTTAAGAAAGTAACCAATAAATAAATAATCGAGTTTGGTAATCGCATATTCTAACATGAAAATAAATGTAATAAACCGTTTTATAATATACGAACAATATGCAGTTACATTATCAAAGTGTAACGCTTAAACAATGTAAGTAATGTGAATTCCAACCTTATCTATTTGCATTGGAGATGTTTAAAAGGTTTTGTAATTTCTCATGGTATTTCTTATGAACAAAATTATATTTATGTCAAATTATATTTCGGTATGAGGTAAAAATTAATTGAAATGAAAGTCATAATTATTTAGACCATTATAAAAATATATATACTCGTAGAACTGATCCACGACACGTATTTCGATATAAAACTTGGTTATAGCTGTAACATTAAAAGGATTGAATGTAAAAATGTCTCATTTGCTATCATGTATGATATACACTTTAAAAAATCAATAGATTCAAAATTAATAACGTAATTATAATATACTAAAATAGGCCTTTTTAAATTTAGATATGTACGTATTAAAATTAATAATTGTTTACTATCTGTTCCTGCAAACTTTGTACTGCTACAAGCTATTGGCCTGCCGCATTCAATTAGAAAATATCCTATATACTCTATAAAGTTTCGCGCTATTAACTTCGAATATAGAAGCTAAATACAACTTAAGACTAAGTTAGGCCATTAATTGAAAACCTGCAATAAGGTTTAATAAATTAAAAAAAAAAAACATTATATTTATTTAGTGTATATTGTGGATTTTGTAACGTGAGATAAAATGCATTCGTACTATAGTTAGATGCTTAACTGTGCTATATATGTTTAGTAATGGTAAGGATGCGTTTACATATATTACTTGTATCTCTATTCCTACTCGTTCTCTTGTGTATTGATATTCCAAAACTGATAATTCTAGATTTAGTTGACATATTGAAATACGAATCAATTCTACATTGGGACGGTATTTATAACGTTTAAAAATAGCTGACATGTAAACGCATTTTAACATTTAATTACAATTATTGCACACAAATCATTTGTAACTGTTACTTGCTTACGTGTTAATTTAGTAATGATTATTAAACAATATATACTTCCTTGTGAATTTGGTGTGAAAAATAGTTTTTGCTGTACGGCGTTCTGCCAATAATGTTGTTTCAGACATTTCACCCGGGAGGCGTTACCGCGCCTGGATAACTACAGGAACGTGCTGTCCCTGCACGCCGCCCCACGCCCAACGCTGGACGAGCTCCACAATGCTTCGCTTTCAAGAAAGGTCTGATTCTTATCTTAAAAGCGATGTTTACATTCTGTGTGTAAAAAACTAACTATTTAATATTCTTGGAATATTGTGTATTATCTAATCTATGGGGAATCCTGTGGGGGAGTTTTATGTCCAGCTATGGATGTCTTACGGCTGTAACAAATGAATGGAAATTAAAAGAAAAGTTTTGCTATTTGAAAACGCTATGAAAAAGACCACAGAGAAAATGGTTCTTTAGGAAAAAAGTAATGCGTAGATTGTCAAGGGAAATATTTTGAAAAATATTAAATCATTTTTTGTTATTCAGTTTAATAATTGTTATTGTAATGCTCCGAGACGTGGTCACTTATGACGGGACTCATGAGAAGACTCCAGGTCACCCAGAGAGGTATGCTTGGAGTTTCGCTGCGAGATCGAATTAGAAATGAGATCTGCAAAAGAACCAACATTACAAAGGTTGATCAAAGAATTGGGCAGGCCACATTCCTCGTGCAAGCCATAGCCGCAGGCCGCAAAAGGTTTTCGACTGGCGACGCGGCGTGGGTATGCTTCCCACTTGTGGGCCGACGACATAATTAAGGTTGCGGAAATCGTTGGATGCGCGCAGGACCGGTCATCTTGGTGACCTTTTGAGTAGGTTTATGCCATGCAGTGTGCATCTAAAAAGAAGTAGATTCTAGTTCTCATGTTATTTCTCGAGCTAGATATAATGTTATACGAAAAAATCTAGGCGAGTAGAGACATGTATACTCTACGTACGGTAGCTTGTTGTTTCAGGTGCAGCCCTCGTAAACTTTGTTTAGTATGGAACAGTAATCCTTTGTCCTTGTATGCTTATTTACAATACAGATATGTTTGTATGGTCTGATTTTTTATTCTCGCATCTCTCTTACGCCTAAAGGTATATTACTCTATTTCAGAGTATATTTAGAGTAGAGATATTTGGAAATGATTTTTTTTGCAACCTTTATGTGACGTTTTCCGACTTTCTAAAATTATTACGCCCCTCTATGTAACATATAATTTTAATATTAAAGTGAAAGGGTTAAACTCGTGTGGATTTTAAAATATAATTGATAAATTTAGGACGAAATCTGTGACATCCTTCATGTGAAGGGTTCAACTAATGACAAGTCCACATTACAATTGCCCTCTTGTGGGGCGTGGGCCCTCGTTGGGAAACGCTACTCTCTAACGTCTCGACAACAAGTCTCTCGGAAACGTCATCTATCTTTATTTAGTAAAATGTAAACAATTTCAGAGCAGTACGTATATGTAGTTATAACAAATTATTTAAAATTTCAAAATGGATTTTTGAAGCAATATTTCGACAAGGTTGAAGACCTCTGATCTAGGCCAATAAACCAGATTATATTTTTACATCGCTCATTATCAAGAAATTACTCTACGGTTCTCCACAGGTCTACGAGTCAGAGGAACGGAAGTATTTGTGCATTCTATTCCCTGCGGCGTAGAAAATATGTCATGTCCTTTATTGATCAATTAGGTAATAATTGGTCGCAATTACCGACAATTGTTGTTCTTGAGTTACACAGGTACGTTGCGAGAGTAGCGAACTACCTGCCCTCAGCTACTTGCTGTTTTAAATGTCGCCAACTTTGACATATTTTGTAATATGTTTTGCGTAATTTATATATCTTGGAATACCGGTGGATGCCTTTCCAATAGAACCTTCTGGAACTGGTCCATAAGAAGGTCATATGTCCCACGCCGATTCGGATACACCGTTTCAGAACCCTAAAGTTTCAGCGGCCATTTTTTCTAGGTTCTATGTGGACTGCTCACTGTTATATGGTTTATTAATCTGCCGATAACACCTGAATTTGTATGGTTTCCCTACTTATATAGATATTTAAATTATAGTGAATGTTTTTATCTTTTCATATGTAGGTAAATCACACTGGAATTCAGAAATAAAATTCTTCGGGGTTAGTTAAAAAGAATAAATGAAAGAAAAAATCTTTATGGTTAGTAAAACTACTTCTAGAGGGGACATATGCGACCACAGATTAAAATGACAATCGTCATTATCATTTACATCGGGTTTTTAAATATTTGAAATCTACGAATTACAATACACCTTGTCAATTTTTTACATAATTTTCTGGCTGAAAATGGCGGAGATAGGCAAAGTTATATATTTTCTCTCTAAACAAGGTAAAATATATATATATACATATTCTAAGATTATTCGGTATGAAATTACATTTCTCACTATACAAAGATTAAAATTTTAAGTGTATCATTTTTTTAAAACATATCCAATATTTAGTTTTTAATCTCTCCTGAAATGTTGCATTTTCGAAGTTTTTTATATAGAGGCGGCGATATGTCCTTACAATAGAACCATAACATTATTAACAACATTCAATTGTTTAATTAGCCTAGCCTGTTGGATAATGCAATCGAAGGAACCAAGGGTCATGTATTAACCCCTATAGGTCGCGCATATGCGTGGGCGAGTGATCCATGACTGCATTATGCTCCCGTGATCTATGGCGTTATGACGCACTTCGTATGTTTATGCATCACCATGTTTTTTTTTAAATAATGCTTCGCCTCCCTTGTGCCAGGGACGTTACAAATAAGGTTGAAATGAGTTTTATAGTTTTTATTCTACATTCACTTTCGTTCATTCATATTATCTTCTATTCATTCATTTTACGCTACACATGATATGTCTTTCTTCGCTTGAAGATCTTCTTTCTTGCATCTCCTTCCTTGACCTACATTCCTAGATCACACTTTTATATTAATTATCACAGACTCGTTATATTTATTTATATTTAATGGAATTAGGCGTTACCTTGCGGAAGTCCATACTAAGTAAGAAAAGGACCAATATTTAGCTACTTCCGCACATGCAGTGGTAGTCGTGCAACAAAGTGCACCGCCCGCCAGCCCACTGATAAATGGGTATGCGGCAAACAATGCGAATTACACAACCGCCACTGTTAAACCACTCAACACGTGTTTCACCCCTCCACGGGGCATCTTCAGGAGTTATGATACAGCGATTAGTGCCAAACACAGAGACTGTGTCCGGGCTGGCGGGCGGTGCACTTTGTTGCACGACAACCACTGCATGTGCGGAAGTGGCTAAATATTAGTCCTTTTCTTACTTATTTATTTATATATTTATTTTGTTATTTTCCTATTCGGCGCTACATTTTTCTACAAACTTATTCTTAATACTTTTTTCCTTATGCTTTATATACTTTATTAAATTTTTTCTTACTTTTGTATGTCTTACGCCTTTTTCTATTCCAACGTCTGGTCACCATGTGTTTTAAGGGGTTAATCTTACTTATCATATTTTTGACGTATATATGTAAGAGTTGTCATGGAACTGGATATATCTTTTATGTAGGTCAAATAGTTTCAACCAAAGGCTAAGAATACTCCTCAATACAGTTAATGTTAGATGATTTAAAATAACAACGACTGAACTCAATTATTTTCACAAGATAATTAGCTAGAGAGTAGCTAATTATGTTGTAATAAGGTCATCCATGTAGCGCAAAGAATTGTTCATCTGAAGGTCGGAGATCGCTCGTGTGAACGACAGCTGTTGGAGGCGAAAGGTAGAGAGGCGATCGACCGACGAGGTCATCGGGCAATGTATCACTAAACATCTTTGGATGATGCCTTGTAGTGGACTTCCATCTGTTGATATAATGATAGAATATTACTAAATTATTTCCTATCCACCTAATTATATAATCTTTTTAATCTATGATCATTCGTTAATATCCTTTAGTGTTATGTCTTTTTTAAACGGTTTTATTTAGTTCGACCCGTACGGAATTTATTTGGATCAAAATTAGAAATTGAAATTTAAGCACCTTCCCGTTGTCAGATTGATCTGAAATTTGGTACACACATTTAATTTAGATGACAATACAATATAATAAAATCAATAACATTATAATTCTAAGATGACCGCCGATACAGAATGGCGGATTACGTATTTTTCCTTAATCCCCTCAATATAAGTATCAAATGAAAGGGCTACATTAATAAAACACGATGATTATGTCAAAATTTAAAATTCAAGATGGACGCCGTTCCAATATGGCGGACTAGGTACATATTTTTCCACAACCACCACAATATGGGTATCAAAAAACCGTTCAACTTAAAAGTTTTTTTAAATGTATTTATTTTTATAACCTTTTTAAATTCAGAATTCACTTATAAAGTTATATCTGAACACGCAGTTCAAAGATTAACCGTCCACGCAGACGCGCCACGTGGATAGGCGCGTGTTCAATGCCCGCGGTGTTGAGAGCGTGCACGCAAATCGACCGCGTGTCGTTACATAAAGTTAATAGGCTTAGAAGCCCGATACAGGTAAATAAAGGATTTTGACACAATCAGATCTATGACGTCATTTTTATTTATTTATTTGAAATTAAAAAACAATAGTCCACAGTTTATTTTTATCTACATACGCAGTAGGGCGAAATTGCCAAATGTTTTACATTTTATGCAATAAATTTAAATCAACTCAAGTCTCTATAATGTACATTTTCTTTTTTCGTAACTGGCTACACTATCAAAGTGGTCTAGGTGGACTCCTAGAGATTTATCTAGGAATGGGGGTTAATAATTCTTGACTGGATTTCATGAAATTTTATCTGCTTTTGATAGTGAAGACCCGAACAGCGGATTCTTCACTTATTAACAAAGGCAGATAATATTTTAAGCTCAATTTAAAAGCTCTGCGAAGGTATCTTTCAACTAAAAGGCCACGAAGATTTAAATCTAATCTTCACATTTTTGTAGTTTTCAGAATCAAAACCAAATAATCGAAAAGTCTGCTACAAGCACTTTTGAATCGTCAAATAATATAAAATGTAGACAGTGTTGTTCTTATAGGAAGCTACCGCCGGCTCCGAAGGCAGTTCTGCTGAAAAGAGCCGGCGAGAAACTCAACAGTTGCTCTTTACAAATATTGTTTCATAAAGAGTGCGCGACAAAAATTAGCTTCCCGAGTGAGCATCAACATTTAATTCCACGCATTAACATCAGTATAGTATTCTTGGATACAATAATGTACATTTTTTAATTTCCAGTGGCGGATCTGATATTGAATGTGGAATTTCATTGTACGTACAGGGTGTTCTGGAACCAGCTTAATTTTGAAAGAAAAAATCCGAAAACCTCTGTTTTAAACTATTATTCTCTCTATGATTGACCAGAATTGTAGCAGTGAGAATAATCGATTCTCATCGCTATGTATCCGAGAAGGTATTCATGTAGAATTATAATTCTATCAAGTGTGTTCTTCCAGCCAGGTCAAACCTTGGAGAAGGACATGGACAGCCGGACGCTGCCGACAGCAAACGTCAAGTTTGGCTGGATAAAGGGCGTGCTGATGCGGTGCCTGCTCAACATCTGGGGAGTGATGCTCTTCCTGCGACTGTCGTGGGTTGTTGGACAGGCTGGAGTCAGTGAGTATAATCCTCAAACCCAATCTCCTTACAAAGAGGGAGAATACTTTGTTTTGGGATTCTTCCTAGGGCTAATAAATCTTGGAAGTAATAACAACACGAAGTCCAAAGTATAAGTGTGTATGTTTATCAAGCTTAGCCCATATTTATACCGATTTAAAACAATGTTACGAATGAAAATCATCATAAGTCGAGAAGCATTGTAGAGCTCTCTTTTTCGCACGACGTGTATAAATAATTATATTTCTATGGGATTCTCCTTTTCGATGCGCCGCTGACGATGACCCTAATGGGACTCCTACATTGTCATGGACGAAAACTGTTTCATCACTCCCTTGTCCCCGTTTGATCACCATCTCGCCTAATGAAAAGCGACGATTTGGTCGAAGATGAAGTACGCTAGGTATCTATTCACTGTGACCTAGTTTACCCATCGGTATTTACATCTTCGGATTTGGAAGTATCCAGAGCAGTAAAAGCCTACGAGAATATATAATCGTAGCTGATATATTCCGTATATATGATATATGATGATAGTTATTGGTCACTGATAGAATGGTCTAATGCAGTGTTTTTTATAAGATTGGTATAAAATTGTTCAGGGGAGCAATTCGACGTGGATTCCACAGGTGTTCAGTCCTTTCGCTTTAATATTAAAATTTTGTATATTACATAGGGGGGCGTTAGGATTTTAGAAAGGATGAGGTGAGACATGACACACGTCGAGAAAGATAGATGGATAAAGTACAAAAAAGAATGTAAGAGTTTGTGATGGAGAAACATTGAATTAGAAATGAGATCCGCAGAAGAATCAAGATGGCAGTAGGCGGGGCACATCGCTCGCGCTACAGATGGCCTTTGAGACCGAAAGGTTCTGTGAAGTAGACGTGGTGTGGGTCTCACTAGGTAGACCGTCGACATAGGGTCGCGGGAAGTAGCTAGACTCGCGCATCGTGGTGATCTTTCGTGAAGGCATATACCTTGCAGTGGGCATTCTTTGGCTGAAAAGAAGACAAGGGAGGTGGGCGTAATTTTAGTAACGTTATTGTTGGGCATGTCACAGAACAGTTTGGTAAACACTTAACTAGATGCCCTCTAGAAGAAGATGGATAGGAAGGCAGGACTTCTTAAGCCCGCGGAATCTGCAAATGCCACGTAGACTGCAATGACAGTACAGTCGAAAAAAGAGTGTTATTGTATGGCATTTTTACGTCAAAAGTCTGTACAGAAACATATTGTAATAAATACACTATCTCTTACCGTGATATCAAAATACATTAGAAGCATATTTGAAACTATTTGGAGTGTAAATCTAACTAACCCATGGATCCTAGTTACTGGCCAGTATGAAATGTTTGCTATTATTAAAAAAAAATGTTTGACCGTTTTCAGTTCAAGCGATGCTCTTGATCCTGACAACGTCAGTTGTTACAACCATCACAGCGCTTTCCATGTCCGCCATCAGCACCAATGGCGTTATAAAAGGAGGTAAGATATTTACTAGTATTTTTTATATAGCATTCTTTCAACCGCACTTTTGTAAGTGTGTGAACGAGACAGATAACAGAAATATAAAGATACGTTTACATGCGTCTGCTTTATTAAAAGGTGTGCAATATAGTTATTCCTTTATAAATTCCAAAGAATATCATATCTGTTTTACTGGAGTATCGGGACCTTTAAAATTAATAAAAATATTCAGTGGTTTGTCTATAATATATAAGATATTTTTTTTTTCGACACTATGGAATCTTAGCATTGCAAATGTAATATATACTTTTTCCTGAGGCTATATCACATGTGTCTATGTCAATATATGCTATATAAGACATATAAATGAAATATATTATACACCGCTAAATTTAAATATACCGTGGTAATAGATGCCTTTACGTTATTTTCTCGTGTCTGTGACAGGCGGTACATACTACATGATATCTCGGTCGTTGGGCCCGGAGTTCGGCGGTTCTATCGGGCTGATCTTCGCGATGGCAAACGCCGTCGCCTGTGCCATGTACGTGGTCGGCTTCGGCGAGTCCCTCATCACGCTCATACCCGAGTCCGCTTATATGGTCAGCAAGAGTTGGGTATGTACTGAACACGCAGAATATACACCAGAATCTATAAATATCAATAGGACAATAGTGACTGTTCGTCATGAAAAAATTACTTTTTTAGATTATATATTTATTCATATTATTATCTACATAGGATTATTTAAGCTCACAACTTAAGTAACTTAACACAAGCTAGAAGAGCCTGATTTTAGAATTAAATTGATCTCCTCCATAAAAGGACGAAGGACTAAATGGTCGTACCTTTAGTAAAGCAAAGATCGCACCTAAATTACGCGAGCGCTCATTGCTTGCGCCGGCGCATCTTGCCGCGATTTTTCCCAATTCATTTGCAACAAAATAAACCTTGCATTATATTCTTTCGCATTGCCGCGATATTTAATGTTTTTGTCTTTTGCTAAAATTAATTTCTATCTCTTTCTATCTGTACTGCGCTAAATTCAATAATAATCCGTTTCATAGTGAACTTTATTTGTTTTTTCTCAACAATCTATCGAACTTATATAGTTAATGAACAAACTTACATTAACTATAACATCCTTCAACTTAAAGCTATCAACATTAAATCTCAACTTAAAGTTATTTAGAGTCCAAAGCTAAATTAGCTGTCAAAAAGCTGGATATTCTAGGTGTTTTACACCAGACAAGTCCTTAAGTAAAACCATTTCCTAACTTATTGGTGTCACTTTTGTTTCCACGACGCACTAGCAATGTCTAGTTTTTAAAATTACGTTTTGTGTGAGCACTTTCTTATACCTACTCTATATTGCCATCCTCAGATTGAACGGCAGTATCTGTGCGATGGGTGCCGTACCCACATGGATGAATCTTGTGATTGCATCTTGAGTCTCGTCCGTGCAATAAACGCACGAGTTCGTGTGATGTTATATTGCTACCATCTAATGATGGACCCAGTGGAACCAAACTTACATTTGGTTTATAGTGGTAATTATAAATGTTCCAGGATCAAGCGATATACGGCTGCATCACCATAGTCCTTCTCACCGGGATCGTGATGGTGGGGATGGAGTGGGAGGCCAAGGCTCAGATCGTCCTTCTCATCATCCTGCTGGCGGCCATCGCTGACTTCTGTATCGGTTCCATTATTGGTCCGAAGAGCGAGTTTGAAGTTGCGCAAGGTTTCGTTGGATACAATAGTGAGTTTACCTTGGTCATAATGCTCAAAAAGTTCCCACTAACAAAGAACCTTAAAGGAAAATGCTTAAAAATACTGAATTAAAAATCTGTAATTGATATGTTGAATTATGAATATGGTTTTAATATTTTTATTTTCACGAATAAATTACTTTACTATAATTTTACATGTAATAATAATAAAAAAATGGCCGGTCGCTATGTATAGATCATTAATATTACTATACATTTAGGATTATATATAAATATTGTAAAAAAAAAAACTGTATACACTGTTGTCGTCCTTCCAGCCCGCTCACTGTAAGGTAAAGGTGTCCTTCAAAGATATCTTTGGGTACCATCTCCACGCTTGGTAGACGGGTTGACGATCATAGTGTGGGTATTACGGTAAATAAAAAGAAAGAAGATTGTTTAATTTTACTTAAAATAACTGACTTGAGTTTCTGATCGACTTTTCTTAACAGATCAGCATCTCAAGTCGGTGGTAAATTATTATTTATAATTTCAAATAATCGACGATTTAAAAGCGCGCGTAAATGACAGTATGAATAAAGATATTTTGAATTTTAATTTATGAGGGCAGTTCTAAAAGTCATTACGATTATTTACAGTGTCGGTGTTGCAGAGCAATCTGGGTTCCGACTACAGATACTTCGAGGGCGTGGAGCATAACTTCTTCTCTGTGTTCTCCATCTTCTTCCCCGCCGCCACCGGTATCCTGGCCGGCGCCAATATCTCCGGGGATCTGAAGGTAACACAATATTCTAGAAGACATAGACGTTCTTTAATTTTAATGCATATGGTTTGTGAAACCGTACTGTATTACCCATAACCGTCCCGTATACCAGTAGCAGAATACCAGTCTCGGTAAGAGAGAATAGAGAAGAAGATTTTGTCTCACTGGGTATATTACATTCTCTGTTGATGTTCATGCTGTTACCCCGGTGGCTTTTACAGCTTTTACGTGTTGATCTACAATTTAGTGGGACACTTTATGGACCCTAACTGCGTGTCACTGCAAGGCATAGACCTTTCCCAAAGATCGCTACGATGATGACAGCCCGAATCCAGAAACTTCCCACAACCTTCACTATATCGTAGTCCACCTAGTGGGATGGCCACCCACGCTGTGTCTACCGGCTTGTGGTCGCCACTCGAGGACCTTTCGGCCCCAATGTTCATCGGTTGTATTAGCGATGTGCTCCGCCCACTGCCACTTTAGACGTGTCCAGCGTGCACACGTCTGAAGTGGCAATGCAATGTGCATACAGAATAGCTTGTATTGCATGTTAATTGTGATTATGTTGAAGGAGATCACTTTTTGTCTTTAATTTAAATTAATTTTATTATAAATAGTTTAGGATATTATTTCAATTTATGCGGTACCTATCCACGGGACAAATGTAAAGTTAAATGGTATATATTTAGAGCTTTATATGTCTCGTAATTTTTTATTGGTACAAAATCTTTAAAAATATATTTTGATGATGCTTGAGAGTGACCATTATTAATTGTATTCCCAGGACCCGCAGAAGTCTATCCCAAAAGGCACGCTGCTAGCCATCTTGCTGACCACGCTGTCATACCTGCTGATCGCTCTTATCGCCGGCTGGACCGTGCTGAGGGATGCGTCGGGGGACGTGACGTCACTGGTCGACTGCGCCGTCAACAGAACTTGTCCTTACGGATTGCATAACAGCAATGATGTTTGTATATAATTTTTAACCAAATTCCTTGGCCAAAATATTAAACATAACTGTGTAAGAAGACATTGTAATATATTGAGAAAAAAATGTTATATAGATAATGAGAAAGTAAGAATAGTATTGTATAAAATAACACAAAGTAGAAAAATTTAAGGAAATAAATTGTCATTTGGAAGCGTCAATAATGTTAACCTGAAAATATGGAGAGTGAAAGAGAGAAAAGAGAAAGAAATTGTGAAGAATGAGATGGATTGAAAATAGGAAAGTTTTTGAAAAAAATTGTTAAATAACAATACACTTGCTCGCTTGAAGTGGCAGTGGATCTTATGGACCGAATGGTTCTAGAGTGTCAACCACGAGCCGGTGGACG
Source organism: Battus philenor (assembly GCF_028537555.1). Lineage (NCBI taxonomy): Eukaryota > Metazoa > Arthropoda > Insecta > Lepidoptera > Papilionidae > Battus > Battus philenor. The sequence continues at coordinate 11,796,974 of NW_027181684.1, forward strand.
CGACGTGGGAAGGTCCCCCACTAGGAAGAAGGGTGACATAGTCAAGGTCGCAGGGAATCATTTAATGCAGGCAACGCAAAAAGAGTCACTGTTGCGATCTTCGGGGAAGGCTTATGCTTTGCAGCGGACGTGTCTGAATGAATGAATGAATGAATTGAACGAAGCTGTTAATGAGTTGTTTATTTGTGAAGTAGAGACAGTCTTTGATATGAGATCGCGAAACAAAGAGAGCTAGTATATATTATATATCTAATGCTAAACTTCGGGAGTAAAAGTCACTTTCAAAGAGTAACTTAAGAGTTATTGAAAATCTTAAATGTTATTAGGCAAGTAATAGCAACCGACCAAGTAAAGGTTTGGACATTTCGGGCTTCCTTGTGTGGAAATGCTAAACGGGTGTTATCGACGAATGACATCTAAAGCCAGGGTTCTCTTCGTGGAGACCCTTAAGGTTAGACATTCCATGGAGTGCAAATCTGTTAAAATAGTAGAATGTAACGGTCTGAGCCAAGGCTCCAGAGCTTCGCTACCTTATGGTCTTTATAACAGTCTTAGGCGCCGGTCCAAAAATACATATTTACGTATTACATAATTAACTAAATTTCTCCAGAAATTATATGCTATAGTTTAAGATGTTTTTCGATTCCAGGTGATCCGGTTGGTGTCTGCATGGGGTCCATTGATCTATGGTGGCTGTTTCGCTGCTACTCTGTCCTCTGCCCTTGCGTCTCTCGTGTCAGCACCTAAAGTGTTTCAGGTCTGTATCTACCCGCACTTATATTGATATATAAATTAATCTTCTATGTTTAATGATTTTATTTTCTGACATCATATCTTATTTATATATATATATAAGTCGTGTTGTTGTCGAGTCTTTTTTGTTAGTGTAGATTCTTTTATTTTTACGGTGCTCCTACGTTTATATGAGGAAACTACTAGCGCCATCTGTCGTTGCTGTCTGAAACTACAGAGTTCCGGCATACATATAAATGTATATATATATATATATATATATTCAAAGAACTAAATAATAACAGCCGAATGAGTACTGGCTCGACACCGTCGAATCATATATTAAACGCACCTGGACCGCCCCCTATCAACGGACCCTTGAACTTAGTCGAAAAGTGAACCATTTTTCTAAGCGTGACATGAGAACTTAGCGCCTTCCAATACCGTAGAGTAAATAATGTAAACCCTCTAGAGGCTTCAAGTTCAACTCTTGAACATGGTTACGTAAAAAAAAGTTAATTATTAAAAAAAAAATGCTTCAGACTCCAGAGAAGAATAATAAGTTTTTTCCATACATTTTAATTTATTCTCCGTTGACAGGCACTTTGTCAAGATAAGCTATACCCGTACCTGGAGTTCTTCGCAAAAGGTTACGGCAGCAACAACGAGCCGGTACGCGGCTATGTACTCACTTTTGTAATTGCTATAGCCTTCATATTGATGGGTAAGTAAACGTTGTAATTATTTTTAAAAGCCTTAATTCGCTAGAAATACTGCCCAAAGTTATCGACATCACGTAGTTATAAAAATATTTCATCATTATCATGTCAGCTATATGTCGCCCACTACTGGACATATCTTTCCCACATAGATTGCCAAAAGAATCATTAGGAAAGAGCAACAGTTATCTTTGGATATCCATTTGCTGGATATCTAGATTTTCAATATGTTCAATTTGAAAAGGCTCTGACCAGTGTTAGACGCCTATTGTTGAACAAAGGTTTCTTTCATAGATTTCCAATAATATAATTGAGAAGCAGCCACGTCCACCGCTGGATATATGCCAATATGCCCTATATGCCTATTGGAAAATATACTAAACAAATTTTAATATGTAGTAATTGGAATTTTGATATGCTTTTAATTACTTATTCATTGAGTTATTTATTATTAATAAACCATTAATTTTTCTATAGGATGTACCATATATTAATTGAGGGCAAATGACCTATATATTCACCATTAATTTAAAAAGCTGCAATAAATCATTGTTTACTTTCACAGGTGGATTAAATCAGATCGCTCCGTTGATCTCTAACTTCTTCCTCGCCGCCTATGCGCTGATCAATTTCTCAACTTTCCACGCCAGTCTCGCGAAGCCTGTGGGTTGGAGACCCACATTCAGGGTGAGTGATGACTTTTTCTAATTGTTTTAAGTGCTTTTAACTTATTTTTAATTCATCTCTGAGATTCGTTGCTAAATCGAATTATAAATGAAGATGAATAGAATAGAATTTGAAATCTTTAACGGAAAAAAAGATTATAAATACATTAAGTTAAAATAAACATAATGCATTAATACGTCTTCAAAAAGTTAACAAATCCTTTCATGGGTCTAGTTCCACAAGATATCTTAGACCTTAGTTTTTTTAGTTTTAAACCTAAAATTAAAACTATATTTTTAAATAAATTTATACATCTACCTTTTCCATACAATGGTTATCACTTAGATTACCTCGTGTGATAAAACCGCCCATTGTACTATTTTATTTATTATGAAACTATTAAAATGTATCTTAGCGTGTACACTAAAGAATATTAAATAAATAAATAAAATAAATCTTAATTATAGTGTTTTAGAGTCTTTAGTCGATGGAAATGCGGTGAATTTGGTTGTTTTGACTCATTTACATGATAATATACAACTAAAAATGGTTCCTGCCCGGCTTTTCTTAGCAATAAGAATTTTAAAATGACGATTCAAGTGCGTTTCGTGTATTAAAGCCTGGGCCATAACCTTAGGCATCTAGAAACATCTTAGAAGTTGGGTTCAGTCTTAAACAGGATTATTAAAGATTGTAACATGTGAACTTGAGCAAAAATTTTTTTTTCGGAAAATTTAAACAAAATGTATAATATAGATACTAATAATTAAACAAAAATGTGCGTGTAAATATCAACTTTTAACGAAGATAGCCTATGAAGTATAGGCTATCTCTGTCGTTAAAATTATACCTCGTCAAATTTAAATACTTCCACTTTTGAATCTGTGGATATTTCATTTTGCGCAGTTATACAACATGTGGCTGTCGCTGGCCGGCGCGGCGCTGTGCGTGGTGATCATGTTCGTGGTGTCCTGGGCAACTGCACTACTCACCTTCGGTTTCCTTCTCACTCTCTACCTGCTTGTGTCGCACAGGAAGCCAGGTATACACTACCATATACAATATGATACCGATCGTAATATTTTTTTTTATTTATGTCATAATACACCATAGACCATATTTACAATTCGTAACAAAATATTTACATTCTAACAATGATATCATGTTTTTATTATTTTATTTTTGTATTTATTTATATGTGTAACATATCATAACAATTTTGTTCAATGGATTTTTGGTAATTGTACTTCCCGTGTCTTGGGTACACAAGGACACAATAAATTCTTCGCAGAATTCTATTATTTAATATCTTCTTGTATTCCTCATATATTCAGTCATTACTTTCCTCGTAGAAATTAACAGAAATTAGATTTTCTGTACATTACATTATTTTTTTCTTTTTATTATATATTATGAATTTATTCTTAAAGTTCACGTGTCTTGTAGATTAATGTTTTGGGTGTTTGGGTGCGGATATTTAAAATATATATTTTTTTACAAAAGAAAGCCTTTCGAGCTATTCACGACTAATGGCCGCGAATCTCCTTCGGAAAGCAGTTTAAAGGGATCAAGATAATTGTGACCTCACAATATATTTATGATAATATTTTGTTGTACGTTTACAATAATTATTATAAATCCACCGTGAAAAATTTTCTGTGTCAAAGTTTTGACTGTCAAAAGTCTAATTAATTTGTAATAAACTCTCTAATAATTAATTAAATTTCGCAAAACCGGAAAATTGACGAAAAAGGCTTTGTAGAGTTCAGCGTGTTTAGGTCTATATGCTATGGGAGATGGAACGAAAGTTTTTGAAAACAGTTTAAATTATCTTCAATTAATACGGGAACATCAGTTTATTTAGAGTTGACGCGACGGGCGTGTGGGAACGACTGGCAACACAGGCCGTGCGCGGAATGTGTTTCTACAGCCTATTATTCAATAAACGAATATTTAAACGACAATAATCCTTGACAGTGATGTCGCCTGATTATTTTGATTTAGGTTATATCTGATAAAATGTATATGTACAAGTTTGTATTGTTAAACTGCTTCTTCACCACGGCTATAACACCCTGCGAAGCAGAGTAGAGTCAAAAGTAGATTAAAAATATGTATATTGACGATCAATAATTGTTTTGTTCTATTTACAGATGTAAACTGGGGATCGACAACTCAGGCGCAGACTTACAAGACAGCGCTATCCGGCGTACACCAGCTGAACCGCGTCACAGAACACGTTAAGAATTACAGGTGATAAAGTAGAAGAAGAAGAAAAGTCCATCCTAAGTAAGAAAAGGACCAATATATAGCGAGACTCTGTGTTTGGCACTAATCGGTGTAACATTACTCCTGAGGATGTCCCGTGGAGGGGTGAAACACGTGTTGAGTGATTTAACGATGGTTGTGTAATTCGCATTGTTTGACGCAATCAGGCTGGCGGGCAGTGCACTTTATTGCACGATTACTGCTGCATGGCGGAAATAGCTATATATTGGCCCTTTTCTTACAAAGTATTTTTACTTTTTATGACTATAGAATTTGTCATCATTATCATATCATCTGATAGACGTTCACTGCAAGGCATTGCCTCACCTAAAAGTCGCCACGATGACTAGTCCTATGCACTATCCCAAATACAGCGACTATCTACACACGTCGCGTCTACTGGCACTATGTCGCTACTCAATATAATTACAAAATCTGTATTCAATTTTATTTAACATGTATGAGCATACTGACTTAGTACATTTGCACTTTATATCTGCATAAAAAGTGCAAATATACTAAATAAATAATAAAGAACATATATCTTGCTAGTGTAAATAAATACCTTTTCTTTTTTTATAAAGATTCATAATTAAATAAACAAAATGATGGGACGCATGAGTTTTTCCGTTGCAGGCCTCAGATCCTGGTGCTGACCGGGTTTCCGGGAGAACGGCCTATCCTGAGCGATTTCGCGTACCTCCTCACCAAAGGACTATCCCTCATGCTCTGCGGTCATATTAGTCAGGTACGAATGGTTACATTATTAGAGATATGTATGACTTTAAGTTGTGACAGAAAGAGATAAGGGAACACAAGAGAAAGCAGGACAAAGATAAATGAAAGTGATGCTTGGTATAGATAACAAGGTGGAGTAGAGAATACATTGGGAGTAAAAGAACGTCAGACTTTTGTTATCTTCTTTAGGAAGAAGCTTCTTTCTTAAAAGCCAAATATGACTTAAAAAAATGTTTTTCTATCAAATATTATTTTAATTTTTTTAAAGCAACAATATCTAATGGTAAAATAAACATAGCATCAGTTATGGAAAACGTGGAGAGACGCGGGACCTTTCTACAATACTGCAGAAGGTTAAAAGAAGAGACACCATTTAAAGGAACAAGTAGACAAAAAAAGACAAAAGTATATAATACTAGTCGAAATAAATACTTAAATCTGAAGTATATATAATAAAAGTAGAAATTAAATTATAAAGGAATGTGAATGTATGAATAAGGTAAATTAAGATGTAATGTAAACAAGGGGTTTTCGGTGGGAGGGAGACGAAAGTGGTAAAAGAATATGTGAAGAATAATAAATTGAGGAGGAAAAAAAGATGAGGACGTAAATAATAAAATCTGTAAAAAAAATAGATTCGTAAAAACATTCCCTTTGTACCCAAGACAGTGGAACTATGACAGGTCATCAGAAACTGGGTCAATTAACTGTGGGATGGTGCAACGTGGTCTCGAACCATTATGATTGCACCACGAAGGTTACAGATGTAGCGTGTAAAACGTTTACCTCGGGGCGGGCTATCCGGAACAGCACAAGACGTGAGTTATCCTTGATTTGGAACTACCAGGATAGCTCAGACAGCGTAGAGGACTTCCACAGAGGTTTTAGTGGGGAACTTGGATTCACAGAAGATTTCCCCTCGAAATTGGGTGGTTGTGTAAGGCATACACCCACACGTAATAACTAAATGCTTAAATACCTTGAAAAAGCGTAGTAGGTTTCTTTAAGACAGGCGTGGAGATCATACATGAGATAGATATAATTTTGTATATTTGACAAGAGAAGTACGGGAGCCCCTCAAAAAGGCCCCATTAAAAATATGTTATAGTATTGCCAAATAGTGTTTGTTCAACTGAAAACGAAGATTGTCCCGTTATACCGAAATCACGTAACAGCAAGTAATTTATTTCTGTACCCATTTTTACATTGCTGTGTTGTATCATTTTGTTACAGGGTCAGATAAACCACAGAACACGCGAGGCGCTCACCAACCGCGCTTACCATTGGTTCGCAAAGCGTAAAGTAAAAGCCTTCTATAGCATTGTCGACGATGTGGCCTTCAAAGATGGCGCTAGTGCGCTTATACAGGTAAAAAATATTAACTTAATACATAGTAATATCTTTTGACATTTTGTCAGCCAATGTAAACGCATTTAATGAGTGGAAGTCGCAATAAAAAGAAATAAAATTGATACAGATAATAAATATAATAAGTAAAAATAGTGTAGATGCGACAAGTCGCCATGTGAGTAACTCGTCTCAAACAAATTGTTATAGTTTAGTATGTACTACCATTTTATTTAAGTTTATAATGATAAATCTGTAAAACAAACACAATTTTCGAAATTCTTAGAGGTCTGTATAAACATGTTAAAAGGACTGCAATCAGGTATCGTTTTGCTCATCCCTGGCTAAGATAATTTAGACTGGTATAAGTCTAAATATATTTATATATTATGATTTCTTTCAGGCAAGCGGGCTGGGCAAGTTGAAGCCCAACATCCTGATGATGGGCTTCAAAGAGGACTGGCAGACCTGTGAACGTTCCGAGATCGTCGACTACGTCGAGGTCATGCAGTACGTTCTTTGTCAATTCCTTTCATTTATTATGTTTTATAGTCTTCGTATTCAATACTATATTTCATCGCTTACTGTCCACTGTTACGTATTAGGAACAAAACTCTCTTTGATATCTTTCACTATACAAAGGTATCTACTGTATCCTTTTCTTAATTTATATATTTATAGATACATAAAACATTATCCGAACGATACAACGCATTTTGCAAACGTTTTTTTTTTCCAGTCAGAAACTGTCAGAGTAATTTTTTTCTAATACAGCCTTCAAGAAATTCTTCGATTCGATTTATATCTCCTCAAGCGTGTCAAAACGTTCCCGCGTTGGCTTTTTGAGTTTATTGAATAGCCCAAAGTCGCACGGAGTTAAATCGAATACGGTGGTTGCGGAACAATATCAGTAGAGTTTTTGACGCTTTTCTTCCAAAAAATTGAGAGATTTTGGAACCAATTGAGACTTAACCCTTAATAGCCTGATTTACGAAAGTGATTTTTTTTAATATTACTGTGTTTGCTTGAAGGTCTATATGAAGGGAAAAATAGTTTTTTTTTAATTTCGTTGGAAAGAATATTATACAACAGTAAAATTCGTACAACCAACCTATAAAAAAAACTAATAGTAATGTGAACATTCGTTTTAAAAGATTGGTATCAAAATTGATACTTCTAGGCTATTAAGGGTTAACACGTTTCAGACACAAAATAGTATTCCAACTTTTAATAAACAGACGCTTGGCAAATGTTATATACAGTCCTACCAACCTACCAAATAAATGTACTTGCCAAGTGCAATGCGATTAAAATAAGAATAGGACCGGCCTAGCGCCATGTTGTGACGTCACAACGGGAACTTGGTATAGTGTGCAAAAAAAGCAATGTTAAAAAATAATACCAGTGGCTAAAGTCACTCGCTCGGTTACCTTCGAAGCAGTTTCCAAATGCTTAATGAAACTTCCAAATACATCACGCGATATATGAATATTGCCATCTGGCCCTGGTACAATTCTTGCTTGTTTTGCTGGTCCAACAACATAATGGCACGTTTTTCTCTTCCTTGAAGTACTTATCAACATTGCTGATAATCTCTCTCCGATGTAAAACACTACCTCTTTTGCTCATTGTAGAACAAATTAAACAATCAACAAAAACAATTATTATTATTTTTTTATTTTATATATTTAATGCTGACCATACTTATATGAGTGAAGTTAGCCGAGAGCCCGTCCTATTCTTATTTTAATCGCATTGTAAAGCAAGTACATTTTAAATGACGATTTCACCTTACTTTTTGATCACAGTAGGCACATTGATCAACATCGTCATGTTTTATGAAGTACGGAGAAATATTCTTAACATCGCGTACCATACATAAAGTCGGTGTATGACTATGAAATATAATGGCCATTATTTAATACATAATACAAAACATAACTTTTGCATGATATGTTCCTGTTGATAAAAGCCTTCTTTAGAGTTCTTACTTAAGAACTTACAACTGAACTGTTTCTCAGCAAAGCACTCGACGTCCACATGGCACTTGCACTCCTCCGTGTAGAGGGAGGTCTGTACAACGGTGACGCCTTGGACCAGGACCTGAGGGCCTGTCTCAAGGACCTCAGCCTCAACGACCCTGCAGCTTTCTCCCGTAAGTACAGTCACAAGTTAAATCATTTTAAAACATTTCAATTATATGAAAAAATTTAGCCATTACATTCTTTTCATTATATAGTTAAAACGTAGTTAAATATATTATATGTATATATGTAGCGGTGCTTGATATTAATAAAAATATGCTAACAATATTATGATATGCAGAGTAAAGCCTTAGAATTTAGATTTGTATATGTGTATGCAAACATCAGGTGTATTAAAATAGCATTTATTTACCAAATATATCCATGCAACTTAATTTATATGTCTCGTCTATATGTTTTATATGTCGCGTAAGTTACGTTTCATCAAAGTAGAACGTAATGCGAAACAGCGCTATACGAGACTATATTAACATATAGTTAGAGGAAGATATATAAAAAATTGGTTTAGTATTCAAATAAATATAAACATTTACTTCTTATAAAAATAGAAACAATTCAAATGAATACACTTAAAAGAAAAAAACAAAATTTGAAATCAGATCATTTAGTCTATTATGTTTTAAATTTTTTTCATTTTTACCAAGAAATTGTCTAATGTAGTTTGCGCTTTCTTTTTGCGTTCTTTTATAAGCTGTTGGTAAGTAGACAAAACTTTTTTAATGCCTCGTTTTGATTTTAAACTCCTGTTTTCAACAAATTAATCCATAATATCAATTATAAACCATAATCTTTGATCCCTGTTTAGTAATGTTTTTATATGTTTTGTCATTGTTTGACTATAAATCATTAAATGTTCTTAGTGAGATATTTATAAGGTAACAATTGTTACCAATTTTATATTTCTAAGTTTCTAAGTTTGTACTTTCTTACTGCCTTTTGTTACTGTTTATCTCCAATAAAGTAAATAAATTGAATGTATTGGTCAAATTTCAGTATAATTCAGTTATAGCCATGTTGCGTCTACTGACTCATGGTCGCCACTTGAGATCCTTTCGGCCAATGGCCATCAGTTGCACGAATGATATGCTCCGCCCTCTGCCATTTCAGACGAGCAATGTCGGAATTTAAGAGATCTTCTCATTTCTGATCCGATCTTTATCCATCACAAACTCTCCTGTTCTTTTTCGTGCTTTATCTGTTTTCTAACATCCTTTCGCTCCCTATGTAACATTTATATTTTTTATATTAAAGCGAAAGGGTTAAACTCGTGTCGAGTCCACTTTTAAATAGCCTCCCAATCTAATGGCCTCGATGTTTGGCGTGGGCCCCACGTTGGGAAACACTGTTGTAGATCTTTAGTTTTAGACATTTAAGTAATATTGTGTACGCAGGAATATGTAATCAATTGCTATGTCGAATCGATAAATATTATATTGGTAAATAATTGCATACGTACATAAATGTTAGCATACGCATGTAAATATTTGCATATTTTATGCATACATTTGTAAAATTGTTCATACACGAATTACAAAATCACCCGCGGGCTATACATTGTGCTTATAAGGAACTATGCTAATAACAATGCGCTTTCTGTCCGGCCGTGTGTGTGCGACGCAGGTTCCATGGGCGACAGCTACAAGGAATCCAAGTCTACGGAGAGCCTCAACACGCAGTCACGAGGTGAGGTCATACATTTTGATCATTCTCATCATCATTTTTATCATCTGTTAATAACCATTGGGTTCAGTTCAACTTGTATTTCATATACGTAATTTAAAAAAAAGTTACGAGTGTATATATATTTGCAAAAAAATTGCTAAATATGTAGGTAAGATCAAAAGTACGGCTTCTGTAATTATCAGACTACTAGACGCAGAGAAAGAGCTAAACGGTTTGGCAGCTCGTTTTTTGGTGAGATTCGCCAAGATTTGGAACCTACCTGGGTCTATTTTTCCTGATGAGTTGAACTCTGGAGCCTTTAAGAGTAGAGTAGACAGGTTTCTTTTGGATGGATATGTACCACTTTCGTCTTCATCTACACTTTTCATCAGATGAGGTGGAAGACAAACGCTTTTTCCATTACAACTATATAAAATCCTTAGGCTTCCCTTTTTTAATATTTTATAAGGTATGAGGGATGCTTGTGAGAAAAATTGTTTAAAAACTATAGTTATGATATATACATATATATTCATAAACATAGGGTCTATAGGTGCTATATTATATCATCGTTATTGAAGCATCGAAAAGGGGAAACCCACAGAAATATAATTCTTTATTACATTATACATTACACATCGTGTACGTATATGCATTACATTATACATCGTGCGAAAGAGAGCGCGCTATAATACTTCTCGACTTGTGATTGGCTGACGATATTTATTGGTTGAACATTGTTTAAAATCCGTATAAATATGAGCGAAGCTTAAATAATACATATTTCAATTCAATTCAATACTACAGGATACAGACGATATCTTATCTAGAATCTTCTATAGTTACTGATTTACTAGTATATAGAAGCAATGAATGAAGTCGATGGGTTATAAAACTGGTGAGAATCATTCGGGGTAACAGATATTACTTTATCGATACTACTTTATATACAGTATGTATAAAAACTGTGTAAATATCTCGCTGAATTGTCAAATAATAATCATTTGTGACATCCCCAGGCAGCAGCATGTCGGACGTGTCGTTGGGAGTCTCACAGGATCCGTCAGCAAATAGAGAATCGCCGCGAGAGCAAAACGACACGTGAGCATTTTTTTTACCTTTCCACTATGTAGTATTTAATGGAATCAGGCGTAACCTCGCGGAAGTCCATCCTAAGTAAGAAAAGGACCAATATTTAGCCACTTCCATGTGCGGAATCCTTCCATTAGCATGTGCGGAAGTGGCTAAATATTGGTCCTTTTCTTACCCTATGTAGTGCTTTTGACGAGGAAATACCTTACTTATTGCATTTCTACTGTTTGATCTCTTTCTTAATATCTGATACGAGCATAGGCACTCGTGGTCGGAAAATTCTCAGCGACCACAAGCCGGCAGACGCGGCATGAGAAGGCCCACCACCAGATGGACTAACGAAATATTTAAGGTCGCGGGAAGTGTCTGGTTGTGGGCAGAACAGGACCTGTCGTCGTGGCGATCTTTGAGGAAGACCTGTGCCCCATGATGGTTAATAGACATGTTCCACTACGTGATCTTAACGTACATATAAGAGATCACCAAGAATTCTTCACCTAGGCTCTCGACATCCATGTCTTCTGCGGATAAGAAGCTTTGATAAGCTATTAAAGCCTAGATCAAAAATATACTTGATAATATACAGTTGGTAAAAAGATGTATAAAGATAGTTTTTATGGCATAAAGATGTGTTTACACGAGCTTAAATTGTCAGTTAACCTTTGACGTTTACACGGTACGGACGCTTTAATTTCGTATTTACTGTTCATATATCAGGATGGTATATTTTGTAAGCTAAAGAGACGATGTTAAAAAAAATAGTAAGTGTATTCTCTTTCGATTGAAATTAGTAATTAAAAAACCAAAAGGATAATATGAAGGAAACGTGTAGATAGAGATACTGGTTTTACAATAGACACAAACTATACTGTTTGTGTAGCAGTTAAAATTAACGAAAATTTGCGGTACGTCGGAGTGGGACAGAACAGCTGTTACTTGACATCTGATAGCCTAAAAAAAATTTTTTTAAAGTTTTCCTATATGCGTCTGTGGTACCATCCAAGCCTTTTAAAAACGTAACCACATGTAAACACATCTTAATTTCTTTTCAATACTTGACGCTCCCAATTGTCATCTGTCTTTTTCACATGAATACAAAATGAGTTTGAAAGAGTGGCATATTAACTCGGTCTGAAGTCTAAAATAAAGTGTTACTTGACAGTAAGGCCAGCGGGGTTGGAGGTTGGAGGCGTGCGTTGCGAGCAGCTCGGCGTGCGTCTTCCTTCACGTCGGTGGAGCAGTTCACTAAGCGTCAAGCTGGCACCGTCGACGTCTGGTGGCTTTACGATGATGGTGGTGAGTTTTGTTCATTATCTTTAAGTGAAACACAGGGGCTTCCGATCACACTATATACCCTGTAAACGGCAGCTGTAGAGGTTTATTCTTATAGGTGAGCACTTCCTCCTCGCGTCGTAACCCTTATTGCTGAGAGCCATAACCCCCCATTGGGAGACTTTTCTTGGAGTATAGACCTGCAGAGCCTTTAAGTTTCTCTAACCTCCTATAAACATATTGACAGACAATTGATAAATACAAGAAGTAAAAATGAAAACATTACTTAAATTACATCTTTAAAAAGTTAAATAATTCATTCGTCTGAGTGAATGCATATATAATAAAGTTCAATAAGATATCTAAAACCTTCCTTTTCTCAGTTTTAAATCTAAAATTACAAGAGTGTATGTTTCATCTCTAATCGGTAAAGGCCTTTGGGAGGTGAACATGGCGATAGACTATGGAACATCTTGCATGCTCTAGAGCATGCGATTAAGAAGAAACTCGACGGTGAACTGGTGCTTGAAGAAGTTTTATATTCTCTGGTTTTAGGTTTAATACAGACACGTTTGTATATATCTATGGCGGACAGTCCCACTACTTCAGACTATCCTGTCCGCGGCGGCAACATGCGCGCCCTAGCGCATGCTCCGACGAGCCTACCTTTGTATAGTGGTTGTGTGAACAATAAATTAGGATTTTCTCAATTGCATCCGTTTATTTCATTACACCACCACATGTCCTCATTATTACTACTGGGTTGGATACGGTACTCGAAGCTGACACGGATTGTCACGTAGCAGGTTAAGGGGTCTACAAGATGGACAGAGCATTCTACCTTGTGGATGGACGCCTGTGGTCCCCACACTGGAACTCACACACAAGTCACATATCTTGAAAATTTTGGCAAATGTTATTTTCAGGTCTGACTCTCCTCCTGCCGTATATCCTGTCGACGCGGCGCGCATGGTCCTCCTGTCCCCTCCGCGTGTTCACGCTGGCCAACAAGACCACAGAGATGGAGTTAGAAGAGAGGAAGTGAGTGAACTTGTCAAACTCTTATCTTTCCGCTGCCACAGCAGACGAGCAATTCTTAAAGAGAATTTAAAATGACGCCGTTTATAAGTGCGTACTTCTTATATTCATAACTAAAAAGATTGCGGTAAATATAAGAGAAGAAATCAGGCATTTTTGTGTGTTTTGTGCTCTCTCGTAAAAGAAAACAATTTCGCAACCATTTTTTATGTAAAATATCTTTATGCGCTTAAATTAAATCAACCAGTGATCTTAGTGTTGGACCTACATACACCACGTCTGGTTACCTTTCTTTATAATAAAAAAAAATCTCGTAGCATGGCGTCACTTCTATCAAAGTTCCGCATCGACTACTCAGCGCTGAAGATGGTTCCCGACATCAACAAGAAGCCGCGGGACTCCACCCTGGCATACTTCCAGAAGCTGATCGCGCCCTTCATGACTGCCGACGACAACTCTGATAACAGTCAGTTCCCTCTCTTTTTATCTCTTATTAACTTAGTTTTAATGCCTTAAAGTCATTCTCTAGCAGTCAACATAGAGTGGTGTATAGAAAATTCGGCAGGTGTATAAATGTCAAGATTTAAAAAGTTGTTGTATGGGATTTTGTACAGTCCTCTTGAGCTTATTTAACATTTAATTATTTCAAAACTTATTTGTATGAAACTGCCATGTCGACGGTAGACAAATCTCTCTATAACATTATCATTTAATAAAAGAAGAGATAGCATATATCATAAGACGAATAATAGAAGAGCAAAGAAATGAAAACCTACGTTAAATAATAATTAAATAATGTAAAAAAAATATGTCCAATAAATCAGGTCATTTAATTTGTTTAAATTAGCGTTTTACCACTGGCTCGTATGATTTGTTTTGACCAATCTGGAAGCGGCACAACATGGCCATTTAACCAACCCGTTTATCTACTGCTCCAAAAGTTATTCGTTTTTTGAATGTTCATGAAGTTTTGAAAATGGAACATAATTGATGAACGACTGTAGTAACTGTCACAGATTTGATCACCGACTTTACATGGTATGTAAAAATAAGTCGACTCGTCACGATAACGAGGCTGTGTCTAAGACAGGGGAATTCAAAATTCGAATGAGAGATTATTAGAGTTTGCTAAAGCCATATCATAAAGAAGGTTATTTTGTGACGTTGGTCAAAATTCAGAATATCTTTAATCCAAGTAGGCATTTATATTTGTTTTTGAATCAACGATTGTTTTAACACAATAGGTAGTAAACTACCACCGACTCTGAACGCTACTCTGCTAAGAGGCTGCTAGAAACTGAACAGTTGCTATTTTGAATGAAATTTAACAATTTTTCATGTGTACATTATATTATCAGTCATTTAAAAAACAAACCAAATTCTAATAAAATATGTAAAAAGATTAATTTAATAATATATTTTTAATTTAAGATTTAAAACTTAGAAAAGGAAAATCTTAGATATCTTAAATATTTAATGGAATCAGGCGTTACCTTGCGGAAGTCCATCCTAAGTAAGAAAAGGACCAATATTTAACCACTTCCGCACGTACAGAGGTAGTCGTGCAGCAAATGCACCGCCCGCCAGCCCGCTGATAAATGCGTATGCGGCAAACAATGCGAATCACACAACCGCCACCGCTCATAGATATCTTGTCTAACCTTATTGTATATATGTATACCCTATGAAGGATTTATTAGATTTTTGAGTTTCTACGAATCTATTTTTATTTCTTGCATTTATCATGTGTATATTATGGTATATAAATAATGTATTTTTAAATATGTATTGCAAAGCAAGGGACATCTAATGATGAAGTTGTTATAGCGGGTATAACGGAGGCTGATTTGCTGGCGGCGCGCGACCGAACGCACAGGCACCTGCGACTGCGAGAACTGATCGCGGAACAGTCTTCGGGCGCCCGTCTCGTGTGCGTCACGCAGCCGATGCCACGCCGCCGCGCTGTCGTCCCACCAGCTCTATACATGGCCTGGCTTGCAGCGCTCGCCTCAGCCGCTGACCGCGTGCTCCTTGTACGTGGCAACCACGCTGCCGTGCTCACCTTCTACTCATAACCCTCACCCCTTTTTAGTACGAAGGGGGGGATCATGGACTATCTCATATGTAATTTACATATCCTCCTGATGAGACGACTAGGATATATATAGTATTAATAACTCACTAAATATGGTGAAGGTACAGTTCACTACCTAAAACGAGAGGAGGACGGCGGTGGCCTATCCTTTATACACGACAGAACACTATCTCCCTCTAGCGAGGAGGCTATTATATATAACAGGGGTGGACAAGTTCTTTAATTGAATACGCATTTAAAACCTGCCATCGAATGTTTTTTTACAAAAATCATATTTATTAAAATAATTAAAACGAAAAATCAAAACATGTGTATTGAAATCAGATATATCAAACGTATAATACTACTAATAATACTTAAGATGCCGGCTAGTTAATTATGATCGGTGTTTGGATCTAACTAATTTTATGGTGGAATAATAATAATTATTCACACCAGTAATTTGTTTCGATTTCGCAGAAGCTGATATAGGTAATATTAATTTAAATATGGAAATAAATCGACAATCAATCGGAGCTAAAAATAATCGTTTAAATAGCCGCATGTAGCTAGCGGGCCGCAGTTTGGCCAACCCTGGTATATAGGATTACTACTTATTAAACATGATAGTCCTATAGTCTTATCAGAATAACAGTACCGCGCATTAGGTATAGATAACTACCGGCTTTCTGTCAAGTTATATAGGAGATATTATTTCTCATTAGAGGGCAAAAGTTCATTCGAAAAACAAGCCCGACCATTATTAAATCAATTTTTATTTAATACCGTGTCAACTATATAACTATAAATATATTATATCATTATTAAAAATGCAAGGTAGTTATTTATATCTACTGGAATCTGTACAAACTTACATTACCTGGCGATAAATATAGCACATCGACCTTTGGAAAGTGCACTATCTCTGTCCCACACTACCTTTGTGACGTTTTGTAAGTCGTTGTATTTCGTGCGACAGAGATAACGCTCTACATAGCCGAAATTAGCCGATTGTCTCTTTCCAAAGGCCAATGTACAATATTTATCGCCGGGTACTATACATGGCAGAAAAAAAAACATCTCTAAACCACTGCGAAAAATAATTATTCAGAGACAAAAGATACTTTCGAATTACTACAACAAAAAATATTTATTAATTTGCAAATGTGTAACTTATATGCAGTCTTAATTTACCGGATATTTTGGATATAGTTCTACTTAAACCGCTGTGCCGCATTTTGAAAGCGCAACGAGGCAGAAATGGAAGGGGCGATACTATCCCCTCCCTCGTGCCGTGTACATACCTAAGACGCGTTACAATGATTTCGGTAGCATTATATTGTTAATCACACAATATGACTTAAGCATAGAGTTGTATAAAATTCCTTCTAATTAGTTTTCAATTTTATTCGTAATAGACTACAAATTCTGTTTGTTAGAGAAATAAATAATTTATAAATATGTACTAACAATATTTTATAGATTTAACAATTCATATCACAATTCCAGTAACGAATATCTTAGCTTAGAGATTATAGTACAAAATGTTTAAGAATCTCTTCATTCTATATTTGCACGTCCTGTATAACGTCTAATTTATTGATTATTTATTTTATAATGAACAATATACATAAATATTAACATGAAAATGTAAAATTTTATGGATGTATTGTGAATTTGACATGAATTGACATTTAATCCAGTTGAACATTTTTTTTAAATGCGTTCAGAAAAGCAATGTTTTATATATAAAAGTGCCTAGTTTTATACGTAATAAAATATTTTTGTAATAAATATACATATATTTGTATATAAAATTTTATGATATCAATTTTACTGCACTTTCGACTTTTGGAAGTACATTTTTATGTAACTCGCATAATAATTAAAATTATTGTCTTAATCATTTAAAATCAATTGATTAAAATATGATTTACGTTTTTGAGATTGTTTAACTAAATGAGATACTTTTTTTGGTATTTAAATCTAGTTCAAAATATTCCGATGTGGTATAGGCTTTTGGTGTCAATGATCGTTGCCTTTAAAAAAAAACTTGACTGAAAAAAAGGCGGGCACTTGTCATTGAGTAATAGTTTTCAAATCATCAAAACCTGTGATTTATTTCAGTGTAATTTATATTTATATATATTATATAATAATTGATTATAAATTTTGATATGAAGTTACTGACTATACTTCTCGCAACTGGAGCTTAAATTTATAAGAGTAATATTGTATTTCTTTTAAAATACCATACTGCAATTTTTAGGTTAGATAGTTGAAACTTTTGATGTAAATTAGAATTTTACAATATTCTATTGTGTTATAAATACAATCTTTTGTATTTCATCTCAGTGATAACATGTATATGTAATAACTTTGATAAAATTATAAAAATAATATACATTTTAAAATTTTACATGGGTATTTATTCAGTTTTAAAATGATTTCAAACATCTCTGAATCTCTCAGTGTGTGTACGTGTGCCTATTTGGTAAATATTTTCGTAAATTTTAAAATTTGAATTTTACAAGTTTTGTAATAAAATTTTTGTGTGTGATTTTTTATTATTAAAATTATTTTTAGCGTGTGCGATGTGTATACAATATGAAATTATTTTTTTTTATTTGTAAAATTTGACGAAACAAATGAATGTATCGGTAACGAATATTCTAGAACATTGCGATTACATGAAATTAAATTATATGTATTTTTAATTTTTTTTTAATCTGTATGATTTTAATGTCTGTTTTGGCGGGAAACGATTAGTATAATTTAGTTAATTTTTCGTTTATGTATAAAATGATTCTGTAATTTTAATCTACTAATTATGACTTAACAAAGATGTAAACAATAATAGTTAATGATAAACATAATAATTAAACATAATCCCATTGCTATCTGTACCTGACATTACTGACATGAGAGTATATGAGTTTTAACTTATTAATTCTTTTTATTTGTTTGCTTGTCTGAATGAAGAGTGTTTGTAATGAAATATAATTATGTAATTTTATTTAATAAAGATTCTGAAGATGGTTTTTTTGTTTTTTTTTTTATTATTTGCCTAATGATATATTTTCCTATATAGAATATATCATATACTGTTACGTTTTCTACAGGACGAGTTGAGAATGATATTATCATAAATAATTATAGTATAGTGTCTAAATGCTATATATCTTCAAGTATCTACATATTGGAGTATGTACAGCGAAATTACACAAAAAAAAATTCCCATATTTTTTCTACCATCGGACAACAAGATGCACGGATTTACGACATCCACACAAGGTTGAAATTCTTTCCATCCGCACTGAGTATTTCGTTAAGCGTTTGTCAAACCTACCGTCGTCATTGTATCCATACATAACGTGGAGCCGTTGCTCAAGATCAGGCCAGACAGAGGTCCAATGCTTCTATAAAAGATAAAAAAAAACTAGATGGCGTTTATTCCGCGAATATTATCTTGACCATCTAAAGTCTTTACAGAGACAATAATAAAGGCATATTTACAAACTATTAGTACGATAACCCACGAACTAAGGTTATCAGACTATTATGTTTATTAAATTATTATTTATATAAAATCCTATAACTATGTAAAGTTTTAAGAGATAATAATATTTCTGAATAAATTGTTTTGCCAATATATTAAATAATTTTTTTATAATTTAAAAAAAACATGTATGATTTTCTTATAACCTCGAAATTTCTAGAAATTTGGTTGCTTTAAGCTTAAAGGATGCCGTTATCAAAATCTCAATCTAATATTAGTTTGTATCAAATTAGTACACTATTGAGCATAATAAATGAACATTCTAAAAGGATAATATGAATTGAATTTGATTTATCCTTGCCAGCTACTTCAAGGCTCATGTTAGAAATATTGTTAAATTTCTTGTCTGGCCTATATAAATGGAACTATACATTCTGTATAAGTTTTAGCACTTGGACAAAGAAATACATAGTTTAACCACCTCGGAGCATTTGAGTTACCATGCTGAGTTGAAACAAAACGTTTGAATAAGAAGCCGCCCATCGCGTTTGATAACTGCCGTCTCCGCGCTGGCTGGCCCCTTCTGTCATATCATTGTTGTACCATGATGGTCCATGACGATGCTCTTAGCTGTCTCAGAGATCGCCGCGGCGCCCGTGTGCATTGCACACCCTGCAATATAGGTTAAGCCGCCCCTGAGAATCCCTGCCTGGGTAAGGCAAGCATTAGCATGTAATCACATTGCAGGTGTATGTAGTGTTTAAATGATAATTTAAAATATATATTTATTCACGACGCGTTCCAGTATTTGTGTGCGCTATATTATGTGTTCTTAAATAACAAACATAACGACAATGAATTGTAAAATCACCGTCATATTAATTTCATATGGTACGCATTTGAATAAAGAAATAGCATATTATTACATACCATTAAGATAAACATCTTGTCAATTGGTGTATTTTCAATACAAAGGAACATAGCTTCCGCTAGGAACGAGAATTTGCAAGGTGAACATTGTTTAAGAAGTTCCGTATTGATGACTTCATTTCCGCGTACACGATGTCAAATGTTACCGAAACATTAAAATGTCAAATGCTAATTGGTTTGTCTTTTTATTAATAGATGGCTCTGTCATCACTTAAATCATTTTAAACAATACACACTATAAACATGAAGCGTTTTGCGATTGAAAAGAGATAAACTAGGTAAGTTACTGCATTTTTTAAATATCTTTATTAATGTATACATTCTTTATATTTTCCTTGTTACTATTTACATAAATACGCAACGTATGTAAGATGTCTAAGCAATGTGAGTTAAACAAAAGGTAGCGGTTTTTATATAAACTATATTTTATAGATAAACGTCTATCACGCATTCAAACATCAATAATAAAACAATTATTGTTACATTACAATAAATCATAAATATGTATGTAAGATTTTTTCGAACGTTCTTTTATATTTAAAAAAGTTGTTTTTTTTTTACATTCTTTATTTAAAGTCATATATATGCTGCTTGTATTATGCAATTACAAAAGATAGCGAAAGATTAGAATAGATTATTAGATTTAATTCATATTCTAATTTTAGACATAAGTAGGCATTTACACGCAATTTTGAAACGTCAATTATTTTAACATTATAAGTAGTAAGCTAGTATTTGTTCGAAATAATGACCTGCTGAGAAATGCCGACAAGAAACTAAATATACTCTTTTTAAGTGTAACTTGACAATGTTTGATGTAATACATAACAAGCATGCAATTTAGTGGACAAACCAAGTTTCACACTTCGATATATTAAAAACTATTGAATGCTGTAATAATATATATTTAAAATGAGATATGTGGAGCTTGAAAATAATTGAAAATGGTATTCTTCTCTTGGAACAAAGAACTATTTGTAATGCAGTCGTAGACTTACCAATCCGTAGGGATATGTCGTAAACAGAAGTTAAGTAAATTTATGGGGGAGGTCTACGTCCAATAACAGAAATGGTGATGACGATGATGCAATGCCGACGAACGATGAAGTCTTGTAGTCGATGAACTCGCACCTTTGAGAACAGCTGCTCACTTAAGTTTTCTGTCGATATGACTACCGAGTGGATGTCCACAGAAGTTAGCTAGTAGCTCGACATCGGGTGCTTTCTAAGTGTGGATAGTTCGAACAGGCACCCCTATACTTCCGGTGATCCGGTTTTACTCGCTCCGTCAGCATGGGCGTTCACTGGCTCCCGCAAATATCGCTGTGGCTATTTGACTAGACACTACAGCCGTTTTCCTAACTATTGCAAGCAGAAGGATAACTTTTGTAGTAAAATCCAGGCCAAAGAGGCAGTATTTTCTCACAGCACAACTGACCCGGCACTGTTAAGCTCAGCCCTCCAGGATCCATTCGTACGGCGCTCAACTGTGTAGGCCAAAACCGCAGGAGGTGAAATATGTCATCGGGTGCAACCCACCACGATCCGACGACGCCAGCTAGGTTTAACCATCGTTCCTGCCCCCAAGAATCAGACGGCGTATCAGAGTATTCTTAGCTTTAAAAATTTAGAGTCGGCTCGTGTTTATTACATTGCACCCTTCTGTCCTGAAGGAGGCAAGACTTACGTTGCCCAGTGTACGCCCGGAGGATGGGTGGTGCATTGGCCGGATTACATTTCACCAATTCATCGCACATCTTGCATTCTCGGACGCACCTGTATACCAAACTTCCCGGGAAAATCTGTAATACATATTTTTAATTTTTTGAAATTATAACTGGTGTCCCTAGGGTGTTTGTTTACAATGTTTTTCTTTACTAAACGCGGACTGTTGGGAGAGGTTTTGCTGCTATTTGATACGGATCTTTCTTCTCCCAGCTGCGAGTCACGATAGCGTTATATTATAAACAAGTTTTCTTGAGAATAAATACAGTTATGATGTATATATATATATACACAATATAATCTATGAAATTTACTAAATTTACATTCATTTCTACATTATTATATTTGAAGTTGATGCCCAAGCGCTATAGGCTGTTAAATGCTTGAAGGCGTAAGACAATGTGCTGGGCCAACTGATGAAAAGATTCTGCATTAGATTTTATTTTGAAGAAGTTCATATATAGAAGCCATCGCATTGAATGTAAGTAATATGCTTTCGTAGCTAATCTTCGGTTATTAGACCATAATAGAACGAAGCTAAAGCAATTGTTAAAGGTGAAAGTATGTTAGTATTAAAGCGAGCATTAGACATGAACCTATATTAAGGAGAAAGGCAAGTACCAGTTAGCATTGTGTAACAATTTGTTTTAAGGGCCGGGCCGATCTCTCTTGGCTGGTTTAGACTTTAGAAACAAATCTGTACAGAAATATCATAACCCAGTGAAATTAAGTTTTGTAGTGAGCTCTCGTGCTTTTACCTCCTTAAAAGGAGTTTTAGGTTAGGCGCCCTCTACCCATTTGAGGAATCTGCAAATGCCAATCGAGCAGCAGTGTAAGCCAAATAAAAAAAAGCCAGGCGTTGAAATCAGGGAGCAGACAATACCCTCCCTGATAGACGGAGATGACAAACAAGCATTCATATCCCTTTGTAAAGAGATCGCCAAAAGGGCGATAGAAAGAAATAAAGCAAACAGAGTATAAAAAGATAAATAGATTAAAAATGTAAATAGAAACAAAACTGTGATAGAAAATAATTATAGAATAGGTAACAATGTAAAATAAAAATTCAAATCGAAAAATGTAAAAAGAAAAAGGGAAGAATGATAGACGAACAGAGCAAAAGGGTAAGAAAGTAGAAATGTAGCATGAAAGATAGAAAACGGACCGAAAGAGAATGTGAAGAATGAAAGAAGAGAGAGCATATAAAAGATAATTTGAAAAAAAAAACAAATAAAAAAAGCACGCTGATTTGACGGATTGTGAGGTTGCTAAAATATGTATTTTAAATACAAATAATCTTTGTAAATCGTTATAGAAACATTTAACGAATATATATAGTAATTAAAGACATTTTTTTCAGTTTATTCACGATGATTTTTCCATAACTACAGGTAGTAACATGCTGTAGAAGTTTTTGGGAGTTCTGATAAAAAATGCGGCAAATATTTTTGGCACTTCTAACTTAATGGTCCACCTGACAAAGTTTAAAGAATTACGAAAAGACCTGTAACATGTGAAAATTTGCAAAGCCAAGGTAATGTAGGGGAAGCATGATTACCTTCTAGATTTCCCAACCAGAAGCTCTTTATTTTTGAACCTTTTAAACGGATAAGCTCTTTAATGAAGACTTTGACCAATGTGTGTTGCTGATGATAACACCCGGATCCGAGATGTAGTCACTTACAACGGTCCTCATAAAAAGGCTCAAGGTCAGAGAGCAATGAAGAGGGCTATGTTCGGAGTTTCGCTGCAAGGAGATCCTCAGAAGAACTAAGAAGGTAGCTCGAAGAATTGCTCGTTGGCGGGGCATACCGCTCGTGAAACCGATGGCTGTTGGGGCCGAAAGGTTCTTGAGCGGTGACCACGAGTCGGTAGACACGACGTGGGCGCCCACTAGGTAGACCGATGACATGGTCAAGCTCTATGCCTTCCTGTAAGCGTCCATCTGCTGAAAAAGAAGAACGAACAAGAGTATACCTACATCTAAAGATATAGAAACGGCTTATAAAAATATAAAAACAAATCTTATATGTTTTGACTGACCCAATAGTAAGCAATTAAGTTTTTATGACATAAGAACATGTAAATTTCGTTTGAAATTATTATAGTCGCATATTTCTGGTACAGAATGATGGCTATTGTGGCACCGGAAGCGATATAATATGTGTAATACATTTCAGGAAGTGATCACACGACCAAACACGCACGCACGCACTCTCACGCAGTAATGACAGTTATAGAATTGCTTTTTTAAATACGAAATGACGATCTTGTATTGTTTTTTGCTCAATATAATGAATGTAAAACAGGGAAATGAAGAATAAAAATGCGTAAATAACATCTTGTTTTTTTGGTCACTTATTATTTAACAAAATTGATTATCTCTTTGTTTTAAATTAATTATTTTAAATAAATTAATTAATTGTTTATTAATTAATTTAGACGTGCAATAAAAATGCAAAATTTGTTCCGTACACATAGCTCATGTCGCGAGAAGTTGATGGATGCGAACAGTGCAAGACTGGTGATCGTGGCCATCTTTGATGGATACCTATGTATGGGGAGTCTATCGGCTGATATGATGATGATGACGACGACGACGACGACGATGATGATGACGACAACGATGATGATAACGACGACGACGACGACGGTGACGACGACAATGATGATGATGTTGACGACGACGACGACGATTATGATGACGACAATGATGATGACGATTATGATGACAATGATGATCACGGCGACGAAGATGACGACGATGATGATGATGACGACGATGATGACAACAGAAAACAATAATAGAGGATGGTAACTTCGAAATAATTGTAAATGGATAATTAATATATTAGGGTACCGGAAAGTAATGTCGTTTCTGTCGACATATTTTACAGAAGAACCGATTTATTTTTACGGCTCCGGCATTGGAAATTTGTGTATTAGATGGCAAAAGGTTGTTGACAACGAAGGATTATATTGTTGATAAGAATTAAAAACTTGTTAAAAATGTAGTCGTGTAAATTTAACTTTAGAAAGCGACATTACTCTCCGGTCTCACTAATATAAGGATAATAACAGAGGAGTAGGCGCTCCGGAACTGACCGGTGCATGTCCACGACAAAAAGAAGAATGTGTTACCAGAATAATCTCGGTGATCAATGTTTCAAGAAGTATTTGTTATTATATAACCATATATCTACAACGTCCGTGGTACATATAAGAGTCATACTAATTTAATATAAATAATAAGAATATGTTGCACTTAAACTCAGATTAATTCCGACTATAGCAATTGTTTTGGACTATTAAACCGATAGAAATTTTTAATAAACGTAATAATCAATATGAGAGAACATCGCCTCATTGGTGTTTAAAGAAGAGTGTTGCGAGACTTTTTTGTTCTGCAAAAAGTTGATAGGAAAAATAATAAATGGCAATAAATAAATTAAAAAGAACAAAAACAATGAAAATAATAAACAAGCGTAATTAAATAGTTGTAATATTAGAATTGTAAATTAACTGCGACATAGATAGTAAGAGAATAAGTGTTAAGAATAAATAATTTATTTAAAAAAAATTAAGTGGGATTTCATTTAAATTTCTAGAGGTTAAGTTAAGAATGCAAAATAGTCGTTCTAGAAATTTCTGTAATTCGAAAAAAGAATGTACGTTGTAAGATTGTGTAAGTTTTCGAAATTTAAAGAATTGGAAACTTTGAATAATTTAGAACAAGATGGAAAAAATATTTTAAGCAAGCAAAGCTTTTTTGTATGCCGTGGTTTGTTGATGTTAAGTCGGATAGACATTTCTATTTCTTCTTTTCAGCCGATGGACGCCCACTGCACGTTATAAACCTTCCCCAAAGATCGTCACGATGACCTGTCCTCCGCTGCCGCTGTCGTCGGTCCACCTAGTGGGGGGGAGGGGCTACCCCCGCGTCTACCGGTCCGTGGCCGCCACTTGAGAACCTTACGATCCCAACGATTATATTGCACCAGCGATGTGCTCCACCAACTGCCACTTTAAACGAGTGATTCTTCGAGCTACGTCGGTTATAATGTATCTTCTGCGGAAGTCCTCATTTTATATTTGATCCTATTCGATAGATATTTCATAGATTTATTTTAAGGCTTAAATCTGGATATATAACATCAAATAAATTTTCTTATTTCATGCAAATATTGGACTCTTCTTATTATCGTTCGTGTGGTAAAGAAGAATGTGCATCGTATGTTGACGGAATGTGCCAGGAGTCGAAGTAAGACAGAATTACTGTCGAGGCAACAGAAGATTAGTTCGATGTTGGTATCGCGTAATCTCTTTGTCTGAACTTATGTCGGAAGCGGCTAAGTGATTTTGCAGATTGGCGTCTTGTCTCCATTGTTTTTTCTTAATAGTGTAATGGCAAATATTTATAATATCACAGTTATAATTGGTTTGGCATGTTCAAACATGAATGAAATCGCAACTAAAAATTAGAGATTAAAAAAATATCTATTCAAGATATGCGTAACCGATCTAATAGCTCAGCCGCTGAAATATAATAAAAAGCTACCCGTGTCGAGGCTTCCCAGGGAGACCTTCGAACTCAGCTACCTTGAAAGAGTAATTGCAAGCGCACTCTGCCCACACCCGTGAAATATTTGGGCAGTAGTGTAAGTCGTCAAATAAAAATCGCATTAACATTAAAATAATAAACAGTTTAATATATGATATATCACGAATAAAACTACATATAATCGATTTTATAATCGTTTTTATTTAATTCGAGAGCTTCCTTAAGTGCAGCTTGCAATTGCATTTATGTATTGGCAAAGCGAGTAACCGAGTAAGCGTGTCCTATGCGATTATTCGTTTTCTAAACTGCCAGCTAACGCAATTATCTCCCGCCGTCCACTAGCGTCCAGCGGCAGTCGGCTCGCGACCGCTGTTGTAAGAGGGTGTTTCTATTGAACTGTTCGCACCGATTCTCCCGCGCGAATAACGCCCCATATTCAAAAATAATAGTGTTACATCTTTTTATTGTGTAGTTTAACTGTGTGGTAATAGTGTACGTGATAATTAACTGATTTTAATTCAACAAATGGTCCACGCCAGCCGGATCTTGAGGACAGAGGTAAACATGTCACTATTCATTCCATTTTTAAACACGTTTGCGGCGAAACGATAATTTTTAATTCTTTTTAAATTTTTTTTAATCGGTTAATCATTCGGAATAAGGCGCGGATGTCGAATTCTTTGTTTACAAACTCTTTCAAGGTTGCGAGCTACATATTTCGAATAATGTACATTTTGTCTTTCACTTCGGTGATGTTTTTTTTTACTTATCAATACGTAACAGGCGTGTTTTATTTACTTATTTTTACACATCTATTTGAGAATCGAAGGTCAATAAAAACTTCAAATGTTACGAAATAAGGAAACACATATAATATACACAAATCTTTAAAAAAAAACATTTAACAAAGATGGTATTTCACAGAGATAATTATCTAGAATTGTCCAAGTTAAATCATTTATAAATTTTGCAACAAATTGTGTTACTATAATAAAACAGTAAAATTATGATGACAGGTTCACCTTTGTATTCTATATAGATTATATTCAATTATTGAAATACTTAAAGAGTTATGTATAACTTTTATATATTATTTAATAAAGATAAAAATAAATGATAAGATGCTATTAAAAACATATATATTTATATGTTATTGAAAAATCGTTTTTGGTATAATTATAAACTTTAAAACTGGTAAAAACTCGATTCGTCTTGTTCCAGTCGGATTATGTTCGATGTTTACTGGAAATTTTGTATAAATTTAAAAATAACTGGCTGTCAAATGGCTGTAGCCGCGATTTTTTCTTCCGCTAGTAAGCGGTGTTACAAGTTTCCGGGAGCTAGTGAAGATATCTCTCTAATTAGAAATATCATCTCGTGTCTGTGTGCCGAAAAAATCTATACATGAGTTTATATTTCAAAATTTTAAGTAAATAACATCTGTAGCTATTATTTATATAAAGTAAAAGTGTTTTAAAATAATGAACAAATATATATAAATAGACTTTACTTTCGACTATACTCAAAGTGCATTTAATGGAGTCGTGTTTGGGATGCGTTATATTTATGCGTCCCATAGGGATCGAAATCGAAAGCGATCGGAGTCTTAAGTCAACAAGGCTTGCTTCCGGATGGCTTTTTTATCCCGTGTGTGTTCGAATCCTTGCGTCAAGCTTAGCTTTACACCAACTAGTGAAATTTTAATTTAGTAACGTTTATTTATTTAGTAAATTTTAATTTAGTAATTTAACCCTCTGATTTTGTAGTCTTGGTTGAAAGAATAGAGGTGGAGATCATCGCCTGATTAGTAAAGAGGGGTGTCGCTAGACCTTTTTAGAGTTGTGCAAATAAGTAATAAAAAAAACAATAATAAGCAATAAATAAAAATGTGATATTAGGAATGTAAATTATGTACGATGTAGATAGTAAAAAAATAAGAATTAAAAATTTAAACAAATAAAAAAAATAAAAGTAAAATTGTAGAACTCTAGAATAAGGTGAAGAAAGTGAGGCGATGTATAGAAAGGGATGAAAAATATTGTGAAGGAAATTAGAGGAAAGAATGAAATACATTAAGAAGAACTAAAGATGTGTATGGGAATTAATTAAAATTACATAAAAAATACAATGTAAATAAAGACCCTGTACACTCATTATAACGGTTAAACGAGGTCCCAAAAAGGGGGCTATAAAAACCCTACAGGGCCAACTACATGGAAATTGAAACCAAGTCGATAAATTTTCATAGGTTGTTGGGTTACTTGCGATGACTTCCAGCGTTCTTAAGTTTAATATAAATAATCATGTTTATTATAATTTTATTATTTGTTTATAATATACAGGTGATTGGTTATAAGCGTAAAAATTTTAAAGGAGTAAATATATAACACATTTTTTTTTACTAAAAAGATTCAAAACTTACACCTTTTTCTAAACACCTTTTAAAGTGAACAGTCTGAGATATATTACGTTAATTGATATATTTTTATTGTAATGCGACAGGCCAATCAATTCTGGCAGTACAGATAGTTAATAATTATTGATTTTGACATTTTGCATTTCGAATTTTGAAAATGTTTTTATATTAGATTAAATATTATCTGTGAAACTATATTTAGATAGGGTATGCCATACATTAAATGACAGCGATTGCTACATGTATAATCACTTGTAAGTTTCACGTAAGAATAATTATGATACTGGCTACTACGGCATTAAACTTTTTTTTGAATCATTCTTTTCATTCGAATTACAATTCGAATTACAATTCGAATGTAAAGAACGAATTTGAATTCGAACGTCTGTAATGTTACTGTCGTCATTGCATTTGGGCTGATTTTAAACGGCAAATTCGTACATAGAAGGTAGTTTACTACTAATGACCTGACGTATACAACCTTTGCTGAGATACACTAGACCAGTGGTCAGTTTTCGGAGTCGCGGTAGTTTAGGGTGGGGGCCCTAAACTCCCACTAGCTTCGGCGACTCTGAGGCGGACGATGGTTCGACGTGGTCTCGAACCGTCGCGATATGACCACCCCGGGACGGGCTATCTAACACAGCATGGCCCGAGGGAAGACTGCGTGGCGATCCCTGACCGGGATATACCGCGGTCCCCGTATAGCGCAATGTGCGATCGCCGAGGTGGTTTTAAGGGGTAGGAATCCCATATACCCCTGTCCTCCCCCCAGAGGCAGGGCATTTTGAACGTCCGGAAGATTTATTCATTTATTTATTTACTTTATTGGAGATAAACAATAACAAAAAGCAGTAAGAAAGTACAAACTTAGAAACTTAGAGATATAAAATTAGTTACGATTGTTACTTTATAACTATCTCACTAAGAACATTTAATAATTTAAAGTCAAACAATGACAAAAACAAATAAAAACATTACTCAACAGGGGTCAAAGATCCAGCGCATTCTGCATATCACATCGCAATAATTACGAGTCACAGCAAGCCGTCACGTTCCAATGAAGTTTAAATTGTATTGTGTTTACTCAATAATTTCGAACGAAATTATCTTTTAAACGATACGAGAGAGCACTAGAATATATCAATATCACTAATATATGAATTAATTTCCCCCGAAACCAAAAAAAAAGACCAGTGGTCGTCAAAGTTGGCCCCAGAGCCGCATGTGTCTCTTTGGCTCCTTAAATGTGCTTCTGCCACTAATGTCTTAAAACTTAATAATAAATTTATTAAAAAAAAAAACTTGATAACAAAAAGAAAATTAAAAACTTAAGATCAGTTGAAAAATCTCGCGTTTGCTGTTTTGTCCCTTTTCAGTTCTATATATATGCGAATATACTTTTTCAAGTATGAATGTAAGAGTGAACTGGGAAGTCGTCTTATTGACTAGAACTTTGAATCATGTTTGTGAGCAGATGCAATCCTATATAAATAATGAACAATTTGAATATACAAGACTGTATCCCCGGGATTCACACCAGCGACCTACGCATCGCAAATCTCAGTCGGCTACCGCTGGGCAACCATTGCTATATTATTACGTGTAGTACTATGTATTATTATTATTACCAGGCAGTGCAAGGCCGGTCTTCTTTCGATTGATCATTGGGGAAGATCTATGCCTTGCAGTACAACCTCTATTAGCGCACATAATTATAATTTATTATTTTAAATCCTAAAAAAAAAATTGTAATATGAGACAACTTATGCGTTAAAATAATTTAACCTAAAAATTACATACGATTTTGGTTGTTATATTACGTAATAGAATATATTATAAATGGAATTTCGAATGAATGAAATTTGCATAATAAATCTTAATAATTTTTGATTAAACTGCTATTATTGACAGTGGATCATTTCTCCAAGACAGGGGTGTCAAACTCAAAAGCTAACTCGGGCCAATTAAATAATAGTTAATTTTATACGGGCCGTTGAAATCAATGTTATAAACATATATTTTTATTATTAGTACATTGTAATAATCATATCTAAAGTTATTGTTTAAATACGTGCAATTTAAACTAATAAACATAGTTTATAAATAAAATATATTATGTTATCAAATATATTTCATTTTTACTTCGCATCGGATATTTTGACTGGGCCGCAAAAATGGTTACTGCGGGCCGCGAGTTTAACACCTCTGCTTTACTGGGAAGCTTCTGTATAGAACATTATGAAAATGATAAAATCAACATTTATTTCTATTAGCATTTTTATAGCGGACCAAACTTAAGTGTTTTTTATTCCGATTCACGCGGCCATTATTGCAAATTTACAACATCTTACGACATTATTGACTTTTAATAATTCATTTTATGTCTTTCGCTGTTGCTATCAGCAGAAACGACATTATAATTCTGCCGGTATTATAATATATTTTTTTTAAATTTTGATTTATAAAAAGACAAAGGTAAAAAAAAAAACATGCGTGTGTAAAAACTTCTTTAAAATTTCTATACATTCATATCGCCAGATAGATATCCACTGGAGGAAATTGGCATATCCAGAATAGCCGCAGTGACCGGTTTTTCGCTCCCCTGATCTAATGACTTCCCGTGACTTTGCTTATGTCGTCGGTATATCGCTTTAACCCTTTCCTTACCGCGCCTTCCTTTCCACTTACGCTACTGAACCGGACATATGCGCCGCCAATTGTGAACATTGCATGGCGGTAAGCTGATTTTCAAATTTTATCATTTGTGTTACATATTTGAAGATTTTACTGGTATATTCATTAAAAATAGAAGTGAAGATTATTCTTAGTAATTTATTTGTTGTGATAAATCTTAAAACAGAGATCTACATATATGTTCACATTACAAAGTGGATGCCGGTTATCTCCGGCGCTGGTAACGAAAGGGTTCAGCTTTTAATAATATTTGATAAACTACGAATAATCGTATATCGAATAATCGATTTCTACCAAAAATAATGTTAAAAAAATATGATAGCGTTATATTAATTTGAATTTAAAAAATATTTTTCAACCTTTTATGTGCCATGTCACAGCATGTCTTTCTAAAATTCTAACGCCCCTTATGCTAACAAAATATATATATATATATATATAGGGTTCAACTTGTGTCGAATCTTCTTTCGAATTGCCTCTTTAATATTCAATTGACCCCTAAGAACCGTGGGTCCCACGTTGAGAGACAATGGTTTAAACATTGTCATTAAGATGCCACTAGTTGTTTAGATGGATAACGTACTTAACAACTTGATCGCAAAAATATATGTTTTACTTATTTTTACCGACCTGTGGTCACCACTCGAAAACCTTTTAACCTGAACAGACGTCAGCTAAACAAGCGATGTGCTCCGCTCACTGCCACTTCCGACAAGCAATTCTTCGAGCTGGTAACCTGGTTCCTCTGCGGATCTTCTGTTCTCTGATTCGATCTCGCAACAACTTCATATACTTAACACAAATATACAATGAAATTACTAGGAACTTAACATATAATGTTCCAGTTTCGTCCAATGTCTATCAAATATCTCAGCCTACCGCGTGCTCCGCAGCATCGAGGTGGACGCGGTCTCGGCCCAGCTCTTCACGGGGCACGGGGGGTTCTCTGAGTACCTTCATAGGTTTAAGCTCAAGGAGGACCCCTCGTGCTTCTGTGAACCGGGCGTGGACCAGACCGTGATCCATCTTGTGGCCCGGTGTCCCGCATTCGGGGGACTCCGGTTCGGCGAGTGCCGGTCTGGGGTTCAAATCAGGGAGGAGACAATAGCCTCCCTGATAGGCGAAAGTGTAACTAGGAACGAATTCCTCAAGTACTGCAAAACAATAATAACACAAGCAATACAAAAAAACAAAACTAGGTAAAAGAAAACAAAAAAGACTGAAGTAAAATAAATAATAACTAAAGTAAACAACTGCGATAACATACCTAGTAAATAAGATTTGTAAAACAAAATAAGAGGATGAAAGAAAGAAGAGTAGAGTAAAAGGGCATAAAAGAAAAGAAATATAACATGATAGAGAGAAAAGAATAAAAGATAATAAGATGAATGACAGATGATTATGGAAATAAAAAACTTTGTGAAAAAAAAAATATTTGTAAAAAAAGGTCCCTGTCCTAAAAATCAGATAGGGGTACGAGAGGCCCCCAATAGCGGGGGTCATAAAAAAAAAAATGTCTATCAAATTAGGTTCTACCTAGATCATTTTAGAATGCTAGATCTATGATTCATAATATCTCATTATAACATGAATCAGTGAATGGCGATCTAAATCTGTCACAATTATCTAGACTGACTACTGTAAATAAGTGTCACTGAATGTGACTTTGAAAATGCCGGGTCTATTACGTTGTTCCTAAATAGTAGCTAAGTAAAACAATACACACATAGAACCTGCCACCTAAATGTAAATTGGTTATACAAAATAAAATTTATAAAAGGTCCAAAAATATATATAAGTTTAACAAGTTGCCGGTCTCGCGCCGGTGCGAGATGCTTACCCAACAACTTTTATAAGCCCGTACGGCGCCGGCATCGCGCGAAGTAACAAGCTAACATGTCTAACGTGTATTGGTACCAACACCGACAGAGAGAATTCCTCGCGTAGTGCCGACCTCGCGCCGGTGCGTGATACATTTGATATCTTATTTTTTTATTTTATTACCTTATATATGCAAATGGAACTTAAACAACAGAACATTTGACTCAATTTTAAACAAATAAATAATAAAAAAGAAAGTTGACTTGTTACTGACTCCCATGTTTAAAACACTGGCAGTGAAACTGTCAACTTCGATGTAGATGTAGGTATAAAATACTTAATATTACTTAAAAGGAAAGCCTAAAACATGCCGGTCGGAATAGTAGTAGCGGCCAGTATAAGCTTAGCCGCGTCGTTTTATTTCTATTGTAGTGTTGATATAAAAATCTGTTATTATTACTGTGTCAGAATAGGGAAATAAATCGATTTTATTCCTAAAAAATTATGTCTTATTTTAAACAAAGAAATAATTTATAACGTAAACAATATCTTTGTTACATAGTAAAAAATAGATAATACAAAACAATTGAATAGATAATATGCATATGTAAAACAAATGAAACATTTATCTTCCTTTGTTTTTTTTTTCATTGTGTAAATATAAATAGATATGATGGGTTATTCGAGGAATTTATTGTTACACTGTTTCGTCCTTTTTTCTCGTGTAGACTAGATAAATTTGTTATCAAAGTTTTTGTACGACGTAAGTTTTTTGCTTATGGTTTAGAATTCGTGACCGTTGCTCGGTTTTAACAGAGATATCGACGTCACATTGCATAATTTATTTATCTATACTTTATTGTATACATCATTAATTCCTATGTCCCCAAGATGGGGCAGAGGGCGTCCACAGTACGTCGCCATCCCGAGCAGTCTTGAGCCTCTTTACTTTGCTTCACGTCATTCCAACTGCCTTCACTTCTGCAGCGATCGTCTGCTGCCAGGTTTGCTTTGGGCGGCCACGTCTTTACTTTCCTTGAGGATTCCATTCTAGGGCTTGCCTCGGTATGTGACTAGGGTCCCTTCAGAGCGTGTGGCCTATCCAGTTCCACTTGCAGCGTTTGATCTGCTGGTGGATCGATATCTCACCGCAGCATTTCCAGAGATCTACGTTGGAGACTTTCTCAGGCCAGTATATAACGAGAATACGTCGAAGACAGTTGTTAACGAAGACTTGGAGCCGACACGAGATATCTTTGGTTATTGTATACGGTAACTAAAAAATACGTCATGCATGTGGCATCTATTTCAACTTATTATGATGTCTGTGAAACCATAAAGTTGACTTTGAATTTTGTAAAAATAATCCTTTCGTACGGGAAGTCGCTAGATGCAGGCAACGCAGCACCTGTCTTCGTGGCGATCTTTGGGGAATACCTATGCCTTGCAGTGGGCATCCATCAGCTAAAAAGAAGAATCTTTTCGTCAAGTAGATGTAGCTTAGACCGAATTCTAGAAAATTCCACCCGAAGTGGGGTTAAGAACGCGTTAATTAAAAAATTATTATTTTCATAATTTTTTTTGGACATGTTAAAATATACAACAATAGATTCTCTGAAATCACACCCACAAAAGGCAGGGCGGGTCAAGCGAAGCGGGCTGTAAACAGATAAATGAATTGTCATCTCGATCAATAGAATAAAAATAAACTTATTTATTTATTTAGACTGTCGAACTTCTCATATAAATCAAGTTATGGTATTAATAATTAACTTAATATTAAAATAATTACTATAATTTGCTATGGAACCATAATCGCGGTATAAGTAAAGTGCAAGGTGAACTGGCGTGTTTTTTAAGGTCGTCGAAAGACTCTAAATGCAAGACGGCTTATTTATTTATTTAGGTACACTTGCATTTTTTTTTTATTAATTCTAATTTGTATCGCGTGTTTTTTTTACAATATTTTTTTTTCGATTTTACTAAACGCAGACAGTTGGGAGAGGGTTGCCGCTATTTAATACGGATTTTTCTTCTCCCAGCTGCGAGGCACGATAGCGTTTTATAAGTTTTTTATATTTTTTTTACACAATTTTCTTTTATGGGTAAATAAAGCTAAAATTTATACATATTAATAATACAATTATATATTAGTTGGCACATTATTTTATTTCAAGTCGCTGCTCAAGCGCTACAGACCGTTAAATGCCTTGAGATTTAGGACAATGTGCCAGGCCAACTTATCAAAAGATTCTGCTGTAGATTCTTTCTTGAGAAGGCCCGGTAAGTTGAACAGAGGTATACTAAGGTTTTCACATAAGGTCACGTGGTTAGGTCTTTTGGATGCGAATCGGGCGCAGTGTCTGAGCAAATGATGAAAAGTTTGTACTGTGGAGTCGTCATATGGGCAAGTCAATTATTTTAAAACGGTGCAGGTACTGCTTGCAGTACCCGTGCCCCCTTAGTAGTTGTGTGAGTACACTTGCAGTAAACATAAACTTAAATCACATTAAAAGTTACCGCATGAATAATGGTTTTGTTATGTGTTACCTTATAGGTGACACGACATTAAAAATTTACTATATACAACCTTGTAGAAAGATCAAATCGCATCAAATAAAAATTGAAGAAGAAAGTGATCGCACGTAAGAGTAAACATTTGGCTTATATATATGATGTATATAAGCCAAATATATGCATCATAATAAGCTTATATTATTGCTTATAAGCTTATATATATGATGTATATAAGCCAAATGTTCCCATATTAAATTCAAGTAATTTATTTAGCACTAGCAAAAGACACTTTGTCAGACTTTGTGTTCGATAAAGACATTTGGAAATGAACTGTTCTAATTTTAAACGATGTTTTTTTGTTAATACCTACATAAAAAAAGTTTTTTGTTACATTTTTGTTAGCAGGTGTCACATTACGAATTAAAGTAAACATAACTTGAAGGTAACAATTATAGATGATTGTAATGATGTTATATATTAAAGCTATTGCGAATTGGACTTATATTTGTATGTGCATTGCCAACCACGAGGATCCGCGTATAGCTTGACGGGCAATGGCTGACAGTCAAGTCGTCTCCGTGTTGGCATACCCTTTGACTTAGATTATAACATATAACAAACAATACTATGTTTATAATTGACAACGGTTCATTTATTTTTATTGAAACTTGTGTAGCGGTAGAATAAAAGACGATCTTACAGCTAAACGCGTTACTATCTTTGGATGGAATGATTCAAATAACTTTAATAATGCATTCCATATTTATTTATACGATGAATAAATAAGTATATTTTATGGATAAATTTATGAGTTGTATTATCTATTCAGTTTTATAGTAAATAGAAGAAAGTATAATTTTGCTAAAGTCGAGAAATAAAATTATATAAGGGTAGGAAAATAAAAATAAATGTTAACAAAGGAAATAAATAAAACTCAATTTTTAGTATCTAGGAAAGTCTGTCTATTTGAAAATAATTAATATAAACATAATATCATAGGAATGTAGTTTAAGAAAGGAAGGCGATGCAATGACGAAGATTTACAAGCGAAGAATGACAGGTCATGTAAAACATAAAAGAAAGAAATAAGAGATAATGTGAAGTATGAAAGAGTTATACAGTTGTAAAATCTCTGCCCCACATCGAACAGGGGGAAAGAGGGGTCCTCTAAATACGATAGGAGTTAAAACTAAAAAAGAAATCAGTCATATCAAGTGATTTAAAACGTTATTGTTACGTCTTGTAAGTTGTAAATGCAATTGATCGACACCCCGGTTACCATTCGCTTCACGTTGCCTCCAGTCCGGCCTTGAAGAATGAGTTACTTTCGCATATTGTAGACGACCGAGCTGCGGTCCTTGACTTACAAGCAATATCTTAAAAAAAAAAGAAGTTCTCAAATTTACAGATATATCTTGAACAATGTCTATGTGAGATTACAAAGGCGAAGTAATTATTATATGCTAGATTAGTCTAACGCAGAGTTCCCCAAAATTTTTTGTGTCTACTTACCTGATATTGATTTCCTGTAAATTTCTAACTGTAGTGAAGTTTAGTGTATGTTCAAAATGTATTGCGACCACAAAGCGAATACCAACATCCTACAACTTACACAATTTTATAAACATATATAATAAATTTTTTACTTCATAGGTACTTTTATAAATAATGTAAATGTATTGATATTATAAGATAGTATGATGTAAGTAAATAGGTACTATCAGTGTATGTGTTGAGATCCACTATCGTGTACCCTCATTTTCATTTCATGTTGATGTGATTGTTGATGTGATGATGTGAAGTTAACGGAATGCTCTATATTACTGGCCACTATGATCAAAATACTTTTTAAAATTTAATAATAATTGCTTGTTCGAATTAAAATTCGAACGCCGATTTGAATTTAGAAGCTATCAGTAATAAAGTTGCTGCCTAACCTTTGTATATATACCACCTTTTTACAACTGACTCTCATTAAACTCGCTAATAAGGAATCAATACGTGCACAGTTGGTCTTCTCTGCATAGCGCGTA
Source organism: Battus philenor (assembly GCF_028537555.1). Classification (NCBI taxonomy): domain Eukaryota; kingdom Metazoa; phylum Arthropoda; class Insecta; order Lepidoptera; family Papilionidae; genus Battus; species Battus philenor. The sequence goes on from NW_027181684.1 coordinate 11,834,826, forward strand.
TGATTATATAGGAACTTCATTACGTCATAAATGGAAAAAAAAGGGGAATTCAACAGAAATATAAATCTTTATGTACATCAGGCTTAAGAGACTTGTAAATTAGCTGACGGTTTTTATTGTTTGAATATTGTTTTCGTAGTTTTAAATCGGTATAATTATAGATATAAGATGCGATCGCAAGATTCATCGATGTGGCGAATACGGCAACCGCCGCAAGGATACTGGTGCACAACCTTAGGATGGTAATGTGGAGTAGGGAGTGATCGCACGAACTGTAATTTCAAAAACTTCGTTTAAATAGATTAAGACACTTAGACTCATGTAACATGCAAAAGCCCCTAGCTGTAAAAGCTGTAAAAGCCCCTAGGTTAACAGTATCAACTTCAACATAAACAATTTTGTGTGATTTTACAAAGTAAATATGAACAGTAAGAAACTTTTTCTTAAATATATCAGACGTGTAGAGAGTATAAAATATACTGCGCAAACCGGAGACACGGCTAAGCGGTTGTATGCGAGTGACCTTAATCTCGGAAGAGCGCTTTGAAAGTGAAACCAAGTGATCACGAACTTTGCATTTTATCTCCAGTTATTGATCTTCTTCTTCTTGAAGTGCCTCTCCAACTAGTGGAGGTTGGCTATCAGCTTCCTGCTCTCTTACTTATTTTTGGTTCTGCGTAATAGCTCAGCAGCGCTGGCGATTCCGGTCCACTCTCTAATGTTACGAAGCCACGACTTCTTTCTCCTACCAACCTTCCTTTTACCAGCGACCTTTCTTATCATGATAAATTGAAGGAGATGTATCGTTGGTGTCGTGCCAGTTATTGATATCAAAGTTTATTCACGATCGCCTCAGGTAATCGCAGAACTTTTAAACTAATCACGAGAAACGTTTAGTACAAACTGAATCATATGATCGCATGTGTGCTCGCAAATGACGATTTCTTTCCAACCACCAATATTCACTTCTGTTCCTTTAGCTGTTTTATTAACACTAAATTTTCGTCGTTTACCGCAGTAAAAATAGATTTTGTCTCTAATATTAATTATAAAACAACAATAATTTATTGTTTAACAACATCAACAACTTTCCCATGAAACGTGAATTACTTCGCCCGAGTCATCTTTATTGTTATTTGTTAATTGACACCACCGGTTATTTATGCGGAACTTAAAACTTTGGAATAATAACAGAGCTATACTTTTTTGATTGCAATTCGTTAAAAAAATGTTTAAAATGTTCATTAATGTATATATATGGCATGTGTAGTATATATGTATATATATATATACACTACACTGTTAACATACAACATGCGGAATAGGTTTATATATGTTTAAAAGCTTTAAAGGAGATGAATGTATACTATCCAAAAATCAACGGTTTCAGATATAAGTTAATTATAAAACGATGTACTCATTCTTATATATTTATATAAGGCTTTATTTGATTATTTTCTCCCTCAATTTGATTTTACTTTGTTGTTGTTGTTTGTTGTACTGGATTGTTGGGTTATGATATTACTTGTTTCACTTACCTTTATTATTTTTTTTTGTGTACCGCCTAACGGTTTACTGGTAGACAATACCTTCGGCATTAAGTGCGCTGTTATACATAAAATGTATAACAAGTATTTTAAATATATTAATAAATAAATAATATATATAGAAAAGTCATTTCCAAAATTCGGATACCTTATTACGAGTATTATCATTAATTAATGTTTACCATTTGTCCCTGACTTTGTACTGAAGTTATTTGCTTAACGCATCCCAATATTAATTATAAATTACTATAAAATACTTCAGAGTGTTGATACAGGGTATTTAGAATTATATCTAAAAGCTTTAAAGCTTTTTGTTGTCAAATGAACTACACATTCCACATTTAAAAAATGTAATACAAAAATACACAACGTTTATATGTTAAAATGAGAGACGTGGTCATTTATGACGGGCCTTATAAAAAGACTCGAGTTCACCCAGAGAGGAATGGAGAGGGCTATGCTATGTTTCACTGTGAGATCGAAACAGTAATGAGATCCGCAGAACTAAGGTTCGACGCAGCTCGAAGAATTGCACGTCTGAAGTGACAGTGAGTGGAACACATCGGTATTGCAACCGATACCCGTTGGAGTTGAATGGTTCCCAAGTGGCGACCACGAGCTGATATAGACGCGGCGTGGGTAAGCAGCCCACTAGGTAGACGGAGGACTTAGTTAAAGTCTCTGGAAGCCGATGGATGTGGGCAGAACAGGACCAGTCATCATGGCGATCTTTGGAGAAGGCTTATGCCTTACCGTGGGCGTCCATCGGTTGAAATAAGAAGAAGAAAAAGATATGCCAGACTATTTTCTCTCTCTCTCATCTATCTTAATATAGAGTAGACGAAAAAAATACCCAGAGGTCTCATAAAGGTTACAATTGGCAGTGGTGAAATCCAACAGCACATCGATCATCGAGACATTCACAATCTATTCATAAAAGGTGAAGGACTTTATACACACGCTTCACTATGTCTTGCTCGATTCGTCTTCGCACCGCTCCCGTACTGCCTTTATACTGTTTTTATCACGTTTCCATATAATTTGAATGTCTTGGTTTTACGTCAAATATTTTTTTAATTTAACTTAAAAAGAGTGTATAATATGGTCACATTACTTGCCGATATTGGAAATCTATAGATAATGCCTTTTCCCAGCCGTGGACATCATATGAATGAAATGACGATAATGATTAGCCGCAGATAAGTTGTGGTTTTACACTCTTACCTTATTCGCACTAACCGTCTTCGCCGGATTGAGGAAATAGATCGTGGAAGGCTTTTAGTCTAACCTTTGTATCGACTTCGACTTAAGGGATAAGTAACCTGTGATACTTTAGAAATGAAGTAAAAGAATGAAAGGCGATGGTTGAAAGAATGATATTAATGTTTGAGAAGTGAAAGATTTTATGATAGATAAAAGGAAAGAAAAAGCATGAAACATATTGTGAATGAAAAAGAAGACAAAGGTATTTAAAAATAAAAATATACCTGAAAAAATTACAACTCATACTTGTTACATTCCTGCCGTAAAGCATAACAAGCATAGAGCCATATAATAAAAAGAACTCAGCTCGGTAATCTCAATGTAAAGGTTTAAAAAATCTGAATAAGAAGAATATGAGAACCCATTTAACTTACGGTGGGTCTTATTAAAAGGTTAAAAGTCACCTAGGGAGCAAAGACTCCGACGTAGTACGGAGAATTAATCTTCTTCTCTTCTATCTTCTCTAGTGACAGTGTGCGGGGCGAATTGCTCGCACAACCAATGGCTGATGGGCCGAAAGATTCCCGAGTGGCGACGAAGAGCCGGTAGAGCAGTAGGCCCCTGTAGGTACACAGATAGCTGACAAAGCTTTGTAGTCAAACAGAAACAAGCCATCCTCTCCGGACAAGGACAGGACAAGGACAGTTATAGCAGAAGACAACCCCGGTCATCGGGAGCCACTTGAAGAAGTACCACGATTTCCGAACTGGTAGTAATATTAGCCAAGGGGTAGAAACCGGCAAAGTCATCAAATTTTGTTTTTACCGGAGAGCATAAAAACCTGGGATCAGCCCTGGTTAAGTAAAGAGGCCCAGGTCATGACACTATGCCAACTGAAGCTGTAGCTGTAGCTGAAGCTTTCTTTAATAAAAGAATAACGATTTTCCGACATTTAGTTTGAGGTGTCGACGTTTATGTTGACGATGTAATGTAACCCGACGCCATGTGTCGGCGTCCGTTCCGCGGTTCGATTCCGCGCGCCGTTACGTCCAATTAGCGGCGCGTGCGCATACACCGGTGAGCAACTTCACGCTACGACTTCGTGACGGGGTGAACAGTACGAATCTTTAAATCCGTACTAATTGCAATATAAGATATATCAAAAGAGCAATCAACACTATGAAAACCACTATCATCATTTATTTCTATGTTCCCAAGATGGGGCAGAGGACGTCCACAGTACGTCGCCATCCCGAGCGGTCTTGAACCTCGCGCTTTACTTCACTCCTCGTCATTCCAACTGTCTTCGCTTCTGCAGTGATCGTCCGCCGCCAAGTTTTCTTTGGGCGACCACGTCTTCGCTTTCCTTGAGGATTCCATTCTAGGGCTTGCCTCGGTATGTGATCAGGGTCTATCCAGTTCCACTTGCGGCATTTGATCTGCTGGTCGATCGGCATCCAGAGATCTACATTGGAGACTTTCTCAGGCCAGTATATACCGAATACTAATACGTAATACGTCGAAGACAGTTGTTAACAAAAACTTGGAGCCGTCGTGAGATATCTTTGATAACCTTCTTCGTCTTGCATCCATAAGGCAACACGGTTTTCACATTGGACCGGAATATTTTGAGCTTAACTCTCCTAGTCAGTTTTCGTGATTGCCATACAGAACAGAGCTGTGCGAGGGCTGCCTTTTCCTTGCAGATTTTCGAAGAAAAGCACTAAGACAGAAGTAATCAGTGCTTTGATAGTAAAGTAAATTAAAGACGCTTGATAGAAACTCCTTCCAACCGGCCCTTTTGGATATCTATGGTAGAGCCCTATGTCCAGAAGTGAACACCTTGTAACTAATTCTCAATCGTCCACATTCTCTTTCGTCTTTCACGTTATCTTCTATTCATTCCTTTTACGCTTCACATGATCTCTCATTCTTCGTTTGCAGATCTTCTTTCCCTCTCTTTTCTTCTTTTATTATTTTTTTTATCAAATACTATTTACATTTAGTTTATTTATTTATATTTTTTTGTTATTACTATTTGGCACTACTACTACTGCTTACTACTTTTTTTCTAAATATCTTACTCTTAATACTTTTTTTTCCAATGCATTATATACTTTATTTTTAATTAGATGGAAATGATTGAAGGTTGAGCAAACATAAGTAATAAGGATCTGAACATAGTGTAGTAATTGTCAGGTAGTTCAAAAAATACATATACACAGCCAACGCACACATGCATCGCCTATAGTGTACCTCAGGTAAATCAGAACATACATACATAGTTTAGTCACACATGCATCGCCTATAGTGTCCCAGAATGTATCTAGGTTATATCGCACCGCCTAGACGGTGACTTTGATTAGGCCAATTAAGATGCTCCAGCTGATATCTAGGCGCTGCAAATTTGCTTTGTATATCTGCACATCTCATTACTAATTAGCAAATTAAGTCAGTTATGTCTTAGATTGTTCGAAATTTGAAAATTAAAGTACATCTTGCTCATGAGCTAGGGACTTCACTATAAAAGCTACATGTAGGCCTCCCTGCAAGGCTATAACTTCCTCCAAAGACCAACAAAGAAAAGTGTCTGTGGACTTCCCGCGAACATAACTGTCCATCCACGCAGCGCAGGCTTACTCACGAGCTCGTGATAGTCACTCGAAAACCTTTCGGCTTCAAATGCCTTCTTTTATCACTTCCTCCTTGTGGGTGAACATCGTATGCTGCGCTTCTCGGATCGTGGTTTCCACTCTAAGCTTAAGGACTCGGCAACCTCACCAACCACTAACTCAATGCTGGTAATAGTCAAATATATATATATATATATATATATATATACTAACTGGTCCCGCAAACGTTGTTTTGCCATATATGTTATTAACAAATAAAACATAAGGGTGAGAGAAAGAGGGGTGAAAATTTAGGGTTGTATGTTTTTTTGTATGCTGTATCATAAAAAAATATAAATTAAAAATTTTGTATAAAAAATAAAAAAAATTTAGGGGTGGACCACCCTTAACATTTAGGGGGATGAAAAATAGATGTCCGATTCCCCACCCTGGCCGATATGCGCGCTGAGATTGACAAAAATCGGTCGAGCCGTTTCGGAGGAGTTCAATCGCGCACACCATGACACGAGAATTTTATATTAGTATTTTGTATAAGATACATACATACATACATACATACACACACACACACACATATATATATATATAAACACGGGCTGAGGTGTACTGCTACGTGGCGCGTCCCCAAGGTTGCGGATAGGGGAAAGCCCGAGAGTCGCAATTTGCGAAACAGGGTAGGGGTGAAATAAAATAGCCCTCGCGGACAAAACACAACCCGATGTCAGTGGTCTAGCGTGCCCAGGACTGGAAGGCGACAGGGAATGGTCGTCGCAAGCGCTCCCCTGAGGGTACCAGGTCCCACCTCAGGCGTACTTAAGTGGCCTTACTTCGGTAACCGGGGCTCTGCCGAAGCGGACTGTATATTTCCCTAGGTTCTCGTGGGAACAGCATGGATAAATTAATAAAAAAAACAAACGAAAATGAAAGTAATATGGAGCTGAAGAAGGCATTACAGCTCCACGAAAATACAATCACTGCCCTGGCGGAGTACATAAAGGGCAAATTAAACGTTCATGGAGAGATCCGCAAACATGTGGCCGCGCTAGGTACATCGTTTGCAAAGATCACCAGGGAAATTGGAAGCGTCGGAAAATCAAACGCCACCACATCCGTAGGAGAAGTGCAAACGTCACCGTCTCTATACAGATTGTATTCGGACACGACTGTAAAAGAAACCGAAGAAGAAAGCAAATCGGCAACACCGAAGAGCCGAAAAACGCGAAAAGTCAAAAGGACGGAACGCTCTTCACCCTTGGAGATCAGCCAGGCACCGAAACTGCGAAAAGCTAATACAGCGGACTTAGCAGTTACGGTAAGGCCAGAACTGAAGCCAAAGCCGCCACTTCCACACGATCACTCGGAGTGGAAAGAGGTAAAAAAGAAAAAGCAACCCAAGAAAAAAGTAGTAACGCGTCCGAGTGCTCTTATCATTCGCCCAAGCCAGAAGGATCAGTACGCCGAGATCCTTAAGCGGGTCAAAAAAGATGCTTCCGCGGATCATATAGGCAAATGTGTTGATAAAATTAGAAGGACGGCTACGGGCGATATGCTTCTTATCCTAGCGAAAAATCAAAAAGATAAAACGCAGGAGATAAGAAACACCATTTCCACAGTTCTTGGAAAAGATGCTACGGTAGTATGCAAAGTACCTGAACAGGAATTAGAGATTAAGGACCTAGACGAAACCACGACGGTGCCTGAAATCGTAGAAGCCCTACAGAAAATAACTGGCGGAGGAAGCCATATTTCTGAACACTGCGTCAAGTCCCTTCGCAAAGCATACGGAGGAACACTTACGGCTTCTATTAGAGTAGCAGCAGAATTGGCCAGAACCTTAACAGAGCGGCAAAACATCAAGATAGGTTGGGTCAATTGTAGAATAAGAGCTACTCAAAGGCCTATAAAATGCTTCAGGTGCTGGCACTATGGTCACGTTGCAAACAAATGCAGCAACAAACATGACAGATCGAAGAGCTGCATCAAATGTGGGGAAATAGGCCACAAAGCCAAAGAGTGCGGTAAGGAAGCCCGATGTGTCCTCTGTGTTGACATTGGGAATTCCGAAGACTGTGCTCACATTGCAGGATGTGGTCATTGCCCTGTATTTAAAAAAGCACTTCAGATGTTAAGACAGCCTCAAAAATGATCAAGGTACTACAAATTAATCTTAATCATTGTGAGGTTGCCCAAGACCTACTCATGCAGACTGTACGGGAGCTAAAATTAGACATAGTACTAATTTCGGAACCCTATAAGCACATCAGTGGCCTAAACTGGATCACTGATAAGGAAGGAAAAGCTGTCATCTGGGCATGTGGCACTAAACCTCTCCAGGGTAATCAAAATAATTGTTCTGGATTTGTAAGAGCCAAATTTAATGGAATACATTTCTACAGTTGCTATGCACCACCTAGCCTAACACACGATGAGTTCGTCCGGTTCCTGGCCAAATTAGTGGAGGATGCCCGAATGTACTCCCCGGTAGCTATAGCTGGAGATTTTAACGCTTGGGCAGTGGACTGGGGTAGTAAAGCTACAAACACTAGAGGTTGCCAGCTTCTGGAAGCGATGTCACTGTTGGACGTCGCCTTACTTAATACAGGCGATAAACCTACGTTCACAAGAGGCGAGGCGAGCTCAATTGTGGATCTCACTTTCGTCAGCAGTACACTGGCAAGAGGAAATAACAGTTGGGAGATCTCGGATACTTACACCGCTAGCGACCACTGTGCCTTATACTGGGAGGTATCATGTAAGCCAAATACAAATAGAGTACCACACACAAGAACTGGCTCAGTGGGTTGGAGGACTAGCATGTATGATCCCGGCCTGTTCAAGATAGCACTCGAGGATCGACCACTGCTTTCCAAAAGTGCCAGTGAAAAGGCGGCTGAAATCATAAGGAGGCTGACCGAGGCCTGCGATGCAACAATGCCAAGGCGACGCAACAACAACCGAACCCCACCGGTGTACTGGTGGAATGATAACATTGCTGAGCTTAGGAAAATATGTGTTAAGGCGCGTAGAACCTCCCAACGGGCTCGGAAAACACCACAATTCGAGCAGCTCTACGACAAATATAAGGAAGCGCGATTAAAATTAAATAAATCCATTAAAGAGAGCAAGAGAAACGCGTGGAAAATATTGTTGGAAGAGGTTGAAAAGAATCCATGGGGCAAGCCGTACCAGGTTGTAGTTAAACAACTGAGACATGAGAATACAACGCCCACTTGTCCTATTCTACTGGGAAGAATTGTCAGAGCTCTGTTCCCCACGCAACCAAAATCCTCCTTTCAACTAGGGATTGTGGATCCGAATGAAATCCCCCCTATTACCGAGAAGGAGCTAATGGTAGCATGCGGTAGGGTTGGAAACAACAAAGCTCCGGGACCGGATGGGATCCCCAACGTAGCTCTTAAGCAAGCTATTGTAGCAACACCAGGAGTTTTCTTGGAGGCCTACAATAGCTGCTTACTGGAAGGCACCTTTCCTACCGCGTGGAAACGACAGAGACTGGTACTTCTCCCTAAAGGTAAGAAGCCACCAGACGAGCCATCGTCATACCGGCCCCTCTGTATGCTGGATACTGCGGGGAAAATACTAGAACGTATTATCCACAGCAGGATCGAAGCAGCAGTTGAACCCCACCTAGCTAACTCACAGTATGGGTTCAGAAAAGGCCGGTCTACGCTAGACGCTATAGAGCAAGTAGTCAATATAGCAAAACTAGCAGTGTCTGGGAAAAGATGGAAGAGAGGCTCGATAAAATACTGCCTGGTTGCCACCTTGGACATTAAAAACGCCTTTAACTCAGCAAAATGGGAGGTCATCATGGGGGCACTTAGCTCACTGAATGTACCTCTATACCTACGTAAAATAGTCGCTAGTTACTTCTCTGATAGGGTCCTCATATACACTCGGAAATCGGGACGGAGGAGTACAAAGTCACCGGAGGCGTCCCACAGGGGTCAGTACTAGGGCCACTTTTGTGGAACGCTATGTACGATGGACTCCTAAAGAAACATCTACCCAGCGAAACTAAACTCGTCGCATTCGCTGATGATCTAGCAGTCGTTATAGTAGCGAAACACGTGGAGGAAGTGAAGTGGGCATTTGAAAGATCCTTCCAAGTAATCACCCTGTGGATGAGGTCAGTCGGACTAGAACTGGCTGAGCAGAAGACGGAAGCAGTGCTCATTACTGGCAGGAGAGTTGCGGAGACCATCACACTCAATGTCGGCAGCTGTGAAATCGCAACTCAACCAGCTATACGGTACCTAGGAGTAATGATCGACCATAGGCTAAACTTTAAAGATCAGGCTGAGAGAGCAGCAGCGAAAGCGTCTCTGGTGACAGCTAAACTCTGCCGACTCATGCCTAATGTCGGAGGTCCCAAGCAAAACAGAAGGAAGTTATTAGCGTCGGTGACTACGTCAGTGCTTATGTACGGAGTACCCATATGGTCCGACGCACTGAGCAAACAGGAGTCCCGACGGAAAATCGCCTCTGTTTATAGAGTCAGCACTCTACGGGTAGCTAGCGCCTTTCGTACAGTATCGGAGGATGCAGCATGCGTGATAGCAGGTATGGTTCCTGTTGCGCTTCTTGCAGGCGAAAGAACTGATCTGTACCGTAGCAAAAAAAGCAAATCAGACCCAACTTCAGCTGAACTTAGAATTCGGGGAAGACTGAAAAGCTTGCAACAGTGGCAATCGTCCTGGGATAAGTCGACGAAAGGAAAATGGACGCGTAAGCTTATACCAAACCTAGAGTCATGGGTGAACCGAGATCATGGAGAGTTGAACTACTACCTGACTCAGATGATATCCGGCCACGGCTGTTACCGAGCGTATCTCCATAGGTTCAAATACGAAGATTCCCCTGACTGTCCTAATTGTGTCGGAATGATTGAAGATGCAGAGCATGTCTTTTTCGTCTGCCCCCGATTTAACGAAGCCAGGAGGTCTTGGGAAGAAGGTGTAGGATGCAAAATCTATCCTGAAACTCTGATAGCTACAATGCTATCCTCGCCTTCGGCCTGGGAACTTACGAGCGCGTACTGTACGACGGTGCTAAAGGAGTTGCGTAAAATAGAGCAAGAGCGGAGGAAGTTGGCCTGAACAGCCACTCTATCAGAGAAAGCTGCGGCTAAATCCCCCCCGCGAAGTAATGCCTAACGGCCATGCCGTGGGGACCAGGGATACCGAAGAGAGAGGATTGTTTTTAGTCGGTATTGATCTAGATCGAGTCCGACATACGGGGCACCAACATCAGGCCCTATGATACGTAAAGGTATTTTTAAACCTCTATAAAAAAAAAAAAAAAAAAAAAATATATATATAAACACACACACATATATACATACATATACCCGTAATTTTTTCGTTTCTTTTGGTTCTAATAACACGAACATATGTAAATTAAAACGCACATAACAAGTGTGACGGGTAAACTAGCCCGTATATATTATAACACCGTCATCGAAAACAGCGTGCATTCGCCACGCACCATTTGGTTCGTAACACATCGAAATTTTCTTGTAATATGTTATTTAAACTACTAGCATGCTATAAAGCTTGTTTAAATGCGAAGTTACGAAGCTATTTAACGCCAGGCCAGCTGTGTAAATAACAACTTGTTTCTTGATTGTTTATAGATGTTAAAAGATATAAAGCACCTAAAAGCAATCAACCTGTATTTAATAATAATTCACTTTAACAAATTTGGAAACAATCGATTTATAATCTGTTTTCTATTTTATTACGTGAAAGTTGTTTATGGTCTTAAATGATTCTATAATAAAAACAGCAACAGAGGTTTTTATTTCTATCATAAATTCATATAAATTGTATATAAATAATAAAAAATTAGATTCATGTAAATTTTTTTATCATTGTTCAATTATATCAACCGTAACCGTCAACCTCTGGACACAGGCCTCCCCCATATTTCCAATAGGACACGTAGCGGTCTATTTACAGTAAACTGAACAGCTCCCACGGAAACCTTGGCTTAGGTAGTTAAATTATTTGTTCACTATATTGCACTGTCTACCTAGTTGGCAATAAGCTCTTCATGGTGTAAATATTTATATAAAATTGAGGATATATATATATCCTCATATATAGGTGGGAACGCTGGAACATGATCTTTCATTTTATATTGGACAACTCACAGTCGCTTAACAAACTAAAGGATGGGCTATGTTCGGGATTTTTCTACGACTCGAAACAGGGTTGTTAAGATTCATCGAAAATACGAAGAAGGGAAGACATAACTCAAGGTGGACAAGTTGAAATAGCACGTAACAGTGATAGACCACGCAGAACAGTTGGCTGCGGGGCCTTAAGGGTTTGGAGTGGAGAAAGTGAACCACCAAGCACACCTTCCATCCTCCACCTATAAGATGGAGAGACGACCTTGTTAAGGTAGTGTGATGTAGACTGCTTACGATTATCTTAATGTAAATCTTCAAAGAGACCTTTGTCCAGCGTTGGGCATCCTACTGAAATGATTACGACGATGAACCTCATCAAAAGAAAAGTTCTATTTCAGTTATTAGATATTACATCAAAACTATTCAGTATAAAAAAAGGCATCAGCAAAAATGGTCACAATTACCAAGACTTGACACGTGTAATAAAATTATAATAATACGAGTATATTGTATCGCATCCATATTTATTACGACATATGCTTATAACAGTTCCTAGAATGGAATGAATTAATTATAATAACAATTACTATTTTGTTTTGATGCGATGTAGGAATGCGCGGGAAAACCCATTTGTATCTCCAACGTAAATGTTATTTTTTTTTTATTTACACAAACTGCTGGCCATTAAAATGTTTAGCGGAATTAAAAGTAAATCTCGAAATTGAATGTTCTTTTTTTATAAATTCTCATATTATATTTGAAATTAGAACAGTTTTAAAAATATTCGAATGATCTTAAAATAACATGATAAACGTAAGTTTAGCGGTTTAAAATAATACATACGTTTTGTCGCTCACAAAACACCGTAAGCGAACGCTTAGAGAACAATGGAACAATTAACTTGGTTATTTAGGTGATGAAGATACACTTTGTTTACACTGTCTTAGTTTTTATACAATTCTATAAAGCACATGGTTTTTATTATCTCTATGAAGATAGGATGTATTTTATTTCATATAGTGCAATAAACTAGCAGTAGCGACAGAAACTTGACCATAGGTCGCGGGTTTAATTCCTGGGATACATTGTTACAATTCACACTCTGTTCATTAGGATTACCACTGCTCACAAAACAAGTTACCAGAGGATAGTCAGCAGCGACCCCTGCATACCATAACACCACACTGCTATCACCAACCCCACTGACAAGTGATGGTATTGTATGTCCAAATATACATCACCCAACTAGAGTGCTATCAATTTAAATTAACATATTAAAAATCTAAACTATACTTCTAGTTAATAATAAATACTAGCATAGTTCGTTCTTATGCAGGGTGATTGAAAATAGGTTAAATTTGTTGCAAGGAAAGTGTAAAAGAAAATGTTAAGAAATAAAGGAGAAAGATTAAAAAATATATAAACAAAGTTGAAAAAACTTTTTTAAACCGAAACTGTAACGTCTCTGCCCTGTATAAAGCAGAGGAACGAGAGGACCTCAAAAGCCTTCCATAAAATAGGTATAAACGCCAAAGGGCGAATGTATAGCTCATTTGCTATCAAATGTATGATACACCATAAACGAAAATCAAGTTTCAGTAATATTAATTATTATTTACTATCTGTACTTATCAATTTTGTACCAGATGTTATTAGCCTTTCGCATAACAATAAAAAAATAAAAGTAATTTATTTATCGTGATTGGAGATGATGTGAAATTTACTATAAATATTTAGCACTTATAACCAATCATCCTGTATACACATATATCGTGTCACAGAGAGAAGAATACGTCTCAACAATTTTTTACAGGTATCGCACACTATCTCCTTTCGTGTCTGTATCACAAAATTATGTATGTGTGCTTTTATAAAGGCGATGAATATATATCGAAGTATCGCAGCTGTCAAAATGCTTTCGCTTATCTGTCAATCCATCGGTGTACGCATGCGCAAAAACTAAGGACGCGCGGCGTATGATCTGCAGGCGGTTGTCAAAACCGCGTCTAACCTCAAAATATAGAATTTATATAGAATGACGGACGTCATCAAGTGAGGTATATGTTGTTGTTTGTGAATATGTAATAAATCTTTAGTGCTGTGATTAAATAAGGAATTAAAGACTATCTTATATCAATTCTGCATCAATGTTTAATACGTAAATGATTTCATACGCATGACAAATAATTTATTACGGCGTTGGTGTATCTGAAATTGTAGGGCTCCACAGTACAGACTTTTGATCACTTACTCAGACACTGCTCCCGATTCGCATCCAAAAGACATAACCACGTGACATGTGAAAACCTTAATATATCTCCGTTCAGCTTACCGGACCTTCTCAAGAAAAAATCTACAGCAGAATCTTTTGATAAGTTGGCCCGGCACATTGTCCTAAATCTCAAGGCATTTAACGGTCTGTAGCGCTTGGGCAGCGACTTAAATAAAATAATGTAGCAACTATTAGTTAATATAATTGTGTATTCCAAATTGTATTGTTAATATGTATAAATTTTAGCTGTATTTACTTACCCGTAAGTGAAAATTATGTAAAAAAATAAAATGTAAAAAAATAAAATAATATAAAACGCTGTCGTGCCACGCAGCTGGGAGAAGAAAGATCCGTATCAAATAGCGGCAACCCTCTACCAACTGTCTGTGTTTAGCTAAAGCGAAAGATAAATACTGTAAAAAAAAAAACACCAGCGATACAAATTAGAATTAATAAAAAAAAAAAAACATTGCCTAGTAACCTATTAAATCCCCACAAGTTTTATGGATATTTTGTGAAAAATTCTTTAACGGGAAGTACATATTAAATAATATAATCGTGTTTAGTTCCATAACTCACGCAATAGAATCCCATACGCGCGCTTTGGTCGCGACATCCGTAACGTATAGATCTCAATACCCAGTTCCGAAGCAGTTTTCGTGCATAAACACCGTTATAGTTGCGTAAGTGATTATTTAATGAAAGATGTTAACGAGATGCGGTCGTTCGAAATTTAAATTTCTCAAATCTAGTCCACGACTTAACATGATTTTATTATAAATAAATATTTATAGCCGCTTTTCTTAGCAACCAGTTTTATAATATAGAAATATTTTTTTCTTTTATAACCTGTATCATATCCTAATAAAAATTTATAAAAATATTTATTTACCGGAAAAATTGTTGAAGACAACCACGAGATCGCAGCAATGCAAAACAATGCCGACATATTATGTTGATTTACAATTCGAAAGTACCCGCAATAGTATATTCTACTTCTAGGAATATATTGCTCTTGAATCGCCACGCTTGGCAAGCAGGGATCGCACTGTGGTATTATGGTACGCAAATCACGCTACTGGCCATCCTCTGCAAGTTAGAAAGAAAAGGACCAATATTTAGCCACTTCCGCACATGCAGTGGTAGTCGTGCAATAATAGCATCTTCAGGAGCTATGTTACACCGATTAGTACCAAACACAGAGTGACACTCTGTGTAGATGAAGATGCCCCGTGGAGGGGTGAAACACGTGTTGAGTAATTTGGCGGTGGCGTTTGTGTGATTCGCATTGTTTGCCGCATACGCATTTATCAGGCTGGCGAGCGGTGCATTTCATTGCACGACTACCACTGCATGTGCGGAAGTTGCTAAATATTGGTCCTTTTCTTACTTAGGATGGAGGCGACTACTTAGGCGAGGCAACGCCTGATTCCATTAAATTATTTTTTTTATCAACCCAACTTAGATATCTAGCGTGAAGTTTACATTGAATGCAATTATTGTAAGAGCGAGCGGGCCGGGAATTTCTCGTCTGATAAGCCCTAGTGAGTGTGAGAAAGTACTGGACAAGGAATGGGCCACGATAGTAATCGCTTAAACTGTAATTTTATTTTCATTACTACCGTAACATATAACGGTAAATTATATAATAATTCGTATTATTCAATAAACGAATATTTAAATGATAAGAGTAGTGATAAGAAATTTAAAAGTCTGTTTATTTTGATTTCGTTCAGGCTATTTCTGATAAAAGTGTATACGTATAAATCTGTATTATTTTTCTGTATCATTTCAGTCGATAGACATCTGCCAAGCATAGGTCTCAAAGATCGTTACAATGATATGTTGGTGCCCGTATTTTGACTTCCTGTGCCCTTGACCCGTGAGCACACAACTTTATTTGCCTCAACTTTTAATAAAAAGCCAATATTTAGCCACCTCCGCACATGCAGTGGCAATCGCGCAACAAAGTGACTGCCACTGCATGTGCGAAGGTGTCCTTTTTTACTTAGGATGGACTTCCGCAAGGTAACGCCTGATACCATTAAAGATTCAAATAATTTGAATCACCTAATTTGTTTTAATAGGAAAGAGAGGTTATTCTCGAAATACCTGTTTAATGAAACTTTTAAAAAATTAAAACGGTTTGAACAGTAAGTTATAGTTAGCGATGCTACAGTTGTCAGAGTTCGTGTCCTCGCGACACAATGGCCGGGGTCAATCTGGCCACAATGGGCAATTGTCGCGCGCTGCCCGAGATGGCACCGTTCTATTTCCGTACCCCGGCATCGCTTCTAGAACGTTCTGAACATCGCAATGTCGGAGGTAACGCGTTGTAAACTACAACTGTCGATCAATTTACTTAATCATCCGTGATCGAAATAGACTGAGTCATTTATGGAAAATTGTTCTATATTTGTTGTATATAGATTTGAGTTTCCGGAATTTCAATGCAGAATTTCGGAATTTTGATTTAATTTATATGTAATCGTTGTCCGAATTCGGTGTGATAAATTCAGTATCTATATATACGTATCTTTCTTAGTAAGACATCAATTAATGATTCGATATATATATATATATATATATATATATATATATATATATATATATATATATATATATATATATATATATATATATATATATATATATATATATTACTGCTACTGTTGGTACTGGTAATATTTTTGTGGATCAAACCCTGATCCACCTTGTTGCCCAGTGTCCCGCAGCTTCGGGGGACTCCGGTTCGACTTCGAGTGCCGGTCTGGTGTGAAAATCAGGGAGGAATCAATAGCCACCCTGATAAGAGAAGAAAAAACCAAAGAAGAGTTCCTCCTACTCTGAAAAAAAATAATAAGTACATAGTCCCTGTCCAACACAAGATAGGGGGTACGAGAAGCTCCCAATAGGGGGGGCCATAAAAAATACTTATAATGTTAAAATAATTGAAAGTGTGTGTAAATATCTACATCAATTATGATTTTTTGAATTTGAATTTTAAGTTGAAGACTTTCATCATCATAACATCAGTCAAACGTCTACTACTAAATGCATGTTGGGAGAAACACGATTCACACATCTTTTGAAATCCTCAACAAAAACGATAAAATTGCCTGCGCCCATTACATCTAGCCTGTCATCCAGTTTTTTTTTTTTTAAATTAAGAACGATTTAAACGCATCAGGTTTTAATAGTGTTTTTCAATAACAGCTGGCTTATAAGTGCACTGTCAATTGGCATTACGTCATATAATTCCGGCCTCGCGTGAACAGTAATGGAAAGTCAGGGTCGGTGGGCAGTGGAATCTCGTTCTGTGACGAAGGGCGCCAAGATCACGGAGGACCGCGTCCCAATATCCTGATAACAGATAATTAATTCATATTTCAGTCAACCTGTTTTTCATATTTTGCTGGCAATGCTATATTTTTTGATTATTTGACCTTAATATAAAACCTAGAGCTATGCATTTGTAAACTCCTTTACTAATTAAAATACTTAGAGTTTGTTATGATTTTTTTTAATCATTTTTAAATTTCGTCGTCGTTGTTTCAGCTCTTAGAAGTCCACTGTTAGGCGTTGGCCTCCACCAAAAATATCTATGGAGGATATATCATAATTACTATGTTTGACAGGGTGGGTTTGTGATCACAGTGTGGTATTATGTTACGCATAGGATGTGCTGCCCATGGAAATTTGTTTAAGAGCAATGGCAATCCTATATAATTAATGCACAGTGTGAATTATGTAAGATTATATTTAATTGAACCCGTGACCTAAGATCGCAAGTATCAGCTCTCTACTTCTATCTATTGATTTTTCGTATATGACACACTAAATAAATATTATGTTATATAACAGGTGGAGCAAAAGTAATGACAATGCGAACGTGCCTTAATATTGAAAGAGATATCGCATATTTGGAGCCATATGTTTTGAGGAATTTTATAATGTTCTATAACGGGCGCAATTATGTATAAAATATGGACATGGCCTCTTGTGCGATATGATTTTTTCCAATTAATGTCATCAATCTTAGCCTTTCAAATAAACTTTCTTGAATAAAAGACTCTTTTGGCTGTCTGTACAAATTATGACATTACTTTTGCACCACCTCTTATATATTATATAGATAAAGATATGTTATTAATTTCGAATTCTACTGTAATGAGTACGATGTCAAGAAGTGGCCGTGGTCAGGCCACATGGCGTGCAGAACCGATGGTCGCTGCGACTGAGTTATTGAGAGGAGATCATGGTACGGCAAGCGCAGCATATGAAGTCTGGCATAAAAGATCGACAGAAGACGTTAAACGCATGCCACTTCGGATCGGTCATATTGGTAATGTTCGGGGTAGGTC
The DNA here is from genome assembly GCF_028537555.1 of Battus philenor. Classification (NCBI taxonomy): domain Eukaryota; kingdom Metazoa; phylum Arthropoda; class Insecta; order Lepidoptera; family Papilionidae; genus Battus; species Battus philenor. The sequence goes on from NW_027181684.1 coordinate 11,853,002, forward strand.
TTTGTCCAACATGAACATATGGCTGAATTGATATCCTCTCGGTTGTTTAACGGTTTTTTGTTTTAAAACATGAATACAAATATATTTTGAAGTCTTCTAAATAGAAACTTTATTTTATTCTCTTTTGTAACATAACTTTATCGTTTAAATAAAAAACACTTCTATTGATTTCTTGTGTTCAAAGAAATAGGGTTTAAAAAACGGTATGAATTGTTTTTCAAGAATTACCAGTTATTGCCTTCACGGCGGGCGATCGCTTGTTTTTTTTTATGGATGACTAGTGATGTTCGTGTTGGAATAGATATCGATAATTCTTTTACTCTGTCAATCGATTTAATATATTTTTGTTGTTTTATTGTCCTTATAGAACTGAATAATATTATGAACATATACATATATTTTTATTAATGCTATTTTAATTAATTGAAACGTTGGTATAAAATTTTTTACACGCTGTTTTATGCATTTATATGTGTTCTTAAATGATAATATGCCTATTAATAATAATAATGGGTACATTACGATTTACTGACATCTCTACATTAAAAATCACAGTCATATTCTTCATCCTGATATGTTAGTCCTACACGGATTTCTTAGATATTTTAAGTAAGAAAAGGACCAATATTTAACTACTTCCGCACATGTAGTGGTAGTCGTGCAACAAAGTGCACCGCCCGCCAGCCGGCTGATAAATGCGTATGCGGCAAACAATGCGATTACACAACAACACGTGTTTCATCCCTCCACGGGGCATCTTCAGGAGTTATGTTACATCGATTAGTGCCAAACACAGAGTCACAGAGGCACTTTGTCCTTTTCTTACTTAGGCTGGACTTCCGCAAGGTAAGGCTTGACTCCATTAAATATTGAGATATTTTATTCAAAAAACCTTCAATGGTAAAAATTTTTTTGCGTTTCGGTACCAACACAGGTCTAAATACTCCTTTAGTTAGAATATAAATGTACATATTTCAACGTTAACTTACTGCTTCGACATCAGTGGGACATCGCTGTACCAAGATCCGAAATATTGACGTATAAAGTTGGTTAATAAAATTAATATATTTTTTTTAATTTGTGTATATAAAAGTTCGTATATATAGGTTTAAGATCACCTAGAGAATTATGGAGAGGGCTATGCTCGGAGTTTCACTGCGAGGTCAAATCAAAAATGAGTAAATCCAAGACTACCGGATGTAGCTCGAGGAATTGCTCATCTGAAGTGGCAGAATACATCGCTCTTGCAACCGATGGCCATTGGGGTCGAAAGGTTCTCGACTGGCGACCATTAGCTGGTCGGGTGGAAAGGTTCTCGAGTGGCGACCATTAGCTAGTCGGGTGGAAAGGTTCTCGAGTGGCGAACCGGTAGGTGCTTGCGGGAAGTCGCTGGATGTAGACAGCGCAGGACCTGTCATCGTGGCCATCTTTCAGGGAGACCTGTACCTTACAGTGGGCGTCCATAGAAAAGAAAAATATATGGTTACTCTTCTATTTTGTTTTGCTATTGTGCGTTATAAACATTGTTAATATTAATGCATTTAATTCTAATTTGTTTTCATAAATATATAAGTAAATAAATCACTAATGACATTGTAAGATTTGAACGGTCTGTTGCTCATTTAAAAAATACTCGATAGCCGTCTTCAGTGATCTGATTATCAATGCTCCACACTTTGCGAGGTTACACAATGCTTCTGTCTGTATCGTTTTTTTTTTTTAAATTATCCTGCAAGTGTTACAATTGTGCATTTTATACAACTAACTGGTTGGTCGTAGCTACTAATTGCATTATATGTAACTGTTAGGGCATCTCCACACGATCATCTTATGCGCTGTTGAAGCGCATCAAAACGCATATATGTACTCTCAGTTAGAAACAGTGTCATAATATCTTCTTTATTCTTCATTAAAGTTTGCGTTTTACATTCGTAGACGGTGATCTTGTTTTCGTCAGAATTTTTACCGTCACCTTTACTAATATTTGAAAAATTGATTTTTTTAGGCAAATCGTCATGTTCCAGGAAAATAAATCTGACTGCCACAATAAGCTTGATTGGATAATAGCTTTTTATGTTTACTCGAAATTATAGCTAGAAAAATGATCACATATATATCACATGCGTTAGCTCTGTTTAAAAAGAAAATAAATTACCAATTCCTATAAAAAATTCAATATATTTATACAGAGACTTGGACGCTGAGGATTCTGGAATATCAGAAAATTGACGAAGCCGAAATGTCGTGGTCAGAATCCCGTGGACGGCACCAACGTTTTTATTCTCAAAGATCTCTACGAAAAAATAAATATCAAAAATTCTTTGGATATGTCACACGTAATGTCTCATTGGAATGTCTGGTGTTGCAAGAAATAGAAAATATTGTATATAATTGCATAATAATAAAGACAAAAACACCATTGTAAGAAAAAGATCAATATTTAGCCACTTTCGCACATGCAGTGGTAGTCGTGCAACAAAGTGCACCACCAACAATGCGAATTACACAACTGCCACCGTTAAATCACTCAACATGTGTTTCACCCCTCCAAGGGACATCTTTAGGAGTTATGTTACATCGATTAGTGCCAAACACAGAGCCTGTGCTTGTGTGATTCTGTGTTTGGCGTATGCGCATTTATCAACGGCCTGACGGGCGGTGCACTTTGTTGCACGACAAGCACTGCATGTGCGGAAGTGGCTAAATATTGGTCTTTTTCTTAGGATAGAATACTTCCTCAAAATAACGCCTGATTCCATTAAAAATACCATGGGCGGTTTTGTCACACGAGGCATTTTCTTTATTATATATTCTTTTAAAATTGATTGGTTACTTATTTTAATAATGATTTACTTTTTAATTGACTACCTCCTATGTAAGCCTAGTCCGATTTAAATACAACTCTGATCTAGTTAAAATAAAATTACTCTTGTGTTCTTTCAATTATAAATAATAATAAAAAAATCAAATTCAAGGTTGATTTAATAATTATCTTAACGTTAGCTTTATAAACAAAGACGAAACCAAGTTTGTTCTAAGTAGTTTACGATTTAAGTTAGTAAAAGTTTAATAGACTCACACTGTAACATGCAAAAACGTAAGCAAAAAAAAAAAACGTAAATATTAAACGTAATAGGAAATATAACAGCACGGAGGCTAATATCTGTTGTATATAGATACCTGAAAAGAAAACAGTACCTTTATTATTAGAGCTTTAAGTTTTAAGTTTAGATTGTTATCGATGTCAAAGCACTTCCCGGTGCAATATGGAGGACGTAAAATATTAACCTTTAACGATTCTAAGGATAATTTCAATACAGAATAAACGATCGTTGTAATTGCTGTTTGCGTTTAAAATGAACTTGTCCACTTCTAGATATTACAGTAACTAAATTTGATACTTTTATTTATACAATATAAATAAATTATTATGAATAATTTGACAGACTTCTTTTACAATAAGCAAAACCAGTTTAAATCACGTAGTATTTGATTTTGAATGAATGAGCGTTGGAGAGGGCTATGTGAGTTTTGCTGCGAGGTCAAATATAAAAATGAGATGCTCCACAAAAGAACTAACATCACCGAAGTATCTCGAAGAATTGCTCGTCCGAAATGGCAGTGGGAGAGACACATAGTTCACACAACCGATGGACGTTAGGGCCGGAAGGTTCTCGACTGGCGACCACGATCCGGTCGACGCGGTGTGGGTATGCCCACCACCAGGTGGATCGACAGCGTAGTTAAGATCACGGGAAGTTGCAGGATGCTGGCAGCGCAGGACTGGTCACCGTGGCGGACTTTTGGAGAGGCCTATACCTTGCAGTGGGTGTTCATCGGCTGAAAAATAGAACATGAAAGAATTGTCATAATTTAGCCATAACAGAACAAGCTACTCTTACATACGAATTTGCCTCTTACTGGACAACTACAAATTATTGTAGATAGAAAATATAGCTGGAGTTGTCCAAGGGATTTTGTTCCAGATAATTTCATGGAACGACTTCCTAATCCGTAAAAATATAGTGTATCGGTCCGACCATAGGCTACTGATCTTTTTTATATAGCAAACTTCGTGGATTGCTCTCAAGTTTTTTCTACCTAAAAGAAGGTTTAGATCATCTGTGCCGTGCACACTGAAGTCAGCGACAAATATAAGTACCAATAGGGCTATGACAAAATTAATACGATTATTTGTTTTTTGATTATCTTATTATTTAATCAATTGCTTACTTCATTCATGATTGTCATTTCATCTGAAAGATGTCCACTACTAAAGATAGACCTATTCAATACATTGCCGAGAGGACCGTATACAAGCAGGATATACAATTGGTCGAAGACGCTGACGGTCTGTGTTTAACGTCTTTGACGAAGGATTCAATCCCATTGGAAATCTACTTGGGAGGATTATGTCCAGTAGTAGACGTCACGCAGTTGAAATGATGATGATGAAATTACATAAACGCGCCCGTTCCATTTTAATGATGTATTTTAAATCGTTTATGTGAACATAGCTTTCTAATTTATTCAGTCAAGGGGCGTGGTTAACCTGTGTAACAAAAATAAGTTAATATTTTATTTAGTCAAATGTCAATATTATAATTAAATATGACAAACATTTAATTTAATGGAATCATGCATTACCTCTGTAAGAAAAGGATCAATATTTAGCCACTTCCGCACATGCAGTGGTAGTCGTGCAATAAAGTGCACAATATATATATATATATATATATATATAATTTAAAGAGAAAGAAAATTATGTCAGTAAAACAGTGGGCACAATGAATGTCCTAAATTTTGACTTATTTGTTTTTATACCAACTTACCGATAGATGTTAAAACAAATGAATCGGTACGTTGAACTCTAGAACAATACTGGAGTGTTACAAGGCAAGATAACGGTTGATCTAATGCTTAACGAAAACGTAAAGAGATGAATCAACTGCGCGTTATGTGGATCAATGGGTCAGCCGTCGATCGACCGGTTGCGGGCCCTGCGCCCACGCATCTTAAACGTTTTCGAACTCTAAGTTCCCCAACTTAAACCCTACTTCTCTATTCTTTTATGTTATTATTTTTCTTATATGTCAAACACTTGGTAAGTGTATAAAATATAAGGTAATATTATTAATATCCGTAAAAGTTTGAATACCGCTGAACAAATTTACAAAGCACATTTTCCAGTTCTCAACATATGTCAAAAAATGTCAACCGCTAACTGCATCAAATTAAAAACCAGTTTAAGATGTGCTGGTTTTTCGGGGACCAAATATAAGTCAAGACCAAATCAGGCGAAGGTTTAATGAATCCAAAAGAATACCGGTGCGTTTATATGTCTAGAAAGTTCCTTATATTGTTTAATAAGCTTGAAGTAAAATATAATTTAGTGAAAATATTCCAAATCTATTTTCATCTTTATTTAGTTTTTTTAAAAGGTAACATTTTTCGAACTTGGTATCTAAAAATAAAATTTATTCTTATCTATAACTTCTTGTTTGCAACGATAGCTTCGTAATGCTGGTATATAACATGTAAATTTAAATTTGGAACATATATGTAACGGAGTAAAGGCTTGAGTATTGTTTTGAAAAAGCGTTATCGACAAACTTTGGTAATGATCCAACGTGTATTGGACTCTTTCGTGATCTCCTCTTTCGTATCTTCTGATACCGAAGTTTTATTAACGGTTTGGACTACTCTGTCTTTTAATTTAAACAACATTTTGAAGCAGAAACCCACAAATTGCACCTTGGCTCTAATTATGGTATTGCTCGGACGATATACCAACCAGCTCCCCAAATCCGCGGCATTTGGGGAGCTGGTTGGTATGCCGTCCGCCTCGATGCACAGAACAGTCACCACTCTTATACACATGACTCGGCGACCGCGCCCGTCTAGCCCTCATTCAAGCGAGGGCGGCCTGGAGAGGCACGTGTCGCTTCCGACCGCCGAGTAGTCCTCGCTTCTCAAAACTTACACTACACCTCAGTCACAACACTACACACCTACATACGTATATACATGTATATGGTATAGTATACGTGTGTGCGTCTTCGTTGTGACTGGAATACTATCACCCATCTTAATTTTCTTCTTAGTCCACAGACCTCCTGTTTCTATAGACTCAATTTCGATGAAGCTGCACAAAGCCTAGATCAGCTAGCAGCAAACCTTCAAACACATCAAATGCAACGGCACTTGCTGGGCAGTGATTGAGTATGAATGAATGGAATAGTGTGAAAGAGAAAGACAGATAAATTTGTAGAGTGAAAGAACGGAAAGACAGATAATGTGATGTATGAAAGAAGTGTATAGAAATAAAAAACTGAAATATAAAAATATTAATGAAGCAAAATGAAATCTCTGTTTCAAGATAAATAGGGGTGGAAAGAAAGGTCCCCAATAGCAGGGCATTAAAAAAATGACACTTGTTGAAGTAGTTTAGTTTTTTAAATGTGTTCTCTGGTAAATTTTAATGGTAAGTATTCATTCATTCAGTCTTTTATTCTTTACCAATAAAGTAAACTTTCGGCTAAGTTTTTTAAATACGATATCACATATAAACACGCCCTGTAATTTCACAAGAGACAAGGTAGAGATGGGCACAAATTATTTTTTTTATTTATTTTATGTATAAAGAGACGAATTGATAATACTAAATATACTCTTGAATTCAACATACAAACAGAAAAAAATCAAAAAGATATAAAACCGATACATCGATAATTACATGTTATTAAAATTCATTTCAATAGTAATTTTGTACGAATTTAAACTCGAATTTTGTTTGTTTTATCTAAACTTTGAATAATTAAGTTTTAATTCAAAACTTATAACATACATATATATTATGCCGTTTGTAATTGAAATATATAGAAAATTATATTTAAAATTTATCGACTTAGCCGTTGTAGTTTAAATAAAAAGGTCCTCTAAAATAGGTCTTCACTCATCAATATTGATTACCTACAAGCATTTATAACAGACTGTTGTTATGTAATATGTTATTTCTCACTAATTTTATTCACGAAAACACGAAACGTTACATTACGAAAGTAATCGAAAATTACACAATAAATACGAGTTCACGATATAGCGTGTTGTAGTTAATATATCGGCGTAATAAATTACATTCGATGTATAGTGGAATTGAGAAAAAAAAGGAAAAAAAAATAGAGAGCAATGGAGAGGATTATACTCGGAGTTTAGCTTCGAGAACGAATTAGAAAGGAGTAGATCTGAAAAATAACTAAAGTGATGAACGTAGTTCGGAGTATTACTCGTCCCAAGTGGCAATTGGTTAGGCACATCGTTCATGCAGCCGATGGCCGTTGGGTCCGAAAGATATTGTATTGTTTCGAAGATGTTAATGCTGTTAGGCTTAAGGCACAGCTTAATCTGACACGAGTTCACAGAGCAGAAGAGCCTGTGAAATACTGAAAACTAAAGCATCATGTTTCAGAATTTACACGTGACACTTCGACGGAGGTGAAAGCGGATAAAGTGAGGCTTACCTGATCTTGTCAATATTGCCGAAAGGTTCTAGAGTGGCGACCACGAGCTGGTAGGCGTGGGTAGGCTCCCCACTTGTGGGCAGACTCAGTTAAGGTCGTGGAGATCTTTTGTGCCTTGCAGTGAGCGTCTATAAGCTGAAAAGATGTATAATATACATATATAAGAACTCATAAAACCCTTAGACTAAGAGTTTTCAAGTCATTTCTAAGTTATAATGTGGTAGTCTAAATTTTGAATACGTATTTTGTTTCTATATCATTATTTATTTATCATTTTTATTACCATTGATTTTTAGATACTATGTACCATATAGTAATTGACAGCAAAATCAAATACATTCATCCATTTAAAGTTTTTTTTTATTACACCTATTTATAATCAACTTGTAGTTTTAATAAACTAATAAATCTGATTTATTTTATTGTGTAAATATTTAAACTTTAAAATTGGATAATTAGATTAATAATTTAAATATATCTTTTATTCTCGTTATGCCTTTTAAATCTCGTGAAAGGAGTTTATATATATTTTATAAATAAACAACAATATATGAAAACTCCTTTCGTGAGATGAAATAGATAAAATACGAATTAAAAATAAAGCGTCTGTAGAAATTATCTCGAATTCTGTGAAATTCGCGTTCGCTTACAGCCGGATGACGCTAGTTTTAGCTGAAAGCGGAAAAGACAATGAATTGCAGTATCCAAAACGTCTGCCACCTTGATATGTAGTTAACACAATACTTTTGGGAACCATATTTTACCTTCAATCATAAAAGAACTTCGTCTAAATAACTTTATAACTTCTGTGCACGTGCTAAAGTTGTTATTGCATTGTCCGGCGCTGCTATCTGCGGTTCGCATGCATTTATCAAGTACGTATGGCGTAATAAGTTTTATTTTAATTAGTATAGCACACGTCTCGTCTTTATTGTGGTGATTATGCATAAAGTGTTAGTAACTGGATGCTTTGCATATATTTACCGCGTGTTGTTTTTTTTTAATGTACTGCTTAAGCCGTCTGTGCAATATTGTTTTTTTTTTTAATTGCAACTGTTTTAATATGATTATCTCAGGCGTGATTGGCAATATGAATGGTAAGAGGTCGCTAGCATCCAGCGTTATTTCTTTACGTTGGACAGACCAAAGCACGAAGAAAAATAAGCTGCTGGGACCTGCAAGTCCAGCGTAGGACATTCGCCCACAACGTCAACAGACGACGTTGTTAAGATCGTGGGAAAAACCCTGGATATATGAACGCTTCTATTGCAAGAAATCTATGTGCATATCTATATATATTCCTTCTGACTGCATTTATTTATATGTCCTCGTTATAATAGCAACTTTTTTGACAAATTCGAATTTGGAAAAAAAATAAAATGTATTTTACATATCGATGAAAATATAACAAATGTTCTCCACGAGTACATATTTTACGTTTCATGTCGCAACTCATTGCCACAGCTTTAAGTGGTTATCGCTGGTGTCAAGTTACAATGTACGATTAATTGATTTATTTATTACTTGCTATTTATTACTTTGTATATCCAGAAGTTATTGGCCTGTAGCATTCACGTTTGCTACGGGGGCGCATTTTGCAACAAAACAAACATAATATTTTTAATCTACAGAAATAGTTCCCATATATTAGGATGAACACTATTTCTTTCATCATCGCCACGATAACTGGTCGTGAGATGTCTGCGACCTTGAAGTCGTCGGTCAACTTAGCAAGAAGCCTTCGCTCGCCGCGTATCAGCTCTTGTTCGTCACTAGAATACTTCACTTTATTTATTTATAAAATGCGTAATAAATAAATTAATTTTCCGTTAGATCGATCGATGCAGCTGTCAAATGACAATATACATTTTCAAAGCGAACTGTCATATGTGCGATATTTAGGGCGAACTGTCAAACGCACGAAGTTCATATCAAACTGCCAATTGCGTAGTTTCAATAGTCATTACATTTTTTTTAAAAAAAAAGTTCAAGTTTCTGCCCAATTTTCAATAGTGATTTTCATTGCCATTAATGCCTTCTACAAGTTTTAGGAAACTTATAAAAAAGTTTAATGAAATCCGTAAGTTGTCGTGTTTTGACGCGATCAAGGAAATATAAAGATTATAAATTTTCACCAATATAAATTTAAAAACCAATGTAATATGAGTAGAAAACAACAGACTGGTATTGTATGTGGAGTCATTCCGCTAATGTGGTTTCTACAGTGACGAGGTTACGCTACGAGATGTAATGAAGCCACATTTATTATAGACATTTCCTTTTGTACTTTCTCCGTGTGGTTTATGTACATTACCTCTGTTATATGATCTCCTAACTTTATAATTTCACGCACGGTTAATATTCTAATCAATGTATTTCGTCGTGAGAATATTTTAGAGCGGTAAAAAAATATTAATTATAACATACCATCTTGCTTCCATCGCGGCCATTTTGCCGTGGCATAGATTATACAATTTCCACGGTGTACGGAACTGATCTGTTACAGTTCGTTCACTCTCACTTTCCATGGTTACATCGATCACGACGGCGTCGTTCATTCATATAATGTTGATATTTAGTAATTTTTTAAATGTTTTTTTTTTTATTAGGGTACTGGGGAATTAAATTTTTAACGCCACTAAAGATGAATAAAGATGGCATAATTTGGATGCCTTCGCCTAAAACAATATATTACAATTATTATTACATTACCTCCCCATAGATTTCAAATAGGGATGGTCGGAAGCGGTCTGTATCCAGCTTCTTCCAATCTTTACAAATTTATCTCTCACTGCGCTTACGGGTCTGTGATCACTGTTCAGCGTGCTATTGAATATACTGTTACTTCAGCTTACTAATCCGCGGGACCAAGTTGTGCAGTTTCCTCATGCTTCTTCTCCAAAATTATAACACACTGTAAAGCGGTGTCCAGTAAAAAATAAATTTAAAAAATGTTACTTTCGTTTGATATTTCGTCTACAGATTTCCATATTCCTAGTACGATGCCTTAGAGAAATCCCTAGCATAGACATCTCTGTGGTTTATTGTATATTTCAGCACTGATTATTATTATAAATTATTAAAGGTTTTCGAGTGGTGATCACAAGCCGGTAAATGCGGCATGGGTGGGCTCCCACTAGGTGGACAAGGTGGAAAGTCGCTAGATGCTGGCAGTGCAGGACAGGTCATTGATGCGATCTTTGGGGGGGGGGGGGTCCTAGTGTCACGGGTTAAATCCAGTTTGGCCAAGCTGATCTAAATTGGTGTTATGTTCAATTCAAACAAGATCTTTAGGCATAGGTCTCCGCCTTGCAGGGGGCGTCCATTGACTGAAAAGAAGAAGAAATAGATACTATCAATCATATACAGAAGTAACACATCAATAATTTGCGACAGTTAATGGTAAATCATTGGGATATAAAATCCTTTCTCAGATTGTATACGAAATGTCCGGTTGCCGTGAATCAACAGCTATGCTTTTATATATTTAAATATATAGAGTGTAGTCATGTGTAGTCATCACTTTTATATTTTACAGTATTTTTTTTATTGGAGTGTCACAGATCCGTAACTTCTGGCAGTACAAAGTCTGCAAGGAGAGATAGTAAACAATAATTATTATATTTCTATTTTTTCTTAATTACGTTATTTATTATTTTTAAAACTATTGATTTATGTATAAGATATATAATATGTTTACACATGTAATCAATCAAAAAAGTTTTAAAAAGTTCCGGTTTTAAAAAATTACTTCTATATTTAATTTCTGTGAAGTGTTCTTTCGATCCTATTTACCGTAAAGAGGTCTTATATTACGGATTAAAAAAGTACTCCGTTCATAAAAATGTTAACTACACTAAATCGCATACAATTTTTCTTCTAAAAAATACTAAATAAACGAGGTCACAAAAAAGAACCTAATTGGTCCGCCAACATGCCGTAACACTCCACTTGTCAAACGTCGGCCTTGCGCGCTGAATTTTTAATCTGTGGTACTCCGTTCTAAAGTCCGACCGTGAGGATAGTGTCTATACTTTTTTTTCGGCCACAGATAACCTTTAATACTGTACAATTATGGTTGATAATTGCACTTAAATATCTTGTTTGTCATCTATGGATGGTACTGACCCACTATTTGCGAATATAAAACAAAATGTCATTGTTTTTTTTTTAAACCGTTAACATTGTTTACCGTTTAATTTTTTATTAACAATCTGGGATACAAAAAGTTTATTTTTTAACACGTTAAGCGCAAATTTTAAAATATAACATAAATATTTCTTGGAGTATATATTGGCTTTTTATATTGGACAATAGTATATTCATTCTTATTAAGAATGAAAATATGTATCTATAAATTTATAGGTTTCTTATTTATTTAAATATATATCATTATAATACCTGAACTACATTAACAAAACCTTTTACTTTTGTTACTATGATACGGAATCAGGATTGATAAGACCATGATTAAATATCTCTAAAGCTTTTTTTATTATGACACCCGTTATTCGGGACCTTTAGTTAACCCAATTCTTGGAAGGAACAGGGTATTTTGATTTTTTTAATATTTTTTTTACATTACTATGTTTATTTTTATTTTTCTCTCTCCCCTCGTATTTTACACAATTTATTTTCTGTATCATCTATTTTTCGTCAGAATATCTTACATTTTCCTGGCTTACTTTTCTTTATATACCCACTACCTACTTTCCTTCTCTTTTGCTCCTAAAATATCACAGTAGGTTACTTCTATGTAACAGTATAGTATCTTTGGTATTTTTCCTCCTTTATCTATCTTATTTGTTCTATTTAAACTTTTAAATATTTATATTATTTTACATTAGTTTTTAGTTACATATAGAATACTCTCTAAAGCCTTAGATCACTATGGTTCATTTGACCCCTAGGGGTCTATCGAACTTGCGGCTGGGTTCTTCTTTGCCGTGTCATAGAATGAGAGTTAACAATTCATTATGACCTATACATGACTTGAAGGCTACATATTCTTAGCTTAGACCGGTTCTCTGCCACTACCAGCTTACTGTGTAGCATAGAGCTCCCCGGGGTTAATAATTCGTAAGCGGATATCTACAAAAAGTTATTTCCTTATCGTAGAACTAAAGCGTTGGCTTGATTTCACTGATAAATTAAGGCAGATAATATTTTAAGAAACACAGTGATAGTTATTTGTATAACTTCCAAACATATTGCATATTCAGTGCAACGTGTTCAGATTTTATTTGTCGAGTTTTTTAACTATAGTAGGAACAGAGTTTAAGTGACTTTGATTATGGAGAGTCCTATTGTATACAGTGCAATAGCGTGGTTGAACTCACTTGACACTGAACACTCTTCGACCCTAATATTCCACAGTGAAGCGCAGTCTGATGAAGCTGTAACAGCCAGAAAGGCAAAAAATCGGGGTTTAGCAGAGTCAGCTAAATTTTGAAAGTGTTCTATGATTAATAAATTAGGGTATTACTGTTCGATATACTTAGTTCATATCCATTACTTGTTGCATTTTTTTATATATACATTTGTAGACAGATTATTTTTTATATACATATATGCGATTGTCGGGCGAAGGCAAGTTACCCCGCGACCACGTGTCTGATTTTTCTTGGATAAAGTATACGTATTTAGCGGCGGAAGTGATTTATCACCCCAGCACGTTGGTGAAGATGATAGACAATAGTGATCTGAGAAGCTGTATATACAAAAATATTTACATGTCTCATGTCTACCTTCATGTCTCTCATCTCCATTTAAAACCTGTCTGATAAAGATCGCCTGAATCGATAAGACCGCCTTTTCTACCTACATATAAAATAAATTGTTTCCTTTTTTTTAGTTATTATCTGTTATTTAATTTTTTCCTTTTTTTACGTTTTTATGTAGAGTTTTGGTGTACAATAAATTGTAAATAAATAAATAGACCCTAACACAACGGCAGCGACCACATGACTGACGGCGTTCGAATTTCGAATTTGAATCCGCGAGAATTATTTATTATAAAAGCATCGTGGCTGTACTGGCCACCAATACGTAACGTGAATGCTATATACATTTCTATACAGATCGAGGCTTTTTATAGTGCGTTGAATATTGTATTCCATGGCCAAACATTTTAAATTTTTAATAATAAGATATCTTAGACCTTCCTTTTCTTAATTTCTAAAATAAAATTATATTATTAAATAAATCTTACTATATCATTCAAAAGTTTTTAGTTGATTAAAATGTGTTAAACTTGGTTTGTTGACTCATTGGCAGGGTTCAAATTATAATATACACATCTAAAATTGTCAAATTTAATGTAAAAAGTACTCTACACTAATCATTTTACATAGTTAATAATAATTAAAAATGTAAAACATTCGTAAATGCCTACTTGAATAAAGATATATTATTTATTGAATCTGTAACTGACACATCAAGTCGAATAACATCTGCAAATATTTTGTTCAGTTATTTAATTAATTATCGCCAGTGCATATTGAACATCGCGTGTGAATAGGCTCTAACATTATTTGTTCCATGTCATTTCTGTGATACGCGTGGCAGACTTTACATAGGCTGCTATTAGAGTCGATGGCGGTATTTGTGTGTGCAATGTTTGTTTGTTTAATGGAAAATTACAATTCATTACATACGTTATTTTAGTAATACCTTCTATTTGAAATATGAATAAAGACTTCTATTTTAAATAAAGAAATAGATTAGAAAAACAATTTATCTCCTTAATGCCTTTTGCTTTACATACAAGTTCAAACTATCTATAAAGCTGTAATAATAAATATAAATTTAAAGATAATTTCCCACATTTTTTACTTTAAAAACTAACGACAAAAGCATATAAATTTGTCGGATGATGTGCAAGGTTTTATATACTACGTCTCAGGTAGAAGGTCAAGCAGTACTCTCCTCTCAGAGGCCTTTGCTCCAGTCCAGTCACTTTATGGAGCTTTTGGAGAAGTGATCTAAGAGCATGGTCTCTTAATGTGACATCTACATTAATCACCTTCAATGCTTTGTCATCACAAACTGATCTATCATTATTCGCATGCTGATCTTCCTTCCTTCTTTCATCTGCATTCCTAGATCACAGTTTTTTACATTATTTATCACAGATTATTATTTTTAATTACAGATGTTATATTTATTGTATCCATGTACATTTCTTTAGTTATTTTACTAATTGTAACTATATTATTACACATCAATAAGTTAGTGCTAGATAAAATACTAGATGCAGATATTGTATCAATAAAAATCTATAAAAAAATCTTTTAAGTTAAACGGATTTATTTGATACCCATATTGTGGTGGTTGTGGAAAAATATGTACCTAGTCCGTCATATTAGAACGGCGTCCATTTGAATTTTAAATTTTGACATAATCATCGTGTTTTACTAGTGTAGCCCTTTCATTTGATACCCAAATAAATAAACAAATAAATTCCGTACGGGTCAAACTAAATAAAACCGTTTAAAAATGATTTAAAGTTTTGGTAATCTTTTTACAAAGGGGCAACCCTCGTGGTCTATTGCAATAGAGCAGAAGTTGCACTTTATACAGGTTTATATCAAACTGGCTGTGACGCAAGCCAATGAAAATAACTAATATACCGTTGCGCAAGATATTTGCCACTATTTCTAGTTTAGCTTCGTTTTACTTGACGATGCATTTAATACGAAGAGCTACTTGTTACATTAAATAATTTAAATTTGATATTATTCCTTTGGGACTATACTATCAGATTCAATCCCGGCTATTTTTACTCAAAAAAAGTTCAATAAATCATTATTGAAATAGGCATTTACACGTCTTTTTGAAACGTCAAATAAAGGTTGTAGGTAGTAAGCTACCACCGGCACTGAATGCTAATTTAAAAAGAGAAGGCCAAAAGTTCAACAGTTCTCACTGGCACAACGTAGAAGAGAGAAGAAGAGTACAATAGAAGCATTAAGTTCATGACGTCGTTCAAATAAATAATTTGATTACATAATAAGACGTAGCAGTAGCAGAATTAGTAGCATATCTCTCTATTATAGAACGAGACATTGAAAAGTTTGTGGGGAAGTTTAATAGGTTTATTAGGCAATTGTAAGATAACACTTATCGAGCTGGAGCATAAAATTAAAACTTGGATGAAAGGTAGACACAGTTTATTTTACAAGTCATCCGCCTACAACTTCAGATACTCCGACGCTGTAAATATTAGTCATGCGTATGAAATAATTTTTGCATAAAACTCTCACCACTCTAATGTACGTATTAAACATTTCAGAATTGATATAAGATAGTCTACAATTCCTCATACAATCACAGCACTAAAGATTTAATACAAATTCACAAACAACAACACATACCTCACTTGAAGCCGTCCCACATTCTACATAAATTTTATATTTTGAGGCGTGAGACGCGGTTTTGACAACCGCCTGCAGATCTTACGCCGTTTGTTCTTAAGTTTTGCGCATGCGTAGACCGATGGATTGACAGATAAGCGAAAGCATTTTGACAACTGCGATATTTTAAGTTAAACGTCTTACTAAAAAAAAAGTACGCGATCGTAAACAATAGTCCGATCATCGATTAGGCCTTAATTTACCGATTTTAATCGATTTCATCGACATCATCGTGTAGTGTTGGGACAGAGAAAGCTATATAGTATAAATATGCATCGGATTTCTCTCGTTGCACGCCAGCGCTCGTGCGCGATCTTCTATGAAATATTTAAAAGTGCATTTATTGGATAAATCTAGGAGCGGGCTTCGCGTCACCTGGTATAAACACGAGAACTTGTTAAACTAACGTCTCCATTCGGTGTAAAGATAGACTAGACTTCATCTTCATCAGCTATAAGACGCCCACTGCTGGACCAACGCCCAACAGGACCGAAGAAGGGTCAGCATCCAGCGTTTTCACAAGATCGTCTGTCCATCTTGTGACTGAACGTCTTACGCCATTGTTTTTCAACACAGAGTCCACGTCCCACTAGGGGACAATTTAAATATTTAGGGAGCGAATCAAAAGTGAACTCGACACTAGTTAAACCTTAAATTATATATTATATAGAGGGGCGTAAGAATTTGCAGAAACACTAAGGTGGACTCCGCTGCGGAACCTTAAGGCCCCAGCAGTCTTCGGTTCTGCGCGATGTGTGACTGCCCACCGACACTTTTAGTTGCCAACTCACTAGGCTGTGCCACTTACTTCTATTCGTCTAAGATTCTCTTCATACTTCTCCATTTAGGCGCGTACAGAAACTTCGAGCATAGGTCTCTCCATGGTTCATATATAGTACAAAAAGTATATAGTACAAAAAGGTTGAATAACACTGTCCAACGCGGTGCTTGCCGATCCCAGCAGCCGTCTTGCGCGCTATGTGACATTCTTACCACCTCTTCAACTTACTAAACCCACCTAGACCAGATCTAGACTTCGGTAGTCAATAATTTGGTCATTTCATATTCTTATATCCTTACATCGAAGTTCGGCCATTTCGTAAGGCCTTTGAGTTGTAATGCTAAACGTGTAATATCCCAAACACAGGTCCTGTAACGGGGCCCTTGCGACAGCTCACACAATGTAACCCTAGCTGTAGAAGTCACAAAGCTTAGTGACCTCTCAATTTTGGTAATATACTAACTAGAGGCCCGAGACGAAACTCCCGTGGGAGTTTTGCTAAATATAAATGCGATATAGATAGTGAGAAAATCAACAGGAATTAAGAATAAATAAATTGTTATATAAATATATGAAAGCTAGAGAATAAAGAAATAAAAATATTGTGAATGTAATTAGACAAAAGAATGAAAGATATTGCGAAGGACGAAAGATGAGAATGGAAATGAATCCAAATTATTTAAAAAGTTATAATTTAAATAAAGACCATATTCACTTATGAAGTTAATATTTCTAATAATAATGGAGCCATAAAAAAAGATTAAGCGTTCGTGTATTGATGATATGTATATCTATAATATAACCTGACTTGCATATTGAATATCGGTTTGAAAATATTTATACAGGGTGATTAGATACAGGTGTAAAATATTTAAAGGGTAAATGTACACGCACATGAATGGTACACATTATCAAAAATCAATGGTTTCAAAAATAATAAACAACATGACGATAACAAAGTAAGGAAAAGCTTTTTTAAATTTCGCACTACTATATATTAAAATTAATAATTGATTTCTGTTTGGTATACAAATCGAAAGAATAAATCAATTTAACTATTTCGAAGTGAATACTTTATACAGAATGATTTAAAATAGATGTACTATAAGCTTTGAAGCTTCTTGCTGACCTTTTTAAGCTAAACTTCTAGCCAATCATGCTGTATAAAATATATAAAAGGCTTGTGTACATAAGCACTCTATTATAATTTGACGTCTGATATAATTTACTTTATAAATATACTAGCTGATCCCGCAAACGTTGTTTTGCAAAAAAAAAATTGATATTTTAATTTACAAATAAAAAATAAGGGTTGATCGTAGAGGGGTGAAAATTTATGGTTGTATGTATTCTTGTATGCTGTATCATAAAAAAATAAAAACCAAAAATTTCGTTAAAAAAATAATTTTTTTTTTAAGTGTGAACAACCTTTATCACTAAGGGGTATAGAAAATAGATAGTAGCCGATTCTCAGACCTACTGAATACGCATATTAAATTTGGTAAAAATCAGTCAAGCCGTTTCAGAGGAGTTCAAGTTCGAACACTGTGACACAAGAATTTTATATATTAGATTGGGAACCGAACCTGTCATCAACGATTATAAGATACAAGCTATCTTTTCTTTTAGCAATACTGATATATGTACAATAGCGTGCGACTTTCGACTGTATTCTTATTAAATTAAAGTACAATATCATGTGACAATAAAAATGAATCAATTTTCGTATTGTTCTCTACGGGCTGTATCGAAATGAGTGAAGTTCGGTGGAGCATGGCCGTCTCGCGCTCGACCGGGCGTCCAGTACACTGGGCCACGCAACACGTGACTCCACGTAAAATAATACAACCTCCATAATAGCTCTTATTTACATAGACATTAGATTAAAAATCGCTTACGATTAGCTAAAATTAATTAACTAATATATTAGGTATTATATCGTTCTATATAATTATACACGTCTAATATTATAATCACGTTTATTAAGTGTTGAAAGGTCATGATTTTATGTGATATTGATAGTTAGTTTTTATAAATCGAACATTTAATGCTTCTACATACACCGGCACACTTAGAGGAACCTAATAAAGGTAGATTTTTCTAAAAGTTTTTGTAAATCTTGAGAAGTAGTTTTATTAACGTGTAAGTACCCACTTAATATATGACATACTTTAAAAATTTCATACTTTTCAAGTGCGGTGACAGGGTTATCGGCATCGGTGTTTCATCACGTTGTACGACCTTATAGGACGACTGGATCTTACGTGCAGAGGCGAGGGTAAGAATTTAGTTCACGGACCCTTCCTCTCTGTGAACTTGGTACCGATGAAGCTGTTAAAGCCTTAGGGCTAACAGCATAAACATCTTCAGATATAATAGCGAGGGCAAGGCAGAAATCAATAAGAACACTCGATGTCAGCAAATTCTTAAAAGAACCATAAAACATGTCGCCACACTTGAAAAGTGTTAAATTTTTAAAGTATGTGATTTCTTAAGAGAGTACTTACACGTTAATAAAACTACTTCTCAAGATTTACGAAAACATTTTAAAAAATCTGCCTTTTTTGTGTTTCCCTGATTGTACCAGTGTTTGTATTGTGTAAAAGTACCAATATTTAGCCACTTCCGCACATGCAGTGGTAGTCGTGCAACAAAGTGCACCGCCTGCCAGCCCGCTGATAAATGCGCGTGAGGCAAACAATCTTTGTTTTTGGCACTAATCGGTGTAATAAGTTATGTTTACTACTTAATTGTTCCCGTCCGGGTCTTTAAGAACCATGGAGTGTGGTCTGGATTTATCTACGAGATCAAAGATTGGTAGATGAATGAAAGCAACCCATATAGTCCAGCGGATTGGCAAGTAGAATGGACAGTCGATAGACAATACAGTGAGTAAAACAGATGGCTGCGAGTTCCTAAATTTTCAGGAGTGTAGACCACGGATCACGGCAAGCGCTGCCAAGGACCTTTTTGAACAACTCTGGATAACTACCGCTTCCAACCGGTTCTGGTGTGAAGAAGAAAAAGAAGTATAGGAGAAATCGTGGAAGAAGTGATGAGTATGCGATGTAATCACTGTCTTTACTAGGGAAACAAAGGGTATCAGAAACAGGGCCTTTAAATAAAAACTGGTTCTGTTGGAACTCTATGGGGAAGAACTATGTCCGATAGCGAAATCACTTCTAGTTATATATCTATGAGGAAGAAATTCAATTGTATTTTTTGTAAATTATTCATACATAATCTACATCATGTTCAATAAAACATAATTACGTTCTACATTGTACAATACGAATTAGACATGCGTGAGAACGAAGCAATTTTAGTGAATCATCCTGTATATATATCGACTTTCCATAGTGTCACTCACCCCTACAGACCCTTGGTCAAACAAAGCTATACGATACAGTAATGAGCTGTAATGTTAATATTAATAAAGATCAGAATTGAATGTAAAGGATACATATAGTATTTGGAATTCATAGTTTGTTGATAAATTTTTTATAGGCGCCTATAAAGTAACAAATGGGTTTATTGCCTTGTAGTTATGTCCACGCGAGCGATATGTTATGATAGTTTTGCACTGCTGGTACGGTGATTAAACTGTAGTCCTATAACAGACGTGTTAGGTTCGAATTTGCTCTTAAAAACAAACTGGTCGCTATTCGTAGAATGATCACTAATTTTTGACGAAAAAAAAACTATACTACTCTAAATGAAGGCAACAAATTTATTTAAAATCAAAAATTAAATTAGAAATGTTCTTTATATAGGCCGGCTTTATATAAGTATTTTTGGGTCGTCAATCAACACAATATGTCGCTATTGTTGTACCTACAGGAAGTTGTCACCTGCTGGGAAGGCAGTTCTGCTGAGAGCCGGCGAGAAACTCAACAGTTGCTCTTTACAAATATTGTTTTATAAAGAGCGAGCGACAATAATTAGCTTCTTTGTGAGCATTGACAACATTTAATTCCACGCATTAACATCAGTATAGTATTCTTGGATACAATAGTATACTTTTTTAATATTGTTTTCAATATCTCCAGAAGCAGTTCTGGAATTGATCATGGAATTTTATATACGTACAAATACCTTGAATATGAAAACTAGGAGTACACAGTTTATTTTTATTCCTTGTATTTACATTGTATCTATCGCTGTTTTTAAATATATTATTATATTAGAATAATTTTTGATAATTATTTATTTGTGCACATATATAACATATACAATAAATTTCATTGTTTGTTTCAGATGTGTTAGAAGCATAAATTTGGTAAGAAATTATAATTTTTAAAAAAATTTTTAAAGCGCGTTTTTAATATTTGTGTGTGAACTGTGTAAGTGGTGAGATGGGGTGAGGCGCAATTGAAAAGACGCACATGAGATATTTAAGAACAGACGTATTTGACTCTGTGTTTGGCACTAATCGGTGTAACATAACTCCTGAAGATGCCCCGTGGAGGGGTGAAACACGTGTTGAGTAATTTGGTGGTGGCGGTTGTGGGATTCGCATTGTTTGCCGCATACGCATTTATCAGCGGGCTGGCGGGCGGTGCGTTTCATTGCACGACTACCACTGCATGTGCGGAAGTGGCTAAATATTGGTTCTTTTCTTACTTAGGGTGGACTTCCGCGAGGTAACGCCTGATTCCATTAAATATAGAACAGACGAACGTTGGTGACTAAGATAATTTTTTGAATAATTGTAATTTCTTTTTGCATGACACCTTAACGAGGCTTGAGGTGCTAAATTTGTTGAGCTTGGACCTGCACAAACTAAGTTGGAGGGATTTATTTATTGACCTCCTTTACATTACTGCCTAAGAGGCACGTAACGAATTTATCGCAGTGTTACAGCTAAAAGTGATCTAATATATTGCTTTTTTAGTTAAAAGATAAAAAAATAATAATTTGACGTACAATCGCCGAGTATAGTTGTATTGATGTAAATCTAGTCTAAGTACCTATAGGCGGTGTTGATGTAACGCGCCTTATATGTTTGAGGACTTCATGTTGGTAATGACCTAGTGTTGGAACAGCTGTCGTGTACATGATAATTCAACTAAACAGTACTCACTCTCCGGAGTTACGAAATGGAAAAATTTTATTGTTTCCGATATTAGTTTTAAAATTTATCTATTTATTAGTAAATTTACAAATAATAAATGTAGGTTTTTACAATTATTTTTATTTAAAGAATATAATCATAAATAAAATTAATTAATAAGTAAGAAAAGGACCAATATTTAGTCACTTCCGCACATGCAGTGGTAGTCGTGCAATAAAGTGCACCGCCCGCCAGCCCGCTGATAAATGTGTATGCGACAAACAATAGGAATCACACAACCGCCACCGCCAAATTACTCAACACGTGTTTCACCCCTCCACGGCGCATCTTTTCATCACTCTGCGTTTGGCACTAATCGGTGTAACATAACTCCTTAAGATGGAAGATGAGGCTGGCGGGCGGTGTACTTTATTGCAATTCGAGACTACGACGAAAGAACCCTAAAGAAAGAGTCACTGGGCTATTACTAGACTAGATCGTTATTGACTAAGGTCACATCAAAACATATATCGGCGGAAGGTCTATCTTGCTTAAGGCCTGTTAAATTTGCCGCCGTACAACAATAGCATTGTCATGTTTCGTTGCAGGAACAGTTGGTAACATCGTTGTACGTGATTCGATAAATAAAGCGAATTTTCGCTTATTAAAAACTAGAACTTTTAATAGAATTCTTATTGATAGTACATATATTATTATTTTTTTATCTATTTTATTTTGGACCCTTCTCTGCTTCGCAAGGTGCTATAGTTATGGCGAAAAACTAGGAAGAAACTTCACAACAACACATACACTTTATCAGATATATCCTAAATTAAATCAAAATAATCTGTTCGACATCACTGCGAAGGATTCTCTCAGTGGCAATGTAGTATGTAGCAGTTGGAGCTGTAGTTACTTAGAGAGCCTTCGAGTTAGTTTTGTTAATAGATCTAACATAGGAAGAAGTTCCCTGGTTACCTTGGCTTGAGTTTTTAAGCCAAAGGCATAAGGTCTTTAGACTGATTCAGTATCTGTTATGAAGCTAAAAAAAAATTAAATTCTTTAAAAGCGTCTTTACTATGTTTGGGGTATCACAGTGTAGTTGTATTGAATTGTCGTCAATGGTAGTGGTTCGAAGCGGTGGGAGCGTCTGATCGTTCGCTCGTGGTGTCGTGACGGCGAGGAATGAGAGAAAGCGGCGAGATGGCCGCTGGACCGCGACTTGCAGACGCCGCACCGAGAACAATGCTGTATTGTTACTCATGCAGGCATGGGTGGGCAGCTTCTTTTTGTTTGGACCGACAGATGCGTTTTGATATTAAACCCACATATATGTACACACCCTTGTAAAGTTTAACAAAAACTTGTTAAAAGTCCCACTGCAGTTTGAATTTTTTTTAAAAAGTAATCTCAAAAATAAACTTGACATAATTTATTTTAGGCCCATCTCAAACAGTGAATTGAAGAATAACATTATAGAGAAGTTCATATTGATTCTAGATTCAGTCAAGATTCTAATAATAAAATAAAGTAATCCTACTAATCTCCATTCAAAAGATCGAATCAGAAATGACATCTGAAGAAGAACCAAGGTAACCGATGTAGCTTGGAGAACTGCTCGTCTGAAATGACACATTGCTCCAGCAACCAATGGTCGTTGGAGACGAGTTCTCTAGTAGTATCCACGAGCCGCTAGACGAGGCCTGGATAGGCGCAATACTAGGTGGACCGACGTCATAATCCAGGTCCTGGGAAGTCGTTAGGCGCGGGCGGCGCGAGACCAGTTTTATTATAAAAGACCGGCTATCGTAGCTGTCTTTGGGAGATATCTATTCCTGATAGAGGTCGTCTATCATTTGACATAAAGATAATTTCAATTGAATCAATTTATATAATGCTTATTTATTATTCTTTCGAAAAGACTACGGAGCAATGGTAACTCAGTGTTAGGGCACTGAGATTTGCGATCATATATCGCTGGTTTGATTCCGATACTATCATATATATTTTTACACTTTGTGCATTAATTATATAGGAATACTACTGCTTAGAAGCAAGTTTTAGGAAGTTAGACAGCTGTCTATGCGTACGATAATAACACACTGCGATCGCAAACCTATCTGCTAAGCGTGGCGATAATGGTATATTCTCCATAAATATCTTTGTGGAAGATCTATGCAAGTGATGTTTAAGGGTTGAAACGATAACGACGACAGTGATTAGTACCAGGTTCGTAATGTTCTAGAATTCTAGCTGGAAACTTAATAGTTAAGCTTTTACCTTATTCGAGGTAAATCATTACACCTATCCCCCGATTTACACGGTACTTGTTTTACACTTTTTCGCTTTTACACGGTTTTCCAGATAAGATTTTTTTTTAATAACCGATGTCTATCTGCCATAATGTAAATATTTCTGCTTCAAACATCGAATCGGCACAGATAACTTCGAGTGATGAAAGTGAATTCGAACCTCGAAATTCGATTCGATTGCGAAAAAAAAAATGACAGTAAGTATCTTTTTGTTCTTCTCTTTAATGTATTGTAATCAAATAAAAAACAGTGTTTCCGTAATATATTAAATATTTTAACTTGTCAATGCATTTTTTTATTGCTGTGTAAATCTGAAAATATTGAAAAAAAACTGTTAAATAGCAAAACCATGCATTTTTTGCAAGTTTTTCGATTTACACGGTTTTGACTTGAAAATTTTTAATTTTCGATTTACACGTTTTTCTCAGGAACGTATCTACCGTGTAAATCGGGGGATAGGTGTTTATATCTCTGTTTTTATTTATGCCCTTGGAGTATATTCTGATTGTGACATAAAATAAATATTAAAAAAAAACAATATAGAAATAACAGTTACGGTCATTTATGGTTTTTTGACTTTGTTAAACCATGGAGCAATTTTATGGAATTCGAAACGGCGATTCTAATCACCCACTGAGCAATGTTCCATTGCGTCGCTGTCCCTTCACTCGCGTAAATAATCGATTGATTTAATTGCGTTCGGCGTTTCCGTATTAACAATACTAACTCGGTTTTCAATTGCTCAAGACGATGTAATTGACCCGTAAAATAACCTATAATTAGTTACTTTGTTATACGATTTACTTTTTTTTTTGCGAAATGAAATTACAGTTTAAATTTAGAATTTTATATAAATATTATTAATCATATCACAGACTGGCAAGCGACGAGTTTGCAATAATAAAAACAATTCTATCTTATAATTTCCAACACAATAAAAAGTAACTTATAAATTAATGTTTTAATTATCTCTATAATTAAAATCATTATCATCATTTTAACTGTGGGACGTACACTACTCGATATAAGCCTCTCTCTTAAATTTCCAGTAAGGTCAGTTTTTTTGACCTCCATTTTGTGGACCTCTCGTTCTCCACTACATGGTATAGCAGGTACTATTTATACAATTAATAATATGTCACTGAATATTATTATTGTCATGTTCCTCTCTCATCCTTATCAATGTCTCTCATTTATTTTTATTTTTTTCCTTTTAGAAAATCTTGCATTAGTTATCTTATCTTTTGTACATCGAATGACTTCCATCGCCTTGTTTACAGGTTCCTACATTTACGTTTTTTTATTTTTATGTTTTAATTGATTTATATAGCACATATGCTCATAATACAAACGGTATAATATATAATTATAAATACAATAACAAATAAAAACTTAAAAGTGAATTAAAGAATAAACAATCAATTAAATAGTAAACATTTTTTAATAATATTCTTAAAAATGCCTAGTAAATCACTATCTATTTTAACACGAATAGCCTGTCTGGTTTAATTTTTAATTTTTTTTGACCATGTAATGATTTGACCAATGAAGAAGAATGCGCCAGCATTTTTAATCTCAGATTCTCTGATGATTTCTAAGATCGCTCGTGTGTATAATAAAGATATTGGAGCTTTGATTTAGAAAGAGATAGAGGGAGTGAGCGGATTTAAATAAATATAATATAGTAGATAAAGGATGAGAGCATTCCGTATGAGTAACCAATTGAGCTTAGCGGGAAATTCAGGAGCATGATCATATTTTCGGAGTCCAAATACAAAAGTTTTGAAGGCGCTCAAGTTTATATAGAACTATTGCAATTGTTAAAGTTTCCTTATTTGTGACGTCACTGCAAATTTATAACGAGAGATAACGAGGTTTACTCGTAATCGAAATATAATACAAGATATAAAGATAAGCTTGCTATACATTTCCTAGCTCTGTAGTTGCGGCCAGCGTCTATAGATGGCGCTGGTTGTTGGTTAACATAAATGGGGCACTCCGCGGTAGAATCGTCAAAAACAAAAACATAAAATATCTTCGGAGAAAAGGAACTATGTTATTGCTCCACCCAGAGAGGGCCATAACGCGTCTAAGAAAATCGAATAGATATCAATTAGTCAATATGTCAGGCGATGCATCTAACGAAGAACTTGTAAAAGACAGAACGGCTAACAGTAATTTAGTCTATAATCAACTTCACATATGTTTAGATGAATGAATGAATGAATGATTGAATGAATGAATAAATCCTTGCCCGCAGTTCGCGAAATAAGATCGTAATTTGATTGTAGAGGTCCCTCCGGACTGTCCTACAAGTGACCCATTGTCCACTAGTTGCGCAAGCATATCGCAACGAGTGTTCACTTCCTTATTAGTGTCGAGCAGGTCGCTCGTGCTGTGTAGAACTAATACTTTCCCTTCTCCATTTGTCTTTGGTTTCGTCAACCGGTTGCAGCGGAGATCGAGTGCTTTGTAATGGGTACGAACAAGTGGTTACAAGAATAAAATTCTACAATTGATTTATGTACACTAGCACATATCCACAAGATATCTTACATCTTTTATTTTTTTAGTTTTAATACTATAAAACTAGAAGTATATTATTGAATTTTATAATAGCATTCAATAGTTTTTGGTTGATCGAAATGTAATTAAACTTGTTTTGTTGACTGTTGTTAAATATTATTAAAAAAATTTTTTAATTCCTGGCTCTTTTCAACATATCAGCATTTCGCGACTGTGGTTGCGTAGTAAAGAATAGAATATACTGTTCGTTTATAATGTTAAAAGTAATAATAGTGCGTGTAGGTGTTTATTTGAGTAAAGACTGTTAAGTACAAATTATCTTGTATGTAATATAATCGTTCTGTTATGTCTACCTTTATAGGTGACACTACATTGAATATTTACAGTACAGGATGATTGTAAATAAGTGTAAAGGTTAAAGAGTTAGACATACAGATCATTTGCTACACTCTGTTCAAAAATCAATGGTTTCAGAAGGTTCAAAACTCAAGTTTTTTCTTATGAATACTTGCGTTTTTGATGAAAAAATTTATCGTTTTATGATTTTTGTATTGTTAAATAATAGCCAACTCTTAATAAATTATTAAAAACCATAAGAAAGTAAAGAAACTGACATAACGTGGTTTAAAAGTACAGAGTTATTAAAAAAATTGTTTTTAGGAATTCTCGCCTTGAAAGCTTTTATTTCTATTTTTATATTCGTAGGTTTAAATTGAAGATAATGTTATAGACGATCACATTTATAATTGAAATTATATTTTATGATATCTATCGAAGTAAATTAGTTTTTCTTATTTATAGCGATGAACAATCGTGAAGTAACATTTTAATATAAACTCCTTTGATTGCCTTAGATTTATAATTATATGATGGTACTCATTTTATGTTTAATTATATTTTTAAACAATTAAATGTCCTTAAAATATAACCAATACATCGACATTTATATGTGCGTAATATATCAATCCCAAAACAGAATCGGAAATTATTTTTTTTTCATTTGCGCGATCGACATAGTGCAAGTTGAAATACGATGGCCTATTCTAAAACTTGAATAGTTCACGGACCCTTTCGTTCCGCAAACTCTGTTCCAATATAGTTGTGAAAGCTCTTAGGACTAATAGCACTAAATTCAGTGGCGTACCTAGGGGGGGGCGGTGGGTGCGGTCCACACCGGGCGGCACTTACCTTGGGGCGGCATTTTTTAAATTTACTTATAGTTGTAAAAAGCAACTTATTCATTTTATATTTTTTCTTTCTTGAATAATAAATTATTATTATGATTATTAGAAGAAGAAAATAGTAAAACAAGATCAGATGCTGGAATATTACTCAATTCTATGTAATCTTTTTCTTTTCTATGTTACCTTCATTTATGGGAACCCGTCCTTTTGGAAATTAAGGACGCTCAAAAATACCTGCAAGTAAAAGGGTTAAATGTCCACTAATGCCATATAAAACTAAATTCTTTGCAAACACATTTTATGAAACAAAGAGTTACGCTAGTACAAAACGCTGTTATAGCAGCCAAAATAATTTGTGAAGAGTTGGAGATATCGACTGAGCGTCGAGTTAGAAGGAGAAAAAATATGAGTGTGGAAAATTCCACGTGGAGACGTGGGGCTATCCTTAGAAGAAGAAGTACGAAGAGAAATGTTTTCATCTATGGACAGAATTATAAAGGAAATAAAAGAACGCTTCGATCAGTTGCATGGCCTTGTAAGAAAATATTCAAGTCAAATAAATGACTTGATTGATATTGATAAAGAACAGTTCCATATTAAAAGAAAAAGGATCCAGGTTTTTATGGCTGTACCTACACTAAAAAAAGAGGCAAAACATTAGAAAAACGGGGAGAAGGGCCCTCTTGATCTGCTAAAATTTATTCAGCAGTATAGGTTGGAAAATTCGGTTCCGAACATTTTAATTCTGTTAAGAATTTTTTAACAATTTCGTTCAGTGTCGCTAGTTGCGAAAAAAGTTTTTCAAAATTGAAGTTGATAAAAAATTATCTTCGTTCTACAATGAGTCAATTAAGACTACAAAATCTTGCAATATTGCCAATAGAACAAGAAATTACAAATAATATAAATTTTAAGAGCATTATACACAATTTTTCTAGTATGAAAGCTAGAAGAGTAAATATTATATAAATATATTTACGAGTGCAAACAAATATGTCTAAAAAAATTTACTCTGTTTATTAATTAATATTGATTAAATAACTTATTATATTTACTTATAGATTAATACTTAATATTATATTTACTTATAGATAATTTATTTATGTGTAATTAACACAATTTATTTATTTATTTATAAAAGCCACTATTTGATTGACTTATAATATAAAGGGCGGCAAACTAGAGATCGCTCCGGGCGGCAAAAGTTCTAGGTACGCCACTGACTAAATTCTTCCCTAATAATAACAGTAGTAATTCATTTTTTTTTAATAGTCAAACTTAGCGACAAAACACAATGTTAATAATTAAAAAAAATCTTTGTCTTATTGTGATTTGAAAAACAAAGTTCTCGTTGAAAGACCACTTTAATTATTAATAATTAGCTTAACATGCAATGTTTTAACGGCATGCGCACACGCAGACGCTGCGGAGATATTGTGTGTGTGAAAGTATTTATTTACAGAGTCTATTAGTATCATTACAATAATGATGTAGGTATAATTGTTATCTCAGTAATTATTAAACAATTATAAGGACCATCATTTAACCGTAAGATGCCCACTTCTGGGCACTTCTGGGCATTTTTACCCAAACTAGTAAACATTGCAAAATGTTCGTTGTAATTTTTCATTACAGTTCTTCTGCTCTGCCGAAATGATCGTGAAATCTAAGTCTCTAATTGTTTTGTAATAAACGGAATCAGATTTTTTAATAAAAACGCAAACCATTATCAAAATTCAAAACTATTTTAAATATAAATTGACAGAAACAGCTTACTATTCTATAAACGAATATTTAAATGACTAAAATCCTTTACAGTGATGTTGCCTGATTATTTTGCTTTTATTTAAGCTATATCTGATTAAGTGTATATGTATAAATTTATATTAAACCTTTAAAAGATGTGTTGTTGAGTTTCTTTCTGATTCTTCTCCATAACTATAAAACCTTGCGAAGCAGAGGAGAGTTAAATATAAAACAGTTTAAAAAATAAAATGATAATAAGTCGATGATCAATAACAATTCTTTTAAAAGTTCCAATGTTGAATAAAGGAATTTTATCTTTATCTTTAAAAGGTTATCTAACATGAGGGGTATATTAATTTTAGACATTTCGGTCCTGAAGATCGAAAGGCTGCTCTCTCAAAACCACTGACTTAAGTTTTTCAGTCAGGATAATTGTCTTTTACCAACACTTAGCTTTCCGTGAAACCTCACTCTGTACGAAAAGTTTACATACTTTATTTCGATACATATATTCAAATTTCATGATTTAAAATTCCATTTAAAGCAGTGTTTTTAACCTTTTTTTGTGCCATGCACCAGCTAAGTTAACTAACTTATTACGCCCCCATGTAGGGGTTAAACACGTGTCGAGTTCATTTTGTCGAATTGCCCCATTTAACAAAATACCCCCTTGTAGTGAGTGGGTCATATGTTAGAAAACACTGACTTGAAGTAAAAAGGTTCAATCCACCTATATACGTTCCATCACTTCCTATAATTTATCGTCATCATCACTTTAAACCATGGATGCACAGACCGCGGCCCACCGGTCGAATACTGGTGGCCCGCCGACAGCAAAAATAATACTCTCGTACATTCGAAACATATTGAATTCTATTCTAGAATAAAACCAAAAAAATTAAATTACCTATACTTCTGGTAACCGGCCCGCCATCAGTTCATGATTTTCCCGAGTGGCCCCTAGTCTTAATAAGTCTGTGCAACCATGATTTCCATCAATGATGGAAAATCAGTCTCCAATCTATGGTTGGAATAGGCCTGCATCCAGTGTCTTTCAACCTTCGTCTACAGTTTCGGTTGCAGCAAGGGGTCGACAAAAGAAACTTTGCATCACTTATGGACAACGAGGAGAGTCACGCAGAAGGGTCATAGGAGAGACCTTTAAAAGAACAAGTTGGCAAAAAAAAAACAAAAATGTGTAAGACTAGCCAAGTACTTAAATATGTGATAAATGTAAAGAAAATAGAAAGGTAAAAATTGAATTATAAAGGAATGAAAATGTAAGAAGAAATGAAACAAAAAAAAATGAAAATAAAGCAAAACAGAACAAGATAGGTAAATCTATAGTATTCTGGTGGGAATGCAATAAAAGGATTAGGAAAAAATTAACACAATGAAAGAATTTGTTAAGAATAAACGATGAATGAATACATGATATTGAGAAGTAAAAAGACGAGAACACAAATAACCTGATAAATATATATATATATATATATATATATATATATATATATTCATCAGGGTATTTGTCTCTCTATATGTCTCCCGAGAGAGAGAGACTCCTGTAATGGGGACCATAAGAAAGTATAACCACGTCTATCCACCTTTTAGATATATATCCTACGTTGCTTCGAAGAAACATACGATCGTAAAATTAAAAAAAAATCTTTAATAGCACTCAAAGTCATCGCTGAATGTTAATTAAAGCCTTAAAAATATTTCTATTGCTATTTTATTAGTGATTTAATTAAAACCATAAATAACTTTCACGTCATAAAATAAAAACAGATTACCAAACACTTAAATTTTACTTGTAATATCTTTACTTATTTCATTTGATAGAAACCGCCAAGGCTTAGGCCTTTTCAAAGATCGCCACGACCGAACGGTTTTAGCAGGTTGTGCAGCCAGCATCTAGATACTTCTAGCCCTACCTAGTGGGGAAGTTACCCACGCCGTGTCCACCAGCTCGTGGTCGCCATTTTTCTCCTTCCAGCCTCAACAGACATTGGCTTTAATAGCAATGTACCCTGCTCATTGCCATTTCTAACGAGCAATTACTCAAACTACGTCTATCTACTCTTATATATATGCATATAAATCTAATATATAAAATTAACGTGTCACGGTGTGCGTGATTGAACTACTCCGAAACGGCTCGACCGATTTTAGTGAATATTAGCTCGCATATCAGCCAGGGTTTAGAATCGGACATCTTTTTTTCATCTCCCTAAATGTTAAGGGTGGTCCACCGCTAAATTGTATTTTTATTTTTTGGACAAAATTTTTTTGTTTTAATTTTTTTTGATATAGCATACAAAAATACATACAACCCTAAATTTTTATCTACGATCAGCCCTTATTTATTATTTGTATAATGTTTCCCAGAAATAATATATATAGCAAAACATCGTTAGCGGGATCAGCTAGTATGTATATATATATATATATATATATATATATATATGTGTGTGTGTGTGTGTTTGTAAGTATATAGTTGTCTGTAAGAAATTGGCTTGAGTGATAACACCGCCTATGTATAGGCGCCCACTGTAAGGCTACAACCTCCCCCAAAGATATCTATGAGAGGATTTACCATTATCGCCACGCTTGGCAGGCGGGCTGGCGATCAAAGTGTGATATTACGGTACGCAAAACGCTGCCGCCCATCCTTTGTAAAATTATTTTTTATTTTATATTACTAAGGATTATTAAATTTAATAATTAATTATTTACATAAATTCCGAGGATCTATCCCCTTTATGTACACTGCCTGAATCGTACGAGTGTCAACTTCATATTTATTTTATCTCTATTCATATTTCTGCGTATATTTTAATACTAAATATTACATTTTTATGTAAAAATAACAATGACCCTTAGTCACGACATGAATTGGAAAGCATTTTATCTGATAAAATGTACAAGATTCTAATGAGAAAAAATGTAGCGATTTGGGTAAAAAATTTGCATAAAACATAATTTTACAATATAAATCGTCTAAATTACAAAACAATAAAATGTTATGCTTTAATACAATTTGTAACTTTCCCATAAAACGTCAATTACGACGCCGCCATCACCTTCAGAGTAATTTGTTTATTGACGCTACCGGAGTTTGTTCAGTGAAATCGAAAACTATTAAATAAAAATGAATATATATTACTTTTTTCATTTTAATTTGTTCTCAACAAGTAATAGTTTAGAAATAATAAATTTTTATCGACAATGTTATCAACTTTCTTTGGAATTATATGGATTTTTTTTTAATTTACATAACTTTGCATTCTATGGATTCATTGTGCTGAGCCGGGTCTATCGTGTTGATCGAGTACAGTGCCTGGGGCTGACGGCTTACTTTGAAAGGTAGAAAGACATTTAAACAAAGACAAAGTCTTCAGAAGCTTGTACTACAAAAGGCAGCCTTCGCACAGCTCTGTTCTGTATGGCAATCACCGAAATTGTCTAGGAGAGTTAAGCTCAAAATATTCCGGTTCAATGTGAAAACCGTGTTGCTATATAGATGCGAGACGTGAAAGATCACCTAAGATATCTCGCGTCGGCTCCAAGTCTTCGATGACAACTGTTTTCAACGTATTCTCGGTATACACTGGCTTGAGAAAGTCTCTAACGTGGATCTTTAGAAACACTGCAGTGAGACGCCGATCGACCAGCAGATCAAACGCCGCAAGTGGAACTGAATAGGCCACACGCTCCGAAGGGACCCTGGTCACATACCGAGGCAAGCCCTAGAATGGAATCCTCAAGGAAAGCGAAGACGTAGCCGCCCAAAGCAAACTTGGCAGCGGTAGATCACTGTAGAAGTGAAGGCAGTTGGAATGACGTGAAGCGAAGTAAAGCGCGAGGCTCAAGACCGCTCGAGATGGCGACGTACTATGGACGCCCTCTGCCCCATCTTGGGGACATTTTTTTTTCCGCCCCTAAATCCAATCTTCTATAATTCAGAAGAGACCATTACATGCAATTTGTTTCTATTTATGTTTGGACTTGAAAATTATAACTTTTATTGACTGCTCTCTCTAGATCTGTACTCGAAATAATATGAGATCTTTACATTGTTAGTGTTGTTAGTTGTTCCAAAGCATTATATGTAAGATTGAATGTAAAATAAAACGTGGGTTGAGTATATAATAGTTTTTTTGAGCTTAGCCATTCTTATATTAGCGTCAAGGAAAGAGTAAATATTTAAGGTATATTTTTTTTCTTTAAATTTTACTATTTTTAACCTGTAATCCATTATTATATCGGAGGTAGATTTGGACATACTGACTTTATATTTAATTTTACATAATCATTTTTAATCTATGTTTACTTTAAATTTTTACGTAAATAGTTATAATTACATTCCTCTTATTATTAATCATATATATTTTAACTTTTACTGATTTCACTGTTAAACCTTCCGGCATTTATAAAAAAAAATTCTCTAAATTTGTCGGCAATCTTTTTTAGTTTCATGGTCCTATAACTAAGTCTTCTATGACACTATGACAAGTTTTTGGTCGTCATATAGGCGATAAAAGTCCAATGGAAGACATAGGCCTCCGTCGAAGATCGCACTATACCTCGTTTTACGTTTTACGTTTATCTTAAATATGTCATAGGTTCATTTACTAGGACTTCTATCTATACTATATCTACAGCCTTGTGGTTGCCCCTCGACAAGCTTTCGGTCCTAACAAGTACCACAATAAATCCGTGATTTTAAATCTTCTGCGGATCTCAACATTTCAAGCGAAGCCTTATCTCTGTTTGTTAAATTGGAGCTCTCTATCCTATATTAAAAAATTAAATATTAACGTAATATCTTAAATTTATTAGGAAAAAAAAACCTTTCTCTTTACTTAATACTGTACACGAAAGTACCTAAAAACAAATGTTTGTATGTTACATAATTATGAATAAATCGTTTCTTTAAGTGAACGGCGTTGTTTGAACAAATGCGGCGTTTGGCAATCTATTGTTCATGTAAATGTTTTATTTTCTTATCTTAATATCTGCACGAGCGAGTTTTGCGTGAGAGGCTGCTATTATCAGTGCAAAGCCTTGTGTATGGCCGGCGTAACGGTCCAATGTTTGTCTAAGCTTCTCAATACTATATACAACATCAAAAAGTAATGTGAATGTATTTATAAAATGTAAATTCTTTTAAAGTAATCCACGTATAATAAAACACACTTTTGCCAACGCTTTTCCAGTCTTCGAAACATTTGGAGCAGTCTTTTCCGGTACAGCCTTCAAGACGATTCGGTTTTTATATCCTAGATCGTATGAAAACGGTGTATTGGCCTTTTGGGTTTGCCGAATAGCCAGAAGTTGTACGGACCCGAATACGGTGGTTGCGGAATGATATTAGTCGAAATTTTGACGGTTTTTAAACGGTTTTATTTAGTTCGGCCCGTACGGAATTTATTTGGGTCAAAATTAGAAATTGAAATTTAAGCACCTTCCCGTTGTCAGATTGATCTGAAATTTGGTACACACATTTAATTTATATGACAATACAATATAATAAAATCAATAACATTATAAATCTAAGATGGCCGCCGATACAAAATGGCGGATTACATATTTTTCCTTAACCCCTTCAATATGGGTATCAAATGAAAAGGCTACACTAGTAAAACACGATGATTACGTCAAAATTTAAAATTCAAGATGGACGCCTTTCCAATATGGCAGACTAGGTACATATTTTTCCACAACCACCACAATATGGGTATCAAAAAACCGTTTAACTTAAAAGTTTTTTAAATGTATTTATTTTTTTCGAAAAAAGTTTGTACGATTTTGGCAACCAATCGAAACTTGACGCGTTCACAACAAAAATATACTCCGAAATACGTAATGATGAGTCCGTGTTTACTAGTATGACGTGTACAGTCGGCGCGAAATCATTTGCCAGATAATGTAACTCTATACAGCATCGCCCACTTTTTGATAGCTCTATCGAATGTTTTGCATCAACGAGAATGACCCATTGATGTCCTGTGACAGGATAATCAAGTTATATTTATAATCTTAAAGTAGATTCCTCTTTTCAGCCGATAAACGACCATTACAAGGCATAGGCTACACCCAAATATTGCCACGATGATCCCGCATTTTTATATTGGCCATCATAGGCCTCTCTAATATTACGAAGAACTACTACTGATATATTTTTTCCTTTCTACCGATGAGCGACCATTACAAGGCATAAGCAACACCCAAATATTGCCACAATGACCCCGCGCTATCATATCATAGGCCATCATAGGCCTCTCTAATATTACGAAGAACTACCACTGATATTTTTTTTCATTTCAGCCGATGAGCGACCATTACAAGGCATAGGCCACACCCAAATATTGCCACGATGACCCCGCGCGATCATATCATAGGCCATCATAGGCCTCTCTTAAATTACGAAGAACTGTCATTGATATTTTTTTTATTTTCCTTCTTTTCAGCTGATGAGCGCCCAAGGCATAAGTCTGTCCCAATGACCGCCACTCTGACCGCTCTAGCGCTATCCGCATCTAGTGACTTCCCCTATATCTATGTCGTAGATCCACCTAGCGATCGACCCAATTTTTTATTTTTTTTCTGGGTAAAAATCCCATACAACTTATTCTTTAACCAATGGCCTAGATATCTTGTGCATATTCAGATAATACTATCCCAAAAACAAAAAAAAAGTAGTTATCTGTACCAAAAGCACGGTACAGCGGTTCCGGTTGCACTATAGTAGTTGTTTAGGCAACTAAAAATCACGCTTCCGGTTATCCAATTAAAAATATTTACGTAACAATGAATAACCCGAAATTAACGAGCTTCTAAATAATTACAAGTTTAATAAAAATAACAAATTTATTCGGCTACGTTTACCACTTTCCACCGTAAAGTTAACTATTTAAATAAAAGTGAAAACGGTGTTGCGATTTGGAGGCAACGGACCGTACAGGCTTGAGCCATCTTCGCGGCGGCAAGAAATATACACGCCAGAAATAGTGAAAAACATTACAGATATTCCTTGTATTTATTTACAACAAAACTACTAAAACCTTTACACTAATATATTCAAAAATTTCAAATTAATTTCACATAATATCTATCGTAAAACGGAGAAGAATTTCCTTCTATTTTATTAAAAAAAATTGTTTACTTTTTTCACTTATTACTATAATTTACCGCCAATTTAGATATAGACAAATTTAGATACGTATAGTATAAACCATAGACAACGTAATAATGTTGTTTTTTTTCAAATTTCCCACCAGTGGATTATATTAGTACTCATACATTTTTATTAATATATGTAATATTTTTATTGCGCATATTAGAAAAGAAATATATGTATGATAACTAAAAGAAAGTACAATGGGCGGTTTTGTCAATTAAATCAATTTCTTCCAGAGAAGAGATTTGTGATCTTAGGTAGCTGGTATTCCCGGGGTATAATCTTGTACAAATCACACTGTGCGTTAATTATATATATTTGCCACAGCTTACAAAATTATTTTTCAGAGAATGTCTTGCGTATTATAATATCACACTGCGATCGCCAATTCGCCTGCAAAGGGACGCGATAACAATATATTCTCCCATAGATACCTTTGGGGGAGACTTTTGCCTTGCATTGGCGTCTATAGGCTACAGTATAATGGGCAGTGGTACCATTCAAGGCAATTACAGACAACTATATGTACATATATATGTATACACAAGTATACTGTGAAAATAGAAGGAGTACAAGTCTATTGACGTCCCTGCAAGACAGAGGCAGATATATCTTTGTGTGTATATACCATAAACGCCACGCTTGGTAGACGGGTTGCCGATGATGGTGATGGTACGCAGATGACTGCTGCCCATCCTCTGAAACTTCTAAGTGAGCAGCGGCAATTATACATAATTAATCCACAAAGTGTGAGTGAGACACAAGTTTCAATCCCCTATTGCCGGGCAACCACTGCTCAATTAAACATACATACATATATTGTCTTATATAAATACATTTACTTGTATATAATAAATAAAAGATTCAATTAACAGAGATAAGTACGAGGGTGAATCAAAAAATTCTTGGAATCAATATTAAAAAATGCAAAGATTTAAATAATAATATTTTATTTTTCTACATAATCTCCCTCCAATGCAATGCATTTAGAATAACGCGTTTCTAACTTCCTTATTCCTTGTGAAAAAAAATTATTTTCTTGACTCTCGAAAAAGTCCTCTACGGCAGCTATAACCGCGTCATTATCGTGAAATTTTGTTCCACGAATTTCCTCTTTTAATTTTGGAAATAAGTGAAAATCACTTGGGGCTAAGTCCGGAGAATATGGTGGGTGGTCAAGGAGATTGAAGCCAGCACAGCGGATTGCGTTGAGCGCAACTTCCGATCGATGAGCAGGAGCGTTATCTTGAAGGAACAACACGCCCAACGACAGTTTTCCACGACATTTTTCTTTAATCGCTTCACGCACTTTCGGGATTAAATTTGCATAATAGGGTCCAGTAATCGTCTGGCCTTTTGGCATGTTATCAATAAAAAGGATACCTTCACTATCCCAGAACACAGAGGCCATAACTTTGCCAGCGGTAGGAGCAACTCGAAATTTCTTAATGGATGGAGAGGATGGTCGTTTCCAAGACATGTTTTGTCTTTTAGTTTCAGGATCAAAATGGCGGACCCACGTTTCATCCATGGTGACAAGACGACGGCAAAAATTATCCGAATCACGCTGGAACATTTCGAGATTACGCTTGGAAATTTTCAAACGTCGCTTTTTGTTTTCGTCGGTTAACATTCGTGGCACCCATCTTGCAGACACTTTTTTGAACCCCAGTGAATCAATTAAAATGGATTGAACGCTACCAAAAGATATCTTTAGGATCTCGGCTATATGTTTTATAGTCATTCTTCTGTCTTCCAAAACCAGATTCTCAACCTTTTTGACATTTTCTTCTGTAACGGAGGTTGAAGGCCGCCCAGAACGCGGGTCATCTTTACAGCTTGATCTACCTCTTTTAAATTCAGCCACCCAAACGCACCCGTACAATAAGGTACAGCATCACCCCCTAATGTCTGCTGAATGTCCAAAAAAATTTCCTTCGTAGACATTATTTTCAAACTGAGATATTTTATCACCGCACGTAACTCACTTTTATCCATAATTTTGACTATTTAGCAACTCGTTGCACAAAAAAATTTATTACATGTGAACGAACTGACAAAAACAAGTGACAGTCTGCATAAATATAGTGTAATAGACACTCTTTAATTTGAATATCGAACTTGATCCAAAAAGGTTTCATATATATGCACTTCTAAAAACTTTTTGATTCACCCTCGTACGTATAGAAATAAATAAAAAATTGTGAAAAAGTATTTTTTTAAATTGGCAGATATTTTGCAATACGATATATCGATTTACGAATTTACTTGCAAACTATTGTGTATAAAGGATAAGTAATATTTCATTAGAATTCTTTGGATTAACCGCCATTTATTTGTTGTTTTAGTTTTTTATTTTATATATACTTTATTCATTGGAGAAAATAAATAAAGTATAAATGTTTATTAAAATAATGTATGAAGGTTTGTTTTTTTATATTTCCCGATTGTATTCTTGTCGTAAATATGAAATACGTTGATTTTACAATGCAATTCTAATCGAGAAATAAATTATCGATTACAAAATTAACCCAGTGTTTTGTTACGCGATTATTGTTTAGGCTTTCAAGTCATCCCGCTGCGAAATATCTAATGACCGCGTTGCATCAGCGGTGTTATCATCTTGCGTGGGGACATCGTCACGAAGGTGAACAGTTTCGTTAGTGATTTCGATTTTGACACCGGTTGAAAAAACCAATCGGTATTGCTAGCGTTGGATATCGATTCGCGCGCTTTTTTATCTGCGGTTTCGTTTTTACCGCCTTTTTTCGCTTGCTTACTGAAACAATACGTGTAATTAATTATTGAAAGATTTATTTATTACTGGAAAGTATGATAAACGCTTTGATCAATAAAAAATATGAATATACACTATCGCATGTCAGTTATATATAACTGTAAAAATATTTTCAATAATATGTATAAATAATTCATTTGTTCAAACATAATTAGATACAGTTCTTAATGATAAATCACAATAATAGCTCGCTATGATATAATAGTAGGACTTAAAAATTTAAGTCAATCAGTCATCAGTGTGTCAGGTGGCAAAATTGCATTTTAAATTAAAATTAAAAACAATTTACTTGTTATAAACATTTATCTTAAATGTAAAAATAAAAAAGAAAAATTATGCAGATTTATTTTATTAAAGATTATGTCACCTAAATGCTGACCGTCACGTCAGATAAACATTTGGAATCTGGCTTCAGTATTTCGTGCCGCTAGCTACAGAAATAATCATGGGATAGCATTTACCTTGCGAACGATATTTTGAATTGAGGTTGGTCACTGGGTTTCTTTTAAAGACTTTATTCTTGAGATATCCCCCTCAAAAGTCCTCGCGGATAAGATCTGGTGACCTGGGTATACAGGGGACTTTTTTGACCAAAACGTTGAATTTAATGTAAACATGTTAATTAAATGTCGAAAAGAAAACGGTAAAGGTACATAAATGAATGTTTTAAAACATTTATTTAATTGGGACTCACGGGTGAAATGTTCGTCAGGAGTATATCTTTTTTTCTTTATATTCATCTTATGTTATTATTGTACAAGCATTGTTTTTCATTTTAAAAGACTTAATAAGCAAACGTTCCATTATATACCTGTAAGTAAGGGGAAAAAAGATTTGTCCGACATAGAGGTTGATACCAAATAAGTGTAAAATTTTTAGAGTTGCATGTATAGCTTAATTGACTGCAAAAAAAAAAACTTTTGCACCTCTTTCCAATCACCTTGTATAAAGTCCGACAGGCCCAAAACTTCTGGCAGTGTAATCTCTGCAGAGACAGATATTGACTATCTATAATTATTCAATACATTATTTCAATAATTCAATAAAATATTTTAATATATTATAACATGCATTTTGAAAATGCTTTTTGTTACTATATTATCATTACGCTATTTATTCAAAAAGCATTGAATTTTAGATAAGCTATACATTCACCCCTTTAAAGGTTTTTACACCAAAATCAATTCACACTGTAGAATTTATTAACATCCTGTGTGATATAGAATTGTTAAGAAATGAATATTTCTCAAATTTTTAATTATTTTCTAAATAGACCCCAATCAAGGTGTCGAAAAGGCGTGTTAATCAAAGGCCACTATGGCACCGCAGATAAAAAGTGACTTTAAAGTTTTCTAAAGCCTTGAATCGTTGCGTCAGGTTGAATGGACCGCGTGGAAGGGCGTGTACACACTACAGCCATAGAGTTCGTGTTTTGTTTTCCGACGTGGGACAGTCGCAAACACAAGTGTTAAAGTTATATGTGTTTTGTTCGGGAATTGTTATAAGTAAATTTTAACGGTTGGTCAATCTTATAAACTTTATACTTGTAAAATATTTTCAATACATTCACTGTTAGATTTATAAATGACTATAATTTTTTATCAGTTCAGAAAAATCGTTCATTTTATTGTTTAATAATTTATACTTTCATTTATTTATTTATTTATAAAGCATGCCGGAAACGTAAAAACTAACATACTATTTATAATGACTACATGTCCTCCTTAGGTTGGTATATATATATCATCAATGACAAATTGTGACTACATTTACAAATTATTAAAATCAAAATAAAAAAATACAATAAAAATTACTATTATACAAAGCAGAACCAAAGATATTGACGTAGTTCGAAGAATTGCCAGTCTGAATTGGCAGATGGCGGAGCATATTACTCGTACAGCTGGTCGCGGAAGGTTCTTGGGTCGCTACCACCTGTGATTCGGCGTAGATAGACCCTATTGGAAACATGTTATAATTAGACGTCTTACGCCTCAAGTAATGATATAAAGAAAATGAAAACAACTAATATTTAACCAATGGCAATTGGGGGCGAAAGTTCTCTATTGACGACCACGAGACTCAAACGTAGCATGGGCTGTCGCTCTACAAGGCGAACCGACATGATCAAGGTCACGGGAAGTCCTTGAACGAGGATATCGCATGACAAGTTATGTCTTGAACTGGGAATTTGTAGTCTGATATGAAGATTATTTATTAATATATAAAACTAGACCAAGAACCAGCGTTTATACGGTGAACTAATAAACATTTATTATTAAGCTATATTTTTTAAGAAAAAAGTCATTAACAAATTTAAATAAATATGTAACAGTTTTCGCTTCGACTGTACATAGTGATGTGAACTGCTGTGAGTGGGTCGTTAGCATTCCGGCTGCGTGCGGCTTGTGTTGTTGTAATGTTCACTAGTGATGTGACACAGACCGTAATGAATATGTTATGTGATCATCCAAAAAAAGTTGTGCTAATAAACACATATTGTATAATCACGTGGTAGTAATTGCGACTACTACACCTATATATAGATTGCCATTGACTAACGCTCTTGGTCTGTTGATAAACCGGGTGATGGATTAGTTATAGGAGTAAAAAAATGAGTGAATATAACAAAATGCTGTTGAACTTTGTTCCCTGCACCTATTCACAATCACCCTGTATAAAGTGATCACTATGAAATGTTTTTCATTAATTCATTTTATCTATAGAAATGCGACGGGTCAATAATTTCTAGCAGTATAAAGTCTGTGGCGCTAGATAAACAATAATTCATTTTATTATGTATTAATACGAATTTTCTTACTATGTTAATATTATTACGTTATTTATTACTTTTGAAACCATTGATTTTTTAATAGGTTGTAGGCATAGTGATCAATCATCGTGTATGTACAGTCCTGGGCCACTTTAGTAAAAACCCTGTAAGTTTCCTCAAAAATCTCAAGTCAGGTCGTTATATAAGTTATTTTATTAAATTGAATAACTAAGTTTTAGTTTTAGATGCTTCAAGGAGTGACCAGACACATTTGACTATGGAAATTATCCCATACTAGGTCTGACACATGAATTGCATTTAATATTCCGATATGTGTGTATTTAAGAGGTTCATACATAGCTCAATTGGTTCAGCGATATTTGTTATCTTTACTAGGATTTTAGTTATGTGAATGTTATGAGAAAGTCAGTAGCGACCAATTTGATATGAATTTGAATCAGATCGAGTTCTTCTATAGTGACCTTTAACTAAGGTACGAAGATTCCAATTGTTATTTAATTTGAGAAGAACCCGTAACAGACTCTGACGGGTTGTTGGTTTTATTACTACTTGCATAATATCTTTAAATAATATATATTAATAAATACAATAAAAATAGCCTTTACTTGTACTACAACTTAACATTTATATGTTTATAACATTATGTCTACTATACTGTTATTGTGTTTGATTTTTTATTACTATATATACTTTTTGACAAAATAAGGGTTATTTATTGGTTCGAAAATTTAAATTTTAATTATAATACTGATCCTGTAAGTGACATAAAAACTGATAAACACTGACAATACGTTATAAATTAGCATATAAAAAAGCAATGTAAAAATACACCAAAAAATATAAATTAGGATAAATAAAAAATAAAAAGAAGAACAAAAACTGCTAGTGACGGAACGCAAAATCATGCGGAAGATCTTGGGACCAGCGAGAAATCAGGACGGATCTTGGAGGCTCCGAAAGAATGCCGAAATTGAGACTTTAGTAGCACAGCCAAATATCATTGGCGAATATAAAACTCAACGAATCCGCTGGCTTGGCCACTTGGAGCGAATGGGATCGGATCGGAGCGTGAAGGTAGCGTATCTAGAAAAACCGAGGGGTCGAAGACCAGTGGGTAGACCCAGGTATCGCTGGATCGATCGCGTTGAGGCAGACTTGCGCGAATTGAATGTCAACCAATGATGATGGCGCAAGATAGAGGAAAGTGGAAGTCTCTCGCTTCGGAGGCCAAGACCCACTTTGGGTCACTGAGCTAGCGGAGTAGTAGTAATAAATAAATATGATATAACCCGCATCTGTGATATTTGATGAACAAGGCGAATGAAGCGGAGAAGGAACGGAAATAAGTATGAAAAAGAATGATTGAAAACTGTAGAATGAGTGAAGA
Source organism: Battus philenor (assembly GCF_028537555.1). Taxonomy (NCBI): domain Eukaryota; kingdom Metazoa; phylum Arthropoda; class Insecta; order Lepidoptera; family Papilionidae; genus Battus; species Battus philenor. Next base: position 11,896,699 of record NW_027181684.1, read on the forward strand.
GGAACGATAGATCATACGAAGAATGATAGAAAAGTACAGAAATAAAAGGAAAAAAGGTGAGAAATCATTAAAGAATATTAAACCATGTCGTATAATAGGTAGGGAGTACGAGAGGTCCCCAATAACGGAGGTCATAAAAAACATTATCATTTAACATTACATTTCGTGCGACCACTTCCTCATCAGGGAGAAGGCTCCCTACTGCCATCCTCAGGTTGTGCGCCAGTATTTGTGCGGTTGCCGTATTCGCCACATCGATGAATCTTGCCATCGCATCTTGAGTTTCGTTCGTGTAATACAGATCGTGGTACCAGAAAGTTTCAATGTCTTCCAATGCCATATAACCCAATGTATCCTTGGGGGTCGGTTTAGTCAGTCTTGTTTGTATTGAACATGACGCCAACTTAGATCAGCTTGACCAGACTGGATTTACCACGAGAACTCGGACCCCAATCCCTGGGGGTCATTGTAGTTCAGTTAGTTGTTTTTTTTTAAATGAGACCCTTTTCTGGGGACCACTCATTCCCCTGCCATGTGTGGGCCAGGGACGTTACAAACTCGGATAAAATTAGTTTTCAGTTTTTATTTTGTTTTAATTCTACTTTTCTCTTTCGTCCTTCACATTATCTTCTATTCATTTCCTTTACGCTTCCCATGGTCTGTCATTCTTCGCTTGCAGATCTTCTTTCTTGCATCTTACCTTCAACTACATTCCTAGATCAGTTTTTTACATTAATTACCACAGATTATTTTTTATAACCGACTTCCAGTTACATTTGGATGTTTACCACCTCAAACCTTGTGACCTTTAATATATTAGGGGCACCGGAAAGTAATGTCGCTTTCTTAAGTTAAATCCACACGACTACATTTTTAAGTTTTTATTAGTAATAAACAATTTATACACCTTCGTTGTCAACAACCTTTTGCCATCTAGTATATAAATTTTAAATGCCGAAGGGATAAAAGTTAATCGGTTTTTTTGTAAAATATGTCGACGGAAACAACATTACTTTTCGGTCCCCCTAATAAATTATTGCGATACCATTTCGCAAAATGCATTAAAGAACAGATAATTAAATAAATCATAAAGGTATCCATTGTGTTGTAAATCAAAATTGTTGATAGTTTTCACGTCTCTATTTATGCACCTATCCGTGCGCAAGCGCATTCTGTCACGATCTCTGATGGGCCCCTACTACTTTATTCTTCACACTTCCATACTATCGACAACTGAGTTTTCATTGCTCGCAATGTATTGAAAGAGTTTAAGTTGATACTGTAATATAAAGCAATGTATCGCATACTGTTTTTTTTGTTGTACATTGTTTTAATTTCTTGAGATATAAGAATGTTTGATATATCACGAAATAGTGGCAAGACACGAATATTTATGGTCGGTTGCCTTTGAAATTACGACATTATGGGCTTAAGTCACTCACGTACAGAATGTTTTGAAGGGACAAGTAATGGATTCTTTTGTTAAGGAACCTTCTAGAACGTGTCTCTAAATAACGAGATGCGTAATAGTGTCCTTTGTTTAATAATATAGAAATATCTAATAAACATTTTATAAATAATTACTTCTTTTTTATAAGGGCCTGCTTTTATAATTTCGTGTTAAATAATTTTTCATTTTAGTATATTTGTTAATTTTTCTCCTTTCTTTCATCACAATTTCTTTTTCTCTTTTATTATATCGTTTAAATTTTCATTCATTGCTTTCTGATCTTTTTTAACACATCATCTTTTTTCCCTTATCTATATTCCTGGCGATATTTGGTTTTTATTACCGCGTCGTTTTATAAGATTATGTTAAAGAATTATCTACAATATTCTCAGATCATATCACTTTTGGATCTTACGTATTTAATTTGGTCATTTTAAATTGATCAAAGTGATAATAAAATGACTTAATTTATGTAAGATAGAAAATTACATGTTATTGTTTTAACAACATATCTGTATTTACAGATATATTCAAAGAACTAACAGAAAAGATCTGCAAGAGCGCAATCGTGAAAAGGAGATGGTCTTTATTTATCCTTTATGGACTTTTAACTCAATTCAAGGTCCAGACTTTGCTCTCCAAAATAAAACTCAATAAAAAATATATAACAACATACTGTCCCTGCTTACCAACGACAGGGGAAATATATATATATATATATATATATATATATATATATTTCTGTCGACATGTTTTACACAAAAACCGATTGATTTGATACTGCTCCGGCATTGATATGTATATTAAATATAATATAAATACTTTCCGGTCCTCCTCATATATATATAAATAACTTAAAAAGTGTATATTAATATGAAATATCTTTCTTGTAAACATAGGCTTAATAGGCCGTGACCTTTTTTTAGAGAGCAAGCGTGAAATTAGTCACTGTACCAAATATGTTCATTGACCTACTCGAAGACGGCGAGGGTCCCCGACGAGATCATGTGACCGAACGCACGTTCATTGTCAAATTAAATATTGCCATTTCATACTTTGTCTACTTACTTTCATTTATATATCTAATTACATTTATATTTTACAATTTCATATTATATATTCTTTTATTATTTAATTCTATTGTAAATTTAAACACAGAATAAAAAAGAAATGTCTAAAATAAACAACAGAAGTACTCTGATAAATGAAGTAGTCGTTTGCGACAGTTTATACTAAATCAGTGAGATAAAAAATTCTTTTACAGATAATCGAACCCGGAACTCCGGATCGTAAGTCAATTTTAAACATTTTAACATCAATGATATCATATATTTATGTATACAGGAAGTCAGGTGGAAGTCAGGTACAGGAAGTCAAAGCCAATATGTTACAGTAATATTTTTTTTTCTATTGGAATGCGACAGGCCAGTAACTTCTGGAATTACATCTGAAGGCACGGATAGCAAACAATATTTATTAAAATAACAATCGCAGTTAACATTTTTATCGTGTTTTTAAATATTTGCAATCTACGAGTACACTTTGTCAACTTTTTTTTATTTTCTCTAAATAAACAAGGTAAAGTACAAACAAGAATAAAATTATACTCAAAGCCTTGTTTCAAATATTTTTCGGTATAAAATTATCTCTCAAACTATTCAACGATAATAATAGATTAAAATGTATTATTTTTGGAGATATAACCAATATTTAGTTTTTAGTTTCTCCTGAAAAGTTCCGTTTTCGAATTTATAAAATATATCATTGTATATATAAACAAATTGTGATCAAAGTATTGCGCTTAAAGCAAGACTGAGAACACAAACGATTGAAAATTTAAAAAATGGATAAATTTAAGCACTTTACTTTTTTGTCTACCCGCTTGAAATCAACAAAAAAGTTAACTTTTAAAACATCATTATGAACTAATAAACATGTGTGCTAGAAGTGGTAGTGCTTCATTTTGTCAATGATTAGTATATGAGTTATTTATAAACACGATTAGAGACAAAGTTGCGGTGGGCCCTATTTTGTTTTGAGTAGTTTATATAAAAAAAATATACTTATTTATTAAAAACATATGTTGCAGATATATATACAAGACTATGCATTTACTGTACACTATTATATTCAAAGTTCTATTTTCCAATTTTTCATCATTATGCATTTAAGGGTTAAAAAGAGAAGAATCCGTTAAGACAGATTAGTGGTTAAAAACCGTGGTACACTATTGTACAATGCAGGTACACTAAAAACGTCGACGTACTTTTGAAGTATGTTATGTGTTACGAAAACACGCCGGATGATTAGTACGACAATTGGGTCGCGGGACATAAGAACAGGTTATTAAGGCGCCAAGAGTCGAACGGACTGGCATGCCACACGCTCGTTTGGCATTTGCCAGTAATTTTAGTTTCAGTTGCACCATAATATGAGTTGTGTAAATTAAGGAATAATGCTTAATGATCGAAATTTTTAGTAGGGAAATGTATGTATTTGCAGTTAATCTTTAAAATTACTATCCGGGGAATTTATGATATGTTCACCGGAACTCGTAGCCTAAAATAGAAAAAAAGACACTGTCAAAAAATTATTTAACACGTATATCTATTCATCCTTTTTTAAGAATAGGCTAAAGCTTAACAAATTTCATTGTTTGTCTGAAGTAGTAGCGAATGACCACTGGAGCTGAAAGATTTTCGAGTGGTGACCACGAGCCGGAAGACGCGGCGTAGATAGGCCCTCCACTACCTAGTGGCCTTGCGATACCCCCTTCTGCAACTTACCACCACCACCTGGTAGTGGTTAGTCGCAGGATGCGGGCAGCACAGGACTGGTGACTATAGTGGATATATCTTTAAGGAAGGTCCTTGCAAGGGGTGTCCATCGGCTGAAAAAGAAGAAGAAAGAGCTGAGCAGATTAAAAATTTGCGAAGTACACGCATGAGAAACCTAGAGATATGACCCATTTTCTAATCGAGAATTAAACCTTTTAAAATGCATTGTTTTACTAGAATTAGTTCTGCTACGAACGAACGTCCGCTTATTTCTGAAACAGGTTTTTAAAGTAGCCAGAGCCTATTTTTATAAATGGGGAGGGGGGGGGGGGTGTCAGACGATAACGCTGTAAACCTTAATGCCAAGAAGCCTTCCATTAAAAGATTTTCTTTGACTCCTTGTGTGAAAAACCGCAGTAGTTTCATCGGTGTTGGCTTAGTGCAGTGTTTCTCAACGTGCAACCCACGCCCCACCAGGGGGCGCTTTGATTATTAAAGAGGGCAATAAGAAAGTAGAGTCGACACGAGTTTAACTCTTCCGTTTTAATATGAAAAATAGATACACCACATAGGTGTTGGTAAAACACTGGCTTAGTACCTTACCGTCTTTGGGTAGAGTTGCACTCCCCCTCTAATTATAAGACGTGAGTAAAGTAAGCTTGCATATCATTACGGGGCTGGAACTCACATCACGTCAAATCAACCGCCAAGGTTGTGGGAGTTGGAGCAGGAGTGATGCAACCACTTCCGACATCTAGATCTCCGATTGCAGAAGAGAAGTTCTGATGATCCTTCTCTAACCCAGACAGGAACCTGCAAATGATAATGTAACTATTAATATAATTTTTATCCAGCGTTATAAAATTGAATATGTTCGATAAATGTCAACTTATATATAGTTCTAAAAACAATCTCAGAGAAAAGTATAACACAGGGTGTACCGTAATGGATAAAAAGCTCAATAAAATTATCATTTTTTTTTAAGTCGGTTCCAAAAATATGAAGTATATTCATAAAAACACGTTTTTATTGATAGTACTGTACTTTCATGTACACCGCGGTCACAAATTAATGTAATTTATTGTATTTTTGGTGTTATCTTATTCATCTTAATAGAAATGCAGACTCCATTAGTCTTCTTTTCAGCCGATGGGCACCAACTGAAAGACAGACTTCTCGCAAAGGTCAGTCACAATGACCCGTCCTACGCTGCAGGCATGCTGCGAATTACCACCATCACTGAAAGAATATGTTGCCTCTCCCACGGGCGACAATAAATGTCGCCCTGTCTTCCTCTCTATAAATAAAAATAAAACTCAGAAATAACACAATATGGTCGGACAAGACCTACAGTTAGTTATGCCTGCAAGTAAAACATGTAATAATGTAATAGCGAATATAATAAGGTATTAAATAGGTTTATGATTTGATTATATATAAAAAGACTTTTACCGGAAAGAAAATTCTAATTAGAAATGGAAATAAACGTTATGGTCGAACTGTGACAATGTAATCTGTGATGTAGGATTGTGAACGAGGGAAGAAGAGTGATTTGTGAAATAAAATATGAATAAGAGAAGAAAGAGATTGTGAAGGACACAAGGAAAGTGGGAAGGACGAAAGGAGAATGATAGAAAAAATTAAAATATTGTATATACACATTAAAATATATTTACCCGATAATGGAAAGTTCAAGTCCAAACATGGTAGTGGAACATAGTGAACAATAAAAGCATATATGATGGTCCTAAATAATGAAGATGGCACATTATAAGCTGATTATCGAATACTTTCTATAAAAACTCCGCTTTCAGTTTTATTCAGTGCATCGATAATATACATGCATCACTAGATGGTTCTAGACACGCCATGCTCGATGTTCCTCTAGCGCATTGCATAATCTTGAATTTTCCCACGCGCAATCTAGATTTGCGCAATAAGCTGGTTATAATGGCATCGCCGTCCAACACATTGTGCCTGTAAAGAAAAAGAAGTATGCAAATTCTATAGCGTATACAGGATGATATTGTAGACATAAAAGCTTTAAAATGTTACATATGTAACTAATTTCTCAGCAAAAAATCTTTAAAAAATTTACATCAATTTTCAAACATCTTGTATAAGGTTATTGCTCTTAAATGTGGTTTTTCTATTACAATGGGTCAGTCAAAGGTACATGCCAATAGCTTCAGGCAGTATAAATTCTGCAGAGACAGTTAACAATAGTTGTTTTTAACGGTTTTATTTAGTTCGACCCGTACGGAATTTGTTTATTTGGGTCAAAATTAGAAATTGAAATTTAAGCACCTTCCCGTTGTCAGATTGATCTGAAATTTGTTACACACATTTAATTTAGACGACAATACAATACAATAAAATCAATAACATTATAAATCTAAGATGGCCGCCGATACAAAATGGCGGGTTACATATTTTTCCTTAACCCCCTCAATATGGGTATCAAATGAAAGGGCTACACTAGTAAAACACGATGATTATATCAAAATTTAAAATTCAAGATGGACGCCGTTCCAATATGGCGGACTAGGTGCATATTTTTCCACAACCCCCACAATATGGGTATCAAAAAACCGTTTAACTTAAAAGTTTTTTAAATGTATTTATTTATTATTTACATAATTAAAAAAAACTTAGGCTTTTCATTACTATTTCATCTTTACGTTATGTATTATTTCTATAACCATTGATTTTTCTATAGGATGTACAATAAGGATACGTAAACAGTAAATGAACTATACATTCACTCGGAAACGTACTGGCTTCTTTATTTTAGATAATTCGGACTTTACAACTTCATCCAAGTTTAATAATAGCACCCGTACTTAAAGAAATATTTTATAAGATCTAGGATTTAATTTAAAAAGTCTAAATGACATCTTGTGATAAGCTTGGTTTACTTCCTTTAGGTTTACATTAGAGTTGGTAAAGAAAAATACAACTACAAACCCTTTTTTAACATGAAACATTATTTATTTATGTATACTTTATTATACACCTAAACTCTATTTAAAAATTAAATGGAAATGTAACAAAATAACAGATAAAAACTAAAAAAAGTGATACAGGTATAATAGGTGGTCTTATCGCTTGAGGCGATCTCTACCAGACAATCTTTGGTTAGAGATGAGAGACATAAAGGAGATGGCAGTTTAGGGTATATAAAATAAAAAAACTTTAAAATATAGTATACATTTCACATATTAATTTATTGTACAAATAGTAACAATAATTTTGTCAACCATCTGAAGAATATTTGGCTATACATAACATATATATATATATATATATATATATATATATATATATATATATATATATATAACATATATATATAATATATATATATATATAATATATGTTGGAGGAAATAAATACGCCAGCGGATACAAGAACCAACAACGTGTGCGTTTAATAGCACAGTCACTGCTAATAAGGGTAGAAATAAATATTTGCAAGGATATGAACTCAAACAAGAAGATATAACAAGTGTAGATTTACCAATGGTGGGAATATTAAACTTTAAAAATTATAAATACGTCTTCTTAATATTGAAAATTTAATTTGTTACAGTTGCCATGGTGAATACGGCCACTGAGACCTAATATTGCAGACCACAAATCATGGAGTCGCCAGTAAGAATATGTTTAGGTATGCATTTTCAATAATTATTTATAGAATAAAACGATATAATTATTTTTTAATAATGTATCTCATTGCTTAAGTCAATTTCCAATTTAGAAATTTGATCCCTAATTTCAAAGTCTTCTTTGTTGATAATGTATATGTATACAAAGTGTTCTGAATGATAATAATAAAAGCAATATTTCAATCACTTTCAGGTGCTGCAATTGTAGTAAATCTACTACTGTTAACAAGCACAACAGTAAACGGCAGTCCTCTGCCTCACGAAACGAACCAGACGATAGCAAAAGACGAGAAAACCACAAAGTACAGTCGACTTAATACCACTTGGACTGCCAAGAACAAACCCAAAACTCCAGACGTAGCGCTTAACGAGCTTCACCCAAAAGATTCCACATCCGAGGAGCATTCCGAAAAGAACGCCAAATATAAAGACAGGGGAAGAGTGAAGTTCCTTACTCAACTCAAATCCAGCACAGAAAGTCCTTTGAGAAGGATTAAATTATCGACAGAATACAGTAATAAAGTAGAGGTAACTCCTACTAACGAAATCATAAAACCAGCGCAAATACTAGAGAGTGTAGAAACTCACAATAACGATAAAGTACCACCAGTAGAGAAAAATTCTGCGATATTTAGTACCACTTCTACCAAAACTGTAAAAGATCCAGAAGAAAAAGACAGTGAAGAAAGTATTGACGAAGAGGAAGAAGATGACGATGATGCAGATGATTATGATAAATACTCCTCTAGTAAGTTTCACGGCGATAGCTATTTCACCATACCGGGCTTCAACGACGATGACCATTACAAAGATAAGAAAGATAATAAAGTAAAAGATGATTTCAGTACGCCCTCTTTCGACAAATTTTCAAGTTATTTTTCTAGAGATACGTACACATCAAAAGAAAATGAAAATAGCGGACCGTACAAATCTCAAAGTTTCTTTGATTTTGATACCGATCTCACTACACCTAAGAACGATTTCTTTGATCAAAAGTTTCATGATATATCTTCAAGTATTCAGAAAAATTTAGCATCTATGAAAGCCAAGTCTCCGCCGTTAAATACGACAAATTCTCAGAAAATTTTCAAAGAGAATGTGGGTATAGAGAAATTAAGTAATGGTGTACCTAATAATAAATCTACCGTGATAATCAAAAATACTAAAGAAATAAGACTCTTAGATAATGAACAAGCAGGCACGGCTAACAAAGAACTATCCGATGTACACGGTACAAGTATTTACTATGAGATGTCGGTGCTATCAACAGAGACGTATAATATCACCCACTTTGACGGTGATGATTGTGATAATGACGGAGAGCACACAAAAACAACTGTAGCCACACCTTCAAAGGTAGAAGATGCATCTTTGTCATCTTCTCATGTTTTATCAGAATTCTATTTTCCTAACACCTTTTCAACGTCTTTACCACCAATAATGGTTCCGACTGCAATTCCAAACTCATTCAACATAGTCATACCAACAATGGATACTAGAATACCATTTTCTACTCAGAATAACGTGAAAAGTTCAATTAGTCCGTTAAAAGGAGTTTCCAGTGGTTTCACAAGAGATCGTAGTTATTCAAAAAGGTTAAACTTACCGGGGATCAAAGATTCTCCTAATAGCGTTACTCAGCAAACTGACCTTACGCTGAACCCAGGACAACGCCCGTTGACTCGGAAATTTCACTTTACTACTCCGAAAATTAAACCAATTTGGATGGCACCTAGGCGAAATGTTACCAAAGCTCACAAGACTGCTTATCCTACAACAATTTATGCAGAACATTTCAATATCAAAGACAAGTTTACTACTACTATGCGCCCTATTATTCCGCAAAGAACTGTCTTGACAACGTCACCTTCAGATATAGATCCAGTTCTTCAAAGCGATGTTAGTGGTGTTAAGAAAGTGGTACATTCGCAGATAATATCTGATAATACGATACCTTCGTTGTGGAAACGAGGTTCGATGAAATATACCACGACTTCCGAGCCATTGGCGGGAGGTCAAACTGATGTAAGTGAAATGGAAATACCACCGACAATGACCGCATGGGCTCTGGCGAGTCTACGCAGCCCGCCGCCGTTGTCTAGTACAGTTGTAAACGGAAATGGATCAGCGCACAAGAGTATAGATGAAAACGAACTGCAAAAAGTTGGCGAATTTGTAGGTAAGTTTTATACGATCAATAATTTTCGCTTGTACGTTAAGTAAATAACAGCTCTCATGAGATAGTTTTTTATGGAAATTATTTTTTTTTGAGGAACTAATAAAGATTCTATAAATATAAATCATCACTAAGAATTAACCAAAACCATTTTAAAGAAAAAAATACTTGTTACTTTCAGATAAAAAGGAAACAACTACAGCCTCGACTACCACAATGACTACAACGGTTGGTGCTCTCAGTAATTACCTCATCTCCAAGAACATTACTGAAATCGACCAAAATAAACTGCCGTGGAAGCCAGTTACATCAACTGTCGACGCAAGTGACGACAAAGAACCGATAAATAAATCCGAACGACTACCCGCCGAAAGCAACATCTCTTTGCAAAGTAGCTTAAAGCCTTCTGATACTGCACAACTTCCACAGAAAACGGCTGAAATGACAGAGAAGATTGCAATAAATGATGAAGTGAAACCTTCCTGGATCCCTGCAATGGTTGACATGGATACCACAACTACAGAAGCAACAGAGGAAAGAGAAGAAGGAACCATTCAACCAGTTGACGCTAAAAAGTCAACCGGTTTCGAATCGATAACGAAACTTCCGTCTGACGTAACGACCCCTATCGACGATGCCACCGACACTGAACATGCTAGCGTGATACCTACCACGACTGACTATGAAATTACAACTATCAGGTTCTCCTACATTCCAACTGAGGCCGCAACCGAAACACCAAGTACAAATAATGACTGGCAACCATCTGTACCCACCAGACCCAAACCGATGTTCGATGAAACTCCTATAACAACGTACAGACCAAAGTTTATAACTACGACTGAAATGATTGAAGAAACGACTACTGTAACCGTAGATACCACACCGCAATTAGAAATATCGTCACAAATATTAGAGAATTCATCAAAATCAGAAACTGTTACACAAATCACTACTGAAGAAACTACACCTACCACAGATATTCCAACAACAGTCACACCTATTGAATCAACTACAGACTGTGAAGAGACTACTATTACTTCAACAGCTGCAACGGTCTTCCAAACGACAACGGACGCTAAGGAAACAACAGTAGAATCGGTAACTACTGAGATAACATCAACAGAAACACAAACTGACAGTAGATCGGAAGAGAACAGTGGCAGCAATGAAGTTATATCACAAGACTCAACTAAATCACCGACTACTATAATTTCAACAACTACTGCGGCTACAACATCAACAACGACAGCTCCTCCAGAAACAACAGTTCTTCCGACTACAACGTCACAAACTGCAACAACTACTAGCGCTCGACCATTTGCAAAAGTAGTCACGACCGAGAAGATGGAAGATACGACAGCATATACCACAGAAATTACTACAAAGTCCATTAATGAGTTAGAAGACTTGACAAGCTATACAGACGTGACCACGGAATCATCTTCTAGAGTGCTTACAGAAGAAGCGGGATCAGGTGCGGCGATTGCAATAGCTGTGAGCACGATAGGAGTCATTGCCTTGGTTCTGCTGGTGGGGTTGTTGGTAAGTTGAATTATTATTATCTTAAAAATTTTAGGCATAAATGTGATTTTTTTCACTTTAGTGATACTCATTGCTGTGATCATCATTATACTGACTAACATAGGTCTCTCTTTGTAGAAGACGTTAGGGATGGTATCTTCGCAGTCTTAATGTAAATATTCGGCCACTGAGGCCACTTCCCTCCAGATTTCAGATCTCAAGTTCATGTATAAAAGAACGTACATATGCTATATGAAGTGGCAACAATTCTTACGTCTGTATATGTAAGAATTGTTCAAGATTTAACGAGAATTCAAGAGAGATTTCTATAACTTCTTACAACGGAGATAGGAAGAAATTTCCATACCAGTTTATGGTTACTTATATTTCTCAAGATAAATAATTAGATATATATGTGATATTAAACCCTGGATTCGCCAGGAAAATAAAAACTCTTAATTCCTAACAGTATCAAAACTATATCAGTTAACAATATAGTTCATAAGCTCAGTACTACTAGTTTCAAAGATTTATATTATTTTAATAATGTACAGCAATCATTACATTTCTTTTCTCGAACGTATGTTATTTTTTTATACTGTAAGTATGAAATAATAATTGAAAGGATTTGAGTTCATCATAAATCTAGAAAGATACTGCTCTTTTGTTACTAATTTCCCTGTCCAAGCTATGTTATATACAATTTATACATTCCATTAGTACAAAGTAAAAAAAAATTATAAACGTACAAAATATATTGCATCTTACCCTCCACATAGCTTTTTCATCTATAGATATGTCGTCCGTTTTACAAATAATACACTTTTTGCTTGCCATGGTGCTGTTTTTCTCTGAATTTGTCGCACTTGAAGAAAATCTGAAACAGCGAAATGTTGTACTAGTTAATTTATACTATATTTCATGGATTTTGCTGTATAAGTGCTTCTCTATTTCAATTGATCTTATAAAATATCCCGAGATACATTTACCATTTACATTACCCATTTAGGTACTTACTTTATAGGTTAACTTATATTCACCAATACCTCGTTTTGCGTCGTTTCGTTTTGCGTTTTTTGTTGAAATTGCGTCGCTGCTTAATTAGTACTAATTAACACTGTGCGACGTTAGATTTTCAAGATAGCGTTGTTTTGGATTCAACTCTTTAATTTTTTTTGAAATTTTCTTTTTTTTCTAAAAGATGGCAACACTTGTTTATAATTGCGTCATGACATAAAACTCGGAGATTTCCTTTCTAACTAAAAACAACGCAATTTGAACACAGTTATATTTTATTTTCACTTTGTTTTGCTAATTTTAGAGTTCAGTTTCAATTACGTAGTTTATTGTAATGTAGTGTGTTGTGCTTTTTCTTAAAAGAGAATAATAAATTTTTACGTGTTGTTTCTGGTTACAAAAAAGGTAAATATTTTTCTAATTTATATATTATTTTTGTTTCTTAAATGTTTACTTTGTTCAATTTTTTCTTCGACCTTTACATGGTTTGCTATAGAAAATCTTAATTCACTTTGCGGCGTTTCAATTTGCGTCGTATTTTTTGGGAACGTAACCACGACGCAAAGCGAGGTATTGGAGTATAACTTATTTGTATAGAATTAGATGTTAGAAAAATGTATACCTGTATATTTGGCAGATTTTGTATTGGTCATCCCCAATTCTACAGCAATGTCGGACTTTCTAAACTTGCTGACACCTAAACTTAAAACCTATTAATATATAATTTCTGGAAAAGTTAAAACAAACATAAAAGTAGTTATTGGATTATGTTACACTGCTAAGTTGCATTTGCAGATCAGATTCAAAAGGCAGACAGATGGCGCTTTGTCCTAACCGTTTTTATATATAGTAATGCTAGAGGTCGCCACTGCTAGATTATTAAATTACTCTTCTCTCAATTATAAATAGACTAGAATAGATATCTATCGAGGGATATACTATTATCGCCACATTTGGTAAGCGGATTGGCGATCGCAGTGTGTTATTATGGTAGGCAGAAGATGCTGCTGCACATCCTCTGGAAACTTCTTTGAGAGTAGGGGCAATCCTCCCAAAATATATTATTAATGCATTTACTGTGAATTATAGAAGATAGCTTTTTCTACCACAGAGTCACCTGATTTAATCACTGCATAATAAAAAAAGTAATAACTTTGAGCTTACTAAGTTATTTTTTAAATATTCTGTACCCTATTATATCCATATTAGCATATATATTCAATTATATACACATAATAATACGTAAATCTCGCGAATATAGTACATAGTATTTACTAGAAGTGCATGTCATAATTGTAATACGATTTCAATAATTAAAACTTCTGGAACTGTCTGAAATTTAAGAAGGGAAAAATATATGTTTCATATAGTTAACAAGTGTGCACGGAGGTGTGAGTGGATCTTCTTTCTGTATCTCTTCCGACGTGATGAATGTTCATACAACATATCCAAAGTAATGAGCATAATATCTATAGACATGACTCACGATAAATTACGTTCACTACTTTGGAGAACGTTGCAGATTAGTGCGCAGGCGCAGCCGTCTGGAAATAGATCAATTAATCGATTTACTTGAATATTCAGTATTCGGGCAAAGTGTTGTATTTTTGTCCAGCTTTGAGAATATGGTAGCCCTCTGCTCTCTCCTTCATGTCTTATCTCCACCCAAAAGTTGTCTGATAGAGATATATAAATTGTTTCTTTTTTTAGCTACTATATATGTTATTTATTAACATTTCCATTATGATTTTCATACAGTTTTGTTGTACAACAAAGTGTAAATAAAGAAGTAAAAGTATGGTGGAACAGTAGTAGATGAAGGAAAATTCTAGAAACTGGTGTGTATTCTGCACTAATCTTTTCTCTAAGAGGCATATGTCTCAATTAATAGAAGATTGTATGAATAAAACTACTTTTACCGTCTATATTAGATTGATAACTTTAAATGCGTATACGTAAAAAGAAAAATTTTGATTAGTTAGAATAACAGTATTTTAATGAAAATTCAACATTATCATCTTTACTTTTGTAAAGACCCACCTAAGGCATTGGCTTTCCCCAAAGATATCTATGGGAAGATATACCATAATCGTTACGCTTTTCAGAAGGGTTGACGAACACAGTGAGGTATGGTGAGGTATGGCAGATGACGCTGCAGCATCCTCTGGAGTCTTGTTTATGAGTAGTGTCAATCTTATATAAATATCTCCCGGGATTCGAATCCTCGACGAATGATCGCATGTCTCAACCCATACCGTCAGGTTACCACTGCGTACACGGAGAGTGTATATATAAGCAAGAAAAGGACCAATATTTAGCCACACCTGCACAAGCAGCAGTAGTCGTGCAACAAAGTGCACCGCCCGCCAGCCCGCTGATAAATGCGTAAACGGCAAACAATGCGATTCACACAACTGCCACCGCCAAATCACTCAACACATGTTTCACCCCTCCACGAGGCATCTTCAGGAGTTATGTTACACCGATTAGTGCCAAACACAGAGTCTCTCCATGTTATTCTTTAATTTGAAGACACGGAAATCCAAACGATCGCATATCTGTGAAGAGCCCACAATAAACATTTTTTTATTAATTCTAATTTGTATCGCTAGTGTTTTTTTAAAATATTAATTTTTTGCTTTAACTAAACGCAGACAGTTGGTAGAGGGTTGCCGCTTTTTGATACGGATCTTTCTTTTCCCAGCTGCGAGGCACGACAGCGTTTTATAATTTTTTACAAATTTTTTTACACAATTTTCTCTTATGGGTAAATACAGCTAAAATTTATATATATTAACAATACAATTTAGAATACTCAATGAGTTTTCGCAGTTTGTTCACAATAAACATTTCAAGTAAATATTGCAAAAAACGTAAATGATCACATGACGCGCTGAACAGTCCTGGAGTTGAGAGCACAGACCTGCAAGCACACCTTATGAAGTTTGATTCAGTGTCATTAACTATATAAATCATAAGATATCTACAGCTGGATATGCCTTCTCCAAGTACTTCAAGCAGGACTGGAGTGAAGCGCCTTATATTCAGCACCTTCCATGGACTTTAACAAGATCATTTATTTAACTTGTTGTCAGATTTTCTACGCTCCCCTTGTCGGTCCATGGCCCCCACTACAGAACCTTAATGTTATTTTTTATTATTGGAATATGGAAGGTCAATGACTTCTAAGCCTTTCTAAAATTATTACGCCACCCTATGTATCGTATATATTTTTCATATTAAAGCGGAAGGGTTAAACTTGTGTCGAGTCTACTGTAGTAATGCCCAATAATCGAATTGCCCCCCGTAGGGCGTGGGCCTTGCGTTGGTAAACACTGTTGCAGAGGAACAGATGGTGAAAAGTAATTAATCTTTAAACGGTTTTATTTAGTTAGACCCCTACGGAAATTGTTTATATGGGTCAACATTATAAATCTAAGATGGCGGATTACATATTTTTCCTTAACCCCCCCAATATGGGTATCAAATGAAAGGGCTACACTAGTGAAACACGATGATTATGTCAAAAATTAAAATTCAAGATGAACGCCGTTTCAATATGGCGGACTAGGTACATATTTTTCCACAACCACCACAACATAGGTATCAAAAAACCGTTTAACTTAAATTTTTTTTAAATGTATTTATTATATATAGAAATTTGAATTTTGTAAACAATTTTTCTTACTATCAGGGTATCAATGCGTTATTTATTGTTTCTGAAACTATATTATAGCCTTTTTTAAATAAAAGAATGTTATCATGTGAAGTGTTACGGCATAGCTCCCATACAGTCAAGGTGAGCGCGTAACAACCGGCATCGCCTTCCCATCGCGGACCTAATGACGTGATAAAAATTCCGCGATTCGCAACTTGAACACTAGCTCTGCCACCCGACACCGCCCGCTATCGCTGTTGCGAGAAATCGCCCGCAGCGCTTTTATATCGGTCAATTATTATACGGATAAACTTACAGGATGTGCATAGTTCATATATGTATACTATATACTATACCCTTATCTGTGAAATTGCATATTCTTAATACTGGCGACTCACAGACATAAATTTATTTCAAATTAAATCGCTTCGTTATTCATTTGCTTACGAATCATGAATTCCATATTCAAAATTATACAATTCGCATTTCGATTTCGAAATATGTTATTCGTTTATTTTTGAATCCTAATTCTAAATTTAAAGTAATTTCAAATTAAACTAAACATATTTTATTTTGAAATAGGTTATATATTTATTGTCGTGTCATGAATTCTAACTTTAAAATTGTGTCCAATCGAAGCGGACACTAATTTTTGTCGAAATAAATTATTCATTTAGTTTCGGAATTGGATTCCAAATTCGACGCGAAATCAAATTAAAAGTATAAAAGATGAGAGGCGTCCGTTAACAATAGTTTACTCTTTGCTATATATCAGGTAACACAAAAAAACCTTCATAAACAGTACATATAAATATATATATATATATATATATATATATATATATATATAAGAGGTATCGTGATGAAGCGGTATATTAGTATATATATATATATATATATATATATATATATGAGTGTGTGCTAGACATTCCCACTAATATACCGCCCCATCACGATACCTCCGTAACTAAATATTTTATGTCATAGGCTAAGATACTCAGTAGAAATATAAGATATATCATATAGCGGTCTTGACGGATTTTAAGAAATTCCAGCGGTATAAGTAATCAAGAAAGCATTAGTCAATTTTATAAAGCGGGCAGGGTAGATATGGTATAATATTAAAATATTTTGTAAATATATAACAAGTTTGTTTACTAGACTGTAATAATTATTAAATAACATATAGTATAGTAAGGCAACACAAAAACTTTTGACCATATACATAAAGTTGTCCATAACGATTTTGTCCAATCTCCCTTTATAGTGTTTATGTTTTTTTTAATCTTTTTCAACTCAGATTTCTTATATATTTATTTAGCACTTTATTGTACAAAAAACAATAAAAATACTTTAAAAGAAAATAAAAAAATAACTAGTTACTAAAAATTAAAAAAAATTATGTAAAGGTACAACAAGCGGTCTTATCGTTAGAGTGATCTCTACTAGACAACCTTTGGTTGGAGATTAGAGGCGTGAAGGGAAGGGCAGTTCAGGGTGTACGTAATAAAGCCAAGCCTAAAAATGTACATTTGCACATATTAGCGCCTAAACATATACATGGAAATATAGATTACTAAACTCACGCACACAGACACACACACATATATATATATGTCTGTGTGTATATATATATATATATATATATATATATATATATATAATGTGATCATAAAGTAAGGTGAATTTGTTTATAAAATGTAAATTCTGTATTATTCTTATAAATTAATTTCATCCCCTTCAAAGTTATCCCCGTCCGGTAAAACGCACTTTGGTAAACTTTTTTTTATTCCCGACACAGTTGAAAAAGTCTTTCCGGTATAGCCTTCGAATCGTGTCAAAACGGGGTCCCCGCATTTCCCCCAGCAGTTATAAATTTGCTGAATAGCCAGAAGTCAGAATATAGTCTTTGTTAAGTCGAACTTTTGGAAAAAAACGTCGCATATAACTAATTCAGTATAACATCGACCATTTTAGACTTGAGTCGCTTGAAACATAAAACATCCTTCAACGTGGTTTGAGCTGTGACAAATGAAATTCCGAATTTTGACAAACAGACGCTTGGCGAATGTTATAGACAATCCTACCAACTTAGGACAAAAAAAATTATATGCCTTCCTAATAACCCGGGAGTTATAAATTACAATTTCACTTTACTTTCTGATCACAGTAGTAACATTTTACAGGGAAAAGATATAACATAAATATGCATTAAGTTCGATGTTATACATACAATGTATAAAAAAAGTTTAAAAAAAATAATTACTCATATATCAATCAAGGTGATATTTAATATGTATATATAGATGTTAGTGTGTGTTATATATATATTACTAGTTACTGGTGTAGATCAGGGCTTCTTAAACTTTTGTCATTCACGACCCCATTTATGATTGCTAGTTTCTTGACGACCCCATACAAATATAAAAAAAATAAATTAATATTTTTCCTTGATTTATTTATTAGGTAACAATATACATATACATATGAAAATATATAGTTAAAGAATTAGTTTTGAAACATACAAAATTCTAAAATTAAAAATTGCACAAAAAATTATAATATTGTATTTATATTAGTTTAAAACCTTCAACAAATGCGCGTGTCTAGACGCTGCATGTCCACTGTATTCCACCAACTCTAGTGATGTTATAAAATGGCATATATAAACATTTGACATTAAAATCTCTCGACCCCAGAATTTTTAATTCGGGATCGCGACCCATAGTTTAAGAAGCCCTGGTGTAGACGCTTAGGTGTACCATATCAAATGAGATATACCTCTATAGGTTTTGCACCCATAAAGAATCAGCCTGTATATCAAAAGTATATTCATACTACAAATTATCATTTATTTAACTTTAATTTGCATGATTTTTTTAAAATATTTGTTTAATGGTAATGTATTTACTTACACGGTTGTTCTTGTTTATCGAATACCCTAATTGGTTTTTCGTTAAATCCAAAAAAAAATTAAAATAGAGAATTGCATAAAGCGTACTCGTAATTCTAGCAAAGAATATCAAAGATATTGTTTTTACTACAAATCATCAAGACATTTAAATTAAAAAAAAAAATGACGCCTCTGAAAAAATAATTATAATTTATTCATAAAATAATTTTCACTTACCGAACATTTTTTCTTTCACGGATTAAAATTTAAAAATTAATTCATAATTAATTATTATATTTAGTTCTAATTAATAATTAATTAGGAAATCCTTTGCCCGGTACGCCCTGCGACGTACGTGGCGGCGCAGCGAGAAGTGACACGAACTTAGGACGCTGGGCAAGTGCTTAGGGATAAGAAGGGAAATAGTGGATACTTGATGCACAGACGCACGAAAGTTACTTACAACTTTTGGCGCCAATAATTTTATCTTAATCTAAGTTATAATTATAATAAGTAATAATATTATCCGATTTGTTTTATCATTTCATACCTTTCTTCGCGTGTAAAACATACAATATCATCATCGTCATATTAGTCGATAGACGGTCAATGCAAGGCATAAACTTCTTCCAAATATCGCCACCTTGACTAATCTTGTGCTGCCGCATTCAATTACTTCCCGCATCCTTGACTATGTGGTCGATCAACCTGATAGGAAGGTAGCCCACGCCGCATCTAACAGCTCTTGGGTGTTACTAGAGAACTTTCACCCCCAATGGCCATGAGTTAAAACATTGGTTAAGTTCTATTCAACCAACATGGATTACCAATAAAAACAGTTGGAAGCGGCCTGCATTTTGCGACTTCAGATGACTTTATGGAAGTAAGCCAAATCACTCAACACGTTTTTCACCCCTCCACGGGGCATCTTCAGGAGTTATGTTACGCCGATTAGTGCCAAACACAGAGTCTCTGCTCTGTCTCGGAGGGGTGAAATACGAGTTGAGTGATTTGGCGGTGGCGGTTGTGTGATTCGCGTTGTTTGCCACATACGCATTTATCAGCGGGCTGGCGGGCGGTGCATTTCATTGCACGACTACCTCTGTACGTGCGGAAGTGGTTAAATATTGGTCCTTTTCTTACTTAGCATGGACTTCCGCGAGGTAACGCCTGATTCCATTAAAGACTTTATGGAAGTAGTTCATTCTTTATAGTTGATGGACTGATTAATACATCGATTATGTTAAACATAAATAAATAACTCGAGGACTATGTTCGGAGTTTCGCTACGAGATCGAACCAGAAATGAGGAGATCCGCTGAAGAACCAAGAAAACCGAGGTAGCTTGATGAATTGATTATCTGAAGTGGCGGTGGGCAGGGAACATCTCTCGTGAAACCGATGACCGTTTTGGCTGAAAGTTGCTCGAATGGCGACAACGAGCAGGGAGACGTGGGTAGACCCTCTTCTAGTTGGACTGTGCATGACCGGTCATATTGGCAATCTTAAGAAAGATATCTGCCTTGCAGTGGGCGTTAATCTAAAAGAAGAAGCAGGATACTAAATAACTTTTTATTTTAAAAGTCAAAACTCAAACGTTAAATAATTTATGGATCCTGTACTTTCAGGTGACTATACCGTCACCTAATCTGGCCCCTCAGCATAGATGTCGCTCATATCGCGGCCCGGAGGATGTTTTTAAATCGCGAATTATAAACAAAGCTTCGCCGATGATGGACTTTTGGTGCGCTCTCCAAACACGGTTCAAAGTTCGACAAGAAATTTGGCACGTGTCAGTTGGAATGGCACTTTGCAGTTCTAGCAAAAACTAAACCTATTTTCAAGAAAATGGTTAAGAACTATTTACTAGACCTATGATTATCTATCTGTTAATTCACTTCCTTTTCTTCCTCTGTTTCTTTCTAAGGCAAGTGCGATCGAAATCAGTTGGATGTTTTAATTTGTTATTGTATTATATTTATAACATATAAATATATGTGTTATATACATATGTTTATGTTCGTTTGTTTATGTATTTTTTTTGTACACGTAAACTACCCATTATTAGTACTTTTACCTTTTCCATACTATGGTTGTCTGTAAGAGATTGCCTTGTGTGATAAGACCGCCCATTGTACTTCTTTTTATATTAATGAGAAACTCATTAAATGTATCCTAACGCGTACAATAGAAAATATTAAATAAAAATACATTAATAAGTTACATATGTAATAATTTACGATAACAATATAAAATTTACAAATTAGTTTAGAATATGTTGCACAACTCATCATAAATACGCATAGGCAGTCCAATTACAAAGTAATATTTCACGATAAAAAACTTATATATAAATTCGCATTTGATTAAAGCGCGGCCGAATGATACCAGGGCTATTTGTTGAAGTCAGCCACATGGTGAACGGTCGACATTGTTGAGGTCGTTGGATGACACTGAAAACAGGTTGTTTTCACCCAGTACCACTGGAAATGTACGGAGACCAGCAGTGGATGTTCTATTTCCTTTTCAGCAGATCGACACCAACTGCAAAGCCTCCATAAGCCGTCCTCAAAGATCAGTGGCTTCTCGCGCCGTTAACTATGTCGCCACATTCTTTAATATCACATTTACTTACAATTTAAAATTACTATTTTTATTTTTATATCTTCCTTCCCTTTTCCCTTTATTTGGGATCGGGTCTTCTTATCAATTCGAACCAGGGCACTCCATCCTTTTTTTTTTTCGGTGGGGGAAATCTTCTGGTATTCAAGATGCCCTGCCTCTGGGGGGAGGACAAGGGTATGTGGGATTGTGGCGACGTAATTTATTTCACATTAGGGAGTGCCACTTTCCCTTTCGTCCATCACCACCTCACATTCCCATCCCTTTCTTGCAAAGTGCAGACGACTGCAGTAAAGCCGAAAGGTCTCAAGTGGCAACCACTGGGTGAACTGACAATATAGTCAAAGTCAGACTGCGCAAAACTGTTCATCGTAGCGATCTTTGGACCTGTTCTATTCCTTGCGTTTTTTCGGCTGACATATAGAATTTATAAAAAAATGCCACAATGCCGAATGTAGTAACAAACTTCAAAGGTAATAAAAGGTTAAATAAACTATTCTGAATTAACATGACGGGTTTCTTTCGGCACTGTAGTCATCGACACGTAATGTTAGCGTTGCCAGCCGCGAGAGCGTCTCATAAATTAAGGTTTCAAGTGGTGAATTGCGACCCGATGCTTGAAAATGGAATGCCGCGGTTTTTTCTCACGTCACCTCGTCTTTACTCTGAGGGCTTACGTGAGGTTTATTCGACTTAAATCACACCTGATTATACATCAACACTTAAAATAACACAGTTGACATAAAACTATCGCAAATTAATTATTATTGTATTAAGAGATATGGTATAATATACACTAAAATACGCACAAATTATTCGTAAAACATACAAAAGGAATTCCGATATCTACAGTTACTAACTACTACTAATTATAATATCTCTCTAACTATTTTATTAAATATATACAGGGTGACTGGTTATATGTTTAAAAACTATAAATAAGTGAATGTATAACTCATTAGATCACTCTGAATTATGTTCCTTTAACATTTTTTTTTCTTTTGAATTACGACATGACAATAACTTGTTACAGTAAAAAGTCTACAGGGATAGTAAACAATAATTTGTTTTAATATGTAGTAATTGGGTATACTTGTAAAGCATTTATATTTATAACCAATCAACCAGTATAAGTTCTCATGACAAAAATCAGTCAGATGTCGTTGTGGATTCATATAAAATTAGTTATATTAATCTTCCATGATAAGATGTTGCAATGATTTACAAAAGTAAATACTATAAATTTGATTCGTACATTTGTGACACCGAGTGGTTTTGTCTAATCTGTAAGGCTTAAGCTGTAAGTGTAAACTTTCGCCCATCATTCCTATCGTTTGCTCGTAGGGTGGTGAGAGACACTGTTAATAGAAACAAAAAAGTATAGATAAGTAGGTACCTAATAAACTGCACATAAAATAACTAGTCAATTAATAATAGGAAAAATAGAATAAGAAAAGTGTAGTAATGTATTAAGAAAGCACAGCCCAAAGAAAACTGTGATAAAAAATAGAATATATAAATAATAAAATAAATAATAAAAAAATATACCTAGCCACCTAAGAGTAATAAGATGATGGTAGCAAGGCGGTGAAAGCAAAAAGGAATGAAAGAACAAAACGAAAGATATTGTGATGGAAATAAGGTAAGAATAAAAGGAATTGAGAAGTATGACAGTGAGTGAAGAATAAAGATGAAAAATCTGAAAAACTTATTTGTAAACAAAGACCTTGATCCCAACTAATTAGGGTAGCCCTAACAGCGTGGGCTATAAAAAAGGCTTAAGCTGTACTGCAGAACGTAATTAACGTTTTCAGGGTCCTTGTATTTGGGCGCCTCGTGTACTTCCTCTGTCAGGGGTACAGAGACAATTGTTACACAATTTTTTTTTTCAACAATTTTATTATTTGCGCTATTGTCTTAATTTCATTTATTCATTCATTCTTTATCCTACAAAACTTCATTCATCATCTCATTTTTAGCGCCTTCTTACCAGAGCTGATTTAGATTGTAACTTTTTTAATATGTTGCCTAGATTTGCGGCGTGGGTAGACCGATCACTAAGTGAACCGTCGAAATCTTATGTTCGCGAAAGATGATGTGAGGATGGCAGCGCAAGGCAGTGCAGTGGATTATCAGCTAAAATGATGATAAATATGATTCATTTTAAACCAATCTAATAACTATTTTTCTTCAGATGAATTGTATACATCTTTTTAAAAGCCTAATAAAAAATTAAAAGCGTGATAAAAATTACTATATAAATAGTTTACAAAGAAACCATTCTAGAATATTCGATGTTCAACGAGCAGGTATCGCTTACGTCGCGAATTATGTTTATTTAACTGAACGATTAGTTTTTGATGAGGTCTGCGCGATAACGGAGTTAAATGGAATCGCCCGCCGGAAACCGTTAGTGATTTATCTTGAATTGTTATTGTTTGCAACGCGAGATCTCAATAGCAGTCTTAGAACCGAAGGTTTAGTAAGAGAAGAGAAGAGTGTCCTTACATGTATATATAATTATCTATATATAATTACATATGTACCTAAGTATGTTTATTTCTATGTACCATATCTATTTATTCAGTTTATTTTTCTGACACAAGATTTAGTTAAGTTTTTTTAAGGTTGACTAAAACAAAATGTCTGACAGTCACATGTATATACTTTAACTAATAAAAATAAATAAAATGAATATGATTTGTAACAAGAATGATCATCGTGGCGATGTTTACGAGAGATATGAATGAATACATGAATTTTGTTAAGGGTTAATAAACATAGGTACATGGTAAAAGAATTTTTTATATATATATATATATATATATATATATATATATATATATATATAGATGATCATTATCTTTTTAACATGATGATTAAATAATTTTGTCTGTTTGCAGTTGGTGGTGCGGCGTCGTGGACGGCGTGGCGTGTACGCCCAGCGCTGCACACCGGTATCATTGGACGCCTACAGCCTGGACAGCGTGAGCGTCGGCCACCGAAAGGGGAACCACCGGCTGCGCGCCAGCAAGCGAAGCTACGGCAATCCGGCGTACGACGACGAGGTGAATCCCCGGACATCAATATTAAATTTAAGACTACCTTCTAATAACTAACCTTTTACTTTATCATCGTTACAAACGATAGACACTCATTGTAAGGCATAAGTTTCCTCGCAAGATGACCGCAATGAACCCCTTGTTCTTCCCGCACCAAGCAACTTCCTTAAACATGTTACCGGTATACCTGGTGGTTGGTCTACCAACGCCACATTCACTGGTTCGTGGCCGTCACTTAAAACCTTTCCTGCCACAACAGCCTTTGAATGTAAGAGCATATAACATTTACATACTTATTTAAGCAAGCTAAAAGTACGGTTGATTGTAGTGAGAGTCAACAATCACAAAGATGGCTTTCTGATGTTCAAATTAAGTCTTGTTCTTCTTTCAGGTCACATCGCACCCGATGCAATACGCAGCGCTGGCAAACTTCGCACTGGACACGGAGTCAATGTCAGCGGAGTTCCACGAGATCCCATCCGTCTCTGTCTCCCCGGAGCGTGTGCCCCCCGGCTGCGAGGACAAGAACCGCTACTCCAATGTCCTCCCGCTGCCGGAAACCAGGGTGCCATTGACTAGGATCGGCAACGATCCGACCACTGAGTACATTAACGCCAACTACGTTACGGTTTGTTTAATATCTACTTCTATTTCTCATTTTTTCTCCTCTACATCAATTTCTACTTGGTAAAGACAGGTTCCAGCAAAACGAAGTTTAAATTAAAGACGATATATATTTATATAAGCATAACATTCTCTTACAGGCCAGTTCTAAATCCACAGAATACATTTTAAAATTCTAAACGTAATAACGCAATTGACGAGTGATATAAAGTAAATTATTTTCCTGAAAAATAAATAAAAAGTACTTGACCCTGATAAGATCACTAGAAGACTCTGAATGTACGTCGCTTTCAACAGATCATATTGGGAATCTCTAGGTTTGGGGTGGGTTTTGTAGAGCCTACCATAAACGGAGCCTTCGGAGTCGCGGGAATTTAGGGTGGGGGCCCTAAACTCTCACTAGCTTCTGCGACTCTGAGGCGGACGATGGTTCCACGTGGTCTCGATCCAGCGTGATAGCACCACGAAGGTTTCGGGGGCAGCGTGAACCATACACGGCATACCTTGGGACGGGCTATCAAATATAGCACAGCGCGGGGGAAGACCGCGTGGCGATCCATGACCAGGAGATACCGCGGTCCACCGTATAGCGCAGAGGGCGATCACCGGTGGGATTTTAGTGGGTAGGAATCCCACATAATCCTGTCCTTCTCCCAGAGGCGGGGCATCTTGAACGTCCGGAAGATCCCCCCCCCCCGAAAAAAACAAAAAAAATGATGATGATGTCCATACATCTCAGGGCTGAAATGATGACGTTGAAGCTCTTTTGCGTTCCGTTTTATGTATACAGTTTTCTTGTTTTAGCTATTTCACAGCGAAAGAATGATTAAGATTTATTTCTCACTATAATAACATACACATAATTACTTACACTAAAGAACTGCACTGAAACAGAATAAAATAAAATAAAAACTAATAACTACTGTTATATTTTTCTGCAGATAAATAATCGATATATCAATAATCATACAACATCGATTGAAGATTGTTAGTGGCATTCCTTTGACTCTTACAAACGTTAGATTACTAAAAATAGTTGTAATTATTTTGTTCCAGGGACCAGGTAATATCCGAAACTACTACATTCTCTGCCAGGCTCCGCTTGCAAACACTGTGGTCGACTTCTGGAGGATGATCTGGGAACAAAACTCCCGCGTCATCGTCATGCTTACGGAGTACATGGAGAATGGAGTGGTAAGACCATCATTCTTCTTCCTCTGGTCTATTCCCCAACTCCTGTAAACCGAGGCTGGTGCATCCGTCAAGTAGTAGTCCTTCGGTTTCATTTGCTTAAAGTGTTGGCAGCACTAATTAGTGTCTTCAACTCCTGCGAGTCTGGTCTGATCACTGTTTGAGACAGGCATATAAGTACTTCCAATTCGTGCTTTTGATAAAGATGGCAAGTACAGTGGAAAACCCATCCCTCAAGCGAGAAGACGATGATAAAAAAATAAATACAAAATTTGTTATTCGTAAGGATTTTCAAAAAGTAACTACATGTAAATCAATCTTTATATTTCATATCCATTGTTGACGCCCACTTTAGTCATTTGTCCTTTTGTCTTATTTAAGGATGTGAGAATTCCATATTAGCTAGAATAAAATATAGGAATGTTCGAGAATCGTCTTTGACGTTAATCAGTACGAAAATTTGCATTTTCGCACCGTTGACTAAATTGTCTTCTTTTCCTGTTGCTGAAGACAATATTCCATGTAATTCCTCTAGACGTCAGGCATAGTATCGAGAAACTTAAAAACGTTGGAGACCCTTAACTCATACAAAACATAATAATATTTTCCTCACCAGGAAAAATGCTACGAATACCTACCACCGTCCGAAGTGTCGGACAACAGACGGATATTCGGCGAGTACCAGATCGTCCTGAAGAAACGCGAGCAGCGCGACAAATACGCCATCTCCACCATCCAACTCATCAACCGCAACACAAGGAGCTGGAGAGAGATCACCCATCTCTGGTACTTCTGGCCCGCCAAGGGCGTACCAGACGACTACGACTCGGTTATTGATTTCATCTCAGAAATGAGAAGCTATATGAAAATATCGCAGACATCCAAAGAATACGATGAGGATGGTAAGCTTTTTTCTTTTTTTCTGCTGTTTCCTTGATTACAGGATATGTCCGCTAGGAAAAGGTACCAGGACCTCCTTTGGACCGAGATGGTACCCTTTACTACTACTAAGACACATCTCCAACGATAAATTAGACTTTTCTTATTCCTTCTGGGCTAGCATAAAATTGATATTCCTTTTATCATCTAATTAGCCAATGAATATCATATCAAGTCAAGCCAAGGTAGCCAAGGAATATCATATACACTATCTTAAAGTGATCAACGCAGAAGTGACGTATAGAATATTGTGCCGGTAGTTACTTTATTTTTATAATTTCCAGATGTAGAAGTAATTTACGGGGATCAACAGAGATCTTCCTTCAACAACCTCTCGAAGCTCCGTAGCGACGACAGTAGCTCTGGCAATGGGGTAAACGTGTACTCACCAGCAAAGGCCGAGGAGCTGATGAGGAGAACCACCAACGGTACATTGGGAAGGATGAAAGCTGCTTCAGAAATTGACGGTATGTGATCGGTACACATAAAAAACCTCTGGTCAAACTGAGGTTATTTAATCATTTTTTGTAGTACTGGCTGCCTAAGTCACCTTGATTTCAGAGAGTGTGAAAGACTTGGGAAAGCAATTGACTTAGAATAAAGGCGCATGTCATATAGAGATACAGCTTCTTTTTGAAGAAAGATAGATTTTTTTTCCAGGGTTGATAAACAAATGCCATCGAGGAAGATCCATGTACTGCAGTATATAAGGTGAATGAACCTCATAGTCCAGCCATGCATATGGCGGCAGCATTGAGAACAATATATATCCAATACTGTGCTGGATGGGTAGATTGCTTTGGGGAAGACCTTTGTCCAGAAGCACCTAGGCTTGTTGGACTTTATTGGTAGAAACCCGTGTTCAACTGTGCATAACTTGAATGGACAGCATCCAGAAGGTTCATGTATAGGGTGGATAAAGAGCATTTGGAAAGGCGAATGTTTTACAATGCATAGGATGGGTAGTTCTTGTTGGGAAAGGATAATGTCCAACAATACATTGGGTGCACAGCATTGGGGAAGGCCTATATTTAACAGTAAAACAACGTGGGATTGATTGTAATAAAAGTAGATTGTGTGTCTATAGGTGTGCGGGCGTGTGTGTGCGTGTGCGCGTCGGGCGCGGGGCGGTCTGCGGCGCTAGTGGCGCTGGATACGTGTGCGCGCGCGCTGGCGGCGGGCACGGTCGACGTGCCGCGCGTCGTGCGAGAGCTGCGTTCACAGCGCCCTCACGCTCTCGCCAACCGACACCACTACATCTTCTTATACAAGGTCAGTACCTAACAGATCCTGTTGTTACTACCGTCTGTTATTTGCTAAGTTATTTAAAACCTTCGTAGATTCATTTTAATTTGAGAGCTGTCACATAAAAATCAGTTTGATAAAAGTCTTGCATTTTTAAGAATAGAAATCATAATCATACTTATGAGGGCTGTTTAATAAGTCCATTACTCATTAAACTTCCTTCACAAATTAAAAATAAAACTTTAAATGCAACACTGTGGCCGTTACTTACAATCTACTAAGGATACTACTAGGATACTGTCAAATTTTGGTCAAACCGCGACTTTTAGTTTGTATTAGTGGTAGGTTGCCATCTTGAATTGATGTTTTATTTGCTCTTCATACAAAATTCATTTCATATCTCTTTATTTACATTAATCTCGTCTAATACAATATTTGAGGGAATGGCTTTTGAATTCCGCACAACGTATATTACAGAAAATTCACTAGATGGCGCATTTACAAAATTAGTATAGATAAACTGCATATACTTGCAAATGACGCAACTAAATGGCGTTGTCCTCAACATTTTGTGTATGACTTTAATTAAAAGGACCTCTTGAATTTTAATAAAAACGTCTAATTTGATAGAAAATAATTAAAACGAGTCTTCTGTGTCATCTTTCAAATTATAGTGGAGCTACGAGTGTTCAGAACGCGTTCTGTATTTAAAAAGAGAAGATATAGAAAACAAAGTAATGTTTTTTCTGTGATTTTCACAGATTACCGTAAAAAGTATTTATAGAGAATCATTATCAAACTATGTTACAATGTAGTAGAATTTCTTTACATTTTTTGATATATTTTGTTTGCTTCCAGGTCTTGAGTGAATACGGCAACAAGCTGATGGGAGGCGGTGTAGATACCATCTGATCACAAGTACATATCGATAATTATTCAACCAATCCATGACATGATTCAAAAAGTTGATTTGGAAAAAATTGTAAAACTATTACATTTTCGTTTTAGTATTTAAAATTTATCCGTTCTTTGAGATTAGATTCGAAAGTCTGATATTATTTTTGAATATAAATTAAATTTATAACAAATTTATGTCGTTAATATTAAATATAGTTTATTCGCATAATAGCTTTGACATAATAAGATAGGAGATAAAAAATCATTGAATACATTTCACGCGAAATCTTTCTTTCTTGTAAAAACACGGTAGCTTTCTTTTTATAAACGCATAGATTTTTGATTTATACTATTAGTCCATAAAGATTTAAAGTTCATAGCGAAAGCATGTTACCTGCATGACAAGTGACGACTATGAAGTTAGAATCTTGGTAGCTTTGGTAGGTAAAAACTACCAAACGGGTAATAACTAACAACTTACTTTTATCGATATATCTTTTGTATTTGTAATTTTATATTAGATTATTTATTTAGATATTTTCTTCACAGTCGTATAGACATGAGCCTCTCCATAGCTTTTCAATAGGACCGTTTGCAAGCTGCCAGCATTCAGCATCTAAAAAATCTAAAACCTCAAAAAGGTTGTCTGTCCACCATGTGGGCGGACTTTCCATTATCTGTGGCCAATGCCACTGCAACTTGCCGATCCGCCCAAATGTCGATCACTCTCATACGTTAATCCTTCTCATTCCTAATTCGACCTAAATTTGGAATTATCTGGTACTATCTATCTTTCTATCAGACACTCATAAATTTTAACCAAGTATTTTTGTACTTATACTGAAACAAACACTAAATATTTGTTACTTTTAGAAGATTTTACATTAGTAACCATACGTGAGAGTTCTAACTTCTAACCAGATCTGTGGTACCTTTTACCTGTCAAAGTCATCGTGACATTAATATAGCCTATTGGCTCACGGGTTCATACACTATGACATATGTCAGAGTTTAATAATTATATAACTATCATAAAATTGACAACTGCTTTTTTATATATAGTACAGAAAGATATATTCATGCAAAGTAAAAATCATAAATACTTGGTGCTACATAAAGAAAGTAGTTTTTATATTGGAAGATGTATGTATCAAAAATTTTGCTTACATTTTAGTGGAACAGCACAACTATATACGTTATGCGATTAAATATATTTATGAGGATTAAAATTATTTTAGACATACCAAAGTTAATGGGATCTCTGATTATGGTAGCTCGAAGTATTACGCATGCAATTGCTTATGCGTCGGACGTTTGACATTTTTACTTCCGCCTTATTAAAGATTAAAAATAAAATATTAAAAAAAATTAAAATAAAATATATTGTTTATGAATCAATAAAATAGTTTTGTAATAACAATAACAAATTTTATTACTAAAATAATGCAATTAAAATTTGTATTTACATAAAATTGATAGAATTGATTTTAAAAATTAAAAAATATTTTAAATTTAAATACTTTAACAATACATATTTGTTCCCAAACATTTTTTCTTGTTCTCAATTTTTTTTCTACTTATATAATCTAAAAACAATATTTAAATATTCGATATAAAACAATCAATTGTTTGTATGACGTCGTCAAGATGGCGGACGATGCATTCGTAATTTGCAGGCGTAATAATCCTAATACTTTCGGCTTTATTGCACAATAAATATAGATTTAATGGACATAGGATTAGTTTTTAATTAAGCTCTTATATTTCAGTTATATTTGTCCAGTGTGTACGCTTGATATTAGATACTTTATCAAACGGAAAACTATTTAATTCTATCGAATTATGTTATATTCGCCGGATAAAGTTAGCACAGCGCTCTTAGGTATGCACCTATGTAAGCAATAGAAATGAACATTATTGTAGAAAATCAGCAAGTCATTAATTAAGCTATTTTCAAGCATGGGACGTGTGTGCGTGCACGGCGCAAAATAACTGAAGTGTGTGAACACATCTTTACATAGTTATTATTAAAATAATTTGCATTTTCGGTAATAAGCTTTGTCCGGCGAATATGGTATAGGGAGTCGGTTTAGTGTATTGTATATAAGTTGTAAGACATTTTGAAATCGAACAATTGTGTTTACTTCATAGAGCAGCTAGTCGGGATGGTTCTGTTAAAAATCAATCCGTTTTTATCACAGCAATCCTAAATTATTTTTATTATCCTAACATTGATATTAATGCATCCTAGTGTTACGCAACGAGATCTTCTGTGATTTCTACTAATCTAGACATTATTCTAACACTAACTTTAGGTAACCTAGTATATATAATACTCGTTTTAGCTTTCAATTTGTTAATAGATTTATTTCCTTTTTGTTATCTGTGTATAAGAGTTTGTTTATATTTTAAAACGGAGCATTTATAAAGCCGTTTGTATGATAAACTTGTAATAAATTGATTTAAATGAATATTTATACATTTATGTATGTGGAAAAATTGTACTACGTTTATTACCAAAAAATATATGTAAATTAAGTTTAACCCTACGATTAGTTTATAACTATTTTTAAGACTTTACTTTAGACAGACATAATAAAAGTTATTGAAAGATCATTTAGTTTTTATTTAAACAAAAATAAATCAAAACTTTTAATAAACATCAAACAGTTGTTAACGAATGGAAACATCTGATACGTTATCAGCTTCCATAGCTTCATCTACTACTGACTCGATCTCTTGTAGATCAAAATTCTCATTATTATTTGATTTTATATTTACTACTTCTGCTTTAACTTCCCTATTATCTTCTGTTCCATTTATTATTTCTTCATTTACTTCGATTTCCTCATCTAATGCATTTGTTACATTTATTTCTTCATTTAGTTCGTTCTCTATATCAGATACATCTGTTACGTTTATTTCATTTAATTCGTCTACTTCATCAAATTCATCAGTTACATTTATTTCTTTATTCGATTCGTCTACTTCATCAAATTCTTCATTTACATTTATTTCTTCATTTGATTCGTTTGCATCATCAAATTCATCAGTTACATTTATTTCTTTGTTTGATTCGTTTTCTTTACTAGATGTATTTATTTGCATTTGTTTCTCTTTCAGTTTAAATGATATTCGGGTACTCTTGCAGGCGTGCTTGTCATCTTCGTAATTTACATGTTCAGGTGAATTTATAAGTGCATTATGCGAAATAGGTCCATATGCTTTGTGGTGTGGTGCAAAGGAACCCGCTAAAGAAGTTAGTGAACAGTCTTTGTCTGGAATATTTATAGTAATTACAACCACGACATGTTTGCAACATTTATTAATAAATAAATATTTAAATCGTCGAAGTGGCAAACCAAACCGAAATATCCTGTTGTTAAATGTACGGTGTAGGCTGGGTTAATGTCTAGGATTAGATAGACGACTAAAACAACGAATTTCATTATTTTGGGCTCCTTATAGAACATAGAGCCATAGAGTGGTGCAACCCATAACTCTATGACTTTTATGTTAAAAGATCATAATTTACGATTGAAATTCGAGTATTCAATTCCCTGCAGACAACGTTATTTCCTTAAATATAATTAGAGTAACATCACCAATTAAAATAAAAGATTTGGTGAGAAAATTTAATTGTCTTTGGACTTAAAAACCGTAAGTTTTGCGATTTTGATTTGAAACTCCTCGCGGGATCTTACAGCGCGTTCTGTGGTGCCGTTTCGAGAATTTACTATTGAGGGAAAATTTCTTTCACTGAATCAATTTTGGACACTGGATTTAATTTCTTTTTCTTAGTCGATTAGCGTTATTTTCCTTTGGTAACCAAGCCAGACCGTTGAAAATAATTATATATAAAGAAAAAAGACGAGACATTTATTACTTACATGGTTTACAGTTTCTCGATACGAACAAATCTTCTATCTGCAATTATGAAATGGAAACCATTTAATAATAATTTGTGAAATAGTACATTGTAAAGATAAAATATGTCAAATGGACTCACGCCTCCTTCATATTTGATGTGTTTAAATATATCCTCGGAACTATCCGTCGATGACGTTTTCGTTTTGTGACAGTTGTCTTCCCGCCAATTTTCATCATGCTCCCAATATGGCGTCTGTAAAAAAACGAAAGAATGAATTTAAATAAAATGCGAAAATTTTATAGATGTTCTAAAACAGTATTTCCAAAATAATTCACTTTTTGGATCACTTTTTTAATTATAAATTATTAAAATGATCTAAAAAGTTCGTATTGAAAGATTTCCATTTGACAAATTGTACACATTTCACATGTGGATTTTTTAAAAATATTACACGATATTTGGTTTTAATATTTTGAAAAAGGACGTTGGAAGATAAACAACTTGCAAAGATCAATTACTATTTAAAGTAAAGTTTTTAAGTAGATATTAATAAAATATAAGCAATGTTCAGATTAGTCTTGTAAGTGGGGAATGTGGTTGGTTGGGTGTGGTGTGGTGGGAACGTAGCTTTAAGATTTGGTATAAATGCGGTATCTCGGCAAACAAAATTCTCCCCGCCCCATCAGGACGGGCGTCTCTCAAGGCTCTTGCCTATCCCTGCATATTTACATAAGCGATTTTCCCGTCGATCCTAATATCAACCTAGCCCTTTTCGTGGACGATACTGCGCTTTTCACCACGGGCACGCAAGCATCTATTCTCACGCGCCACTTCCAACGCGCAGCCAATTGCTTAGGTGAATGCTTTCGTAAATAACGCATAGAAGTTAATCCTAACAAAAGACAAGGGATCGTCTTTACACTTTCCTGACAACTCAGATATAACACTCTCTACCGTCCGTCACGTAAACGGCGTCAGCACAGCATAGGCGATCCGAAGTAGGATCAGTATTCTTCCTTAGATTACCAATTTGTCCACGCTGACCTCCTATCTTCACTCCACACTCATTATACAGACAACAACACAGATTTGACCAAAAAACCCTCATCTGTCTTATTCTCCATCAGAATGTCTAATGTTAGTTCAGAAACCCGAATGCCTTAGTTTTTAGTTTAGTTCACAGAAGCTGTAAAAGCCTTAGGGGTAACAGCAACAACACCACAGAAACAATACAATACAAATAAAATTCAGTCTGTCCTATGCACGCGAGTTTTACTTATACCTTCAAGAAATATTCTCCTAAAATTGGCAAGTGTTTGACAGGTCATAAAATCACCGACCCATGTTTCGCTCAGACACGATGTACAACTTTTACCTCTTGCTCTGGATTTGGATAATGTTGTTTGTCAGGTGGATTAGACTTCCAGTACACCTTCAAAGTATGTTTAGCAGCTCTAGTCGCAACGTTGTCTTGGCTTGATATACCCTTAGAACAAATATTCATTATTTCTTCTCTGACTACAATAATAAAGACTTGTGAGAGTGATTACGAAAAATCCGACTGTGACGCATTTAGGACCTTCTTTGCTTAATATTAAGTTGAAGTGAGGCATTCATCAGAAAAACAGATTGATTAAAATTAAAAGTTTAAACTCTTCACAAATTATTCTTTCGATGCACACAAGTGATATTTATAGACGATTCAAAGTTTAAGTAGATACATTTGATATCTGATATTACATGTCTCCATGTCGATTATGTGGATAAAAGATTATACACCTGTCATCATGTATTTTTATGAGATGGAACCTATTTATTTAATGGATTCAGGCGTTATTTTGTGAAAATCCATCCGAAGTAAGAAAGGGACCAATATTTAGCCACTTCCGCACATGCAGTGGTAATCGTGCAACAAAGTGACACTCTGTGTTTGGCACTAATCGGTGTAACATAACTCCTGAAGATGCCCTATGGAGGGGTGAAACACGTGTTGAGTGATTTAACGGTGGTAGTTGTGTAATTCGCATTGTTTGCCGCATGCGCATTTATCAGCGAGCTGGCGGGCGGTGCACTTTGTTGCACGACTACCACTGCATGTGCGGAAGTGGCTAAATATTGGTCCTTTTCTTACTTGAAACCCATTTATTACGAGTGAAATTGTTTATTTTATGGGCCTCCACAGAGAGACGAGCAAAGAGGCTCACTGGCAACCATGGTTCCAGCTAAGCTTCAGACTGTATTTTAAAGAGTATGCCTTCTTCCATCAGACAACAATACTCACGGATTCACGACATCCGTACACTGTTGAAATCCTTTCAACCTAAACTAAGTGTTTAGGTACTTTTATGGTGCAGCAGAGAAATGGATCAACATACCGGTGTTGTTTCCAGCTAACTATAACTTTGTGACCAGCTAACTATAATTTTGGAGTCTTCAAGTCAAGAGTAAAAAGGTTTCTTCCAGGTAAACAAGTAGCATCGTGTGAGACAGAAAGAAGACAGTGTGAGAAAGTGAGACAGAAGTCAAATGGTTTACCTATAACTAATAAGAAGAAGTAAAACAATGTATTTTAAACTATACCTCAAAAGCAGTGTTTCGTTTCAATTGCTTTCTTTTGAAAGCCAGCCGCACCGCTTTTTGAATGGCTGGCAACTTATGCGCGTCAATATCACTTTTTAAAAGTTTAGACAATAAACTTTCTTCTTTCACTGAAAAGGTTAACATTAGTGTGAAGATTTATCTAATACTAAACTTATGCGTACATTTTTCACGTATTAGCTCTGGCGTACATATTACTGGCGGCATCCGAATTCAAATCTTCGTTCGAATTTTAAATTCGAACGTCCAAGAATAATTTTAAATAAAGTATTGTGGTCGTAGTAGCCAGCTATAGGAATCGTTTTTATATTAACGCTACAGATGTCAATTATACAGTTATAACATAGAATATAACGTCTTGTTTGATTTATTTAACGGTGGTAGTTGTGTAATTCGCATTGTTTGCCGCATGCGCATATATCAGCGGGCTGGCGGGCGGTACACTTTATTGCACGACTACTGCTGCATGGCGGAAGTAGCTATATATTTGTCCTTTTCTTAGTTAGGATGGACTTCCGCAAAATAACGCCTGAATCCATTTGAAATATGAAGTCTGTCAGTTTTAAAATATTATTATATACTCTGTTTGGCACTAATCGCTGTAACGTAACTCCTGAAGATGCCCCGTGGAGGGGTGAAACATGTGTTGAGTGGTTTAACGGTGGCAGTTGTGTAATTTGCATTGTTTGCCGTATACGCATTTATCAGCGGGCAGGCGGGCGGTGCACTTTGTTGCACGACTACCACTGCATGTGCGGAAGTGGTCCTTTTCTTATTTATGATTATAGTTATATTGTTATATTTTGTTTAACGACTTCAAGCTGTAGTGCTATATTTAATTAAAACATAATAAATTCGTACGAAAAGCGCCTACATGAATATATAGCAATTATTTATTAACACATTTTATTGCAAGTATTTTTTGTTTTTAATAATTCTTAAGAGACTTCTTTTCAGTCGATAGATGCCCATTGCAAGTCATGTGCCATGATTGATTGCCAGGATATCTGGTCTTGCTAACATCAAGTGGCTACCCGTGACCTTGACTGCATCACTGCTCCACCTAGTGGGACACCCTCGCCACGTGTACCAGCTCATGGTCGCCTTTAGAACCATTCGGTACCAACGGCTATCGAATACACGAACAATATGACCCGACCACCGCCACTTAAGACTACCTTCTAAAAGACAACTTAAAATGACGCAATTGATAAGAACATTTATTTTGTTTTCGGAAGTTTCTCGTAAAATCAACAATTTCGTTACCTTTTTTCAACGAAAAATAAATCTTTGCGTGCTAAAATTAAATTGATATGTTTCATTTTAAGCTTAACGACTCTGAAAATTTCTATAATAATTCGATCAATAAATTAGTGCAAACAAAACCAAACACCTATGTCCTTCTGTAAATATTCAATTATGATATTTTTTGCTTGTGCAACTTCCTCGTCAGTTAGTCCAATTCGCTTCAGTTCGTCATCCAATTCCGGCTTGCAGTCGGAGTTACGAATATCTTTGTATAATTGAGCAGCTATGGATAACTTCTCTCGAGCTGTCAACAATGCGTGCAAGTAGTCGGCGATGAATTGGTAAAGGTTCTGTGGGCGAGCTCTTAACACCTGCAATAATGTTTATTATTTAGGCCTCATTTTAAATACCGCCCAGTTCTGAGAACTGATCCTAGGTTCTATATAAGATAGACCCTTTGATATAAGCAGTATAAGATTGTTGTAAGAATTGGTCAAAATATAATGATGAAAGAAAGGATGATTAATTACTTGTGTAAAAGCTTTAAAGGGGTGAACGTGTGATCAAAAACTAAGGTGAATTTTTTACGATCAACTATCTAATGGATTCAGGCGTTATTTTGCGGAAGTCCATCCTAAGAAAGAAAAGGACGAATATATAGTTACTTCCGCCACGCAGCAGTAGTCGTGCAATAAAGTGCACACTGTGTTTGGCACTAATCGGTGTAACATTACTCCTGAAGATGCCCCGTGTAGAGGTGAAACACGTGTCGAGTGATTTAACGGTGGTAGTTGTGTAATTCGCATTGTTTGCCGCATGCGCATTTGTCAGCGGGCTGGCGAGCGGTGCACTTTATTGCACGACTACTACTGCATGTGCGGAAGTAGCTATATATTGGTCCTTTTCTTACTTAGGATAGACTTCCGCAAAACGCCTGAATCCATTAGAAAAACTCAATTACTCAACTAACACCTTTGCCATTAGACAAGGTGAATTTGTTCATAAAATGTAAATTCTTTATTTACTCTTTCAAATCAATGTCATCCACTTCAACCCCCGTTCGGTATATCGCGCTTTTGCCAACCCTTTTTCAGCCCTCGAAACATTCGGAAAATCCTTTTCCGGTATAGCCTTCAAGATCTTAGATTCGGTTTTTATTTCCTCAATCGCGTCAAAACGCCATTCCCGCATAGAACTTTTCAGTTTGTTGAATAGCCAAAAGTCGCACGAAGCCAATTCAGGCGAATACGGTGGTTGCGGAACAATATGAGTTGAGTTTTTGACGCATCTTTACTAAAAAATTAAGCGATTTTTAGCTATAGAGACTTGACGCGTTTGAGAAAATTGTAACACAAAAACACGCGAAACTCTTAGATAATTAAACATTTTGACAAACAGACGCTTAGCAAATGTTACAGACAATCCCATCAATGCAATAAAAAATCCTGTCTTCCTTCCCGGGCGTTATAATTGACAATTTCACCTTACTTTTTGATCACTAAAACATTTACACCAGTTACTAATCATCCTATATTAAATGATCACTCTGGAATACGTTATGTGTACTGTGTATTAATTTATTATTTCTATTGGAATGCGACAGTCCAATAACTTCTGACCGTACTGTCTGAAAGGACAGATAGTGAACAATAAATAATTTTAAATTTCGTAATCCGAATTTTAAAACGCTTTTATTACTATTTTATCATTATGTTACTTTCTATTTTTGTAACCATTCATTTTTGGACAGGATATACCATTATAATTGACAGCAAAAATATTTAATTTTCCAAAATATTTAAATTTAGTAACCCACCTCCCTTGTGATGTCGCTCATCAGCTCTTTGAGTCCATTTGGTAACGCCAGCCTGCAGCTGTCCAGGATCTGGGATTGTTGCAGATCCTCCATGATCTACACTTTAACACTGGAACGAGCGATTAATCACGAAGGCTTCGAATTAGCCTACTAGATATATTGTTACCTTTATAGGGTTGTCAGCTGGTATTGCAAATTATTTGACACGTTGGTATGATAAAATAAGTTATTAATTTACTTCTTCTTCTTACTTGCATTCTTCTTCTACAATCTCTTCAGAAGTATTTTACAACCAGAAAGTAAGTTCCCTAATAAAGTTCACTTTTGTTTTTTTTTTAATAATTTCTCTCCTAAAAAGGTAGAGTTTACCGAGAACTACTTCATGACCTCGTTCCAGCAGTAGAAAGGTACATGTCACACATATAATGCCAGAATAGAGGTCACACGAAAGGTATTTCCAAAAAGAGTCGTATCAAATAGGGGTGATATTGAGTAGTACCAATTTCAAATTTGTCGAATTGATTTTTCTATGGAAACATCTTAAGTGTAATTCTTTGAAAATTCTTGCTGAACTGAATATATAAATCTTTTAACACTTTATTATACACCTTAGATAATAACTAAAATAGAAACCTTTATCGGTCGCGATCTCTACCACCCAGACAACCTTTGGATGGTGATGAGACATGAAGGGGGGGGGGCAGTTTTATATATTTTCTCTCTCTCTATATATATATATATAAATACTACATATATATATATATATATATATATATATATATATATATATATATATATATATATATATATATATATACGAGGGTGAATCAAAAAATTCTTGGAATCAATATTAAAAAATGCAAAGATTTAAATAATAATATTTTATTTTTCTACATAATCTCCCTCTATCATTTAGAATAACGCGTTTCTAACTTCCTTATTCCTTGTGAAAAAAAATTATTTTCTTGACTCTCAAAAAATTATCGTGAAATTTTGTTCCACGAATTTCCTCTTTTAATTTTGGAAATAAGTGAAAATCACTTGGGGCTAAGTCCGGAGAATATGGTGGGTGGTCAAGGAAATTGAAGCCAGCACAGCGGATTGCGTTGAGCGCAACTTCCGATCGATGAGCAGGAGCGTTATCTTGAAGGAACAACACGCCCAACGACAGTTTTCCACGACGTTTTTCTTTAATCGCTTCACGCACTTTCGGGATTAAATTTGCATAATAGGGTCCAGTAATCGTCTGGCCTTTTGGCATGTAATCAATAAAAAGGATTCCTTCACTATCCCAGAACACAGAGGCCATAACTTTGCCAGCGGTAGGAGCAACTCGAAATTTCTTAATGGATGGAGAGGATGGTCGTTTCCAAGACATGCTTTGTCTTTTAGTTTCAGGATCAAAATGGTGGACCCACGTTTCATCCATGGTGACAAGACGACGGCAAAAATTATCCTAATCACGCTGGAACACGTCGGTTAACATTCGTGGCACCCATCTTGCAGACACTTTTTTGAACCCCAGTGAATCAATTAAAATGGATTGAACGCTACCAAAAGATATCTTTAGGATCTCAGCTATATGTTTTATAGTCATTCTTCTGTCTTCCAAAACCAGATTCTCAACCTTTTTGACATTTTCTTCTGTAACGGAGGTTGAAGGCCGCCCAGAACGCGGGTCATCTTTACAGCTTGATCTACCTCTTTTAAATTCAGCCACCCAGTACGCAACCGTAGAATAGGGTACAGCATAACCCCCTAATGTCTGCTGAATGTCCAAAAAAATTTCCTTCGTAGACATTTTTTTCAAACTGAGATATTTTATCACCGCACGTAACTCACTTTTATCCATAATTTTGACTTTTTAGCAACTCGTTGCACAAAAAAATTTATTACATGCGAACGAACTGACAAAAACAAGTGACAGTCTGCATAAATATAGTGTGATAGACACTCTTTAATTTGAATATTGAACTTGATCCAAAAAGGTTTCATATATATGCACTTCTAAGAACTTTTTGATTCACCCTGGTATATACAGTATTTTTATTATAAGTATGTGTGTATAGTGATGTATGTATATGTATGTACGCCCAAAACTGCCCTTTCGTTCATGTCTCATTATATATATATTTGCGTTACATTTCCGTGGAAAAAGTATTACAAATGCTACACAAAATCCTATCTCGAATAAAAGATTTCTCTAGATCTATATCTAACACTTGTCGATGTAAGCTCTGCTCTACAATGTTCAACGGTTCATAAACGTTTTACGCAATTCCAGTCGTGACTAAGTTCCACGATACTTATGGCTTTTGGTAGTGATGTTACTATATCACTGTGAGAATTTTTATTATACCTATTGGTAATACTTAAATAATTGGTAAGTATGATTTGATGGTATTATGACTGCTTAGGAAGCCTGGCTCAGGCCTACAATTTCACCGAATTGAGAGGTTTCGAGCTCTTTGGCGGACGCTCCATAGTGACCAGGATCAAGGGCTCCTACCAGGATACCATGGGCAGTCTGGGCTATCAATCGATAATACTTCTTGAGCATTCCAATTCAAGGGCCCCCGGTAGGGCCCAGCTTCGACGTTGTCAGTTGCTATTACCTAGCTAGCGTTACCATCACCTCGGAAAGCATTAGTGCTGGGAAAGATGTGACGAAAGAAACAACTCATGGGTTGACGTCTCCTAAAATAACAGTATTTAATACTAAATATTAAATGAGATAGACAACAACAATTTACCCATTTGTATCTGATATATCGAAAGAACTTTATCGACTGCAGTTGATCTAAATACTTTTGATATTTATTAAGAGAATAAGGACATCCGTAGATAAAGGAAAGTAACCAGCATTCACAGCCAAGCGGAATTTGGAAGACGTGACAATGGGCAGGCTAAATAACGCCCAGAATATATCGCCGCTGAGACTTCAAGGTTCTGGAGTGGAGACCATGAACTAACTATCACAGCGTTGTACATCCACGCATGAGGTGGGCAGAAGATGCTATTTGTGTCTTCCAACCTATGATGATAAAGATCACAATAATATATTACATGTCAATACGATAACTACGAAATTAAACAAAAAATATATCAAAAAACTGTTTAATTTTCAAAGCAAATCAATTTTTCAGGTATGGAATATGAGATAATAATGGCAATAGAGGAAGATAATACGACAAAGTTTTTTTAAAAGTATCTTGTAATTAGAGATGTATAGAATGAAGAATCTAATGTAAACTTTATCAAATGTGATGATGTTCGTAGCTTCCGCGGTCGTCCATGTCGTTACTCGAGATAGAAGACACCGATGCAACTGGAGAGAGCACATCTGCCTCAATGTGACAGTGTTCTAGAAAATTCGACGTCAAAATTAATATTTCGTTTATTGGATTTAGCAAAATATATATTTTTCAATTGTTAAGTATCCAATTCTCATTTATATACCTTTATCATCATTACATCGTCTGTGACGCCGTTAAATAACTAAATAGTTACCATTTCAGCTGCAAGACGTCCACTGCTTGACACAGGCCGCCATAGATTCCCAATAGCACCGCTTAGAATCTTCAACATTCAACATTATCATTTCAGTCGTAGGAAGTCTTGTTTGTATTGGACATGACGCCAACTTAGTATCAGCTTGGCCAGACTGGATTTACCCCGAGACCTGGGACCCCAGTCGTAGGAAGTCAGGACTTCACCAAAAAATAAAGACCGGTAAGAATCATCCTGCACCCAGCTTCCTACGAAGACCTCAACAAGGCCCGAGCGGTCAACCGTTCTTCGCTCTGACACCGCTGCCACTTCAACTTTCTAATCCGCTGAACTATGTTGTTTACTTTCGTTCTTCTTTAAATCTCCACACTTTTGAAATCACGTAGAGAATCTATTTACTTAGGACCATTCTATTCAGAATTATTTCAGAACTGAAATTGGTCACAAAAACCATTTGCAAGAGTCCGTCTAAATGCATACCAACGCATCTACTTGTTTTCCAGAACCTTAAAGTTCTGATATAACCTTCTGTACCAGGGGGAACCAACAGCTCGCGAGCCACATGCGGCTTTACGTAGGATTACAAGTGCCTTTCAATAAATGTACCCAAATTTTCTTTTACATTTTTGCTTTATATTTTAAAAAAATATTATTGTAAAATTTAAACACCGATCAGTATTAACTGATCTGCGTCTAAAAGAATTACAAAAAAATGCTACATCTTATATAATAAAAGAGAAGTAACATAATATGTTGTAGAATGCGTTGTGTTTTAAACTTTTACAGATATGGAAGTATATTGTTTAAAAGATAGATTTGTGTGTCGCTTCAGGCGTAATAAAAGTGACTCTGCATACCACGGGCACTGCCAGTTTTGATCAAGTTTGAATTGTACCACAGTTTTGTGTATATTATAAACCGCATCACAATACACATTGAAATCACGTTTTTTTAACGCTTTATTGTGCACGTTTGACCACCAACTCATCTGATTAAAAGCAACCATGTGGTCAAAGATAAATCACGAATCAGAAAGTACCTATTCACATCGACCCTTAAGAGACCTGGGTTATAATTCTCGAGAAATAAGAAAGCTGGCAAATCGTTTATATTCCAACTGTGCAAATCAGAAACGTTAAGTCTAAACGCTTGGCACGACTCCAAGTAAACACCGCAGTATAGTTCATGGACCCTTTCGCTCCGTGTTCTCTTGTCAGACGAAGCTGTAAAAGCCCTAGAGCTAGCAGCATTAACATCTAAACAATGCAAGTGGACATCACAGTGGAAAAGTGGTAGTAGGTGGACTTTCCACATGTACTATAGAGAAACGGGAATCCCCAAAATGAATCTTGTAGAAAATTAGCAGACTCGTTACTCAATATGCGTATATCATCTATAAAAAATGTATTATACACATTAATTTCATTTCACCTTACCTATGTTTTCCGGTATGTCTTCCGGGATCTCTATATACGTTTCTGATCCAGCATCATCTAGGACCTCTTCAATTGTTTCTTGTACCTCTTGGTCATCATCCGGATAATCATTTGGAATGAGTTCAGGTGGTACCTATGGTGAATGGCTATTATTGGTTATATAAGATTATCTTTTATTCGTAACGATCTGTTCCCCGCCCGTTTAAGAAACGCCCCCTCAAAGCCAATTGTAGATGAAATATCGTAAAATCCGTTGTTAGCTGACCTCTACTCTGCAAAGGATTATTTAATTTTATTTATTTCGACAAAGGGGCAGAGAGGCTTTGCTATGATATTGTATACTCCTTCCTTGGGCCGGTAGGTAATAAAATGAAGTCCGAAGTAGAAGTGTGTATATTCTTCAAGCTTACCTCATATTTATACCAATTTTAAACTACGAAAACAAATTCAACCAATATTTATAAAGAATAATATTTCTGTGAAATTTCCCTTCTAGATGCATCTGATGATTGATGATGATGACTGATGATGACGTAATTTATTACCTATAACATGATAACGAACGTAACCGAGTTCAGTTCGCGACACAAGACTAGCAGAACATATGACCACTGGAGCTTTAAGTTC
Organism: Battus philenor; assembly: GCF_028537555.1. Lineage (NCBI taxonomy): Eukaryota > Metazoa > Arthropoda > Insecta > Lepidoptera > Papilionidae > Battus > Battus philenor. The sequence goes on from NW_027181684.1 coordinate 11,941,547, forward strand.
CTGGAGTGAAGACCACGGAACAGCAAACGCAACCTCCTTTTCCAAAGTAGACAGATAAACTTGTTAAGGTCACAGGGGGAGACCTAAGTAAAGCAAAGGCTGATATGATGATGATTTATGAACAGTCTCTAACTCTTTTACCATAGGAAACTTTTCTTTTACCGTAGAAAAGGATATCTTGCGTGCCGGAGTTCCCACAGTGCGGTGGTCAGCGTATTTGCATTCGTCCCTTGAGACCTGATCGTCGTAATCGTCTGGCACCTCTCTCTGGATATTCCCAGGTCGCATTATGCCGCGACCTTGAGATATGTCACGTGATTCTATAATGCAATAACAAGCATCACCTTTAAAAAACTAATCTTTGCCGAAATTAAAATTACTGTGTAAAATATTCCGTAAGTAGTGTTAGTAACACTTCTATGGGCAACTGTTTATGGTTTTGTAACACACTACCATGTCTCTATTATTCGACCAAAACAAACAAGAATTTGTGGAAAAAATTCTGTTAAGGTGTCTAGGTTATTGTGAAATTATTGAGTACACACAATACAATTTAAACCTCATTGGAACTTGACGGCTTGCTGTGACTCGTAATTATTGCGGTGTGATATGCCAAATGCGCTGGATCTTTGACCTGTTTAATAATGTTTTTATTTGTTTTGTCATTGTTTGACTATAAATCATTAAATGTTCTTAGTGAGATAGTTATAAGGTAACAATTGTAACTAATTTTATACTTTCTTACTGCCTTTTGTTACTGTTTGTCTCCAATAAAGTAATTAAGGTTTTTTAAGTGACAATCCACAACGAAAAACCCAATGTAACTCTAGTTTTTAACTGGCGGACTCTTGTTTCCGCGAACTCAATTCCTGACAAAGCTGCACTTAATTTCTGTCAAATAACTCATAAGGTCACACCCTTTGGAACCGTAGCTTCAAGTTAAAATATGCTATCGTAGGGGGTTCAACTTTTGCGAACACTTGTTAAGTATCAATGATCCTATTTCTTCAACAATTTTAATAAATTAATTTTTCCAAAAATATACATATACTATGTTTCAAATGATGTTAACGATTTTGTCATGTAGCTTTGATCAAACACGCACACCAACTGATCTTGCATCTCGGAGGGCGGCCCCTCGCCCCTTAATTGCAAACAGCGTGGACGATCCCCAGGAGGATCCTGGTCCTTCCATGGATTGCTGTGTAGTCTACTCTGCCGTACCAAGCCTCGTACACAACTATACTACACACTTCTACACAGGTAGAGCTGTTTCCTCGTCATCGTGTTACTGGAATACGGGTGCTATAATTTATTTTTGATAAAAATATATCCCTCCGTTCTGTGAACTCAGTACCGATGAAGCTGTAAAAGCCCCCAGCCTAACAGCATCAATTTCCACAGAAAATGTGTCAATACAAGCATTCCGTGATAGCGTTCCGTATGGAACAAATACACGAGTCTTTTATTTCATTTAGGATAGAGTACCTCTTTTTACTCTTAAATGATCTGCAATGAAATTTTGATGAAACATTTTTTAAATGAGAATATTTACCTTTTCTAGTGGTATCCATTTGTACAACGAGAATTTCTGGATTAGCAGTAGAATCCGTTCTTCCTCTGATATAACTTGTCGTGTTTTGATAATTTGTTTTACCGGTGGCCAAATTGCGTGCGTTGTCCGTGCATTCTATGCAACTGCAATTCTCATTGTGCATCATTGTTAAAGCGTACTTGGGATCATAGTGCAGTCCCAGTTTGACGGTGTCGTGCTCGCCGAACATCGCATTGACGTCATCTTCGTTTACTTTGATATTCTGTGATTAATTTTTATTTTTAATATACTCTGTACCCTTTCGGTTTTGATATGTTTTATCTACATTTTGATAAATCATAGGTAATAAAGGTTAAAAGGGGTGAATGTATGCCAAAATTAATGGTTACAGAAATAATAATAAAAAAAACGTATTAATAATATTTAAACTACTATGTATAAACTATTGTTTACTATCTGTTTCTGTACACTTTGTATTGCCAGAAGTTGTCTATCGCATTCTACGATAAGAAAATAACGCAAAACATTTCAGAGTGATGACTTCATTCTTCACTTTAAATAGGTTGCCTGAAAGTAGGTGAGCTTCTAAGATATTTGCTAAACTATACATTCACCTCTTTAAAACTTTTAAACATATTAGCAATCTCCACCCAGATAGACTTCTATTGTTGAACTTGAAGCGTTTCTTGAAACTTAAAATATAGTTTAAACCAGAGGTTAAATGGTCCGTGAAACTTTACATAGAGCGGTAGTGGGTACAAAGACAAACGGGTATCATAAACTACCTGTGTTTTGAACTATTTGTTATTTCCTAAATGTTTGTAAACCCATAGTTTACACGAACATCTTATATCATCATAACTCACATTGAATTTGATTTTCGATTTAAAACTAGTAAATTACCAATATTACATATGTATAAATTCATCGCAAAGGATTTCGTTATTTTATCATAATTTCAGCTATTTCATGACGCAGGACTTTCCCAATAGGTTTCTCATAAGGGGTGATGTCAAAATTTAACTAATCAGAGCAATCAGCAAATACACACATAAAAGTTATTTAAGCCGAAGTATTTTCTACTGCTGTGTAGAAAGAAGCACTTTCAATAAATTTCATTTTGGGTGAATGTTCTAGAAATTGACGAGAAGATTGACAGATACTCGTATTTGTCTGCTCTGGATGTATATTGTCGGCTCTGTGTGGTCTGCGTGGATGTCTACTCTTTATACAAACTTACAATAACTGGACCAAGGTCGATCTCTCTGGAACCGGCGATGTCCAATGGTGGTCCCGGAAGTTCTTCCCTTGGTCCACCCTTCTTCTTCTTCGGCTTCAAATGCTTCAAGAGATTTTTGCGTACATGATAGCCTTTATAAGCAGCCTGGAATGTAATTCATTAATATTAGCTTTGCTGTTTTACAATTAAATAGCTAACACCAAGCTAATAGCACTATGATGATAGCATATAACTAATCTTAAAAAAATTCTGAATTTGAGCAGACGGAATCGTCTGTCTTCATACAGAAAATCATTTGGTAGCCATCAAGCTGCTGCAGCTGTGGTACTTACCTGCCCAGAGGTATTTGCTAGAAAATACTAACAGCAGCCGGGTATAGTTTAAGATAGATATCCTGATGAGAGTTGTGAAGTGAATGTGCCATCAAATCTGGCAACATATCACGATAATGTTGGAGCTATCTCATCTAGTGTCCGAGCGAAGATTGAACCGTTAGTGCGTTCTTGGTGACGTAGAGGAAGAGTAAACCTTACAACTCCATCACCAGCTCGGAGAGTTAGTGCGTTCGCGCACATAACATTCACCATTAAGTGTTCTGCTGTGATGGACGGTGGAGGCAATACCTAACGTAAATATGTACCTGCCCTTGGACAGGTGCACTGTACCATTGGTATAACCTGACAGTTGGGAACTTCAGGCACAATATATTCAATATATTATGAATAGAATATGTAGGTACTATAGATGGGCAAAATGTATCCCTGACAAGAAAAGACTGATTTATATCTTTTAGATCTCAGGATATATCTCTCTCTTTAATATCTTTAACTCGCTTAGCTCAGTACGGCTTAGAGAGAGATTAAGGCAGGTAAGACTAAAAATATATCCTCTACATCTTCGGCTCTTTTAGCTCAGACGTAGAAGTCAGTAAGGCGGAATAAAACGTGTGAAATATTCCTATTAAGCATTTTGTTTTTGTCATAAAGCAAAGCTAAATGCGCGTGTGATGCTGTCGTTCCGAAAATCTGTAGTTTACATTTTTAATACAAACATGCAATAGCAATCCGTCTCTCGCTTTTACGTATAAATTGCTACATAAGCCCATCTCTTTCTCTCTAACTCTGAAAATTGAATCTTAAGCATAGAATAAACAAATGCGAGCTAGAGTGATATATCTTTTGCATATATTGTATGTATGTCCTCTGCCCGCTTCATGAACTCAGTGAACGCCTACTCCCCTAGGCAGAGGGGGGGGGGGGGGGAGAGTAAAAATTTCTTAAAATCCATCAATAGCTAACTTGGCTGAAGACATTCCTGACAATAAAGACAGACAACATTTACCATCCGCACTAGTCACCTTTAACCTAAATTAATCTGATCTTCACATGTTCACCAACGGTGATAATCTCTGTGGTAGAAATAGCCAACGTTAGTGGAACACACCTGAATCCTTTCCGTGGCTCTATGGAGCTCGTCGAGTGACGGCTTGGTCTTCTTGTACAGTGCCAGTGTTCGCTCCGCTGCGATCTGCCAGGGCTCATCGGCCTTCATCACCGTACTCTGGTTAACAGAGGAACAAACATAATTTTTAATACACTTATTATTACATTTTTTATGACTTCTTGTATTATTGGGAACCTCTCGTTGGGAAATTATCTTGGGAAAAACTGTATATATATATATAATTTTTTTTCGGGAAGTTGTTATTTCATTTACTTCACCTTTTCCATATGACCATCGCAGTTTCTTTCGTACTTTTATCGTTTTCTTCTTTTATACATCACCTCTCTCTCTCTCTTTTTCCACTTTTTCCTCATTGTCACAATAAAAGCTTTATCTTATTCTAATTTCTTTGATATTATTATCATAAAGCCTTATTGTTAGATTTAATGAATTAGGAATGAGGTGTTCCGTAGGTTTAGCTTGCGAAATTCAAGAGGTTTTCGATGTGGCGATCACGAGCCGGTATACGTGGCGTGGGTAGGTCTCCCACTAGGTGGACAAAGTTACTGAATGTTAGCAGCGAAGGACTGGTCATCATGGCGATCTTTGTTGGAGGCCTATGCCTTGCACTGAACGTCAATCGGCTGAAAAGAAGAAGCTCCAAGGAGGTAACCTAGCCGATTGATTAGTTGAAATGGCAGTATCAGCGCGAAGAACAGACGGCAGCCTTAAAGCTCTGGAGTCAAAGACCACACACTGGCAGCGAAGAAAGTCCACTCACAAGGTGTACATACTATCTAAGCTCATAAGACTCTAGATTCAGATCGCTTCTGACCGGTATTGGAAATATAGTGGCGTGAGTGAATATGTTCAGCGGTGAACGTCTTACGGCTAAAATGATGATGTGCTCGAAGATTCCAGTTCATCAAATTCCAGCATCACCCACCTGTTCCATTAGTTTCTTCCTGTAAACGTAGTCTTTGTATGCGTTCCTGGCTACCTGGCAAACCTTCGCCGCCATGTCCTCCTCCAGTTTGACGCTAGCCAATACCTTCTTCAATATATCACTCTCTTTAATCTTTTCTGAAATTGTCATCCATTTTAAGTGCACTTACATTTTTATAGAAACAGTAGTAACGAACTATTATAATTGTTACAAACTAATTAAAGTTAATACTAAACAATACTAATTTGTATACGATTTAGAAAAGTAGTAATAAAAATAAAACAGTTTACATACAGGGTGATTGGTTAAGTGTAAAATCGTTAAAGTAGTGAATGTAAAGCTCATTTACTGTAAATCAACGTACGTTTAAAAAATAAGATTTATTGTTTTATTGTTTACTATCTGTTCCTTTATATATATATAGGTTTATAACTTCTGGCTGTGCAAAATCTGCAGGAACATATACATTGTGATAAAAATATAATGTAACCTATTTGGAAGTGATTACTTTATTCAGGATGGTTAAAAATACTAAACTTTTTGCTAACAAATGAGCTATACGTTCACTTCTTAAAAACTCTTATACCTATAACCGATCATCCTGTAGAATAAACTTCAGTGGCTATTAAATTGATAGAATAAGGCTTTTTATTAGAAAGGTCTTGTTATTCCATTATAGCTAATTTACTGCGGTGCTAACCACAATATTTAGACCACATAAAGTTTTGCGTTTCCGAAACCGCTGTGCCTCGCCTGAGAAAAAAACCCGGTGAGGTGGGGATTGAGAAAAAAAGAGCTTGTGCCGCCGAGAGCTTCGACGATGGACGGATGGAATTGTGTGGCCGGTACTGCCCCTCCTTCGCCCCCACACCTTGGGCGTGGTACAGCGGTTTCGGTAGCACTATAACACGTACAGTTTTGTCATAAAACTACCAATATTTATAGTACCTTTTTCTATATCAGCATCTAGACTCTCAAACTCGTCTTTCATGATCTGCGCGAGGGTTGTAGCGGTGGCCTTCTCGAGTCCAAGAGCAAGTAGATGCTCTGACACCGAGGGTCGGCAGTCGCACAGTTCCTCCAGTATCTTCACCGCCATCACGCCGTGTTCTCGCGTTATAAGCAACACCGACAGGTAGTTGGTGATGAAGTCGAATATGTTTTTAGGCTGTTCACGGAGGACCTGGTTGAGGGTATAACATAATTTCAGCAGTGTAAGTTTCTATAGCATATAAAAATGCGTAATTTCTATGGCGGTGGTCTAAGTCAAATAGTAGACGTGATATTGTTACGTACTGTGGGTTCTGACTTGAAATAAAACACCACTGGTTCACAAGGAGTCTTTTATTCACAAATCAGATGGTCTCCCTACTTTAGCACAAAGTATACTTTCGCTTAGTCCAAACTTCGCTTCCAAATCACTTAAGAAATCACTGACCAAATAACTTACCAAATAGTCACTTATCACTAAACGTTGATTTTAATCATAACTCGAAGAACAACACCGAACTGTCGACATGAGAAGTACATCTATTCATACTACGGGTAAGGTTATGGTAAGTTCGAGATAGTACTCGGTTAGAATTTCCGAGAACCGTACACAAAAATCTATAAATAACTTCAAGGTCACGCGTGTTTACGACACTTCTTGATCCTAGGGTTCCGTGTTTATTGTTAAGAGGGTTCTGTAACTCGTGCTTTGTAACAGTATGACTTAAATGATGATTATAACCACGTTGGTGGGGATATAATAATAGGGCTTCATCACGTACTGCAAGGATAGGCCACGCCCAAAGATTATCTATGGAGGGATATATTTTAATCGCCACGCTTAGCAGGCACTGACGATATTTTTTTTTATCAAATTAATTTTGTTACATACAATCACCAGCTGTTCCGTATTTGGCAAAGAATGGACTGAAGGGACTTCGATAAACTAAATTTATTAATTTATGTACACCAGCAATACACAAATTAAAAATACATTAAAACTTGACGTATATATAACGGTTCTGTTGTGTTTTCCTTTATAGTAGAAAGAAAAAAAAAAACAGAGAAAAGCGGTCGGTAAGAGAAAACATCTGACTTATGATTTTAGGCACCAAAAGAGCTTTTAATGTGAATATAGTTCCGCCGGCGTGTAAGCTTTACCAAAGAAATTGCTTAAAAATAATTTATTGGCAAATTGTAAAGACTCGACTAGACAAAGACGTAGCTTCACGCTTCACGTCGTCAGTACAACCTTTATTGGTAGTAATGACAAAAAATCCATCTTTATTATTTTTATAATTAAAAATATTGCAGCCAAGTTTTACATACAAGAGCTATATTTTTTTCAACGAACGACCCTCTAAAAAACTTTTTGATTGGAATTTCATAAAATCAGTAGATGATCTCTCCTCAGTAAAAGGAATATTCCTACCAAATTTCAAGTCTCTTAGCATTGTGGTTCCAGAGATATTGTGATGAATCAGATTGTAGATAGAATATACATAGAAATGATTTACTTCTCTAGAGATATCTGACATCAGCTCTCTGAGACCCTCGGGGATGGTGAAGACATTGGTACAGCCGTGCTTCTGCAGCAACTCGTTCATATTTCCCTCGCCAGGTCTTCCCCCTTGATGACATTGACAGATATGTCAAATTGACACGACTCTTCATTTCGTTTTTTTTTTTAAAAGAGGTGTCAAAATGTTAAAAGTTTTTTCTAGCCAGCAACTAAATCTTATAGTATAAAATATTTATTACTTTTTTATATGGATAAACATGTTAGAACCTTTATTTTTTTATTTCTTTTACGTGTTTTTAATTTTTTAAATATAAAAAAATGTTTTTTTTTCAAGTTAGATCAAACGCTGCTAATGAATTAAAAAATAAGCAAATAGATGTTATCGTATTTTCTTGTTTCTCGAATCGTAATTGCATTTAACAATACAGATAAGAGAGAATACAATATTTACTTATATTACACTTTATCAGTAATACATTGGTTATGTACACAATTAATGTCTGTGCAAGATTATATATGCCAGTGATATAATATCATATTTCTTTTTAAAAAAGTATGACGTGGCTTTACCATCATCACACATAATTTTGATGATCCTGTATTTGGTCTTGTTAGAAAAGAGGACCTTATATCAGGTGAAGCCAACCTATCATACTACATAAAAGCGTTGCTGGAGTTTCTTCCGCCACTTCTTGTCCCAGCGCAGACGCTTTCTGAAGTGGCAGTAATAACAATAGGAACCAACCAAGTCGAAATGCGGCACTCTCGGTTACCCTTTGTGTGGGAATGCTACAAGGGTATTATCGACAGTGACATCCCAAGCTCAGCTCCCATAGTGGGGTGCCTTCAGCCTAGTCACTCCTTATAGCATCAGCCGAAGTGATTCAAGAGCTCAGCAGCTTCCGAATTCGATGAAATACTAGTATATAGCGTTCCAATCCGAGGCCAGAAGCTAGCTAGAAGGCTAGAAGAAGTCTTAAATGCCTTCTTGGCTTCGCTAGTTAGACAGTAGTGAAAGTGCAGTCCAAAAAACTCTACCTTTTAATACAGTTATAACATCAACAAGACTAATAAATTTTCGTCCACCCTTAATAATTTTTTTAAGTCACGTGTTTAGCCTACAAAAATATATTTTCAATATATGCGCAATTTTGCCGCGACCACGACCAAAAATCTATAAATGGTGAAGTCATGACTAGTGAACGGATTTACAGATTTATTTTATTACCATCCTAATACTATTTAGCAATTATTATGAAAATATAATTATAATTGAAGAGAGACAAAAATAAAACAAAAATTTTATGAATATTTTTAAGTTCAATTTGAATTTCGAGCGTTTGACAATTAAAACGTTGAAAAATTGCAAATTTTATTACTTTTAAGTCTAATCAATGAAGAATGAAATCAGTATGAAATATCTTGTTTTTTTTTTCTATTAGAATGCGATAGGCCAATAACCTCTGGCATTATAATCTGCCGGGACAGTTATTTTGATTTAAAAACTCAATGTTTTCATTTGCACATTCGATTTCTGTCATTACATCTTCATTTTTATTTACAAATAGCTGTGACCACGACTTCGTCCGCGTGGAATTTAAAATATCTATTTAGAATTTTTGGTACGAGAATTTTTATAAGAAAAAATGCATGTAGTGAAAAGCGATTACTTTAAAATTACAAACAGACACTCCAATTTTATTTACTTATATAGATAATATAAAGATCCGTCTGTGGTTTGTATAATTCGATATCGTTAACCGGAAGGTTGTGGTTTTAATCGAGTATATCACACACGAGAATAAACATCGTGACATTAGCTGCATAGGAAAAAGTAAAATAACGCCGCGAATAAGCATCATGACTTCGTAGATGTAATAATTCTATACAAGAAACCAATTGAATTGTTCCACTTACCCGGATAGGTCTAATCGGTCACTACATGGTAGGTTCGCATAAGAGATCCTCACAACCGCCACTACCACCATAAACTTCACCATTGTCACAATGATTTTATCCTCCATATGTCCCTGCATAACTACCATCACAACAACAAAAATCTCCCGCCATATGCCCGCCAAGCCGGCATCTTTTTAGGGATTTTTTCACAATTTATATTTATTCCATCAATTTAATGCGTATCAGAATTTATAACATTTATATACCGGAAATTATATGAACATTATAAACACACCTGTAAATATAGCTATACAATTTTAAATCAGTTAATACTAAAATTAATATGTGAAGTTACATAAAATTTATTTTGTTAAGTCGCTGTTGTTTTGTTATTGCCTGAGAAAGTCGAAAGATTATATTACTAACTCTTTTTAAAAATGTTTACAGTTTGTTGTGAATTCGGTCTTATTATATAGTCATAACGTTTATATTTGAATGTAGCCGAAAGCAAAGCCGTTTCGTCGGCCATTCTATCATATGTCGCATTCACTCATAACTCATTACGAGCTTCGCGCGTATAGACGTTGAAATTCGTGGACACTGCGAATGAAATAATTCGTTAAAATAATGTATTTGTGAGTGAAATGTGTGAACAAATGGAAGAAAAATATAATAACTATTTCGAAACATTGTAAATTGCGTTAAAATACGTGATTTAATTAATATTTCAAAATACGTGTTGTGTTATCAAAGGGACATTGTTGACGCAATTTTGAATGATTAACTATATAAACAAACAGTTATAAAAAGTTTTAAAGTTTTAAATTGACGCGATCTAAACGTTGATTAGTATTCGTTAATATTTGACAAGATGGAGGTATCTACGGCAAAGGCGTTAGCGATGTTAGCATTAGGAGTGGGCAGCTTTGTGACTGGCATGATACCGGCTTGCTTCACAGAAGGAGCAAGGCAGAAGAATCCTTTATTTATATCTACTCTTCTTTGCTTTGGTGCGGGTGTACTTCTATCAACTTCTCTAGTGCACATGCTTCCCGAAGCGCGGGAGAAGTTACCGGATTACTCAGAGTTGATGTTGTGTGTTGGATTCTTTATAGTTTACATGGTTGACGAAACAGTGCATTTGTTTTATGGTGGTATGGGTCACAACCATCAGGGATCTCGTCAGTATGGAAGTGGTGAAGAGACTACGCTTTTGTCTCGCCGATTGGAGAACGATGTGGAGATGGACCATTGCTGTGGGGACGCGGGAAACCGAAGGATGTGTCATGTGAACCATTCGCCGCCTTGTAATAGAAGTTCATCAGGGGTTATTGGACTTCTGTGCGCTCTGTTTGTGCATAGTCTTTTGGAGGGGCTAGCGATTGGATTGCAAGTGACTACAGCGCAGGTTAGTAGTTTTGCTAGTTATAAAAATACTGTTAATATAATAAATGTCGCGGCTGTAAATCATTTGATACGCAACTGAATAATAATGTTGTATATTTGTGATATATTTTTATTATATTATGATAGTTTAAAATTTATTGGTTATTATTTGTAAACAAGATGGCGTCCTTATTTAAAGTGAAGAAAATGTTTTATTTTTAGTTTTGTATACAAGATTATTGGTTGTAAATGTAAAAGCTTTAAAAGGGTGAATGTTTATATTATTATCTTATTTATTGTTGATTATTATATGTTATACTCTATCTAAAAACATTAAGGAAAAGTATTTTCGAAATTAGAATTACTACGTCTTCAAGCTAGTAAGTAATGAATGTATAGTAAGTACGCTAAGTGGTCACTTTATAATGTATTTCATTATTTTTTTTCTCTTGGAATACGACAGATCAGTAATTTCTTGCAGAGTAAAATCTGCAGGGACAGATACTAATAGTACATAATAGTTAATTTTAATATAACGTAAATATTAAGTGCAACTGATTATTATCTTACTAGATGTTTAGTTTGTTGTTTTAATTGCATATTTTATGAGGAGACAAAACATAAAATAAAGATAATTATTCTTAATTGTTTATGTCCTCATTATTCACTGTTCGAAACATGACCATTTATGATATACAGGTGATTGAAAATAGGTGTAAAAGGTTATAAAGGTGACTGTATAGTTAATTTGTTGTCAATTTATATACGGTACAATTTCTAAAAATCAATGATTTCAGAAATAATAAGAAAAAGCGTTTTCAAAATTTGTATTACTTCTATTTGTTTCTGCGGACTTTGTGCTGCCAGAATTGCTATAACATATTTGAGAGTGATCGATTTATACAGGCTGATTTGAAATAGGTTTATAAGTGTCGTAAATAACACCATTTTAAACCTATTACATTTCTAATCAACCTACATCGATATTATGTCAATATCTCGCTCGGATAGTAACGCGGCAAAAATTCTTCACATGTAAATAAGCGTCCTTGTATGTCTTCTGTCGATACGGTCAACGACTTTTCGAAAGTTTGAGGTTTTATATGATAACCAGTTTGTCAATATTTTTTTTAAAAAAGAAAAGTTTATGTTTAAGTTTATGCAGTTATGCTCTATTGATGGTCGCCTATGCGCTTGTGTGCGGTATCTCTGTTTAGAACCAATTTTTTGTCGCCGTCCTTCAAGCTGTTCTGTTATGAATAGTCTCCTCATTATTCATGTTACCTCTGAATCTCTCATGTGCAATGGTTCGAAATCACGTGAATCCAATGTTTCAATCGCTGAAGTTACTTTAGTCTTATGACTCCAATCTAACCTATACTACTAAACTTTGTTGCCTTTATTAATTTATCATCATTTTAGCCATAGGAAGTCCACAGCTGGACAAGCTGGGAAGGCCTGCCCCTTTATATTTCCAATAGGGACAATTCGAATTTTCCTGTGTCGACTGCGACAACTGTCACCTTATGAACGGATTTCTTACTTCCGAGGTCTCCATTATAGAAACATAGGCCATCTCTTTTGCTCACTGTGTGACCTGCTCACTTGCACTTGAACTTTCATAATAATAATTCATTTTAATAATTATTTCATTGCCATCTTAAAACGACTTCTGCTATGTATTTATCAATATTGTTAATGATTATTCGCTTGTGCCGTGCTTATGGAAACTTACCTAAATTATTTATTGTGGTGCATTTGATTTTAGATCAGAAAGTCGTGTTTCTAACACAGGTGAAATGAAAATAGCTCTTATGTTCGTTGACTGTAAAGACGATTATTGTTCGCGCGGTTATATCGCAAAAAACTAGGATATGGCTGTGGTATAGCAAATGTCGGTTGTTCTTAATGTCACGGACATTACCACGCCTTTGTTTGGTTTTACTTTCTTAATTACGCAGTAAGGAGAAGTGTACCTACGCCGTATTGTTTGTAATGTTAAACTTTTACGCATTTTTTCTCGGGGAACCACCTCGTAACGTGATATTTTTATTTACAAAAGAATTGATCGTATAAAGCGAGTACTTTTAAACTATAATCCATCTCTATCTTTTCATATTTTAATTTTTTTTGCAATATGATAGTAAGAGACAATCGGCTTATTTCGGCTTCGTAGAGTCTACTATCACACTATCTCTGTCCCACACTACCTATGTGACGCTTTGTCAGTCTTTGTATTTCGTGCGACAGAGACAATGCTCTACGAAGCCGTAATTAGTCGATTGTCTTTTTTCAAAGTTCGATGTGCAATATTTATCGCCGGATACTGTAGTAGGTATAAGTAAAAGAGAGATACCACTACTCACGTTTCAAGTAACGGTGTAACATTACTCCTGAGGATGTCCCGTGGAGGAGTGAAACACGTGTTGAGTGATTTAACGGTGGTAGTTGTGTAATTCGCATTGTTTACCGCATGCGCATTTATCAGCGGGTGGCGGGCGGTGCACTTTGTTGCACGACTACTACTGCATGTGCGGAAGTAGCTATATATTGGTCCTTTTCTTACTTAGGATGGACTTCCGCAAAATAACGCCTGAATCCATTAGATATTCAAGTAACTTGTTTACTAATAATATTAATATAATAAAAAAATCATTAAGATCGCGTTTTTATAATACACCGATGCAAGACTTAATAATCTATAATTGATATCATTAATTTAATGATAAAAGAACTTGACCTATATTATTTTCGTGCTATCACAGACTTAAGTCGATAACTTACGTCAGTAAAATTATATTGATAAAGGAAACTGTCTTGACGGTTTCTTTATATAGACGTGATTAAATATCTGATAGAATGATAGAGCTATACACGGAGTTTCGCTGCGTGGTCGAATCAGAAATTAAATCCGCAGAAGAACCAAGATCACTGATGTAGCTCAAAGAACTGCTCGTCAAAACTGGCAATGGCTGGGGCACATTGAGCAGCCAATGGCAGTCAGGCTGAAAGGTTTTCAAGAGGAAGAAAGAAAGGTACCGATGGCATATTTAGGTTGGTGGAAATCGCTGGATGCGAGCAGCGATATACCAGTCACCGTGGTGACCCTTGGAGGAGACCAATGCCTTGAAGTGGACGTCTATTAGCTGAAAATAAGAAGAATAAAGATCTGATGAAGAAATGTAATATAGTTGGAGTAATCTTTTTATTTTACCCACCCATATTTTTTTAAAAAGTGCATCTATCATGATTTATTTAACATTTAATAAATAAATAGATGCCTCTGAAATATATTACATTAGTAGTAGTTTTTGTATTAAAATAGTACAGGCGAATAATACCTGGCAGTACGGTATGTCGGGACAGCTAGTAACTTACTTTCAAATTTCAAGAACAAAGTTCATAACAATGTTTGGTTAACAGTTAATAGCGACCTCTCCCTTTATATGCTAACCGGTAGATCATCGTGTTATTTTTTAATAAACAAAGAAATAATAAAATGGCGTCGTGTTCCTATAGGCACAATAGTGTCTTCTATTTTTAATTCAACTATAGTTCAAGGACAGCTATATTCAGGTTCGTCATATTAAATAGTAATTTTTGAACTACCTTCAGATATATTAAACAGGCAATAGTTACCACGTGAGGTTCGCACGGGAATTCTGAGCTTATATCGAGTGACAGCTCAAGCCGTGGTTCCATTTAGAGGCCTTGCGCCAGATTACTCCATCTAGTGTCTGCTGAAGCTTATCTAAGAGCCCTGCGGTCTATTTATCTGGTTATACAGCAGTGTGAGAGACCATTAAAAGAAACAAATAGTCAAAAAAGAACTAGTGTATAAGACAAGTCGAAATAAATACTTAAATCAGTGATAAATGTAAAGAAAATAAGAAAGAAAAAGATAAATCAAAAAGTAAAATAATGAATTTAAAATGAAGCAAAAAAAACGAAATGTAAACCCGGTAATGAATGAAAGGATTAGGAAAAGATGAATGAATGAATGATGTTGAAAAGAACGCAAGTAATATAATGAAAAAAAAATATTTTCTGAGAAAAGTCCCTGTGTACATTAGACGGAGGAAGTACGAGAGGGCTCCCAAAAACAGGGGCCATAAAAATATAGCATTATAGTGACTTGAGCCGAGGCATCCGGTTGACCCATCAACTTATACATTTAAAAGAAGTTCAACTGAAGTTCTTAGGACATGTGAAATTTGCAAATGCCATTTGGTCACCAATAAACCACACATACATACTTTCTAAGGTAATGTTAGTACGCTTCGAATTTATAAACATGGTTTAGCACCGTTATATTATATTTTCTTATTAAAAATGTTCTTAGTAAGAAAAGAACCAATATTTAGTCACTTCCGCACATGCTTATTACATCGATTAGTGCCAAACACAGAGTCGTCTAATTGTCGCACTAATCGGTGTAACATAACTCGTGAAGATGCCCCGTGGTGGGGTGAAACACGTGTTGAGTGATTTGACGGTGGCAGTTGTGTAATTCGCATTGTTTGCCGCATACGCATTTATCAACGGGCTGGCGGGCGGTGCACTTTGTTGCACGACTACCACTGCATGTGCGGAAGTGGCTAAATATTATTCCTTTTCTTACTTAGGATGGACTTCCGCAAGGTAACGTCTGATTCCATTAAATACAAATGTTCTTGTCACGGCCAGTCAGGGTCATGCAAGCTTTTTTACAGTTTCCCGCCATTTTTCTGACACATGTCTATGTGTGATCTCACGTATCACGTACAGATTAAAAAGTTAATTCTGTGTTTGGTCTGATTTAATTCGTTCATCGTAAACCTTTTGTCGATTATAAGAGTAATAAAAGATGGACGCAGAGATATTAAGAACACAGATCCGAGCATCGAAGGATGTCTAATGTCAAGGTGGATATGTAACCTTGTTAAGATCGTGAGAAAATGCTTAATAGAAGCCGTCTGTACTATAAATTTAAAGCTATAAAATTTGTTCTGAATATTTATATGGTACTTTAAAAATGGCGGCGGGGCACGCGTATTTCGCGGGGTAGAGCTAGTATGTATATATGTATAAATTAATAATATTTTTAAGTACACTAACATATATGAGAGAGAGTTACATAGAGTTTACTGCATTGAGCAGTTGTAACAGGAGAGGACTGAGACTTGCGATCAGGACCAGGTTCGATTCCAGAGATACAATCCTATATAATTCACACTTTGTGTGCAATAATTATATGGAATTGCCACTGCTCAAGCAAGATTCCAGAGGACAGTTAGTAGCGTCCTCTGTGTACCATAATACCACACTGTTAACAACAAGCCTGCCAATCGTGGCGATTATGGTATATCCCACATAGATATCTTTTAGGGAAGCCTATGCATGGGTGTATACGATGACAAATAAAATATTATAGGAACCGGAAAGTAATGTCGTTTCTGTCGAAATATTTTACAAAAAAACCGATTGATGATTTTTATCGTATTGAAAGTATGTACTAGATGGCAAAAGGTTGTTGATAAAGAAGGTGAATATATTGATTAGAAATAAAAACTTGAAAAAAATTAGTCGTGTGAATTTAATTTAAGAAGGCGCCGTTCCGGTTCGCCTTATATATCAAAAACAGTGAAAATATGGCACGATATAGTCTGCTAAGGATGTAAAATCAATGCGGTTTCTTTCAGACGGAAGTACAGTAAAACCATTTTTAGATATAAACTCTCTCAATGATAAAAATATAATATAATCTTCATATGTAAAATAGCATGATACCGAAAATTTAGGTGAAAAAACACTATCAGATTTAGAACATATATTATACGAGTACGTATCACAGTTGTGAACTCTTGTCAGTGTGGTCGTGGTGATGGTGATCGGTTCTGGTGCCTCTGCTGCTCTTGCAAAGCGTCGCCACATAGCTCGGTGTTTGGCGGAGTAAGACACATTTACTGTTTAATTAGTGACAGTTCTGACGATGTCTGTTCATTTCGTTGGAGAGTGTCCACAAGATCGCTTGCCTCCCACTTCCTTCCGTGCACCTTTAAACCTTTCATTGAGTCCTCAGTAAGAATAGGACTAATATGTAGCTACTTCCGCTATGTAGCAATAGTCGTGAGTGTAGCAGTAGAGTGAGTCACTCTGCGTTTGGCACTAATCGGTGTAACATTACTCCTGAGTATGCTCCGTGGAGGGGTGAAACACGTGTTGAGTGATTTAGTGGTGGTAGTTGTTTAATTCGCATTGTTTGCCGCATGCGCATTTATCAGCGAGCTGGCGGGCGGTGTACTTTATTCCACGACTACTGCTACATAGTGGAAGTAGCTATATATTAGTCCTTTTCTTACTTAGGATAGACTTCCGCAAAGTAACGCCTGAATCCATTAGAGCTTCCATTGAGTCCTCATTATGGGTGACGTGTCCAAAGAACTGTCTTTCATTATCTATCATGGGTGGACAGAGGTTTTAGTTACTTAAAAATTTTTCCACATTTTTTATTTCTATACTCGTGTTTCATCCTTCTCGATGTTTTTCATTTTTTTACAATATCTCTCATTCCTTTACATAAATCGCCTCACTTCCTTCGCCTTCCCTCCAGGGTTCTACATTTTTTTATCTTTATTCTTCAGCTTTCATACATTCTTAATTTGTATTTATTGTCTTACTATCTACATTGCAGTAAATTGACATTTCTAATATCACAACTATTTTATTACTCTTGTTTATTATTTCCATTATCCTTGTTCTTTAAAGTTTATTTGTTGCTTTTTATTGTTTTTCCTGTTACCTTTTTGCAGAATTCTAAAAAGGTCTAGCGACACTCCTCTTTGGTGAAGCGTTTCTTTACCAGTGGAGCGATGTTCTCCTCCTCTATTCTCTCGGCTGATGGATACTACCAGTCTTGTCTCTGGTTTTACCGCTCCTAATACTTGTAGGATGATTTCTAAACCACGTCTGTATGAAAGAGATGGATGAATGCGGAGGTATTTCTCTCTCTCTCTCTCTCTCTCTTATGGCGACTCTACCATTTTGTAAGACGTATTAAGATTTTCTCTTGATTTATTAACTACATGTAATATTGAACCTCGTGCAGGTCCTCCTATTGCTGGGCGCTGTGGCCAGTCATAAGTACGTGGTGGGTTTCTGTCTGGGCGTGGAGCTGTGCTCCAGCTTCGCAGGCCAGCTGTGCGCGCACCTCGCTTGCGTGCTGCTGTTCAGCGGGGGCTCGGTGGTCGGGATCGGCATAGGTGCCGGAATGGATGCCTTCGGTTCCATGGACGACTCCATAGCCGTTCCCATTATGCAGGTATATAAATTTAAACAGAGTTTAATATGATACTAGTGATATTTAGATGATCCTATGTGAATAATTATTTGAATGAATGAATAAAATAAAGTTAGAAGAAGCCATAGTGGAGGGTATGCTTGGTATTTCTCTACCGACTTTCTACGGCATTGGAGAACTACAAAACATCTTCCTCTAATAACCCCTCAATTAGATACAGACACATGGTATCTCACTTCAGGCCTCATCGGCAAGATCAGTTGCTTAAAGAACTATTAAGGCCTTGCTCGAGATTTCTCTAAGAGATCGAATCTAATTAAAGTAACCAATATAACTAGATTGAAGTGGTAGTAGGAATAGACCTGCTGGGACTTTAAGATTCATGAGTGGGATACCACGGACCTGCAAGTGCAGCGTATGATGTCCACTATTCTAGAAAATTCTAGAAGCAGGCCGTTTCACATCGATCTTATTGAAAGGCTTATAAGGGTGACATGCGTCCAGCTGTGGACATTCTGTAGCTTAAATGATAATGAAGTTGACGTTTGCCGGTGATGTTAGTGCCTCCTGGTTCATCCGAAATAGCCTAATAGTGATCCTTAAAAATACTTCCCGGTAATTCGCAATTTTGATGAAGTTGCGAATTATCTGGAAGGGAGAAAAAGGAGAAATCTCCGAGTTCCATATTCTATGCCGTATGAACAGCTGACAGTAATTAAAGCCGAGAGGTCAATGCAATTACTATTTTTAATTTATAATAGGTGTGGCTACCTCGACAAGTGACAGTTCAATCTGAGGTCCCCTCCTGGGGTCTTTGAGCTTAATCACACCATGAAACATTCACTGAAGCGATCTAGGACTTCAGCGACCTCTGAATCCGGCAAAATTATAATACGATGCGGCCCAAGTTGTGGTTCCTCCGTCTGCCTTTGAACCTCTGTACTTTAAAAGAGGTCCAAGGCTTATTTTAATGGTCCCTGTTGTGGAAGGGATGAAGTTGCGAATTATCCGATTGGAAAGATGTCGGGTGTCTATAGGTTGAACTGTGCTTGGTGTAATGGGGTATACGTGGGTGAAACTGGTCGTAGTTTTAATATTCGTTATAAAGAACATATTTCCGCGTATAGGAATGATTGTCCTGAAAGATCTTATATCGCTAAACTCTTATTAGAGTCGGGACATAGTTTACCAGACGGTCATTCCTATGACGTGCTACGTACCTGTGGCGAAGGATTGCGGGTGGGATGTTTTGGAACGGTTAGAAATAATAAGGCGCTGGGGTACTGGAACTATATTTAACGAGCTGGTGAATGTTTCCTACTCTCCATTATTACGAATTAACCAACATACTCATTCAAATCTACTACGTAAAATCACATATAATTTACGCGTACTCGAAGTAAAAAAAAATTCACTCACGTGATCGGTCACGTGACTTTGATTGGAAGGAGGGAGGTAGCATATAAACGGCAGAACGATGACGGACTAAGCTCATTCGGTGTTCGGCAGTGGTCGGTACAACAATAAAAATAAATTCACAAATAATAACACATACATCACTTGACGCCGTTAGCCATTTTTATATTTTATAATATTTTTCGGCGTTAGACCCGGTTTTGACAACCGCCTACAAATCATACGCCGCGCGTCCTAACATTTTGCGCATGCGTAGACCGATGGATTGACAGATAAGCGAAAGCATCTTGACAACTGATGATTTCGCTACAGACTCTGTTCCTCCCATTATAGTGTTAACGAGAGGGCCCAAAAATAATGGCAATTCATGGGAGAAGTCCAGCGATGGACATCTTGGTTGAAATAATAACGTCTTTTAAAACTAATCCAGGCGTTGGCGGCTGGTACCCTACTGTACGTGACAGTCAGCGAAGTCCTGCCCCGGGAGCGCGCCACGTGGCACGAGAGGACCAGACTGGCTGGCTTGGCTCAATTCGCGGCAACATGCGCAGGCTTCGCTCTCATGTATGCAACCACCAGATATTTAGGTGAGTTATACTTCTAGACAAATATACTGGTTGCTGTGATTTGCTGACAATGTTTGGTACATCCTTAAAAAAATCAAGTTTAAAAAATAATAAATATCGTAAAGATAATATAGCAAGAAATAGCAATGAATAATATTTATAAATTATCTGTTCCTGCAGACTTTGTACCGCTAGAAGTTATTTGCCTATCGTATTTTAATAGAAAAAAAATAATTTATGTAACATTTATACAGGCTCATTGTAAATAGGTGTGAAATCTTAAAAGCTTTTTGAAATAAATGAGATATACAGTACCTGGCGATAAATATTGCACATCGACTTTGGGAAAGAGACGGCTAATTTCAGCTTCGTAGAACATTAACTGTTGCACGAAATGACTGACAAAACGTCACATAGGTAGTGTAGGACTGAGATAGTGCTATACGAAGCCGAAATTAGCTGATTCTCTTTTCAAACGTCGATGTGGAATATTTATCGCCGGGTACAGTATGTACATTTTCTCGATTAAATCTTTACACATATTTCTAATCAACATGTATATTTTATTTTTGTAGCCGTAATAATCTTTATTTAAACAGTTATTGGTAAACAACCTGACATAGCCTTAGGATACAGGTTCTAATACTTTTTTCTAAGAGGTCACTTTAATAATTTATCTGGTTCCGATGGACTTCTGCAGCTACATTGTATCGAGTTTAGCCTTAGCTTTAAAATTAGCAAGTAAGAAAAGGACCAATATTTAGCCACTTCCGCACATGCAGTGGTAGTCGTGTAATAAAGTGCAACGCCCGCCAGCTCGCCGATAAATGCGTATGCGGCAAACAATGCGAATTACACAACCGCCACCGCCAAATTACTCAACACGTGTTTCACCCCACCACGGGGCATCTTCAGGAGTAATGTTACACCGATTAGTGCCAAACACAGAGTTGGTTGGTTGGTCCTTTTCTTACTTAGGATGGACTTCCGCGAGGTATTAAATATTTGAAATTAGTGTTTAGGTCGTGGTCCAAACACGAATTAATAGTTTGCAAACACACGCACCACAACAATGCACGTCTGAACAAACTTTGCACACTTTAGCGCATACAAGTCTTGATACGTATTGAATATGGAATATGCAAGTGTTTTACAAAAGCAATCACTGTGCATCTTTAAATATTATCTGCCTACATTGATAGGTGGTGAAGTCAATATCCATCAATCCAATACATCCTTTTAATTTTTCAATATTTGAAAGCAAATACATTTTGGTGAACCACCGCTTACGAGAACCCGTCGAGTATTTCTGGAGTTCTCCAAGGTTCAATTGGAAACTCCACCTAAAAACTTGACATTGACCTAAATAAATAATAGTTCTACATTATTGAAAGGATATTTTCGTGGATACCCCGCTTAAGAGTTGTCAAACCTAATTTTATTGCCCCCACCAACATTAACACCCTCGAGTCTATCATGGACCCCCGAATGTCCTGGACCACTGGGAACCACTGGTTTATAATCTGACTTAAGACTGTTTAAGAACTCAATATTTTTAGATGTAGTATTAAAACTATAGATGTAAAAATTATAATGTTTTTAAACGGTTTTATTTAGTTCGACCCGTACGGAATTTATTTGTTTGGGTCAAAATTAGAAATTGAAATTTAAGCACCTTCCCGTTGTCAGATTGATCTGAAATTTGGTACACACATTTAATTTAGATGACAATACAATATAATAAAATCAATAACATTATAAATCTAAGATGGCCGCCGATACAAAATAGCGGATTAAGTATTTTTCCTTAACCCCCTCAATATGGGTATCAAATGAAAAGGCTACACTAGGAAAACACGATGATTATGTCAAAATTTTAAATTCAAGACGGACGCCGTTCCAATATGGCGGACTAGGTACATATTTTTCCACAACCACCACAATATGGGTATCAAAAAACCGTTTAACTTAAAAGTTTTTTAAATGTATTTATAAGGGTTGACGCTCTTTCATTGCTGTGACCATTGTGTAGAAAGTTCGATGTGTCATGTAAATAACATATTTGAGAGACCAAAACAACTCTTAACGTGTCGACAAATAAGAAAATAAAGTGAGGTATACAAATAAAACTGCATTTTTGCATCAAATTTTCCTGTTTATCAATATGTAAAGGAGTTTCGCATTTTTTGTGGTATTAAACAAAGGAAACTATGGCGTCTCACTTGTGTATCAGTGGTGTATTTGGTTCCTCACCTCGTCATTTAAATGAATGGAATGGAATATCACAATCATCACCATTTCAGCCGATAGATATACACTGCAAGGCATAGGTCTCCCTCAAAGATCGCTATGATGATTGGTCTTGAACTACCTACATGCAGCGACTTGTCTTTGGTCAATCACCTTGTGGTCTACTTAATAGATATATAATCCCTTTAAATTTTAAAAAGCAAACCTAAGTCTAAATGATTCTGTAACTCGGCTGTACAGTAAGCTTTTGAAAATTTGAGTTGTCGAAAATTGATTATTGTGTGAAGATAAAATGTTTTGTTGTAACCAGATTGTGAAGAATGGATTATTGAGTCTAGTTGGAGTTACAAATAATTATACCACACCGTGTGAACCATTATCTCACTAATAAGCTGTAAGGAAAGAAGTTAGACTTTCCTAATCTTCTCTGAGAAAGTACTAGGGTATATTTGAAATAATTTTAAAAGAAAAAAAGAAAGAAAAGTGGAATAAATTTTGAAATAGGTAATAAATATCCAAAATAATATTATACTAAGGCAAATAAATATATTCAAACAAAAATTTAAAAAAAAATAGTAAATGTATTAGGAACCTGCAGAGAAGGCGATGAAAGTCAGACGGTGTACGAAAGGAAAGGTAAGAGAAGAAATACAAGATATTGTGAGAAAAAAAAATGAATGGGAGATAATTAGGGGTACGGAAATTTCGTATTTACGAAATAGATGCGAATAAATGCGAAAATTTCTTATAAATGCGAAATGTATGCAATTTTTCTATTTTTCAAGATCATTTTTAAATGAGCTAATTGATGAATATACACACTTTCATAGGTAAATTCAGTAATGTCAACCCCGTATCATAGACCCCTAAGGCCTACGGGATATATTTCTTGGCTTACTTATCAGTTAAGAAGCTCTTTGTTTTGTGTAAAAGACCTCTGGTCAGTTGAAAATCCCTAATTTTTAGAAAAACGCCTTATCTTTTTTTCGAACTCTGCCATCAATGGGCTAATCCATGAACTCATTAATAAAAATATAAATCATAATATGCATGACAATTTGTTGGCCGTCAAATGCAACTTTTCGTCCTTTGATGGAGCAGAATCTAATACAGAGTATTTGACATTCAACTTTACATAGAGGACGCTTAACTCATCTTTAAAATATACAATGTCGTCGTAACAAACTAAAAAAGAACGCTTAAGGTTGCGAATATTAATTTTTTTACGATTTTTTAACTAACTAAACTTGTCAAATGTTAAGGCATGCACCTTTAATTTTGAAAATTTTTTGTCGAAAAATGCCTATTACCTTAAATTTAATAAGTTTTAAAGTATAAATGCGAAATTAATGCGAAATTTGCAATTTTTGAAAAATTTAAATGCGAAATTGGTGATTTTTTTTTGCGAAAATTCCGTACCTCTTGAGATAATTAAAAAGGATTAGGGAGGAGCATGAACAATAAAATGATCGGAGAAAAAAAATTATTAATTTTATTAATAATCCCTGCTTTACCATGGTAGGAGAGAAAAAGAGGTCCCTAAAACGGGTGCCAAAGCAAAAAAACATAATACAAAGTGGCCTATATTTGGTATAACTAACATTTCTTTAAATCAAATGCTTATTTTATATACATCACTATTTAACTTATATATATAGACCAGATTGTTTTATATCGAGTGTACACTGTCATATTTACATGAAACTATTTTCTTGAAGAAATGATTTGTATTGACCCAACCTCTACAAAGACCTAGGGGGTTTATCGGTTTCGATATAAGAATCATATTTATACAGATTATAAATATTTATTTAGATTGGTAATAAAGGAATTAAAGGAAGTTAACCTTGGGCGGTGAGCCAATCGCGAGCCGGCATGACGGAACATCTGCGTTTTAAATTCTCTTATCAGTCGCCTCTATACTGCGATTGTCATTATCAATCCGCGTTACAAGGGAATCACTGTATAGAATTTATAAAAACTTACTGTATTATTTTTAACAATGAATTTATTTGACTTATTGATAACCCAGATATTACATTTATAAAAGTTATTTGTATGTACATACCTCATTCCAGAGACATTAGCGTCGATGCCTTTGTTTTTACATACATCTCCGGAAAAAAATTTTTGTTCGCCTTTTTGCATGCTACATTTGTTTACTAAATCTCCTAAACTATGTTCCATCCTAATTGTATTTATTTAAATCATTAGTTTCTTGATAATTTTTAACGACACTAACAAAGTCCAATTTTTAAAATTACGTTTCGTGCGACCATTTCCTGATACCTACTCCACATTGACATCCTTAGATTGTGCGCCAGTATCTGTGCGATGGTTGCCGTATTCACATCGATGAACTTTTCGATCGCGTCTTGAGTCTCATTCGTGCAATACACGCAAGAGTTTTTGTGACGTGATATTGTTTTTAACGCATGATTGACGCTGTTTTACATCCCAAGGTTGTCTGTTGTTCGACGATGACCGCCTTGGTCTTTAATAACCTAGCCTAGTGGATAGTTTGTTTTCTTATTTCAAAAATCATTATTTATTTATCTACATATTTATTTATTCATAATTTTTACAATCTTTGTAAAGGCAAACTGTCGAGTTTTTCGAAAGAAGCTTGTCAGAACCTGTCGGAGGCGTTCGGCGCTTATCGGCGCTGGTTTTGTACTTTGTATAGAAACTAGGCGCCTATTACCAGCGCAGATTTCTCTCGCTAGCTGGTTCCTCCGATTAGCTAGTGGATCGGAGCTGGCTGCCAGTTTTCTTTCTATAGCTAGGAATAGTCCAGGAGGCGATATCCCTTGCTACTTCTGGTTACCCGAGAAACGTATCATAAATATCAATATTAATTCTATACAATGATTGGTTGTTGGTATGTATCGGTATGGTATATCCTCTCAAAAATAACGTCATAATATGACATGTTAAAAAAAGCTTTTTTTTTGTTTATTTTGATTACAATATATTAAAATTAATTTTTGACTACTTACTGTCTGTCCTTGCAGATTGAGCACTACTAGAAGATATTATACCGTGGCATTGCTACAGTTTCAGAGTGATCACTTTGTACAGGGTGGTTGGAAATTAGTGTAAAAGCTACAAATGTGTTATACATTAACTACTTAAAAGTTTTATATCTAACCATCGTATATTCTTGTACCAAGGTAAAATTTTGCGAAAGAATGTTCCGAATTTAATTTAGGTTGTATGATCAGAGTGTAATGACGATATATTAGAAGTTAGGCTATGAATAAGGACTTAGTAGAATAAACGTCCGTGTCCACTTTGAATGTTATTAATAGAAGATTTAGTCCCACGCCCAGCAGGCGGGATATATATCAGTAATATTATATATTCACCTTTCGATATACAAGAGATTGAATGTTACGAAACATTTTTCACTTTAGTTTTTCATGCCATCTATTGGATGCAAAGTAAAACTGTCGGAAGTAATCATCATTTGTTCATAGAGGGCGTTGTTTTTGTACGGGTGTTATTTGTATCGGATCAACTGTATGCGTAAACAAGTTGAATAAAGATCATAATTTTCTATTTATATTAACTTTTGAATTAAGAAAATCTGCTTGTTTTAACAAACCAGAGTATATTTTTTGAATCTTTTCAAGTAAAGGAAAGCTTTGATGATATATTCAAGAAAATTTCTGGTATTAAAAATATTTTAATCCGGTGCACTTATAAAAGTTAATCCTTCCAAGCGATACAGGACTGCGCTGACTTGCGATCGTAAGTTGGCGGGTTCGATTCCTGGAAAACACTTTGTACATTCATTATATAGGATTGCCTCTGCTCACTAATATGTTTTCAAAGGATGGGCTGATTTCCCTCGTATACCATCTTAATACAAATAAAGCGATCACCCGCCCTCCAAGCGTGTCGTTTATGGTATATCCACCTATATATGGTATATCTTTGGGAGAAACTTGTTTCTGTTTCTTCTGTTCTTGTTTCTGAACTCTGTTTCTTAATTTAAGCAAAAATTTTTAGTATTTAAATTTTTAATTATGAGAGGAGTGAGTGATTGTAGATTGAAATATTTGTGTAAAACCATTATTTCAACCATAGGACATATACTGCTGTATATAGGTCTCACCTAAAAATTTCCAATAGAACCAATTGTACATAGCTTGCATTTTATATTCTTATATAATAATCTAATGGTTTGTTATTTCATTTCAGATGCAGATGCTGTATGATAGGAATAAGAAAGACAAGTGACTGATAAAAAAACAGGAGACAGCAGGACGAAGAGATATTAAAACATTTCTGTATTTCAGAATTTTATTTTTATTGTGATTTCAATGTCAACAAATGATATGATAGCGTTTGATGGACGTCGACGCCGCAACCCGGCTCGTCCTAACTTTGTAAATATATACAAAAATAGTTTATTAGACATTTGTTTAAGATATAAATAGTTTTATATACGACTGGCAACATTTTTATAATTAAAAACGAAGAAACAATTGTGTTATTATTGAAGCGAATCATGAAATGAGACGGTGAGCAGCGAAGACGTCAATATATAGTCTGGAGTACTGCCTTAATAAAATTTTTGCAAAATAATTCCGACATTGTGTTTATCGTAAAACCATAAATCATGTCTGTGATGAGTCAATGAAGTTAAAACTAAATTACTTAATATGTATACAAAACATGGCACTGCGGGTATTTCAAATTATTACTTTGAACGCCATCTATCGAAAACAAAGAAAACATTTAGTTCCTTACATTCGGCAACAGATGGCGCTGTTAACAAAATAATCTCAACTCACAATCGCGTCGGAACGGAAGCGTCGCCTACAAAACTAACAATCCATACTGAATATCGGAATATCTCGTATTTATTAAACGGTAGTATATAAATAAATGAAATTAATAACTTAAAACTAGAATTAAATACATTAAAAGTATTACAAAATAAAAAATAATACAGATCTTTGACTCGACGTACTTATATGCCTAGAAGTAAGTACTGTTACGATATGACAAAATAATTAAACAAAAAAAAGAAATCGTTATCTTTGAATAAATACTCTTAATTTAACAAAGAGAGCATTACATACAGTGAACGCAGACATCACTACTATAAGATTATAAATAATATATATAAACATTATATTTTCAAATGCAACAGCGTCATTAGTTATAATTTTTCATTTGTATATTTATTTATGATCTCGATACATTATTTATTAAAATAAATAAAACAGTATTTGTAATTGATCCCACACAATTAATTACGGAGCAGCATGTTTCCTGTTAATACATTTGCATTTTAATAAAGACATTTAAATAATTATTGCCGACCGCCACTGTTTTGTGCGAAAACACGTTAATAAATATACATCTGTTTGCGTAGTGATGTCCGAGTTTTTTTCGCCATATTTCTCGATCGTAAACCGGTAACCGCTCATTTTCAAATCGCACTTATTTTTAAAAAAAAGAAAGAATTGATCTGAAATTTTCTGCCAAACTAACATATGCTACGTGCAATAATTTTAAGACCGTCATAATTTCTTTTTTCAGTTGGATCTCCATCAGACATTTAACTGAACCGGTAAGAAACGAACTACGTAGTGTCTCAACGACTTTAACAAGGTTATCTGACCACGTTGCGGGTGTGATCTCTGCAAAATCTTAAAGCCTTCGCTATCATTAGCTTGAATTAGATATTAACCCAAAACTAGTTATCTTTTTAATGCCCTTAACGTATTTTCTTTCGTCTAATGACGATTGTAGAAATTAAGTTAAATTAGTCATAATTGTCAAAAGGTCCAAACTAAAAATCGCACATAGCTAATATTATTTTGAAAACGACGATATTAAATCTATAAATACTAGATTTATAACCAGTAACATTATATGTTTATATCTATAAATCGAATTTATCGATTCCATATTTAACCTGTCAAGTTGACGTTTAACGATTCAATTTGGCGCTAATTTCCGTCACTATTGCGTCATATTTCGATCATCCGTAAGTACATTATCGAATCTGAAAAACACCAATTTTGTTATGACTTTATGAAGTTGTTTTTTTGCAATGTTTTGCTAATATAACCAATATTTGAATATGAAAACAATTAAAGATTTGTTATAAATTAAATTTTCGTAGAAATATTAAAAGGGAAGCAAATTTAATTAAATTTAGTTGATTTTACGTAAATATATAGGTAAAATTATCTGGATAACAAATTTATACAAACACTATACATTGTCTATTGTATAGCTGACTTTTTCAGATTTGATAGTGTATTTAGGGACATTCGATTTATTAATGCAATTTTTTTAATATGCACTGATATTAATGCCTGTAGGAATTTTGCTAGTTAACAAAGTTGACAGGTAAGTAGGTACAGACACAATAATAAATATTAATTTGCGTTCCGATATTTACCGGTTTTTAAAATAGTCTTTTAATTTTTCAAGTGCAGACTATAAATCGTAACTATTGCTAGCGTAGGATTACGGAAGGTGAATCGTAAAACGTTGGCGCTGGGTGCGCTCTTGAATCGAGCGAATGCGATTTTATAATGTTGGCATGTATTCGTGAAGGCGATAAGGCACGACCGGAGTTACGGGCTAAGAAGCGTAATAGAATAGACGCGAGCTACGAAAATAAATACATCGAAATACATCAACCGATAGCGGCACTCCTGACTCGGCGTCGGTAACGTGGGATATTATTTGTTGTGCCGTGTCGTCGCAGCATCGGACTAGGTCTAGGTCATGCGCGAATTTAAATTCTTACACTTTTATACACCGGTAAGAATTCTATAAATCTATAGAAACATGTTTACCGATCTATTTGGGAGATGAGTACAGCAAATTCTGAGTATAAAGCAGATTAAATCGGAGAGAAAATTACTAGGAGTTAGGGTGCATTTGAACCCTTAGTGACTTGGTGGTATATGTGACTATGTATTTTAAGTAGAAGGATGTTGCTATATGGGAGAACAATCTGATTTGTGTTTAAATGAAATTGTTTTTCTGGTATCATGACCTACACAAGTAATACTATCCGATCTTGTGATGAATGTCTATAAGAATAAAGTTGTAGAGATGAGGTTGAAATTGATTTTCAAAAATGTAGCCGCGACAACAATCCCGGAACGACACGACACAACAACACAACTAAAACTAGGTCCGTACAACTTGTTGAATTGTCCACAAGCGCGATTCACTGGCACGGTCAAGTGTCATCGTCCTCGTCCAGCCGCCTGTTCTTCTTCCTCTGGCGGTGGCGCTCGAGGCGCTTCCGGTGCGCGGCCTTGCGGCTTGGCGGCTTGATCTGGCACTCGCAGCCGGCCCGGACGATCACGTAGTCCATTGACCAGCCGCCCGGCACGAAGAAGTGACCCTCGGTGCGGTGCCGGTGCGGTACCTCGGTGGCGTAACGCACCAGCGCGTAGGAGTACGAATACTTCTGCACGCACTTGGAGTGGTTGTACAGGCGCGAGTCCACGAACCGGCACGGCATGTCCTTGACCCCCGGGGCGCACGACAGCTCGTACAGCCGCTGCGTGTTCTCACCGTCCTTGTACAGTTCCACGTACAGCCCGGTGGGCGTCTTGCCGCCCTTCGTCTCCACCATCTGCACGACGGAGGGGCAGCACTCCACCTCGTCTTTCTGCGCGCCCTCGCGTCGCAGGATCGACTGCATCTCTCGCCAGTGCGAGCGCTTCCACGCCGCGCCGGCGTCCATCTCCTCTTCTGTCCTGAGGGACGTAATATCAACTTTCAAAAAATTACTCTTTATGTTAATGTTACTAGATATCTAAGTTATGGTTAAATGAAAACAATTATTATCAATAGCAGCGTAGGTAATCCACAACAAAGACAGACGACCTTGTCAAGATCATGGGAATTCGCAGGACACATGCCGCTTCTAACCGATTGTACTGGAAATCTCTATATATTGACATATGCCATTCCTATGGGTAATTATATATATACATACATACACATACAGCGAAGCGTGCTACGGCTGAAATAATGACGATGATTACCATATTGGTGGGCATAAAACTTGTAGAGTAAGTTGGTAGAGGCATCATTATAACGGCCTATAGATGCGCACTCCACGGCGCAGCTGTCTCCTAAGTCTCCTCAATGACTAGTCTTGCGTCGCATCCAATGACTGTCACTTTGTGGGAGTTCTACCCTCGCGACTTTCGACGAGCAATTCGGGTTACATTGGTGACCGTAATTCTTTAGCGGGTGTCCTCATTCTTGATTATCTTCTGGGAAAGCTGCCCAAAGTGTGTCACCCAAAGAGTACTCTCTGGGTGACCTTGATAATTACAATTATTTTGGTGGTGGTGGCTTACATAACGCGATGTGAGTGGTGCGGTTGCGGCGCGCGACGCACGCGGCTCGCGTTCCCCACCACGTCGCCCATGAACTCGCCCGCGCCCGCCACTGCCCCACACAGCACCTGGAACACCACAAAACCCAATGAATATCTTTTTATCAGTTATACGAGATGAATGCTTTTCTAGTAATTAAATAAAGTCACAGGTTTTATCACAGATCAAAGTACATTTAACAGCACCCTTTAAAACAGTGAAGAAAAAGGTAAGCGGGGCAATGTTTCATCTCAGTAATATAAAGGTTGGTTATAGAATGTATGATTCATTTGATAGTAAATAACTATAAAGCATTTACGACTATTTCAAATCAACCTGTATAAAATTATTATTTTGAAAAATGTTACATTAATTGATTTTTTCTATTGCAATGCGAAAGGCAAATAAAATTGTTGCAATACAGAAATTAAAATTAATCTTTGTTTACTTTCTTCCCCTGAGAACAGAATATAAACAAAATTTGAGTTTAATTTGCAGTAATCCGAATTTTGACTCGTATCATAATCTCGTTGTTAGTTATTTCTGAAATACCTTCATTTTAGAACAGACACTACATAAGCTATACATTCACCTCTTCAAAACTTTTATAACCAATCAACCTGTATATGTAAAAATAGTCTGATTTGCGTAATATTTGCATCTATAATATCATTAACCTAAATTTAATGATAAGTCTCCCTCCTTCGACTAACAGAGTACATCCTGTAGAACACGTTACTCAGGAATTACGTTACAAATATTTTTTTTAGTTTTTTGTTAGAACTTCCAATTCGCACTGGCGTGTGATGTTCTAATAGTGTAAATACATGGCTCTAAAGTACATTGACGACCTCCTGAATAACTGCGATAGCAGGTATAGCAGACCTTCCCTCAGAATGAAGATTGATGCCGACAGTTTTGAATTCTAACAATTTTATCTGGCGCAGATAGATTGCGAAATAGTTCCAATGCAAATGAGCTAACGCGAAACAATCAATTAGATTAGATAAGATTTAGCGGAGTTACCGTGTAGATGAGATTAGCGTGATTTATTACGAAATTTGAATTTGTTGTTTTAGGACTCGGCAACGGTTTCATTCATGAGCGGAGCGGGTAATTATATTTTTAATAATATTTCATAAAAACGACGATATTTAAATATAACATTTATTGCACCTATTATTAAAATAAAATATTAATATACGTATTTATAAGCGAAAAACAAAGTCATCGAGGTTACTGTGGGATCTAGAAGGATCTTACTTTCTTACTTAATATAAAGTACATACAGTACTCGGCGATAAATATTGCACATCGACCTTTGGAAAGAGACAATCTGCTAATTTCGGCTTCGTAGAGCGTTATCTCTGTCGCACGAAATACAAACAGTCCGGTATCTATTAGGAGCTGTTAAAACAAGTATCATTTGCTTCTTTTGATAATTATTTTCATTCTTTATATAAAATACACCAATTTTTCTATAAGTGGCGGTTTGAGGTTTGTATAAAATAAAAAAAACATGTTCACTTTAAGTTTACGTATTTTATCATTTAGGAAAAATACAACTGTGCATAATAAACACAATTATACTTATTGTTAAAATGAGAAATTGCAATAAAAATAAAAATATGTTTAACAGCTCCTAAAAGTTTTATGCCGTGCATGGTGATGTGACTAAATTTATTCTACTACTAAATTATGACTAAATTTCAAAAGCATGCAGCTTTTGAAATTTAGTCTATCTTCAAGTCAAGTCTTATGGCCATTTTGCACTCCACATTGCGTACAGTTGGCTTCACCAGGTTATCTGATCTCTGTGCAACGTGGCCGAATTAATCGAGTATTCTGTTGATAGAGTATATACATTATATTATTAAAATCTAATTTGATTGCGCCTAAGGAAATGTTTGACATATTTTATAAACACCAGTAGACATCAACAAGGATGTCTATTGTAGTGATCAGGAATCTGTGATGAAGAAGATACATACTTCTCTGGATAGGAGGGAAGATACGTGAAAATTTTCTTCTCCATTCATTATAACATAGATCTTTAGAGTTCTTCGTATCTAGTTCTGATGGTACTAGTGGTACAATTGTAATATCTTGAAGCAGAGGTGATCAACCTTTTTTAATCAAATGGCTAATTTAAATTTTAAAATCGTTTGGCGGGCCGCACATGAACACTTATTAATAATCTTCCAATCTTTTATTTATAATATATATTATATTTTATAATAAATACGAAAAAATATCGCGCAGACAGGTTGCGTTCGTGTTGAATATTTAAATAAGTCGCTGTGTGAGTAGTCACAAACAAATTAGTTGGGTTTACTTTGTATTACTGTTTTATTATAATATTATATCAGAGAATGTTGATAAAAATAATTTAATTCTTAAAATGAATAATCCTCAGCGGTCGGACTACGGGCCGCGTGTTGCTCAGCCCTGTCTCAAAGCGTTTCCGTAGTCTCAATAACAAGCATCAAAAATATGACCGTGGATATTTTCCGGTAGAAATCCGCTAATATTTTCTTCCGGCATGTTTTGTCTCTCGTAACATTTATTGTTGTTAAAATTAGTTTGAAAATAATTCTAACAGTTTTGAATTATCTGTAAACACTGTCTTTAACAATATCACAAGTTATCACATCTGGATTTGTGCCTACGCCGCATTGGATCAACGAGATCTGCGTTAATTTTCAATTTATTATCCATTCGGGAGCGAAATATTTAAATGCATTTATGTATGTTTAATTTGCATACCGCTGTTAAAACCTTTATGTAGACACGCCTTTATGACTTGCGAATTCCATTTATGGCGACCAACAAACAAATAATCAGCATGAGAATTATAATTGCTATTAATATTTTAAGCCTGTTACACACTAGCGATTTCGCGGTGTTTTGCGTGAATTATTTCTATTAATTTTAAATTAAATGGTATCTAACATTTTCTCTGCTGGCAAATTGTTTTACATACGTATGTAAATAAAATAAAATATAAATGCGTTTTATTTTAAGACAGAAGGTAAACATTACATAGTACAAAAAATATTAGAAACTTTAAAAATAAAATATGAAAAGATTAAAAAATTATAATATTAAAAAGTGACTACAATCTATGGTATGATTTTTAATCTTCTGCTAGAATCCCTCTGCAGGTGAAGGCTTCCTCCAAAGATGCTCAATCTTCTCTAGATTTGGCATTTTGGAATCTGCACCGGCGACTTTAATTACGTCGACTTTCCATCTTCCACAGAGTCTTCTTTCTTTTTTTCTTTGTTTCGTCTTTCTCTTTATCCCCAGTGGGCGTTTCCACGCTGTAACTTTTTGGTCCATCTCTGATCCAGCATACGCGCACAACTTTACATATATATTACCAGTATTTATCTTCTATCGATCTGTACATAAGAATACGCGGAACTCAATTAAATTTTTAATTTTTTTTCATCATTGTGTCAGTCGATGGAGGTTCATTGCAAGGTATTGGTCTCCCACAAAGATCGCCTCGAAGACCGATCTTGCAGTGCCCACAATTAGACGCAACCATGGCTGTGTCGTTGGTCCACATACCAGAACCTGGTTACCATTTTTGGCACTTACGGACGTCGTTTCAAGCGATATGTCCCGCCTATTACAACTTTGAAAGAGCAAGTCTTCGAGTTACGAGGGTTCTTCAGTGGATCTCCCCTTTTTTGATTTTTTTAATGGATTATATTTTTCTGTTTGAGTTTTACTTCATATATTGAAGACAAAAAAAATTGTATGTACTCACTAATTGCATATAGAGGTAGTTAAATAATTTATAAAAATAAATAAATTTATTTCTGTACGTAAAATCGACGATAAATTACTTAAAGGACTGCCGATGTAATCAAAAGTAAGCTGAAATTGTCTGTATTTTTTTCTAGGTTGGTATTACTGTCTTTAACATTTGCCAAGCGCCTGTTTGTCAAAAGTTGAGATATCATTTGGGTCAGCCTTTAAAGTTGTTTGGTGTTTTAAACGCTTCAAATTCGGTGCCAAAATAACGTAAATTCTTAAAAAAAGCATTCAATTCTCTACTGCTGTCGTTCCGCGACCACCGTATTTGCCTGATATTTAGAAAACTCAAAAGGCCAGTGCGGGGACTTCGTTTTGATATTGAGGAGATAAAAACCGAATCGAAGAAGATCTTGAAGGCTATATCAACTTTTGAGGACTCGATAAAGCGTTATAAAGTCCGTTTTATCGGACGAGGATTATTTTGAATAAATAAATAATTTTGATCACAGTATTATGTCTTAAGATGGAAGTCATGATTATCATTCGATAATGTGAAACTGACCTAAGGAGTTATCACAATGCTATATGTCAAGCGTCGAACGTGCCGGCAAAGATTTGATAAGTGGACCCAAATATTTAAGCTTACCTCCATTTAATAATTTACGTCTTGTTCTAATGTTAACAATCATAGGTTTATTCCGACTTCGCGATAAAACTTCAAATCTGCAATTCGTGTCGGATTATATCGTATTCTAATAATCGATTATCTTTTAGTATATATTTAGAAGGTAGATAATATATTAATTCTTCAAATTTATTACACATATGTGCTCTGCAATTTTATTTAAAATTTTATTTAAATAGAGTTAAAAAATTATTGTTTAATATTATAGTTATTGCGGAAATTGATATTTTTTTAATTTTAAGAGCTTGTGTCCGCAACATATAAATGGGATGAATGTATCACGCATATATTTACTGTCAAGAAATATATGGTAAATTAATCTAAATATCAATGATTTCAGAAATAATATATAACGTAATAATAGCAAGCAAAAGAGTTTTTAAAGTACGAACTATTACATGTTAAAGTTAATTATTGTTTACTATTTGTTCGTGAAGACTTAGAACTTATTGTCTTGCATAAAATTAACCTTTAGTTAAATAAACCTAATATTGCTTACTCTGCTACTTAGTAGTGATGATTTACATTAAATAATATTCATGGTGATGATAACATATCTAGGAAGTACGTTTTTAAAAAAATAGTTTATATTGTTAGTAAGACTTGCGTTAGATTCCCGGGATACAATATAAAATTCACTTCTTCGTTTTATGGATCCAGAGAATGGGCATCAGCATCTTCTGCGTACCATAATACGGCGATTATGGTATACCCACAGACCTAAGCCATGCATTGGACATATATGGGCTGAAATTACGACGAATTATAATTACATTGAACTTTAATGTACTTGATCAACACGTAATTCGGCTACAATATTTAGAATCAAATAATATAAAACCAATCTTGGTTAACACCTGAGGATGGCAATGTCAAGTAGGGATGAGGAATAAATAAAAAAGGACATTGTTAGGGCGTGTAAAAACAAACAAGACATCAATGATTTTTAAAATTTAAGCACTTAGACTTAGTTTTAAATAATTTAAGACTTAAGTTAGGAAAACATTGAACCATGCAAAAATGTGAGAAAAAAAATTCGTAAATATTACACGTAATTGTAAAAACAAAGACACGGACGCTAATGTCTGGAATATATTAGACGGATCAGAAAGTAATGTCGTTACTGTCGATATATTTTACAGAAAAACCGATTGATTTGTTACCGCTCCGGCATTGATTTGTATACTAGATGGCAAAAGGTTATTGATAATGGAGGTGAATATATTGATTAAAAATAAAAACTTGTTAAAAATGTCGTGTAAATTTAACTTAAAAAAGCGATATTACATTCCGGTTCACTAATAGCAACAAAATTAAAAATAATCATGGTTTAAATATATCTATCATATTTATTGCAAAATTATACAACATATGCCAGTCAACTGGTGAACATTGACTAGTTGTTCAATAGGTCTGGCACATTCTACAAACGCCTAGATAGATTAGTTTAATTAAATTTGACATACAGGTTGATTGATTATAGATATAAGCTTCAAATGTGTAAATGTCTTTATTTTAATCAGTCGATTTATATGCAATAAATTAAAAATCTTTTACACCTATTTCTAATCTTTTTATAATGCTTTTAATAATTTTAATTTTCTTTTTTATTTTAATGCGACAATAATTACTGGCAGTACAATGTGTGCAGAGACAGATAGTAAATAATTATTTTTTATATATAGTGATTCGAATTTAAAAATGCTTCTTGTAACTGTATTATCATTACGTAATTTGTTATTTCTGAAACCATTGATTTTTTATATTTATTGACATCAAAATAGGCATTTCAAAGGTTTTATATTCATTTAAATATATTTATATAATGATTGTTATATATAATCTGCGCATTGTCAGTTTGTTCTGCTCGGAATTTTCCAGTGTAATGAATATATTAAAAATTATGATCAAATATGTTTTACAGATTATATTTTAAGATGTCGGGCACCGGATATCAATGCCAAGAGGGTTAAAAGAAACGGGCGTTTCCGGCGCAGTTTCTGCCTCGTAAATATTGTAGATTAAATAATCCACAATTAAATGTCCCAATTACGCCATTCCATGCGCCGGCGCATGTCATGCCAATTTACACACAGTCCCGTATTACACACGACTAAGGTTCAATATCGTGCGGCCCGTTAACGATATAGTAAGCGACAAACAAATAGATCGCGGTTAAACGGGCCCGCAGACATAACAGTCGGTTTGGGTTACGTCGAAATTTGCCGCTACTAACGGTCCTCAAACGAAACTCATTAATTATGACAATTTCGACTATCGAAATTATTTATAGATCAAATTACTTTCGGTAGAAATATCCTACACTCTATCAGGTTAGTTCACTCTTATGTTTCCGATGTTTAAAACTAACTAGACTGTGATTAGATAATTTCAGAAATTTAATCAGTAATATTTGCGTAAATCTAAGCCAAATTTTTTAAACAATGGTTGATTAAAAAAATAGATTAATTTTGCAATTTTTGCAATCTTTGCAAGAAACATAGTATTTATTGTGATGTTGTTTATTTTATTATTGTAATTTCCTCATTGTTTTATTGCTTTAAATGCGTAAAAAATTGTAAAAAAAACAGAGATTATAGTGATTTTATTTCAAAGAAAACTGATATATATGAATAAATGAATTATTTATTTCGATTGCTAAATGTCGCTGGAAGCGTGCATCGCAAGATCGGCCATGATATAATAATGATAATACCGAAATAATTATTAGTTTCGAATGATTCGAGTTTACTTCGAGTTCGTATTTCGAAGCGATGGTAGGGCCCGCGGGGTCTCGTGTCAGAACTGTTATGGTGGACACGGCAAACGCAGTCGCAAGGCGCCGCGACCTGTATCCATCAATCTCTCGCGCCATCTAAACACGGAACGCCGTAACTTCGCTTTGTCGGCCTCTGCATTTCGGACAATAGATACCGGTGGTTACTGCGAATGGAGATAGAAATAGACACCGTATCTAATTGGAACGGTTTTACATTGTCATATATTTTACGGTGATTTATACGAACCGCATATACTGTATTGTTTTTATTTATTAATATACACTTTTATACACCACAGACAATAAAAAAAGAAACAATTCATATGGTACAAGAGGCGGTCTCATCACTCGAGGCGATCTTTACCAGACAACCTTTGAATGGAGATAAGAGAAGAAATAAAGCAGTTTAGGGTGTACATATACATACATCACTACTGTCTTTGCCAAACCTTATTGAATAAGTCGTTCATTATAATTAGAGATATGCACTAGGCATAATTTTTATATTGTCACGAAGGCAGGAAACGTGAGCGAGCGAGTTGTCATTAACAAAATATTTAGAAAAGGTTCAAGAAGTTGGTATGACTAAAATCCACAAGAACGATTATCCAAATTATAGTTTTGTAACGACTGCAGAGGTTTTATATTAAAGCTGGCTTGCAAGAAAATTGACAATGTCATTAATTCATTGTCAATGTCAAAAAAAATCATACATTAGTCAATGTTAGCCCTTCCTTACAGCCACTTTGGACTTGCGGGTCCGAAATAAACGAGATAATAAAAAAAATCTACGCTAGATCGACTTTCGGAGAAAGGTGTGAACCTTTTGTCATAAGACATTTTACCTGATCGATATCGGAGTCGGTTGTGAGTGTGGCAATGTCGCACGGACACGAGAGCATTTTAAAACTAAGAGACTTGAGCGGGAGAGATGAGCTTTTGACGTGGACAAAACCAATGTATAGTCTAAACCAGAGATCCCCAAACTTTTTTGTGTCGTAGACCCCTTGCCATGTTTTGCCGTGTTGGGTAGATCCCCTACTTACCTGATATTTATTTCCTGTAAATTTCTAACTGTAGTGAAGTTTAGTGTTAAAAACTTAAAGTAAAAACACGTGTTAATTTATACATTTATTAATTGAATTTAAATTAAAACTACTCTAAATGAAATTTTGTATCTGTTATGTATAATATACGTAACAAACCACAAAGCGAATACCCACATCCTACAACTTACACAATTTTAAAAACATATATAATAATTTTTTTACTTCATAGGTACTTTTATAAATAATGTAAATGTTTTGATATTACAAGATAGTATGATGTAAGTAAATAGGTACTTTCAGTGTATGTGTTGAGATCCACTATCGTGGACCCCAATTTTCATTTCATGGACCCCCAAATTTTTTTTCGCTGACGTAGACCCCTTGCAGGTTGTTATAGACCCCTAGGGGTCGATATAGACTACTTTGGAAATCACTGCTCTAAACGGCCATCTGCGGTCTAAATCCTCAATACTGCGGAATCTAAAAATTCCAATGTGTCAATACTGACTACCATTAAAAAAAACAATCAACTGTATGTCCCGTTTAACCCTTTCATTACCGCAGTACGTTCCGCCGAAGTGATGCTACTGAACCGAATAGGTAGGCTGATGTTCAAATTTTCTCATTTAAGTGTTACATATTTAAATATTTTACTGGTATATCTATTAAAAATGATGTTGAGATTCTTAGTAATTTATTTGGCTGTGATAAATCTTAAAACAGAGTTCTACACATAAACACACATTACAAAATTTTTACGTTCATATTTAGATTCCCGTCTTTTCGCATTTGCACTGCAATCAACGCATCTTGTACTTCGATTTATTACTACTGATTATAAATTGAAAATAAAACGTTTTTCGACCAAACTTAGTAGATTAACATTGCAGTGATACTTTTTATATTTTAAACTTTATGTTCCAAATATATACTATACTTTCGAAGAACTGTTTTTAAAGGCGCCTTCAATAACATGATTGTACTCTTAGAGTCAATTCACTAATGCAATATAAGGGACAGCAAATAGATGCCACCTAAATGCGTCGTTGGTGCACACGGTCCGTCCAGTGGCGCTGGTAAAAAAGGATTAAATAAGTAAAATAATAATACAAGAAAACTTGTTATTAAGAAAAAGACCAATATTTAGCCACTTCCGCGCATGTAGTGGTAGTCGTGCAACAAAGTGCACCGCCCGCCAGCCCGCTGATAAATGCGTATGCGGCAAACAATGCGAATTACACAACTGCCACCGCTAAATCACAGAGCCAGACTCTGTGTTTGTCACTAATCGGTGTAATATAACACCTGAAGATGCCCCGAGGAGGGGTGAAACACTTGTTGAGCGATTTGATGAGCGGGCTGGCGGGTGCACTTTGTTGCACGACTACCACTGCATGTGCGAAAGTGGCAAAATATTGGTCTTTTTCTTACTTAGGATGGACTTCCGCAAGGTAACGCCTGGTCCCATTAAATCGATTAAACATCAGTGAATTTTCCCATATTAAAACAGTAACAGTTAACTAGCTGAGACTATGCGAGAAATGGTCTATTCGTGACCCACTAGATATAGATGCGTAAGATAACTAGACGCGGTCGAGGTGACTGTCGTTCGTTTTAACGACGATCGTCGCGAAGTTAATAATTTAACTGGTACAGTTTAACGGTGATCTGAACGAGGATTTTTAAAGTGACATATAGTGATTGTTATACCGTTGATCTCCAATAGGAAGTATATCTAAATAATTTGATATACACGCGCGATCGAACCAATACTGATCGAAGTCAGTTAGATGTTTTTATTAATTATTGTATTATATTTATAATATGTATTAAACCTTTTTTATTATGAGTATATATGTTATATAAGTATGTATGTATGTTTATGTTTATTTATGTTCATTTGTTTGTGAATATGTATTTTTTTGTACACGTGAACTACCCTTTATAAGTACTATTATCTTTTCCTTACTATGGTTGTCTGTAAGATATTGCCTAGTGTGATAAGACCGCCCATTGTACTTTTCTGTATATTATTGTATCTGTATATTATGTATCTTATCGTGTACAATAAAGAATATTAAATAAAATACACATTTAATTAACACGTCGAATGCCACGTCAGTGTGACTGACACCGAGCTTCCTACTAAGGACGCGTCAGTCATCAGTGACTGACACAAATTTTCGTTCGTCTCGACACTCACCAGTGATAGTTGTTGTACAAAATTTATCTAACAATGAAATCAAAGTAATTTTTAATCAATGCAAGATTTTGTTATATATTTGTACATTTTTCACAAAATATTACAACCTATTTGGTCAAATTTCTTCCTAATGTAATCCTTGCATCGAGTAAATTCTATATTGATAGTATTGAGTTTCGCATTGTACCACGACACCAGCCTGCGCGGCGTGACGAAAGAGTCAGTATAAAACCGTGTGGCGCTCAAAGCATCGCTAAATGTGTTGCTAAGTTTAAAACTCTAGAACAATTCTATCAATTCAGCTAATTACTTTCTTGGAACAGCTGACGTTAACTAAAAAATCCTAGGGTAAATAAAAAATATACTATAAGAAGGTTAAAGGTTACAGAGTAATAGAGAGGGCTATGATAGAAGTATCAGAAGTGAGGAGATTCGTAGAAGAAACAAGATCACAGACGGTGTTCGAAGAATTGCTCGTCTGATGGTTAAGGTTGGGGGAAGTCGTTGGATGCGGGCAGTGCAGAACTGGTCATCGTGGCGACCTTTGGAGGAAGATTTTGCCCTGCAGTGGGCGTCCATCGGCCGAAAAGAAGAAGAAATATCTTAAAGATGGTAGTCTTATTAGAATATCGGACTGTATCGTCACTTGAGATTAAACGCTACGCTCCACGATGACGACAGGAATAGGTTGTAAAACCAATGAAGGCTGAGATACCTTCCTCTCCATGGTATATCGACCCTCAATAAGAAGAGAATTGCGAGGGAAAGAAATCAAACCAGCAAGTAAATTTAAATATTTCATCCCTGTAAAAATATTTGATGACCATCAAAGCCAATAGGAGTATCAGGAAGTAAACAAAAATTTTGTTAATCATGTTTATCAATGAAAGCATAATCACATTATAATCAGTCTTTTGGTGTACGAAGTAGAAATATTATTGTTGTAAGCGATTTTTGTGAAAAAGAGTGAAATGCTTTTTTATAGTTTCTATTGAACTGCGACGAGTGCATATTTTGTTGTATAGAAGCTGTTGTGTCTGAGTGTCTTGGTCTTTAAAAGACGATTGACGAAGCCATAGAGTCCAGATTTGGACGTACCGCATAATCCAATCTTGTACCAAGTAACCGCTGATCAATGTTACGTTCATATTAATTATAAGATTGAAGCTATATCGCATGTTAATCGACTTTCCTATCTTTATGCATATTCAAAAACATCTTGTATGTTTATTTAATTAGTTCAACAAACAAGAATTTCAAAATAACAACCATCGTGTTCACACATTTGGAACATTCGCCGCGTTTTGAAATTTGAATATTGTCAACGATATTTAGTGTTATCGATAAAATCTAAATTAGCTTTGCCTTTGATACCGTGAGCCGATTTATGTATTGTGGTCAAAAACTTAAGTGGCAGCCGCGAGATCATCAAATCACACCTAGTTCCATACAAACCTGCTGAGACATTTCAAACTCTATGCCCTCAACTATGAGTCCGATTTTCAATAAATCGGAAGGTAGAATTAGATTTTACAGTGTGTTTATAGTTGATTACTTGACAACGGCTACTATAAATTGTAAATGCTATAGAAATTCTAATTGGACGCCGAGAAATATATACTTTTATAACTAGATGCAGTGGTATCTACCGGAGTTTTTCTTTTGCGGATGAATCGCATTATTGATATATCACTAAATATCATATGAAGGGATATGTCTTTTAGAATTTCTAGTTTCACTAACAACTCTAAAAGAGTAGTACATTTACCGACCCGAAATTCCAATAAATAGGGAAGACTCCAAAAATAAAACTATTTATAGATTTAATGCTACACTAGTAAAAAACGTTCAATTATAAAAACAATTTTTCTATTTCATACACAAGAATTTGTTAATAATGTTTGAATGTTTTTACATTGTAATTCTAGATATAATACTGTGTAATCTTTTTGATAGATAAAGTATGTTGTTTTGATTTTTTCTTTTATTTTTCTATTTTTTTCTTCAAAACTTTTTCTGTTTAATAATGAAATTGTAATCGAGCTAATTGTTTTAACCGTCCTCTAATTTTTTACTTGTTATAAATTTCATAACTTTAAATAT
Organism: Battus philenor; assembly: GCF_028537555.1. Classification (NCBI taxonomy): domain Eukaryota; kingdom Metazoa; phylum Arthropoda; class Insecta; order Lepidoptera; family Papilionidae; genus Battus; species Battus philenor. Next base: position 11,985,004 of record NW_027181684.1, read on the forward strand.
AGAACACCCACAGCTGGACATATGGCTTTGATCCAGTGTCATCCGACAGCCTTATTAAGGTCATTTGTCCACATTGTCGTTCTCCATTGCGCTTGGTGGTTCTTGACCTCGTCTTCAGGATTTTTTTTATGAGGCCTCCGCTATTGGGACCTCTCCGTCCACCCCTATTTTGTTGGGAACAGGGTTATTTATTTCTTACCAATTTTTTCACATGATTTTTTATTTTCGTCCTCGTCTTCCATAGTTCACAATATCTTTTTTTCTTCCTTCTATCATTTCATAATTCCATCTTCCTTTCTCAATCATTCCATTCCTTTCATCCATCCTCAAACACTTCAGTTGTATTTTCTATTGCAGCATCACAGCTTTATTTAGTTTATTTATTTTTCTCATTTACATCAATTTGTTTCACAGATTTTTACAGTTTTTATTCTATTTCAATAAATCTGTCTTAATAAGATTAAATACATAATATAATAATAAGACTTACAATTTTTTATGTTTAATTATGTTTTACGTCTCCAGGATTTTGAGGTTACAGCAGCATAACAAATTTGGCGATTCATTTGTATATACATCTGGTTTTAGGCCGCTAAATGCTTCATCAACATCATATTAGCTGATGGACATCCGCTGCAAGGGATAGATGCCATCTCCAAAGATCGTTCCGTTGACCGGTCGGTTAACTATGTCGTCAGTCTACTTAGTCGGGAGGTTACCCACGCCGCGTCTACCTGGTCGAGATCTCAACGGTCTGTCGGCGACTCAATCTGTACTGTAACATAACTAGTGGTTTCCTTCGATAGAAATTTAATATCTTAGTGGCAACCGTGTTACTTTACGTTATCTAGCAGAGTTGTCGTGAACGAGGTCGGGTGCAAAGCGTAGAGCCGTGTGGGAGCATGGACGATGTCGGTGCCTCCAAGCAGCTATGACGTAGATGTTCGCAAATATCAATCGTCCTAGAGAGGGCTTGAGCACGGCGGCGAACGCGTGTGTTTCTTTGTTTATTTACTTACCGCATGACCTATTAAAAATTGTCTGGCATATCCAATAAACTCATATTAACAAAAGTGTTGTTTTCAGTTCATATCAAGTTATATCTTATAGCTATCCTACATCTATATATTCTAATATATAAAATTCTCGTGTCACGGTGTTCGAACTTGAACTCCTCTGAAACGGCTTGACCGATTTTTACCAAATTTAATATGCGTATTCAGTAGGTCTGAGAATCGGCTACTATCTATTTTCCATACCCCTAAGTGATAAGGGTGGTCCACCCCTAAATTTTATTTTTAATTATTTAGACAATGTTTTTGGTTTTTATTTTATTATGATACAGCATACAAAAATACATACAAACCTAAATTTTCACCCCTCTACGATCGACCCTTATCTTACATTTGTTAATTAAAAAGTTTAATTTTTTTTGCAAAACAACGGTTGCGGGATCAGCTAGTATAGTATAAATTAAATGCGTATGATAAAAAATGAAAGGAGATGGAGTCGTAATTAAAATTTGTTTAGCATTTAAATTAAAATGATTACGTAGATGATAATCTATTTAAAAATTATAATCTGTTAATATTTTTGTATAAATAATTATAGAGTTATATTAATAATCGTGTGAAAATTTAATATAGCGTTTCGTATACTAAATAAAGACATTAATTTGTTTTCTCGTCGGACAGAATGTGTCGTATGGAACTGGCTTGTAAATGTTACTCAATTTCAATAACTTAGTCGCAGTTATTTGATGTTACAAGACGTATTTAATGATGTCACATTTGAAAATTCATAGTGAAAGGTTTGACAAGTTAATCATTTTTAAATAATTAATGAGATACACATTAGTAAATTAGTTTTATATAGCAATGGCAATGTCTATCGTTTGAATTACAAAAACTTATTATATCTCATAGAACCCACTACGGTTTATAATATATAAGATATTTGTATCAACAAATGTATCTATAATCGCCTTTATACTATGTTAATTAGAGTTCAAAACTGTACTTTGTTTTTTGTCACATAGCCAGGAAAAGCGGTGCTAATTTGGAAAAACTTTTGATCATTGAAAACTTAAATACACGGCGACTAAGAGGTTGCAGTTTTATGTGATGGTCACATTAGATCCAGGTTCAATATCACAGTGTGGATTCCTTATTAAAACTCAGATATTTGGAATCTACTTTATTTTTAGGAAACACAAATTATCATATAACATAAATTAGCATTGACACGTAAAACGGAGTGACTAAGCAAAAGTTAGTCAAAAACGAAAGAAGCATCCGAAGCAATATACATCGACGGAGGCTACTACTATTACTACTGCCTTAAGCCTCCCAGAATTCCCAATAGGGAGAGGGCGTCCAAAAGCTACGTGGTGGTCTAATATCAGAAAGGAACTGGAAACCCTTCAACTTGATGCAGAGACAACGCAGGATAGAGTGGCCTGGCGCAAATTGTTAAGGAGACACGACCCCAAATAAAGAGAAAAGGGAAGGAAGAAGAAGAAGAAGAAGAAGGCGGGCATAGATGGTATAACATTGCGTGAGAGCCTTTAAAAAAAGCATATCGATTCTCTTCCTAACGATGTAAGGAAGAGGTATTTACTTAGTTACTCCTGTCGCGGCTCGAAAGGAAACCCCCGTATTTTGCTATCGTAAGGTACCCTTTCATTAATTAAAAACAAAATAAAAATTGTGTATGCTTTTTCCATAAATTGAAAAATGTACCAAACAATACCTAATAGTAGCATGTTATAGACTCTAATCATTAAAATTGTTGCTGATTGAGACAGCAATGAAAATCGTAAAAAATCATGCAACAAAAATTTTTACTTCTTAAATCCATAATAATAAAATTTAAGTGGACGCCATTTTTGTAAATAAGTGAAATAATAGATAAAGATTAGTGAAGTGTTCTATTTACGGATTTTATTTTTTTTAAGTATGATTTTTAGGTGGCCAGTTTTAAAAACTTGTCAAAATACGTGTAAAATTGCGATATTAACGGTACATTTGTCAGCGCATTTTGAATATCGAAATGATTAAGGTCCTAATCAAAGGGAACGCCTTGTCCCTCCCACGCAGACACGCCATTACTAACGCTTGCGCATTACCCATAGCATCCGTTGATAATTGTCTATGATTGCATTACGAAATTATTAAGTATGCGGTTGAACGGTGCTGCGAGTATGTTTGGAAGTCAATTTATTTTACCGCTTCTATTTATTTATTTCTTCATATTATTATCTTAAAACAGTGATTCCCAAAGTGGTCGATATCGACCCCTAGGGGTCTATGACAACCTGCAAAAAATTTGGGGGTCCATGAAATGAAAATGGGGGTTCACGATAGATCTCAACACATACACTGATAGTACCTATTTTCTTACATCATACTATCTAATAGTATCAAAACATTTACATTATTTATAAAAGTACCTATGAAGTAAAAAAAATATTATACATGTTTATAAAATTACTTTAATTACTTACAAAATTGACGCCAAATGTTGATAATTTATTATTAAAGCATCAGGTTCATCCTTCTCACTAAAAATATTGACTCACTAGAAATATTTTTGCTTGTGTTATTTTATTTATAGTTTATTTTATGTTTATTTAATGTTACGTATATTTTACATAACAGATACGAAATATTATTTTGTGTAGTTTTAATTTAAATTCAATTAATAAATGTATAAATTAACATGTGTTTTTACTTTAAGTTTTTAGCACTAAACTTCACTACAGTTAGAAATTTACAGGAAATCAATATCAGGTAAGTAGGGGGTCTACCCAACACGGAAAAACATGGCAAGGGGTCTACGACACAAAAAAGTTTGGGGAACTCTGTTTTAAAATGATAAGTGATCACAGGTGTTTAACAGAAACTAGAAACACAGCTTTTGCACAACGACATTCTTGAACTCAAAGCCACGAGGGTTCCAAACGCACTTTGATATTATAAGAGTTGACAGTAAATTTGAACGGATTTTTTGTGGCCACTTTTATATTATAGTTAAAGCATTAGTAGAATAATTTATTATTAATAAAAATCCTTTATACTAACAATTTTTATGTAATGAGTTTTTTGAAAGAGAAGTTAAATTTATAACAATAAATAGTAAATTGAAACGTTTAGGAATGATTTAACAGTTGTGCCTTTAAATAAAACTTTCATCTAAAAACAGTATGAAATTCGCAGTGCATTGATTTTCACATTACAGACACGTATCGCCTATTATTTATTCATTTATATATCACCGCCTCCATTAAATTATATGACCCTCGCCCTTGAATATTTTTAACTAGTTTTAAATATGCAATCTACTAGTTGCAATACTCCTTGTCAATTTTTTTTTCATAATTTTCTGGTTTAGTTGGTTACTGGTTATATATTATATTATATTTTATATATATTTTTTTCTCTAAATAAACAAGTTAAAGTACATTCAAGAATAAAAAGTTTATTTACGATATATGTAGAAACTTTACTTCTATTCGGCATGTTAAGAATAGATACAATTATGTTCCTATTAATATTTTCACTGCTTTAAGTAGTCAACGTTTTTGAGATATAACAAATATTTAGTTTTTCCTTTCTTCAGAAAATGATATATTACAATGTGTTAAGATGGCGTTCGTGGCGGTGTAATTTTGGACGCCGTCGCTAGATGGAGGTACATGTTAGGCTATGACGCGTCATAAGGGAAACTTTCAGTTAAGTCATGTATATGTCAGATATACAATACAATAGGTAAATCGACTCCACTTAAAAAAATAAGTGTCAAAAACTATTAATCGAAGTATTTCTAGGTATTTTTTTTATTAAATCGTATGTTAAATTGAAAAATCGTTACTTTATTTTTATTACAATATACGTACAACGTATTTGCAATCTTTACTTGGTAAATAATCCATTTAATAAATGTTTTTCGAAAGAATTCACGAAAGAAATTGCGTTTTGCGATAATACCGCCTTTTGTACTTCTCGTTTTGTCATTTTGGTTTATTTAATATCTTTTCTTGTTTTATTATGCAATGACGAAATCAACGAAAGTTCGTAGGTTTATTGAAATAAATAATTTTTGTATTCTCACGGCTTATACTCGGCTATTATGAATTTGTTAAAAATAACATGTTGTTATGAATTTAACATAATGCTATAAAGAGCTATTTTTAAATTTGGTACATATGTTAATTTTTACACTTTATAACTGTTGTATTTCTATACATTATTTAAACTTTTTTGTAGACCATAGATAATAACTAAAAAAAGAAACAATTTATATATAGGTAAAACAGGCGGTCTTATCGTTCGTGGCGATTTCTACCAAACAACCTTTGTGTGGAGATGAGAAACATGAAGGAGAGGGCAGTTTAGGGTGTAAATACATACGTTATATATGTATATATATATATATATATATATATATATATACACGTAGAAAAGGTATTATAGAAATACGAATAAATAAGAAGTCGTTCTACCAAGGAAGTGCTCTTTTATCATTTTATTAAATGCTACAGCGATTTATCGCATCTTCTTGGTTCTGGTAGCTCATTACCTGACAGCGATAACAATAAAAGATTCCTCCATAAACATAGTAGAATGAATAGGCACAGTCAATTTCAAGTTCTCCGATGTTCTATGAAACTTGATACGTGAGTCGCGTAAGAGAAATCTAGATTTAAGGTAAAGGAGTAAGTGGGTTAAACAAAACATATGTACTACGTAGTGAAACATAATTATGATTTTAGTCGTAAGACGTCTATTGCTATGCTTACACTTGCCGAATAAGACAAAAGCACGTATATTCAGCGTCTTCTGAAGGCTTTAGCTGGAAGTCCTACGCTGTGTCGTCGTGGTCTTCCATCATCAGGTCATCAGTTCTGCGTGTTATATAGCCTGTCTACTGCCATTTCAACTTGCCAATTCGCTAGTTTATTATTCCGTTCATCATCTTCATTCCTGATTATATTTTAAAGAGCCTTGATAGATCCATATACGTAGAAGATATACTTTTAAAATCTTAATTGCCGTATGAAATTTTCGCTTAAAAATTTAAATATCCATGAACTGAATAAACAAACAGGAAAGGGCGAGCGTGTATAATGATGTGTCAAATACGAACACCGGGCGGCACTCGCGTCAGCTGTCTTTGTGCAATAAATCCTTTAAATCCTCCGCGGAGGTTGCGGTAAGCGAAACACTGGCTGATTCGCTGGTTTATTTTTTATTTGCGAGCGCTTTAAGCGGATTACATTTTTTAAAATTTTCAGCCGACTACCTTTATTTGTTTATTTTGGTATCATATGTCGGTCAGATTGCATTTAAGGATTACTGCAATGTAGACATATTTTATAAACATCGGATCTATAGGTGGGTGTGCCATGATTGCTACGCTTGGTAGATGAGATATATGCTCATCCTCTGGAAGCTTGTTAGCAAGCAGTTGCAATTCTATATAATTAAAGCACAGTGTGAATTATATAAGATTGTATCTCGGGAATCGAACTCGCGGCGTACGATTGCAAGTGTCAGTCCCATACCGCTGCGCTACCACAGATCACTATAGCACACTGAGTAGGTAGATATAAATAAAAACGCATATACTGCACACATAGAACTGTCATTTGAACCGCTTCTGCGTAATTAAAAAATCGAAACATAGTATTATGTCCAAGTGGTTGCTTTTGTATTATTGGGAACAGGAACGTCGTTTCTGTCGACATATTTTAAAAAAAAGTGATTGATTTTTACCGCTAACTTTTTACTGTTAAAAGTGAGCCCAGGGTTTTCTTTTGTGCTTTGGCTATAATACAGTAGATTGGAAGATTACCAAGCTGTTTTTTATATATAATTAGCGCCCGTTTTTGGGGACCTCTCATACAACCTGCGCTTATCGTGGGAAACGGATTTTTATATTTTTAATAAATTTTTTACGTGTATTTTATTTTCACTTCTTCCAATCTTCACATAATCGTTCATTCACTCTTCTAACATATATCACATAATGTAACATTCTCATTCATTCTAAATTTCCTTCCTTGCATCGCCTTTCATGATCTCATTTATTGCAGTATAGGTCTATCCGTAACAGTCTATTCTTGTTTTATTGAAGCATAATTTATTTATTTGTATTACAAATCTAAATTTATCACACTTTACTGTTCTCTTCTTTGTTTTTTTTTATTTTTATATTTTTATTTTATTACCCTATTCTGTTACTTTTATTGTTGTTCTATCATATCGCTCATAATTACATTCGCGGTATTCGTGGATTCGGGCGTTATTTTGCAGTCCATCCTAAGTAAGAAAAGGACTAATATATAGCTACTTCCGCCATGCAGCAGTAGTCGTGCAATAAAGTGCACCGCCCGCCAGCGCGCTGATAAATGCGTGGTTACCTCCCTGCAGTGTCTAACCATAAGGTCAGTTAAGCTGACAGTGCATTGAAAGCTTGGATGTTATAGCTCCCGAAATATGAACTTAACTTAGAATATTGCTTGAGTTGCATTTAGATAGAGCTTCAGGCCAATAGAAAGATATTTTCGGGTTAAACCATCGCATCAGTCGACGTGTTAGGCATCTCTCGTACGGAATAGAAAACGTTACGTTAGTTTATTCAAAGGTGTATACACTCACCGTTCGTTCCTCGGACAAGCGTGTAATTAGAGAATTAAGCATAGCAAACATTGTCTCAACATACATCAATAATATCTACAGGGTGTTCTCGTATGTACAAACTGCGTATGCAAATTAATGCATTAGAAATAATTAGCATTCGTACAAAACAGTAATTATAAATGTTTACAAATGACCGCTAATGTTCACTGGGAGGAAACTTAAAACAATGTTTCTCAGATAAAATGTTTACACTGAAAATAACAAATTGTAAATTTATTGTCGCGGTTTTATTCTGTATTTTATCAAAGTATATGATTGTATCACAGATCATAGGAGATGAGTATATCTGGGATTTATAACATGTTAATTTCCACGTAATAATATATATAGATTTGTCATATTAAACATTTTAAATTAGACTTTCAAATGATTAATTATCAAGTTTCTTATTTGTCGGTAGGAATTGACTCATCATGAAGGGTGTGAGTGACACAGATGGCGTTATATTCGGACGTGATAGATTCTGAAATTATTATTCTATATAAACATTTCGAAGCTGTAATATTGAGATTAAATTGAAAGCCTCCTTAGGCCTATTATGAGTAGAATTTCATAAAATCCTTACTTAGCTGATCACTTTTGGTCGGAAGGAATATTCCTACAAAATTTCTAGTCTGTAATATACATTGTTCCAGAGATATCGTGATGATGCTATGTATTTATGGAAATATTTTTATTTATATATAAAGAGATATATAGAGATTGATGAATAATCACTTAGGTATAGTACTTCTGTACATTACGGGGCGAGCGTTGGGTAACTTTCTATTTCAACACGGTCTCGCGGTGAGAAATGCAACCTATATCTTATCTTATCAGAACGTCTGTCCGTCGACGCGCGGAACTTGAAATGAACTTAACCGATCCAATTCAAGCTATAAATGCATGTTAACTTAGTTAATTCATTATTATTTTGATTGGTCGTTCAGCTACTGATTTTTTATTTATTTATTATTTTAACTGCCTGTACCTTGAGCGGTTTGATACGCCATAAATCGAAACGTCATCGTGCGTTCTCTTTCTTTCAATTCAAATCAACATGAACTGTCACGGCAATATATGAAATATATTGTAATGATAGTGGCGCCATCTGTCGAAAATTGTTCATGCCAACTTAGAAACTGCTCATGCACAACTTTGCTGAACATCATCATACGATCAAATGTATAGTTTACGATTCTATAAATGACATACAGACAAACATTTATGTTTATATATATAGATGACTAGCCTGCTGATTACTTATTGGTGAATCTTCTCGTACTTTTTTTTTTTTGATACGCTATTCTTTTCCATCTCTCTCTAATCTTCTTTGCTCTTCGCCAAGATGTCTTCCTTTTGATACTACTGAGATCATCTACACATTCCAGTTACCTTTTACTGGGTCCTTCACGTGGTCTTTTTTATTTGGAGATCTGCATAAACATGGTAAGACTATGACCTGATGTCGATCATTCTTTGCAAGTGGTTTGACCATCTTATCCTCTGTGACTTGTAGAACCAGGCAATCGTTCAGCTCGAGATTCATACTTACACTATACGCGCCATTATTTACGTAGCGGTTAAAAAATTGTTTACAAGATTTTATTGGAGACTAATTATTGCCGCATGCGCATTTATCAGAAGGCCGGCGGGCGGTGCACTTTGTTACACGACTACCACTGCATGTGCAGAAGTGGCTAAATATTAGTCCTTTTCTTATTAAGTAAAATATAATCAAAATCTAAATTATTCTCCTGAAAACCTTTCTAAAATCATTTTCGATTAATTTAGTATGGCCTTGATATTGTCAAATTTTCACTTAGTACTGTCCTTCAAAGAGAAGTATATATAATTGAGAATATAATTCTAGAATGGTGGTACGGTGCAGTGAAACTTATTTGAAACGCTAATTCAGGTCAATCGACAATATTTCTGTCTAGTTTATAGAGAAAAACAAATCAGGTTATTTCGTCAGGGTAAGTAAGCTCTGCATCATATATCTAGTGTCATATATAAATATTTGACAGTATTTTATCGGAAACGAGGCATCCTCAGACTATATATCTAAGCGGAATCTATTAACATATGTTATATCATATTAGTTTGAACATAAATTACGTGAGTATAAATTCAGATTAAAATTTAATATATTCTTGTATAGGGTCAAAAGTTGTCTTATGAATACATCACTAAATAAATTACGAGGTGTATATAAATGCATATTAATGTACTTTCAGATATTATTAACCCGATGTCAAGAGTCTAGTGGTTAAAGAATGTTGCTTACAATAGTGTTTCGAAAGTTTGAATTAAGATTAGTGGATAGTGTACTTTGACGTTTCAGGCCATAGACGCCCTCTGCAAGGCATAAATATCTAATATATATATATATATATATATATATATATATTTTTTTTTTAATATATAAACAGACACAAAGTCTAACACTAATCGGTGTAACATAACTCCTGTAGATGCCCCGTGGAGGGGTGAAACAAGTGTTGAGTGAGTAATTTGGCGGTGGCGATTGTGTGATTCGCATTGTTTGCCGCATACGCATTTATCAGCGGGCCGGCGGGCGGTGCACTTTATTGCACGACTACCACTGCATGTGCGGATGTGGCTAAATATTAGTCCTTTTCTTAATTAGGATGGACTTCCGCGAGGTAACGTCTGATTCCATTAAACTATATATATATATATATATATATATATATATATATATATATATATATTTATATAGGGTTCTAAAGGTGTCCTAAATTTGGAAAAACCCACAACATACTTTCTTCGCTCTTTTTTCAGATGATAAACGCCATATGTAAGGCATATAGGCCTTTCCCAAAAATATCTATGGGGGGATATATCATAATCGCTGCGCTAGGTGGGCGAGCCAGCGATCACAGTATCGCTTATCCTTTAGAAACTTGTTTGTAAGCAGTTCAGGATAGGCATATGTCGAAGCTCAACTTTATCTACAAGATATGAAACATTTTTTTTTCACATTTGATAACTTACTCGTATTCATTTCATTGATTTTTATTATCTTGTAATAATTATTCATAAATATTACATTGATCAAATAAAAATTACGATGCAATTCAATTAAATATATAATATAATTAAGTTTAAATTGATACGTTAGTTTATATGCAGTTGAGTTTTCATCTAGGCTTAGAGCGGTCCGGTTTCAGCGCAGGTTCGTCTCAGCGGGAGGTTCTATTGCGTCAACACAGCCAGCTCATGTTCAATAGATATTTTACTAAATTATCTGTGGGGTATACTAGATTTTACAACTACTCGTTGAACACGTTGCCTATTTCGTTCTATTAAATAGATGATTATTTCTTCGTGAATGTTTTGATTTCACTGCTAAACTTGTACATTTATTTATTTATTTTAAATCAGATTACATTTAAATTTTACATATGGGTATGGTATAACAGATGGCTTATATTGCTGCACAGTCGGAATTTGAAATTTAGCGCCTTTTCTAGACAGTTTATCTGAAGTGAAATTTTTGGGTTAACAATTAGGAATATAGTTCAATCTTCGTAATTAAATAATAAAAAAAACTAGTGTAATTTCTAAAACATAGTAAAACTTAAATTTAATAAAACATATTGCTTTACTAAAGATAAAGATAAAATTCGTTTATTCAAATTTGGAACTTATGACAGAACTATAAGAGGTTCTGATCGTCAACTTATTATCTATTTATTAAACGGTTTTGTTTACTTCGACCCGTACGGAATTTGTTTATTTATTTGGGTCAAAATTAGAAATTGAAATTTAAGCACCTTCCCGTTGTTAGATTGATCTGAAATTTGGTACACACATTTAATTTAGATGACAATACAATATAATAAAATCAATAACATTATAAATTTAAGATGGCCGCCGATACAAAATGGCGGATTACATATTTTTCCTTAACCCCCTCAATATGGGTATCAAATGAAAGGGCTACACTAGTAAAACACGATAATTATGTCAAAATTTAAAATTCAAGATGGACGCCGTTCCAATATGGCGGACTAGGTACATATTTTTCCACAACCACCACAATATGGGTATCAAAAAACCGTTTAACTTAAAAGTTTTTTAAATGTATTTATTTAATTAATAAATTTGAGTTCTTGTTTCAGCTTAGATATCTATATGTATATCTTTCATATACCATAATCGCCAGGCATTGCAGGATGATGGGGCATCGCAGTGTGGTATTATGGTATGCAGAGGACGTTGTTGCCCATCATATGACAACTTGTTTGTGGGTAATGGCAATCCTATATAATTAACGCACAAAGTGTGAATTATATAAGATTGTGTCACTGGATTCGAATCCGCGACCTACGATCGCAAGTCTATGATACATTATAATTTTACCTATATTCAATTTATTAGACGTCAGGGAATCGGAATATATAAAATTCAGAATAATTCACGTCAAGCTGTCTGTTCTAAAATATCTCATGTGCGTCTTGTCATTTGAGGTCTCTTTCGTACTCGAGGCGTAAATAGAACTTCCGCGAACAATCTAACACAACCGCATCACCAATAAATCTACAAGTATCTGTAAATACATTGAATAAATGTCACGGTTACTTATCTGTGTAGTAAAAACACGTCAAAGATCAGTACGGGTCAAAGATTAAGAAAGAAAGTCGTAAAAGTTTCGCCAGACGCGGCGCAGGGTATAAATCTCGATTGGGCAAGTGAACTCTGTTTTGACATAATAAAGGGTAGGATTCGATTAAGTTTATGACTCAGGCGCCGCGCGCAATTACGGCCTGTCACTTGGTTTATTGCTGATGTCTTAACTGTGTGCGGACGATTTTGCGGTAACACTTAATCCCTACGAAGATTGACTGTTTCGTTGCGTCGCAAATAAGTTTTGATTAATTCCGTGAAGAGATGAATATTAATTTATCGCGTGTCAAAATATATAAATAGCCATTTCGTCTACGTAACTAATGATGCATTTCTATGCATATTGCAATGTTGTTTAGTTATATGTATGCATTTTGATTTATTACTGAATAAAGTTGTTATATTTTTTTATATATCAACTAGCTGCTACGACTTCGTACTGTAGAATGTCATTAGCGTGTCGTAGACTTTAGTCTTAACTAAAGAGTATTATTTACTTTAATATGTTTTATTTTTTGTACTTAACTTTGATTTAATAGTACACGATATAGTTTGGTACCATCTAATGTTAATAATATTTTGTCTTTAATTCACTTAAAATGTTTTATAGCATTAGCTATAAAACATTTTAAGAATTTAATAATTATATAAAATACTTATCATTAGATAAGTATTTTAATTTACTCAATTCACGGTAAAGGTATATTTAATAGAATTTTTTCCATTAATTTTCTTTATTTGATATAAAAAATAACTATACTTATTTGTCAACAAATTTGATGGTTCGTTCTTATCTTTATAGATTGATAAATTATAATATAAACACTTCTTTGCTAGATTTTGTAATATTTAATGGAATCAGGGTTACCTTGAGGAAGTCCATCCTAAGTAAGAAAAGGACCAATATTTTGCCACTTCCGCACATGCAGTGGTAGTCGTGCACAAAGTGCACCGCCCGCCAGCCCGCTGATAAATGCGTATGCGGCAAACAATGCGAATCACACAACTGCTATCGCCAAACTACTCAACACGTGTTTCACCCCTACACGGGGCATCTTCAAGAGTTATGTTACACCGATTAGTGCCAAACACAGAGTCACAAGTTTGTAAGACAAAACTTTATGCAATCGTTTGAATGTAATAAGAAACTGTTTAGACTATTATCCTAATGAATGAACTGGAACTTGCGATCGGTCGCGAGTTCTATTACCTGAATACAATTTTATATAATTAAAATTTTGTAGATTTAATATAAAGGATTGCCGTTGCTCATAAATAAGTTAGAGAGGATGGGTAGCAATGTTCTCTGCATACCATAATACAGTATTGTGATCGCCAACCATATATGGGCGTTTATGGCCAGAAAAGAAGAGTTATAATAACAAAAACATAATTTATCTTTCACATTGAAACGGTATGTAATGATTTGGTAGAGAATGTACGATCATACATCTCCCGGCTAAATAACACGATGTTTTTTTTTTTATAAAATTCATACAGCATTTTTAATCGCCAATTTATCTAATAACGAATCAACGATGCTATTTATAGATATGGGCGGTTTAACAAGATCGTAAGCGGTTATCTAGCCTCTATAATATACAATATTTACTTTGCGGACACCCTGTATCTTATTCCTAAAACAACAAGCACTGAATTAGCTTTATCGGGTGTGGAATTTATTTGGCAAAATAACTGAACATAGCTTTGACAAGTAAATGTACCCACGACAGCTTAAAGCTCTTAGATATATACATGTTCTTAGGACATATTTACTGTGTTATGTTATTAAGAACCTGCTTTACGAATTTCGTCTTTATTACTATGAGAATGTGGTCATTTTATTGGACACAGAATTGGTATACCAGCAAGTGTAAGTTTGCGTCTAACGATAGTGTATTCGCAGATAAGGTAGATATCGGTATTCGACGTACCGAGTGCGATGTATTCTGGTATGATATAATGTTACTATTTTATTGAACCCGAGTGTACTCTGTATATCTTAATCTGTCGAATTAAAAACTGTTTTAGTGTATAAATTGTTTTCGATATTGCCTCTATTACATGTTATATATATTTATAGTACCGTTAACACGAGATTTTACTTTTAAATAGGGCCACTTTATATTTTGTTGAATATGAAATGTAGCTATGTTTTTGCTACTATTGCTGTTATCTCGACATTGATATTCTAAGTGGTGAATTTACTGTCCACCAGGAGGGGGGGGGGAGGCTTGTCCACGCCGTGTCTACTGGCTTGTGGTCGCCACTTGAGAACCTTTCGGCCCCAACGGCTGCACGAGCGATATACCCCACCCGCTGCCACTTTAAACGAGCAATACATTTCCATTTAGGTATTAAAACCATGACTTATATCTATATATACATACACTTCTAAAAAACGTGGTAGTCGCTACTACAGCACCTTTCACTAACTTCTAGTACACCCTATATAAAGTCAATGGTTCCAGAAATAATTAATAACGTAAATAATAAAAATTGACTTTAAAATTCGAAATATAAATTATTTTTTGTTAATTTTTTTGCTGCAGACTGTACTGCAGAATTATTGGCCTATCCCAGGGGTGAGCAACCTTTTTTGGTCGGAGGGCGGCAGTTTCAAAAACAGTGGGCCATAAAAAAAAATAAAGTATATATTCAAGGTTCAAACAATGTTCTAAACGTAATTTATGTTCGTCAACCGATTTACAACTAATTAGACACTTTTATTATCTTTAAAGCCTTGATTCTAGCATTTTTTTTTTTAAATTAAAATTTACTTGCCTCGTGGGCCGCGGTTTGCTCATCCCTGGCTTATCCTATTGCATTAGAGTTTCAGAGTGATCACTTTTATACAGAATGATTTGAATTTTTTTATTCCTCTGCGCTTATTTATGATCAGTATAGTGATTATAATCTGATCTTTTGTGGGTCAGAATAGAAGTTGCTTTTAATGATATCACTACATATTTACAGAGAGCTACATCCGTTCATCTATCTTCAGGACTTCATGTCTCTTCAGGCGTTTGGCATATTTTGTCGATGTAAGAATTTGGTCGGCTACCTGGTTATTTTTTTTTGGAAGCCTCTCGTACCCCCTATCTTGTGTGGGACAGGGACTATTCAACATTATTTAATTTTTTCTCATATTTTTTTTCATTATCATCTTCCATACATCGTATGATCTTTCGTTCTTTTCATTCTTGCCAAAATGGGCTTTCCCTTTCGTTCTGTAACGCCTTTCATACATCCCTCATTACTCTTTTACATTTTTATTATTTTATTTCTATATAGGATTAGGACTAACTGGTTTGGCATGCTGTTGGAAGAACCTAATCAATGCTCTGGTGTCTTCTTTAACTGTTGCCATCTTTAAGGGTTTTTGGAATTCACAGCTTATTATTTACCATGGAACACTAGATATTCTTCTGTATATCATGCTCTGCTTGCGATGGATAAGAGATATTTGAGTTGCAGATTGGCTTAGGCAAACCGAGTTTGGATCCGGCTCTATACTTAGCTAGCCTATGGTACACGAAGCCGTCTCATGCCGTATATACAACATCAACATTACAGCTCTACTCGGGTAGAGTGGTTTACTACGTGCGAACATTGTACAATTGGAACGCGACGATCCAGCTTCTGTTTTATTTTAAAGTTCATGGACCCTTCAGTTCCGTGAACTGAGTTCCGATGAAGCTGCAGAAGTCCCCGGGATAACAGCATCAACTTCAACCGAAACCAAGCAAGCAAGAATGGAAATATACATTTACGCTTTTAAAGGTGTTATATATTTCAATCATCCTGTTAATATTTTATTGCATACTTTGTTTTTTTATTGAAAATTAGATAAGGAATTAAATACATGTGGTAAAAATTCTGCATAGCTTAACGGATAGAGATAGGTAAGAGAGGTAGGTAGTCCAGAGTACCCGAAATTGGGCAACTCGACTGACAAATGTTTGCACAAAAACAAAATATGTTTATGAAGACGCTTCAATAGATCCAAGAGCACCGTGCCGTACCAATATTTGGTAAAACCTTTGTCCAAACAATCTTACATGAGATGGTGTATGTAAAACATTTGCCCAGACACCTTGCGGTCGAATGCTATTGGAGATCGGTTTCCTGTTTGCACACGATAAGGGCTTGATCAAACATCGTCGAGGAATGTTTGGGGTCGTCCCGGCGGTGTGAATGCGGCTTTAGGATTCCTTTTATCCCTTCAAATTTATTATTATACAAATATTTATAGAGATTTTCTTATGTACCCTTTTTTTGGGATATTGGTAGCCTTAACTTTAAATATGTGACACACTGTCGAAAGTTGCAACGTTTCAATTGGCTAACAATATGTTTTCAATTAAGATGTAAACATTACCCAATGAGTTTTGATACTTTTTGGCTATTTTCCTGTCGCGACTATTTATTGCTAACTTGTTTTAATTTACTAAAAACATTTATCTAGAGCAAGTGTAAAGATGTAGTGTAAAGATTTTCTAAACTTATACTTTGAATACAATTGCTCTCCCTCTCTCTCTCTCACTATCTCTCTTTCATATATGTTATGGTGTTTACGGTAATTAATGAAATTATTAGTGAATGCTCTTAATTATTGAGTTTCCGGAGATTTATTTCAAATAATAGTTCTAGGCGCAAATCCTCAATACCAAAACTGTGAAATTTTAAACTGTGATAATATTAAGTTTGATTTGTGTTTTAACGGTTTGGCAAATAAAAAAAATAGTTTTTCTGTGCAGAAAAATTATTTAAAAATAGACTAAATATTATTGGATATATTTTTTGTGATTCACCAACTTTTTGATTTAATGTACCTATAGGGTTGAAAATTTGACATTATTTTATTATTAAAGTAGGTAACTAGCTGTCATAGACCCGTTTTGCGCAACCCGCACACACTTTTGTGTGATTTGATAAAATAAATTCTTGCTTATTATTGTTCGCGTGTTCCACTCTGTTTTCATGAACTCATTTCGACGAAGATGTAACAGCCAACAAACCTATCAGCGTGGACTTCAACAGAAAGTGCCTATATAAGAATTACTTTGAAAATATTGTTCTATTAAACAACCTTTCAATTCCCTTGTAGTGAAATTTCATAAAATACGTTCTTATTTAACCTTTACTAAGGCATTAAGAATATTTTTACAACATTTTCTTGTAATTACCAGAGATATAGTGAAAAATATATATAGCGAATCTGTTATATATTAGTGGGACGGGAAATGTCGTTTCTTTCGACATATTTTACAGTAAAACCGATTGATTTTTACCACTCCGGAATTAAAAGTTTGTACACTAACTGTGGCAAAAGGTTGTTGATAACGAAAGTGAATATATTGTTGATTAGAAATAAACACTTGTTAATAATCTAGTCGTGTAAATTTAACTTAAGAATACTACATTACCTTTCGGTCCTCCCATATTATCGTATATATATAGTTGTATTCATGTGTATATATAGGATTGCTTACTAATTATGAAAATAAAAATTCCAAAAAATATGTAACTTATCCGTACCTTTTATATGAAGAGGTGGAGAACATAAAAATTTAACTTATGAAAGCGATATTACTTTCCGGTCTCCTTAATAGAATATGTAATTAAATATTAGATTTATCTGCAAGAGCCCTTGAATAAATATTGTAGATTAATAAAATATTTTTTCGTATTATTTAATCAATTATAATACGAAAGCAAAAGGTATTTAAACATATTTTTCTTCACTTTACTACCAAATCTAATTAAAGGTATTATTTAATAAATATATAAAAAACTTGAACTTTTGGAGCTTTTTAATTTTTAATAACCTCAGGAGGAACTGAATTCCATAACTAGGTACAGTGCCTAAATATATATATGTGCCTATATATCTGTGTTTCCCAACGAGATACCCACGCCCCACAGGGGGACAATTCGAAAGTGCATTCGACACGAATTTACCCCTTTCGCTTCAATTCAAACATTATGTATGTAACATAGGGTGGTGTAAGAATTTAGCAAGACTAAGGTGAGAAAACTCTGTGTTTGCCACTAATCGGTGTAACATTACTCCTGAAGATGCCTCGTGGAGGGGTGAAACACGTGTTGAGTGATTTGGCGGTGGCAGTTGTGTGATTCGCATTTTTTGCCGCATACGCATTTATCAGCGGGCTGGCGGGCGGTGCACTTTGTTGCATGACTGCCACTGCATGTGCGGAAGTGACCAAATATTGGTCCTTTTCTTACTTGCCTCATTCCATTAAATATTTAAGGTGAGACATTCACAAAAAATCTTTATATCATATAGTTTTGGATTTACTGCATCCCATAAGACCTTGATGTTGTTTGCAATGAGTTGACAAACGCAACTTAAGTTATTTTTTAAAACACAAAGTAAGGTTTTAAAACTGCAACTAACATGGTGAAATATATAAACAAATTTGATTTGGCAATTTATAAATATATTAAAAGAGGATATTTAATTAATTTAAATTTATAATCAACAGATATATATTCAAAATTATTGCCTGTCATTATTAAAATTATATTTAATTTAATCTCCGATGAAATATTAATTTAATATGAAGTAGGTTAACATTTCAAATTGTTATGTAAAGGTATGCCTTTCACATGAGTAATGGTTTAGACAAGCTCGACTTGGAACCGTAGATAGCGGGATCGATTCCTAAAACAAAAATTATCACAAATCGCGAAAGGTTTTATCGTTCAGAAACCTTTATGTAGTACTAAAAATATTGAAATGTATGAATATTCTTTCTAAAAGGAAACGAAAGTAAATATTTATAGCTTTCTTAAAATTTCTACGATTATTTTGGTCTTTAATGGAATCAGGCGTTACCTTGCGGAAGTCCATCCTAAGTAAGAAAAGGACCAATATTTAGTCGTGCAACAAAGTGCACCGCCCGCCAGCCCGCTGATAAATGCATATGCGACAAAAAATGCGAATCACACAACAGCCACCGTCAAATCACTCAACACGTGTTTCACCCCTCCACGGGGCATCTTATATTTTATTAATTAATTATTTTGGTCGTTTATGTCTCGTGTACTTTTTTAATATTTATTCGTTTACTATAAAGTCTACACAACATGATACAACCAAAGTATAATACCAAATAGGTTTTTTGCAATAGGTGATATGTTGAGAATACTTCCGTAGTTATGTATATAGATATAACTAATGGTTTAAATATCTAAATGGCTGAAGTGGCGTCTGAAGTGGCGTCTGAAGTGGCGGGGCATATTACTAGCAACCGCAGTAGACGCGGCGTGGGTAGTGGATCTTTCTTCAATAGACATGTACATTATTTATATGTAAGACTAGATGCAGCGTCTATTTCTTATTTATCTATTATATCCTTTATTGAAAATTTAAAGGTATTATCTATCTATTAGATAGCTAGCTAGCTAGGCTTCCACTGGATAGACCAAAGTTTGCTGCAAGTCTTTAAATGCGTGCAGCGCAAGACGTATTATTGTGGCGATATATGAGGAAGATCTATACCGTGCAGCGGGTGTCTATTGACTGAAAAGAAGAATAGAAACATCTAGAACAGTGATTCCCAAAGTGGTCTTTAACGACCGCTAGGGGCCTATGACAACCTGCAAGGGGTCTACATCAGCAAAAAAGAATTTAGGGGTCCATGAAATGAAAATGGGGGTCCACGATAGTGGATCTCAACACATACACTGATAATTCTTATTTACTTACATCATACTATCTTATAATGTCAAAACATTTACATTATTTATAAAAGTACCTATGAAGTAAAAAAATATAATATATGTCTATAAAATTGTGTAAGTTGTAGGATGTTGGTATTCGCTTTGTGGTCGCAATACATTTTGAACTTGTAAAAACCCGAGAGTCGTAGTCTGAGAGCTTCGCTACCTTGCACTGACTTGTTCAATTCGTATTTATACGAATGTGGGACAAATACGTTTATTCGTTTCCCGAATCTTGAAAAGGAAAGTGCTAAGAAAATATCTTAAAAAATATAAACAGATAGTATACCACACAAATGTATAAATTAACATGTGTTTTTACTTTAAGTTTTTAACACTAAACTTCACTACAGTTAGAAATTTACAGGAAATCAATATCAGGTAAGTAGGAGGTCTACCCAACACGGAAAAACATGGCAAGGGGTCTACGACACAAAAAAGTTTGGGGTACTCTGATCTAGAACTGCTTTACATATTTTTGATAGTTTATAATTGTCTGTAATGTTAGTAATTAAAATTACTTGAAATTTGCGTGACAGTTATAAGATGACCGCAGTTAAATATCGATTTTAAACATGTCCGCTAAATCGATATGTGTATTTATCGGATTTATTCTCAGCCGGTTGACGGTAATCTTATGTCAATATCTATTAATAACGAGCCTTTGTTTAATTAAGTTTATTGTGCAAATTGTGAAAATTTACATCGCAGTGCGAACGTGTTCTGTGACCTCCCATTTTAATAATATTCTCTTAATTCGACGGATACTCTAAAATACGTCTTCGCGTTTCGTATGTGCTGTGTCAAACTGTATACAATGTATAAATTGCACATCGATCTTTAGAAAGAGACAATCGGCTAATTTCGGATTCGTAGAGCGTTATCTCTATCGCACGAAATACAACGACTGACAAAGTGTCACATAGGTAGTGTGGGACAGAGATAGTGCTTTAAAAATCCGAAATTTGCCGATTGTCTTTTTCCAAAGTTCGATGTGCAATATTTATCATTTATGCTTATATTTCTCATTACTTATATTATAGGAACGAAAAAAAATATAACACGTTCCTCGTATAATAAATGTTTCGTTTCTATAACGCGGAAATTTTCCGTGTTGTATATTTCTATTCTATTAGATTTATAGTGATTTATACAATTCATAATCAATTTCTGGTCTTTATATTGTGCTCGTGAAATAAAAATAAGGATATTCGATTTAAACCGGGTCAAATAAGATAAATTAAACTTGAATTATTTCAACGAAACGCGTTATATGGGGACGTCTTGCAAATGCAGAATCAATCGACCGTGTTATATAGAGGATAATTGAATACTTTTTTTAATATCTTTATGTAATCGTAGTGTTATTTCAGAGAAGTATTGTTTAAAAAATCCATTGTAAACAATGCATCGAGGAAATCCAGATAAAGACAACCGAATTAGACGTATCTGAATAATAAACATTATCTCAGGAATGTAGATTATCAATTTATTCATATAAATAAGTATGTTATTATTTTATCGTCTTTATCGGGGGTTCTTACAAAATGCATTACTATATAAACTTAAGGAAAATGTTCGAGAATTTTCGAAGTGTTTAAAGTAGGAATATGGAGGTTTGTACTTACGAAAAATCACCGACAAAGCCTTGCGAACTGGTAAGTTAAATTGGTAATGGGCAAGGGCATATAGCACGCGGAACAGATGGCCACTGTAACGTTAAGGTTCTATAGAACGCTTTGCTACCTAAAGACTTTACTGCCTCATGATCCTGTGATATATATATATATCAATTGCGTCACGAAGAGGCATTCCGAAGACGTTACTGACAACACTGACGGGGCAGCTCCTTATGCAACAACCACTTTTCCTGCACACCTTGCACACTATACGCCGCCAGGGTAGGCTTCCCGTCTGTGGACACACACACACACACACACACACATATATATATATATCGCGTCACGCTATTCTCGACGCACCTCCTTCAAGATCACGAAGAGGCATCCCAAAGACGTTACTGACAACACTGACTGACGGGCAGCTCCTTCTACAACAACCACTTTTCCTGCACACATAGCACACTATACGCCGCGTACGACTCCAGTCACCACCCCAATTAACACCACACCGAACGAGCCATCCAGGGTAGGCTTCCCGTCTCCCAACACACACATATACATATAACAATCGCGTCACGCGATTCTCGACGCACCTCCTTCAAGATCATGAAGAAACATCCCAAAGACGTTACTCACAACACTGAAAGTGCAACTCCTATTACAGCATCCACTTTTCCTGCACACATAGCACACTACGCCGCGTTCACCACCAACAACAGAACCAAACACCACACACCACACCGCACGAGCCGTCTACGGTAGGCTTCCCGTCTCCTGACATATATAACTCCTTAAGGCTGAACCATGAAAAGCTTCAGGCTATGTGCTTAGAGTTCTGCAGTGAACTTTAAATCAGATGAAGTAATAAATGATTGTAGAAAACATAAGTTAATGATATAGTTAAAATCATCACACTGACGAGAGTATTTCATAACGTAACATCTTGAAATTGATATATCTCTCTACACTCTACAGTTACCGCGTCGATTGTGACGCTCCTAAACTGTTTTATTAAATTTATTTTAGTTCGAACCAGTTACGGCTGACTGAAAGATTTATGTTCGACGGTCAATGTCGCACTTATGATGAGGGAACGTTGTCATATAACACAAGACCTACAACACAATTTTGCATTAACATTAATAGTATTTTCAGCAGAAGAAAAAAATATCTTCTTCTTTTCAAACGATGGATGTCCACTGCAAGGCATAAGCCTCTCCCAGAAGAGAGAGAGTAGAAGGCAGAAGGCCCTCCTGGTTCGTGGTCACAACATGAAAACCTTTCGGATCCAAAAACCGTCAGTTACACAAGCATGCCTTTCATACTGTCACTTCAAACCAACAATCATTATAAGTTAATACTTAGTTTATTTCTTTAAACCAGTTTAGTTAATATAGTTTAGTAGAATCTAGAGTTAAGTCTAAAATATTTTACATAACATTAGCCGCAAGATAATATACTTATCAGAAGGAAATGTAAATAAGTTTAGTTCTGAACTCGACGTGGAATTACATCATCAGGATCAAGGCTTTGATAACGTTAAGTGAGTCCGCCGGGAACTTAGAACAATGCTTAGCTCGGAAAGGTCAACGTTTTGCATATTGTCGCGGTCTTGGACAGGGCCGGGGGTAGCGGACGATAAGACGAAATAGGCCGGTGTGCTGTTTGCTGTAATCTTCCTGTGCGTATTGATTTATAAATAATGATTTCTTTTAGTTGGGTTTCATGAAACAGAATAGACAACGTAACTGTAACATTCTCAACTTATGTTTAACTGGGGGAAAATTAAATTCATATTGGTAATATAATATTTGTTGCAGCCCATAGACTAGGAATAGGCCTTTCACTAAGATATCTATAAGTTTGATATACCATAATCGACACTCTTGATAGGCTGGTTGGCAATGGCAGTGTGATATACGCAAAGGAGGCTGTAGTCTATCCTCTGGAAACTTATTTCTGAGCAGTGACAATCCTATATAATTAATACACGAAATGTGAATTATATGAAATTGGATACTAAAAATCAAATCCGACCTAATATCGCAAGTCTCAATCCTTTACCACTAACTAGTCAATTAATAATAGGAAAAATAGAATAAGGAAAAGTGTAGTAATGTATTAAGAAAGCACAACCCAAAGAAAACTGTGATAATAAAATAGAATAATAATCAAAAGAATAAAAAAATGTACCTAGCCGCCTAAGAGTAATAAGATGATGGAAGGAAGGCGATGAAAGCAAGAATGAATGAAACAACAAAATGAAAGATATTGTGATGGAAATAAGGTAAGAATAAAAGAAATTGAGAAGTATGACAGTGAGTGAAGAATACAGATGAAAGATCTGAGAAACATAGTTGTAAACAAAGACCCTGATCCCAATTAATTAGGGGTAAAAGAGGCTTCCAATAGCGGGGGCCATTAAAAAAAATACTTTACCACTGGGTTAAAACTATTCTATACATCTCCTTAGCTTTCAATGTAATAGTATAGTAAATATAAATGGCAGGGCAAGATTAGTCATCATGGCGAAATATGGTGGAGGCCTATGTCTAGCAGTGGATTTCTACTGGGTGATGTGATGATGACGATGATAGATGGAGGAAATAGAGGTTAAAACAGTTAATTTATAAACAATATTACAATATTTTATATCTACACTAAGGGATGAGCATTTCTTCGAGTTACTTCTGTGACCTTGGATCTTCTGTGGATCTCATCATTGCTGATCGCTTATTTATAATTAAAACAGATGCTTTGATTTTAAAACAGTCAAGTTTATAATTTCAGTCATAGTCTGATTATACCAGTTGTTATAATTCAATAGAGCTGACTGTACATGCATAGGTGGTCTGCATTTGATATTTACTAATATTGCCATTGTAATAAATCATTTGTTATAATTTTAACCGTTATATTTATATAACGTTACGAACGCTGTGTTGCAAGTTCATTAGTGTAACGTAGTAAAATGAAAGTGTAAATTTTAATGCATTTCTTGCTATTTATCCTTCTAGAAAAGGTCTTGATAAAACATATTTCCAAATAGTAAACCAAGTTGTTGCTGCTCTATAAATATCTTTATGATTGCATACCAGAATAGCTGTTTTCATACTGACAGTCCATTGAGACACGGCGACAGTCGAATCCTTACGAATGTCAGTTTCGTTTTATTTATTTCCTTCTTTGGATTCGCTTTTATATTCGCATCAACTGTTGGCAAGTAGTTATATCGGATCAATGCTAGTGTCGACTAACGGAGTAACTTCGGACTTGCCAAGAACCTTAGGTTTTTTTTTAGGAAATGTATCCCGTTTTTTGGGTTCTCTTGTTCTCCTCTATCGTAGTAAAGAACTATTTATAAAATTGATGATTTTTCACTGAATATTATTATCTCATCCTTCTTGATTTCTTCCATTCATTTCTCTTTTTCTCCACAATATCTTGTATTCCTTTTCTAACCTTTCCTTTCTATCCTATTTCCTATCTCTGCAGGATCATACATTTATATTTCGTTTTGTATGTGTTGGTTAATTTTTTATTTTTGAATTTATTTTAGTTAAATATTGATATCATTTTGTTTCTTTTTTGTTTTATTTAAATTATACTCTTTATTTGTAGGTTCTTATCGTAAATCCTATGACCTTTCTACAGAAGCCTGGGAAGGTCAAGCTACTTTATTGCTCACTAGTGAGGCGATAGTTCTCTCTTTAATCCTTTCTTGCAATAAGTTCTTTATGTTAGAATAGAAGCCTTATCTCAAAATGAACGTAAGTAACAATACTTATTAGTTACGAGTGACTATATCATTATTTGGTGAAATGATCCGTGAAAACAATAGTTGTAATAGAGAATGTAAGCATTTATAAAGATTCTCCGTTACTTACTAGATGGCGTTAGTTACTTTTAGGCAAAATATGTGGTCTAAAAATAGTAATTAGTAAAATTTAGTAGTCCAAGCCGAAAAAATCGAAAATTACTGATTTTCTTATGTTATATTCCTTCATAGAGACGTGTATTTGCACTAGTGGTTCATTATACTTCCTCTAAGAGCGTGAAGCTGACGCTTGGTTTGTTAATTTAAAAGGTTACTCAAAGAGGATCTTTTGCTGTCGTCGTATCAGCTCATAGACGTCCATTGGAAGGGATAGGTCTTCCTCACAGATATCTATAAGATATAGCTTAATCGTCACGTTTGGCAGACGGGTTGGCCATCATTGAAAAACTCCTTTGTGAGCAGCGGCAATCCTAAATAATTAATGTACAAAATGTGAATTATATAAGATTGTATTCCGAGAATCGATCCCGCGTCCTACGATCACTAGTCTTCCTCCTCTGCCGCTGGGATATTGGGAATTACTAACATTATATATACCACTCTCTTAGTATCAACTGTTATATCCAATATTAATTTTAAAACGTAGACCTTCAAGATGAAATAATGTTCATTCATATTCACGTGTTATAGAGCAGTAGCTTTGGTTACCAATCATAAATAAACTGAGGGCGGCTCAAAGAGCAAGGGATAGGAAACTGGTGACTCAATAAAAGTGACTATTAAACAAAGAAGTTGCTCTTGTTGACTCTATGTTTGGCACTAATCGGTGTAACATAACTCCTGAAGATGTCCCGTGGAGGAGTGAAACACGTGTTGACTGATTTGACGGTGGCAGTTGTGTAATTCGCATTGCTTGCCGCATTTATCAGCGGGCTGGCGGGCGGTGCACTTTGTTGCACGACTACCACTGCATGTACGGTAGTGGCTAAATATTGGTCCTCTTCTTACTTAGGATGGACTTCCGCAAGGTAACGCCTGATTCCATTAAATAAAGAAGCTGTCCAGAAATCAGTGCAATGCCCCATATATTGGCCATTGAGTGGTAAGACTCAAGTAGGAATGGACGGAATGACCAGAATACAACATTTTTTAAGCGCCTGTTGGAATTAGAACTAAAAGAAGAGTTGATATAAATGTGGTGGAAAGCATTTGAACCCTCACTACCCAAGACTTTGAAAATTGGAGATAGATGAAGAAGACTTACACTATAATTGTGGAAGGTTAAAATTGAACCAAAGATATACTAAGAAATTTGAGATAGTATACCTTATTGGTCAGTATTTTGTAACAACAGCACATTTCAAACTTATAAACAGTAATCTCTAAGCAACATTGTTTATATACAGGATGATTGGTTACAGATGAAAAGGCACACATACTTATTACCAATCATCTCTTATAAAGTAACTCATTTAAAATATGCTATAATATTTTATATCTATTTCAATGCGACAGAATAATTGATTCTGGCAGTACAAAATCTGCAGAGACAGATAATAAACAATAATTAACATTAATGTGTTGTAATTTAAATTTTGAATACGCTATGAAAATCATTACGATATTTTTTGGTAGGATGTACCATCTTTTTAAAGTTATAACACTTAAAACTAATCATCCTGTATAAAATACGCGATGAAACCACCTGCAAAATACACTGATTGTTTCTCTATACCGTCATTGTTATAATATTTTCGTTATAAACCTAAACAATGCGGTTTAATCACGTAAATGCTTATTCATTAATTATAACTTATATAAAGCGTATGTATGTGCATTTTTCTTTGTTCTAATTGATGAATCAAATATAACATTGTTTTATATGGTATTTATGGATCATATCAAATCATAGATCCTTACGCCTCATAGAGATGAGCGTATCTATGTTAATGCTGCTAGCACGGAGGATTTCGTTCCATCTTCAATGGAACTGAGAAGCAACTTAAGATTCCACGTACTAAACAATGTTAGTTAGGATTCGCTAATTGACCGTAAACATTCATACGAAGTTGTAGTACGATAAGAGAACAGTAAATAAAGACTACAAAGGGTAGGATTCGGATCGCTCCCGCTGTTCGCAGAAGCGGTAGAGGAATCTGCTATACCAGAAAACGGAAGCTAGTAAATCATACGCGATTTGACTTTGGTACATCATACTCCTGTTTGGGTGTAATGTGTCATGGGTGGTGTTGCCGCGAGTTGCGCCTGAAGTCTTACTAGTGATTAAGGTTATGGTGTGATGAGTGAATTGTGGAAATCCCAAGATCAATATACAGTCACGATGACAATGTACTTCACCACGCGACCTTGACTATATCGCTAGTCCACCTATGCATATCTATCAGATCAGGTCTATGTTACCTTATTGCTAATTATAGACTTTTAGGGATGATGATGGAACACCGTGGTGACTCAAAGCTTTTCTTTATAGAATTTTAGAATCACCCCACGAGTCTTAACCTGCGTAACATTACCGAATTGGAAGGTCGTTCCTTCTTTTTCTCTTCTAGTTCTTAAATCAAATATATTCTACATAAAATATCGACATTGTTATACCTACATGAAGTTATCACAGGCTCCGCAGCCAGTTCTGCTGACAGAAGAGCCGGCGAGAAACTCAGCAGTTGCTCTTTACAAATATAGTTTTATAAAGAGTACTCGACAATAATTAGCTTCCTGAGCATTAACAACATTTAATTCCACACATTAACATTAGTAAAATATTCTTAACGATTGTGGTTCAAATAGTGATGTGTGGTAACAGCTTCAGCTGCTACTCCATACGCGTTAAGCACTCGAGAAAGCACAGTAGGTCAGACCTCAGCTAAGTTGGTTCTTATTGCCTGCCTAATGTTACTGCCACAACCGAAATCTTACTGTTACATAGATGGACAAGGTTTAGCACTGGGTAGAGAATAATAATCAATATTGTAGTATAATTTGCGCATTCTTCTTCGTTCATGGCCAAATCTTTTACCATACAGACCGTTCGATTTTGATATGATTTACCGCTGAATATAAAACTAGGTAAGTTACCTATTGTTTAAGAAAATGGTTGAGAAATATTAACTATAACATTTGATAATTTATCATTTAATTCAATTCTTTTTCTTTCCTTGTTTCTTTATTCTTTTCGAGGCACAACAGGTTTGAAATTTTTATGTATTATTGTATTTATAATTATGTATTATTTATTTTACGTTTGTTATGTCTATATGTACACGTGAACTACCCGCTATTTATCCCTTTACTGTTTCCATATGGTTGTCTGGAAGAAATTGCCTCGTGTAATAAGACCGCCCATTGCACTTTTATCTTTACTATTATGTAACTATGAATATTTTCTAGCGTGTACAATAAACAATATCAAATTAAAATTTAATTAAGGGAAATCGATTATTTGTATAACAACGTATAATTCTATTGAAAAATCACAAAATCGTTTACTTCATGTAAAAGGCAGCAAGAGATAATATATATGATTCTAAGGCAAAGTTACGATTAAATAAACTGTGATTTTGAATTACAAAGTATTGTTAAAAATCGCGTCTAGCTTTAAGACAAAAACTAACACCAATAACCTGGACATATTATTTTAGATTCTTTCTGATAATACTGTAAAATGTATGACATGTGTGACGTCTTAATTGAAACAGAATACAGGTTATAAGCTTTTGAAAACCATATATTTATTGGAATACTATTAAAAATATTGAAAGCAATAAAATAGAAAAAATTGTAATGTTACATTTATGTAGGTAACGTACTGAGTCATGTATTTTTTTGTAAATAGAACACGACAATAGAATTAACGATGTACGCATAATTACAAGTAATTGTCTACTATACGGCATCGATTTAAATTGTTTTTAAATAATTACAATTATTTCAAATTATCAATGACGTTCCAAACACGTTCTATTTACAAATAGATTATTTTTTTTATCTGTGCCAATATTTTATTATCGGTGTAACAAAAAACATATTTATAAAACATGTTTAGAATTATGTTTGGTGCCTAAATTATACGGGAAGTTATCATTAAGTTTATTTTAATCTTAAACTTGTATAATTATTTCCATATTCATTAGTTTTATATCATTAGAAACTTAACGAAATTAAATTTTGTTGTCGATATGTCGAAGCAGTGGCAGAAATAAAATTTACTCACCATTTTAATTGCCATGAGCAAAAGTAAATTTATCCAAGGGCTTGAATAAATCATACATAAAACTTGAGACCGACGCAACCGTTCATTTGAAATATTTAAATCACTTAACACTTCTTTACGTGAATATCACTTATAAAAAACACATTTTAATATGTAACAATAATATAATTTAAAGAAGTTATTTTAATTTTGAGATATTTGACATTTTACAAATCGCGCGATTCGCGCCTTTTTACAGCGCGTAGTATGCTTACTTTTTTTTTTGTAAACGTCTTCACCTGTTAGCGGTCGGTGGCGTACTGCCAACGCCGTCCGCTTAGCGCGGGAAACGCAATGCGCTCGCGCTCTGGAAGCGTTCATTATAAATGGCCAGTTAATTGAATTGCTGGCATTTTCTTTACGCTCTTGAAAAGTAATTATTGTTAAACGAAACAAGAATTTTACAATAACGTATAATTTAATAATTTTTGACATTACATTTATTTTTCTTGCATTATTTTAAAAAGATATTTTCTCCTGCCGTGTCGAAATGCTGCTGATTGATTACATTTTCGCACGTTCCAAATATGAATTTTAAAAAATTTTATAATAATGAAGATATTTATTTTGTTTATACATAAACGAGACTGTCACAGACCATCAATTTAAATAAAAAATATTATTTGCTCATTTATTTATCTTTTTATGAGAACCACAGAGTTTGTAGTTATTATAAAAGTGTTATTAAAATAATATTAAACTATTTAACACATGAATTAAAACAGTCATACCTCAAAACTTTATTTGTAAATAAAGCTTAACTCTATTATTCTTTTCTTTTATATTTATTCGATATATGAAAGATATCTGCATAAAAATGAAAAAAAAACATTAGTTTTTTTTATTGTAGCAAACCAGTTATATTATTACTGATATTATTCAAACATACTGGGTGACTATACTATATACTAACCAATGCACCTATAGCTAATCAACTTGTGTATATGTTAAACATTTCTGTATATTTGTGCGGTAAACATAGTTGATTATAAGGAATATAACCGTATGATGTGGTTAGTTTTAAAGTGTCCACTGTTTTTTAACGGTTTTATTTAGTTCGATCCGTACGGAATTTATTTGGATCAAAATTAGAAATTGAAATTTAAGCACCTTCCCGTTGTCAGATTGATCTGAAATTTGGTACAAACATTTAATTTAGTTGACAATACAATATAATAATACTAAATACGATACAAAATGGCGGATTACGTATTTTTCCTTAACCCCCTCAATATGGGTATCAAATGAAAGGGCTACCCTAGTAAAACACGATGATGATGTCAAAATTTAAAATTCAAGATGGGCGCCGTTCCAATATGGCGGACTAGGTACATATTTTTCCACAACCACCACAATATGGGTATCAAAAAACCGTTTAACTTGAAAGTTTTTTAAATGTATTTATTAAATAATTAATCTGTA
Organism: Battus philenor; assembly: GCF_028537555.1. Classification (NCBI taxonomy): domain Eukaryota; kingdom Metazoa; phylum Arthropoda; class Insecta; order Lepidoptera; family Papilionidae; genus Battus; species Battus philenor. The sequence goes on from NW_027181684.1 coordinate 12,016,183, forward strand.
GTGGTAGATTGAGGTGCGGCCTTGTGAGTATTAGGGAACGTCAGATTTATTGGTGTCCTCGGTTTTCACTTTTAACATGGTCATAGTTCGTAACAGTTACATTACAGTGATCTGTGGTAGAGCACTGAGAATTGTGATCATGGGTCGCGGGTTCAATTCCCGCGATACAATTTAATAAAAGCAATCTACAAAATTGTACTCAGAGATTGGACAGCAGCGTCCTCTGCATACCATAATACCACACTGTGATCACCAACCTGTCCAAGCGTGGCGATTATGATATATCCCCCATAAATATTTTTGGGTAGTATTTTGATAATTTCTCGACTTAAAAACATTCGCTTTACCTTTAATACGATATAGCATCGCTATAGCAGCGCTTTGAATTTAGTCTGTATGCACAAACTTTATAAAAATTATTACTAATTACACTCGTTTGGACTTATTTAATCGATCGTCCTGATTTTAGGTATAACAAGAGAAGCCGCTGCCGTTTCATATCTATAGTAATGTAGCATTCATTTATATTCGATTAATATTCGATCAAAATAAAACATTGGGGAGTTTTATCAATTTTTTTTTAAAGTTATTAATTGTTTGGATTAACGCGTTATTTTTGTCGGCTTTAATAGCGCTGCGCTTTGTGATAACATTAATGCCGCTTTGTTTATTTTTTTTTAAAAGAAATATTTGTTTGCATATCAACTGATATGTATGAACTTGACTATGATGGTATGCCCAGAGTGTAGTGTTGGCAATGGACCTAGATTATTGCAGAAGGGTCGTTGTAAAGACCATTCAAACGAACAGTAAGCAAAAATAAAATACAAAAGTATATGAGACTAGTTAAAATAAATATTTAAATGTATACTTATATGTAAACTTGTACTACTATGGTGAAAAGGCGACAAAAGTGAGGCGTTTAATGAAATGATTAGGAAACATTTAAAGGAATAACAGAATTTCTGATGAATAAATTACATTGATAAGGAAAAAGATGATATGATGCAATATTTTTTTGCAAAAATAGTCCCTGTACCCAAGACAGGGGAAGTATGAAAGGGCCTCAAAAACAAGGAACATAAAAAGTGGTTGCAGTGGGCAGGCGCCATAACACGCAGACAGCCACTGAGACCTTCACGTTCTGGAGGTCTACCGACAAGAAGGACAACCTCGTTAAGGTCACAGGAAGACATCCAACAATTGTCCAGCTGTTGACGTATGGCTGAAGTGATAATAATGATGACTTATCCTCGCAGAGGGAATACTTCCAGGTCGTTTCTAGGACTTTGCGCTTTACCTTCCTCCATTACTTACTGATGCAATTTATTTCTATCAGTATCTTCCCGCGGTATGTTTACCTTTAGTTTTAAGGATTCCAATGCTTGATATATATTCAGGAGCTCCAGGAAACATGTCTGTTCAATGGGATATTCGTGGACCATCGCCAGGATGTTAGAGTTGGAGATTTTACCAAGACGGAATACCTCAAGGGTATGAAAGAGACAACGGTTAACGACTTGGGTCTATCTTCTAGGCGTCATACTCGTATCGCATTAAGAATATAGAGTCTTAAGATCTTTAGTTCTAGATTCAGAATACATGACTTCCGATAAACAAAGAAAAACTTGAATTACAGTTGCCAAAGAATATTCTAGATTATTTTATGAAATCGTTAACTAAAGAATAATGACATGTCATTTGCTATTGTGTATTTAATACCCTAATAATTATTTTTTAATAAAAAGTTCTATTGTTTATAAAATATAAAGAAGATGGGATTTAAAAAGAATTATTATTATAAATAATTATTACGAAGATACCGTTTAAAAAAAAAAACAAAATATTTTTTTTAAATAGTCTTTTATTTGGGAAAAAATGTCAGATTGATAAATAAATTTAAAAAAACGAATGTTATCTCTGTCGCACAAGTACTGTGAAACAGGTATTGTGGGACAGAGATAATGCTTTACAAAGTCGAAATTAGCCGATTGTCTCTTTCCAAAGGTCGATGTGCAATATTTAACGCCGGGTATTGTACCACACTGTGATCACTAATGCACCTGTCAAACGTAGATGTCTTTCGGGGAGGCATATGCCTTGCAGCGGCCTATGGGCTAAAACGATGTGCACATAATTTTGTGCAACTAAATATCGACTGGCACTACGTATGATATGAAATCTATATAAGACCATTTCACAGGAAAACCGTTAGTTTCTCTACCGCCATTCTTTCATCTTCAGAATGTTCACAGCTGGACATGGAACGCGCACGTAAATTTACATTATGACCACATAGAAGCTACATGTACATAGCGTCTTTCGATCTTAACAAATACCTTCTCTATGATAATACATATATAAACATATTTTTTAATCTACCTCAGAAGTATTAATAGATGACATTGGTTTTAAATTGATGTTAGATTGAAGCTTATATTTAGAAAATTATTTTAAATGAGTTTTAAATAGATTCGATTGTATGTTTAAGTACAATCGACAAGTAAGAGAAAGATCAATATGATACTAATTTCTATTAAATTGGGGTCTTCTAGAATTTTCCTAATAGGGTTATCAGGTGTCCCCAGCAGTGTATTAAAAGTGTGAAATTAAATTATTTAATAAATAGATAATTTTTTGATGTTTTTATACTATACTACAAATCAATGTCGTGAAGTAACTATGTTTAAGTAAATAATTTGAAGAACGGATACATGTATTCAACACTTAGTAATCTGACCGGGTCACCTCACGTATTCAATGTTGTATTTATCCAAATTTTATTTAGTACATTCCGGATAAATCCCGTCCGTGTTGTCACCCTCCGCGTCTGGTAGACGTCGGTCGCCGATGGAGCGGAGACAAAGACCGCGTGTTACAAATTAGATTGTTTGCCGAGCTTCCTCTGATATATGACACGTAATTGAGGCATTGTCATGCGAGGTCATAAGACATATTGTTACACGATATATCCGGCTTTTCATTGCTTATACATTAATAATTATTATTATTCATTTTAAAAAGACCGGTTGGAAGCGATATGCAATAATCGTCACGCTTATTAGGCGGGTTGGTGATCGCAGTGCGCTCTGGAATTTCTTTTGTCAGTGGCAATCCCATATAGACGAACACTACTAGGTATAAACCCTCCCCAAAGATATCTATGACGGTAAATACCATAATCGTCACGCTTAGTAGGCGGGTTCGCGATCGCAGTGCGCTCTGGAATCTTTTTGTCAGTGGCAATCCCATATAGACGAACACCACAAGACACAAACCTCCCTCAAAAATATCTATGGCGGTATATACCATAATCGCAACGCTTGGCAGGCGGGATGGCGAACGCAATGTAGTATTATGGTACAAAGAGGGCGCTGCTGCTCATTCTTTGGAATCTTTTTTTTCAGCACTGGCAGTCCCATATAGACGAACACTACAAGACAAACCTCACCCAAAGATATCTATGACGGTATATACCATAATCGCAACGCTAGGCAGGCGGGTTGGCGATCGCAGTGTAGTATTATGGTACAAAGAGGGCGCTGCTGCTCATTCTTTGGAATCTTTTTTTTCAGCACTGGCAGTCCCATATAGACGAACACTACAAGACAAACCTCCCTCAAAAATATCTATGGCGGTATATACCATAATCGCAACGCTTGGCAGGCGGGATGGCGAACGCAATGTAGTATTATGGTACGAAGAGGGCGCTGCTGCTCGTTCTTTCGAATCTTTTTTTTTCAGCAGTGACAGTCCCATATAGACGAACACTACAAGACAAACCTCACCCAAAGATATCTATGACGGCATATACCATAATCGCCACGCCTGGCAGGCGGGTAGGCGATCGCAGTGTAGTATTATGGTACGAAGAGGGCGCTGTTGCTCACTCTTTGGAAACTTTTTTTCAGCAGTGGCAGTCCCATATAGACGAACACTACAAGACAAACCTCACCCAAAGATATCTATGACGGTATATACCATAATAGTCACGCTTAGCAGGCGGGTTGGCGATCGCAGTGTAGTATTATGGTACGAAGAGGGCGCTGTTGCTCACTCTTTGGAAACTTTTTTTTCAGCAGTGGCAGTCCCATATAGACGAACACTACAAGACAAACCTCACCCAAAGATATCTATTACGGTATATACCATAATAGTCACGCTTAGCAGGCGGGTTGGCGATCGCAGTGTAGTATTATGGTACGAAGAGGGCGCTGCTGCTCGTTCTTTCGAATCTTTTTTTTTCAGCAGTGACAGTCCCATATAGACGAACACTACAAGACAAACCTCACCCAAAGATATCTATGACGGTATATACCATAATCGCCACGCCTGGCAGGCGGGTAGGCGATCGCAGTGTAGTATTATGGTACGAAGAGGGCGCTGTTGCTCACTCTTTGGAAACTTTTTTTTCAGCAGTGGCAGTCCCATATAGACGAACACTACAAGACAAACCTCACCCAAAGATATCTATGACGGTATATACCATAATAGTCACGCTTAGCAGGCGGGTTGGCGATCGCAGTGTAGTATTATGGTACGAAGAGGGCGCTGCTGCTCATTCTTTGGAATCTTTTTTTTTCAGCAGTGGCAGTCCCATATAGACGAACACTACAAGACAAATCTCACCCAAAGATATCTATGACGGTATATACCATAATAGTCACGCTTAGCAGGCGGGTTGGCGATCGCAGTGTAGTATTATGGTACGAAGAGGGCGCTGCTGCTCATTCTTTGGAATCTTTTTTTTTCAGCAGTGGCAGTCCCATATAGACGAACACTACAAGACAAATCTCACCCAAAGATATCTATGACGGTATATACCATAATAGTCACGCTTAGCAGGCGGGTTGGCGATCGCAGTGTAGTATTATGGTACGAAGAGGGCGCTGCTGCTCATTCTTTGGAATCTTTTTTTTTCAGCAGTGACAGTCCCATATAGACGAACACTACAAGACAAACCTCACCCAAAGATATCTATGACGGTATATACCATAATAGTCACGCTTAGCAGGCGGGTTGGCGATCGCAGTGTAGTATTATGGTACGAAGAGGGCGCTGCTGCTCATTCTTTGGAATCCTTTTTTTTCAGCAGTGGCAGTCCCATATAGACGAACACTACAAGACAAACCTCACCCAAAGATATCTATTACGGTATATACCTTAATCGTCACTCTTAGCAGGGGGGTTGGCGATCATATTGTGATACTAGTGCACAGAGGACGCCATCTGGAAACTTTTTTATGTGCAGTGGCAAACCCATATTATATATAATATTGTATCTCGGAAATCGAACCTGCAAGATACGATATCAAGTCTCAGTCTACTGCTGGGATCCCACTGCTGGAAGATTGGGCTTTATTCTGGGAATCATGTTAAAAAACGAAATTGGTGAAAATTACCAATGTATTAGATATGATCAAATGTGTAAATCTAACAATTATTTAGACCCTAAGACCCTTTAAACCTGATGTAATAAGGAGTAACCTAGGCTAGTTTTATTATAGAAATGTTCTTAAACGAAAAAAAAATTTTTTTCTTAAATTTCACGCGAAAGTAGTCGCTGGCACTGTTAGTTATTAATATGTGTAAAAACATTAAATTGGAGAATATGTAACTTAAATATTATATTAATTATTTTTTCTATTTGTATACAATAAGCCAATAACTTCTGGCAATACTAAAAGGCGTTTTATGACTATGTTATCATTACGTTTTATCTTTTATTTCTGAAAACATTTATTTTTACAAAGGATGTATTATATTTTGACTGTAGATGAGCTATACATTCACCCTTTAAAATTGTTACGCATATAATGGATCACCCTGTATATCTTAATTTAACAAATAAACTTTTTAAACCGTTCGAAAATTTATTAACTTTTTATTTCTTCACTTCAAAATTTAATAACTATAATCTGTATATTAAAAGTGAAATGGTTGTATTGGTATTTAAATGTGAAAAATAAATTATATTTATGATCCAAATAACACTCAAAAATGTAGTAATATTTGTAATATTGAAGTTTACTTTGCGCCGATATGTTGCTGACCTCTGGTATAAAGTATCAACATCATTTTCGCACACTACCGGACATGTGTAACGATCAAGACTTTTGAGATGTTGTCTTTAATTCGGCGTGAAGCTCCGTTGGCAGGTTTAATTACAGATTAAATGAGCGTTAACATACGTGACGGCTACAAATTGAGACGTGTTACATAATCTGTGGAATACGTAACGCCATCTATCGTAACGTACGAGTGATTATTGGTTATTTTGACAGTTCTATCTCCCTGTACAGTATTTAATGGAATCATGCGTTACCTTGCGGAAGTCCATCCCAAGTAAGAGGCCAATATTTAGCCACTTCCGCACATGCAGTGGTAGTCGTGCAACAAAGTGCACCGCCTGCTAGCGCGCTGATAAATGCGTATGCGGCAAACAATGCGAATCACACAACCGCCACCGCCAAATTACTCAACACGTGTTTCACCCCTCCACGGGGCATCTTCAAGAGTTATGTTACTACTTACTATGTTGTGTTTGGCACTAATCGGTGTAACATAACTAAATATTGGCCCTTTTCTTACTTCCGTATACAGTTGCGGTGATATAACAAAGACATGATTATTGAAAGTCATTACTCCTTGTACTTTAAAAAAAACCTATTATTGTGTATAAAGGATATTTAAAGTGCTTTGGAAATGTCTGCACTAATGTATTAAGGAAAAATTTAAATAAATTTTTTTAACCCAAAATATATCTAGATGAATATTTTTATCTAGATATATTGTCGTCGTTTTATAGACGTTCGCTGCTGGGCACACGCCTTCCCCTAAGATATCTAAGAGTGGATATAATATAATCGCCACACTTGGCAGACTGTTTGGCAATCGCAGTGTGGTATAACAGTACGCAGAGGATACTGCTGTTCATCTTCTGGAAACTTCTTTATGAGCAGTGGTAATCTTATATAATTAATATATAAGTGTGAATTATATAAGACTGTAACCCAGAAATCGAACCCGTGAGATTCAATCGCAACTCTCAGTTCTTTACCGCTGTGCTACCACTGTTCGATGTGTGGTCAAATAAAAATTATTATTCCTTTTATAAATTGTTTAACATGTTATTAAGACAAAATTTTATAAAAATTATCATCTGAAATAAGTTTCATTAATTATTTTGTACTATTGATGGCAATTTTGACAGTACAAAGATGGTACAGATAATTTAGTATTTGAAATTATTAAAGAGTAAATAAACTTATAGATATAATGCATCGTAATCCGCGTTGCAAACATGTATTTCGCATAAATAATTCATTTATTTTTATTAACAGTTAACAATGTTAAAAGACGGATATGAACAGTATTGTTACTGGCCGTATAAATTACCAGAGAGTTTTTATTATTTTTTTATTATACAATAAATCATGTGTCAGACTTACATGTATAAACGCTTTTTAGTATTACGTAATGTGCCTTGTTCTATTTAATATATACTTCAACTTACATATATATGGCTGTGAGATGTGACACATAAATAAACATGGTTATTAGATGTGGCTGAATATTAAGTTGTCTTTGCTTTATTTTTTTTTAATTTTTAAGCGCTCTTATATGACAGATGTCTGCAAGATGTAATAAGAATTCTGCGCGATATTTCTTGACAGTTTATTGTATGACGCAACCGAAGGTTCTCGACTGGCGACCACAAGTACGGTAGATCTGGGTTAGCCGGGCCACCCACAAGGTGGGCCGACGATGATCACGGAAAGAGATTAGATACGGGCAACGCAAGAGCAGTCTTCGTGGCGTTTGTAGTGGCGACCACCGGCTGATATGATCATGTTTTTTTTCTTCGTTTCCCGGTGTTTGTTGTGGGACATACACACACACACACAAAATCTAAAGCATAGCGGCTATGCCGTGACCAGGGTTACCGAAGAGAGAGGATTGTTTTTAGTCGGTATTGACTCCTAGATCGAGTCCGACATACGGGGCACCACCATCAGGCCCTATGATAGGTAAACCTATTTTTAAACCCCTTCGAAAAAAAAACACACAAACACACACACACAGACACACACACGCACACGAACACGCACGCACGCACACACACACGCTCACGCACACACGCACACACACACACACACACACGTATTTTCTGTCTTCTATACTCCTTCACAATATCTTTCATGCTTTTTTTCCTTTCATCCATCACAACATTTTTCATTTCTTAAGCATTATTGTCATTCAAGCGTCACTCTTCATCGTTCTTCTCCATTCTCAAACTATCATAGTTTATTTATCGCATTATTGTTTCCTAGTTTAGTTTTTTGACTCTTGCATCTTCTTTGCTACTATTCATCTTTAGTACATTTTTATTTATCCCTAAATCATGTTTTTTTTTGTGTATATATGTGATATTAATGTAAATTAGAAGAAATTGAGAAGGGTAAGAGTTATCAGAAGACTTACCGCGAGCAAAGTGGACAGGGCGCTTGCCATTAGCATAGTCGTGAGAAGAGTGAGTGTTATCAGAAGACTTACCGCGAGCAAAGTGGACAGGGCGCTTGCCATTAGCATAGTCGCAGCGCGAGGAGCTACCTGGGCGAGGCGGCCGGTGGTAGGGCACGCCCCGCCCGGCCGCCTTCCGTCCCTCTACCACCGTCGCACCGCCATTCTGCACCTGCACACAAACATTACGATAAATGATGTCAAATTTTCACATCACTACATACAATATTCATTTATTTATTAACACTTTTTGTACACGCACTAAATATAGGAAAAAAAGGAAACAATTCATACGCAGAGGCGGTTTTATCGTTCGAAATTATCTCTGCCAGACAACCTTTGGATGGAGATGAGAGACATGTAGGAGATGGCAGTTTAGAGTGTACGTACATACATATACACCATCATCTCACTTTGCGTCGTGGTTACGTTCCAAAAAAAAAAACACGACGCAAATTGAAACGCTGCAAAGTAAATTAAGATTTCCTATAGCCAACCATGTAAATCGAATATAAGATAAGATACGATATAACATAAGATCGAACGTAGGTACCAGGGTCACGAAAAACTACTTTTAAAAAGAAAATTGAACAAAGTAAACATTTAGAAAACAAAAATAATATTACTACCTATAAACAAATTGGAATAATATTTACATTTCTTGTAACCAGAAACAACACGTAAAAATTTATTTAGATTTATTATATTCTTTTTAAAAAAAGCACAACACACCACGTAATTGGAACTCAACTCATTAGAAAAACAAAGTAAAAATAAAACTGTATATAAAAAAAACGCAAAACGAAACGACGCAAAGCGAGGTATTTATGTATTTATATATATTACTATACACACATTTACAAGAATAGAATTTCATTTGTATTAAAGTGGAAAGGTTTCACAAAATATATACCTTCAACTTCTCCTTTCATTTCAACTAAAACTTTATTCTTCTTCGATCATATCTCACCTTTTATCCTGCCTGTCATTTTTATCTACAGTAGATGAGATATCCTACGTCTTTTTTATTTTTGTATTATGTCTCCTGAAATCTTCAGACGTCATATGACAGAGACCTTTACAGAGACTAAATTATTTTTCCTTTAGCTTTCATTTTAAAATTCATATCCTTATTTACTTTACTACTCTTTCGTTTTGGTTTATCTCTTTGATCGACCAACGCTAGCCCGAATTTGCTTATTGTTAACTACGATTTATACATTGATAATTATCTGCTCTTATGTATCTTTTTGTAATTAACATTTAAATTTTGCTATTTTCTATCCTATTCTTTACATCTAAACTCCTTTCTTACATTATGCATAACGTGAAGTAGACTGCTGTCGACATTGGAATTGGATATAGGTCAGGAGAAACTACAGCAAAGTTTCTACCTAGTATGATCGGTAGTTGTCTCCCTAGATAATGCAAAATAATTATTGTCTACCTACTAAGAGTGCTACACTGTTGGTAGGTAGATAATGAAGTGATAGAGTCTGTGGTAAAATGGAACTTGGTATAGTTGTGGCCACTACACTTACTTCTATATATGTGATAAGTTTTATGTGTTCTGTTTTCAATGCTATGGTACAGAAAATATATACTTTCCGAGATTTTACTTGGAAACTTTTGTCCTTTCAGTCCATATATGTCCACTGCATGATAATGTCTTCCCCGTAGATTTCTATGGGTAATTACACCATAATAGCCACAAAAGACATTCCCATTCCCTGGAAACTTGTTTGTGAGCAGTGTCAATCCTATATAACTAACGTACAAAGACTGAATTACATAAGATTGTATCGAAACTTACCCACGTGTTAATTACAGATTTGCTTAACCAATGGCTTGTTTTCTTGAATAGTTTATATGGAAGGGTGATATGGGCGGTTTATTTCTATTGGCTATGTTCTACGCATGCGTATTAGGTTTAAGTGCAGTAAATATAAAAATACTATCTACTATCTATACTGCTGGTGCAACTGTTAAGAGAGACAAAAAAGGAATCTTTAACAACGTAAGTTTTAGAAGTATTAAAGCAAATAATTTTTGTGTAAGTTGAATATATTTAAACAATACTAAACACTAATGAAATCGTACACTAAACTGAAGTAACTGATATTAAATATAATAACTAAATTGTTTTGTTACATTTTAACCAGCTATTGTTAATACATAGAGCTATATAAATATTGTGAATGTCGTATATACCTTAACATTCATTATGAATCAGAATTTTTAATTGATATAATGCTTTGTACCATTTTAAAGAATCTGTTAAAATTTTAACGCGGCGTGGATACGTTCCAATACTAGATGAATCAAGATACATTTAAGATAGGAATTCGCTGGATACAGGCAGTGCAAGATCGATCATTGTGGTGATCATAGGAGAATCTTAGATTGATATGATGATGAATAAATTTGCTTCTGATGTTTATTTATGAATAAATAAATTACAATTTCTGTCTTGGTGTTTTATTCTATTGCGTCGTACTTTTAAATTTGAGTGTCGCAACCTCCTTTTACTTCCTTGTTTTTCTGTATGGCGTTGTATATCTAAAATTCTTCCTAGGAACTGTAGGTTTTGCTGGTAATAACAGCAATAAGTCCTAAGTAGAAATGTGTATATGCAAGCATACACCATATTTATACAGATTTAAAACAATGTTAAACTAATTAAAATCGTCAGCCAATTACAAGTCTAGAAGTATTATAGAGATCTCTCTTTCGTAATGTATATAAAGAATTATATTTCTGTGGTATTCTCCTTTTTGATGCGTCGCTGATGATGACGTATTATAGCTTCTATATTGGTATCAAGCATATTGGGCTTTGTGCACTGGCATATTGTCTAAATTGACAACGATCACCAGTTCCAAGCTGTCGAACATCTTAGCAATATGTACAAAATTTTCAAGCTATCTTTAAAGTCAGATGGTAACAAGTTAAGAATTGAATTCAAAAATAGGTTTGTAATCTTTAAGTTTTTCTCCCAAATATATCTTTGTTTTATTTTGATGTCGCCACACTGAAGAGGTTAAAAAATTTCTTCCAAGGAGGTCGCTAGTGTTACAATGTACTCTTTAGTGTCTTGAATACTCATTAGTGTAGTAATTAGTGGTATTTTCCAATTAAGCATACAATGATCGTAAAAGGTTTAATGAGCTACCGTCTTTTGTTAAGGCACTGTTGGCATTTAAAAATTCACACTTGAATTTTAGAGGTGCAAACCAAAACTTCAACAAGAAATAGAGAGGTCTGTATTTTTTTTATGGCCTCCGCTATAGGGGCCTTTCGTATCGCTAACTTATTTTGGACTTATAAGTTTTATTAATTTTTTCACGTCAGAAACGACTTCACTTTCCGGTCCCCCTAATAGCTTCTATTCTTCTTTATTTTGCAATAGGATCTGTTTGTTAAATAATCGTATGTATATGTATAAGTATAAATTAGTTTGATCAGAATCGATTAGACAACTCTTCGACAGAAGCAACATTACTCTCCGGTCTCCCTATATATACAGTTATAGTATTCAATAAAGGGTAAACAAATAAATATAGCTTCACAATTCAAAGCCTTAACTTTCTCATAATGAGATCCAGAGAATATGTTATCATATTTTGACATACGTGCACCTTGCCTCATTATTTGCATTCTTTCTGCAATGTATGTGTAAATAATTCAGCGGCAGAAACACTTACTAATCTGATAACCCGTAGAAATTTTTTCTCATTTTTATTCATAAATTTAATAAATATATAAACAATTAGTAAGACTACGAAACACATTTAATTTATTTATCGTCATGAGTTTGGACAAATGGCCAAAAAAAAAGAATCAAAAACTGTGATCTAAAACAAAAGTTATTGATATCAATAACCTTGTACCCCTTTTCAATCACTCCTTGAAAGCCTTTAAAATTAACCAATCACTCTGTATAATAGATATAAAATTTATCGATATATATTTGTTTTGCTAAAGCAGTCTCACGTGATTATTTTAAATTACATATAATATCGTTATAAATTTTATTAATAATTCAATTACTTTTGAAATTTATTGTTTTAATACAATAATGATTAAATATACTTATACAGAATTTAATCATTAATCTAAAACACAAGAGGCATTTAATCAGTTCACACCTCCAATAGATATCTCTGATTATGCAGCATTATTATGCGTGTGCGCATCTTTGGCATTTTGATATTTATACTAATGTAGTAGAGTTGTAAATCGTATGGTTGCTTTAGTATGGATTATCATAGATAACGGCGCCTTGTACTATCTGAGTACTAACCCGGCGCCAGTATTTATCGTTCAGAGAAATATTTTTATTGTGATTCATTTAAAACGTGACGGGTTTTCAAATGAATTCAATTCGAATCGATTTTTAAATTTGCACATCGAACCGGATTTCCGAAAACTGTGTAAAAAATCCTTACAAGTCACATAGCATTGCAGTGAATCATCAACCTCCGCGGAAAAGCATGTTCTTATTGAGAAAACTGTATCTATACCTTGCGTTTATTATTAGATTACACAGATGTCCCATAAATCAATGTCTAAATGATTAGTTTTAATAATACTAAATAGATTATGATATAAATAAACGATTAAGTGAATTTAGAACTCTATATCAGTTTATTTATAAGATCAGCTAATTCCGTCTATATACCTTTTTTCGATAAAAAGCGTTGTTATACAAATGCTTTGTGAGATTCTATTTCGTTAATTAATGGCTGTAATTAGCGATGTCCTGTTTAAAAAAAAACTTACTCCTGACGTCACAAGACACGTCGGTTCTATTTTTGAAACAGTGATGACATTTATTTGTAAGTACAAAGTCATTCATTTCGATGAAGTAACTTTATCAATAGGTATTTAAATTTATCGATGTACCTTTATCAACGGTTTTAGAGTAGAGTGTTTAAAGTTAGATTTTTGACATTATACTCTTATTATACCCATGTTTTACCATAGGTCCATGTAGATGATCGTCTAAATAGGTTTCAACTTTTCGTTTCTTATCACCACCACCACTACCACCACCACCACCACCATTACCACCACCATTTAAAAAATCCTTCCGCAGAAGAGATTTCGTTGTGATATATTATCCGCATTAGTTGTATAGTTTTAAGGTATATATTTTTTTCTGGTAACAGTAAGTTCTTGTATATTAACTATCAATGATCTTAAAAACTTTTGCAAGTCCGATTTAGAAGACATCTTTAATATAGTCTCAGATATTGTTTACCTTGTATGTCCAATCTGGAACTGTCACCAGAACCAAAGTTTTGTTTTGTACTTTTAATAATATATAAACCGCTGGCGTAAAAAAATAAAGGATTTTTCTGGCAGAACTCTGTTTTTGAAATCCAAAATATGTTACAAAATGTTTACGTCTCTAATCATATATAATTTAAGGTTCATTAATCTTAATTTCAGTTGAAGTAAGTCCACTATTGGACATAAACCTCCTCCGGAGATTATCGAGAATACCGGTTGGAAGGTGTCTTTTAGAGTAATTTTGACATCTATTATAAATAAAGAATGATATGGGACACACGTTAAAATAGATTAGGTAACAATTGTTGATATTTTTACACAACTTGGATTTTTTTGTCTGGCTCTGAAGTAATTGCAAATAATTTAAAAAAAAAATGTTGTGCACATCTGTCATTAATGTATGCGCTAATTAAAAGATGTTTAACGGTTTACGTATGTATATGTTTTTCCGTACTTACTTACACAATAAAATAAAAAATACACGCTATATAATTTATATACACACATATATATATATATATATATATATATATATATATCGAACGCGCTCTCCTTCGGTATTAGGATCAGGAATCGTTGCGCATTCAAAGCGAAGGTTGGATTGCTGTAATTTGACAAGCAGACGGTATCATCAGTTAATTAAATTTAATTGTTATTACTTATGTAAATAGTATATGTAGAAATTATATATATAATTTAAACCATAATATAAATACATAAACCACAGTCTTTGATCCCTGTTTAGTAATGTTTTTATTTTTATTTCTTTTTTCATTGTTTGACTATAAATCATTATATATTCTCAGTCAGATAGTTATAAGGTAACAACTGTAACTAATTTTATATTTCTAAGTTTATATATGTATATATGTACATAGTCATTGGTATTCGATGTGTTGTTCCAGTAATCTAGTGATATATAGCTCCATGACCAAGGCCATGTACCAAGGTGATTTTTTGAATGGCATGCATCCGGGAACTTTGGTAGGCTACAATCAATCAAGTCATGTCATCATCACCACGGCGGCTGTGTGACATCTAGCGCTATCCTGTTGAAACCGCATGCCAAAACAAAGTTGTTGTTAAAAATTCCTCTCTATGTTTATATACATTGAGACATTTTGTGCGGTGTATAAAAAAAATATAAAAAAAAAACTACTTAAAAATATAAATTTCAATCAAAACTAGTTTTCGTAACACAATTGCAAAGTATGCGATGAACGCATAAAAAGGTGTCATATAGAAAAAACTTTTTAAAAACACTATGAATTGCTTTGTAGCAAGCAAGCTATATATTAAATTGGTTTAAAAACATTTTCGTCACTTTTCTATCTTTTATAGACGAAGATTTTGGGCTCTATCTCGCCTCATGCCTATGATGTTTGTCTTGAAGACACCTGGAAACAATTACATCGATAGGTTGTTTCACTCATCGGCTGTTCGCACTATAAAAGTATTAGCAAAACGCTTAGTGATGGTGGAAAGGATTTCAGCCGTGTACGGATGTTGTGAGTCTGTGCGTCTTCTTGGTGGAAGAACAGAGATGGAGAAACTAATTTATGTAATTCCGCTGAACAAAGAGCATTCTGGAGAATAACGGTATACTGGCAACTTTTCGCCATTGCTCCAAGGTTGTGTTAAAAAAAAATCGTAAATATTAAACGTAATTGTAAAAACAAAAGCACGGAACGGACGCTAATGTCTATGGAATATAGATCGTAATAAAAAAGGCGAGGCATTGGTTCAGAAGTGGACTACAGACTGCTTGAATGATGATGATAAAACTTTCAAATATTAGTCCAACTTCTATAATTATTTTTTTTTAATTAATCGCATTTACAACCAATGTCTACATATGTATCAAGAAATAGAAAATAAGTCTCGCAGCGGTCAGGAGAGGCTTGAGTCTGAGGTAGGGTATAACAGGTAAGGAAGGCAATGTTAGAGACAACACCTAACGAGCTGGAGCACAAAAATTAAAACGCTTGGATGAAAGATAGTTTATTTTAAAAGTCATTCGTCTACAACTTCAGATACACCAACGCCGTAATAAATTATTTGTCATGCGAATGAAATAATTTTTTACATAAAATTTTCACCACTCATTTGTGAATATTAAACATTGATTCAAAATTGATATAAGATAGTCTTTAATTCCGAATTCTATCAGAGTACTAAAGATTTAATACAAATTCACAAACAACAACACATATACACTTGACGCTGTTCGTCATTATAATATTTCACTAGCTGATCCCGCAAACGTTGTTTTGCAAAAAAAATTGATATTTTAATTTACAAATAAAAAATAAGGGTTGATCGTAGAGGGGTGAAAATTTTTGGTCGTTTGTATTCTTGTATGCTGTATCATAAAAAAATAAAAACAAAAAATTTCGTTAAAAAAAAAAAATTTAAGCGTGAACAACCTTTATCACTTAGGGGTATAGAAAATAGACAGTAGCCGATTCTCAGATCTACTGAATACGCATATTAAATTTGGTAAAAATCAGTCAAGCCGTTTCAAAGGAGTTCAAGTTCGAACACCATGACACGAGAATTTTATATAACATATTAGATAATATATTTTGGCGTGAGACGCGGTTTTGACAACCGCCTACAAATCATACGCCGCGCGTCCTTAGACTTTGCGCATGCGTAGACCTATGGATTGACAGATAAGTGAAAGCATTTTGACAACAGTGATTATTTCGCTACAAGTTCACGCTTCGCAAACATACACTACACAACAGTAACAACACTATACATCTACACGGGTATAGTCCTTCGTGTGAACATTTCCACTGTAGCTGAGATATGATCGCCCAGTGTAAATTTTTAGCTCGCGAACCTTTTGTTTTCTCAGGCTATATATAGAAGAAGCTGCAGAAAGCCTTAGTCTGCAGCATAATTTCAATCAAATCAAATGCATTTCTCTATAGACAATGTAATATATTGCTAATGTTTTTTATTTTATATCCATACGAATAGCTACAGTAATTTATGTTAAAATATTTATGTGTTACTAGCTGATCCCGCAAACGTTGTTTTGCAAAAAAAAAATTAAAGTTTTTAATTAACAAATGTAAGATAAGGGTTGATCGTAGAGGGGTGAAAATTTAGGTTTGTTTGTATTTTTGTATGCTGTATCATAATAAAATAAAAACCAAAAAAATTGTCTAAAAAATTAAAAATAAAATTTAGGGGTGGACCACCCTTATCACTTAGGGGTATGGAAAATAGATAGTAGCCGATTCTCAGACATACTGAATACGCATGTAAAATTTGGTAAAAATCGGTCAAGCCGTTTCGGAGGAGTTCAAGTTCGAACACCGTGACACGAGAATTTTATATATTAAGATATATCTCATCGTGTTTTTAGTAACATGTGCACTTTTATATTCACAATCAACTATAGATCGATTAAAAATGAATGCCACAGATTTCTTGATATTTTATTGATTCGAATTATACTGACAAATTTATCTATTAAGTGATTATACATGTTATTATATCTATATCATAATTGCACATCTGATAGGTAACATACTTTGCTGCGGAATGCGGGAATTCCAGACAGTATGATAATTTTGTATATATTTATATATATATATATTGAAAAATCGTTGTTTAAGACGTCAGTCGCCGACTGCAAGGAATAAGCCTATCTCAAATATCTACAAGGGGACATACTATAATCGTTGCAACACGCTTGGCAGGCGGGTTGGCAATCGTAGTGTGCAAGAAAAGGACCAATATTTAGCCACTTCCGCACATGCAGTGGTAGTCGTGCAATGAAATGCACCGCCCGCCAGCCCGCTGATAAATGCGTATGCGGCAAACAATGCGAATCACACAACCGCCACCGCCAAACCACTCAACACGTGTTTCACCCCTCCACGGGGCATCTTCAGGAGCTATGTTACACCGATTAGTGCCTAAAGTGAGTGAAGTGGCTAAATATTGGTCCTTTTCTTGCTTAGGATGGACTTCCGTGAAGTAATGCCTGATTCCATTAAATAATCGTAGTGTGGTTTTATGTTACGAAAAGGAAGCTGCTGCCAACTGCTGATGCTTATTTCTGCTGAATTGGAAACTTGTTTGTAAACATTGAAAGTAGTAGTCCTGTGTAATGAATAAACAAAGTGTAAACTATATCAAATTGTACCTCGAGAATCAAACCCGCGACCTACGAATCCAAGTCTCAGTCCTCTACCGCTGCGTTACCACCGCCGTTGAAGAATAAAGTATAAAAAACAAGTTAAAATTTTACATTTTTTTGTTAGAGTTTTTCCGTTGAATTCGTGTATTGTCGGAGTGTTTTACAATGTCGATGTTGCTTTATAACGAAATTATCAATAATTTATAGTATAATTCAAGGTCACTGAGGTAGCTCGTGGAGTTTTTTGTCTAAAGTGGCAGTAGATGACATCGTGCATCCGAAGGCCTTTCGAAAGGTTCTGAGTGGCAGCCACGAGCCGCTTGTCATGACGTGGGAAGGTAAGTCCTCTACAAGGCGGACCGAGTCTTTGGGCAGGTCGAGACCGGTTAAGTGTTATCTTCAGGGAAGGAATATGCCTTGAAGAGGCATCGACTTAACACAAAGTTACTAGTGAATCATTTGACATTGTCCGATGAAATAGTTCATTGTGTTCTTGACTGTATCTTCCTCATCAGATCACTGGCCACTATTCACAATTGTGTATTATAAAAAAGTTGATCCAAATTCAAATTGGAATTTTGCAGAACTATCGCAATGTTACAATGTGCAATAAATATATAAAACTATAAATACAAATTGTAATCGAATGACGCATTAGTCATACAAATCGTTTGTGTCCTAAAATGGAAAATGAATACAGTGACATTAGAAAATTAATACAAGAACCGGACAAATGTAGTTTCCATTTATATTGCTATAACATAAAATCAGTAATTACGTTATAGGCAGCTTCTATATTTATGTTATTATTGTAAGAGTACGATATATTGATACGAAGATACGATACGATTGTAAAAACCCCTTGTATTATCTCTGAAATACAATAAGTAAAGGAAGAAAAAAAAAAGAAATTGAATAATTGTAGAATGTTAAAAGTTATAGAAAACAAAATACATATTGTAAAATAGCAGACCGAAAGGAATGGTAAAGAAAAAGAGGCGATGTATGAAAGTTAAACGAATGAAAGGAAATGAGAGATAATGTAAGAGAAAAAAGAGGAATGAGTGAATGATATTAAGACAGATATGTGAGCAAATAAAAAAGAACGTGGACAAATCATCGTCACGAAGGCAAGTAACGTCAATATAGCTGTCACCCAGTTGTTTAGAAAAGGTTTAAGAAGTCGGTACGACTAAAATCCATTAGAACGAGTATTATAAAGACTGCAGAGGTTTTATACTGCAGCTGGCTTGCAAGAAAATTGACAATGTCATTTTAAACTTTCAAATATCAAAATTATTACCCACTACTACCGACGGCTATAAAAGCCGATATTAAGGGCATTCTAAGTCAGTCTACATCCTGAAGAGAAGTGAAAAACAAGAAGACTCATAATAATGAGAATCATAGGAAAATTGTTGCTGTGGACAGAATCGTTGCCAGTTTCGTTGCCTGAACTCTTGAACTTAAAAAGCGTATTTTTATCGACTCACGGTCGTGATATTTTTCAGCTAAAATTGTCCATATATACCTAAGACTGGGAATTGAACAAGAGGCTAGCAAAAATGGGGGCAGCATAAAAATATCAGAACTAGATATTTGAACAAAAGATTCAAAATTTCTACAATTATAGCACCATGTTTGACTTACCATACAAAATACGAAGGAACGTTTTCACCCACTTATTACAAACGAATGTCGCAACAGCTAGTCAGTTTCACCAATTTGTCATCGTAGGATGGATTACGTTAACATGATAATGGATTCAATTTGCCAAATAATCTCTTTACCCGTAGGTGTTTTGTATACAAATATTTGTATTAGTATTAAGTGAATTTAACTGATAAATTTTCAGATTTAATATCTTCTGTATATTATATTAAAGATCTTCACTGCGTGTTGCTCACTCTAAAATTGCTTTGGACACGTTATGAAAGACGCTGTGGAAAGACTCATTGTCGATAGTTGTAATGGAATAGGCGTTTGTCTTCCATCTCACCTGATGGATAGTGTAAATGAAGACGAAGATGGTACACGCCCATCCAAAAGAAACCTGTTTACTCTACTCTTAAAGGCTTCAGAGTTCAAATTACAGGAAAAATAGACCCAGGCAGGTTGTTCCAAATCTTGGCGATTCTCAACAAAAACGAGCTATCAAATCGTTTAGTTCGACTTTTGGGTATGTCAACAACATATGGATGAAACTTTTGCCAGCGCCTAGTAATAGTAGTATAAAGGAATGGAGATGGCTCAATCAGTTCGAAAAGAACCTTCGAGCACTCTCCAAAGTGTATTCTATAAAAACCGATAAGCTGGCAACTTGACTACGATTATATATTATATGTAATTTATTTTTATGAGTATAAAGTTGTCGAATCTAAAGTAGGTACTCATATATATAAATAAACAAATACATATATATCTATCGTTTAGAAGTAGTATAGATACTACATCATGCGACAAAACTGTAGTGGGCGGTACATTGTGTGTTTGTGTAAGGTTTATTATTGTTGTAACACGGTCAGTCTTGAGGTGCTTTATCCTGTCCAGTTTGCTGTTAATACAAGACCTAACAATTGCCGACTAATTGGTACTTGTTGAAGAACAGTTTATTTATATAGCACGATACACGGTTTACATTTATAGGTTTAGGCGTTTAATAATTTGGGTCATTTAAAATATCGATGCGTGGGATTACTAATGCACTCTATTATGGAACGCTAAAAATATTATATTATTTTACTCAAACTTGAGGATTGTTCGGAATTTGTATACTACGATTGGTAGGTACGATAGGTAGGTTGCTTGTTACTTTTTTAGATTTTACATTAAACCAACCTTATATGTAATTTTACGAGGATATTTTTGAGATACATATTGTCAAATAATACATTTTTAATGTACATGTATATCAAACAAGCGAAAGTTGCATTTTATTTCGCGAATAATTTAAGTTTAATTTAAAGTAGTTACATTTTATATTAGGGGCTCAAACATAACGCATGGTTTAAGGAAACTAAAATATATGGCAAGTGATACGAAAATTTTTTTTAGGAAGTTCTATAATATTTGGGTTGGTTGTAAATATGTGGAAAAGCTTTAAAGAAAAAAAAAAGTATAGCTCATTTGCTTTCAAATAATGTATGGCACAATCTAACAAAAAACGTTATCAAATATAATAATAAATTGTTAATATAATAAAAAAGCAGTTTCAAAATTCGGATGACTAATTTGTAATACTACGTTCATCTGAAAACATTGGATGCAGGCATGCAGCTGGTTACATAGGAAATCTTTGAAGAGGTTTAAATCCAGTAGGATACATACGGCTAAAATAGTGATGGTGGTTGATAAATTGTAATTTTTGTTAGATAACCCGGAGTCTTAAACCTTAGTAGCCTGATTTACGAAAGTGATTTTTTTTTAATATAACTGTGTTGGCTTGAAGGTCTAGATGAAGGGAAAAATAGATTTTTTTGTAATTTCGTTGGAAAGAATCTTATACAACAGTATAATACGTACAGCCGACCTATAAAAAAAACTAATAGTAATGTGAACATTCGGTTTTAAAGATTGGTATCAAAATTGAAACTAGGCTATTAAGGGTTAAACTAGTATCTTGGTGTCGGTTGATTAGGATGCTGTTAGCCTGGCTTTTAAAGCATCATCAGAACTGAGTTCACGGAACGGAAGAGTCCTTGAACTTATCCAAAAATTTACTCCTTCAGTTCCAGAATGCACGTTTGCACGTATAAGACAGCTCTACCTGAATAGAGATGAGTAGAGTCGTTGTGGTGTTTGCATCTCAAAGGGCAGTGTGAGCCAGTTGGCAAATCAAGAAGAGATCTGAATTCTCCCCCGGTTCTCCCACCCTGTTACGGTTAGAGATCAGGAGTCTGTCCCCTAAGAACGGATATTGTTGTGTTCTTTATGGTTTCTTGAACTATTGTGTAGAATGTGGTGTCCTGTTCGGTTGTCGCAGGTGCAGTGGCTGTTGTAAACGTTTGGATTTTGGTTCTGGATTTTTTTGGTTTTGGTGGCTCTGGTGGTAAGCTCATCTTACTACTAACACTTAAACCGGCTCTCCCGTATTTGGTGCGGTAAGAGTAGAGTACCAGTCTCGTTTTACAGAGAGAATAGAGGAGAGGATTGCCTCACTGGTGAGTAAAGAGGAACATCCAGTGCAACAAGGTAACAGGAAAAATTATTAAAAGCAATAAATAAATAGATAAGTACAAGAATAATGAAAATAATAAATAATTGTGATAAAATAGCTGTGATATTATAAATGTATTAAGTGCGATATAGATAGTAAGAATATAAGTATTAAGAATAAATAAATTGTTAAAGTTAAGTATTTAAAATAATGAACTTGAATTGTAGAACTCTGGAGAGTGCTGAAGCTCGGCTTTACCAGATACTATTGTCTGGTTATTATCACTACTGCCACCTCGGAAAGCGTTAGTGCGGGGAGAAGTGGTGGGAGAAACTCCAGCAACGTTTCTACCTGGTATGATGTGATATACGGTCTGACCTGATTTCCGACGAGACCGTTTGGTTATCGATTTTGATTTTAAACATTATAAGATTAGCAGCTATCCCTTATAGCATACTAAATGAATCTAAAATATTATATTTAACAACGAAGACATATAACTATGCTATATATAGCACGTTTAATGCTATTTATGATATAACGAAGATAATAATAAATATTTTATTTTAAGATTACAAATGATTTCATTATTTTCTTCTTGTTTAGCCCAATTTTATGGTAACATATGGGTAAATATCGGAGATTAGTCCAAAAAAATAATAATATGCCAATTTATGGCTAATAGCTAATAGCATATGATATTTATTACATATTAACACGTTCACTGCGGGCCCAATTTTGAAGAACATTCAGCTGGTGCGGCTGAGGTCGAATCAGCCTCAAGCTGAACTTCCTAGTAGTGCGGTTGAGGCCTTTTCTGCCTCATGTTTCAATCATTTTTCTACAATATTGAGTCAATGCTTCGCAGACATAAAGAAAGCTATATTTGTCTTTGTCATATCTCATACGGTTGAGTTTAAACAGCCGCCGTACTAGAGAGAAAACACGAGTTTTACGCGCCGCACCAGTGCAAAGTCTACCATGAGGCTGAATCGGCCTCAAGCCGCAGTGAACGTGTTAACTAATAGACTTTTACTGTAATGCCTTCTCAAAGATCGTCACGGTGATCAGTCGATCGATCTTAACTATGTCTTCGTTTCAGCTAATGGGGCCCTATCCATGCTGCGTCTACAGGCTCGTGCTTGCCACTTAAAAATCTTTCGGCTGCAACTGCCATTTCAGACGAGAAATTCTTCAAGCTACGTCTGTGACCTTAATTATTTTGCTGATCTCATTTCCAATTCCGAGCATAGCTTTTAGCTTTCAATTGCTTTTTGCGTCACCTTTTTTTTATATGGTACCCGCTATTGGGGGCCTCTCGTACCCTTAACTTTTTGGGATCAGGGACTTTATTGTTCAATAATTTCTTTTTTCAGTCTTTTCTTTATTTATACTCTCTTTCACGCGTCACAATATCTTTCATTCTTTACTTTTGTCCTTCACAATATCTTTCGTTTTGCTCTTTATTTCCTCTTCTTTATTTCCTCGCCTTTCTTCCATCATCTTCTTACTCTAAAGTGGCTAGGTACATTTTATTTATTTTTATTCTTTAATTTTATCTTACATTTAATAAATCTTTATTTACACATTTATTTCACTTTCTCAATTCTTTATTACACATTTCTTTTTCTATTTCTTATTATTAGTTAACAATTTATTTTGTGCAGAGTTTATTAAGTACCTTGTCAGTCACCTTGAGTCTTCACATGAGGCCGGTGGTAAGTGTACACGTCTCGGTTCCATAAGTCATCACCGGAAACACACATTACATCATTATAGTATTTTGGAAACCTTAAACTTCCTGAACGCTGCCCATCCGAGTTGGATTCGGCGTATGGCCTCTTTCTTATAATGGGACTTACTAAACTGGACTATTTATATCAATTTAGTATATTAAATAATATAATTAAATTGTTCAGTATACAAATTAATTAACATTGACTCTATATCTTGAACATGCGAAGCTAAATATAAATAATATACAAATCGAGCTATCTACGGAATCGTGAGTTTCCACAACACTAG
Organism: Battus philenor; assembly: GCF_028537555.1. NCBI lineage: Eukaryota > Metazoa > Arthropoda > Insecta > Lepidoptera > Papilionidae > Battus > Battus philenor. Next base: position 12,040,341 of record NW_027181684.1, read on the forward strand.
CACGGTAACGGTTAATTAGCACTTAAATCATGCTAAATAGCTGCGCAGCGCGATAAATAGTTCGCGCGATTTGTACAGCGCATTTCTGTTACGTCAGACATACCGCCGACGCCGAATTTATGACTGCCGATAGCCCTGAATCACCCGGTGATATCTCTCACAGCTTGTTTGGTGTAGCAACTGGTTTTGCTACAATCTCCTGGAGTTCACTACCACCTTTGAACTGGTGGATTTCTGGATCTCGTCTATTTACATTGGGATGTGCCCATAGCAGGAAGTCCGTTGACCTCTATTAGCTAAGAGAAATAGCGTGTGAATTTTGCTGACTTAAAAATGCTATATAGCTTCATTAAACATGTGCTATATATTCAATGCTAAGTATAAATTAACGCTATTTTTAATCATATTCAAAATATTATTAACATATTTTATTAAAAAGATGTTTAGAATCAACTTCTGCTGTGACTTATGTAAAGCTAAACAATTTTTTATGCAATTTTCAATTGTATAAAAATATTTTATGAATTTATTATTTGAGTAAATAAGTTTAAAGTTTGAATTCCATTAAATATACCAGATTTATAGTCTAAAATGCTATTAATTTGATGTGATATATTTATCGCTAATTAATTTATATTGCAATTTTTAATCTTATTTATAATATAGCGATTTTTTAGATTAAATGTTTTAAACTTGATTGAAGATAACCTAATTACATTTTAAATTGATATTTACTTTTAATAATGAGCTACTTCAATGCTATATTTCATTGCTATATAATCCTTAATGTATTTATTTTATGTAATTTAGAAAGAAAGTTTATGTATAGATCAGATTAAATATAATTGAGTACTGGTTTAAAATGCTATATAGCTTTTTTGATATGCTATTCGAAGTGATTTATTTTATTACGATTTTCTAGAATATTCTATTTAAATTTATATAAGATTAAGTGTAAGTGATTATTGTGTAAAATGTTACATACTCTTATTAATAAATGGATTTGATGGTATTATATATACCACTGTTTAACACTTTGTTATATTATATTATAAGAAAAATGCTTTAGTATTTAAAATACTAAAGCATTTTTCTTTCTATTCAAACGTTTTTTTTTTTATAATAATAATACCGACTCTTTTAAAATGCTATACAGATATAATAAAAAGCTTATTATTTATTTATTTTATTTTTTTATTTAACAGTTTATTGTACACAATAAAAACACTAAATTAACAATACAAATATAACTGACACAACAGGCACTACTTATTTCTAACCAGAAATTTCTTCCAGTAGGCCTACAATTATTATTATTATTATTGCGCCATATTTCTTTATGCTATTTTGCTTATTCTATTAAAGCTATTTTTTTAGGCTGAAGATTGTATTATATTTAATAGGACTTTACATTTTTTGACGAGGAAACTTAGACCGCGATCTTGATTCATGATCACACGCCAGATTTCAGTTTACGCAATGGTAATATAATAAGAAAAGGCTTTCACAATCGTATAGTATAGTGAATTAAAATGATTTTTTTTTTAATTTTTATTTATGAAAACTATATGCTGCCAGGAATTACTAGCCTGTCGTATTCCAGTTGAAAAAATTAATTAATCTTCCATATTGGAAACAGGTGGAAAAGTTTTGAAGCAATTCCTTGACTCTATGACCTCCTATTTATAAAATACATATTTGATTATAAAAAGAAAATATTATTCAAAGTTTATGATGAAAATGTATTACTAATGCATTACTTAGTTAGATCGTAAATAATATCGGTTTCACTTGTACAAGTTCGTTAATAATTTTAATTTGTTTACTTAATTATAGGATACAGTTATTTTAGTGTTAATTGGTTTTAAATGTATCTGTAACCGGTTTTATATATAGTGATTATGAAATTTGAAAAGAAAATAGGGTACGCAACCGATATAACCCAATAATTTGCAAGGTACCAGGCAAGTCACATAGCATAGAATAAATGGCAGCTTTGGTTTTATGTTTCTTGGTTGGAGACCACAGAGCAGCAATTCCAGCATAGAATATCCACATACAAGGTGGATAGTAGACCTTTTTAAATCCATTAGAATTGGGCTGAAAAGTTTCAGTTTAAGGCTTTCATCTAACAGTGGACATCTTTCGGCTGAAATTATAATAATTTCCCGTAAACGCCCTAACACGTTGTAAAATATAGTATAAGGTTTAAAGTAATTTGTTAATTTTTTGTCCTGCTATGACACGACATATATATGTATATAGATACATATATATCCTGAACTATTTATTTATTGTAAAAAAACTGTTAGAAATTATACTATGGATGTATCGTGTTCCATTATTGGGGACCTCTTGTACATTTCACTATCTTAGGTACGCAGGGAAAATATTTTTCAATAAATTTTTCGCTGTTTTTTTTTTATTTCAACCTCATCTTTTATCTTTCACATTATCTTTTACGTCTTTCTTTTATTCGTCGTCTTATCATCCAATGCTTTTCATTTTCATACTTCATTTTACTTTCTTACGTCATCTTCCTTACTTCGCTTTCGCCTTCAGAGTAATATTTTTTAATTTTTAAATATTTTATTCGTTTAATTTTGTTTGTTAAAAATTTTTATTATTGCTTTGTTTAATTCTACATAAATACTATTACAGTTATTATAGTTTTACCGGACTAGTGTTTGTTCTATATTTTTTACAATACTCCAAGAAGATTTCGCGCCTTTTTTCTTCTAGCAGCTAGGCAATGTTTTCGTCTATTCTTTTCTACAACCGAAACTGGCAGAAGAACACGGCTCCAAATACGGCACAGCCGGTGATCAGGTGCGTCACGGGTTGGTCGTTTTCAAAATTCCTTTCCAAACTTTATTTTCCTTACTTTTACTTTTTTGTATTTAATTCCTTTACCTGTGTATACTTTATAAGAAATAATAATAATAATTGCAAATTGCCTCTATAGCTCTGTTGTTATCTGTAAGAAAAAATTCCCGTTTTCGAAAAACTTTAAATAATTGTATATCAAACCTGCAGATAAAACTTTATAATCATGAAAATACTTTTAATGCGAACGTTTGCAATATTCCGTCATTTTCCAATTCTAAAGCCTATATAAGTTAGAAACATAAAGCCTGTATAAGTGACAGTCATTGCGTGTACCTCTTTAAGTAAGATTGCTACTCGCCTACACTTGACTGTTTAGTTTTGATATTTTATGTCTCATTTTAAGAGATGCTTAGCGGTAGAGAACTACGACATGATTGTGGTACAGTCTTATATAATTCACACTTTATGCATTAATTATATAGGATTGCCACTAATTATATACAAGTTTTGTAGAGGATGAGTAAGAGCATACAAAGGTACTTCTATATCTACTCGGGCCTGCGCGATGCTGGGAGAGATCGCCATCTGGACAGTTCAGGGAAATTCTCGAGGCGCTAGACGCGGTGTAAGGCTTCGTGTATTCCAATTCAACACAACGCTTTTTTATTATTATGATCGATATTCCACAGACATTAGCACCCGCGCATTTGCTTTACATTCACGTTCATTAATTTTGATTTTTTTTTAGTAAAAATAAAATACATTTAAAAAACTTTTAAATTAAACGGTTTTTTGATACCCATATTGTGGTGGTTGTGAAAAAATATTAACTTAGTCTGCCATATTGGAACGGCGTCCATCTTGAATTTTAAATTTTGACATAATCATCGTGTTTTACTAGTGTAGCCCTTTCATTTGATACCCATATATAGGTTAAGGAAAAATATGTAATCCGCCATTTTGTATCGGCGGCCATCTTAGATTTATAACGTTATTGATTTTATTATATTGTATTGTCATCTAAATTAAATGTGTGTAACAAATTTCAGATCAATCTGACAACGGGAAGGTGCTTAAATTCAAATTTCTAATTTTGACCCAAATAAACAAATTCCGTACGGGTCGAACTAAATAAAACCGTTTAAAAACGTAAGTCTCTTAATCTATCTTAACGACGCCCTAATAATGTCCAGTAACCTTACGGTTTGTGCGATCACTTCCTCATCCCTACTCCATATCGCCATCCTCAGGTTGTGCGTCAGTATCTGTGCGACGGTTGTCGTTTTCACGTCGATAAATCTTGCGATCGCATCTTAAGTATACTCCGTGCAATACATGCACGAGTTCGTGTGACGTATATATTATGTATATATATTGCTACCACGACAAGGACACTGTTATACAGCCAAAAAGTGTCTTTTGTTCCACGGACGACGATGAAAGCCTCGCTCTTTAGCTTGTGGCGTGCATATCGCGCGCCACTCAAACACCAAGCTCTTACCTACGTGACCGTCAATTGCATCGCGGCGGCGGCGGCAGTGAAACAGATAAATGACAGATGGCGCCACAGTAGACGCAACGAAAATCTGCATCGCGCTGTTGAGTCTCCGCGCTCATTGTAAGGGCTAGCGGAGGTGCGGTCAACACATCAAGAAGCAACTGAAGATCAAGAAGCTACCGAAGAACAAGAAGCTACCGAAGAACAAGAAGCTACCGAAGAACAAGAAGCTACCGAAGAACAAGAAGCTACCGAAGAACAAGAAGCTACCGAAGAACAAGAAGCTACCGAAGAACAAGAAGCTACCGAAGAACACGAAGCTACCGAAGAACACGAAGCTACCGAAGAACAAGAAGCTACAGTACTACGACCACTCCTACAAGTTCCTGCGTTCGCTAACCGTTCGTAACATGAATAATCAAATGATTGAATAAATAACTAAATATAATATTTACTGATATCTCTATAGATATAGGCTTGCCTGTGACCCTTTAGCCAATCTCTAGTACCACTTGCCGACTCCCGTGTATTTATAATCCGTTGATCGTAACACTTGAAGTTATGTAAATATTTGCGAACAGTTTCAACGTGCTTACTGCATTTGATTCAGCTTAACTTCTGAAGTACCAGTAGTGTCAATTTGAATTTAGAATTAATAATCATTACTTAAGTTTACAGGTTAATAATCAATGACATCGAAGCATAACAAAGTTAATTTAGTCGTACTACATAAATGTTATTGTCTTGGCAAGTGGGGATATACGTAAGGCATTCTATCGTGGTCTCTCACTTCAAGCTATATTAGTCATCTCAATAACACAATGTGCATTGGAGAGGGCTGTGGTCGGTATATTTCTACGAAATTCAGTTAGTAATATCTTTAATAGAGGAGATCCACAAACAATGGCAGATTAATTCAGAAGACTGGAAAGTTGCAGTGAGTAAGGTTACAATCGCTTGGATCTTAAATTTTTGAAGTAGAGATCATGGTATCGCGTTTCTCTTTTTTTTAAATGACCCTCGCAATTGGGGGCCTTACGTTCCCCTATCTTATTTATGGGACAGGGATGTTTTTATCTTTTAATGATTCACTTTCTTTTCTTTTTTATTTCCACGCTCTTCTGCCATGCTTCGCATAATCTATCTTTCTTCTACTTACATTCTATAATTTCTTTCTTTCCTTCCCTTACTTTCTACCGTTCATTCGTCGCCTCACTTCTTTCGCCTCGTTCCTTACTATCACAGCTTTTGGTTATCACATTTATTTTAAATTTTATAATTTGGTCATTTCACATTTTATCACAGATTACCATGGTATGGCGTTGGACTATAGATTTCATAACCATATGTCGTCAGAAAACGCATGCAACCCTCTAAGCTGTTCTATTGGAAATCTATAGAGAAGGCATATGTCATATACTTTTTATTTTCAGCCGATTTACGCCGACCGGCCCTGCACTATCCGCGTTTCAATTTCGTTTAATATCATTTTAAGTACAAATTCATTATTAGTAATAAAAACACATTGTGTATTTCATGTTTAGCATTTGAACGATGTAAATTAAATTGGAATTAGCATAATAGGTTCAAGAATTAGTACACAAAAGTACACAACTAAAATTATTAATGGCCGCAATTTGTTTAATGTATAATATTGTCAATAAAGTACATATTTCCTTAAATAATTCATTACGAAATATCTCAGTTGAACACGGTTCTGGTTCAAATGTTCTTGGGACACGAAAGATTATTCTTCTACTATGTTTGAAGGACAGTCTTCCGTGTATTTGTGACTCGAACGAGGACCAGACCCTGGCGCATTTAATCACCAGCTATCCCGTCTTCTGGTTGATAAGAAAGGAATACCAGTCTTGACTAACAGAGAGAATAGAGGAGATAACATCGCCTCATCGTAAAGCAATGAGGAACTTCACCAGTTCTTTCTGGACTTAAAAAAGGCTATGAGAACAATAATAAAAGGTAATAAATAATAAGTATAAATAAATAAAATAAAATCGTGACAAGCTTGATCTGTGATATAGCCAGTTAGGAATAGAACGTAAGAAATAAATTGATAAAAAGAATATATGTAAATTTCAGATGAGAAGGCGATATATGTATTGAAAAGTATGAGAAGTGATGAAAGACATTGTGAAGTGAAGAAAGAAGAACGAATGGTAGATATAAGGAAGTAAGATGAGAATGAAAACGAAAAAGAAACCCGCAAAAATCACATAACTTAGATGAACAAGTTTCACGACCTTTACAAGTTTAGAACGGCATGTTGTTCGACTTATAAGTGATTATAATTTGATTTCTAAGAAACTTCCTAGCCTCGAACACATACGGCGAATTGCGAGTATATTTTATAGAGGATTCATTTGGTATAAAGACTAGCGGAACTCCACCTTTTTCGACCATCCCCGTTTCTTTATAAACATCTTTATAAACAAGTAGCATATCACATATCGCATACCCACTATCACAATCTCATTGTGAAGTATCCTAGGAGACGTACCAAGCGTTTGGACTAAACGTTTCTGTTCCGCAAAGTCCAAGTATGGAATAATCTGCCGGCTTCCTTATTTCCTGAAAAATGTCTCATGTCTCTTCAAGGTCAAAGTGAACAGGTACTTATTATCTGCATGGTTTATCTTTGACCATATCATCGCTTTCCAATAGGCGAGTTGGTGGTCAAAAGCGGACTCATAAGCGGTAAAAACAACATTGTATACTAATTGTAAACTAAGTGGGTGATATATGAATAAATAAATGATGTATTAGAAATATCGAGTTGATATGACTTTGTCAATACGCCAGGCGTTACATGTGACTTAGCTTTTTTGTGTTAATAATCTTGTGAATTGCGGACCTTTGAGCCCAGAGTCCGACGAAGCTATGAAAGCCACAAAGGCTAACAGCGCCTATCACTAATCGAGTATAGCCATGATATGGATAAATAAATAAAATTGTTTTTAAGTGTGAAGCTTATTTTTATTGTTAACTAAAATTTGTTAATTCATTTTGATATCAATTCATCATTCATTTATTCCTATGTCCTCATGATGGGGCAGAGGGCGTCCACAGTACGTCGCCATCCCGAGCGGTCTTGAGCCTCGCGCTTTACTTCGCTTCACGTCATTCCAACTGCCTTCACTTCTGCAGTGATCGTCGGCCGCCAGGTTTGTTTTGGGCGGCCATGTCGACTTTCCTTGAGGATTCCATTCTAGGGCTTGCCTCGGTATGTGATCAGGATCCCTTCAGAGCGTGTGGCTTATTCAGTTCCATTCCAGCGTTTGATCGGCTGGTCGATCTTTATTTCCCCGCAGCGTTTCCAGAGATCTACGTTGAAGACTTTCTCAGGCCAGTTTATACCGAGAATACGACGAAGACAGTTGTTAACGAAGACTTGGAGCCGAAGCGAGATATCTTTGATGACCTTCCACGTCTCATATCCATATAGCAACACGGTTTTCACATTGGTCTAGAATATTTTGAGCTTAACTCCTATCTCCTAGTTAGTTTCATACAGCCATACAGAACGGAATAACTTTATTACTATTTTTTCGAGTAAAATTTTATAAAGTAACAGTTGTAAGTTGAAACAAAATAATCAATTCGAAATAAATCCATTTGATTTGAAGAGACAAATCGAATAATTAATAACAGAATAACAGTTTAAATAATTAAACTGAACTGTCCAAGAATTAATGAATGAGTGAATTAATGATTGATTGTTTATTTTAATCATTATTTTCATTAAACTTTGACCTAATTGCCACAAATTCCATTACGCGTGCGATTACATCCGAAACGATGAATTGGTCGTGTAGCATTTAACGAAATTATTACGCTGTCCATAGCGTTGCGCAATACGCTAATAGTGATGGGACTGATGCTATTTTACGAAAGCTATATTTTTAATATAGCGCTTTTACAATCAATCTAGGTGATATAAAGTAAAAATTATTATAAATATGTGTTATTTCTGTAAATTTTAGTTATAATTATCGTGTTTTCTTTTCATATAATTTAAAATGTTAGATGTTCCAATAAGTTTGTTGTCGGTATTTTCGATGTTAGAAACATCTCGAGTCATAGATTAAAAAGGAATTAACGTTGACGTAAAGTAGAACAATCAAGTTAAGACCAGGGCGGTGGCACCCCACTAGTCGGAGTGACTACATAGCCAAGGTGACAGGAAACTCCTGGATGCGAGCAGCCCAAGATTGGTCGTCGTGGTTATCTTTGGGTGAGTCCTACGCCTTGCAGCTTTAAAAGCTATTTATATAATTATTTTAATATTCGGTTAATTGTATTTATTCACAAAAACTAGCAATAATAACAGAATGCTTAATTATAATATTATAGATAATATTATATTATATATATTTGTATTTGGGTCTGTCATATGCACTAAATTTATAATTAAATGACAGTATTATGGGTTTTGTTTTTTTTTTAAATGTAGAAAAAATATTTTAAACTAAAAACGAGTGTTTGATGAGATATTGGCTTAACCCAAAAAAATCATTAAAAATTTTGTCTAATTTTTTTCTCAAATCCTTACGAGTCTTGACCACTGTGTTCGATCTTTAATTTACAATAATTTAGACATCGATTTATTTAATTAAATTTCTGGAGTTAACCTTTATTTTTTGTTTCGGAGGTAAATCTTCCGGATATTCAAGATGCTCTGCCTCTGGAGGGAGGACAGGTTTTGCGGGATTTTTACCCACTAAAACCTCCTTTGTGATTGTCCTGTGCGCTATGCGGGAGACCGCGGTATCTCCTGGGATCACCACGCGGTCTTCCCTCGCACTGTGCTATTTTAGATAGCCCGTCCCATTCTCATTCTGGGTTTTTTTTTAATGGCCCCCGCTATTGGGGGCCTCTCGTACCCGTAACTTTTTGGGATTAGGGACTTTAATGTTCAATAATTTTTTTTTCAGTCTTCTTTATTTATCACTCTCTTTCACGCGTCACAATATCTTTAATTCTTTACTTTTGTCTTTCACAATATCTTTCGTTTTGCTCTTTTATACCTTCTTTCTTTCCTCGCCTTACTTTCATCATCTTCTTACTCTAAGGTGGCTAGGTACATTTTATTTATTTTTATTCTTTAATTTTATCTTACATTTTGATTCTGGGGTTATCCTCTACCGGTTCTACCAACCGACTTCACCTTGGCATTGATTTACGGGACAACCTGTTTATCAAAACGCGTAATAATTTCTTCGTTCAAGTAATATTTACATTGCATTTTTCATCGATAGATTGATAACACTAAATTTTTGATATAATTAAAAATAACACGTTAAAAGCTATTATAAATACCGTTATCCGCTAATCGTACACAACCGTGCGAATAGCGTTAATGCAATAATTATTATAAATCAACATGGCGTGCCTCTTGCTTCGGTATATTGATTGAAGTTTAAATTGAAATATAAAATATGACGTTCGCAACGTGGACGTAACCGCGGGGTTTCGGGCAGCTGATATCGTGGCGCCAGATTTATGTTGTCTGATAGTTTTAATGAATTTAACATGAAATAAATGATATCGCCCTTGTCAATGATAAGTGTATCCAAGCGCTAATAATGATTCGATATTCAAACATATTTAAATTTGGAATAGACTAGACTATAAATTTAGAAAAAATCACACGATTGTCTTATTGTTATAAGCCAATTTTTTCAAGGGCACATGATGATGTAAATTTAGTAAAACTATTGAGTATTGGTGATAACTTTGATCGGCATGACGAGATTCAGTTCATCATTATTTCAACCATAAAATGTTTACTGTTGGACATAGGCCTCCCACATAGATTTTAGACCGGTTGGAAACTTCCCAAATAAATTCGTCTCCGTCTTTTAGTTGGGTGTTTATCCCTGCCGGTCTATGATTTCCCACTCCAGAACGGCCTTAGTGGGCATCTGTTCTACACGCATTGTAGCTTGCCCACGGCTACTTCAACTTTACCAAAAACAAATGGACCTACGTACGTCAACGAAATAAGAAATTACTTATCTTTAAAATAATAAAATTAGTATATATGTTTGTAATATTAAAAAAAGCTTTTCACTGCATGCCTGTGGTAAGATTTATTTATTTAACTTTGGACCAGAACTCAAATTGGTCGTCAAATTATTTTTTAATCTATTTCATTTTTGTCTTCACTCTGCTTCGAAATGTGTTATAAATGTGTAGATGAAGCTGCAAGAAACTACAAAAAAATATACTATACAAATACCAAAAATATATATAAAAATTTTATGTGTATCTGTTTATTTTGGCTAATCTCTGAAATGACTGAGCCGATTTGGACGGGACTACTACTGATAGATAGCTGATGTAATGAGGAGTAACAAAGGATATTTTTATTAAAGAAATATTCTAAAAAAATGAACTAAAGACTCTTAAATGAATGTCATTTATTTATAATTAAACTTTTATTTCTGATTTAAAATTAAGAAAAGAAATGTCTAAGATATTTTGTGGAACTTTATTATATATGCATACACATATATACATTAAGGATTTGTTAGCTTTTGAAAGAGGAAACATACTGTATAATAGGTCCGGGTGGAAACAGCCAGCTTCTAGGATCATAAGGCTGTCTGTCTCTTTAAACTGTGGTTAGATGTCCAACTCTTCGGCTGCCGGTTTGTGGTTTCTGTTCCAAAAACTAAAGGCTTCAGCGGTCACCTATTTTGCATCCTGTGGTCTGCTTACTTGCATTTCAACCTGCCAATTCACCGGCCGCCTGTTATGTTTGTTACTTTTGTTGTTAATATACATCCAGTAAAACTCTTGACATATATAAACAAACGTAAAAATATATAAACGTACTCTAAATAGTTAAAAAATAAGTTTAATACAAGCGATAACTTCAAAAACCGTTGTCTTTTGAAGGCTAAGACATGTGTCAGTATTTTAGCACAGTCATTTGCAGTAACTTAGCAAATCGCTGACTAACATCGATCTCGAAACAGCTTCCGGAAGGCTTCTGAGGAACGTTCGTAGATAAAAGCCTCATTAAACTCTCCAATATACGTCCTCTGGAATAAGTTTTAATTAAATAAATCATTTACAGTTGTGCCGCAACGATTGATTTATGAAAATGGCGTCTGTCAGTTCCACAGATATTAAATTAATTTATAAACGAAACGCTGCGCTGTTAACGCTATTTCATAATATTCTATAACCATAATTGTACTTTGTTTTATGTAAATAACAGATAAGATTTTCACTAGCATAACTAATATATAATCTGTGGCAGCTTAGATGTAACGGACTTAAACGAAATATACCACCAACAGTGACCAGTACACTGGTCGGTGTAACATTACTCCTGAGGTTGCCCCGTGGAGGGGTGAAACACGTGTTGAGTGAATTAACGGTGGTAGTGGTGTTTCGCATTGTTTTCCGCATACGCATTTATCAGCGGGCTGGCGGGCGGTGCACTTTATTGCACGACTACCACTGCATGTGCGGAAGTGGCTGGTCCTTTTTTGATCATGTATATATATATATATATATATATATATATATATATATATATATATATATATATATAAATAGGCAGTGATGGCGAAGAAACTTGAAGAAGGATACTTTATAATTTGCCGTCCCATTAGATGTTTTGATATTTTTAAATCAAATGATGATGATTTTTAAATCAAAACAAGACTTATTGTTAAAAAAATCTTATTACAACAAATCTTAGAAGAGGACTAACATTAACCATCAGATGTGGTTTGAGAATGTACGTAATTTGCACCCGAGCCCATAAAATCAATTATCGATGCCGTTGAGTGATTAGCTGGTAACATATCCTGTTTGGAATTGCACAGACCAACCTACATACAGAGACAGCATTGATTTTAAAACAAATATTTTACTTTTCGCCCCTATTTACAACATATATAAATATATAGAACCTTTTTAAGATTTATTAATGTAAAATCGTGTAATCCTTTCTAAGAAACCTTAATGAAAAAGGCGCCTTTTTCAGTATCAAAAAGGTAGTAGGTAAACATCTTTTTGATCATGAAAAAGGCTTTTAACGGTTTGTGAGACATACTCGTAGTTTCACTGCGTTTGAGGTGATACGACGCCTTAGAATTCTCGAAGCCTTCCTCTGGAACCTTTACTCCGACATTTACAATATTCACATCACCAAACTGAGAGATTCTTAGTCTTAAAAGTTTACTGGCTCGATTCTATCTGATTTTGAAAAGAAAACTAGTAAAAACTGTTTTTCCTTTTATTCTTCTTTTTGTGTACACATGTAATCATTATTAATGTTTCATAGTACGTGATTATATACCAGTCGATATATCTATATGCAAATAAATAAAATTGGACTATCTGTTTGTAATATTAAAATAACCTCTTTTTATATATAAGATACATATAATAAAATTACATTTTTGTAAAATTTTGTCTGTCTATTTGCTCTGGCTAATCTCTGAAATGGCTGAACCTATTTTAACGGAACTTATACTGGCATTTAGCTGATGTAATTAGGTGTAACTTTAACTTCGTTACTTTTAGTTTAGAAAAATTTTTACGCAAGAAAACTATATATTTTTTTGTTATATATCACGCGGAAGTAGTCGCGAGCAAAGCTAGTATCATATAAAAACTAAAATAAAAAAGTCTCTATGCGTAGCTACTCTATGACAAAAAGAAGTATTTAATAGGCTGGAAAGTTGATAAATAACATTGGGTGCGGAGGAGCGAAGTCGCCGGACGCAACCAGTGCAATCAAGAACCATAGCGAAATTATGCAAACAACTTGTAAGTGAATACCTTAATGTGAAACATTCATAACTAAGCTACTAACTTAGAGTTAATCGTTGACAGTTCTAAATTGGTTAAACTATACTCTTGAATAGTTCAACAAGAACCTATTATAATAGGTAAGGAAGTAATAAAATCAAATTTAGAACAGTATACTACTTGCAGTATTGATTAAAATGATTTGATGAATGTGTCAGCAATGGTAGCTCAACGGTAAAGAACTGAGAGTTGCGATCGTAGGTCACGCATTCGATTTCCGGTATGCAAGTGTATAATTCAAATTTATGCTTTAATTATATATTAACGAACCTATGGGAATGCTATTAGAAATCTATTAGATTCAGCCGATACTTTGCGGAAGTCCATCCTAAGTAAGAAAAGGACCATATATAGCTAGCGATATATAGGAATAAACAGACAGATATAAAAAAAATAAAAAAAAGCGTAATTTTGGTATATGGATCGTGTATATACACACGCATATTTAATGAAATCAGGCATTATTTTGCGGAAGTCCATCCTAATTAAGAAAAGGACTAGTATATAGCTACTTCCGCTATGCAGCAGCAGTCGTGCAATAAAATATACCGCCCGCCAGCCCGCTGATAAATGCGCGTGCGGCAAACAATGCGAATTACACAACTACCATCGTTAAATCACTGACACGTGTTTCAACCCTCCACGGGGCATCCTCAGGAGTAATGTTACACCGATTAGTGCCACACGATTTGCAAGTGAGTTGGCGATCGCAGTTTGTGAACAGTGACAATCCTATATAATTAATGCACAGTGCGAATTATACGAGTCCCGGGAATTGAACCCACGACCTGCGATCGCATGTCTCAATCTTCTACTGCTACTACAGCTCACTACAGTGTAATTGTTAAGAATTGTGACCACGTGAGTGAAAACTGAAGACACCAAAATAGCTGAAGAAAAACATCTGAAACATCTGCTACATTCAATAATTCCCACAAAAACGCCCGCCCGTAAATATACATTTCCATGTATATTATAATAATAATATAATAAGAATAATATATAATAGTAGTAAAAAACAAACATAAAAGAAATAAACACGACATATTATTTTCTACATTACATTAAGATTTAAAAATAAAAATCTAATTTAAATATTTTTATGAAAAACATCAATTTTGGTGTTTAAAAATACCGACAACAATAGTGTTATTATCTTTAATACAAATTTTGTTAAACCTAAACTTTGTTATATTTCTACAAACCTAACCTAACCTAACCTAACTAATGGTCGGCCCAGCTCTTCACGGGGCACGGGGGGTTCTCTGAGTACCTTTATAGGTTTAAGCTCAAGGAGGACCCCTCGTGCTTCTGTGAACCGGGCGTGGGCCAGACCGTGATCCACCTTGTGGCCCGGTGTCCCGCATTCGAGGGACTCCGGTACGACTTCGAGTGCCGGTCTGGCGTGCAAATCAGGGAGGACTCGATTGCCTCCCTGATAGGCGGGGAATTCAAACATTCATTCTCAACCCTCTGTAAAGAAATAGTCAAAAAAGCCACAAGCATAAACAAAACGCAAACATAATAAACAAATAGAAAATAAAAAATAAAGTGACAAAATGAAACATAAATCTGTGATAAATGAAAAATAATTATAGAGTAAGAAATTTATTGTAAAATATTAATAAATTGTTATTATTGTAAAATAAAAAGATAACATAAAAACACAAAATGGAATTAGTAATAAGAAAAGAGGAAAGAATGAAAGTTGAATAGAGCGAATGAGAAAGAAAGATGAATTGTTGAATGAAAGATAGAAAACAGACTGAAAGAAATGATAATGTAAAGAAAGAAAGACGAGTAAGAAAATAAAAACGTATGTGAAAAATATTGTATAAAAGGTCCCTGTCCCAAAAATCAGATAGGGGTACGAGAGGCCCCCAATAGCGGGGGCCATAAAAAATAAAAAAAAAAAACCTAACTAATGGACTAATGAATAACAAGTCAATATCAATGTCGTCTAAGTGTGAAACCTAAATCACGTTAAACAACTAGATAATATAAGTATTTTAAAATTGATTTTATGCTAGCTATAAAATACGACAAACTAGTTATATTGCAAAAAAATTTAAGAATAAATGAGCAACAATAAAAGGACCCTTTCAGCTTCTAGAAAATAATCAAATCACTAACGACGTAAAGAGGGCGCAGGCCAGTAAGAAAAATAAAACCTTGACATCAAGAAGAACTTCTAGTTTGTCGGACGGTGTACTGAAGCCCGGAACTCTGAGCTTCTTGTCCACGACAGGCCCACACGCAACAACACAACAATACAACAAGAACAACAATATATAGCAATCAGCACCAGCGTTTCCCTTTGCCACAGACATCACAAGAAAGTTTGTAAACCAGACAAAAAATCTTCCAAGATCAAGACCAAAACCCTCCAAAGAAAACTTTAAAACTCAATAAACCTATAAAAATTAAAGAACCTATATCAAAAACCGATTGTATGTTATTACATATAATTCCTTGGAGAAGGTCTTCACCTGGAGAGTGATTCTAACAGAAGATTAAGAATCATAACATAGATTGAAGTCATTTTAAATTATATATTTTTTAATCTTTTTTAAGTTACTACCATTTCTTTTGTACTATGTAATGTTTACTTTATGTCTAGAACTAAAGGCTTTATTTATTTACTATGCCACGTAATACAATTTAAAATTTATCATAAATATAATCGATTTGTATGAAAAGCCGCAGAAATGTTTTTAAATAACACGCAAGGAGTCGCGGTAGACCGTTGCAGTGTATAAAACAAGATAAAACGACATTAACCCATTTTCACCCACGCAATATATACATTTTCCCGCGTCATCGCAGACCACGACATCTCATAGACACAAAACTTTCTATATCCGAGACACCATAAACAATGCTTCACGCTTACCATTGACAATATTCGGGATTAATACGAAACGTACAGCTGCCCACATATTCGCAATGTGATAGTTTTAATATAAATTTATTTGACGGGCCCCGTATCCTCTATTTAGTTCGAAATATTTTAATAAAATATTGTTTTATCAATTGGAACATTGAACCATTTAAATGGAGCACAGATAAATTCAGTTCCACAATTTAAAAAATATAATAAAGATAAATAAAACCTATCATTGACAGTCCGGTTAAGCGTTCTTGTATCAATTATTGTTAACATTTATATTTCAAGACTGTAGTTAAATTTTACTCGCCTTTTTTCAAGTTTATATCAAACAAAGTTATACTTCCTTCAACAAAAGATCAAAGAACACATTCGAATGACATAAATTATATTAGATAATATATTTATTCACTTTTACCTACGGGAAGGTACTAGTAAAAATTTTCTTATTGTATTTATCATATTCATAAGCATAAATTGCGTGAATTCCTTTTTCAAAACATGTAAACCAACTAGAAAAGTATAAAGCGTAGTTTATTTAGAATACTATAGGCCTTTTTGTATATAGTTTATTAGGAATCCAATTCTGTCTAGTTTTCAAAATAAATTGTACAAAAAATGTTGTCGTCATTTCAGGCTATAGACACCCACAGCTAGGTATAGGCCTCCCCCAAAGATATCTATGAAGGGATATATGATTTTTTTTATTAATTCTAATTTGTATCGCTAGTGTTTTTTTTACAATATTTATTTTTCGCTTAAACTAAACGCAGACAGTTGGGAGAGGGTTGCGGCTATTTGATACGGATCTTTCTTCTCCCAGCTGCGAGGCACGACAGCGTTTTATAATTTTTTACAATTTTCTTACACAATTTTCTCTTATGGGTAAATACAGCTAAAATTTATATATATAACAGTACAATTTGGAATACTCAATTATATATTAGTTGCTACATTATTTAATTTCAAGTCGCTGCCCAAGCGCAACAGACCGTTAAATGCATTGAGATTTAGGACAATGTGCCGGGCCAACTCATCAAAAGATTCTGCTGTAGATATTTTCTTGAGAAGGTCCGGTAAGCTGAACGAAGGGATATATGATAATCGCCATGCTTGGGTTGGCGATCGCAGTGTGGTATTATGGTACGCAAAAGATACTACGCCATTTGTAAACTTGTCCCTGATCAGTGGTAATTTTATATAATTAATACGCAGTGTAAATTATCATATTTAATATTGTATTCTGGGAATCGAATCTGCGACTTACGATTGCATGTCTCAATCATCTACCGGTGCTTATGTAAAACAAATTAATTCTAAATTTGTGTGGAATATATAATCAAGTGCGTATGAAATATATTCGCGGTGTTAGGAGATAGCGTGCTGGGATCTCGGGTCGTGTCACCTTAGCGCGCGTTCGATACACGGCCGACACTTTATTGGTTCAAAGCTACTTTCTAAAACAGAATTAGATCGTCCTTTGTTTGGAACTTGAAACAACTGTTTATGTACACGTGTATGATATTATATTACGAATTTTACTTTAAATTTATGTCTAACCAAATTCAACAGATTTATTCAAAGGCTCTACTGAAATGCAAATTATTCTGTTTCAGAGTATATTTACGATTGATATGTTTAAAAATGTATTAACCTGTTTTAGAGGAAAAAATAACAAATAAAAATAGAGTTTCTTGTTAGTTCTGTACAGTAGATGTCGTCTTACGAACATATATGTGTAATTTTAAGCAGACGGTTATTATTGATTGTAATGACAGCTGATACAAAGAAATATAATTATGATATTAAAAAAATGAAAATAATAGGAATCAAAATACTAAAAATGAAAATATTAAAAATGAAAATAATAAAAATGAAAATATTAAAATTGTGATATTATGAAAAATGTGGCAAGGAATGGAACATAATGGAAATAAAAGTTATACAATGAAAGATATTGTTAAGGATGTAAGAATAAAATGAAGAAGAAATACTGAAAAAATATTTCGTTAATCAAATCATACATCGATAAAGATAAAAATAATTAACTAAATTAATAAAAAAACTGATTGTAATGATAATAAAGCTATTTTAACTTTGATGCTAGAATAATGTAGAGTGAATTAATTGGCCAATCACAGATCAACAAAAAATAAATTAATTATTGATGACTTTATTTATTCGTTTATTTATTGTCATAATAAAAAAGGAAAAGACGTATAATAATAAAAGACTTCAGTTTTGAACACTGCAAGGCTTTTATATTCATTGTATACGGGATTAGCGGTCGAAGGTGAACTATTGCCCTTCGATTAAAGAGAACAGTTTCATCACCAGGTCACCTGACGAGGAAAATGATAGCTAACAATCGAAAAAGGTGTATACACATATGTACAAAGAATATTTACAATTTACACGACCCTAAAACAGCGACCACATAATGGCGTCTGAATTCAAATCCGCGTTCGATTCCAAATTCGAATGCGCGGGAATTATTTAAAATTAAAGTATTATGACCGTACTGGCCAGCAATAAGGTGAAGGAACGCCTACAATTATAACATATATGTATATTAGATAGGTGCTTTAATATCGTCATTGTTTTAGGCCATAGACACCCACTACAAAGGATAAGCCTCTCTCAAAGATATCTATGGAGGGATATGCCATATACCCACGGTAGATGGGTTGTCGATCTCAATGAGGTAATATTGTAAGCAGAGGCAATTCTATATAATTAATGCAGTGTAAATTATTTACGATTACATCTCGGGAAACAAACTGGCGACATTCGATCGCATATCTCAGTCCTCCACCGCTAGGTTAATATAGATAAAATAGGATAATATTTAATAGAATCAGGCGTTGACTCTGTGTTTGGCACTAATCGGTGTAACATAACTCCTGAAGATGCCTCGTGGAGGGGTGAAACACGTGTTGAGTGATTTAACGGTGGCAGTTGTGTAATTCGCATTGTTTGCCCCATACGCCTTTATCAGCGGGCTGGCGGGCGGTGCGCTTTGTTGCACGACTACCTTTGCATGTGCGGAAGTGGCTAAATATTGGTCCTTTTCTTAAATAGGATGATAGGTTGGAAATGTAATTTTGACTACACTTTTCGATTTCTTTTATTTTTCTCTCACATAGAACATTTCTTGTGCTTTAAAGACAGTGTACAACAAAAGATACATTTACTGTAATTATTTTTTTTAATATATTTGATTCAAATATTTAACGTAATCAGGCGTTACCTTGCGGAAGTCCATCCTAAGTAAGAAAAGGACCAATATTATATATAATATTATATGTAATAAATCATAATTTAACGGAGGCAGTTGTGTAATTCGCATTGTTTGCCGAATACGCATTTATCAGCGGGCTGGCGGGCGGTGCATTTCATTGCACGACTATCACTGCATGTGCGGAAGTGGCTAAATATTGGCCCTTTATTACTTATATTTGATTCGTTTTATTTGGTTTAACGAAATATTATGCTGTTAAAATTATTAATTATTACGTTATAAATATAGTTGGTTTTGTGGTATAAAAATAACAGAAGTGGTTTTACTTCACCTTCATCATTTCAGTTGCAGGACTTCGATTGTTAGAACTAGCACTTTTCTTTGATTTTCCATAACATTGGTCGAAAGCGATCTTTATGTAGCGTCCGATCTTCGTATGTCCATCGTGTGGATGAACTTTCATTCTGCTTTCCAGTTTACTGTGGGCCTGGTTGGTTATCTAGGGAATTATAAAAGTGAAGGAAAATTCCTTCGTTCCAAAGATGCCTGTAAATAGTTTTCCTTAACACTGGTCGAAAGCGATCTTTATCCACATCGATCTTCGTATGTCCATTTTGTGGGTGAACTTTTACTCTGCTTTCCAGTTTACTGTACTTTGGGCCTGGTTAGTTATTTAGCTAATTATAAAAGTGAAGTGAAAATTCCTTCGTTCCAAAGATAAATCAAGCATTACATTTCTACAGGTAAGTGAAAATATTATTTAGTATTAGAAATCGATACATTCGTTATATATTACAACTCGTTAATGTTATCACAGATGCAATCGGTCCAAGTTATGTTATGCTAGAAAGGAATTTAAAATGAGGCACAAAATGTAGAAATTCAACTGGAAATTCTATAAATTTTATGCAGGCGACATTGGCGCGATACTAGTCGCATTAGAATTCAAATCTCCGATGTTGCCATTTTAGAATCGTTATATCTATATATCGAACCCGATGCTATGGACAGTAACTGCTTATAACATCAGCTGCCTGCCAATATAAGTGCAGAAAATGTGAAGAAATTTTAGACATTATCCAGAACAAACATACAAACAGATATACAAAAATTTAAAGAAAAATCGTATTTTTGGTATATGTACCGTGTATATACACATGCATATTTAATGAAATCCGGCGTTATTTTGCGGAAGTCCATCCTAAGTAAGAAAAGGACCAATATTTAGCCACTTCCGCACATGCAGTGGTAGTCGTGCAACAAAGAGCACCGCCCGCCAGCCCGTTGATAAACACAGAGTGTATTTGGCACTAATCGGTGTAACATAACTCCTGAAGATGGTCCTCCTGATATTGGTCCTTTTCTGACTTATTCATATGCATGTAGTAAAAAGAGGTTGTTCTAATATTACAAACAGACACTCCATATTTATTTATTTGTATTATAGATCATTTTTTAGATTAGATTTTAAATTAGCAATTAAATATATATTTGATTCTGTTGACAGTTGTCAACTATTTTTAATCTAATCATTCTATATTCAACATTATCTGCTCTCACCATCACCATCTTTTCAGCCGCAACACGCCCACAGCTGGACATATAATACTGTCATCAAAAATTAAGATGAATTTATTAATAAAGTGTAAATTCATTACTTATTCTTTCAAATTAATTTCATCCTCTTCCAAGTAATACCCAATCGTTACAACTTGCACTTTTACCAAAGATTTTTCCAGTCCTTTAAACTATCGGAATAGATATTTTCCGGTATAGCCTTCAGGACCTTCGTCGATTCGGTTTTTATCGCATGGCGTTTTGAGTTTGTCGAATTGCAAAAAGTCACACGGAGCCAAATCAGGCGGATACGGTGGTTGAGGAACAATATAAGTAGGAATATGATATAGTTATAAGGGATGAGATAGTTATAAGGTAATAATTATAATTAATTTTATTTTTCTATGCTTCTAAGTTTGTACTTTCTTACTGCCTTTTGTTACTGTTTATCTCCAATATATAAATAAATAAATAAATCGCTTTTATTTCCAAAATATAAAACAATTTTTGCTCCAATCGGAACTTAACGCGTTTAAAACACAAAACATCGTACAAAATTGTTTATGTTGAACCAAATGATATTTCAATCTTTAACAAAAAGGCGTTTAGCAAATTTTATAGACAGTTCTACGAACCTAAGAAAAAAGTTAACAGCCTGTCTAATGCCCGGGAGTTTTTAATGACAACTTCAACTCAGTAAGAAAAGGACCAATATTAGCCAGCCCGCTGATAAATGCGCATGCGGCAAACAATGTGAATTACACAACTGCCACCGTTAAATCACTTAACACGTCTTTCACCCCTCCACGAGGCATCTTCAGGAGTTATTTTACATCGATTAGTGCCAAACACAGAGTCCACTAATCGCTAATCACTTGGCACTGGCGGGCGGTGCACTTTGTTGCACGACTACCACTGCATGTGCGGAAGTGACTAAATTTCTAACTAAGGATGGACTTCCGCAAAATAACGCCTGATTCCATTAAAAATTTCAGCTCAATTTTAATCACAGAAGCATCTTTTAGAGATTTAAAATGGAAGCCTGTTAGAAGCGCCCTGCATCCCGTGTATTGGTACGATCTTAACAAACTTGTCTATCCACTTATTCTACATAGACTAAAAATAATATAAATATTTCTATGGAACTGCAAAGACGCAAATATAACACGTGATACTGGCGCCGATGGCACTCTTGAGATCAATCAAATCAAATAACATTAACCCAGCCGGGTGACGAGATTGCGGCAATATATTAAATCAATTCACACCAGCTGTTTATAATTGACATTTGCGGAGTAATGACTAGAAACCCTTTTGCATCAACACACGAATCGGCCTTGACCGCAATGGCATCTTTAAATCGTTGCTCTTGGCCGTATTAAATGTTATAACTTAACATTAATTTAAGAAACATATTCAAATCAAAACTTAGGAATGTCCTCTTATAATGTGAAGTGTTTTATAAATCACAACAATGCATGGAAATGAATTGCGACAGTACAAAAGGACATTGCACCTTCACGAGCGACTACAACCTGAACCCATAATTCCTGGAATTCAATAGAAAAGGAAACCAGATTAAGAAATAGAAAAAAGAGAGTAAGACAAAAGTCAAGAATAAATAATAAAATAATATACACTTTATTTTAAGCACAGAAAAATCTGTTATAAAAAAATAATTAGATAAATAATCAGTGATAATAAATGTATAAACATGTGATCTAAGAATGCAGATGAAAGAAGGAGATGCAATAAAAAGATCTACAAGCATAGAATGACAGATCATGTGAAGCGTAAAAGGTATGAATAAAAGATAATGTGAAGGACGAAAGATAATATAGTATAAAAATTTAAACATTTTACCAGAATTTGTATCATCTCTGTCCCAAGGTTTGGGAACGAGAGAACGATGTTTTATATATGAGCCTTAAAAACGAGGGTCATATATCATAGGACGTTGTAAGTGACCATAAAGGAAGAAATCTGTGATAAAAAAATAGAATAAATCAATAATTAAATAAAGGAAAAAAAATGTACCTAACCACCTAAGAGTAATAAGATGATGGAAGGAAGGCGATGAAAGCAAGAAGGAATGAAAGAACAAAATGAATGATATTGTGATGGAAACAAGGTAAGAATAAAAGAAATTGAGAAGAATGACAGTGAGTGAAGAATAAAAATGAAAGAGTTGAAAAATTTAATTGTAGACAAAGACCCTGATCTCAACTAATTAGGGGTACGAGAGGCCTCCAATAGCGGGGGCCATATAAAAATAATAAAAAAGTAACCATAAAAAAACTATCTGCGTTTGTTGTGAGCTCATCTCTGATCAGAATGTACTTGGTACCTCCGTAGCTTTAAAAACATCAAACTGATTTGGATCGCACTTGCCTCAGAAAGAATACAGAAACCGAGGTAAAAAGAGAAATTAATTAACAGATAAATAATCATAGGTACAGTAAATCGTTTATATTCATTTTTTAAAAAATAGGTAGTTTTTGGTGAAGTTGTATAATTTTATCACGAAATATCTTTACATAATGTAACGTATGTATATTAAACAACTGAATTAGATATAAAAATAAATAGTTTTAATGAATTTCTAAGTTCTTTCATTATAATAACAAACTATATTTTATTGTTATTTATACAACTGTATAAGGGATTTCCCAGTAGAGGATTAAAAAAGAATATGCTATTTAAAAAATATATATTTAAATATAGAAATGATCTAAGCATTGTCTCTCTGACTGTACCCATCTGCGAAACAACTTCGTAGTGGACAAGAATTTTGACTCGTGCATAACTTTTAACTTACATATAGCACATTACATTGTTTATCTTGGGATCCACGTGTGGGGAACGTCGCGTCAATGAAGGACAGCCGCCCGCCGCGATCGTTTTGCACCGTGACCATTGCGTATTTAGTCGTTAAACATTAATCCAGTCGCAATTCAATAGCGTGCTATAAATCATTGTATCACGCTCATTAATAAGTCGACGGCACTCGACGGCGTTCGGCGCCAGTGTTTATCCCGCGACTTGTCTTAAGAATGATGCCGGAATTGAGTCCTTGTGATATAAGATGATATGTTGTATGACAGATAGATCTTGACAGACTAGGATAATTAGTAACCCATAATATACATAGCTACATAAACAATCTACTACTAAAATATGTCTTGTTTGTTTTCTCATGAATATATCGTAATATACAGGATATCTGCATAAAAGGTTTTAAACTTTTTGCTGATAAATTGGCTATATACCTATTTCCAAACATACTGTATAAGATGATGGCAATGAAATAAGTTACATTATTTTTTTTCTATTGTAATGCGAGAGGCCAGTTTAGAAGTTACACAGTACAAAGTCTGCAAGGACATAGTAAACAATAAATAATTTTAACTGTTATTTATGATTTCTGAAACCATTGATTTTTGTATAGTGTGTACCGTATATTAATTGATGAAGAATGAGCTACAAGTTCGCCGCTTTATAGCATTTACACCTGTTATTAATCACCTGTATAAACGTCATTGAAATCATAAATTCCTTTAAGTTTAGATGTGGCAACTATGACTAGTTGATTTAGATTTTTGAAATGCCTTTAAACGCATTCCTTTCATTGATACTTCAAATTTACACATTTTGGTCGTCGACGCTTCATGCCATAGAGGCCCTCTGCAATTGAAAAGCCTCCGTTAAACTATATATCTATGGGATCTATGGGATCAAACCATGATCACGCTTGACAGCGAGATTAGTGATCGCAGTGTAGTATCATTGAATGCAGAGAACGCCGCTGTTCATCCTCTGGTAACTTTGTTTGTGAGACATAGTTGAGTTTATTTTTGGAACGTATCCTTAAATTAAAAAAGTCGTGTTAAGTCGTGTTTTTACCAAAAAATTTAAACTATTAATAAATAAATGCATATTATAAAAACTTTTAATGAAGAGAAATAAATCCTCTTAATTAAATATAAAATAAATAAGTGTACAAAAAAATTTAATCTATAGGAAAGAAAAATAAAATAACAAATTGAAATTGTAAATAAAAAGTTTCATTTTGAAGAAATTTATTTGTTGTTAATTCTTAATATCTACACAAAACTCTTCTTACAGCAACGTAAATAGCTGGCGAATTTGTTGAAATTTTAATACACGATCCAATTTCAAAAAAAATAAAATATAACTTAATTCTATTAAAATTAGTTTTAATTATTCGTGTAAAAAGTGTGTTCATTCTTATTGACAACTTATTGAGAAAGTCTTGTAGCAGAATTCTAATTTCAAATATAAATATATAAAAAGATACTACAAATAAACATTAATTATATATAAAATTTAAAATAAAAATTTTGCGGATTTGAATTTTCAATAACTATAATGTCTAACTACTCACTATCAGCTTGAACACACACTTGGAATCTGACCTCAGTATTTCGTACCAATTGTTGCATAAATTATCATGAAGTATTGACCTCACGAAAGATATTTTCTTTAAACGCTGACATGGTTATTGGGTGTGTTACTGATTTTACCCTTCAGTTTCCCCCACAAAAAGTGCATTACTTTTTATATATGTTAGAAAAATAGTGTCATACAAATATATTGTAATTACTGTATGATTAATATATGAGGTCAGTGTTACTTCAAATAAATAAATCAACTATGTGTGTGTAGTTATTGATTAGAGATAATCTAAACATTGGAGCCATCCATCATCGTATGCCATTTAGGTCAAAGCGTGATGACGTCAGGAATGCATCGCCTCGCACTTGGTAAATTCATCATCCATCTTCGCAATCATTTCATGGTTAAGAATAAATAAGAAATGTTTACTTGGGTTTCCATTATTTAGCTTATCCTATATAAGCATTTGTAATTAGGTAAAACAATGTATGAAGAAATATAACATATAAGTTAATTTAATATAGTTCCTATTGTAACGGTGAATGTTTATTTCATTTGCTATCAATTAAATGTATGATTCGTACTATTAAAATATCAATGATTTTACATATAATAAATAATAATTAATTTTGCATTTTTTTATCTTGATTTTTATATTTATTTTTTATTTAATGAAATTTATCATCAGTAAAATATGTAAATGTAAAGTATCAATAAAAAGAATACATTTAAACGCAATTGCAAACTGTGAAAGAATTTGTGCAATAAACATATATATACAGGTAATTGTTAATAGGTGACCAAGTTTTGAACCCGAGAACGTGAAGCATGAGTGCTGTCTTAATGAATGGTACACGCTATTCAAAATCAATGATTTTAGATATAATCACTTAATGATACAGTAAGAAATATTTACAAAACTCTGGTTCTGCTCTTCAGCAAATGGACGCTCGCTGCAAGACGAAGACCTTTCCCAAAGATCATCACGATTACTGGTCTTGTGCTGCCCGTATCCAGCGACTTCCGGGGACTTAAACTATGTCATCGGTCCACTTGTGGGGCCCTTTCCCACGCCGCATCTCCCAGCACATGGTAAATTCAGATTACTGCATGTTAAAATTGTACTGTACTGTATTTTTCATTTTACAAGTGAATTGAAATAGGTGTGCAAGCTTTGACAAATGTAGCAATAATTAGGCTTATGACAGTGTAATAGAAACTCATTTAAGTAAGAAAAGGACCAATGTATAGCTACCTCCGCCATGCAGCAGTAGTCGTGCAATAAAGTGCACTGCCCGCCAGCCTGCTTATAAATGCGCATGCGACCAACAATGCGAATTACACAAATACCACCGTTAAATCACTCAACACGTGTTTCACCTCTTCATGGGGCATTTTCAAGAGTAATGTTCCACCGATTAGTACCAAACGCAGAGTGAGTTTATTGCACGACTACTGCTGCATGGCGTAGGTAGCTATATATTGGTCCTTTTCTTACTTAGGATGAACTTCTGCAAAATAACGCTTGAATCCATTAGAGAAACTCAATTATACAATTAACACCTTTGCCCATTATATAATTTTAAAAGGTGTCACAATAAAAAATAAATAAAAAAGAACAGAACGGTTACGAAATTATAGCTAATAAAAAGAAATTTTAAGATTTATTTAATGGCATAATATATCTACGTAAGTAGAATTTCAATGCAGCGCTATTCTCTACCATTGTTTGAGAGCGTATGTTTAGGGACAGTTATGTTGGATTTCAGTTGTTCTATTAGCAGGACAATAGGATCCGACCAAGATGAAATTCGATCCTAAAACTGGATTTATTAGAAGCTAGAATGACATGGAAACATTTACTTGTTTTTGTCATAAATGTTTTATATTGTTGTCATCTTTCAAGCGCATGGAAGACCACTGCTGCCATCTATGGGGAGATATACCATAATCGGCACGCTTTGCTTACGTGTTGGCGATCGCGTGGTATTATAGTATGCAGAAGATGCTGCAACACATCCTCTTGAAAATTCTTTAAAACATATTAAAACGTACAGTAGTAAGTAAGCATATTAAAAATTACACAAGGTTGTATCCCGGGAATCGAACCCATGTTCTCGAAAGCGAGTCTTAGTACCTATCGCTGGGCTACCAGTGCTCAAAAAGGTTTTATATTTCATATGTATTAACTAGATATCAACGTTCATAGTTTGAGCCCATAGATGTCCACTGCATAGGTCTCTCCCAAAGATATCTATAACGGATTGTACCTAAATCGCCACGCTTGGCTTGTGAATTGGCGATCACGTTGTTGTTTTCTCTGGTAGCTTGTTTGTGAGGAGTAGCAATTATATATAATTAGTACGGTAAGTGTGAGTCATATAAGATTGTATCACGGGAATTGAATCCAAGATCTACGATCGAAAATTTTAGTAACTTCTCAATTACTAGATTTACTAGATAACATCGAACAAAATCATGATAATCGTTGAAAAAGTTGAAAACATGAAAATGTTGTATTTTTTAAAGTAAACTACGTATTTAATTACTAGATAATGAAAACATATGAGTTTGTGTATGTTATGTCCATTACTGGACATAGGCTTCCTCTTTGGATTTCCAATAGGACCTCCGAGAGGCGGTCTTTGTCCTTGTAGGCGGGCGGGCTAACTTGCCGATTCGTGGTCTCCACTTAAGAAACTTACCACTCTAGTGGCCATTTCTACGTGCCATGTGGCGTTTTCACTGCCATTTCAACCTTCCAATTCGTACGGCTATGTTGGTTTAATTGTACGTCAGTGTGCATTTTATTTAACTTGTTAAACTACCGAAACCTTTATTTTAATAATTAGGTTCACTGTATAAATGCAATTGACTCTACCTACCCTTTTTCAAGTACACGCGCGGTACGGACACAGGGGACGGCCGGTGTAAACTTTATGCAATGTTAACATTGTGCCTACAATCTTATCGTTTAAGTATTTAATCATGCATACATAACAATATTGCGACCACTATAACTATAGACTTGGAGAAATACATATTATTATTATTAAACCTGGTGATTTCTGTGTTGAAACTCTGATGTGTCACTCTGAGTTTTGTTGGCAGGCTCTCGGTTGTACAACAAGCCATGGAGATGCCTGTACTACAATGTCGGAATTTCTCTACGAGATGGAATCAGGAATGAATTTTAAAATGATGATCATTATGTAAAAAAATATTTAAGATAGCCAGTGATTATTCAAAATGTGACGTCATGAGCTGCAGGATCGATCCTGTACAAATTATATATATAAATATATATTTATATATTTATATATAAATGTATGTATATAGATATATATACCTTTGATTATTAAACAAATGGATTCTGTTTTGGAAGAAGCTATTTGGAGAACCGGAAAGTTTACAGAAAAACCGATTGATTTTACCGCTCCAGCATTGATTTGTATACTAGACGGCAAAAGGTTGTTGATAACGAAGGTGGATATATTGTTGATTAGAAATAAAAACTTGTTAAAAATATAGTCGTGTGAATTTAACTTAAGAAAGCGACATTACTTTCCGGTCCCCCAATATTTTTAAATTGATCTCTCCTATATAAAAAAAGGAAATTAATCTTTTCAGCTTAAATCTTTACGCAACTTATTTTAGTGATCAATTTTAAAGATTGCTTTAAAACAGTAGTTATTGCAATTAATTAATAGGCTTTATTATCAATGAAAGAATCATTGTTCTGTAATAGGATTTTTTAAATGTTAAAAAAACTTGAAAATTTTCACATCAATTTTAAGATACTTCACGGAAGTGTATAGAAACTACTTTTCTATTTATGTACAGTGATAGTTTTATAAAAATGAATAGAAAGTTCATGGAGTTTTAATGTTCTGGAACGCAAGGGCGGCTTAACCTATAGTGCAGGGTGTGCAAGGGCACCACCGTTTCAGGGAGCGTAACTAATACCATACTATATGCTATACCTACTTATAAATAGCTCGTTGGAATATGAAAAAACTTTCTTGTTACGACGGCAAAGTTAATAGTTATAGCCGCGGGGGGGGGGGCAGGCTTAGGGGGCACCAGGGTTTCATTGCACACGGGCGCTACACGAGCTAGAGTCGCCCCTGCTGTAACGAACATTACAGATCGGCAAACGAAATGTAAGACATCCACCCACAAATGGACGATCGACCTTATAAAAGTCGACGGCTTTCAACCAGCCTTATTGGAAATCTATGGGAGAAGCCTGTATCCAAGAATGGATGTCTTTCGACTGAAATTATGATAAAGAACTACCATTTTAAATATAACATATTTGGACTATAAAAGAGTACGAAATTTGATAGAGTTCTTCAGTTCTATGACATAGCAGTATTACTGTATGTTATCGTTAAACAATTTAAAAAATCTTTTGCCTAAGTCCACAGTTTATGTGGTAGAATTAGATAAATGTCGCAACGAAGTCGGCGCCGGCGTCGCTTGATCATGACGAATGACGTACCTCGTGTTATTAATGTTCGGAAATCGATTCCATATCGATTATATCGATACCGATATATCTCAATATCGATTAGAATAAATAAACATCGCGTTTATTCAAGTCATTATCTTTAGTTTTGTTTAAAAAAAACTTCGTCTCAAGATGGTATACCATAATCCATGTAGGGTGAAGACGGAATATTAGAAGGTTCCCTCGGGTGGTCCCTTGAGTCTAGTGTTCGTCTAGGCGATCTAAAATCTCAGTGGTCCTCCAACTTCGTTACTTCAACTAAGTTTTTAGGTCACAGCGCTCGCGGAATCTGCAAATGCCTCTTGGTCAGCAGTGTAAGCTAAAATATGTTGCAAGTCTATTATTACCATTCTATTTATATTATTTATTTATCATTGGTGTTTTACAAGTAAAGGTTTTTTTGTAATGACTCTATTTTTCAGGGCATCTCGTTCACTTCTATCTTGGGAGGAACAGGGACTTTATTTTTCAGTTTTTCTTTTACATCATTTTTTTTCCATCCATTACATTTTCTTTCGCTCTTTCATCACAATCTCTTACATACTTTATTATTCCTTACCATACTACCCAACCTCTCCTCCCCACAATTTTTTTAGTATCACAGTGACAATTTTTCATATCCTAGTTTCTTTGGTTTATTTACATACCTGTTTTTATCACATATTTTAATCATTTTCATTTCTATTGCTCTGAACTATTTTTGGTATATTGCATTCTACTGTATTACTTTTGACTCATGTTTCAACTAGATCGTTTTGATTCTTACCCTATCTAATTTTACATATTCCTATTTATAACATTAAATATTAGTTCATTGCAACACCTAAGAAATTCGTTTACCTATTAGTGAGGTGATGTTACCGATTTCTCTATTTCTATCTACCTCTATCTCCAGATCCTTCCTGAGGCTATCAAATACAAAACAGCCAGAAGTTTGTTATCAGACGTTGAAGCCATGACCTGTTAGACCAGCGGGTAATTTACCGTCCACGTGGTTTTCTACCGTCTGTTTTGCCTATAAGCAGTAGTTTGTCCAATTTATCTGTCTGTCTTCGGGATATGTAGCTAAAATAATTTAAGTAAGAAAAAGACCAATATTTAGCCACTTCCGCACATGCAGTGGTAGTCGTGCAATAAAATGCATCGCCCGCCAGCCCGCATACGCACTTAATGCGGCAAACAATGCGAATCACACAACCGCCACCGCCAAATTACTCAACACGTGTTTCACCCCTCCACGGGGCATCTTCAGGAGTTATGTTACACCGATTAGTGCCAAACACAGAGAAATCCATTAAATACAATAATTTAAGTTTCTTTCATATTATAAAGGGCATGGTTTTGATCTTCAGTTGGTTGTAAATGGACTTATTGGTGCGTTTTACTGTCAATAGGTATATTGAGAGATGGCGTGGAAGCGCAGTGATTTATAACTGTGACTTGTGAATCGTATGCATTCTTCCTACATGCATTTTACAAATGATCTATCTTCTTTATTTATATAGACATAAGCATTATTTTTGCCTGATAAAAATTATTATTTAACATTGATCGCTATTCTTATTATGAAGGGACTTCTTATGTATTGTAAGAGTCGTTGTGAGAACAAGGCCGTGTATACGTCACGACGTTCAAAAGGCAACAATCTAGGGATTTTAGTGGGTAGGATTTTTAGGATTTCATATTACACAATCCTTTCCAGGCAGAGGTATGGTATTTTGAATATCTAGAAGATTGCCTCTCGAAATTTAAAAAAGAGTATCAGATAATGATAACAAAACATTTGTAATAAAGATATAACTCAAGTTAGTTTAATTAGCTTTGCATATAAAAAGAGATATTCCAAATAATCCAATCGTAAATACCTTTATTCGGAGCTTTACAATTTGAAAGTTCAAATCTACCGGAGACCGAATGCTGGTTAGTTTAAAAAAAAACCAGTAACCGCAAACAGAATAACAGATAAAATAAACAAAGCCTTAACTGGAAACTATCCGAGTGTATAATTGGTTAGGGTGTATATACATTAGATCGAATTCTAGCTAATATATATTATTTAGTTTTACATTAAAATTATTTCTCCCGTATATTTTGTGACATGTTTTTATTAATATTCCCATATCGATGTAAATTAATTCTAGTGCTTTAATACATTAAAAATAATTTTTAACATATACCGTGACGTCATCCTGTTGTACATAATAAATAAGAAATAATCTATTAGTACCTTCAAGTCTACTAAATCAAATCAGGAACGAGTAGTTCCGAAGACGTACGAAGTTATCGACATAGCACATCGGATTAGTAAGTTTTTTTTTTTAATTTTAAAAATACTCTTTCCCTATCTTGTTTTCGGGATATAAACACTCCTACTTTCACCTTTCTTCTCTCATTCTTTACAAATTCTCTCTTCATCCTTCATATTTTCTATCATTCAGCATACATTCAACATACAGCATTAACCTACATTATATTTACTCATCACCTCCCATCGCCACACTTCCATTTACACGATTTTGTTCTATCTAATTACGTCACTCATCACCCTGCAACAGCAATAAAGTGTGAAGGCCCTCTTTGTACTCCAAAAGGGAAGCGATGCTGCCACGAGGAATGCTTCTACCCATTTCCATTTCACTAGCCACTCTAAACCCTCCATATACGGGACAGCACGCAAATGCGACCACGGCCTAGTCCACCGCTGGGTCATAGATACACGTGGGATTCCCTTTGAGCTTTTGTTTTAAATGGGCACGCTGTTGGGGGCCTCTCGTACCTCTATTTATGGTAGGACAGGGACTTTATTGGCAATTTAATTTTTCACATAATTTTTTATTTTCTCTCTCTTCTTTCATACTTTACTTTCTCTTTCGCTCTATTATCTATCTTTCATGCTACATTTCTGCTTTCTTACCCTTTTGCTCTGTTCATCAATCATTCTTTCACTTTTTCTTTTTACGTTTTCAATTTACATTTTTATTTTACATTTTTATTACTTATATCCTATAATTATTTTCTATCACAATTTTATGTATCACTTTGGTTCTATTTTATCATTTTTTATCTATTTATTTACTGTGTTTGAGCCTTTGAGCTTAATCCTATACAGGTACTCTGAGAATTACTCGTCCGGATTGGAAAGTTAAAGTGATGAGATGGTATCCCAAGTAGGGTAGCGCTTGTGGATTGGACCATGGATGGGCAAGTTACGTCAAAGGTGGACCACAATATCGTCGAAAGGTGGTCTATGTCCATTCCATAATTTATAGTCTAAGCGGCTATCTATTCTGTGTGTTTTTCTAACCATTGACAACAATTTTCGAGACCTGTGTTAAGTTTCTCGAAGTAAGGCTCTTGGAATTGGACTTAATAAATCTAATTGAAACAAAATGTCAATAAAGTGCGGGAAGCAATTTGCAAAAGTAAGATTGGTTGATAAAATAAAGTATAAATATATATAAAGGCTAAAAATTTAAAGGCCTAATAGCATTAGATGTTAAAATCAGGTATGAAAATTCAATAGGTGAAGATATCAGAAGTTGGTTAAAAAATCGACACAAAATAAAACTCCGAAAACATATTTCAAATTAAAACGAACATTCGTTCGTTACGGTCTATTGTGTGAAAGTCCTAATTATACATAATGAATGCGCAAAGACCGCTTTGTTACAAAGATATTTGCGTTAATGGATATGAAAGTTTTCCTTATTTACCGCAAAACGCATAATGACACGGCAAAACAACCCGGACGTGAGTTTGTTGAGGAGTTTTTTTTTATAAAAACCCTTCCGATGAGGGCAAACGTTAATTGCGTCTTAGAGTTCTTAATAGAAGTTACTTTTTAGCTTACATTGCACTGTAGGAAGGTGCAATATAATAATACGATTTAATTGATACCATTCTTTTGATTTTAGATTTGAAATCAAGAAAAGAGGGTCTAAGGTAGTGTTTTTTAACGTGCCCACGCCCCACAATGGGTAAATTGGTTAGAAAAGGACCAATATTTAGCCACTTCCGCACA
This sequence comes from Battus philenor, assembly GCF_028537555.1. NCBI lineage: Eukaryota > Metazoa > Arthropoda > Insecta > Lepidoptera > Papilionidae > Battus > Battus philenor. Next base: position 12,074,156 of record NW_027181684.1, read on the forward strand.
TGCAGTGGTAGTCGTGCAACAAAGTGCACCGCCTGACAGCCCGCTGATAAATGCGTATGCGGCAAACAATGCGAATCACACAACCGCCACCGCCAAATTACTCAACACGTGTTTCACCCCTCCACGGGGCATCTTCAGGTTACACCGATTAGTGCCAAACACAGACTCTGTGTCTATGTTAAATATGGTGAATTGATTGTTACGGAGGTCAATTTGACAGTGGACTCGATACGAGTTAAACTCTTTCGCTTTAATATAAAAATTATGTATGCCACATAGGATCCCAATGTAGTATGTAGCCCTAAGCGATATAGAAAGTTAAGATGGGATCTGGAACAAAAAAGATTAGAAAATACTTGTCTGGGATATATCTTTTAGTAATTTATTATATTGTAAATAAGAATTTTGAAAGATTTATTAACTTTCTTAAGACGAATATAAAATAAAATCGTAACTTCTTAATGTAACGAATGTATTTTTATCGCTATCGGGGCTGACGGCCAACGTCGCAAATTTAGGGAGGTCTCCTTAGAATGTATTGGCGTTCTACTTCCACGCCTAGTGCTCTCGTCCCTACATAACTGTTGGAAACCTTTTCCAGAAATTAGCTGATATTCATTCTTTTTAGGTCTAAATCATTAAGCGTTATAGAGAGTTTTCAATGTTATGCCTCTCATTCTTTCATCCACCGTATACATATACGCTACAAATAGATTTATAATTTTCTTTTAGGTGTCTTCTATTAATATAAAAGAAGTATTAAGAATGTCCAAAGAATAGACGCAAATATTTTAAATCAGAAATCCGACGTTGTTAAACACAACAATCTCAAGGTTTTAGTCTATTTATAGTAACATAATTAAACCTTAACTACAACTGATTTTCTGTTTTAATAACCAAGGTATAAACGAAAAGTTTACGTGCCTAATTGCACATTTTTACTTGTTAAATAAAGTGCTAACTAAAATGAATTCAAATTATAGTCCATTCGAAGCTGTCTTAGAAAAACGTGATGGTGATCATGAACTCCCCCATATGTCCGTTGTAAGACCTATCGTTCTCCCCTGCCACGTGTAAGCAGGTACATTATGTACAATGAATTTCCACATATTTTTTTTATTTTATCGCTTCTGTTTTGTCTTCCCTTTGATCTTTCATTCAAGCCTCTGTTGTTCTTCTCATTATCTTCCATTTCTTTCCATACCATGTTTCCTATAGCCTCCCTTCCTTCGCCTTCCCTATAGAATACTGCATCAATTTAGAATTTCTATTTTTGATATTTTTTGTTACACGCCTTGTTACATAGAATTGTCAAACCTGTTTAAATTTCACGAAGAATTAAAAGGTATACCTTTATTCGTTGTCAATGTTTGACTATGACCGCTAGTGAAATTTAGCTGTTGGTTTTCAAATGAATACATAAATAATTTATATTTATACATAGATACCGCACATCACATTAGTAAAAAAAGAATATTTATTTGGTATAAAATCTATCTACGGATTAGACCTGACTCACACAAGATCCAAGCTCTTCGCACCAACTCAGACGCAAAATCAGATAAACATGCATTTAATGAATTTACAGGAAGTGTGAAAGGATCGAATACAGTTTATCGAATAGGTCAAAGCATAGACTGACTGAACCGGTTTCAATGACTCACGATCCGAAGTCATCTTGCAGACAAGCACACGCATCAAACTGTCAATGCACGCCTACGTTTCTGCGCACGCGCATGGCACCTCGACTTCTTGTGGCAATAGCGTTAGATAGATTCGTGGTTTGAATCGACGATTAACCAATACTATGTTAAATTGTGAACAGATTGGATCTTTACCAGTGTAAATAGGCGATAGTTAGTAGTTGTGTCGTTCAGCTGCACTGTAATTACATTTTATTATAACAATTACACTGTTGGTTCGGTACTCATGTTTTCATATTAAATTATCTACCATAATTGTTTATTCGTAGAAAACGCTTAGCTTTGCTACATATATATATATATATATATATATATATACACTTTTGTACACCATATATAACAACTAAAAAATTGGATAAAGAGGTACAAGAGGCGGTCTTATCGCCTGAGGCGATCTCTACCAAACAACCTTTGGATGGAGATGCGAGACATGAAGGAGAGTGCAGTTTAGGGTGTACATACATACAAATACATATATTATTATACACAGATACATATATACAAATGTAATTAAATAAATGCTATACGTATTGTTATAATTAGATTTTATAATAAAAAATCAAAATCAAAACATTCTTTATTCGAATAGGCTATTACAAGCAATTAGGAATTGTCAATTAACGTAAAACATTGGCATTGTTGTCCCTACAATAAACACAGGTTCCATAGGCAGTTCAGCTGAGAAGAGCCGGCGAGAAACCAAACAGTTCCTCTTTACAAATATTCCTTAGTGAGCATCAACATTTAATTTCACGCATTAACATCAGTATATATCTTAGATTCTAATTGATCTATCAAAATAGGTAATTTTTTTTAATAAATGTATTTAAAATTAATCTTTGAAATTCATTCTCGTCCATCAGCTTATAAAACTTGAGGTACTCGCTTAAGTTCTATACGCTACGCCTGTTGCTTCAGCCTTTAAATCCGTTGGTATATATCTTTTACTTTCGTCGATGGACCTGCCTATTTATGATCAGATTTCGTACATAAATTCTGGGCATAGCCCACTACATATACAACTTGCCAACGAGGCAGAAAGTGTACCAGAAGTAGTTTTCTGTTATCATGTAATGAATTTAAAACGTTTGCATTGTTCAAGTTCCATATTGCTAGCCACTATTACCATAATACTTTTTATGTAAAATCATCCTTGAGCGTTCGAATTTTGAATTCGGACGCCATCAATTTATATTGTCTCTGCTTTAGGGTTAGGAACGAGCAGTCATAGAGAGCTGGTGTAACCTTCTGCGAAAAAGTGACGTTCCAGAAAGAAACTGGAGGAAGAGAGAGAGAAAGATCATCTGAGCTCCTCATACGCAGAACCTGGACGTCGGAGGGTGTTATATCGCACCCTTCACCAACACCTATAACATAGCCTTGGTAACGGCTTTAGGATAATACGCCGCACATATGATCTGGCTCTGCTGTGGCATGTGAACTAAATATCGCGTGTTTATGACGGGATTTTTTTTATATATGACCCCCGCTATTGGGGGCCTCTCGTACCCCTATTGATGGTGGGACAGGGACTTTATTTGCAATTTAATTTTTCACATGATTTTTTATATTCTCTCTCTTTCATATTTTACTTTCTCTTTCGGTCTATTACCTATCTTTCATGCTACATTTCTACTTTCTTACCCTTTTGCTCTGTTTATGTATCATTTTTTCCTCTTTTCTTTTTACATTTTTTCATTTTACAATTTTATTTTACATTTTTACTTATTTTCTATAATACATTATATATCACTTTTGAGTTTTATTTTATCACATTTCTTATTGTATATTTGGTTTATGACGGGTTGGGGACTGCAGCTCTAGTCTAAGAAGTTGAGGCACTAGATCACCGCAGTTGAAACTACAGTACGCGAGTGTTCCCGTAGCTTTAACAAAAGGCGTTCAAGACCGTGGGATTTTAGCCGGTATGAGTAACCCTTTCGTTGCCCTCGCAGCAGATGGATATCCCATGCAGGATTTCCCAGCGAAAAAAGGGTCGTGTAAATTGTAGATATTCTTGACTGTCTACTTGATCATCATATTCCTCGCCAACGTAAACGAGCGGTAACTAACCTCCCGCTAACTGCGCATACGTTCATAAAAAATCTAAAATATTATACTAGAGTACATGGAATTTATAGTTTTAAGCACTATATTAAAACTGGTCATATACGACTCCTTTAAGAGACATCAGAATTTCACAAAACTACTTTAATTCTATTTAATCAATATCACCTATCTTTCTAATTTTAGGTTTACTGATGTTCTCGTTTCCTAGTGATGTTATTCATCACGTTTTGAATAGTGGTGATGTTATATTCATTGATTTCAACCATAGGATGTCTACAGTTGAACTTAGTAAATGATCTGCATCTAGTGTCTACTGACGATCTTAGGTCTGATATTCATCTTGTGGGTGCTTTTAGGTTCGTGATTTTTATTCTAGAAATTTAAGAGACTTTTACATAATACATATAAAATGGAAATCTGTTAGAGTGTAATATAAATAGATTCCGGTTTAATTATGAACTGGAAAATAAATTGCTTTAGTATAATAAGTAATTATTATAAACTAAATATTAAAAACAATAGTATTATCAATTGTTTTTGTAGATAGCAGTTTCTAATACGGGTTTTAAATTTGACACCATTCCAACGCTGTTAGCGTACACCGAGATAGCGTCCGCGATACTATCGGATCGTTTATTTACGCATTCGTAATACGACAAAACTCCCCACCCACTTTATCCGTATCCCTAGAAGGTCGTTCGCGACCAGTTCCTATTCTTTTTGATTAATTGCAACTGGAATGTTAATGCGCGGAGCTAGATTCTTAAGTATTAGTACTAGAACTCTAAATACCTATGTACAATCTTCGTTAGCTGCAATTATAACAAGATAGATCTTTAATCTAGAGGCGGTTAATTAATGTATATTGCAAATGGCTTTTAGGGGCTTGCTCGCTGTTTTTATTGAATCTATTAAGGAATAATTCAGTGATACAAATGTAGTACAAGATAAAGTGGCATATATAATGGATTTAATAGACGTAGACATAACAGAACTTCGCAACGACCACTAACGATCTAACCTACTGCTCTATACTAAAACGACTTTTTAAATTTATATTTAACTACGACATTTTACGTACAGTCAGATGTTATTGAAAGAATAAGCTGTGTAACATTTTAAGCGCTGTAGTACACTGTGTGATAACTTATTTGTAACTTGACATGTTGTGTGATGACATACGGTTCCGAGATGTAGTCGCTTTTAACGGACCTCATATGAAAGCTCAAGGTCAAAGAGAAAGCTGCGAGATTGATTCAGATATGAGATACGCAGAAGAATCAAGATCAACGACATAGCTTGAAGAGTCGTGTCTGATGTGGCAGAGGCCGAAGTTCATTACTCGTGTAACCCATGGGGCTGCTAGGTTCTTTAGTGGCAACCATAATCCAGTAGACGCGGCGTGGATAAGCCCTCCACTAGTCGCTGGATGCAAGCAGCGCAGAGCTGGTCACCGTGTCTATTTTTGGGAAAGGTTAGGTTAGGTTAGGTTAGGTTAGGTTACCTTGCAGTGGGCGTCCATCGGTTGAAAAGAAGAATAAGAAAGCTTTAATATGTTCTATCGTCTACTTAAGAATTACTAGTAACTTATTATTATATATTAACATTTTGTTAATTACCATAATGATTAATATCTGTTTGATTAATTCTTAATACTGCTGCCATTTTGTTTTAATTAAATATTTTTTATTTATGGAAAAAAGAAGTATATTATTTTATTATTTTCCTCCCAATTTCTCCATTCCTCTCTCTTTCGTCTTACTATTACGCAAAAAAAAAACTTATAATAGTCGAGGTATGTTGAAATATAGCGCTATATATTGAACCAAGATTTATGTTTATCAGACTTAAAATTTTTGGTTAAAAATAATTTACTTCTCATAAGATTAGTATTATTTAATGGAATCAGGCGTTATTTTGCGGAAGTCCATCCTAAGTAAGAAAAGGACCAATATTTAGCCACTTCCGCACATGCAGTGGTAGTCGTGCAACAAAGTGCACCGCCCGCCAGCCGACTGATAAATGCGCATGCGGCAAACAATGCGAATTACACAATTACCACCGTTAAATCACTCAACACGTGTTTCACCCCTCCACGGGGCATCTTCAGGAGTTATGTTACACCGATTAGTGCCAAACAGACTCTGTATCGGTGGCAGTGCACTTTGTTGCACGACTACGACTGCATGTGCGGAAGTGGCTAAATATTGGTCCTTTTCTTAATTAGTATTATTATCCTGCCGTCATCAGATCTCTCACTATTGAGGTTCGTGACTCTTTAAGGGAAGTTTGTGATGCACTGTTTTAAGCCATCTGGTACTTGATGGTGTGTATGATCCGGAGGACATTGGATCCAGCTGCTTTGAAACGGTTCTATTGGAAATTTATAGTGGAGAGCCACGTCTAGCAGGACATCGTGCGGTAAAGGAATATTGTTCAGTTGGTGCTTGTAAAAGAACATATCGTGTAAGCCACAAACTTTTAAAAATATAGATTTTAATATGGTAATTTGTTTCGTATTCATGTTTTATATGTGTTCATAGTCGTACCTTTTATACGTTGAATGGAAATTGATTTCACATTAAATGTTTTAGAAAGTACTTTTAATGATGAATTAATAATAGATATGATTCTACCACATAATACCTGTGGTATTGCCGTATCGTAGAAACATATTTAATCTACTGTACTCACGTTAACGATTCGATCGTAAATCTAAACCAAACAAGTGAATAAGGTTTTGACTAAAAGCCATATAATGTTTAACGACTTTTTAATACGCCACACTATAAAGTTCCTGCTACCATACCCAGTATGAAACTGGAAACCATTCGTCTTATTCTAATGAGGCACAAAAGATTTATGCGCTAAGTAGTCTCCATGAATGTCGCTGTCCTATTAAATGTGAGCATACGAAATTAATAGCTTTCGTATTCAGTTATATCAAAGTGATGCCGAGGTGAGAGCGGCGATGGAGTAGATATTAATTTTAATTCGTGTATTTCGTTTCCCATTTTTTTTTAATTGACTATTTGTCAAGCTACTGGTTATTTGCTTGTCGCAGTTCAACCGGTAATACTGGAAATCTATGGGAAAAGGGCTATGTGGACAAAACTGAAATATTGACGATGATTGACTTTTTGCATCTTATCTCTCACTAATGAAACTTTTTTAAAAATTTTGTCGCGCATGATTTTTTTTTTCTTTTTTAAACGGTTCGCGTCATTTTGGACCTCTAGTTCACCCCTATCTGGTGAGAGACAGAGTCTTTTAATTGTTTTAATAATTTTTTCACATTATATATATATTGTTGCGCATTTAAGGCCATATATATACATATATAACTGTCTTCGGTGGTTTGTATTGCTTCGGCTACTGTGGACTTATCGAGCATGGTTCCGACCAGGGTACGGCGGTATGGCTTTGTGGTCGCATTTCTCATCGACTTTCTTGCATAGTGTGGATACTCCGAGTGCCTCCAGTATTTATTTTGGTTCAACGTACCACATCTCAAATGAATCGACACGTAATCTGCTTTTATTTATGTGTAAGTTCCAAGCACATATAAAAACAATGAGAAGACCATAGTGCTATAGGCTTCTTCCTTTAAAACGTGATTCATTCTAGACAGCCATAAGACTTGGTTATTAGCTTCACTGCCGGTGTCTTGAACATGGCAGCCAACATTTTTTGTTGTTTTTTTTAGGATTCAAATGTTAATAATTGAATACAATATGTAAATATAAGGTAATAAAAATAAAAAATACGCAGTGCAGACAAACATGATAATGTTCCTTCACGCGATGCCGGCAACGTAGTGTCTCATAGAAGTTGGTTGATAGGCATCTCGCGCCGGCGCGAGACCGGCTCCTCACCGTACAACCCGTGTGTCGCGCCGGCGCGCCATCGGCAGCTAAGTTGTTAATAAAGAAAAATAAGTCAAGCTGTCAAGAAGCTATAAAAACTGATTTTTTTATAAAGCCTCGGAAGGGACGTTTTATAATTGTGGTTTGAATTTTGTATAACAATATTAATTAAATTTAATACAACTTACATGAAATGTAAACCTAGAATTAGATTGAAAAAAAAAAAACTAAAATTACAATTATATCAACTTAAGATTACTCGTCTAGATCTGGTCCCGTCTGTATGCTTGTATACAGTCAGTCAGATATATCTAATAGATTCAGGCGTTACTTTGCGAAAGTCCATCCTAGTAGCTATATATTAGTCCTTTTCTTCCTTAGTCATAGATATGATAGCGTTAATGCTAGACTTAGTTGCTTCAGATGGTAATTACCTAGTACTACATTAAACTGACCACATCATGGTTGGTAATATATTTTATTTTCCCCGCTCTATGGCGATATTATTTTTTTTTTTTTTTTTGGCTTTTTTTGGCAATATATAAATACATCCAGTGATGAAGGAAAGATATACATCACTATTTTTATCGAAATTGAAAAATAATAAAGTAAAAATCACGTAGTTTTATAATCATTTTGAAAACTCAAACAGTAATTTATTTTATCTTAGCGAAACTGGTCATAGTGCCATAAAAGTACAGTCAGAACAGTATTTGATTTTGTAATATTATAATCGATGTTCTACAGACATTACCGCCCGTGCCTTTTTTTACATTCACATTTTTGCAAGTTGCAGTATTTAAGTAAAAAGTAAATCTCTTAATCTATCTTAACGACGCCCTAACAATGTTCAGATTTTAAGATTACGTTTCGTGCGACCACTTCCTCATTTCTATTCCATATTGCCATTCTCAAATTGTATTTCAGTATCTGTGTGGCGGTTGCCGTATTCGCCACATCAAAGTAAATCTTTTTTCAAGGAACCTAATAGTATTCTTGAATTATTTAACACATACTCCGTGACTTAACCAAGTGTGTGGTATATAAAATAATCTAACATAAGGATACACTATGACTTTGAGAACAAACTTGCGACAAGACAAAAAAATAAATAGATCGGGCAAGTCAGAGTACAAACAAAAAAATTATCCAACACTTTCATTTGACCGGGTCACGAGCACACGGAGTGACCCATGTGAATCAAATGGACTCTTCCGTGTTACTGATATTATTGATGGCCTATAAATCTACTAGATATGGCACATAAAGATATAACAAATTTAAAAATTTTTAAAAGGAAATTAAGAGAAAGCTGGTGAAGGTTATTCAAAGACACAGAATGACTAACATATAGTAATCATATATACATAAATACATCAGTAAAAATGAAGACTATAGAACAGGGATGAGCAACCCGCGGCCCTCGAGGCAAGTAAATTTTTTTTTTTGTATTTTTTTTAAAAAAAGATGCTAGAATCAAGGCTTTAAAGATAATAAAAGTGTCTAATTCTTTGTAAATCGGTCGATTACGAACATAAATTACGTTTAGAACATGGTTTGAACCTTGAATATATACTTTATTTTTTTTCATGGTCCACTGTTCCACAAAAAAGGTTGCTCAGCCCTGCTATAGAACCATAAAAGATTTCGTCAAAGGACATAAACACGATGGAGGGATGACATTGAGGTGCAGAGCAGAAACAGTCCATTCACTGCTCAAAACATGGAAAATAGAAAAGAGATGAATTAGATCTACACTAAATTTATTATCGAAAGTTCTGTAAAAGAAAGAAATAAGAGAAAGAATTTATCCACTAAGTTCACAGAAGTAGTTTCTAATAAGGTTATCTGAAGATTAATCTGTTCTTAAATATCTCGTGTGCATCTTGTCCATTACGCTTTTCCCATCTCACAGCGTTGGCTAGTGCCTCTGCATATACGTTACTCCGGCAGAGTCTATATCTGCCTGTTATGAATGAAGATACTGTAGACGATGATATTATTGGAGTAATAAAATGCACCGGGTCTCAGTGTGTTTTAGTGTTGACTTGTGATGCACTTGCTTTATCTGGATACAAGATATATAGATATAGTTTGTTATTATTATTGATTTTAAGTACGTTTTTTATTGATTCTTATTTGCATCACCAGGGTTTTTACCTTTTTTAATATTTGTAATGGAATAGGCGTTTGTCTTCCATCTCACCTGATGGAAAGTGTAGATGAAGACGAAGGTGGTACATGTCCATTCAAAAGAAACCTGTGCACTCTACTCTTGAAGGCTCCAGAGTTCAATTCATCAGGAAAAACAGACCCAGGCAAGTCGTTACCAACTCTCACCCAAAACGAGCTGTCAAACTGTTTAGTTCGACTTTTGGGTATGTCAACAACGTATGGATGAAACTTTTGCCTGCGCCTAGTAGTTCGATAAAGTAACTTTATCTTTACCCCGTTTTTTCCCGTGAGCGCTAATTGTTGGTAGATATATAGTATACCACTAAGTGATATGAATTTTTCTTCTCCTAGCATCGTGTCACGATAGCGGTTGATTATTGTTTACAATTTTTCTTATAGGTAAATACAGCTTAAATATATACATGTAAACAATGTTATTTAAAAGTTTTACTCAATAATACATTGATTGGTGCATTATTTTATTTTAAGTCGCTGCCCAAGCCCTACGAACCGTTAAATGCCTTGAGGTGTAAGACAATTTGCCGGATCAACTCATCAAAATTTTCTGCTGTATATTTTATCCTGAGGAGGTCCGGTAAGTTGAACAGAGGTATATCCCGTTTTTCGCAAAGGGTCACTTGGTTACGTTTTCACGATAAAAGTTATTAGAAGTATATCGTTTGGTATTTCACAATGCTTCTGCGATCTGTGGATCAGATCTGTTGGCTTTACATAAGGTCGATAACACCGGCCGTTTCTGGTTCAGTCGGGTTTTCCTCACTCAGCTGATGCAACTCTCACTGATACGTGGATAACACGGTCAATGTTACATACATAGGCTACCTTAGAATATTTTAAAAGGAAAAATTGTTTGATTTTTTCGGTATATTATGATTTTATTTTGTGTTACATAAGCAATCACATCAGATATTAAAGTTTATTATATATTACACATAAATCCCTAATTAAAAAACCTATTTTCGCACTATATTATGTTAATTATTGTATCTAATTTGAATGCGTTTATTACTTAAATTTGCTGCAATGTTTTTTTTATGTTGCTGATATTGTATGAAAATTAAATAAATACGTGAATAAAACTAAAGGACTTTGTATCATGTATGTTGTAGACTAATAAATCCAAATAATCATTGACTATATATACCACATTTTTCTAGAATGTACATCGGAATTATATCAAATAGATCTGCCATCACCTTTCTTCTATCAGACAACTAGACGTACCGAACCCTATACCCAGATTAAAAACTACTTTTTTGTAAATAGTTTCATCGTGCGAATAGTCAAGAAGTGGAAAAATCTTCCAGCGTCGTTATTTCCAGAAAATTATAACTTAAATCTTCAAGACAAGAATGAAAAGGTTTCTTCTAGAATGTAAATTCGTAGATATCGTTGTTTAAGATCAGACGAGACAGAGGAAAAAAACAGAACCACATTTCATGATATTTAATGGCTTATATTGAATAAACTATTAAAGCCGATATCGATTATAAAGTGTTAAATCGATTCCTAGCGCAGTCGGGCGGCGTGGTGTGGCAGCTTATCGTAATAACCATCCGGGGTACACCCACCGCCGCCGGTTTGATGGACTGAGAACATATTCCCCGGGCTAACATTTGTTTATGGTAATTGTGTAGCCGAGCGGAATCTCAAGGGGATTTAACCTTTACCCTCATAACAGAAAGGGTCATAATCCCACGCGTTTAATGCACGATAACTGCGGTATAAAAAAGTTGTGTTATTTGCCTGATTTGCTTTGATGAATATTCACACGTGTTGCTATAAGCGAAAACGATCGATGAAAAATGCTGAGAAGATAATTTAACTTGAACTGCCTTATGCCCTGACTTCGTTGGCATGAATTCACGTTTATTATCGTATAAGTATAAATAAATATATACATGTATATTGACGGACCTCTGGAAACAAAAAACCTATCGTTTTAGGTTTCCAGAGGCTAGTGTTGCGTCCAGTGTATCATTCTATAAGGTAAGTATAGGTCATCATTTGTAATAGCTATTGCCAATTTCGGTTCTTAGCATAGACCAGGGGTGGCCAACCTAGGGCTCCTATGATCTTTGAAGAAATATTTGTGGCTTTTGGTTGATTTTCTTCTAATTTTTCAGTATATTTTAAATAAATAAAATCGTTCAATTGAAACATAGATCAAATAATTATTAACCAAATTTTAAAGAATGATCAACATAAGTGTCCATTAAATGTGCCTACTTAAAGTTTAATTTTTATACACATATTTTGTACTTTTTTTAAAATAATTTGTTATTAAAAATTATATTTTCAAAATAAATAATTTCAACATGAAATGATTATCTTGTTGTTTACCTTTTATATTAGTATATTTTTTAATTGCAGCTCGTGAAAAATTACAAAAATTTTAATAATGGCTTAGACTGTCTGGTTGGCTACCTCTGGCATGGACCTTTCCGAAAGATCGCCACGATGACCGGTCTGATGCTGCCCATATCCGGCGACTTTCTAAAACCTTAACCATGTCGTTGGTCCTCCTAGTGTGAGGCCCGCCCAAATTATGTCGCTGAACTTAGTTATTTTGCAGATCTCCTCATTTCTAATTCGATATCGCAGCGAAACTCCAAGCATAGCCCTTTCCATTATTCTTTGAGTGAACTTGAAAATTCTTATAAGGTCCACCGTTACCGACCACATTCAGGATATTTAAAATTAAAAAACGAAACATCACCAAAACTTAGACTTAGCATTATGGTATAAACTTCGTAATAAATATACAGTGTGATTTGTCATGTCTTAAAGCCTTAGAAAGGTGAATGTTGCCTTATTTGCTGTCGATGGATTTATGGTACATCCTACCCTCATAGATGACAACGATAACTTAGATAAAAGCCTTTTCAAAATTTCTACAATTAAAAATTAAAATTAATAAATGATTACTTTCTACCCTCGCAGACTTGTAATGCTAGAATATATTATTCTGTCGCATTTCAATAGAAAAATGAAACATATTTCAGAGTGATCTATACAGGATGTTTAGATAAAGATGTAAAAGCATTTTTCACCTGTTTAAAGTTTGTACACCCATAAATAATCACCAGTATACGGTTTTTACACTTCCTTACCCTGAGTAACAAGTAATATTAATGTTTGTTCAAAGTATTTTAAATAAAATACCAGAACAAATTAAAAACAACTTGCAAAATTATTCATAAAACAGTGAAACCTTTTAATTTTACAAAAAGTGTTAAGTCGAGGACAGCAATTTGTAACAGGCTATAATAACAGAGTGCGGTGGGAGAATCAATCGACGTCGTGCGTGTGAGTCAGTTGATAAATATGAAAGAGATAAGGATGTGTCTACACATCATATCTGACTTAGTTGAAACTTATTTATTATTTATATAAGTCGTAAAACAATTGAATAATGAATTATATGAAATGTCACCAAGTTTTAAGAATTTAAAAAAAGAACAAAAGCCTCTCATAAAAATATCTATGGAGGTTATATACCATAATCGCCAATTGGCTGGCAGGTTCACGATCGCAGTGTAGTATTATTTTACGCAAAGGACGCTACTGTGCATCCTTTGGAAACTTATTTATTAGCAGTGACAATCCTATATATTGCACAAATTGTGAATTATATTAGATTTTATCTCGGGTATCGAACCCGTGACCTAGGATCGCGAGTCTCCCTCTTAACCGCTTGGCTACCACTGCTCAAGAAGGTTGATTTATCAGTAATGAGAATCTTATGTAATTAATGCACTAACTGTGAGTTTTATAAGTCATCCCGGCTTATATATCGAAGCTGCGGTCGTAGGCCGCCGATGTATAAGGTAACAGTCGTCTGCCACTGGGCTACCACAGTTCTATTTATTTATCTAACATGTGAAAATCTCGCGGTCACATAAATTTGTTTTGTGGAGGTTTTTTTTTACGAATAGAGTGATTTAAACACTTTTATAATCATACACACACTCTCATACCATACACATGCGCATTATAATAATACACACAAACTTAGTACATAGATTGTTAGAAAGTATTTTATTGTCTTCAGTATAGATATACTGTGAGTTATATGGGATCTTTCATGCACAATTTACAAATTCATTATCGTCTTTATTTACATATGTATAAGTATTATTTTTGCCTGATATTAATTATTATTATATAATATTGATCACTATTTTCGTACTAAAAGGACTCTAATCGGTTGATAGTGTTATTCCAGCGTAGATTACAGATTTACGATCGCAGTTCACTGGATTGAATCCCGGAATACAGTGTTGTATATAATTCACTTAGTTACATAGGTATGCCATTGCTCGTAAGCAAGTTTAAAGAGGATAGGCAACAGCATCTTCTGTGTACCATAATACCAAACTGCCGCCTGAAAAGCGTGGTGATTATGGTATATCTCCCCATTGATATCTTTTAGGAGGCCTATATAATACAGTAGATGCACATACGTGTTAATATTTGCACTGTTGTACGTATCAAATACCGCTTAACCTTTTCCCATCATCTACTATCAAATAAATGCCATAATTTTCTTTTTGTATCATAAAAATATGCCCCACAGCGATCTAGTTAAAAGGCAAAAGATGGGTTTAAGATAAATATATACGAGAGAGCTTTATAATAAACAAGTCTTAATTACGTATTTAATAATTCTCGGAAGGCGGTTCGTGTATAAAATTTGCTTTTACCTTCACCGTGGGCGGGTCTTCTGTTTCACACTTAACGTTGTACCATAATTATTCTTTTATGCGACACACTTGCCTTTGTGTCTGGCGGTGTTTTTTCTCGATGAATAAGTTTTGCATTAAATTAAATGGTTTTAATCAAAAGCTCGCAGACGCACAATAAGTCTTGGACTGTTTTATGCAATATCTCTACGTGATTGAATTAGGAATGGGTCAATCTGTAGGATGATCATGGTAGAGAATATGGTCTAGCGTATTTTTTTTTTTTTTTTAATTATATAATACAAAAGTACCTCTAACATGGTCAGAGCCTTTTTTATTCTAGTTTACAATTTCTAGACGGGGGGGGGAAATCCTCATCGGACGCCTGGGAATGGAGGGCCCAGGCAGTGTCAGACTCTTACTGACTAAAACCCCCCACCGCCGGCTCTGTTTTTTGATTTATCTATCTTAATTTTATACATTTAAAATTAATATATCTATTGTTGCTTACGCTTAAAGTATGGTTATTTTGTTTACATCGCTATTTATTAATTTCTTATGCTAATTACAATATTTCACTTAGTCTATGCTTAATTAATATTTCTTATTTCTATACTTATGTTTGTTCCTATCTATGTTTACCTTATATTTACAATACATTTCGAATTTTAACCATTTTTCTTATTTTCTACTTACTCTATTTATTTTACAGTGGCTTATACTTATTTGTCTGGTAATATCTGTTTCCTATTTACGTTTAATTTTTGTTACTGACTGACTTTATTTTCTTTTGTGGCTTTTTTAATTATTTTTGCTGCAAATTCAAGAAATACAGGACGGCTCTGGGCGTCGTCTATGATAGAGGAGATGGTGTTCTTCTGTATGTCAACGCCCATTGTCATTTCGCAAGGTCTAGCGTATTGGTAAGTTGAAATGACAATGGCAGGTCTTATAGAAGGTAGATGACCGGTGGAGACTTAAAATTCAGGATTGGATACCTCAGGAATAAACAGATCACTTATTTAATCGTCGAAAACACTAGATGCAAGTAAGAAAAGGACTAATATTTAGCCACCGCATATGCAGTGGTAGTCGTGCGTTTCACCCCTCCACGGGGCATCTTCAGGGGTTTTGTTACACCGATTAGTGCAAAACACAGAGTGTCGCACATTGCCCCGTGGAGGGGTGAAACACGTGTTGAGCGAATTAACGGTGGCAGTTGTGTAATTCGCATTGTTTGCCGCATACGAATTTATCAGCGGGCTGGCGGGCGGTGCACTTTGTTGCACGACTACCACTACATGTGCGAAGTAATTAAATATTGGTCCTTTTCTTACTTAGGATGGACTTCCGCAAGGTAACGCCTGATTCCATTAAATATTTAAGATGCAAGTCGCTTCCAAATAGATCTTTTGGAAAATTACGGGAATAACAATGTCCAGTATTGGCACAGGACGTAAAGATATGAAGTGAATATAAAAATCTAAGTTTCGAAGTGAAAATTGCAGTTGATATATTACGCTATACACAGGTTGATTCGAAATATTAAAAGCTCAGGAATGAATATATAACACATTTGTTAACAAAGAAATTTAAAACTTTTACATTTGTTTACAATCAACCTGTATAAATCACTGTAAAATTTGATATATTAATTTATTTTTCTTTTGGAATTCAACAAGCCAATAACTTTTAATGGTGCAAAGTCTACAAAAACAGATAATAAAAATAATATGACATATATAATAATATGCATACATATGTTATATATAACGCTTTTACTTACTATATCATTAAATATTAGTATATTATTTCTAATTCGTTGATTTTTGGATAGGATGTACTATATATTAGTTGGGAAAAAATAAACAAGTGGTCGTGGTAAATTGTTCGTGCAACTAATGGCAGAAGAGAGAAAGAGAGAGGCTTTAATCTTGCAGTGGGCGTCCATCGACTAAAAAGAAGTAGAAGAACTATACATTCATAACTTTAAATATTTTAAATATATATCCAACCATCCTGTATATTCCAAGATCTTCTTTATATTCTTTTTAACGTATCCTATAACTTACTATCTGTCGAACGACCTGTTATATCCGTTGCTTTAAAATAATATAAATTACATTTCAACTTTAAAAGATACCCGTATATAAAGATATAAGATATAAGCGCCAAATTAACAGCCTCGATCAACTCCCTCTTGACAATATAAATGCCGAAAGATATGACGTTGTAATTAAGATTCTGAATATTGGCATTTTAAATATCGAATATGGTAGTGACAGATGTATTAATGAATGAAATAATGGTATACATTGGTAGTTCAGCGGTAGAGGATTGAGATTTGCGATTGTGGGTCGCGCGTTCGATTCCTTGAAGTTTTTATTTTTTTTTAAATTCACAGTTTGTGCATTAATTACACAAGTTTCTAGATGATTAGCAGTATGTAATTATATTTGATTGCAGCTAATCACCGTAGTACTCACGCTATCCGCAGCTTGTAGTGTTCCTCTGTATGGGATTGCCATTACGAACCATAATACTACACTGCGATCATCAACCCAACTTCCAAGCGTGGTGATGGTATATCCAACCTTAGATATCTAAAGTGAAAATCGTTGTAATGGGCGTCTATTGGTTAAAAAAAGAAGAAAAGAGAAAAATGAAAAATGACAAACACAAAAAGACTATCGTTATTCATGTAGTAATAACATGAATATGAACTTTTTATTTAAATACTAGCTAATCCCGCAAACGTTGTTTTGCAAAAAAAATTAAAGTGTTTAATTAACAAATGTAAGATAAGGGTCAATCGTAGAGGGGTGAAAATTTAGGTTTGTATGTATTTTTGTATGCTGTATCATAATAAAATAAAAACCAAAAAAATTGTCTAAAAAATTAAAAATAAAATTTAGGGGTGGACCACCCTTATCACTTAGGGGTATGGAAAATAGATAGTAGCCGATTCTCAGACATACTGAATACGCATGTAAAATTTGGTAAAAATCGGTCAAGCCGTTTTGGAGGAGTTCAAGTTCGAACACTGACACGAAAATTTTATATATTAGATATATGTTGGCTATATTTAAAACCATTATCAAGTTTTATAAAAGGTTCTATACTTTGTCTGAACAATAATGTTACAATATAGAGAATCAAACTTGCTGTAATAAAAAATGTAGCAATATATAAAACTGGAAATTCGTTTGTTAATAATTTAATGTTTGTGTCGTCGTTTCTGCCCATAGACCGCTGCCATAGACTGGTATATACCTCCCGTAAAGATATCTGTGGAAAGATATACCATAATTGTCACTGTAGAAAGATGGGTTGGTGATCGCAGTGAAGTATTATCGTATGCAGAGGTCGGTGATGTACATACTTTGGAAATTAACTATAAGATTGGCTCACTCTGTGTTTGGCACTATTAGGTGTAACATAACTTCTGAAGATGCCCCGTGGAAGGATGAAACACGTGTTGAGTGGTTAAACGGTGGCAGTTGTGTAATTCGCATTGTTTGCCGCATACGCATTTATCAGTGGGCTGGCCGGCGGCGCACTTTGTTGCACAACTACCACTGCATGTGCGGAAGTGGCTAAATATTGGTCTTTTTCTTACTTAGGATGGACTTCCGCAAGTCGACGCCTGATTCCATTAAATATTTAACTATAAGATTTGACTTTGGGAATTGAATCCGCGACCAACTATTGCAGGTATCAGTCCTGTACTGCTTGGATACAACAACTGGATGTTTATGCAGCCAGCAATAAATAGATACAGTGAAATTTTATTTGTTTTTAATAGTAATGGCTCTGGAATTCTGTGTAGTTTTTCTAGAAGCTTCAGTCTTAATTATTCGAAATACAAATGTCCGGAATGGCCAACTTAGTCTAGCTTGGCCAGACTGCCTTCCCTCATGGATGTTGAGCCTAGCCTTTTTCGTAGTGTTCCAAGGAAAAAGGTGATCAAAGCGGTGAAGAACAGCTAAATGCACTGGTTATTTCTTAATCAAGAACTTTAATTTGAAAAAAAAAAAAATAGTTTGTATCATATATATATGTATATATATAAATATATACATATATATACACACACACATATATATGTGCGTATATATATGTATAGTATATATGGTACCATAGGTAATAAATGCTGGTTATACATACCGCGGTATTAGGTGCTTTATTTTACATTGTTTTATGCCGAAAGTAACAGAGTTCGTAGATATATGTACTTAGCGTTGAGCAAGATACATTTGCGTCTTTCAACACTATTCTACAGAATTATATTCGAAACGAGCATTGTATAAAAACCTAACGATAAAATCTTTCGCGAGTGTATAACATATAATAATATAAAATGATAATGTTGATTTCTGATGTAATGCAGAGGAATCTTCCAGGTCGTATCTCAATCTAGAATCCTTGAGTTTTATGTGAGTGGAACATTTTTCCATAACAATTTGTTCATTGCCATGTTGTATAATACGGAAATGAGTTCTGATATAAATTGTAACAATCTTACTGTAAGGTAGCCCTTAAATTTGTTATGAAAATTTTTACAACCAAATTGCTAAAACCTCTTTGCTTATACATGGTGATTGATTATGAGTGTAAAATTTTTAAAGGGCTGAATGTATATCATTTACTGACAATTATGTGTGCTACAAAAATCAATGGTTACGTAACTAATAAATAAAAGTAATCTAAGGAAGAAAATGCGTTTATAAATTAGGCATATTTCAAACTAAAATTAATTATTCAGTCACAGCAGGCTTTGTAATGACAAAAGTATTTCCAGTAGCATTCATATTTATTTATTGCTTTTTATTGTTTTTTCTATTACCTTTCTGCAGCACTTCAAAAAGTTCTGCCTACACTCCTCTTCATCGGTGAGGTGATGTTCTTCTCTATTCTCTCTGTTAATCAAGACTGATATGCTCTTACCGCACCAAATATGGGACAGCCGATGATCAGGTGGTCAGGAACCACGGTCTGGTCTACACCCGGATCAAAGGTACACAAGGCACTCTAAGTTTAAACCTATACAGGTAGTCAGCGAACCAGAAGTAAACATTCGGCGTGATCAGCTTGTCTAATAGATTCAGGCGTTACTTTGCGGAAGTCCATCCTAAGTAAAAAAGGACTAATATATAGCTACTTCCGCTATGTTGCAGTAGTCGTGCAATAAAGTACGCATGCGGCAAACATTGCGAATCACACAACTACCACCGTTAAATCATTCAACACGTGTTTCACCCCTTCACGGGGTATCCTCAGAAGTAATGTTACACCGATTAGTGCCAAACACCGAGTGACCAGTTTCACGACGAAGCATACGATCTACATTGCCCAAAAAATTTATTTAACATAAATTAATAAATAATCAAAAATATCAATCAAATTTAAAAACAATAATTAAAAAATAAAAGCAATCATATGTAAACAAATCGACTAAGTTTGTTGTGGGTTAAAATGAGATCGCCTTTACAGGAAGGTTTAAGTTGGTGATTATTATAATATAGGAACTTAATTTGAATCTAGTTGCTATCCACTTGAAATCATCTCGAAATTCTTAAATTACATTTGTGATTTTATAATTTATTCACAGTTGGATGACATACTATTACATTTATCAAAGAGATATACCACCTGATCAACTGAAAAACATCGCAACTAAAAACGATAAACTGTGTATATTATCGCAAGGTCGACACGGACCACAGACCACACGATTGCATAACAAGACCGTGATCTTCACAAATAAAGATTCACCAGAGAAAGAGAAGCGATATTGTTGAGGTCACAGTAACTTACACGTCCCTTGACACTCATGGTAAGTTATTGTAAGCTATCAGCTTGAACTCCCGCGACGACTGCGCTGTGAATAGATACGGCGATGTTCACAACTACCCTCGTAAAACAAAAACAGTTGTAAATTCGTTCTTAAATCAAAGGTATAAGGTTAAAATTGCAAATGGTAAGTGTTTAGCAATGGCAAAATTTCCATTTAGTATGCTTCATTGGTAGAAAGTGAGAGGTGGCGAACTGTCGGAGTGACAGAGGCGATGCGATCAATTTGTGCCAATCAAACGCGTTAAGCGAACTTGACCCGAAGCGGGCGCAGGGAATGCGGCGATTGTTTTGATAGCGGTACAGTTTTGTTTAGCTGGCACACTAGTGTGTTTGCTTTGGCCGCCACGAGCGACCATCGCGTGATCAAGTAATTGGTCGATGTATGCACGATTGGTTTAAACATTTTATTGCCTTTATACTAAATTTTTTGATCATCATTTATCCATTTAATCACCATCAGTTCAGATGTTCACTACTGGACATACACGTACCCCAAAGAACTATGAAAACTGACTGAAAGCGACGAGTATCTAGAGCAGAGTTCCCCAAACTTTTTTGTGTCGTAGAACCCTTGCCATGTTTTTCCGTGTTGGGTAGACCCCCTACTTACCTGATATTGATTTCCTGTAAATTTCTAACAGTAGTGAAGTTCAGTGTATGTTCAAAATGTATTGTGACCACAAAGCGAATACCAACATCCTACAACCTACACCAAATTATAAACATTTATAATAAATTTTTTACTTCATAGGTACTTTTATAAATAATGTAAATGTTTTGATATTATAAAATAGTATGATGTAAGTAAATAGGTACTATCAGTGTATGTGTTGAGATCCAATATCGTGGACCCCCATTTTCATTTCATGGACCCCCAAATTTTTTTTCGCTGACGTCGACCCCTTGCAGGTTGTCACAGACCCCTAAGGGTCGATATAGACCACTTTGGGAATCGGTGATCTAAAGCCTTCGATCAGTGTAACCAAGTCAACTTTTAATATTTTTTTTACTTTTAAATCTATGTATTCAAGACTTATTGTTAGGAATATATAAATATATATATATATATATATATATATATATATATATATATATATATATATATAAGATGTCCACTACTGGACATAGGTTTGAAAAACGTTAGAAAAACCTTAAGGTTCTCAAGGTGGACCCTTAAAGGTTGACGTCTTGCATCTACCATGGTCTTCACGTCAAGGCTGTAGCGGTCATCTGTACCGTATTTGTAACCACTGCCTTTCGTCTACGCATCTACTCATTCCTGATTTTTTATTATTTATAGGCGAAGCATTTGACCTATAGTAGTACAATTTGTCCAGAAGAAACCCATTCACTCTTATTTTGAAAAACTACTAGGTTATTATTGGAAACAATTACGCCAGTGGAATGATCCACTTAGCTGTTCGCACTATAAAAGTATTAGCAAAACGCTTAGTGCGGATGGAAATAATTTCAATTTTGTGCGGATATCGTGAATCCGTACGTATTGTTGTCCGATGGAAAAAAGGAGACGTGGTAATTATTTGGTGTAATTGCGATGCACACTCTCCAAAATTCAGGCTGTACAATACCGATAAACTGGCAACTTTTTGCTGATACTCCAAGCATTGAAGATTAGTTCTCATCGAGGCATGGTTACCAATCAGCCTCTTGGCTCATCTCTGTATATAGTCCAAAGCTTTTCCATGGCTTTTTGAGCGACTGTGGAAAGCTGACATCATAGCCATGGAGCATAGAAGCCCAGAAATAGACCACGTTTGAACGCTATATCAATATTTTTGCAAGTTTTATATATTCAGTAATATATGATTTTATATCTCAAAGCAAATGTAACGCGCATATTAAAATCGAGTTATTGTAAAATTATAATGTATAAGTTGATTTCACATGCAAATTAAGATACAGTTTATCTAAAATCAACTCGTATTTCTTCGTATTAAAGTTCATATTTAGAAAGCAGTGATATCGATTGATATTTTTAGTTTTCCAACAAGTCGAGTAACGCACGGAATATGTCATTACATCAATTAAACAGGCCATAAGCCGATCGTATCGCAGTCTAGGAACCAATCACATCGTAGTTACAGTTATTAACAATTCAATCAATATATTCTACATCGGCTTTTGGCGCCTTCACGCGCTGGTATGTCGGCGCCTTAAATAGCAATGCACTTTCAGAACAACATTGTCGATCTGTTAGATATAAAACTAATGAATCTCATTATAACCGCTTTACGTGCACGGTAGTGTACTTGTGACGTATTCTTACGTCACGCCACAATCATAGACACCAAGATGGATTGTTATCAACATCTTTGTTTCAGTCTTTTTTTTTTTGGCCCCCGCTATTGGGGGCCTCTCGTACCCCCTATCTTTTGTGGGACAGGGACTTTATGGGCAAAGTTATTTAATTTTTCACAGAATTTTTTATTATTTTCTTTCTCTTCTTTCATACTTCACATTGTCTTTCGGTCTATTCTTTCATTCCACAATTCTACTTGTCTTTCCCTTTTGCTCTGTATCACCTTTCATTCATTCCTCATTTCTTTTTACATTTTCTTAAATTACATTGTTATTTTATATCACCTTTTTATTACTTAGATTCTATAATTATTTTATATCACAGTATTATATATTATTTTGCTTTTATTTCTTTGTTTCAGTCGAAGTCCTGGACATAGACATTTCTTCAACAAATTCAGACATATCACAAATGTAATACACGCATAAGATTTATTATCCCAAGGTAATAAGCATCGTAAGGACAATCTTCAACATAAAATTTCATGATCACGTCAACACTTGAACACCGGTTCTCCCCCATAGATTTCTAATAGGACCAACTGCCTACGTGATATCTTCCAATGATCTTAGTAAGGTTTCTAACAGATCTAGACGTTACTTTGCGGAAGTTCATCCTAAGTACGAAAGGGACTAATGTATAGCTACTTCCGCTATGTAGCAGCAGTCGTGCAATGAAGCCCGCCAGTACGCTGACCCTTCACTGGTCGGTGTAACATTACTCCTGAGGATTCCCCGTGAAGGTGTGAAACACGTGTTGAGTAGATTAACGGTAGTAGTTGTTTTGCATTTTTTGTCGTACACACATTTATCAGCGAGCTATCGGATAGAAATGTCGCTTTCTTAGTTTAATTCACAAGACTACATTTTTGACAAGTTTTTATTTCTTATTAACAATATATTCACCTTCGTTATCAACAACATTTTGCCATCTAGTATACAAATTTTCAATGCCGGAGCCGTAATAATCAATAGATTTTTCTGTAAAATATATTGACAGAAACGACATTACTTCCGATCCGCATAATATTTTATCGGATTTCCACAATTAATAAATTGTTTGTAAAATTAATTATAATAATAAAAATAAACACTAAACCAAAAGAGTTAATCAAAAATGATCAACATTTGACATTAGTTCTCTCATCAATTCTAGTTGATATTTATTAGCTTGTATCAAAAGAACATTGACTAATTTCTCATAATTTATTTTTTATTAGTTATAAAATTTACACACAAAATTTCAAATAAATATATTTTTAATTCTAATCTTTACTATAAATAAAGTATTGTAAATTATTAATAAGTATTACTTTAATTGCGGCGCGCCGAAATAAAATAATTTAAATTGGTACGTCGATTAAAAAGGTTGCTCACCCCTGGACTAGACGTTGTTTTATGTTATACCGGCATTCAACTATCACAGTTTAAATACAATACCGCGAGATCACGTATCGTATTCTATAACCAACATTTTTTCCGTTTAACGTCACATAACACTGACATGAAGGTTGTTTTGCTTCTGCAAATCAAACACGCATAACAAATCTAGTATGCATACTCTTCATATTAAAATTCAATAACACCAGGTCTAAAGGTATAAATGAATGTCGGCATCGTGTAACATATTAAAAACGCATTCGTTTTAATTCCGCTTCCATCTAATAGAGACGCAGATGCCCGAGATGTTAACAAGAGTACAGCCGTCATTAACAAATGCATTTTTACAATAACGCATCAATAAAAATTACATAAATCTTCAACCAGTGTACGATGTTAAAGAGATTTATAGCCTTCACTATATTATGGTGGTACTTATAGAATACTGTTGATAAAACAGTTGTCATTTACATAAGAAAATATAAAGTTTAAATTGTATTTGACACATTTAATAAAATCAGGTGTTACCTCGCGGAAGTCCATCCTAAATAAGAAAAGGACATTTATCCACTTCCGCACAGGCAGTGGCAGTCGTGCAATAACAAAACACTAATCGGTGTAACATAACTCCTGAGAGCCCCGTGGAGGGGTGAAACACGTGTTGAGTAATTTGGCGGTGGCGGTTGTGTGATTCGCATTGTTTGCCGCATACGCATTTATCAGCGGGCTGGCGGGCGGTGCACTTTATTGCACGACTACCACGACATGTGCGGAAGTGGCTAAATATTGGTCCTTTTCTTACTTTTATTTGACATAGCAATACATTTTGGACAACTTGGTTTCGGTTGAAGTTGATGCTATTATCCCGTAGGCTTTTACAGCTTCATCGGAACTGAGTTCACAGAATACAGAAGTTGGACAGACGCATTCCAGTTGTACGATGTCGTTCGCATGTTGTAAATCGCTCTACCCGTGTAGAGCTGTGCAGTGTTGATGTTGTGCATGCGGCTTGGTACGGCAGTGTGGACAATGCATTTCCTTATAGGCAAATATTCGCCATTTTTCAAGATGGCGGCTGCAAATCAGCTGTCTTAAATGCGCTATGGAATCTTTAATATAAATATTGCTAATCTGTTACTATTATGTTATTTTTGTGTTATATATTAATATTTCAATCAAATTAGAATATAATTGACGAAGTTGACAATAAAATATTAATAGCTTTGATAGGCTATTTAGTTTTTTTTTATATTTTAGATATATACATATCATATTTCTTTCAATTAAAATGTATTGTACCGTAGTTATTAAAAATATATATATGCTATATACATATTTATATATGTTTTGTACACCCCTTATTTATACTTCTATTGTTAACTATATGTCTGAAAGAAATTACCTCGTGTGATAAGACCGCCCAATGTACTTTTTTCTTTTTTATGCAAGTATGTATATATTTCCTAGCGTGTACAATAAAGAATATTAAATTATATTAAAATAATATACAAGCGCACTTAATCCAAAAACGTTTGCACCACTATCAACATCAAACCGTTTTAGTTAGTTTATTGAGTATTGGCGCATTTTAACTTAATGAAGTTTGTAAAACTTAGTCCATTTATGACCGTATTTGCTTTACGAAGATGCTTCTGATTCACGAGAGTTCTACAATAATACCAACAACTGCAAAATTTTCGTGGAATTCACAGAATATTTCGTCAAGCGCCGTCGTCAAATATCTAAATTCATCATTATAATGGTGACTCCACAGCTGGACATATGCCTATCGCATAAATTTCCAATAGTACCAGCTGGAAACACCCTGTATCCAGCTGTCAGAGGAGTCCCTGATCTCTTCAACTTTAAACACTTAATATTTAAATTGAGAACACTTAAAAATAACCGGTCAAAAAAAAGAAACATTCAAAACCTTTATTCGATTTAAAAACCATTTGCAGTTGACATAAAAAAGAGACAGATCTAATAACGTCCGACAATCAAATTTGACACGACTCGTGTCAATTCGAACGAAATTTAAAATGTCAAAGAGTTCAAAAAAAAAGAACTGTCACTTTAAATTCAGACAAGTGACACAGATAACAAATGATATAATTTGTTTATGAATATAAAATGATTAATGAGGTAAAATTTTACAGACAAAAAGTTTGTATATATATTTTTTTTAAATCGTAATCTTCGTAGTCGTGTCATTAGCCTTTCAGATGTCAAAACAAAGAGAAGAAAGCTGTTCATGTCGGCGTCGTCTGGAGACAAATGTGTGATGTGTCAGTACGATTTGTCAGCGTTAATTGGTGGAGTAACACGTCTTTTAGGATGGTCGTCTCACTAATGATCTTTGACCATTATGCTTTGCCGGGGCAGTATGTTTATATTCTTTTATTTATATTGTATCCGTTGTTAATGGTTATTTGTTCACATTTATTCATAGCTACCTAACATTAACTTGTGCTTTGTGATAAAAGCTATATAGTATGACAGGTTAAATGTCTAAAGCCTTTAAAGGGTGAATGTATAACTCATTTTTTATCAATAAATATAGAATACAATCTGTCCAAACATCGACAGTTTTAGAAATATTAATATATAAAATTCAAAATAATTCATATTACAATTAAAACTTGTTTACTATCTGTACCAACAGACTTTATATCTAAAATAATCAATTTATACAGAGTGATTTGAAATAAGTGTTACTTATTTGACATCAATAAATATATGTTACACCGTCTCCAAAAATCGACGGTTTCATAAATATTAAATCGATAAAATTCTAAATAATAAATATTATAAATAATAATTCTTTATTATCTGTCCATGCAGTCTTTATATCTAAAATAGTTTCAAAATGATCAGTTAATACAGAGTGATTAGAAATAGGTGTAAAAGTTCTAGTGTTTTTTTTTCCTGACAACAGAGCAAGTAATCATACCTCATACACCTGTATAGACCTTTTTAAAGACTCTTAAAGACGTTTTTAACATCTAGAACAGACTATCTCTATCCTAAATTATTTTTAGTTCAGTAACAGTTCAATTTCAATTGTTCTAGATTATTCTACTCAGAAGTAAATGTCATGGCTGCCATCTGTAAGGTCTTCTTGTTTTTCTTCAATCTATTGTCTAGAACCCGTAATTAGGTTTAAGGTTAAGTATTTCTAAATAAGAAAGATATCGCTGCTGTCGAAGCGACCGATTTAATGCCATAATATACCGTTATAATACTGTAAATGGTGACCTTATTATTGTCGTAATAAAACGTTACACGTTGGCTTTTTCCTACCAGGTTTATTGGAAACCTATAAAGGGAGACCTATATCGAGCAGTAGACGTCTAACGACTGGAACGATAATAAATGGAACGTATTTAAAGTCCCTCAAAGTACTGTATTACCTGAAGGCCTTATCAATGATCAAAAAATTCACCTTCGTGTCGTTTTATTGTAGAAAAAAGTTTTTATATAAATTAAATACCTCGGTAATATCGCACTCCTTTGGTGCCCGTTGAGACTTTGTGACGTATCTGAAACAAGAAAGAAAATGTATCAATCAAATCTACATATTATAAATGAAATTGCCTAATGATTTGAAAATTGTTTAAAATGTCGAATCACTAGAGATCGAAATACGAACGTGCGTTTCTAAAACTTTAGTTTAACTCAATAAATTTGATTTATAATTTAAAATTAAAGATGAAATTCATTTGTTTTACATTGGAACTTATAACAGAACATATTGATAGTCAACTTCTTTAATCTTATCTTTGACTCTTCTCCGCTTTTAAAGCTGTTACAGTTGTGCAGAAGAAGCATAAAGGAACTCCGCAATAATACATCTTTAAATAAAGTTTAACGATGCAGATTTATACACATACACTTAGTAAGATATAACTTAAATATAAATAAAATATCTAATGGATTCAGGCGTTATTTTGCGGAAGTCCATCCTAAGTAAGAAAAGGACCAATATATAGCTACTTCCGCAATGCAGCAGTAGTCGTGCAATAAAGTGCACCGTCCGCCAGCCCGCTGATAAATGCGCATGCGGCCAACAATGCAAATTACACAACTACCACCGTTAAATCACTCAACACGTATTACCCCTCCACGAGGCATCCTCAGGAGTAATGTTACACCGATTAGTGCCAAACATAGAGTCAACTCTGTGTTTGGGACTAATCTTGTGTTATCAGCGGGCTGGCGGGCAGTGCGATTTATTGCACGACTACTGCTGCATGGCGGAAGTAGCTACATAGTAGTCCTTTTCTTACATAAATAAAATAATCAAGCGACATCACTGCCAAGGATTCTTATCATCTAAATATACGTTTATTGTATAATAAGCATTTTTCGTCAATTTACAATTAAAAACTGAATGTGTGGAATTTGATTCGTTGACACATTTACACGATTGATAGTATAATGTGTACATAAGATTATAATTTTACTTTTAAACAGAGCAACTGTTGATTTTCTCTTCTTTCATCTCTGCCTTTTTTCAGCAGATCAGGAGTTAAATGCCGGCTTGGAAACCGATGGTAGCTTACTACATATAATGTTAAAATAATTGACTATTCAAAAGCGCGTATAAATGCCAATTTGAATAAAGAGTTTTTATTTAAATTTAGGTGACTAGAATTTTTACACACATGACGTTAGGTTTAGTTAAAAATATGTCATAGCTCCTAAAATTATGTTCTAAGCAATTTGCCGATTTAACTTTGCCACGGAATTTGTTTACTTTTTTGTACTATGCCGCATCTTTAAATTCTCAAGCCTCTCTATGTAACATATATAATAATAAAGATATTGGGTTAAACTCGTACAGAGTCCTGTGTGGTCACTATATTGGGAAACACCGGTTAAAATTATCTCAATAAATAATTTACGTATAAACATGAGCGCCGTGTTTAAAATTCCCATCCGCACGAATGCGAAGCCGTTTAAATCATCTGATCTCAATGGGCCGACATTAATTGTAACATTAATATGTATTATTTGACAGTAGTGCAACCATTCCAATTTTGAGACGTGACTGCAATTGACGTGAGCAAGCCACGTAGCAACCATAAATGGAGTACAAAATTGCAATTTGGATAAATACACCGAAATGTCCAGAATACGAGACTGATAAATTCAAATCAGTGTAAACAGGTGCATTCGGTGTATACAATCTGACGATTGCAGAAATAGAATATAGCTCTCATTAGTAACACTATTGTTATGCAATTTAAATACTTAACTATATAACTGTAGAGTATAAAATTGAATGCAATAGAATAAACAATGAATAATTTGATGAAATAGTTGTTTGCATAGAACAATTTATAATAAAAATTTGAATATAGAAGCCGCGTTCGGCCTGTGATCGCCGTTCGAGAACATTCCATCACCAACGGCTGTCGGTTGCACGGACGATGTCTCGGAAACTGCCACTACAGACAAGTAACTGTTCAAGCTACGTCTATTCTGTACGTACTATCAAATACACTTGACGAATAAATAAATTGTTAAAAATTATCAAAATATTAAACGTAAAAATTGTAGAAGTCTGGAAGGAAGAAGGAAGTGAGGCGATGTATAGAAAGGAATGAAAGATGTTGTAAAGATCGAAAGACGAGAATGAAAATTAAATGCAATTATTTGAAAAATTACAATGTAAATAAAGACCCTCTCCACTCATATAGTGGTTGAACTAGAGGCCTTAAAAAAGCTGACCTAAAAAAAACTTGAAAACTTGAAAATCCTTGAGAGAAATCAGAGGTCTTAAAACTCTGTCCTAAAATAACTTGAAAATCCTTGACTCAAAAACAATGAGAGAAATCTACAGTCATCAAATAATCTTTCACTTCTTTATCCTTCTTACATATATGGCTTCTTTCATTCTTCTTTTCGTGTCTAATGTGTTCTGTTTTCGAATTAACTTCCTCTCTGTATTCAATATTCAGTATACCGCTATATGTTCACAAAGAAGGTTCGGAACCTAAAGATATCGCGACGGTTGAAGAATTGAGATAAATCGAAGAAATTTCTTTCTAATTGCAATTTATATAGTATAAGTATATAAGCATGTATAATATATGTACATGTTACATCCTCCTGTTTATGTTTGTGTATATTAGTAATAAGATAAGTATGGAATTTATGAAGGGTATGGAGCACATCTTCTTGGTGTTCTTTTACTTAATGGATGCCTATTGCGAGGCATAAGTGTCACCCAAAGATCCGATTTAAGACGAGCAATTCTTTGAGCTACCTCTGTGTGATGTTCGGGTCTCATCATTTATGATTTAAAGTGACCACGTCTCGGATCTATATGTCATCACTGGGAACACACATTGGTCAAAGACCTTCGTCTTCAACATTCCTGTATTTTAGAAGCTATGAAGTTTTGAGATTGCCTGAATGCTGTCCTTCCGAGTTAGATTCGGCGAGTGAGATCTTTCTCGAAGGACTTAGCAAGCTATAAATTTTGTCCCAGGTATATATATTCGTCTACAACTATGAGCGTAGCACCTCCAACAACTACTAAAGCAGGCAGAACAATGTCTAATTAGAGATGATCACTTTCGTCTTATCCAAGTTCATTTTAATTAAATATTTTTTCTATTGCATTTACACACTTGCCTATTAGCTACCTCTGTATCACCTGTAGTTGACTGATAGAGAATACATATAAGACATTAAGTTCGCGATAATACAATATGTAAATGAAATATTGATACGTACTCTAGGTTCTGACTCGAAATGAAACACCACTGGTTCACAGGGAGTCCTTTATTCACAAAGTAGATGGTCACTCTACTTTAACACAAAGTGTATTTTCGCTTAGTCAAAACTTCGCTTCCAAATCACTGTCCAAATTACTTACCAGATAGTCACATTGTATCACTGATCGTAGTTCTTAATCTTATAACTCAAAAATCAACACTGAACTATCGACATGGGGAGTACAACTGTTTATACTACGGAGAAGGTTCTAGTAAGTTCGAGATAGTACTCGGTAAGAATTTCCGAAAACCGTGTTTATGGCACCTCTAAATTCTAGGGTTCAGTGTTTATAGTTTAGAGGGTTCAGCAACTCATGCTTTGTAACAATATACTCGTATATCAGTGACCTCAATACAAGACAAAATAAACGTTACAAATAAAATTTACTTCAGGCACCGATGCATGTCTGTATTAAATTTATTTAAGTCAATGCTAAATATATGACAAATTTGCTTAAATCTCTTATATCAGTGTTTATGTGAGATCGTGAATGGCTTGACTTTTTGAGCTATGACTCTCGGTGTATATGTAGTCAAGCAATAAATATCCAGTCAACGTATATTTTTAAGGACACATAACTTATCTCATATTCAACAGAAACTACATCAATTTCAATATTCAAGTACAAATTCAAAATATTATTAAGTGGTAGATAAAACATGGCATGATTTTATATTTGAATGTATTATGTTTTTAATGTTCTGATCATATACTTCTATGGGTTGTATGGTGCTGGATTTCATACTATTTACGTAAAACAAAAGAAAACTGTTCGTACAAGATATACTATGTTAAATTACGACTATATTAGAAAATAGTTTATTAAAGTAAACACTACGGTACATAGATGATGTTTACGTATATAATATATAAATATATGTGACAATCTATTCCACGTGCATAACAAAATTAATAAATTTAGGAAATATAGCACTAGAAACTAATGTAAGTTTATTATACAATTTTCTAAGCTTCACTTTTTCTCTCTGATTCCTAGGTCGAGATGGGTAAACTGATAGAGGGAGCAAGGGAGCAAGGGAACAATGGAGCAAGTGAGTAAGGGAGCAAGGAAGTAAAGGAGCAAGGGCGCAAGGAAGCAAGAGAGCAGGGGAGCACGTCAGTAAGGGGACAAGGAAGTAAAGGAGGAAGGGCGCAAGGGAGCAAGGGAGCACGGGAGCAAGGGAGCAAGGGAGAAAAGAGAGCAAGCATCGCCTCCTTTATAGGCGACAAGAATCTGCCCCCTACATTCCTTGAGTATTGCAAAAACTTGGTGCAGATCACAGTAAATAGGAATTAGACTTAATCCTAGATACTAAGGTTCGGTAAAACTCGCTGGAAATAAACAAAACTGTTAGTTATATAAAAATAAATACAGGCAAATTAATGATTTTTAACACTAATTGTATGCACTTAACATATTATATAATGCATATAAGTATATGATCTGTAATATGTAGTGTGAAATTTTGACCAGGGAATGTAGATGAGGGAAGAAAGGCGATGTGGAAGAAGATTTGCAAATGGGTAGAACATTTTTACGACAAAAAAAAGGCATAAAATATATTGTCAAGGAAGAAAGGAGTATGTACATAAAAATTAAAAACCTTGAAAAAACTCATTTACCCGAAATCTAACATAACTAAAATAGGAGGAGGAATGAAAGGTAACCAAAGAGATATAAAAAAGATTCATCCATATTGCCGAATTTATATTGTAATAACCATATTCATAGGGAAATTACTATAATAATTTTTTCTGCATAGGTTCTCAAAGAATTATTTTTATAGTTTAATTTCTTTTGGAATCGAGTATCAATTCTGTTCTGTCATATTGATTCGACTTGCTTAGCTGTGTGTAGAAATATTACCTATTGTGACTTAGTTTATAATGTTGCTGTTGTTAATTTATTTTCAAAACATCTGTTATATACATGTAAAGAATAAAATGACTTATTTCTCTTCTTCGCTATTTCTTCATAATTGAGGGTCGTGAATAATTATGTCAATCTCTACTATATATAGATCAGAAGGTTGTGCGCTCAGATCACGTCGGGGTCACCAATGTTAGAGACTATTTAATGGTATCAGGCGTTACCTTGCGGAAGTCCATCCTAAGTAAGAAAAGGACCAATATTTAGCCACTTCCGTACATGCAGTGGTAGTCGTGCAACAAAGTGCACCGCCCGCCAGCCCGCGTAAAATAAATGCGTATGCGGTAAATAATGCGAATTACACTACTGCCACCGCCAAATCACTCAACACGTGTTTCACTCCTCTACGGGGCAACCTCAGGAGCCATATCACACCGATTAGTGCCAAACACAGAGTGTCCTCTGTCTGGAATATATTTAATTCTATATTCCATCACAGCACTAAAGATTTAATACAAAATCCCAAACAACAACACATATGTCACTTGACGCCGTTCGCCATTATTCTATTTCATAATATTTTTCGGCGTAAGACGCGGTTTTTGACAACTACCTACAAATCATACGCCGCGCGTCCTTATATTTTGCGCATGCGTACACCGATGGATAGACAGATAAGCGAAAGCATTTTGACAACTGCGATTATTTCGCTACAGTTTTACTACAGGATTTTAAACTATTTTTTGTCTTTTGTATCTGTGTAAATCCGCTAAGATATTACCGCTTTTTTAGCACTTTTGACTTCTGCTTTACCGATAATTAGTCTATGAAAGACATTGAGAAGGACGAAAGATGAGCATGGCAATAAATTAAAATTATTTGAAGAATTATGATGTAAATAGAGACACCGTTCACCCATGGTATGGTTTGAACGAGGGGCCCTAAAACAGACCATGAAAATATTATAAGCTACTCTAGATTTTCAAAATTCCTCCGTTCAATATTGTCGAACTAAACAAGGGTTCTAAAGTAAACTCTAGATAAGTTGAGAGCACTTTAAATTTTCAAAGAATATAAATCGAAAAAACTGTGTTGAAATCGTAAATTTATTTGTGAATATACTCAAGTTTCTTTTTTTAATTTCCGTTTCGACTTCATATACGTCAGACCGTAGCTGCAAGTTGTTCAACCAACAACGTTTAGAACTGAATGAGACGATAATAAATACATTTAAGGCTTACAATGTCGCTAAGGCGACAGTTGACGCGGCCATACCTCAGTAGCACCCGAATATAAATCTAACATAGATGTTAAACTAGTATCAAAAGTACTGACGATTAAATCAGAAAGGTATCCAATTATCGCTTCTTTTGTGATTTAAAAGCCGCCTTTATTGGTGCGGTCGGTACTGGTATAATAATCAGATCCAATATTTGACTTACAATCTATTTGCCCATCCGATTATGGCCAAGGCGCCCTCATGCCACATGAGAAAGTCCCTCAGGACACCGTGGGAACATTTCTAGTGTAATAGGCAATGTTTGCTTCGGTCGCTTATTGTATCCATCGAATTTAGAAGCTAGTTTTTCGGAGCGATCAAACAACTCCTCTCCGACTGGACCTTTTACACCTACATACGCGTTCTGTTTGCGCTCACAATTAGCTGACGTGTCGTGTTGCCGATATATAATGGTAAATAATGCATTTTTGTGGGTCACTTTTATTGCCGGTGGCTTGGGATTCGTCATGGGTGGCTACACATTGGCTTTCTCATTTTTATGACTTTCGTATATATATTACTTTTTTTCTTATTTCTCGGATACCACACGTATGTGGTATGAGAAATTGGGTCTTCACACTTGTACCATTGTGTTCTTTTAAACGTTTGACACCTTAGCGGTTGGTTATAATAAAGTGGATGACTGAAGGTGCTTTTTATGGCACTGAAGTTGTAATATTATTTGTGTGATAGTTGCTGTTCGAATAAGTACTAAGATGTTAGTGCTTGCAAGATACAAGTGTATTTAATCAAATACTTTTTAAATCAAATGTGTCTTATCGAAAGTCTACGGGAGAGGCCAGTGGACATCCTTTAGCTGAAATTATGATGATAAAATTGTGCCGGCAACATATGTAGTTTCTATAGGATGATTCATTTTGTATAGCTTATTCATCAGCGAAAAGCCTTTAAGCTTGCTTTAACTTAATTTACTTTGTTTACACGTATTTCCAATAACTTTTATAAAGTGATTACTCTGAAATACGTTATATTAATAAATATTTTCTATTAGAATAATATATATATATATATATAAGACCTGTAAGACAGACAGTAAACAATATTTATTTTTATATGTAGGAAAGAGGACGTTCTCCCCCAAGAGGAAGAGGGCGTCCAAAAGCTACGTGGTGATCTAATATCGGAAAGGAAATGGAAACCCTTCAACTTGGTGCAGAGACAACTCAGGATAGAGTGGCCTGGCGCAAATTGATAAGGAGACCCGACCCCAAATAAAGGGTAGAAGGGTAGGAAGTAGGGTAGGAAGAAGAAGAAGATGTAGTTATAAGAACTTTGAATAAGCTTTTTGACTTTGGTTATGTCATCGATCGTCGCCACCTGAGCCGTACCATGCTTACTTTGGCCACTTCAAGTTGCTATCTGCTGGACTTAACGGTTACTTTAATTCTCGAATCTTCTTTTATCTTCTGTAATATAGTAGAGAGATTGAGCTTGCCAATGTAGAAAAGTAACAGACTACGTTTAACACTATAATTATTTACATAGATAATACAAAATATATGTATTATTATTTATAATTTACTTAGAGATTCTTAAGATGGATTTAGTGATATCCTTACATTCTTTAGAGCTGAAGTTAGTACGAAATATTTGTTCTCATTATCTTACGAAAGTGAACTATTGTAAAATTTCAGAATTCCGAATCGAATTACTGAACAATTTATAATTGCAGGTTAAAATTGCGTAACATGGGCCCGTTTTCGTATGAAACGTGATAATAAATTGAACAACTCTATTATATTTAATTATGGGTAATAAATATCGTAAACATTTACGCAGAGTGCTGGTCCGAGGGCTTTAAATTCAGCAAGGTGGACAGTCCCACAAATACTGAATTATTCGTCTGGATATCTATATAACATTGTTAAATCATACCTTGTTATCACAAAGAAGCCAATGATAGCGGTAGCATAGATTTAAGTTCGAATTCCAGCTAAATATTATTCGTATTATTATTGGAAAGAACTATATTTGGAGTTACGCTGCTAGATCAGAAACGAGGAGATCGGTAGATGAACTGATCATCGATGTGGCTGGCGGGCGGTGCACTTCATTGCACGACTACTGCTGCATAGCGGAAGTAGCAATATATTCGTTCCTTTCTTATTTAGGATGGACTTCTGCAGGGTAACGTTGAATCTATTAGACATATCTGAATAATCATAACTTATATTGAAATCTATATCCACTCCACCACTGTATTCTTACCAGCCAGCTTGAGAAGAAAGGCTCCGTTATGCAGCAGTAGTCGTGCAATAAAGTGCACCGCCGAGTGAAATTGTACGACACTCGGTGTTTGGCACTGGTCGGTTAAACATCTCCTGAGGATGCCCCGTGGAGGGGTGAAACACGTGTAGAGTAGATTAACGGTGGTAGTTGTGTTTCGCATTGTTTGCCGCACGCGCATTTATCAGCGGGCTGGCCGGCGGTGTACTTCATTGCACGACTACTGCTGCATAGCGGAAGTAGCTATATATTAGCCCTTTTCTTAGATATTCAGATGTGATTTTCACTACTCTAAATGTATATGTATATAATATATGCATAAATATGTAAGTAGTAAACATACAGAGGAGGGTTTAACCCTCCGTTTTGTTATTAAATTTATAAAGAATATATAATGTAAGGGTATTAACTTTATTAGATACACAATGCAGTTTATTTTTATTATCTAAAGGATTGTAAAATATTAAGAGAGGTCGTGGAAAGTCGGATTCTGGCAGTGCAAGACTGATCATCGTGGAAATCTTTGAAAGAGATCTATGCCCTGTAGTGGGCATCTATCGGCAGATGATTATGCACTTTTTACTTATTTAACCCTTAAATGCATAATGATGTAAAACTGCAACATACCACTTAAACGTAATATGAGAGAGTAAATACATAGTGTTGTATATATGCAATATAAGTTTTTTAAAAAGTAAGTTTAAAAAATATTATATACATTTTATTTTTTTGCCCTGCATTTTAGTGTGCTTATCAGCAAGATAAATATTTTTTTTAAAAGTATAAATAAAAGTCATGCACTTAAGGGTTAATTTGCTCGAATTATAGTTGTTTGATTGTTAAACAGATTTACAAGAAAATTAAAAGATACGAATCGATAAGCACTATATATAATCTTTATTCTGGCTCAAGTAGCTGATGGTAGCCTGTTACAGCTTTGATATATATCTCTATGGTTACAATGATACATTGGACTTCGAATTACAAATCCTCGCACTAACCTATTTTTTAAGTGGACGCCGTGACTATTTTATTCTTCTTAAATCTATCGATTATCATTTTCAAATTCTTCAGGGAGATATACGTAAAACGTTATATGTGTTTTGTTTCAAAAAATTATAATTTCTTACATCGCAATGATGCAAACAGGAAACTGGCGATTTAATTTCATGGTAATTAAAATACTCTAATTACAACATGATAAGAAAATTTATAAAACACTACTTGTGATTGTGTTTTATTGATTGTATTATACTTTTAGATAAATCCTTTTTTTTTGAGTATTGTTTAGTTAATTTTGTTTCTTTAAAGTAACCTGTTTGACTCCTTACAAAGGCAAGCACTTGGGCTCTTTTTTATATCCTTCATAAGCGAC
The DNA here is from genome assembly GCF_028537555.1 of Battus philenor. Lineage (NCBI taxonomy): Eukaryota > Metazoa > Arthropoda > Insecta > Lepidoptera > Papilionidae > Battus > Battus philenor. The sequence continues at coordinate 12,111,791 of NW_027181684.1, forward strand.
CTTTTTGACCTCTATCTCGCCTTACGTTAAACGATGATAAGGACAATAAGTAAGAAAAGGACCAATATTTAGCCACTTCCGCACATGCAGTGGTAGTCGTGCAATAAAGTGCACCGCCCGCCAGCCCGCTGATAAATGCGTATGCGGCAAACAATGCGAATCACACAGCTGCCACCGCCAAATCACTCAACACGTGCTTCACCTCTCCACAGGGCATCTTCAGGAGCCATGACACACCGATTAGTGCCAAACACACATGATAAGGTCAATAAATACAAGGCATCATCCTAACAGTTGTTTATTAACAATTCTAAAAATTATAATAGAAGAAAGATCAATATTAATGTTAATCAATATTAGATAGATAGATTAGAATTTTGTAATCATAGCCCCGGATTGGAGAAATAATTTTAGACTATAATATCGTAAGATTACATAAAACCTATTAACACATATATCAATTTATTATTAAGTTGTTCAGGGAATAACGCCCCAACTTGCAATCTAAGTTATTAAAGTTAAGAACAAGTTAGGACCTGTTGTAGTCGGTCAAGTTAAACATTATCGTGGTAACGATTTTCGTAACAATAATTATTGGATATTGTAACAATTTACTGTACAGGGTTGGTACGAAGAACGTTGGTACGTTGGTTATATGGTATTTTATTTGGTACAAAGTCACTCTAAGTTTTGTCTATGAAGTATCATTTTGTTTTCTTTACATTCCACAGACATTAGCATCTGTGCTTTTGTTTTTATAATTACATTTAATATTTCCGATTTTTTGTTAGCGTTTTTGTATCTCACAGTGTTTACTAAGTCTTTTAAAGTATTTCTTATATTAAATATTAGGTTCTTAAATCATTGGTGCCTCAATTGTTTTTCAAGATACTCTAACAATGTCTAGTTAAAATATTACAGTTCGTAGCATTTTATTTAGAAAGCATATATATGCGGTTTGTACATAAAATAGCCGTCTAACCCATATGTTTATTAATTCTCTTTAGTTCAGTTTTTTATAAATCTATAATAAATTTTACCAAAGCTCTGATAATACAAAGTATAAAAAATATTCATAAAGCATATAAGAAAATTCTAACAGCGTTTTCTACAACAGCCACTGCAGCTGCGGCAAACCGCATACAACACCGCGTTCTACACTAGAACAAAACATTACTCACCACGATCCATATTGGGGGGCGACCTTCTGTCCCCTAATTATGAATAGCGTGGGCTAAGCTAAAAGGGAGCCTAGTAAATCTGTGACCCAGCGGTACGCAGCAGCACGCAATTGCATTTTTTTGTCCCGTGTATGAAGGATTAAGAGTGGCTTGTGAAATGGAAACGGGTATGAACATTGCTTGCGGCAGCACCGCTTCCCTTTTGGAGTAGGAAGAGAACCGCCACACTTTCTTGGGGTTCTGTTACAAGGTAGTAAGTGTAATTAGTAGCAAACAGTGTAATAAAGCGTAATAAAACCTTGTAACAAGAAATGTGGTGAGTGATGGGAGGCGATGCGTGGTTGTAATGCAAAAGAATGCTATGAGAATGAAAACGTGAAGCATGAAGAAATGAAGAAACAGAGAAATTGTGAAAGATGAGAGAAAGAGAGAGTGAAAATAGCAAGGTGCATATTACGATCCCAAAAATAAGATGGGGAAAGTGAAAAAATAATAGTGTGCGTGATACGAGGAGTCATGTAGTGGAATTCAAGTTCACGGACCCTTCCGCGCCATGAACTCAGCTCCGATGAAGCTGTAAAAGCCTTAGAGCTAACAGCACCAAAATCAACAACAAGAATAAGTAAGTAAATAATCGAAATGAATTTAGAATTTTTGTTTGTGATATATATAGTTTTTGACAAGTTCTATTCCAGTCTGTTGTTGTTTCGCTATAATACAATACATATATATATATGTATATATATATATATATTTATTTATTTATATGTGTGTGTGTAAATAGAATATCATTATACGTAGGCAATATATATATAACAAAAACCGCGATGTATACAAGAATACTAGCAAAAATATAGACAACTTTGATATATCTTACACACATACACACACATATATATATTTAAATATATATATATATATATGTGTGTGTGTGTGTGTATATATATCGGGATGACGTCACTATACACCCTGCACAACTTGTGGGAGGATTAAGATGTCTATTCAGTGATTTATCAATTCCCATCAACCTTTCTTTCCGAAAGGCGACAAGTAACAAACAAACTGACCCAACGTCTACGTCAATCAAATTAACTCACCAATAATGCATAGAAGAGGTCCATAAAGTTACTACCCGCCTAATTATCGCATTTCACACTCGGTTTCCGTGGAAATAATTACGTGAATTCTCAGAGTCCAAGGGGAAGGTCACTAATGGGGTGCGAGAATTGTAAATAGCTTAGGGTTGTCATCATCTTTATTCGACTTATGTTTTACGCACCTCACATATGTTACATGTCAACCCTTATTATTGTGTTTATAAAATGACTACTATATTGTACAATTAAAAATGGTAATAAAACCTTATTTGCTGACAATTAACGTGTGGTAATCTCTATCCAAAAATAAATAGTTTTTTTTTAAATAATTAATAGCGTAATAATATGGCAAAGAAAAACGTTTCTTCTACTTGATTTTAGCCGATGGACGCCTGTAAGCCATAGGTTTCGTACAAAGAGCACCACACCGGTCCTGGGCTGTCTGCATCCAACAATGTTCCGGTATCTTAACTATGTAGTTGATCCACCTAGTGTGAGGAATACGCACAGACGCGGCTACTGGCTCCTCACACCTTTCCGCTCGAAAAGCCATTAGTTGCACGAGCAATGAGCACTTCCTATGCCACATTAGACGAGCAATTCTTCAACCTATATCGGTGATCTTGGTTATTGCGGATCTCCTCATTTTCAATTCGATCTTGGAACAGCGTTTACAAATTTATAATCGCATGTTAAAACTAATTATTGTAGAGTAATTACTTTATTTAGGTTGACCCTAAGTAGATGTAAGAAGCTTTTTGATGATTATTCAGCTATACGTCAATCCCTTTAACATTTACAGTTATAATCAATCACCCTGTATATCACAAGTGATGAAATAAACACAATAGTTAATAGTATTATTGCGAATAATCTTTACACTTTTCGGTGTAGTCTTATAGAAAAAATGATGTGGCGTATTCGTACACTAGACTGGTTTTACATATTCCTATGTTTTAAATAGCTCTTAAATAGCAAATAAAACTTACTTGCTATCAGAATATAATATAGGGGCGGAAGGTGTAACAGTAAAATCTCCATATAATCCGCTGAAGAATTTAAGCCAGTTAAAATCAAACATTACCCCATATCTGGGATGGACTTCCAAAGAAGCATTTGTGGGATAATTAAAAAATTGGTTTATCGGTGAGACGAGACTGATAAGTGAAGGAGGCCTAAACTATCTACGCGAGGCGTCAGCCCCGAGAACAGCAATCGACTTCTCTTTCTATAAAGTGACAAACCTGGCATTTGCATTAATCCATGTAATGCTGATAAGTTACGTCTCATTATGGCTTATTTTTAATCAGTGTCAGCATTTTATTTGTATTTTTCTTTTATCTATGTTAATAACTTTTAGTCATAATTACGTTTTTATACGCACTTTAGATCATTCATGTATTAATTGTGTACGTTGTGAGGGTAATTCTAGAAAAATCCAATTTGATAGAAACTAAAATCAAATCGACTTTCTCTATAACGGCGTTCAAATACATGACATTCAGATACGTGGCAACGAATGTACGAACGCGCCTTGATCTAAGACAAGCCTAGAACAACTCAGTCGAAATTATTTTGTGATGATAATTAAAACTAGGCCCAATCTGTATTATCCGGCACTTGATTAAGCTCGTCGGAAACTAATTTTGTATTATTGTAATTAAATATTAATTCATCGGAAGTATTATTTTTTATGAACGTAATAGAATTTAACTACTTCTACATATCAAACTGTGGGAGCACTGTAACACAAATACAACGCCCTGCAAAACAGAAATAGCTGATTTTGATTGTAACCTTACTTTTGTATCCCGTGTGCCAAATCAAACGCCGGCTATACAAGTGAATTCTCTAGCTTTAATCATATAGAAAGAAGGCAGAATTGATAAACTGAGTGTGTGTTAGGAAAAAGGATAGTGGAAAATCAGAAGCTTTTCTTACATGGTCCAAGAGAAAGGAATACAGCGGGGGAGTAGATCATCAACTACACAAAGGCTTATCATAGAGTAAGTTACATCAAGTAAAAAATAAGTAAGTAATGAAATTAAAAATAAAACGGTGAAAACTGATACATTACCGTTAAGTGTCTAACATAAGTTTAAACAAAGATGGAAATAAATCAACAATTTATGTAGCGGTACTTTATGGACTTAAGTCAAAAGATGAAGCGATAATAAACATGATACAAATGATTTTATACTTACTAAAGATGATAATATAGCTGTAAATGATGTGAGCACGGTTCATTTTACGATCGAAGAGGATATTAATCTATTTATAACTATTTCTGAGTTTATGAGCGTAAATCGTCCAAAAAGATGAGGTCTATAATGGAAGACAGTGTAAGCAATTAAAGATTTATTGTGGGCGTTTATAGTTACACCGGCGCTTGTAATTACTGTTGCGTTTACACTCGTGTCCGGTTCGGATATTTAAATACATTAGTTGTCTATACGAATGAGTTTGTCGTATTTGAATTTAATTACAATAATTATGGTTTTTACATTTTTAATTATATATATAGGATACATACGACAGTTTACAGCCAAGGTATGATGTCAAATAGGTATTTTTAAATATGAAATTATTAAAATAATTATAAATCGACGAGAAATACAGGGATATATAATTTTGTAAGCATAAATAACTAAAATATGAGATAATTAGGTCTTAAAAAGCATTGTGATATAATTGTAAACTCCACAGATTCTTGTAAAAGAATTATTTTAAAAATATATTATTTTTACTAACCTTATATAAGGTTTGATATTTGAACAATGTAGTAAGTATAGTTTGATACTACAGCTAGTAACGTAAAGGTAAAAGAAAAAAGGTAAAAAATCACTTACTTGGCCTCTAAATATACAATATTCTAAATATTGTATAGCATTTGTTATATATTCGTATTTATGTAATACCATTACCACTTCTTAACAGAGAATAATAAATATTATTATCAATTTTATTTCAGAATCTAGTGAGCCATTAGAATATAAGTTTGTAACAATATTTACTTAAAGGCTATATTAGTTATTGATGATTAGTATGTCATACAATTAAAATATAACACAAATATTAAAAAAGTAGCTTAATATAAAAACCAATTATTACTAATTAAACTTTTAATAGTAGTGGTTATTTGCCAATCTCTTGTGTAGGTATCCAGTGGTGTGAAACTGTTTATATCTCAAATAATTTTAACGCATATTTCAATTTAAAATATTCTTATATAAATATATGATTTTAATGAGTTGAAATTGTTGATACATTTAGCAGTATTTCGCTAAAACCTTCTCTGTACTTTCCCAACACTTTCGTAATAGTGTCTCTAACTATATAGTTCTATATGTTATTGTTAAGGTCAATAATTGAATTCTATTAGATACCAAAGCGCACGAATTACTTGTATCTATGATGATATTTCAATTTGCAATCGAACTAACACGTTCAAGGTGGACTAAAGCGCGAATGCAACGCAATTAGTTGATGCTTAAACAGATAAGGTGGATTGTTTCAACTATCGGATCGCGGGATAGTGCCACACTAGACTGTAACAAGCGAATGACGAATATATGTATATATATGTATATATATATATATATATGATGCGGTGATGATTATGCGTATGGGGATTTTGCCCCGTGGAGGGTTGAAACATGTGTTGAGAAATTTGTCGGTGGCGGTTGCCTGATTCGCTTTGTTTGCCGCATACGCATTTATCAGCGGGCTGGCGGGCGGTGCACTTTATTGCACGACTACCACTGCATGTGCGGAAGTGGCTAAATATTGGTCATTTTCTTACTTAGGATGGACTTTCGCAAGGTAACGCCTGATTCCATCAAATATATAAATATATATATATATATAGATATATATATATATATATATAGACTTTCAAAGAGGCTTTGGTTAAAATTTTCCGAAAAGTCAAATCATTTGTATCGCGTACATTTAAATATATATCTAAACATCCTCTACTGTCAAGTACGGACTATTAAATCTATCTAAAAGAAACAGGCAATATACTTGATAGATACTCTTTTAACGCAGATTTTCCATTTTTTTGTTATAAATCGACGTATATGTAACCTTAAAATCGTCATGATACTAATATCAGAGATGTTTACCTCCAATATAATCAATATCTAGAGTTAAAGCCAGAGTAAATTATAAAATGGAATTTTTAGAGTTACTTCCACGTTTTCAAAATTTCAAGGAATTTTATGCGAATTAATAACATAATTAGCAATGGTAGCCTAGCGGTCGAGAATTTATATTTGCTATCATAGTTCGCAGGTTCATTTCCTGGGTATAGTATTGACACAGTGTGTTAAATTTTTAGGAAAACCACTGACAAACAAGTTTGAGAATAAGCAGCAGTATCTTCTGAGTACTATAATGCCACACTGTGATCGCCAATCTACCTGCCAAGAGTGGTGATAATGATATTGCCTCCCATAGATATATTTTCGTGAAAACCTATACCTTGCAGTGGGCGTTTTTGGACTGATATGATAATGACTTACGGCATATCCCTGCGAATTGGCAAATTGAAGTGGCGATAGAAAGCTGGACCCTTAAGGTGCTGTCTGGCATTCGTGACATAGAACCTCCACACATAAGATGGAGTCAGAAGATGATAAATGAAGGCTGCATCGAGCAGGTCTTATTAGAAATCTTCAAAGGAGATTTATGTCAAGCACGTTCACTATAGCTGTAGATATGATGACGATAATGAAAGGTTTATAGTCAACTCTACATATTTATTTTTATTCTTATCTAGCTTCCTAATATCCAGTTATCCTTTGGATGTAATAAAATTAAGCAAAGAAGTTGAGACTATCCAACCTCCAGTTGTAGGAAATGTAGAGATAGAAGAATAAAAAGATCTAGTTATTGTCGATCTAACACCAACTTTCCAACTATCAAATGGACCTGTAAGAGATATCACAGATCAGTGTATTTACTTCAAATTTTCTAAAGAAATCTCTTCGATTGTTTTTAATTCCATTTTATTTAGTATGCTAGTAGAGCGTTATTTGACTAAAGAATCAGATTATGTTCTCCTATGGCTTCCTTCAAATTTACTGAACAAGAGTATAAAACACGCTTTGGTCCGGGAAGACCTATAATAAAATCAATCGGTTTTTTTATCCCAGCATGACATAGGCTTTTGCCACAGATGACCAATATGGCCGGTCCATCGCTGCTCGCATCCACCTAATAGGAGACTCCGCGTCTACCGGCTTCTCTTCATCATTTGTGAAACTTTCGCCATCAATGGTCATCAGTTGCACGAGCCTCGGGTGACTGCCACTTGAGACAAGTGATTCTTGGAGCTACATCCGTGATCTTGGTTCTTCTGCGGATCTCTCCATTGCTTTTTGGGTGACTTTGATCCTTTTTATGAGGCTTTCATATACAACTAGCTGATCCCGCAAACGTTGTTTAGCAAAAAAAATGATATTTTAATTTACAAATAAAAAATAAGGGTTGATCGTAGAGAGGTGAAAATTTATGCTTGTATGTATTCTTGTATGCTGTATCATAAAAAAAAATTTCGTTAAAAAAATAATTTTTTTTTTAAGTGTGAACAACCTTTATCACTTAGGGGTGTAGAAAATAGATAGTAGCCGATTCTCAGACCTACTGAATACGCATATTAAATTTGGTAAAAATCACTCAAGCCGTTTCAGAGGAGTTCAAGTTCGAACACCGTGACACGAGAATTTTATATATTAGATAAATCAAATATTATTAATAATAATATCCTTAATAAGTACATATATTATAAATGCAGCTTTTATGTTAAAATAAATAAAGAATCATATTTATTATCATAGATATTAATTTCTTTTTTTTTAGAATAAATACTTCTTAAGCTTAATTATTCACTTAAAATATAATTATATCAATAATCGATATGATATGACGTAATGATGTAATTAAAAAAATCGATTATGATTTCGAAATCGATAAAAAATTGTAACGATTCAATAATCGATAAAATGTTTCCGTTCAAACGCGCCTTAGATGGGCACGGGTCTTGCGCTGTTACATTTTCTTCGGTATTTCATAACATTGATATATTGTTATTACAGCCGCCAGCACCGACAAGTACTGTTGTATCAATGCATTTATTCGATTCTGTTCATTCGAATCGATTACAATCGAACGTGGAATTCGGAACCATTGAGTTTCTATTTATATTCATTAATTGCCATTTAGATACGGAATTACTGTTTAAATAAAGCTTTAGATAATGTAAAATTAACATGAAAAATTAAACTTGAATTTATTTATTTATATTTTATAAGTATAAGTTAAAAGCACTTTTTTAATGGAATCAGGCGTTACCTTGCGAAAGTCCATCCTAAGTAAGAGACTCTGTGTTTGGCACTAATCGGTGTAACATAACTCCTGAAGATGCCGTGTGGAGGGGTGAAACACGTGTTGAGTAATTTGGCATTAGCGGTTGTATGATTCGCATTGTTTGTCGCATACGCATTTATCAGCGGGCTGGCGGGCGGTGCACTTTATTGCACGACTACCACTGCATGTGCGGAAGTGGCTAAATATTGGTACTTTTCTTACTTAAAAGCACTTTACAAGTTGCAGTAAAAACAATGATTCTGTTATGTGTTCCACTATACCTAGTCTAGCCATAAGTTATGTTACAAAGAAAATATACGATAATTTCTAAAAAAAAAATTTTTCAAGTTTTATATATAATTATGTAGAGTGAAAAAGATATGATAACGTACTTGACTATTTATTCAAAGTTTTTAGCTTTAACGCCCACTTTTAAACAGTCGGTTTGACGGCTGGCTCCTTACCTGCTTTGTACAGTGCAATTACTTTAATCCTATTCTCTTTAGTACCTCACTACATTTTCAAAACAAATAATTTCTGAACGAAAGACATACAATAATGGCCGGAAAAAAGTCTATATTTATCATAGAATAGCATAGGTTCGAAATTCAAATTAATGTTTTTTTTAAATGTATGTAAACAGCCAGTAACATAATTTATGGCTAGATTAGGTAGGTGACATAACATTTTAAACCAAGACATATATAGTTACACGCAAAAAGTAAAATCTGGCTTATAGCCTTAAACACCAAAAGAAAGTACAAACGAAAGCGCTTATGAATAAAAATCTGTTTTAAGTACAGTGAATTATTTAGATCATTCCTTTACATCATGGATGCACAGACCGCGGCCCGCCAGTCGAATACTGGTGGCCCGCCGACAGCAAAAATAATACTTTCGTACATTCGAAAAATATTGAATTCTATTCCAGAATAAAACCAAAAAAAAAATATGTTCGAAAAGTACCTATACTTCTGGCGGCCGGCTCGCCATCAGTTCATGATTCGCCCGAGTGGCCCCTAGTCTTAATAAGTCTGTGCAACCATTCTTTACATGTTATAGGAGCGACGAAAGATGTCGTCAGATTATAACTTTAAATAGATTTAGGGTTCGTCACCATCACCCACCACCAACAGAACCCACAACAAATTTAGTCAAGTTTTTCTTTTGATCAAAATAATTATCAGCTATATTATGATTTTAAAATCGTTTACAACGTTTTATTTACAAGTTACTGTTTGACGAACGTTTTCAATTTACTGTCTGTAGTGGCAGCGGGTGTAGCACATCTTTCGTGCAACTCAGGGCTGTTGGGATCGAAAGGTTTTCGAAAGAAGAATTCAAGCCGGTAGACGCTGCATAGAGATATAGTTCAGGTTGCGAGATGTCTTTGGATGCAGGCAGCTCAAGGCAGGTGATCGCGGCGATTTTTGAAGAAAGCCTATGCTTAACAGTGGGCGTCTAACGGGTGATATGATTATGATGATCATGAAGATGATGAGATAAATGATTATTGTCAAGTCAAAGTGTACACAATTTCTAATGTTACAGATTGTAGGGGAAGATGTAACAAACTTGTCTATATTTTTGTTGCTATTCTTGTATACATCGCGGTTTTTGTTATGTATATATATATATATATATATATATGTATACGTATATAATTCGAGGGTCTGTTTGTATATTAAAATATAGCATACATAAAATAACCGCGTTATACTACTTACATATGAATATATATACGGCACACCAAAACCACGTTTCTTTATTTTTGACCTTCTGTCTATTCATTTCGATTAATCTCTAAAACAGCTGTACCGATTATGACGGGAATTATACTGGCAGGTAACTTATGTAATAAGTAGTAACTTAGGCTATAAATTTAAGAAAATAAATAAACGACTTGACGATTGACATTTACTATCTCAGTAAATTGACTTCGTCAGCCACCGATGCCTGACAGGGTATATATGAAACGTTATCGTCGGTCACCGATGACTGACAAGTCCTAAATGAAACGATATCGTCAGTCACCGATGACTGACAAAGCCTAAATTGAATGTGTCAGTCACCGATGACAGAGGCCGTCCTCTGACGTCACTTATGAATGCTGACAGCATTAGTTTTTATCAAGTGAAGTGTTTTATGTTTATTTATGTGCATTGAAGTCATGATAAACATTAAGATTGGCTTCGCTTTGATGACGTCACGAATACTAATCCACGTTAATTGTTACCGTAAATATTTATGCCAGTGCTGATGGCGATCTGTCGGCGTCATCACGATTGAGTTCCGAGAGCTAAGCGGTAGGTGATAAGTGTGGTGACGTCATCACGTATGATATACATACCTTAGTTGTAGTGAATATGCAAGGTGATACTCCAAATATAACAGATAGATTGGATATAGCCAATCTATCTGTTAATCCTTGAAGGTATTTAATTAAACTTATTGGGGGCCTCTGATTCTCCCCTTTTTTTAGGGACAGGTTACCACAAATTTTAATTAATTCTTTCACATCCTTCTTTTTATTTCTTTACTCCTCTTTCAGTATACTTAAGATTATTCATTCAGTGCCTCTAACACAGTTCAGGTAATTTCACACAGTGATCCATTTTCAGTTTCCTCTTGTTCATCACCTTTCATTCTTCAATTATATTATATATTTTCTTTGTAATGTTGTATTGTACACGATAATTCTTGTCATATCCCAACAATCTTAAAGTCAAATTTTTAGGAGGAACATGTATTTTTCTTTGGTGTTTACTATTTGGCGTTTATTAATTTTTATTTATAAAATATTTAAAGTTATTTAGTATTTGGAATATCTATCTCTATCCCTATCTATCTCTGTCCCACACTACCGACTAAGATAACGCTCTACGAAGCCAAAATAAGCCGAGTAATACCTTACTTTTATATTGTAAATTCTTTATTTATTCTTTCAAATCCAATTTCATCACCTTCAAAGTTATCAACGTTCGATACGGCGTTCCTTGCGGATTACCATCACACACTGCGATTACCAACCCGCCTGACATGCTTATACTATATAATTATATATATATATATATATATATATATATATATATATATATATATATATATATATATATATATATATATATATATATATATATATATATATACTAGCTGATCCCGCAAACGTTGTTTTGCAAAAAAAATATTTTTTTAATTTAAAAATAAGGGTTGATCGTAGAGGGGTGAAAATTAAGGGTTGTATGTATTTTTGTATGTTGTATCATAAAAAAATAAAAACAAAAAATTTCGTCAAAAAAATAAAAAAAAATTTAAGGGTTGTTTCCTTATCACTTAGGGGTATGAAAAATAGATAGTAGTCGATTCTCAGACCTACTAAATACGCATATAAAATTTGGTAAAAATCGGTCAAGCCGTTTCAGAGGAGTTCAAGTTCGAACACCGTGACACGAGAATTTTATATATTAGATTTATATATGTATATATATATACATACATATATATATATCAGGGAGACGTATACCTTGGAATGGACATGTGCTACAAAATACCTTAATTATTGATGTGATTTAATATTAATCCAAAAATTTTCTTTTATTTATAATTTTTATTTATTGTGATGGCCTGTCAACGAAATGTCAATTACTCTGTACATTTATGCTATTTGTATGTGACATTTTTATTGATTATATTCTGTTGGATTTCCAGAATAAATTAAATAAAATAAATAGTAAAAATATTGTAATTACGTCATCATCTTGTACTATATCCCATCGTAATGGGTAAACACTTGAAACTGCATTCGTGTAATTTATGGTTTATGCGGTGTTAGATTTATGTCATTCTGAGCACATACAATCTTGCACGTGCCAAGTAATTAAATTTTAACTCATGCCCGTCGTCTTATTATTTAGTATCGATGTTTTAAAGTTCACTAAAGGGTAGTAAAAGTTTTATTAATCTGTTTCTAATTGCCTACATTACGCTCTGAAGTGATGCGAGAATGAAATCCTACAACAATTTTTTATATTTAGCATTTTAAATTCGCTAAATAATTTTGATTTCATTTAGGCTATATTACATTGGGAGGACCGGAAAGTAATGTCGTTTCTGCGCATTTCGATATTTGATTGTCATTTTGTAGTTCATTATCTATTTGCAAAAAGTTTTACTAGATGGCAAAAGGTTGTTGATAACGAAGATGAATAGATTGTTGATTAGAAATAAAAACTTGTTTGGAATGTATTCGTATATATGTATAATTTTTTATTCTTTAATTGTATTAAAAAATGTGTTGTTGCAAAGTTTTTTCTCATCCACAACTAAAGCAACTAGCAGAGTTAAGTCAAAAAAAAAAATAGATGAAAAAAAGTGGCGATCAATAAGAGTTCTATTGAAAGTGAATAAATGCATTTTATCTTCCATTATGACGTCCACTGCTGAATATGTCTTTCCAATAGTATCGAATTCGTGTTGGTAGGATGAGCATATAACATTGTATGAAGGGGGAAAATCATAATCCAAAACAGAAAAAAATAATCTATACATATATGTGTGTGTATCTTATATAGTCTATAATGTAATATAAAGATAGAAATAGATATGTGTACATATAAAGTGAAAACAAGTGTAATATTATTATGATTATTGTTATTGCCGTAGAACGAGAAAAAATATATTACCAACCCTAATATGGTCAGTTTAACATGGTACTTGATAATTACCATTAAAAGCAACTAAATCTATAGCATTAACGCTATTATATCTATGATTGTACAAGCACATATACGGGACAAGATCTAGTCAAGTAATCTTTAATAAATGTAATTTTAATTTTAGATTTTAAGATATATTTTTATAAATATTGTAACTCACTCGCACACTGAAAGTAAATATTGTTACACAAATTTATAATTATAATTGTCAAAGTTATTGTAGGTCACTCCCGAGTGATGGTAGAAGATTCCAAGTAGCTTTATAAAAAGAAACCTTAAATAATAGTTTTTATGAGAAATCATAAAATCCGTTCAGATCAAGTTTAATACACAGCTATTATGCAAAGCCTGTACTTATTTCAAATATATTTAAGATATCAGTTAAGTATAACTTATGATAGCATAAGTAATATAATTCATATTAAACCTATTACTGTCGATTGCTATATCCACTTGAACAAATATCTTTGGAAATTTAAATCGTATGGGTACTGCGTGATTTTTATAAGAAAGAAATACTTGGGTAAGATCTGTTTATATATCGAATTCTAGTTTCTTTGCAATCTTAATGTCATGGGCATATATATGAGTGTATTTTTTATATATCTCCTTTTATTGTTAGCCTCTCTTACTCCTATCTAATTTTGGGAACAGGGTTATATTTTACAATGATTTTTAACTAACCATCTCTCTATATATATAAAAAATAGGATAAGTAATAAAATAAAGAATAAAAGAAATGTACTTAGCCACCGAAGAGTGATAAGATGATGGAAGGAAGGCGATCAAAGCAAGAAGGAATGAAAGAACAAAATGAAAGATATTGTGAAGGAAAAAAGAATGAAAGTGGGTGAAGAATAAAGATAAAAATTTGAAAAACTTATTTATAAACAAAGACCCTGATTCCAACAAATTTGGGGTACCAGAGGCTTCCAATAGTGGGGGCCATAAAAACAAAAAAAAAAACATTTCTCTCTCATCCTTCAACTTACAATTTCTCTCTTTCTTCTTTCTGTAGTTCTTCATATTTTCTATCATCCTCACAGTATTCATTTACATTTGGTAGACATTACACTGAGTAGTCGCCAGTTGAAGATTAACCCACCCTGATTAAAAGGTTTCGAATCCCAAAGACTGCCATTATTAACTCTGTTTGACTCTGTGTTTGGCACTAATCGGTGTAACCTAACTCCTGAAGATGCCCCGTGGAGGCGCAAAACACTTGTTGAGTGATTTGACAATTGTGTAATTCGCATTGTTTGCGCATACGCATTTATCAGCGGGCTGGCAGGCGGTGCACTTTGTTTCACGACTACCACTGCATGTGCGGAAGTGGCTAAATATTGGTCCTTTTCTTACTTGCCATCATTAAAACTCAACGTAAGCCGAATTCAAGTTATCATTTAATTAAGATGTTTCGTTCGTAGCTGTATCTTTTTTGACTGAACTATCACTGCTGTCTAAATAGCATTTTCAGATTCAGTGAGTTCGAAATGGCAGTTGCTGATCTACTCCCAGAGCAGCCACGATCTGATCGCTAAGTACTAATGTCTGGATCTTATATAAGTTTGAATCTGTCCACTTCGGCAACCATGCGGTTAGGATTGGTTTTTTTTTATCATTGTCGTCACGTCGTCCGGAATTTTTAAATTCAGACGGGGTCAGTTTGTTTTATAGCTGTCGATACTTACAATAAAATTTACAAGTACTATAACTTATTGCTGCAAGTTTTTTAGATTGTTCTATTACTTTGAAGACAGCAGATCTATACAGAACATCAGCATTTACCATATAGTAAAGATGGTAGAAATATCTCCCAAGTAGACTAGGTGACCTCAAGTAGGTAGGTGTTCGTGGGAGAAAAGGACCAAGATCCAATAATGGTAAACCTTATATCCATCTTATGCAAACAACTTTTAACGCTTAATATTTTTGCATTACGATGAATGTTCCAGAATGGAAAAGAATGGTTAGAAACAGCGAAGAATAGAAGACTTTAGAAAGAGCATTTGTCGATAGATATGATGTTAGAGAAATACAATAAGTCTAGTGATAAATGTGATACATTTTGTATGCACAGGTATGGCTTATTTATCTGGCTTATTATTATGTATTTATATATTTTAAAGGTGGGACAAATAATTAGTGGTGACTTGAGACATATTAGAAGAAATAACACGTGTTTTTTGGCTGCATCGGTATTCCGATAAGAATTAAAGCCTTCATTAAAAAAAAAACCTAAAAATTCAAGTCGGCCGCCCCATTGCCGTGACTTTATCATTAATGACTCAATAAATAGTCACGTTTGACGGCTATAACACTGATTAATGACTACACAACATAACTTTATGTGCTAATAGCCGTTAATTACAACGTTATTTATGTCGCTGTGAAAGCTATGGCTTTTGGAATATGTGAAAGATTATTTTCCTTTCTAATTTTTATCGAAATTACAGTTAGATGTTCAGGATTTAATCTGTTTTTAATTTAGTTTCAAATGACCATTAAGTCATCTAATAACCGTCATATTAAGGCTTCGACAACGAGGAGGTTCTTCCCGGATGCCGTGTCCTGAACATGGTTCTGGCCTAAATATTCACGGAGCAAGGAGGATTCACTGAGTACCTATATAGATAACCTTTCGGTACGGTATTCAGGAAACTGTTTAAAAAACACTTCGTACAATTATTTTAATGTGTGGTATATGTTAAGATAACAATTATAAATAATGTAATTAAAAAAAATAGAACTACAACTATGGAGACTGGTAAACCATTGTACCATACTTACTTTTTGTTAGTACATATTTGTACCAACATTCCTATAAATCCATACAATACAGCATTTGAATTTGTTTTATTGTACACTTCAAAAGATATATATAATATATGATACATTATGATAAAGCCTAAAATAATTTTTGCGTAAATGTATATCGCATTATTGACACAGTGTTTCTGTTCTTGTTTGATGTTCTTTTTTATTTTTATTTTATTTTAATTTATTGGAGATAAACAGTAACAAAAGCTAGTAAGAAATTACAAACTTTGAAATATAACATTATTTACAATAAATAAAACTATCTCACTAAGAACATTTTATGAAACAAAGTCAAACAATAATAAAACAAAACAAAAACATTACGGATCAATAATCCAGCGCATTCTGCAGAACAGACAGAAATAATTACGAATCACAGCCAGCAGTCACATTCCAATGTGGTTTAAGTTGTATTGTGTATATCTAATAATTTCGAATGTTATTGTCTTTTAAAAGATACAAGAGAACACGAGAATATATCAATATCACTAATATATGAAATAATATTTTAACGAATATACTAATACATTTAAATTGTATCTTGAACACCTTCTTCTAGTTTGTCTTTTATTTGGCAAATGCTGAGATACATCACCATACAAATTCGTTTCTCAGAAGTTACGTCCTTTTTAACATAGTGAACGCTTGTGTTTTTATGCCTTCAGCAAGTAGTCCTAAAGAGATATTAATAATGATAAAAACGTTGTGTTTTCTCGTCTGATTTGATTATAAATAATCCACAAAATAGCCGCGGCCACATTTTGAAGAGTATAAAATACCACATAGGTTATATGAACTTTATACCATAGCGAAACACTTAAAATATGGCGTGGTACAAATGTCATCGCTTTCATACGTAAAGATAACTGTTCAGATATTTTTAAACTTATGTGGTACCTATGTGTGCCAACCGTATCGACAGGGTTAAAATCAGGGAAATTCTCTCGTGCATCTGTGACCCAGTGGTGGGTTAGATTGGTGGATGTGGTTGTATTTCGCATTGTTTGCCGCACACGCATTTATCAGCAGTCTGGCGGGCGGTACACTTTATTGCACGACTACTGCTGCATATCGGAAGTAGCTATATTTTAGTCCCTTTCTTAGCTACAAAAAGATATTTAAATGATTTAATTAGGTCTATATTAAGTTTATATACATAAACTAATATTAATACATAAATATATACTTATATTTATAAATGAAATATGATATTACAACGTGTTTACAAATAAAGCACTAGGAATTTTAAATCGTCTCACCCTTTGTAGAGCAACTTAAGTTCCAGCTGTTATAATGCTAATCCGGGGTTAAACAATGCGACAAACGAACAGACAGACGTCGAGTCTAACTGAAACGCATAATGAAAGCAGAAATAGAGTAAACATACTATTGAAGAAAACATATATTTCTAGAGGAATAACTGTGTACAACGTGTTTAGAATTCTTTATGACAGTATGGTGTCGATAAATTTGTTTAGAGGTGTTTAAGCTAATAATTAACTAATAATTTGTAAATTATCTGTAAAAACTTAATTTTCATTATTTAAAATAGTTTTAATAATTTAATAATTTATATGATACATTCAAAATATAAATAAAAACACTGGAGAATTTAAGCATATTCTCCGTTATGTTTATGGAACTACTGATATATAATGATTAATATAATGTAGTTGAGCTGGCAAAAGCTACTAGGTGCTCATTGTTGAAATCTTATAGAGAAATCGAGACTATACTAGTCTCTGTAACTCACTTAATAATTTAACTTTCTAACAGACAGGGTCACATAGTAAGGTTTTATTTTATGACTTGGATAACCAAATGGTCTTAAATACATTACTTTAAAAAGTTACCTTTGGCTATTTAACGGATAATCAATATTTACAATAAAATTATATATATATAAGGTGTTTGGTTATATATATAAAATCATTAAAGTTGTTAATATATAGCCTTGGTCAACAAAAAGTTTCTACTTTACATTGAATATTTAATGGAATCAGACTTTATTATACGGAAGTCCATCCTAAGTGAGAAAAGGATCAATATTTAGTCACTTCCGCACATGCAATGGTAGTCGTGCAACAAAGTGCACCGCCCGCCAGCCCGCTGATAAATGCGCATGCGGTAAACAATGCGAATTACTCAACTGCCACCGTTAAATCACTCAACACGTGTTTCATCCCTCCACGGGGCATCTTCAGGAGTTATGCTACGCCTATTATTGCCAAACACAGATCACTCTGTGTTTGGCAATAATCGGTGTAACTTTGTTGCACGACTACCACTGCATGTGCGAAAGTGGCTAAATATTAATCCTTTTCTTACTGTAAATTAATTGACAACTAATGTGCTATATACGTACGCGAGCAGCGCAAGACATTTCATCGTTGCGATTTTTGTTGCATCTATACATTACCCTTGACACCTCTTGATACCTCCTTAAATCTTTTAGACCTTTATTTAACAAACTAAATATCTTGTATAATAGATAAGACGTCATATAAAAATACAATTTATGTGTTTTAATAACAGATAGTTTTACATTTTAAAAAGTATTATCTGTTTTTTACTAAGCTGTTACCAAAAAACTAAAACTTACAATGGAATTACATTTATGTAATACACAGAACTTATAAATAACAATCCAAAAAAAAGGAACACCGAAGTTGAAAACATAATGAGGTTTTAGTTTCTTAAATCGACGATTTATATATCAATTTATCATTATTAGATCGTCTTTGGTTTGATAAATCTCTAAGTATAACAGCGTGTATCAAGACGGGTTAGTTTTAATGCGTGAAAACATATGTTTTGAATTAATAATAAAATACGTTGTACACAATAATTACAATAAAAATAATTTGATAAAATACACACACAAATGATAACATTTAATTGTTCCGAACGGATTGGTATCCTTATGTGTGTGTATATGCATGTCACGTCGCATTATTCAATAAACGAATGTTTATATCACAGGAATCCTTGATAATTTTGACTTCATTTAGGCTATATCTGATAAAGTATATATGTATAAATCAGTGTTAAGCTTTTAAAAGACGTGTTGTTGTAGAGTTTCTTTCTGCTTCTACTGCTCAGCTATAATAACTTGCGAAGCAGAGTAGAGTCAAAAATAAAATAGATAAAAATATTGCATAAATAATATGTTGACAATCAAGAATAGTTGTGTTAAAAGTTCAAACGCTGAATAATTTTTTTTCCTACCTTTTTTAACTTTTACGTTATGTTTTGTGTATGTGTGGAAACGGACCGATTCAGTATGGTCGATTCAGTATATCCACGGTATCATATATAAATATATATATATATATATTTATATATATATATATATATATATATATATATATATATATATATACACACACACACACACACAAATTGTTTACGAATGCGTCTGGTTCACGATGTGATCGAATAATGCCCCTTGTGCGTTCTTATGTGAATGTATGTGGGTTTTATAACATAGTAATGTTAAAAATTGAAAGGAGTTTACTTTCACATTTCAATGATCGGAAATTTATAAGTATCTGTTATTTTGAATAGAACGAAAATATGAGAGTTCGTGTATTATTTTATAACAGTTATATATGCCCTTTTGTAAGAGAATTTCTTTATATTTGAGCGAATATATACGTTTAGTAGTTTTTGTATGGACATAAAAGAAATATCACGTAGGTGTGTTTCTCAATCTGTTAGTTAAAAAGAATTGACCTGCAAGATTCAAAATTTTTCAAGTTAAATGAGTTAAAGAGATTTTAGCTAAGACTCTTGAATGCTAGGAGTAAGATGAAGTTAGAAATGATGAGATATGTAGAAGAACGAAAGTAACGTAGACCAGAGGAATGGTCAAGTGCCATTTCTCTGGTCAGTGGCAGAGGATATGTCACATGGCGAGGATAACAAATAGAACTTAGGGCATTAAAGTGCTGGAGAGGAATCAGATATGAGGAAATTCGAAGACGTACAAAAGTAACTTAGACCAGAAGATTGGTCAAAGTGCCAGTTTTCTGGTCAGTGGCAGAGGGTCTCTCACGTGGCGTGCATTACAAATAGAACTTAGGGCATTATGGTGCTGGAGAGGAATCAGATATGAGTAAATTCGACAACATACGAAAGTAACATTGACTAGAAGAATGGTCAAAGTGCCAGTTTTCTGGTCAGTGGCAGTGGGTATCTCACATGGCGTGCATAACAAATAGAACTTAGTGCATTAAGGTGCTGGAGAAGAATCAGATATGGGGAAATTCGAAAACGTACGAAAGTAACATAGACCAGAAGAATGGTCAAAGTGCCAGTTTTCTGGTCAGTGGCAGAGGGTATCTCACGTGGCGTGCATTACAAATAGAACTTAGGGCATTATGGTGCTGGAGAGGAATCAGATATGAGTAAATTCGACGACATACGAAAGTAACATAGACCAGAAGAATGGTCAAAGTGCCATTTTTCTGGTTAAAAGCAGTGGGTATGTCACATGGCGTGCATAATAAATAGACCATAGAGTATTAAGGTGCTGAAAAGGAGACCATGGATGGAAAAGCGATACAAGGTATTTACAAAGCATCTTAAAATTCTGGATGCAGATTGCTTCAGTTCTTATTGGGAATCTTTCAGAAGGATGTCCAGTAGATGTAGATGATGAAACTAAATAAGAATAGACTTGACAACGTCTAAACCAATGATTCCCAAAGTGGTCTATATCGACCCTTAGGGGTCTGTGACAACCTGCAAGGGGTCTACGTCAGCGAAAAAAAAATTTGGGTGTCCATGAAACGAAAATGGGGGTCCACGATAGTGGATCTCAACACATCCACTGATAGTACCTATTTACTTACATCATACTATCTTATAATATCAAAACATTTACATTATTTATTAAAGTACCTATGAAGTAACAAAATTATTATATATTTTTATAAAATTGTGTAAGTTGTAGGATGTTGGTATACTCTTTGTGGTCGCAATACATTTTGAACATACACTAAACTTCACTACAGTTAGAAATTTACAGGAAATCAATATCAGGTAAGTAGGGGGTCTACCCAACACGGAAAAACATGGCAAGGGGTCTACGACACAAAAAAGTTTGGGGAACTCTGGTCTAAACGAAGATAGTGTTAAAGAAAAAACTAATTTTCATCAGCGAATTCTGAGTTATATCTCTCGGAAACATGTCAAATGTTTACATTTTTAATCGTAAATCGAAGTCGAATCTTACACAAGGCAGCATTTCCATGCAGTTCCGGTGTGAACGTTTAAATATAATCTAAATGGTTAGAATCTGTATCTATATAAGTCGACGACCGCGGAAGTGTGAATCGATATAAAACAAATCAATTCAAAGAACAAACAATTTGTTCTCCCTTCTCTGGCTTTACATCAACATTTTACAGATCCATGTTACATGTTAACTTAGATTATATTATCTGAATTTATTTAATAAGATTCAAAACAATTATCGATATGATAAATGTAAGAAATAAAAATAAACTATAATTCCTAAATTTCGTCTTAAAAAGTTATAAAATCTTTAGTACATATATGTAATAAAGTTCAAAATATTTTAGACCTTTACCTAAATTTTAAATCTAAAATAAAAAATGTACTATTAAATAAATCTTTTTATAGCATTCAAATGTTTTTAGTAAATCGAAACGTGTGCATCTTGATTTGACTCATTTACATGGTTGAATTTATAACACACATGAGAAATTGTTAAATTTTCTTTAAAACAGCATCCGTTGAGTTTCCCCTGTTCTTCTCAGCAGATCAACGTTCCGAGCCGATGGTAACTTACTGCTTATAAGGTTAAAATAATTGCCGTTTCAAAAGCGGCATGTTTTACGGTTATTCGAATAAAGACATTTTGAACTTCGAATTAGTATTTTTAGAATTTATATAACGAACTTTTGGAATTTATTTTATTTCAACCTAAAAAAAATTATCACGACTTTTTTAATTACTCAATCAAATGTAAGAGTTGTTCAGATAATATGTATCGGTAACACCGCGTTGTAAAATCACTTGATTTGAAAATAAATACATTTAAAAAAATTTTAAGTTAAACGGTTTTTTGATACCCATATTGTGGTGGTTGTGGAAAAATATGTACCTAGTCCGCCATATTGGAACGGCGTCCAACTTGAATTTTAAATTTTGACATAGCAATCGTGTTTTACTAGTGTAGCTCTTTCATTTGATACCCATATTGATCCAGGTTAAGGAAAAATATGTAATCCGCCATTTTGTTTCGGCGGCCATCTTAGATTTATAATGTTATTGATTTTATTATATTGTATTGTCATCTAAATTAAATGTGTGTACCAAATTTCAGATCAATCTGACAACGGGAAGGTGCTTAAATTTCAATTTCTAATTTTGACCCAAATAAATAAACAAATAAATTCAAGATATTTTTAGTAATTTACTATATTTTCACAGTGATTGTTATATGGTTAAACATATAGATAAAAAATAAATTTAAGGTATAGATATTTTATCTTCTATCTTGTAGCATCGTCCTAATAACAAATTTCGAATAATTACGAAAGTCACAGTTTCTTAAGTTACAGTTTCTTTAAGTAATAAATCAAAATATTATAAAGAGAAAAATTATAAAATCGCAAGGAAAATATACGTACTCTGTATATATATATAAATATATATACACACATATATATATATATATATATATATATATGATGTCGTCTGTGTGAGGCGATGGAAGATGTGTGCGACAGAGAAAGTTATGTAAAATATGATGAAGTAATGTAAGATATGATGTATCGCAGTGTGCTCCCTTTAATAACCATACATATATATACACATGTATGTATATATATATGTATTTTTCGTAGGTGTCTTTTAAACCCTTTAAGGGTGCGTCTTATCTATATATTTGACTATATATTTTGATATAAATTATTTTTATAAATTCTATATATTTTTGATTATATATTTGAAGGGAGCACACTGTAATACTAGAAGCGTTCATATTTTACATAACTTTCTCTGTCGCACATATCTTCTATCGTATCACACAGAGGACACCTGTGATTGGTTCTAAAGTAGAGATTGTGATTGGTTGCATAAATAATGTTAGTTTACTTTCAACTCCGATTTACAGTCTACTAAAATATCATTAGACTGAATTTATATATAGATTTAAATTAGATGTAATATGAAGTGATATATACACAGTATCATTTTAATATGAATTATTGTTCATGTATGATGTGAGGGTAACCTATGAATTATACGAAAGGACATGTGCGTGTATATCAAATTATTAATTTCAAAATAGTAAATTGACCTTTAAATGATATTAACATAGAATCGGGATATGGCAAAGCAAGAAAACATAAATTCTAATCGACCGCTACTCTTTGACTGTTGGGTATCTCGTCGAGAGATCTAAAGGTGGTATAGAAGGCTGTAGTTTTAGACGTGTTATATAAGTCTACTACTGTGAGGCTCCGCTGTCTTGATATTTTGAAACTTAATTACAAACTTAATTAAGATGTGCGATTTTTAATTATTTACATTTATAGAGCTGTGCTGAAACAGATGCCTTCTAAGGCTTTGAGGTAGTAGAAACCACCGATGAGTATGTTCAGCGTTGGACATCCACCTATAAGTTGAATAAAGCCTATGTCCAGCTGTGGGCATCTTACAGCTGAAACGATAATGATGATTTAAAATTTTGAGTCACTGGTAACTTTTTCGTAATTCTTAATAAATTACAAAATATTTTTTTTTATAAATTTCCCTGTTTTTGGATCTCTTATTCACCCCTACATGTGGAATATTTATCATTTGCATATTTAATTTTCATTTTTCATTATACATAACATTTCTCTTTCTATTATTCTCAAGGTATCGCAGTTTGTTTTTACATCACTGTATAAATATTACAAGGTTTGACAGACTTACAATGTTACAAAATGTTTTTTTTATATTTTCCTCATATACTCTTTTATTATTATTTATTTGGATCTTGTCCGACCATAAACCATAACGCATTAGGAACAGAAAAAAGGTATTTATTTCTGTTCCTAATGCGTTATCCGTAAGAGAATGTATTCACACTAGACATTGCATCTAACTCAACTGATGTATGCAGGTCGTTGATGAAGTCAGGAATCCTGATTCTCAGCATTGAGAGAAACAACTTTAAGGAAATTCACAGATTAAAAAAACCATAATTTTTTTGTTGGTGTAGTAACTAAAAAAATTATTTAGTGATATTTACAACTGTTGTAATAAAATTCGTGTTCAAGCTAACAGCTGAAATTCGTGAAATGATTCGGTCTATTTTATACTTATTAATTCTAATTTGTATCGCTAGTGTTTGTTTAGTATTTTTTTTCGCTTTTTCTAAACGCAGACAGTTGGGAGAGGGTTGCCGCTATTTGATACGGATCTTTCTTCTCCCAGCTGCGAGGCAAGACAGCGTTTTATAATTTTTTACAATATTTCCTACACAATTTTCTCTTATGGGTAAATACAGCTAAAATTTATACATATTGACAATATAATTTGGAAGTCTTACTCAATTGTATATTAGTTGGTACATTATTTTATTTCAAGTCGCTGCCCAAGCGCAGACCGTTAAATGTCTTGAGATTTTGGACAACGTGCCGGGCCAACTCATCAAACTCATATATATTTGGTTTGCAATAGATTTATATGTGCGACAGTATATGTATCACAACTTCAGTGGAACTATCACTTTATTAAAAGATGTGTTGTTGTGAAGTTTCTTCTTGCTTCTTCTCCACAGCCGTTACAACTAGCGAAGCATAGTAGGGTGAAAAATAAAACAGATTAAAAAAACTAAATAGATAATAAGTTGACGATCAATAAGAGTTATGTTAAAAGTTACAATTTGTTAGTAATTTCAATAACATTATCATTTTGATTGTAATATGGATCGTAAGAGTTTTTAAATTTTTTATATTAAGAAATTTCTACTCAAAACATTCATAGTAAAAATGTGATACTTAGTTCATAGCTCTATAGTTTCTTTAAGGTATGAAGTTAAATCTTTCACCATGCAAACCAAATAGGGTAAGTTAGAACATCTGTTTTTATCTCCCAAATTCTACGTCAAAAAAAACATGAATAAAACAGTCCGGATAAAAATATAACTCTTATATATTTGGTTTGCAATAGATTCATAGGTGCGACATTATATGTATCACAACTTTAGTGGCTTTATCACTTTATTAAAAGACGTGTTGTTGTGGAGTTTCATCCTGCTTCTTCTCCACAGCCGTTACAACTAGCGAAGCAGAGTAGGGTGAAAAATAAAACAGATTAAAAAAACTAAATAGATAATAAGTTGACGATCAATAAGAGTTATGTTAAAAGTTCCAATTTGTTAGTAATTTCAATATCATCGTCCTTTTGATTGGAATATGAACCGTAAGAGTTGTTAAATTTTTATATAAAGAAATTTATACGCAAAACGTTCATTGTAAAAATGTGATACTTAGTTCATAGCTCTATAGTTTCTTTAAGGTATTAAACTAAATCTTTCTCCATGCAAACCAAATAGGGTAAGTTAGAACATCTGTTTTTATCTCCCAAATTCTACGTCAAAAAAAACATGAATAAAACAGTCCGGATAAAAATATAGCCAATTAAGCAAATTAAAAAAAAGTTGTCATAGAAACCTTTTTTAAAAAAAGAGTAATTTCTTTTATTTATTTTTTTTTCGTAATTAATGCATTATTATCAACATATAAAACCTTTAACACAATCTTTTAGACATGCTATTCATTGCACTTACAAAGAATGTTGATATCAATATGATTATTTTCGTTTTCTTTTCAGTGTCATACAAACATACATACATACAAAAGTTATTTTTATTTGAAATTGACGTGACTTATGGCGTCTTACTCTAAGAGGCACTCTATTTACGTAATAAATAAATACGCAACAGTACTAGACGGTGTGTGCTCATCTACTTGAGACGCAAGTCCGCGTGTTGTTAGTGAAGTCATTTCGCCAGCTATGGCACTAATATATTAATATTTGCAAATAACTGCTCATAGGCGCCACGGTGGTAATGCCTTAGATCGGATACAATTAACCTGCGTCTCTACAAGACTTTTGCTTCATAAATTATAAATTAATTAAAAATATTTGGCAACATTTAGTTTCAACAAATATTTATATCAACTAAGAATATTGTGTGCGAAATTCCAGCGAGAAATCAAGACGGATCTTGGAGGCTCCGAAAGAATGCCGAAATTGAGACTTTAGTAGCACAGCCAAATATCATTGGCGAATATAAAGCTCAACGAATCCGCTGGCTTGGTCACTTGGAGCGAATGGGATTAAATCGGAGCGTGAAGGTAGCGTACCTGGAAAAACCGAGGGGTCGAAGACCAGTGGGTAGACCCAGGTATCGCTGGATCGATCGCGTTGAGGCAGACTTGCGCGAATTGAATGTCAACCAATGGCAGACGATGGCGTAAGATAGAGGAAAGCGAAGTCTCTCGTTTCGGAGGCCAAGACCCACTTTGGGTCACTGAGCCAGCGGAGTAAGTAAGTAAGTAAGTAAGTAAGAATATTGTGTAGTTTTAGCCAGTGTAAACCAAAGTTAAAATCCTACTTCATCGGCTTCTTTTCAGGAAAACCCATCTATTTATGTTCTATGATCACAATGGTCTTCCAATACCGTAATAGTACGTAGTTACCTTAGCGGTGTTATGTTAATCATGTAAAAAAATTGCGCGTGCGCATAATTGTTTTTTAAGATTTTTTGAGATCTGCACAGTTAACGGTCATCTTTCTATTCAGCCGATAGACGCCTACTACAAGGCATATATATATACTTTCATAAAGGTCGCCACGATGAACGGTCCTGTGCTGCCCACATGCAGTGACTTTGACTATGTCGTCGGTCCACTTAATGGGGAGCCCAACCATGCCGTGCCCACCGGAGAACCTTTCCCAACGGCCATCTGTTGGGCGCGCGATGTGTGCCATCACTGCCACTTTAAACTAGCGATTATTCGAGGTACATCAGTGATCTTGGTTTTTCTGCGAATCTCATTTCTAATTTTATCTCATAGCGAAACGTCTTGCATTGCCATCTCCTGGCTATATTCGATTTGTGCTTGACGATGTTAGCCGTTCTGGCTTTTACAGATTTTTTTGGACACACAGCTCCGTATCCGCGAGCTAAGAAATTAAAAAAATCTACGTCAGATGTGTCGCCTGACGTATTGTATTTACTAATTGATATTTGTTCGGTTTTCGGTTGTACAATACTCTCTGGATGATCTTGAAATAGCGGTCTACCCTCTATTAACTATGTGCAATTATAATAGTGACATTACTACTGCTACTAATACTTTTTCTAAATATTTCGTCCGCTATTAAAATATGATAATAATATATATACACACACACACATATACATTTTTATAGGTGTTTTTATGTGATTATTTCCCTTATATAATTCACTTATTAATTTATTTTTTGTTTCACCTAACTTTATTAATTTATCCCTCCATCGCATAGTGGTTAACTGGTAGAGAATGCCTTCGTACATCTTCGCCGTTATAATGTATAAAAAGTATTTCAAATAAATAATTATGTACTCCTAATCCAAATACGATCACGTCTGCTCTTATATCTTATCACAAATGATTACCCATTTGCGAGTGGAGAAATTTGCGTGCCTTCTACTCTCTCTTCTACTCTCTACTCTCTATTCCTAACTTATGTCTAACTTCCATTCCTGCTTAATTCCATGCTTGGAATTTCTTGACTCAAACCATAAGAGAAATCTATGGTCCTATACCCACGGTATAATACCGCTTACAAATCTGACTATTTATTCTTCCATTCTCGTCTTACGCGTTCTACTCTGTACTCCTCTCACTTTTATATTATTTTATAACATTTTTTTTTATTTTATTATATTTTTGATTAACATCTTTCTATTTAAGTATGTGTTTGTAATTATTATAAGTATAGTATTTAATTACTTTTTTATAAGATTTAGTTACCTGTTCACTAAATGTCTTTGCACCACTTTGACGCTTCTGGTAGAGAATGCCTAAAGGCATTAAGTTCGCTTTTTAATTTGTAAAAAAGTTAAATACATATATTATGCATTGTACGAACTGTTCTTTTCTGATCACCCATCTTTTAATACTTATTTACCATTCTTCATAGCTTTATTCAAATCGTTTAAGATGATATATATATATTTAATATATATATATATATATTTGATATATATATATATATATATTTACAGAAACGTCTTCACATTTATCACTGATATATCATCTATAAATATATCACGGTGTAATACTAGACTTAAATATAAATCGACTGCAATAGAAAGTCTATTGGGACATCTTGTTACATGTTTAGCGAAACATATCGATACGATTTATGAATCAATGACCAATATAACATACAGGATGATTAATAACAGCTTTAAATTGGTGAATGTATTGCTCATTTTTCGAAACACCACTTATATTCAATAATCATTTATAAAGTGATCATACTGAAATATGTCATTATAATTGATTTTTTTGGCGACAAATCATAATTAATTTTAAAATGAAGTCATTTGAATTTAAATAACGCTTTGTATAACTATATTATTTTTACACTAATTATTATTTCTGTAACCATTAATATATGTATAGGGTGTTTATATTTCAAAAGGTTTTAGATTTAAAACCGATCATTCTATATATTTACAAAGTCGTATAAGACTCATATAAAGCAAAGAAATTACTCATTTAAAGAATTTTAAATTGTAAAGGTATGGTCATAAAGTTTAAAATAATATGTTAGACATTTGGATATAGGATGTTTCAGTTTTAGATTCAGATGTAG
Organism: Battus philenor; assembly: GCF_028537555.1. Classification (NCBI taxonomy): domain Eukaryota; kingdom Metazoa; phylum Arthropoda; class Insecta; order Lepidoptera; family Papilionidae; genus Battus; species Battus philenor. Next base: position 12,140,876 of record NW_027181684.1, read on the forward strand.
ACGTTGCAAACAAAGTGACAAAGAGGCGAAGAATAGTGGAGGCGTGACATGGCAAGCTGGTTCTAACGTAATAGCAAACACGAATATTGTCTGGACTTTAGCGTGGGAACTTTACGTTGTGAATGGCTTCCTTGCTACCAGACAACTCCTATGGTTTAGAACAGTGATTCCCGAAGTGGTCTATATCGACCCCTAGAGGTCTATGACAACAGGCAATTGGTCTACGTCAGCGAAAAAAAATTTGGGGGTCCATGAAATTAAAATGGGGGTCCACGATAGTGGATCTCAATACATACACTGATAGTACCTATTTACTTACATCATACTATCTTATAATATCAAAACATTTACATTATTTATAAAAGTAACTATGAAGTAAAAAATTATTAGTATATTTTACATAACAGATACAAAATTTTATTTTGAGTAGTTTTAATTTAAATTCAATTAACAAATGTATAAATTAACATGTGTTTTTACTTTGACCAAAATTTTATATTTTGTTACAGAGCACGAGTTACAGAACCCTCTAAACCAGTGATTCCCAAAGTGGTCTATATCGACCACTAGGGGTCTATGACAACATGCAAGGGGTTTACGTCAGAGAAACAAAAATTTGGGGGTCCATGAAATGAAAATGGGGGTCCACGATAGTGGATCTCAACACGTACACTGATAGTAACTATTTACTTACATCGTACTATCTTATAATATCAAAACATTTACATTATTTATAAAAGTACCTATGAAGTAAAAAATTATTAATATGTTACGTATATTTTACATAACAGATACAAAATTTTATTTTGAGTAGTTTTAATTTAATCAATGTATAAATTAACATGTTTTTACTTTAAGTTTTTAACACTAAACTTCACTACAGTTAGAAAATTCCAGTAAATCAATATCAGGTAAGTAGGGGGTCTACCTAACACGGAAAAACATGGCGGGGGGTCTACGACACAAAAAAGTTTGGGGAACTCTGGTTTAGAACGAGAACTATACAAAACAGTTTTAGGTCTTCTAACAAGCTATAGTTCGGGTCAGTCTGTGGAGCTATATCAGAGTGAATGTATAGCTCAATAAGTTTCAATTAATGTATAGTACTTTCTGTACAAAAATCACTAGTTTCAGAAATATTACATAACGCAATGATAATATAGTAAAAAAAAATGTTTTCCAAATTCGAATTAATGTATATTTAAATTATTTTTTTTTTATTATCTATTCTTGCAAACTTTGTACAGCCAGAAGCTATTGGCCAGTCGCGTTTTTATAGAAAAAAAAATAGATTATTGTAGCAGTTTGATTGACAATAAATATTAAAACATTAACGCTATTTGTAGTCATATGAGATATATATTGACTTATTTAAAACCTTTATATCTATAACTTATCATCCTGTATTTATTTAGTTTAGCCATAACTATTGTTATAGGATAAATCAGTGAACTAAAAGAAACATCATATAAAATATTTTCATTTTGGACAGAGACTTTTTCATATATATTTTTTCAATCATTTGATTGCCTTTTTTGTACGAATACTACGCAATTAGCTTTAACATTTATAACCAATTACTCTGTATATGTGTGTGTCCATATATAGAGTAGATATATATATATCTAATATATAAAATTCTCGTGTCACGGTGTTCGAACTTGAACTCCTCCGAAACGGCTTGACCGATTTTTACCAAATTTCATATGCGTATTCAGTAGGTCTGAGAATCGGCTACTATCTATTTTCCATACCCCTTAGTGATAAGTGTGGTCCACCCCTAATTTTTTTTTAAATTTTTAGACTAAATTTTTTGTTTTTATTTTTTTATGATACAACATTCAAAAATACACACAACCTTAAATTTTTACCCCTCCACGATCAACCCTTTTTTTAATGTGTTAATTAAAAACTTTAGTTTTTGTTTGCAAAAAAACGTTTGCGGGATCAGCTAGTTTATATATATTATACATATTTTTTTTTAGTTAAAAAAAATTATTTCATTTTATCTCGCTGCTTCCAAACTTTTGGACGGAAGTGTACATATATATAGAGACACACACACACACACACATATATATGTACGTATGAATGTATTTATGTATATATGTAAGTATTTGTATAAATATGTGTGTGTGTTCTTACCGTTAATCCAAACATAATGTCTCCAGTGGGCTCTAAAAGAGCGCTATCTCAATAAGGTTTATCACCTAGGCCGCGGACAGTACAGTCACGATTTCTCAGTGCAAGTCAATTTAGCTTTTAAACTGCTCTTTTCAAGCGTCTAATTGTTTTTATACTTACTATTACATAACATACTTGCATATGAACATTTATATGTACAAATATGTAAAAATTTCATGTACTTAATAGAATAATTTGTTCTAAAAGAAGAGATATAAAGCAGAAGAATGTCCTCCAATCTGTACTGGACATACGATGTAGATTAAGACTCTTAGGTAGAATCTTATGAGCTGATAATGAAAAGAGATTTTTTGGCCTCGTTTTGGGTCATCTGCCTTACGTAGTGGTACTTTTCTCCCTTATCAAACAGTCGCAGAATATCTAATTCTGTCTCCAAGCTTATAGTTTTATTCTACCACCAGCGCCCTTTCCCCTTATTTGGCTAAAAAAATTACAAGTGTATGTAAAATAAAAACATAACTCTGCCAATAAATAAATTAAAAAAAATTACCTTTTCTGTCCCCAGAAATATCACGTAAAAATTTATATAAATCTATTATTATCTTTTCAAAAAACCACAACACACAACTCTAAAATTAGCAAAACAAAGTGAAAATAAAACTGTTTTAAAATTGCTTTGATTTTTAGTTAGAAGGGGAATTCCCGAGTTTTGATGGCACGCAATAAGAATCAAGTGTTGCCATCTTTATGAAAAAAAAAATTAAAGACTCGAACTCAAAACAACGCAACCTCGAAAATCTAACGACGCACAGTGAAAATTAGTACTAATTAAGCAGCGACGCAACTTCGACAAAAAACGCAAAACGAAACGACGCAAAGCGATGTATTGGTGTATATCGTATAATTTGTGACCCGTAAGACATGGTCTTTCCGGGGTGAGATTTGTATTGTTTTTGTTCTTGATTACGGTCGTTGTATTGTCCGGAAATTCGATAACGTGTATCGATTTCAGTACGGTGCAACGTTTAAATGTCCCGCGCGCCTGTGTGTATGTTCCTGTGGCGTAATAATTTCAAAATCACGTCGTGTTCCCCAAAAGGCGGAAGTCGGCCCACGCGCGCAGCGGGCGACTTCAATGGGTTGTGAACACAAATGCGGCTAAGCCGCTGAGCCGGCGTGACGTCATGTCCGCGTCATACGTCACACGAACCCACCGAGACTGCAGCTCGTGATAAATTGCATCTACCTTTTATTGCACCCACCACGCTATGGTCACGCGTTCGAAATTCGAACGCTGATTTTAATTCGATGATTTATTTATGTTTCTTTATATTTATAGAGATACAGTAATACCCCGCTTTACGCGAGCGATACGTTCCAAAAAAAAATCGCGTTAACTGAAATTCGCGTATAACGAGGTTTATGATTGAACATAGTCAAAAATTATTACAAAAAAAAACAAATCATTTTAATCAATCACTTTAATTCTAGGAACACTTTATGCAATACACACTCTTATTTTTTACGGAAAAATACATCTATTGTCTTATGGGTAACGTTTTGTTTACGTTCTTGTAAAATACGTTCATAACACCCAACACTGTTTTTAATTGTTTGACAGATGGTCAAGACACCATAGAGAAGTTGATGACTACATTATATTTATATGCACTCTTTCGCGTAATTCGAGGCATTTGAGCGCGAAATTTGCAATTCGCGTTATAGTGAAACCGCGTATAACGGGGTCGCGTAAAGCGGGGTATTACTGTATACATAAATACTTCACTAGGTCACTAGACCGCCAATATAGTTGGTCACTAACGTCGAGTGTAGTCGCTGGATATATATAGCCTCTTTTGAAGGCATATTACATAAATCAATTTTTTATGGCGTCTCTTTTATTCCCATTTCAAAATTCAGCTTGTATTTAAAATACATTTGTTAAACTAATAGAAAATGTTTAATTTCTCTATTTGTATTTATTTTAAATTTATTCAATCACACAGACACTAGTAAAAAAAATCATAATAAATCATCAAAGATTTTAAGGGATCTACTAGAAAATTAATTTCTCTTACTACTAATTTTAGCAAAGAAATAAAAAATAAACAACTGAGTTTGTTCCAAACTTTTCTAAGGTCATAGCTTCATTTTAAATTTAGGTATGCCAATAACATATATATTTTAAATAATTTAAATTGGATACTTTTGCCATTTTTTGACGTAACAATTGACTATCTTCTTTTCAGCTGATGGACGCCCACAGTAGGACTTAGGCCTCGCTCAAAAATCACCACGAAGACCAGACTTGCACTGCCTTCATTCACCACCTTCGGAGTGCCCACGCCATGTCTACTGCCTCGTAATCGACGTTTGAACTCTACTCTCTCTCTCTCTCTTTATCTAACTATCAAACTTCCTGTGTGAATATAATGTCTTGCAATTGGATAGTGAATAAGCTATTTGCTACTAAAATAACAAAACACGAACACGTTTTATAATAGAGGACGCTAGTGGAATGTTGTTATATTATTTTTGTTTTTTAAATGTTTACTTTTTTCAATTGTCTTTTTAAAAAGTAGTACTTTCGTAACCCTGGTACCTATCTTCGATCTTTACATGGTTTGCTATAGAAAATCTTAATTCACTTTGCGGCGTTTCAATTTGCGTCGTGTTTTTTTGGAACGTAACCACGACGCAAAGTTAGGTATTGGTATGTATATATATATTTATCCAAAACATCAATCGCTCCAAAAAAATATCATAATGATAATATAGTAATAAAAAATACATTTTTAAAATTCGCATTATATATATTTACAATAATTATTTGTTGTCTATCTCTGCAGACTGTACTGCTAGAAGTAAATGAATTTATCGCATTTCATTATAAAAATCAATTAATGTAACATATTTCAAAGTCATCTCTTTATAAAGGATTATAGGATTATTTGCGGACAAATAATCACACCTTTTAAGCAATAAAAGTTATGATCAATTATCTTGTATATATTAGGAGAACCGGAAAATAATGCCGTTTCTGTCGACATATTTTACAGAAGAACCGATTGATTTTTACCGCTCCTGCATTGATTTGTATATTAGATAGCAAAAGGTTGTTGATGACGAAGGTGAATATATTGTTCATTTGAAATATAAACTTGTTAAAAATGTAGTCGTGTGAATTTAACTTAAAGCGACATAACTTACCGCTCTCCCAAATAATAAATTATTCTATTTTGTATATTACATGTAGAAATCTAATAACTTTCACTGTTAGTACCTTTAGAGAAGGTCAACATCGTTATCAGACGTGTCGATTGCTCTTTCGCAACTGGGCTCTTTCGAAGCGATATCGCATTGGTATCGCCTTCATATCGCCTCGGTATCGCGAACGATATCTCGGAGACTATCTGTATTTCAGTCGTGTTCGGTGAAAATGTTCCGACGACTCTATAGGAAAGCCAACTAGGGTGACCAAGTTGATTAAATTTTATTAAAGATTTTCCGAACTTAAAAGTCAATATTTTTTTATACTTTATCGAAATAACTGTATGAAACCTCACTTAAGACATAATAAGTCAACAATATATCCAGTTGTTCCTTATTAAAATTATTAGTATAGATTAATATACACATTTTTTTTTTGTTGTCTTTATTCTTTCTTTAGGTGGGTGCGATTTCCGCGTTCTTAAAGCGGAATTTAAATAAATTCAACTTCTCTTCTATGCTACGATACTCATATCAGATCGTCCTGTAGGGCTAGATGCACCAAACACTCATGACACTGGCAGCCGTCAGGAGTAGTCTTCGCTTCGCAAATCTACAGAACTTCGTTCACTACACTACAACTACACGGTTATAGTTCCTCTTTATGCAAAGGTCATCATTGTAACTGGAATATAATCGTAATTTTTACTTCACAGACCTCCTGTTTTCCAAAGCCTATAACGGCTAGCAGCAAAAAAAAATATTCACGTCAAATGCAGGCAAGTGCGAATTTATTCAGTTTAATAAAATAATCAAATAAATGTTTATAAGTGGATACATATGTATGTTTGTATGTACACTTCGATGAGTCGCTACTTGTCCTTTTCTATTTCCATTTTGCTGTAAGAAATGTGTTTTAGTAATAACATCCCATTGTACTTTTTTGGTTATTATTTATCTATGTATATATGTGACATGTACAATAGAGAGTATTAAATAAATAAATCAAAAATTGAATAAAAATAATTAAACTGGAGCGACATAAGTGTGAATGTTAGAGATACAATTATGATACCGTTTCAATAACCGAGAGAGCCTTATCATAAGCTAAAGCATGAATAAGTCAAGTTGATGTTAAGCATAGATTTTTTTTTAAGGCTCCTGCTAATAGGGGTCTCTTGTACCCCTAACTAGATTGGGACAGGGACTTTTATTTTTCTTTTTATTAATTTTTTCACATAAAATATTTTTTTTCGCTCTTCTTCCATGCGTCATACTTTCTACATTTCATCTGTCTTACCCTTTCATTTCATTTTCCCTCTTTTTCGATTCCTTTCATCCATCACCTCATTCCTCAGGTTTTACAATACTTATTTTTATTTAATTTCACAGAATTTAATTTACGTACATGTTACTATTGTTTACAGTTATTTTTATTTTGTTTACATTAAACACATATTTAGCGCTATTACATAGAGGATTGGTAGGTGTCTCGAAAATCTGGGGGACCTGTCAATCTTGAAATGTAAGTTATTCACAGGGACGATTTTATACGAGAGTAGAATTTTTTTTGGGACTGTCCCTCATATTGATGAAGCGTGGTCGCCGCCAGCAGGAAGGCGAGCTAGGAGCAGTCTCTTGTAGCTAGAGGTTAATTGCTACTATCGAGCTATATCTCGGGTCATTTCTAGCTCGGTCTCTGGGAACCGGGGCCCTAGTGCCTTAACAGTATTTGCATGCGTTGTCAGCAATGTCATTTATTGTACATTCAATTTAGAACTTTGTTCTGAAGACTTTACGGTTGAAATTTACTTTTATGGTGCTTTAACAGTGTAGCAAATACAGGGTGCTTAGTATAAGGAAATGTTGTAATAATATTATTAGAAAAACTATTTTCACTTGTTTTATGTATTAAATATTTCAACGTTTTTTATCTATATATTTAGACGAAAATATCTACGATTTATGTCCAGTCAGATAATCATCTTTGCGGCTCATTTCAATCAACAATATATCTAACTATCAACCAGCTTGCCTCTGAACTAAAAGAAGGTTTTCTTCGCGTTTATCGATGGCAGCAGGTACCTTGATTGTATAAAACATAATATTAAAACATCTTTGGGTACACGTATTTTTTTATTATTGAAATGGGATAGCCTGTAGTAGTTACACTAAAAGTTAATTCGTTGGTTTTTGTGTACGAATATATAATAAAGTTTCTATTACATATCGTAGGCATTTTTCTTAGTTTTTAATCTAAATCTTAAAGTATATTATTAAAAGAACCTTATAACAGCATTTAATAGTTTTAATGTAGTCTAAATGTGTAGAAGTTGGTCTATTGAATCATTTACTTGGTTGATATTATAATATATGTAAAACAATTATAATTACATATAATCATCTGGCCATCTCTTCGGAGCAGATAAATCTAATACGCTGGTAGCTTACTACTTATAACATTATAATAATTAATTATAATAAATTGTGAACATTTGTTAATGGCAGTAACTACTATTAATAATTTATTTAAAAAGCGATCGCCACGGAAACTCAAAAACAATTAATCAAAAAAATATATTAATAAATTTCTGTATTATAAGGTTTTTTTTGCAAAAGATAACACTATACCGTTTAACTGAGAATGCTTAACATTATAAACAATACTGGCTACTATGGCTATCAATATTTTTATATATAATATATCATCATTGTTCGAATTACAATCCGAACGCAGATTTGAATTTGGAATCTGACATACAATTACTATTATTGTTTATGAGTAAATAAAAAATAATTAGCCTGCGTAATATGGGCTGGCAGGCGGTGCACTTTGTTGCACGACTACCACTGCGTGTGCGGAAGTGGCTAAATATAGGTCCTTTTCTTAATTGAATTTGACACAAGAAATTCTCTAAAGCGGTAGAATTCTGGTGATCCTTGAAATATTATACTAGTCTATTGAATGTCAATTAGTGTAAATTGCAGCAGATTTTTAACTATACCACTAATTATTGCAGACAGTGTAACGAATGAAACTGGCGCCAAAATTTTATCTACTAAGGTGGTCTTATTGTCTGACTCATCAAGTTCGTGATTTGTGACAAAAAGGGTCTTCTCCCTTTTAGTTTTAAAAACAATTGCGAAGTGGACAAGAGATTTTTTACAATCATTGTTCTCGTGTACATTAAAATCAAGTTGTTCTTTCGGATCGAATGAATCCGACGTCGGGCAATAAAACACTGTTTAGCAAAGCCATCCGAAAGCAAACCAAACTTCACTATCAATAATAACAACAAAACCATGGCGCCAAGCCTCGTCCGCACACAGAGACCTCGTTCAAATGAATTTAAACTCTATGCCGTATAGGTTAAAGATGGATTTCCTTCTATCTGTAATCTTAGCGGGTATTGTGTAACAAAAGAAATCACGTGTAAACATTCTGATAATTTTTCCCATAAGAGATGTACGAGTTTTATATTGAACGGTCGTTTATCGTATGCGCGGCGACGTATCCAATGCGTGTGTACAAACACTTAATGATGTGGAAAATCAAAGAAAACATGCCATGGTTGACGCCCACGCGAATTCCGTCGCTCTGTTGGCGTGCGGTCGAATGCTTTACGAGTTTAGAGGTCTATTTTGTTATGTCGATAGATATTTGTCGAATGATCTAAGTCAATAGTTTATATATAGAAAAAAGGGTAACCAATTTTATCTTCATTTTTTTAACGGACAGATATACGATACTATGTTACCTGCAATTAAAACATCGTTCTCTTTCTTCTTTTACTCCAGAAGTAAAATCAGTTGTTTTATTCACGAATAGTATATAAGGTCTTAATTTATTTTCGCTAAATTATGAATACTAGTAAGCTATGTTTTTCTTTTTTTATAATCTAACAGACAATTAGGTCTGTTTTTATTTCAATATATATCTCTTGTTCAAAATATTTAAATAAGTAATATAAAATATATTTAAAAACAATCTCGTCATCTTTGTTGCTGCAAGGCATAGGTGGAAGACCTACGACATCTATGGGGGGATAAATCAATCTTATATCATATCAATTATTCCATAAATTCATACTTTTTCATTAAAGGAACATTTATCAGTGTAAGTCATGAGTAAAATCTTAGAAGATCTAAATCGGTTAGATACTCAATCTAAGATAAAAAGCCTCTTTATTCACCTAAAATAATACAACTTGTGCAAAGGTTCACAAGGAGGTCCTAAAGTTAGGTTAAAAGTGACTTAGCTTATATTTCTCCTTGGCTCTATTTTTGTTTGTAAGTTTAAAACTTGGACTCTAAATGCCAATAAGGCTTAAGAGACCTTCTATCAACAAAAAGATAAACAAACAGAGGCTTAAGGCTTTACCGGCCCTAGAATAGATAGCTAGTAATACAGTGCCCGATATATTCTTCCCATCTCTTCCTGTTCAAGTAATTTATGCAGTTCAAACAAAACCTTCGTCTTAACTTGTATATATGCCTATCATCTATCTCTCACCTCTGCAAATCATTAAAGCCTGACTTTACTTGTTCGTTTTCTCTCTCACTCACCAATATACCCTTTTCACAACTCACAAGATCTGTCAAGTATTGCACCGGCTCAAGGACCCTTGGAGGCGCCAGTTCGAAACCTTGAGAATTACTTAAGACAGGCAATTAATAAGTCAAACGATATCCATCTCTATATCTTCAACTATTGTGATCAAAATAGATTGTCATAAAAATATTAAATTGCTAGAATATAACACACATGGAAATCTCATCGTGATTTATTTACATCGATTTTCGAATGAGAATATTTTAAATCATATTTCTAACAAAAAACGCATTGTAACTCGATGGTTCGATAAAAACGTATGGAGTTCTTATTCGAGTGCATTCAAGTGATATTTCATGTGCAAGTAATTGGTGACTTGAATGAATATTGCACATGACAATGTTCGTAGATCTCCACCGACACAATCTCGCAGTTTCAAAAGCATTGCCAAATCGAACGAAACATGATATAAGGGTCGTGACACACCGGGAGCTAAATAATAATTTATATGAATTTTAACGAGATTATTCTTAAAAGTGTAGTGTAAGTGTTGCGAGGAATATTCGACAGTTGGGAGCCACGCAGGCGACCCTGACCGACCCTTGCTTGCAAGCAGGCGCCAGTGTGGTGAGTACAAGTGTAATGCCCGACTGGAGCCCAAATTGAAATGAATATTGTACCATTGAGATAATAATGACTATTGAGACAAGACGCCGATCTGCAAAATAACCTAGTCTCTTTTAATTTCCGCTTTGATAAATTTCAGTTGCTTCAATAATGACGCATTTATATCAACATATGATAAACATTGCGGCACAAAGTGACTCTGTGTTTGGCACTAATCGGTGTAACATAACTCCTGAAGTTGCCCCGTGGAGGGGTGAAACACGTGTTGAGTGATTTAACAGTGGCAGTTGTGTAATTCGCATTGTTTGCCGCATACGCATTTATCAGCGGGCTGGCGGGCTGTGCACTTTGTTGCACGACTATCACTGCATGTGCGGAAGTGGCTAAATATTGGTCCTTTTCTTACTTAGGATGGACTTCCGCAAGGTAACGCCCGATTCCATTAAATCATTTGTTGTTGTTTTTATTGTTGAAAATTCATTAGTGCAGGGTAATACATATATATATATAAATATATATATATAGATAAATACATATATATATATGTATATATATATATACATAATACATATAGACGACATAACTGATGATGTCAAATTGAAATTCAAATGTCCAAGAATGATTTGATTTTAAAAGTATTGTGACCGAAGTGGCCAGTAATATGGAGCGTGAACGATATTTAAATCGGCGAAAGCTCTAGTGTACCACCACCTTTATTGCTAAAGGTATCTCGTTCAGGTAATCGTTTACGTGCGGTGGCATAAACTCGAATTGCCTCTCCTTATTCAAAACAGATGTAATTATTTTAAAACCTTTGACCCTCTGTATCATATTCGACAAATCTTTTACCTTAATTGTCGGGAACTACTACTGGTATCTAGTGAAATATTATATTCTGTATAATATACGGCGGATATTTTAAAGTACGAGTGATTAGTGGTGGTCGAATAAAGGTAGCCCACTGCTCAAAAACAAGTTTCCAGATGATTGATAGCAGGATCCTCTGCGTGCCATACCACACTGCAATCGCCAACCCGTCTGCCATAGTTGGCGATTATGGTATATCCTCCCATAGATATCTTTGGGGGAAGATTTGCTTAGGCATCTATGGGTTAAATCGACGGTGGTAAGTTAATATATTTATATATTTAACGAATACATTATCTGTGGTGTACTATAATACATTATCTTTGTGTACAATATCTGTGGTGTACGAATTGTCAAGTATTTAAAAATAATTTATAAATTATCAATAAGGGATCTATTTTAAAGCGACGAATGAACCCACTATCTGTGATCGTTTTTTTTAATTTTTGAGTTATCTGTAATTTTGATAATCAGTAGATCTTATATGGGGTGATTGGTTGCAAATATTAAAGTTTTATGTAAAAATAAATCTATAGTTTATTTGTATGCAAAAAGTTTTAAAGCTTTTGCAGGATTTCCAATAATCCTATATTAAGTAATCAATTTGAAATATATTATTTTTATTTATATTTACACCAATACCTCGCTGCGTCGTTTCGTTTTGCGTTTGTTGCGTCGCTGCTTAATTAGTACTAATTTTCACTGTGCGTCGTTAAATTTTGTAAGTTGCGTTGTTTTGGGTTCGAGTCTTAAATTTTTTTTAAATTTTCTTTTTATTCCAAAAGATGGCAACACTTTTTTCTAATTGCGCCATGCCATCAAAACTCGGGGATTCCCTTTCTGACCAAAAATCAACGCAATTTTAATACAGTTTTATTTTCACTTTGTTTTGCTAATTTTGGAGTTCACTTTCAATTACGTAGTGTGTTGTAATATAGTGTGTTGTGCTTTTTTTTAAAGAGAATAATAGATTTATATAAATTTTAACGTGTAGTTTCTGGTAACAAAAAAGGTATACATTTTTCAAATTTATTTATTGGCGGAGTTATATTGTTTTTGTTTTTTAAACGTTTATTTTGTTCAATTTTTTTTTTAAAAGTTGTATTTTTGTAACCCTGGAACCTATCTTCGATCTTTACATGGTTTGCTATAGAAAATCTTAATTCACTTTGCAGCGTTTCAATTTTCGTCTTGTTTTTGTGGAACGTAACCACGACGCAAAGTGAGGTATTGGTGTAAATCAAAATGCGGCGTGGTAATAGCTTTTAGCAGCAAAAGTTTGCAAGCCCAAATAGTAAAATATAATTAATTTTAATGTCTTTTAATCTTAATTTTACACATTATTTTATAATGAATGATTTTTGTTAGGTTTAATACTGTGGTCAATAAGTAAGGTAAATTTGTCATAAAATGTAAATCCATTATTTATTCATAAAATATCTATTTCATTCCCTTCGAATTTATTCTCGCCTGATAAAAAGCACGTTAGTCAACGCTTATTCTAGTTCTCGCAACAGTCAATATAGTATTTTTCTTAACCTATTTATTTAGTATTTAGTAAGACTATTTTATATGACAATTTTCTTAGTGGCCTGATATATATTTGTTAATTGGTTTGCATCAAAAATTTCGTAACATCGCTGTATCGCAAATCAAATTGAACGACAACTAACCATTTGTGTTATGTCATTTCAAAATATTAAACTAACCATTTAAGACAAGTTCGATGTGAATCAAATTCAAAATACATCTGGGTAACATCCCTTTTATCCTGGGCTCTAACAGCTGAAGTTTTTAATATATCGGTCACAGAAGATACTGGGTCACTCAGGAACGTGAGATCTCTCAATTGCTGTCAATTTATAAAGATACCGCCTATTTATGAACAATATTTCTAAGATACACCACCACAAACAAATTTAACCCTTAATGTTAAAACAATAAGGATATTGAATCTGTATTAACACGTAAAATGTTTGTAAATAAAAGAAAAACGATTACATTTGTTGTTCAATTGAAATAAATGTGACTGCCAAATCAATGTAATAATATATATAAATATATGTTAAAATTAAACACAATTATGAAATTGAAACTATTAATTAATAATTTTAATATATGTGAACTGTAACAATGCTATGTACTAAATTTAATTATAAATAGACTAATAATCTACGAAAGTCTTTTATCAATATGTGTTTTTGGTCACTTACGACGGGCAGAGAGGAGAGTGCTATGCTAGTTTAGCTGCGAGATAGAGTGAAATGAGAAGATCCGCAGAAAAATAAAGTATTTATTATTTAAGAGGTTGTATCAAGTGAGGTTTTACAAACTCTTTCTTGAAGTTGTACTTTACAAGCGCGGTTTGTTCCAGGCACTTAGCATACAACTTCGAGCTTAACTAGTCCGGCATACGTATGTGATTTATTAATTAGATTAATTGTGTGATATAATTTAAGAAAGAGAATAGAGATTAAAATTAAGGATATTCTATTGATTGTCGATAGTCCAGAAAAATTTATGTCTCACTAGATTTACCCGCGACTTTGTCCGCGTGGAATTCAACGAACAAGAACTAATTATAAGTTTTTTTTTTTTCGTTTAAGAAATGTACTAAAATGAAATTATCCTAATTACTCCTTATTACATCATCTATCTGTCAGTATATGTTCCGTCAAAATCAATTCAGCCAATTCGTAGATCAGGAAAAACAGGCAGACAAAAAATAAAAAGAAAGAATTTTGGTTTGAGTACCGTATATATATATATATATATATATATGAGTGTATTAAAAATCGATAATTTTAATGTAACAAATAGACACTCAATTTTTTTAATAATGTTGTTTGGATGTAGTAATAATTTATTTTTTTGATTAAGTTCATGTTATAATAAAACTTGATGTAGAATTAGCTATAGTTGCTTTGAAGACTTCGAAGAATTATTAGTAAAGAGAGCACAGATCGAAACGAGTTGTCTTGATTTGTAAATGTTATGGCGATGTGCGGGCTTTGGGAAAAAACACTTAAACTGTCGTCGGAGATTAATGTGCCAAGATAAACAATTAGCGAGAAAGCGAACACATAATTCAAGAAGCGACAAGGTAATGTGTACAAATTAGTCGGCAATATTGAATTGTAAACATTTCAGTGGCGATCTCTCTTAATTGTATACGGGTTTTATTGTTTAATTTAAAATATAGATGACACGGTTAGTTTGGTCTGAGCGAAATATTCAAATGGATTAACACGATTGCTAAACGAAATTTACGATCAAAATGTTATATTTTGTTACAAAGCACGAGTTACAGAACCCTCTAAACAATAAACACTGAACCCTAGGATCAAGAAGTGTTGTAAACAAGCGTGACCTTGAAAATATTTATAAATTTTGGTGTTCGACTGTCGGAAATTCTAACCGAGTACTATCTCGAACTTACTAGAACCTTATCCGTAGTATAAATAAGTGTACTCCCTATGACTACAGTTCAGTGTTGTTTTTCGAGTTACAAGATTAAGATTGACGATTAGTGATACAAAGTGACTATTTGGTAAGTTATTTGGACAGTGATTTCTTGAGCGATTTTGAAGCTAAGTTTGGACTAGGCGAAAGTATACTTTGTGTCAAAGTAGGGTGACCATCTGATTTTTTTTATAAAGGACTCCCTGTGAACCAGTGGTGTTTCATTTCGAGTCACATTTCAACAACCTACAGTACGTAACAATATAAACAGGGTGGTTAGATATTAAATTAAATTATTATATAAATTATCAGAATTAATAATTAAAATAAAAATAGATCTAGTTAAAATTAAATTCAAAATAATGCTACAACATTAAATAAGTAAATGATATAAATAGTCGTGGTTATTTGTCATTCACACTCTTTGTAGATATATCCATCCATCTCTTGTGTAGGTATATCCAGGAGTGATAGAAAGCACTTTCGTACACAACACGCGCGACAACAGTTAAAATGTTGTTTCTACTGTAACGTAGCCTGTTCCACGCACTAGCTGCTCGACATCGTAAGATTCCGTAATGGTCAGGACCTTTGGGTACCTGGATATAAGTTTTACAGTTTTAAAAGAGTATATTCACAGTAAGAAAAGGACTAATATTTAGTTACTTCCGCACATGCAGTGGTAGTCGTGCAACAAAGTGCACCGATTGCCGATTAGTGACTCTGTGTTTGGCACTAATCGGTGTAACAACTCCTGAAGATGCCCCGTGAAGGGGCGAAACACGTGTTCAGTGATTTGACGGTGGCGGTTGTGTAATTCGTATTGTTTGCCGCATACGCATTTATCAGCGGGCTGGCGGGCGGTGCATTTTGTTGCACGACAACCACTGCATGTGCGGAATTGGCTAAATGTTGGTCCTTTTCTTACTTAGGATGGACTTCCGCAAGGTAACGCCCGATTCCATTAAATAGTATATTCACAATATCAAAAATTAATGGTGTCTGAAATACTAAAAAACGCTATTAGATTTTTCAGATAAAGATTTTTCCTCAACCCAGACATTTCCATCGTCAACCCTTTTCATTATCAGCGCCGGAGTCAGACGGCTTCCCCTGGACACCCCGTGTGTACCAGCGTCGCATTTATGTGACATCCATTTGCCGTTCCTTATATTGCATTGTTATTGTATTGATTTCTCTAATGGTACAATCATGTTATTGAATGCGCCTTTATTCAAAAACAATTCTTCGTAAGTATAGCATGTATTTGGAAACTTAAATTTAAAATACAAAAAGTATCACCGCAATAATATTACCGCCGATTAGTGACTCTGTGTTTGGCACTAATCGGTGTAACATAACTCCTGAAGATGCCCCGTGGAGGGGTGAAACACGTGTTGAGTAATTTGGTGGTGGCGGTTGTGTGATTCGCATTGTTTTCCGCATACGTATTTATCAGCGGGCTGGCGGGCGGTGCATTTCATTGCACGACTACCACTGCATGTGCGGAAGTGGCTAAATATTGGTCCTTTTCTTACCGCAATAATAATCTTCTAAGGTTGACCGAAAGACGTTTTACTTGCAATTAAAAATCAATAGAAATAAATCGAAGTAGAAGGTATTTTGTTTGCAGTGCAAAAGGCAAAAGACGGGAATCTAAATATGAACGTCAAAATTGTAATGTGGGCTTATGTGTAGATCACTGTATTAAGATTTATCACAACCAAATAAATTACTAAGAATTATCATAACTTATATTTTTAATTAATGTACCAATAAATTCTTTTAATTGTAACACTTAAATGAGAAAATTCTAAAATCGTCATGCAATGTGCACACTTCGTGGCGTGCTGTTTTATTAGCATCACTTCAGCGGAATGTACTGCGATAAGGAAAGGGTCAAATATTTATTTATGTTTTATTTCTAAATATCGGCTTTGAGAATCATGATTCTCGAATTTTTTTTTTCGCCGTCGACTGTTTCCGAGCACTATCGAACAAGTGTCATGTTACACAATGACGAAATTATGCACAGCTCCCCGCATTTCGCACAGAACAATGCATGCAAATGTATCCCGTATCACTGGCAACATCTGGCAACAATAGCGTGAAGGTATGCGGTGGTGGTCGGACAGACGATTGAACGCTTCTATTCCTCTGGGACTGAATTGAGATTTTTTTTTTCGTTTTAAGATAATCCATTCCCTTTGTTGAATTCTGTGTTGTTTTAGCTGATATTTGATAAGTGAAAATTATTTGAAATTTCGTTTTACATTCGCGAGATTTTTTTAAACAATAAATATTAAGGAATATTAAATATGTGACGAAGCTGTGACTCTTTGTGTTTATATAAATAACCAAATAACTAGAAAAATGTTATTATTATTTGTTTAAATATTGTGATATGTATGAATAGTTACGTTATTTAATTGAGACAGTATTTTGTCATGTTTAAGGTTCATATAAGATATTTATCACAGAATGCAATGGAGAGAGATCTATGCTTGGAGTTTCGCTGCAAGGAAAGCCGCAGAAGAAACCAGGTTACCGAGGTAGCTTATGCAGGCTTGGTCAAGAGGGCGAAAGGTTATGGAACATGTGCCAGTAGACGCGGAGTAGGAACACCACCCACTAGGTGGAACAACGACATAGGCTAGCTGGAGGTTGCTGCAACGCAAGAGATCTTCGTGGAAATCTTGGTGTGAGAC
Organism: Battus philenor; assembly: GCF_028537555.1. Classification (NCBI taxonomy): domain Eukaryota; kingdom Metazoa; phylum Arthropoda; class Insecta; order Lepidoptera; family Papilionidae; genus Battus; species Battus philenor. The sequence continues at coordinate 12,158,447 of NW_027181684.1, forward strand.
CTGTTCCTTTCAGTGATCATCTATCGACGGATAAGAAGAAGAAGTAGAAACACATACAGCGTGATTGATTATGAGGGTAAATCTTACCTGCTGTCAATTTATGGTCTATCATCTTAAAACATAATAGAATATAACGAAAGTGTACATTTGATACATAAATATATATCTGTATAGTCTCTTTACATTCAAGATATTTTGAGGATAAATTTTGAATTTTACTAGTTGTGTTTTCTTTTCCGAAACATGTTTTGGAATCTCGCGTCAACCATTGTTTCATTTATATTTTAAATGGGTTAACTTAAACCTATCAAAAGTATACTTATTACTTAAGTACATACCTTCCAGTAGTTACCTTCATTATTATTTAGCTTTGAAACCTTTCTCTGTTTATCTAATTCTTGAGTGATAGCTTTATCTAAATGAATATAGAGTTGCTACAATTGTTCCGTAATTATGGCTTCATCTTTGTTTCAGTTCGTATTATCAGTGGTTGACCTGTTGATTTCCTTAATCGATTCTTTCACTTCGATATAAGTGATCGTCTAAAATCATATTGGGTCTGGAACTTTCTCGAAGTGTTGACATATGTGAATGTGTTTTAACCATTTAATGTTGGAACCTTACTTTCACCAATGTCTTGGGCAGGACTGGTCTTTGTATTCTATTGATTAAATTTTTTCCATACTAATTTTTCTTCTCTCTCCTTACGTTCTTCACAATTTCTTTCATTTTTATCTATTTTTTTCAACGTAACATATTTTACTTTTCTTGCTTATATGTTTCCTTACATGCACCAACTTTCTTCCATCTCTAGACTACACTACACTATACAAGAGATTCATGAAGGTTCTCTGGGTATGCCCCATACCCAGTGAACATCTGGAATGTTACCGTATCCAGCTGTACTTGATGAAGTACGCGATGGGTCTAAGTGAAAAATATTCGAATGCGGTTCAAGTGGATTCACTAAATTTAGAAATTTTACATTTCGTGATATAGTAATAAACTTATAAGAAACATATTATAAATTATGATCCTTGTAATAATGTGTTACCACTGCTTCTTCGGTGTATTGTTAGAATTGAAACATATTCACGTCCATTCTAAATAAATGTGAAATGTAAACTGCCTAAATAGTAATATTTAACCAAAGTTGAAGATAGTACAAATAATTAAATGATATATACTAATTAGCCTTTGATCATGGGACGGTAAAATTTATGGTTCAAGTATCGAGGAACCTATTTAAAAGTCACTTTAATTGAATGAAGTTTTAAATTTATAGCAATTAACATGTTTTATTTTGTAATGGAAAAATTATATTTGTTCGTTATTTGAAAGGTTACGTATATACTTGACAATGTTACCTAGAATTTGGAGTCGGGAAAAGATAAAACAAATCCAACGAAACTCATAAAGCATAAATACTTTGTGAGGCAGTAAAGTATAGTTGATTTTTTTTTCTTCACCGATCAGCGAAACACAATGAGGAATTCGAACACCGCGGAATTTTCTCGGAATTTACGTTTCTGCCTTTGTTTATTGTTTTCTAAGAAATAACGAAAACGACGGTAAGCGACGGTGGGGTGAACACAATAAAGCATGGGAATGGTGACCGCAATGAGGTCGGAGTTACATAAATGGCGTACGAAACAGAGAGAGGTGATAATACTCCCCTATTGTAGCTGATGACATTTATGACTTACCTCAGACCTGAGATAATTTAGCGCGCGATAAAATGTCGCACGATTGCACGGTACTCTATTGATTTAAGATCGAAGTCCAAGAGATTATGGCATTCGATATTCCACTTCTAACGGTTTATAATAATAAATTTTGATTTACACTCAACTAATATGATTTTAAATTCGTCTATGCGCTTTCATGTTGCTTTTACATGCAAACTTTTTTATTAAAATAAAATGATACCTTAATAGAAAATCATAGAAATTTCTTTATTAATTTTGAGTAAGGCTTTGTAATCAGTAAAAATCAAAACACGTCTCCGTGTCCATGAGATGTATGTACAGACACCACGATGTCGATTCTTTGCAATAAGACCTTGTGTTTGTACGTATTATTTTGTCAGCTATGATAAATAAAGAGTTGAATTAATATTGTTCGATACATTTAACAAAACTTTCAATTACATTTTGACTCTGACACAGATACACGCTATTATTTAGTAATTAACTGATGGGCAATTAGTGCAAAAATCGTACAATTTTTTAGAAAAAAAAACCTGAAAATTTCACATATCGCTCCACAACTATCGTATTCCGCTGATTTACTTTCGTACTACTTCTGGATCAAGAAAAAATCTACAGCAGAATCTTTTGATGAGTTGGCCCGGCACATTGTCCTAAATCTCAAGGCATTTAACGGTCTGTAGCGCTTGGGCAGCGACTTGAAATAAAATAATGTAGCAACTAATATGTAATTGAATATTCCAAGTTGTATTGTTATTATATATAAATTTCAGCTGTATTTACCCATAAGAGAAAATTATGTAAGAAAAATTGTAAAAAATTGTAAAACGCTGTCGTGCCTCGCAGCTGGGAGAAGAAAGATCCGTATCAAATAGCGGCACCCTCTCCCAACTGTCTGCGTTTAAGCGAAAAATAAATATTGTAAAAAAAAAACACTAGCGATATAAATTAGAATTAATAAAAAAAAACTACTTCTGGATATTCGGCAAACTCAAAAGGCCAAGGCGGGGACGCAGTTTTGACATGATTGAGGAAGTAAAAACCGAATCAGAAGGTCTTGAAGGCTATACCGGAAATAACTATTCCGACTGTTTTCAGGACTAGAAAAAGCGTTGGCAAAATTCATTTTATCGGATAGTCATTACTTTGAAGAGGATTAAATTGATTCGAAAGAATAAATAAAGAATTTACATTATATACACATATTCTCCTCACTTTTTGATAACAGGATTAATTAGCGTGTTTTTAAAACTTTTGTTTTGATTTATACACACACACAGGTTAAGAGATCGAATCAGAACTAAAGAGATCTGCAGAAGAACCATTATCATATATCACGAAGAATTGCTCATTTGAAGTGATAGCAGGTGGCACAACAGCCTATAGCCGTTTGGGTCGGCTTCTCTCCACTTAAAAAACTAGTCCATCGACCATCAGTTGCATGGGCGATGTACCTCCCTGCTGCCATTTCAGATGAGCAATTCTTCGTGCTACGATGACCTTGATTATTTTGCGAATCTCCTCATTTCTGTTTCGATCTCGTTATGTGTATCTATATGTGTATTACCCTGCACTAATGAATTTTCAGCAATAAAAACAACAACAAATGATTTAATGGAATCAGGCGTTACCTCGCGGAAGTCCATCCTTAGTAAGAAAAGGACCAATATTTAGCCACTTCCGTACATGCAGTGGTAGTCGTGCAACAAAGTGCACCGCCCGCCAGCCCGCTGATAAATGCGTATGCGGCAAACAATGCGAATCACACAACCGCCGCCACCAAACTACTCAACACGTGTCATCCTCCACGGGGCATCCTCAGGAGCCATGTCACATCGGTTAGTGGATCTCTGTGTTTGGCACTTTATTGCACGACTACCACTGCATGTGCGGAAGTGGCTAAATATTGGTCCTTTTCTTACCTAACAACAAAATAGTCATATGAATCAAAACAAAACTTATTATACTATGATCTAAAAGTAAATTTTCTATATAAAATATACTGTATGTATATTTTATAAAAATAAATAATAAAAACGGTTATATGATTACCTATGTTAGAATATATCAAATGATGACACTGTCAACTGTGTTCCGTGAGATTATTTTGAAGACACGAGTTAATTTTTTTTTCGGTTTACCATATGCACGCCATTATCAAGTAAAGTTTATCTGTGGTAGTCACCACAAAAGAAACCGTGACATGTGGAAACCATTATGCCGATGGGACAAAACGAGTTAGACGAATTGGAAAATACATATTATTATTATAAAATCATTGATCTAAATATTTATTTATAGATTTTAATTTAAAAAAGATTATATATATTAAATTAATATTGACATTGTTTTCCACTGGTTGGAAAATTTCAAAGACATTTATTAGAAGAAAAAACTGATTCTTTTAATATTTTTGAACAGTAATGATACGAAATCCGAAATCATATACCGTCGTGAGTGTTGACGGCTAAACTTCTACGTCGTCTCTTCTTGCATTCTTAAGGGACGGTACAGCGGTATCGGTAATGCTATAATATGGATGGTATTTAGATGCGTGGCGCATCTTATTTAAGCATTATCATCTTAGTCTTTTATTACCGGGCACCTTAGAGATGAGGTGAGGGTCCATCGTCAGATAGTCTTTCAAATTTGTGGAAAAAATACTTCATTAAAATAATAAAATAGCAACCGATCAAGCTGTAGCTTTTTCGGGTGCCTTTGAATCGCTAGAATCAGGTTACTTTTAGTATCCTTTTCTTTAGCTGCCAAAGAGATTGATGATTTCCTGATTCGTTTGTACAGGTGGCGCAAAAGTAATGTCATAATGTGAACGTGGCTTAATTTTTAAAAATGGCGTCAAATATCACTGTGCTTTGACATTTAGGATGTAAATATATAGAGAATTTAACTTGATAACAAATTTTTCTCAAGATTGCGCTACCTGTATTCCGTTGCCCAACCCATTGGTGGGCCTAAACAAGGCGCGTCTATTGGCTCATCGGCTACTGCTTCCGCTGCCCAACCCATTGGTGGGCCTAACCAAGGCGCGTCTACCGGCACGAGGACCTTTCAGCTCCAACGACCGTCATTTACGCTAAGACATAAATTCAAATATTAATAATAAACATGCCTATGAAATAAAATGCATCAATTTATTTATTAATTTTTAAGTAATTATCTATCTTGTACACTGCAAGATCAGTAATAATATGATTATATATGAATGTTAATTCTCACGTGATTTTTTTTGTTTTATCAAATCAAAACAACACTTCATTTGTTTTTGATTCGAAAATCAAACGTTAGATTATACAGAAGTTTAAATTGACATCATGATTTGTATGGATAAAATGCGATGTTTCGACTACATTCCTCGCAATATTTTATTTTATTTCTCAACTAGAAACTGTTTTGTATTGATAATAACATAAAATCATTTAGAACCAAAGTTCAAAGTATGCAGCTTAAGTAAACTATATTACATATAGTATGATTTGTTTTCGATGTAAAAGCTTTGAAGTGATAAATGCACGTATTTCCAGACACCCTGTAATAAAGTGATCATTTAGAAATATATAAAATTATTTTTATTCTTTTGGAACCCTACTGTCTAAAAACTTTTGGCACTACGAAGACTGCGGCGATAGATGGTGAACAATAATTAAATTTTAATATGTAGTAATTAGAATTTTGATTTGAATTTTTATTACTAGGTACAGCACATTATTTGACGGGAAATGAACTATATGGTGAATGTATAGTTCATTTACTTTTAAATATATATAGTTTTTACACCTAAAAACAATCAGCCTGTATATATAGATATTTGATAGGACGCTAAAATTCACAGCCAACAACTATAAATTTTAATAACAAGATCATAATACCAACAGTATCCCAGACTCCCGAGAATTCCTAAGCAAATTTCATCATGGCAAAAAACCGAGAAGCCATTTCGAGTGTGTCCACCGAAAAAGGAACACGTCTACCAATTTGTCGATGATTTCGATCCAAAAAAAAAAAAAATTACATGCAAATATAACTCGGACCCCACACGGGTCCGGTCTCTTACTAAGTAAACAATACAAGGAATGGAGTGAAAATAAAAAAAAAACTGTTATTTATTGTTCCGGCCATAGGTTGAAGGTAAGGCGACGTCGAGCGCAGCGCGACGAAGTCGACACATTTGTTTGTTTTAAAATTGTTGCCTAATGAACTGGTTGTAAAAAACTTCATAATTTTTTTAGGATAAATACTACTCCATTACTTTTTATATTCTATAGTATATTAAATGTATGAAGTAAGGTAGTATTTATCATACTAGTCTTTATAAAAGGCATAGGGTGTCCACAATGTCGTATGTCCAGCTTTCGATCGTCTTCCACTGCGATTGTGGTTCAAGGTCCAAGTGACCTGTTCTGCGCGCTTTGTGGTCTTTACTGGTTTACTGCAGTGAACTGTGGTCTCTCATTTCGTCTGATATAATTTCGTATGAAATAATTTCTCGTAATTTTTAATATAACATATAAAAATTCTGACTAATTTGTATATCTATAAGAGTTATAATTTAAAAATTTACTTTTACGTCCTTGCCTTATAGTAAAAACTAGACTGATGGTAAAAAATAAATATCTTTTTAAGCGTAGATTTTCAAATTTTGAGAACACTTTTTCTGACAATTCTACTATTACGCTATTTATAATTTCAGATACCAATGATTTTTGGATAGGGTGTACCATATATTAAAACCTATTCGCAATTATCCTTTATAATGATATGTCTTATTGCAGTCATCATTGAAATTTATATAAAGTTATTAGCAATCTTAACCAGTAATTAGTATTGTGGAATAAATATCATCATACGAGACACTTTAGACCCCCTACTGGTGAGTAATTTATATCTAAAATATTTCCGCTTGTCACACAACTCGCTCATAGCGACAAGCTATCTCGTTTTTAATGGCCCCATTGTACAGTCAAGCGTATAGTTTAAAATGCACCTAATGTTCGACACAACTGGAAATTCGCAACATGAAGTAACTTAGCGAAATTGTCACTTAGTAAATTAAATAATTTGAATATTAAATACCGTCAATACTTAAAAACGAAGTTCTCTGACCAGTGTGCGTTGCCTATGATGACTAAGGATCGAGACGTGATTGCTTAAGGGTCTTATAAAAAGCCTCAAGGTTACCTAGAGAACTATGCACGGAACTGAGCTGGTCAAATCAGAGGAGATTTGCAGAACAGAGTGGCAAAAGGCGAAGCATATCGCTCGTGCAATTTATGGCCGATGCCTTGTTATGTGTTTGTTTTTAACACGTTCATTGCTATGGTAATTTTTAGAAATCTGGCCTATAATATAATAAAATTATATCATTAAAAAATCTAATTCTAGTGTAAATTTTATTTAATTTTCTAATTTTGAATTAATCTTTATAATTATATATTTTTTTCGTTTTTTAATTAAATTTTGTTCTTGGAAGCCGATATTGATTTTTTGTTCTTTTCCCAGAAGCGATCTATCGATAAATCGATATTAACATTGATATATTTCGAGTATAATCATTGGTGCACAAAAATGGCAAGTGAACACAGGACAAGATAACTCCTAGTTGACAATCAATGTGTTAATATAGTAATTGATAAATGTTATAAACAACATCGACACTAGTGTACAACGGATTAAATTTGTGTAATTTTGAAATAAACACGTCACTTCGTTGGATACGACGAATGACTATGTACGACTCGATCGTTGCGCAAGCGCCCAAAAGTTCGGAGATCGTATCGATCCTGACATTAACACCTGGACGGTCGACGACTGTTTTAACGATTGCGATTTCAAAACGTTCAATGTTTTAGGAACTCCGGTCTTATCTTGCACACGTTCTATCATAGTCGTGTTAATTAAAAAAAAATATCTTTAAGCATTTTAATATAATCATAAATAGAGAATATAACGTTTAACCAATTTGATTTTAAGGTTGTTCTAGACTAAAGTTTAGGTATAAGATTATTAGGCAATTCAGGAATATTTGAGTGTCGAAAATTTTGGAACCTATCTCCCCTGCTTCCATCTGCTCACCGATATAATATATCTTGAGTTAAAAACTTATGTGATGTTCTTGGCATCGCGAGTTTTTAGGCGAATATATGACTAACGTGGTGGGGATATTTTATCTTTATTCAACATATGTATACGTAACACATATATAAGAATAAAGATATAATTATTTTTAAGTTTTCACTTTTGGTTTTTCGACGTTTAGCAGACAAGTCGATGTAATGTGACGAGAAATGTAGAGTGAAAAGATTGTTATGCTGCTAATATTAAAATAAAGACTTGTGTTTTTAGACGCCTTTGTTGCGGCATAACACAGCTCTTATATTGTATAACATACTCTAACCTATTTACGGAATCAGCTAGTAATATTATATAAGTGAAGTCACAAGTGTTGAAGATATAAATATGAATTTAAGTAGTGACCTTATCAGTTTCGCGTCTCGGCGTGCGATAGATCTGTAAAATTAACATGATCTTATTTATCGCCCCGATAACACTGTAATTGCGGAGGCGTTCTTTGATAGCTGGAGGGTTTTGACAAATTCAAGTCAACCGCTATCGATGGCTGGCATTATCGATTCATTATTGTGTGATTTATTCCGATTAAATCTGTAATAAATCTCAATTGTACAGACTTTGTGACAATTTTATCTTCAAACATAACTATACAGTCAAGCGGTGTTCAGTTTATATAATCTCAAGTATAATAAATGCGATCTGATATTAGTAACCTATTGAAGTTCAGCCAACTGCTTATAAAAATGTTAAGCCGATATTTATTTTTATTTCACCATAGATAATAACAACATAATAATAACAAAAACTGTTAGTTACGGAACGCAAAATCATGCGGAAGATCTTGGGACCAGCGAGAAATCAAGACGGATCTTGGAGGCTCCTAAAGAATGCCGAAATTGAGACTTTAGTAGCACAGCCAAATATCATTGGCGAATATAAAGCTCAACGAATCCGCTGGCTTGGTCACTTGGAGCCAAAGGGATCGGATCGGAGCATGAAAGTAACGTACCTGGAAAAACCGAGGGGTCGAAGACCAGTGGGTAGACCCAGGTATCGCTGGATCGATCGCGTTGAGGCAGACTTGCGCGAATTGAATGTCAGCCAATGGCAGACGGTGGCACAAGCACTAGGTGGACAGACTGACAATGTTAAGGTCAAGTAATAGTGGGGACCTGTGGATGAGGATTATGTCTTGCAGTGGACCTCTAGGGGCTGAAAATAAGAAGGTTTGTTGGACTGCATTCAGCGTCTACCTTAACAAAGTCGTCTGTTTACCTAATGGGTAGGCTTTCTATACAGTCTAGAACCTTAAGGCTCTTGTAGGCATCTGGTCTACGGGCTACATGGCATCATTATCACTTGACGATTAACTTGACTATATGGGTTATTTCTTATCATTTGTTAATGAATCTCGTAGAGAGATTTCGAGTATATACCTCTATCTGGCTCTTTGAGTGACTGTTGGCTTGCTTATGTGACACGGAGAGACAGTGGTATACAATTCTATATTCTAACTTACTTAATTGCAGTCAAATAATATTAAAGTATTAAAAATTTAAATAAATTGTATTAAAAAATATCTAGTTCAAATTAACCTAGACACCAAGTTAAACTAAGTTATTCTTATTTAATTTTAATAAAGTATCTTTAATCTGTTTCTAAAATTTCACCGGGCGTTTCTATCTCTTAAATTAGGCTACGTAATGTTGTGACACACTCTACATCGGAATTAATAAGTTGTAATGAAAACTATGTAATCCCAAATCGAAAGCAATCTGAACTCACCTGACGTCATATCTTAAACTATAAAATTATTCACGCCCTCTTCCGCCAAAGAGCGTCGCCCCACCAGCGTAAGAGACGCCGTGAAATCGGGTTTCTTTAATTGATTCCGTTGGCACATCTGGACACTCGGTGGACACATGCGGTGAGTTCTTCTCTACGTGACTAGGTGTCATATGCGATCGGGATAAAACGGGAAAGTCCTGATTTATAATTTATACCAACTGCAAAGCTTCATTCAAAACAGCCAAATACAATGTTCTTTTTAAACTTACACATGTTTTAAGTTTTTTTTTAGAAAACTATTCAATATTTTTAACCGTTTATGTGTCATGCTCTATCTTATCTTAGCCTGAACCTTTTTAAAACCCTTACACTACTATTTAACATTTATATTTTTATATTAGTGCCAAAGAGACTCACTTTTGCGCCCACTTGTGGAGCGTGTGCCCCACGTTGGGAAACACTCTAATTGGTCTTTTCTTAACGTTTTCAAATTATTTATAGACTGCCTTAAAGATTTTAGTTACTAAAAATAGGCAAAAAACTACATGTGGCTCGCGATGAAGTTTGTCAAACTCCGACGTAAAACATTAAAGAATTCATGAATATTACATGAACTAATATTGTCACTGATACATATTAATGAGAAGTAACTCATGTTTCCGATAATGCTATAATTTTTTGTCATATCTTACACTACTATCTTAACGGTGCAAGGTTCAGAGGGTGTTTAGTCTAAAACCTTTTTTTAATGTACTCCAGCTCGTAAGCTAAAGAAGCTCAGCTTGGAGCGCTACAATATTAAAGGATCCAGAAGCTATTGAGCTTTTACATCGCTTAGACTCCAAGTTCCCAATAGAACCTCAGTAAGTGCTTTCACTCATGTCACTGAGAAAGCTGAACTTTGAAATTGGTCATTATTTTATACTTAACTAATATTACGACCACTGCGTAAAACTTAATCGATAGGACAGGATGTGGGGGTAGGATCTCCAGCTACGCGTCTATCTAGAATGATCGAAGTTTATCAACCGCCCTGATCCACGATCAAACATTTATTTTTAACTTAGTGAGAGAATGAAAAAAAGTGTTAAATAACATTTCAAAGTTTTCCTATCACACTCTGATAACTGTAGGAATGTTGGACAGATCCAAATAAAGTTCTAGTATAAAAGTCTAACCTTACAATAACATTTGGAGATCATGAAATAATATGTTGATAAAAAATAATTATTAAAAAATTGTGTCCCGATTTTTATAAACACATGGTTACCGTAGCAACAACTGAAAGTTAGTAATACGAATTATCTAATTTCCTCTTAAATTTACTGACCAATAACATCAATTGCGTAACATTGTTTATCATAATGACATACCAATAAAAAAGCTATGATTACTTCTTTAAAAAAAATCTTAAATGAAATTGTCAGTGTGTTTCGAGTTTGCGCCTTTTGTCGTCAGCAATTGACTTAGTGAACCTGCGCGCACGCAACATAATTTTAAATTTACGATTAAATTTATTTTTACATTTTGCTATTAAAGTATTTGAAATTGGTTATTAAAAATTACGCGAAGGTTGTATTATTCGTCATTCAATAAATCTATTTAATTAAACGTAATATGCAAATACTCGCCGGCAGACATAGCGTGGATAGGCACTTTACTAATCCTTTAGATCGGGTTCACTTGAATAAGGCTAAGGTTTTTTAAATGCCTCCGCTATTGGGGGCCTTTCGCATGCCTAACTTATTTCTCGAATAGAAACCTATATTTTTTTTTAGGGATTAAGTGTGGTGGTCTTCATCGTCCACTCAACACGAACCCGAAAAGGGCAAACGTTTCGTGTTGCTGTGGTACAGCAAGAATGCCTGGTAAGGCATATCTTTCTCTACATATGTGTCTTGGCAAATTAGTGTGCGAAATTCTGCTACCCTTTCAAAGATACCGAAGACGACCACTGAGAGGGTTTTAGTGGGTAAAAATTCCGACACAACCCTGACGTTCCCCGAGAGGGACCAGGGTATTTTATGCTTATCCTGAAAATTACCTTCCAGATTCCCAAAAGAAGGTCCTGTACTGAATGAACCGACCACATAGCTGTGATCACGGGAAGTCATTAGATATGAACAGCATAAGGCTTCATGCATCGTTACAATCTTTGAGGAAAGCCTACTCTTTACAGTAAGTGTCTATTGGCTGAAAATTATAAATAATTTATATTGTATACACCTCTCATAGTTAATCATATTTATATGAATAAAATTTTAAAAAAATATACACCCATATATATTTATTATTTTATTTCTCTTCAGAAAACGTTGCCTATGTTCATATCTATAATTTATTATTATAAATAAATATACAGGTATACGTTCCCACTATAAATTCCCATTAAGAAATGTTGGAATTGATCATCATTACTCTCTGGTCCCCTATATAGATGACGTTATAGGCTTTGTTCCATATATAAATAATTGGAGACTAAGCGCTTTCATGATGCGGGCAGAACAGGATTAGTGACCCTGGTGATGTTTTGGAGGAGATATATGCCTTGCAGTGGGCGTCCATCCGTCAAAGAAGAATATATCTCCTGCTAGGAAGCGCCTTAAACGTGATAAAGAAAATATACCAATCTGTTCATAGGGTGAGAATGATTGCGGACAAATACGAAAAAAAAAATTACTCTTAACCCTTAAATGCATAATGTTGAAAACTGTAACATACCACTTAAACCTAAAATGAGTACTATATTAAAAAATAAATGCATACCGTTGTATATCTGCAACTTAAGGTTTTTTTAAAGAAATAAGTATCAAAAATATTGTATAAATGTATATATTTTTTCTATTTTTTCCTGTACGTATCTGTAAGACATATTTTTTTTAAAGTTTAAATAAAAGTCATGCATTTAAGGGTTAATATGTAATTTAAACTTAGAAATTCATAAGTAATTATAACTTTATAAACAGAATGATTTAAATGTTAAAGGATGAATATATAGCTCCTTTGTTGTTAGTTAATGTGATACTCTTTCCAAAATTCAATGGTTTCAGAAATATTATATGTAAATATAAACATGACAACAAAAAAGTATTTTCTGTTTTTGTACAATTTGCAGCCAGAAGTATAAATTATTCTTCTATCTCATTTAAATGGAGTTTCAAAGAGATCATTTTACATATAGAGTATGGCTCATTTGTCAGCCAATGAGCCTTTAAATTCACAGCTTTAAACCTTTTTACTGCCTATTTACAATCAACCTGTTGATGCCCCTATATATACACAATGGCTACCACTTTAAAAACAAATGCGGAGAAGTGTTGTAGATTTGTCAAAAGATATTACAATGTCGTTACATTGTACAAACAAATACACGATGCTATGTGGTCCAAGTGAAAAGATTAGAGCTTTATTTATTTTACACTCTTCTAAGGATATTTTTTATAATCATTTAAATATTGAAGCCTTTATAAAACATAATACACATCGTGATCCATTCTTAAAAATTATTTCGAGTTATTGATTAAAATTAATAATTAAAATCAAAAGTGAAGATTTAATAAAGGTCAAGTTTAAAAAGCAACGGAAAAATAAAGAAATAACAATTTCCGTTATCAATTTTCCTTTTTTTTAATATTAGCTATCTTCGAGTTCCAATACACCTTGTCAATGTATTCCATAGTTTTCTGGGTAAAAATCGCGGATACTGGCAAAGTTTTGTTTTTTCATTAAATAAACAAGGTAAAGTACCAACAAGAATAAAAAGATTGTATTCATAGCGTTTTTTCAAATATAAATATTAAAAGATTGTTCAGTATAATATTAGCTTTTAAACTGTGCAAAGATTAATTTTAAGTGTATCAATTTATCAGATATAGCCAATAAATAGTTTTTCGTATCTCCTGAAAAACGTTTTAGGTCTAATCATTATATTCAGTGGCGGCGGCGATATAAAGACACTGATGCTATTAAGCATAAGTGATAAACATAAAAAAGCGATATCTATAACACTTGGTTAAGCTTCTCGGAGGCTTTGTAAAATTAATAATTCTTTTGTAAGCAAGTGCACAATAATGTAATACACTTCGATATCGTCAGCCCCATAGAATTTTTTTTATTTATTCCAATTTTTATCTAAATTATTTTTCGCTTTTACTAAACTCGGACAGTTGGTACAGGTTTGCTGCTATTTGATACAAATCTTTCTTCTCCCAGCTGCGAGGCGCGACAACCTTTTATCATTATTTACAATTTTATTCATAAAATTTTCTCTTATGGTTAAATACAGCTAAAATTTATACATATTAACAATACAATTTGGAAGTTTTACTCAATTATACATTAGTTGGTACATTATATTATTTCAAGTCGCTGCCCAAGCGACTGCCCATCATCTGGAAACTTGTATGTGGTAGTACTGTATAATTAATGCACTAAGTGTGAATACACATAAGACTGAATTGAACCCGCGACCTATATTCGTAAATCTCAGTCCATACCTCTGGGCTTCCATAGTTCAACATACGCTTGTATAAAATATAATGTCTCTGAATAATCATATTAAAAAATGAGTTTTTTTTAAAAAAAATCTCGTCGAAAAATAGCAATATAGAAAAGGCTTTTAATGACAATAATGGTTGGATATGAATTGTTGTAACTATTCTTTTAATAATATTTTGTAAAAGAGATAGCAAAGTATATTCAAATTTATTCGTTGTCGGCTATATAGTCTCGTCTCAGATCAGAAGGTGTAAGAAAACCCATTAGATTTATTTAACTTGAAAAATAATTTTACGATTTAAATTCAATCTCCGCAAATTCGAATATATATTGTCCTACCGTTCTCAGCTAAAATGGCTGCCTATCCGACAGCAACGTTTACGTGCACTAACTACACTTCTCTCTTTACTCTTTTCTCTCACTCCACCTGCTTTCTTAACATCTCAATTTCAATTCGTAGCTAATACACTCTAAAACACTTAGTTCCTCAAGCAATCGTTTACTTAGATGTCCCTCTCATAGTACCGACTACTCTTACTCCTTCACAATACAATGTATTCTCTGGAACGCACTCCACCCCGATATAAAGAATGATCAGGAATCGTTGCGCATTTAAATCGAAGGTTCGAAAGCTATTACTTGACAAGCTGGAGATATTTTATATTTATATAAATAGTATATGTACATATGGATATATATACGAATATATATATGAATAGTACAGTATATTTACCGTGACTATTTTCTCTCTCAATTTTTTTTTGTTTTATGGTATTTCCTGTTTCACCTATCTTTATTATTCCATCTCTGTACCGCCTAACGGTTAACTGGCAGAGAATGCTTTTAACATTACCTTCGCCGTTATACCTACATTGTTTAAAAATGTTTAAATAAATATATAAAATAAAAATGTTATTATAAGAGTTCAATTGACTAACTAATAATCGATTAGTGTATATAAAATTATAAAATTGAAATCATTTCACATAATCTTGATGTACAGTGAACCGAGCCGGCGGAAGCTTACTCACAGACTGACTGACATTTCAATAATTTTAAAATTATTGTCGAAATTAATACGAAATATACGAAACTTGATTTATTGATTCATTTACATGGTTTAAATTACAACGTATTCTTTGAATATTATCAGATTTCATTTAAATATACTAAAATATACAGACCAATGAGTTTCTGGTCGGCTCTTTTTAACAGGTTAGCGTTTCAAGCTGGTATCTGCTTATTGCTCATAATGTTATAATAATCGACGATTTAAAAGCGCATGTAAATGCTTACTTTTATGACGATATTTAAAAATAGAATTTTATCATTACGTATGATTAATAGTGTAAAATAATATATATGTTGTAGAGTAAAACAATCGAAATTTATACATCAAAAAATTGATGAATTTTATTTAAAAAGAGCAACTGTTGAGTTTGTTGCAGGACCTTCTCAACAGACTTATAGTAGTTAGAGTAATTGACGATTTAAAAGTGCCTATAAATTACACGAATAAAGATGGTTTGAGGTTTGAATTTGAATTCTTTCGAAATAACCGCTCGTCGCTTATGGTTTGCGCCGTACGAAATAGCCCCCGGTAAATGCACATCAACGTTTCAGCGCAGGGCGGGTGCGTGTTCACCGCTGCTTGATTTATCGCCCCTTCGCTCTTGAAACTGTCTGGTATTAGCTCATTTAAAAATCCCATCGTATTTACCGACGAATTTCTCTAACTTGTGTTTCAATGACCGCTGAAGCCCAACTTAATCAGCTTCGTCTATTTCTGTACGCAAACGGGATTAATACGCCTTTCCCCCCATTCCAACAACTCAATATATAACGCACTGTCAAATTGACAGTTCAACACAGATAAGAAATATACATTCAAAGGCGCGAAAATTAGTAATTATTTTTTAAAAAAATAAAAATTATTTTTGTACATACCTAAAAACATATTCTTCAGTAAAATCTAGTTGAAATAACACATGAAATAACTCACTATTCACACATGCACACACGTCAGAATTTCACGTAACACAATAAATAAAAAAAAATTCTCACACAATTTCACAAAAAAAAATAGGTGGTATAAATGGAATTTGTAAATCGAAAACGGGATATATTAGCGAACGGGTTGTGTAATTTGAAAATGGAATACGTAATTCGAAAATGGAATAGAAACGGGACGGTCGGTGTCGGAGCACGTGTCGACGGCGTCCGCGTGCGGCGTGCACTGCGCGTACGCAGCGAGCTTGCCCGGCTGCTTGAACTTGGCATCACACTTAGAGCTTTCGCAGTGTTATGGGCAGTATCGGGAATCGAACATCAAATACTTCGTAACCATCCAACTAAAATGCTTTTAATAAACACCATATTTCCTAGTATACTTCCACTTATATATTATATTTTTATATATATTGAAAAGGCTTAAACGAATAAAAAAATTAAAAAAAGATTCCACTAAATTCGTATTACTTCGCATTAAAATTAATTATCGTTTAGTATCTATTACTGCAGTACTTTGTACCAAGCTATTGACCTATTTCATTTCAATTGAAATAATAATGTAACATATTTCATAAATATACAAAATGATTGGAAATAGACGTAAAAGATTAAAAGATCACATTTACTTCTAGACCAAACGTCCTATACATATATATCTATGTACATCTAATATAACATAGAAATATTGCAATGATAATATAGAAGTATAACAACAAAACACTTTGGACAGATTGAAAAAGATTTATATTGTAAACAGAAAGAAGAATTTTGTATTATATTCGCAATAAAAAATACATATACAATTAAAACAATTAATTAAAATGAAATATATAATTAAATATACATAAGATTAATATTTCATATATAAAAACATTAAAAACAATATCCAAGGGTTATTATGTAGAAGGTGCATCTTGAAGCATTCACTAGCGTTTTTGAAATCGTCGATTATTTTAACACTAAATGTAGTAATCTACAAATCAGAACGCTGATCTGTTTAAAAGAAGCCTGCCAGAAACTTAACAGTTGCTCTATAAATGAAATTTAACTATTTTTCATGTGTACATTATAATATAATATAAACCAGTCTAGGAATCAAGTCCCTCTCTTCTTTTGAACGCTACAATAAGATTTATTAAATACACATACACATAGATACGGCCACAGACACACAGACACACATACACACGCATACATACATATATTATACCTGTATGTATTATAATTACTTTTAATTTTAGATTTAAAACTATATACATACGAGTATATTTAAAAAACTTTTAAGTTAAACGGTTTTTTGATACCCATATTGTGGTGGTTGTGGAAAAGTATGTACCTAGTCCGCCATATTGGAACGGCGTCCATCTTGAATTTTAAATTTTGACATAATCATCGTGTTTTACTAGTGTTGCCCTTTTATTTGATACCCATATTGAGGGGGTTAAGGAAAAATACGTAATCCGCCATTTTGTATCGGCGGCCATCTTAGATTTATAATGTTATTGATTTTATTATATTGTATTGTCATCTAAATTAAATGTGTGTACCAAATTTCAGATCAATCTGACAATGGGAAGGTGCTTAAATTTCAATTTCTAATTTTGATCCAAATAAATTCCTTATGGGTCGAACTAAATAAAACAGTTTAAAAACAAAAAGTCTGAGAAGTATTGTCGAACTTTATTATATTTAGGCGTTATGTATAATAAATAATAATGTGTTATATAAGCAAGTATGACAGTTTTCGAGAATCTTCTAAATTCGACAAGAATGTCTTCAAATATATACGACACAGACTCTTTTAGGATTTATTTTATATTTTATTCCCTTGAAAATTTTAAGAAAATTTCAATGCATTTTGAACTTGCAAAATGTCACAAAAGCGGTACGTATTTGTTTTCTACTGAGTTAAAAATAATTTTAAATAATCAATATCTTAAGCATGCACGTTTTCAATAGTCCGCACAAATAATTTTCTCAACCGTGGAGACGAGTGAAGGCGATTTGCAAGTAAAAAGTTTGATTGTTCTGGTGTGCGCTTTGTTGGAAGTACAAGTTTATTTAGCCAAGCAATTTTAAATATTATCCAAAGATCATAAAGTCTAATGTCCTATAATTTTACCTTACGTAAATATTATTCAGTTATTATTTCTGAGTTATTTCTTTACATGAGTTTAAATGTCTCGATGTTGTGTGACAAGAGTGAGACAAATGCACAGTTAAAATCTAAAAGGTATACACATTAAAAAACAACAGTAAAGAAAACAATTAGTCATAGTTTCCCTTAATTTGTAGTAATGATCTAAGGATATATTTGTTGTTCTAGTGCTCTGGTATTCCCCCACAAGACTGACGATCTATGTACCTATCTACTTCTAAAAGTACAATAAATTAGATAAATATTACATTTTTCATCAGAGCTATACAGAAGCTAAATGCTGCGATATAAACCTTTTCCTTGACCTGTTCAATCACACTTCTTCTTATAATGGTCCTAATGAGGTATTTCTCTAGCTGTTAGACAGTGAAATAATATATACTCTAAACCAGGGGTGAGCAACCTTTTTAATCGACCGGCCATTACATATTCATTTTTTTATATTTATTAATTTTTTTTTCCGGCCACACATAATGGTATACTTAATAATAATTGACAAAACTTTATTGATAATAAAGATTGAGATTTAAAAAAACAAAATTATTATAGTTAAAATTTTGGATCCAAATTTACACACAAACGATAAACACGAAAAGAACAGAGAAACGAATTATGTCAAATTTGGCAACGTTCTTTTGACACAAGCTGATTTTTGATTAACTCTTTCAGTTTTGTATGTTTATTTTTATTATTATAATTAATTTTATAACTGTAAATTAAGGGTAAAAATACGATTAAATAAATTTAGTAATGCTTGGCTGGCCGTATAAACATGTTGCACGCCTCTGCTCTAAGACATTATGTATGATCTATTACATTATACATAAATTTTAACATAAAAATATTTTTTCATTAATTTTGTCAAAGTTATGTTTTAGTTTATACTTATATACTATACAACCGGTGAAGATGCAAATAAAACTCATGCCAGTCTAAGATTACGTGAATGCCAGATTTTCGTTATTTTATAAAAGCTCAAAGTTTCTCAGCGCATGCTTCCAATAAAGGTAAAAGCGATAACTGATTTAAATTTGACTCATGATGTCTTTGTCAAGAAACATTAAAGACGTTATTTCAACAGCAACGTCCAATGTTGGACATAATCCTTCTTCACAGATTTTGAATAGGCCGGTTGGAAGCGACGACCTTTCGACGACCTTATCAAAGTTCGTCTGTTCGTCTTGTGGTTGGACGTTTAAGGCTGCGCTTGACCATCCTTGGCCTCCACTCCTGAACCTTAAGGCTTTACTTTTATAATCAATTGGAAAATGTACGCCGGAAACCGAACCTACTACCTACGATCATAAATCACAGTGGATGTTAATGCTCACGTATTCGTACGCAAAAAACAAACGCCTGATTCGTGGAGGTTCACAAAGGCAAAACAGCTTTTTATATATAGAAACTTCGATAGTGTTGCATTGTAAAAATCTAATTATACCCTTAACAAGTGTTCACATAGAATTATTATTCAAAATTGGAAATGATGTTGACGTTATTGAAACTGTGACGTCACGAGCTATTTTTTTTGGTGAAAGGGTTCGTAACAGCCAGGTAAATTACAATCTCATTGTCAAAGGATTATGCGTGAGAGAGATTTGTGTGAGAGACAAAAGAACGTAAGACATTAGTTTCAGGTAAAGTGCGCAAAGGTTGTAAAATTTAAAATGTGTACTCGATGTACTTTTAAAAGTCATTGGCTTGTCACAGTACAAATTAAAAAAGAAATAAAAAAATTAAATTTTTTTATTAGTACTTACATTTTTCTTTTCTATTTCGTACAGCGCAAGACTTTAGCGATGACGTGAATATATCAATATGCTTATGTTACGGGATATTTTGACATACATTGGTTGTTTAGATCTCATCGGAAAACTCACAATTGCTTAACTAGCAATGAAAAGAAAGCCGCTACAAAATTTCAAATATGACTATAAAATTATTAAAAAGTTGAGTTAGAAAATAAATGTATAATAAAAAACAATTATTATAGAAATAAGTATAAAAGAGTGTAGAAACATCTGATCTAACAGTATTAACTTCAACAGATACAATAAACCAGAGAAAGTTGTTGTTTGATCTGCGGAAGCGTAACATAGGATATTCCAAAAGTTTATTATATTGAAAGTCTTGGTCACCAAAACTACAAGGACAAAAATTAAAAATTGTAAACTAAATTGTGATATTTAAAGAATGAGGCGATACACAAGATGCGATGTGTGAATGGATTGTAAATTAAATAAAAGAGTATACAAGAGAATGTAAAGAACGAAAGAAGATATAATAAAAGAACTTGTGATGGCGGAAGAGAACGCTGAAAAAAAAATTACTGAAAAATATTTGAAACAAAAGTGCATGTCATAGATTTAAAATAAGAGAATGAGAAATCTCCAAAAACTGGAGCCATTAAAACCAGCAATGGAAAAAGATATGCTAGGTATTTCTCCAGCAGCCACGAAGAACAAAGAGCATAGAAGAGATGGCCGCTAGAGGTGACGTGGTGACCACAAGAAAAGCACAGCGTAAGACGTTCTTACATAGCAGATAGAAGACCATGTCAATGTCCTCGGAAGACACTGTATGCGAATCCAATTCTGTGCTAGTGGAAAACAATAGAGAAGGCCTATGTCCAACGGTGGATCTCTTTCGGCTAAAATTATGGTGATTTTTTTGTTAACATGCTTACACGGAATTGTGTGGTTGACGACAAAATAATTTACGCTTTAGTTTGCATGTGATAAGAAATATATCGTTTTTACTTACTTACTTACTTACTCCGCTGGCTCAGTGACCGAAAGTGGGTCTTGGCCTCCGAAATGAGAGACTTCCACTTTCCTCTGTCTTGCGCCATCGTCTGCCATAATATCGTTTTTAATATTTTCTATCATAATTTTCAAATTTTTCCCGTAATTCAATGTCTAGTTGGTCTCAGAAATAAATGATTGATTAAGAAAGGACCAATATTTAGCCACTTCCGCACATGCAGTGGTTGTCGTGCATGAAAGTGCACCGCCCGCCAGCCCGCTCGTAAATGCGCATGCGACAGACAATGCCAACTACACAACCGCCCCCGCAAATTCACTCAACACGTGTTTCACCCCTCCACGGGGCATCTTCAGGAGTTGTTACACCGATTAGTGCTAAACACCGAGTCGACTCGGTGTTTAGCACTAATGCATGCGCGGAAGTGGCTAAATATTGGTCCTTTCTTATTTAGGATGGACTTCCGCAATGTAACGCCTGATTCCATTAAATAAAATGATTGATTACCTGGGGAGAGGGGGGCAATAAGAAGAGTACATCGTATAGAATTTCTCCTCGAGAAAAGTTGTTATTTTTCCAAGTCCTGCTATATAGTTAATTCGGACCCCGTGAAATGCCAACGTACGTGCCAGTTTTGACATCTACGCATCAAAACTGACGCGAGGGTAAAAAAAAGTTTTCGCAAGTTATAAGCTTAAGCGGGGAAAATTATTTCAATGCATTAAAGTTTTAATCAAAACAACTGAAGCACCTCTAGTTCAGTATTTCAATTGCAATGTTTACTATTGTTCGCGTTAAGCCATGACTCTTAACCATTAGAATTGTTCGTAATTAGCCATTACTTTCTAAATGCTTTAAACTGGTCACTGTTAACTAGACTTTCCAATTAGAGGTGACTAGCGGACAATGATGATATAAACGGAGTGTTCAATTTGATACACACCACAATCAGATTGAGCTCTGTAAAGGTATACTTCTATTTAAAATACATAACTATAGCACTAAACGCGCCGCCGTAATAGACACCATGTGTATTATTTTATTGCAAATAAAATTTGATTTTTATTTTTGTAACACTAGTCTATCAATCTACGTACTAATCCGTTATTTTAGAAAGAGTAATTTATAGTTATTAACAGGAACGACGTAAGTTCAAGCCTGTATATTCGTATATATACATATATATGCATTTTGAAAGTATCATACTATTTTTCTTAAAAAAAAAAACACTTTTTTATCGTGTCACCTCAAGTATTAAAATTAGATCTGTCTTGTGTTTTAGATACAATAAACTTTTATTTGGCTATAGAATATGACATGTCTGAAACATGGATAAATATTAACTTTGTACCGCACTGTTATTTTATTAATGACAATGAGGTAAAATTTTTAATTGGCTAAAATAAGGACCAAAACGCGAATCGCTTATGCAAATACCATACGCTGACCGTTAAGCCGCGGCGCTCGACTTGTGTGCTCTTCAGACTGTTCACTAGGGAAAATTCGCAAGTCACATTAACACAATTAGAGCAAGGCTTTAGTGTTTAAGTTGTTACTTTATTCTATTTATATATTTACTTTTTTAGGCATCAAAGTTATATTTATTGAAAAACGTTGCATTTTTGGTTTTAACTTATTTACTTTTTTTGAGTGATTTGGTGGTGGCGGTTGTGTGATTCGCATTGTTTGCCGCATACGCATTTATCAGCGCGCTGGCAGGCGGTGCATTTCATTGCACGACTACCACTGCATGTGCGGAAGTGACTAAATATTGGTCCTTTTCTTACTTAGGATGGACTTCCGCAAAGTAACGCCTGATTCCATTAAATACTTAACTTATTTATTTATAGCTTGGTAGGTGTCATAAGCAATCAGATAAAGTTATAAAGAATTGTGGAGGCAACTTATTTAATTCTTGACCAAGGCTTTCCAGGAAAAGGACTTTCACCATTGAACATAAATGACCAAGAAGAAGGTGACAAGGTATACGATTTTGCATATTACAAAATAATATACGAAACAGAAGTTAATTGTCTTGAATTTACAAAAATATTATAATCATAAGAATTTATAATAGCACGTTCACGTGCGTCTTCTCTATAGATTTCCAATAAGACTGGAAAATTATTTACGACATATACCGTAACTTATTTTGACAGTTGAATATGAACGTTATCACAACGTAAATTCACTCATATATTTTACTATAAAGACAAATTTTAATTTCTTGATTATTTTAGTCACATGACATCCATTGCTGAAGGCTTCGTTATATTTCTTAGGATCGGAAACAAGTGCAACATAGGATGTGCACACACAGACAAAGCTGTCCCTCTGTCTCTTTCTAAACAAAGCTCAAATCGCTCCTACTGGAAATTTATGTGGGATACCTATGTCCAGTTGTGGGCAGCTTTCAGCTAAAATTATGTTTATAATAAAGCCACACAATAACATATTAATTACAATATCATACATACAAATTTAATTATTTACACATTTATATCTTTTAATATTATAAAGTATTAACAATACACATTCATAAACCAGCGATGGTAAACATTTTGAAATCGAGTTTTAAATTTAAATACTCGTAAATCGATAGAAGCATCAGAAGATAACATTTTGGCATCAATAACTGACGTCATTAATCTAATTTGGAACAAAAGCATTTTTTGAATTTTTAAATTTCGAATATCTTACTGGACTGTACTTAATCTTCGTGATTCAAATGTGTAAAAGAAGTTTGATTACAGGAAGTGGATGTGGGTGTCGTGTTGAACATTTTGGTGCGAATGCACTTAAAAAAATTACAGTCGTAATAAGTTTACTGAATTTTGGGACTTTTATATAAGCGATTACAATTTGGTAATTGGCAATTATACTAAATAATGACAATTATGTCTGATTTAAATAGACTATTACACCAAAACCGGCATGAACATTTAAACTTAATGTTGATTTTTTTTATCTTTTCCAGGTAAAGCTTTTAACCTCTTTGTCGCCTTATGACCATAAGCGATCACGAGGCCTAAGATGGCTACTTGAACAGAAGAAACCCATTAACTGTTGAATTCAAATTTCGAACGCTGATTTAAAGTTTCTCACTAGCAGTGATATAAACAGTGTCAGTGTTTTTGGGTCAAAGTAGATATTTGTAAATAATCTCTGTATTTATATACACCACATCGATGGCACCTGACTTTTATTTTATAGATCGTCATAGAAGTAATAGATGCTTGCAAAGGAGAAACCACCCTCATTGCCCCCTGCAATTACGTGTGTAAGAGTATCAAATAATTAAGAAGAATCAAGCCGCTAGACACACACACACATACATATAATAGACACTGTCGTGATATTATAAAGAAATACAGTTTATAACAAATATGTCAACACTTTTACTTATAACAATAAAGAATATATCTTTATATTTATATTCATATACATATATGTGTATATATAAATATGTATGTATGAATATTCTATATTAATGTTTAAGTTGAGTGTACTTAATAAGTATTCTACTATTTGTAACAAAAACAGAATTCGCAGTAAGTTGGCTGCAGCGTGTGGTTCGTAAGCTTCGGTAATGGCACGTACTGCGCTTTTAATAATAAATGCCTTAACTTAAAATAACTTACACAAATAAGTTACGGTTCAAACAGGGGCACTGTTTACATCGAATAAGAAAATATCGTTAACGAGTCCAATTCTGAAGGCTTTTATTTATTAAATTAGTGACACTGCTGGTTTCCACTCCAAAAATAAACCAAGGTAAGGTATCCAATGAACCAAAAATACGAAAGATTTACATCAAAAATATCTCATTGAGATTATTAAATGCTTAAAACATTTGTAGAATAAACTAACATAATGTACACACCGTAAGTTACTAAACGATAAATAAAAAGGCGGAAGATGAACCACGGAAGACCTGGGGTCAATGCTCGATGATCTCAGCAGAATCTTCTAACAAGTAGGCTTTAAAATAAATGTGGTCTAGATATCGATGTCTTATGTCTATGTCGTACCTACTGAAGTAATTGTGGGAGATGCTATACAAGAAGTTGTAGACGATTTTATATACCCTAGTACACACCATCTAGATAGGCAACCAAACGGCTGCAAACTAGGATGTGCAGTGTTTAAGAAGTTCCAAAATATCTTCTCGTCCAAAATACTATAACAGATGAAGGTCTAATTTTTGTTGCCAGTGATGATATACGGATCCGAGACGCGATCGCTTATGATGGGACATAAGAAGGCACAAGATCACATAAAGCCCAATAGAGAGTGCTATTTCTGCCAGGCGACTGGGTCGCATTGGGTTTGTGTCCTCGAAGGCTGGCTGTGTGACTTCCTCGTCCTACCGCCGGGTACTGGTATGGGTTTGGAAACTCGAATCCATGAATTTTATATAGATCACGGACCCCTCCGTTTCGTGAACTCGTTTCCTATGAAGCTATCAAAGCCGTAAGGCTATCAGCAAAAACTTCACATGAGACAATAGACAATAAAGCCCAATAGAGAGAACTCTGCTTGGAGTTTCGCAAAAGAAAAGATGCATTACTTATCTGAAGTGGGAGTAGGGGGAGCATGTCTCTAGAGGGAGTAGAGATTTTTGAGTGTCGACTACGAGACCAAAGACACGAAGTAGCTTCTCCTACTAGTTGGATCGATGACGTATTTAAGACCGCGTGTCGTGTAAGACTGTTCAACGTTGCGATCTTTGTGTAAAGTCTATGACTTGCAGTGAGCGTTTATTGGCTGAAAATAATAAGAATTAATATAAAAATAAGTAAAAAAACAGTTTTTGTATTACTATTTTTGATAATAACCGTTTATTATCTGTGTATTTTTTAATGTTACTATTCATGCTGCACAAATAAAAAGATAATTAGTTGGGGATTCGACCATAAGATGTTTCAGATTTGAAAGAAAATTAGAAACTTGAGAAACTTAGGATATAGTAGTGTAATATCAAGCAACAGTAATATTACAAATATAATATAAATATAATATTTTATTTAATACACTAAATGATACTTTTATGGGCAACTGTACGGTATGGCAATATACTCCCATGTTGACTCATAGTTATTTCTTAATAAATTTAAGGAATTCAATAAACTCAAACTTTAACAATAATCCTATTATGACAATTGTGCTTGGAAATATATTTCTCTACTACTCTACAAAACTTCTGTGTTTGCTGTGATCTCTTTCCAGATCTGGGCGTGTTTAGAACTTTCATATCTTAAATTTGATATCCGATACTAGTGATCATTTTAAACGATCTTTTGTTGATAATAATTTAAATGTAAATAAATCATCCATGTTTTTTAGTTCGTTTATCTATTTATACGAAACGGTGCGGTCGAAACACTTGAGAAATTATTATAGGAAGGATCAGTTTCATAAACAATGGAGCGCAAGCACACAGTTTCAAAGTTGCCATTTCTAAATCAAAATGGCGTCCGACGTCAGGGGAACGCAACAATTGGCGCCCGTGATTTTTATTGCCGCGTTGGAAAATTAACTTCTGTTAAGAGTACGCACCACGACGGCGGTTATGTAATAGTTCCATAAAACCAGTTTATGAACTTGGTTATTAGTTTTGTTCATTATAATTCTGTTAATCTATTTTCTTTGTGACTGTACTTGAAACATTTAGTAAAGGTATATTCGCCCGTATGGAATATTAAAAAAAAAAACAGTAATAGAAACCACGTTCACAAGATATATGATCTTGTTAAGGAACGTTCTCTTACAATGTGGACGGAAGACTTTGTTCAGGTCTTCAGGAGATGCTGGATACAAGCAGCTTCCGACCTGTTCTACTAAAAATATATACGGGAGACATATATTCAGCAGAAGAGGTACTACAACTGACAATGATAATGATTGCAAGAGAGGCAAGAATAAATGTTCCCTACATTCTTTTGATTCTTGACGTGTACATCTTTTGCCTGTTTAAGAGTAAGAGAACTGAGAAAGAGACGCTGGATCTCTTTTCAAAATGGACTGGTTCTCAGATCGCTCCATAAGATTAGTTATTATCTAGAGTAAAGTAAGATTAGTTCATCATCTTATCAACTATCTACTGCTGAACATAAGCTTTCCCTATAAATTATCATTAAGACCCAAATTGGCCTTTATTTAGCGTCTCCCAACGACCTCAACAACCTCTTCAGTCTTCGTTAAACAAATCCTACTTTACGCTTGCCGATGCATTGCTCCAGAACCAAAAGGACATTAGTTCTTCTACATGGCCTGTCCACTGCATCTACTTCTTTTGTTTATACCGTTATCACTCTATATTCTTCTCTCTGATTTATGTATGAACACACCACTCTTAGCGTTTGGTTGGTAAAATATAATGCAGACCATAGAACCTGATTTTATTCCCCGAGGTATATATTCCTTGCTTTCTTTCTTCTTTACGTCCTTGATACTTGACGCCTCAAGGCAGGATATTGTTATGGTCTACTGTAGCGCCATCTAGTAGATAATGTTGGACATGTTGGAAACACGTGGATACACAGTAAAGATATTTTAAATTTACTTTATTACATAAGCTAGCTATTTCTCTTTTGACGTGATGATTTAATGTAAAAAAATAATAAACTTTTAGTATATTTAATACAAAAATAATTTTCAAACAAATCGCAAAAATGTTGCATACCCCTGTGTAAAATTATTTGCGATATTTTAATAATGCACGCAGCGGTGCCAATGAACTTTCATTTTCTAAGTTGAGCCAATATTGATTGTTTTGTTCCGCTTCAGTACAAACAACTATTTTAACAAGTTTGTTATTATTTAAAACGATCTATAGCGCTTGAAAATTGATATAGTTTTTAACATGAACAACTACTTATGTTTATTTTAATTACTTACTTAAAATTGATTTTAAGTCTTATTGGTTATATTTCTTTATTGCAAGAAGCCATCTAGATATTTGTGACTGGTCAAAGGTTTCAAAAGGAGTATTTACCTCTTTAAAAAAAACAAGTGATCCACTGAAATATGTTACATGTGATGCATATATCTAATGTAGTCGTGTGAATTTAACTTAAGAAATCCACATTACTTTCCGCTCCTCCTAATAATTGAAACAAAACTTTTTAGTGAGATGTCTTACTTAGCAACAGAATGATTTGAAGTTAAAAAAAGAACGCAATAGGACATAGATGTGAACGAAAATAAAATGAACAGCGCAGACTAGCGTTTTTCAACGAAATCCGGTAATTCCCCGTCGGGGCCATCAAAACAGCGGGTATAACGCGGATACAACAAAGGTAAGCTTGTACGCCATGTATCAGCCGATTCGGAGATTTGTCACAAGCGGACGATTTATAAGACCACCGGCGTAGATCAAAGAACAGCGTACGCCGGTGGAACTTTGCCTTCTATGTTTTTAAATGGATATAAAAATAGACGCGATTACTGGAACTGACATTTCGATTGATTGTTTTCTTGGATCGTCTCAATTTAGTCACATGAATATATTTTTCAAATCTATATCTTTTATACTATCTGTAGTAATTAAATGTACACGAATCATTTATTTAATGCTGATAGATTTTAAGATAAAACGATATAAACATTGTTTATACATTACCTTATTTATTTAGGAAAAAATATAATCGCCTACATGTATGGGAACTTGCAGATTGCAAATATTTAAAATGACGAAGAAAAGTACATTTATAATTTTTAGAACATATTTTCATAGATAATAAATAGATTTATAAGGCAAAATTTGTATCTACACTTATAAATAGATAAGTAACTTTGAGCATCTTGATATGATACAATATTATTATTAGGATCTAAAAAAATATTAGTACTTAAATTATCTTTTTTTAACGTTTTAATATTTCGTGTAAAAAATTTTGCCTTTAAACTTCTGAGCGTTATTACACGGTTATAACACGGTTCTAAAAAAATGTAGATATTACTAAAGTTGTAATGTATTTAGTATTTATTTTATATGTTGTATTCATAATAGTAATAATAATAAAGCCTTATTTCACTTCATAAAAATGATTTAATTTAGTAATTATAAAAAAAATTCATAATTTGGTACAAAGTTTGTATGGATCTCCCAGGTTAAAAGCCTCCTCCATAGTTTTTCATTCTATATCTTTGGCAATTTGGAGCCCCACATGATCTGCCGTAGTCACGATCTCGTCAGCCCATCTGGCATAAGGTCTGCCTCTCTCTCTGGTACCTTGTAATCCCGTCCATTTTATAACCCTTTGTGTCCACTTGTTATCAGCGAACCTCACCACGTGACTTTTCCAGATACTACTGGACATATATTTTACTGTATAGTAAATAGTGGGGACTTACGATCGCAGATCGCGGGTCAATACAATATTCCAGAGGATAGGCTACTGCCTATCCTAGCGTTCTATACCACAATACCAAATTGCGATTCAACCTGCCTGCCAAGCGTGGCTATTATGATTTATAGCCCTATTGCTTTCTTTTGGAGAGGCCTATATCTTGCGGAGGAACCATAATGTAGTGACTCATAATGTATTACAATAAACATGTATTTGAAATATTTGTTTTTATTTATTAAGGTTCCAATTGATTATTCATAGCTAAGAGAAGTCCATCGAGTCATCTATTACGTAATAAAAAGTTTAAATAAATAAAAATATTTCATGTATGTGTATCCCGTCATTATAAAGGTCATTGACCTGACCGAAAAATCAAAAGAAATGACCGCCACAAAAGTGAAAGCCGGTACACATAATAACAATAATTTGGGTCATTAGCCGCCGCGTCGCAAATTGTAGTCGTGCGCGATTGTACACGCAAGTGACGTCCGCTTCACCGTCCGCACGCCGCAGACTGACAGGCAGGGCTTGTCAACTTGCGGGCATTTCTAGCATAATAACAGCAGTGAATTTACGAAATAAAATGTAGATTTTTTTGACCTGGCTTTGAAAGCAGAAGTGAGTGTAATATATACTCCGCAGGTACCGAAGGAGGCCGATGGCAGAGAGCGTTTAGCCAACAACCTCTTTTAAGGTGCAGTATCGAGGTGGACGCGGTTTTGGTCCAGTTTTTCTCGGGGCACGGGGGGTTCTCCGAGCACCTTCACCGGATTAAGCTCTAGGAGGAACCCTCGTGCTTCTGTGAACCGGGCGTGGACCATACCGTGGTCCACCTGGTAGCCCACTGTCCCACATTCGGAGGACTCCGGATCGACTCCGAATGCCGGTGAGCTTAAAAATAAATAAAGGAAACATCTCCCCTATATTAAAAGATGTCAAAAGTAGGTAATCGTTTCTCAGTTTTAGTAAAGTAATAGTTAAACATGTTACAAAAATAAACAAGTAAAACAGTGTAATAAAATAAGCATAAAACTGTTAATAAAAATGTGATATAATGTAAACAAAATTATAAAATAGTTTTGTTTCTGCATCTCTGTAATGCCAAAAATGCCAAAAAATACTATTAAATTTAAGTATTAGTTACTAATCAATAAAACAGCCAAATAGTTCAAAAATAAAAAAAGTTCTGAACCCCTGTCCAATTGACTAAAAAACGAAGAGCTCTCCGCACTAAATACAAGACCTCTCTTATATTTATAGCCTATATTTGATATAACAATACAAATTTAAATCATATTTTTACTGCGGTACGATCGTTGGTCAAATATTACCTAAAGGCTATATTAGGTTCTGATTGACATGTTGCTGTCAGAGGTTGTTAACTTACGGGCCGCTTTGTGAGACGTTTATCTTAAAAGTTAATTAAGTTTATTTCCAGTAAGAAAAGTACCAATATTTAGCCACTTCCGCACATGCAGTGGTAGTCGTGCAATGAAATGCACCGCCCGCCAGCCCGCTGATAAATGCGTATGCGGCAAAAAATGCGAGTCACACAACCGCCACCGCCAAACTACTCAACATGTGTTTCACCCCTCCACGGGGCATCTCCAGGAGTCATGTTATACCGATTAGTGCCAAACACAGACTCTCTGTGAACGACCCCCACTGCATGTGCGGAAGTGGCTAAATATTGGTCCTTTTCTTACTTAGGATGTAGTTACTTGGGTGTATGATACTCGGTGTTTTATTTAATGTATTTCATAATAAATTCGCATATATAATGCATTAATAAATTGAATTGAGGTAACGCCTGATTCCATTAAATATTTAAGTTCATTTCATCATCATAATTTTTAACATTATCATCATGTTTCATCACAAATTTATTGTAAGTTATTTAGAATTTTAATAAATTAATTGCAAAAATAAACGACCTAGTAAACGATACAAATAGAAATAAATTCATAGTGAATTTGTATGTGGTAGAGCGAGAGGTCAATAGCGAAACCTATCTGTAACAATCCAACATCAGCTCGTTTCTGGAACGGGCTCCATAAGCAGCAATGATAGAATCATGTAGAATTTTTTTTTATAATAGAAGTCAGGTCGGTGAAGATGAATGAAATTCACAAGGCTTCCCTAAACCTGCTAGACCTCGGTCCGGGCCCAAATGTTCACGGGTCACGGGGGATTCCTTGAGTTCCTGCATAGGTTAAAACACAAGGAGAGACCCACGCATCTGTGACCCAGCGGTCGACCAGACCTTGGTGCACGTAATTACCTGCTGCTCCTTATTCAATACTTTCCGAATAGGTACATCTAGATAAGAAGGAGGGTAGAAACTGGCAGCATCGCTTTCCTGATAGGGGATTTTTTTTATAATGGTCCCCGCTGTTGGGGACCTCTCGTTCCCCTATCTCGTGTGAGACAGGGACTTTTTAATTCTAGTAATTTATTCATATTTTTTATTATTATCATTCTTCTCTTTCATGTATCATCTTATCTGTCGTACTGTTTCTTTCGTTCTATAATTTCCCAGTCTTTCTCTTTCATTCCATTAGCCTTACATCCATCCTCAACCACTACATTCTAGGTTTCCTTAGTATTTTATTTTGCAACATTATTTATTGTTCAAATATTTAACACGTATTTTCTTTGTAATTATCATCTTATATTATACTATTTATTGCACTATTTTTGGTACTACTATTCCTGAATTGCATCCTGATAGGGGATGCAGGGTGCCAGAACAGATTCTAACAATACTAAGAGCAGGTAATAAAGAAAGACATAACTATAAAGAAAACCTAAGGTCGGTTAAAATAGCTGTAATGAACAGCTGATACAAACAAATGTAATAATAAAATGCCTGCAACGTGTGTTGTCAGCCCCGACCATATAACCAATCACATATATAATATAATTATACAAAACCTTTGCGTGCGAACTGAACCCGTTCCGACCCGGTTCTTTGATTAATTGGGAACCCCTGGCGCGTTGTTTAGCTGAGTTTAAGATCGATTTGTCTGTTAATCGAACACGCGATATCAATGCTTGACCAAATTAGATCGGAGATCTGTCAAAGTCGCCGACGTATTAGCTTAGAGATATTCTTATCCCAGATTCGAGTCTCTGGGAGATGGAACCTTTTGATGAGATTTTTCGTAAGTGACCAGGTCTTAAATCCGTATGTCATCTTGGCAACACATATTGGTTAAGTAAGAAAAGGACTAATATATAGCTACTTCCATTATGTATCAGTAGTCGTGAAATAAAGATTCACTCCTCCACGGAACACGTGTCGTGTGATTTAACGGTGGTAGGAGTGTAATTCGCATTGTTTGCCGCATGCGCATTTATCAGCGGGCTGGCGGGTGGTGAACTTTATTGCACGACTACTGCTACATAGCGGAAGTAGCTATATATTTGTCCTTTTCTTACTTAGGATGGACTTCCGCAAAATAACGCCTGAATCTATTAGACATATTGGTTAAACATCTTCGTCTTCAAAAATTACGGTATTTTGGACTAGAAGAAGTTTCGGAGGTTCCTGAGCGCTGGCCATTCAAGTTTTTACAATTTTAAACAAACTTATATAATATTATTAATAAGTAATGCACGAAGATTACATTGATCCTTCTTTATCTTGCAATAATTCTTTACTTATCCTATGGTTCATAAACAAGGATATAGTGTGAGAGATAGGTGACCTATTTTCGAGTGAACAGCGTCACTGAATATCGCAATATGACATTTAAGGAACTTTGACCTTTATATATGTATATGTTTTGATATATAAATAGAACGCAACAAGATAATTATCTTTTTAGTTTAAAAATATATTACAAAAA
Source organism: Battus philenor (assembly GCF_028537555.1). Classification (NCBI taxonomy): domain Eukaryota; kingdom Metazoa; phylum Arthropoda; class Insecta; order Lepidoptera; family Papilionidae; genus Battus; species Battus philenor. The sequence goes on from NW_027181684.1 coordinate 12,191,664, forward strand.
TTTCAAATGTAGAATTTAGCATGAGTAACAAAAATACGCATTTATATACTGGCGATAAGTGAATAATAGATACAGGGTGATAGGTTATAGATATAATAACTTTAAATGGATGAATATGATTACCGGATGAGACCGGAGCTGTAACCAGTAAATCAGTTTTTTTGCAAAATATATCGACAGAAAATACTTTATTTTCCGATCTCCCTAATACATCGTGCTTTCTATATACCGTGATTGAATAAATGAGAAGCTCATATATCTTCGGTGAAGATCGATTGAGGAAATATCTATAATATATTCCATGAAAAGAAATTCTAAGATATGATAATTATTATTCTTAAAAGTTCTTAGTAACTTATCCTTCTACTGTATACAATTACTTGGAACAAACTTGATTGTAGTGGATGGATTATTGAATAAAAAGTAACTTAATGTTGTAATAACTTTGTAATGTTTGCCTTCTTAATTTGACTTTTATTCCTTCATGAAAGCCTTGCTCATATATTGACTAATAATGTAACGTATACATAACATCACATATACATTAACATATATATATACATATGTAATACACTTCACGTATATCAATGTGTATATGATACGAAAATATCCAACTTTATATTACAAATCAATTATTTCAGAAATAATAATTTACGTAATGATATATATAGTAAAAAAATATATTTTTAAAATACAAATTAGTAAATATTAAAATGTTTCAGATTTTGTACTACCAGAAGTTATTGGTCTGAAACAATCCAATATAAGTAATAAATTAACATAACATATTTTACAAATAATACTTTATATAGGTGATTGAAAATAGATTTTCAATTTTTTACACATATAATCACCATGTATATTAGAAAATATATCTTAAATATTTTGACCCCGGAAACTTCACTGTATTGAGGATCCTAATGTGGTCTATATAAACATATTATTTGATCGAATAATTTCACAAAGTTGTCGTTTCAGCTCATAGATGCCCACTACAAGGCATATGCCTCCCTATGGGGGATATACCGTAATCGCCACATTTGGCTAGCAAGTTGGCGATCGCAGTGTGGGATTATGGTACGGAGAGTACAGTGCTGTATATCCTCTCGAAAACTTTATATGTGAGCAGTAGCAATCCTATAATTATTGAAGAAAGTATGAATTATAAAAGATTCTATCACCGGGAACCGAACCTGCGACATACGATCACAAGTTTTAGTCCTCTACCGCTAAGCAACCATTGCTCAAATAATAATTATTTATTGTAAAATATACAATAAATATTTTTTAAAAAGTAGATATCATTACGCCTAAAACTTTTTTTGTCTTTGATAAATAGTATACTGTATTTAAAGAGAAAATGATTTAGTACGATAAGGTAACCGAAGGTAAAAGTAAGTGGCTCGGATTGAGGCTTGTCGTGAAAGGTTTAGTACGACAGCGATAACCGAAGATAAAAAGGGGAGGACCGAACTGAGGCTCCGGTAGCGCCCTGAGTGCCTTATCATCTCGAAACCGAGGAATTTGCAGCCACTTGGGCATCAATGCAAGTCAGATAAAAAAAAACCGAAACTTTTTCATAAAGTCAGTGAAAATGTTTATTATTACACTTTTTAACAAATTATACTCCCTTTTTTTTTCATCGAGCAGTTTCTAATTACACATAATTGTACTGAAAAATTTCCACCTCAGATGTAAAACAGCTGGATTGATTCAATCCATTAAGTGCACAAGATTAAGGTAATTTAACGCGGAATGTACTTTAAAATGAACACAATATTAAATAACATTTGAAATGGTCCCGTTTCTTTTTTCACGATAAATATAAACAGATGAAAGAGTTGAAACATAAGATGGTAAGTTCAAAATTTAGTAAAAATGTTATATTTATACGAAATATTTATTTGTAACATAAAATGTATTAGGATTAAATACGAAAGGACCAATATCTAGCCACCTCCGCAAATGTATTAGGATTATCCCAATTAATATTTACATACATATAAGCTTATCCACACGTATGCAAAAATAACACAATTTAAAACTAAAGTCAGTCTGAATTCCTCTATAAAGGCACTCTTCTTTGCTAAGAGGATTCCAATAGCGCCCATATCAGAAAAGAGCTTACAACAAAAATATGTTTCTTTGTGGTCATCATTAAAGCCTATTGCCTAAGGCATATGCCTCCAAAAGATATCTATTGAGAGAAACCACAATACAACTTTGCACAAGTACAGTAATACCCCGCTTTACGCGACCCCGTTATACGCGGTTTCACTATAACGCGAATTGCAAATTTCGCGCTCAAATGCCTCGAATTACCCGAAAGAGTGCATATAAATATAATGTAGTCATCAACTTCTCTATGGTGTCTTCACCATTTGTCAAATAATTAAAAACAGTGTCGGGTGTTATGAACGTATTTTACAAGAACGTACACAAAACGTTACCCAAAAGACAATAGATGTATTTTTCCGTAAAAAATAAGAGTATGTATTGCATAAAGTGTTCCTAGAATAAAAGTGATTGATTAAAATGATTTGCATTTTTTTGTAATAATTTTTGACTATGTTTAATCATAAACACCGTTATACGGGAATTTCAGTTAACGCGATTTTTTTTTTGGAACGTATCCCTCGTAAAACGGGGTATTACTGTATTAGTGTTAAAAAAAAAACATTTTTTTTTTGCGTCTAAAGAATTTTTTTATTAAACAATACTCGTCATTTCAAGCTATAGACACCCCCTGCAAGGCGTCTTCCAAAGATATCTATAGGGGGATATATCCCATGATCCATAATTGTGATACTTGGAAAGTAGATAGACGATCATAGTGTGGTATTATGGTACTCAGAGGAAGCTGCTGTCCATCATCTGGAAAAATATTTATGTGCAGTGGCAATCCTAAATAAGGAATGCACAAAGTGTAAATTATATAAGACTACTAGCTGATCCCGCAAACGTTGTTTTGCAAAAAAAAAAATTAATTTACAAATAAAAAATAAGGGCTGATCGTAGAGGGGTGAAAATTTATGGTTGTATGTATTTTTGTATGCTGTATCATAAAAAAAATAAAAACAAAAAATTTCGATAAAAAATTAAAAAAAAAATTTAAGAGTGAACAACCCTTATCACTTAGGGGTATGGAAAATAGATAGTAGCCGATTCTCAGACCTATTGAATACGCATATAAAATTTGGTAAAAATCGGTCAAGCCGTTTCGGAGGAGTACGGTAACTAACATTGTAACATGAAAATTTTATATATTAGATAGCCCGGGAATCGAACCCGAAATACGATCGCAAGTGTCACTGCTCTGCAACGGGGCAATCATGTGAATTATAAGCTTATATAGATTATATATCGTTCTGCGAATATAGTGTATATTCGCAGAATTGTTCCGTACGACTTTTGGCTATTCAATAAATTCAAAGGATTTGATTTGGAAGGAATTGATTTGGAAGAATAAACAAAGAATTCACATTTTATTAACAAAATCACCTTATTTTTTGTTCACATTGTTCTATATAAATATACTGACTAATTAGTCTATCAGTGTTTCTCATAAATAAAGTCTCATTCATGTCAGAATATCGAGCCATAGATAGAAGTAGGATTTGTGAATTCGACTCTGATTTACAAATCAACTGCTTCACCTTAAATCTGTATAATAACATGTCATTTAATATAAAGCGAAGGATTACTTCGATTTATTGTATCTAATCGGCTTAGCCGGTTGCCGGCTACGGGTGTGAAAATGAACGCAATAAAATTAGCCAAGTTGCTCTATCTGGCTATTATGAGGCGACAAATGGGCGCCTATTAAAACAGTTTGATACACACGGTTTTAGCAAATTGGCAACTGTATTTAAGTTTATTTTAGTGTTCTACTTTGTCGATTTTTTTGGTTGAGTTGTTGTAAGCTTTGGGTTTTAACTTTGACTTTTGAATTTGGTTATTGATCCTGGCTGTTGACTTTAGATTTTTACTTTGTTATGTAACTTTAACTTTTGACTTTGACTTTTGCTTTTGACTTTGGTTTTTGACTTTGGCTTTTGACTTTGGTTTTTTACTTTAACCTTTGACTTTGGCTTTTGAATTTGGGTTTTTACTTTAACCTTTGACTTTGGTTTTTGACTTTAACTTTTGACTTTGGCTTTTGAAATTGGGTTTTTACTTTAACCTTTGACTTTGGTTTTTGACTTTAACTTTTAATTTTGGATTTTGCATTTGACGTTTGTTTTTGACTTTTACTTGTCACTTTGGTTTTTGCTTTTGATTTTGATTTTAACTTTTGACTTCGGCTTATGTTTTTGACTTTTTTTTTGACTTTAACTATTCAACTTTGATTCTTGACTTTGTCTTACAATTTTTGCTTTTGAATTTACTTACTACTGTGACTTTGTTTTTTTCCCCTGGTTTTTAACTTTTGAGATTCTTCCTAGGCGCGAGAGGTTAAGATAATTACAACACTAAATCCGAAGTGAAAGTGTATATTTCATTCCAACTTCGGCAATATTTATACCGATGTATATTAGGAATTATATTTCTGTGGAATTCCCCTTTTCAATGCTACACTGACGACGATGTTATGTAGCTCCTACGACCATATGAAGTAATTATTTAATTAAAGCGTTGTAAAGATATTTCTCTTCTTATCTCCTTCTCTTGTTCCTTTCTAGGAGGTTTTTGATAAGCGGGACTATGCAAAAATAGGTTACCGCTGATAATAATAATTTTTAGTTCAGAACATGCCGTGATTTACTAAACTACTAACACTACTACTAAACTGAACTAAGCGGTTTGACAGCTCGTTTTTGGTGAGAGTCGCCAAGATTTGGAACAACCTGCCTGGGTCTATTTTTTTTGATGAGTTGAACTCTGGAGCCTTCAAGAGTGGAGTGAACAGGTTTCTTTTGAATTGGTGTGTATCACCTTCGTCTTCATCTACACTTTCCACATCAGGTGAGATGGAAGACAAACGCCTATTCCATTATATTAATAAAAAAAATCTACATTATACTTGCGTTAAATACGTCCAATAAAGTTTCTAAGAGGACGCAATTTCTTCTTACAGTATAAGCATTACTTATAATTCTGATTATACATCATCATTAAACGTATCGAAAGCTGATTATCACCGCCGCCATCACTCAGCGGCTGCCAGAACGGCGCTAGGGTTCCGCGAATCCAAATCGATATAAATGACATCGATTAATATCACTCATTCGAAACGACGAATCGATTTATTCGCGTTACTACAAATCGGCCAGTTACAAGCGGCGGGAATCCGTTAAATGTCAGTGTTTTAAATTTATACTGACCTAGATCTATTTAACAATAATTTTTATGTATATTGTTTATGTCAATTTAATAATAAAAACCAATGTATTATACTAAATTCTTAAGGTGTACATATATTGATTATTTGCCTTGTATATGTCTGTTGAGCAGTGGTAGAGAAAGAAGACTTGCGATCGTGGAATTCCGGTTCAATTCCTGGGTTACAATTTGCAATGATTCACATTTTATGCCTTTAATATATATGATTGCCGCTATTCACCCTAGCACTCATGCTATCCGCAGCTTGTAGTTTTCCTCTGTATGGGATTGCCACTGCTCACAAATAAGCGTCCTCTGCGTACCATAATACCACACTGTGATCATCAACTCGCTTACCACTCGTGGCAAGTATGGTATATCACCCCCCAGGATATCTTTTAGGGAGGCCTGTGCTGGTTGTTGGCCGTCTAACCTACCATATATGGAGAGAGAATGCTTCCTCAGCTACTGCAGGAAGGTGGTGATAAATGCCATAGGTAAAAATAAAACACAATAACAGATTCAAATAGACTTGAATATGAATAAAAAAGTAAAGCAAACACTAAAATACAGAAATAAAATAAATAAAGTATTACCAAAAATAGTGCAATAAACAGTATAATATAACATGATAGTTATAAAGAAAATATGTGTTAAATGTTTGAACAATAAATGTAATGTTGCAAAATAATATAGTAAAGAAACCTAGAATGTAGTGGTTGAGAATGGATGTATGGCTAATGGAATGAAAGAGAAAGACTGGGAAAATTGTAGAATGAAAGAAACAGTACGACAGATAATAAGATACATGAAAGAGAAGAATGATAATAATAAAAAATATGAATAAATTACTAGAAATAAAAAGTTCCTGTCCCACACGAGATAGGGGAACAAGAGGTCCCCAAAAGCGGGGACCATTTAAAAAAAACCTGCCATATATCGTTAATTAAAATGTTCAAATTGAAAATCCGTATGATGCACATACATATATATACTGTAGGTTGTTAGATTTAGGTGGAAAATCGCTGGATGCAGATGGCCCAGGATAGGTCATGATAGTGATCTTCGAGGACGACATATACCTTGTAGTGAGTGTCTATTAGGCGAAAAGAAATGTCGCTTTTTTTTGCGTTTGTACCTTTTAAGTGTTGTTACTTAGTTCACAAAACAGTTGCTTATTCTATAATCGAATTTTCATCTCGCATATGAATCACAGTAACTGTTCTTTAGACTTATTTTGATGTAAGTTATATCATCATACTTATGTAATAATAAATTGCGTAGTAGAAATATAATTATAAAAATTTTAATAGAAACTTTATAAATACATAAATTAATATATCATCAATACATAAATCACATAATTATAAATACACATATATATAAATAGTTGTCTACATCTTTCGATGACCTTCGAGATGGAGCCTTCCCTTCAGCCTACCCTTCAGATCTAGAACTTTAAGGTCCCGTCTACCATCTGTTTAAAAATTGAAGAAACAAACCTTGGACTCTGGACATCAAGGACTATACTCGCTATGTTATAGGGATATTTATATCAAATAAACATAACAGAGATTAATTAAAACCGTCAAACTAAATACAAATCTAGCACCTGCTATCAATCTTACTATTTCAAAGAGGGTTGGCAGGTTGAGAATGTCAAAAGATTCGTCTGATCTTTTCTTTATAGTGTAACAAATAAAGAATATAAAATAGTGGCATTTAAACAGTATTTCACTACTAAAATATATCGCTGTATAAAGACTGTCTTATTTATAATGTGATGATTAGCACTGGTACGTGTTTCAAGAATACAGGATGATCGTAAACTGGTGTAAAATTTATAAAGGAGAATGTATAGGTCGGTAATTTCTAAAAGGACAACAATAGAGGACCCCTAGTGCTTCTGTAAACCAGGCGTGGGCCAGACCGTGGTCCACCTTGTGGCCCACTGTCCGGCGTTCGGAAGACTGCACGCAGATTCCGAATGCCGGATGGACAAAAAGATAGAGGAAAGGAGTATCTCGGCCATCATGCAAGACGAAGGGGAGAGAGAATGCTTCCTCAGCTACTGCAGGAAGGTGGTGATAAATGCCATAGGTAAAAATAAAACACAATAACAGATTCAAATAGACTTGAATATGAATAAAAAAGTAAAGCAAACAATAAAATATAGAAATAAAATAAATAAAGTAGTATCAAAAATAGTGTAATAAACAGTATGTATGAACAATAAATGTACACACGAGATAAGGGAACGAGAGGTCCCCAATAGCGAGGACCATATTAAAAAAAGGTCAACAATTCAATATTAATTATTGTTCAAATGTAGTAATCAGAATTTTGAACTCGCTTTTTTCTTAATTTATATTATCTTAATCTTATTTATTACTTTATAAACCGGTATTTAAGACATCCATTGAGCTAGATATCCATGCGTTTAAAGATTTTAGGCATATAACTAAACATCCTGTATAACAATACAAAGCTAATGATCCAAGCAGTTTAATAATAACGAAATCGTTCCGAGGAATCTAAGCTGCAATTAACAAAGTGTCTGGCATGCTTCAGCGCGCCAAATACGGCGCCAAAATTATCTCGATTTAATAAAAAAAAAAGAAAACAGAGTCTATTACCGCCGCACAATACAGGGAGCGATCTATTTGTGGCCACACGTTGTTGTTATTTCCGGACATGTCCGCCCCGCGACTTATCCGCCCGACCACTTACTGTATCATGGGCGGTAAGTGTTTATGGTCACTGTATTATTATCGCTTTGGTTTACGACGTCTTGCTGGCTTTTGCGTCTATATACTACTAATTTATTTATATAGAAAAGTACAAAAGTTGATACATTATAATAGTACATTGAAGTATTACAATAAACCAAAATTCATAACATTCATTATATTTATAATTTACAACAAGAAAAAGCTGAAGATAAACCGTATAAAGTACAAAAATAAACATAAATATTTAATCAAAATTTTGTAATGAATATATCAATTCTTATTTTCAAACCTTTCATATCGATGATAAAAAATGTCGTTGTATATATTACTGTGGTCAAAAATTAGGATAGCATATATTTTTTCTAGATTAGTAGAACTGTCTGTAACATTTGACAAGCGTCTGTTAAAAGTTGGAATATAATATGGTTCAGTATAAACAATTTTATTAATTAGTGCCAAATCTCTGAATTTTTGGAAAAAAAGGTTCAAAAACTTGACTTATATCGTTCCGAAACCACCACTCCACGCGTCTTCTACCTATTCAGCAAACTCAAAACGCCAACGCGGGGACTTATTTTTGAAACCGAATTGAGGAATGTCTTGAAGGCTGTACCGGAAAAAACATTATTTTGACTGTTTTTCGGATTGGAAAAAGCATTGGCAATAATGCGTTTTATCTGACGGGAAATACTATGAGGGGTATGAATTAGATTTGGGAGAATAAATAAAGAATATACATTTTATGCACAAATTAAAATTACTTTTTGATTACAATATTACATAAATAACATAAGTAAAAATATTACAATTTATACTAGTCGAAAATACCACTAAGGGACGAAATTTTTCCATTTAGTGTCATTTATAGCTTCATTACATTTCAAAATCGTGTCGTATCCGTTACGTCGACTGTTATCGCATCCAGACGCTCCTCTGGAGCATTACCTTCTTTTGTTTTCGCACGCTGTGAACTTCTATTATGTTCCGTGAACATCCATAAATCACGTCGCATTACGCTAACTGTGTATAACTATCACTTATACCTTAAATGGTTTGAGAATGGTATGTATTTTAAGTTAAAGTGCTTAGCTTAGAACGCATTTAACCAGCACTCGGTTTATTATAATGCGTAGGGTAATCTTTCGCATTAATTCGCATTGTTGTAATTTAGGCGTCAAGAAATGCTGGAGATTTGGCAGATAGAAATCTTACATAATCTATAGGCTGCATCCAAAATATATGACCAATGTAAAAATTTATAGCTTTATTCTATTTATTTATTTACTTTATTGGAGATAGACAGTAACAAAAGGCAGTAAGAAATTACAAACTTAGAAGCTTTGAAATATAAAATTAGTTACAGTTGTTACCTTATAACTATCTCACTGAGAACATATAATGATTTATAGTCAAACAATAAAAAAACAAATAAAAATTTAAAAAAACATTACTAAACAGGGATCAAAGACAATGGTTTATATATTTATATTATGGTTTAAATTGCATTGTATGTACTCAATAATTTCGAACGAAATTGTTTTTTAAACGATACGAGAGAGCACGACAATATATCAATATCACTAACATATGAATTGTGGAGGTCACACATTCTGTATAAGGGTGCACGTTTACCGATATTTGTCCTAGCCGTTGATAAAAAAAGAGAGAAAAAAAAGAGAGAAAAAAAAGAGAGAGGTGTGCGAAAAGAATTTTAGATTTCAAAAAACTTAAACTTAGTTGTTATATAGAATAAAAAAGTACTATTTATTGGAACCAAAATTAGTTTTAATAACTTAAAATAAAACTATCTAAGACTGAGTCGATATCTTTCTTGATCTATTTTGTCAACTTAAAATCATTTTAAAAGCATTAATAGTTTTTCTTCCTATAAAGTTGATCCAATGTTTTCCTTCCGTCTTCTGAATTTTCTCCGTTTCATATTTTTCTGTTGTATTAGAAAAAAGCTATGATTCTATTTTTAAATGATATCTGTGTTCTATTTATGAACGATTTTTTTTAAACCGCGTAGGTTAAGAAAAACCTCCTTGCTATACATTAACATTCACTTTCACTAACCAGGTTCCTTCAATCCCCCATCATATTTTAAATGAAGAATCATTGGGATGATCCAATGCTATTTTAGAAATGAGCTAATGATCGCTATCGACAGGTCTAGTTCCTTCATCAGGTTATAGAGGCATTTGCTATTGTATCTCTCACTCCTATCTTCACGGCACAGTGTGTATCTATCCACTTTTTTCTTTTTTTTATCTCTTGTCTTCTCACCTCTGCCGTTATGTTGCATAGACTTCGTATAATACAAGGTTAATAATTATCCAGACTGACTTTTGTTTATATTATTACTTATTCTATTTACATTTTCTCCTACTCTATTTTATTTCCTTTACATTATAATATTAGTCCATTCTAGTCTGCTCAAATCTCTTATTATTAAGTATTTATTTCAACCTTTCTTTATTTATACATTGTCCTTTTCTTTAACTACTTTCCAAACTATCGTTGAAAGCCTTACGGATTTTACGTGCTGTGAATTTATTCCTTATTATTTCATTGCCTAGTATTTGTTCACTTTAGTTGCATTGACTTTAGGTATAGTCGATTGCAACTAATTTTGTAAAGATTGGTATAAACATCACCGCGATATCCTTTTGAATTCTGTCTTCTTTCTTATACGTTTCTGTCACTATTGTTGTATTTTTTATATTGAGTGTTTTTTTTAGTAATTAGTGACAAAAGATGTGTAAGTAAATTATATATATATTTGCTAATTATATATATAATTGCTTTAACGACTCTATTGAACTATTCTGACCGTTGGAGCAAAATAATCATTTTTATAAACATTGTCACCATGAGAAGGTAAACGCGGTGTGAATAATCCTTAGGCAGCAGGAAGTTGTTTTTCCAGGACTCTTCCGTTCCGAGAACTCAGTTCCGATAAAGCTCTAGAAGCCTCCAGGATAAGAGCATCAACTTCAACTGAGAATAAGTAAGTAGGGAATTCGTTGGATACTGATAGCGTAAGGTCTATCTTCGTGACGATCTTTAAGGTAGATCTATACTTTGCAATAGTGTTAATCTACTGAAATGGTGATGAAATTTAATCCTGAAGTGTAATCATGTGTACAAAACAACGTTGTCTCGAATTCAGTTCTAAATCGGGCACCGTTCACAGAACGAGTCTTAAAATAAAACTTGTAAAGTACGTGGGAGTCTAACGATTGAAGATTAGACGCAAATGAACCTGAGGACGTTCTAATGAGTTTAATTGATTACCTCAATAAATTGCAACGACGCTTTCAGAATCCAATTGTTTAAACATAGACAAATAGGAGGCATAGACTTGGATAGTCTATGACAAGGCGGCGCTCGCAAGATGGCGACTCAACCAACCTGTTGAAGCCTGTCGTCAGAAGGTATATTTCAAAGCCGGATAAAAAAATCTCCAGTAACAGTATAGATCATGGATGAATAGACCGCGGCCCGCCGGTCGAATACTGGTGGCCCGCCGACAGCAAAAATAATTCTCGTATATTCAAAAAATATTGAATTCTATTCCAGAATAAAACCAAAAAATTTAATTACCTATACTTCTGGCGCCCGCCTGCCATCAGTTCATAATTTGCCCGAGTGGCCCCTAATCTTAATAAGTCAACCATGGTATAGATCTTTTTGATTTACTGTGATTTCTTCATCTGATACGGTCACTTTTTTTCTAATATCGCTTCTCGTTTTTCTTCTGTAGTCATAGTTTATAATTAAGGTCCGTTGATCAGCAGTGCCATGTAATGTTAAACACTTCTTAGATGAACACAACTTTTATTACGTTTTTTTTATGTCCCCCGCTATTGGGGGCCTCTCGTACCTATCTTAGGTGGGACAGGGTCTTTATTGGCAATTTAATTTTTTTTTCACATAATTTTTTATTTTCATTCTCTACTTTCATTCTTCACATAATCTTTCATTCTATTCTTTTATGCCACAATTCTGCTTTCTTTCACTTTTGCTCTGTGTCCTTTCATTCCTCCCTCATTACTTGTTACATTTTATCTTTTTTCTTTTATTTACATTTTTATCACACTTTATATCACATTTGAGTTACATTATATCACCTTTTTTCTTATTGTCTATTTAATTTTTTTTTTTTGTATAACTTTTTTAATTATTTTGTTGCAGCATGAGAGGAATTCTTCCCTAGTTTCCTTTCCGCCTATCAGGGAGGCTTTTGTCTCCTCCCTGATTTTAACGCCAGACCGGCACTCGAATTCGAGCCGGAGTCACTTTTATTACGTTATTAATTATAAATTTTAAAATTGTCTCAACCTCGCTTAGTCGCCATCTTGCGAGGGCCGTCTTGCCATAGAGCATCCTATCCTATACCTTCTATTTGTCTATGCTGGAACACAGGCTCAATTAGGTTTCCTTACGTAGGCGATATGACGTGCAGAACCGTTACCTGTATCGGTCGTTTAATAGAAAGGTAAAGTTTTAAACGTCACGAAACTTAGGGCATTCAAACTAACTTTGTCTGGATTATTAATTCATTTGTTTATTGTATTGACTTTTATTATTACATCTAGTATATTTACACCATAGAATTGTATTAAAGGACATTTAAAAGCGTAAACATCCCTGGTAGTTTACCTATGTTATCAATTTAAAAAAAAAATTGTCGTTATCGTTTCAATATCATTTCGGCTACAAGACAAAGGCCTCCTTTAAAGATGTCTATGGGTGGAAAAGCACGAAAGACGTTCAAATCTAGTTTCCACAGGCTCTATTGAAAATTCTTGAATGATACCTTTTTCCAGTAGACCACATCCCACAACTGCCTTCAGCCTCCCAGAATTCCCAAGAGGGAGAGGGCGTCCAAAAGCTACGTGGTGGTCTAATATCAGAAAGGAACTGGAAACCCTTCAACTTGATGCAGAGACCACCCAGGATAGAGTGGCCTGGCGCAAATTGATAAGGAGACCCGACCCCAAATAAAAGGAAAAGGGAAGGAAGAAGAAGATCCCACAACTAAAAAGGAACTGAAGATGATTAAATTTGAAGCAGTAAATGCTTTTATAAGCCCATGAAGACATTATTGAACACGGAAGAAAATTTTCGGTTTCGGTACCCGTTTATTACAGCGCTTCATCAGCTTGAAAATAGTAGGCAGAGTAGTTTCAGCTTAAAGACACCCTCCGCAAGACGAAGGCCTCCCTCAAACAAGTCTATGGAGGGATATACCACAATTAAGAAAAGGGCCAATATTTAGCCACTTCCGCACATGCAGTGGTAGTCGTGCAACAAAGTGCATTTGCATTGTTTGCCGCATGCGCATTTGTCAGCGGGCTGCATGTGTGGAAGTGGCTAAATATTGGTCCTTTTCTTACTTAGGATGGACTTCCGTAAGGTAACGCCAGATTCCATTAAATATATACCACAATTGCCACACTTGGTAGGCGGGTTGTCGATCGTTGTGTGGTATTATAATCCACATAACACTGCTAGATTCCTCTTGTAATTTGTGAGCAGTGGCAATCCTATATAATTAATGCACAAAGTGAGAATAATAGATGATTGTATACGGGGAATAAATCCCGCGACCTATGTTCGCAAGACTCAATCTTCTACCGCTGCTCGAATAATAATTGAATAATGTTGATTACATCTAAATTTTATATATATTTATTAATTGTTATTTACTACAAAAATTGTAGCTCTTATAATATTACTCTTTGAAAAAGTGAATGGTTACATACCCACTCGACTGTTCCTGGTTTGATACATAAAATTTTAGATTCATTATTAACAATTCTTCGTCTGCTTTTTGGTTTATACCTTCCCCAAAGACCATAATTTGACAATAGGATTAAGATATTCCCTGCCTGTTGTAGATAGTAACCAAAGGTTTAGGTTTATGGTTAGTCAAAATCAAATTCATAATTACTTCATTACATGAGATCATTACAATTATCTATAATTGTCAGTATAAATGAAAATTTACAAGAAGAACTAACAAACCTTAACCTTTTTCATACTATAGTTGTCTCTAAGATTGACTCGTGTGATAAGACTGAAAAAGTAATCAGAAATTATTCAAGCGTGTACAATAATGAATCTTAAACAAAAATAAATAAATGAACTAACAAGAAACTCAGAGGACTTTAATGTTTAATGGAATCAGGCGTTACCTTGCGAAAGTCCAACCTAAGTAAGAAAAGGCCCAATATTTAGCCATTTTCGCACATGCAGTGGTAGTCGTGCCACAAAGTGCACCCCCAGCCCGCTGATAAATGCGTATGCGGCAGACAATGCGAATTACACAACTGCCACCGTTAAATCACTTAACTCGTGTTTCACCTCTCCACGAGGCATCTTCAGGAGTATGTTACACCGATTAGTGCCAGACACTCTGTGTTTGCATGTTTTGCATTTATCAGCGGGCTGGCTGCCGGTGCACTTTGTGGCACGACTACCACTGCATGTACGGAAGTGGCTAAATATTGGTCCTTTTCTTACTCAGAGGACTTTGTAATTTTTTTTATAAACTTTGGAAACTTTAAAAACCAAAAAAGATTCCAGGTTTGTGAAGGCTGCTCATCCTGTAGAATGTTCAGCACGACTATTGATGGTTTTAGAAGGTATTCATATATTGTATACATATACAACTCTACTCTGTTCTCCCTCTTTACTTAAATCTAGATTTCTATTTTTAGTTACATAATAAGTTGCTTAGATCATCAAAAAACTAGAAGTTGACTATGCCTGTTCATTCTACCATATTTATGGAGAAATCTTTCACTATTGTAGCTGTCAAGTTATAGAACAAATTACCAGAAGCAGTAAGATGCGCTAAATCGCAGTCAGAATTTAAAAAGATGGTAAAATAACAATGTTATATATTTAACATTAGTGATGATTCATAATTAACACAATGTCTTCTACGAATCTATAATTGGTCGATTGTGAGCCTGGTCATTTAGTGGTGACCACGAGTCGGTAGACGCTGTGTGGCTAGGCCCCCCCCGGGTAGACCACTAGGTAGACTGACGACATAATTAAGTTCACAGGAAGTCTATGGTCGGAGGCTGCGAAGGAATAGTCATCGTGGCATTCTTTGGGGGAACCCTATCCCTTGTAATGGACGTCCTTCGGCTGAAAAGAAGAAGCCTGGTTGAGATTAACCAAGCTACTGATCGAAATAGTTATTTGCACAAAAACATCTTTCGTATTATCTAAATCAGCGCTTCATTTGCAAACTAACAATCAATCGAGCTATGGTTGTAATTAAGATTGTTCTACGAGATTAAATCAAAATTGAAGAATTAAATGAGGATTGTAAAGGGGAAGCAGTTGGCAGTTCCTTCGAGAAGACTACGGATCGGTTCTATTAGAAATTTATGGGGAAGGTATGTGTGGAAATATTTCAGATGAAAGTACAATGTTAATGAAAGGCCAATATTATTATGATTTTAATTTACATGTGTATATTTTATTTATTTATCCAATTACGAAAAGTACAACGGAGCCATCCCTGCGGCGAAACTTGCTACGGACAGATCGGATAGACGTATTTAAATGAAGTCGCGGCATTGTGTTGGGTCGCGTGGGAGGATATAATTCAAACCGAATGCCATTTCCCCTTCATCCGTTTCGCTAGCGCTAATAATTTATAAATCCATTCAATTGAAACGATCCGATAACTCCAGCTGGTACCCGAGACGGAAAATTCTAGAAATGAGTACATCTCAATGTAAATGCAATGAGATGTTCGATGATTTGTATTTGGATAACAGATGAAAATGAAATTCAATACCTTTGATATTTAAGTTCATCTTTTATGATGACTCGACGAATAGTTATTCCTCTGACGGTTAATATTTTACACCATAGTACTATGTTAAAGATAATTGTTAAATATCCAAACATTAAGGCTTTTGCGGTTTTATATTTAAGAATCGCTGAATATATAACTAAAATGTTTCAAAGTATTCAACTGTTTTATGTACAGGTTGTTTATATACTGACGTTTTGCGTATTTAAGTAGTATTGTCATATATTATATGTTTATATATAAATGACAATTAGCAGTGGTACAATGAATGAGTCGCGAGTTCGATTCCGGGGATACCATATTACATAATTCACACTTTGTGCATTAATTATATAGGTTTCCAAAAGATAGGCAGCAACGTTTTCTGTCTACCTTAATACCACACTTCGATCGCCAACCCACCAAGCGTGGCGATTATGGTATATCTACCCATAGATATCTTTGGCGGAGGCATATGTCTTGAAAGGACATCTTTCTTACTACTGCCTATGTTCTTGCTTATCTTGCATACTGGTATGTTTTTTTTTTGTTTTTTTTTTTATGGTCCCCGATGTTGGGGACCTCTCGTTCCCCTGTCTCGTGTGGGACAGGACTTTTAATTCTAGTAATTTATTCATATTTTTTATTATTATCATTCTTCTCTTTCATGTATCATCTTATCACTATTTTTGGTACTACTATATTCCTTTTATTTCTATATTTTAGTGTTTGTTTTATTTTTACCTATGGCATTTATTACCACCTTCTTGCAGTAGCTGAGGAAGCATTCTCTCTCCCCTTCGCCTTGCATGATGGCCGAGATATTCCTTTCCTCTATCTTTTTACCCATCCGGCATTCGGAATCTGCGGGCAGCCTTCGAACGCCGGACAGTGGGCCACAAGGTGGACCACGGTCTGGCCCGCGCCCCTGTGAAGATACTCAGATCACCCCCCGTGACTCGTGAAGAGCTGGGCCAAGACCGTATCCATCTCGACACTGCGGAGCACGCGGTAGGCTGAAATGGCGTATACTGGTGTGTTATTAATTAAGTTTTTTTTTTAAATTAAAGTGTGCGAATACAAAACTGTTAGCTATATTAACTGACAATTAGTGAGGGCTAATTAGTACAATCGGTAGCTGACGCTCGCGTGTTCATTATCAGAATCAATGCCGGACTGACCACAGGACCTGTACTTAAAACGTCGCGTTGAGAAAGTAGCCATAGTGAAAATAATTAATGTTTTATGTTAAACGGATATTAATTTGATGGAGGATATCTACATTTATATTATTAGTGATGAAAAAAAGTTTTTTTAATCATTTTTATTTATTTATTTCATATTTCATTGTACACTAAAATTAAAAAAAATAGAGATAATTTATATAGATATACAATAGGCGGTCTTATCGCCCGAGGCGATCTCCACCGTACAATCTTTGAATGGAGACGAGAAACATGAAGGAGAGTAGAGAGAGAGAGGTATATATATACTTTTCCAAAAACTCATTCATATATCTAAACATACTTATACAAATATATACACACATACGCGCGCACAAATACACATAAATATATATATGTATATATGTGTGTGTGTATATGTATAGTTTTTGTGTTTTAATTAGCAGTGGTAGCCCAGAGTTAGAGAACAGACACTTGCGATAGCAGATCGCGAATTCAATTCCCGGGATGCAATCTTATATAATTCACACTTCGTGCATTAATTATATAGGATTGCAACTAAGTTTCCAGATGTTCAGCGGAATCTTCTGCGTACCATAATACCACACTACGATCGCCAAGTCGCCTACCAAGCGTGGTGAATATGATATAACCCAACATAGATATCTTTGGGTAAGACTTATGCTTTGTAGTGGGCATCTGTGGGCTGAAACGAAGATGTTATTATGTTTCTTATTGTTTCAGATGCCTTTCAAGTGACAGCGTTGACTTCCTGTCACTTCTGACATAGTCTTCAACTTTATTTGAATAACGAAAGACCCGCGAACATTTAGCAATATTAAAAAGGACACATAATTTTTATCTAAACACATAAAACACCACAAATATTGACGATAGAATTTTCTAATTATATACTCCGAACGCTAGAATCACAACATCATAAAATACAATGTTTATGTTGTTTTAAAATGTATACACACATCTAATGTTACATAATATATTGCTTCAACATCATGTTTTGACTGTCTGTTTGTCTTGTCTGCTAACTCCGCATTTAATTTACGTGCGATGTAAAGAAAAAAAAATTTACGATCTCTCTTCACCGGCAAGAGACGTCAGATCATAAAAGTACAATAAAAACGGTGGCAACGGGTGGTGATATTTGTGAGCCGGTATAAGATTTCTATTTTATTGATGTCATCCACTCATCTAGTAATCAAATGTCTTGCGTGTGATTTACGGTCCCTTTTAATTTAGTTTTAAAACCTCATTAGTGTCACTTGAAACACTTAAGATGCATGTTTAACTTTTCTAATGATTTATTTGTCTACCGAAGTCGTTATTTCTCGCAAACGAAATATATAAAATTACAGACAAAATTTTAATCTATTTCTGTGAAACATTGTTTATTCATATTAAGAAATCTTCAATATCTTACGTTGATTTATCGAATGCTAGATGGAGTAATAGACGCAAGTGTTGATAGACCCTTAAGTTGACTCGATCGTGCTATTATCAAATTATAAGAGGTATTTCAAAACAGTGGAATAAATCAAAGCAACGCTCCCAGCGAAATATTAGAGGCACCGGAAAGTAATGTCGCTTTCTTAAGTTAAATTCACACGACTGCATTTTTATCAAGTTTTTATTTCTAATCAACAATATACACCTTCGTTATCAACAACCTTTTTCTATCTAATACACACATTTTCATCGGTTTTTCTGTAAAAATATGTCGACAGAAGATCTCTTTTAAAGTAACGATTCTCGTAGGCTACCAGAAGAGTCACGGTTCAGCTGCCGAGTTCTTATTTCGATTCGGTGAAGACTCCATGGATTAACTCTACTAAGTCCTAGCGCCCCCACTAGTGGAACTCAGCTTGTACTGTTACTTATCGATAATACCTGCTTAGCATTCCGATATAAGGGCGCCCAAGGCATAACCACGGCTTGGTTGGTTACTATTGCCTGGATAATATCATTACTACCACTTCGGAAAGCGCCTCTATCTAGATCAGTGATTCCCAAAGTTGTCTATATCGACCCCTAGGGGTCTATGACAACCTGCAAGGGGTCTACGTCAGCGAAAAAAAAAATTGGGCGTCCATGAAATGAAAATGGGGGTCCACGATAGTGGATCTCAACACATACACTGATAGTACCTATTTACTTACATCATACTATATTATAATATCAAAACATTTACATTATTTATACAAGAAGAAGAAACGGGGTTCAGCGCTGTTACCAATCTCCTAACGAAAAAAAGAATCGGACATCATTAGCCGAGGAGATTTAAGATTAACTCTCATAAAATTGAAGCCAAATTTCGATAATTTATTATTAAAGCATCAGGTTCAACCTTCTCACTAAAAATATTGACTTATTGCTTATGTTATTTTATACATAGTTTATTTAATGTTACGTATATTTTACATAACAGATACAAAATTTTATTTTAAGTAGTTTTAATTTAAATTCAATTAATACATGTATAAATTAACATGTGTTTTTAACTTGTAAGTTTTTACACTAAATTTCACTACAGTTAGAAGTTTAAAGGAAATCAATATCAGGTAAGTAAGGGGTCTACCCAACACGGAAAAACATGGCAAGGGGTCTACGGCACAAAAAAGTTTGGGGAACTCTGATCTAGATCGAGGGCTTAAATCACCTGTGATATACGATCTGACCTCGTTTCCGACGAGACTGGCTGTTATTGAATAGCGATGATGATAGTGTGCAGTCGATGTGGTTTGTCATAAGACAACGACTACATAGTCGTCGCGCCAGAGGAGTCGAGTCGTTATGTACTTCTATTATATCGGATTAGGAGACCGCCGAGTTGAGATCGCTTAGGTAAACGCTCCTTGTAGTGACTTAGCTCAAAGGTCCCACGCGTGGACCTCGAATTAGGCTCTCACTATATTATCTGTTTTATAATTGCAACTGTAGTTTTGTTAACCACATAATACATAGATATTTCAAAGCATATACAGTAATACCCCGCTTTACGCGACCCCGTTATACGCGGTTTCACTATAACGCGAATTGCAAATTTCGCGCTTAAATGCCTCGAATTACGCGAAAGCGTGCATATAAATATAATGTAGTCATCAACTTGTCTATGGTGTCTTGACCATCTGTCAAACAATTAAAAACAGTGTTGGGTGTTATGAACTTATTTTACAAGAACGTAAACAAAACGTTACCCAAAACACAATAGATGTATTTTTCCGTAAAAAATAAGAGTATGTGTTGCATAAAGTGTTCCTAGAATTAAAGTTATTGATTAAAATGATTTGTATATTTTTGTAATAATTTTTGACTATGTTTAATCATAAACCTCGTATAACGCGATTTTTTTTTGGAACGTATCCCTCGCGTAAAGCGGGGTATTACTGTACTAATCTACCAAGCGTGACAATTATGATATATCTCTTCATAGATATTTGAAAGAACCAACGCTTGTATACTGATATATTATTAATTAAAATTTATCAAAATCAATGTCTCATACATTTGATCATAAAAAAATAACTCCGTCTTCATAGTACACAACCTAAATGGGATTGTAGACATAAAACCAAATGATTGCGGTCATAAAACTGCAAAACTATATCTTGACAACTTTAAAACCAGGTCAATAAAAGATTATCTCTGTACCATTTAATTAAATACAACTAAATAACAAAAGGAAACCCGCTTCTAGAGTGCCGCGAGGTACGCAAGCCCACGCTCTGTTTCTCTTATATGATCTTTAAATATGCGTGTACAATGATTCTCAAACTTTCGCATAATCTAATATATAAAACTCTCGTGTCACGGTGTTCGAACTTGAACTCCTCCGAAACGGCTTGACCGATTTTTACCAAATTTTACATGCGTATTCAGTATGTCTGAGAATCGGCTACTATCTATTTTCCGTACCCCTAAGTGTTAAGGGTGGTCCACCCCTAAATTATTTTTTTTATTTTTTAGACAATTTTTTTAGTTTTTATTTTATTATGATACAGCATACGAAAATACATACAACCCTAAATTTTCACCCCTCTACGATCAACCCTCATTTTTATTTGTTAAATAAAAACTTTAATTTTTTTTTTGCAAAACAACGTTTGCGGGATCAGCTAGTAAGGCAATATAATTTTAATTATGACTAATATTTTTGCTATTCCAGGGATGATCAACATGCGGCCCGTGAGGTGCTTGCGGCCCATTTAACACGCTTATGTGGCCCGTCATATATAAATTTAATTATAATGTAGTACAAACTAAAACAAAATAATTAATCAAAAATGACCATCGAACATGGCCGACTGATTTAAACGTACGACTTTAATATTTACTGAACACCAATTCTGGTGTCTTTAAAAATTAAAATAAATTACATTTTAATTACTAAACCTTTAATAAATAAATAAAGTAAAATAATTTAATTTCTGTGATAAGGAGATCGGTAGACAAATGGATGTGACCGACTTAGCCAAGAGAATTGGCGAGTTGAACTGGCATTGGCAAGTAAGTTAAGAGTCAATATTGCTACCACATGATTTTGATACTTGTTGCTAAACTAGGGATTGTACAAGTTCCAAGTTCTTTAGCATGGTTGGCAAAGCTACTAGACTGTTCGAGTTCTTTTTTCAAAATTAAAAAAATGAAGTGTAAATAGATTATTATACCAAAGTTACAAGTAGAATACTTATAAATGATATTACAAAATATAAATATAATTGTTTTTAAATATAAAAATTAAACCTTTTTTACCACTATTTATAAGTAGTCAACATTTTTGAAATATTTTTTTTCACAAAATTAAAAGTGTTATGCAGTACATTTACCCAGAAGGTAAATAATTTTTCTAAGAGCCGAAAGTTTTAGAAGCGCTGGTCGAGACAGTAGATCACACGCGGGCGGGCGGTCGCGGTTGCGTCTGCGTGTGGTCGGTGGTAAGAGATAATTGCAGGATTAAATTGTTTTAACATCTCAAGTTTCTGCAGCAGGTTGCCTCCTGAAAGATTTATGAAGTTGCAGTTCAAAAGAAAAGGCTTTGTCGCACAATACCTTCCAAGTTCTCTCGCATTTATTTCTCCACAGTATCATTTATTTATACTTCGTGCTATGGACTAAGTATGGTTAATAAGTTATAAGCATTCCCAACCAGTCAACTTAGAGTAGTGCAGAGATAGACATTAAGTAGGCAATAGACATTTAAAATACAATGTAAGTACATTGTCTGAAAAAAATTTACCATTTGCGTTAAGCCTCCATTTTTACCTCGTCATCGTCGTCGTCGTTTCATAGACACCTACTAAAGGCATAGACATCCCCCAAAAATATTTAAGAAATATAAGTAAGAAAAGGACCCATATTTAGCCACTTCCGCACATGCATTTGTAGTCGTGCAACAAAGTGCACTGCCCGCCAGCCCGCTGATAAATGCGTATGCGGCAAACAATGCGAATTACACAACGCCACGCATAGAGTGGTTTAACGGTGGTGCATGTGCGGAAGTGGCTAAATATTGGTTCTTTTCTTACCTAGGATGGACTTCCGCAAGGTAAAGCCTGATTCCATTAAATATCTAAGTGATATACCATAATCGCCACACTTAGCGAAAAAAAAGCTAATATTGTTTTTTTGATTTTTAAACTATCATGCGGTAAACATATGGCTTAGATATCGTACAATTAGTAATAAAAGTCTTGAATACCAATTGAGATATATATTAAATCAAATATTTAAACAGTAAAATAATTTTCCAAAAAATAAAAACAAATAGGATTTAAAACAACACGGACGCAAAATATCTGTCGATGTTGTTTTAATTTAAAAAGTATATATCTGTATGACTATAGTTGAAAAGAAATAACTGCGTTATCTATATATTATAAGTAATTGTACAAATATGTTTTACAAACAGTTTATATTCACATCACCATCATCAACTAAAAGATGATAACTGCAAGGCGTAGGGCTCTTTTAAAGATCGTCACTTGTGATGACCAGTGACTTGCTATCTTGACTTTGTCATCAATCCACCTAGTGGAAGGAGCACGGCGCATCACCAGACCAGTTCGTGGTTGCAACTCAAGAAGCTTTCAGCCCCAACGGCCGAATATCATAATAATTATCTATATTGAATGTAGTATTTATAATTCATATACATTGAACCAGTGGACAATCCTTCTGCTATGTTACATTCCTTCGTGATCCTTGTAATTTTTCTAACACTGTAGTACTGTCAATTACTTAAATATTGAACGGTATGAAATTGGCACGTGACTTCGTCTGCGTGGAATTTAACAAAAAAAGTTTTTTTTTCGTTTAAGATTTTTTTTTATGAAACCTTTAAGACTGAGTTATTCCTTATTACATCAGTTACCTGTTAAGTTCCATTAAATCGGACCAGCCGCTTCGAGGATTTTTCGGAACAAACAGACAGACAAAAAAATAATTTTGTTTTATGAGCTATATATATGCATCACAACAAACAGACACTCAAATTTTATTTATATATATAGATAGTATTTAAATCTAAATCTTAAAGTTATCTAAGTAAAGACTATCCCGTACTCCTGTTAGTTCATAGGTCGTTATCACAAATAAAGTAAAATAATTATATTACTATAAAGATACCATCAAGGAATTCTTCAGGGAGGCGTCAATGATATACTTCCAAGACGCCGTACACCACCCGAACCATCTGGTGGCCCAAGCGGCCAACTACGAACCAGAACAAAACTCATCAACAATAAAGCGTAGGCCACGCCACGCAATGCCGGACGAGGACGCACCGACCCCAAAAGCTATCAAAAGACGCCCCCCAAAAAGACCAAGGGGGGCCCCCATAACGAAGGTCACACACAAGGTGACAAGACACGCCCAAGCAAGAGAGCGCACCGAATAGCAACTACCAGGAGTTAGAAGCAAGAAGAAATCAACAAACCGAAGCCGGCTCCAACACCATCAAAGGAGAAAAGCAGCAACACAGCAACACAGTCTCTCGCAGCGCTACTTACTTCCTCATTTTAGCAACAGGTCGTCTAGGAACGATTAAAAGTTGCCTGCATATAGCTTCATCCCAACACCTTCATAAAGTCGTCTCTTCGTCTTAGCCATATGTATGATATTTTGTTACATAAGTTCTTTCCACAATAAGCCAACTAATTAACTGAATTTATCTCGGTACTTTATAATAAGACATTAAATACAACATCTTTGCTTATAACATTTATTTATACCATGGGAAAGTAAACTGAAAGTAGAGTTCTCAATTCAAAATCTAAACGTTAAGTCGGAACAATAATAACAAGTGTTACCGTCACTCTAATATAAAACAAAGCGACTAAAACAGCTATGTCGGACAAGACAAACGTACCCGATAGTCTTATTTGGTAGCGCATTTGTTTAATCTCCAATTCACATGACAAAAACACAAACGCGGAAGTAAGTTGGATACTGACAACACAATACGTAATGTTTGAGAGCAATACGGACTGGGAGAGTGGAATCTCTAAGTAACTCCGTGAATAAATCTAGACGAAGGGCGACATTTCCCAGAGCACTTCGCATAACTCGAAATATACCAACGTGCTTCTTTATCTATATTTTAAGACTTGCTGTTAAAGGCGCGATGTTCAATCGTAAATCTGATAGTTTGCTATTTAATCTGTGGTACATTACTCCTCACGGTATCGCGGTCTTTTAGCCATTTCACTTGCAGCATTTTAGTGCGACGTTCGTATATTATGGTTTATCACGCAAGAATATTTCTAAGGCGTTAGATTTTGCGTTCGTTTTAAATCAATTTCAGATTTCCTGTTTGGATTATAGATGTTTTAATGTTTTTCATATCTATGCTAATAATCTAATGCGTTTTGAAATAAATATTCTTTAAGAATTGTTTTTTGAAATTATGTTATTTTAGACGCTATTATAAAAATATCAAAATATAAAATACAACGTAAGAAAAGGATTAATATTTAGCCACTTTACTTCATACACAGAGTCACTGTGTTTGGCACTAATCGGTGTAACATAACTCCTGAAGATGCCCCGTGGAGGGGTGAAACATGCGTTGAGTGATTTGACGGTGGCGGTTGTGTAATTCGCATTGTTTGCCGCATGCGCATTTATCAGCAGGCTGGCGAGCGGTTCACTTCATTGCACGACTACTGCTACATAAAAAGCAGAAGCGTCAGGATCGACTTCCGCAAAGTAACGCCTGAATCCAATTAGATAGCTATAATATATCAAAACAAATAGTGGTTAAGAATCATACCGTATCGGGCCGAAGTCTAATGATCTAGAATGACAAGCGACAGGCAACGAGGCACTGAACTAGACAATGCCTAGGTCATTGGCAGGCCCGCGTTTATGACACGCGTAAGTACACTCGCGCCGAGAAGTGCTCGTCCAAACCGGTTGCCAACGTTTAAGAACAAACAGATACGGATACTAATCCAAGTTCAACAAAACGCTTTTCTTGGATACCTCTCTGTCACATTTGTGATTTTCTCTGTGAATGTACTTTGTATTCAAATGACGCTTGCGTGTAAATAAATCTATGAAGTTCACAAATTCACTTGTCACTTGCAATGTTATTAAAAAATTGGTATTTTTAATATAAATGCAGGTGACTCTAAAACCAAATGTGATTTTAATTTTTGAAATACTATATAGTATAAAATAATAAACTGCTTTTAATGGAATCAGGCGTTACCTCGCGGAAGTCCATCCTAAGTAAGAAAAGGACCAATACTTAGCCACTTCCCCGCTGACAAATTCGTATGCGGTAAACAATGCGAATCACACAACCGCTACCGCCAAATTACTCAACACGAGTTTCACCCCTCCACGGGGCATCTTCAGGAGTTACGTTACACCGATTAGTGCCAAACACAGAGTCTCTACCTTGTCTCTGGGCTGGCGGGCGGTGCATTTTATTGCACGACTACCACTGCATGTGCGGAAGTGGCTAAATATTGGTCCTTTTCTTACTCATAATAGACTGCGTTTTCCTCTATCGTAACGACGTTGACTCAGCAATAATTTATTGTAAAAAAAGACATATGTGATATTGTACATGAACTGTGTCCTGTTGTCTAAAAAGAAGGAAATTTACTAAATTTGACAGACGAAAGTTAAACGACAGTGTGGAGAAACTTGTTATCCAGGGTTGATCAAATGGGTAATAAAGCCCGGTGAGGAATCTATGGTTATGAAGAATAAGGAAAATCTGAGAAATTGTAATGAGAATGTAATTCTGAATTCACTTTTACTAAACATCCATTGGATACTAAAGTAAGTAAAACAAGTTTCGTTGTTTCATTATCGCTTGCTCGTTTAATTGCTGCGTAAATCGTAGCAGCGGTAACGAAGTCCGCATTAGGTATCGTTCATTAGTCCTCTTCCCCAAATGCTCATGTTTAACAAAACAATTTGTTTTCAGTTACAAGCTAACATTTTTACGACATCGCCGACTGATTTACGTCAAAGCCACTCGGCGGGGTTGGCCGGTTTTTTGATAGATCGACGACCATTAAGCCATTTTAGTGTAGGTTTATGACATTTTAGTAACGCCCCGAGATTTTATTGTGGGAAACGTGCTTTTGTTGGCTCGCGTCTCGATCGTTTCAATTTACGACTGTACCATTCTTTGAATTGTTGAACCTTCTTAATTGCACTATGCTTGTCCATAACTAGGTATTCTTTACATTTACTTATATTTCTTATCCAAGTAGGATAATTTTCTACTACTTGTGTAAGTAGTGAAAAGAAAGTAATGATAGGTCATACTGATAAACTTGAATCAAATTGAGGTCCTCTAACAGTGTTCTTGACCTTAAATCTGCGATGGTTCCACGCGAGCCCTGATCTTAGAGCCATAAAACAAACTAACGTTGTCCATTTGCAGTGTTATTATGTCGATGTTTACAGGTTCTGTTGGTTTTAGAGAACAGAATCGAAAGAGAGATCTACATCTCTAAAATTACTAGTTTATCATTGTATTACACATTGCTTAAGTGATTTAACAATTATATAATAGTTTTATTAACTAACTTACCTACAAGAGGGCAAGGTATACATAACCGTTTAAAAACAGAAATAAATGCCCAATACAGTCTACGAGTTGTAACAGCACGAATAATAATTGTTGGAATCGGCATGTTTCAAGGCTTGGTCTATTAAAAACCTATTGAAGAGTTTTATGTCCATCAGTGAACATCCTATGGATGAAATGATGGTGATGAAAGATGCCATAGATAGAGAAGCTTAATCTGTTTCTAGTCTATTATTCTTCTCTTCACAATTGGTAACTGGAAATGATTCTTTGTGGACCATATTGTGAGTAAAAATAAATGTAAGTCTACTCGTGATTTCATTTTTCAACATTTGCTGATAATATAACACATAGTCTTACAATCTTCCAAGAATCAAAGCAATCACATGATAATATAATACATAGTCTTACAATCTTCCAAGAATCAAAGCAATCACAATACCACCGTATTATATACTTATAACAATCTCAGAAACAACAATTTCGGGAACAATGATCTTGGATACAACAATCTCAGATACAACAAACTCAAAAACAACAATCTCAGATACAACAATATCAGACTCAACAATCTCAGAAACAATAATCTTAGATACAACCATCTGATTGACCTTTCTCATCTTTCAGCAATCGTTGCATCGGATCCAGAAAACGGATTCAACATTAGCTTGAGATTTATATATACTAACAACTTGCGATGGTTACCTAGTAAAAGCATCAATAGATTACAATTCCTTAAGCATATACTTAAGTTATACTTAATCAATTCAATGCGGTGGTTTACAAAGTTAAACCCTAAACTCACGTGATTAAAGCCTATAACGGCACACGAGTACGCAATACCAATAACCTCGATAAGGATAATAAATATGTTAAATAGTAATTTATATTTTAACATTTTATTCGACACTTAACATTATAATTGAGTTCGTAGTTTTAAATTTCTCCGACGATATGAACTTTTACTCAGATAATAAATGAGCCGTATTAAAACTTGGTTATTAAGATACAGAAAATAGTTAATAGTAGGTTTAAATATTATCAGACTAGTTAGGATTTTATAACGTGAACGTTTTCTAATATATACTGTGATCAAAAAATGCGGTGAAATTTTCATTTAAAACTCCTTGGCTTAGAAAGAGAGATAATTTTTTTCCTATATTGGTATTACATTCTATAACATTTTCCAAGCGTCTATTTGTCATTCGGCTCGGCTAAAACCGAAATTTTTATGAATTTTTTGTGTCTCAAGCGCGTCAAGTCTAGATTAGTGTCAAAATTGCTCAATTTTTGGAAAAAAATACCTCAAAAAGTTCACTCATATCGTTCCACAATTTCCGTATTAGCTTAGCTAGGCTCCGTGCGACTTCTAGCTATTCAAAATGCTAATGCCAGGATGCCTTTACGATATGACTAAGGAGATAAAAACAGAATCGGTAAAAATCTCGAAAGCTTTACCGAAAAAAGACTAATCCTACTGTTTCGAGCAACGGAAAAAGTGTCACGGCTGCCCAAATGGCATTTGCAAATTCCGCAGATTTGAGATGGCAGAGCGCAGAGTCCGTCTAAGATCTTTTATAAAGTAACGAAGCTGGAGGACTACCAGGCGATCCTCAGTTTGGGCCGCTATGTACTACTATTTTACCGAATTTGGAGGCTGTTGAGATATTAGATGATCTAGATCATGGATGCACAGAAAACGGCCCGTGGGCCGCATACTGTCGCCCGCCGATCGAATACTAGTGGCCCGCTGACAGCAAAAATAATACTCTCGTACATTCTAAAATATATTCTAATTATTATCAATTCTTTATTGTCTTTAATTACATATACTTCTAGCGGCCATCAGTTTATAATTTGCCCGAGTGGCCCCTAGTCTTAATAAGTCTTTGCAACCATGATCCAGATACTCCATGGGGTGACTAGGTTCAACTTTAACAGTTCAGCGGCTATTAGATTTGCACATTCTGGCCTGCCTACTTCAAATACATCTACGGATATCTTCAAACAAGACACAGACATATTAATTCTTTGTTCAGTTTGTTATACTTTTCTCTAGAGATCATAGAATTAGCAAGTGTTTTATAAGCAACTGTGTAGAGTATTATGTGTATTACAATACTGGGAGTATGTCTATATCTTGTAATAAATTTATAAAAAAAAATATTACACTGTAAACGATTTCTAGTGATGATAATAGAGACTCTGTGTTTGGCACTAATCGGTGTAACATAACTCCTGAAGATGCCCCGTGGAGGGGTGAAACACGTGTTGAGTAATCTGGCGGTGGCGGTTGTGTGATTCGCATTGTTTGCCGCATACGCATTTATCAGCGAGCTAGCGGGCGGTGAATTTGTTGCACGACTACCACTGCATGTGCGGAAGTGGCTAAATTTTGGTCCATTTCTTAAAAAAATACATTACTAGATCAAAATAGAGAATACTTTAAGTGTGTAATAAAGATGCGGTGGCATTTTTGAGTGCAGTACACGCGGATCGATCTCTACCGTTAGCGTTGGTGACGCGTCAACTCGAGTCCCGGTTTACGACAGTTTTATCGGCGCAATAAAGTCCGTCAGGCCGTACGCTCGACAAATTGAAATTCAGATACGCGGTGTCAACGACCCGCATATGGTTATTCATTAACTAATTTTCTAGCTATTAATTTTTGATAGTTTAACATGGCCAGTCGTGACCTCGGAAGTGAAAAGTGATGCATTTAATTTATACTTCAATATACATTCAAAATTATTAGTTAAAACCAGATGACCACGTGGTAAAAACTGCCTTAAGCCTCCCAGAATTTCCAAGAGGGAGAGGGCGTCCAAAAGCTACGTGGTGGTCTAATATCAGAAAGGAACTGGAAACTCTTCAACTTGATGCAGAGACAACCCAGGATAGAGTGGCCTGGCGCAAATTGATTAGGAGACCCGACCCCAAATAAAGGGAAAGGGGAAGGAAGAAGAAGATACATTCAAAATTATTACTTTCTTGGTTTTATTTATGTGGTCGGAGGCTTAAAATTTCTTCTTCTTTTCAGCCAATAATTGTCCTCTACAAAGCAAAGACCTGCCTGAAAGATCAGAACGATTACAACTCTAACTTCCCACAATCTTAACTAAGTCGTCGGTCCATCTAGTGAGGGGGGGTCACTGCCACTTCAAACAAACAATTCTTAGAGTTACGTCGATGATCTAGGTTCTCTTGTGGTTCTTCTGACCACTCGGTGCGGATTTTGTTTTTATTGTACATCAATTTTGTGAATCGAAATAATCAAAAACAAATAAAAAGACTCAAATAAGAATGAGTAAGAAACATTGCCGGAAAACAAGGTAAAAGGTATAAGTAGAATGGAGGTGATGGTACCAGAGAAGTCCACGGCCATAAATGCGATAGCGTGACCAAGAGGATAATAATATCGTGTCAAATTTATAGCCCGTATTTGATACAGTTTGTGTACAACAGTATGCAGTCTATCAACAGTAGTGATTTCAAATGAAAAAGTAACGAACGGAGACCATAGAGGACCTGGGTATAATGGCCGATGCTCGGAGCCTCTGGAAAGTAGACTTTAAAAAATAAATATGGAAAAACTAAATTGATATCTAATGTCCATGTCGTAGCTACTCAAGTAGTTGTCAGAGGTTCTAAGCTCGAAGTTATAGACTATTTACTTGGGACAAACTGTCCAGTTTGTTAAGTTCAACTTAGAGAAAGAGATCACTCGCGAAATTTAGATCAGATGAGAAACTTTCGGGAAGCTTCGAAACATCTCGTTCAAAATACCGTAACAGATGAAGGTTTTTGACTAATGTGTATTTCCAGTCATAACATACGTATCCGAGATGAGGTCACTTACCAAGTGTCCCATAAGAAGGCTCAAGTCAATCCGGAGAGCATTTTCATAAAATATGGGTTAAAGATAGTTTCCCGGAAATCCAGGCCAACTTCTTTTTCTACTATATGCCTTCAAAATAAATGCCGCCACAATACCGCCTCCCTCTTTCAAGGAGAGTACAAAACCTACTTAAAGTAAAAAAAAATTGTACAAAAACAACAGACTGTAATATCTTTAAGCTTACATAAACAAAATCAGAATACTTCTTAAGTTCGATGCGTAGTATTTGCTAAAATATAAAAAGGTTGATTGTAAATGAAAAATATGTTTCAAAGGAATTGACATGTTCTTAAATAAAACCCTAAACTAGAATTAAAGAATATAGTTTTATAAAAAACCTAAAAGGTCATTTAGGTACAACACGTTTTATCCAATAAACTTAAAAAACTCAAGACAATCAAAAAATTAGAGGTAATTTATAAACAAATCGGTGTTAAGATTAAAAACAAACAACCGTCGAGGTAACCATTGGTAATTTATTACAAAACAGAAAGCAAAGATCGAAAGAATTGGAAATGTATTTTGAGGGTTCATTCACTCCCGTACATCCCGAGGCTATGCAAACTAACTATTGGCCCAACAATTTATGATCTCCAAGTTCTTTTGCGATCACGATGTGTGAGACCGCCTCACAATACAAGCTAATTCCAGCTTACAAATCCACTGTAATATCTATCTTTACACAAATACCCAAAGTTCAATTTCGTTTGAACTTATAATTTTCTTGCATCGGCTAACGATAAAGGTTCCGAGAAAGAACAATTTACATAACTAGAGTAACACCGGATGAACCTTATCCACTAAATCACAAAGGCGAAATTACCACGGTGAAGTTAAATCACCGAAAATTTCTAATATCTCAATCGGTATCGATTATTCTTTAGGATTTATGGCGCAGTAAAATTCTGATGCAGTGTTTGTTAAACGTTTTATGTTAACTTTGTTGATTTTTGTTTGGTTTGGCGCGGAAGTATTTTTATTTTCAACTGTCTATCAAAAAATATTTTTATTTATTTTTACTTTGCATCTATTCATACGTCTTTTTGCTATTGTAAATTATTGTATTTAGTTTCTATAATTCTCTGTGTATTCTTAGGGTCATCGGAAAGTAATGTCGCTTTAAGTTAAATTCAGACGACTAAATTTTTAACAAGTTTTTATTTCTAATCAACAATATATTCACCTTCAATATTAACAGCCTTTTGCCATCTAGTATACAAATCAATGCAGGAGCGGTAAAAATCAATCGATTTTTCTGTAAAATATGTCGACAGAAACGACATTACTTTCCGGTTCCCCTAATATTGATAACATTTACCATTTACTCGTTTCCCTTTTTATACATATATTTATACTATCTCGGTCACTTCTGACTAGCATTACCCTTGTCATAGAAGTAGAAACAAATAAGTTTAAGAAATATATTTAGAATTGTAATCAAAATTTTTTTGTAAAAAAAAAAAAAACAAAAACTTTATCAAAGTTAGGAATACACAGAATATTAAAAAATAAGAAGATTTTAATCAAAATACTTAGGCTATGGAAATCACAGTAGTTTTTTTTTGTATTTTATTCGAATCTTACTATTCTTCTGATTATGTGCTTCTTCTTTTTTGCCGATGGTCGACCACTGCAGGGCATAAGACTTCCTCAAAGCTCACCACGATGACCAGGCTTGCGCTGCCTACATCCAGCGACTTCTTTATGTCGTCTGTCTACCTTGTGAGAGGTCTACCTACGTTGCGTCTACCTGCTTATGGGCGCCACTCGAGAAACTTTCGGCCCCAACGGCCATCGATACCACAAGCAATGAGTCCCGATCACTGCTACTTCAGAGGAGCAATTCTTCGAGCTACCTCGTTAATCTTGATTCTTCTGTAGTTCTTCTCATTACTGATTCGATCTCGCAGCGGAACTCTAAGCATTTCCCTCTTCATTGCTCCTGACTTTAAGCCTTCTTACAAGGCCTGTCGCATCACGTCACAGATCCGTATGTCATCACCGAAAACACACATTGATCACAGGCCTTCGTTTTCAAACCTTGCGGTGTTTTAAATGAGAAAATGTTACGGAGAATCCTGAACACTGCCAATGATTTTAACCTTTGATATTTCTAAGTGAGTTAGATTTTTAATCTTGCATTAAACGATATGCTGATTAAGATATAGATATAAATAAAATATAAGTAACAAAGCTAAGAAAAATATACTGCTTATTGACATAATTTCATATCTTATTGCTTTTATAAATTAGGTTCTAATGTATCACAATCGACTGTACAATCTTAATTATTCCACAAGTGTCGTTATCAGATCTAGACCGGTTTTACTGCTATCAGATAAGTTTAAACTTTGCTTATTTATGTTACATTTAACATATTATTTATGGAGTTCATTTAAAATTGAATATTTCTTACATATAATTTAGTTTTACATTTGATTCTTATAAACTGATGACTCAATTACACAGATTTGTGCATTTATATTGACTGACACATTCATGCTATAGGCCCCTTAACTTATTTAACTTAAACCAAGCTTAACGATGCTTAAAGTCGTCTCAGCGTACAGACGCCATGTAAGCCATAAACCCCACCCCCAAAGATATCTAGTGGGGGAATATACAATAATCACCATGCTTGGTAGACGGTTTTTTTTAATGTTCCCCGCTATTGGGGTCCTCTCCTTCCACCCCCTATTTAATTAGAACGGGGTTTTGTATTTCTAAATATATTTTTTTTCAGTAGAATTTTTATTTTCGTTCTCGTCTTCCATAGTACACAATATCTTTTTTCCTTCTTATATCATTCTACAATTCCATCTTCCTTTCTCAATCATTCCATTCCTTTCGTACATCCTCAGACACTTCAGTTATCCATTTCTCTTACAGTATCACAGTTTTAATTGGTTTCATTGTTTTCTCGTGTACATCAATTTTATCACGGATTTATTTTACAATTGTTTTTTTTTCTAATATCAATGAATCTATTTTAATAACTTTACATTGTTTTATCCGCCTATGTTTTGTTCTTGTCTATTGCGTATTGTGCAACTTTCCTAATGAATTTGAGGAGGCACTCTCTTTCATCCTTGTCCATTGGCAGGCGGGTTGGCGATTGCAATGTTGTATTATGGTACGCAGAGGACGCTGCTGGTCATACTTTTGAAATTTATTTATGAACTGTGGCAATCCTATATAATTAATACACAAAGTGTTAATTATATAAGATTGTGTACTGAGAATCGAATCCGCGACCTACGATAGTAATTACAAGACTTCTACCGCTGGAATACCAGTGCTCATCTTGATTGCTACATTTTGATGCTTTAAGGAATGAAAATGAAATTCGATTAGATTAATTACCTCTCTTTCTCTCTCTCTCTCTCTCTCTCTCTGACTCAGGCAAGTAGAAGCGGAAGCAAGCACACCATATAGCGCACAGAACTGATGGCAGTTTTGGCTTTGAGGTTCTAGAATAATGACCACAGATCAACCAGCGATACGTAAGACATCCAACCCAAAGCTGTACAGAGGAAGCTGAATACCGGCCGCTTCCAGACGATCCTATTTGAAATCCACGGGAGAGATCTATGTGCCGCAGTGGATGTCTGAAAGAATTATAATTGTATCATATATAAATACACCAATACCTCGCTTTGCGTCGTTTCGTTTTGCGTTTTTTTTGAAGTTGCGTCGCTGCTTAATTAGTACTAATTTTCATTGTGCGTCGTAAGATTTTCGAGGTTGCGTTGTTTTGGGTTCGAGTATTTAATTTTTCTTTTAAATTTTCTTTTTTTTCTAAAAGATGGCACCACTTTTGTTTCTCATTGCGCCATGCCATCAAAACTCTGGAATTCCCTTTCTAACTAAAAATCAACGCAATATGAATACAGTTTTATTTTCACTTTGTTTTGCTAATTTAAGAGTTGAGTTTCAATTACGTAGTGTGTTGTGCTTTTTTAAAAGGGAATAATAAATTCCTTTAAGGGTAGAGTGAACGTTTCTTTTGTATAGCCGTGTACCACCTTCGTCTTCATCTACACTTTCCATCAGGTGAGATGGAAGACAAACGCCTATTCCATTACAACTATATAAAAAAAAAAATTCACTATATAGGTCGGTGTAAATATCTGTACCACCGAACGTGGAAAGTACATAGATGTTTGTTACAAAGAGTTAATACTATCGCATTGATACAAATCCAACAGTTTATATCTTGCACAAATTTGGAATAACAAAAGTGAACACCACTTATTCTTGAATCCCACGCTATACCTTACCAGGAATACAGGCCTTACTTAAGTACGTATTTAAGAGAAACTAGATTGGAAATCCTTTTTAGGACTTGATGGATAGTAGACAGTAACGAACGGGATGCCTACACCACAGTACAATTTATAATGTCTTACTTAAATATGATTTCTAATGGATTCAGGCGTTACTTTGCGGAAGTCCATCCTAAGTTAGAAAAGGAGCAATATGTAGCTACTTCCTTTGCACCAACCCGCCAACCCGCTGATAAATGCGCATGCGGCAACCAATGCGAAACACAACTACCACAGTTAAATCACTCAACACGTGTTTCACCCCTCCACGGTGCATCTTCTGGAGTAATGTTACACCGATTAGTGCTAAACACAGAGTCAATTAAATATGATTTATTTGAATGCCAACTATCCTGTCGTACTTTGTACGCATTTCACTAATTTAGTCTTTTTATACTAACCATAAATTCTGTTACAAAGAAAAATCCTATAGTTTCTAAAAAAAATATTTTTTAAAAAGTTTTAAATGTGATTATGTGGAGTGAAAAAGATATGTTAAAGTATTAAACTAGTTATTCAAAGTGTCCACCCTTAGCTTTAAGGCGCGCTTTTAAACGGTCGGTTTGACGGGTCGCTCCTTACCTGCTTTGTACAGTGCAATTACTGCAATCCAATTCTATTTAGTGCCGCACTCTATTTTCAAAACAAATAATTTAAAAACAAAAAACATACAATAATGGCGGGAAAGAATTCTATTTTTTTATCGTAGAACCTAATGTTCGAAATTCAAATTAATATTTTTTTAATGTATGTAAACAGCTAGTAACAGAATTTATAGCTAGACGAGGTATAGTATGATTGTTTATAGGTGTAAAAGGCCTTAAAAGGGTGAATATATTGCTTATTTACTGCCAATTAATGTATGAATCCTATCCAAAAATCAATGGTAACAGAAATAATAAATAATGTAATGATGATATAGTGAGAAAAAGCGTTTTCATAATTCGGGTTACCACGTATTTAAATTAATTATTGTTATTGGCCAGTTATATTCCAATAGAAAAATTAAATCAATCATATATATAAAAATTAATCTGTGTCTGATTGTACTCGATAGATTCAAAAATCAAACATTCAATCGCCGTGAAAATTTGGAAAATTATTACCTATATTCTCGACAAGGTTTTTTCCTCAATTTATGTTTTCGGTATCAAAACTCCCTTTTTGGTTAGATTTTCAATACAGTTTTATTTCCGTTTCTTTTCGCGTTCAAAGGCAAGTGCGATCCAGGATAGTTTGATGTTTTTACTTACTATTTTATTTATGTATTATACTGTATTTATTATAAATATATATGTATGTACGTATCTACATTTGTATGTTTTGTCTATATGTACACACTACTGTTTCCATCCTATGGTTGTCGGTTAGATATTACCTTGTGTGATAAAACCGCCCGTTGTCTATTGTCTTTACTATTACGCAACTATGCATATATTTTCTAGCGTGTACAACAAAGAATATTAAATTGATGCGAGAAATTCAAAGCTCAACGCGAGATCTTTATTAAAAACTGTCAAGTACACAAAGTTTCAATAGTTTTAATATTTTATGGAACCCCATCAAGTTTATGCGAAAATTTGTGTTATTTTGCAGAAGAACCTTTCACAAACTTTTTTAAGGCTCTCGTTTTTGGAACCTTTCGTTCTCTCCAGTCATGTGTAAACAAGGATAATAATTACAACAATTTTTTGTTCTAATTTTCACGCTACACTTTTGTCGTTCTTAAGACCTTTCATTCCTTCCTACCTTCCATTCGTTCCTCTGTCGTCATTCTCCTTGTGTTTCAATCTTTTCCGTACGTTGTTACATATCATACATTGCCTGTCTTCCTTCGCTTTCTTTCCTGAATAATACAATTTTTAATTTTTATTTTTGATCTTTTTTCTGAAAGCATTTTCATTTATCGAAGTTATGTCTTGTCCCTTATTACTTCTATTTCTTATCATTCTTGGGCTGCCCCCAGTGCTCCAGTGACTTTCAGCGACCTATGTCGTCAATTCACCGACTAACAGGCCTAAAGATAAGAAAAAATATTGTACTAAATAAACTATTTTGTTAAAAAAAATCTGGATATTTATTTACCATAACATGCGGTGCATTTATAATACGTATTTAAAACAAAAATCGTCAATGATCTCACTAAGAAACCCCGCCATTATTTTCATTGTGAGAACGGTAGACAACCTCTTTTGTTCGATTATAGAATTTGGATTTACGGCGGCTCGCGTGCCCACGTGTGGGCTTTTTGCGTGCTGTACACTGATTTACGTTAGGTGTTATATCTTTGTAGGGCGACCATTATTTCTTACGGGAATTGCAATACCTATATTGCATTCTCATAGATCTAAATTTGTCATAATTATCTATAATTATGACAAATTTAGATCTATGAGAAACAAAAATCTTTCCAACAAACCCAGGGTACAATTGTATATTATTTTTTACAATAGTTATATAGATCACTGCATCGCATTTAGCAAAGGTAAGTAAATAAAACTAAGTATAAGCATTACTTAAAATCATGCAAATACAATAAACAAATAAATATATAAACTGACAGGATCGTCTTCTATTGCCATCTTCCATTATCATTGACACAGCTGGACATAGTCCTCCCTCATTGAAATCCTGTAAGACCGTTTAAAAGCGGCCTTTACTTATCTATAGCCTTCCGACCTTTATCTTAGTCTTCTGTTCACCTGGTGGACAGACTCCACCGCCATCTGTTTTTCACGATTTCTGACATACTCTCAGCATAAGATACTTTTTTTTTGTCCCCCGCTGTTGGGGACCTCTCGTTCCCCTATCTCGTGTGGGACAGGGACTTTTTATTTTCTAGTAATTTATTCATATTTTTTATTATTATCATTCTTCTCTTTCATGTATCATATTATCTGTCGTACTGTTTCTTTCATTCTACAATTTTCCCAGTCTTTCTCCTTCATTTCATTAGCCATACATCCATTCTCAACCTACTACCAACTACATTCTAGGTTTCCTTACTATTTTATTTTGCAACATTACATTTATTATTCAAATATGTAACATATTTTCTTTATAATTATCATATTATATTATATTGTTTATTGCACTATTTTTGGTACTACTTCATTTATTTTATTTCTATATTTTAGTGTTTGCTTTAATTTTTTTGTTTATTCCTATTTAAGTCTATTTGAGTCTATTACTGTGTCTTATTTTTACCTATTGCATTTATCACCACCTTCCTGCAGTAGCTGAGGAAGCATTCTCTCACCCCTTCGTCTTGCATGATGG
The DNA here is from genome assembly GCF_028537555.1 of Battus philenor. NCBI lineage: Eukaryota > Metazoa > Arthropoda > Insecta > Lepidoptera > Papilionidae > Battus > Battus philenor. The sequence continues at coordinate 12,230,295 of NW_027181684.1, forward strand.
CCGAGATATTCTTTTCCTCTATCTTTTTGCCCATCCGGCATTCGGAATCTGCGCGCAGTCTTCCGAACGCCGGACAGTGGGCCACAAGGTGGACCACGGTCTGGCCCACGCCCGGTTCACAGAAGCACGAGGGGTCCTTCTCGAGCTTGAACCTGTGAAGGTACTCAGAGAACCCCCCGTGACCCGTGAAGAGCTGGGCCAAGACCGTATCCATCTCGACACGGCATACTTACATACACTGCATAAGATATAAAGTATTTTAAAATAATATAAAGTATTTTCTCTCTTTAATTCTGCGAACTCTATCATCTCTACTTCTTCTAGAAATGTCCATATTACCAAGAATTTGAGGTGACAACATCAACTAAAACCAGAAGCATTCCTTACCAAATCCTCAAGTATACGATCGCGTGGTGACAAGTCTTTAAACACATTGCCGGAATTTCTTCGCGGAAGATTGACTGTAGGTTTAGTGCATTTATAAAAATACATAATGTACTTTATAGTTCTTGAAATAAGAGTGAGATTTGCTTGCTATTAGTTTAATGGAGGTGATGGAAATTAATGTAAGATTTTAATAAGAATTGTGTCAACAGATCATTCCTATTTCGGTTGGTATTGGTTGCGGTTTATTTTTGTCCCAATGACAATCCGAGTATATTTTTGGTGGAAAACACTGTGTCTTCTAAGGGCGGTTCAAGTGCTTATGTTGTCAACGTATATGAAATAAATCTCTTTTGTCCCGTAGTGTTTTAGTTCGGAATATTTTCGGTGGAAATTCATTACTGTTGACATGGCTTGCGTCGTAGCCTTCTCGGGTATTATAATCTCCTTTCTACTTCTAGTACCTTCTTTTCCGGCTCGTTCTTATTTAAGTCTTAATATTTCTTTTCTATCTTTAATGACTCACAAAACTGATTTACAATAATAAAGAACCGAAATAGACGAACTAAGGTCATCGTCGAAAAATTCATTCTGATTTGTCTCTTTATTTCTTTTCTGTCTTTAATGACTCACAAAACTGATTTACAATTAAAAAAGAACCAAAATAAAATAACTTAGGTCATGATCCAAGAATTGCTCGCCGGAAGTAGCAGTGAGCAAGTTCATCGGGTGATCATTGAGTCCGAAACCTTCTTGAGTGATGATAGCAAACCGGTAGACCCACCACCAAGTTTACCGACTTCATCCAACATCTGCTATGATAATCATATGATATTAAGATTCTCTTGGTCACGCTATCGCATTTATAGCCTTCCCTGTAGCCTTTTCAGGTACAATCATCTCTATTACTATAATGTAGTGTAGTATCTTGTTTCCTTTTAATATGTAATTTCATTTTGAGTATTTTTTTTCTGTTCTTAATTATTTCGATTAAAAATAAAGATGTATAATGAAAATAAAATCTTCATCGAATAAAAAGCTCCGAAGAATAACCAAGATTACCATATACCTCGAAGAATTGCGTATGAAATGGCAGTAAGCAGGGTACATCGTTCAAGCGGCCGATAGTTAGGATCGAAAGGTTCTCAAGTGGCGACCACGAAGTGGGCCGATGACAGGTCTGAATTTTCTGGGAAGCGTTGCAATGAGCGTCAAACGACTGAAATGAAGTTTAAGCAGATGTGACTTGTTTTTCTCGACTCTTGTCATACTCTTGACGCACTTGCGTATTATAATGTTTTTTTTATTCGCGGTAACTCTAGGAGTCATCTGATTTTTTTTCAATTAGTCCACGGAACCATAATAGTCAAGATCTCTTCGTAACTAGTTTACTATGTAAAATAATCTGTTAAAAGGCGAGTTTAAATCTATAATTTGCCAGTCTGTGGCCGATATCTGTGATATTGCTCTGAATTTTGTTTTTCCTCGTCATTGATAGTAGTTATAGTTTCTGATCAATTTAGTAGGACGGAAAGAACGCATTGGACTACTACTTGAGCTTTTATTCACAACGACAGAGCATTTCATACTGGGCCTATTGGAATTCTATGTAAGCCTATATCCATCAGTGGATATTCTTTTCATTTTCATTTATAAATGCAATCGATTACACTGTTAACCTACTTTTATACATAGATACCGCTGTAAAGTTTGGATAAACTTTCGTAATTTCAAAGAACTAATATATAAGATTCGCCGGCTGTCTTGTATTTGGAGGTTGGGTTTGTGTGTTGAGGCGGGGGAAAAGGTAGTGGAAGGAAGCGTCGCCTTCTTCATAGGTGACGACAACCAACACCTTCGTCCTAAAATTCGGCAGAAATATGGCGATGACTGCAACAAAAGGAAACCAGACTCAGTAGTAGAAAAAAGGTTAAGACTTACAAAAGTCAAGAAAGTTAATTAAAATAATATATACTTTATTTTAGGCGTAGAGAAAAAGTATTGACTATGGTTTTTAAAAAAAAATTAGTAAAATGCTGCCAAATAGTGAAATACGAGTAACTAAAGAAATATTAATAAATATAAAGAGTTTGTTTCCAAAAAATAATCTGTGAGAATTATGTAAGTTATTTTGTATGTATATAACATTGATCCAAGAATAGTAGGTGAAGGAAGGAAGGATATGCAAGAAAGATCTGCAAGCAAATAATAACAATGACCTAAGTTTGTAAAGTCTCTGTCCCACAAAAGGCAGTAGTAATAAACGTATTTTTAAATAGCGTCATTAAATGTAAAAAATAATAGAAGATATAATATCAAACTTATTTAATATTGCAAATATTTAAAATCTAGTGAAAAATAAAACTTGCTAGAAATTGATCAATAAGGTTTATTTAAGTATACTGTTGTACACATTTATCTTTTACATACCACGTTATCCAGTTATTTTTAAATCTTAGGAACGTATGTGCATTCTTACATATGAAAGGCGGATCCGTTTTAGAAAGATGTCACGAAGCTATCTATATTGAGAGAATTTCTACTTTATTTTACAAATAAACATCATCTATTCGATATACAGATATCGGCATTTAATTTGGCACATCATTCTTGTCGCATATGCAATGATGCGATGAATGCGGACGTCTATGGGTGAAGCTTATGATGTAGTGAACATCTATGATCAAGATAAAATATAATTTTTTTATTTAACATTGAAACTTACAAAAACTCCTATGGGTTGTCAAATGATTAGAAGTAATGTTTTACCGATTGAGATATATACACGGTGATATATTATATTAGATATGACAAACCACTATTGCGATATTATTCGGGAACGAAATTCTCACAAGTAGAGTCGTAAGAGCGAATACAGTTCGGCTTTCTTCAGCTCGTGTAGCGCCCGTGTGTAATGAAACCCTGGCGCCCCCTAGGCCCGACCCCCTCCCTCCCGGATATAACCATTAATTTTGCCGTCGTAACAAGAAGAGATTTTTCATATTCCAACAAGCTATTTTATAAGTAGGTATAGCTTACAGTATGGTATTAGTTACGGCCTTTCTTTTTATGACGGCAGAATAACACTCTTTGTTTTTATGCCTGTAGCACATCTCTCTTGTTAGACTAAGTGACGAACCGCGATAGATTCCATGACGATGCTCTTAGCTGTCTCAGGGAGCGCCCCCTGAGACGGCGGCGCCCGTGTGCATTGCACACCCTGCACTATAGGTTAAGCTGCCCCTAAACGACTATGACAATATTCGCGGCAAAAATGTACGAAAACTTTCCAGTATATAACAAATAAGAATCGATCACAAACCCAGCCAATGTGTCTCGAAAAAAAAAACTGTAATTGTGTGTTTTTAATTAACAATTAAAAAATAAGGGTTGATCGTAGAGGGGTGAAAATTTAGGGTTGTATGTATTTTTATATAATGTATCATAATAAAATGAAGACTAAAAAATTTGTCTTAAAAAATTAAAAAAAAATTAGGGGTGGACCACTCTTATCATTTAGGGATATGGATAAAATAGATAGATACTCGTAGTAGCCGATTCTCAAACCTACTGAATACGCATATAAAATTTGGTAAAAATCGGTCAAGTCGTTTCGGAGAAGTACAGTAACCAACATTGTGACATGGAAATTTTATATATTAGATAATATCGTATTGCAGCCTTACAGATGACGGTCAATATAAAATTTCGCACGAATGACATCGCAAAAGACTTAATTCCAGTAAAATCTATTTTTTGTTAATAACTCAGATAATTTCTAGAATATACAAACAGAAATTATAGCTTTAATTTGGTATATAAATTACCTTTGTAAGTTGAATATATTGAAAGCTATCAAAGATATTGGATATTTTTGTTTCTCCTGTTAAATTTAATTTTTGCGATGCTATACTATATGACAGTATGGTCTATGTGTCTATCTTTCTCTGGGGTAATAAATCCGGACTTACCTCGAACAGCGTGGTCGAACTGAGGTTGGATACGGATCCATCCTTGGCTCGCCTGTGGTCCACGCTACTTCCCTAGCCACATATACAACAACAACACTACACAGCTCTACTCGAGTAGAGTGGTTTACTACGTGAAAACGGCATCGTACAGCTAAAACGCGTCTGTCCTGCTTCTGTTTTATTTTTAAGTTGACTGAATGAATCTTTGAAGGTCTCCGGGATAACAGCATCAACAGGGAAACCAAGCAAGCAAATACAGGTAGCGCAACACATTATGGCGATATAGGCGAATAAGCTCTTCTATTGGTCGTCTATAGGCAAAGATATTTCTCATCAATGTAGAATCGCGACAAGAAAATTGTAATGTCTTCTATCTAAAACTCGAATCAAGTATTTTCTTATTTCTCTTATTAAATAAAAACGTCACATTTATGTTTAATTTATTGGATAAAACAAATCCCTTGTTTCCAGCGAATGAAATAGTTGATTTTCTTCAAAGCGAACTATATAGAATCCTAACACTTTGTGTTAGAGTTTAGTTTGCGGTAACAAATGTTAAACATACATGAAGATCAAAGAGTGCAATTTGTCATTGAAAGGGAAAAGAATCTTGATTTTGTGACAGTTTAAAATTATTGCGTAAATTCGAAGATCCTTAAATATAAACTGAAACTAAATAAAATCCGATAATCCTATCTTCCTTTCTTTTATTATCTACTTAAGACATACTATTTATTATTCACTTCAACTATTGTCTTTTGTTTAACTTGCTTTGTTTCTTTTACTAGGATGGAATATTACTACTAATTTTTAGTTTCTACCCCTTATGGTTTTAGAGATATGGTGATAAGATCTAATGATCTAAATATATCTGTGGTTAAGAGATGATGATCCCACCGATGGATGCCCACTGCAACGCATAATCGTCGTTCTACGTGTAATGTCTTATAATAGCGGATATAATGTTTCCATATCAACTACCATCCCTCTATTAAAACCCAAATCTTTTCGGATCTGTCGAAGGGTTTTCTATAATAAATTTCTTAACTTCTGTGTTCTTATTATATTGCTTCTATTTTAACATAGAGCGTTACGTTGTGTTCAAAAGATTTTCGAAACGTTAGTCTTTTTTTTCAAAATTCAGCGATTTTCAGGCACATTTCATGGGAACGTCGTCGTTGTTTCAGCACATAAACGCCTACTTCAATGTATAGATATCTACCAAAGATAACTTACGGGGGGATATACCATAATCGCCACGCTTAGTAAGCAAATTGGCGATCATCGTGTGATATTAAAGTAAAGAGACGACGCTGCGCATCCTCTGGAAACTTAAGTAAGAAAAGGACTAATATTTAGCCACTTCCGCACATGCAGTGGTAGTCGTGCAACAAAGTGCACCGCCCGCTAGCCCGCCTGCAACTCTGTGTTTGGCACTAATCGGTGTAACGTAACTCCTGAAGATGCCTCGTGGAGGGTTGAAACACGTGTTGTGTGATTTGACGGTGGCAGTTGCGTATTTCGCATTGTTTGCCGCATACGCATTTATCGGCGGTGCACTTTGTGGCATGACTACCACTGCATGTGCGGAAGTGGCTAAATATTGGTCCTTTTCTTACTTAGGATGGACTTCCGCAAGGTAACGCCTGATTCTATTAAATACTCTGGAAACTTGTTTGTGATCGATATCAATCCTGTATAATTAATGTACAAAAGACTGTGTTCCAGAAATCGAAACCGCGACCTACGATCGCAAATCTCAATTTTCTAACGGTTCCACTGTTCACTTTATAACATATTTAAAAAATATTTCAAAAATACACGTACGGAACCCAAATGAAAAATAAAATCACTTTTTAAATCGTTACGGCAATTTAAAATAATTTAATGCACATCATTACCCGTAAAAATATATTCCGTGAAATGAAATTATAAATTTGAAATTAACGATACATTATTAGTAAAGTCAAATGTGACGTTTCAACATATCTATGCAGGAACCAAGTCACGAGTTGAAGTATTTTTGGAATAGACAAGAATTCTGACGCGTTTCATTTGAACGTCTTCTGTGATCTTTGGATTGATACAGTTTTATTGTTTGTTGAATGATATACATTAGTTTTATTGATGATAACATTGTTGCTTTTACCTGACTGTCTCTATCTATCGAATACGTCAATATTTATTCACTTCGCTATTCAGAACTGTAAAGAATAGATGCCTTGGAAATATTATTCTAGATATAAATGACATAGATTTAAAAAATATAATTATCAACTGTTGTATCTCAAATTATGTATGAAAATATGTTTTATATCTACAAAACAGTCCCATTTTTCCAAAGAAATTATGATATTTCTTACTATAGCAATCTAAACTATTTTATCATATATAGAATCCTAGATAATTTACAGAAAGATTTTACAACTAGATTAAAAAAAATTGTCAAAAAACGTTTGTGTGGTACAGTATAAATTACTTCAATGAAGATAGCATACCTTGGTAACTATGTGTTCATATTTAACATACAAGTCCTGTTAAGTTTCCTTCATCTGTTATTCTTAAGTCTACAACATTCATCACCGGAACAGGTTGTGGCATGATGGCCACTACAAAACACAACTCCAATATAGTCATTCTGACATTTCTATTATGTATGTCATTCACAGACACTACCCAAATTTCTCTTCTATTTGGACGACGTACACGTGTGACTATATTATTATTAATAAACATTGGAGTAAGAAGAAACGGGAGGTTTCAATCCATATCACCTGCCAAAAGCTGTTAAGCTATCCTTAAACTCAATAAGTGTATAAATCCTTCCTGTATTCATTAATCATAATCCTATGTCAATTATTTAATGTTTTTCATAATTTTTGTTCTCACAAGGACCATCCGAAAGAAATCTATTAAGTTTTTCTCAAGTTATGAATTGATTAAAGATAGGCATTCATTTTTATATGTCGTTACAGCCTATAGGCCTCCATCAAAGATATCTTAGGGGGATATACCATAATCACCATGGTTCACTGGTTGGTGATCACAGTGTGGTATTATGGTATGCAGAGGACGCTGCAGTCCATCATCTGGAAACTTGTTGATGAGCAGTGGCAATCCTATATACTTAACACATAAATTGTGAATAAAGGATTATATCATGGGAATTGAACCCACGGTTTAGGATCGCAAGTCTCATTTCTTTACCGCTTGGATACCACTACTCAATACATATCTAAAAGACTATATAAGAGCTTTCATAAAGTTTCTTACTTAGTTAATTATTATTAAACTTTAGCATGCTTTTAAGTTTATTGTGTTTGAAAACGACAGGCGGCTTATATTTCAAAGTTAAATTTAGTTTAACTGAACCATAATTTTCCACTTACAGAATATTCTCTCCTTCATATCAGCTCTATGGTATATCTGTAAATAAAACAAAAATAACTTTAATACTATAAATATACATCTTAAATCTTAAATTATTTACAAAACTAACAAATATAAAAAGAAATTTTCTAAGGCGGGTGAAGTCAAAGTGTAAAATACTGCAAACCCCAAAACGTAAATTTGGCGTGATAGTTTTATCTCTATCACATCAGAGTGTAGTGTCAAATGTGACGCACGCATTCGCCAAAGATTCAGTCCGCGCGCCCGACACATAAAACACGTACGATGTCTAGACTGGTGGCGGAGACTGACCTAATAATGTTCGAAAGCTGAACGAATGTTAAGGCAAAACTACCACTAGAAATACATAGTAAATCAGACACCAAATTGAAACGTGAATTTCTATTGTCACTAACATAGTAGATCGCCAAATATTTAGCATGGCATTCAAAATTTCACAGGAGTGGTTAAGAATGGCACTTTGGTAGACTCTATTAGAGCAAAGAGAAAGCAAGGAGAAAACTCCAGAAGAGCAAAGTCCCGAAAACCCGCAGTTCTTTTTTTAACCCTTTCGTCACCAGCGCCGGAATTAGCCAGCATCCGCCTTGTAATGTTGGCATATGTGTAGATCCCTGTTTTAAGATCTATCACAGCAAAATAAATTACTAAGAATTATCATAACTTCTATTTTTAATTAATATACCAATGAAATCTTTAAACATATAACACCTAAATGAGAAAATTCGAACATCAGCCTTCCGTCATGAAAAGTACACGCTTCGCGGCGTGCTGCCGGTTCAGTAGCGTCACTTCGGCGGAACGGACTGCGGTAAGGAAAGGGTTAATAATTACTCTTTCCCCAGTGCTGTCCTTGTTTTCTCGGCTTGCCAAACTTGGGATTGACTTTAAACTCGCACCTTAACCCAAGACTCTTTTAGATAAATCTTTTGTGAGCAGTTGTGTATATTATTATAACACATTCCCTTAATGTCTCTTATTTATGATGTAATACATTTAAGAAGTTCATTAAAGAAAACTTGTCAAAAAATCATATTACTGTGTAAATCATTTTTCTTTCCGACTTTGTTATGTGCTCTTTTCCTCGTAGCTTTAATTTGAAGGATGCTATTATAAAACGTCTCATTTTGATTTTATTTCCTATCAATTTGACCTCTACGAGATTAGAAAAATTATTCTCGTGACATATCCAAGAGATTTACCTGTGGATTAATTTTATTATGTCGAAATAGCCTAGGTATCTTAGGGGACTGTCGGCTTAGTTAAGTAAAAGAGAAAAGAGCCAAGCTAGTCATACGCGTCGCGATGGAAATTAGCGCCTATGGGCGAGCAACAACCTAGCAGTGGAAAACTGAGACTTAAGAACGTAGATGAAGTAAATTTGATACTCGAAGAAGAATGATACAAAACATGTAAACCATATTTTAAATAAAATAAGAGAAAACACACATACAATTTAGATTAATCAGTTTAAAAAGAGCAATTGTAGCCAAGCGCTAAAAGACTGAGATATACGATCGTAGATCCTGGATTCTCCCGGGATAATATCTTGTATAGTTCACACTTTGTTCATTAATTATTTAGGACATCTACTGTCCACAAACAAGTTTCCATAGGTTGGGCAACAGCGTACAATAATACCACATTGCAATCGCCGGCACGCTTTCCAAGAGTGGCAATAATCCCTTACAGATATCCTTACCAGAGGCCGGATGCCTTGCAGTTGACGTCTAAGAGCTGAATCGACTTCGACTATGACAATTATAATTATGTAACGTTATCATTGCACACAAATAAGGTTCCAGAGGATGATCAGCAGCATCCTCTGAGTAACATTGTGACCGCATCGAAATGTAAAAGTAATGAGGAATGAACGAAAGGCGATACAGAGCGAAAGGAAAAGATAATAGAATTGTGGAAAAAATGAAACGAACGAAAGATAATATGACGTATGAAAGAAGAGAAAGAAAATAAAAATGTCCGTGAAAAAACTTAAATAAATGTAAGCTAGTCCCTGTCCCAAACCAAATGGTGGGTACGAGAGGCTCCCAACACCAGGAGCCATAAAAAAACAAAACAAAAAAAAAATTGTGATCGCCAAACGTGATGATTATGGTAAATCCCCGATAGATATCTTTGGGTGAGGCCTGTCTTATAGTGGGTGTCTTATTCGAAGTGAGATATCACGTTTCACCGCGTGACATTCAGTGACCATCTGTAATTCATCTGTATTTATATGTAGCTCAGTTTGGTCATATTTTTATGATAATGTCCACATACTTCTTTCATTGATTAATTGAACAATTCATTTCTTAGCTAAATGAACACAAAACTCTTTCCAGAAATTTTCCTATAGTTTAGGTTTTTTGTCTACTTTTAGTTTATTTTATACATCATCTACATTAATAAATTTAAAAACAATTTAACACCTTAACGTTCCTAATCCATGACAAGGCAGTACACAATATATCACGTACGCAATAAAGGATATTATCGCGTGTCTATACATGTGCTTGAAGAATGTCTGTTCGTGTCACGCAATGTTTTACTGGACCATGGCGCCACCTCAGCTCTTACAATATTACTGATGCTATCTAGAAACAGTTCTTGTATCTTATAAAGTAAATAATAGAGTTGATTTTCGTATAGTAGTTTAGATAATGGGAGCAGATTTAAATGTGCTGTTGTATACGCATTGCGACTCCATCCTCGGCACAATATTGGCTCGTTCCGAGGTGGCTGTTCATACAAATTGCGATTTTAGAGTGAACTTCGTACGGGCCCTTTCCTTTTTCTATTTATCATTCTATGCGGCAACGTGTTTTACAACGGGATGGCGCAAATTAAGCAAACCAATCGTCGGGGACGTGCGCATGCGCCGATCAACTCCGCTCTCTATGCTAATGGGTCGTTATTAAGACAGATTTAAAGACCAAGGAGTTCGTGTATACCTTGCTAATTCCTCACCACGGCGTGCATTGCCGGTAGTAGATTTTTTGAAGTATTTATTGTGCGGTCGCGTCTGTTGGGCGCCAATGATTGTATATTGTTACTTCGAATCCACGACCCAAACCCTTCGCAAGTAAATTAGTTTCCTGACTGTTTCTACATAGAAAATTTAATTTGATACAAAATTCATTTTATATTTACCTATTTAACTGTCCTTTTTATAATAATAAATAATTTATTTTCAATCTTTTTAGACGGACCTGTCCCTGCAGGAAGCTAACACTGTCTCGGAAGATAGTTCAACTTACTAGAACCGAAAACTTAATAGTTGCATTTTACAAATATAGTTTTATGATTGCTTGACCATAATTAACTTCTTCTCTAACTAGTTCTATGACTAAAACGAACCTGTATATTTTGGTAAGTCTGCAAACACTTCAGTTCTGCGAACTCAATTCCGATAAAACTGTAGAAGCCACGAGCTAACAGCAAGTGTATCTTCAGAAACAAAACAACTTAAAATACATTATAAAAATTGTATAAAGATGTAGGCCTATATCTTGCAATGAGTGTCCATTGGCTGAAAAAAAGAAGAATGGTATTAAATAGACTAATAGGCGGTATATAACTAAAGACAATAATTAAATTGACCTGTCATATAAAAGGAAAAGTACTGAAATTTTGAGAGTCAAGGAGCAAGAAAGTTGATGTATAGAAAAAGACGTGTAAGCTAGAATAATATGAGAGAAATCTGAATATTTAATGGAATCAGGCGTTACCTTGCGGAAGTCCATTCTAAGTAAGAAAAGGACCAATATTTACCCACTTCCGCACATGCAGTGGTAGTCCGATTATTGACTCTGTGTTTGGCACTAATCGGTGTTACATAACTCCTGAAGATGCCCCGTGGAGGGGTGAAACACGTGCTCTGTGATTTGACGGTGGCTGTTGTGTAGTTCGCATTGTTTGCCGCATGCGCATTTAGCGGGCTGGCGGGCAGTGCACTTTGTTGCACGACTACCACTGCATGTGCGGAAATGGCTAAATATTGGTCTTTTTTTCCGTAGAATATGAGATAGATGATGATGAGATCGATGATGATGATAGAGGAACGTATGACTGAGATTGTGACAAAAAAGGAGAGTGAAAAAATTATAAATAGTGGAAAAATTATTGAATTGCAAAAAAACCTTTGGTGTACGTCTGTTTTAATTAAAAAAAAAAAAAAAAACTTAAAATAAATGGCCAGACGCATTCAAATCTATGAAGAGCTCTCAACAAGTACAATTAGGGTTACTTATGACAACATTGACAAATATTCTTATTCCACTAGTTAGAAGAATTATAAGCACAAACTGAATATAATTAAAAATTCAATCTATACTAACTTTTCTAAGATACTTAGTTTAATAAATGTAATGATACTATAACACTATAAGGGTCCCAAACATACTTTAATCTGAGAAGAGACCAAAAAAAAACAAATCCTGTATGGGTATGAATGTACGTATATATAATAAAGTTCCACAAGATATCTTAGAATTTTCGTTTCTTAGTTGTAAATCAAAAATTAAAAGTATATTATTAAATAAATGTCATTATTGTATTTAAGTGTTTTTAGTGGATCTATATGTAATTTAATTTGTTGATTCATTTACATGTTTGATATTATAATGTATACATCAAAAATTGTTAAATTATATTTAAAACAGCAACTGTTGAGTTTTCAGCCGACATTTCTCAAGATCAGCGTTCTGAACCAGGTGGTAGCTTATTGCATTTAATACTAAAGTAATAAACAATTCAAAAGTGCATGGATTTGAATTTGGAACAAGGTCAATCTTGTTTTTTTTTAATCACTTTCACAGATGTTCTTTTTTTAAAACAATATTTCAAGCTTTATTCTTTCATCATTTACGTCGTAAAACATCCGCTGCGGAAAATAAACCTCCATCGAGCATTTCCAATAGACCTGATGTGCATAGATATTACGCATACATAATAGAAATAAACTAATAATAGCATAAATAAAAAGTAATTAATAGTATACAGAAAGATGAAGGTAGTAAAAGGTAAAGTAGACATAAAAGCCGTAAGGCTTTCAACACTGTGGAAAGCAGGTAAAGAGAAGAACGATGTAAAGATGAAAGAACTAGAATAGATTAAGGCAGTGTAGAGAAATTAGAGTAAAGCCAAGAACAAGTCGAATTAGAAAAAAAAAAAGAAATAGATTAAAGTAATAATGTAAACAGAAATCAAACTGAATAAATAATAAGGCCTTTGTTATAAAAAGTCTCTACCAGTTGACGGTAGAGGTGTAAAGGCGTACGAAATAAAATAGAACCTGAGGTAAGCGGTCTGCATTCGGTGTCTTCCGATGATCTTAATTATGACGTCTGTCCTCCTTTTATATGTTCCTCCTACTCTACCTTCACTGTCTGTGATATCTCGAAGACCTAAAAACCCTTACGGCTATTAGTTCTGTATGCTATATGCCGTGCTAATTGCTACTTCCACTTGCTATTTTTTAGGCTATATCTGTCACTTTCGTCAGTTTACGAATTTCCTCATAATTGATTTGATTTCGTAGAGACCCAAGGCTCCATGACTCTAGGCATCAAGTGTTTGACGAGTATTTATATAAAATAAATGTATTGCACCATAATTCAAAGACAGACAGATAAGAATTAAAATTAATTCATATTGATATATCAGTTATAAATACGAAATTATTTGAAGTGTAATTAAAATATGAACGTTAGTACCTTCTAAAACTAAAATTATAGAGTTACAGTAAATCAAGGATTAGACTGTAGATACGATTTAGCAAAACACGCACGGTCAACCACTTCTAAATAGGTTGACTTCTTATACTTTTGCTTCAGTTAAAACGTCCACCGCCAACGAAGTCAACCGGCTCACATCGACCGAAGCCCTGTCCGATAAAATTACAAACTCTACATTTTACTGACAATAACTTACTCTGGATTACCAGAATCTTTGAGTTCAACTCTCCTATTTCCACGCATGTTTACTTTTAAAGTATCACATTGTAAACACATCCTTATAGCTGTATATATAGAGACGATAATACCTGTTACAGTTCTTGAACGACCGCATGTGGTAAGATTGTGATTTTAATTTTGACATATGTCAACCGATGCTATATAAATTAGAAAGATTACGATACCATTCGTGTATTACGCTTTTCGTATTTTATCTGTCCCAAAATTAACCAGTTTCAACGTTAAGAGCTTGTTACAAAATGTCTTGTGTCTTTAGTTTTATTTATACGCATAGAGTTGAATAAAATTAGCTTATGAATGTAATAAATTTTATATTGGTATATTTAAAGCGCAAGTTATGGTACCAATTACAGTAAGCTCTCCAATAAGCATTTAATGGAATCAGGCGTTATTTTGCGGAAGTCCATCCTAAGTAAGAAAAGGACCAATATTTAGCCACTTCCGCACATGCAGTCGTAGTCGTGCAACAAAATGCACCGACCGCCAGCCCGCTGATAAATGCGCATGCGGCAAACAATGCGAATTAAACAACAACTATCGTTAAATCAATCAACACGTGTTTCACCCCTCCACGGGGCATCTTCAGGAGTTATGTTACACCGATTAGTGCCAAACACAGAGTCAAATAAAAATGATTTATTTGAATGCCAAATGTCCTGTCAAATTTTGTACGCATTTTACCTATTTAGTCTTTTTATACCAAGTCTACCCATAAAATCTGTTACAAAGTAATTATCATATAATTTGTCCTAATCCTATAAATTATTTTATAGTTTGGCACTAATCGGTGTACTTTGTTGCACGACTACGACTGCATGTGCGGAAGTGGCTAAATATTGGTCCTTTTCTTACTCTTCAAGAAGCGATATAAACGGTTGGTGACAGATTCGGAAGTTCTGTTTCAAACATATATAATATAGATTTTTTCCTTTTCAGCAGATGGACCCTTACTGCAAGACATAGACCTCTCAAAAAACCCCACGATGGCAGGTCCTGCGCTGTCCGCATTCACCAACTTCCTGCGACCGGTATATCCTCGGTCCCACTTGTGGGGATAAATCTAGAAGCTACTGCTAGATCGTTATGAAATAAATAAATACATTTATTGATCTATAAATATTGACCGATACGACAATGTAAATTTTCGACAAGTGAAACGTCGCGTAAATTAATTGTTCATTATAACCTATATATGTAAGTAATATAAAATTTCCATGTCACAATGTTAGTTACCGTACTCCTCCGAAACGGCTCGACCGATTTTTACCAAATTTTATAGGCGTATTCATTAGGTCTGAAAATCGGCTACTATCTATTTTCCATACCCCTAAGTGATAAGGGTTGTTCACCTTTAATTTTTTTTTTAATTTTTGGACGAAATTTTTTGTTTTCATTTTTTTACGATACAGCAAATAAAAATACATACAACTCCAAATTTTCACCCCTCTACGATCAACCCTTTATTTTTTAATTAGTTAATTAAAAACTTTTTTACGCAAAATAACGTTTGCGAGATCAGCTAGTATGTATGTATAAGTAAAAATTAAAAAGGTGAAAATATTGAAATTTTTTAAAAGATAGACGTGTTAAGATCGAAACTGTGATTGGTCTTGCGCAGCATCTAGTGACTTCCTTCAAACTTAACCACGTCATCTGTCCACCTAGTGGGATACCTTCCCACACTGCGTATACCAGCTCGATGTAGCCACTTATGGGCCTATATATGCCACTGTAATGTCTATAGCATATCCTAAAGATCAAACAGCTGTCGTGTAAGACACGCGAAGTAACAAAATATTGAATAAAAAACGTGTATGAAATTCCAACACGTGAATAATCATGGCAAGTGTTTCCGGGTAAGTCGTTGTTATGTCTCGACACCCGATACCTGACCGCCACGCGTACCTCGAAACTAACTTTGCTTATTCCATTTACCGTTAGCTGCTTATATCGTTGATTGATACAATTAGATTACAATGTATGATTTATATAAACAATATATATAATAACAATATGTTTCGGAATTTCGCGCTAAGCTCAATTGGTTAACCATAAGGCTTCGCCGCAATGCTCACATACTTTATCTACTCTATAATATTCTTTTCAATCCACTCACTCCCTCTTATCTCAAATCAAGGTTTCAATTTCTTCATGATACACATGAGATGTCTTTGAGATCATCAGATAATCTGGAATTAAAAATACCGGCGCATTCTTACTCGTTTATGGCCAAATCTTTCACCGCGCAGGCCGATTGTGGAATGATTTACCGCTGACAATAAGACGTGCCAAGTCACTACATATTTTTAAGAAAATAGTTAAAAATTATTTACTAGATCTATGATTATTTATACCTTCATTCATTACCTTTTCTTCCTCTGTTTCTTTATTTTATCCGAGGCAATGCGCATTTATCAGCGGGCTGGCGGCCGGTGCATTTTGTTCCACAACTACCACTGCATGTGCGGAAGTGGCTAAATATTGATCCTTTTCTTATCTCTTCTTTATTTCTTATACACTAATATCTTATTTGTTTATATTATACTATCTCTACTTTTCTATTTTTATTATGATACGTCAATGGCCGGCGTCGTAGTTCCGCCAAGACGACTTGTGTTACCGTTTCCAGCTAATTACTCTGGAAAGCATTAAGGCTGGGAGAAGAAGTAACAGAAGAAACTGCAGCAATACTTTCTAGTATGATCGGGTGTTATCCTTTTGACATATACGATCTCGCCTCGTTTCTAACGGGTTGATGGTTATCAAACAATCATTAATTCTTCTTGTTTTAATGATATGAAAACATTGATGTCATATACTCGAGTATCAAATTATGAATATAACATAGTAATCTGTCAATCATACACTTGATGTCTATGAAGATGTAGTTGCAAAAGCGAAGAGTAAACAAGGAAACAGGCTTGCAACGTACCAGACTTCTTTGATCAAAATTTCAAATGTCACGCGCATGTCATATAAAACAGCTGTGCCGTCAGATGTGACCGAGTTACTGGTAAGGAACTTAATTACTTACATAAGTTTGTACGTTACAGATTTGTTTGTATGTTATAAATAATTTTCATTAAGTATACATATGAATATTTGAAAATACTTTTGAATGTAAATTTATTACAATTATAATTTTATTAAAAATAAATACACCTATCCCCCGATTTACACGGTAGATACGTTCATGAGAAAAACGTGTAAATCGAAAATCAAAAATTTTCAAGTCAAAACCGTGTAAATCGAAAAACTTGCAAAAACGCATAATTTTGCTATTTAACAGTTGCGATTTTTTTTTTCAACAATTTTAGGTGTACACATAAATAAAAATAGAATTCATTGACAAGTTAAAATATTTAATATATAACGGAAAAATTGTTTTTTTTTTAATTTTATTACAATATACATTAAACAGAAGAACAAAAAGTAAATTACTCTCATTCTTTTTTTTGGAATCGAAGGTTCGAATTCACTTTCATCACTACACAAATATTTACATTATGAGAGATGGTAATAAAATCGGTAAGTAACACACAAAAAAATAACTTTTTTGGAAAACCGTGTAAAAGCGAAAACGTGTAAAACGAGTACCGTGTAAATCGGGGGATAGGTGTATATAATAAACTCGGATCCGAGTGTTCGGCATACAGCATGTCTGGGGACCAAAATATTCGTTTTCAAGTGCTGTAGATTGTAATGATTTATTCAATTATTTAGTAAAATTACATGTGTACATAATAAACACCATTATATCTATTGTTAAAATGAGACTTTGTAATAATAATAATTCCAATTCTCAGTTAGTACTATTGCACTATTTGTGCTCTCAAAGAGATCAATATCACTAAAACATGAATACGTAAACATAATGTGAACATGTTTTTTATTTCATTTTATCCTAACCTAAACCACTATTTATAGAAAATTGGTGTATTTTATACAAATAATAAAAATAATTATCAAAAGAAGGAAGTGATACTTGTTGTAACAGCTCCTAATAGATACCGGACTGTTTGTATTTCGTGCGACAGAGATAACGCTCTACGAAGCCGAAATTAGCCGATTGTCTCTTTCCGAAAGTCGATGTGCAATATTAATCGCCTGGTACTAGACAAAGTTATTTATGTTTAAACGCTTATTGTCATGCAAAATGCAAATGTTAACAGGATGTTTGGTGATTGGCTCATTTGTTGCCAAAATTTAAAGCCTTTACACCTAAATTCAATCACTATGTATAAAGTGATCTCTCTAAGACAGAGTTCCCCAAACTTTTTTATATCGTAGACCCCTTGCCATGTTTTAGGTAGGGTAGACCCCCTACTTACCTGATATTGATTTCCTGTAAAATTCTAACTGTAGTGAAGTTTAGTGTTAAAAACTTAAAGTAAAACACATGTTAATTTATACATTTATTAATTGAATTTAAATTAAAACTACTCGAAATAAAATTTTGTATCTGTTATGTAAAATATACGTAACAAACCACAAAGCGAATACCAACATCCTACAACTTACACAATTTTATAAACATATATAATAATTTATTTTACTTCATAGGTACTTTTATAAATAATGTAAATGTTTTGATATTATAAGATAGTATGATGTAAGTAAATAAGTACTATCAGTGTATGTGTTGAGATCTACTATCGTGGACCCCCATTTTCATTTCATAGACCCCCAAATTTTTTTTCGCTGACGTTGACCCCTTGCAGGTTGTCATAGACCCCTAGGGGTCGATATAGATACTTTGCGAATCACTACTCTAAGATATATAGCATTAATTTATTTTTATTGTTCCAACGTGACCTGCTAATATCTTCTGGCAGAAAAGTTTGCAGACGTATTCTTGATTTGTTTGAATCCGGTTTAGTCAGTCTTGTTTGTGTTGGACATGACGCCAATTTAGATCAGCTTAGCCTGACTGGATTTAACCCGAGACACTAGGACCTCTTGCAGTCAGATTTAGGACATGATTAGTTATTAGTGTAAAGCCTTAAAGACGTGAAACCTTAGTTGATTAGGCAATAAAAAGCTTTAAGCTTAAAAAAGCTTTTTTATCTTTCTTAAATCATTCGATTATTAATAAATAATATTAAGGTGCTATCAACTATGTATGTAGGTTATAGATATAAAAGTTTTAAAGAGGTGAATGTGTTGCTCATAAAATAATAGCCTTAAACCTATTTCCGATCACCCTGTATAAGTTGATTATTTTGAAACTCTATTGGTTTGCGATATATGCGGTAAACAATATAATTTAAATATGTCGTCATCCGAATTTTAAAACGCTGTTTATTACTATGTTATAATTATGTTGTTTATTATTTTTAAAACCATTGATTTATGTTAATTTCTGGGGTGTACTGTACATCAATTTACTGCAAAAGATCTATATTAAAGTAATATTAAATTCACAAAGAACATAAATCATATCGATATATTAAGTCCAATGTAAATGTTATTTGCCCAACCGATGCCCTAATAGCTAGTAGAAATACAAACAACGTCGGCCCAGCGCTGGGCAAACAAGTGCAAGGATTAGCGTCGTCCGAAATAGACGCAGGCGGGGATACGCGACGTCTACGCATTGCTACTGATTGATTTACGCACGGTTCCGACGCCGGCAAAGAGTAACGAACAGATTCGACAACAATAACATTTTTAATCCGGCATTTGATTTGGCACCTCGGAAGTTTGAAATAACTTTTGACGGGAATCATCGTCATCGTCATTTCAATTGTAATGCATCCACAGCTGGGCATATGCCACTTCCATAGAATTAAAATACTTCAGATTGGAAGCGGACAACGTCTAGTGTTTTTTCGACTTAACAAGGTGTTTCACCTTGTGGGACGGATGTCCAATGCTGCGTTTGCCGATCCATGGTGGCTACTCCAGAACCTTAAGGTTCAAGCGGCCATCTGTTCTGCAGGCTATGTGACCTGGTCACTGCCACTTGAACCTGTCATCCATTTAGCAATGTAGTTTATTTTCATTCACCTACGTATTATGGAAATATTGTACATAATAAATCTTTTATAAACTTTATCAGCCTTACCTGTATTATAGATTTATTTATTTTGTCACATACAAACATGTACACAAAATGTGGAAAGTTTTTTTTTAAATATTCAATCATCTTTTAGCGAAAGTGAGTAAAGACAAAGATAATAAAGTTTTGCGGAAGCATAGGTCACTCGCCTCAGGTATACGAAAATAGAGACGAAATAGGAAGCGAATGACAAGACGCACACGAGGTGTTCCAGAACAGACAGTATGATGTTTGTCTACCTCCTTTGTCCTGTCCTTCACGTATCTCAGGAGATGATACTACGAAATGCGTGCAAGAGAAAGTGTGAGCGGCGAGTTTGATTTGACGCACATGAGATATCCCAGAACAGACGGCATGATGTTTATCTCCTCCGTCCTGTCTCCCACGTACCTTAGGAGGTGATATTACAAAATGCATGCAAGTGATAGTGTGAACGGCGAGGTTGACCAGACGCACATGAGATATTCCAGAACAGACGGCATGATGTTTATCTCCTCCGTTCTGTCTCCCACGTACCTTAAGAGTTGATATTATGTATATCATCTAAGTCACTCTGTGTTTGGCACTAATCGGTGTAACATAACTCCTGAAGATGCCCCGTGGAGGGGTGAAACACGTGTTGAGTGATTTAACGGTGGTAGTTGTGTAATTCACATTGTTTGCCGCATGCGCATTTATCAGCGTGCTGGCGGGCGGTGCACTTTGTTGCACGACTATGACTGCATGTGCGGAAGTGGCTAAATGTTGATCCTTTTCTTACTTAGATGATACTATAGTATGCGTGAAAGTGATAGTTTGAGCAGCGAGGTTGACAAGACGCACTAGATATTCCAGAACCGACGGTATGACATTAACCTTCTGCGTCTTCTCTCCCATATAACTCATGTTCCATATAAAACATTTTTGTGGCTTTGTTTTTGAGCCTCTTGTTCAAACCTTTTATATACGGAGAGGGTCTTTATTTACATTGTAATGATTTAGATATTTTTAATTAATTACCATCCTCATCTTTCGTCCTTCTCTGTATCTTTCATTCTTTCCTCTAATTTCCGTCACAAGGTTTTCGGTTCCATTCCATACTTTCCTTCGCCTGCCCTCCAGAGTTTTACAATTTACCTTTTTATTTTAGAAAACGTAACTTTAATAGTTTTTTTATTCTTTTTTTTTATTTGTATATTTTTAACCCTTAATAGCCTAGAGTTTCAATTTTGATACCAATCCTTTAAACCGAATGTTCACATTACTATTACTTTTTTTTATAGGTTGGCTGTACGTATTTTACTGTTGTATAATATTCTTTCCAACGAAATTAAAAAAAATATCTATATTTCCCTTCATCTAGACCCTCAAGCAAACATAGTAATATTAAAAAAATTACTTACGTAAATCAGACTATTAAGAGTTAATACTTATTTTATTATTATCTATACTGCACTTAATTTACATTTCTAATATCACAGCTTTTTTATCACTCTTGTTTATAATTTTCATTACCATTTTTCAGAACTCCAAAAAGGT
This sequence comes from Battus philenor, assembly GCF_028537555.1. Taxonomy (NCBI): domain Eukaryota; kingdom Metazoa; phylum Arthropoda; class Insecta; order Lepidoptera; family Papilionidae; genus Battus; species Battus philenor. The sequence goes on from NW_027181684.1 coordinate 12,251,612, forward strand.
CTCGTCACCTCGTCTCGTTACTTCTCTTTCTCACCAGTTAAACTACTAGTTCTAAGCGGTTTTATTTTACATTTCTGATCCGTACAATCCGATAGAAAATCTGCCGGATTTCTTATTTTCTGAGAAATATAACCCAGATCTCTTCAGGGTCAGATTGACCAGGTACTGAGTCTATGTGGTTCATTTCCGATGACATAGTCGCTTTTCAACATTCAAGTTAGTGGTCAAAGGCGGACTAATAAGTGATAAAAAAAACAAACAAAATAAAATCTGAGATACATCAAGGTTTTGATCTAGTAGAATACAAAAATTGCTTCAATCATTATCAACTACAGCAAAGTAACACATTGTCCTCACAGAGTACATCGTAAACATTTTCTACCTAATTTCGCTTCTGCGTAAACTGCAACATCACATTTCATAACGATTAACTTCGACGAAAGCATAATCAGTTTAAGCTCGCGTGTTATAACAACAGATGTCGCTACGACTTCATCAGATTAAAACTTTTAAACGAATTTAAAAATATACGCGGCTAAGAAGCTTTCACACGTCATTTTGTTTGTGGAAACATCAGGGAACGCAGCATCGATTCTATATTCAAAGTTAAATTGATTTTATATTACTTGAAAACTTTTTATTTAATATTCAAGAATATATGCACGCTGTTATAACACAAACCATTCATTGAAACAAAATAACATAATGAAAGTCCTAAACTTGCTTAATATCTTTAATTTAAACAAATACCATTACTTATTTACAAAATGAAATCATACGTTTTAATAATTAACATAATTTAATTAGAGTAGTACAAGTCTAGCCATAGAGAACTTGCGATCGTAGGTCGCGGGGTCTTTTCCCGGGACACAATCTTATGTATCTAATGGATTCAGACGTTATTTTGCGGAAGCCCTTCCTAAGTAAGAAAAGCTATGCGGAAAACAATGCGAATTACACAACTTCAGAGACTGACTCCGTGTTTGGCACTAATCGGTGTAACATTACTCGTGAGGATGCCCCGTGGAGGGGTGTTTCACCCCCAGCCCGCCAGACCGGTAAATGAAACACAACTATCACCGTTAATCTACTCTACACGTGTTTGACCTCTTCACGGGGCATCATCAGGCATCATTTATTAGCGGGCTGGCGGGCGGTGTACTTCAATGCACGACTACTGTTGCATAGATGAAGTAGCTATATATTAGTACCTTTGCTGTTCAACCCAAAAGTTTTAATAAATTAAAATATTATAATTAATAAATAGAATGTCCACAAGTATTACTATTCAGGAAGTATTAAGAGTGTCAATTTGACGCACAAAGAGGCCAATATATCAATCGGATTTATACGAAAGCCGGTACCCGCGCTTGTGCGTTTGGCTGTGACAAGTAAGTTATAAACGCACTCACGACCTGAAGCAATTATCGAAACCGTCACTTAACATTGATTTGCATGACTTTACTTATTAATGTTAAGTTATAAACGGTGAAAAGTCAATTAAAACGTGTCTTTAATGTCTTCATAACGGAACTGCGTATATTATAGACTAAACAAGATGGCGGTCAGAGATTGTAACTATTTCCCGCTCTTTTTGGTAATGGTTTCTCATGAATTTGAAATTATTACAATATTTTAACCTGATTAAAAAGTATCTATTAGTATATTTATTAACAACAATTTCTCTGATGTTAGGCCTCCAAATTATCTAAGGACCGGTTGGCATTGGTCTGCATCTAGAATTTTCCGAACACCTTAACATGGGTGTCTATTCATCTTGTAGGTGGACTTAGTTCTTTGCTGATTCATGGTCATCGCTCCAGAATTTTAAGACCTTAGCGACATCTGTTGTGACACTAATCGGTGTAACATAACTCCTGAAGATGCCCCGTGGAGGGTTAAAACTCGTGTTGAGTAATTTGGCGGTGGCGGTTGTGTGATTCGCATTGTTAGCCGCATACGCATTTATCAGCGGGCTGGCGGGCGGTGCACTTAGTTGCACGACTACCACTGCATGTGCGGAAGTGGCTAAATATTGGTCCTTTTCTTATCTGTTCTGAGCTTGCCGATTGCCAATTCAACTTGCCTATCATCTTCCACGTTTACTTCTCTTCGTCGACAAATCTCGTCATTACTATTTGAGGAGCATTGTTTTTACTCATCTCCTCCGCTATCCCTGTTTTCACTGACTTCTCTTTTCTCCCCCTTTTTAGCCGAAAGACACCCACCGCAAGTCATAAGCTTCCCTTAAAAATATATATTCCATAATCGCCACGCTTGGCAGGTGGATTGGCGATCGCATGATATTGTGGTATGCAATGAACGCTGCTACCCATCCTCTGGAAACTCGATTGCAGTGGCAATCCAATATAATGCACAAATTGACAATTATACGACATTGCAAATGTGGAATCGATCCCGTGACCTACGATCGAAAGTTTTAGTCTTCTACCACTGAACTCCCACTGCCCTTGATGACCGCAGTCACAACGATGACTTCACTGAAACGTGATCTCCCACTTCCGACCACATTGGAATTGCTATGAATGTTCCTTTTTTTAATTAGAAACATACTTAACTATATGGCTGTTAGATTTCTGTTCTTTTTTATCCAAATCACGTAGTTTTGGGATGCCCTGATGCTCTTTTTATCTTTTTTAATATAATAAACCATATTTATTATGTACAATACTTCTAGATACATCGTGAAATATATGTGGTAATTAGCTGTGAAAACATTTGATTTAAATCAAGAAATTTTAATTAAACAAAAGCAATCGTACATTCGTCGTACCTCGCAAATCTGACAGTTTCTGATGACATCCTCTGTGAATGCCAAACGTTACATCCTTCTATCCTAATGCTAAAATATCATCACAATACAACAAAGAAAGAAAGCCAAAAATGCAGGAAACACTGAAGGGCGTAGTTATATATAAAAAGCCTTGTTAAGCACTATGTTAAAAGCTTATAATTTACAAACTCCTTAAGTTGGTTCGACTTAGGCAAGTTACAAAGTACTGTACATAAATCAAGTCTAGGTGCGACTTGAGCCAATTACTGTCCCGGCGGCGTTCGCTGACAAGCTACTCGCCCCAACAACTGACAGAACTAAGTAAAGCATTATCGCGTCTTGCAACCGTTCTATACACTTTTAGTTTTATTTTAGTATCGCGGTTATTGTGGCTCTACTTTGCAGTGTTAAGTAAAGAAAACAAAAAATTAGAATTCTTTGGCATATTAATTCAAATTACGATGCTTTATGACATCGACACAATGATTTTATTCAATTTATATTTAATTCAAAGTACAATTCAGATGTCAGATTTATAGAAGATCGACGTTAAATATATGTTGCTGGCGAAGAGAACTATGTAAACCATGAAGTGCCATGAGAACTAATAGATCTGTTCTTAATCAACTACGTATAAATATCAGACTTTCCATCATCCTACTAACTGATTCTGTGTTCCTTCGGTCACATAGCTCGAAGGCAGATGGTCTTAATAAGCAATTTGACGAAGGAAAAGTAGAAAGGAGATTTCGAAATGTCGACCAACCATAGGTGGACTATGTATGGATGGTGACTGGTATAACAATTACGGAAATTATAAAATCAGGTCATATAGACCTGTGGAAGGATATCGCCGAATCCAAATCCAAAGCTTTCCAAAAAGAGCGGGATATTCAGCAATGTAGGTAAACGAGCGAGGAGAAGAAATTCAGTCCCAAATGGAATAAAAATCAAAAGGCGAAATAAATGAGAAATATAACATCACACGATTATATTTTTGTGGATATCGGTTCTCTCGTGCAAAAGCTTGCATTTGAAACCGAACTTTACCAACGGCGCGTACAGCGTCAACACAATTTTGTAGAACGTGAATGTGAACAACGCGAGCGCGAATGTGAGCGTGAAATTACGCTGCTACAACAAGAAGCAGACGAGTTAGAGCAAAACTTGCCTCTTTGTGGGAACATTTTAACAGGTCGCATAGCATCTCTTCTCGTAGCTCTTACAAGGATCGAGTCAAAACCAAAGTAGGTAATCAGAACTTACCCTCACAAATTCCTTATATTGACCAACGCTCACACCAACACACAATGTTCACTCACATAATATAATCGTATCGAATTCAACGCCAGCTAACATTCAATCTGATCCTATTTTACAGCTGGCGAAGGCCATATCGTCAATACCTGACCATCAAAAAAGACTTCAGCTAGTTCCTTTTTCGGGCAACATTAATGAAAATATATCAAAGGTTTTGTCTAAACAGTTGGATATATCAATACTTATTTACAAAATTTTTGATTTTAGCTGGGACCCAAAAATTCTGATAAAAGAATTCACATCTACAATATATTTGGAATGATCACACCTTCGAATCATCAATCGAAACAAACCTTACGATATCCAATATACATCAGTTCAATAGAGTACGTAATTCAATAAATAATAATTTTTCTATATAGAAATGTTTTAGTGAAACCTATGTTTTTAGCGAAACCTATGTTTGAAGTAAGAAAAGGACCAATATTAAGCCACTTCCGCACATGCAGTGGTTGTCGTGCTAGCCCGCTCATAAATACGTATGCGGTAAACAATGCGAACTACACAACCGCCACCGCTAATTCACTCAACACCTGTTTCACCTCTCTACGGGGCATCTTCAGGAGTAATGTTACACTGATTAGTGCCAAACACCGAGTTAGTTGGCGGTGCACTTTATTACACGACAACCACTGCATGTGCGGAAGTGGCTAAATATTGGTCCTTTCTTACTTAGGGTGGACTTCCGCAAGGTAACGCCTAATTCCATTAAATACCTATGTTTGACGTAAAACTTCTTATAGATACTGCAATTTCTGATATCTAAAAGAAAAATCTTCGGACGGTATGTTGTCCTCTGAGAAGGACATAGCTTTAAACGAATTCCCACTCTTCAACTTCAGAAGGGTTTCGTAATGTACAGCGTTCTTCACTATTCAAATTCAACGGGTAATCCCCTAAATTATCTCTGATTCACCATAATGTTTCATTGTTAGTTTGTTGCATTTGGATAACCTTTTAGTCCACGCTCATCAGAATCACAATAAAATAAACATTACCTGTTATAAAAGTATACTCAGAGATGCATTTTATAAGCAGGCGATGAAGAGACAAATAAAACCCAATGAGAGAAGCAATGTTAAATAGTCTCGTGGTGCTACAGTACAAAGAGGTTGCCAGATATGCAAAGGTACGGAAAAATATTACCGAGCGAATTTTAAAAAATAAGTATCATGTCTTGTCATATAATCATGTCTTCGTTCTAAACGCAAAGAACGTTCAGAAGGTTTCCCGAGAACAGTTTGAAGATGCGCAGACGCAATATCATTACCAATGAGATCAAACTGAGATGCAAATATACTTTGAGGAGGAAGATATTTGGTTCGTATGTACCCGGTAAACTGGATGTTCCATTGATCTCCTTTTTCCATCTATTTAAGAATAGTTCTGACTTTATATTCATTTGCAACATATTACGCGTATCAAGAAATATATTTGCTAATAAAACCAGAGAATACATTTCCATTCGCAGTAGCTGCAAGCGGACCCTGTGCTGGTAATATATGGCCAATTAAAATCGCGACTAAAGATTATTAATGAACGTCAAACAATCGTAAAACCAGCGTAGTTATTGTATTAATCGGTAGTACGCTTTGCAATTGATTAGGTGTACAACCCCCACATGACTTTTGATTTGAAATAACATTTATTAAATCAACTTTATACCTTATTAACAATGCATAAAGGTTAAAACAGTTTAAAGCGATATGATAAGACGTGCGATCTTAGCTGTCGATTGTATGAATTAATTTCGAATTAGCATCTATCGTGAACGTATTCGATGGATAATTAATTATGTTGAACGCAGTCTTAGTAACATAGTCTGTGAAACACTTGCACGTGGCTTTTATAAGAAGAATCCGCAAAAGATTATAAAGAATGAATGAACTAAATAAATAATAATAATGATCTTTATTGTGATATCAGAGTATATAAACATAGACAAAACATATGTTAGTGTATGGGAGTTTGCGTGTGTGTTCAGAGATATCTTGTTTCGTATAAAAAAACATATATTCTTCGCTTTGCGGCTACGCAAATAAATCTCGCTTGCAGTTTATTTCAATTAGCTGGCAAATTCAGACGGTGTTAAAAGAGGGTGCGTGGATTTATGTGTTTCTTACCAGTAATGTCGTCTGCTGTTGCTCCAACCCGTCTGACTTTCCGTGCGATTGCGTTTATTCATGTTGATTTATGTACACTCCGCCTTTGCGGTAAAGAGCTTGTATATTGTTTGCTATTATCTCCTCCAGTACGTCAGCGACATGTTTTAATAGCGGCGCCATGTGTATTTGATTCTTTTTTTATTAATTATTTATTACAGTTTCATGGAGGGATGTCAGTTAGTTCTTAATTCGGTGTGGAAATAACAATGTTTGAATTTACTTTCAAATCTAAAACAGATTTTATATCGTTTGATTTATAAATATCAGTGAAACTTAGTATATTCTGAATTAAGTATCTTCGTAGATTATACATACATATAACATATATACAACAACATGATAAGCGAAGTATTTGCATAATATAACATTCCACGGTATGTAACAGATTTTTTTTTGGCTTTTAATTTAAAAATAAAAGTACATTATTAAATAGACCATATTTACATTCAGGAGTGTTTAATTGATGGCTATATTTAGAAGATAGTTCGTTGAGTCATTAACATGGTAGTTATTATAGTATATATGTACATATTGTTAAATATCATTTTAATAGGACAACTGTTGTGTTTCTGGTCTTCCAATGTTCCGAGCGAGTAACAACTTGCTACTTTTGATGCTGGAATAATCGACAATTCAAAAGCGCATGTAAATGACTTCTCGGATTAAGATATTTTTTGTTTTGAATTCATTTGAAAACTAACAAGGATCACAATTGTTAATCAAGTACAATCAGAACGTTTCGGATATTTTTATCGATTTATTCTAGTCACAAGGTAAATCCAAGATAGAGATCGGTAACGTAAGGAAAACGTAAGGAAAAGGTTAATAAAATGCAACTAAACGTATAATGGCAGGAAAACTATTAATGTGACGCAGACTTTCTTTCCACGGACTGGTACATCGAGTGTTTGGCACTGGTCGGTGTAACATTACTCCTGAGGATGCCCCGTGGAGGGGTGAAACACGTATTGAGTGAATTAACGGTGGTAGTGTTTCGCATTGTTTACCGCACGCGCATTTATCAGCGGACTGGCGGGCGGTGCACTTCATTGCACGACTACTGCTGCATAGGGGAAGTAGCTATATATTAGACCCTTTCTTACGTACTTAGGTATATGTAATTTCAATAAAAGAACAAAGGATGTAAAATTTTGTTTCTCTCAGAAGATCAGCATTCTGAGCCTTTGGTAGTATTGCTTATAACCTAAATTTACGAACATTCAATTTCATTTTCAATTTCTTGTTAATAATTATCGATAAAGCCGTAGAGAGGCGTAAAGCTGGACATATGCCTCTCTATATCAATAAAAGGACCAGTTGGAAGTGACTTGCATCTAGCATCTTCGGACTACCTTAACATGGTCATCTGTCTACCTTGTAGGGCCTCCTTCACTACGTTTACCGGTATATGGTCATCACTCCAGAACTTTAAGACCTAAACGACCATCTGTTCTGCTTGATAACTTGTCCATTGTCACTTCAACTGGCCTATCTGTTACATCGTTTATTTTTCTTCTACTAAATATCTCGTTATTTAAATTTAGAAAGCTTCCGTGATGCTACTAAATTTCTTCTCCTTCAGCAGTAGCTTTGTTTCTGTTTTTAATTTTTGGTTCTAGTCATTTTGGTTTTGGGCGGCCTAATCGGCTTGATCCCGCGGAAAGATTAGGTCCGTGAGTTAATTGCATGAGGTACTATACCCGTGTAGGTGTATAGTGTTGTGATTGTAGTGTGGTGTAGATATGTGTAGCGAGGACTACTCAGCGAAGGGTCGCGACCCGGGACTCTGACCCTTGTTTAAACGCGGGTAGCATTCGGAACCACTAGGACAGAGGCTTGATGTGCGGTGTGTATTCTAGCGTTGAGATGTCTTACCCTTCAATATCTCTGTGTATTCTTCAGACAAAGCGGAGCTCTATGCATGTCTAAATAGACAAAAATCTTGATGTAAAAATGGCTGCCACGAAGATATCATCCCAGACAGTTACTAGGAAAAATATAAGAATAATTTATGACTTTACAGAAACAAAGAAATCTATTATTGGAAAGTTAACAGTTGTAGTAAATGAAAGTGCCTATTGTAGCTCGAAGAATTGATCAACTAAAGTGCCAGGGAGCAGGTCACATCGCCAATGCAACTGACGGTTGTTGGAACCGAATTCCGTTCTCCAGGCCCTTTGTTAGATGGACTGATGATATAGCCAAGGTAACGGGAAATCTCGGAGGGTCGTTGGATGAGGGAAGCAAGAAAGTAATACAGGAACCTTTCTCCGAAAACCGAATAGATATATATTAGTCAATACAACACGTCAGGCGACGTATCCTACCTAGATTCTTTTTTATTTATTACCTCGTGAATTTCGGATCCGCGAGCCCAAAATCCGAAGAAGCTGTAAAAACCAAAAAAGTTAACAGCGTTCAGCACCAATCGAATATAGCATAGTAACACAAAACATTAAATAACACCAATAAATGTCTCCTTGTCTTATTACTGTACACATCATAATTTCGTAACACGTCCGCCATTTTGTCCGCGTGTACAAGACAAGATAGATGTTCTTAAAATGGCGATAAATCATGTCAATACGTATAGTGTATTGTATATGTACTCTTGTTACGTTTATAAACGATTTTATTAATACAATAATAGCAATATGCGAGAACAATTTGAAATAAAAAAGACACGTTTTGGTTTTCCTTCTATTATTATTAATAATGGCTATGCAGCCATGGTGGAAGGAGTCATGAGTAAAATAACCTAGGGTCTAATTTATTTTATTGGATACTAGTACGCCTTTGACCAACTCACTACGACTCAACTAGTTGGAGTGTAGTTGATAATGATTGAAGCCTTTTTCGTGTTTTATGAAATCGAAGCTATGATATATTTCAAAACAAAGTTAATATTTGTTACATTTTTTATCTCTTACCATTCCACCTAGGTCCAACTCGTCTGTTGAAAAACTACTATGTCGAAGATGAAACGCACAGGTTCAATAGGTAACTGTTCAGACCTTGAAGAGACCTGGGCTATGATAGTCAGAGAATAAGGAAGCCTTCAGATTATTCCATACTAGGACTATGCGGATTACGTATGTATGATCGAAAGGCTTTGTACGTTTTTAAGGGAAGTTCCTTTACTTTGATGATGATGATAAGAATGAAAAAAAAAGTTCCAAAAAGAATGATGTTGTGATGAATGAAAGAAGAGAGAATGCGAGTTAATGTAATGGATCTAATGGATTCAGGCGTTATTTTGCAGAAGTCCATCCTAAGTAAGAAAAGGACCAATATTTAGCCACTTCCGCACATGCAGTGGTAGTCGTGCAACAAAGTACACCGCCCGCTAGTCCGCTGACAAATGCGCATGCGGCAAACAATGCGAACTACACAACTGCCACTGTCAAATCACTCAACACGTGTTTCACCCCTCCACGGGGCATCTTCAGGAGTTATGTTACACCGATTAGTGCCAAATACAGATTAAGTTACAATTGCTTCTAGGATCTTAGATAATGACAAAACTAAAATCAACATCGATGAAACAAGTAATTGAATGAAGAATAATAACAAACAATTATCACAGATTACAATCGGTTGTTGAGAAATTGGACGAAATTCATTTAACAAGAAAAATTACGAAATAAGTTAAATTGATGTTATTATCCAATCAAGTAACGATGAACTCTCCGAATTAGATGACATTCGAGATTAAAAGCAATTTGAAGTGGAAATAATTTTGTTTTAAACCTACTAGTGTAACTCTCTTTTGGATTCTTAATGTATTGCGTATATAGTTTACCACATTAAAAAAATTAACAATATAACACATAGAATATATAGAAAAAAACACCGTTTTATACAAAGATTCTCTCTTCTATTCTTTTGATCGAATTCTTGTAATTCTTTTTATAAGGTCTTGGAAACACCTTATCTAACCGTAGATGATTACATATATACATAAACTAAATTAGAGCCTTTTTTGATTTCACTAATAGTAAAAATGTTATATACCGATCTGTCAACAAGATGATTTGTTATAAATGTAAGGTAATGTGTAAGGTTTAAGGTGGTCAATGTAATTGTAATATAGTAAAAAAAGCGTTTTATAAATTAAAATTACAGTACCTAGCTATAAATATTGCACATCGATTTTTGGAAAGATACAATCGGCTAATTTCGGCTTCGTAGAGCATTGTCTCTGTTCCACACTACCTATGATGTTTTGTCAGTCGTGCGACAGAGATAACGCTCTACGAAGTCGAAATTATCTAATTGTCTCTTTCCAAAGGTCGATGTGTAATATTTATCGCCGGGTATTGTAATTATTATTTATGTCTCTGCAGAATTTGTACTATTAAAACTTATTGTTAATGTCGAATTCAAATAGAAAAAAATATATAACCTATTTCAAAATGATATTTTTATACAGTATGATTGGAAATAAATGAATGAGCAAAACATTATTCCCTTTTATTATTTTACATCTGTAACTAATAGTCTTATATAAATTTGTTTAAAAAAATTGACATCTGCCATATATTAATTAAAAAACATTTAAAAAAAACTTGTTCTCAACGTTTTAAAATTGTCTTTCAATTTCAATTTAAAATTTCAGAGTTATTTCATGAAACTTGTAATGTACATTTTGATGTGTTTAACAAGGAATACTGTGGACTTTATTAGCGTTGACAAAACAAGATTTCACAAATAATACACTTAGTATCACATGTTCTAGTTGCTAACACTTTGGAAGATCTCCAACGGTCCACGCAATAGACTGAAGCGGATTTTACGTTACGACTTTTTATGATTACAGATTGAAACTAATTTAACCCTTTCGTCCTGGATGTTACATATGTGTACCACAAATGTTTGAAAACCCCTGGAACTTAAAATGATTGCTCGTTTTCAGTAGAAATTGTACCAGGCCGTAGTTTATGCGTTTGGCTTTGAGCTAGTCTAGCTCTAATTTCCATTGTCTGCACGTGGTTTTGGTGTATAAATTTTTTGATATTAATATGTTTTAGTATTCCGGGACGAAAGGGTTAAAGTAATCAAATGATCCTTTTGATTGTTTGGTCCTTTGTCTAATTGCTTCGTTACCCTTTATAAGTTTTATATCGAATTAAAAATTTAACTATTTATTTGTATTGTTTCAGAAAGGATCATTCAGTAATCACTGATGTTTATTAAAATACCTGATGAATTAAATTTTATAGAAATTAGTATCAGATTTAATTTATTGTAATAGCATCTTTAAACTATTTGGCCCACAGCTGGACTTAAAACTCCCCCATAAATTCCTAATAGACCAGTCCTTATAACATGCTAATTTATCTAACTACCATTCATGCTGAATTACAACTCGTGAACTGATTAGAGGAAGACATTTATTGTGAAATTATTACATTTTTTTGGTTATATTACTTATCCCAAAAGCAATAAAATAGTTAAAATATATAAATTCAAAATATGAAGCAAAGGAGTCCTTGGGCCTTTCTACCTATAATGAGATGACCTTCTACACCCTGCCCTCTCAAGGCAACGGAATCTGTAAACATATATAAGGCAGAATTGACATTTTAAAAGGGTTCCAAACGCACTCCAATTTGAGAATATCACTTCTACATCAAACTTAGACGGGTTATATGCTAACTTTTACAATACCGATTAATTTTATTTTACTTTATTGGAGATAAACAAAAACATAAGGCAGTAAGAAATTACAAAATTAGAAATATAAAATCACAATTGTCACCTTAAAACTATATCACTAAGAACATTTAATGAATCAAAGTCAAACAATAATAAAACAAAACAAAAACATTACCAAACAGGGATCAAAAATCCAGCGCATTCTGCAGAACAGACAGTAATAATTACGAGTCACAGCAAGCCGTCATGTTTCAATAAGGTTTAAATTGTTTTGTGTATATCCAATAGTATAAAATGAAATTGTCTTTTAGAAGATACAAGAGAGCACGAGAATATATCAATGTCACTAATATATGACTTGTGGAGATCACATATCCTATTTAAGGGTGCACGTTTACCGATATCTGTCAGTTGCACGAATTCGAAAATTTACCTCGATCAACAGTTCCGAACAGTTAACATTGCGTATTGAAAATACCGTTAAAACAATTCATTCCCAAGTTCTATTACCGCTTGAGCTTTGTCGTAATTATTCATGTCCGTATTTGATATGAAAAAATAGTTTCAACATTCAGACAGAGGAGCAACAATAAATAAAGCAAAACGCAAATATATTTTTTGCAGCGCACAATAAAATAAAACTTGTGTCGTCTTTAATAAATTAAGACGAAACCTGTGATATATCGTCGATTAAAGAAGCCGAAAATTACGCGGGGAAATGTTTTATTTATCAAACGAAAGTCCTCTAGACGTTCTGCATTACAAGCTAGACTGCAGAGGCGTCGTCTGAAATTCGGCGTGAGGTCATGCGATGACATTTTTACTTTCGTCACTACGATTCGAGCGGCAAAACGTCCGCATCGAAATTGGCGCCAAAAACTGACAGATTGTGCGTTATATTAATGCAATTGTACAATTACGTTTTGTTAATGCAACAATAAGTCTTTTTTTCTCTTTTGTTACTATCTGTATTCCACAGACATTAGAGTTTTTTTTTTGCTCACGTTTTGCATCTTAAGGTGTTTAAGTAATTTTTAAGCTAAAATCAATGGTGTCTTTTTTGTTTTTAACGACACCCTAATAATGTTTGTCTGTAAAAAAAAATGAAAAGAGAAAAAGTTGTTGTTTAGAGGTGTCTTTTGTTCGGAAGACAGTGATTCTAACTTTTGGTTTTATTTTTAAAGTTGTTCACAATTTCTTATTGTTTTTGTCCCTTACGCAATTATTTATTACTAAAATTAAAATTCATTCAAATTGCATATTTATGTGCAGAAAGTAAACAACATTTTTATTTATATGATTATTTGCGATAGAAAAGGCGCTATCTCTGGACTTCATAAATTAGTTTAGTAACTTCTTGGCTCTTCTACGGATCTCCTGATTTCTGATTGTCTCGCATAAATAGGAGCAATTCGTCATTTGCTTTATGATAGCTCCTCTATAAATTACAGTATATTCTTTTTATTCTTATTAACTTGTTACCAAAAGAAGGCGTAATTAATAAGCTGAAGCGTAGAGCGGATACTGTACGAATTGAATGAAAATAATTCACAAACGCTGAAAGAAAACAGACTTTACCCAATTTAATTTCTGAAAAAAAGCTTGTATCGCATTAAGAAGAAACCCACTACGGAAACTTTTTAATAAATACTGGCTGAAAAAATAAAACAATATTAACGAGATATATTTATGGCTGCCCAAAAAACATATATTTTCATTACAATCGGTTCAGCCGTGGGAGGTCCAATGCTCTATGTAGGTCTCTCCCATATGTTTTTAATAGGACCAGTTGCGTATTTGGCGCCTAACGAACGGATTGCCAGTTCCAGTTGCGGAAGAGGATAGAAAAAAGTAAGCTAGAAAGTAAGTTAGCCAAAAGGGAGGACGACAATCTTTCTGGAGTACTTGTGGAATAGGAGCAGTAATAAAAAGATATAAGACGCAAGTCAATAGAAGTAAGGTAAATATTTCGAACAAACTGTGAACAAACGAAATTAAAATTGTGAGTGTATATAATGGATGATAAAATAATGGATACGAAATAACACTTAAATAAATATAAGATTGTAAATTAAAGATCAAAAATATTTTTTTTGAATTGATACAGTGTTCCGGAGGAAAGGCGAAGGGAGGCGATGTATGATAAGTAACAAAGATACGGCAAGAAATGAAAGAGAATGCGAACGACAACAGAGGAATGAGTGAACTTAAGAATGACAAAAGAAGAGCGTGAAAATCAGAAAAAAATTGTGAAAAGCTTATAATAAATATGAAAATGCATACACAACAGGAGAGCACAAGAGGTTCCGAAAAGGGCAGCCATATATAACTAAAACAAAAACAGGACCAGTATAAAGTGGCATACATTCAGCGTTTTTCGACAACCAGCCCCGAACCTTGAGGCTCCCATGGTCATCTAGCGCCTAGCTTGCTCATAGCCAGTTATCCAGCAAAGAGGTTTTGATTTGCAATTTATTTTGTTGACTGTTAGCCCTGGACGGTGGCGGAAAATTAATCGATACCTTTGCCTATTTTTATTTTCTTTCACTTCGCTCACTTTCAAATTATACTCTTTTACTATTTGTTAAAAATATATCGCAACACAGGTATATGCAATCTTTTATAAAATATTCATGCAATATTAGTTTTTAAAGTAATAGAGTACGAGATATATTAGCGTAACGGAATTATAAGTTGGTTCAACAGGCTGAGTGGTACTTGTTTCTCCCGTTGAGCCCAGGTTGCTTGAAACAATGGGTGATTTATTATTAAAATTGCAAACAATGAACAGCTCCGACGATCATAAAACGCTCCGATGCCAGCGGACAAGTTACGGAGGCTTCAAGCCAATTTGCCAACTTTGTTCTATTTATTTTGGCAACATTAGAGTTTAATAGTGACGCCTAATGCGCATTGGACTATATTATAATCACTTCGTTAGCTATTTTGACTTTTATAGGTTCTTTGGTCTGGGGCTCGCGAGTCCACGAAGTAATAAAATAAAAAAGTCTGCGACAGATTTAATGGAATCAGGCGTTACCTCGCGAAAGTTCATCCTAAGTAAGAACAGGACCAATATTTAGCCACTTCCGCACATGCAGTGGTCGAATATATATGACTCTGTGTTTGGCACTAATCGGTGTAACATAACTCCTGAAGATGCCCCGTGGAGGGGTGAAACACGTGTTGAGTAATTTGGCGGTGGCTGTTGTGTAATTCGCATTGTTTGCCGCATACGCATTTATCAGCGGGTTGGCGGGCGGTGCATTTCATTGCACGACTACCACTGCATGTGCGGAAGTGGCTAAATATTGGTCCTTTTCTTACTTTACGACAGATGTCACGTTTGATGTATCGTACTGACTTTTCTCCGAAGACAGAGACAGAGGTCGTCGGTGAAGGCAGGGTGTTTTAAAACTGAATCGGTTGTCATTCGTGCTTCTAGAGCGAGATGAGCTTATAACGTGATCGATACCTTCGTGTCGGCAAAAACGGTTCTTGTTTGTAGTTAGCCGCGTCAACTGCCAGCGGGTTTGTGTGCGTCATGGCTACGTAGAAGTATGTATGACAATTACACGTTACATTAAAATATACATAGCTTTCACCTGATTTTTTTTTCTTGACTGAATGTCACTATTTTCTTACTGACATTATTTGTACCAACAAAGTGCACCGCCCGCCAGCCCGCTGATAAATGCGTATGCGGCAAACAATCCGAATCACTCAAAACGTGTTTCACCCTCCACGGGGCATCTTCAGGAGTTATGTTACACCGATTAGTGCCAAACAAAGAGAGTCACTCTGTGTTTGGCACTAACTTAAACTTGTTGCACGACTACCACTGCATGTGCGGAAGTGGCTTAATATTGGTCCTTTTCGTACTTAGGATGGACTTCCGCAAAATAACGCCTGATCCCATTAAATATAAACATTTTTTTTCAGTAAATAATTTAAAACACTTTTACATGCATTTCTAACCAGTCAAGTGATGACTATAGGAATGCGGCAGGCCAATATTCTGACAATACAAAGTCTACAGGGAAAGATAATAAACAATAATTAATTTTAATGGAAAAACTGTGTGTTAAAAACTAATTTATTTTTCTTGATATGTTATCATTACGTCATTTCTGAAACCATTGTTTTTTGAATATAGTGTAACATACATTGATTGACAATGAACTATAAATTCCACTCAAACTTTTACATACATAACGAATCATACTGTATATAGAAGATACTGCATATATGCTGATAAACAGTTGTTTTAATGTAGGCAATTTATTTTTAAACATTTAAATTTATACATAGTCCAATACGTGTCTAATTTAATTAATAAAATGATTAAAAATGTATTTTTATTGGACATTAGTGTTGGAGGCATCAGTAATAGCGTATCTTTATGTTATATGAATATTCATATTTGGATTTTCAGATATCGATAGCTTTAATTTATTGAGTAGTTTAAATTAAAATTGGCTGCTGTGCTTGTTAAATGTATTAATGAAAGAGACATAACCTACATATATTGTGCCTCTCGTTCAGCAATCAGTGCAGAATTCAAAAAAACATATATATATATATATGCTATTTATAATACCCGGCGATAAATATTGCACATCGACCTTTGGAAAGAGACAATCGGCTAATTCCGGCTTCGTAGAGCGTTGTCTCTGTCACACGAAATACAAACATACCGGTATCTATTAGGAGCTGTTACAACAAGTATCATTTCCTTCTTTTGACAATTATTTTTATTCTTTGTATAAAATGATTGTCTGTAAGAGATTGCCTTGTGTGATAAGACCGCCCATTGTACTTTTTATATATCATTGTAAAACTTATTAAATGTATCTTAACGTGTACTATAAAGAATATTAAATAAATAAATAAAAGACACCAATTTTTCTATGAGCAGGGTAGTTTAGTAGAGATAAGTAGGTAATAGATATAATGGCGTTTATTATGTACAGATGTAATTTTCCTAAATAATTTAATACGTAAACATAATGTGAATATATATTTTTAGCTCCTTATATATACTCAACTGTTTGTGTTTCGTGCGACAGAGGTAACGCTCTACAAAGCCGAAATTAGCCGACTGTCTCTTTCTAAAGGTCGATTTGCAATATACACTAGGTACTTGTAATGTTTTCCAGTATAAAATAATTTTCAATATATAAAGGTCGGTGTTGGTAAAATGGAAAAACAGCCTGTATCTTATATACAGGCCGCTTTAAACCGGTATTATTGATCTGTGTAGACATATAATCAATGCACATGTCTATATGGATGTGTTTAATATATGATGATAGATTATATATGTAAAAGATATAAAGGGAGTAAATTCGTGTTTCGTTTGTCAGCATAAAACATTCAAGTTTATACACTTTTATATGATGCTATATATAAAGTGATCGCAATGAAATATATTTTTTTACAGGTCTAAAAATTCTACAAGTACAAAGTCTACAGGTACAGATAGTAAAAAGAAATATTTTAAAGTAATTTATTATTTCTAAATATATTTATTACCTATGGGTTACTCTCAATTAATCGGCGTCATTTAAATAGTTGTGTACTTGTGAAAAATCGAACCTACGACTCGGAGGACCATTTGCCACTAGACCGCTATGATCCTAAGCAGACCGGAGCTATACATTCAATACAGACAGTTTATGAAGACTTTAAGGTTGATCATAAAATGTGATATATGCGCTTCGAGCTGCTCTTGCGGTGGTCGCGTGTAACGGGACACTTTATAACGTAATTATTATGTCTGGATCTTGAACGTGTAATAGGTGACAATGAAAATTACAACTGGCCAGTTTGATTAAATTTAAAATTCGAAAATAGAACTATTTACTTATCTGTGTGCGTCATTTTGACATTTACAATATGGCGGCAACTTAAAAATGACGTTACATTATAAAACATTTAACACGTGAAAATTTTCATTGACAATGGTTTTATAAAATGCAATGATATATAATATCAAGATTATTTTATATTAAAACTATCAGTGTCACGTTTAGTGTAAATATACAGGTTGATTGGTTGAGAATATATAGTTTATTTGTCAGCAAAAACCTTTAAGATTTTACACATATATCTAATCATTCTGTATAATGCGATCACTATGAAATATAATTAATTTATTTTTCTATTGAAATTCGACATCTCAAAAACTTTTGTCAGTACATACAATACCCGGCAATAAATTTTGCACATCGACCTTTAGAAAGAGACAACCGGCTAATTTCGGCCTTGTACAGCGTTATATACTAAACATCCTGTAAAATAATAGTTAAACATAAGACAAAAATAAACAAGTAAAACAGTGTAATAGAGTAAACATAAAACTGAAAATAAAATGTGAAATAATGTAAACAAAATTATATAATAGAGAAATAATAAGGCGGTGTATAAACGATAATTAGAACGAAAGAGAAAGATAGAATGAAATGTGGAAAGAAAGAATGGAACGATACATAATGTGAAGAATGGCTGTAGAAAACAAAATAAAAAAGGACAGAGAAAAAATTAATAAGACAAAACGACCCTGTCCTTCCCAAAGGGTACGAAAGATCCTCAATAGCGGAGGCCATTAAAAACAATCATCCTGTATGTAAGAGATACGATATATACGGGTTTAACCAAATAGAAATGTCCGGCAGAAAGATGTTAAAAATATTTCTTCGTCATTTTCATTATTGTGTGCCGTTTTTTTTTTTATTTCATTCGTATATGTAAGATATAAAACGTAGAAGCCTCTATTTAAGTTCACGGACCCTTCCACTCCGTGAACTAAGTTCAGATGAAGCTGTAAAAGCCTTCAGGCTAGCACTTCCTATAAGTTAATATTTTAAATTATAATATTAATTTGTGCACACAAATTAAAATGAAACACCGTGTAAAAATAACTATATTTTAGACCCGAAAATTCCACCGATATGTTACGATAATTCTTAAGCCTCCTGGTGGAAAACTACTTGCTTCTTCATGTACAGTAAACCAGTAACATACAGAAATGTCTGCTAGAACCTCGTAAATTGAAATAATCACTTACGTATTCAATACTCCATCGCAATCCGACATCATGTTTTACATATTCAATTATTTATTCTATTAAAACTACATTTTCACGACCCTGATACATAGGTTTGTGACACACTAGCTTGCTAAATACAACTCTATAATAATTTACAATGCATTATACTTTTTTGACGTATGACTGTGAATTTAAAAGCTTCACGCTATTTCTCTAACCTTCTTAATTTTTATGATTATTTCTTGCGTATTATAAAAACGCGTACAGAATTAAAAAATACAATCATTTTTTTTTCTTTTGATTTGATTATTATTACAAATATATATAAGGAAAATATACTTATCATAATATTCAATTTAATTCAATTATTTACAATTCCATAGCTTCTCAACTGTCAATGTCAAAGTGTTAATTTGTCAATCACTCGTGTGAAAATATTTTTTTATTTTTTCCCTAACCTCAAATCTTTAATCACGAAAATTAATGTTAAAACTAATTAATAGGAGTGCTTTGAAAGAAGTTTCTTTTATTTCAGATAATTATCTAAAATTTGTTTACTTAGTGTTACAGTATCAGCGAAAATAAAACTTTCATTTCTGAAACAAATAGTGTGTTAAAAATATCTAATCATGATTTTAATGGCTTATTAAATGGCTATTACACATTATACAATTTGTCAAATAATAATATGCCAGCTAGTGTGGCACGACCATAAGTACAGGTGTTTAAATTACTGCCTCCATTGTCAGTTAAACGCTGACAATAGGTACGGAGTTATTAATTCGTGAACCTAAACATAACCATTGTAATCAGATAAGCAGACATCTCCAAACAATCGTCACGACAATTGTCTGCTCGTTGCTTATGAAAGCGATACGACATTATTTACCGTCGATCGTAAAAAGGCTTCAATTCATCGTTCAGAGAACAGAATATAAACGTACCGTTTCAATCGAACGATTCCCGCTACTGTTCGTTTTGATTGAATCTTTCACTTCTTCCAATCGCTGGTCTTCGAAAAACCTTTGAACTATGAATGAATAATAATTTATGATCATTCATAGTTCATTATTTATTTATTAATATATCGACAAATTTTCCACAAAAATGCAATTCGTTATCACAGGCAAAAAAAAAAATTTTTATTTGACAAACAGTAAGTATGGATCGTTCTATGTACAGGGTGATTGGTTACAACAAGCTTCTTCTTTTGAACCAATTGAATTTACTTTTCCATTGTAATACAATAGAGAAAAAACTTCTAGTTCCACTAATCCTGTAGGGATAGATAGTAAAACAATTATGATTTTCATTGCGCAGTAAACCGAATATTTAAAATGATTTTTCTTATTTAAATTACATTTACATTATATATTTTTTCTGAAATCATTTATTTTTGGATAGAGTGTACCATACATTAATTGGCAGCAAATGAGATATGAAAAAGGCTTGAGTTCACCCAGAGAGCAATAGAGAAGGCTTTGCTCGGAGTTTCCCTGCGAGATTGAATAAAAAATGAGGATATTCACAGAAGAACCAAGATCAAGACGTAGCTCAAAGAATTGCTCGTCTGAAATAACAGTGAGCAAAGCATATAGTTTGTGCAACCGATGTCCGTTGGAGCCGAAAGTTTCTTGAGTAGCGATCACGAGACTGTAGTGAGGGTTGGCACCCCACTGGTGGACCGACTATACAAGTAAGATCAAGGGTTGTAGAGATCTGTGATGTGTCTAGATCAGTGATTCCCAAAGTGGTCTATATCGACCTCTAGGGGTCTATGACAACCTGCAAGAGGTCTACGTCAGCGAAAAAAAATTTGGGGGTCCATGAAATGAAAAATGGGGGTCCACAGACTGGACATCATTAGCCGAGAAGATTTAAGATTAACCCTTACAAAATTGACGCCAAATGTTGATAATTTATTATTAAAGCATCAGGTTCATCCGTCTCACTAAAAATATTGACTTATTGCTTATGTTATTTTATTTATAGTTTATTTGATGTTACGTATATTTTACATAACAGATACAAAATTTTATTTTGTGTAGTTTTAATTTAAATTCAATTAATAAATGTATGAATTAACATGTGTTTTTACTTTAAGTTTTTAACACTAAACTTCATTACAGTTAGAAATTTACAGGAAATCAATATCAGGTAAGTAGGGGGTCTACCTAACACGGAAGAACATGGCAAGGGGTCTCCGAGACAAAAAAGTTTGGAGAACTCTGAGCTAGATCAAGGCAGCGCAGGACTGGTCGTAGTGGCGGTCTTTGGGGCAGCCGCATACCTTGCAGTGGGCGTCTATAAGCTGAATCTACGAAATCAATAAAATATTTATACCTATTGTATCTATTGGAATAACCAGGAGCCAAAAGGTTCCTGAGTGATCACCACGAGTCACCACACGCGGGAGAAGATTCCTCACTAGGTGGTGGTGAAGGATGGGAAAAAACGCTGGATGGCAGCAAGGCTGTTCAAGGTGGAGATCTTTGGTACAGACGAACAAATTGTAATACAGCTCTATAAATTCTGACACTATAAAATCTATCTAGACAGATAAAGTCACAATTCTGATCCGTGTAATAAGTTTAATAAAACTTATTACACGGATCAGAATTGTGACTTTTGTCACACGGACAGAAATCACGATATTTAACAAACTTAATATAAATGTGTTTATCTAAATATTTAATATTAACACGTATAAAGTATTTTATTATAACATATTTCATTGTTAATATAAAACTATGAGATGTTTTAGATCTCCAAATTGCTCGGTTAGTTTTAAAAAGGCGTTAATAATGACCGAGCTAGTGGAAGTGGATATGTTTAGGATACAGTTCAAAGACACTAAGAAACAAGTTTCAACAGCGCGTACAGTACCAACGCATACTGCATTCACCCGGCTTTCTCTGTCCACTGATAACGCGTTAAATCAACGAAATTATGCAAATTTATTCGATGTCGAATGTATCTAATGAACAAAACGTGAGGCAGCGACGGGGTTTAAAGTTAGTGTTTTTAGACATACATACAGATACATGATTGGTTAAACTTGAAAGTTACGAATGCATAGCATATTTGCTGTCAATTAATATACGCTACACCCTGTACATAAATCAAACGTTTCATAAATAATAAACAACGTAATTATATTAAAGTTAGAAAAAAGTACAACCTGTACATAAATCAAACGTTTCATAAATAATAAACAACGTAATTATAATAAAGTTAGATAAAAGCCTTTCAAAATTAATTTTTGTCTACTTTTACTTTATCGCTGTTGACTTTTCACTTACAATTAAGTGTTTTAAATTGACCACGTTATAAAGAATAATTTAAAATAGATTTAGAGCTTTTTGTGGATAAATCAGAGCTTTTAACTCCTTAAAAGCCTTTGGACATATGCCCATACACCAACATACATAATAGCATCTTAATATAGCCTTTCTTTTATATTCTAATGCTTTATATAAATAAACCTTTTCTCGTTCATTAAACAGGCAAATTTAAACAATACATATATTAGATAATAGTTTCATATAAGGAGTGTACAAAAGACGACATTGAAAGTTTTTATAAAACCAAAAATTGAACGGAGTATTAAATAATTAATAATTTTTAGTTTTTAAAAACAATTCACTATATAATTAAAATTATTCAAGATTAATATCCTGATGAAGAAGGGCTTTCCCTCGTGGAAATTGTCATCGAACTTTTTCGAAAACAATAGAATACACATGCAACAAAACAGCTGTTTGAACTTGTAGCACTAGTAGCAAAAGATGTCGCTTCATCATAAAAAGAGTAACATTGTTTTAGCTTTGGTCTTGAATTTTTAAAATAACTTATATTTTTACTTAATAAATCCATAAACACACTGAAAAGTAATTTGTAAATCACCGCTAATTTGTTCAAATAAATACCATAATGATTTAATTAAAGATTAATATAGAGTTGTGTTCTATTTTTAAAATTCTCCGGACATTATTTTAAAACTGACCAGTTCGTTCAATTGAATAAACTCCAATAGAATGATAACTGTCACCATTATTGATTCAAATAAAAAAGTAAAAACGGTTTCGTAAATCCTCCTTGGTGAAATAATAATTCCTGGACTATTGATTAATAATTATTTGATCCGTACGACATCTTTCTAAGTTATGCAGCCCGTTCTGCAGATAAAACGGAACACGGTGTAAACACAAACAAAAACGGTAAATATCATTAATCAAGGCATGCTAGCAGTGAGATACAGAAAAATTTACGACCTCCCATAGAATAGCCACTGAACGATATTCTATCTTTAAATTATAAGTTCTCTTAACGCGCGCTTGTCTGAATTTGGCGGGAGAAGTTATTTAAACCAATAGAACAATTTCGCGCGCTTTTATACCGCCGCCATATTGGAATTGGTTGATAGATGGCGCGCGTATCGCCACTTATATAGAGACGGTAAAACTGTCAAACTGACAAAAATATTTTTTTTATTGAAATGGTTAAATGCATTACTATTATACGGTTTGTATCTTAAAAATGTAATGAAAAAGTAAGTTGATTTTTTTAATAAAATGTATATTATTCATTTAATCAATTACATCCCCTTCATAATAATCCTCGATAAAATGAAAATTGCTTATTAATAATCTTTTCTCGATTTAATATGTTATATGGAAATATTTATAACATTTAATGATAAGTCGGAAATTTAACTTCTTCGTTTCAGTCGATGGACGCCCACCGCAAGGGTTAGGGCTCCCCCAAAGATGACCAGTCCAGCGACTTTCCTCGACTTTAACTATGTCATCGGTCAAGCTATTGGTGGACGTATCCTCGTCTTTCGAAGAACCTTTCGGCCCTAATGGCTATCGTCGAGATGCCCCGCTCACTGCAACTTCCGTTGGTCGTTCAGCAAACTACGTCGATGATCTCTTCATATCTGATTCGATCTCGCAGCGCAACTGTAAATAGCCCTCTCTATTGCTCTCTTCGTGACTTTGAGCCTTCTTATGAAGCCTGTCGTAAGTGACCACGTCTTGAATCCGTACATGATCACTGGCAACACTCATTGGTTAACACGTTCACTGCGGCTTGAGGCCGATTCAGCCTCATGGTAGACTTTGCACTGATGCGGCGCGTAAAACTCGTGTTTTCTCTCTAGTGCGGCGGCTGTTTACACTCAACCGTATGAGATATGACAAAGACAAATATAGCTTTTTTTATGTCTGCGAAACATTTACTCAATATTGTAAAAAAAATGATTGAAACATGAGGCAGAAAAGGCCTCAACCGCACTACTAGGAAGTTCAGCTTGAGCCTGATTCGTCCTCAGCCGCACCAGCTGAAAGTTCTTCAAAATTGGGCCCGCAGTGAACGTGTTAAAGACCTTTGTCATCAAACATTGCGATATTGGATTTACTAAGCTGAACGATATATACCAAGTACATATAGTCGTCTACAACTTCGAGAGTAGCACCTCAGACTTCTATTTGAGTAGGCACGCCATTGACATTTGACATCTTGGTCATATCCATGTTTATTTTAAGGTCTATTTATCTTTAGGCTTTACAGTATTATACCCAGGTTATCCAAGGTCTAAGCCATTTGCTACTATATCATAAATATTATCATTAAATAAAAAAATAAAAAACATGCGACGTACATTCATATTTTAAATAATTAATCATTCAGATGAATGTTATTTTAAATGAAATCTTATCGTAAAAGTCCCTTAGATTTATCTAAACATTTCACTAATACAATATCGCTGATTTGAATGCATATAAATCACTAAAAGTACAGTCAGCGGATGCAACTCACGCTCGCATATGCAAATAAGCCGATATCCACTTCCAGATTAGGTTAACTCGTAATTGCTACACCTAAAAGTCATTGCTTCCACTGAACACGGTAAACTAGCATAGTATATTAGAGAAACATGCAAATACGACTGGCTCGTGTTATTCATGAAGGCTGTTTGCCTAAATACAGTCGGATTTGTGTTACAAATCAATGTGACGGATGCATCTTTAAATGACGACTCTAAAATGTCAATTTTACTTTTAAAAAGTCAACGAAAATATTTACAAATTTAGGTACAAAATATAATAAAAAAATATGGCAGCAGTTTTGAAAATTCATCAAGATGGCCACCAGTGACAAGGAGTATTTAATCCTAGAAAGGAAGTTAGGTTAGGGGAGGCAGGATGTCGTCACAGATTCTTACTATATGTTATAACAATGAACAAAACCTAAGATCTAATGTAATAGAAAAAAAAACTAACAGCTGGAACAAACAATTGTATAATATTAATAGAGAAAATTAAAATGTGATGTGAGAAACGTGAAGTTGGATGGAAGGCAATGTATGATAAGAATGAAAAAAAATTACAGAGTGAATGATATTGTGAACGAAGAAAGAAGAGAGAATGCGAGTTAATGTGATGGATCTAATGGATTCAGGCGTTATTTTGCGGAAGTCCATCCTAAGTAAGAAAAGGACCAATATATAGCTACTTCCGCCATGCAGCAGTAGTCGTGCAATAAAGTTCACCGCCCGTCAGCCTGCTGATATATGCGCATGCGGCAAACGATGCGAATTACACAACTGCCACCGTTATATCACTCAACACGTGTTTCGCCCCTCTACGGGGCATCCTCAGGAGTAATGTTACACCGATTAGTGGCAAACACAGAGAGCCATGGATGGATGGATGGAAGAAAAAAAATTAAGAACAAAATACTGGAAAAAAATTCGCCAAGTCTCTGTCATAGATTAAGGGAAGAATAAGAGTTTCTCAAAAAAAAGGAAACCATTAACAAAATACTATCACACTTAATGAACAATCGCCCAAACTAGTCGGAGAAATAATTAAACATAAAAAAATTATATTTCTCATTACTGGCTGAATAAATGTTAATAAACGGTTAACAGACAGAGAATGCTTACGGCATAAATTCAGCTTCAACATTCACCATTTAAAAAAAAAAATGT
This sequence comes from Battus philenor, assembly GCF_028537555.1. NCBI lineage: Eukaryota > Metazoa > Arthropoda > Insecta > Lepidoptera > Papilionidae > Battus > Battus philenor. The sequence goes on from NW_027181684.1 coordinate 12,277,597, forward strand.
TTCTTAACCTTAAACAACTTATGTGATATGAGAATTTAACATGCTTATCTAAATCGTATCAAAAGTAATTCTCGATATTTCATAGAAAGTTTTGGAAGCACTCATCGAACTGTTATACTAACACACACCAACCTACGGAGATTTTCTGTAGATAATCTTTCATTAAACCTTTAATTTGAGTCAATAACAGTTTGTCTTATTTCAAATCTGTGTTCAGAATCATCTGTGCCAGACAATTTTTTTTATCTTCTTCATCGTCTGTAACCTTGTTGGCGAAAGCCTTGATATAGCCTCCGTTCACCTTACGGGACCTCCTCAAAAGAAAATCAATCGCAGAATCTTTTGATGAAATAACTCGGCACGTTGTGTTAAAACTCAGGTAATTTATCGGTCTGCAGCTCTTGAACGCCATCAAATATAATAATGTAGAAATGAATGTGTACTTTAGTAAAAGTCATAAACAATATACATGTAAAAATATATTTGTATATATACGTGTCACGACAACGTTCTATTATATACATTTTCCTTATATATATAGTATTTATAATAATACATAAATAATATATATAAGGAAGAAAATATATATATATATATATACATAAGGAAAAATGTATATAATAAATCGTTGTAGTGACTCGCAGCTGGGAGAAGAAAGATTCGTATCAAATAGAAGCAAACTCTTTCCTAACTGTCCGCGATACAAATTATGATTAATAAAAAAACCTACTTTCGCTCTTACGACACATTTATTTATTACCTTTTTGATTGATTTATTATTTACCATAGTTAGATTTGCTTGTACAACCGAAGGCAGTTGGAGCCGGAAGGTTCTGGAGTGGTAATCACAAGCCTGTAGACGCGGCATGAGTGGGTCCCACTAGGTAGATTGACGATATAGTTAAATGTTTAATGGAATCAGGCGTTACCTCGCGGAAGTCCATCCTAAGTAAGAAAAGGACCAATATTTAGCCACTTCCGCACATGCAGTGGTAGTCGTGCAATAAAGTGCACCGCCCGCCAGCCCACCGATTATTGCCAAACACAGAGAAACATAACTCACATAACTCCTGTGTAACATAACTCCTGAAGATGCCCCGTGGAGGGGTGAAACACGTGTTGAGTAATTTGGTGGTGGCGGTTGTGTGATTCGCATTGTTTGCCGCATACGCATTTATCAGCGGGCTGGCGGGCGGTGCATTTCATTGCACGACTACCACTGCATGTGCGGAAGTGGCTAAATATTGGACCTTTTCTTACTTGATATAGTTAAGGTAATAGTGGCGATTTTTGGGAAACGCTTATGCCTTGCAATGACGTTTATCGCCTAAAAAAAAGATTTGATAGAAATATAAAGAAATTTCATATAATCAATTTAATGTCTTGCGCATAGATGTTTCTTAGCAACGCTTATGGGTATAATACAGGTACAAATAAATTTCCAATACTGCTGCACTAATCGTTGAACCTACAAAATTGCGAGATCTTATCTTTATAGCCCTGCTTAATAGCCCCGTCACAGCCTTAACGGGTTCTAAACAAAATTCAGTAGTGCACCGATATCTATACTAACGATATTACTTTAAATCTCAATCCGAATGAATGTACTTTAAACGTTTATTGGATTTTAAATAAACTCGCTCGGTTTATAAGAACGAGTGCGCAATTCGGACTAAGATAAATAGTTTGTTATACATCTTAAAATTTAAAATACTGTGGTAACGATATGCGATACAATATACACGATCTCAGGGAAAGGAAAGAAAGTAAAATTCGACATTTGAAACGATGGAAGGAGGAGGATATAGTCGACAAGTGAGATCCCAAGCCTAAATTCCCTCCTGGATGCCCTTGGACCTAGTCACCCACATTGAGCGTCGGCTAATCCGATCTACGAGCTCAGAAACCTCCATCAACTGTGAAGTAAACATGTAGCGGCAACAACCGAAGCAACTCAGGGATCCGTTTTGCGTTTAATCACCTCGCACCAACGAAATCTGCAAATGCCACTTAGACATCAGTAAAAGTCGGCTAGGGATAAATAAATAATTTATAAAGTAGTTTAGATATTTTAATAGTGTAATATTATATAAGTATAACATTGTAGTAAATAATGTATATTATTGTAGACTTATTGAACAGTAATGAGAAAAACAACGTTATAAAAAAACTTGATCAGTTGCAGAACCTCTTGAAATCGACACTGAATCAATAAGTCCGAAATGCCTCGCGAAAGTAAAAAGAAAATCTTAGAGGTGCAATCACCCTAATCAATATTGCTCTGTTAAGAACATCCGTTTAAGAACTCGTGCAGAATAATTGGTGAATGTGTAAAAGCTTTGAAAGAATAAGTGATAAATCTTCTTTTTTGATTCTGAGGGACTCACTCTGCAAGGCTTCTCCAAAAGATTGTCACGATCATCAGTTCTGCGCTGCTCGCATCCAGCGATCTTAACTATGTCGTCGATCCAACTAGTGGGTGGCCTACCCACGCCGCGTCTACTGGCTCATGATCACCACTCCAGAACCTTTTGGCCCCGACAGCCTTCGATTGTCAGAGCAATGTGCCCCGCCCATTGCCACAAACGAGCAACTCTTCAAGCAACATCAGTGATCTTGTTTCTTCTGCGGATTTCCTCATTTCTAATTTGACTGTAGATCTCATTTTTGATTCGATCTTGCAACGAAACTCTGAGCATAGCCCTCTCCATTGCTCTCTGGGTGCCTTTGAGCTTTCTTATGAGCCCCGTAGTAAGCGACCACGTCTCGGATCCGCATATACTTTACTGTTACTTTGTTACTTTACAATAATTAATTTTAATATGTATTTAATTCAAATTTTGAAATCGCTTTTACGTTCTATATAATCATTACGTTATTTATTATTTATAAAACAATCAATATAACCCTAATTAAAGCTTTTATATATATTGTAGAGAAATAATCACAGTTGTCTAAATGCTTTCGCTTATCTGTCAATCTATCGGTCTACGCATGCGCAAAGTGTACAAGTGTATTACGCGGCGTATGATTTGTAGGCGGTTGTCAAAAACCGCGTCTCACGCGGAAAATTATTATTAAATAAAAAATGATGAACGGCGTCAAGTCATATGTGTTATTGTTTGTGAATTTGTATTAAATCTTTAGTGCTGTGATGGATTAAGTAATTAAAAACTATCTTACATCAATTTTGAATCGATGTTTAATATTTACAATTGAATGGTGATAGTTTTATGTAAAAATTATTTCATTCGCATGACAAATAATTTATAACAGCGTTGGTGTGTTTGAAGTAGGCGAAAGACTTTTAAAATAAACTGTCTATCTTTCATCCAAGCTTTTTAATTTTTATGCTCCACCTTGCTAGGTGTTGTCTCTAACATTGCCTACCTCACCTGTTAAACCCCACCACAACATAACTGATTAATTTGTTTAAATGTATAAAAAGTTTTTATTCCAAATGTCAAAGTTACAATTTTGCTCGTCAATGACGTTAGTCTATGATTTGTTTATGACAGTGACGTTTCAGCTGTCAATTAACGGGGGCCAATCGTTTTCCTTTATATGGAGTTACTTGATGAAGTGATTCGAGCGCGGACGGACGTCTAGATATTGTCACACGTTTGCTGGCTGGCGTCCAAATACCCTCAGACGATTAAAAAAAAAGTATCGCACGATGTATTCTGCAAATAAACTCAATCACACCGTCGATGAAGCTTGAAAGAATTGAAGACGATTTCTGGGAAATATCTATATATTGTTTTGTATAAATAGCTGCGTTCAGTGTGACGTAATTATAAATTGTGTTACAGTTGTCGAGAGTGTAACGGGTTTTTAATTTTGGAAGACGCAGTTCTGAGTGTACGATTTTATAATACACTCTCCATGTTTTGTCGAGCGTGTGGTCTGTATAAATTGATTAAAAAGATTTTAATGATGGTAGTAATTTAAATATAATTTCACAAAACTAGGTAACACGCGTAACAATAGACAGCTCGAAACAAAAGCACATGTAGGAGGCATAGCGTCACAAACTGTCAATTATAAAAAGTATTAAAAAACATACAAATTTAAAAAGGTTTTATGTGACCCAGTCAGTTGCTAACACCATGTATTATTTCTAAATTGTCTTGAAATAAATTTAAGTTCATTAATTTAAAAAAGTTCTTTTATATAGTAAAGGGCTTTTTAAGTCATAACAGACCTTGCGAATGAATAGCTCTATTGTTTTGAAGATATTGTAAAAATGACCATAAAAAAGATCCGTATGAGTTTAAAGTAGGCTTTTTTCAGATCATTTTGACTTAAAGAGGAGTTCAATCTGATTCTAGATTCAATAAAATTGAGCGCTTCCGGCGTTTTCTCAAGTAGTTGTATAAAATAATCATACGTGGATAATAATATCGGAAAGGTATATTTGGTCTAATGGATTAAGGCGTTACTTTACGGAGGTCCATTTTAAGTAAGAAAAGGACTAATATATAGTTACTTCCGCTATGTAGCAGTAGTCGTGCAATAAAGTGTACCACCAAACAGTCTTTTTGTGCATATTTAGTTAACTATTTATAATAGGATAAGTTTTGAAATATTTATTTATTTTCATTATTACGCGTCTTAGTAAAATGGCCACAGGTCGGATTATTTATAAGATCCTATCATGAGAGGCCAAAAACTCTATAAACATTGATAATCTATACCAATAAATTAATTTGGAGTGTCTGTTTGTAATATTATAATAACCGATTTTTACTACTTATAAGTATATATACGTATATACATAAAAAACGATATTTTTTTTATTTTTGTCTATCTGTTTATTCCGGCTAATCTCTGAAATGGCTGAACCGATTTTAACGTGACTTATACTGGCAGGTAGCTAATGTAATAAGGAGTAACTTGGCTATATTATTTTAGAAAAACTCTTATAATATAGTAATATAATGACACCTACAAAAATCAATCCAAGTCACTCAAAGCGCGCGGGGGGCAACTAGTTTAAAAATAATATTTAGATTTTTATTCTCGTATATCTCAGTCGTTATGACTATTACGACTACAATAATATTGTTATGTGACTAAAATCATTGTATGTTGAACTTCAATCGATAATAATAATAACCTATTTGCTTCAAACATTATGGTCGAACATTTATATTTGACATTTAAAAAAACATTCTGTTTTACATGACAAAGACGTCTAGCGACAACATACATTCTTTGTTATTAATATTTATTAAATTGTCAAAGGCGTAAACGTCATTCGGCCTAATAAAATTTATTTGTTAAACTTTTCCACGCGAAAAAATGTTGAAATGAATGAAGACAGTATATTAGTGGATGCGATAAGCCGACATGTCACTACACGTACACGAGCTGTGTTCACATGTGTAAGCGTCGATCTTCAGATTCGACGCGGCCCCTTAGTGCCGCAATTATCTCGTGATAATGTTTGACGACGCGCTTAAAGTTGTTTTTAGGGTTGCCACATACGTTATTTTTATTTATTTATTTATTTATTTATTTATTTATTTAACTGTTTATTGTACACAATAAAAACACTAAAGTAACAATACAAATATAACTGACACAACAGGCACTACTTATTTCTAACCAGAAATTTCTTCCAGTAGGCCTACGTTATTTTTAAATATTCAACAACACATAAATTGCTTATATCATCGGAGAACTTGAAATTTACTATGCCTGCTCATTCTACTATATTTATGGAGAAATCTTTAACTGTTGTTGCTGTCAGGTTATGAAACAAGCTATCAGAACCAATAAGATACTCTGTCTCTATCAGAATTTATTTACTTCTTTGGCCTCTAAAATAGGATATTGTGTACAATTTTCCATGTTTATCTAATATATAAAATTCTCGTGTCACGGTGTTCGAACTTGAACTCCTCTGAAACGGCTTGACTGATTTTTACCAAATTTAATATCCGTATTCAGTAGGTCTGAGAATCGGCTACTATCTATTTTCTATACCCCTAAGTGATAAAGGTTGTTCACACTAAAAATTTTTTTTTTATTTTTTTTTAACGAATTTTTTTGTTTTTATTTTTTTATGATACAGCATACAAGAATACATACACCCATAAATTTTCACCACTCTACGATCAACCCTTATTTATTATTTGAAAATTAAAATATCATTTTTTTTTGCAAAACAACGTTTGCGGGATCAGCTAGTATATATATAGATATAGATATGTATATATATATGTAAACAATCCAGGTCAAAAACATGTAAACGCCATTAAACGTGTAATTAGATACCAAATAAATACCAAGGAGTTATGTATAAGTTACCGAGAAAGTAGTGATCTTACTGGCTATTCAGATTCAGATTTTGCAGGTGATATCGATACGTGCAAGTCTATTACGGGTTACATTTTTAATATGAATGGGGGACCAATAACATGGTGTAGCCAGAAACAAAAGACTACTGCTCTCTCCACTACTGAAGCAGAATTTGTGGCTGTTTGTGAAGCTGCAATAGAGATATTGCGGTTAAACCAATTATTGCTAGATTTAGGTGAAAATATTAAATCTGTTCCGTTGTATGTTGATAATCAGAGTGCGATAAAACTAATTAACAATCCTGTTTATCATAAAAAAACCAAACATATAGATATAAAATTTAACTTTATAAGAGAAAAGGTTGAGATGGGTGTAATTAAGCTAAATTATATTTCTAGTAACAATCAATTAGCCTTTTCACAACTTTTGATATGTGAATTTCAGTAAGAGATTTCTTTTTGAATTATAAATTCTAGTGGGTGTATTGAGTAATAATAAAAAGTCCTATTTGAAATCATTACTATTGTTTAATAAATAAATAGTATATAACCGTATATTGACAAATACACTGTACACTCCTTCTAAAGTGACACTTAATATATTAGGAAGAGCGGAAAGTAATGTCTTTTCTGTCAACATATTTTACAGAAAAATAGATTGATTTTTACCTCTTCGGCATTGATTTGTATACTATATAGCAAAATGTTGTTGATAACGAAGGTGAATATATTGTTAACCAGAAATACAAATTTCTTAAAAATGTAGTCGTGTAAGAAAGAAACTTAAGAAAGCTACATTACTTTCCGGTACCCCTAATATACAACAAATAAAAGAAAACCTTATATATCTCAATCAATAAAATATTGTTCTGCTCTTAGAAAAAGAGAGGATTGATGTCATAGAAATACCTCGTCATAGATTCTGTGTAGGTTTAAAAATGGACACGAATTTATAAATGTTTTTCCAATAATTGTGACATTCATCGATTTAACAAATCTTTCTATGGAAATACGCTTTTACAATAGGATCAAAGATACTGTTCAAAACACGCCTTTTATAAAAAATAAACATCAATTCGCTTGTGTGCTAAAGGTGTGTGTAACTACGTGTGGGTGTGTTGCAACTATAAACGATTTCATAGAATACACACCTTTGGAATGTAATATTCGTGTTCTGGTTATTTCAATGTTAATTAAATATATAATTTTATATATATACCCAGACGAAATATACAGTCCCAAAGTGTTTCTTGCGCCTGTTCTTATAACGTCTGACAAATTCATCACCTGAACTGATGATAGACTAATTTTAATACTCGTGTTCTCTTTCAGACTTCTTTTTAGCCGATCGATGTTTTGTATGCGTTATTTAAATATGTAATTACCCTTCAAAATCAATGTTCATCATTCTTATGAAGATAAACCATTATCATTATCGTCATGTCATGTAAGATCATGTAAGATCGCCACGACCGGTCCCGCGCTGCCCAAATTCTCGCGACCTTGACTATGTTATGGGTCCACAAGTGGGATACTTACCCACGTCTATCAGCTCGTGATCGCCACTCGAGAACCTTTCGGACCCAGCGGCCATCGGTTCCACGAGCGATATGCTCCGCAAACTGTCCCTTCAAACCGTTTAAACGATTGGCAAGAAATTAGAAGAGGACAGACTCTCCTTCCTTATAGGTCTCGTCCCACATTTCTTAAGTTCATACTATTGTATACAAAATCAAGGATTAATAATAAAGATAAACAAAAATTGTAAATATAAGCTGCGAAAGAACCAATGTAAATGGAACGTAGACGAGGAAAGAAATGCGACATGTGGAAGATCATCAGAAGGTAAAGAATTAAATACTTTGTGAAGAATGTGAGGAAAATAGAGAAAGGAGTTTGAGGAAAGAAATCAGAAATAGCTATAAACATAACGAAAAAAAATATTTACACTCGCATTGTAATTCATGTCCCAAATGAAGCAGATGGAACTAGTAATTGAAAACAATATAATTAAATGTATATAAAATATGCATCTAGGAATTTTGGCTAAGATTAAAATGTGACAGTTCTTTTTAGGTTAATAAAAATTTACACTCGCATTGTAACGTTCATGTCCCAAACAAAGCAGATGGAACTAGTAATTGAAAAAAAGATATAATTAAATGTATGTAAATATATATCGCTTCTAGGCTTTTTGGCTAATATCAAAATGTGACAGTTCTTTTTAGGTTAATATCTAAAATTTGCCGCATGAGGAATCAGTACATTTAACTTATATTTATAATGCCGGGATGTCGGGACTTGCTCCACTCTCTTCACGGATCGGCCCGGAATTGCATTGACAAAATAAATATGTAATATTAAATGCTTTTAAAAAAAATTATAAAAAGTATTTGCGGCATTTACTTTCGTAATATGTGTTGGACACTTTGACATCAATAAGAGATGTAATTCATTTAATATTGAAAGAAGAATTTTTGAATTAATTTAATAAAGGATAAAATAAAGGATGAAGTAACAAAAGAAAATTTCCTCAAGTTTTACAGAAATATTGCGGCAAATGCAATCTATAGAAATAAAAGTAAGAATGTAAGTATAATTGTAAAAATGAAATGGCAAGTAATATAAATAAGGAAATTAAAAAAAAGATGAAAAAATAAATATGTATTTAAAAAAGTTTGTAGAAAAATAAATAAAAATAAAGCAATTAAAAATTGAGGAATGAGGAGATGAAAGGCATTGAATAAAATTGAGAGGTAGAAGAAATGTAGAAAGAAAGGTAAAAATACGAAAGAACATAAGATGCATGAAAGAAGAGCGCGAAAATAAAAATATTAAATGAAAAAATTATTAAAATAAAATAAACGACCCTGTCATTCCCGAAGATAGGTGTGAGTACATGTCTAGTATAATAATAAAGAAAATTTCTACATCTCTATCACTAAAAACATTACGAGAACTAAAATCCTTGTACTACATATATCTAATTAGCTATAAATCTTTCAATAATGTGTTAAAATATAAAGTTGCAGTACACTGACCGTTGGTCTAGATTTGTCAGAAATAATTTCTTAATAAATGAACAGTGGATTGCGAACGATCGTTAATGCATCATTGTAATTTGTTATAATCTGTCTTGACTAGTGTACTTTGGTATCTAGTTCTAGGAAGAATTCCAAAGTGCAAAAAGCAGTTGGGGCCTTAAGACTTTAGACCATAGTCGGAAAAGCCTGTCGCAGGATGTCCACTCACAAGGTGGACAGATGCTGTTGTATGTCAGAAGACGCTGAATGTAGACCGCTTTCACCAGGTCCTTTTGGAAGTCTGTACCATAGGACCAAGCCCAGCAGAGTGCGTTCTTCTGCTAAAATGATGACGATATATACAATGACGATACGACGTAATTCAGAAGAACGATGACAAGTGCCGTAGCCAAGGTAGCAAAATAGATAATTAAAGAAGGAACCTTTTCTTTCAATTCCTCGTTTCGTGCTCTTATCAAAACTGAGGCGATTGATAGACTTCACCTTTATCTTCCTCTCATATGATATCGAACGCAATGATTCAGAAGCGAAGCCGATATAGGACTATTTAACAGAAGGAACATCGAATCATAGATAAAATTCGATGTTCTTTTATAAAATAGTGTTTCTATCAAGTATTTCTATTTAATCTGTGACAGATGTCACACAGAAAATACTAACCTCGAAAAGACGCGCTGGATAGATAGCCAAGATAGAGAATAGTACAGATAATGTATCCTTAAATAATAACAACAAATTTTATTTTAATACCTAAAATTACAATAAAATCTACTACTAAACAAAATTGAAAATATATAACAAAAGTACAATAAATGTGTATTGAAGTTAGATATAATAAAAGCACACGTATATGACAGCACTCCTAATAATATAAATGCCGGTTAGTTAAATATGATCGGTGTTTGGATTTAGCTAATTTATGGTGGAATAACAATAATTATTATTCACGCCAGTAATTTATTTCGATTTCCCAGGATCTGATGATATAGGTTATATAAATTTAAACATTGAAATAATTCGACAATTAATCGGAGCCAAAAATAATCGTTCAAAGAGCCGCATGCGAGCCACAGTTTGGTCACCCCTGGTCATTTGAGATTTTCATAAAATTATTAGTTTGATTATAAAACCAATTTAACGGTTCTTTTGTGATCGTAAGAAAAGGAGCAATATTTAGCCACTTCCGCACATGCAGTGGTAGTCGTGCAGCAAAGTGCACCACCCGCCAGCCCGCTGATAAATGCATATGCGGCAAACATTGCGAATTACACAACTGCCACCAACACTCAACACGTGTTTCACCCCTCCACGGGGCATTTTCAGGAGTTATGTTACACCGATTAGTGCCAAACAATAATTTACAATGATTAGTGCAAAATATTTTGTGATCGTATTTTTAATAACGTAATAAAGGTTGTAATTTTTTTTATTTTGTTATAAAAAAAATGGCTTCATATATAAACTGATGCGTCGAGCGAATACTGTGCGAACATTGGTATAATCCCATACCATTTATGAGTTCTTAGAAATTTCAAAGGAATAAAAAAAAGAAATCGCCAACCCTGTTTGCAAACCGTGATTATACACATCCTTCCACGAGCACCCCATGAATATTGTATGAGTGGCAGCCTTGTTAAATACACGCCGACCTGTTGGTTTATCGACATTGAAAATGATAGGGACGAGGTTCGAAGCCGGTGCAATTTGTTCTTACGTAAAACTTCTCGATCTTGTTTATTCTGGTACTTGTCATTTAAGACGGACGTCGAATTATCGTTTCTTTTAAATCACAAATTCACAAGCCATCCCAGGAGTTCTAATAAGTGATAAGACCTGCTAATTACGATACTGCGTTACTTCGAATTTGGAAAACAAATTATTTATCAAGTGTTTTATATGTGCATTAATTATTGTACATCATGTTTTTCAATAACGAACATATTTATGTGGAATGGAACGTTAGAGCATGCGTGAATACGAACGTCAGATGGTACAAGCGAGAGGCAAGTAAGAAGAAAGGAGACAGACGACTGTTGAACGACGAAGGAGCGTGCGCAGTTTTAGGTTAGGAGTTCATTTTAATATAAATATTTGTGCCCCACGAAGGACTTTAAAATTCAATCCCTGCATCTCGATTACCACATTTATTTATCCCACTCGCAAATCATTTCAGGTAATATACATAACAGTAGTGAAAGAAGATTAGTAGTAAATAAAGCTAAGATACGATATTAGCCACATTAATCCGACGGCTTGTCAAGTTGAAGTTACAGTAAATAGGTAACATCTTGCAGAATATAGACCCACTAAGAACTTTAAGTTTTGGATTGGAGACCACAGACGAGCAAGCGCAGCGAAGGACATATACAAGGTATATAAGGTAGGCAATTTTATACAGGTTCTACTGAAAATCCGTGGAGAAGGCCTATGTGAAGGATATACGTCTGAAAAGATAACGATGATGATATATATTTTTATATACAGTGTTACTAGTAACTCGACGTATACCTGACGAGAGGTGACGGAGTTAAAAAGCAATTTGATTAAATTTGACAGACAATGTTTCTATTTATAAAACCACTTGTGTTAATAATGATTGTAATTAAAAAAATAACCTAATTTGATGGAAGCTAGAATCAGATTGAACTCCTCCAACAGTGGCATCAATCAACTTAAAGCCACTAATGTTGCTGCAAGTTGATGTTCCGTGAGCTCCACTTCCTCAGTCGGAGACCTGAACATCGGAGGGTGTTATACCGCGCCTTTCTCCCCCTTAACATGGCCTTGGTGATAGATTCAAGGTGATCCGCCGCCAGTAAGGAGTTTAGACACTAGAACGTAACAAAAGGCGTTGAAGAAGATCGTGGGGTTTTAGCTGGTAGGAGTCCGTAAACCTTTTCTTTGTCCCTGCAACGGAGAGGAATCCCATGCAGGATTTCCTCACGAAAAAAAAATAGGTTGTTGGTCCCTGGTCTCCTCATAATCTTAAAGCCCAGCGTCTATCAGGTCTATATGCTACGAAAGAAAAGGACCAATATTTAGCCACTTCCGCACATGCAGTGGTAGTCGTGCAATAAAATGCACCGTCAGCCAGCCCGCTGATAAATGCGTATGCGGCAAACAATGAGAATCACACAACCGCCACTAAATCACTCTGTGTTTGGCACTAATCGGTGAAGCACGTGTTGAGTAGTTTGGCGGTGGCGGTTGGTGGCTTTTCTTACTTAGGATGGACTTCCGCGAGGTAACGCCTGATTCCATTAAATATCTATATGCTACATAGCCTGGTCACCTTCACTTTATCCTACCATTCCGTTGGATCGTGTTGTTAACTTCCGCTCATTTACGGATATCATCATTTCCGATTTGATATCTTGGAGAAATTCCTAGCATAATATTATTCATTCTCTCCAAAAATTTACAAATGACTCGTAATTTTAATATAAATGCATGCATGTCTTTAATCTGTTTCGTTTATTTACATCACACTCAACTAGATCAGGTCCAATTGCGTACAGTTCAAAATCATGTTCTCCGACATAACGCGTTATTTTAGTGACCCGCGCGTTAATATAACGAGTTAGTTGAACGGCTTTATGAAACGTGTTCTAAACGCGGCGCCTAAGCCTCGATTACTATGTGTTAAGACTATTACACTATTATACTGCACGGATGTGAGGCCTGGACCATAAAGGAAGACTTTCGTAAGCGTATAGAGGCTTTCGAAATGTGGACATATAGACGCATGCTGTCCATAAGCTGGACTCAGAAGGTGACCAACGTCGAAGTTCTGAAACGAATCGGCCATATACGCGCACTAATGCTCACAGTAAAACGAAGGAAAATCGCTTACTTGGGACACGTTCTTCGACACCAACGATACAATCTCCTTCAACTTATCATGATGGGAAAGGTCGCTGGTAAAAGGAAGGTTGGTAGGAGAAAGAAGTCGTGGCTTCGTAACATTAGAGAGTGGACCGGAATCGCCAGCGCTGCTGAGCTATTACGCAGAACCAAAAATAAGGAAGAGAGCAGGAAGCTGATAGCCAACCTCCACTAGTTGGAGAGGCACTTCAAGAAGAAGAGGAAGACTATTACAGCATTGAAGTTTACTTGTGTTGTTTAATTCTAATATCATAATAGAAAATGCTACGGACAACTAAATTAAAACACAAGACTCAAGACACATCGGGATGGCATCACATTGTAAATGATGGCTTACTTAAATCAGTTAGGTACATCAATGTCACATTTAACCACAAGGTTCTTTTGTTAGAGGTTCCAGCATTTGATTTAGCACGACCAATAAGTTTTTTTATAATATTGTTTTCTGGCTCCGTTTTTAGGGCATTTCATTCAACCCATACTAATTTCTGTACTCACCTTTTATTTTTCCCTCTAATTTCCTGTTTCATTTTTCCCTCTAATTTCCTGTTTCATTTTTCCCTCTAATTTCCTCTTTTATTTTTCCTTCTAATTTCCTCTTTTATTTTTCCCTCTAATTTCCTCTTTTATTTTTCCATCTAATTTCCTCTTTTATTTGTTATTTCCTCTTTTTTTGTTTCTAATTTCCTTTACAGTATTTTTCCTTATATACAACGTCTCATTTCATTCGCCTTCCCTACAGATTTCTACAGTTTTTTATTGTTATCATTTAATTAACAATTTATTTGTAATTTTTATTTATTTTCTTAATATAAATAAGGTATAATACATATTATAGTATAATACATTTTATTAATATAATCAAATAATAAATAAAAATATCAAACTGTCTGGAAAGAATAAAGAAACATAGGAAGAAAAAGAAATGTATTAAGGGTTAAATAATAATGAATAGTAAATATTTCTCAAACATTTTCTTAAAAATAGGTTTTATAAGATTATCTCGAAGCAACGACAACATTTTTTTCTAAAGTAGATCTATACTGTGGACTATACAAAGTAAAACAGTAAACACTGCTTCCAACATTTTAAATATTTTGCAACAATATCTAAAACTTTTAATAGTTCGAAATTCGAATTCTGTTAAAACTGTTAACAGACTCAAAATGAAAAATAGTATATTATCTGTGTTAATTCCAGATGCAACTGATAAAAAAAATTCCGTGTATAAAAATACTTCTGTTGACAACCGATAAAACGAGTTGAAAGTGAAGATATATCAAATTGTTATGACTGGACTCGTAGTGGAGCGTCTGCTATCGAACTCTTGTTGGCAGAGCTTCAACGTCTGCCGTCTGACGCAGCACTGTCCACCCGTTCCCACCAGGCTGCAGTAAGGGGCCATTAACACTGGGAGATTTTGATAAAACTATTTGTAAATTATCTAGAATACATCGAAAAATATATCAATATTTTTCCAAGTCTGTCGCTGTACCTTATAAATAAACAATGACTGCGGTGTTGGTGATATAAAATATCACCGGCAGCGGTTTTTCCCGTGACGTCACAGTGTTCATTCGTGACCGAAGCCTTTCAATGTTTTTTTACAATTGTAAGAAACTAATTAGACAACCTTCGCACAGCGCCGTTCTGTATGGCAATGTGATGCGAGATATGGCAGGTCATCAAAGACATCTACAATCGGCTCCAAGTCTTCGTTAACAACTGTCTTCGATGTATTCTCTGTATATAATGTCCAGAGAAAATCTCCAACGTAGATCTCTGGAAACGCTGCGGTGAGATACCCATCGACCAACAGATCAAACGCCGCAAGTGGAACTGAATAGGCCACACGTTCCGAAGACACCCTGATCACTTACCGAGGCAAGACCTATAATGAAATCCTCAAGGAAAGCAAAGGCGTGGTAGTCCAAAGCAAACCTGGCGGCGGACGATCAGTGCAGAAGTGAAGGCAGTTGGAATGACGTGGAGCGAAGTAAAGCGCGAGGCTCAAGACCGCTCAGGATGGTGACATACTGTGAACGCTCTCTGTCCCATCTTGGAGATATATCAATAAACTGTTAAGAAGTTACTATATTTAAATATGATCGAAATTTAGAAGATACTTTCAAGTTAAAAGCGCCGCATTGAATAATTAAAATTTTTATATTAGAACATCAATAAAAAATAATGTTAGAATAAATCTTGCATGTAACAGTGTACTTTGATAAAGCACTTTAAACAAATGTGGTGCATATATACATATACAATCCGGACAGTAAGTTACCTTCTTTCGCAAACAATAAATTTTTCGACCAGTTATCCGTAAAAATCGTGTAGTCACTATGTAGAATATTGTTGCATAGATTCATAACAACAGCTGTAGGAGTTACGTATTGTTCATTTGGATTTTTTCCCAAATATATTTGAAATTGGTATATATATCCTTAACCTGAACATATTTTGAAAATTTTAATGTCTCATTTATGTCATTTCATAAATTGCCTAAATTTTGTGATTATTTATCTGTAATTTATTTTTTTTCCACTTTATTCTTTTTGAGGCAAGTGCGATCCAAACCAGTTTGACGTATTTATTTATTATATTATTATATAATATGTATTACATTTATAATATATATTTACCATATTTATTATAAATATATTTTTTTTTTACATATGTATGTGTGTTAATGTATTTATGTCTATGTATATTTTGTACAAGTCAACAACCCATTATTAGTCCTTTTACCTTTTCCATATTATGATTGCCTGCAAGAGATTGCCTTGTGTGATAAGACTGCCCTTTGTAGTTCTCTGTATATTATTGTGAAACTAATTAAATGTATCCTAACGTGTACAATAAAGAATATTAAATGAATAACAAATAAATTTTACCACCTTGATACCAAGTGACCACTAACAAAATAAATGCCAAAAATATGCCGTGGCGTCTTAGGCAATGCAAATGACTTTAGCGTGGCAGTCAAAATGTTAATAGAGCATTCATATTGAATATTGTATTTAAAATGTATTAAGTATAATTTACCATAATAACCCACTTCAAACATAAATTCAATGTGGTGTTTTTGTCTGATTTAAGAGCGGTCGAAAACCCGAGCGGCTATGTGACTAAACTCCTCATGTGACTTCGCCCTTATATCACGCGACATTAAAAATAACATGGCGGCGTGTTAGACGCGCGCGTAAATTCACGACGAAAAGCTGACAAATGGCTGATGATTTGTCACAAGTGCGCTTTTTAGATGATATCGACGTCAATACGCTCGGAAAAATCCGGACGAATCCACATGTAATATAATGACAGTCATATGTAATTATTTTTAATTAAATTAGGTAACAATCTGTTTATCCGAATTGTTTTATTAGTACCTATATACGAACAATAGATGTCGCCTCACTTGTCCGAAATGAAAACTATTTTTACTATATTATTATTGCTTTATTTATTTTTTCTGGTATCTTTTAATTTTTGGAAAGCGATTACATCACATAAATCTAGAAGATAATGTGGAGATATTTATTTTTGTATTTACTTACTGTA
The DNA here is from genome assembly GCF_028537555.1 of Battus philenor. NCBI lineage: Eukaryota > Metazoa > Arthropoda > Insecta > Lepidoptera > Papilionidae > Battus > Battus philenor. The sequence continues at coordinate 12,294,395 of NW_027181684.1, forward strand.
TCATCTATATTTATTTACGTAACTATTAAAGAAACAAAAAAATCGAGCCACACACATTGTGCACATGAAAAATTGTATTCAAGTGAGTTGTCATTACTGGATTGGCACATCTCCGAGAGGCAAGTGATTTATATTGACGTATCTATTGACAGCTAGTTCTTTTTGGACACAAATCGAATGAGTCAGTGCACCAGTGCGGTCGCTCCGAGAAGCAACGATGCGTCGCTTCAAGGGCAAGTTAAAAATAGGGCAACACTGAAATAAGTAGGTGTGAAAACGATGACAACATTATTAGGTAATTTAAAAGTTACAAGATTTCTGTAACTTAAGTTCTATCAATAGCACCTCAAAAAATCGGTGTCGCAAGTACGTAAAACAAAGAGAATGAAAGAAGAAATGTGGAAGAAAACCGAATGAAAGAATCTGAAGAGTAAGAAAATAAAAAAGATTGTGAAAAACAAATAGTCCCTGTCCCACACCAGATAGGTACGAGAGGCTCCCAATAGCGGGGGCCAAATAAAAAAAAGTACGTAAAAAAAATACACCACGATGTCATGAAATATCAAAATTAAAATTTTCAATTACAAAATTATCTCCATATTTATCTATGGGTCAGAAACGTTGACTTTAACAAGGCCGATCGAGTTGAAGAAATGTGGCGCTTAAGAAAGATGCTGCATTCACACCAAAGAATCCATTAAAGGCAATATCAAAATCAAAATCAGTTTTCTATCAAATAGAAAAAAGAGACGGCAATAACTTCGAAACTGCGAGCGATAGAGAGATCGTAGTCTGTTTAGTCTTAATAAACCTGCTCGACATTGTGCACCAAATTTCACTCTTGGCTCCGTGATGGCCAGGGAGAGGTGGTGCAGCGAAATGATGAAGTTAACTCCGTGTGCAAAGGATCACGAGCAATGCGTCAGCAATGAGAATAACGATGCGAGAAGAATTACAATTATGTATATATATATATATATATCTACGTGTGCGTGTGTGTGTATGATAAGGTACAAATTCATCTGCAAAACCACATTTGATCCCATACGACTGCTATAGGACGAGGTAAATATCTATTAACCTTTAAATTCGCAAAAACTACTTTAAAAAATTCAGTAAAACTTAGTGCTTGGCGAAACGAACGAATACGAAATAAATATCTACTTAGAAAGTATACATATGATTAATATAAGGTCTATTTATAAATATAAAAAGATTATTCAAATTACTTCCTCACCCTTCTAGAACTATCATAATTCAATCATTTAATAATATTTCTTTATAAATCCAGATGATTACGAAGTCATTGCCCTGTGAAAAAAAACTGTTTTTATGTTACAAACTTCTATATAACAAATTACATTGAAAATTAGACTCTATTCATTTGACATTATGCAGATACGGATCGCTTTGGTATGTTTGTAGATCAGGCTCCCACAGCGTCGGTACATCTTTAGGGATTAAGATGTTATACCGTTATTAAATGGTCTTCTCATGTGACATTGGGATCCTTATATCTATTTTAAATATACCACATATATTAGCTTCATTCCTTCTGTGAAGTAATTAATTTTATTATTTTTTTCTTAATTAATTTTATGCTTGCAACACTGTACAATTAGCAGGTAACTTTGGAAATAACATACTTGATTATCTTTTTAATTTACTTTCAACAGATAACAAAATTAAATATTAAAATTATATCTTAATTAGAGTGATAAACAAGAAAGTATTATACACAAAACATTTATAATCTATTTCATTGTTTCCTTAACGACGCCACAGATATAATATATTATCGATTAATTGCATCGAGCGTCAAATACAGAAATCGATTTTTGAATCGATAATCGATTCCGACGCCGCCCGTCCCACGGATCTTCAATCGATAACATCTATTCAACGCATTAACATAATAGCTTTTGTTTTTTTATTTTGTAATTTTCGATGACATTTTTATAAAGATCACGTCTTTAAATTTGAAATTTACTTTTTAATAATCATTAACGTAAGTTTGAATCGAGATAATTTATATTTAAACTAGTATTCCTACATTACTTCCGTCTTAAGATTATCCTATATAATCTTGATTGAACATGTGCATATAACTGTATAAAATTATCACTGTGAAATGTTTTTTATGTCTACAAGGATAATAATTAATTTTAATATTTAACAATATAATTACGTTATTTATTTCTGTATACATTGATTTTTTGTTAGATCACTCAGTAAATGTTTGCGCGATCGCGTTGTAGAATTCCATAATTGTTAATAATCAATTTTTGTTCAGTAGTATATCGTAAATAAATATTGACAGCACGAACCAAAGCTGTCGTGTGAACTCTAGGTCACATCAAACCTGGTAAAGCTGTGGATGTTAAAGCACAAACAGTATCTGGTAAAACTAATATGTAGCGGCTCGACCTATGGCTACCTAAAAAGCCTTTAAGTTATGCAATCTTGAATGAGGTTTAACGCGAAGCGCTTCTGTAATCTCAATTCCGTTGATTTCGCGAGCAAGTCACGTTAAAAATAAAATCGGTAAAAAAACTTTTAAGTTAAACGGTTTTTTACACGGTTTTATTTGATACCCATATTGTGGTGGTTGTGGAAAAATTTTTACCTAGTCCGCCATATTGGAACGGCGTCCATCTTGAATTTTAAATTTTGACATAATCATCGTGTTTTACTAGTGTAGCCCTTTCATTTGATACCCATATTGAGGGGGTTAAGGAAAAATATGTAATCCGCCATTTTGTATCGGCGGCCATCTTAGATTTATAATTTTATTATATTGTATTGTCATCTAAATTAAATGTGTGTAACAAATTTCCGATCAATCTGACAACGGGAAGGTGCTTAAATTTCAATTTCTAATTTTGACCCAAATAAATAAACAAATAAATTCCGTACCGGTCGAAATAAATAAAACGAAAGGTATTTGAAAATCGAAAAAAGAACGCAAATATTTTCGGACAATAAAACCTCTTTAGATGCTATTTATTAAAAATAAAATAATGGCCAAACCTCTCCAAAATTTGAGTACATTTTCCTATATAAATAAGAACATCTGTTAGTTCGAAAAATACGAATGAAATTTGTAAGCAGTTAAGTTTCCTTCAATCTACAAATATATGCTTAATTGACAGACGCATACGATAATAAACGTCTAAGTACAGTCGCCGGCGAATAAACGTTTGCATCGAAATGTTTAAAACAGAGTTCCCCAAACTTTTTTGTGTCGCAGACCCCTTGCCATGTTTTTCCGTGTTAGGTAGACCTCCTACTTACCTGATATTGATTACCTGTAAATTTCTAACTGTAGTGAAGTTTAGTGTTAAAAACTTAAAATAACAACACATGTTAATTTATACATTTATTAATTGAATTTAAATTAAAACTACTCAAAATAAAATTTTGTATCTGTTATGTAAAATATACGTAACATTAAATAAACACGAGACTGCGACTCTCAGGTTTTTACAAGTTCATAATGTATTGCGACCACAAAGTGAAATCCAACATCCTACAACTTACACAATTTTATAAACATATATAATATTTTTTTCACTTCATTGGTACTTTTATAAATAATGTAAATGTTTTGATATTATAAGATAGTATGAGGTAAGTAAAAAGGTACTATCAGTGTAAGTGTTAAGATCCGCTATCGCGGACCCCCATTTTCATTTCATGGATCCCCAATTTTTTTTTCGCTGACGTAGACCCCTTGCAGGTTGTCATAGACCCCTAGGGGTCGATATAGACCACTTTCAGAATCACTGGTTTAAAATAAAAACCAATCGAACAATAGATACAAATTATAAGAATTAAAAATGAACCGCTTGCGGACATGTTTAGACAGTTGCAGATATGCCAAGAGTTTTGTCAATACCATCATATAGTCTTGGTTCTATAATTGAATACACTAGATTGCAATTAAAATTTATACTAGGAACACTAAATAGATTATACATAGTTGATATATATGATGATATATTCAAATTAAATGGAAAACCAATTGAAGGTATCCATGGAGAGACAAGTATTTTTTTTTTCAGAAACACGCCCAGTTTAGCCTGCCATTATTGCCTTATGTATCATTTTTACATATAGTATCTGGCAGGCTATTTATGATTTTTACATATAGGCTATTTATTATTTTTACATATAGTATTGCATTTTATCAGCTACAAAAATGATAAAATCCTAAATCGTCTTTAATTTCCTACCTAATTAAATGTACTAGCTTTTAGTTTTAACATTTAATAAAGTATTGAATGGAGAACTATTTTCAGGACCCATATTTGAATATCAAAACTTGACTAAATCATTTTGACATGTGTAATTATTAACTTTTGGACACCCACTGCAAGACATATGCCTCTCCCAAAAATTGTCATGATTACCGGTGCTGCACTGTCTCCATTCAGCGACTTCGTCGTTGGTCCACTAGTGGGAGGCCTACCCACGCCGCGTTTACTGGCTTGCGGTCGCTGTTCTAGAACTCCTCGACCCCAACAGCCATCAGCTGCACGAACGATGTTACAAGTGTGTTCTTGAGCGAATTCTGTGATCCACTTTTCTAATTTGATCAGGAAACCGCCAAGCATAGCTTTCTTGGTGACCTTGAGCATTCTTATAAGGAGCGTCGTAAGTGACCACATCTCAGATCCGAATGATAAAAGAAGAAATGACGGGAGATTTTGTGAAAAGCCCCCATCAAAACATTCTTTAAAATGTGCTTGTGTTGTGTCTTTTTGAGAGAGAAATGACGGGAGATTTTGTGAAAAGCCCCCATCAAACCATCCTTAAAAATGTCCTTCTGTTGTGTCTTTTTGAGAGAGAAATGACGGGAGATTTTGTGAAAAGCCCCCATCAAATCATCCTTTAAAATGTGCTTGTGTTGTGTCTTTTTGACAGAGAAATGACGGGAGATTTTGTGAAAAGCCCCCATCAAATCATCCTTTAAAATGTGCTTGTGTTGTGTCTTTTTGACAAAGAAATGACGGGAGATTTTGTGAAAAGCCCCCATCAAAACATCCTTTAAAATGTGCTTGTGTTGTGTCTTTTTGATAGAGAAATGACGGGAGATTTTGTGAAAAGCCCCCAATCAAATCATCCTTTAAAATGTGCTTGTGTTGTGTCTTTTTGACAGAGAAATGACGGGAGATTTTGTGAAAAGCCCCCATCAAAACATTCTTTAAAATGTGCTTGTGTTGTGTCTTTTTGAGAGAGAAATGACGGGAGATTTTGTGAAAAGCCCCCATCAAATCATCCTTTAAAATGTGCTTGTGTTGCGTCTTTTTGAGAGAGAAATGACGGGAGATTTTGTGAAAAGCCCCCATCAAATCATCCTTTAAAATGTGCTTGTGTTGTGTCTTTTTGAGAGAGAAATGACGGGAGATTTTGTGAAAAGCCCCCATCAAATCATCCTTAAAAATGTCCTTTTGTTGTGTATTTTTGAGAGAGAAATGACGGGAGATTTTGTGAAAAGCCCCCATCAAAACATTCTTTAAAATGTGCTTGTGTTGTGTCTTTTTGAGAGAGAAATGACGGGAGATTTTGTGAAAAGCCCCCATCAAATCATCCTTTAAAATGTGCTTGTGTTGTGTCTTTTTGAGAGAGAAATGACGGGAGATTTTGTGAAAAGCCCCCATCAAATCATCCTTAAAAATGTCCTTGTGTCATGTCTTTTTGAGAGAGAAATGACGGGAGGTTATAAATAAGTTCAAGCAGCGATTGTTCTAACAAGCTGCGAAAAGTAAAATCTAAATTCATTTAACTAGATTTGTCGCACCAAAACATTGTTGCGGAGCATATAGATGTGTATTTGTGACCGATGGAGCATCGCACGCCAAAGTAATAACCACAGAAAGCGAATGGCAATTATATATAGCGCCTATCAAACGCCAGGAAACAAAAGGTCCGCACCAATTTGATTCTTGTGTCCACGCGGCAAAGCACGGTCTATTTCCAGACCATCTCACATTCCATTGATGCCTGTTAAACGATCACACGGCGTGTTGATTTAGACGTAATAAAAAACCACTATTCAAAACAAATTGTGGATTCGGCTTTTTATATGCTATTTATATAGTATTTATTGTTCTGTTGTGGTTACTGAAAATGTCTTACGATTTGTTGTTCGCTGGCATTTCTGTCTGTCTGTGAATATATTTCTGTGAATTGCGTTAATTTTTATACAAATTTTTGATTTCCACGCAATGTTTCTTCTATTTTCCTGCTACATATGTATTCCGTCTACTATATTATATCTATCTGAGAAAGAAAAAGATTCAAAAATACCTCAAAATTGGAACATTTAATGTCAGATTCTTGATAATAGATACAAACAACTAATAAATTTTCTAGAAATAATTCTTTTAAATATACTAGACTCAGGAGAAGTTACAAAAATGAACAACATTGAAGAAAATGAAGATAACATATTTTTTTTATAAAGTAGACTAAAGTGACCTGAAGCGTCAACAAGACAGGCCCTGAAAGGTAAAGAGGGAGACGCCGCCTAGTAAATAGACAGACGGAAGGACGAAATCGTATCAATAAGTTGAAGAAATCAAAAAGTTGAAGAAATGTAGATAGAAAATGAAGAAAAGGAAGCCGCGGATACGATTTTTTTACTGGGCTAGTAAACGGCCTATACCCCGTGAAAGGTTGCACGATATTGTGATTCACAATGAAGTATATTTTAAAAAAAATGTGTTCCAAGTTGTTGTTTAAAATAAATAGTTATTATTATATTTATTTGTTGATGTTGCATTTTTATTATACTTTTGGTTTGTTTGTATATTTATATAATTGATATTATAATGTACACATGAAAAATTGTTGCATTTCATTTAAAAAGAGCAACCGTTGAGTTTCTGGCCGGCTCTACTCAAAAGATTAGCGTTCCGATCCGGTGGTAGCTTACTACTTATAATGTTAAAATAATCCATTCATAGGCACATATAAAAGCCTATTTGAATAAAGATATTTTAAATTTAAATTTTATTTATCAAAGTAGATACATAGACGAATATACATATGTATATATATGGGTAGAGTCATCGATATCCCTCAGCTTAGCCATGTGCCTTGACCAATAAGATATTAATACACTAGAAAGCAGTGTTCACGTATTCACATAAATAGAATATATATATATATATATATATATAAATATATATATATATATATATATATATTACAATAACTAGTAACTGACTTCCGTAATAAATATACAAGGCACCGTGAAAAACTCATCGTACCAAAGTTTCGACTTTAACAAGAAAGATTTTTTATTAAAATTCCGTAAAACGTTATTGAACTACCATTTATAAAAATAAAAGTGCGTATTAAAAATAAATTTACGAAAGTTATATTTTCAATAAACGAACTTTTAAATAACAAGAGTCCTTGGCAATGATGTCGCTATCTGACAATATATATATATATATATATATATATATATATATAAATCTGTATTGTTAAACAATTAAAGGATGTGTAGTTGTAGTGATTGTTCCTGTTTTTTCTCTACAGCTACAAGATCTTGCGAAGAGACGTCAATAAAAAAAGTTGTCGATCAACAAGAATCCTATCAGAATTCCTATATCCTATCCTTTCAAAAACCATAAACTAATTTTATCTTTATCTTTTGCGTAAATATATGGTATTACAGGCAAACAAAAAGGCAAATATAATATATATACTATAAGCGACAAATAATGCAGGTTTACAAACCTTTTTTTAACTAATTTATAAACAAAATTATTTCCAAATACGAGGATCGTGTACAGTAAATGACTTGCTAAAGATGTTTTTTTACAAGATTTTAGTTTTAATATACCATCTGTGATATTATTCTTTTTTTAAATAAATAATTTTCCAACTGTCTCATTTTCGCTGCCACCAAGTGTACATGTAAGGAAATTCCAAATGATATTTACCGAGCAAAAGCTCTTAACTGTTTTGCACAGAAACGTCACTTGCACTGTTTACACATGTCACAGCTGTGCTTCTAACAACGTAACGTAATATTCAACATACTATATGTTGAATAGTTAATTAAGACTCGTCATACAATCTCTGCAGTTTATTAATATATGACTTTCTAAATAATTTTGCTTGTTTTTGATTTTAAATAATAAATGGAATTTGGTGGTGGCGATTGTGTGATTCGCATTGTTTGCCGCATACGCATTTATCAGCGGGCTGGCGGGCGGTGCATTTCATTGCACGACTACTACTGCATGTGCGGAAGTGGCTAAATATTGGTCCTTTTCTTACTTGTTTTTGATTTAATAGTGGAACTGATTTAGGCATTCTACCAGATAGCCCTAGGACATAAAATAAACTGTCGATATATATAAGTAAACTATATGATCCTTTCCATTCGTAATAGATTTTTCTTGAAAGTTTCAGTAAGTTAAATTTTTGATACGTATGGTCATTTTTTGTTTCGTTTTAGACGCACATTGCAAGGTACATGCCTTCGACTAAAGTATATATGAAGATATACCATAATCGCGAGCTGTCGTGCTTCGCAGCTGGGAGACGAAAGATCCGTATCAAATAGCGGCAACCCTCTCCCAACTGTCTTCGTTTAGTTAAAGCGAAAAATAAATATTGTAAAAAAAAAACACTAGCGATACAAATTAGAAAAAAAAACCATAATCGCCAAGTTTAGCAGATTAGCGATCACAGTATGGCATTACGGTATGCAGGGTGCGTTGCTCGATATCCTCTGGAAACTAATACAAAATGTGTGAATTATGTATAAGACTAGTTCAGGAATCGAACCCGCGACCATGATCGCAAATCTATCAAGTCTACCACTGCTCAATACAGTATGGTCATGAATAGGAACCCTCAGCCAAAAAAAGGCGTTATAGCAATCTTTGCACGTCTAAAAACAAAAGAATGTCAAAGATGACCTGTGCCAAATGCAAAAAGACACAAGAGTTTGTGGTGAACACAAGAAAGAAAGTCATGACTGTCTCTAAAGATTGTTTTTATAATATTATAGTTTTTTTACACTGATTATATTATAGTCTACTCTACTATTTTTTGTGATATTTTACGGGATTTGTTCCCATAAACCGAAGATTGTTGATTTTTGTTAATTTTTCATAGAGGTCTAGTGATCTAAGTTTAAAATTACTTAAAATATAAAAAAATATAATATAAATGCATTTTATTTTTACAATAATGCCAAACGTTTAAAATGACTAGATTAACTGAAATAAATATCCATTGTTAGTACAAAATTGTGCCTTAGAAAAGCATGCGCATGCGCCTCTGAAGCGTATGGTTATCTTTTACGTACGTTGTCATATGGTTATCTTTCTAGGGTTAAAACATATTTAAAGTATATATTATACAATGCAATAAGATTTAATATTAAATATATCGAATTTATTACGATTTGATTATTAGACATCGAGTGAAAATCGATTTTACGTATCGTATTCGATATCGATTTATTGTATCCTTAACTTTATTTTTATGTCAAACATAACAATGAGGAATATATCGATAAGTAAAAATAACTGGCAACACATCACATCATATGTGGTTTTAATATGTTCGAAAATATTGATTTTTTAATCGGTTCAACCTTAACTTGTTTAACTGATTGATAGAAAATAAGCTATTATCACTCTAAGGCTTTTATATCTATAACCTATCACCCAATATGTAAATATACATACATATATAAGACAATAATATGAATCATCAAAGCGTTGATTTATGTATTTTATACAAATAAAGCTATATATATTATAAATAAAACAACAAGAATATATCAGTGTATTATATTAACAATATTTTTTTTTAATTAGACTAAGTACAGAGTATATATTAATTTAAAATAAAAAAAAGTTTTATATAACTTTCTTAAGAAGCAGTCTAAGGGCATCTGTAATAGGGAAGCCATGTACGTGTTAATATTTTATCCAGAATAGGCAAGTATTTGACGTTAAGTACGCAGGCCTGGTACGGAATGAACTCGCCGGTTATGGTCCATTTATTCTTCTCTATCCGACACCCACCCAGTTTCGGCCTGGTACAAAGATACCGGTATATAAACTTATACATTATAACTTATTTTCTCTTTTATTAATTTATCGTGATACACTTTTCATATTATAAATGATTTGTTTTAGATGTAAAAGATTCAATAGTTATATGTGTGAAATTTATTATTATTATCGTGATATCATTTTCACATTATACAGCCTGATTCGATATAGATTTAAAATCTTTAATAGTACAAATGTATAGTAACATTTGCTATGAATTATTTTACACACTATTTAATAATCAATAGTTTCGAAGATAATATATCGTGATGATAATAAAGTAAGAAAAACTGTTTTCGAAATTAATATATAATACAATTATTTATTGTTTAATATACATGTCTAGAGTCTCATATGGCTTAATATCACCCAGAGAGCTATGAAGATGGCTATGGTCGGAGTTGCGCTGCGAGATCGAATCAAAAATATGGAGATTCAAAGAAAGAACAATCACAGACGTAGTTCAATGAATTACTGGTATGAATTGGCAGTGGGCATTGGGGCCGAAAGGTTGGTGTAGACGCTGCGTGGATGGTGGATGGACGACATAGTTATGTCACAGAAGGGCGCTGAATGTGGATAGCACTATAGAAGTCATCGTGGCAATCTTTGATGAAGCTACTTAAATAACTGTACAAGTTGTAAGAGTGGTCGTAGTACAGTAGCTTCTTGTTCTTCGGTAGCTTCTTGTTTTTCGGTAGCTTCTTGTTAGTCGGTGGCTTCTTGATCTTCAGTTGCTTCTTGATCTTCAATTGCTTCTAGATCTTCGGTAGCTTCTTGTTCGTCGGTTGCTTCTTGTTCGTCGATTGCTTCTTGTTCGTCGGTTGCTTCTTGTTCGTCGGTTGCTTCTTGATCTTCAGTTGCTTCTTGATCTTCAGTTGCTTCTTGATGTGTTGACCGCACCTCCGCTAGCCCTTATAATGAGCGCGGAGACTCTCAACAGCGCGATGCAGATGATGAGATGCGTCTACTGTGGCGCCATCAGTCATTTATCTGTTTCACTGCCGCCGCCGCCGCGATGCGGTTATGGCGCGCGATATGCACGCCACAAAGTAATAAATAAAAATAAAAGTTGCAATCTTAAGAAAACTGTAAATGTAATAATGATCACTGTAAATCATAAAACATGTTTGTAAAGTAAACTATGTGAAATGAAAATTGTGATAACTAAGAAACTAGGTGACGAAAAAAATGTTTTGAAAAGAGGGTAAATAATAATGAAAGGGGAAGATAGAAGAAATGTAGAAAGCGAGGAAAAGAATGAGAGATCATAGGAAGAATGAAAGAAGAGTGTGCAAATAAAACAAAATTATGTGAAAAAAATTAAAGATATAGAAACGACCATGTCCTTCCCAAAGATAGGGGTACGAACGACTTCCAATAGCCTGCCTTACAATAGGTGTCTGGAGAAGAAGATACAAGAGATTTCCAATTCACAAAAGTCAGTTTCTTCGTTAAACCTTACTTATATTTATTGCATATACCATTGTAAACAGTATAAATAACAAGAAAATTAATGTTAATATATTATATATAAAACAATCTATATCTTTATGTGTGAATTCGTTTAAGTTTAGTAGTAAGTGATTTTGTTTAAGGCGAATGAAACAAGTATTCTTATAACTTGATATTTAAATATGATCATCACACCTTTTTAAATAACATACCGTATTTTTATATATACATATATATCTTGTTTATATTTGCTTATTTGTTTTGTGGTCACATGATTCTAAAATGATTTTTTTTAATTAATATAATGTAATATGCGTTTGTCTTCCATCTCACCTGATGGAAAGTGTAGATGGAGACGAAGGTGGTACACGCCCATCCAAAAGAAACCTATTCACTCTACTCTTAAAGGCTGCAGGGTTCAACTTATCAGGAAAAATATACCTAAGCAGGTTGTTTCAAATCTTGGCGACTCTCACCAAAAACGAGCTGTCAAACCGTTAGTTCGACTTTTGGGTATGTCAACAACGTATGGATGAAACTTTTACCTGCGCATAGTAGTCCGATAAAGGTATGGAGATGGCTCAATCAGTTCGAAAAGAGCTTTCGGGCACTTTCCAAAGTGTATCCTATAAAAAACCGATAAGCTGGCAAATCGACGACGATGCTCAAGGGTGTGTAGTCTGCTATTTAAGAGCTTCTCGTTGTTAATTAACCTACGGGCTCTTCGGTCAACTGAGTCCAAAGCTGCCAGATGACATTTGGCTGCACCGTCCAAGATGTGACTGCAGTACTCCATGCAGGATCGAACTTGGGCAGTGTAAAGATTAAGCAACTGTTAAGAGCTGAAGTACTGAAGAACCTTTGAAGATTGCATACAATCTAAAAGTTTGATAAAACAAATGGGTTCATTTTTAAAACAGCTACATCGAGTCGTAGTCGCTTCAGCCCTTGGTCGTCCTACTATATATACTATAGTCGATATACTATAGTCACCACGCATGGCAGGTTGATTTGCGATCGCAATGTGATATTATGGTACGCAGAGAACGTATACATATAGTAAAAATATAAAAAATATTTGTAATAATTTTTATATGTATATTCATACTGGACATGCGAAAACATTTAAAAAAACAACGTAAGTGAACAACCTTTGAAGGTTTTTAAAATGTTTAATATAATTGCAACAATTATAGACGCCGGTGAGATGAGATAATTCGACTTGTCCTCAATGATTTAAAAACGATATTCTGTTAAATATTTTCATTTCGTTTCATCATAAACCTTATATGTATACATAACGTTTATATATACATAAGACTTTTCAACATAATTTAGTCGTACTACTTCCATTGCTGGATTTATTCCTTCAGTATGTTTCTAAAGAGATCATCTTGGAAGGGAATCTGCCTTCAAATGAGGGCAGGTGAGGCCCATGTCACTCTCGCCGAGTAGTCCTTGCGTCGTATAACTTACACTACACTTGTCACAACACTATACACCTACACAGGTATAGTGCCTCTTCGTGTGTACATCTTCGCACTGAGATGCGATCGCGCAACGTAATTTTTTAAACAGGCTAATAATTATCTAAATGTAGATGACATTGCACAAAGCCAGCATCTGCACCTGCAGCATAACCTCCATCACGTCACATGTTTAAAGGTGGCTCGGGTCATTAGTTTTTTTTTAAAGAAAAGTACTAAAGTGAACCATGTACAGCAGAATTGTTTAGGCATTCCTCGTACATTTAGTCCTACGATTAATCCGTCAACCATAATTATGTTTTATAGACCTAAGCGTTTTCAGCGATATGACATCTAAAACTCAAACTAGAAAAGCACTCTCTGTGTGTGACTCCACTAGATGGACTGACCTCATATTTGAGTGTTTAATGAAATCAGGCGTTATTTTGCGGAAGTCCATCCTAAGTAAGAAAAGGACCAATATTTAGCCACTTCCGCACATGCAGTGGTAGTCGTGCAAAACAGAAAATTGATTTGATTGATTGTTGACTCTGTGTTTGCCACTAATCGGTGTAACATTACTCTGAAGATGCCCCGTGGAGGGGTGAAACACGTGTTGAGTGATTTAACAGTGGTAGTCTTGTAATTCTCATTGTTTGTCGCATGCGCATTTATCAGCGGGCTGGCGGGCGGTGCACTTTATTGCACGACTACTATTGCATTGGCGAAAGTAGCTATATAATAGTCATTTTCTTAATATCAAATCATCTACAAAACTTATGAATAATAAAAAATCAATGGCATCAATATATATACAAGATTATACTATGATCATATTTTGAGACGAGGAAAAAATTACCGCGTCTTTCAATGATGAAAAAACTAAAATATCATAGTAGATATACACGCGTGTTAATACAAGCAATAAAAATAACCTGTGTACCCCTAGTTTTCGTCTTCAAAAATTATATAAATTATTCATGGGTCATGGTGTATGTATGTACAATAAAATTTCACAATCTATTAGATTTAAAACCAATATTAAAAAAAGTATATTATTGCATCCAAGAATACTATACTGATGTTAATGCGTGGAATTACATGTTGTCGATGCTAACAGGAAGCTAATTATTGACGCTAACTCTTTATAAAACTATATTTGTAAAGAGCAACTGTTGAATTTCTCGCCGGCTCTCAGCAGAACTGCCTTTCGAGCTGATGGTAGCTTTCTGTGGGGACAACAATGCTGACATTTTATGTTGATTGACGATTCGAAAGTGCTTGTAACAGTCTATTTGAAAAAAGAACATTTTAACTAAATGTTCTAAAATTAAAAATAAGATTTTACAGATATGTATTGTAGTGAACAGTGTGACTGGTTTTAGATGATTTAAAGGCTTTTTAGGTGTGACATTTAAAGGTGTGATTATATAGTTTATTTTTTGGTCAATTATTATATAGCATTTACAAAAATGATTTTCAAAATTAGAATTATTTCATGGTAAAATACATTATTGTTTATTATCCATCCCTGCAAACTTTATATTGCCAGAAGCAATAGACATTACAGTACAAAATTAAAACATAATAAATGTAAAATATTTCAGAGTGATTATAATGTAGTATGATTGTAAATACGTATGAAAAATTTAAAGTTTTTTACTTATAAATGAACTGTACATTCACCCGTAAATCTATACGTACATTCAGTCATCCTATATAAAACTATAATTAAATTTTATTTATGTTATGAAGTAAAAGGACGAAATGCGTCTAGAAATCTTCAAGTTGTAACTTAAAATGGCCACATGTTGATAGCGTTCATAAACCGGGAAAATACACATAAAAATATTATGACATGCGCGTACAACATTGTGCCTGACCGTAAACCCTGTCTCAGGACATACATAACGTAAAAAGTATAAACTTGGAAAACGTTTTTAAAAAAGGAACATACAGATGATATATTTATTATTTTTTATCGGTTGTCGAAAATTTGAAAAACGAATGCAAATAAGAGATTTCTATTCTAAATTTAAATATTATGGTATACATGTTGATTGTAAATAGATGTAAAAGCTTAAATAGTTTATTTGTCAGCAAAAAGCTTCAACATATAAACTGATCACTCTGAAATATATTACATTTATTTTTTTCTATTGAAACGCGTCAGACTAAATCTTCTAGCAGTACAAAGGCTGCAGGAATAGATAGTAAACAATAATTAATTTTTATATTAATATATATATATATATATATATATATATGTGTGTGTGTGTGTGTGTGTGTTAATTTTTTTCTTAAAATATTTTTGGACAGGTTATATTATAATTTAATTGACAGCATATAAGATATAGATTCACCCTTTTAAAGATTTTACATAGTATATATTATATATCCACACCACACTAAGGTCGATACATGCGCCGACCACGTTCTGCGAATGCGGGCATTTATTATATAATTTTACAATATAACCTACTTACCTATATCGAAGGATGCAATTTGTCTGCACAATATTTCATTAATAACTCAAAACCACCACATACAGTCAATTAAACATATTACATTTAAAAACACAACACATCACTATTAGATATATTGCTGGCACATTAGCACTGCACACGATAAAAAACTTTTTAGGTGAAAAAAAAAGTTAAAATTCGAAATTCGATTTATGAAAAAGTTCCGCGATCACGTCTCGCGGCTAGTCGGGAAGTGGCGCGACGATGATGCGGGTGCGCACGCGCCGTCCGGATCTCGTACTGAGCCACCGACCGAGACAGCAATAAACTTGTACAGTTCCCTTTTTATTTATTTCCATTTATTTTGAAGCTGAAAAAAAATTGTACGATTATCTCCGCCCGGTGTGGGTAAGTCTTAGATGGAAGATCTACAATTATTACGTTCCAATCAAAGCTACATCTAATCCATAACTGGACTACCTTTTAGCCTGGGCAAGCACTACTATATATCATGATATTATCACCAGAATCAGAATTTGATACAAACTAGAATCAAAATGATATCATTCAATATAAAATAGATATACGAGAGTTCGAAACACGCCGGGTTTGAGAAAAATTCACCACAAATTTAATCAGATTTTTTATCACATTTAGAGAAATTCAATATGTTTTATTAGTAAATAAATATTAACACTAATGGTATAAATATAAACAATAATAAATAGCTTTCAAGGGTGGAATATACAAGATATTTATCAGGAAAAAGCTTCAAAAATTGGATATATATATATATATATATATATATATATATATATATATATATATATATATATATATATATATATATGTATATATATATATATATACATATATTTTCAATCCCTTGTATAAATTAATCACTCTAGAATGTGATATATTAATATATTTTTATAGAAATTTAATAGGGTAATAACTTCTGGCATTAAAAAGTTTACAGGGAAACATAGTAAATAATTATTAATTTTATTATGTCGATAAAGTTGTTAAGAAATATTTACTAGACCATTGATTATTTATCCTTTGATTCATTTTATTTCTTTTTCTGTTTTTCTATACTTTCAGAGCCAAGTGCAATCCAAGTTAGTTTGACGTTTTAATTTATTAATGTGTTTGTAACTAACTGTGCCCCGTGGCTACGTCTTTGCGGAACTAATTTATAAAAAAATATATTTAGTTCATTTCGTTTTTATTTTATTTATGTGAGTCTGATATGAATTTCACAATTTACATAAATTCTCATATCACCCACACTTGAAATGTCACCATTAGTTCGCTGTTTTCGTTTCAATTCAAATCAACATGAACTGTCACGACAATATATGAAATTCTTGGAATAACACAACTTAGAAACTTGAGGGTTCATGCACAAAAACTTTGCTGAAGATCACCACATGATCAAACTCATAGTTTTCGCTTGTATAAAGGACATACAAACACTCATTTTTATACATATATTTTTATGGATAGATTTTGTACGAGTATTATACTGTACTTATTATAGGTATGTATGAATAAATGTATGTTACATACATATGTATATATATTTATGTATATTGTATCTATATGTATACGTTTACTCTCTAGCGTTTACATACTATGGTTGTCTGGTAGAAATTGTCTCGTGTGAGAGGACTGCCCATTGTATTTCTTTACATATAAACTTACTTATATGTATATATATATATACATACATACATATAAGTAAGTTTATATATATATATATATATATATATATATATATTTATGTATATATATATACATATATATATGTGTGTGTACTTTCAAATTTTGAAAACGATATTTATTATAATATTATTTTTACCTTTTTATATAATTTTTGTAACCGTTTTTAAACCAGTCAACAAAGCTTTTTTATAATATCCTACTTAATTGGCTACACATTTTATATATACAAGGGGCCCCTGACCTAACCGCCTGTTAAAAAATAAATCAATAATAAATAAATCATTTAAAAATATTAATTTATTTTTCTTTTATATTTGTATGGGGTCGCCAAGAAACTTACAATCAAAAAGTTTAAGAAGCCATTCTCTACCAGTCAACCTAGAATGCAATAGAGATATCCGTGGCAGAAAAGAGAGTAACACAAAACATATAAAATGCAAGGTCTACCTCGCCGGCTTCGCAAATCTAACGAACCTCCCTTCAACTGGAGGGGGATTTTTGGGGTGAGGAAATTCTTCTTTTAATCTTTGTTTAAGTAGGCATTAACATGCACTTTTGTATCATCTATTATTTTAATATTATAAATAGTAAACTACCACAGTAAGATCCAGGCAGAAACTAACTTTTGCTGCTGTAAATGTAATTTAACTATTCTTTATATGTACATTATAATATCAATTATGTTAATGAATCAACAAACCAGATCCACACAATAAAACCAACTAAGAACTCTTAAATGAAATAATGAGATTTATTTAATAATATACTTATTATTTTAGATTTAAAACCATGAAACGTTAGGTGTGAAATATCTTTTGAAACTTTATTATATTTTCATACACTCAGGCATATGATTTGTTAATTTTTTAGACAAAATTTATGAGTGATTACTCTATTTTTATTTGCCGTATTTATCGTGTGCCAGTCACTTTTTCAATATAAGATTTTAGCTTTGCTAGATGAAAGAAATATTTCTAACAAATTTCAAGTGTCTAAACATTACAGTTTGAAAGTTGAGTCAGTAAATAGAAGAACATAAAGACACGTCTACTTTTACTATATATTATAAAATTAAAGTCAAAACTTACACAAATTACCTAATGCAGATAAAAGATTTATAACCTGCATTATAATTTACAAAAATATACTTACAACAATGATTTTTTATTAGTTTTAGTCTGATATAATTTTTACATCATAATTCCGACAACGAAATCGCATAAGTCAACCTTTCATTTTAAATAACGAATGTTTTTTTTTAATAACAATCTAAAAAGGTTTACATGTATTTACAAAAAAATTCTTTGTATAATTTTGCATGTGTAGCAAAATTTCAGATGTTATATATAATTTCTCGTGCGTTAAATATGTAATTTTTTTTATTTGCAATCTTGTTTCGGAACGCCGGACGCCATTTTTAATTTGCTCACACGTCAATTTTGACAGCATAATCCGCGGGTCCGATTTTTCGGTAAAGCTTTATTCCAAGCCGACTCAGAACTGTTATATCTTGACAAGTTTAACAGGTAGAAGGAAAAATATGTACTTTTATTATATTTAATAAGAATAAGACATACTGTACCGTCAGTCTAGTACTTCTGTGTATTTTAATCTATCGAAAGCAGTCTAGATAGACCAGAGCATTGACATTTAAGTTGACAACTTATGTGCGTCATGCAAAGAAAGGCTTAATTCAATGGAATTACAGTATCCGGCGAATAATGTTGCATATCAACCTTTGGAAAAAAACAATCAGCTAATATTGGCTTCGTAGAGAGAGAGTACTTTCGTAGAGAGTGGAACCATAACCTCTCTGTTGTGCGACGATGGGAGACGTGATAAGAAATAAAAGTTAAAATAAGCAAAGGCTAAGTAAGACTAAGTGACTACTGAGCATATTACAAAACAGTATAGAAATACCATAAAGTAAAAATAAAAAAAAAACTAATTAAAATAAACGAGGCATACATAATTAAAATTATCAAAATTAAAAAATGCCGTGATAAATAAAAATATAACAATAATACAAATATATAATGATAGACGAACTGTGCCAGTTTAGAAATGGTGTAGAAAGAAGAAAGTGGTGTATACAAAGAATAGAAGAATGCCAAATGAATGAATGAAAGAAAAGAAAAAGTATGAAAGATCTTTTATAGAAAGAAAGAAGAAATCTAAAGAAATAATATATATTAAAAAAAATGTTACCTGAGATTGTAACATTCCTGCCTTTACGCACGGCAGGGTGGCGAAGGATCCTCAAGAAAAGGAGCAATTATAAAAAAAATCTGTGAAAGAGGCCTATGTGTAGTACTAGAAGGGTCACGGCTGACATAATTATCCATCTCCTTGCGTCAGTCTCCTCAATTCATAACTTCTTACTTGCTTTTCCTAAATGATATGCAGGTGTCGCATACAGCGCTGTCAAAAGTAATATCTGTTCAGACCTGCGACTTACGCCCAAGTGCACGTAAATGAATCATTCGAGAAAGTTCTAATAAAATTCATTATATTCGTCCAAAGCATATCTATTGTACGTCTTATAATAATAATATAAAAATATTACAATAAGGAAACAGAAGTATAATTGGCGGTGGCATCATTCCGCGATGCGTTTCCTTTAGATGGATTAAAAACGTTTTATATTTTAGAAATAGATATTTTAGAATAGGTTCCACTAGATAACTTATGACTTCGATTGTTATCGAACGAGTGACCGAGCTCTCGACTCAATAACCAAAACGCTGTTTCAACCCCACCACTCTCAATCCTTTTACTGGAAAGTTGTCACAAAAGAGTGACGGGGTCGAGTAGTGTTGCCATTGAAAACGAATAAAACGACCTTTTATAAAATTATTACAAAGCAATAATTAATTTGGATTGCTTATATATACATATAACTATAATCCCTGTGTATGAATTTATATTTATGACTGTATATTTTCTTATAATAAATAACAAAGTAAAGTATATTTACATTTCAAGTTTTAACTGTAATGATAAGTTTGCAAAGTTAACATTATAGTATTGTTGAAGGAATGTAAAGTAAAAAGAATAAAAATGCAATAATTCCTTTGCCTTCGCAAATAAATCATAAAAAACATAGGCTACGCTCACGAAAGACAATTTACTTAATTTTCTTACACACGAGACAAAGGCGTCAGAATTCTGCCACCACCGGCGGCAAACACCGACACAATGTACCCGACAGATGATTACAATCTACCAATTCTTATTCACGACGAAACTTATAAAATAAACTTTAAACTAAAGTATTAAGAGTGAAGTGAAACGCAAAAAATAATTGGTTATTAACATCGACCAGAAGATTTATAAGTAAAAATTGCGAACACATGTAAAACGCCGTGAGGAATAAAAACTCATTTTATAAAAATTATCTGTCATTTTTAATCTGTCAGTTGCGTAACATGGTGAGAATGACAGGGCACTTTGGTTTTATCTGTCATTTAAATGATGATTCTTATGGAAGACTTCCGTGGTTACCAATGCATGGTTTATTAATCCGCAAATATTACAATGCGACGGGGATAATTATAAATCAAAACGAAAGCTGAAATAAAAGGGGAATTACCTGGTAATATAATGATGCATTACCCTCATTACACTCGTTAGGGTCGAAGGATTTTCTAGTGATGACCACAACCTTATAGACGCGGCTTGAATAGGTTTTCCACTAGGTGAACAAAGGAAATAGTCAAAGTAGCTGGAGGTAACTGGTTGCGAGCATCATATGAAAGACAATAAAGTAAAGAAAAATAGAAATCATTGTATTCTGCCCAAGTAATATAAAATACCGGAATGTCTGAAGAGAGAATTTCTTTGACCAATGGACCAATGAACAAGTGTTCGCTTACGGACCTTATAAGGGTCAAGGACAACCAGAGAAATGAGATCCGCAGAAAAACCTAGATCAGAGTTCCCCAAACTTTTTTGTGTCGTAGACCCCTACTTACCCGATATTGATTTCCTGTAAATTTCTAACTGTAGTGAAGTTTAATGTTAAAAACTTAAAGTAAAAACGCATGTTAATATATACATTTATTAATTGAATTTAAATTAAAACTACTCAAAATAAAATTTTGTATCTGTTATGTAAAATATACGTAACATTAAATAAATATGTATTGCGACCACAAAGCGAATACCAACATCCTACAACTTACACAATTTTATAAACATATATAATATTTTTTTTACTTCATAGGTACTTTTAATAATATAAATGTTTTGATATTATAAGATATTATGAAGTAATTAAATAGGTACTATCAGTGTTTGTGTGAGATCCAATATCGTGGACCCCCATTTTCATTTCATGGACCCCCAATTATTTTTTTGGCAGACGTAGACCCCTAACAGGTTGTCATAGACCCCTAGGGGTCGATATAGACCACTTTGGGAATCACTGACCTAGATCATCGACGTATTTCGAAAAAAATTTCGTCTGAAGTAGCGTTAGGTGGAGCATATCGCTCATGCTACATATGGCCGTTGGGGCTGAAAGGTTGTCGAGTTGCACCGAGAGCCTAGTTGCGGCGTGGGTAAGCCTCCATTAGATAGACCAACCACATAGTGAACGTCACTGGTAGTAGCTGGATGCGGAAGAAAATGCAGGAACGGCCATCGTGAACATTATACCTTATGGCCGAGAAATTATTTATTCAAAGCATATATTTAAGGCTCTATTCTCATAAGAACATGTTTAAGTAAATAGACAATTGTAAGTAGCAATTTTTAAAAACTACAGGCTACTCTTACTCGATGTTATTGTGTGTACGTAATTAAATATAATTATGTATATGTATCAGTATGTATGTATATATATATATATATATATATATATATATGTGTGTGTGTGTGTGTGTGTGTGTGTGTGTGTACTAGGTAATCCCGCAAATGTAGTTTTGCCATATATGTTATTACTAGGAAACATTAAAAAACAAAAAAATAATGAGGGTTGGTCGTAGAGGGATGAAAATTTAGAGTTGTATGTATTTTTGTATGTTGTATCATAAAAAAATGTCTAAAAAATATAAAAAATTAAGGGAGGACCACCCTTAACATTTAGGGGGATGAAAAATAGATGTTGTCCGATTCTCCACCCTGACCGATATGCGCGCTAAGATTCACGAAAATCGGTCGAGCCGTTTCGGAGGAGTTCAATCACGCAAACCGTGACACGAGAATTTCATATATTAGATATATATACATAAACGAGAGAGAAGGGAAACACATCGAAGCCAAAATGAACAATGAAGAAAAATATTGAAAATATATATTCTCTGTGAGCTATGTAACATAAGTAATACATCTAATCTACCGTTTTTAATTTTAAATTTAAATTAATTCAACCACATTATACTAAAGAATGACTCTGTTTGGCACTAATCATTGTAACATTACTCCTGAGGATGCCCCGTGGAGGGGTGAAACACGTGTTAAGTGATTTAACGTTGGTAGTTGTGTAATTTGCATTGTTTGCCGCATGCGCCTTTATCAGCGGGCTGGCGGGCAGTGTACTTTATTGCACGACTACTGCTGCATGGCGGAAGTAGCTCTATATTAGTCCTTTTCTTACTAAAGGAGGACGATAGAAAAATTCGTTATCAATATTTTAGTTAGTGGCCTAAGATGCAGAGATCTTGGAACGCTTATCATCCTCTACAAAAGATATAGGTCTAGACAGAAGTGACTTGATGGCAGAAAAAAATCGGTAAGCTGTTAAATGGAGTATGACCAAAGAAGTGGTCTGCGAAGACTACACGATCATATTGCCATTTACCGCGTATATACAGGATGATTATTTATAGCTGTAAATACTTTTCAAACATTTAAGAATTCTACACATATCACCTTATATAATGAAACATATATGTTTATTTATAAATAGAACATATAAGCAGTAACCAAATTAGGAATGGCAATTATATGGAAAATTAATCTATGCAATATATAAAATGAAACATGTTGCATACATATTAGATATATATCACAAATAAATGGCACACTAATGCTTGACAGTGACCACGTGCAGCATCTAAACGCGGACATTCCTTCCAACATTACTATTGTTTGCCGCTACTTTTTTTTGTGAACATCCAGGAGGTGGAACAACCTGGCGTCATGGTTTCCAGGAGTTTTCAAGACAAGAGTGAACGGGTTTCTTCCAGACATGGATGTAGCATCGAAGACCTCGTCATCGCCTAACGTCAGGCGAGACAGAGGTCAAATGCCTCGCTCCTAAGCAATAAAAGAGAAACAAAAAAACTTAAATACTACCATGGTACAGTATAAAATGCAGGTTCAATATCAAAAATATCCCTTTGAACACGTTACTTGCAGCTTCATGTAACAGAGCCCTATACTTAAAAGTAAGGGTCCGAGTGTTTAAGAATAAGTCATTCCAGCTAAGTTGATCAAAGTTGGCTACGAATGAAAACAATTAGAGAATATACATAAATTACATTATTATAACTTAAAGCATCGCAAGTTAGTTGTGCTCGGGATATATTTACAAAATCAATGATAAGATTCTTAAAAGAACGAAAGTTGCAGACGTATTCTAGCGAATTGGACCGGCCATAGAACGCAGAACAGAACACCACTGGCGCCTATGGATTCTTGAGCGAAGACCACGCACTGGTGAACGTAGCGTTAGTCTTCTAATTACAAAGTGGACAGACCTCGTTAAGAACATCAGAAGATGTTGAATAGCAGCCTTTTCCAACCAGTTCCAGCAGTGGACAACCTAAAGTTAAAATGAGGATGACAAAGTTACCTTAATTTGTTTATACTTCACACAGTTTTAAAGCAACATTCACTGACCCCTATTTCTGGCAGAAATCTGAAATATAACCATCTTGTAGCAAAGTCAAATGCTTATTCCACCAAATCCAGCAACAGATTTTTTGGTTTTTAGGTCCTCATCTGTACAACAAGATTCATAAACCACTGTCTATTCGTCTTCTAAATACTTTCAATGTAAAAATATGCTAACGGAAAGTTTGCAAATCCAGAATTATGTGGAGAAAAAAAATTTAGTACATTCTCTGGAATAAGTGAATAAGACACTCGGAACACGGAATAACATACATGACACTTTTCACTTAGTACAGACCAAAAAAAATACATAAAATTTATGTTTTCTTATTTCTCTGGATTATAAACCTTATTTTGTTAATACCATCTCTTTGGACAATACTATCAATATCAAACTAATATTCAAAAGGCGGGGCCTGATGACTTATAATACAAGTGCAAACCTAGTACTTGCATCAGCTCCCACAAACTCAGGTTTAAGTTAGCACATAGTAGGCTTTATCACTCTTTCAATAACCTTTACAAAACTTTAGTGAAGGATTTGGGGTAATCCGCAACCTTTGTATCCTGGCCCTACGAAGGTTATATGAGTCTTTAGGATAATGTTAAGGAGCTCCAGTTCCTAACTAAAACTTTATGGCTAAACCTGATTAACAACAAAATTGTTAAAAATTTAATGGAATCAGGCGTTACCTTGCGGAAGTCCATCCTTAGTAAGAAAAGGACCAATATTTAGCCACTTCCTCACAGTGGTAGTCGTGCATATGCGTATGCGGCAAACAATGCGAATTACACAACTGCCACCGTCAAATCACTCAACACGTGTTTCATCCCTGCACGGGGTATCTTCAGGAGCTATGTTACACCGGCTAGTGCCAAACACTATGTTACATACAGTTGCATACGCATTTATCAGCGGGCTGGCGGACGGTTCACTTTGTTGCACGACTACCACTGCATGTGCGGAAGTGGCTAAATATTGGTCCTTTTCTTACTTAAAATTGTTAAAGGTACATAGTATTGCCATTTTCTTGAATAATAAAACAAGTCCTGTATTTTGTTACGCACTTCATGGTCACCCTAGTCTGGCAATACTAAAACGGTAGCACATTCGTCATTCTAAACTCGCAACACGGCATGCTAGTACGCAGCACCAATTTGTAATTGCTCACGCTCCATAAACTCGTTCGGACCTCTTAAGGACTGACCTGTTAACTTTCCACGGAGGATTAACCCTTCTTTGCATGGTGATGGAAATTTCCATCATAACATTTAGTCAACAAAAAAAGATACTCATAACCCTTGTAACGTAAATTTGTTGTTGCTCGCAACTTTTTAAGCGACTATTGCGTACAACAAAACGCGGTTGTCGAAAAATAGCAAAGGTCACTGTGAATTATCAGACCTAGAACTTGTTATGCTGCTGTTTGTTGAGATTGGAAGAAAGGAGCGAGATTTGAAATTGTTTTATGGAAATAAATGGAGATATAAAATACAATAAAAAATGAGAATGAGTGGAAAAAAGGTTTGTTTTCATGTTTTTGTTATTTTATGTACAATTTATATAAAAACACTATAAATGAATTTCTCAAAACGTTGTGATAGAAATTTACATCACTATGCAGTAACTTCACTTGTAATGTATGGGAAATTTTTTTTGTAAATGTTTATTTTAAGTTGTTTTTTGGGGAAACTTGAATGAAAGAGATATTGCAGATTATCTTTGTAAGATATAAGGCTGTTGGCTCTCAGAAGATGGTCTTAATGACCAAGATTCCGATGATGAAAACCATGATGCTGATGAAATTATAAGTGTTGCAGAAGAAGAATGATGATGACCATGTGGATGAAACTGCTGACGTTGAACCTCCTCTTGTAAAACCAGACGATCAAGAACCCTCTCACACATCAAATTCATCTAATTTGCAGTCTTCATCCAGTTTTCCATTTGACAAAAGAAATTTGATTTGGAAAAAAAGGAATCTGGTGTGTGACACAGATAAAATTACTTTCTTGGGTAGTTCTGCTGCTTCAGGTGGTCTATCACACCTAGAAACTCCATATCAATGTTTTAACCATTTTATCACTGAAGATTTTATTAAAACATTACTAAAGGAGACAAATTTATATAAAAAACAGAGTAATCCCAGTTCATCTATATCATTTACAGAATATGATTTGTATAAGTTCTTTGGTATATTATTATACACGCCAGTAATCAAATTTCCTAGCACAAGATCATACTGGTATACATACTGATATTACTTGTCCGTTTATTGTCCAAGAATACAATAAACATATGGGAGGAGTAGAACTCATGGATAGCTTTTTTTGCAGAAATCATATAAAAATGGGGTCTAAAAAGTGGTATTTGCGTATTTTTTTCATCTATTTGATCTTGCTATTATAAACTCTTGGATTGTTTATAAAAAAAATGCTCAAGAAAGTGATGAACCTAAAAAGAGTCTGCTTACAATGGGCCAATTCAGAAATGAATTGTCCTTTGTGCTATGCAACAAAGGAACCACCAAAGCAGCTAAAAGAGGGCGTCCTGGTACCAGTGTACTAGAAGAAGAATTACAATCAAAAAAAGAAAAGGTTCTCCAGCTCTACCACCTCCAAAAGACATAAGAAAAGATGGTGCTGAACATTGACCAAAAGTAGGTGGGTCACCCCGGTGCAAATTTCCCAAATGTAAAGGCTATTCTACAATTTCGTGTAATAAATGTGGCGTCAATCGGTGTTTAAATAAAATAATTATTGTTTTTTGAATTATGACTAAGAATAGAGAAGACTAAGCAAACAACTTTTTTTATTTATTTAGTACCGGGCTAAATATGTGAAACTGCATGATGATGTAAATTTCCATCATATTGTTTTTTACATAATACATATTTTTATTCACACTAGGATTTTTTTAAATATTTTTCCTTTAATCTAGAGCATTAATTACATCACCCTGATTTATTTTAAAAAAATAGTAAAAATCATGCAAAGAAGGGTTAAGCTCTTGATTCTAATAAGACCTAATGAGAGGACCCGTACTTTATTGGATAATAATGTATCTCCTTGAATTAGGCCGGTGACACACCGAGTGTCGCGTAGATTGATTTTAAATGAGTGAAGTCTAAATATTGTTTAAAAGCTGCAGGCCTTTCGAAAAGAAGAAAAAAGACGAATAGAAATCACTTTATTTATTGGCTTAATTTTGTAATAATAAACAAGGTGTAATATTAAAAGTAAGTTTCCTATTTCATTCACTGTCTTTTTTTCTAATTCCCCATGTATTTCTAAACTAGCTATGCTCGCGATTTCGTCCACGTTGAATTTAACAAAAAAAATTATTAGCTCTTTTTTCGTTTAACATTTTTTCTGAAATAAAAGTTACTCCTTATCACATTAGCTAACTGCTAGTGTAAGTCTGTCAAAATCGGCCCAGTAATTTCAGAGATTAGCTCATCAATAATAAAGCGTAGGCCACGCCACGCAATGCCGGACGGGGACGCACCGACCACCAAAAGGTATCAAAAGACGTCCCCCAAAAAGACCAAGGGGGGCCCCCATCTTCGACCCGCGAACCCTGAAACCGTCGAAGTTGTAAAAGCCCCACAAGGCTAATAACGAATACATCAACCTGAATACAGAAAGAAATTAGCCGGAATAAACGAACAGAGACAAAAATTAAAAAAATAATAATTTTCGTATATGTATCGTATATTTATATATATTTTAATATTGCAAACAGACACTATAATTTTATTTATTTGTTTAAAATGCAAATTTCTCTTGGTCACTTGAAAAAGACTTCATAGATTCCATTTTTTATATAAATTTCCTAATACCTTGTAGTAGGTATAATAGAAAAAAAATATAGGCTAATAGAAAAAAAATATATTATTTACTTATGGCGCAGAAATTTAAACCATAATATTTAAATAATGTTACAATTAAAACTAGGTATACATTCATTTCTTTTGTCTTAAAATGCTACAGGCCAATAACTTCTGGCAGTACAACTCTCTCGGTATAGGTTTTACATATGGTTTGAAGATTAGTAGCCCCTGAATATTGACTGACAATCAAAGGTGGTTTTGTTCGATTCCCGACAGTCATTTATTGTTAATAAACAATAGTTAAATACACAATAGTTAAAATGTCACAGTGTGTATTACATTAAAATAAAAATGTTCTATATTCGAATAGATTATTACAAGCACTTTCAAATCGTCAATCAAGATAAAATGTCAGCATTGTTGTCACCACAGAAAGCTACCATCAGCTCGAAAGGCAGTTCTGTTGAGAGCCGGCGAGAAACTCAACAGTTGCTCTTTACAAATATAGTTTTATAAAGAGTGCGCAACAATAATTAGCTTCTTTGTGAGTATCGACAACATTTAATTCCACGCATTGACATCGGTATAGTTTTTTCAAAAATATTTTTAAAATTTTTATTATAAATCTCTATACATAGCATATGTTTTAGTTAATAAAAATTACATACCTTAATCATAATAAATACAAAAGAAATAGTACAGGAAATCAAAACGATAATTATTATAAATATATATTTACATGTCAATTTTTATATCTAATGTCTTCTCCAATTTAAATATAAGTGAAAAAAGTTGTTTATTTTTAAATATTTCTCATATTAAGTTGACGCCCAAGCGAAGACGTATTCCTTTAAAAGGGTCGAAGATACTTTAAAATATTTTTGTACAAAAATATATCATCATCATTTCCACGATAAAACGTCCACTGGTGAACATTGGTCTTATTCATAGACTTCCAATAGGTCTGGTTGGAAGCGAGGGTTCGTGATCTCCTCTCCATAACCTTAAAGTCCCAAAGGCAACCTGTTCTTCGCGCTATCAGGCCTGCCCATAGCTTTTTCAACTTCCTCTTCCACTAAGCTCAATTGTTCACCCATAAGGCTTCGCCGGAATGCTCACATCCTTTATCTACTCTATACTATTCTTTTCAATGAACTCACTCCCTCTTATCTAAAAGGTTTCAATTTCTTCATGATACACATGAAAGGTCTTTGATATCATCAGAGAAACTGAAATTAAAAATGCCGGTGCATTCTTCTACATTTATGGCCAGATATTTCACCACAGACGCCGTTCGATTGTGGAATAATTCACCACTGAATACAAGACGTGCTAACTCACTATTTTTTTTAAAATAGTTAAGAACTATTTACTAGACCTATGATTATTTATCAGTTAATTCATTTCTTTTTCTCCATATGTTTTTTTTATTCTTTCTGAGACAAGTGCGATCCAAATCAGTTTGATGTTTTTATTCATATGTATTTTATTTATAATATGTATTATACCTATTTATTATAAGTATATATGTCATATACATATGTATGTATGTCTTTTCAATACTATGGTTGTCTGTAAGAGATTGCCTCCTGTGATAACACCGCCAATTGTACTCTTTTGTTTATTATTATGAAACTAATCAAATGTATACTTGCGTGTACAATAAAGTGTATTAAAATTTAATTTAAAATCGACGTAAAGTTACTTTTTCTGGTCCACATATCTCCTTATTCCTAATTTTATTCGATCTCGTAAAGAAAACCTTCATGACTCCTGGTGTTAACTGGCAGAGGTGGAAAAGGTACAAACAGTGGTAGCCAAGCGGTAGAGGATACAGACTTATATGTCGCGAATTCAATTCTCAGAATCCAAACACATAGAACCGGCGATAAATATTACACATCGACCTTTGGAGAGAGACTATTGGCTAATTTCGGCTTCGTAGAGCGTTATCTCTATCGCACGAAATACAACGACTAACAAAACGTCACATAGGTAGTGTGCAGTACCAGGGAACGCAGCTCTAAATCAATATTTAAAGTTAGTCTGATTTTATATTACTTGAAAACTTTTTATTTAATATTCAAGAGTATATGTACGTTGTTAAAACACAAATTACTCATTAAAATATGTTAATTTAGTCTTATGTTTGCTAAATATCTTAAAAGTAAACAAATACCTTTACTTACAATTATTTATTCACTAAATAAAAACATTCATTTCAATAATTACATAATTTAATAAGAGCAGTACTAGACCAGCGGTAGATGACATGCGATTAAATGTCACGGTTCGATTTCAGGGATACACTTGAAAATAAAATAGAATTACAACTGCTTAAACAAATTTCCTGATGATGAGCATCAGCGTCCTCTGCGTACCATAGCACCACACTGTGATCGCTAACCCGCCTACCAAACGTGGTGATTATGGTAAATCCCCCATAAACATCTTTGAAGACTGAAAAGACGACGATGGTAAGTAGGAAAAAATATTATCCAGTACAGTAATACCCCGCTTTACGCGACCCCGTTATACGCGGTTTCACTATAACGCGAATTTCAAATTACGCGAAAGAGTGCGTATAAATATAATGAGTCATCAACTTCTCTATGGTGTCTTGACCATCTGTCAAACAATTAAAAACAATGTTGGGTGTTATGAACGTATTTTACAAGAACGTAAACAAAACGTTACCCAAAAGACAATAGATGTATTTTTCCGTAAAAAACAAAGAGTATGTATTGTATAAAGTGTTCCTAGAATTAAAGTGATTGATTAAAATGATTTGTATTTTTTTGTAATAATTTTTGACTATGTTTAATCATAAACCTCGTTATACGCGAATTTCAGTTAACGCGATTTTTTTTGGAACGTATCCCTCGCGTAAAGCGGGGTATTACTGTACTTGTCTAGTGTATTTAAATATTACACATTACACATGCGTTTTCTCTAATCAAATAATGTTTTCTAGTAACCTTCTCGTAAGGACCATCGTAAACAACCACGTCACAGATAAATAAGTTCCTTAATCCTAATAATTTCCTTGGTATAAGTATTTTTTTTCCTAAATTATGTCTATGAAAATCCAAGGAGAATAAAATCGATATATCACATATCAACGCACTTAATTTGTTAACAATCCGACAAACTTTCCCTACGGAACCAGCTCCAGAAACGGGACCCGATAACCACGCGTAAGCGTACCGAATAATTTATCGATGAAATCGATATAAAAATCGATAAAAGTACGGTCCGACTTAATCGAGGACCGCTCTAAATACTACCATTCAACAATTTTCGTTTCACCATATCTATGTCTATTATGTTAAACTTTATTTCAATGTAATAAGGTTTATTTTGATCACTTTGAACGTTTTTTTTATTTTGGTAATACGAGATATCGAGTGACGATCTATTGCAATTGTGATCGCTTTGTGAAAGTATTACGTATCGATGTAGTGTGTCCTTAACTTTATTTTCATCTAAAGTAGATAACAATGAGGTTCATATACATTGATACAGGATGATTGGTTATAGGTATAAAACTTGAGTTAATATGTAGATCACTTGTGAGCAAAAGCCTTAAAGCTAACATTTATTTCCCATCATCCTGCACAAAGCTATCATTCTGAAGTTGTTAAATATATTATGTCATATTTTTTCATTAAATCATATTGTGTCACCTATAAAGGAACACAACAAAACCATTATTTATACAGTAACTTCTAATGTATTTTAATATACCTGTACTTCTGGTGTGCCTAAATAAATAAATTACTAATCTACTATTTCTTTTTTATTAAAAATAAAATGAATCCTTCAGTTTTCAGGAATTAAAATCCCAAAACTGATACCATTTTTCAATCCAAACAGAGTCTCTAAACTTCATTACGACAAACTATATGTAAAGGTCTCTATGTTTGATTGTTTATCTGTATTTTTTCCATTTATTTAACTACCTCTAAACTTTTTATATATTATATAGTAAAAAAGATTTCCGCATATGTACTGACTCATCATGATATCTACGAAACCATAATGCTTAGAGACTTCAAATCTTATATAATTATTTATTTTACCTATTAGAGATCAGCTAAGAAAGAATTTTATGAAATTATACTGTAAATGGTTTTTAAAGGGTCATTAATTAAAAAAAAGTACATATTTTCAAGGTAACTTTTATATATATATTAAACTTGACCAAAATATTTTATTTTTAAATTACACATACGAAATCCAGTGCTGAAAACATTTGATATATTATATATGATATATGAATAACATATACAAGATAATAGTGTAAGCAAATATCCCATATTCCTATTAAAATTACTCAAAGAACATTCGTAGTTTTGCACGCGCAAAACCGTTTGGGCGTTTGAAAGCGCGTGCGCCATATAATCGAGAGCATTTGAACGAATTATTAACTACACAGTGCATGCTTCCTTATTCTGAATAGACGGTTAACTGGTTTCCTTTGTACCGGCTTGTCTAACATAAAGGGAAGAGACTATTACGGCAATGGTTAGACAGCTCTCACGTCATTTCCCGCTCTTTTTCACGGCGGCCATATTAGTTAACAAAATGGCGTCACATTTTTTTTTTAATTAACATGTCACTGGTCGTTGTCTATTAGAGGATCCACTAAAAGGATATTGTATTAAACATATAACATTCCATTTACACCTTTATTTTTAAATTCAATATTTAAAAATATACCAATTATGGAAACATAGATGAAATAAAAAATAAAACATAATCAATGCGCTAATTATAAGCTTCCATGGACGAAAGAGAGAGATTTAATAATTATAAAATCGAACAAAATTTAATATATGTGTAGCGTATATATAAAAAGGTAACATCGTCTTCTGTATACCATATTACAACACTGCCATCACCAAGCCCGCCTGCCAAGCGTGGTGAGAAAAGGAAAGCTTATACCTTACAGTGGGCGTATATCAAGATATAATGCAGATAATTAATAATTCTTGACATTGATGACAACAGATAGCTATAATTTTATTTAGATCATCATCTTATTTTAAATGTACACTTTAACCATTCACATACCAAGTGGTAAGTGTTCAACAGTCAGAATGAAATGTCAGTGAACTCGATTCCTAATGATTACCCATAGATTGATTTGTGCGTATGCGCATATCTTAAAACCCATTATTAACCCTTAAATGTGTGGTCATTTTGTATTTTTACATTTGTTTTCGGCCAGAAAATAATAATTAAATATTGTTATATGGTATTTCACTCTAATCTATTTATATGTAACATTTATAGTTGTGGAAATTAATATATAATATTTATAACAATCCTAGCCCGACGGCAGGCTGCGACTTGTAATCATAGGTTGTAGGTTCGATTCCTGGGATAATATGTTATAATTGTAAATTAATTATATAGGATTGCCACAGCTCACAGATAAATTTACAGAGGATGTGCAGCAGCGTCCTCTAAGTATCATAATACCACAGTGCAATTGCCAAACTGCCTGCTGATGTTTGATAAAATTATTAAACATCGCAGAAGTCACTTGATTTATAAAATAAGAAAAAAATTTAAAAAAAGTAAAACCGGTTAAATCAGTACAACCCTAAATTAGCACAAACCACAATCACATCACTACAGTGACAATTTATAAATCGAACACACAGCGACGCCTGCTTCGCCCAATGGCGTACAATAGAATGTTAACGATTGTTTTCGAATTGCTCGACACGTTTACCGATAAAAACCTCTTTTCTCGCAAAAAAAATTAAATACAGTTCCCCTGGATATTTCATTCACGTACTCTGTGTCTGCACGCCCGTATAGACGCAAGAATTTATTTGAAAAATCAAATAAATTAAGTAGTGTATCTTAAATAGATAAATTTATTATACTTAAATAAACAATGAAGTTAAAATAGAACTGAATTTTTATGGTTAAAATAATTATAATGTTTGAGAAAACAATCATTTACGCAAACATATATGCGCATATATAATTTTTTATCCTTTATAGATGAAACATTTGACTTGTTTCGCCTGATGCTATATGCTTGTCTACCTATTCACTCTTGACTTGACAACTCCTAATTGATAGTTTATTTTTAGTTATTTCTTCGTTCAAAATTTAGAAACAATGTACCGGTACAATCTTCTTCGTTTAATTTTAATTTCAGATTCTCTGATGATTTCAAAAGCCTCATATGTGTATCATAAAGAAATTAAAATCTTCTTTTGGGATAAGGAGTAGGGGATTGAAAATAATATCATAGAGTAGATAAAAGAAATGAGCATTCCAGCGACGCCGTATGGACAACCAATTTAACTACTAACTTTTTAAATTTGTCGCTCGAACTTCAAATTCGATATGTTTTCAATAATTATCTATGGTTTAATTTGTTTAAAAAAATATGTAGCTCTATATTGCGTGATATTTGATTAATAATTTTTGTTTTGCCCGAGGCGCTTAAAACTCGATGACCGTCCCTGACGTTTTGGCGGCTCTGAAGGACTCTTAAATTCTTGACGCTGTCCAAGCTCAAAATAGGGAATTTTTCGCCACCCTTCACAAATAGCTGGCGAAAACCTCTCGGTATGGAAGGGAGGTTACGGTAGCCAGTGTTACACTTCCTGTGTACTAATCTATAACCTTTTTGTTTGTATTAATTCGTTGATCTTAAAAGAAAAAGTTTTTTTATGTCATTGACAAATTTATTCCTTAGGTATGTACAGCTGTGTTGACGTGACTTTAAAATCTAGAACTTCTTAGAGTAACAATACAGATAGATCCCACATGAGTCTCTGCTCATGTTAATAATACATTATATATTCCATCGGATTAATAGATCTTCAAGCTCTTGAAGCGCTCACTGCTCCACGATGTCTCGGCGCTCTTACGAAAAAGGAAAATAAAATAAATTTAAATTTCAAAATATCTTTATTCAAGTTAGAATGTACATGCACTTTTAAATTGCTAATTATTTTTAACATTATAAGGTCAGTGCAATCAATCCGCGATTAAACTTCTACTTGGAACGCTAATCTGATAAATTCAACAATATATTTTGTAGACATTATAATATCAACAACGTAAAAGTATCAACAAACCAAATTCCACATATTTAAACCAACTAGAACTTCCGAAATTTATAAAAGGATTTTATCGATTCAAAAAATTATTTTAAATTAATAACTTAGGAAGGATATACAAAAGTAAAGGTCGTTATATTTGCAAACATATCATAAATGATTATTATAAAATTTTATTGAGCACATTCATTTAATTTAAATATATTGACATCAATACAAAGTGATTTTATACAGTTTAACAATGTAGCTTATTATAATATTATCATATTAATCATTTATCGATTGTATTTAAATTATGAATACCGTGAAACAACTGTAAAACATCTTGAGGTAACATAACGTGAAAAATGTTGACAGATCTCATTCACACATCCGAAATGCGTTGTCCATTCAACAATTCCGAATCGATTCTTTCCTCGAAACGAAACAAAAGTGGCAAACTTTACACTTTAATTATACAAGCGAATATACCTCGTATTTTAAAGTAACAATAAACGAAAATCCCTTGTTAAATAAATTTGCAATGGTTAAAGAATATTTTAATAATTATTCATAGCGTGCAACGTATGTCACCTCGTTTGTCACGGTTGACAGTTGTTTTTTTTTTAACGCTCGCGAGTGATAGGGCATGCGAAAAAAGACGCACGTCCCTTACCGATGCATTTGCATCGAACGAACGTTGAATATTAAATAGAAATTAAAATGCAATGGCGTGAATCGTAAAGTGCATTCTTTGGTTTCACTTCAATTGATACAAAATTGTTATCCGGTGTGAGCGGAAATTATATTAATAATTTATATATAAATACTTTTTTTTTCTAACCAACTTTGTCTACTTTGTCTACGAAAAAATCGTGTAAGAAAATACACGCGACTTTTGATAAATTTGGGCATATGTCAACATCTACAAAAAATCGAGTAAGACGAAAAAACTTTTTATTATTTATTACAATTTTTACATGTAACACTTATTGGTTCATTTGTTTAAATTATTTATATTTTAAATATTTTTTGGATATTTAAAATAAAACATTTCATTATTTTATTTTAATTCCTTCACTCATATTTTTAACTTTTTTTCATAGAAGCACTTTATCAGTTTCTTTTGCTTACAATTTATTCTGCCTCTAGAGGTTTATTTTTATTGGCCCTCTTTTCGAGCGCCTCTTGTTCCTCTATCTTAAATCTATTACTATATCTTCGTTCATTCTTTACATTTTTTACATATTCTTTTTTTCATTTACAATCCTTACACACATCACTCACCCACATTCTCCTTCGCCCCATTCTTTTAGTGTCACAATTTTGGTCATAATTTTTAATTTATGTTATAAATATTATGATTATATCTTATTTTACAATAATTTTGTTACTCTGCTTAAGATTTAATTTTTTTATTTAGTTTTATTTTTATGTATTAATTTCTGTAATATTATATAACAATATTTTAAATATTTGTCGCGGCGTTCTTTATTTTCCATTATGGAGGCGATGGTGCCACTTTCTATCATTACCTCCAGAGACTTATTGACCTACTTCGTTACCTCGGAGCCTTAACCGATTTGGGGAGCCATAAACCTTACAGTGGGAGTCTTTGCTTAGAAACGTCGACGAAAATCATATTAACATAATCATATCCAAAGAATAAACATATGTACAATATAGCAACCTTAGTTAGTAGTTGGTAGTTTTTTACCATTTTTTAATATCCAATAATCCGAAGGTCTGGAGTCCGTGTTTCTCGGAGTTCATCAAAGGCAAAGCTGATCTAAATTAATCTTCATGAATACATACTCAAGAAAAACCAGCCTAATTCTAGATTCAGTCATATTCATAATCATCGTGAATTAGAGTAACAGAAGAAGACTCTAAATTCAGTTCATCACCATCATCATGGCCTATATCATGGCTCATGTATTTCGATACATGAGTCCTGCAAGATATAGGGCTTCCCTAAAGATCCACGATGATCGATCTTGACTTGCCCGAGCTTGACCATGTTGTCAGTTAATAGGAGGCCTACCAATGCCGTGTCTGTCGACTCATGGTTTCCACTAGAGAACCTTCAGGTCCCATCAGCTGTCGCTTACACGAGCGGTCTACCCCACAAACTGCCTTTTCAGACGAGCGCTTCTTCATGCTAAGTCAATGATTTTCATTCTTCTGCGTATCTTCTCATTTCATCATCTCATCTCTCTGGATGAGCGTGAGCCTTCCTATAATAGCCATCGTTAATGATCACCTATCAGATCCATATGTCATCACTGGCAACACACATTGGTCAAATACCTTCGTCTTCAGACACTAAGGTATTTTGGACGAGAAGATGTATTGACTTTCCTAACGCTGCTCTTCCGAGTTATATTCGGAGAGTGATCTCTTTCTCGAAGTTAGGCTTACCTAGCTGGATGGTTTGTCCCAAGTAAACATAGTCGTCTGCGATTTCGTGCATACCACCTCCGACCTCCTGGAGTAGGCATGACATAGACTTTTGACATTAATGACTTCTTGTCATACACAAATAACAAGTCAATTAATAATAGGAAAATTAAACTAAAAATAGAATAAAAACAAAGTAGTATTGTATTAAAAAAGTCAAACCCAAAAATAAGAAAACTGTGATATAAAAAAATAGGATAAGTAATAAAATAAAGGATAAAAGAAATGTACCTAGCCACCTAAGAGTAATAAGATGATGGAGGGAAGGCGATGAAAGCAAGAAGGAATGAAAGAACAAAATGAAAGATATTGTGAAGGAAAAAAGGTAAGAACAAAAGAAATTGAGAAGAATGAAAGTGAGTGAAGAATTAAGATAAAAATTTGAAAAAATTATTTGTAAACAAAGACCCTGATCCTAACAAATTAGGGGTACGAGAGGCCTCCAAAAAAAAAAACAAAAAAAAACGACTTCTTGTCCACGTTATTTTAAAGCCTACTTGTCTTGAGGGTCTACTAAGATCTAGTATCGTACCTACGTATTCCATTGTTTCAGTCATTAAGACCATGTGATTAGCAAACCGAAGATGAGTGATGTACTCGCCGTTTAAGTCGAGAGCAGCGGTGAACAGTCTTGGAAGAATAACATCTGCCTGTAACTCCACGTCAATGGCCATCTGTTACACGAGCTAAATTCGGTTTAAAAAGAAAAAAACCGTAAAGTTCTGTTATATCGTCTACATGTTATGACCACAATAACATTTCTTACATTCAAATAAATTATATTACGTCATACAAAAATGTGTTAGTATTCGTATAGACATGTTCAAAGTCGATAATACATTTACGAAACGATGTCACCAGTGTAATGAACCAATGAGGAATCTCCTCACGCACGAGATTGCCATACCACCCACAATAATACCACCATGAGACGCTAGGTATTCTTTAGCATATACCAAACGACTCTAATGATTCATAACCATCACCGTAACAATAAAGCCAGTTTCGTATTTACCAGTAAAAACATTAGATGATAAAAAAATTGAATGTTGATTTTTCATAAATGCTAAAGTAATGTTAAGATGTGAACGCGCCTTAATTTTTACAAAAGGAATTAATTATCTGTATGTCTACGTCATAAATTTCAAATCAAAGTGACATTTGACGCCATTTGTAAAAATAAAGATACGTTCATATTATGACATTACTTTTGCGCCACTTAAATTTAAAATGATTTATTTAACAGCTTTCCACAAATTGATGAGTTATATTCTACAAATGTCTTTTTGTACAATATCTCTGTACCATCACAGATCTTATTTCTTCTACAGAATGTATACCATATTGATTAAATTTAAAGGTCACGACGTCTTTGGTATATCGTCATTGTTTGTTACGAAAGAACATATTTGCTTGATAAAACTGAATAGAGATAATATTTTTGTTTTGTGTATGTTTTCTGAAGGCTGAAATATTGGCTGAAATATTCTTGAGTGGCGACCACGTGACGGTAAATGTGCAGCGACATAAACTCTAGGAGCGTTCATTTTTATATGTGCCCTTCTCTGCCGCACACATCTTCCGTCGCTTCACATAGAAGACTCGTGTAATTGGTTGTTAAAAAGGGATTGCGATTGGTTGTGTAAATAAAGTTATTTCTTAGATTTTTTAGGTAATTTTAACGTTTTGTATAAGTAAAGGGTTTTTATAAATTATTTTTTTTCTCTACACTCGAGTTTTACTTTCAACTTCAAATTTCTTTCAACTAACCGACGAAATATTCAAGTTCGTGGGAAGACGCTGGAAGTCCCGATTGCCAACCCTGCTGCCAAACGTAATGATGATATAACCCCCCTAGATATCTTTGGGGGTGGCGTGTGCCTTACTGTAAGCGTCTGTGGGTTGAAACAACAAAATCCTTCCGTGTCGTATTTGTTCTTTCTTGTGAGTAAAATGACAGCCAGGAGTAAATAAGGTGGTGTATTTACATATTTATACAGACAATTTACAATGGAGCAGTAATGGCCAGCGGTACAGGACTGATAATTGTGATCATAGGTCGCAGATTCGATTCCTTGGAAACAGTCAGATATAACTGGATTGCCAGTGTTGGGAAACAAGTTTCCAGAAGGTGAGCAGCTGCATCCTTTGTATACTAGAATGCAATCACCAACCCGCCTACCAAGCGTGGTAATAGTATGTTCTCCCATAGATATCTTTGGGGGAGGCCTATATCTTGCAGTGATAGTATAAAGTCTAAAACGACGACGATAATTTACAATTTCGTCTGTAATGCAATGACAGCGGCTTCATCCCTAATGGCGTTCGAATTCAATTCGGCGTTTGAATTTGAATAATTTGACTTAAAAGTATCGTAAGTATTAGTAAGATTAAGTAGAATCTCCACCTCTTCACCAACAACGAAGTGAACTATACATATATCGTATTATTAAACAGTCAATAATTATAAAAAAAACTAATAATTTTTTCATCGAAACAGTACAATACCTAAATGTAGTATTTTTTTTTATTTTTAATTCCATTACATTAAAAAATTAAAAACGTTAAAAAAAGTTCCTTTAAGTTAAGTTATAAAAGTTTTTGCATAAATAGGAATGTATCACTAAAGTCACGGAGCATTGTTTGATTATTGAAAACAGTGTAAGGGAAACATCGGTAGTCTATTTGAACGATTCGAAATAAGTGCCGGCCACTTACACGGTAATTAGACGGTTTACTGCTAAGATGTAGTGTAAACGTAACGGTATTTTTAGAAAGCCGTAAATCGAGCAGTAAACTGAAAATTTAAATTAAAACAACGGTTACGCTCTAGTAAAACTTTAATTTCCTTTAGGCATATTTCTGCAAAAGCAATTAATTTCTTACTATACTATTCTCGCAGGACAAAATCGGAAAAGCACTCTTTCAATCGATATTTTTTAAAGCTAGTGAAGGGACATGGCTATTGCAAAAAACTTAAAAAAAAAAAAAAACAAAAAAATAATAGTAAGTCATTTTTGGGACTTGTTAAAAAACTTTCAGTCATTTTGTCCATGGCATCGCTTTTATTTTCGCTATATGACCTTCAAAAAATGAAAGATAATTTATAAATAAAAATAAAACCGTAAACATGCCAAATTATAAAATAAAACAATCAACATAAGAGCAAGACAATGTATTTGAATTCAATAAATAACTGGTAGGAATTGAAGCCTTGTCCCATATATCATTATGAACTCGTTATCATTAATCAATGGAATTAGTTGTATATTATCTAATATTAGCTCTGATAAGAGATTTCAGTTTAATAAATTGTATTATTTCAAAAGGGTTATCTATTACTCACGGAACAGAAATTCGCGCCATTTATTTTAAAAATCCTGCCATCTTTCGATAAGTAATTGCACTAGCCATGGAATTGTAACAAAAATTAATAAATTTTATTTCAACTTACAAAAAAATTCTCTATATTATCATAAATTTTTAAATATTATTTTAGGATAGAATAAATAACGAGAATATAAATAAAATTGTAAATAAAATTTATTGAAAAAATAAAATAATAGTGTTGTAGCTGGTAATGTTTCTTACGTCGCGCCATATTTATTTCTTTTCTGACGTTGCTGTCAAACAACCAAAACAGCACGTGTTAAGATGCGTATAGAAACTTGTTATTTTTGCTCCTCCAGGATATATCCTGGCCATGGAATACAATTCGTGAGAAACGATTGCAAGGTAATTTATTTTATTCTTTAAATATCTAATTATTTTTCATATTACGTGCAATTGCACCATACTCAATGTTTCATTACAGATTTTCAGATTTTGTCGTTCAAAATGCCATGCGGCATTCAAAAAGAAGAAGAACCCACGTAAAACAAAATGGACTAAAGCGTACCGGAAGACAGCGGGTAAAGAGTTGGCTATTGACCCGTCATTCGAGTTCGAAAAACGCCGTCACGTACCTGTGAAGTACAGCAGGGAATTATGGGAGAAAACGATCGAGGCCATGAAAAAGGTGGAGGAAATTCGACAGAGGCGGTCAAATAACTACATTATGCAGAGATTACGGAAGGGACGCGAAGTCGAGTGGCAACGAGATGTCAGAGAGGTGCAAAGAGATATTTCTCTGATCAGGTAAGTCACTAACTCATCTTATAAGACGACAGAAACCAACTTTTTTAGATCTATGTTTGACAAAAGTTTATATCAAGCTCTCAAATTTGTATTAAGTAGCTATTTTGTACAATTAATTTACCAAAAAGGGATCATTAGATTTTGATAAAATGTTTTTGTTCTACACTGAAGTACCAAACTAAGTTTACCATTTGACTGCTAAGCAGTTCTTGCAAGAATGCATGAAAACTGTAAAACATATTCTGACTTTTTCATTAGACAAATATCAAACAATTTTGAAAATTCAGTTTGTATTTTAAAAGCTATAAACATTAATATTTTTTTTATGAAAATTAAATTCATCCTTTTCTCCAATTAGTTTTAATAATACTATCATTACTACTTGTGTCTGTTCTTTCACCTTCCTCAGAATCACTAGCAATAAAATCAATATTTGTGTATAACTTGTGAAATGGATGTTTTTTAAAAATGGTAAAAAGTGATTTTAGAATGACTCATGTTACAAAGTTTGTGTGCAGGGATGAAACTTTGACGCGATTTTAGAGACAAAATAACTTCACAGTCAAATGGTAAAAACCAGAAAATGTGTGTTTTATCTCATTGGTGTAGTTCTAAAAATACAAACAAGTATTTACATTGATGATAAAATGTTAATAAGTTCAGTAAAAATATGACATGTGCTATTTTGCCACCTCAAAAAAGTGTATTTTTTTAAAACTCTTGTATAACTGAATGTTATGAGAATTTGCTACTTGCACATCTTTTAGAAAAGAGGAAAAATATTGTATTATTTTTCTAAAATGGTCTTCCAAAACGGAATTGGTAGAATGATTTATAGTTTAATTACGTACAGAGAGGAATCTGGTACGTGAAGAATTATGCCAACATTTTGGAAAGACTGCCTTAACGCAGTAGTTAGTCCAGAGCGCTGTATTTATAGGACATACTCCAAAATGGAATGGAACGGTAGCACATGCATGATGAACCACCGCTTGCTAAGAAGTTACTTATGACTGCTAAGTGACCATAAGCATTACATAAAAAACCTTTTATCACTCTTAAATATTGTTATTCATAATCTCAAAGTTACTAAATATACTATTTAAAGTTGCATACAGACATATACAATTGTCACATACCTTCAAGTATAATTGGTACAACTAGATAGTCCAAAATAATTTTCATCATCATCTTGCTAGCTGATAAGGTCCACTGCAAGGCACCTCCCCTAAAGATCACCGTAATTACTGCTTCTATGCTGCCAGTATCCAGCAGATTCCTGCGACATTCACCATGTCCTAGTGGGGGCCTACCAAAGACAAGTTTACCAGCTCAAAGTCGCTATTTAAAAACCCATCAAAACCAATGGCCATGGGTGGCATGAGATATGTACCCTAATAAATAACTTTTGTGTAATGTATTACAGATCACCAGCAGCTGGTCTAAAACAGAGACAAGCGCAAGAAGAATCAGCAATGGAGGTTGAACCAGAAACAATAGAAGTTATTGACGCTAAGGGTCGAAAGAAGGTCATAGAGGCTCCAGTCATGGTGCCGGCAACTGGAGAGATGATTGAGGAAGGTGGCGATATTGAACTTTGAGTCTGTTACACCGTTTATTTAGGAGCAATGTAAAAGTTAAGTCATTAAATTTATACACTACAAACTGTTTTTTTATTATGACATTTGGAACTCGGTATTTTCATAACATATTAATTAGTCTAATTTTCTGCATACATGATTAGTTATAGGAGTCAAAACATTAAATTCCAGGTACAATAGATAATTGTCTCCTATTTCATAATAGATAAATTGTCAATTAAATGTTAATATATTTCAAAACATAATACACTGAACTGTACATATATTATACAGGGAGATTGGTTAAAGCAGTGTTTCCCAATGTGGGGCCCACACCCCCCACGGGGGAGCAATTTGATTGTTAACAGAGGTGCAATATGTAACTGTACTCAACACTAGTTTAACCCAATTGGTTTAATATTAAAATGACATATACAAACATACATATATAAATATATATAAACGATAATAAATAGAAATGTCAAATTAACTTGGATCACACTTATCTGAATGAAATGAATTAATTGATAGTCGAGTAAATATTTCTTAACGGTTTTCTTAAAAATAAGTATTGTCTTAGCTTAATATATATATACATAACCAAATAAGAATAAAAATAATATGGATTATAAAAGTGTTTGTCAAGTGCTCTTAATAAGTTAAAATGAAATTTGTTTTTGGTAATTCGTAATGTGTCTATGGTTCTTAAAAGAACAAGAAACACAGTTTGCAATTTTTTTTGATGTGCTAACAAAAAAAATATCTTAAAATTAGAACAACTCATTTTCTAAAATATTTACAGTGAACATAGAAACTGTAGTATAGTTATGCCATATTTATTTTATTTCTCATTACAATTCGAAGTCTAGGTTTATTTAAAGAGAAAAACTTTTTTACTATACAACTGACAGGATCTTTCCTATTTTATGGGTCCTGCTTGATAAACTTATTTAATATTAAATTAAAGTGGATGCCAATATGGAGTAGG
Source organism: Battus philenor (assembly GCF_028537555.1). NCBI lineage: Eukaryota > Metazoa > Arthropoda > Insecta > Lepidoptera > Papilionidae > Battus > Battus philenor. The sequence goes on from NW_027181684.1 coordinate 12,338,514, forward strand.
GATTAGGAAGTGGTCGCACGAACTGTAATTTTTAAAACTTCGTTAAAATAGATTAAGATATTTAAACTCACTGTAACATGCAAAAACGTGACTTGTAAAAGCCCCTGAGCTAACAGCATAAACTTCAACAGAAACAATATGGAATATACACACTTTTACTTCTTGTTGTTATTATATCCAAGACCTTCCGGCCCTAGGAAGAATCAGGAAGAAAGAAAATAGCCTATATTTTTCCAAATAAGAAATGCTCTGAATAAAGTTTAGTTGTTTATTGTATGACTCTTTGTAATAATAAAATTGCCCAACATTGATCCAGCTAGGTGAACTAACAACTTAGTTAAGATCATCATCAGGAAGTCACGGGATGGTGGCAGCACAAGAAGTTATTTTATATTTAATTTTTTTTTTTAATCTGTATAACAAATATTGTAAAGAAACTTTTTTTTAAATTAAAGAATATAAACTATTTTTTTAAAGATGAATGGAGATAGTTACAATGTAAATCAGACTGATGTATATCTGTGCTGAAGTTTCATCATATGATGTTGCGTGATATAAAAGTGCTATTGATTTTCAGCACAAGGAAGACTTTAATCCTCTTAACTGTATATGACAGGGGTTGTGAACATTTTTCGTTTGACCAATTCACAAGACTTGTTTTTTTTTAATTAGATTATTGTACATTATAGGGTAAGTTACATATAAATTATTATTATTAGGAAAGGGATATATATTAGATATAGCTACTTCCGCTATGCAGCAGTAGTCGTGCAATAAAGTGCACCGTCCGCCAGCACGCTGATAAATACGCGTGCAGCAAACTATGCGAAACACAACTACTTCTATTAATATACTCCACACGTGTTTCACCCCTCCACGGGGCATCCTCAGGACATGTTAGACAGACCAGTGCCAAACACCGAGCAATATAATTATTATTATGTTAGATCGTTATGAACGAAAATATATGAACCGAAATAGCATAGCGGATAAATAGCAAGCTAAAGTGGCAGTAGAAAAGACACAGCTAGGACCGATCATCACTGGGTCAGGTTCAAGAGTGAAGACCACGGAGTTGCCCACTGCGTAAGTGGCATTTGACAGATTCATGCGAGAAGGCAAGCCTTTTGAGCGCGTTTAGTCTAAACCCTTTTTTAAGGTAAGGAAACTCTGACTCTGGGAAGCTTCGGCTTGGACCGCTACATACAACTATTTAACAGGAGCTTTTAAATCGCTTCAGCAGACTCCATGGAGTAAGCTCCCGCGAAGGTATCTTGATATGAACTGTCACTTGTCGATTATACCTGTTTAGCCTTTCTAGTCAAGGTCATCCATGGGCGGAGCCTCAAAAGCCTTCGCGCTGGGATAAGTGTTAGAAGTAAATCAACGCTTCCATATAGAATGTTTGGGGGTTGGTGACCCCTGTCATACACGAGCCCATCTTGATTTCGGCAGTGTAAGACGTACACGAGTTGGACAGACTTGTGTCTCGAAAGGTTATAATATTAAAGATAATAAAAATTATAAAGTAGAAATGTTAAAAAATACAGATGAACAAAATAATAAAAAAAAAAAGAAACAGTTCAAGAGCAAATGGTGATGGAAAAGAGTTGATGTAATGGCAATAAAATGAAAATGAATGAAAGATTGGTTAATGGAAATAGAGAAATGAGTAAATGACATTGAGAATGACACGAAGAGATAGAAAATTGAATTGGAAAGAGAATAAATTATTTGAAAGATTGTTCCTGCGTACGCAAAACAAGGGAATGTACTAGAAACGGGTGTCATAAAAGAAAATTAACGTCTCAGAAGGCTGTATTCACTTCCCTCCAGTCCTATTGAAAATCTATATTACAGCATTAGTGAAGCCATCTGGCAGAACATCCTAATATAAGAAAAGCTGCTATGTGCTGTCCATTATTATATATTATTGTTTTGAAACAGGTATAATACATAGTTACTTTTGCATGCCGCTACTGGCTAAACATGTGATACTTATGTTTATAAAATTGTAACAAACTTTTAATCATGTTAAGTCAAATAATAAATACATTTAAAAAACTTTTAACTTAAACGGTTTTTTGATCCCCATATTGTGGTGGTTGTGGAAAAATATGTACCTAGTCCGCCATATTGGAACGGCGTCCATCTTGAATTTTAAATTTTGACATAATCATCGTGTTTTACTAGTGTAGCCCTTTCATTTGATACCCATATTGAGGGGGTAAAGGAAAAATATGTAATTCGCCATTTTGTATCGGCGGCCATCTTAGATTTATAATGTTATTGATTTTATTATATTGTATTGTCATCTAAATTAAATGTGTGTACCAAATTTCAGATCAATCTGACAACGGGAAGGTGCTTAAATTTCAATTTCTAATTTTGATCCAAATAAATTCCGTACGGGTCGAACTAAATAAAACCGTTTAAAAATAATTAATTTCATTTCATATAAGGAGGTATATGTCCAGCTGAAGACGTTATATTACTGAAATAATGATATGTAGCATATATAAAAAGTTAAATAGAAATATATACAGTGGATGTAAAATAATGCAACCACCTACAATAAACCGAATGTTTAGCACACCTGACTAATTCAATTACGGGTCGCAACTTTTAGTCTAAATACCTCAGTCTTACATTAGTAACTGTAGCATCGTAGAAAACATTGAAATATTTTGAAATAACATATTTAACTAATTAAATTTTTAAAAGAAATGAATCTTATTACATATTTTTTTGCAATCGCTGTCGCTTTTGTTTCGTATTTTGTGTACACGAGTTATGTTCGCAAATTCTCGAGCATAGTGAGGAAACCCGATAAGAGATATGACTATATAATTGGTAAGCATATATACAAATTTAATTAAACTTCTTACTGGAGATTATCCATAAAATCTACAATTTAATCTAATTAGTATAATATTAATTCATACTCTAGTTATATTTTAAATTATACCGTCAAAATTGATATCTTTAAATAAATCTTTTATTGAAGCTTGGTTTGATGACACATTTACATATTTGATATTATAATGTACATATCGTTGTGAAATTTTATTTAAAAAAAAACATCTGTTGAGTTTCTGACCGGCTCTTTACAACAGAGCAGCATTTATAGTTGATGGTAGATTAATACTTATAATGTTAAAATAACCAACGAATCGTGTAAATGCCTACTTGAGTAAAGATATATTTTTTAATTCGAATGTATTAACGTGTAGAGATATATCTATAAAACGCAATAAACCATGAGTTTCCATAAATGTCGCTAGTGACGGTTGGTATCTTCTCTGGTGTTGATTACGGGTTTATTAAACAAACCCAAGACCTCCCAAGATGAGGTTTCCTCCCAGGAGGTAAGACCTTGTCAGGTTGTTCCATGGAGAGTCTACCCAAGCGAGGTAAGAACTCGGCGGTTCCCTGATCCGGTTATAAAACTACATGCAGCGGCCCTTATCAGGCTCCCATGAGTACCCTCAGGTTTTGCTACCTAAAGAGGTCTAAGGTAAATGCCTAGCGAATTTCTAGTTTATTTATTAATACCTGTAATATATATATAAATATCGATCACCTCTGGCGTAAAAATCGGGGAGGAATCAATAGCCTCCCTGATAAGCGATGAAAAAAGCAAAGAACAGTTCCTCATACTTTGTAAAAAAATAATAAAAAATGCAATAGAGAAAAATAAAAGCCAATAAAAATGTAAAAACAAAAAAAAAATAATGTAAAACAAATCAATATGTAATATTCCTATAAAGATATAAAATAATAAAAATGTAAGAGTAATAATAATAATAAAATATAAGTAAAAAATGTGATATAATAGAATATAAGAAAATGTAACAAGTAATGAGGAATGAATACAGAGCGAAAGAGAAAGACAGTAGAATTGTGGAAAGAAAGTAACGAACGGAAGACAACGTGACGCGTGAAAGGAGAGAAAGCAAATAAAACAAAAAAAATGTCTGTGAAAAAATTAAATAAATGTTAACAAAAAATCCCTGTCCCACACCAGATAGGGGGTACGAGAGGCTCCCAATGGCGGGGGCCATAAAAAAAAATTTCGATCACCATATCACAATGTGTTGTTATTATCAGTTGGTGCTGGGACAGCAGGATGTACACTAGCCGCGAGACTGAGCGAAGATCCCAACGTGAAAGTTTTACTGGTGGAAGCAGGTGATCATATGGGATTCTTCACCAAAATACCGCTGACGTCGACCGCCGCGCAACTAGGTCCGGATGACTGGTCGGTCCGGACCACGCCGCAGAAGTACTCGTCTTTCGGTCTTTGGGATCAGGTTTGACATTTTTTATAATAAAACTATGTCTTTATTAATTTAGGGCTGAAAAGTTTTCAAGTGACCCACAAAAAACTCGCCAATCTAAATAATCTATTACCTTAATGTTCTTTTTTAATGGCCTTTCGTTTTCCTATTTTATTTATAGGACAGGAACGATTTTATCTTTTAATAATTCACTTTCTTTTCTTTTTTATTTCCATGCTCTTCTGTCACACTTCACATGATCTATCTTTACATTACTACTTACATTCTACAATTTCTACCTTTCTTTTCTATACTTTCTACAGTTCATTCATCGCCTCACTTCCTCCGCCTCTTTCCTTACTATCACAGCTTGTGGTTATCATATTATTCTTACTTTATCTTATATTTTATTTTACATTATATAATTTGGTTATTTTACATTTTATCACAGATTATATAGTTTTTGTTTTATTTACTTCATAATTCTTATTGTCATTTATTACATGTTTTGCTATTTTTTGGCAATAATCATTAAGGTACGTGGTTGACTTTCCACGAGGCAAAATAATTCTGAGATTCAAAATCATATTTTCAAAATCAGATTCATAGGATGGATCGGAGTACCAGCTCGAAGCTTTGAACTCCATACAGAGACGAGCCAAGATGTTCATTGATAACAATGCTTTGGTTAGCGTTTTGGGTGTTATACAGACTGCATTTTTGAGAGAATGCGTTGGAGTTACATCAACTAATTTTAACATCTCCTTTCTTCCATCGGTCAAAAAGACGCACGGATTCAAGATATCCGTACACGGTTAAAATTCCTTCCACACGCACTAAGCGTTTTGCAAAAACTTTTATAGTGCGATCAGCCAAGATATGGAACAACCCACCAGCGTCATTATTTCCAGGTAACTACGACTTGGAAGTCTTCAAATGAAGAGTAAACAGGTTTCTTCTATGCAAGCATATAGCGTCTTAGATCTCATTACTTAACATATCTCGGGTACTTACTATATCTTTGTCTCAGGATAGTGTGACGTTTAAATGTCCACGAATGTACGGTTTTGTAGATGACGGCACATACAAATAGAGGATTTGGATATGAGGGGGTGGAATCAACGAAGTACCAACGTTGGTTTGAGGATTTGGACTTGTGGGATTCTTCCTAGGGGGTAGATCTTGAGATAGTAACAACACGAAATCCGAATAGAAGTGTGTATAGCGAGCTTCGTCCGTCATTTCTAGGGAATTCCCCTTTTCGATTCGCCGCTGATGATGACTTAATGTTGCCACTACATACTATAGTTGGAAGTTTCAGATCCACGTGATCTTCGACTGATTTGAATGCACCAAACATAGTGTATATTTTAATATTTTGAAACATCCCTCAAGATGATGACGTCGATTTTATCGCTGTCCTTATATATAAGGACGACGATAAAATCGAAAATCAGACGAAAGCCACAAATAACAGTTTTAAGCTTTTATGAAGCAATATATTTGTTGATATTATCATTTCATCATCAGTGACCAATCTTACCGGACTTTCCTTGACCTTGAATTTGTCTTTCGTCCACCGTTTTTAACATATTTTGTTAAAGATAACAATTAATTTTATGTATATTTTTAGACCCAAATTATACCAAGAGGCAAAGGTTTAGGAGGTTCAGGTCAAATCAACTTTCTACTCCACGGCTTCGGATTGCCTGAAGATTACGAAAGGTGGTCGAGGCGAGGCTTCAAAGGATGGACACTTCAAGACCTGAAGCCTTACTTCATGAAAGCTTTCGGGACTGTTATGAGCGAATATGACTCCACCCACTGCAACGAGGAATCTCTTTGCAATTCGGTGCGTATAAACTTAAAATTAATAATTATTAATTATCTCTTCCGAGTAATAAATGGAGTACATGACATTTTTACGTTTGAACAAGTCAGCGATCATAAGCTTTGAACATTTATTTAAATAATAAAGAAATATGTTCGAAAAAAAGGACCCTATTAGTTATATTCCACTTTTGGTTATATCTGACACGCAAAAAGGATTAGAGCACTCGTTTTATGTTAAACTAGCTGTGCCTGCAACTTTGTGCGCGTGGAATTGGACTAAAAATTATTTAGTTAATTTTTTTGTGTATGATTTTTTTCTAAAATATAATAATATATAGTCTAAGTTACTTCCTAGTACACGTTCCCGGCGATAAATATTGCACATCGACCATTGGAAAGAGACAATCGGCTAATTTCGGCTTCGTAGAGCGTTACCTCTGCCGAACAAAATACAACGACTGACAAAACGTCATATAGTGTGGGACAGAGATAGTGCTATACGAAGCCGATATTAACCGATTGTCTCTTTCCAAAGGTCGAATGCACTATTTATCGCAGGGTACTGTAATACCTGAAATACAATTACGATAATTTGCTATTTTAAACGAACAGGCGCCGATGAAACTGAAGATGATAGACGAAGATAATGAACTGATGAAGACATTCAAGCGCGCGTCGGCCAGCCTCGGGGGCAAGCAAACCGTCTTCCGTAGAGCGACAGCTACTGTCAACGCTGGTGTCAGGCATTCCACCTTAGACGCTTACCTGGTACCAGCCATGAACCGCCAGAACCTTCACGTGTTACTCAACACTCAAGCTGTATCCGTAAGAAAATATCAATTCAAGTAAAATAGGCTATTCGCGATCGTGTGGACAGTATTAAAAGTAATACATAAACCACATTTGCAAAACACATGTAACAGAACTTATTAAATAATAATAGAATGTAAGACTAGACTCTAATTGATTAAAAAGTCTAATCTAGACAAATCTTTAATATCAAAAGATAATGATAGAAAATGTAAGAATAAAATAAAGATTAGAAATCAAATTGTACCTAGCCACCTAAGAGTAAAAAAGATGAGGAAAGAAAGGCGATGAAAGCAAGAAGGAATGAAATAACAAAAAAAAAATATACATGATATTGTGAAAGATAAAAGGAAAGAATAAAAGAAATTGAGAAGTATGAAAGTGAGTGTAGAATAAAGATAAAACCCTGAAATAAATTATTTGTAAATAAAGTCCCTGTCCCAAACAAAATAGGGGTACGAGAGGCTCCCAATATCGGGGGCCATAAAAAAGTAATACATAAATAAAAATAATGGTGGTAATTAATTTATAATTTTACAAAACTATATAATAGTAAAATAATACCTAACAAAAGACTGACAGAACAGACGAACAAGCAAAAATGCATCGCGACAGAGCATAAAAAACAAATAAAATATAAAGTGGTTCTATAGGCATTCACACATCTTCTTCCAGCCTCTATCGGCCTATTGCAAGTTTTAGGCCTCCTGCAAATATTGCAGCGATGGTCGTATCCAAGGACTCCTGAGACCTAGGCTATGCCGAGAAAATATGCACCAGTATACATACTAAAAGTCCCTCAGTTTTATTTACAATGTTCCAGGTTAGATTTGAGAACGTGACCGCTTCGTCGTTGTACATATTGCAGGACCACAGGAGTCTGGACAATATATTCGTGGACAAAGAAATCATTATATCGGCTGGGGCGATAAAGTCGCCACAATTGTTAATTCTATCCGGAATTGGACCACGTGATCTTATTAAAAGGTAAGTATGGGAAAGAACAGGATTGAACATGATACCACAGCGTCCAACAGGATAAAAAAGTATAGTTTATTCATTTCCGAACTGTAATTTTAAAAACCGGACATATTATTAGGGAGTCGTTAAAAACAAATGAGACACCAATGACTTAAAAAGAATAATCACAATAATTAGTTGAATTCAACTTAGTATTAATTAGTTTACAATTTAAGTTAGTGTTAGTTTAAGAGACTTAGTAAGCACAGTAACATACAAAAACGCGACCGAATATTTTTTTTTTCGAAAATGTTAAATGTAATTATTAAAACAAAGGCACGGAAGCTAATGTCTATGAAACATAGATACTAATAATATTTAAAAAGTCTATTGCCTTCTATTGTGCTACTGAAACCACTATACCGCGCCTTGCGTATGCGCGGTGCGAGAGGGGGAGGAGCATAGACGAGTTCGTTCTATTCGCCGTCAACGTTCGAGACGATGTTCATACTCTTTTCCTCGGCAGCCATTTTGCCGTGCTATATTAAGGCGCGGTACAGTGATTCTAGTAGTATTATAATTGCCCATAAACAGCGTACCGTGACACAGAAATAAATAAATCGAATTTACAGTGATCACTTTATTTATATATAAAATAACTTAATTATAAATATAAGTTTAAGTTTTCTATCTCTTGCTCTACTGATGATAATGTATTCATGATTTTAAATCGCTTCTTATTAGTTTTTATTTGTTTAACAGCTAGGGAGACATTGTTAATATTAATTTTTCTCATAATTTTCACGTTATCTCGTCATAGTAAACTTCTCTTGTATCTATTGGCGTGTTTCTGCAATCTAGATGCAATTCGCTCATTTTGAATCAAGGCTTTATGTTTTAATCAACCCAACTTCTCTATAAATCTTAACAGACCCTTGTAGCTGGAGATTTAGATGATGTCCCCCGGTGAAGAATGGTGGGTGGTTACATATGATGTATGCTGGGATATTAGGTTTGTGAGCAACAGTATCATCCTCTTCTAGTGATGCCGTAAAACTATCCGTAACTCCTGAAATAAACAGACTTTTGTTAAGAACACCATGACCAATTTAAAGAATTTAATAAGTCAATAGCAGAAAGAGAGAGAAGATGAAATTGTTAATAAATAATTTGTGGGATTTCAGATTAAAAATAAACCTGGTCGCGGAGAACGAGCAGGTCGGTGCTAACCTTCATGATCACATGAACATTCCGATCTACGTAAGCATCAGGAAACCAATCAGCGTGACGCTGGCAAAGGTGTTCACCGCCACCACTCTCTGGGAGTACATTTGGAGACGGAAAGGCGAGTGTCTTGAATATGTAGTGGTGATATCAACTATTTTTTTAATGGAATCAGGCGTTACCTCGCGGAAGTCCATCCTAAGTAAGAAAAGGACAAATATTTAGCCACTTCCGCACATTCAGTGGTAGTCGTGCAACAAAGTGCACCGCCCGCCAGCCCGCCGATAAATGCGTATGCGGCAAGCAATGCGAATCACACAACCGCCATTGCCAAATTACTCAACACGTGTTTCACCCCTCCACGGGGCATCTTCAGGAGTTATGTTACACCGATTAGTGCCAAACATAGAGTCACGCATTTATCAGCGGACTGGCGGTCGGTGCACTTTGTTGCACGACTACCACTGCATGTACGGAAGTGGCTAAATATAGGTGACATCAATTTTCAATGATTTTTTTTTGTCTTACTTACATTTAGATATTCCAACGCGAGGGGCGTTTATTCTAAACTTCATTTACGTAATCTAGTTTTAAGGCTTTCACGGGAATCTTGGAAGATTAAACTTTGCACAGGTATATAATAAGTTTTTCATGAATATTTGGAAATTGACTTATTTTTTATAATTCACTTTATAAAAACGAAAGACAGTTGAATTCTCGTACCGTTCCTGCTGTGAGTCGTGAAGATAAAAGAAAACAGTGAACCCGGCAACAGAAGAAAAATATATTTCTAATAAGAAGGTAGTGGGCAGAAGGCCTGGTCTGATTTTACACCGCAGGTCGGTACTCCCCTGATGGTGATGGTAAGCAGCTGCACAATCTTTTAGGACTGGTCAAGCAGCAGGTCGAAACGGGGAGCTCTGTTAGTAAACAGGATGTGTTCGTGCCGGTGCAAGGTTATTTTAATAATAAAACTCACACCCTTTTGGGGCGAGGCGATATAAAGACTGTGGCGTGAATTTAAAGATGCTCCGAAAATGAAAAGAACTAAGACGAGAATTTACAACGTAAATTCGAATTGGACCCGGCGCGTGAGACGTCACGTAGCTGGTGAACGCAACCGACACTAAGAGAGTGCGTCGGTGCGTGAGACGTCACCTAGCTAGTGAACGCGACCGAGGCCAGGGTCCTTCTCCCCGGCAATGATATAGACCAATATTTAGCCACTTCCGCACATGCAGTGGTAGTCGTGCAACAAAGTGCACCGCCCGCCAGCCCGCCGATAAATGCGTATGCGGCAAACAATGCGAATTACACAACTGCCACCGTCAAATCCCGCAACACGCGTTTCACCCCTCCACGGGGCATCTTCAAGAGTTATGTTACACCCATTAGTGCCAAACACAGAGTCTGTGTGTGACTGACATTTATCGCATGTGCGGAAGTGGCTAAATATTGGTCCTTTTCTTACTTAGGATGAACTTCCGCAAGGTAACGCCTAATTCTATTAAATGATATAAACTCCTGTGGCTGGCGCGCATGAGCATTGGAATATTTGTTATAAAAACAAAGGTCCGCTGAACCGATAGCACGCTTCCACGCCACTTGAGATGTATCGTTCCCCTCCAAGTGTTCAACAATTTTTTTACTGTATTGCAATTTATGAAATTTCTCGTGTTTATATTTTTTTGATTAAAATTTTAATTTAGACGTTTGGGACGCTAACATGCAACGTTACATGCCATATTGATTTATCTATATTCAACAACTATTTATTTGTATATTACCCATTAAATGTAATATTAAGAAAGATAAGTCATGATAATTTTGGTAGAAGATCAAAATTTGATAGAAATTTAAATAAATATGAGTTCCCCTGTGCAAGCATCCTTCAATATAGCCTTTTTAAATATCCTTATCACTGTAATTATATAAATTCATTTCCAAAAGATTTTTACAACATTTATTTATATTCAGGGACATTACATAGAATTTAATTGTAAAAGCATACATAGTTATATGCGCATTTTTCTTCGTTCATGGCCAAATATTTTACTAAACAGGCCGTTCGATTATGGAATGATTTACTGCTAAATATAAGACGTGTTTTCACCACCTATTTTTAGGAAAATGGTTAAGAACTATTTACTAGACCTATAATTATTTATCTGTTAATTTATTTCTCTTTCTTCATTTGTTTCTTCATTCTTTCTGAGGCAAATGCGATCCAAAACAGTTTGATGTTTTTATTTATATATATTATACATTACATTTGTATTATGTATTATACCTATTTAGTTTTGTTATACCTTATTTAGTATAAATATATATGTTTTATACATATGTATGAATGTATATGTATATTTTGTACACGTTAACTACCCATTATTAGTACTTCTACCTTTTCCATACTATGGTTGTCTGTAAGAGATTGTCTCGTATGATAAGACCGATCATTGTACTTTTTTGTTTATTATTATGAAACTATTTAAATGTATCCTAACATATACAATAGAGAATATTAAATAAAAGAATAAATAAACAATAATTGCCCACAAAAGAAATACAAATGTTTTGAAGCCCATGGTCGGAAAAGAGCCAAGAATAAACTCTGGCGAGTTTTTTGTGAATACTTTCACAAATATTCCCAATACAACAGTTGAATAATCCATATGTAACACATAACATAAAAAATCTTTTTATACTGTCCGTTTTCCTCTAAAAAATCCTATCATGGTAAATTAATATTAATAACGTCCGGAAATAAATTCGACCTTGAAAACCGCGATATCAAAAATTAGGATTTCTCAAATGGACGTTGACCTTCTAAAGAAGATGGCACTTGAAGAAAAAGAAGAAGTAAGTTGAAGCGACAGCGGGCATGTCATATAGCAGAACAAGATGTAAGGCAGAAGATTTAAGATGAATAGACAAGAAATAGAAGGAGAATAGAATATCTAACTGATCCTGTTCGAAATCTATATTCAGCTGTGATCATCCTGCGGCTGAAATCTTGATGATGACAATGATAACCAAGCCAACATACAAAAATAACTTACCTGTAATATCTCTTAATGTATACAAGTATATATTGATCATATAATTGATATTCCTCGTCGTTTTAGTCCATAAACGCCCATTGACGAAGACCTTCCTCAAAGATGTACGTATGGGGGGATGTACAGTAATCGTGGGGTTGGTTGGAGTTTATTGTCAAATACGCAGAACACGCTGTTGATCATCCTGTTGAAGTTTATTTTGGATAACTGACAAAGCTATATAATTAATGCACAAAAGTGAATTATAAAAGGTTGTATCCCAGGAATCGTTACGAATCCAAATCTTAGTATTTATATTAATGTAAATAAACCAGATAGAAAGTAACCAAAGCTAGACTTGATGTGTATTGTCCAGGGTTCCTGTCTTTTCCACCAGTATGTGGCGTGGAGTACCAGAACTCTTCCGCCGTAATGCTGTTCGCCATGGGCTCCACCAGCGAGAGACTCCTGCGTGACCTATCTAATTACAAGCCTCAGGTATTTAGATGAATAACAGATGTTGAGATGTTCTCTATTCTAACGGAATGTTTCTCCATCATCATATCAGCCATGATGACCCATCCTGCTCTGCCCGCATCTAGCGCCTTCTCGTGACATTTACTATATCGTCGGTCCACTCTGTGATATTAGTTATTTCCTAATAATTATTTTATTTCAAAAATTGTACACTTGTGGAAAGCATCAGTAGATTTAACACGTCGAACGCCATGGCGGACACCATGTGTCCGACAGCATACTGTCCCCTGGGGTCACACCATTAAATCGAAAATCGTCAAAAAATCGCCAAGGTGTTTTTTTTTGCAAATATTGTCAGTAAAACCCTTAAAAATAATGGGCGACTTACGGAAACAGCGATTTACCCATTATTTTTCTGCGGACCCGCGCGGGTCACATGCCTTGGTAAAAACAATCGAAACACTGTCCGTTGGCTCCCTAGAGGCTTCTGAAGTGAGGACATGCGGACACATGGTGTCCAACGCGGCCCACTGAACATGGTTTTTAGTCTGGCGTTCAACGTGTTAAGCTAAACCTGGTTCCTTGTGAAATATTGCATATTCCATATTGAATACGTGTCCAAAACTTCAAAGCGCCGCCGACGTCCACACACGTGTAAACATATGAAATACGACTTGTATCATGTGAACTTGGAACTGTGGGAGTCGTATATACACTGATGTGATGTCTGAATGAATAATAGGTGTAAGATTTTGTGAGCGAGCGTAGCCGACGGGCGAACTTAGTGTGCCGAATTAGTGCAGCGAGCACATGCACGCACCGGTGACGCGGGCGCAGACCTTTTGTTACTTTTGTTTCTTTTGCGTCTTTGTTCTATTGCCCGCTTTCACTCGGTCGCGGAGCACATTGCGCCCCAGAGTCCTACGACGAATGCACGTCCTTTTTGCTCGCCCTCAAGCGCTAATAAAAATTTGTTCGTGTGTTAAATAAATTGATAAAGTGTTACAAACGTCTTTTAATAAGACGCTAACTCTTTAGAACTCATCTGCGATGCAAATTTCTATTGATTCAATCTCGTCACCACACTTTTGTTGAGGTTTAAAAATTTAGTTGAAATATAGATGTAGTAATCTATGGGAAAAAGTCAGGGAATCTTTTATCTGGTTTTGAGACCAACGTCACGATTTCAGGTGTATCGTGACACGTATCCCTTCCACAACGAGAGCCGCAGGGAGGGCTTCATGTTCCTCTGCAGCTGTGTTCGCCCTCGCAGCCGTGGCCGCGTCACGCTCCAGGCCTCCACCACCGCTGTGCCACCGCTCGTCGATATCAACTACCTGCATCATCCTCATGATATTGGCTGCATGGTTAAAGGTAGTTGTACTAGCTGCTTAGGCTGCAATATTTTTTACTTGAATTTGGACATCATCAGTAATGTGTAGACTCATAGAGTTAATATAAAGATAAAATTCGTTTAGTCATCTTTGGAACTCTCGACAGAACTCTTATTGATCGTCAAAGTTTGGGGACACTGTGAGTCTGAGCTGGTGCTCTGGTGAGCAGCGATTCCCCCGGAGCCTGACGCAGAACTGGTGCTATGACCATCCGATGTTCCTCGCGTTCTTAACTTGATTCCTTACCTAGTTTAGTCTAATCCCTAATCCTAATTATGAGATGAGATATTTTGTATTTTGAAATAATTTATTCTTACTATATTTTCATTGAACTGCGGTAGAGGACTGAGACTTGTGGCAGTAGATCGCGGGTTCAATTCCCGAAATATAATTTTATATAATTCACACTTTGTGCATTAATTATATAGGATTATCATTGCCCACAAATGGGTTTCCAGAGGATAGACAGCAGCGTCCTCTGCATACCATAATACCACGATGCTATCACCAATTCCCTATGATATTTTTGGTGGAGATCCATGCCTTGTAATGAGTGTCCATAGGCTGGAACTACGACGACGACCATTATATTATCTATTATTTCTGAAACCATTGATTTTTACATACTATATTTAAGATCGATATATTTCATTTTATTCCAGCGATTCGTAGAGCGGAACGCCTGGTCTCTACGAAGGCTTTTCAGGAAATCGGCGCAAGGATACACTGGCCAAGGCCGGAGAGATGTCTCACCTTCTGGAACTACTCTGCGCAAAACCAGACTGGCATGGCACCAAAGCGGAAAAGGTTGGTTTCTTTCTTCGATTTTATGGGAAGTTATTTGAACTCCGAGGATTATCAGGTGTTACAATCATCGCAATATATTGTATTATGATTACATTAACAGCCGAGATTTTTGAAAATTTTATATATATATATATAAATAATTTGGCTAGAAATAGCTTTAACGCCTGTAAAATTAATATAGCAAAAATGACATTATGTTGAAAATCGCAATGAATACGCTAACACGCTATTAGCACGCGAAGAAATGTTACCACACGACTACATATGTTATTCTCCTTCGAGGGTATATAGGAGTAGTTGACAAAAGTGATTTACCTACCACCCAAATAAGCTGACAAGAAAGATGAGAGACGGTTGAGATGGAAAGTGTATTCACGTATGTATAGAGTATTTATCCTAACGTAACAGCAGAGACAATACCAATGATAGAGTCCGAATTCAAATCGGCGTTCGTAATTAAATTCGAATTTGGAATAATGTTTTGAGACCGTAGTGGCCAGCAACATACAGCTTAAATGCTAGACGTAATAGGTGTCATATAGTTGGCATATAGCGCCTGATAAAATAAAATAGCTAAAAAAGCATTTAGTTATGAATTGCTATTAATAATGTCTACCATATAGTTTATAAGAGACTAAGTAATACGTAATACTTGATGGTATACATCTTGCCGCTAGATGAGAACATAATTTTTCGTTTTAAAATACATTACAGCGACCGAAAAGTAATGTCACTTAAGTTAAATTCACACGACTACATCCTTAACAAGTTTTTATTTCTAATCAATAATACATTCACCTTCGTTATCAACAACCTTTTGCTAGCATACATATCAATGCCAAAGCTGTAAAAATCAATCGGTTTTTATGTAAAATATGTACACAGAAACGACTTTAATTTTTTGGATCCTCTAATATTTAGAGCTTTTATAATTAAATTGCTAAAATAATGTACAGTTGAGGTTTGTCAAGGGAATGTTAAAGCTACTAGTTGATAAAATATATATTAAGAAGTGTTTGTTCATAAAGAGATACAAACGCCGTAAAAATAGCTTTAACGCCTGTTAAAATGAAATAGCTTAGATAACATTCTGACTGTGGTAATGTGTGCTATTTTGATCTGAATGTAAACCTACTCAATAAACTAGACGACCTTTAAAAAGCAATCGATTCACTTTCAATCTCCGCAAATTCTACCATATATCTTCCTTTGTCGAAAGGAGCCGATTGGCTCTTTCCAATGGTCGATATGCAATATTTATTGCCGGGTACTGTACTATAGTCTCACTGTTGGTATTGTAAAACCGGGTATAAATACAAATCTAAATTTGATTTTTTGGTTAATTAAATATTGTCTTATCTTATAGTATTATATATGCATCTGTGTTGCCACTTTAAAAATATTCCAGATTGAAATCTGTTAAAAACGACAAGACGCTGGATGCTCAACAAACAAAGTATAAATTACCAAAGATAAGTCCCCCGGATGAGTACCTGGAATGTCTGGTGAGGGAGGTGGCTGTGACGGGTCACCACGCTGGAGGAACTTGCGCTGGTGGTACTGTAGTGGACGACGAACTGAGGTATGCAGAACTACCTCACATTTGTTTTAAAATACAGTCAATCAGAGCTAGAACAGAATTTATCTCTGTACATTATGTATAGGGTGGGCAAAAAATTTTTGCAAATAGCAACACTTGATTTCTCCAAAACCGTGAGAGTAAGGGGCCAACGGCGAGACGGAGCACATCTCGAAGATGTAATTTTAATAAATGATAATTACGGTAAATAAATCATAAACAAAATAGCATTTGTACTTTTATTTCTACACATGTTTCAAAATTTATGGCCCAACCCTATACATTGCAAAAATGCTTTTCATTCCACAGTTTTTCTTTAATTTATTTGGTACCGTTTTTGGAACATCTCATACTGCAATATCATGTGTAAGCTAATCTTTTTACAGTAATAATTTTTTCACATAATCTTTTATTTTCATTCATATCTTCACTTTACATTATCATTCATTCCTTTTCATTCTTTTTCATATATTACATCATTCCTCATACATCTTGTCTGTTTCATTATCTTCTCTTCTGGATTCTACATTTACATTTTGTTATTAATTTAATTTTAACGTTTATCTGACTAAAAATTATTCCAGGGTCAAAGGTGTCGAAAGATTGAGGATTGTGGACGCAAGCGTGATGCCGTCACCTACTTCGCTTTTCCCCAACTCGGTGCTGGTATCCATAGCTGAGAAGGCAGCCGACCTCATCCTGAAACCACCTGACCCTTTATATTAAGTTACTAAATTTTAGCTATTAAGTATTTTTAACAAAACTTGTAAACGGTGTCTTAAATGTAAGTTTATATTTGTTTACAACAACTTTTTGTATACAGAATTGAAAAAACACTTTCTACTAAACTCAAATGACATTTCAAAGGCATGGTATGGTTGCGTATTTTATACCGTGTATATTACGCTATTGTTTTGTTTCGTGATAGCAGCCTTTACGAAGTGAAACCTCTAGGATTTGATATAAAATGCTAATATTTGATAAAACACCACAAACGGAATTTTATTTGAAGAGATATCTATGTAATATAAAAATAAATCCATTTTCCCTTTGCTTACAACACAACTAGAGAACGAATTTTACAATTTTATTCTCCTTTGTTACCTATTACTTTACCAGAAGGTTATTATGGGAAAAAATGAAAAATTATGCAGGAACTGGAAATATTAATTTTGACAGATCGCTTTGGACATCGCGCATTTGACAAATCAGTACATGAAGCGATCACTCTGAAATATGTCACATTATCTTTTTTTGTTATAAAGCTACTGGTCAATAACATTTGGCAGTACGATCTGCAGGGATAGATAATAAAAAAAAATTCAATAATTAAAAAAGACGCCCTTGTTCGTAATGTCAAAAATTATTGAAAATTATACATATATATAAATCTAATAAAAAAACGTTTCAAGTGATCAGTTTGTATATTGATTAAATGTTTTAATATATAAGAATGCTTTATAAAAATAGGTTTTATATTTCACACGCTGCAATACTCTTATTAATGTCCAACTGACAAATACTACACCTTTTGTCTTTGACACGAAATACTTGACAGCCAAGATTACATGTGTTAATTTACTCTGTGTGTTTGTGTGAAAGAAGCCTTATTTTTAATATCTATCTAGCATTATTTTCATATTTTATTTCCATAAGAACCTTACTTGTGTCTAACTAAAAATAGGTAAAGTAATAATTATTAAAATCAATTGAAGACGTTCTCCGGTATTGCATACATGAAAACATAGGCGATTCATTTATATTTTTTAATCTATCAATCAAATTCTTAGTTCTAAATTTAAATATCAAATTATATTATTAAATAAATCTTATTACAGCATTTAGTTTTTAGTTGATCGAAATGTGTGCAACTTGCTTTGTTGACACATTTACATGATTGATATTATAATGTACATATTAAAAAAGCAGCTGTTGAGTTTTCTTTGCTCTTTTCAACAGATCCGCGTTTCAAGCCGGTAGCAGCTTATTGCTTATAATGTTAAAATAATAGACGCAATAAAATGCCTACTTAAATATAGATATTCTGAATTTGAATTTAAAATCTTCATCTCATTCGTGCACTCATGTATGAGTGATTCTGATCGTGTTCCGGTTTAGCTTGGTGTTAGATGGATTGACAGCGTTCATTTACTACCAGTTTTAATGATATCTTGGATCTCTTATCTCATCTCTTTCACTTTGTCTTGCATCAAAAAACCTTCCATTGAGTCGTCATTGATGACATTTCCAAAGAACTTGAAAATTCATATGAACAATCAACGATAACCTTTATCTATGTTGAATTTTTTTAAGTTGAAATATAAACTTTATTTTGAGACTCCTTATGTAAGTTACTATTTCTATTTATGTTTATAAGGATAAAATTGCTATTTTAAGAGTGTATTTGAAAGTATTTTTAATTAATTTACTGAGATTATGTATTTACCTTTCCAGTGGTGGTTGGTAGTAAGTTGATTTAGGTCGCCATATTGGCGTTATTTCAATATTCACAGAATATTCTCGAAGTATTGAGATTTATTGTTAACAATACATTTATATCACCTTTGGATGTTATCAATCATTATGTTAGCTGGAAGACGACCACTGGGCATGGACTAATTCCATAGATTTCCAATAAGACCGACCTGAAGCGGTCTACATCCATATGTCTACCTTGTGGGTGGACGTCTTACACTACGGTTGCCAATGGTCTACACTCCAGAACCTCCAGAACCTCAAGAACATTAACTGAATCCTGTTGTATAAGTGTATACACTTCACTTAACATGGTTGTCTATTGACCCTATAGGGGGACGGGTCGTGGTCTTAACTTAAGAAACTTAAGGCTCTAGCAGCGTTATATTCTTAGCGCTATAGAACCTGCCAACTGCTACTTCTACCTGCCATCCACTGGACCATGTCTGTTACTTTCTATATCTACGGACATTACCATCCCTGATCACGTAAGGAAAACCCGAGGAAAGTCCTCCATCTATGGCTTTCTGCCACTGTGATTGTTTTAAACAGACAAGAAGCGTGTACCCATGTTTCTTTACAATAGATCATCAATGGTAAACATACTGGTGATAGACTTTATCTTTAATATTTATAGGAATCAGACGTTACCTTGCAAGTCCATCATAAGTAAGAAAAGGACCAATATTTAGCCACTTCCGCACATGCAGTGGTAGTCGTGCAATAAAGTGCACCGCCCGCCAGCCCGCTGATAAATGCGTATGCGGCAAACAATGCGAATTTATGATATAAATTTGTTATTTATACCATAAATAAAGCGGCGACAGACTGAGCTAACTCTGTGTTTGGCACTTATCTGCACTTATATTTGCTGCCCTGTTTATGCTTATATATATATATATATGAACATATATATATGCATTTATATATATATATATATATATATATATATATATGTGGAATAGAACGTAATAGCATACGTGAATAGGAACATCAGATGGTGCAAGCGAGAGGCGTGTAAGAGGAAGGGAGACAGACGGCGGTTGAACGACGAAGGAGCGTGCGCAGTTTTAGGTTAGGAGTTCATTTTAAAATAAATATTTGTGCCCCACGTAGGACTTTAAAATTCAATCCCTGCATCCCGATTACCACATATATATATGACGTCATTACTGCGCTGTATGATATTGCCTCACTATTCGATGTAAAGGTTATATATTACGTATCGGCTCATAGGCGCCCACTGCAAGGCAAAGATTTCCCCTAAAGATATATATGGGGTGATATACCATAGTGGCCACGCTTGGCACGCAGAGGATGCTGCTGCCCATCATCTGGAAACTTGTTTGTGATCAATGGCAATCTTTTATATGGAATGCACAAATTGTGATTTATATTCCGGGAAACGAACCCGCGACGTACAATCACAAGTCGCAGTCCTTACCGCTGGGCTACCACTGCTCATCTATCATATATTTGTGTGTATTTAATATCAGTAATCTATTCATGTGTGTTAATATTGAATTTTAATACGGATTTTTAATTTAATTTTTAATTATCGTTGTTTATTAATAAATCGTTTTGAGTATGAATTTGTTTTTTTTAACTATTCTTAATATTTGCAGCTTTTAAAAACCTTACAAATTAAGCTATTTACAATGTTAGATATAAAATGTTTGCGTATCATTTGACATAAGTAAAATAAGCTATGGCATGATATTAAAAAGTAAAAATAATGGATTTAAATTTGTTTTCACTATCTTATTGTATATAGAATTAATCTAGCTTTTTATGGTCCCTATTATTGGGGACCTCTTGCACTCCTATCTGATTGTGGGACAGAGCATTAACATTTTTTTTAAACTCTCTTCACACATTTTTTTATTTCTCTACTCTTCTTATATTCGTTATATGATTTAACTTTCCTCTTCTTTCATTATACAATACTCTACTATTCCTCTACATACTAATTTCCTTTCATGTATCGCTTCTCTTTCTTCACCTAATTTCTCAAATTTCACAGGTTTAGGTGATCATCACATTTTTTCGCTTTTAACTTTATTTTATGCTATACTATTTTGTATTATGAATATGGATACGAGACGTGGAAGATTACCAAAGATATCTCGCGTTGGCTCCAAGTCTTCGTTAACAACTGTCTTCGACGTATCCTCGGTATATACTGGCCTGAGAAAGTCTCCAACGTAGATCTTTAGACACGCTGCGATGAGATGCCGATCGACCAGCAAATCAACGCCGCAAGTGGAACTGGATAGGCCACACGCTCCAAAGGGACCCTGATCACATACCGAGACAAACCCTAGAATGGAACCCTCAAGGAAAACGAAGACGTGGCCGCCCAAAGCAGACCTGGCGGCGGACGATCACTGCAGAAGTGAAGGCAATTGGAATGACGTGGAGTGAAGTAAAGCGCGAGGCTCAAGACCGCTTGGTATGGCAACACACTGTGGACGCCCTCTGCCCCATTTTGTATATTTGTATTTATTTAATATATGTTACCACATTTTGTCACAAATACAATTTTCAATTTATTTACATAACTTCTTTCTTGTTTATATCAGATGGAGTCAGAGATTACCTCTCACCTCTGTAAACCTTATTTAAGTATGTAATAATAAGATAAATAGGAATGTGTTAAGGTTTAAGTTGATTCTGGTATATTCGTCTTAAGGATCCCTAAAAATAATAACTCCTTTTATGCAACCGTGTTCGTCTTTACAATTAACCATCTCATAATGCCATTATTGCCATGAAATAATTCTTAGGATGTTAATATGACAAAAAAATAGTTTGAAAATCAATCACACCGGCGAAGTCAGGGGTGTAGAATCGTTATATCTTATGATGAAGTTCTTTTAGTTGTTTTTTTACTTCTTTCATGGCCTCCTTTTTTTGGGTCTTCTCGTTCTCTTAATAAACAGGGACATGGCTTGCTATATTTTTTTTAATATTTTTTTCTGTATTTTTCTTCTTCCATTCTTCACGTAAACTCGCATTATTTCTTCTTTCGTTTATTATATTTATTTATTAAAATTTTTTGTACACCATAAACAATAAATAGAGGGGAAAAAAGAAGCAATTCATATGGTACAAGAGGCGGTCTTATCGCTCGAGGTGATCTCTACCAGACAACCTTTAGATGGAGATGAGAGACATGAAGGAGAGGGTAGTTTAGGGTGAACGTACATATATACATACTTCTTCTTTCCTTCGCAATATCTTTCACTATATATATTTTATTTATATTCTGTTAATACATCGCTTTCTATCCGTTGCCGTATTTATCACGATTTTACTTTTTATTTTTATTATATAACAAACTAAAAAGAATGTTGGCACAGTAATAATAATTTTTCTCTTGAAAGTATTGAAAAATACAGGTCTGTAGAGATATATTGATGCCTTCTTGTATACCTGGATTTGTACTCTTTTATTTCCGCTGATTGAAAACATTTGTAAGTGCTTTAAAGAAATAATAAATATTGTAATGATAATATAGTAAAAAAAGGTTAAAATTCGTTTAAGTACATATTAAATATTATAAATGTTTACTATCTATTCCTGCATGTTGGCATGGCATGTTGGCACAACTCAGCCTTGTTGCCAACCTCTCAAAACTTGTGTTGCGATAAGTAATTTATAACTTAGTCACACAACATCTGTCGCAAAGAAGATACGCTTTACTGTTATGGAACAACAATGAATAAGGATACAACAGTTCGTTTTGTCGTTGGGCTACACTTTTTTATAATTATAAGTGACTCGATGGCATTGTGTAAATGTTAATGGAATAAATCCTTGTCCCCTACCATGGATGTTCATAATGATATATTTTATAACAAATGTCGAACGAAGATAATTCTGATAATACATTAATGTGTGTTCTAGATTCTCGTGGTAATACAAGACAAGCTGGTCTATGATTAACACATAATCAGTTAAAACACCATTCATATAACGTAAACTTAGTTAGAGCACCTTTAAGTAAACGCACAGTAAGTTAAAGCACCTAAGTAAACGCACAGTAACTTAAAGCACCTTTAAGTAAACGCACAGTAAGTTAAAGCACCTTTAAGTAAACGCACAGTAAGTTAAAGCACCTTTAAGCAAACGCACAGTAAGTTAAAGCACCTTTAATTAAACTCACATTAAGTTGAAGCACCTTTAAGTAAACGTACATTAAGTTAAGGCACCTTTAAGTAAACGCATAGTAAGCTAAAGCACCTTTCGGTAAACGCACAATAAGTTAAAGCACCTTTAAGTAAACGCACAGTAAGTTAAAGCACCATTTAGTAAACGCACAGTAAGTTAAAGCACCTTTAAGTAAACGCATAGTAAGCTAAAGCACCTTTCGGTAAACGCACAGTAAGTTAAAGCACCTTTAAGTAAACGCACAGTAAGTTAAAGCACCATTTAGTAAACGCACAGTAAGTTAAAGCACCTTTAAGTAAACGCACAGTAAGTTAAAGCACCTAAGTAAACGCACAGTAACTTAAAGCACCTTTAAGTAAACGCACAATACGTTAAAGCGCCTTTAAGTAAACGCGCAGTAAGTTAAAGCACCTTTAAGTAAACGCACATTAAGTTGAAGCACCTTTAAGTAAACGCACAGTATGTTAAAGCACCTATGACTTAAGGCACAGTTAGTCAAAACGCCATAAAGTTAGTATTAAAGCTAATTAAGCTCTTGCTTTAACTATATACAATACCGGAACCAGAAGACTGACAATTCTGTTAGAGTCAGTTGAATTGAGTTAAATTTTCTCTGGTATATGATATTAAAACATACAAAAAAAGATTTGATATATTTGTATACATAATTAAGAAAAATAACAAAAGTTTCCAACAGAACGGAGACGAATGAGGCGAATACAATGGTTGCAGAATGATGTGAGTTGGCAAAAAGTCGCGAAGAACCAATGCGGTATGATATCGACCAATCGAGACTTGACGAGTTTGCAACACAAAACATTCTACAAAACGGTTTGAGTTAGGCCAAGTGATATTTCAACCAATTCCAATGAGGCTTTAAAATATCGGACTAACAGCGAAGACATCTTCAAGAACAATAGTAATGATTTTAGTATCTATTGATTCTTTAGACAGGCTTTTCTAGAAATCATTCCATGACATACACGATGACTATTTATGATAACTGATGTATTATAAACACGAATTGTTTAATTTAATAAGGAAGTTTCGCTTCGAGTTTATGGCAAATGGTACGGACAGGTCCTTTTTTATATCAATGCAAAAATAACAAGTTAATATTACATTCAGTGCAAACAGCTTCCCTTTCCGAGTTTAGTACGGGCGCTGACTTCGTACAGTGTTTACTAAGAATACAATTCAGTAAGATGTGTGAAACGTGGGCAAGTCTCGATGGAAAGGTGGCAATTATCACGGGCGGCAGCTCGGGAATTGGTTACGAAGCTGCAAAGAACCTAGCCAGCCGTGGAGCCAGGGTTGTCATCGCCAGCCGTAATGAAACGAAACTCATTAAGGCACGCAACCGAATCCAAGCCGTTACTGGCAACCCTAATGTCGCGTATAGGGTACTCGATCTTGCATCACTCAAATCTGTAAGAAACTTTGCATCCACCACATTAAACACGGAAGATAGACTTGATGTACTTGTCAACAACGCTGGTGCAATTGGACTATCCGATCGCCTTACTGAAGATGGACTGAACCTTACAATGCAAGTAAATTACTTCGGAACTTTCCTTCTGACTTTCCTATTGCTGCCTCTGTTGAAGGCGTCAGCTCCGAGTAGGATAATCAACAGTGTTGCACCGGCAATGTATATCGGACATTTGGATTTTGAACACTGGAATGATGTTGGCAGATTCAACTCAGTACAGGCCTTGGCGAATGCAAAACTCGCTGTTGATTTGTTCACAGCTGAACTGAGTCGTCGGCTAGAAGACTCGGGAGTCACGGCGAATACTTTCGATCCATACATTGCAAGGGATACAGAAGTTTTAAACAACGTGGAAGGTTTAGTAGGGGATATATCTAAACTCTTCGTGGACCTGGTGGGACAGCCGAAAGAAGAAGTGGGAAAGCAGATCGTAATGCTGGCAGCTGATCTGAAAATGGCGAACGTAACTGGAAGGCATTATAAGTTCTGTAGAGAATGGATAAATCATTGGTTGGCTTATGAGGATGAATACACGAAGCAGGTTTGGGAGGCTTCGAAGAAAGTTGTTAAAATAAGCAAAGACGAAGATTGGGAGGAGAAAGATGAAAACGAAACCGATGTTTTATATATATAGAGAAGATATATTTAACTGCTTGCTATTTACTTTAGTTTCGCATGAATTTCTTCTTGATCCTGATTATGTTGGTTTGTGAATATATTTTGCAATTTTTTCAGTAAAAGTATTATACAATTTCAGCAAAGTGTTTAAGTTTTTCTCTTCACATTTTCTTTATTCTTCTAGAACTAATGCTTTCCAAAGTGGTAGTAATATTATAAGCACGGCAATAGCAACCGACCTGGACAAGGTAAAGCAAGACAAGGCTAAGCAGGTATTATCTACAAGTCCAATTAGTCCTAAGCCGATACCCCCTCGTGGGGGCCTTATCTTAGTAATTCTATAGTGTATAAGCTGAATCATTCTACGACCTCAGCGGCCTTCTAATCTAGTGAAATAATAGTATGCAAGGGGAGAGAGAATGCTTCCTCAATTACTGCAGAAAGGTGGTGATATATGCAACAGGTAAAAATAAAACACAATAATAGACTCGAATAGACTTGAATATAAATAAAACAGTAAACTAAACACTAAAACAAAGAAATAAAATAAAAATAAAGTGCAATAAACAGTATAATATAATATGATAATTATAAAGATAATATATAAGAAAAAAAAATGTAAAATGCGATATAAATAAAATTGTAAGGAAACCTAGAATGTAGTGGTTGAGGATGGATGTATGGCTAATGGAATGAAAGAGAAAGACTGGGAAAATTGTAGAACGAAAGAAACAGTACGACAGATAATATGATACATGAAAGAGAAAAATGATAATAATAAAAAAATATATTAATAAATTATTAGAAATAAAAAGTCCCTGTCCCACACGAGATAGGGGAACAAGAGGTCCCCAATAGCGGGGACAATAAAAAAAATAGTATAAAGCAATTCTGAAGGTTGTGGCTCCTCCGGGAGCTCCCGAAATTCTCCACTTCAAGAGAAGTCTTGGGCTAGATGTAAAACGAATGACTGCAACCTCAAATACACGGAATCTGCAATACCATTTGAGCAGAAGTAAATATTCAGTAAAAAAAACATAAAGAAGATTTCAGATACTAAGACTTGTAATTACATGGTTACAGATATATAATAAACTATTAGTATGCATAATGATTGGAAAGTAAAGTTTTAAAGGCGTGAATGTATAGCATGGTTGCACAGACTTATTAAGACTAGGGGCCACTCGGGCAAATCATGAACTTATGACGGATCGGCCGCTGGAAGTATAGGTAATTAAAAACAATAAAGAATCGATAATAATTAGAATTCAATATTTTTCGAATGTACGAGAGTATTATTTTTTCTGTCGGCGGGCCACCAGTATTCGACCGGCGGGCCGCGGTCTGTGCATCCATGATGTATAGCTTATTTATCACCAAAAGGCTTGTTCCTGTTTTTCTGGTCTCCCATGCCCTCAAGGTTCTGATAGAGCCTAGAAATCGCGGGCTCGCAGATCCAAAGGCGATGTTTCCACGCGTAGGCTTTTCGTGACCTGGAGATCTTTCTAGCAAAAGTCTTACTTAATTCCAGTCATGATGTATAAATTGATCACTCTGGAATATACTACATTGTCTTTTTTTTCCTTAGAACAGTGATTCCCAACGTGGTCTATGTCGTCCCCTAGGGGTCTATGACAACCAGCAAGGGGTCTACGTAAGCGAAAAAAAATTTGGGGTTCCATGAAATGAAAACACATACACTGATAGTACCTATTTACTTACATCATACTATCTTATAATATCAAAACATTTACATTATTTATAAAAGTACCTATGAAGAAAAAAAAATATTAATATGTTACGTATATTTGACATAACAGATACAAAATTTTATTTTGACTAGTTTTAATTTAAATTTAATTAATAAATGTATAAATTAACATGTGTTTTTACTTTAAGTTTTTAACACTAAACTTCACAACAATTAGAAATTTACAGGAAATCAATATCAGGTAAGTAGGGGGTCTATCCAACACGGAAAAACATGGCAAAGGGTCTACGACACAGAAAAGTTTGGGGAACTATCTTAGAATATCACAGGCCGAAAACTCCTAACAGTACAAAATCTGCAGTGACAGATATCAAACAATAATTAATTTTGCTTTAACTATATTGTCATTATGATATTTTTTTTCCTGAAACCGTTGGATTCTTGTTTAGGTTTAGTTGGAGATTTCAATTATATGCGAGTTGAATTTGATTCTTGATTCTATCAAGTTAAACCTTTCTTCATTGTTTTCTATCTTCATAAAAACTTTTAGTGCCATTCTGCTGAATAAACAATACGGTACATTATATATTATTAGTTTTCCTTATTAAATTAATCTAGTACTTTCATATATAAGCAATTCTCAACGATTTTGTTTATTTAATATTTAACGTAAAAACAAACAACAATATCTGTAATAATCCAATTACGAAATACGTTCTCTGTGATCAAGGTTAAATTAAAAAAAATATATTTGTTTTGTTTTTTAATTACTTACGTGTTTACCTTGATATATGTAATGGTAATTACGCATTGGTGCAGCAGTTTTGAACCATAAGTTGACTTGGATCAAGAATATAAAGTTTAATTTTGTGTGGGTCGCAAAAAAAAACAACAACAAACCTTTTTTTTATAGCCAGAGACCTTGTACTACCATGAAAAGATTTTTTTTCTTAATTTCCTATTTAATTTGTCAAATTACTTAACTATCTCTTATGATTGTTTTATGTGAATATTAAATGTCATAATTATATATGCATGCCATCTAATAGATGGCATTTAGCTGCTGTTTCACTTGTTTATATATAATAAATTTACTTCTAATTGATTTAACCCTTTCTATCTTATCTTTATATATTATACAAGAATTTCTTATGTATTGATTTAATGGAATCAGGCGTTACCTTGCGGAAGTCCATCCTAAGTAAGAAAAGGACCAATATATTTCAGGAATTATGTTATACCGATTAGTGTAACATAACTCCTAAAGATGCCCCATGGAGGGGTGAAACACGTGTTGAGTAATTTGGCGGTGGCAGTTGTGTGATTCGCATTGCTTGCCGCATACGCATTTATCAGCGGGCTGGCGGCGGTGCACTTTGTTGCACGTCTACTACTGCATGTGCGGAAGTGGCTAAATATTGGTCTTTTTCTTACTTATGTATTTATGTTATACAAATTTAATAAATACCTGATGATCTATCAACATTCGGCGCCGTAATTCAGCCAGAAAACTTCGTGCTACTGTTCCTGACCAATACAACCTTCATGATCTGGTCTAATCTAAAGCGAGAAGGAGCGATATGGGTTTTTATCGGAGTTGATCTCCGGCAACTTGTCAAGGTCTAGCCTTCCTCCACCTCTGACTCCAAGTCGACCCTGCGCCGCCCATTCTTACAGTCCAGCACCAAATATAGACAATACATTGTAATAAACATATATAGTTCTCTTATTATGTTTAAGAAATTTTATTGGCCATAACTATCTTTAAAATTGACCCAACTTGATCATTATTAAAAGTAACGAACAGATTTTTTTTCCTTATCGTGGTCATTTCAGCTTACTTGTATAGATATCTAGGGGGGGGGGGGGATATAATCGCCCATCTTGGCAGACTGGTTGGCGATCTAAGTGTAGTATTATGATACACAGAGAACGCTGCTGCCCATCTTCTGGAAACTTATTTGTCAGCAGTAGCACTCCTATATTAATGCATAAGTGTGAATTATATAAGATTATATTACAAGAATCGAAACAGAAACCTACGATCGCAAGTTTTAATCCTCTACCGCTGAGCTATCACAGCTCATTTATTGTTGTGTATCGATTTTATATGTTTATAATATACAAAAGATTCAGTTTTTGTTAAACGGTTTTATTTACTTCGACCCGTACGGAATTTGTTTATTTGGGTCAAAATTAGAAATTAAAATTTAAACACCTTCCCGTTTTCAGATTGATCTGAAATTTGGTACACATATTTAATTTAGATGACAATACAATATAATAAAATCAATAACATTATAAATCTAAGATGGCCGCCGATACAAAATGGCGAATTACATATTTTTCCTTTACCCCCTCAATATGGGTATCAAATGAAAGGGCTACACTAGTAAAACACGATGATTATGTCAAAATTTAAAATTCAAGATGGACGCCGTTCTAATATGGCGGACTAGGTACATATTTTTCCACAACCACCACAATATGGGTATCAAAAAACCGTTTAACTTAAAAGTTTTTTAAATGTATTTATTTATCTTTTAATTTTGCAAGATTTTATAGCAGGAATTGAACCAGCGACCAACGATTGAAAGTGAGTCCTCTACCGCTAACCTATCCCTACTTATAGAAGTAGATAGTAAATAATATTTGATTTTAGTATATGGTAATCCGGATTTTGATAACACATTTTTCTTACTAATATATCCTTATCAAATTATCCTTATGATTAATATAAAGATATGAAGTTTCAGGATAATGCACATATGATTATATCGCAGGAATTGAACCCGCGACTTAGGATTGCAAATCTCAGTTGTTACGCCTGGACCTCCTTTTCAGCCAAATATAATTTCATATTTTCGCGTGTACAATTTAAAATGATCGATATAGTATTCTACAACAAGTATTCAACATACTTGTTACGTTTTTAATTTACATTCCATTTTATTTTGCATCGAACATATTAACGCGGGTCGCGAGTTTGCCACCCCTGGATTTACATACAAGCAGTGGAAAAATAACACCGGCTTTGATGTTATAACCTTCGACTTTCGGGTATTCCCCGTTATAATTTACGCGATAGTATTATGATTTTATAGTACGTTAAAAACCAGCTATTTATTGCAAACAATTTATAATATTAAACGTATAAATCTAACAAAATCGTAGCAAAATTATTACCAGACAATTGTTGGATCTGGACTTGCTGTTCTACAGTATTTACACATTCTCCAACTCCTAAATAAATTAGATTAGCTTAATCTATGTGTATACAATCAAAAACATTTTTTCCGTCTTGGTTCATTTTAAAACGGTTTTTTAAAAATTAGAAATTGAAATTTAAGTAGCTTCCCGTTGTCAGATTGATCTGAAATTTGGTACACACATTAAATTTAGATGACAATACAATATAATAAAATCAATAACATTATAAATCTAAGATGGCCGCCGATACAAAATGGCGAATTACATATTTTTCCTTTACCCCCTCAATATGGGTATCAAATGAAAGGGCTACACTAGTAAAACACGATGATTATGTCAAAATTTAAAATTCAAGATGTACGCCGTTCCAATATGGCGGACTAGGTACATATTTTTCCATAACCACCACAAAATGGATATCAAAAAACCGTTTAACTTAAAAGCTTGTAAATGTATTTATTATTTTTTATAATACCTTTTAGAAGGTAAATAAATAGACAACTTGGGTAAAAAATACTTTTAAATAAATATAGTGTCTACAAAAGTTGAGAGTTTTTCTTGAGTTTGAATCTCGCGCGTTTAAATCAATTAAAATTATAAGAATCGTTATAATACAGACGTGACTTGAATACACCTAACCTAATTTTTCACAATGACAATGATAATTGACATTGAACTTGAAAGAAGGTTCCAGTCAAATTGAGGCCAAGGTGTTTACAAAACCATGCCAATTACAAAATAAAAAAGTTATACAGTCTTTAAATATATCATACCGGTTTGACTTGTACTCCGTTAGACCTAACCTAAAAATTATTTACTGTTGTACATCTGCACGAGAGCACCGATTCTCAAACTTTTCTGATCTATGGACGTCTTATAGTCAAAGTATATCTACGAACTTGTAAAATGAATTGTCCATTTATATATATACTATAAAAATTACTCAGTTAAAATAAAAACATTTTGATATTTAAATTACTGTTGAAGAAATTTGCTTATGAACATTGATAATTCTAATGGATTCAGGGGTTATTTTCGGAAGTCCATCCTAAGTAAGAAAAAGAACCAATATATAGCTACTTCCGCCATGCAGAAATAGTCGTGCAATAAAGTGCACCGCCCGCCATCCCGCTGATAAATGCGCATGCGGCAAACAATACGAATTACACAACTACCACCGTTAAATCACTCTCTGTGTTTGGCACTAATCGGTGTAACATTACTCCTTAGGATGTCCGAAGGAGGGGTGAAACACGTGTTGAGTGATTTAACGGTGGTAGTTGTGATTCGAATTGTTTGCCGCACTTCCGTCGCCGTTCTTCGACTTAAAACATTCCGGTATTTTGGACAAGAAAAGGTTTTGATGCTTCCTAAATTTATATTGTACTAGTTTACATTACTCAACAAGTTTCCAGAGGATTGCGCTTACAAAGCATGTCGATTATGGTATATCTTCCTTAAGATATCTATGTGAAAGACATGTTAAAGTAAATCTATTATGTGTGTTACTTATAACGATAACAGTCAGTTGAGTTATATGTCCCATATTGCAGTGCTAAAAAAACCCTCCGTGCGAACATGTCGACGCAACTATAGTTCACATAGCGATATTAGTTGAGCAAGTATATCAGATAAATAAAGATAGATATCACATAGTTTTCCACGATGTTATGAAATTAAGTTTAAAGTTCATTTATATAACACCTACAATTATTTGAATTTAATTTTCTTACCAATCGGACAATATTTTAAAAATAAGTTTCTAAATAAATTCTAAAAAGTTTCTATATAAAGAGTTTCTATGTACGAAATAATACTTTTGAAGTAGATAATTATTTAAAAAATTATTTCTGTTGCGTCATAAGATAATTATATAAATTTATGTGAAAGTTATAAACAGTAATGTTTTAATGTTATACGTAATATGTTGTTTTATATATTCGAAAGTTTTTCATTGATACAATAGTACAAGAAGAATTGAATGAAGAAACGTGGTGATGATGGTGGAACGTGGTGGTGATAGATTATACGTCTAATAAATAGCTTTAAAGGATGAATATACTGTTCATTTGCTATTTAATATATGGTAAAATGATATCATTTAACTCAATTACATTATATATACATATATATTTTTATATACATATATATGTGTGTGTGTATGTGTGTTAAATTATATTTTAGTTAAACATATTTTTGATTATGGTAACTTTGGTTAAAGATGACAACACAGTTTAAAAAATTCGAAGGACTATATAAAGTTTGTCTGTGTCTACGATAGTGTGGATAATTATTTAAAAATATTTAAATGAGATTTCTTTCCAATTATTTCCAGAATATATCTTAATAGGTGTTCATGTATGTATATGTGTAGTAGTAGTCGTGCACTATATATAGTTATATATATACATCATCACGTAGAAAAGAGATAAAAAAATTTTAATTTACCTGTTTTCTGCTTCCATGGTAATGGTTTCTAATTCAAGGACTAACATAATTATAAATATTAATTAAATTGCATTGTTAACTATTAAAAAAGTTATTTTTAATACATAACAAATATATCTTCGAACAGTAAGAATTTTATCACAGGATATTTTAAAAAAAAGTGTTTATTTTCACTTTAGTTTTGACCGAAACTTTATATAAAAGTCAAAAAGGAAATGTAACGAAATAACATAGATAATAATTTAAAAAAGAAACAAGAGACAAGAGGTGGTGTTATCGATCGAGGTGATATCTACCGGACAACCTTTCTATATAACTTTTTTTATTAAACTTATAATTGACCCTATGTAACATAACAAAAATGATTTAAAATTAATTTCTTTTACAATTTGATATACTTTATCGACAGCAAGAAGTAATTTTTTTTTTAAATCTAGACCTTCCAGAGCAGTCAGTATTTTGCAACCTATCCTATCTAATATATAAAATATCCATGTCACAATGTTAGTTACCGTACTCCTCCGAAACGGCTTGACCGATTTTTATCAAATTTTATATGCGTATTCAGTAGGTCTGAGAATAGGCTACTATCTATTTTTCGTACCTCTAAGTGATAAGGGTGGTCCACCCGTAATTTTTTTTTTGACAAATTATTTGGTTTTATTTTATTATGATACAGCATAAAAAAATACATACAATCCTAAATTTTTACCCCTCTACGATCAACCCTTTAATTTTTTTGCAAAACATCGTTTACGGGATCAGCTAGTAGTGTTATAAAATAAGACAATGGTCCACCCGTAATTCTTTTTTTGACAATTTTTTTGGTTTTTATTTTATTATGATACAGCATACAAAAATACATACAACCCTAAATTTTCACCCCTCTACGATCATCCCTTATTTTTTATTTGTTAATTAATTTCTTTTTGTAAAACAACGTTTGCGGGATCAGCTAGTATACATATAAATAAAGGATAGGTTGTAAAACATAAAGAGACTTTTAACTGTACTTTAGTGTCTATTGTCCTGTCAAAAAACCACAGAATATTATATTTCTATCTATTCATGTCTCTCAACACCATCCATAGGTTGTCTGGAAGAGATCACCAAGACCGATAAGACCACCTCTTGTACCTCTATATTAATTGATTTTTTTAGTTAATATCTGGGGAATACGTACATGAAGTGTGAATAAACAAATAATACATACTCACCTATATTTATATATATATATATATATATATATATATATATATATATAATGACGGTCCTGTCAAAAAGCCACAGTAAAGAAATGTATTTTCTGTAAATATATTTATACAAATATACATATATGTGGATAATAGTATCAATAAATCGATGGTCAATAAACATCACTCGATAATCGCTCAATCACAAATTTGTTTTGAAAATACTTTTGCTATGAGACTTGTGGTCTATAGGGAAAATAAAGAATAAAAATTCAGCGCTCTGTCATGGCCGAAGCAAGTGAAGGCTTACACGAAATTATCTTTGAATCTATCCATGCGAAGTGCCTTCGTGATAGATGGTCGATATGGAATATGTGATAAGGACCTTGTGGCCCACTGTCCGGCGTTCGGAAGACTGCGCGCAGATTCCGAATGACGGATGGGCTATCTTTTTGATAGAGGAAAGGAATATCTCGGCCATCATGCAAGACGAAGAGGAAGAGAATGCTTCCTCAGCTACTGCAGAAAGGTGGTAATAAATGCAATAGGTAAAAATAAAACGAACACTAAAATATAGAAATAAAAGGAATATAGTAGTACCAAAAACAGTGCAATAAATAGTATAATATAAGATGATAATTACAAAGAAAATACATGTTAAATATTTGAACAATAAATAATGTTGCAAAATAAAATAGTAAGGAAACCTAGAATGTAGTGGTTGAAGATGGATGTATGGCTAATGGAATGAAAGAGAAAGACTGGGAAAATTGTAGAATGAAAGAAACAGTACGACAGATAAGATGATACATGAAAGAGAAGAATGATAATAAAAAAAAATATGAATAAATTACTACAATTAAAAAGTCCCTGTCCCACACGAGATAGGGGAACGAGAGGTCCCCAACAGCGGGGACCATACAAAAAAAATATATGTGATAAGGCCACGGCATACGAAAAAGACAGTAATCTGGGAGCTGAACCCTGGACGTGAGGAGACAATTACGGCAGGTGGGGGAAAGGTCAGGGCGAGCCGCGGACGTAACGCATATCATTATGTCAGTCGCACCCGCCTAGCTTCCGCGTGCATTACGCAAATTTGACGTTTGGTCCAAGTTGTAAGAAATAACGGTATATGATACTCAATAAATATATATTTATACATTTATTTCTATAAAAATTCTACACCACAAGTTTTTACGAATTAATAACAGTTTTAGGGTAGTTATTTAATTTTAAAATTATTTAATACTGAACTATATTGCTTCAACCTAGTATTATATGAATAAAAAAATATCTTATATTCATTTACAAATAAATAGAGACTTTTTTATTTTTAGTCCGAAGATATATCGAAAGAGATTTTACTGCCGGTTCTCGACATATACCTATGCTTCTTAAAAGAAAAGTAGATTGTAGTCAATTATTTTTAAAATAATCACTATAATATTTACAAGCCCGCTGCAGTGATAACACAAAAGGTTCCAACAGTCTTGCGGCGTATCATATGAACGGTGTCTGTTGCAGTGACGTCTGTCAACTTATGTGAATTGCGACGACGTTCCTCAAAGTTCGTCCTCCACTGCGGCGTTCTTGAAGGCACATAGCGCGTTAAATTAAATAGTCGATCAATGGTAAGCAACTTCGCTCAAAGCGTACCGTCGATCAACCCCTAGGATTACTGTTGTACGATAGGCATATATCTTCTTGTGTAGCAGCTACAACTTCAACAGCATAATTTTTTCCTTGTCTTTCCTTTTCTCTCCAAATAAGATCCGTGGCTCCCTCTCTTCCACAGTAATACATACATATTCTTTGATTCTGCATATCCATATTCCGTCCTAATCCATTAGTAAAAATTACCAAAATATCCTTTTGACAATTTTTTTACCTTTGTATTCGTACTGTTTGCATTCTGTATTTGCTCATAATTGATTCTGCGACTTATACTTAACTAGTGCGTAACTTTCATATTATTATTATAATAGATACGTTACCCGGTGAAGAACAAGTTGAAATTTGCAGGCAACATAGTATGCAGAACAGATGGCCAATAGGTCCTTAATGTGCGCTAAGCTGTAAGCTAATTAAGCTGTGCTTGACCATTCATGGTCTCTAATCCAGCGCTTGGTAGTTTACCCACAAAATGTACAGATGAGTTTATTAAGGTTTCCGATAGGTGCTGGATGCAAGCTGTTTCCAACTTCTTTTGGAATTTTTTAGGGGTGGTATGTGTCCAGCCGTGGGCGTCTTACAGCTGAAAGGATAATGATGATAGTTAATTATAATAAGTGTAAGAACATTTACTTAAATATAAATAAATATTATTAACAATACAAATTAAAATATTTACGCTAACCGCTACCGCTTGTGAATTGAAGCAAGCGATAACTCGTAAGACGCGTTAAAAGGATTCTGCGGTGTGAGTCGAAAGTTTGTTTTCCTTCGCGCTCGAAACACTCCGCGCATTTCTAATGGCGTCTAACACATTCTGCATATTTGTTAGTAAAATGCACGCGACATCTCACCACCTAGGCAGAGGACGTGATGGCACAAGTAATTAGAGAACTCGCTTGCGAAACTGTGGTTTGTTTATGTATAAACTGAACAATCGCCTCATCTATTTATTTATGGCATGGGACAAGAACAACATAAAACACTTCATCATTATTTCAAACGCAGGATGTTCACAGCTGGACACAGGTCTCTCCCTAGATTACCAAAAGCAATGTTGCAATAAATGTACACAGAAGAACAGAAGAAATAACGTAACACAGAAAGAATTTTTCGACAACTTATCACGTAGATATATAAATTAATAGAAACCATAATCAAATTAGGCTTTAAACATTGGAACTTTTAACAGAACTCTTATTGACAGTCAAATTATTATCTAATTATTTTATTATTCATTCTACTCCGCTTCACGTTTTATAGTTGTGGAGAAGAAGCAGGATGAAAATTCGCAACAACACATGTTTTAACATAGTTTAACAGTACAGATTAATACATATACACTATATGAGATATACGTTTATTCAACATTGAAACTTTTAACAGAACTCTTATTTATAGTCAAATTATTATCTTATTATTTTATTTTTCATTCTACTCCGCTTCACGTTTTATAATTGTGGAGAAGAAGCAGGAAGAAACTCCACAACAACATATCTTTTAACATAGTTTAACAATACAGATTTATACATATACACTATATCAGATATAGCCTGAATGAAATCAAAATAAGCGACATCACTGCCAAGTATTATTGTCATTTAATTATTCGTTTATTGAGTAATAAACTTTGTCTATCTTTTTTTTTTAATATGTGTTTTGATTTTTGTAAATGGTAGTTCAATAATTTTGCGCGGCATTTAAATAATCTGATTCTGATTTTGTAATAAACAAACGAATTAAAGACTTTTTGCAGTCGAAACTTTGGTACAGACAATTGTTAAGCGTGTCTTGTAAATACACTATGGATGTCCACATAATTTTTTACTTAATTATAATTATTGTAAATCTAGAAAATATTATCAAAAATATGCATGTATGTTGCGAAGCCACTGTAAGAATATTGACCTCTTGAAACGATTTCTCAAAGAGATTCGCGGCCCTAAGCCATAAATATCTCGGATGATTCTCTTTTGGAAACATATACTTTTAATATCTATAGGAAATAATGCTGTGAATATCACTAAAATACACTATCGAGGCAGTATCAATATGAGAGTAGCGTATTATCTTCCTAACAGCATAAGCTGCAGCACTAAGTCTGACCACAAGAGACTCAATATAAGGTGAAGTTTAAACTAATTGTTACACCTAGGAACATGATAGTATACACAGTTTAAAACACCGCCATCTATTGTTACATTTTCAGGTACATTTGATTTAAAAATCTGCAGTGAAATTTTTATGCATTTAGTTTTTTAGGCTATGATAATATTCACTTTCTTTTTTCAAATGTTTTTTGTTGTTGCCAAAACTTTGAAGGCTCAATGTTTGCAAATCTTTCACTTGATTTCAGTAAGATGGTGCCGCTAGTTACCCATCTAATGACAGCATGGAAATCATACGAGAAATATTCAAAAGAACAAAGTTAACTTTTGTCGTCTTTTGTTGTTCTGGTGAACGAGATCGAACAGGACCTTTCCTTGCCAGCAGTCGTGTCGGCGATACTGAACGGGTCATCGGCGTGGAAGGCTGTGGCCTCTTTCTGTGAGACCGTCATGGTCCAGAAGGAGGCGGCCGTACAGGATCGGCAGAGGACAGATCCAGCTCGGAGACGACGCCGTCAGCGCAGGGACGCGCCTCGCGACAGCCTTCCGGTGAATGGTGCTCCCCTACCATAAACAGGGCCTTCGGAGTCGCGGGAGCTTAGGGTGGGGGCCCTAAACTCCCACAAGCTTCGGGGATTCTGAGGCGGGCGATGATTCGACGTGGTCCTCAACCACCGTGATAGCACCACAAGAGTTTCGGGGGTAGCGTATACACGCATACACCCGGGACGAGCTATCGAAAATGGCACGGCTCGAGGGAAGACCGCGTGGCGATCCCTGACCGGGAGATACCGCGGTCCACCATATAGCGCAGAGTGCAATCGCCGAAGAGTTTTTAGTGGGTAGGAATCCCACATACCTCTGTCCTCCTCCCAGAGGCGGAGCATATTGAACGTCCTGAAGATTTCCCCCCCGAAACCAAAAAAACAAGGTCGCTGCTGTCTGCCCTCTGGAAACTTGTTTGTCTGTCTGAATCGAACCCGTGATCTATGATCGCAAGTCTCAGTCTTCTACCGCTGGGATACCACTCATATAGGCCTCCCTTATAGACTTTGAATAATATCGGTCGAAGGCATCCAGCATTATAAAATGATGATAACAATGTCACCTTAACAATTTTGTTTGTGGGTGAACGTGCTGCGCTAGGCGTTTGATCGTTTCCATTCTGGAACCTCAAAATCTTATCGGCAATCTATTATACAGGCTGTGGTCTGCCTATTGTCACTTCAAGTTTCCAAGTCTCTGGTATTTTAATTGTCTATGGATTCCCCCATTCCTACTTCGATCTCACTATGACCATATTTATTTTTAGAGACTTTTGCTGAAACATATATATATGTTTTTGTGTAATTAATGCTATGTTAATATTATTTAGTTTTCAAGGTACATACGTCTGATATATTTTTGTAAAAGCCTTACATGTTGTCTTACCGTCTCTTATGTAAAAAGATCTCCGGTGAAAAGAGCTGCACGTATATTTTTAACCAACAGATGGCGCAAGCGGTCGCCGTTCTAAATTAGAATACTTTAACCTTTCATGTCACGCACGCAAACAAATTTTGGACTTCGTGATGGGAATCTGGAAGAAGCATTGCGACCTATTCCGATGATGTCAGGATATATTAGGAATACACAAACGTGAAGGTAATTTGTGAAGTGTACTTCGAACTTTGTAAGTACAAAGATGGCTGCAAAATATATACTAAGTAACTATTTATTTATTAACACTTTATTGTACACCATAGATAGTAACTAAAAAAAAAGAAACAATTTA
Source organism: Battus philenor (assembly GCF_028537555.1). Classification (NCBI taxonomy): domain Eukaryota; kingdom Metazoa; phylum Arthropoda; class Insecta; order Lepidoptera; family Papilionidae; genus Battus; species Battus philenor. The sequence continues at coordinate 12,377,792 of NW_027181684.1, forward strand.
TATAAAGATACAAGAGGCGGTTCTATCGCTCGAGGCGATCTCTACCAGACAACCTTTGTATGGAGATGAGAGACATGAAGAAGTGGGCAGTTTAGAATGTTCATACATATATTACTATGCACAAATACATATCTATATATATTTAGATGGAAAAGGTGTTATATAAATACGAATAAATAACAAATACTACACAATATCCTATTTTAGAGGCCACGTAAGTGCTCTTTTAACAATTTTTAAGGTGGCTCATTTGATAACCTGACAACGACAACAATGAAAGATTTCCCCATAAATATAGCAAAATTAACAAAAACTACGTAATTGCTAAAATGCTTTTTATACGTAATATGTAGACAAGAGTTTAAATTTAAATTATTTTGAATTTAGAAGATTGTCAAATATGTGAAGTCATTTTACGTATTAGCATCATGAGACATTACAAGAATTACATAAGCCATATACAACCCTGTCGATTAAAAGGCTTCATCCACACCACAGCCTCATATAAAAATAAGAGGCGCCACTCCTACAAAAACCCATGTTGCTGATTCATGACCTCTTCCTGATCATCTAAGTCTTCGGACGTTATCTCTATTTACTTTTTATGAGGGGTAGCACAACAAAAAGTCTATGAAACAAACTTACTGAAGCCTGGTTCGTAGAATGTGTCCAGTGTGACGGTCAGTAGTTTCTTAATTTTGTATTAACTAGATTTTATCTAAATAATTCTATGGCTTGGTTTGACACCCCTCCTCCCCCAGGTAAACCTGCAATATAGTCAAGGCTGTCGCTGGATGCGGACAGCCAAAGGAAGGTCATATTGGCGACCTTAGAGTAGGCCTTGCAGAGGCCGTCGATCCGCTGTCATAATAATGATGATATGTTACAAACATTCATCATTTGTGGTAGTGGTGACGCTCCCGGAGGAATAGGCTGAAAAGGTCAGAGAAAAATTACTTAAATATCTAATGTATTCAGGCGTTGTTTTGCGTTGTTCATAGCTACTTCCGCCATGCAGCAGTAGTTGTGCAATGAAGTGCACCGCCTGCCATCCTGCTGATAAATGCGCATGCAGCAAACAATGCGAATTACATCGCAACCACCGTTAAATCACTCAACACATGTTTCACCCCTCCACGGGGCATCCTCAGGAGTTATGTTACACCGATTAGTGCCAAACTTTGACTCTGTGTTTGGCATTAATCGGTGTAACATTACTCCTGAGGGTGCCTTTATTGCACGACTACTGCTGCATTGGCGGAAGTAGCTATATATTAGTCCTTTTCTTACTTAAAAATTACTTACTCAAATAATATGTATAAAAGTGTAATAAAATGTCTCTAGTTATACCTCTTTGTACCTGGCTGATTTAATTGAAGAAAAAACTTCGTAAAATTTTCGTTCACTCATGTTTTTCATTTGTTTTCGTTTCAGTCAACGCGTATAAATAGATAATACTAAAGAAAGAAGTTGGGAGAATACGGCTGGAATTATTAATACAAGGGGGTGTGATCTTATACTACCATAACGGCACATCAGCATTAGTAAAACAATAAGGGAATTTGGCAGGAAAGTGAAATTGTACTTGTCATGTAACCCTGGCTTTAAATTTCTACTTCTTTCTGTTTTTCCATAATTCTTTGGGCAATGTCAAAATATTAGTAAACATCAAGAGAGAAATGTCAAAAATATTTTCAGGCCTTTTTAAATAAGTCCAAAAATTTAATGACAATGACATCTTGAGTGTACTAACAAGATAGGAAGCGTAAGTCTGACCCAAAAATATCTATGTAGTGATATACCATAATCGCCACACTTAGCAGGCGGGTTGGCGATCATTTTACGCAGAGGGCGCTACTGCGCATCCTCTGGAACCTTATCAGTGAGTTACAATCCCAAATTATTAATGCACAAAGTGTGTTACGTAAGTTAAATTCACACGACTACATATTTAACGAGTGTTTATTTCTTCTAACTCAAACTGAGTAATTTGGTGGTGGCGGTTGTGTCATTTGCATTGTTTGCCGCATACGCATTTATCAGCGGGCTGGCGGGCGGTGCTATTCATTGCACGACTACCACTGCATGTGCGGAAGTGGCTAAATATTGGTCCTTTTCTTACTTAGAATGGACTTCTGTAATGTAACGCCTTATTCCATTAAATAATATATTCACCTTCGTTATCAACAACCTTTTGCCAACTAGTATACAAAGTTTCAATGCTGGAGCGGTAAAAATCAATCGGTTTTTCTGTAAAATGTGTCGAGAGAAACGAATTTACTTTCCGGTTCCCTTGTTATATAAGATTGTAATTCAGGAATTGAATCCGCGACCTATGATCGCATATTTCAATCCACTACTACGGCTACACAAATATAAAATGTTAACACAAATTTTGTTTTGTGTCAAACAACCGAAGACAATTTTTTTTAAATAGAGCTTTTTAGTTTTAATTTTCATAAATTGTATTCATTTCATAATTAATACAAATGTGTAAATAACATCTTTTTGAAAACAATTTCTTGTCCGTTTCATCTCAAGAGTCGATACTTTACAAATATGAAAGTATAAACCTAATCAATTCGATTGTCTTTCTCCGACTCTTATCGCAAGTGCGACGGAGACGGGTGTCATATTAACAAAATATTTTTGAAGTACACTCAATGCAGTTTCACTTCTCTATTGCCGGTGCGTGTGGAAGTGATAATTACAGTATAAAAAAAAACTTACAAAATAACTTACAATAATGCTTGTAGGGTTCAGTATAAAAATTATATTTTACGTAATATACACAGAATTATTTGATATAGCTTTTTACGAATCTGATTTCGTATTCACACACAACAAAATTATTGTTTTTACATTTGACAACTTATTTTTCTTAATATTCTAAATTTGAATTTGCATTGTGTCAAGCTATATATTAGGACCTTGAATAAGTTCTCGCTTTTTTTTTTTCAAAGCAAAGTAATTAAAGATTGTTAAATTCGATAGAGGAATAATTTGTTTATTTTTAATATCGTAAATAAACATAAAAAGTATATATATTAGCGAAAAGTTTTTAAGCTTTTAAATCTACAGTCAGATCTGAATAGAGTGAGTTCTAAAATATGTTACATTAATTTCATTTTCCTAATATTAAAACGTGCGGACGGATTTTACAAGAAATGGCTATATATAACATAAATCCATAGCTTCAACTCAGAATTTTAATATTACAATTCTTTTATATACATATTGTAATAAATTATTGACTCTAGTGGCAGTCAAATTGGTCTCTTCGGACATTGACTCATGAATTACATGTGATCGTTGTAAGCGACCCAAAATGTATTTAATACAAATTAAAATTGATTATATATAGTATTTAACTATAATAATTATGTAGTAAGAAGTACATGTAATAAATCTTTTCAGTCCATAGACGCCATACAAGGTATAGGACTCCCCTAAAGATATCTATGGGAGGATATATCATAATCGCCACACTTGGAAGTCGGATGTGGCGATCGCAGTCTGGTATTATGGTATGCAGAGGACGCTGCTGCCCATCCTCTGGAAACTTGTTTATTAGCAATGGCAATCCCATATAGTTAATGCACAAAGAGTGAATTATATAAGATTGTATCCCGAAAATCGAACCCGCGACATACAATAACAAGTCTTTATCCGATGCTTTACCTCTGTACATATGTCATGTAATAAATTCGAAACGTACAACAGCTAATCTTCGAAGAAAATGTTAAATTGGTTTCGTTTTTCATGAAGATAATAAATTATTTCACACTAGAGCAGGGCTTCTTAAACTATGGGTCGCGACCCCAAAAGGGGTCGGGAGATTTTAATGTCAAATATTTATAAATACCATTTTACTACTATTTGAAAATATTCGAGCGAATTGAGACGGTCAGAATCCACCTTTATTTTTGAAAGTATAATAAATTCAATTTTGTAATATTCTGTGCGATTTTTAATTTTAGATTTTTGTATGTTACAAAACGAATTCTAATACTATATATATATTTTCATGTGTGTATAGTATATTGCTACCTTATAAGTAAATAATCAAAAAATATTAATTTATTTTTCTTTTATATTTGTATGGGTTCGTCAAGAAACTCGCAATCATAAATGGGGCCGTGAATGACAAAATTTTAAGAAGCCCTGCACTAGAGTATACATAGAAAAAAGGTTAGGTTAGGTTAGGTTAGCTTTTTTTCTTGTAATAAATCTCAAATGGAATTTGATTACGGAAATAGACTTTTCTCGATAAAAGTTTTTGCATTTGTGTAATTATAACATGATAACTTTACATTACTATCAAATTTATCAAATAAGTTTTAAAAAATAATGTGTAATATCAAAAAAAGTATTTTGTTTTTCAAAAGAAATATAACATAGTTATAATAAAATTAAATGAATATTGGAGGTTATCTATCATGGACTACGAAATGAAGTAATATTCACACATCACTAACCATATATTTCAATATCTATTTAAAATATATTTATATTAAAATGCATATACCCAAAAAATAAATTTTGGATGAAAAAAAAATTAAAATCAATTTATTTATTTTTTGTACACGGAACCCTAAAATACCAAATTCACAGCGGGGTCACAATAAATGGCAACGTTGTTACAATACAGGAAAACAAACAGAACGCTCCGACTTATCTAGGTTGAGATAATGGTATTGTGGTCACATTTTGCATTTGAAAATTCGTATCGAAAGTTATTTTTACAAAATGTTTTAACATACAATATATTGTTCGACTCATGATATATTATTATATAACAAAATTTTCTGTTTTAATCGATAGCTAAAATTTAAATATATGCATAATGAACAGGTCCATCGGTGAACAAGTAAACTTGCATTATGTATTACTTTTAGGATGCCTATTTGAAATAAATAAATAAAATAAAAAAGGGTTTTTTTGGACACCGTGAAAAGCAATACCGTCGCCTTCCTGATGGGAAAAAAATTAGATAAAAATAGAAACAAGTATAGAAACAAATTGTAACCAAATGAGATATAAAAGAATGTGGCAAAAAAAGAGATGCGACGTGTGCAATGACGGAGAATGAAAGAGAATGAAAAAAATTGTAGAGAAGGAAATTCTAGAAAATTTTAATTTAATTCATTTTGAATAGATTTTGGTCAATGGTGTCGCTTTTCCAGATTTGCTAAACAAGTTCTATATCATGGTAGGATTAAACAATTTCCTTGCATCTAGTTCAAGGACCTTTCTGCTCCGTGAACTCAGTACTGACAAAGCTGTAAAAGCATTAGGACTAACAGCATTACCATCTTCAGAAACAATACAATTCCCTTTTCAATTATTAAAAGCATCCAGGGCTGAAACTAACTTTTTTTTAATATTTACCGATATGCACCAGTACAATGAACTGATAGCTGTAACAGAGATCAATGTTTTCAGGGATTCTATTTTTAAAATTTAAATAATTCGCCATGGAACGTATTTACGCATATTTAGGAGCTGTTTTTGTTTGCCATTTTATATTTTAATGTTGTTTCGTATTATTAATATTTTTAATTCTTATCATGAATAATTTTATAGTTTATTAGTTTCTAATTCAAAGAAACAATTTATTTGCCGGCTGTCCAATAATTTTATTGATTCTTTTTTTCAATTTATTGCAAGCTGTATCTTTTTAAAGACATTTCGTTTAGTGTCATACTTTTTAATGGCGATAAATAAATGATTTATGTGTTATATTTTGGAAGACCTCTAACAATATAACTAAATAAGGTATGTTTGGGGAACTAGTCTATATAAGCTAAATGGTGGTATTATATATATCAATCTGATAATAGTTTCAATCATATTGGACTCTTTATATTAGAATTTATTAAAAAACTCTTTTTAATACATATGAATTAAATATTTCGTATTTTTTCATTAAAAATTCAAATAAATCCATAACTAATAACAAAAACATGAAATTATTTATTGTTTCATTTTAATTCGTGTGCCGTTGAGGTCGTAGGGTTCTTGAGAAGCAACCATGAGGGCAGAGACGTGGGTTGGTAGGATATAGATAGGAAGATTATAAACAAAAATTAATTATAAATAAAAAAAAATATCCGTACAAATTGTAGAAATCTGGAAAGGAATGAAAGACATAGACAAGAACGAAAGTTGAGAACGGATATCAATTAAAATTATTTGAATCATAATGTAGTTAAAAATCTTATCCACCCATGATGAGGGTTGAACGTGAGGTCCCAAAAACGGGTCCAATAAAAACATAGTTAAGGTTGCGAGGAGTAGCTGAATGTGGGCAAGACAAGACCGGTCATCGTGGCCTAGCGTGGAAGCCTCTATCGACAGATATGATGATAAAAGCCTCTTCTAGACTCTCCTTGTTTTAAGATAAGTTTTATTTCAGTTTTTTTTTTAAAACCTTTGGAAAATCTTCTTATGGCGTACTAGTGGTCAATGCAAATTATCATACGTGGAGAACAACGTGAATAAATGTCTGTGGTCATGATAAACGGGAATGTCCCCGAGCGAGCAATAGCGTTGTGTTAATTCAAATAACCTTAGGAATTACATAAATCTACCCATCGTACTGTACATTTGATATAAAATCGCTAATTGTTTGTGTGAACAATATAAGCAAATGCGAATCGAACCTTGAACCGTACGACTTTGGCAACCGAAAATCATTGAATATGACGCAACTGACAGTCGCTTATTACACACCTAACATCGAGTTTCATTTTTACAATTGATAAATCATATCAGAACATTTTTTACAAAATTTAAATGAACGTGAACACAGTGTTGTACAGTTTTATTACATCTTGTGTATACCATACCACAGTGTGCCAGTATGATCAACAGATCTATACTCTATCTACTCCGTATCTCTAGGCTTTCCACAATCTACTGCAATCGGATTCAGAGGTACTTAAGCCATATACCTCGGAGGCAACCAGAGAATCTTGATAAGCAGGTTGTCGAAGGAAGTATACCAAGAGAACGATCAAAAACCCGATGGGCGGACTCTGTGTGGTAGATGACAGGCCTTACAGTAACGGATACAAAGTCGAGGTGGACGCGGTCTTGGCCCAGCTTTTCACGGGGCACGGGGGTTCTCTGAGTACCTTCACAGGTTCAAGCTCAAGGAGGACCCCTCGCGTTACTGCAAACCGGGCGTGGGCCAGACCGTGGCCCACCTTGTGGCCTATTGTCCCGCACATGCAGGGATGCGCAATAAAAAAATTGAGAAGTATGAAAGTGAGTTTCGAATAAAAATAAAACTCTAAAAAAATTATGTGTAAATAAAGTCCCTGCCCCAAGCTAGATAGGGGGTACGAGCAAAAAAAAACAGTAACGGAAGCACTTAGAAAAGCAGATCAAACAAACTTATGAAGGCAATTCGTTGAATCCAAAGATTGGTATAATCTAAAAGTATTTAAAAATGATGACAAGTGGTTGACGATTCCTTGCCTATGCGATGCAGATACTTACGAAACCATTCATGCCCTGAAAGCACCTACACCAAGAAATTACTATCTGACTTGACAGACTTATGTCCTGTTTTAACTATAAATAATCAATTCGTACCTTAATAAATAAAATACTTAATTATTTAAAAAACAAATATAGTGGTTGTGATTTATAAAACAATTTCTATTTTTTGGTATGCAAATATATAACATCGAATTTTTCAAAATACACAGAACAGACGAAAAATAATTGCGGTTTGAAAAATATTGACTTTCCAAATTGTCGTCACATAAATTCAACGAATATTGTTTTAATTTATTTAACGGATACATTAAAAATTTTGCAGAGTATCAGGAACTAAAAAGATAATTGAAATTGATAAAGACGTTCTCTAGGTTGTGCTCATGGCGTAATGGAAATAGGAATTACACATATATGTGTGTAATTCCTATTTCCATGTGCCTATAGAGCCTATCTCACACCAATTAAAAGATTATTTGACCGCAAATTTCTATCATGCTTCGAGTCAAGGAATTGCAAGAGTGGAGTATATATATATATATATATATATATATGTATATATATATATATGTATATATATATTCCTCTTCTTCCTCGATTTGACAATGGTATTTCTGATCCGATCTTGTCTTCGTATGCCTGTCATACTTTGCTCCATTGCTCTTTGACATATGGCTAGTTTTTCCCTGAGCGAATTGGTAGTATGCATGTGTTGAAGGTTTTTCTTTTTATTGCCATTCCAAGGTCTTTAGACTCCATTATTTCCTTTAGGGCCCAGTACTTTCTCCATCCCATAGCTATCCTCAGATTTATCTCTTTTGTATTTTGTTCCTCTGTAGAGATAACCTGCCCTAGGTATATGTATTCTTTAACATATTCGAGGTATTCATGTCCAATTTTTATGTTCCTCTGTTGATTATTAGTCATAATTTTCGTTTTTGCAGCACATATATATACCATGTAACAAATATTTCGCAATCGTCTCCATTCTCATTCCACACAAACTTCCAACGGATTGTAAATTTAGTGACGCGGGTAATCAGGATTTTATATCAGCGACGTGAACTGTAAACAGATGATGCACAAATGGCTCAGTACTGTTAACTAAAGCATTGGTGCGAAAATGAATTTTATTTATAATATACATAAAACTGATATTTCATTGTAAGATAAGAAGATTAAGAATACATAAAATGGTATATGACTCATGATTAAAGCAGGCCATTGATATCTCAAACCTTTCGCTTCATCGTACTGGGAGCAATCATTTGAAGTGAGGTGAAGCGTGAAGCCCAAGTCAGATCACCCTGGACTATGAACGCCCTGTGTCTACATGGGAACCAAAGTAATAGGTAAACCAAGTCAAGAATAAGTGCCAAGAAAAGTTTTATCATCGAAATTTGAACCATTATTTATTCATTATAATTAAAAGTAAGTATGTTTCACTTATACTACTATCTATCACAATAGAATTAGTACGGCGAATATATATATATAAATATGTAATTATTTTTTCGTCTGCCACATTATCTCGCATTCTATCTTGTTTCTTCCTTTACAATTTCTTTCTTTCTTATTGCTTTTGTTTACATACCTTTCTTCGCTAGATCTATATCAAAATTATATATATATATATATATATATACATATATATATATATATACATATATATATCTAATATATAAAATTCTCGTGTCACGGTGTTCGAACTTGAACTCCTCCGAAACGGCTTGACCGATTTTTACCAAATTTTACATGCGTATTCAGTATGTCTGAGAATCGGCTACTATCTATTTTCCATACCCCTAAGTGATAAGGGTGGTCCACCCCAAAATTTTATTTTTAATTTTTTGACAATTTTTTGGGTTTTTATTTTATTATGATACAGCATACAAAAATACATACAACCTTAAATTTTCACCCCTCTACGATCAATCCTTATCTTACATTTGTTAATTACAAACTTTAATTTTTTTTTGCAAAACAACGTTTGCGGGATCAGCTAGTATATATATATATATATATATATATATGATTGTGCTGTGCCCCTAACGAGAAAAGGATGGGTTGGCGGCCTTCATTCGCATTTCTGCGGTATTTTTAGTGCTTACGAGAATACGCAATAATAAGGAATAACATCGTAAGGTTTTTAATTGTGCAAGTCCGATATAATTTTGACCCTTTAAGACATGAATGCACAGACCGCGGACCCGCCGGTCGGATACTGGTGGCCCGCCGACAGCAAAAATAATACTCTCGTACATTCAAAAAATATTGAATTCTAATTATTATCAATTCTTTATTGTCTTTAATTACCTAAACTTCTGGCGGCCGGTCCGCCATCAGTTCATGATTTGCCCGAGTGGCCCCTAATTTTAATAAGTCTGTGCAACCATGCTTTAAGAGCTAATAAGGCCAAAGTATTCATGAGTGCTTAGGGCTTAAAATTACCGTAACATGGAATGAATCAGCTGGTCTTTTTTTCTCACGCCTTCCTCTACTGTTAAGTTGCAAAGACTTTATATAAAATGGGGTTAATTATTTCTTCGGTAAGGTTTTTGTTTACATTATCACTTATTCTATTTCCTATTTTCCTCATCTGACTTTTCAATTTCTTATTATGAAGTATTCATGTCAACCTATCTTTATTGTTACATCGTTTTTATCTTAGCCTACTTTCCACACTATTGTGGAAAGCCTTAATCATCTGGACTCGTACCACCGTGGTAACACCACGAGGTACCCTCGGTGTTATTTTTAATGAGTGCTCATTAATAATAATTACACCGGGACAAGCTATCCATTTTAAAAGCACAGCGCAAGAGTAACTGCAAGTTTGTTTTGAACCAACTACCCAGAGTCACCCTACCAGAGGACGACGAACAAGGAGGTTTTATTTAATTCAATTGTTTTTTTCTAGTTTAATGTTCGAATACTAGCACGTATGGAATTAAATTAAAAAGATATATGATATAAAAAGAATAGTACAATTATTCGAACAATGTAATCGGTTTTAAAACCTCATAAACGTCGACTTCGAGTGCCGGTCTGGCGTTAAAATCGGGGAGGAGTCAATAGCCTCCCTGATAAGCGGAAAAGACACCAAACAGTCATTCATCACCCTCTGCAGAAAAATCGTAAAAAATGCTATAGAAAGAAATGAAACGTAAATATTGCAAATAAATTGATAATGATGACAAAATAAGAGCAAAATAATATACAGTACTGTGATATAAAATAATTATAGAATTTAAGTAATAAAAATGTGATATAAAATAACAATGTAATTATGAAAATGTAAAAAAAAAGAGGAATAAATGAAAGGTGATACAGAGCAAAAGGGAAAGACGGCAGAATTGTGGCATGAAAGAATAGACCGAAAGACAATGTGAAGTATGAAAGAAGAGAAAGTAAATAATTAAAAATTATGTGAATAATTAAATTTGCCCGTAAAGTCCCTGTCCCACAAAAGATAGGGGGTACGAGAGGCCCCCAATAGCGGGGGCCATAAAAAAATATCTCATAAACGTAGCTCTGATGAGGTATATATGCGTAGCCATTGGCTTTTGACGTTTCTGACCTCCCGAGGCCTTTACTTTTGCAGACTCCGTAAGTAAAAGTCGCTTTGAGTTGAGTTAGGAAAAAATTGATTTGCGTCACATGATTAGGGTTGCCACTAGTTCATAAATTTATCGGATATTTTAATATTAAATCAAAAAATCATTTATGTGAGTCAATAAAGACATATGAGGTTCTGTTTCTTGTTACTACGAGTAAACAAGGTTCACCTTGTTCTGATAAAGACTATATATATATAGCTTTTGTATATATATATACAAAATTAGTATATTATAGAGTATTTATATCGCTGAACCCAAAAGACTAAATGAAGAAATTGTAACTGCAATACTGAGGAAATTGTTGAGTAGAGAAAGATGTGAGATGGAGGAAAAGAATAAAAAAGTAAGGAAGAAATTGTGATAGAAGCAAGACTGAAAGAGCGAAAGAAAACATGTTTCATGGAAGATTAGAATTAAACAAAGGAAATGTCTGAAAAAAATATTGAATTTAAAAATAAAGTCAATATTCCTCCCTAGATAGTATCGAAGAGGTCACCAATTATAGAAGTTACGACTGAAAATTAGTAACATCAGTTTAAAAATATCATTATAATAATATATAACTCTTTATATATTTATTTATAATTTCTTTTACGACTGATAACTGTCATTTTATAAAATTTCTTGTTTTTTTATCCAACCTATTTCAATTTAAGACATTTTTACGATGTTAGTTATGTATTTTTCAGATAATGTTTCTTTATTAAATAATACAGAAAGATTATCTGAAACTGTATTGTTTTAGCAGTATGTTTTAATTACCGAAATTATGTAAATGTGGTGGGCAAAGCTATTGTCGCGCTATTTCTCGGACTTATTTATATTTATAAATAAAAATAAAATAAGGTTGTATATATATGTATGTATATCTCATGGTAACTGATACAAATTTAGTGATGCCAACTGTTTTTTGTTTTAAAAAACATCATTTACTCATCGTAATTTTAAAAAAAAAGTTATTGTCTAAAATATTACGAACAGATGGTGACCCTACAGAGATATATGGCCCGAATGAAGCCCATTGACATGAGGAATATTCATAATGTAGTTTTAATGTGATAATCACGGTTCATGAGGCAATTTTTCTTCATAGAACATGTCTACTGGTTTCACATATACATACACACATATTTATATATATAAATATTTGTAATAAATACGATTGATATATTTCGCAACACAATGTTATTTTTGATTAAAGATACTGGCTGTTGTGGTGTGAGAATCTGTAACATAAAAACACGGTTAGAAAAATAAAGAAATAAATTTCAAATTCAAAATACCAAGAAGGATTATTTTTACATTATAAGTACTAAGCCAGTACCGACTCGAAATGCTGATCTGTTGAGAAGAGTCGGCCAGAAACTCAACATGCCCACCAACCATGTAAACATGACAACAATCTAAGTTTCATACATTTCGATCAACTAAAAACTGTTGAATGCTATAATAAGATTTATTTAATGATATACATTTAATTAACATTTAAAACTAAGAAAATAAAGGGCTAGGAGACCTTGTGAAACATTATTAAATTTATTTACTAACTTTTGAAGGCGAAATTAATGCGTTACGAGTTCATATTTACTTCTTGTATATATCTGTCAGAATTTTTTATAAAAGATTTAAAATTTTAACGTATAAATGATATGCTATTAAATAAGCAAAAATTTGTAAATATATTATTATTTTAATATCAATAGATAGTTTAAATAGAAACAAAGTACCTAAAAAGATAAAAAAATAGTTGTTCAGTCTGACTAATCCCTGATATTAGAGAGACCGGAAAGTAATGTCGCTTTAAGCTAAATTCACACGACTACATATTTAACAAGTTTTTATTTCTAACCAATAATATATTCACCTTCGTTAACAACAAACTTTTGCCATCTAGAATACAAATTTTAAAAGGTAAAAATAAATGGTTTTTTTGTAAGATATATCGACAGAAACGACATTACTCTCCGATCTCTCTAATACAAGCACATCATCAGAAGATCTTATTAAAAATGGGGAGATCCGCAGAACCAAGATCACAGACGTAGCTCGAAGAATTGCTCGTCTGAACTAGTAGTTGGCAATCCGGTTCGACTTCGAGTGCCGGTCTGGTGTGAAAATCAGGGAGGAATCAATAGCCTCCCTGATAAGAGAAGAAAAAACCAAAGAAGAGTTCCTACTCTGTAGAAAAATAAAAAGTATAGTAAAAGATAGAAATAAAAGCTAATAAAAATGTAAACAACAAAAATAGAAAAAATTATGTAAACCAAGTGATATTGTAATAATCCTATATAGAAATAAAATAATAAAAAATGTAAAAGAGTAATGAGGGATGTATGAAAGGCGTTACAGAGCGAAAGGGAAAGACAGAAGAAATGTGGCAAGAATGAAAATAACAAAAGATCATACGATGTATGAAAGACGATATTGAAAATAAAAAAATATGTGAAAAAAATTCAATAATGTTGAATAGTCCCTGTCACACACAAGATAGGGGGTACGAATGGCTCCCAATAGCGGGGCCATAAAAAAAAAATAAGTGGAAGTTGGCGGAGCACTTTGTTCGTGCAACAGATGGCCGTTAGAACCGAAAGGTTTAGTGGACCACAAGCCGGTAAAGAGGTGCAGGTAAAGTCGCGGGATACGAGCAGCTCATGACCGGTACTCGTGGCGAACTTTGAGTAAGACTTATGCCTTGCAGCAGACGTTTATCAGCTGAAAGCAAGAAGTACATCAGGAATCGATCTTGTAGGATCTTTTTGGATCCTTTGCTCTGAAGAGTCAGTCTTCTACCGTTGGACTATCACAGCCTTACCATGTACCTAACATTAATTAAACAATACAACAACAATTTCCGATGACACTCATAAACAGAAAATCTCACTGAGTTGGAATTTCATTATATAGAATGATGCTACATATTTTTGTCTTCCTTCTTTAAGTGAGGGTCGAAACACGTGTTGAGTGATTTGACGGTGGCAGTTGTGTAATTCGCATTGTTTGCCGCATACGCATATATCAGCGGGCTGGCGGGCGGTACACTTTGTTGCACGACTACCACTGCATCTGCGGAAGTGGCTAAATATTGGTCCTTTTCTTACTTGGGATGGACTGCCGCAAAGTAACGCCTGATTCCATTAAATTATTTAAGTGACACCTACTTACGAAGATCAACGTCCATAAGGGTAATATTATTGGTATCGCGACTCTTTCCAGAGCTCTGGCGTAATTTTTTCCAGCCAGGACTTTCGACTTCTACCAATACTTTTCTATCCTTGAATCTTACCCTGTATGGTGTGTTTACGCTTTGCTGCAAAATGATCTCCTTTGTGTGGCCGTCCAGTAAGGTTAAGTCAAAGCGGTTCTATTTATCGCTAAAAAGTAACATTTAATCATTGCTTTATTTGGAGATGCCATAGCTAAAAAAATCTGGTGATCTTTTTTATTATATCTTTATCCTCAAAATCTGCTTGTACTTTTATTTGACTCATGATTCACCAATATCAAGCAAGAAAAATAGCCATGTATGGTCTGGTATAAGTGCTTGGTGGCTGAATTACTTTTTCAAACTTAAATGAAAAATGTGTGTTGCAATATTTCTACCACATCAGCACTACCAATACAATCATACACAAAACACAGTCATATCTAAAGGATAATATATCAAGTTAAGAATAGAAGTAATGATTTCTTTCAACGCTTTTTTGACTTAGCTCGAGTATAAGCGATCAAAGTGTGCTTCGGTTCATTCAGGTGCTCTTGAATTGGATAAAAACGCATTGAGTAAGAGATCTATTCGATCTCTTGTACCCGATCATTCTATAGATCATATAGTCTGTAAAAATTCCACCATCAATAATCCACTGCACAATACCATGCAATTAAATTTATAACTATATAAGCAAAGATGTCTAATAGAAAAAAATCAGATATAAATTCAGGTCAACAAGTCTGTGAAAGTGTCGAATATCTTGATTGAGATAATGGTATAAGATATTACTTTCACTTCTCTTTTTTTATTAACAAGTCATGAATACTTGTTATTTAGTGACTTTAGAACAGTGATTCCCAAAGTGGTCTATATCGACCCCTAGGGGTCTATGACAACCTGCAAGGGGTCTACGTCAGCGAAAAAAAATTGGGGGTCCATGAAGTAAAAATGGGGGTCCACGATAGTGGATCTCAACACATACACTGATAGTACCTATTTACTTACATCATACTATCTTATAATATCAAAACATTTACATTATTTTTAAAAGTACTTATGAAGTAAAAAATTTATTATATTTGTCGCCATTGACTTTTGTCTTATTGACGCCAAAGGTTGATAATTTATTATTAAAGCATCAGGTTCATCCTTCTCACTAAAAATATTGACTTATTGCTTATGTTTTTTTTATTTATAGTTTATTTTATGTTTATTTAATGTTACGTATATTTTACATAACAGATACAAAATTTTATTTTGAGTAGTTTTTATTTAAATTCAATTTATAATTGTATAAATTAACATGCGTTTTTATTTTAAGTTTTTAACACTAAACTTCACTACAGTTGGAAATTTACAAGAAATCAATATCAGGTAAGTAGGGGGTCTACCCAACACGCAAAAACGTGGCAAGGGGTCTACGACACAAAAAAGTTTGGGAAACTCTGCTTTAGAATTTGAAAGGTTTTTTTTTTAAATTAGAATAAGCCATTTAGGTCATGGGTCTACTGAAACTCCCGTTAACAAAGTATAGGGTCACAGCAGTACTACAACACATTTACAACCTCATTTATAGGTAAACAAATCTACCCCTCATTTTCCAAGAAGAGATCACAACCTTCCCTCAGTTAGAGTTTTCCTCTCAAATATGAAAACTAACTTACACTAATACGTCATAAATAAACCAAAGGGAACGAAAAAGCTTGTACAATTACAAGTTCTTCTCTTCATCATCAATCAGGTTTTCGGTTCTGTTCTAGCATAAAAAGCCAATATATCCCAGCTTAATAAACAGGAATCAAGAATAAATACATTGTCAAACAAATGATAAACATAATAAACCTTAATATTGAAAAAGTGTGGATGAAAGGCGAAGGAAGAGAGGCGATGTATGGAAGGAAAGTATGGAAAGGAATGAAAGACATTGTGATATTAGATAAAATTGTGAGATTAGATATTGTAACTGTCTGCTAAAATGTTAGATTAATAAGGAAAATACAAAAAAAGATTGTTTGAAATTAACGATCGTCCGCCATCTTTTATTTCACAAGACATATACAGGAAGTTACATTACCACAGACTTAAATATTTAATTGACACTTGCACATGAAAGACGTCGAGAAGGATGAAAGGAGAAATTATTTCAAAAATTGTAATGTAAATAAAGATCCTGTCTATGTATGATATGGGTTGAACGAGATGCCAGATAAAGACCGTAATAAAAATAATAGCCATGTTAATTAGCGAGTTGAAGTGACAGTGGCCAAACTACATAGCACGCTGAATATATGTACGATAGAGCCTTAAGGTTCTATAGTGTTGACCACAGACCAGCTAGCTCAGAGTACGACCTCAAACTGAAACATTTGTATCACGGCAAGGCGCGAAACAGTTTGATAAGTGAAAATGTGGGAAATTCTTGTACACAAAATTCTAATTTATAAATCGTTTCTATTAAAGAGAGTACGAATCGGAATAACAGCGTAAAAATGCAACCTATATGTACAGGTGGACATCCTGTTCAAATTTTAAATGTAATTTTTCTCATAAAATGAAAAAGAACATTAATAATGAAAATATGAATAGGTTATAAAATTGCTGGGATATTAGAAGTGTAAATTAAGTTCGATATAGATAGGAAATAAACAGTGAGGCAATGTATGGAAGAAAATATTGTTAAGGAAATTATAGTAAATAATGAAAGACGTTGAGAAAGATAAAAGATGAATATGGAAATTAATTAAAATTATTTTGAAAAATTAAAATGAAAATATAGACCCTGTCTATGTTGAAAATATGTTTATTAAATATGTAATTATTTTTAAGTAAGAAAAGGACCAATATATAGCCACTTCCGCACATGCAGTCGTAGTCGTGGAATAAAGTGCACCGCCCGACAGATTAGTGCCAAACACGGACTCTGTGTTTGGCACTAATCTGTGTAACATTACTCCTGAAGACGCCCGTGGAGGGGTGAAACACATGTTGAGTGAATTAACGGTGGTAGTTGTGTAATTCGCATTATTTGCCGCATGCGCATTTATCAGCGGGCAGGCTGGCGGTGCACTTTATTGCACGACTACGACTGCATGTGCGGAAGTGCCTATATGTTGGTCCTTTTCTTACTTAGGATGGATTTACGCAAAATAACGCCTGATTCCATTAAAATTATTTTTAAGTTTTTATTTACTTATTACTTATAACTTCATAAACTTACCTTATTTGTCACTTTTCGATGTGACGTCACGAGAAATAAAGAGTAAAAATATTGTTATTCTGCTAATAATAAAATAAAGACTTGTGTTCGAGATCGACGCCTTTACAAACCCACATATATAAAAAATAAAATAACGATAGGTTTTACTTCTAAATATATTACTAAAGTTAAAAATATTTTTTTATATAGTGGTAATGGAATAGGCGTTTGTCTTCCATCTCACCTGATGGAAAGTGTAAATAAATATGAAGGTGATACACGCCCATCCAAAAGAAACATGTTCACTCTACTCTTGAAGGCTTCAGAGTTCAACTCATCAGGAAAATTAGACCCAGACAGGTCGTTCCAATTCTTGGCGACTCTCACCAAAAACAAGCTGTCAAACCGTTTAGTTCGACTTTTGGGTATGTCAACAACGTTTGGATGAAACTTTTGCCTACGCCTAGTAGTCCGATAAAGGAATGGAGATGGCTCAATCAGTTCGAAAAGAGCCTTCGAGCACTCTCCAAAGTGCATCCTATAAAAAACCGATAAGCTGGCAACTCGACGACGATGCTTAAGGGTGTGTAGTTTGATATTATTAAATTTATAAAATTTAATATACACAAAGACAATATAATGTATATATCTTATATATATACAACATACTGTTACATTAGATTCTTGTGAAATTTTTATCTCGTAATGGAAATTTACACTCAATATTTACACAACATAATATAAAACAGAATATCTTAAAAATGTAATTTTGTTTACAATAATTAATAATGAGAATTAACATATGTTTATTATATATTACATATATATGAAATACAATACACATTAATTATATAGAATTGTGTAAATATGTTATGTCAGGACGTTATGTTTTTGCATATTTCAAAAAAAGAAACATAACAATAAATTCATACCAACATTAATTTATTCTGATAAAATGATAACAAATTTATTATTTACATCATATAAACTTTACACACCCATTAATTTACACACACATAGAGATAATTCATTTTAAAAAGTTTTTTTGTTGAATTTGATTTTAGAATCGAATTGTCATAAATATGGCGCATTGAACCGATAATTTTATGCCCGTAAATCTTTAAAAAAAAGTTATTTTGGTTTATTGAAAGTGGTGGGGGGAATGGGGGGACATGAAGAGATACATAGACGAAAGAAAGTAACAGACATTCCTTTATTTCTTCCATCGGACAACAAGATGCATGGTTTCACGACACATACTCGGTTGAAAGGGAGCGCTCATCGTTCTTCAATCAAAATTAGAAACCAACAACAGACAACAGCAACAAACGAATTATTTATCTGCATTTGATGTAATTGAAGTTACGGTGTTAGACAATTTAGGTTTTGTGTAGCATCATCTAAATTGAGCTTTGAAACAGAAGTTTATGAGCTAAAAATTTACTCTGAACGATCGTATTCCAGATACGTCGATGACGTTTGCACGAAGAGGGTCTATTCACATATATAGTGTTGTGAATGTCTGTCTGTTGTTGAACAGACACCCTCGGGCTGTATAACAGTGTCCGTGCGCTGGAAGCAATATCACGTCACACGAACTCGCGCGTGTATTGCACGGACGATATTCAAGATGCGATCGCAAGGTTCTTCGATGTGAATACGGCAACCGCAGCTCAGACACTGGCGCACAACCTGAGGATGCCAATATGGAGTAAGGATGAGGAAGCACGCACGAATCTTAAAAACTGTTAATTTTAGAGCGTTGTTCATCATGTATATATCTCTCCATATATATCCTTACGCTTTACTGAAAACATAAAAAATAGCCACATTTATTTAATGGAATCAGGCGTTATTTTGCGGAAGTCCATCCTAAGCAAGAAAAGGACCAATATTTAGCCACTTCCGCACATGCAGTGGTAGTCGTGCAACAAAGTGCACCGCCCGCCAACCCGCTGATAAATGCGCATGCGGCAAACAATGCGAATTACACAACTACCACTGTTAAATCACTCAACACATGTTTCACCCCTCCACGGGGCATCTTCAGGAGTTATGTTACACCGATTAGTGCCAAACACAGAGTTGACTCTGTCTCTCACTTTGTTGCACGACTACCACTGCATGTGCGGAAGTGGCTAAATATTGGTCCTTTTCTTAAATAGCCACATTGGTCGAGCCATTCTTAAAATTTGCATTTATTAACAACCTTCATGATTTTTTGTAATACATTTATGAACTAAATAACAATTTTATTTCTTATTTGGTAGTTGAAGTGGATCAGTTGAAAGAATATATTATACATAATATTTTTTTCGTTTTAAAACTATATAACTTAAAACCACTTCAACCTGTTCATGTTTCCCACTGGAGTACCTTCCAACCCAATGGGCGGTTAATCAGACGTGCGATTATTTTAACTATGTCGGTGACCCTTTTTTAATGCACCGCACTATGACTGCTGCTCAAATGGCATTTAAAAATTCCACGGATTTGCGGTGACAGGGCGAGGAAGGCGCCTGGACTAAAACCTCTTTTTGAAACGTAACGAAGCTCGAAGGCGACCTGGAGAGCCTTGCTCGGGTCGCTACTAACTAATATTATATCAGATAAGAAGGCAGCCGAGCTCTTAGATCACTCCATGGAGTGACTAGTCTCAAAGGGACCTCAGCTTAGGTTGTCACTCGTCGAGCGGTGACCTTAGTTCTTATATATATATATATATAAATAAAAAAAAATTCTATATCACAATGTTAGTTACCGTACTCCTCCGAAACGGCTAGACCGATTTTTACCAAATTTGATATGCGTATTCAGTAGGTCTGAGAATCGGCTATACTATCTATTTTCCATACCATCCATTTTTTTTTTAATTTTTTGACGAAATTTTTGGTTTTTATTTTTTTTATGATAAAGCATACAAAAATAAAAACAACCCTAAATTTTCACTCCTTTAAGATCTACCCTTATTCTTTAATTGTTTGCTGGATTAGCTAGTATATATATACACTTAAACACAAATAATTTATAAGCATTATAGACATGTATACAATGTAACGTTATTTACCTAAGGCCTATGTCCAACTGTGGGCGACCTACGGCTTAACACGTTCACTGCGGCTTGAGGCCGATTCAGCCTCATGGTAGACTTTGCACTGGTGCGGCGCGTAAAACTCGTGTTTTCTCTCTAGTGCGGCGGCTGTTTACACTCAACCGAAACATGAGGCAGAAAAGGCCTCAACCGCACTACTAGGAAGTTCAGCTTGAGGCTGATTCGACCTCAGCCGCACCAGCTGAAAGTTCTTCAAAATTGGGCCCGCAGTGAACGTGTTAAATAATGATATGAGTATACTTTTATAGAGTGAACAACACAGAAAGTACTATGGTTTAAAAAGATGAAAATTCAATTTAAGTATGTCGTAATCGAGTCGTAGTCGTGTCGTCGCCTGCAAACAATTTTTTTTCGTACTGTTGACAGATGTTATTTGATTAATCAATTACGTGCCTGTCGGTTGGCGTTCACTCGTTGCATCTTGCTGGCGAAGGTCGAGAGATCTCTACCACGACCGATGACGTCATCGCTTGTGTTTTTTATCTATCTTCTAGATTTGTTATGATTTACTTAAGATATATTTGATATTACACAGCTTTTAGTACGTATGTCACTTAATAAGTTGACTACGTAAAATATTTTCGTAATTGGAAAAATAAACGGGAACTCTATTACAGATAAAAAATACTGTTTTATTTTAATTCAAGTTCAGTACTCCACTTGTTACTGGCCACTATGGATATAAATACTTATTAGTGTTAAATTATTTTGACAGTAATTCAAATTCAAACGTCGAATTCCAGTGTGACAGTCACTGCCGTGAAGCAATGGCATCCCAGCGGTAGGGGATCTTGCGATTGTAGGTCACAGATTTGATTCCCAATATACACTCTTATGTGTAATTCAAACATTGTGCATTTATTATACAAGATTGCCACAGCTCACAAAACAACTTTCCTGAGGATAGACAGCATCGACTTCCACCTACCATTATACCACACTGTGATCGCATAGGTCTTCCTTAATAGACATGTTTGGGAGAACAATGCATTGGCTGAAACATTGACAATAAGGCATCCTTGAAGTTAAAGCTACTTAAAGCCTCCACGTGTTGTGTTACATTATTTAAGTTATATCGTAACGGAAAATTTAACATAGAAAATTAGTATACCCCTTTTGATCTGGTTTTTCGGTGGCAGTGAAAAACCACCAGTGCATGTATTTCTTTCTCTTTTGTTGACGAAGAAAATTGTAGCCAATGAGCTCCTCCGAAGTTCTCTTTTTTATTATAAGAATTGATTTGTTTTTTGAAAAGTAAATATAATTACTTTTAATATTTCCGGATTGTTATTTTGCTCAAATTTTTTATTTGTGTTTAAGTCTCTTAATCTATTTACATATTTAAAACGTAAACTATTTAAAACTAAGTTGAAATCAAGTAATTATAATGATTATTTTTTTAGTTATTAAAGTCTTATTTGTTTTAAATGACGCCATAACAATGTCAAGTTTATAAAAAGTACTGACGATGGCCTTCGAGAAGGAGTGACTTCAATGCTACGAAATAAACCATCTGAATATGTCGCAGTGAAATTGTCGTATACAGGCCAAAATATAAAGAACCTTCGAGAGGATTTTAGTGGTAGGAGTCTCACATAACCTAGTTTTACCACTGATAGCAGTGTATTTAATGCGTAACTAGAAAATAGCCCAAGAAAAATTCATCATAATAAATCTAGAAATATCATTTCATAACTTATTTAAACGGATACCTTTTTATCTTTATCAAGTCACAAAAAAAAAACGTAACATAGATATCAAAGATTCGCCGCCAAACGACGTGAGTGAATGTTGGCGAATGGCGTCCTTGTATGGCTTAAATGGTCTGCAATTCTCCTGTCCCTTTGACTTATGTGAATTAGAGAGGATCGAACAGATCGTATAACTTATAAATTGTGATTGCTTATTTATTTATAATTCATTTGGTATATTTAACCTGTGACAATAGAATGCCCATCAAACTCCTAGCATCATCAGGCCAGTCTTAATATACGGCAGCGAAACATGGACACAATGCGCCAAGTCCACACTATCCAAGTAGCAGAAATAAAGATGCTTCGACGGATGTGTGGAGTGATGAGACTCAACAAAATTCGAATATGTTCGCGATACTCTAGGTGTACGTGACATCACCGATAAGCTTCAAGAAAGCAAACTACGTTGATTTGGACTCGTAAAGAGTAGACCCCAGAGTACGTTGACAACGTCACATCCAATCTCAACATACCAGGTTCTAGACCCAGACGGCGACCGAAAACTAGAGGGATGGATGTGGTCAAAAAAGACATGCGGTTCTGCAATGTTTCCAAAAATGAAACGTCTGATAGAGCGAAGTGGGAGCGGAAAATGAAGAAGGCAGACCCCACCATCAGATGGTAATAATAAATGTCAAGAAGAGAGAGAGAGACTACTCTGTTTTCGTTCTCCTCTCCCGTAAATATTTAAAGCTATATCTTCATTCGTTCATCACATTTGACGAAGGATGATGAAGTCTAATTTTACCCACGATCACTCCACGATCAGATGGGAATAATAAATGTCAAGGAAATCCCTCTCCCCTCTCTCTCTCTCTCTCTCTCAGAGAGGGAGTAAATTTAGTACATTTAAGTTATACGAATGTATTATACAGGTTAAGTCAAGAAAATTACTAATAAGGTTATTTGAAAACATCCTACATCCAACATACAGTCTTCTGAGGACCAAGAAGCAAGTACTAACAAGCACTAGAATGGCGCCGGAATAACATTGAGGTAATTCCCCGCAGATTTCCGACAACAATACACGGTTGAAATTTCCTTCGCCCACACTAAGCGTTTTGCAACTTCTTTTATCCATCAGCTAAAGAATGGAATTCTCAAACTTGATTATGATAGAAACTCTTTTAACAGACGGAGGGATCGGTAAATTTGTTGTCAAAATAATATCTGTAGCCATCTGTGGGATGCATATCATTGGCGAATATAAAGCTCAACGAATCCGCTGGCTTGGTCACTTGGAGCGAATGGGATCGGATCGGAGCGTGAAGGTAGCGTACCTGAAAAACCGAGGGGTCGAAGACCAGTGGGTAGACCCAGGTATCGCTGGATCAATCGCGTTGAGGCAGACTTGCGCGAATTGAATGTCAACCAATGGCAGACGATGGCGCAAGATAGAGGAAAGTGGAAGTCTCTCGCTTCGGAGGCCAAGACCCACTTTGGGTCACTGAGCCAGCGGAGTAAGTAAGTAAGTATCTGTGGGATGCGAAGTACCAGCTCGAAGCTATACGAACCAAGAGGCTGAATGGTAAAGATGCTTTGGCGAACACTAAGCTTAAAAACTTGGAGCATCGACGAAAAGTTGACAGTTTATCAGTGTACAAAAGACTACATTTATAAGTGTGCGTGGGAATTATTCCAAATAATTCTCCCATCTCCTTTCTTCCATCATACAACAAGACGCATGGATTTACAACATCCGTAAGCGTTTGAAATTCTTCCCCTCTAAGTATTTTATTGCTAACACTTTTATAGTGCGTGCCAAGAAGTGGAACAACATACCGGTGTCATCGTTTCCAGATAATTATAACTTAGGAGTCTTTAAGTCAAGAGTGAATAGGTTTCTTCTAGGCAAACATGTACCATCTAAGACCTGGTCATCGCTTAAGATCAGACGGGACAGAGGTCAAAAGTTTCGCGTATAAAAATGCAGATGACACGATAAAAAAACTTAAAGAATTTTTTAGTTTGGAGTTCTAGAATTTTGGACATGCCTTAGATAAAAATATAGATAAAATAAGTTTATTCCACATAGGAACTTCTAATTCTTATTGATTGTCTACTTATTATCTATTTATACTTTTAATCTATTTTATTTTTGACTATACTCTGCTTCGCTAGTTGGAGAAGAATCAGGAAGAAGTATCTCTTTTAATAAAATTAGTACGTATACACTATCAGATATACCCTGAATTAAATCAAAGAAATCAGGCGACAACACTGTCAAGGATTCTTATCATTTAAATATTAATTTATTGAATAAATTAGCCTTTTCCGTGAATTTATTTTTTATTTACGTTTTAAATTTTGTTAATAGTAGAAGTTTTGCGGTATATTAAAAAATCTGATTACGTTTATTATAAACGATTTCAAATTGACTTGTGCTAAAATCATCATCACTCGTGTTCACCACGCATCTACATATAATGACAGGAAAAATTAATGAAAACACTGTCAATTTGACATTATATAATATGTCATCACCGTCTGTTATATCTAATCGCTGGCTTGTCATCATTATAAGGCTTGCGAGAATAGGGTTGGCACATAAAAAATAACTATTATAATAACACGTTAGTTTCACAATATTTTATTGTGGATAGATCTTAGAAACAAATATAGGATGTAGTGTATCACAGTGCATCGTTATTATATACATGGTGATTAATAAAAACTTTAAAAGAACGTATAGCCTATTAGATGACAATTATTGTATAGTGCACGTCATTCAAAATGAATAGTTTTAGAAAATATAGTCAGAATAAATACATTTAAAAAACTTTTAAGTTAAACGGTTTTTCGATACCCATATTGTGGGGGTGTGGAAAAATATGTACCTAATCCGCCATATTGGAACGGCGTCCATGTTTAATTTTAAATTTTGACATAATCATCGTGTTTTACTAATGTTGCCCCATGTTGAGGGGGTTAAGGAAAAATATGTAATCCGCCATTTTGTATCGGCGGCCATCTTAGATTTATAATGTTATTGATTTTATTATATTATATTGTCATCTAAATTAAATGTGTGTACCAAATTTCAGATCAATCTAACAACGGGAAGGTGCTTAAATTTCAATTTCTAATTTTGACCCAAATAAACAAATTACGTACGGGTCGAACTAAATAACCGTTTAAAAATCGTTTTTAAAATAAGAATTATTTCATGTTGAAATTATGCAAATTTTGTACAAGTGCTTGGCCTGTCGCATTCCCGTAGATTTTCAGTGCGATCACTTTATACAGGGTTGATTGTAAATAGTAATACACATTAACCTCTTAGTGCTTTTACACCTTTATCTAATCATCCTGTATATGTCGTGTTTATTCCGTAATGGGCCCTGGCTTAATCCGTTTATCATTTTCATTTTTTAATTGTGGACATATTTTCAACAATGTCAAGAAAAATTTTTGGAAACTAAATTCCATTTTAATCCAGTTATAAGATTAAAAGTTTTAGGTGTGTACCAACCCTAATAATTCCATCCTTCCTCGTCGCTGCCGGTGCGTAGATGACAAGACATAAGAAACTACTTGCGTGACAGCGAAGATGTATTTAAACACTGATTATTATCAAACAAATCTGACATCGGACATAAATAATATTTGACATATATATAAATAGTATTAAATTTCGACTGACTTTAAGTACGATAGCGGTTTCGGTGAAAAAATATAACGAGAGACATATTTAAGTGCACAGAATATTGAATTTCAACCTACTGCGCAACTACCTATATTTACCCGTAATAGAAAATTGTGTAAGAAAAATAGTAAAAAATTATAAAACGCTGTCGTGCCTCGCAGCTAGGATAAGAAAGATCCGTATCAAATAGCGGCAACCCTGTCCCAACTGTCTGCGTTTAGTTTAAGCGAAAAATAAATATTGTAAAAAAAAAACACTAGCGATACAAATTAGAATTAATAAAAAAAACCTACTGCGCACTTTCATATATTCCTGAACATATCGTGTATGTAATCTCTGACGATATTGCTGTGACGTCATCTAAACTAGAATTATTATTGTTATCAAGTACATTGAAACGTGTTAAAGGAACTGTTCCTTGGGACACAAATATTTTTAAATGTCATACATAATTATTAAGACCGAGTCAACCCCAGCAATCTAGGAATAAATTCAAAGTAAGTTATACTGTGGATGTAAGAGAGGGAGATAAAATAGAGAAGTATTTATAACCGTTACTAAATACGAAAGACATGGTTAATCACAGAATATTGGCAATGGCGGAGACAATTGAAAGTGATCTTTCATCGGACGAAACCTAAAATGCAACCGCAAAAGCAAAGTGCAACCGTCGCACAGACACTGGCGCACAACCTGACGACGACAATATGAAGTAGGGATGAGGAAGTGGTCGCACGAAACGTAATTTTAAAAACTGGACATTGTTAGGGCGTTATTAAAATATCTTTAGAGACTTAGTAAACACTTGTAAAATACACATACATGTATAAATACATTTAAAAAACTTTTAAGTTAAACGGTTTTTGATACCCATATTGCGGTGGTTGTGGAAAAATATGTACCTAGTCCGCCATATTGGAACGGCGTCCATCTTGAATTTTAAATTTTGACATAACCATCGTGTTTTACTAGTGTAGCCCTTTCATTTGATACCCATATTGAAGGGGTTAAGGAAAAATACGTAATCCGCCATTTTGTATCGGCGGCCATCTTAGATTTATAATGTTATTGATTTCATTATATTGTATTGTCATCTAAATTAAATGTGTGTACCAAATTTCAGATCAATCTGACAACGGGAAAGTGCTTAAATTTCAATTTCTAATTTTGATCCAAATAAATTCCGTACGGGTCGAATTAAATAAAACCGTTTAAAAATACGACAATACACATGTAAAAATGTGAACAAAAAAAATATTTTTCGGAAATATAGAATGCATTTGTAAAAACAAAGGTACGGACGCTAACGTCTGAGGAATATAGATACCAATAATAATAAAAAAATCTCTATAGCATTTAGAAAGATTTGTGAAGAGCAAACGTCAGTTTACTTTAAGAACAAACTTATAAGGCAGCATTGTAAGGATGATTTAAAATTGGGTTAAGTAAGAGGTTTATTCAATGAAGTAGATCGCCAATGGTTTGCATTGAAGCCTAAAACTACCTATGATATATTACGGTAAACTCAGAATGAAGAGTGAATAAGTATCTTCTAAGTAAGCATATACCATCATAAACCTCGTCATCTCTTGAGATCAGTTTCAATGCTTTGCCTATACCAATAAAAAACCAGCACTCTCACGGTGAATGGTGAGCAAATAAAAGTCTTATACCATATCCAGTCTTATTTTACTAAATATCAACCGTCAATTTTGTAAGGGTAAATCTTAAATCTCCTCGGCTAATGATGTCTGTCGTTTCTTTCTCAGTCTGTTTCTTTTTACTTCATAGGTACTTTTATAAATAATGTAAATGTTTTGATATTGTAAGATTGTATGATGTAAGTAAATAGGTACTATCAGTGTGTGTGTTGAGATCCACTATCGTGGACCCTAATTTTCATTTCATGGATCCCCCAAATTTTTTTTCGTTGACATAGACCCCTTGCAGGTTGTCATAGACCCCTAGGGGTCTATACCACTTTGGGAATCACTGAGATAGACTATGACGTATTGTCCGCACTCGTGTCCGCTGTAGACATTTGTGTGCAGTCTTCCTTTTACTTTCACCGTTCATTTCAAATACAATTCAAATAGTTAACTAAACGTTATTGGTGCCCGGAGCGTCTGATATTTGAACCAGCTTACGTAAGCCCGACGATTTATCGCACAGTTAACAGTCTGTTAATTACGTCGAATCGGATACAGTTATCTTATATAAAGATGTTTGTCTATTTTGACAATCGTTAACGTTTTTATTCTAAAATACGTTGACCACATTATGCGAAAGAACTATGCTAAGAATAGACTTGTAGTAAGTTCAATTTTTTTTAAAATCACCCGTTCGCTCCTATTTAAGGAGAAACACCCACACTACTTATGTGACGTTTTGTCAGTCGATATATTTCGTGCTACAGAGATAACGCTCTACGAAGCCGAAATTATCCGATTGTCTCTTTCCAAAGGTCTATGTGCAATATTTATCGCCGGGTGCTGTATGAATTTGCATTGTTTTTTTATTGATTAGTATCTCAGATATCTCTAAAACTTGCTTTAAGCGTTTAGCTTAAAAAATGCTTACATTACTTAGCTCAAACAATCTCTCAGATCATCAGTTGATATAGTTACATAATAAGCTTCTATTGACTGTTAAAGAAAACCTGTTTGGAACGTTCTAGTAATCCTGACATGGGTTGTTACTTAGTGTTCCAAATAGAAGTTGATAGAATACACCAAACCACGATTTGATCTGTTTTATTGAGGGGCAAGTGACCTCTGTGATGTTGTACAAAATTTTGCGTAATAAAACATGTGTTAATCCGTAATTTCAATATGTCTACTTCCCAATGAGTTTCGTGAAGAGCACAATCCGTGCTGAACACAACCGCATTTGGCAGGCTAGATACGAGAACTCGGCTCAGGGTCGATATACCATAGGACGCCTTTCGAAACTCACCGACATAAAAAAACTGCCAAAACTCATCAAGACATCTTTCCATCTCACACAAATACTAAGCGGGCACGGGTACTGCAAGCAGTACCTGCACCGTTTTAAAATAATCGATAATGAAACTTGCTCATGTGAAAACCTTAATATACCTCCGTTGAACTTACCGGACCTTCTCAAGAAAAAATCTACAGCAGAATCTTTTGATGAGTTGGCCCGGCACATTGTCCTAAATCTCAAGGCATTTAACGGTCTGTAGCGCTTGGGCAGCGACTCGAAATAAAATAATTTAAACTAATATATAATTGAGTATTCCAAATTGTATTGGTAATATGTATAAATTTTAGCTGTATTTACCTATAAGAGAAAATTGTGTAAGAAAAATTGTAAAATTTATAAAACGCTCTCTTGCCTCGCAGCTGGGAGAAGAAAGATCCATATCAAATAGCAGCAACCCTCTCCCAAATGTCTGTGTTTAGTTAAAGCGAAAAATAAATATTGTAAAAAAACACTAGCGATACAAATTAGAATTAATAAAATATATATCGAATCAATATACTCAAATCAGGAATAGAGAGATTCGTAAAAGAATGAAAGACAAATTTACAAGTTGCAATGGTACATAGTTATTAATTCCTTAGGCCTTGAAGTGGACCACAGATCGGAAAGCGCAGGATATGGGTGAATATACCCAAAAGGTGAACATACAACATTGTTAAAGTCATCTGTTCGTATGCGTGTCATTTCCAACCTATCCAATAGAAAATCTATAGAGTGAGCTTTTGTCTGAAACAATGATGTCAATCTTCCTCTTCTTTTCAGCTAATTGATACACTGCAAGGCTTAAATCACATCGTGATGCCGCGTCTACCGGCTTGTGGTCACTTCTGGAGATCCTTTCGACACCAACGGCCATCGCTGCGCGAGCGATGTGCCTTATCAATTGCCTCAAGAGGAACAATTCTACGAACTATGTCGGTGGTCTTGGTTCCTCTGCAAGTCTTCTCATTTTTGAATAGATCTTGCAGCGAAACTCCGAGATGTCCATTGCTTTCAGAGTGACCTTGAAAAGCCTGTCGTAAGTGACTACATTTCGGGTCCATATTTCATCACCTGTAACAAATATTAGTCAAAGATTTTCATCTTCGAACATTGCGGTATTGGAGAAGACGAAGTTATGGAGCTTCCTGAACGCTGCACATCCCAGATTTGGCAAGTGATTATTTGCCCTGGATTGAGAGGATAGCGGGTGCCATGCACATACTGCTGCCCAAATTCGTGGGACCCTTGGAGGAAGTCCACCGACTCTATACAGGGGTCGTGCGGTCCGCAGCCATGTACGGAGCGCCCGTGTAGGCAAGAAGGTTGGCCATTAGACGCTGGAGAACATCGGAGGATGGATGGTACGCGGATATCACACAACGTCGTTCGAGATGGCGACAGCCCTGGCGCACTTTCCGCCCCAGGACATTTTGACGGAGATTCACCCTCCATCAGAGCGGTGGTGGCGAGCCGGACCGAGTACTCGAGGGCCCACCTACAGGCTTACGCAGGTTATCACCGGGCACGGTTGCTTCGGTGATTACCTGTGTAGGATTGGACGCGTAGCGACGGCAAACTGCTTACACTGCGGTGGGGCCGCCCAGGATTCCGCCTAGCACACGCTCGCGGACTGCCCGGTGTGGCAGTCGGAGCGGCGGATCCTGGCGGACGAGTTCGAACAGGACCTTTCCTTGCCAGCAGTCATGTCGGCGATGCTGAGCGGGTCATCGGCGTGGAGGGCCGTGGCCTCTTTCTGTGAGACCATGATGGTCCCGAAGGAGGCGGCCGAACGGGATCGGCAGAGGACAGATCCCGCTCGGAGACGACGCCATCAGCGCAAAGACGCGCCTCGCGACGGCCCTGCGGTAAATAGTGCTCCCCTACCATAAACGGAGTCTTCGGAATCGCGGGAGTTTAGGGTAGGGGCTCTAAACTCTCACTAACTTCGGCGACTTTGAGGCAGACGATGGTTCGACGTGATTTCGAACCATCGTGATAGCACTACGAGGGTTTCGGGAGTAGCATGAACATACACGCATACGCAGGGACGGGCTATCTAGAATAGCACAGCGCAAGGGAAGACCGCGTGGCGATCCCTGACCGGGAGATACCGCGGTCCTTCGTATAGCGCAGAGGGCGGTCACCGGAGGGGTTTTAGTGGGTAGAAATCCCACATATCCCTGTCCTCCTCCTAGAGGCGAGACATCTTGAACGTCCGGAAGATTTCCCTCCCAAAACCAAAAAAAAATGGCAAGTGATTTTAATATTTGGACTTACCACGGCTGGTTGTTTTGTCCCATGTGTATTAATGATACATGAAATAACTTTCTCGATAAAAAATTTAAATTAAATAACAGATGGATGTACTTTATAATTTGAAACATTTCAAGTATTTTACATAATAGAACCTGTTCTGATTATTTAAAATTTCCGGCGATTAATGGAAAATGAGATGAACTAAAAACTAACAGCTTAAAAAGCAGTTACGTCCACGATTCGATTCTCAATAAAAACATTATGCCATGGAAAGTGATGCAATCGATTATAATAATACAAATAATCAATGCAAATGTTGGAGTCTATATGCAAATAGAAATATATATTTGTTTCTATCTGCATACGTCTAACTACCTGTGGTTCTCAAACTAGTTTCTACGGGTCGCAAATGAGTTGCTAATTTTAATTAAACTACTAAGATTAATTTAACAAAAGTAAGTTTTATTTTTCACTCACTATCGTTCTTTCTGATATTTGAATTATTTCTGGACTACCTGTGTCCACCATTTCGTCTACATGGAATTTAAAAAAGGAATTTATAATAGTTTTTTTTTTCGTTCAAGAATTTATATAGAATTAAAGAAGCCCGAGTTACTCCTTATTACATCAGCTACCTGTCAAAAATGGTGACACAGATAAAAATTTAAAAAAAAAATTGGACATATATATACACATGTGTTTAGTAAAAAGCGGTTATTTAACGGTTTTATTTAGTTCGACCCGTACGGAATTTGTTTATTTGGGTCAAAATTAGAAATTGAAATTTAAGCACCTTCCCGTTGTCAGATTGATCTGAAATTTGGTAGACATATTTAATTTAAATTACAATACAATATAATAAAATCAATAACGTTATAAATCTAAGATGGCCGCCGATACAAAATGGCGGATTACATATTTTTCCTTAACCCCTTCAATATGGGTATCAAATGAAAGGGCTACACTAGTAAAACACGATGATTATGTCAAAATTTATAATTCAATATGGACGCCGTTCCAATATGGCGGACTAGGTACATATTTTTCCACAACCACCACAATATGGGTATCAAAAAACCGTTTAACTTAAAAGTTTTTTAAATGTATTTATTTTATTATTACAAACAGACACTTCATTTCTATTTATTCATTGTAAATAGAATTTGACTGCGATATCAAATCAGAAATGAGGAGATCGCTAGAACAACCAATGTCACTGATATGGCTCGAAGAATTGGTGGCAGCAAGCGGGGCACATCGCTCGTGTAACGATGGCTGCTGGAGCCGAAAGGTTCTGAAGTGGAGACCTGGAGTTGGTAGACGCGGGTAAGTCCACTACTTGGTAAACCGACTGTGCGGTCCTTCGATGCGAGCAGCGCAGGACTGGTCATCGTGACCATTTATTTTGGGGGGGGAAGGTATACCTGACATCGGCTGAAAAGTATAAGAAGAAGAACATAGATAAAGCGATCATCATTTTAGTAAAGTTTGAGAACCACAACTATAATAATTCCACACGATCCGGGTCATTGTGTTAGTTTGTTACATTAACATATTTTCTATATTTTTTTTTCTTTGTTAAACACGCATAATTACTCATTAAATAGCATACCTCTTTTGTGTTTCTACATTTATCAATATTAATTCAATGTATATTATGTAAATATATACATTTTATTATAATGCTGCAATCTTAAGACATTCCAATGATATTATCTTTTATATTTTCAAATTATACTCACTTTTAAAAGTCCTGGATCATTACTTTAAATGCTTTTGAATAATTTTGAATTTTTAATGTATGGTTTGCGCGATATAATCATATATAGTTCTTTTTTTTGTGGCCCCCGCTATTGGGGGCCTCTCGTGCCCTTAACTTTTTGGGATCAGGGACTTTAATGTTCAATATTTTTTTTCTGTCTTTTCTTTATTTATCACTCTCTTTCACGCGTCACAATATCTTTCATTCTTTACTTTTGTCCTTCACAATATCTTTCGTTTTGCTCTTTTATACCTTCTTTCTTTCCTCGCCTTTCTTCCATCATCTTCTTACTCTAAGGTGGCTAGGTACATTTTATTTATTTTATTCTTTAATTTTATCTTACATTTAATTTACCTTTATTTACACATTTATTTTACTTTCTTAATTCTTTATTACACATTTATTTTTCTATTTCTTATTATTAGTTAACAATTTATTTCGTGCAGAGTTTATTAAGTACCTTATTCTATACAGTTTTATTTCTTTCAACCGTATCACTCGCCACCTCACGAGCGAAAGAAAGGTATGATGGGCGAAGGTTGTCGTCGCCCATCATAACGGCGATGCTCTCTATGTCTATCTTTAGCTTTGTTTCAGTCTCTAGGGCACTGTGCATCCGTGCATGTACATCATATATAGTTCACAACTTTGTGCCTTGATTATATAAGATTGCTACTGTTCACAAATAAGTTTCCATATAATGAACTGCAGCGTCTTTTGAGTATCAACATACCACACTGTGATCACCAATCTGCCTGATAAACGAGGCATTATCGCATATCGCCCCTTACATATCTTTGCTGAAGACCTATGCCTTACAGTGGGCATCTATCGACATTAAGTTTAATTAGCTATATTTAATAGAATCAGGCGTTACCTCGCGGAAGTCCATCCTAACTAAGAAAAGGACCAATATTTAGCCACTTCCGCACATGCAGTGGTAGTCGTGTAATAAAGTGCACCGCCCGCCAGCCCGCTGATAAATGCGTATGCGGCAAACAATGCGAATCACACAACCGCCATCGCCAAATTACTCAACACGTGTTTCACCCCTCCACGGGGCATCTTCAGGAGTTATGTTACACCGATTAGTGAAACATTTGATTTGACTCTGTGTTTGGCACTAATCGGTGCACTTTATTGCACGACTACCACTGCATGTGCAGAAGTGGCTAAATATTGGTTCTTTTCTTACTTAGTTTAATTAGCTATAAACACTATGATATATCCTCCATAGATAACTTTGAGGGAGGCGCATGTCTTCCTTGACCTGACACGACGACGCAAATTGATATAAAATAAAAATAATACGTGAAGATCTGTAGCTGGAATCACTTTCATCATTCTTTTAGCCAGAGAACGTAACGTCCACTGGTGGACATTGGCCTCCTATAAATTTCCAGTAGAACCAGATTATAGCGACCTGTAACTGGTCGCACGAAATTAACAAAAAAGACTATTTATTTTGTAGTTTGTCTTACTACACTTTGCTCGCCCATCTGTGGTCTTCACTCCAGAACTTTCAGGCCCAGCTTTCTGCGGGTTATGTAGCCTGTACACTGTCCTTTCAAATTGCCAGTCTGGAAAATGTTTATTATTTTTGTTCATCTATGGAACTTTCCATTTCTGATTTAGTCAAAGATTCATTTAATAGTAAATTTGCATACTGTATTAACTGAACTGAATTAATGCCAAATATGCACAAGTAATCTCATTGGTTAGTAAAGGTAAGAGTGTGTTTACATGCACCCGACATTTGTACTGCATACGCGATCTCTTGTTCTAAAATTACTTCTTATTGTTTACCCTTTAACGTGATGGATTTCGGAATTTATTTCTATTTAATCTGTGCTTTATCGAAATCTAACATCGTACATGGTATTAGGGGGAACGTAATGTCGCTTTCTTAAGTTAAATTCACACGACTACATTTTTAACAAGTTTTTATTTCAAATCAATAAATTCACTTTCGTTATCAACAACCTTTTGCCATCTAGTATGCAAATCAATGCCGGAGCGGTAAAAATCAATCGGTTTTTCTGTATAATATGTCGACAGAAACGACATTACTTTCGGGTCCCACTTATACATTGTACACGATATCTATATTAGTTTGGTTACATTCTTACATCTTTGGTTTTGATTGACGTAATATCACTCAAGTTTGATTAATTTCTAAATAAACGGAACATCATACAAATGATGTTTAATACTTTCAAGATCGGGCGACCCGATCATCGATCAGTCTGCCATCTCTACTCATGACGGCCAGTCATATTCAAACACGCATAGGTTTTACAAATCAATAGGTTAATATTTTTTTACACACATACATGATAATTTGTTTTTAATTAAAGGAAAAATCATCTGGGTAGAAACATTCTGATTCCCTGCCTTCTAGGGAAGACAGAGTTATGTGGGGTTCCTTACAATTAAAGTCATCGATCTTTGATCGATCTTATTTATCTTTTCAAAGATTTTTCAACAGTGACTAATCATCCGGTATAAATAGAAATAAACATTGAATGTAATGACGCTTATAGCGTTTAGCGTTAATCTGCGAATGTACGTGCTATAAATAGCAGGTGAGCAGTTGAAATATATTTACATAAATAAGCCATAGTATATGTATCATTGCAAAGAACCATACACCATTGTCTATGAGACGAGTTGCAGCATTCTCATTAAAATGCAAAAGTGTTGCAATATTAAAAAATTACCTGATGCAATAAGGAAGAAAATTTGAGTTTGGAATATTGTATAATTCCACTTTAAAGTCATATTGCACGTTTTCTAATTATGAATATTCATTATAAGATATAAATTGCACACATAAACAATTTGCATTAGCAAATAACTCATAATTGAGTGTCATAAGATTAAATGAAATTTCTTTTATATTTCTTATTGTATAACAATTTATCATTGCTGTGAAGTGAAATGTTTGACGACATCTTATTCTATTTAATTCAAGTGAAAATAGTCTCTAAGATTATTAAAAAAATTAAACTATACGGGGTGGTTGGTTATGCATGTAATAACTTAAATGAGGTGAATGAAAACTCGAACAGAGGTGCGGCCGCTTGAGGAGTGTACAGCATTGGAAGTGCTGCGCCTGGAACTCACCTATACTGTGGGGAATGACCTCTGGTTACCAGGCTTTGTTAAGGCGAAAGTGCAGAACGAGCAGTCATGGAGCGCTGGTTTAGTCTTCAGTGGTGACGTCCTGTTGAGAAAGAACATCCGAGCTCCCCATCCGCAGTCGGAGACCTAAGCGCCTTTCTCCAACCCCCTTAGCATACAAATAAATAAAAATGGGTTATAAATAAAATGGTGCAAAATTGTAATAAATAATAAATAAAATAAAACTGTAAACTAGAATTAGCATGTAGTGACTGAGGATGGATGTAAGAATAACGGAATGGAAGTGAAAGACTGGGAAAACTGTAGAAAAAATGAAGAAGAAAAAGAGATAATAATAAATACGCAAGAAGAGAATGAAAATAAATAGAAGCGTGTGAATAAATTAATAAAAAATTTATAATCCCTGTCCCACACTTGATAGGGGAACGAGAGGTTCCCAATAACGGAGGCCATAAAAAAGAACCGCTTATCATGGCGGCTATTACCTCGGCAGCGGAGTTGGGGTGATCTGCCGCAATTAAGGAGTTGTGGCACTGGGCCACCGCTGTTGAAACTATAGTAGTATGCGAAAGTGTATCCGTAGTTTCAAGGAAAGGTATCGAAGAAGACCGTGGGGCTTAGATAGGGTAGCAGTCCGGCATAAACCTTTGCCCTTGCAGAGGAGGGGTATCAC
The DNA here is from genome assembly GCF_028537555.1 of Battus philenor. Taxonomy (NCBI): domain Eukaryota; kingdom Metazoa; phylum Arthropoda; class Insecta; order Lepidoptera; family Papilionidae; genus Battus; species Battus philenor. The sequence goes on from NW_027181684.1 coordinate 12,414,657, forward strand.
ATGCAGAATTTCCAGACAATTTATAAAAAGAGGTGCAACAGAGACGAGAGGACATCTAATCGCGTTCCTGTCGACCATCATGCGATTTTAAAGTCATAGTTCTTAAAATGTTAAGCCGGCTTTTGATGTCAGATCGATATTTGTGCTCTACAACCGTATTGAACGTATGCTGGTCACAAAACTGTAGCAGCTATTCAGGAGTTGGATCAAATGTCTGCAGAATACTCTTGGAGGGACGGCAGCAAGTGTTAAAAAACCGCTGCAGTTTCTCTCAGCAGCTTTTTCTGAAGGCTTTGGGTATAGGCACGGATGCCACACTTTGAGAATCTTCTCGAGAAGAGAGAGAGAATGCTTAATGTATGGCTTTACCAAATGTATTGACTAATTTCTATTTCATTTGTTTCTGTTATTGTTCTTATAAATACTCAAAATATCACTGAAAAAGGTCGTAATTAATTCATTACTTGATTTTTAAAAATGTTAATGAATTTCACATTTATTTACCATCGCTAATGTAAAAGGATTGATGATAAGCAATCTTGGAATAGCGAATTAGACGCACAATAACATATGATATTTTACATATGTATTTATTGAAGCCGTCTCTGTAATTTCTTAGCCAAATACATAAAGGAAAAAAAAAGCATCCGATTATTTAACCTATGTTTATCTCTGTTTGGCATCACATTATTTATATATTTATTAGGTGACATTACTTCTTCTGATAATTACAATCGTCGTCTTGAATAAAATAAAAAAAAAACATCTCATTCATTTAAAAAAATGCTTATTTATTTACATAGCTTATTGCATCGTGTTATAAAACAGATTGAAAACAATGTTAATGTTTGTGTCAAAATTTAAAAATCTGGTGTTCTTTTTTTAAATATGTGTAATAAAAAAGAAAGATTCAGTCGATTAGATTTAAATCGTAGAAGTGCATAAAAAGTTAATGCGTATGCATTTCAAATTATTATACAGGGTGATAACTAATTTATATTTAAATCAATTATCAATTCGTTGTACGCACACATTGCACACGACATGGAACAGTACGTGTCGCGAATAGAAGCTTCTAAGTGCCGAGGCCCTTGACGCGGAGGCCACGATTGCATCTATGCGCATACGGAATGGCGTTAAAAAAAAACCCGCTTCCAGCGATACGTATTCAAGAGCTGTACGAACTGGCATGTTGCAAGCGCGGGTCAGTCGGTGAGGTTAGAAAAAATATATTACTCACTGTGGTCGCCATTTTGAATTGAAATTTGGCGGGAAAACTTTGACAGATATATGATTACCAAATATATTACATTACTATTGAAAAAATATTGAGTAATTTTCGTCTAAATTTAAACATATGATTATTGCTAATAAAATAATGTATTTAATATTTGATGAATGATAAATTTCCACTTCAAAATTTAATATTCATAAATATTTGTCACTATGCTTAATCTTTTTTTTAAAGACAGTTGGCGGGAAATGAGCCACTGTCATATAAATGTCAAACCCTTAATATTTTTTTTTATTTTATTTCGTCTGTTTATTTTTAAAATTTGCTAAGACGACAATACTGTAGTTATTTTTCTACTTTCACCCTCTAGATATCGAGGGATTAATATACCATAACTGCCACACTTGACAGGCGGTTCGATCAGGAAACTTTATTTTTATATTGTCTGTTAAAATTAAAAAGTATTCATACAGCTACAGATTATCACATTAAAATCATTATTTTTTCTTACTGATAATTTTTTTACAACGGTTTTGTATATGTCCCCTAAAATCCTAACTATGTGGTCAACATAGCTATTACATAACTAACGAACTGAAACTCATATTAATTTGGTTACGCATTCAAAATTTTTTGATTGTTCGTTACAATATTGTGCCGCGTTGAGCGTAGCAATTTTTGATAATTACCTAGTAAAATTAATGATCTATCGACAAGTGGATTTTACGCAACACTCGTCTTTTTTTAGCTATCTTTTAACATAAAATATAATGAAAATGTTAGAAGCTAGTTAACATTGTGTTTAACTTTGACACTTGACGTTTGTATCTACATAATATATTCCTACAATGTTTTTATTTGTAACCAACTGTATGCCTTCGTATTGTACTGTCAAAAGTTATTGAGTAAATAAATGAAATATATTATCATCTCAATTTTAAAATTGAAAATATTTTTTTGGTTTTGACAACCATTGCATTGATTTGGTTACTAAGTAAATGTACAGTGAGTGATCATCAAAGGATAAAATATGTTGGAAATATCATCATCCTTTTCTTCATCTTTTCTGCAGATAGACGACCACCTGCAACGCATAGGTCTTCCTCTAAGAACGCCACGATGACCGGTCCTGCGCTACACGCATATAGCGATCTTAACTATGTCGTCAGGTCACTTTGTTGTCGCCACTCGACAACCTTTCGGTGCCCCGTCGACTGCCATTTCAGACAATAATTTATTTGAGCTACGTCGGTGATCTTGGCTTTTCTGCAGATTTCCTCATTTCTGATTCATCCTCGCAGCCCTTTCCATTACTCTCTGGGTGACCTAGAGCTTTCTTATGGCGCCCGCCGTAGTGACGACGCCTCTCCGTATTTTATCACAGTTAAAACGCTTAACATAAACATTTATAAATATTAAAATATAGAATACTTACTACTACTCCGCTAGCTCAGTGACCCAAAGTGGGTCTTAGCCTCCGAAGCGAGAGACTTCCACTTTCCTCTATCTTGCGCCATCGTCTGCCATTGGCTGACATTCAATTCGCGCAAGTCTGCCTCAACGCGATCGATCTAGCGATACCTGGGTCTACCCACTGGTCTTCGACCCCTCGGTTTTTCCAGGTACGCTACCTTCACGCTCCGATCCGATCCCATTCGCTCCAAGTGACCAAGCCAGCGGATTCGTTGAGCTTTATTATATTCGCCAATGATATTTGGCTGTGCTATTAAAGTCTCAATTTCGGCATTCTTTCGGAGCCTCCAAGATCCGATTTGATTTCTCGCTGGTCCCAAGATCTTCCGCATGATTTTGCGTTCCGTCACTAGCAGTTTTTGTTCTTACTTATAGTAAATAAATCGTATTAATAATCAAATGCTTAAATTACAACATGTGCATGTGCAGAGTGGCACAAGACATAAATTCTCTGATGTATAATGGGTTTTATGATATGGTATATATACTCTTCTTGTATCATTAATATTTGTATGAATTAATATTTTCATTTCTCAAAGTTTACACAACTTACTACATAAATAAAATTACTATAGATTCGACAATACAGTCGATACTACTACATATTTTATACGCATTTATCCGGTGGTTGGAAATTACCACCCGTGCACGTGGCTCCTAAAAATTAACCCAAATGCAAAGCGACGTTAGCATTACTGGCGGCGTCCAAATTCAAATCCTCGTTCGAATTTTAAATTCGAACGCGCAAGAATTATTTTCAAATTGTCGCTGTAGTGGCCAGTAATACAAAACGTTCTTAAATGAATACACTTTCTATTGTTAATTACTTTAGAACGTTACCTCTCAAACAATAACAAAGATAAAGTAACATTGACAATCCAGTTCATCTTCTAAATTTGAATTAGAACTTCTATTCAGCCACTACGGTATATCTGTATATGTAAACTTATACAACCTACCGACGTCGATGTTTGCAGCAAAATGTAACTTGGAAGTTGTCAAGTCAAGAGTGAATAGGTTTTTTGGCTAGGTTCTTATTCTTCGTTAATGTTGATGCGGTTAGCCCGGAGGCTTTTACAGCTTCATCGGAACTGAGTTTTCGAAACGAAAAGGTTCGTGAACTTAAAAACAAAACAAAAGCAGGACTGACGCGTTCAAAGTGCACGAAGTTATTTAGGCAAACATTTAGCATCTTAAACCTCGTCATCGCTTAAGATCAGGCAAGACATAGTTGAAATGCTTCGCCTATTAAGGATAAAAAGGCTTAGACATTTAAGTTTAATATGAAGTTGTGTTAACATTGAAATATAAACACATTTATGAAGCTATCATTATTAGGACCTTGGTGTGTGTGTGCAAGTGCTATTCACCTCCCCCGTCGACGCACACGAGACATTTAAGAACTGTTCATATCGTGTGCGTCTTGTCAGGTTACTTACTGCTTACTTACATCTGGTGGTAGGTGATCAACGAGTGATTGGTTTTCGAATTCGATGTACCTAAATTTTGGACTACAAAATACTTATAATAAACATACCATAAAAATAACTACATACTGTACATAAATAACACATTGGGTTTCATTTAGGCAAACAAGTAGCATCATAGACCTCGTCATCACAGACCTTAGAGGCAGAGATCAAATGCATTGTCTGTGGTTGATAAAAAAAAAATTTTAAAAAAGGGAAATAGCATCCTATCGTTTTCGTAATAGTCCCCTCAACTGTCAAACGCCAGTCGCATAAGTCACTGTCATCTGTCATTACTGTCAACTTAATTTAAAAAAATACGTAATAGCTTACTTATCCAAATATACAAATATAGTGATAAACATGTATTTTAAGTGTTTCAATCAAGTTATTAACATGATAACATTATTAACTTATCAGCTGTTTATATGTAAGCTTTTACCTGCTAAGTATAGCGTATTCTTCGTCAAGTTAATCGATTTAAGTCTACTATAGGGATTATCTTCTTCTCCATGATGGCCTCAATAACCAAGTTACATTAAGTAAAAGTAGTAGTATTAAAGGAAGTTTTGGCTGATACCAAAACCAAAATAACTTACGTTTTTATACCTTTGCAAAGTACACAAAAATCATTTCAAATAAATGCCAATTAAATTTATCAACGCATTAATATCTTTCTCTTTGTGTTAGCTTACATAATGCTTCTCGGTTCACTAGACCGCAAATATCTCATGCGCAAAGTATGTTTAGTCTAACACTAAGTAAATAAAGAAAGTATGGGACATCGTTTGAGTTTCGTAATTAAAAAAGACTAGGTTTCCAATACACGTAATGACGGCTAAGGAGAGAGAAAAGTACGTAGGAACTCTACGCAGATGAATGAAAATCTCCGACAAAGTCCAGAATAAGGCCGTTGGTACATTAAGGTAGAATGTCTGCTCGTAAGGTGAACAAACCTAATGACGCTTTGGAGAGAGATAAAAACGTAGAAACTCTACACAGATGAATGTTTCCGACAAAGTCCAGAATAAAGCCGTTGGAACATTAAGGTAGAATGTCTGCTCGTAAGGTGAACAAACCTAATGACGCTTTGGAGAGAGATAAGAACGTAGAAACTCTACGTAGATGAATGAAAGCCTCCGGCAAAGTCTAGAATAAGGCCGTTGGTACATTATGGTAGATTGCTGCTCGTAAGGTGAACAAACCTAATGACGCTTTGGAGAGAGATAAAAACGTAGAAACTCTACGCAGATGAATGAAAATCTCCGACAAAGCCCAGAATAAGGCCGTTGGTACATTAGGGTAGAATGTCTGCTCGTAAGGTAGACTGTCTCTATTGGAGAAATGTTTGGAGAAGATCTATTTAACCCTGGCTGTCTTAAATGATGATGATAAGGAACTTTCCATTCACAGACAAAAACCTGGATGATGGAGAATGATACGTCATACCTATGTCTATCCTTCTAGGCATACTTCATGATAACGACATAAAGTTGTTACAATCTTCAGTCGAAGCCCTTGAGAAACCTCAAAGAGACATATGTTTCTTTAATGATGAGGAAGATGATCTTTATACTCCACTTAAGCAATATGAAGTTGTCATATTTCGTAGTACATGGAAGTTGTGATCACAGGTCTTTTAATAAAAATATCTCTGGAGGTACCGATGAGTTCTCTAAGAGTTCCAGAGCTTCATCAAAGCGTCTATGTCGTACAATACGGGTGTTGATAAGCAGGAAATTTTGCCGGATTGCACAAGGTATCTTACAAACACAACAAAAGATGGCCACTTTAAAATTAGTTTCGCAAATATTATATTATGAAGAAACTTCTCCATTTCAGAATCTAAAACTTTGTTTAAATATAATTGGTAATCGTGCATTATAAACGATATCTTTTATATTAGGGGGACTGGAAAGTAATGTCCCTTCTGTCGACATGTTACAGAAAAACCGATTGATTTGTTACCGCTCAGGCATTGATTTGTATACTAGATGGCAAAAGGTTGTTGATAACGAAGGTGAATATATTGTTGATTAGAAATAACAACTTGTTAAAAATGTAGTCGTGTGAATTTAACTTAAAGCGACATTACATTCCGGTCACCCTAATGTATTTACACTTTATAACGCACCAAAATTTCATATCTACACATATATATGAAGGATATACTGGCCAGGAACAGTTGCACAATGTTTCCAGACGGAACTACGGCGCTGGACTTTGACGAATCATGTGCCATTGATTAAATTATATAGGAAAGTAGAAATATTATAATATAAATAGATAAGAAATTATTGTATATGATATAAAGAAGATAAAGGGTTAAATTAATTATATACAAGTGAAACAAACATAACATACAAGCTATACCATCATGCTAAATGTCATTAGATGGCATGCATATATAATTATGACATTTAAGTTAATATTCACATAAAACAATCATGAGAGATAGAGTTAAGTAATTAAGTTAAGTTATTAAGTAAATAGGATTTTAGAAAAGAAAATAAAACTGTAAATGAGAATAAAAAAATAAAACGAATAAAAAGAAAATACCATATCTTTTCAGACGATCTCTGACAGACGTTGCATTTACATTTGATGTGTTTGAAGGTATCCTGCTAGCTGATTTAGGCTTTGTGAAGCTTCATCGAAGTTGAGTACGGGGTAACAGGAGGTCCGCAGATTAGAAATTTACGCTGGGTGATCATACCCCAGTTACAACGAGGACGCACACACGGAAAGGGACTACACCCGTGTAGGTGTATAGTGTAGTGAATGAGGTCTCTGCGGTCGGGAGTGACAAGGATCTCTCTAGACCGCCCTCTCTTGAACGCGAGCTAGGCGGGCGCGGCCGCTGTGTCATAAGTGTGATGATTATTCAGTGCATCATGCTTGAAGGTGGCTCGATATGACTTCTGCCAGACAATTATGAGAGTCATGAAGAGATGGATTGAGATAAGAATCATGAAGGAAAGTGTAGTTCAGGGTGGACAATAATAAAATAAGGACACAAATATTCAGGTTAACACACATACAAGTACATAAATAACTAAACACATATATATATATATTGTTTGTATTACACGCAATGCCTTCGATAACTCGATTAGGTTGGACTAAATTAAAAATACGTACAGAATCATGACTGAAACTCCGTTATTCGACCATAAAGGTTTATAAATTGGTAGTCAGTATTTTAATGCTTTATATTAACGTCGATAATTCTAGAAAATCAATTTATTTTCGGCCCCTTGTTTAATTATCTGCGACCACTAAACAGTCACTCCCCGCTTCGTAATATTAATGAGCGCCATCTTGGATTTAACCATCGCCGATAAAAAAAAAATTAGATGGAAGCGCCGGCATATGCTTTTCCTTACGCCACTAATATAAAAAATACAATGTATAAACTCAACTATTGCATGAAAGATATCTTTGGTATCCGGAAACTGTCTATGTTAATAAATAATAAGATATATAGTTACGGAATTCTTAATAGCTGTTCAATTATAAATTTCGTAACGTAACTTCCTTTGCATTCAGCGTGTCAATTCAAACAGTATATAAATCATTTGTTAAATATATCTCAGGATATTGATTTATAGGTTATAAAAACAGAAATGACATTCTGACCCGTCATGTATTATTTATTGATATCGTTTTTATTATAGTTATTAAATCATAAGCGGAAATCTAACTTTAAAATAATGTCGAATCATTCTAGTATACAATTAAAATAAAAAAACAACCATCAATCAATTGCATACACTCAAATAAACAGTATTCATACAAAATAAATAAAAAAGCATTAAAAAAAAAAACTTGAATCTATTTAGAAATCGATGCCAGATGCTAGTTTTTTTATTCATTTATATTTTTCCTCGTTCGGCGTGTCAATGGACAGGGGCTCGACCAATTACCACAATGAACTCACATCATAACTGACTTTCCATTCCCGCCATTTCGCGCATATCATGGCGGACAGGTCTAATGGCGTTAGACCGTGTGATTTATGCCAGTATCATTTCACGCGTAAAAAGCACAGATTATTAATGTAAATATTTCTATTGTTCCAATATTTTTTATTACTTATATAATAAAAAAAGAAATTTGTTTATTTATTTAGTGCTTATATACAGTATCAATTCACGCGTAAAAAGCACAGATTATTAATGTAAATATTTCTATTGTTCCAATATTTTTTTATTACTTTCATAATAAAAAAAAGAAATTTGTTTATTTATTTGGTGCTTATATATTGATTTGGCTAGGCCATTCATTTTTGTTTACTTTTAAAAATCGAATAATACAAAATAAAATACAGACACAAATATATTTATGTACAGTGATGACATTAAATATTATTATTCATATATTGTATTTGTCTATTTTACTTTTAGTAGGAACACAATATACTTTCATGTTAGGAATACCTAGATGTTAAGATTAATTAATTTACAGTTAAATCTAAACCGTTTTTTTCTAAAACTAGATATATGTATCTCTTTTTTATGGTTCCTCGCTTGAGGACCTCTCTTACTTCCCCTATCATATGTGGACAGGGATAACATTTTTCTACGTATTTTTTATCTCATCTTTTGTCCTTCTCAATGTCTTCTTTCCGTACTTTATTTTTCTCTCTTACATCGCCTTTACTATCTCTTAATGACGTCAAGTTGAGTCTATCTGTTCAGATGATAAAGGCCTCAGACCTGAGAACCGATGAAACTCAGCGAGACTGTATATATACATTCTTATTTGGAACTAAAATGAAACTAAATAACTAAATAAACTACATAATTAACATTGAAACTGCGTAACAAGCTGGACAGAAGACTTTGTGAAGGTTGCTGGATGAAGGCCCTATAGAAACATCATCAGTAAGCCATAAATGCAACAGTGGACCAGTTGCAGCTGAAATTACGATGATGATGTCTGTAGCACATCATTCCCGAAGTGTGTTCATCTTCTATGAAGTGATTTACAGTGTAGTAACCCTTAACAGCGAGGGTAGCCCCTCCACTAGCAGGACTGACGACATATGGACGGGAAGTCGCTGGAGGCAGATCTTTGGGAAAACCTATGCCTTGCAGTGGGCATCTCTCGGCTGAAAAAAAGAAGAACATTATACCCATCTTCATGTTTATTTCCAAAGTTTTCTGTTATTTCAGGAATTGCTCATTTGAAGTGACAACTTAAATAGGAACTATAATAAAGAGAGTCAGATGTGAAAGTTTATTTTTTGGAATGTGTTCAGATCTCACTCTTAAAATAGGTTCTACTGCATGTCTATTGAATAAGATCAAATCAAGAATGAGAAGACCAGCAGAGGAAGTATAATAAGCGACGTTGGTCGAAGAATTACTACTTCGTTACCTCGCGGAAGTCCATCCTAAGTAAGAAAAGGACTAATATTTAGCCACTTCCGCACTTGCAGTGATAGTCGTGCAATAAAGTGCACCGCCCGCCAGCCCGCTGATAAATGCGTATGCGGCAAACAATGCGAATCACACAACCGCCACCGCCAAATTACTCAACACGTTTTTCACCCCTCCACGGGGCATCTTCAGGAGTTATGTTACACCGATTAGTGCCAAACACAGAAGAATTACTCGTTTAAAGTGGCAGGTGGCGGAGCAGATCACACGTTCAAGCGATGGTCGTTGAGGCCGAAAGGTTCTCGGGTGATGCCCACGAGACGGTGATGGCAGTGAGGCCACTGGAAGTCGCTATATGTGGGCAGAATATGACCGGTCATCGTGATGATCTCTGAAAAAAGCCTATTGGCCTTGTAGTGGACGTCTATAAGCTGAAAAGAAAAAGGACCCTTAACACACAAACTTTCTTTGTCCTTAATTTAGAAAGAAAGAAAAACTGTTTTAAAACACATTTAAGACTTCTTGACATGTCTACTTCATTTGTAACTTTAATTGCCTTCTTCGTTTAACAGTTTTAACGACTGTAATGTACTTCGAAAGGTTTTTGTAATAAACCTTTCAATTAAGAAACTTTAAATACAAGCCTCGTTACCTATAGAACATTTAATCTCTTAATTTTGCAAATAAAAATTTTTAATTTTCATACTTATTACCTGGTTGCTAAAGTTAAAATTTGAATGTACGAAATTGTACATACATACATCGTTAAGATTAAAGAGGTTAGTGTTGGCTTAAAATAATTTAATAAAACGTACAAAACCGTTTTCAAGGTCGAAGACGACACGCGTGCACACGACTACAGCCATCAGGAGCTCACTATAGACGTCATTAGTTCTTTTTTTTGAGGCCACAGAGTAAAAAAATTGAGAGCTTGCGTTATCTCTGACGTTTCATAATTCGTTAGAAAATCTACTGATACAAGTCATAAGCGATGTGACTAACATTTTATTATAATTATTGACTGTTGATATGTAGGAATTTAACGAATTAAAAGAAATTAACCCTTGTATAATACAACTTACAATCATATCTACTACATTTGTAACCACACAATAACTAAAACAAAGACTTGTCAAGTCAGTATTCTCAACCTTTTTTGCTATGGGGAACTCTCGTACCCCTATCTATTGTGGGACAGGGACTTTATATAATAATCTTTTCATGTAATGTCCTTTTTTTCGCGCTCTTATATCGTTCTTCCTATGATCTTTCATTCCTTTATTTCCTTTCTTTCTACAATTCTTCTTTCTTTCTCTTTCATATCCATTTCTCGTTTTATTTTCAACCTTTTTAGTACCAAGCTCCACCTTCGCCTTTCTAAATTTCTTACGCCCTTGTAACAAATAGATTTTTTATATTAAAGCGAAAGGGTTAAACTAGTATCAAGTCGACTTTCGGATTGACCGCCTTATCAATCAAATTGTCCCCACGTCAGGAAACACTGTGTCAATTGTCGCCAAAAATCGAGAAAGGATAAAGAATTATCCCATATACTAATAAATTAGTAAATCATAGACAAATGCCATTGTACTATTTATTTAAAACATTGAAACTTATTAGTAATATGGTTTATCAATATTTAATACACCTATACCTCGCTTTGTGTCGTTTCGTTTTGTGTATTTTTCGAAGTTGCATCGCTGCTTAATTAGTACTAATTTTCACCGTGCGTCGTTAGATTTTCGAGGTTGCGTTCTTTTGGGGTCAAGTCTTTAATATTATTTTTGAAACTTTCTTTTTTTTTTAAACGATGGCAACACTTTTGTTTCTAATTGCGCCATGCTTTCATAACTCGGGATTCCCTTTCTAACTAAACAAAACGCAATTTGAATAGTTTTATTTTCACATTGTTTGCTAATTTTAAAGTTCAGTTTTAATTACGTAGTGAGTTGTGCTTTTTTTAAAAGTCATTGAGGCTATTCCTTGCAGTCAGCATATAACAGTCAAAATTAGAACTGATTATATTTATATAAGATTGTATTTATAATTTTGTAATTATTAATATATTTTATATTAGTTTTACAGGAAACAGTTAAGTGAATTCAAATATTTAAATTTTATAACTTATTTTTATATATAAATAGATTAAGCCATTTATTATGATTACTTTTCCAAATTTCTTTAATAATTTTTTTTGCTTTTAGTAAGTAGACAGTTGGGAGAGGGTTGCCGCTATTTGATACGGATCTTTCTTCTCCCAGCTGCGAGGCGCGACAGCGTTTTATAATTTTTACAATTTTTCTTAAACAATTTTTTCTTATGGGTAAGACCATCTAAAATTTATACATATTAACAATAAAATTTGTAAGTTTGTACTACGAGTATATACTGAAAAAATCCTTTAAACCAAAATAAGGTTTACTTACTAATTTTAGTGTGATGAACTTTACTTTTCACCACCATCATTTTAGCAGTAGAACATCTACTGCTGGACATAGACTTCCCCCATAGATTTTCAATAATACCCTATATCGATCGTTTCATTTTTACTGTATTTTACCGTTTGTTATGAAATCGCTTTCGCTTGTGAATTTGACCCGCGGCGCACCAATTGAAGACAATTCCATGTTATTTTACACTTCGCGCTTGTGAAATTTGAATTTGTATGGACCCAGAATATTTTTGTGTTATTACGCCTCCATAGTCGTAATCTCTGTTGATTGTTTTCTAAATTCCATATAAAATTTCGCACAATACAAATTCCACTTTGCCACACGAGAAAATAAAAAAAAATTAAATTCTGTTTGATCCGTGAAATATACAAATTTGATGCGCGTAGTCGAGACATTTGACTGAATGTCGACAACTTCATCAACTTGAGAATTTTTGTGACCTTTTGAGAATGAGGGAAGAACTGATCGAAGTTACTTTATACTATAATATCAAAAACCTTTATCAGTTTTTAATAATTAAAAATTATTATTATCAAATTATTATAGAACATTGTATGTTTGTAAAAAGTACATTTATTTACGAACCAAAGTAAACAAAATAGACTATATAATTGACAGGATAAAGTGGTAAAGTATGGGCCACATGTATAACACATGGCTGGTAGAACCTTAAGGTTCGTGAATAAAGACTACGGGTTGGTAAGCCTTACGTATATCCGCCAACAACGAAGACCTGGATACAGGTCGCTGTGGAGATCCTATGATGAAACATGATGAATAAGGTGAAGGTTCGTAATTATTGAGATTGTGATCAGAATGGTTCCGTCACCTTCATTAAATGAATATTACGAAAAAAAACTTCAAATTTAACCAATTGATAATAGACCTTGGTCTGTTAAATTACGTTCGAAAAAATGTCGAATCTACAAGTCTGTAACATTGTATATACAGTTTGAATTATCACTTAACTTGTAACAAGTGATCTCTGTACGGAGGTCATTAAAACCACAGACTTAAGTTAGCAAGTTTCGTATACGAGAGGTAGTCGAGTACCCGCGTTGAGGTCATCGCTTGAAGATCATTTGTATTAGAAACATTTTTATTATTACGCTACTATTCAATAACCAGCTGTTGAACGAAGCCGGACTAGAAGTCACAGAGATGCCATGTTCCAATCATCTAGTACAGGGCTTCTTAAACTTTTGTCATTCACGACCCCATTTATGATTGCTAGTTTCTTGACGACCCCATACAAAAATAAAAAAAATTAATATTTTTCCATGATTTATTTATTAGGTAACAATATACATATACATATGAAAATATATAGTAAAAGAATTAGTTTTGAAACATACAAAATTCTAAACTTAAAAATTGCACATAAAATAATAAAATTGTATTAATATTAGTTTAAAACCTTCAACAAATGCGCGTGTCTAGACGCTGCATGTCCACTATATTCCACCAACTCTAGTGATGTTATAAAATGGTATATATAAACATTTGACATTAAAATCTCTCGACCCCAGAATTTTGCTACGCGACCCCATTTGAGGTCGCGACCCATAGTTTAAGAAGCCCTGATCTAGTATAGAAGTGTTGTTGAAGTTTCTTCCTTCACTACTTCTACCAGCGCTAACGCTCTCTGAACTGATAGAAGAATTATCAGTCAGGCAATAGCATCTAAAGAAGTCAAGGTTGGGTCCAATCCTGCGCCCTGGTATTGGAACGCTTTGAGAGTCCTATCTCAAATGACAGCATACGCCGCGGGTCAGTCGATCAGGGGAATCCCACACCAGAGTGCTCCACAATTACTCTTGTGATTGGCTGATGGTTTTTATTGATTAAGTTTGGGCTAAATTTGATCAATATACACACTTCAACATTGGAATTCGTCATCACCTTCGAAACCTACCTAGGCCCTAGGAAGAATCCCACAAACAGTAAACTAGATGTATTTAAATAATAAATTCCTGCAGCAAGAACGCGTTCTAGATCTCTCTTTTTTTATCAACGGCTAGGACAAATATCGGTAAACGTGCACCCTTATACAGAATGTGTGACCTCCACAATTCATATGTTAGTGATTTATTTTCGTGCTCTCTCGTATCTTTTAAAAAACAATTCCGTTCGAAATTATTGAGTACATACAATGCAATTTAAACCATAATATAAATATATAAACCATAGTCTTTGATCCCTGTTTAGTAATGTTTTTATTTTTATTTGTTTTTTCATTGTTTGATTATAAATCATTATATGTTCTTAAAATCCTTATAACTATCACACTGATAGTTATAAGGTAACAACTGTAACTAATTTTATATTTCTAAGCTTCTAAGCTTGTACTTTCTTACTGCCTTTTGTTACTGTCTATCTCCCATAAATAAATCTATGGAAGAAGTCTATGTCCACTTGTGGGCTTCCAGCGGCTACAATGAGAATTGTTTAGTATCTCCATCGCGTGGAAAAAGGCACCATTAATTCATTCGCGAAAGTGACAATTACACTTTGTAATCCAAAACTGTCTACATAGCGCTCCCTGGTGTTACAAATGTCTACACTATTCTATTATTTACTGCGTTTTTAAGGCCAAAGATTCTTTAAATAATTTCAATCAGAAAACATTAAATCGGTCTGCTTAAGTCACATATTTTAGGCCAAAATAAAGACTTTATTATTTTCAACATAAATAAATGTTTTTTTGGCTGAAAGCGTACAATATACATATATATGCATAGCTAGAAACATTCTCGGGGTCAACAAAACATGAAGGCTAGATAATTGTTCTTGATTCTATCTATCATCATTACACGTAGCCTTATTATAAAAGAAGAAAGAAGTCAATGTCGTCATTTCAGCTGCAGGAGGTCCACGGCTGGACATTTGACTTGCATTTTTAAACTGTTTGACCTTTTTAATTCGAATACATTAGCGCTAATGCTTTTATGGTAGAGTAAGAAAAAATCTCAAAAGAGAAACATACTCTCTTGTGATAACCATCAACGTTTCATCCATAAGCCGTTCACTACTCGTAACGTCATAAGACCTGTCGGAAAATGTCCTGGATCCAGTGTCTTCTGATAACTTAAGGTCATCTGTGAAGCTTGTGGGCGGGATGCAGGTCCAGGGCTATCAGTTCTGTGTGCTATATGACCTGACCACTGCCACTTCAATTTACCAATCGGCAGAGGCTGCGGTCACGTAACTTTTTAATCAGTTTACTCGAATTATAATAATATATTTATATAAGCCGTGGTAGTCTAGTGGTAGAGTACTAAGACTTGTGATCATAGGTCGCGGTTTCAATTCCCGGGATACAATCTCATATAACTCACACTTTCACAAGAGTTTGCAGAAGATGGACACCAGCGTTTGCGTACGATAAAACCAAACAATGATTGCCAACCCGACTTCCAATTGTGGGAATTATGGTATATCCCCCAAAAATATCTTTGAAGGACACATATGCCATGCAGTGGGCGCCTATGGGCAGAAAAAACGAATGTATTTATTAACAATACACACAAAAGACACAACATTTTGATAAAAATAAATACATTTAAAAAACTTTTAAGTTAAACGGTTTTTTGATACCCATATTGTAGTGGTTGTGGAAAAATATGTACCTAGTCCGCCATATTGGAACGGCGTCCATCTTGAATTTTAAATTTTGACATAATCATCGTGTTTTACTAGTGTAGCCTCTTTGATACCCATATTGAGGGGTTAAGGAAAAATATGTAATCCGCCATTTTGTATCGGCGGCCATCTTAGATTTATAATGTTATTGATTTTATTTTATTGTATTGTCATCTAAATTAAATTTGTGTACCAAATTTCGGATCAATCTGACAACGGGAAGGTGCTTAAATTTCAATTTCTAATTTTGACCCAAATAAATTCCGTACGGGTCGAACTAAATAAAACCGTTTAATAAAACGAACGAAAGTAAACAAGTAATGTAGATTGTGTAAGATTAGAACTTAACTTAAAGTAGAATACTTAGCTAGTAATATATGTATATACTAATTTAAAAAAGAAGAACGTAAATTAGAGTTCCTTAGTTGTCTCAAACGTAACGCGTGTGTTTGTATGTGTTCAAATGAACCTATTAGCAATTCAACACGGAACCGCTGACGATACATGGCAGCCTAGCCTTTCATATGCCCGTCGTGTTGAACACGTGTTCCTGTCACGTTAATTGAACTAAATAATAATAAGGTGCTTGAGCGACATGCGACAGGAACGTAAGACTTCTACGTACAGATGAATAACGGTGGATGCAGATCGCTTCTTTGTCCAGTTGTGGGCATACCACGCCTGAAACAATGACGATGAAATAGTATATAAATAAAAAAGTTTAATTGTGTATTACTTTTATGCTTGCGGCCTTTTAATCATGTTTATGCGGCTTTATACTATATATTATAGTAATATTAATTATAATAATAAAAATAATAATACTAAACCGAAAGCACTAATCAAAAATGACCAGTAATTAAGACATATTGAACTTTGCCAAATTTCTCATAAATAGTTTTTTATGTACGAAATTTTATTTCTAAAATTATTAATATTATAAAGTTTTTTTAATTGTAATCTTTATTATAAATAAAGTTATGTAAATTGTTAATAAGTATTACATAATGTGCGGTCCGCCAAAAAAAAAAATTAAATTGATCCGTTCATTAAAAAGGTTGCTAACTCCTGCCTTGGAACAACTAAATAGGTGACAATCACAGTTTTAATTTTTAGGCAATTTTACAATCTACGAATTCCAATGCACCTTGACAATTTTTTTTATAATTTTCTGACTAAAATGGCGGAGATAGACAACGCTTTTTTTCATATATATATAAACAAGATAAAGTACAAACATGAATAAAATGATTATATTCAAAGCCTTCTTTCAAATATAAATATTCAAAGATATTTCGGTATAAATATAGCTTTGAAACTATATAAAGATAATAATTTTAAGTGTATCAAATTTTAACATATGACCTATATTTAGTTTTTCGTCTCTCCTGAAATGTTGCATTTTCAAACATATGATTTTATTCGGCTGGGAAACATATCTTCAAAGATTGCAAGACTTTAAACTGACATCCGTAAAAGAGAAAGGTGAATAACCCACCTTTGGAGGTGATCCAAATAAAGAGGGACGTTAAAAATTTAAGAAACAATTCGATCTTACATTTCAAGTAGTTGGAGTACGTTTCTCTTTCTTCCAGTGATTCATCTGCGCTTTGTATTCCGGCTATGTCGAAAGCAGACCGTTCGGCTTTGCTTAGCTTGCCTCCCTGTTTCATCTGCATATAAATTACTAGTCAAATGAATAGATCTATATATAATTAGACAGGCTTATATATGAATGAATTTAAAATTGTGAATTTTAAAGTGTCTATGGGGAACGAAATAGGAATATGCAACCCTAATGCCTGCGGGTACGAATTTATGACAGATTATTATAGGGTGTACCATGAGAATTTTAATTGAAGGTACGACTAGGAAATGAGATTTAACTATTGTACCAAGTCAAATGTGTACACTTTTACAATATTATAAAGATAACAGAATTATTGCAAGAATTATCAACATAATTCTTTTTGATATTTATCTAAAGAATCTTAATTCAATATAAAACATTTATTTAATACTCTTTATTGAACACACACACACACGTGCTCACATAGAGAACGAGAGAGAGAGAGAGAGAGAGGGAGAGAGGGAGGAAAACACACTAACACACACACATACATGCATATACATAAGGTTCTTGAGTGGGAACCACGAACGGCAGGCCCTCCCCCTATTAGGTTGGATTAGGATGGTCACGGGAAATCCCTGGATGCTGGCAGCGCAACATCTGACGTCCTGGCGATCTTGGTGGTCGCCTTGGTAGTCGTGGTCCATCCTCTTTAACTACGATCTAATTTTTTTCAATTTAACACAGTTTTTCCCGGCCATGAGACGGAAAAACAAAAATCCGCTTTGCGCTGTAGCGTTCCCACGTTGAGTGTACATTTTAAGTATTTTTTTAAATTAAAATAGAAAAAAAGATAAACTCACTGTAACAAACAAGAGTGAGAATTTTTTTTTCGGAAATTTTAAACGTAAATTTAAAAACAAAGGTACGGACGTAAATGTTGGAGGAATATAGACCTTAAAAAATTAAAAAATAAAAACTCCGAGTGAATTTCACATGTAATCATCATTATTATATTACGACACGCACTGCAAGAAATATGCCTCTCCCAAAGATATCAAAAGGGGGGATATACCATAATCGCCTTACTTGGCAGGCAGGTTGGCGATTGTAGTTTGGTATCATGGTACGCAGGGGACGCTGCTGCCTATCCTCTAGAAACTTCTTTGTGAGCAATAGCAATCCTTTATAATTAATGCACAAGGTTTGAATTATACAAGACCATGTCTCACGAAACGAACCCGCGATCTACTATCGCAAATCAGTCTTAACCACTGGGCCACCACTGCGCATTGTTAAAATAGAATCTTTGGTATCTTCAATAATTTATTACTTTCGGTTTTTAGTATATTTTTGCTGAATATTCTACTCTTTCATTCTTCACATTTCATCCCCAACTTTAATACACCTTCCTTGCATCACCTCCCACCATTCACCACAATTACACTATTACAATTATAATAAGTTGCTCTAATGAGGTTTATATTGTTTCTCAGTATAAGGTGTGTTTGGATTAATCTTGGAACACTCTGGATGTCATTGCAGAGATCTTCTAATTTCCGTCATTCTTCTCATGGTGTACACGAGATATCACTTTGCGTTATCCTAAGTGGATAAGAATAAAAATAAATATAGACTACTGTTTGTGAAGAAGTTTAAATATGTCTTCTGATCATCTATACGTACCATAAAGAAGGAAATAAAAGATAAATGCGACAGTATTTTTAGGAATAAATACAACGTCGCTTTTGATTTGTTATTAATCATCGATTAACAATTGATCAACAGATATTCAGGTTCCGTGATGCCTTTTTTCATGATTGAGTTGATTAAACTCTGATTAGGTAATCGTATGATTAGGATAAATAATCAATAATATAAATTTATTTTAAATAAAGTCTAATATTTTATTAAGAAAAGTAATCTTAAAAGGTTTACCGTTTCTGTACAGGTATAGATCAACGATCCGATGAGAACAAACTCATAAACATTGATTAAATAACATTAATTACATTTAAACGGTCTTTAGAAAGTTGAAGCTGATAAATCAGAGTTTAACAGTTGATTATATTAAACATAATGTTACGTGGCTGTTACATTTAATTACCTTTTACGAAATGGGCGTTAGTGTCATGGTGTTTATAGCATTTAATTACTAAATTTATTGGGTAATTAATCTAAACCTTGGTCGTTTTTTTATGTTTTATATACAGAGTTTTCTCTAACATCGTCAAAGCCTATATTTCTATAAAAATTATTAATTTTTAGACGAAGGGGTGGAAATCGTGCATGCAGGACGCCTGGGAATAGAGGGCCCAGGCTGTGTCAGACTCTTAGTAAAAAACCTTCGTCGTTAGACGCTCACTGCTAGGCATATTCCTTCTCCAAAGATCTTTTATTTATTCTGTGGTTTTTCATCCCCACTCATGAAAAATTCGAGTACATGAGTTTTCAGGTTTTTTAATTTTTATTTACATATTCCTTCCTTTACAGTATCTTTCATGTCTTTCTTTTACAAATCTTCTTCCATAGATCACCTTTCTTCTCTCCTCTACATTTCTTGATCACAATTTTATGTTACATATATCAAATTTTGGACGCTTATTTTTAGATTTAAAATAACGATAAGAAACCATACCTTCTTTAAAAAATTCTTTGTTTTTCCTGTATTGATTTTTAAATGATTTTTATGGACAGTTTTGTTTATCACCTGCGAGTCTTAGTATCTAGAATTGAGTCTTATTCCTCCTTATTGTGATCTGCACCACTATCTCACATTAAGTTTTCCACTATCGTTTTATTTTGTTTTCTTCTTTTTTCATTTACACTTTCATTCTTATTGCTTATATTTACATACCTTCTATCTTTCCCTACATTTTTTACAATACTACATCGTTATTTTTTATATAAAAACCCTATTTTAAAGGGCCCTCCATTCCCCCTACTTTATATAGGAGCGTGAACATTTCAATTTCGGGTTAAGTATTATTTTTCAGTTTTGTATATTTATTAACCTTTCTCTTTCCTTTTTTCACAATTGCTTTTTCACTTTCCTTTCACATTTTTTTTCATTCATTGCGTTCTGATCTTCTTTCACACATCACCTTTTTTCTTTATCTACCGTACTGATAACATTTGGTTTTCATTACACTACTACTGCTGCTGCTGCTGCTGCTGCTGCTACTACTACTACTGCTGCTGCTGCTACTACTACTGCTGCTGCTGCTACTGCTACTACTACTACTACTACTATTTTGATATTTTATCTTATTTTGCGTTCTTGTAGTCATCAGGCTTTAGCCGATTAGCTATAATTTGAGAGTCTTCAAGTCAAGAATAAATAAGTTTCATCTAAGCAACCACCTGGCATCATAAACCTCGTCATCACTTAACATCAGGCGAGATAAAGGTCAAATTCTTTGCTTATGGTCGATAAAAAAAATAGGATAGCGCATGCCGCGCTCTACCCTCCCAAGCTGAATCTGAAAATGTCAATAAGAATATAGGATATAGATATAGATTTAGGAAGACTTAAAAATGAACATAAAAATATTAAATGAATCTTATGTGATAAAACTTAGATTAAAGTTACACTGTTATCCGCGGACCTGGGGGTCGAAGGTTTTGTTAGGAAGTCGGTTACATGTACAGTCAGATGATGTAACAATATTTCCTGTTACTCCGCGTCAAATGTGTTACTATAGAGCGGTGGACTGTACACCAATTAAAGATGAGTTCCAGCTTCAATTCAGAGCCTGCGAACATATGAAAAAAAAATTTTTGTTACTTTTCACCTGATTAATAAATCGATGGTTGGATATAGTTGTAAAAGATTTACAATATCCGGCGATAAATATTGCACATCGACCTTAGGAAAGAGACATTCGTCTAATTTCGGCTTTTTAGAGCGTTATCTCTGTCGCACGTCTAACAAAACGTCACATAGGTAGTGTGGAACAGAGATAATGCCCTACGAAGCCGAAATTAGCCGAATATCTCTTTCCAAAGATCGATGTGCAATATTTATCGCCGAACACTTTTTTCACCAATTTCGATCAACCTATATGAAGTAATCATAATATGCTATATTAATCTATTTTTTCGATTGTAATTAGCCAGGTCAAAAAGTTCTAATCGAACAAAGTTTGCAGAGACAGGTAGTAAACCATAAATAATTTTAACATTTAGTACTCTTAACTCAGATAACTATTTTTCTTACAGCTTTTACACCTGTAAGCAATCAACCTGATTAGATTTATATACTGTTAGATCCTTGTCTTATTTTTTACCATACTTGGTCCACAAATATACGATCTTTCTTTAACTATAAAACCAATTTAAACAGGCGTCCATTATAAGAATTCCTACAACATAATCTTTAACTTCTTGGTTAACCGTTAATTTGAAATATAACAATACATCGTAAATTTAATTCTGGAACTAATTTAAAATTCAAATTGAATCTACATTTTTCATACTTCACATAGAAAGGAAAAAATTTTTACTAGACCTACTTAGAGACATTGAGAGATACCAACAAACGACGTCATGATTTACAAGTGAACCAAATTTCTAATAACTGTTTGTAAAACTTATTACTATCGGTTTACGAAATTTTGCGAAAAAAAATCTTTCTCCATCAGACAACAACATGCACGGTTTCACGACATCCGTAAACGGTTGAAATCGCTTCAATCCACACTAAGTGTTTTGCAAACACTTTTCATAGCCAAGGAGTTGAACAGCTTACCGGCATCATTATTTTGAGCCAATTGTAATTTTTTTATGGATCCTGTTTTTGAGGTCTTTCATTTACCCTGCTATGTATAGGGCAGTAACGTCATAATTTCGTGTGACAATATTCTTTTAGTATTTATATTTTTATTTATCTTTCTCCTTTCATTCTTCACAATTTGATCTTCCTTCGCACATCACCTTATTTACCTCATCTATATTCCTTGTTAAATTTGATTCTTATTAAAGCATCCTTTTGTTTTATTTTACAATTTTGATTCGTACTTCTACTTTTATTTATTTATTAAGTTATATCAATAGTTCGTTTATTACTTTGTGTTTTGTACTCAGGGTTGCTTAACACTACATCTATCTTCTTTACTCTTATTGTTAACGATGGTCTACACTTCCTTGTAGAACCTAAGATATGTAAGCCGACGTTGACCGTCGCCCATGAGGGAGGCGACACATTCTTCTACTTTTCTACCTATTTCCACCTTGAGATCAAGGCGGAGTCCAAACACAGGACTGCCGACGATGATGTACGCCACGGTCTGGTCCATCTCTGAGTCACGGATGCGCAAGAGACTATGATTGAGCTTAAACATGTGAAACTCAGAGAACCCCCTATACACTATGAACATCTGATTCAAACACCTATTTAGCTGAACTTTCAGGACGTACTCCGGTAGGCTGATACGGAGTCTGGGAAGAATGTTCTCCGCTAACGCCTGCAACTCTGGCTGGTATACGCAGTAGAAACTACCCAACTTGAGCTTTTTGTTTTACAGCTGTGTGACTTCCCGCATGCCAATTATAACTTAAGACTTAGGAATCTTCAAGATAACAGTTAATAGGTATCTTCTAGGCAAGCGTCGTAGACCACGTTATTGCAGGCGAGACAGAGGTCTAAAACTTGTCCTATATAAATAATAAAAAATTAAAAAGGTTTAAAGTTCAAGTTATGTTAAAGAAATAAATAATAACATTTCTGCTTGAATTAATGTTTATGAAAGTACCGTTGTTAAGACTTTAGTGTGCATGCAAGTGCAAGTCACCTCTCTTGTCGACGCACACGTGAGACAGAGACACACACAGAGAACTATTCTCGAACATTTCTTGTGCGTCTTGTTAGTCGTGATATATCTCATCGTTCACTTACATCAGGCGGCGGCTACTCTTCCAGCCATAAAAGAGGTTGGGTGGTTAATTGTAAATATATTAAAAAAACAACTACATACTGTACTCGTACATAAAACAGTTGAAATACGATCATCGTCATAATCATTTCAGCTATATATTGTTCACTGCTGTAAATAGGTCTCCCACATAGCATATATATATATATATATATATATAAATAAACATATATATATATATATATACATATATATATATATGTATATGTGTGTATATATATATATATATAGATTGTAAAAGATGAAAGGAGAAAGAGAAATAAAAAAAATTAAAAATAATTTATCCGAGTTGTAACGTCCCTGGCACATACGTGGCAGCGGAGAAGGGGTGATGGTGATGACGTAATGATGAATATGATTCATGTGAAACTAATAAGTCATTAATTAGACCATGGATGCGCAGACCGCGGCCCGCCGGTCGAATACTGTTGGCCCGCCGACAGCAAAAATAATACTCTCGTACATTCGAAAAATATTGAATTCTATTCCAGAATAAAACCCAAAAAAATTTAATTACCTATACTTCTGGCGGCCGGCCCGCCATCAGTTCATGATTTGCCCGAGTGGCCCCTAATCTTAATAAGTCTGTGCAACCATGAATTAGACGCTCATAAAAAAATTATCATGCGTGATGAAACTTAACCCTAATATTTTATTCCACTAGATTTTAAAACGGTGAAGTAGTGATGATGTTAACATATATCATCCACAGGTAATACAAACCCCTCAGAGGTCTAATTAATAAAATTTCACTACATGAAATAATATAACACAATATTCAAAATATTGAAATAGTTATTTACATGTGCTTTTAAATCGTCAATTATTTTAACATTAAAAATAGTAGGTTACCACCGGAACTCACTCGGAACGATGATCTGTTGAGAGGTGCTAGCCAGAAACTCAACAATTGATCTTTTAAAATGAAATTTAACAATTTTTGATATGTACAATATAATACCAACTTTGTGAGTCAACAAACCAAGTTCTACATGTTTTGATAAAGTAAAAACTCTTGAATTCTATAATAATATTTATTTAATAAAATACTTTCAATTTTAGGTCTAAGATATCTGTTTGTTGACTTTTTAATGCAACCTAGGCTTTATGAATTTATTTCTTATATTTATCATGTGTTTCACTATTTTATATAAGATTCATATTATGGCTTATAAATAATATGTTATTAAATATGCATTAAAAACCAACTAATAGAATGTCAATTTGATTCAAAACATCTCTCAGGTAATCTTTAGATTTTAAGTTATAAATAAACCAAGCAGCTTTGTTAAATAAATAAATAATAAAACACTTCCCCGTAATAAAATATCGTAAGTCAGCAATAAAATTGTTTATTATAAATTAATAATATATGCATTCAATCACTTTCTATCTGCTTATTCGTCCTAAATTTGAATCCTTTTTATGAGGTATATAAAAATGAATAATAAACACATAAAGATATATTATTCTGTAGTTATGCATGGACAATAAATTTATCATGTCATATATTTTAAAAATTATTAAAAAAAAACTTTTAAAAATATTTCTGTAGTGTTAAGAAGCTATAGTAGTACAGTATCCGGCGATAAATATTGCAACATCGACCTTTGGAAAGAGAAATTCGGCTAATTTCGGCTTTGTATAGCGTTATCTCTGTCGCACGAAATACGAAGAATAACAAAACGTCACATAGGTAGTGTGAAACAGAGATAGTGCTCTACGAAGCCGAAATTACCCGAATATCTCTTTCCAAAGGTCGATGTGCAATATTTATCGCCGGATACAGTAATTCATACCTAAAGAAATAATTTTAAATGAACACTGTTTACCCAGTGGTAGTCGGGCGATAACTGTGACTTGAGAATGTAAGTTCAATTCTTGAGATACAATCTTAAATAATATAATCTGTGGTTATTGGAAAACTTTTTAATTTTAAGAGATAATATGAAGTTAATGCGATGGTAGCCCAGATGTAGAGGAAAGACATGCGATGTTATGTCGCGGGTTCGAACTCCGATATAAACGATCACCACTACTCACACACAAGTTTCCAGAGTATGGGCGGCAGCGTCTTCTGCATACTATGATTATTTATTCTAGCCCCCTTTTATTGAAGGCCTCTCGTGTTCCCCTAACATGGGTAAGATAATGGTAAATTAAGGTTTTTAATATTTACAATAAGTTATTCACTCTTAATTTATTTCTTCTATCATACGTCACATTATCATTCATTCTCTCTACTGCCACACATCACAATATCTTCCACTCTTTATCATTTATTACATTCCTTTCTTCCGTCTTCTCTCATTCTTCACCTCAATTAATATTACAGCAATGCTAATTTACATTTTAGTTATGTTTACGTCTTTTCTTTATTTTTACAATTGCACTCTTACACTATTTTCTGAAACTAGTTCAATGCCGCTTTATAATAATATTTGATTAATACTACTTGGTTAAATTATCTTGTATTATTGTATGAGGTAGGCTGGGTCTTATTACTACTCACTGTAATATTATACTATAACTAACTGATCCCGCAATCGTTGTTTTGCAAAAAAAAATTGATATTTTAATTTACAAATAAAAAATAAGGGTTGATCGTAGAGGGTCAAAAATTTATGGTTGTATGTATTCTTGTATGCTGTATCATAAAAAAATAAAAACAAAAAATTTCATTAAAAAAATAAAATTTTTTTTTAAGTGTGAACAACCTTTATCACTTAGGGGTATAGAAAATAGATAGTAGCCGATTCTCAAACCTACTGAATACGCATATTAAATTTGGTAAAAATCAGTCGAGCCGTTTCAGAGGAGTTCAAGTTCGAACACCGTGACACGAGAATTTTATATATTAGATATTACACTGCGATCGCCAATCGCAACCTCATAAATGTCTTTGGGGGAGGCCTATTCCGTGCAGTGGGCGTCTATAGGCCAACAGGTAGACCCTCCAATAGGTGGACTTTCGACATAAAGTCGCGAGAAGCCACTGGATCCGGGCAGCGCAAGCGCAGGTCATCCTGGATTTATTTGCACGTCCATCGGCTGAAAGAAAGAAAGAAAGCACGCAGTTACAGATAGATATATCTATATATGTATTAAGTAGTGTATTTACATATTTAACTGTCGGATCGCATCGAAACCCCGCTTGCAAAGCGTGGCTATCACCTTTCTTATGCCTTGCAGCGGGTGTCTATGAGTTGAAACCAGGACTACGACGAGAGAAATCGTTTATAGAAGAATCAAGGACAGTCGTGTGCAAATGATGTATATTTGCAAGCCTGTGGACTGTATAAAGAGATTAAATAAATTCAAATGATGGTGGTAATTTAATAATAATTTTACAAAACTAGATAACGATAAAATAATACGTAACAATACACTGACAGAAAAAAAGAACAAGCAAAAATTCATCGCGTCACAAACTGTCAATGATAAAAATTATAAAAAACAAATAAATATATAAAGAGGTTTTATATGCCCCAGTCAGTCGCCTATGTCTATTTTAAAAATCCATGGTTTTTTACATAGTTAATTGTGCAAATATCTACATTCATTATGTACGCATTAAAACTATTTTGTATTTCGAATAATATTACAATAAATGTTAAATTACTTATTATATTTATTTTAATTGATTATTCATATTTGAAACATAACAACGTGTGTCAATTAAAAAATGCATGCGACAATTATTTTAAATCGTCTTTATATTATTACTGGAATTTAAAAAGAGAACATTACACATTTTTTTTAAATTTAGATGCTGAAGACGTGCATTCAAAGACATATTTTCAGAAGTTTCTTATAAAAATTAAACACAAAAAATAGTATACATTTTACAGTTAAATGTATTCCGTGGGCATCAAGGTCCATGGAGCACGAGCCGACCAGGTCACCCGAGAGCTCCAACCTTCGATCGATGGCCGAAAAGCGTAAAAATAATTCGCGTGACGCCCTCAAATTAGATAAATTCCTATGCGATAGTAGCATCTCCCTTGCTTACACAACCGAATCTATCCTTTCTCCGCCCCACCGCGGCGATCGTACCGCTATATAGCCGTACGCTACACTGTGGGCTCCATCACACTAGTTCGCTCCGAACCCCGGTGACCCATCGCTAAACAACATGAGAACCTTCGTAGCGGTAAGTGTCAAGTGCATAACAGTGTGACAAGTGACAAGTGCTGTGTTCAGAAATCGACGAGTGCATCGCGGACCTGTGACTACCGAGTGTACATTTTTAAAAAAAAAATTATCGATAAGGATCTGCATGCACTGGATCGATTTCCGAACGTTCGCAACTATAATTTATATAACCAGTAATTTATTACTAAAAATTAAGATTTACACAATGAAGCCCTGTTCTACGATGCTGTAAAAGCAATAAAAGCTAACAGCATCGAACATAGAGTCCCATCCAAACATTAAAAAAAATGAAAAACGCTATCTAATTTATATAAATCAAATTATTTATCATTATATCAAAAATAATGCTTATATAATTTATATTTGAAATAAACCGCGTGGTCCGACATCACAATAATTAATTTCATAGCTTCGCGGTTTGACAATGACGTGAAAAAGCGCGCGAAATTACGCATTGTTTTACTAAAAAGAAACAAAAACGTTAAATACGTCATTAATTTGTTTGTACAAATTTAATCTACACATTAAGTCTTTTTACGATTTTAATTGTAATTATAAGATGTTAATGTTTCTAAATTTGAGTTAGGGCATTTTTTTTAATTAATATATTTTTGCTAAAACAATTTATAGTCTGTGTATAAAAAATTACCGCCAAAATTAATCTTAGATGTTTGTACACGCTTAAAAATCGTAATTAAACGTAATAATTTATATAGTTAAATATATTTGTTAAGACAATCATTTTTAAAACATATTTTCGCGGCTAAAAAGGTCGAAAGTCCATAAGAGATTGTTTAATTTCGTCCAGAAGTATTTAACGTGACAAGAGGGGAAAGCATTCGCCGTCCTAACAGCAGAGGCATCATGCGATAGCAATCGCGTTTTACAATTACTCGGATTGTGTAATGCTTAGTTTTCCCTTCGCTGAGTTGTGAAATATTAAAAGGCTAGCTTGTACGGGTCGGGGGTCGAGTGGGTGAACCGGCATATTGGCGCCACACTGTCCCGGCATACATTCAAATGATCGTATATACAGAAAACTTTAGGACTTTACGCTTAAATGCATTTTGTTGCTTATGATCTACATACAGTTTTTACGTCATTTTTCTTTTTTTTAATCTGCGTGTCTATTACCAAAGGCATATTGATAGCCATAGACAAGAAAAAAATAAACTTTTTTAATGCGTTAGAGTATTAAAATATTTATTTATGGCATATTTCTGGATTTTGTCATAAATAATTGATGCCTTTAAATTCTAATAGTCAATTTAGGTTAGTAACGTAATTAAAAATACGCACATATGCAGTTTACCTGAGTTTACTAATAAGTGCGTAGAATTCGAGACCTGAATTCGCTAATTCAACCGTCACCTAAATAGTTAGGCCACTCATCGATGCGGTGACATCAAACAGACCCAACTAATCGCTATTCGCATTCGTACTCGTGTGGTAATCGATAACGAAGATGCATATCGATTCTAAGCACGCCGCCGCGTGTATTGAATCGATTCACCGATTACGAATTTAATATGTGACAACATCGAATTTTTTTGGAATTTTCCAAACCCTTTAATGTCATTTTCAAATTAATAAAATACAACTTGATTAAATTAGATAATTAAAACATAGATATTACTTTAAAACAATTTTTTATTGATGTATAAACAGTTTTCAGTTGTCATAAACAATAAACTAATGGCCGTGTCAGTTGCAGACAATAAATCTCACATTCAGCGCAACATAACACATCAGCGGCTTCTGTAGGCATACACGTAGGTCGTAAAACTTTAAGTATCCTCATATTTACCGAGCGAGTGCAACAATATCTTTTGCATTCAATCGGATAGTCCTGACGAAATCAGGACAGTTCCTGTTAAATTAGAAACGTGCATATACCGTTTATATTTACTTTTCAAATTCAATACATTTTTGTACAAACGACAATTTTAAAAACAGATTAATGTTCTAGTAAAATTTTTTTATAACCAAAATTAAAACGGGTTCGAATTTAAAAAGAATGACGTCATTCCTTTATTCAAATATTTTCGTGTCGACTTTCGTTTTTGCATTACTTACATTAAAAATTTATTATAATATATTCAAATCGCTGCAATCTGACTTACGGATTATATGACATTATATGCAAATGCGCCACGTCTCGAATAAAAGCTTGCGTAGGTATTTCCATTATCAAGACGGAAGCCATTTTGTGATATAACAAGAACATCCAACATAGTTTTTCGAAACCGTTCATTTATATTCTACACAAAAATATTTTTTACCTATTTATTGTACTCGTATTGTTTGATTAAGTTTATACATTCCAAAGGTATAAAGCTAGTTCATTTTAAATCTTGCTAATTATTATTAACGCAGATTAAAAATTATATTTACAGTTTAAAAATGGAACCAAATTTAAAAAAAAGATATGTATGACATTCTTCTCGACGGATTTAAAAAAAAACGAACAATATGGCGACGAAGTTAATGATTCTGACAAATAAAGATGGCGGCTGACGGTGAATAGCAAACGGTTTATGTAACAGAACTAGATTCCCCTTTGACCCGCTCCAAGCAACTTTCACATCATAAGAGTTTTAATTAACAAAAGAATTGACTTTAGTTATTCACTTAGAATGAATCGGTAATTATTTATCCACATTCCGTTATTTTATCAATTCGTTTTTTTTGCATATTAACCAAATTATGTATGTCAAAATCTACTTTCTAAATCCTGTTTTATAGATTAAAATTTAGATAACTAGCACAATCTTCTAGTTATATGTATATTTAAAAATAATATGATATTTAGTTGGGTTCTTAAAAACCGAAAACCGTTATCTAGAAAGATCTATAAAAAATTTTACCGCCATAGCTATATACGTGCCATAAACGAAAAGAAAGTGAAGATATACAGATAAATTTTAGAAAACTACAACCTCATGTTATCACTTGACCTGAAACGCGGCGAGAGAAGCAAAAATAAAACACATTTCACTTCGAATTAACTCGAATAACATGAACATAACAGTTAGGATATAATCTGAACTGTCAATATGAACGTGGACAAATATAATTAATAAATTATAAGCGAAAAGGCTATTTTAGTTTGTTAAGTAATTTATTCTTTATAATATTTACACGAAATTTTTTATTATATTCAGTCGATATTTTTTTATATTGTTATTAAAAAAATTTCGGTTAACTTTTTTTATTAATATGTATATGGCACACGTAACAGATTACATTAACCAAAGTTTTTTTTTTATAAAAATTTTGAATTTAGAATGCATCTCTAGTATATTATTTTGTATGTTATACAATAATATGAAGATAGATAATTGAAATATATTTTAATAAGTATTTTAAAAAGCACTAGGATTCAGGTTTAATATGTAAGATTATATATTATAATCTATAGTAAAGATATTCAAGCCTAAATTCTTTGGAAAGGATTTTAAAAAGATGTAATGTTTAAGAAATATCTAGCAGGAAGATCTTAGGATTGCGAAAAGCATAGCTAGTATTGATGACTTTATGTTAAACAGATTGCAAAGCGAAGATCTCTAATTCACACAGACATTGTTCGCGTGTTTTAAAAAAGCCATTAGAAATTCTCTTTGAATAATATGCACTTCCGATTACATTCGAATTCCGACAATCGCTGTCACTTTTGTTTGGTTTTTGTTTAAATAAAGGAAGTGACATATTTGGGCGTGTTAGAATGAGATAGGTGATATGTGGATTCTGATTATGTGATGTCTGAGAAAGTCAAGTTGTTCTCAAATCAGATGATTAGACACTTAAAGTTTGTGTTTCTGAGTGACAAAAAATATTACTATAAAGTTGACACAATGAATAAATGGCATTGTTAATTTAGTCGGATGATTCAGGTCGCTTTCATCACGTTTTATTGGAGGCCTATGTCCAACAATAGATGGACATAAGCCTTATGGCTGCATTGATGATGATGATAAGGTTAAATGCAGTACTAATTAACGTTTAAAAAAGAAACTGGGAATTAAATAGTTTTGAAAAATCGCGGTTTTATGTGTAAAATGTTAAATTATATCGTTAAATAAATCTAATTATAGTATTTAGTTGTTCAAAACGTGAGGAGCTTGATTTGATGACTCGTTTACATGTTTGATATTATAATGTATGCATCAAACATTCTAAAGTGCGTTTGCCAACTTGAATAAAGTTATTTCGAGTGTGAATTTGAAAATAAAATGAAATTTTTTTTGGAACAGTGCATAGCCCTTGCGTTGGTGGCCTGCGCCCGTGCAGAGCCTCCATCTGGATACAGCTACAACCGTCCCTCTGGAGGTCATGGTGGCGGCTTCAGCGGTGGCTTCAGTGGCGGCCTGAGCGGCGGCGGCGCCCTCCGCGCCGTGTCCTCTGGCTACCAGACATCCGAAGGCCAGCAAGTCGACTCCCAACTCCTGGAGCAAGTGCGCCAGATCCTCCTTAAAGAGGAAGCGTCGTCCGGCTCCGGTTTCGGCGGCGGTCACAGTGGCGGTATCTCCTCATCATACGGAGCTCCTTCATCATCTTACGGAGTGCCATCTACCTCCTACGGTGTACCAAGTGGTGGACGCGTTGTTGGCATCAGCCTTGAAGACATCCGCCAGGCTATCCAGGTTGCGCAGTACGAACAGTCCGGAGGCTCCGGAGGATACCCATCGTCGTCGTACGGTGCACCTTCAGGTAGCTACGGCGCGCCTTACTAAAAATCTGACGCGACCGGCGTCCTGTATCTATCCTGGTAACGCCATCTATCGCCTGGATAGTGAAACGCCTGCTCGGTAGGCAGCGCCCACGCAGGACTATGCGCGCTCACGGGTTTCCTGACCAACGGCGAGCCAGTCGCGACCACCGCGAAGTGGCTCGCCGTTGCTCTCGACTCTATTGTTTTTGTATAAAGTTTATCGTTAACATTAGCCTAATTTATGTTTAAGTTTTTTTTACAAAAAAATATAAAACAAAATAAATACATTTCGACACCGTACACGATTTGTTTTTCTTACCGAATCACTTACGTAACTGGTTACAATATATTCAACTATAAAAGGTCACAGTATAACCTTATCGGCGTTCAATATGGCCCTTCTCCGACCGTCCGAGCGTGGGAACTGGTCGATGAACCGCTTCTTCCTGCTCCCGACCACTCGACATAAAACAATCAACGTTCAACACAAATTGCGACTAAAACTATTATTTTTAAACACCTTCACAACATCAAGCAGTTCAACTAATTGTTAATATGACATTTTTCAACATCATCAACATTTTTATTGCCCCCGCTATTGGGGACCTTTCGTTCTACCCCCTATTTTATTGGGAACAGGATTATTTTAGGGGCAATATTTATTCATTTCTCTTTTTATTTTACAGTTTCTTTTCTCTTCTTTCGCTCTTTAACATTTGCTCTATTACATATTTCATTTATATTTATTCCTTTTATTCGTCACTTCAATCTATGCCTATTTTATTGTTACAATGTATAACAATTTTACTATTATTTTTATATATACATATCTACAGTTTTATCTTTAGTTTCTTTAATTTAGTATTTTAATTAGATTTGTTTATCATGATTATCATATTAGAGCATAAACCTCACTCAAAAGTAAATATAAATGAAGAAATTGATTACCCCGCTCCGAAATATACCGTATCTTGCAAGGCCCTTCGACATAAACCACTTTATATAACATACCTAACACACCAACCAACTGTACACAAAATAGTTTTAATATACGTGCGAAAATTTACTTTTTTGTATATGTGAAATTTGTAGAAAAGCATTTTGGTTCTTCTACTTCTTTTTTTCAACTGACAGACGCCTACTGCATGGGTTTTTGCAATTTAACTATGTCATGGGTTTATATAGTGGAGAATCTACCCACGTCGTGTCTACAGGTACATCCTGGTATATAGGTATACGGTTCTTTAGGCCATCATACCATACTGCCACTGCAGATAAGTAATTTTTAAACCTATATCGGAGACGTTAGTTTTTACGTTGATCTCCTCATTTGTGATTAGACCTGGTTCGAAGTGAAAGTCCAAACAAAGCTAGCCATTGCTCTCTGTGTGACCACGAGTGACCACTTCTTAAAGGGCCCACTATAAGCGACCACGTCTTGGATCCGTAAGTTATCAACGATAACACACTGGTCAATCAACTTCGTTCTTAAGCATTTATGTATATATATGTACCTGTTAAAAAGACATAATGATGATATAACAAAAAAAATGGATTTTAAAAATTCGTATTATAACATATATTAAAATTAATTATAGTTTAGTATCTGTTTCTGTAAACTTTAAACTGCTGAAAGTTATTGAATTATCGCGATCGAAAATAAAGATACAAATTGATGTTACATATTTTAGAGTGATTACTTTATACGGAATGATTTAAAATAGGTGTAAAGGCTTTTGGTCTTCATGAGCTACACATTCATTCATTTAAAGTTTCTATACGTATATCTGGGTGGTACAGCCAAAGCCTATTTAACTGTATTTATACGTTATCACAATATAAAAGTTATTAGAAATCGAACTCTGGACAGTGGGCCACTGATCCACCGGGTCGGCAGCCGCAGCCCGCGTCGTATCATTTCCTTAATCATCGTGTTCGAATGCAAATGAATAGTTCTTTGATGAAACATTTTCATTCTCTCACCTAATTGTCGGGCCACGAAACCAACGTATTGCGTAATCAATTCGAAAATATTTAACTTCAAAATTGTTGAATTTTATTGGAAAGTTACGTCACGTGCTTTACCTCGTGGATAAAATATTTATAATTGAATAATCAAATTTACTAATCTATTGCATAGTGCATTTATTTCTTTTTTCTTCCGTAAGCGGTTGACATTTAACGTCACAAAATTTTGTTTATCAGTATGAATCACACTAACACTTTTATCTCATTCACATTTACAGATTTCGCGCACAAAATGGAAGGCCCTTAGCCTAAACCTTTAGAGTTTTACGTAACTTAGCTCGAAACAATAATAATAACACCAACGATACAATCTCCTTCGACTTATCATGATGAGAAAGGTCGCTGGTAAAAGGAAGGTTGGTAGGAGAAAGAAGTCGTGGCTTCTTAACATTAGAGAGTGGACCGGAATCGCCAGCGCTGCTGAGCTATTACGCAGAACCAAAAATAAGGAAGAGAGCAGGAAGCTGATAGCCAACCTCCACTAGTTGGAGAGACACTTCAAGAAGAAGAATTCCTCGGGAGCCCCGGCCCGAGTCGTTATGACGCGTGCGATTTTCGGATTAAGAGACCTCCGAACTCATAAATCGCTTAAAAGACCGGGGGTCGACTGTAGTTAACAACCAAAAAACTTTTATGCCTTTTCTTGATAATGTATCTGTAGAAATACATCAGAATTAAAAAAAAATAGTGGCATCAATTTTGAACGCAAAGTCATAAGAAGAAAGGCCGTAATTAATACCATAGAGTAAGCTTTACCTACTTATAAAATAACTTGTTGGAATATGAAAATACTTTCTTGTTACGACAGCAAAGTTAACCCTTTTCTTGATAATGTATCTGTAGAAATACATCAGAATAAAAAAAAATTGTGGCATCAATTTTGAACGCAAAGTCATAAGAAGAAAGGCCGTAATTAATACCATAGAGTAAGCTTTACCTACTTATAAAATAACTTGTTGGAATATGAAAATACTTTCTTGTTACGACAGCAAAGTTAACCCTTTTCTTGATAATGTATCTGTAGAAATACATCAGAATAAAAAAAAATTGTGGCATCAATTTTGAACGCAAAGTCATAAGAAGAAAGGCCGTAATTAATACCATAGAGTAAGCTTTACCTACTTATAAAATAACTTGTTGGAATATGAAAATACTTTCTTGTTACGACAGCAAAGTTAACCCTTTTCTTGATAATGTATCTGTAGAAATACATCAGAATAAAAAAAAATAGTGGCATCAATTTTGAACGCAAAGTCATAAGAAGAAAGGCCGTAATTAATACCATAGAGTAAGCTTTACCTACTTATAAAATAACTTGTTGGAATATGAAAATACTTTCTTGTTACGACAGCAAAGTTAACCCTTTTCTTGATAATGTATCTGTAGAAATACATCAGAATAAAAAAAAATTGTGGCATCAATTTTACACGCAAAGTAATCATTTGTATGTGAATGTTTACGCAATTTCTTAATTTTCAAACGCTTGTTCAGTTTTTTCTGTTGGCATCCTTGGGTCTTAAAAGTCAAGTGGTATTAATATTAATGTAATATTTTTAAAAAATCTGCCAATTTAAGGGTTAACCAACCTCTGCGACAGTCGTTTGCCGCCAACCATCATTAATTTTTAGTAAAAACCATAATTCACTTAAACGACATCTCTTCTGCAATTTTAGCTGCAATGCTGAATTAAGAAAAACTGACATTGCTCTCTGGATTTTAGACTTATTATAAGGTCCGTCGTAAGTGACCACGTTTCAGATCCGTATGTACCAGTAACAGACATTGGTCAAAGATCTACGTCTTCAAACATTGAGGTATTTTGGACGAGAAGATGTTTCAGAGCTTCCTGGATTGCTTATTGCTAAATATTAATCCATTTTTATTATTTTGTTTACTGACTTATTCATAATATTCATGTCCTGTTTGTGTCTTAAATTATTTACTAATATTACTATCTATATGTACAATGTGTGCGGGACTTCAATTTATAACAAACATGTGGAATTTTGGTACACTAATTGTCTCTGTTTCTTATTTTTTTTACATTTATAATACTTATTCTAGGGAAAGATGGGAGTGTAAAGGAGCTGGAGGTGAGGATAGAAAGTGGAACCATCGCCTCTGTAATGGAAAATAAAGATTGCCGCAACAATATTTTTAAAATAGTGTCATAAAACAATAAAGAAAGAAATAGATTAAAAGCCAAAAAATAAAAACTAAAACTTAAATATAAGATTGAGTAACAAAATATTTGTAAAATAAGAAACAATATTAATAGAAACAAGGACTGAAGAATTGTGAATGAAATGAAAGAGTATACAAGAAGATGTAAAGAATGAAAGAAGATATGGTAAAAGAACTTCGGAAGAACGTCAGAAGAGAACGCTAATAAAAATTATTTGAAACAAAATTCCCTGTCATAGATTTAAGAAGTGAAACCAAAATAAAAAAAAAACACTTGTTATATATATCTTTGGTTGTATGTGTGTCATTTATAATACAAATCGATGTCATTTGGCACTATGTTAAATCAAACTTCTTTCTCTATTACATAATAAATTAATTTCAAGTTTTATTTATATTTACTTAAATTACACCTTCATTTTTATCCATCATCATTCCGATCATAGCCTGCACTATTTTACATTGTTTCTGTTGAAGTTCTTTTTGCAAGCCCGAAGGCTTTTACAGCTTTATCTGTACTTCGCAGAACGGAAGTGTCCATGAACTTTTCAAAAAATTTACTACAGCACTCGGTATTCCAGTAAATGTGTGTAGTGTAGTGTTGTGTGTAGCTTGGGACGCCAGCATGTAGCACTCGGCAATCCGAGGGAGGATCCATATCCTCCCATGGATCACACGCTAATCGCAATTTAAGGAGCATAAGTCCTCCCTCAATACGGATCGTAGACTCTGTGATTACACCAATGTATACTGTACTGCTGTTTCAAGGTTGAATTAAATACCCAATTATATTATACCAAATTAAATACCCTTTGACCACAAGAGAGGATCTCAGGTAACGCGCAGAACTTATATAATAGTAAATTTATCGATGAATTTATTTATTTACAACTTGTAATAGCAGACTAAATGTCTTACTTAATAACTTAATTAGTTCAAACAATTTATTCGGAACAAATGCGCTTCTGTTATAACGCTACTCTAGTGGCCACATAAGCTGACCCCGATGGAGAGCGACCGCTGTTGGTGTAACCATCTCATTGCTGACCACGCAGGGCTGTCACCTGCTCGAGTTATACTTTATATATATATATTATATACAACATGGAACATACCATAACCGCCACGTTAGTAGTAGTAATATACAAAGTGTGATATTAGATTGAACCTCGTGTGGGAATCGAACCCGCGGTCTACGGTCTCAAAGCTCAGTTCTCTACCACTGAACTACCCCTACTAAAACTAGCGTAATTGTTGAAAGTACGTTGAACGTACACCTGCAAAATGGACAGTACAAGAAGGTCATTACAGAAGACGCTAGATGAGCGCTTCTTCCATTCGATCTTATTGTAAACCTATCGGGGAGGCCTATATATATCCATGGACGTACCACGGCTGATGAGGATGCGGTACTGAGAGTATTTTACTAATAATATATAAACTGTTGTTATCCTCCTATAGTCCGTCTGTTGAAGAACTGGAATCCTTTGTTTTATTCCTGTAACTAAAATATTACCAAGATTAGTAACCGTTTACTTTATTTTGAATTTTATAACCTACGCGTTAAGGTGTATTTTGTAATAAACACACCCGATAGGGTTAAAGTTTACTAAGTAAATGATTTCGCCAACCCTAGAGTGTATCTCGGACGGAGCATTACATAAAGTTACATCACACGGCGGCGCACACAGACAATGGCGTGCCTCCCGCCCTTCCCGGACCGCAATGTATGATGCGCGGTGTCGAAATCACTAATTGTCTATCGCAAAGTCCGTGCGAAAGTTTATTTAATTGTTGCCTTAATGCCTTGCGCGCGAGCAACAAGCAGATTATTGCGAAAAACATAATGATTCAAAAATAAGTAAAATGGAGATGGATTTCATCACCGAAACTCATATGATCAACCGAAACCGCTCGTTCATAAGGAAAGCGCAGCAAGGTAAAAATCGAGGATAATAGAGCATTGGTACCGCCGTGAACGTTGTATATACTCCCCTAGTCTCGCGCGTACACCTCAGGAGCGGTACAGCACTTTTGGTAGCACTATAGTAAATGTGTTGCTTTCGTTTAGAACCATAGCAATTAAATTAAGACACTTTAGATATGTCAACCTATCAATTACTCAAGTATCAATCATTAAATGTGTATTGAAACCAATCAAGCCGGTCAAAAGTCACTTCCTCAAAATTCACCACGATGACAGGTCATTCACTGTCAAAATGTCGCTGTGAGAACACACAATTATCGTTATTTAGCATATGCATTGCATTCGTGCATTTATTTTGACTATTTTTCAAAATGCATTAAACAAAAAGATCTCTTTTGTACATCAAGGGAGACAGAAAAACCTAATTTCATAGTCACATAAATCAAAACAAGCATTTCTTTAACTACATTCCACAATAAATATAAAATTTTTATTCAAAATTTTATAGTAGAAGAAATAACAAATAGTAATATGTATTATATTACGAATATACAGTGATGATCAGATAAGTGATAAAAAAACTTAATCTTTGTCACATATTTCTAACCAGCATGTATAGTTATCAATCTGAAATATTAATTTAACTTTTCTATTACACAAAATCAGGACGGGCCGAAAAATAAATGTTGAAATTCTTTTTCCTATATTTATCACTACGTCATATATAATCCTAAAACCATTGCTTAGGGGTAAGCAAATGCAAATGAGCTATATATTCACAATTTTAAAGCTTCTATATCTGTAATCATTCATCCTGTACATTACTCATTTTCGTTATTAAAAACGTGATGTCTTTCAAAAAAGTCTAAAGGATATAAATAAAACAAAACGTAAGTGAAAAATATATATATTTCCATACTATTTCATTCAATTTCATCACTTTCGTATCACAATAACTAATATTAATTTAAAATATTAAAAAAAATGGGAACAGTATTATATTGACACGGAAAAATATTCACCGCTCCGATATTTACCTACTTAGCACTAAAATATTGGCACTTAATGAGCACGATATAACATTTACAGCGTCAAATTTACATTTAAAATACTTAAGATAATACATAAATTCACAATGGCGGTCAATCAGCACCATATCCGTAATATTTTATTTTTTATTGTATAGTTTTGATAGAGATTATAATCTGTTACTGACTGGTTTCTTTAATATATTTCTGGCCATCAAAAACTTTATCTACGAAAAACAAATTGACAGGCAATAACCTCAAAAATTCAAAAAATATTACATATCAAATAGCAAATAAGTTAAAGTGACGAAATTATTTATTAAAAATTCTAGACAGCGCCAGCTTGTCATGGTTTATTCACAATAATCATTAAATTTCATGTAATTTTAACTAAATTCGTCCCTTAACGTCATTGCACAGATAAAATATAAGTTATTACTGATATCATTTTGCGTGGTTGTTGATGCAGCTTTTTTGAGAAATTTCAGAAAGGTGCAGCAAAGTGTGCAGAAAATATAACCAAACTTCAAAGGGAAAAGACTTATTAATGTATGTAATAAATCCCAAGAATTTATTTCGTACTATGTGGTTAAGTTATCAGATTTAGGACTTTAAAAGGACATCCTATTTGGAAGACTGAACATTGGATAACATAGCCTGGAATATCTTTGGTCTATTCCAACCGCTGAAATCTACTCGCTAATATTTACATAAAAACACGCGATAAGCGAATATGGTCCATTTGTGTTTACTATAGTTCATACATTATTTTTGACAATTCAAATATTTATGTCATTATTATGACATATCTCAAAAAATGCATAATTATTTTAAATCTGTGAATAACAATTTTTACCGCGCTTTTTTATAACCTCAATTTATTGAAGAAATTATTTAATAATAACTTTATACAATAGAATAATAAAAATAAAACGCTAATTATTAATATTATGCTTTACACATCACAACATTAACATAACATATTGAATACATCTTAACATTGGAAACATGACGAAAGGAATGATAGGATAATAAGTATAAAAGTAACTAAAAATCACCTTAAGTTACACAAATACAAAAGTGAAGAAAGATATATAAATTAAAGTAAAAAGATTGGAAAAAACTCACAAGTTAAGCCTTCGTTTTCAAATAATTACGTAGTTCATGGGATGTCATTTAATATTTCCACAAATTACTGAGCAATTAATGTAGTTTTAAATAATTATTACAAAAATCAATGAATTAAGTTTTAGTAAATTGGAATATTTTGTAATATTACTGGTAACATGCAACACAAAAGAGCCAAAATTTTAAACACGATATTTTGTGCGTCCCACATTAGAATAAGAATAATCTAAAATAAGGAAATCTTACAGATTTACTGCATTAAATTTCCAAAGTTTGATTTATGTTAATGCATTATCCGTTCATATATATAAATAGCTCTTTAGGAGCTGAACATAAGTAATTATGGCCATATACTTTTAATATTTCAATGAAAAATCTGTCATCTTAATTTCACAACCTTTTGTGTTTTGAGTATTGTTGTTTATTCGCCATTTATGGATCAATATTAATAACTTTACATGCAGACACATTATAAAAGAGTACATTTATAATTTGTAATTGATAATATGGAAATGAAATGTAAAATATTTTTTATTAATTATCTGTTTAATTTTACATATGTCAAATAAATATAAACACAGATAATATTCAAAATGGCGTACGTTGACGAAGATATAAAAAAAATGAATTGGTAACTCTTACAACGTTTATAAATCTCGCTATGTAACGTTAATTTTTTATATTTTGGATTAATTTAAATCGAAGATACAATATATGTTTTAATCTTATAACCTATAAAGAATATTAAACATACAAAAAGTTCCAGTAATAAACAATGCTGTGTATTTATAATTACGCATTTTAATATTTTTCGATTAATATTATTCTATATTCTTCTATTATAATATTCACATTAAGCCAAACTTTTAAAAATCATTTTAGTCCAACGTGAATAGAAATATTGGAGGTACAAAAAATGATTTTTTTTATTTAAAATATTACACAAATATGAAATCTCAAAACAGATATTAATTTATTTACTTTATATTAAAGTGAATGTATGTTAATATTTATTTTAGGGAGACATGGTGAATTGACAGGATTATACCGTGTTTTTAGTACGATAAAAGTCGTATAGGAACGTTAAAAGTCCATCACGTGAAATGCACTGTATACTAGGAACATTTGTTACATTTAAAAATATTCATATCATCTAACTATTTATAAACGCATCCAAAAATATGGAACACATCCACAAACTGTTAAAATTCATTACATAGATGACATAAGTCAATAATTGAAAAATCAAGCTCGATACTGTATAACATAACAATTACACTAATGCACAGATTCAGAAGCAACAATGTGACTTAACTGAAAATATTAATTTTCTATCAGAGACATCTATCGATCAAATATTATAAAAGACCAGTGAATAAAACTTTGAGGAAATCAAAGGTTAAAATACCTTTAACAACCTTTAAAAAACTTTTAACTTAAAAATTGCAGTAATTATTTTAATGGACTTTAGATTATGTATCAATGCATTTAAAATAACCGGTTTTACAATACTTTTTGCTGCGCACCGTACACAAATATGTTTTGTTTATAGCGCCATCTATTGTTGATTTCATCAAACAGACAATAATTCGTACAAACACGCATATAGAATGACCTTAATACAATTTAAAATTGTTCAAGACCAGTTTAAAACAATTCCATTATGAATTAGAATATTTTTACATAAGTGAGAATATTTATTGTCTGTCATTTAAGTTCATAGTCTGTGAAAAGAACTATAGCACCGAGGTGACCCTGTATTAGCTGGCGCCTTTGTCTTTTGCATCCTTATTATCGCCATCATTTGGACTTTGTTCTTGGTTTGCGGACTCAAACTCCTGCGGCCATAGCACTTCGGGATGGTTAAGCATGTAATACGCCATGTGCTTGTCGCTACCGTACGTGGAGGCCTTAGTACCAAGGCACATGAGGAACTGGCTTTTCTCCAGGTTTTTATCGCATTCTACTGAATGGAACTTATGTACGAGGGTGTCGTCCGCAGTACGATAGACTGTCAGGTTCGACTTAATCAAGGTCTCGAAGAGCTGGACATCCTCCATTCCCCATCCCTTGATGTTCAAGTCGAAGCCTCCGACCCTCATGAAGTCACACTTATA
Source organism: Battus philenor (assembly GCF_028537555.1). Classification (NCBI taxonomy): domain Eukaryota; kingdom Metazoa; phylum Arthropoda; class Insecta; order Lepidoptera; family Papilionidae; genus Battus; species Battus philenor. The sequence continues at coordinate 12,457,093 of NW_027181684.1, forward strand.
TATACCAAGTATACCAAAGCCATACTGTCTGAAATATCCATTATCATCGTTAATTTCCCTACTGTATTTTAAATTTGCCAACTCCCTTTCTGACTTTGGTTCCTCGTCCGCCTCTTCCACGAACTTGCCGATGTCATCATCAGCGACCAGCACTTCATCTTTAAACTTATTGTAGTCTTCACCATTCACCACATCCGGATTGAACTCGCTGAAAACGATGGGAAAGTAAACCTGATTGTACTTGATCGTGTTTATCCTGATCCTCCTCAGCGATATGTGGTTGAACATCATGTCCACGTCGATAAAGAAGACCAGATCATCGTCATTACAAGCCTTTAGACCCTCTGTTAAGGCTGCACCTCTGGAGAACGTAGTGGATCCCATCTGTATTATCCTCATGTCCTTTCCGTATAGATCGCTGTAGTATTTCACCAGAGATTGCGTGTTCACGTAATCTAAAGGATTGTTGCTGTCAAGATATAGAACTATAATCAGGGACACGGCTTGGTCGGTCTTCAAGATGATCTCCTCGTAGTTCTTCATGAATCTGCCGAAGGTTTCCTGGCGTCCGGATAGCGGCATTACGAAGTTTATCCTTCTGTCGTACAGAGGATATTCGTATTCCTCGTCATTCCACTGCAGGACCTTGGGCAGGTTGTTCTGGATCTTCATGAGTCCGCTCTCGAAGGCGCCGCGGACGTTCAGCTTGCCGAAGTCTAGGAAGCTGGCCTGCTGTTGACTGGACTCGTCGAAGTCCTCGTAGTCGTTGCCAGCTCCCTCGATCTTCTCTAATATGGCAGGATCTTCGAAAGGTGGTGGCTCTCCAATTGGTAACTCTCTTATCTCTGTTCCTGTAACATTTTAGAATAAGAACGATAAATATACGACTCCATACACATATATAGTTTGTATATATTTTGATCATACAGTGATATGTTCACCATAACTTTACAGAAAGCGTTATCGGGTCATGCAGATACTATATCTGCGTAAACCAATTCGATCTATTGATCCGTCCCACCGTTCCAGTATCAGTGACATATCAGTTATATGATATTTGATCAATTTAACGATAGATGGCGTTATAAACAATGCATATTGTGTATCATATATAACACCAAGTGATAAATATTGCACATCGAGCTTTGGAATGAGACAATCGGCTAATTTCGGCTTCGTTTTGTCAGTCATTGTATTTTGTGCGATAGAGATAACGCTCTACGAAGCCGAAATTAGCCGATTGTCTCTTTCCAAAGGTCGATGTGCAGCAATATTTATCGCCGAGTACCGTACTTAATACTACAAAAAGTTTTTTTTTAAATATCTTTTGTTTTGAAGACATTGATAAATAATCTAATATCCGTTTAAAATATTTATCGTAAGAGTTGACGTCATTTGTCTAAGCTATTTTCTTTAAAATAACCCAACCCAATATTGAATAATGGCGATAATTATTAATTTGTATGTGGTGCTTTTTCGGGACTGTATTTATATATACAACCATAATAGATTACTGTTTCTAGCAATTGACATATGTATTTTGAGTGTTCCTAATCCAATGAATATAGAAAAATCATGATTGATAGAACATTATTCAATATTCGACCTTCTTGTCACATGTTCTTCCTTTTACAATAAACTCTCAACTAATGACCCTTTATAAATACGTAATAAATATATTAAGTTTATTCAACAAAAACTAATATAATATAAATATCCTATTACAATACAGTACAGTAAGATGTTAAGAAAATTTAGGTTACAATTAAAATTAAATTGATGGTAAAGGTTAATTATTCAATAAACGAATATTTAAATGAAAAGAAATATTTTAATTCAATTCAGGCTATATCTGATAAAGTGTATATGTATAAATCTGTATTGTTAATCTTTATTAAAACATGTGTTGTTGTGGAGTTTCTTCCTTCTTCTTCTTCACAACTATAACACCTTGCGAAACAGTGTTAAAAATAAAATCTATTAAAAACAACAACAATTTGACGATCAATAAGAGTCCTGTTAAAAGTTCCAATGTTATATAAATGAATTGACTATATCATCGGTTCACCCAGTGCAAAGCCTGCCCACGCAGCGTCATTAAAAATAGTATTAGTCTAAGTGATCACCATAAACGCAGAGGCACTAATCGGTGTAACATAACTCCTGAAGATGCTCCGTGGAGGGGTGAAACACGTGTTGAATAATTTGACGGTGGCGGTTGTGTGATTCGCATTGTTTGCCGCATACGCATTTATCAGCGGGCTGGCGGGCGGTGCACTTTGTTGCACGACTACCACTGCATGTGCGGAAGTAGCTAAATATTGGTCCTTTTCTTAATTAGGATGGACTTCCGCAAGGTAACGCCTGATTCCATTAAATACAGCCTTAAGATCTAAGGCCTGGACAGGTGACGATGGACGGGCTTGTTAAATATGTAGGTTCTATTGAAAACACCTACCTACATCCAGCAGTGGATGTGCTATTGCTAAAATGATGATGTGGAACTATACACACCTGTAAAGGATTGCTGCAAGTAGGCGTGGCGACGCACGGCGGCAGTCATCTTCCGACCGCGGTAACGCTTGTACTTGAGAAGAAGGTCCAACACGTGGTCAACACCGTGTAGTGGCTGCAGCCTCGTGTACCCATAAAGCAATTCGTTGAACTCGATCACCCTCCCGCGTTGCCGCGACGGTGCGTTTATAATTTCCATCACCTGGAAACAATCATCTTGTTATACGATTCCCATTTCATGATCAATTATGAGTTTATATCTCTTTGTTACTAATACGCTTTGTTTTTTTGCAACAACAAGTATTTTATACTCGTCATCAAATCATCCGATAGGCACTGCAAGGCATAAACCTTCAAATGTCGCCATAATAACCGCTTCATCTAGTATGGAGCCTTCCCACGTTGCATCTGGAACCTTTCGGCCCCAAAGAGCATCAGGATCTGCAAGAGAGATTGCAAAAGCAATTTGCTCTGCTCATTGCCACTTCAGATAAATCCTGAGGAAGGTAGGTAACATTTTTAAACGGTTTTATTTAGTTCGACCCGTACGGAATTTGTTTGGGTCAAAATTAGAAATTGAAATTTAAGCACCTTCCCGTTGTCAGATTGATCTAAAATTTGGTACACACATTTAATTTAGATGACAAAACAATATAATAAAATCAATAACACTGAATAACAACCCAAAAATATCTTGTTTGATGATTACATTTTCTAAAGCAGTTTTTCATGCTAATTACAAATCTGAAAACCGTTTTTCTCTATCACGTCAGGTTTTTAACACATAAGACTGAAGCATGGCTTCTATTTATTGCTTCCTCCAAGGCAAGTTTGAAGGCTGTATTATTACACAATGGAAACATGTATGCATCAGTACCAGTTGGTTCTACTCATCTAAAAGAGACGTACGAAACCATGTCGCTACTTCTTGAAAAAATTTGCTATCGCGATTACAATTGGAATATGTGTGGTGATTTAAAAGTGATCACTATTCTCATGGGAATGCAGACAGGGTACACCAAGTACTGCTGTTTTATCTGCGAGTGGGACAGCAGACATAGGAAGCACCACTATATAAATAAGAATTGGCCCGTTAGTTATAAAATGGAGCCAGGTAGTAAAAACGTCCTGCGTGTGCCATTGGTTGAGCGTGAAAAAGTTATTATGCCTCCACTTCATATAAAGCTGGGGCTCATGAAAAACTTCGTGAAGGCACTAGACAAAAACTCAGATGCTTTTCGGTACCTATGCAACAAGTTTCCAGAGTTGAGTTATGCGAAAGTGAAAGAAGGTGTATTCATAGGTCCACAAATAAGGAAGATCATAGTAGACAGTCACTTCGAAGATTTACTCAGCAGAACTGAAAAAAAAGCATGGTTGGCATTTAAGTCTGTTGCAGCCAATTTCCTTGGAAATAGTAAATCTCCTTACTATGTAAATATTGTGCAGAAGTGCATTAGTGCGTACAAGTTAATGGGTTGTAACATGTCCCTCAAGATTCATCTCCTCGACTCACATCTCGACTTCTTTCCAGAAAACCTAGGTTCTGTTAGTGATGAACATGGTGAACGTTTCCATCAGGACATCTCGGTGATGGAGTCACGCTATCAAGGCCGATGGAGTGCAGCAATGTTGTCCGACAATTGCTGGATGCTTCAGCGCAACATGCCAAATTATCAGCACAAACGCAAGTCTACAGCCAAGAAATTCAAACCAAACTAACTTTTAATTTAAGGAACTTTACTTTATACCTATGTATTTTACAAGTGTATTATATCTTAAACTATGTGTATTAATGTTAAGTAGTACTCTATTCAGCGATATATGCTCTACTGTAACTTGCCTGCGAGTTGTTTGCTTTGATACAATATTAAACATATATAAATGGTCAATGCCAAATATCTCAACAACGGTGGGTGATAGAGACAAACGGTTTCTATATTTGTAATCAGCATGTCTTACTTGTCTTAAAACAAGTGTTGGTTTCCAAGATATTATCCGAAACCTTTTTTTTGTTGATCAGTGTAACATTATAAATCTAAGATGGCCGCCGATACAAAATGGCGAATTACATATTTTTCCTTAACCCCCTCAATATGGGTATCAAATGATAGGGCTACACTAGTGAAACACGATGATTATGTCAAAATTTTAAATTCAAGATGGACGCCGTTCCAATATGGCGGACTAGGTACACATTTTTCCACAACCACCACAAAATGGGTATCAAAAAACCGTTTAATTTGAAAGTTTTTTAAATGTATTTATTTTCTTTATCTAACAAACTTACTTCTCTTATAACATCGTCGATTGCCTCTTTAAGAGGGCTTTCAATCCTCCTTTTCGGATTGGAATGGCTGATGGAGTAAATAGACTTGCTGATGAAGTCGAAGTGCACGATGTCCTCGACATCATCCGGTTTGTATCTGTTCATGTTGATTGGGGCACCTGGAACAATGTCACAGGTACAGTCAATTACAAAGGATGTTTTTTTTTGGCCCCCGTTATTGGGAGCCTCTCGTACCCCCTATCTGGTGTGGGACAGGGACTTTTTATTTACATTTATTTACTTATTCACAGACATTTTTTTATTTTCATTCTCTTCTTTCATACTTCATATAACCTTTCTTTCCACCATTCCACTATCTTTCCCTTTCGCTCTGTATCGCCTTTCATTCATTCCTCATTACTGTTACATTTTCTTATATTCTATTATTGCTCTATATCACATTTTTACTTATATTCTACTATTATTGTTACTCTTACATTTTTATTATTTTGTTACTTTTTATAAGGATATGTTGATTTGTTTTACATTATTTTTGATTCTTGTTTTTACATTTTTATTGGCTTTTATTTTTTTCTATTACAAAGGATGTTAGGATATACTTCGTAGCGTCGATTTATAAATCAATGACATATCATATAAAAAGAACAGAGAAATTGTCTCATAGAGAGGAAGTTATTCCTAATATATGCGAAATCCAAGTCTTATATTTAAAATGCCGTAGTAAAAAATTATTTTCGAGTGACCTTAAAGTAAGGGAATGAATTGATCTTCTGTTAAATTTGTGTGCTTTTACCTCATCAGGGAACGCTACCTGAATTTTTGTAACTTTTAATCAAAAGATGCTATAATAGAGCAGCCCAATTCCATACTCTTTTATAGAACTTGAGTACTATTTCATACTATAATATCAGAGTTCCCCAAATTTTTTTGTGTCGTAGACCCCTTGCAGTGTTTTTCCGTGTTGGGTAGACCCCCTACTTACCTGATATTGATTTTCTGTAAATTTCTAACTGTAGTGAAGTTTAGTGTTAAAAACTTAAATTAAAAACACATGTTAATTAAAACATTTATTAACTGAATTTAAATTAAAACTACTCAAAATAATTGTGTTGAGTGTTTTTAATTTGTTAAGTGTTGAGATCCACTATCGTGGACTCCCATTTTCATTTCATGGACCCTCAATTTTTTTTTCGCTGACGCTGTCTTTGACAACCTGCAAGGGGTCTACCCTTGCAGGTTGTCAAAGACCCCTAGGGGTCGATATAGACCACTTTGGGAATCACTGGTTTAGACCAATCATTGCCGTAAGCTGAGACAATTGTAATAATAAAAATAAAAAAAATGTAATATTGTGAGAAATGTGACGACGGATAAAAGGCGATGTATTAACAGAATATAAACAAAAATTATAGAATGAAAGATATTGTCGAGGAATGAAGAATAGAAAATGAGAGATTATGTGAAAGATAAAAGAAGAAAAATGAAGAACAAAATATTGAATAAAAAAGATGTTTAAGCCAAATCTCTACCTTAGATAAGATAATAGAACCAGAGGCACCCACAAAAAAGGAGGTCAAATAACAAAAAAAATCGATCGCAAAAAAGTCGCCAGAGCGACCTATACTTCTATAGGAATGTCATAGTACTACGATAAGAGCCAACAACTAAACAGTATAATTGAAATAATATAAACAGTACGAAGAAGAAACTGTGATAACATAAAAATGTCGAATAAAAATAAACTGTGATATAGATAATAAAGGTAACAAAGTAATAATAAACTAAGGCAAATGAATGTAAAAAGCAGAAATGAACAAACAAAAATATAAGAAAATGTAGGTTCCTGAAAAGGCAATGAGAATTAGGCGATGTACGAAAGCGAAAGTAAGAGAAGGAATGCAAGATATTAAGAAGGAAAAAGAGGTAGAAGGATAGAAGAGGAGCATGACAATAATAAAGCTCAATTAAAAAATATTAATTGTATAAATAGTCTCTGCTTTATATGCCACAAAAATGTACACCACGCTGTAAAAAGATCCCCAAAAGCTGCCATATCATATGCCTCAAAAATGTACACCACACTGTAGAAAGATCCCCAAAAGGTGTACCAACCACGTGATCAAGGTCAGGAAGTCAGTTGAGGAAGCCTATGCCTTAAAGTGAGCGCCTCTCAGCTAACACCATGATGATGAATATACACCACATAAATCACAACAGCCTTTTATTTTCCTCGCCAACGAACAACGAAGAATTGCACAAATAATTCGTAATAATGTATACCTAATATCTTATTGTTGCCCAGGTATCCAGGGTCTCCCATCTTGTCCGGGAACAGAGGCTCTCCTCCTGGAAGTATATACTCCTCCACCTTATCCGCCTCCACGCCCAGCTCGTGCAACGACGACGCGATGTCTCTGTGCAGGTCCAACGAACGTTCTCGAAGCTCCTGGATGCCAAGATTCTGTGGAATAATTATATTTAAATATTTATACTGGATCATATTACACATCTTATATACGATAAATTTAATTATAATACATAGAATAATCATGCATTAATCAAAAATTAACCATACATTAGTTGCTACATCATTTTATTTGAAATCGCTGCCCTAGCGCTACAGACCGTTAAATTCTTTTAGGTTTAGGACAAAGTGCTGGGCCAACTCATTAAAAGATTCTGCAGTAGATTTTTTCTTGAGAAGGTCCGGTAAGTTAAACGCAGGTATAACTGCACCAGATGCTAAACCAGCACCCTCGCATGGCCCACACCATGTAGGTAGAAGTACTAGACTAGTAGGAAAACACTTTCTCGAAAGGATACTAAGCACCGAAAAAAAGAGAAAGTGGCAAGAGTGTGTAAAGTTTGTGCAGTTATTTCTAAGAAAATAACTGCACAAACGAAGACTCAAAGAAACTACATTTTACGATTTTCATATTAGGTCACGTGATTACGTCAGTTGGATTCGAATCGGGAGCAGTGTCTGAGTAAGTGATGAAAAGTCTTCATGGTAAGTAAAAACGTTTTCAAAAATCCGATTACTGCGTTTTAAAATTGATTATTATATACTATCCGTCCTTGCAGGGTTTGTACTGGCAGAAGTAAGGAGTTTGTTTTGAGTAGGGTGTGTCTTTCGTCTTCTTTTCAGCCATAGGACGCTCACTGCAAGGCCTCATATATACATATATATACACATATATATATATATATATATATATATATATATATAAGCATATCCACACCGCGTCTACAGGCTGTTGGTCGCTACCTTTCGGCCCAAACAACAAATAACCTATACATTATTCACCTAAGAAGTGGCTAGAACATATAGTATATTGTCGTCTTGTCAGAGTGTTCGTTAAATATTTTTAAGGATTGTACATGTATGATGGTTACAATGGGATGGATATATTCTAACAAGGTTGAAATTCCAAAATATTATTTGAAAAAATTTTCAACACTAAAAATTTATATCTAAAACCATTCATACTGTATTTAGAGGCTGGAAATTTAATACTCACTTTTACTAGAAGCAACCAATCGGTAACCTAACTTGAGTGGTTCAGTATAGTAACCAAAAAGTTCCTCGAATAATTTTGTTAATAATTCCCTGCTCGTATTAGCGATTTGTATGGTGACGTATGATCGTGTTGATATCGTATTTTTGCGGTTCGTGTGAACCGGATCGTGGTACGCGGTACCGTTGCCCGGCGAGCCGGTACGGGCGCGTGTTTGCGCGTCCGCGTGTGCAGTTCGGTCCCCGATATTGCGGAGCAATGAACGTATTAGCGCAGAGACACGGCTGTCGAGCCACTACGGAGATAGGCAATATGGTGACCATAATTTATTAAATTAAAATCGGGACATTTGTACCAAATTTTTAAAATTACATTTAGAAGTCGATTTCTTAGTTTACATCTTTTTTACTCATTTATCCATTTATTCACAGCCCCAATCAAAAGTCTAAATAAAAAAACTAAATTCAAGTAATGTGTCTCTGTCATGTCCCTAACTTAAAGAAACCAGCGTTTCAAATGAGTTTTAAACTAAATAAAGTCTGTCTTGTGATCATAAAAAACTAAAGTGAGTTTAATATGGAAAATGAAATGTTATAAAAGGATATAGTCTGTACATAGCTTCTAATGAAAGTCATTTTGAACACTTGCTATAAACTGATTGAATGAAAAAAATATATTTCAGTTTAATTATTTAAGTGTTAAAGTATGGAACTGTAAGAAAGTACGTGTGGTAAGCTTAACTCATAATGCATACTCATATTACTGTACCAATGGTAAAAAAATTGCAAGGACTATCCAACCCGGGTCACATCTCACATCTACATCCAAACCTCGTTTTATTTTACATTTAGTCTTACATATAATAATGCGTTGGAACACCTAATAACATTAAAAAGACATTTAATTCATATAAATTTTAGTATATATCAGGAAATAAAGTTTCATAGATGGAATGACATCATTGATATATAAACAACTGCATGATGATTTCTTCCGATATATGGAAGAGGTTTTAGGTGTGTTAAAAAAAATCAAACTTATTACACATATTTAAACAGATAAGTACTAAGTACTATTTTTTAATAATAAATATAATTAGTCGAACAAAACACACGTAAGTTAAAGTTAACTCTACAGCCTCTCAAAATATTAAACATAATTATTCGTGTTCAAAGTTGTCTAGGTTGTATTAAGATGGTTGGAGGCAAAAAGATCGCAAGCGTGTCATATATTTACGTTGCATCTATAATTTCCGGGACGGTGTCCCATTTTTAAAAAATCATTGTCGCCCTATTTATCTATAAATAATGTATAAATCTCGTTGCTAGTGTCCGTCGCATATATAATTACAGGCGGCGGTGGTTTTTGCGCCCGCTCCTTATGTAACACCAGGTGTGTTGACAATTCATACCTCACGTCTGCGCCATATTTGTTCTACCAAGTCTGCTGCGATTATACAGGGTTATTTAGATGAATGAAACGAAATAATCACAGTTGTCAAAATGCTTTGGCTTATCTGTCAATCCAACGGCATACGCATGCGCAATGTAAGGACGCGCGGCGTATGATTTGTAGGCGGTTGTCAAAACCGCGTCTCACGCCGAAAAATATTATAAATTACTAGCTGATCCCGCAAACGTTGTTTTGCAAAAAAAATAAAGTTTTTAATTAACAAATGTAAGATAAGGATTGATCGTAGAGGGGTGAAAATTTAGGGTTGTATGTATTTTTGTATGCTGTATCATAATAAAATAAAAACCAATAAATTTGTATAAAAAATAAAATAAAAAATTTAGGGGTGGACCACCCTCATCACTTAGGGGTATGGAAAAAAGATAGTAGCCGATTCTCAGACATACTGAATACGCATGTAAAATTTGGTAAAAATCGGTCAAGTCGTCTCGGAGGAGTTCAAGTTCGAACACCGTGACACGAGAATTTTATATATTAGATAATAATGGAGAACGGCGTCAACTGACATATTTGTTGTTTGTGAATTTGTATTAAATATTTAGTGCTGTAATGGAATATGAAATTAAAGACTATCTTATATCAATTTTGAATCAATGTTTAATATGTACAAATGAGTGGTGAAAGTTTTATGTAAAAATTATTTCATTCGCATGACTAATAATTTATTACGGCGTTGGTGTATCTGAAGTTGTAGGCGGATGACTTTTAAAATAAACTGTATCTACCTTACATCGAAGCGTTTTAATTTTTGTGCTCCAGCTCGTTAGGTGTTGTCTCTTACATTGCCTACCTAACATGTTAAACTCCACCACATTACAAATCTTTAACCTTTTTCTACATCTATTTATAATCACCTGTATAAAGTGTTCACTTTGGAATATATGTCACATTATTAGTTTTTCAATTTGAATTCGAAATTCAAACAAATTCTGGCAATATAAAATCTGAAGTCATATAGCAAACAATAATTAATGTAATATCTAGTTGATACTGATTTTGAAAACCCTTTTTTCATACTATTTTATTAAAACTTTTATTATTTCTCGTACCATAGACATTTGGTTAGGGTGTTCCATAAGTTAACTTGCAATTACACCTTGTAAAGCTTTTCCAACAATATCCGATCACCCTGTATATGACAAAGCGTAGGTTTAATAACAACTTTCCCTTATCAACCTTGATCTCATCGTCTAGCTAACAGCCGCTCAACGAGTTATTTTTAAATTATAATTACATTTCGGATAAAAAAAAAGTAAGAAAAGGACCAATATTTAGCCACTTCCGCACATGCAGTGGTAGTCGTGCAAACACAGAGCACTAATCGGTGTAACATAACTCCTGAAGATGCCCCGTGGAGGGGTGAAACACGTGTTGAGTAATTTGGAAGTGGATACATATTGGTCTTTTTTTTACTTAGGATGGACTTCCGCGAGGTAACGCCTGATTCAATTAAATATTAGTTTAAAAAATTTAAGGTTTTTTATTTTTATATATATGCTCCTTCCTTCCTTTACAATATCCTTTATGTCTTCCTTTTGTGTTTCACGTGATCTATCTTTCTTCATTTATAAATCTTCCATACATCACCTCTCTTACCTCATCTATCTACCTTCCCTGATCATAATTTTACATTACATATAACAGAAACATATGACGTATATATTTATTTCTAATTTTACAATTAGAATTAAAAATCATTATTTTTTTAATAAACATTTTTATTTATTTCCTGCCAGTCTTACCGGCCCTTAGTATGGTCGAGTCTAAATTCTATTTATTGTGATCTGCACCAATTTTTAGGAATACTCAAGCAGTGTAGGTCGCAGACTGTGTCGTTCAACAGGCAGGCGATGTTTACTCCCACTATTTTTCTCCCTATCTTGAATAGTGACTGATATAGTCCAGCGGAATGGTAATTCGAAGTAGCAATGAGCAGGCCACATCGCGCAAATTCATGACCACTTGGACCTGGAGGTGGCGAAGATCATGGACTGGCAAGCACAAGGTAGGGCTTCCAATTAAAAGACTTAAGACCAAAGTGTAGGTCTGTGTGCAACAGTGGACATCCAGGTGAAGTTAGTTTTTTTTTGTGTTCCTTATTTCATCTGCGATCAGTCCCAGGACTATAAGCGGATTAGTTGAGTGGTTATAGCTTTGAAAGGGGTCTCCCCGGCGGGAGACACTCCTTGTTCACCATCGAGCGTCTAGTCTCTGGATGTCATGGCGTTTAAGACGTTTCCTGTACTGGGTGCAAGTCAATTCGGAAGCCAAGTTATTTGGGTGTTTGTCTAGTCGATTTTTATAATTAGTCGATGACTGCTGGATCTCCTTCTTTACTGTTTTGATCTCCAGAGCTTCGTGGATTTCAGAGTTCGTGAGGAACCATGGAGCATTTGTTATGGTACACAGTATGCCATTTTGCAGCCTTTGTATGATGGTTATGTTGGAGTTACAAGCGCTTCCCCAGAGTTGGAGGTAAAGATAATAAATAAAAATATTTAGTGTGATATATAAGAGAATATTTCGTTTCGATGTACGGAACCCTACCGCGTGAGCGTAACTATGACCCCGCCACCTTTCACTTTCTCCACGAGTTCCCGTCAACACAGTATAGTCAGCGGCGAAAAAGGTCCTCTCACCTCTTTCATAAAGAGAGTGAATCTCTATTTAACAAGATCTTAAATAGCCATATCTGAAGACTTTATTTGATCCTTTCAGTCTGTTGTTTTTTTTTATTTTCATTTATTGTATTCAACAGATAATAATATATAAAATATATGTGTATTTTATATATTTAAACGCTTCTTATGCAATACATAATGGTGAATGCATTTTTAAACAGATATCTATCAGAATAAATAAATGTCATGAAAAAAAAAACAAAACCAAAAAGTAAAAAAAATGGATAAAAATCAAATATATATCAAATATATATATATATATATATGTGTGTGTGTGTGTGTGTGTGCGTGTGTATATATGTATATAATATATATATTACAAATGAATTAGCGACATTTTGCAGTCGAAACTTTGGTACAGCCAATTTTTCACGGTCCCATGTTTATATATATATATATATATATATATATATATATATATATATATAAACATGTATATATATATATATATATATATATATACATATATATATATATATATATATATATATATATATATATATATATAAACATGTATATATATATATATATATATATACATATATATATATATATATATATATATATATATATATATATATTATCCTACCAATAAAACTTTTATTCCGATCAGTGGTATTGAATATTATGAAATAAAAATCAGTCGATAGTATCGTTAAGGAAATGATACGCCGTGTGAACTCCGTCTTAACATTGTTTACTTTAACATGTGTTACAAGGATATATCGAACTATGTAAACTTCTCAGAACTAATAGAGTTGTTTAAGCAATACGACTTATTTATACTTTTTTTAAGGCCCTCGGTCTTTTCGTGTCCTCTCGTTCTTACTATCATATTCTTGATACGAGACTTATGTATGATTAGTTTTTCATTTTTTTCTTTTATTATACGCTCTTTCTCTCTCTCGTTCTCTCTCTCTTCCCTATCGCCCCTTTCTCTTTCTCTCACTTGCACCCTCTCTGTCCCTCCCTCTCTCTCTCCGTCTCTCTTTCTCCCACTCCCCCACACTCTCTCACACCCGTTCGCCCTCTCTCCATCTCTCTCCCTCACTCTCTCTCACGCTCTCTCCCTCCCTATCTCACCCTCTGTCTCACCTTCTCTCTCCCTCCCTTTCTATCTCTCTCCCTCCCTTTCTATCTCTCTTCCTCCCTCTCTATCCCTTCCTCTATCTCACTCTCTCTCTCTCTCTCTCTCATCTATCACGATTTCTTCCTTACTTTTATCATTCTTACAGCATTTATTTACATTTATACGCCACGCATCCAAACCTTCGCCACATTTCTAACAATCTTACCATCTACATTGCTGTTTTGTTCTTTTTTTATTTATGTCTTACATTTCCTTTGGTTATTATATTTATTTAACGCTGTCAAAATCCTCGTCCACCATGACTTTTTGTCGCTACACATTGCTATGCTCTTGTGCGTCTGTGTAAACGCGTTTCAGTAACTGCACAAATATCCCTGCGATCGCTACACTTGCAAGATTGAGTCCGTTGAGGCTACATTTATCAGTCTCGTTGTCTTTGGTGCTTTTACATAAACAGCCTAAGCGTGAGCAACTAAAGAAGCCTCCATAATGGATGCACCTATTTAATAATAAGAGATTACTTATTGTACATCATGGAACAGCGTTTATAATATTTAAAAACATGCAAAGATTCCCGGTTTTCCACTCACACGCCACTTTACATTCATTTCTCTCCACGTAGCGTTTCAAATGCAAATAACACGGTTTAGTAGCGTTACTACGAAAATATGATCGATTCTAAATTCAAACGGCGATACTGGCTAGCAATACAGAATGTGAACGATACGGACCTTTTTAATATTATTCAAAGTTAAATTAAAATTCGTTTGAAACCTTCGAAGCTTTGATACCTTTATAAGTCATCATCAGCCGATATGCACCCAAGGGTATAAACCTTCCCTAAAGATCACGATGTCCTTTCGCAGCGACTTAGGCAGCGCAGGAGTTGGACCTTAACTTCAAAACTTACCTTAAAGTAAGTGTGGAGCCTGTACATCTGGCGGTGATCCTTGACAGGATGCAGAGTGATGGCACGATGAACCTCACGTTTTTTCAGGCTGGCGGTATAAGCTGCTGAACCGCTGCCGTTATGGTGAAGTATAGTCTGCATCTGGAAAAATTAATAAATATTTTCAAATAAAAGTTTCCTTCAATGGTGTGACCGGTTTTAATTATGGTACATCCTGTTCAAAAATTAATGGTTTTACATATGACGTAATGATAATATAGTAAAAAGATCCGTTTTCCAAATTCAAATTACTCCACATTTTTTTATCGTGTATATCTGCAATCAGGCACAGGCGTTACTTTGCGGAATTCCATCCTAAGTAAGAAAGGGACTAATATATAGCTACTTCCGCTATGCAGCAGCAGTCATGCAATGAAATGCACCGCCCGCCAGCCCACTGATAAATGCATGTAGTTATATATTAGTCCCTTTTTTAGTGGAGATAAAAAAAACAATACACCGAGTCTCGGTGTCTGGTACTGGTCAGTGTTACATCTCCTGAGGATGCCCCGTGGAGGGGTGAAACACGTGTTGAGTGAATTAACGATGGTAATTGTGTTATTCGCATTGTTTGCCGCATGCGCATTTATCAGCTGCATAGCGGAAGAAGCTATATATTAGTCCCTTTCTTACAGATTTATTCCTTTACCTTTATCTCGTTTAAGACGCTCCTCAGGAGCTGCCGCATCTTTCACCAAGATTTTGAAAATCAATTATTTTTTAATATCTGTTTTTTCTGACTATATCTGTAAGTTATTGATTCATATAACTTGTACGAGAAACACTACATCTTCAGCGGCGCATCAAAAAAAGGGAATTTCAAAGAAATAAAATTGTTTATTTACAAAGATATAAACACAGGGGATGCTCGAATGAAAACACACTTCTATTTCGGACTTCATGTTACTACAAGGCCCTAAGATGAATCCCACAAACTCGTACAACGTAATTGTTAATAGGTGTAGGTGTTTAAAAGCATTTATATTTATAACCAAACATTCTACATACAGTACAACTAGCTGATCCCGCAAACGTTGTTTTGCAAAAAAAATAAAGTTTTTAATTAACAAATAAAAAATAGGTAAAATTTAGGGTTGTATGTATTTTGGTATACTGTATCATAATAAAATAAAAACCAAAAAATTTGTTTAACAAAAAAAATTAGGGGTGGACCACCCTTATCACTTAGGAGTATGGAAAATAGATAGTAGCCGATTCTCATACCTACTGAATACACATATAAAATTTGGTAAAAATCGGTCGAGCCGTTTCAGAGGAGTTCAAGTTCGAACACCGTGACACGTGTATTTTCTATATTAGATTATTATTATATATTTCTTTTTAGCGCATGTACACCAGCCTAGTTGTAATCGAAATGAACTTAATAAAAAAAATATAGAGTGCCGTTAGTGAAAATCATTTGACGCTCAATTGGCCGCAGACAAGGCGTGCCGTTTTCAATTGGAAACATCTGTTGAAACCGCAACGCACGGTGCCGACGCGAAATAAGATGCGTCAATTGCTCTGTATCGAACTACTAAGGTGACCATATTTTTGTTTAAAAACACAATGTGTCAAAGGAAATAGTAATTACCTTATTAGGGCTTACAATTCCGGAATCCCGGAAGATTTTTGTCCGGTATTTACGTAAAAAAAATACGTTTGAAAAACTTTTAAGTTAAACGGTTTTTTGATACCCAAATTTTGGAACCGCCATATTGGAACGGCGTCCATCTTGAATTTTAAATTTTGACATAATCATCGTGTTTTACTAGTGTAGCCCTTTCATTTGATATCCATATTGAGGGGGTTAAAGAAAAATATGTAATCCGCCATTTTGTATCGGCGGCCATCTTAGATTTATAATGTTATTGATTTTATTATATTGTATTGTCATCTAAATTAAATGTGTGTACCAAATTTTCAGATCAATCTGACAACGGGAAGGTGCTTAAATTTCAATTTCTAATTTTGACCCAAATAAATTCCGTATGGGTTGAACTAAATAAAACCGTTTAATAACGGTATTTTGGTATTACATTATACATACAAAACGCAAGTTAATAACATTATTTCATAAATACTTACCATTTAATTACATTTCTTGCTTCTTTAATAATTTAATATGCACGTTTTTTTGTACCTATCCTACTCCTATTCTCTGTGTAATAAAATAAATAATGTATACTCATTCTAGAACAATATTTATTGGATTTCATATATGATTTGTTAACAAGTCAATATAACAGCTGAGGTAAGTAATATAACTAGTAATTTTTTTATTAATAATACCGGTTTTAATACCGGTATACCGATATTTTAAATATCAAATACCGATACAGATTTTAGTTCGGTATTGTAAGCCATGCTTTAGATATACGTGACATTTTATTTCATTAAAATATATGCAATATCATTAAAATATATAAAAATACAAATGTTATATATATATATATAGAACATTTTTACAAATATTTATTTAAACCTTATATTGCAGATATGCACTACTATGTATTTCCTTTTAATTGTAGTATATTTTACGTTAAGGTTGTATGTTTTCATCATTATGCATTTAAGGTGTTTGCTTGCTGTGACTCGTAATTATTGCTATGTGATATGCAGAATGCGCTAGATCTTTGATCCCTGTTTAGTAATGTTTTTATTCGTTTTTCACTGTTTAGTAATGTTTTTATTCATTGTTTGATTATAAATCATTAAATGCTCTTAGTGAGATAGTTATAAGGTAACAATCGTAACTAATTTTATATTTCTAAGTTTCTAAGTTTGTACTTTCTTACTGCATTTTGTTACTGTTTATTTCCAAAAAAGTAAATAAAATAAGGGTTAAAAGTTTGTAATATTCATCGAAGTATTGCAAACGATGACGGCAAAGCTGATATCACTCTTAAATAAATACATTTAAAAAACTTTTAAGTTAAACGGTTTTTTTTATACCCAAATTTTGGTTGTTGTGGAAAAATATGTACCTAGTCCGCCATATTGAAACGGCGTCCATCTTGAATTTTAATTTTTGACATAATCATCGTGTTTTACTAGTGTAGCCCTTTCATTTGATACCCATATTGAGGGGATTTAGGAAAAATATGTATTCCGCCAATTTGTATCGGCGGCCATCTTAGATTTATAATGTTATTTATTTTATTATATTGTATTGTCATCTAAATTAAATGTGTGTACCAAATTTCAGATCAATCTGACAACGGGAAGGTGCTTAAATTTCAATTTCTAATTTTGACCCAAATAAATTCCGTACGGGTCGAACTAAATAAAACCGTTTAAAAAATCACCATCAAGGCTATTTCTCCGACATGAGTATTACATCACAAAATACTTTTAGTTTCGTTATGTATAAAGTTTTATTGTCAAAATATTCGCTATCAATTCCATGACTAAAAATTATAAAATTGGCTATGAGAGGCGACCACAAGCGACCACAAGGTAGACGCGGTGTGAGTACGTTCCCACCTAAGTGGACCTAGGACCACCTAGGTGGATGTGGACAGAGCAGGACCGAGACTCTGTGTTTGGCACTAATCGGTGTAAAGGGCTCCTGAAGATGCCCCGTGGAGGGGTGAAACACGTGTTGAGTGATTTGCTGGTGACGGTTGTGTGATTCGCATTGCTTGCCGCATGCGCATTTATCAGCGGGCTGGGGGGCGGTGCATTTCATTGCACGACTACCACTGCATGTGCGGAAGTGGCTAAATATTGGTCCTTTTCTTACTTAGGATGGACTTCCGCGAAGTAACGCCTGATTCCATTAAATAGAGCAGGACCGATCACCGTGGCGATGTTTGTGAAAGACCTTTGCCTTGAGTGCCGAAAAAACCAATACTCCATATATTCAATAATGTACCAGTTTTCCGTATTACGCGTTGTCTGGTAGCCGTCTGTCAGAGCGGCCCACGTACCCGCATGAATCAAGTACGCATACCAACTCGCAGTATTTCTAGGCCGACACGTGCCTTTTTGGTACGTCACGTAACCGCGATCCAAATTCGTACGATGTGTGTTCATTTGTTTACGTGTCGAAATATTAATGAAGTCGAAAATTAAGATGTACTGGCGTTTAGTTGTGGTAGGCCTGGGTGTTACAAAGGAATTGCAAAAAGCAGTTGTTTAAGAGAGAGATCTCATAGAGATCTTTATTCTCAGTCGAAGGTAAGAGAGTGGTATATCCTGCTCCACAATTTAGTCAGCATTTTAGTCAAGGTCACACACAATCTGACCAGATAATTCTAGTAACTCCATCTCTACTCTCAGTCAAGACACGACAACTGCGTGTTGAATCTAGATAAGTATACAAAAGCGTTATTTCAGTTTCAACCACAGAGTAGCCTTCTCTCTTACTGCTCCGTAACTCAGGTAAGAATTTCTCACCAAAAATACAAAGAGCGTTGTTTTTGTCAGCTATATGTTCATACTATGACAAAACTGTAATTTCAGAGAGGCTATGAAAAATGAAAAATTTAAAATTGGATTGTAAATTTTCTATGCGTGGATAAAAATGCATTGACGAAAACATTATGGATTTTACTAGGAAGTGCTACCAGCCAATATACTTAATCACACACAAATATATATATATACTTTATTATAAAAAGTTCTTCCTTTCTTCTCCACAACTATTGCACCTCGCGAAGCAAAATTGACTCAAAAATAAAGAGATTAAAAAAATAATAAGTTGAATATGAGATCTACTTTTCAGTCTATGGACGCCCACTGCAAGACATAGACCTTCTCCAAAGATAGCCACGGATACGAATCCAAATCCCAAATCCAATCCAAATCCAAAAAAGTTAACTATATTTGATCGTGATCGCCATTTCACCTTCCGGCACTAATGGCCATCAGTCGCATAAGCTATCTGCCTTGCCTTCTGCCACTTTATACGAACAATTCTTCGAATTCGCTGATCTTGGTTCTTAAACATATATAAACATATATTTCATGTAAACATATATACATCTATATTCATTGAGATATCACACGAGTCATGAACAGTCGACTAGCGAAAATAAACAAGTTATCTTAACTGTAAAGTTTAATTAATTTTAAGTAATTGGCTGTTATCTTCATTGAGTAGTTAATTTGTAATGATAAATATAGATTGATTGAAAATAATTAAAACTATAGTGGAGGTAAGCGTTTTACTTGCCAATGTCAACAGAGTCATACAAGATGATAGAGCTTACAACCTTTGCACTCGATTTAATGTTTTATATCTATATCCTGGTGACATCCTTATAATAGAAGAACATATAACACTCCTCAATAAATATAAGCCTTTAATATAATAACATTGAAAACACGTCAGGTATTTCCGTAACGATGTTATATATATCTTATTATATAAAAATAAGTCAAAAATACGTTATATGTAAGATTGGGGTCAGATAAATGTAGATGAGTGAAGGCGACTTATGGAAGAAGATTTGTAATTGTGGATAGAATAAGTGAAGAGCAAATGGATGGAATTAAAGATATTGTGAAGGAAGGAAAGAGAAAAATAATAAAAATTAAATATCCTAAAAAACTTATTTACCCAAAATGTAATGTCCATATCCCACATATGGCAGTGTAAACGATAGGTTCAATAAATACATTTATAAAAGTTTTAAGTTAAACTTTTTTTGATACCCATATTGTGATGGTTGTGGAAAATATGTATCTAGTCCGCCATATCGAAACGGCGTCCATCTTGAATTTTAAATTTTGACATAATTATCGTGTTTTACTAGTGTAGCCCTTTCATTTGATACCCATATTGAGGGGGTTAAGGAAAAATATGTAATCCGCCATTTTGTATCGGCGGCCATCTTAGATTTATAATGTTATTGATTTTATTATATCGTATTGTCATCTAAATTAAATGTGTGTACCAAATTCCAGATCAATCTGACAACGAGAAGGTGCTTAAATTTCAATTTCTAATTTTGATCCAAATAAATTCCGTACGGGTCGAACTAAATAAAACCGTTTAAAAAAAGAAGACCCTATATATGTAAGAAAACTTTAAGTGATTATAAAACTTGAAAGCGGTAGTCTAGTGGCAGAGGTCAGAAGGCAGACTCGCAGGTTTGATTCCCGGCATACGATTTTATATAATTCACACTTTGTGCATTAATTATATAGAATAGCACAACTCATAAATAACTTTCCAGAGGATGGGCGGCAGTGTTCTCTTCGTACCATATCCGCGTTTGCCAACCAGCCTGGTAAACGTGGCGATGATGGTATATCACCTATCGATATCTTTATGGAAGGCCTATGCTTTGTTGAGGGCATCTATAGGCGGAAAAGATAGTAAAGCTTGAACATCCAAAAATAAATTGTTCAAACCATCGTCATTCGATACAAAATTGGTGAAGTTAGTTTTGCAGTTGAAAAATGTCATTATAGGGAAACCAGATTAGATTTTAGTTTCAAAGTTTTTATAAAATTTAAAATCTGTTATGACTATAAATGATTCGAAATAAATAATAGTTGTATATATACTGCATTATGAAAAGCGAAAGTTACTGTTACAAACAAAATACCGTTGAAAACAGAACCGGCGTGTTTTTTTGTAAAAACACGACTCGTCTCCGAGATCTATTGTTTGCAAATGATGTCGTTGAACAACTTGACATTAGATACAGTGTCTAAAAATATTCTCAGCACGTCAAGTGTATGTATTATCTACATGTCAAAACAATTTTTAAAGCGTGTAGCACGCGTGGTATTATCAATAATATGGCTGTGAGGTGAGGGCGCTAGTGTGGCAGAAGACAACTTTTTGCTTGCACTGGACATTTAGTCCAATTTCACTCTGCATACCGCGGAGATTATAATTAGTGTTATATTTAAAATACTCATATCGAAGTTCGTTACAATATTGTGTTGTTTATAGATATATTTAGAGTCCCATATTGGGCGCCAATTATACCATAAGACTTCACAGACGACTATATAAGGTACTCTTATATATTATGAACCGTTTTAACAATATACACAAACGACTGTAATTCAGTCGCACTTTGTGCTCGGAGTACACGGGACCCAGTCTGACAATGCTTGGCTTTCTTTACACCTCTAGAACACTCGCATCTTTCCCTTTAACTATAAAATTCCAAATCTGTTAAGATTTTTAAACGGCAATCATTCTACAAACACCGTTATGTTTAAAACGTATTCGTACAACTTTTACTAAAGAATCAATAAAAACTATGAAACAATCAGATTCATAGCCTATTTTATTTACAGTGTTAAGAATTTATAAAGATATAACCATCATCGTTTTTTTAACAATATTTTTAATATTAGTTTTAAATCTCTCCAATGAGTGTAAGTCTGACGTAATTCGTCATCGCAAAGGAAGATTCTTTTTCAATTTAAATTGGGGAAGTCCCTACATAATACAAAACAAAAGCTAAAATAGATCATCGAATGTTTTCGAAATAATAAAATGTTTTTACCTATGTACCGACTCATCACGATGTCTCTAGAATTATACGACTTAGAGCATTGAAATTTTGTACAAATACACCTTTAGCCGTGTAAAGATCAGCTAAGAAAGGATTTAACTAAATTCCACCTACAACTGGGTTAATGAGACGTCTATTTATAAATGCATATTTTAAAAACATAAGTATAGTATTTAGTGAAGTATATGTCTAACTACTTAATAATATGCAAATTATTCCTAAGATATTGAGGTATTTTACATAGGTCTCAAAACCAGTTTGGAAATCGGGACACAAGACGTACTAGTGCTGCAATTAATGCTTTCTCCTGACCGCTGCAGGTCAACCAACGGGTTTGGGTGGTCTTCACAACTGCCTGTTACCTCTAGGCACTATTCATTAAGTCCGCCTAGCACTGTACCTAACCACTATTTGTCTCAAGTACTAAGCACTGATAGCGAATGCGCTCAGGTCGAAAGGCCGAGATGATACTATTTGTTTTTACAACATTGTTTGTGTAAACATAGCTTGTCTTATAACGTTATATGCTATTTTAAATAACGGTATTTATGAGAATTTTGCTCTACAGTATTGCGAAATATATTTCTGATCTCATTTTTATTGTAGCGCTCTATTTAATTTTTAAAACATACCGCATGATTTAGCTTCATGCTATTCCAATTGCAACTAAAAGCATGAAAGTGAGTGAAGAATAAAGATAAAAATTTGAAAAGCTTATTTGTAAACAAAGACCCTGATCCCAACAAATAAGTGGTACGAGAGACCTCCAATAGCGGGGGCCATTAAAAGAAAAAAAAGACATAGTTAAGTTCGCGAGATGGCGCTAGATGCAAACCACTTTAAAAAGGTCGTATTAGAAATATGTGATGAAGGCCTATATCCAACAGTGAACACTACGGCGGTGTTGATGATGATAGCCCATCAGAAAGTATGTCAATGGAATACGTTTGGACGATACAAATCATCGCCTTTATCAACAATGCAATCGTTATTGTTATTTGTTATTTACTTTATTCGAGATAAACAGTAACAAAAGGCAGTAAGAAAGTACAAACTTAGAAACATAGAAATATAAAATTAGTTACAATTGTTACCTTATAACTATCTCACTGAGAACATTTAATGATTTATATTATAGTCAAACAATGACAAAACAATTAAAAACATTACTAAACAGGGATCAAAGATTATATTTATATATATATATATATATATATATATATATATATATATATGTGTATATGTATGTATATATATATATATGTATATATATATATATATATAAATATATATTATACATATATATGATATAGATATATCAAAACGTTAATTAAATTTAACATAAGATATTCCTTAAATTCAGTCTCTTTTAAGTCTAAATAAAGATAATTATACACATAGGTGGCTATGAAAAAGTTTATTCACAACATACATAAGGTTGGATGCGTTTAATGTAATTTTAACCGCGGAAACGAGACATTTTAGATCTGGATCACCTGCCCCCTTGATCTTTATAGAGATCATAAAGCTGTTAAATGCAACTTGAACACACTGCTCCTGAGACATGCTGTAGAACAAACACTATAATACTGTGATATGTTCCTTAAGGGGCGTTTTCACTAAAATTTCACAACATTGTTTCCGTTATGTTTTGATTTTGTCTGTGTAATATTATAACAATTCTGTAACGTTTGAAGTAACGAAAATAAATATTTCCACCGCCAAAACTAAATCGCAACATCCGTTGTTTATAATTTTATAAACAAATTAGCAGGTTCATTGAATTTAGTTTTTACTGTGTTATATCTCGGATATAGATCTGTATGACGTAAATTATTAGACTAGCGTCTTATATATTATGAATAAACTAGCTGATCCCGCAAATGTTGTTTTGCAAAAAAAAATTAAGTTTTTATTTAACAAATAAAAATAAGGGTTGATCGTAGAGGGGTGAAAATTTAGGGTTGTATGTATTTTTGTATGCTGTATCATAATAAAATAAAAACCAAAAAAATTGTCTAAAAAATAAAAAAAAATAATTTAGGGGTGGACCACCCTTAACACTTAGGGGTACGGAAAATAGATAGTAGCCGATTCTCAGACCTACTGAATACGCATATAAAATTTGGTAAAAGTCGGTCAAGCCGTTTAGGAGGAGTTCAAGTTCGAACACCGTGACACGAGAATTTTATATATTATATAGCGTTCACGCTAAAAAGCTATATGCAACCGCTATCTGTTACTGGCCACTACGTCTGCAATACATTTTAGAGTTAAATTATTCTTGCGCGTTCGAATTTCAAATTCATGCGCTGATTTAAATTCAGACGCCATTAGTGATATAGTCGCTACCGTGTTGTTTGGGTCTACGTTGTAAATAGTTTCTATATCTAAGTAAATACATCACCTCATAGTGAGCACTAGAAAAATAGACTAACTTGAATACAGTTTAATAGTAGGCTTTTGCGTTCATCGCCTAGTGGCAACGTTTCGTTACCAGGTCGGCTTATCGCCGCTGATTTCTAACCCGATAAGGTACGTTGTTTTATGTGTAACACGCTGTGGGAACTAGTTTACTTTAATATTTATTATCGTCTGCAAAAGTTTTTCGTTCATAATGTATTTCTTTTAACACCTTTTCACTTTACAACGTTGACTGCATATCGCTACAATTTCTCTTTTGTTATTAACCCATAGTAGCTACATGGATTCGTATAACCCGAGTAACGCCGCTGCATCAGGAGGTTGGGGGTCTCTCGTACGGCTATTTATGGTGGGACAGGGACTTTATTTGCAATTTATTTTTTCACGTAGTTTTTTATTTTATTTCTCTTCTTTCGTACTTTATTGTCTCTTTCGGGCTATTATCTATCTTTCATGCTACAGTTCTTCTATCTTTCTCTTTTGCTTTAGTTATTTTTCATTTTTTTTATTGTACATTTTTATATATATAATTATTCTCTATCACATTTTTATGTATCACTTTGGTTCTATTTTATCTTTTTTTATCTATTTTCTATTTATTTATTGAGTTTGCGTTTTGTTCCTATCAATGGCACATTTTGCAATTGTTCTGCAGAGGGCTATGAATGAGTTTGGGGGGGGGGGACACCACGTTGACAGACGTCGCCACAATGACGTGCCGTTCGATGTGCCTTTCTTTGTTCCGAATTATGAATCTGTTGTTAGTCGTGCAAGGCTGTTACAACTTCGTCGAAGCTCGAATTCGAGTCGAGCTTCGACGAAGTTGTAATAGAAGTCGAGCTTCGAATTCAGAGCTCGAGAATTCGATGTGCCGCCCGACTCTCGGAACTTTTATTTAATGAATGCCTTTTATAAAATTACACACATAAACTATTGCAATGCTTATCCAGGCCACGTGAAGCGGGGGACAGCAAATGTGCATAACTTGTTAATAATTATATTCTATATACAAGCTGGAATTTTTTAACGTCACCTGAAGGGAAAGTACTGTACATACTCGAGATGGACAATTTTAATATTTCTATAGAAGTTAGTGCTGTTAGTCCTAAGGCTTTTACAGCTTCGTCAGGCAAGAGTTCACGGAGCGGTAGGGTCCGTGAACTATTTAATGGAATCAGGCGTTACCACGCGGAAGTCCATCCTTAGTAAGAAAAGGACCAATATTTAACCACTTCCGCACATGCAACAAAGTGCACCGCCCGCCAGCCCGCTGTTAAATGCGTATGCGGCAAACAATGCGAATTTGACGGACTCTGTGTTTGGCACTAATCGGTGTAACATTACTCCTGAAGATGCCCCGTGGAGGGGTGAAACACGTGTTGAGTGATTTAACAGTGGCAGTTGTGTAATTGTGCCGAAGAGGCAAAATATTGGTCCTTTTCTTACTTTTGTGAACTATATCATAGGTGATAGGTGCCCTACGCGAGACAATCTACTACCAGCGACATCTATTGGCGCCGTCAAAACTAACAGCATTCACACGTATATATTCCGGCTGCAAACATCTGTCAATGATGACAGATAAGTAATATGAAGTCTGGTTTTTGTACAGACTAATTTATTTGGAAATATCTATTTATAGACTGTTCTAAGTCCGCTGAGTATTCCGGAATCTTAAGTCATATCTCGGAATATCCGGCGAAACTACGTCGGTCTCATTCCCTCAACACCGGGCCTCCTCTTTTAAAGTTATCAGTAAAGATAATCGATTATTATTGGGGAATTAAAATTTTTTGATTATCGATTACGTCCATTATCGATGCCATAAAAATCGATTATCAAAATATTTAACGTTTCAGGAAATGCAAAATATTTTCGTGTATTTTAAAGCCAGTTTAAATAATATCTCATTTACTATTGAGTATGAAAAGGAAAATTTAATTAACACATATACCATCACTCTGGGTACCTTTTTTGGGGGTTTCGGGGGGTGGGGGGTATTCCGGATATTCAAGATACTCTGCCTCTAAAGGGGAGGACAGGTGTTATATTTTCGGTAACTTAGCTCTAAGGCTTTACTAAATACTATGTTATATTTTGATATTAGTATCTGAACAGATGTTTCTATATGTATACAATATTAATTAATATTTACATACGTATATATACTTACTTACTCCGCTGGCTCAGTGACCCAAAGTGGGTCTTGGCCTCCGAAGCGAGAGACTTCCACTTTCCTCTATCTTGCGCCATCGTCTGCCATTGGTTGACATTCAATTCGCGCAAGTCTGCCTCAACGCGATCGATCCAGCGATATCTGGGTCTACCCACTGGTCTCCGACCCTCGGTTTTTCCAGGTACGCTACCTTCACTGTATATATATAAGTCAAGGGCTGAAGGAGGAACCTCCACTACTGGATATATACAACCAAAGGTGTACCCTTTTGAAAGCGGCCTGCTTTCATTGCTAACAAGGTCACCTGTCAGCGGACTCCATTCCAGAACGTTAAACCTCCAAAGGCTATCTGCTTTACGAGCTTGTGGCTTACCAACTGCCACAACTGCCACTTGAACTTTCTAAGCCACTAGAATGCAACGGTTACTTTTAAACTTTACCATTATAATCTGATTATAGTTTCTTTCGCGCTGTGTTCTATTTTCATGATGTACACACGTGGTAATCCAACACGTGGAAATCAAGCTCAATAAACATGCAGTTTAACCCTTTCCTCTCCAAGGCTGTTATGTAGCATCGATAAAATTTAATTGAATTATTGTATCATGCGATTCTAGTATATGTTTCATTCATTCGTGATTCAAACATTTTAGTAACAAAACTCTTTCCTGTTTTAAAATTTTCCTCAAAAAGAAGTATTACACCATGTCCAGTATCACTCGACATTGGAGCTTGTGGAACAAAATCAGTGTTGAGTGACACTCGACATTGGAGTGGAAAGGGTTAAACCGTTAATGTCATATTGTACTGCTCCGCAGCTATCTAAGAAGTATTGTAAATAATAAAACGCTGTCACATACAGCTGACAGAAGAAATATCCGTATCAGATAGCGGAAACACCTCTTTCAACACCCTAGCGATACAAATTAAAATAAATAAAAATTAGTGTTTATATAAAAAATCAATAAATTATTACACTCTTTTACTCTACTTGGACTGTTTCCAGATGAGTCGGGGTCGCTTATACAATGAAGCTACCTGACCTATTCAAGGGCTATCGATTCAGACGCGGCCTTGCAACGGCAACTGACTTTATATATATCGTCTATAATAACATGTAAAATTACTTTGTTTTTATCCACCTATCATTTACATTGTTTATCCGAGAAAAGATTCATTTATTGAACAGTATATATTCTTGAATAAAAATGGACTCTTTACATTAGTGATTTTTTAATAATTATAGAAACAGTTTGTTGTGTATAGTATATATACATACACAATTCCTACATATACAATTCCTTTAAAAGTTTTTTGAATAAATTCTTTAATCAATTAAAATTCTTTAAAAATTTTTTTCAAGAAATTAAATATTCTATCAAAATTCTATATACAATTTCTTTAAGAGTTTTTAGTAGACATTCTTAGTTATATAAAAATTGTATATTCAATTTCTTTAAAAGTTTTTTTTTACCGAAATTCTTCATTCAATCAAAATTCCATATACAATTTCTTAAATAAAATTATAAGAAATTTTTAACTCCGTTAATATTCTGTAAGCCATTCCTTTAAAATTTGTTAAAAAATAACAGGAATTTTTCACGTCTTTAATATAAAAACAGAAACAAAAGACAGTGAATACCACACTAAGCGGCCGGGGAATAGTTAGTTGTTTATATAGAAAGTATTTAATGGAATCAGGCGTAACCTTGCGGAAGTCCATACTAAGTAAGAAAAGGACCAATATTTAGTCACTTCCGCACATGCAGTGGTAGTCGTGCAACAAAGTGCATCGACAATATTACTATGACACCGATTAGTGTCACTAATCGGTGTAACATAACTCCTAAAGTTGCCCCGTGGAGGGATGAAACACGTGTTGAGTGATTTAGCGGTGGCAGTTGTGTGATTCGCATTGTTTGCCGCATACGCATTTATCAGCGGGCTGGCGGGCGGTGCACTTTGTTGCACGAAGAAGAAAAGTCATTCCGTGACTAACTATTCGTCGTTTTCTTACTGATACAGAAAGTATCTTTGAAATAAGCCTCGATTTTATTTTATTCTTTGCCGAGAAATAGTGTCATCGTTTTATGGTAGGAAGCAAGCGCACGAGGCAAGTCCATTTAGACAGTGAGACCCTTGGGCCAAGGCCGCTCTGCTTGAGATTGACACATCCTCGCGTGCGTTTCGTCTGCCGCCATTACCGCGGCGGCGCAAGTGAGTGCTTCCTCTGCGCGACTCAGATTGCCGCCGCCTGGCGACCGACATACGGAAACGCTACTCTCCGCTTATGATCGCCTGGTACTTTTAGAAATGCTATATACATACAAACCCTTGTCAATATATAAAATGTTTCTTCCTTCCATCCAAATCTGCACAAGAGTTAAGAAAATACTCCTCACTGTTTATGCTCACCTGGTACTTTCTGAATGTTTCTGTACGAAAATACGCAAATAATAAAATAAAATTAAATGAATTTTTAAATTAATGAATTTTTCATTCAACATAGATGTAGTTAGGTAATAAATTAAAATAAAAAAAAATTTAAAAAACTTTTAAGTTAAACGGTTTTTTGATACCCATATAGTCCGCCGTATTGGAACGGCGTCCATCTTGAATTTTGAATTTTGACATAATCATCGTGTTTTAGTAGTGTACCCTTTCATTTGATACCCACATTTTGGGGGTTAAGGAAAAATATGTAATCCGCCATTTTGTATCGGCGGTCATCTTAGATTTATAATGTTATTGATTTTATTATATTGTATTGTCATCTAAATTAAATGTGTGTACCAAATTTCAGATCAATCTGACAACGGGAAGGTGCTTAAATTTCAATTTCTAATTTTGACCCAAATAAATAAACAAATAAATTCTGTACGGGTCGAACTAAATAAAACCGTTTAATAAACATTTCAAATGTTCCAAAATCTGCACAAGAGTTAAGAAAATACTCTTCACTGTTTATGCTCACCTGGTACTTTTTGTAGGTCGAAAATACCCAAAATATAAAATTAATTTATATATTGAATTTCATTCATTGAAAATGTAGTTAATAAAATAAAAAAATGTATTACACCTTAATAATATGTATTAGAACTAATTTATTATATTTATATATGTTATATAAAGTATGATTGAATATAATTTGTTACATATTTTGTACATATTTTAACTATCCATTATTTATACTTCTTTCTACTTTTTCCTATGGTTGTATATAAGAGATTGCCTATTCTTCTGTTTATTATTATTATGAAACTATTTTAATGTGTCCTAGTGTGTACAATAAATAATGTTAAATAAATAAAAATAAAGAATAAAGGGCTATATAGCATGTTTTCGAATACATACATAATCTTGCGTAATATGCGTTTGCGGATATAAAAGATATAGTGTTGTATAAAATACGTCATAAATAAAATACAAAACTAAAATTATATATGTTTCTTTGATTGTTACAGTAGTTGATATTGATAATAGTGTGACATATATAAACATTTTGTATGATATAAATTAATAATTGAAGATTATATCAAAAACAATAATAGTCTAGCAGATAAAGATTAACTTGTGGTGTCTCTTTGGTTTCCTTACAAGCGAATATAGAGAAAACGAACGAAATTAATAGCGTAGAATTCGTCAAAAATGATACGTTCACCAATCATCACCGAATCTTCTGTTAGTTTAAAGGTAATATTAAAGGTAATATAACTAACTAACAATAAGTTTAAAGGTAATATTATCATCATCATCAACATCTTCTTCATTTCAGACATGCTAAGTCCACAACTGGACATGGTCTCTCACATGGATTTCCAATAGTATCAAAAGGCCTGAATCCAGGGTTTTGACCTGAATAAAGTCTTCTGCGCTCGCCTGTACGTGGTATCTGGTATGCTATGGTTATGGTCAATTTGATTTTAATTTCTATCAAACTCAGGTCTTCTAGCATTTTTCTAATGACGCATAAGTAGTGACTGTATATCAGTGTTTCCCAACGTAGTGCCCACGCCCCACGTGGGGACAATTTGATTTTTAAGTGTGGGCAATTACAAAGTGGACTCGACACGAGTTTAACCCTATCGGTATAATATAAAAATGATGTATGTGTATATCTGTATTATACGAGTATAGAAAGGATATGGTGAGGCAAGGTACAAAAAAGTTTGGAAAAAAACCCTACTACTCTTTTTAAATATTTTTTTACATAACGCCAACAACTCGAGGTGAAATATTTTTTATTTCATTCTATTTTATTTCATTTCATCTCTTATATTACAATTATCTTCTGTTCTACACAATCTCTATCTTCACATTCAAATTGTCTACCATCCATCACCATCTCTCATCTTCCTTCTAGTTCTAGAAGTTGAAACTGTACAAAGGCAATAGAAATTAATTAATGCTAGATGACAAGACATAACCACTTGTTAGACAAACAATCGTAGAGGATAGGCCAATCAAATTTAAAGGCATTAGGTCTCCCCTTACAAGTCTGTCTAGACAGCAGTCTATTTCTGACTCCTTGTAAACACTGTCTTCCTGTTTAAAATATGGTAAATTTTATTTTTTTATTCTAATGTTAAGCCCAACTTCTAGTATTATAGAGTCAACATGGACAGATAGTAATAATAATTAGTTTTAATACGTAATCCGAACAATGGAAACTTACATATATATACATACATATATATATATATATATATATATACATATATATATATATATATATATATATATATATATATATATATATATATATATATATATATATAGGGTGATAAAATAGACTCCTACATGTGTAGTGTAATTAAATCTGCGTTGATTATTTTAGTCTCTCTGGATATATATGAGGCCTATGCCTGATAGTACTACTATTTGGTTTCGGTTGAAGTTGATGCTGTTAGCCCGGGGGGTGTTTTAGCTTAATCGGACCTGAGTTCATGGAGCAGAAGGGTCCGTGAAATTAAAAATAAAACACAAGCTGGACAGACGCATTTCAGTTGTACGATGACGTTCGTACATAGTAAACCGCTCTACCCGAGTAGAGCTGTGTAGTATGTATTGTTTCTGAAGATGTTAATGCTGTTAGCCCTAAGGATTTTACAGCTTCATCGGACCTGAGTTCATGGAGCTGGAGGGTCCGTGAAATTAAAAATAAAACACAAGCTGGACAGACGCATTTCAGTTGTACGATGACGTTCGTACGTAGTAAACCGCTCTACCCGAGTAGAGCTGTGTAGTATGTATTGTTTCTGAAGATGTTAATGCTGTTAGCCCTAAGGATTTTACAGCTTCGTCGGACCTGAGTTCATGGAGCTGGAGGGTCCGTGAAATTAAAAATAAAACACAAGCTGCACAGACGCATTTCAGTTGTACGATGACGTTCGTACGTAGTAAACCGCTCTACCCGAGTAGAGCTGTGTAGTATGTATTGTTTCTGAAGATGTTAATGCTGTTAGCCCTAAGGATTTTACAGCTTCATCGGACCTGAGTTCATGGAGCTGGAGGGTCCGTGAAATTAAAAATAAAACACAAGCTGCACAGACGCATTTCAGTTGTACGATGACGTTCGTACGTAGTAAACCGCTCTACCCGAGTAGAGCTGTGTAGTATGTATTGTTTCTGAAGATGTTAATGCTGTTAGCCCTAAGGATTTTACAGCTTCGTCGGACCTGAGTTCATGGAGCTGGAGGGTCCGTGAAATTAAAAATAAAACACAAGCTGCACAGACGCATTTCAGTTGTACGATGACGTTCGTACGTAGTAAACCGCTCTACCCGAGTAGAGCTGTGTAGTATGTATTGTTTCTGAAGATGTTAATGCTGTTAGCCCTAAGGATTTTACAGCTTCATCGGACCTGAGTTCATGGAGCTGGAGGGTCCGTGAAATTAAAAATAAAACACAAGCTGCACAGACGCATTTCAGTTGTACGATGACGTTCGTACGTAGTAAACCGCTCTACCCGAGTAGAGCTGTGTAGTATGTATTGTTTCTGAAGATGTTAATGCTGTTAGCCCTAAGGATTTTACAGCTTCGTCGGACCTGAGTTCATGGAGCTGGAGGGTCCGTGAAATTAAAAATAAAACACAAGCTGCACAGACGCATTTCAGTTGTACGATGACGTTCGTACATAGTAAACCGCTCTACCCGAGTAGAGCTGTGTAGTATGTATTGTTTCTGAAGATGTTAATGCTGTTAGCCCTAAGGATTTTACAGCTTCGTCGGACCTGAGTTCATGGAGCTGGAGGGTCCGTGAAATTAAAAATAAAACACAAGCTGGACGGACGCATTTCAGTTGTACGATGACGTTCGTACGTAGTAAATCGCTCTACCCAAGTAGAGCTATGTAGTATGTATTGTTTCTGAAGATGTTAATGCTGTTAGCTCTAAGGATTTTACAGCTTCGTCGGACCTGAGTTCACGGAGCGGAAGGGTCTGTGAACTAGATAGCTGTGTAGTATTTATGTTGTGTATGTGACTTGGGACAGCAGCGTGGACCACAGGCTTTATAGTACACCTATCCCCCGATTTACACGGTATATACGTTCCTGTTAAAAACGAGTAAATCGAAAATTAAAAATTTTCAAGTCAAAACCGTGTAAATTGAAAAACTTGCAGAAAATGCATGATTTTGCTATTTAACAGTTGTGATTTTTTTCAATATTTTTAGTTGTACACAGAAATAAAAATAAAATGCATTGACAAGTTAAAATATTTAATGTATTACGGAAACACTGTTTTTTTTTATTTACTTACAAAACATTAAAAAGAAGAACGAAAAAGAAATTACTCTCATTCTTTTTTTCGGAATCGAAGGTTCGAATTCACTTTCATCGCTCGAAGTTATTTGTGCCGATTCGATGTTTGAAACAGAAATATTTACATTATGAGAGATGGTAATAAAATCGGATATTAAAACAAAAAAAAACTTATTTGGAAAACCGTATAAAAGCGAAAACGTGTAAAACAAGTACCGTGTAAATCGGGGGATAGGTGTATGCGTTTATCAACTGACATAATGATGATATTTATTCTTTTTTTATACATTAATGCCTTAAACTAAAAGTATGTTTGATATTTTAACAAAACGCTTAAAAAGATTTATATAAGATTTTACAGCATTATATGTATTCATAACTTTGTAATATCTATGTCCATCAGTGGACAAGTACCGGAGTTTTCGCTAAGGAGACAGTGGCAACGAATCGATTAGTTCTTCCTCATCTGAGCGAAGCTATACCCATTTAATTAGGATCACGGTCACGCGCGTCGGCGGGGTGGTGACACCTGGACGGTGACCGTCGCAAACTTAACAATCTGCCTCTAGTTAATTTAGGTTCATCTGACCATCCATTTATTTACGGCTTAAGACAGCGAATCTCATTGAAAAAGAGGTTTCAAAAGGTCAATGTTCTTACAGTGGCATCACAGTATATTTATGATACTCGTAATACTAGCTGATCCCGCAAATGTTATTTTGCAAGAAAAATATTATTTTTAATTTACAAATAAATAATAAGGATTGATTTTAGAGGGGAGAAATTAGGGTTGTATGTATTTTTGTATGCTGTATCATAAAAAAATAAAAACAAAAAATTTTGTCAAAAATTTACAAAAATAATTTAAGGGTGAACAACTCTTATTACTTAGGGGTATGAAAATAGATAGTAGCCGATTCTCAGACCTACTGAATACGCATGTAAAATTTGGTATAAATCGGTCAAGCCGTTTCGGAGGAGTACGGTAACTAACATTGTGACATGGAAATTTTATATATTAGATTTTGTACCTTTACAATATTTATAATAAATTAAAAAAAAACTGGACGTCCATAGTGTCTATAGTCTGTATCAAAGTTTCTACTGCGAAAAGTCTAATTATTTGTAAAAAATTCCGCAGAGCATTATTTGACTACCATTTACAACATTCAATAACCATATTAAAAGCTAATTGAAAGAAAAATCTTATTATTCAATAAACGAATATTCAAATAACAAGAATCCTTGGCAATGATGTCGCTTGAATATTTTAATTTCATTTAGGTTATATCTGATAAAGTGTATATGTACAAGTCTGGATTAAACTTAATTAAAAGATGTGTTGCTGTGAAGTTTCTTCCTGCTTCTCCTTCACAACTATAACAGTCGGCGAAGCAGTGTAAAATCAAGAATAAAATAGATTTAAAAAAAAAGTTGATGATCAATATGAGTTCTGTTAAATGTTCCTATTTTGAATACATGAATTATGATATTATCTCTTTATAAAAAAGTGGACATATGGGACCTTGTGAAAGTCTTTGGAAGGTTCTGGACCTCTTTAAATCGGTTCTATTGAAAATCTTTCAGGAAGGATGTTCAGCAGTGGATGTATATTGCCTGAACTGATGATTATGTTCGTAGAAATATAGCCTATTGATTAGGTAGTGACAGTGCGCAGGCTGTATTTAAGTTTCTGAAGTGGAGACTACAGACCAGGAAACAAGATGGTTAAGGTTTTCAGAAGGCATTGGATGGAGGCAGCTTCCAACCGTTCCTATTGTGTATCTAAGAGACAGGCTTTTGCCATTTTACACCGTAATAATATATCATAAAATTATTTATAATTACTTATTTATTTATTTAATATTCTTTATTGTACACGTTAAGATACATTTAATAAGTTTTACAATAATATACAAAAAAGGTACAATGGGCGGTCTTATCACACAAGGCAATCAATCTCTTACAGACAACCATAGTATGGAAAAGTTAAAAGTACTAATAAAGGGTACTTATTGAGAATCGAACCGACAACCTATGTTCATAAGTTACAACGTACTTATACACGTACACGTGAGTAAGAAGAAGTCAAACACAGAGACTCTGTGTTTAGCACTAATCGGTGTAACATAACTCCTGAAGATGCCCCGTGGAAGGGTAAAACACGTGTTGAGTAATTTGGCGGTGGCGGTTGTGTGATTTGCATTGTTTGCCGCATACGCATTTATCAGCGGGCTGGCGGGTGGTGCATTTTATTGCACGACTACCACTGCATGTGCGGAAGTGGCTAAATATTGGTCCTTTTCTTACTTAGGATGGACTTCCGCGAGGTAACGCCTGATTCCATTAAATATATCATAAAATAATTTATAATTACTTATTGAGAATCGAACCTACAACCTATATTCATAAGTTACTACGTACTTATACACGTACATGTGAGTTGAGTGTTCAGCATCACACTGTCAAATCATAGATAAGTATTATCAGAACGAAAAATTTCGTAAGTATGCAATAGTCACTTGTGTAGACAAGTGTACTATCGGATTTATCGTATATTAGATAAATGGATTATAAAAATGTAATTTTGAATGTGGGCCGGTGTTGCGTACAGTAATTTTAAATTGCCATGGAATTGATTTATAATACATACTAAAAGATATTTCCGATTTCCCATACCAAGTTTTTAAGAGTATTCTTTGAGAAAATAGTACTTCCTTGGCCTCTAAAATAGAATATTGTGTAACATGTTGTAACAGATGTTTACAATAATTACTAAAAGTTCAAAAAAATAGAAGACGTCATTTGCGTATTTACAAGGCAACGTGGAAAAAGTATCTAATTTATTTACAATAAACGGAATTAGTTTTTTTTAATAAAATTCCGCATAACATTATTGGACTACCATTCACAAAATTAAAAAGAATTTATATGAATTGTTTCTTTTTTTAGTTATTATCCTAGTTATTTTATTACATTTCAGTCCAATACTGGATATAGGCCTACATTTTAAATTTTCAATAATGCCGGACTTCTGGCAACTTTTAGTTCATGGCGTTCACAGAACCAATCTGCAGGGATTCTTCGAAGAAATAAGGAAGAAATAACTCAGCTGTATCACATGTTTGTACAACGATTGCTGAGATATGAAATGTACATATGCAGTCGCCAAAATTACTTATTGGACAGCTGGTATAATCAGTTCGATATGTCATCTGCGACGGCACGCTCTGACATTAACAAGCCGAGATAAGCAGTCGTTACGTGAGCTCGATAACATCCGCCCCGATACTGACAAATCTAACTAATTGAATCTACCGACGAATTCGTTGATCGAGGAGATATATATATATATACTAGCTGATTCCGCAAACGTTGTTTTGCAAAAAAAAATGATATTTTAATTTACAAATAAAAAATAAGGGTTGATCGTAGAGGAGTGAAAATTTATGGTTGTATGTATTCTTGTATGCTGTATCATAAAAAAATAAAAACAAAAAATTTCGTTAAAAAAATAAAAAAAATTATATTTATATATTTTTAAGTTTGAACAACCTTTATCACTTAGGGGTATAGAAAATAAATAGTAGCCGATTCTCAGACCTACTGAATATAATATTATATGCATATTAAATTTGGTAAAAATCAGTCAAGCCGTTTCAGAGGAGTTCAAGTTCGAACACCGTGACACGAGAATTTTATATATTAGATATATATATGTGTGTGTGTGTGTGTGTGTGTCTGCAAATGTCTTTATTCTTTAAAAAAAATTATCTATGTATGGAAAAAAGAATTTCTTTTACCTTTATTCACATCGTATCTCGATAACGACTTAAACGATCATATTTATATTCAATTAAAAACTAAAATAAAATTGTTAAGAAACAAATAATTTATATCAGGGGTCAGCAACTTTTTTTAAATTGGCCAATTTAATTTTTTTTAATTCTTTGACGGGGAGCACACCTTATTAATAATGTAAAAAACTATATTTATAATAAACATTAGAATAATAAAATGTTAAATTAAATAAAGTATGTTTGAACAAGTCGCTGTGTAAGTTAATATTCACAAACAAATTGTTTCGGTTTCGTATGTACAACCATTTTATATGTGATAAAGCCGATAAATAAATTCAAATTTCGAAATCCATGCGGGCTGCATAAACATGTTAACCCTTAACTAGGCAGATTTTTTTAATATTACATTAATATCTATACCATTTGACTTTTAAGACCCAAGGATGCCAACAGAAAAAACTGAACAAGCGTTCGAAAATTAAGAAATTACCTAAATATTCACATACAAATGATTACTTTGCGTTCAAAATTGATGCCTCAATTTTTTTTTAATTCAGATGTATCCCTACAGATACATTATCAAGAAAAGGGTTAAAAGGGCTGCAAGTGACAGGGCCGCGTGTTGATCATCCCTGATTTATATGATAGTAGAAACTTTGCAAAGTCGTTTAACAGCTACATCGTTCTGCATTTATAGATGAAAAATTTATTTTATTCATTTCAAATTTAATCAATAAATAAAATCATCAAATAGCCCTCACCAAAGATATCCAATAAGACCGATAGGTAGCGAGTAGCAACCAGCGTTATGTATCCCTAGTATGTTCTCTGATGTGATTGTCTGCATGTAGTTTGCACTACCCGTTCCTAAGACATAAATAAGCATATATATATATATATATATATATATATATATATATATATATATCTGACAAGTACACCTATCCCCCGATTTACAAAGTAGATACGTTCCTGAGAAAAACGTGGAAATCGAAAATCAAATATTTTCAAGTCAAAACCGTGTAAATCTAAAAACTCGAAAAAAAAACGCATATTTTTGCTATTTAACAGTTGTGATTTTTTTTCAATAATTTTAGGTGTACACATAAATAAAAATAGAATGCATTGACAAGTTAAAATATTTAATATATTACGGAAAAACTGTTTTTTTTTTAATTTAATTACAATATACATTAAACAGAAGAACAAAAAGTAAATTACTCTCATACTTTCGGAATCGAAGGTTCGAATTCACTTTCATCACTCGAAGTTATTTGTGCCGATTCGATGTTTAAAGCAGAAATATTTACATTATGAGAGATGGTAATAAAATCGATTATTAAAACATAAAAAAAAACTTTTTTGGAAAACCGTGTAAAAGCGAAACCGTGTAAAACGAGTACCGTGTAAATCGGGGGATAGGTGTATAAGATTCTTCCATACCTATTTAATACTTTTTTTTAACTAAAACTAGCTACAAATGAATCATGGGCAATGAGCTCGCAACAAATTACGATTTTTTGCCACACAAACAATCGGCTAGACAATTTGACCTAAACACCGGCATGAATAAAACATTTAAAAAAAAACCCTCTCGAATATACGCAGTGGTATAATAAGCTTTCGCGTTTGCTACCGAACTCTTTGGAGCGGCCGTCGGACAGTGACCTCGGCTGTTCGCCTGACACTGAAAAAAAAAAATTAAAACCGTAATGGCGGACGATATTTTCTATCGCCATCTGACGTTTTACAATCCGTCAAAATAAAATGAATAAGTAAATAAGGTAATAAATAAGGTAGTACCAAAAATAGTGCAATAAACAGTATAACATAATATGATAATTATAAAGTAAATATGTGTTAAATATTTAAACAATAAATGTAATGTTGCAAAATAAAATAGTAAGGAAACCTAGAATGTAGTGGTTGAGGATGGATGTATAGCTAATGGAATGAAAGAGAAAGACTGGGAAAATTGTAGAGTGAAAGAAACAGTACGACAAATAATATGATACATGAAAGAGAAGAATGATAATAATAAAAAATATGAATAAATTACTAGAAATAAAAAGTCCCTGTCCCACACGAGATAGGGGAACGAGAGGTGACCAACAGCGGGGACCATTAAAAAAATCCGTCAAAAAATAAGTTTAAAAGATGCTTTAAAAAGATAGACAAAAAGAATTAAATATTTTTTTTAAATTGATAATTATGATTATAAAAATACATGGTGATAGGTTACTGGCCACTATTTTCTCAAAATTTAAAAATCATTCTTAAGAGTTCGATATTTAAATTTCGAACGTCGTGTGCGTTTGGGATAATTATTGACGAACAAATACGTGTCTTGGTGGTAGATGGACTTGATGGTGGAAATCGCCGGGATACAGTCTTATATATATATCCCACTTCGTACATTAGTGAATGCACATAAAGATTTCTGAGGATTGACAGCAGCGTCCTCTGCATACCACATTATCGCACTGTGATCACCAACCAGCCTGTCAAGTGTAGTGATTATGGTGTATCTTTACAATGGGCGCCTATGTGCTGAAAGGACGATGAACGGTAAATAAAAATAGAAATATGAATCCCTTTATAACAGATAAGAAATAGATTGTAATTTCAAATTAATGTACACGATGCAAATATGTACAAATTATGATAACAATACGATATATGAACCTAGGATTTAAAGATATATAAATAAATAATAAATCAATTAAAAATTATTTGTCATTTTAACATAAAGATACGATTACATATGATTTGATGATTGATCTTATGTAATAACTAATTGATCCCGGAAACGTTGTTGCAAAAAAAATTAAAGTTTTTACTTAACAATTTAAAATAAGAGTTGATCGTAGAAAGGCCAAAATTTAGGGTTGTATGTATTTTTATATGCTGTATCTTAAAAAAGTAAAAATAAAAAAATTGTCTAAAAAATAAAAAAAAATTAACGGTGAACAACCCTTATCACTTAGGGTATGGAAAATAGATAGTAGCCGATTCTTAGACCTACTGAATACGCATATAAAATTTGGTAAAAATCGGTACAATAGTATATATCGGTCAATAATATAATAGTATATTAGATATAAATAAGCAAATAATAAATATTTATAAAAAACAACTTTAACTTTGAAACACAAAAATTAAACAAACTGATCTAATGCATCATTAAAAGCAATTAACCAATTTGTGTCAAAACAATAAGTCTAGCTTTCGCTCTTCCAGAAAGTTTCGTTTTCAAACACTTTTAACGAGGAGTGATAGAACAAAACATGATAATTCGATTATTTTTGTGAAAAAGAATAATAATAAATCGCTCATTAGGCTAGTGCAGTTCAAATATTGTTTATTCCTGTATTAAAAGGACTCTGAAGTTGAAAGTTTGACGTAAATCATGATATTTCAGTGTTTAAAAATATTAATAAATAAAATCGGAACAAAATACGATACATTTCTGGTTCTTTAAAATTTTAAAATCAGAATACATACAAAATGATTAAAACATACTTTATAAGTTTTTACAGTTATCTAACTTGCTTTTTCTCTGTTGATGTTAATGCTGTTAGTCCTAAGGCTTTTATAGCTTCATCGGTACTGAGTTCAAGGAGCGGAAGGGTCTGTGAACTTGAAGTTATTAACTTGAACTTGATATAGAAGCGTTTTAACAATACTTTTATAGTACAAACAGCCAAGGTATAGAACAACCTACCAGCGTTGTAGTTTCCGGCTAATTATAACTTGGGAGTCTCCAAGTTAAAAGTGAATAGGTTTCTAAGGAACTATGTAGAATCGTAGAACTTATCATTACTAAACATCAGGCAAAACAGTGGTGACATGCTTTGTCTTTCTAAGATCCTTACGCCCCCCTATTTAACATATATATTTTTATATTAAAGCGAAATGGTTACACTCGTAAGAAAAGGACCAATATTTAGCCACTTCCGCACATGCAGTCGTGCAATAAAGTGTACCGCCCGCCAGCCCGCTGATAAATGCGTATGCGGCAAACATTGCGAATCACACAACCGCCACCGCCAAATTACTCAACACGTGTTTCACCCCTCCACGGGGCTTCTTCAGGAGTTATGTTACACCGATTAGTGCCAAACACAGAGGCACTAATCGGTGTAACATAACTCCTCCTAACCACTGCATGTGCGGAAGTGGCTTAATATTGGTCCTTTTCTTACTTAGGATGGACTTCCGCGAGGTAACGCCTGATTCCATTAAATGGTTACACTCGTGTTCAATTTTCGAATTGCCCCCCTGTGGGGCGTAAGCGATAAGTTGTGAAACACTGCTATAGTTTTTTAATTGTACAAAGGCAAAGTAGTCGCCAATTTTAGGCTTTTTGTGAGAAGTTAAAACTTTCTATCACTCCTCAAACGTGAATAATAATCGTTGTGATGTGGATAGAGATGATATTATGATACCTTTTAATATTTTTTGAAAATAAAACTAATAAATGCACAGCCTTCTCGTCTTGTTACAAAAAAACGAACATCGAACATGAATTTTCAAATGAATCATAAATTTTATAAGTACGCGATCTACCTGTTTGCGCTCGATCCTGAGACCAAGCGATGTAATAAACATTATAAACTTGGAAGAATTATATTTTTCTTATTTTAAATTAATTATATTACAACAGCGTATCGGATTTCATGTATCGAGACTACAGTAATGTTTTTACATTCTTTTGTATCCTCAAACTGGTTTGACATGAACGCATAACTTCAGTGTTAAAAGTTCAAATCCAAACAAATCTTTGTTATCAAAAAATAAAGATATAGATTTGAAAATAAAAATATACCTAGCCAGCTAAGAGTAAAAAGACGAGGAAAGGAAGGCGATGAAAGCAAGAAGGAATGAAAGAACAAAAACTGCAAGATATTGTGAAGGATAAAAGTAAAGTATGAAGATGAGTGTCGTATAAAGATAAAACTCTGAAAATTTTATGTGTAAATAAAGTCCCTGTACCAAACTAGATTGGGGATACGAGAGGCTCCCAATAGCGGGGGCCAAACAAAAAACTTCAATGTTTTAACTGTATCAGTTAAAATAACTTTTACTGATAAGTATAATAATAAATGATGACCGCTGGAGTTGAAAGGTTCTTGAGTGACCATCACGAGATAGACACGGCGTGGGTAGGTTAGGTTACCTAGTGAGTGTCCTGGTGGATTGACGACATAGTTAAGATCGGAAGATCGGAAGGAAGTCGCTGAACACGAGCAGCGCAAGACTGATCGTGGCGATTTTTGGTGGGGGTCTATGCCTTGCAATGGGCGTCCATCGGCTGAAAGAAAGAGAGAAAAACAACGAGAATCATCAAACTATACAAGAACTAATTGAACATATTGTTGATCTATATATATATGAATCGCCAATTCTTCATAAATCTTTACTCATGTTGTTGTTGAACACGAAGAATATTCTGAAAAAATCACGGAGTAATAAATGCATATACACCGCTGATAAATGCGTATACACAGAATCACAGACACTGTTTGGCACTAATCGGTGTAAAATAACTCCTGAAGATGCCTCGTGGAGGGGCGAAACACGTGTTCAGTGATTTGACGGTGGCGGTTGTGTATTTCGAATTATTTGCCGCATACGCATTTATCAGCGGGCTGGCGGGCGGTGCACTTTTTTGCACGACTACCGCTGCATGTGCGAAAGTGGCTAAATATTGGTCCTTTTCTTACTATCTTGATAGTTCATGGGTTCCCAGAGAATCTTCGGCTCGAGTTACTATTTAAGCCACAAGTACGCATACTTACTCGAACGTCTGTCAGCCACGTTAAAATATCCTAATAACAGAGCTATATTAATAGCATGAACGCTAAACACGCTATATGCCTTTGTTATCCTTTAATCGTAAAAATGATTTATAGTTAATAAAAAATAATGCTTGTGAACTGAAAAACGGATGAGAACAATAACGGGCGTGTATTGCGTAATCATTGAAGCGAAATTAGGTTACAATTGTAAATTTAATATGACTTGTAACTATAAAGCGAATATACATATTAGATCTCAAAAATTGTAAGTATATTTAAAAAAGTTTAAGCAAGCAAGAATTATGCACTATATATTAAATAACATTCCATTTTCAAATTGTTTTTTTTTTTACTAAAATGACGCACTGATATCTTCATTGGTGGGTTTTATAATAATTAATATCTCAGTTTATCAGTGCAAGATCACGTCATTCACATGTTAATAAAAATCCGTACGAATAATTCAATTTTCATCTTATTTTTGACACACGTCAACAATGTAAATATAAACGTATATTAAAATATTATAGCGTCAATTACAGATGTGCACAACATTTTCACTTAAAATGTTATCCCTATTGAATTTATATATAACAATTAATAAATTATAAAGACTAAG
Organism: Battus philenor; assembly: GCF_028537555.1. Taxonomy (NCBI): domain Eukaryota; kingdom Metazoa; phylum Arthropoda; class Insecta; order Lepidoptera; family Papilionidae; genus Battus; species Battus philenor. The sequence continues at coordinate 12,500,679 of NW_027181684.1, forward strand.
ACAATAAACGAACAAAAAGAAATATACAGGGTGATTGAAAACATAGTTATCACACTGAAAATAATGCATTTAGGTTTTTTTTATTGGAATGCGAAAAGTCAGATAGTAAAAAATAATTAATTTTAATATGCCATCCATTTTAATAACGTTATTTTTACTATATTATTATTACTTTATTTATTATTTCTTAAATCGTTGATTTTGTGTTGTAACAAAGATTAATTGACTGCAAATGTTATGAAATTTCATTCCATTAAGGCTTTTTTAAACGGTTTTATTTAGTTCGACCCGTACGGAATTTATTTAGGTCAAAATTGGAAATTGAAATTTAAGCACCATCCAGTTGTCAGATTGATCTGAAATTTGGTACACACATTTAATTTAGATGACAATACAATATAATATAATAAAATCAATAACATTATAAATCTAAGATGGCCGCCGATACAAAATGGCGGATTACATGTTTTTCCTTAACTCCCTCAACATGGGTATCAAATGAAAGGGCTGCACTAGTAAAACACGATGATTATGTCAAAATTTAAAATTCAAGATAGACGCTGTTCCAAAATGGCGGACTAGGTACATATTTTTTCCACAACCACCACAATATGGATATCAAAAAACCGTTTAACTTAAAAGTTTTTTAACTGTATTTATTTACACCTGTAACTGATCACCTGCCTCACTCACTGCATATAAGCCTCCATCAACGATCGCCGCGATGATCGGTCTTGCACTGCCCGTGCCCATCAACTTCTGACGATCATAACTATATTTATTTAATAGAATCAGGCGTTACCTCGCGGAAGTCCATCCTAAGTAAGAAAAGGACCAACCCTCCACGGGGCATCCCCAGGAGCTATGCCACAACGATTAGTGCCAAAACTAAACTCTGTGTTTGTTCTGTGGGGTGAAACACGTGTTGAGTAATTTGGCGGTTGCGGTTGTGTGATTCGGATTGTTTGCCGCATACGCATTTATCAGCGGGCTGGCGGGCGGTGCACTTTATTGCACGACTACCACTGCATATGCGGAAGTGGCTAGATATTGGTCCTTATCTTACTCATAACTATATTGTCGATCAAACTAGTGGGCGGGTCTACTCAAGCCGCGATCACTGACCCGTGATCGCCACTCGAGAACATTCCGTACAGGCATCGGATGCACGAGCGATGTGCTCGGTACACTACCAGTTCAAACGAGCATTACTTCAAGCTACTCTTCATTTCTGATTGGATCTCGCAGAGCAACCCCGCACAGACCTCGCCAATGCTCTTTTCTTCACCTTAAATCTTATGGTGCTGATCATAAACGACCACGTCTCGGATCTCATCACCGGCAACACATATTGGTTAAATACCTACGTCATCAGATATTGCGGTATTTTGAAAAGATGCTTCTTAACTTCCCGAATGCTGCCTATGCTATTTGGATTCAGCGAGTGATCTCTTTCACGAAGTTGGATTTTACCTTACACCTTCTTCTTTACATGTGTCGTGAACGCCCACTGCAAGGTATGGACTTCCCCCAAAGGTGGTCACGATGACAGGTCCTGCGGTGCCCAAATCTACCAACTTCTCAGGACGTTAACTATATCATCTGTCTACCTAGTGTGTCTATCTTATATAATTGGCAGTAATTTATTTCGGATTTATGCGGTGAGGTTATAAAACATGTTTAGATTAAATAGTCTCGGCAAATGTTAAAAATGGAATGCCGCCATGAATTTTATATATCTACTAGCTGATCCCGCAAACGTTGTTTTGCAAAAAAAATTAAAGTTTTTAATTAACAAATGTAAGATAAGGATTATTCGTAGGGGGGTGAAAATTTAGGTTTGTATGTATTTTTGTATGCTGTATCATAATAAAATAAAAACCAAAAAAATTGTCTAAAAAATTAAAAATAAAATTTAGGGGTGGACCACCCTTATCACTTAGGGGTATGGAAAATAGATAGTAGCCGATTCTAAGACATACTGAATACGCATGTAAAATTTGGTTAAAATCGGTTAAGCCGTTTCGGAGGAGTTCAAGTTCGAACACCGTGACACGAGAATTTTATGTATTAGATATGAATTACGTTAAAATAAAATTCGTTATATAGCGTCATGGTATAAGAAACATTCTAATCAATCACTATCTGCTATAAAAACGTTGCATTCGCTAGGTTTCTAATGCTATTAGCTATTTGATCCAGAATTCTTTGGAGAGTAAATGAGATTACTGTCGGTAATTTAAGCCCGGGTGGTATTTACAGATTTTTTTTTTATTTTTTAGTTCAATTTAATTTCTATAGAATTTTTATTCTTTAAAGGAAACTATTGTGCAATGGTAGACAAACGGTAGAGGAGTGAGACCTGCAAACTTAGGTCGTGGATTCGATTCTCAAAGTGGTCTATATCGACCCCTAGGGGTCTATGACAACCTGCAAGGGATCTACGTCTGCGAAAAAAAAATTGGGGGTCCATGAAATGAAAATGGGGGTCCACGATAGTGGATCTCACACATACACTGATAGTACCTATTTACTTACATCATACTATCTTATAATATCAAAACATTTACATTATTTATAAAAGTATCTATGAAGTAAAAAAAATATTATATATGTTTATAAAATTGTGTAAGTTGTAGGAGATTGGTATTCGCTTTGTGGTCGCAATACATTTTGAACTTGTAAATACCTAATAAATGTATAAATTAACATGTGTTTTTACTTTAAGTTTTTAACACTAAACTTCACTACAGTTAGAAATTTACAGGAAATCAATATCAGATAAGTAGGGGGTCTAACCAACACGGAAAACATGGCAAGGGGTCTACGACACAAAAAAGTTTGGGGAACTCTGAATTAGTGATACAATCTTTTGTAATTCACACTTCGTGTATTAATTATGTAGGATTATCACTGCCCATATACCTCCTACTCGCATGCCAAATATGATTATGATATATCCTCTCAGATATCTTTTGAGGTAGACTTATGCCTTTCAACGAACATCTATGGTCTGAAACAATGACGATTTCTTTACACAAATATTTGCAAATAATAGCGTTTTGTTGTGATACTATTTGCTAATTTTAAATACACAAGACGAAAACACACATAATTGGACACGTCTAGTTGGCGAATAATAGTACTGTATCGTCAGCAATACATTCTAGTGGCGTGAGCTATTATGTAAACAGTGCCATGGCCGGAACTGGGGTGACCATGGCTTTGGACAAATATCAGGAAATATCTAATTATTTAACATAAATCAAGAGAGATATAAGACATTTAATGGAATTAGGCGTTACCTCGCGGAAGTCCATCCTAAGTAAGAAAAGGACCAATATTTAGCCACTTCCGCAGATGCAGTGGTAGTCGTACCACCAAATTACTCAACACGTGTTTCACCCCTCCACGGGGCATCTTCAGGAGTTATATTACACCGATTAGTATCAACCATAGAGTGTGTTTGGTTTTAGTGGTGGCGGTTGTGTGATTCGCATTGTTTGCCGCATACGCATTTATCGGCGGGCTGGCGGGCGGTGCATTTCATTGCACGACTACCACTGCATGTGCGGAAGTGGCTAAATATTGGTCCTTTTCTTACTTAGATATAAGACAAATAGTAGAATATCCAATTTGATAATGGAAATAAGATAAAATATATATAATTATATAATTAATTGTATGAGCTTTATTACGTCATCGTCAGCAGCGGATCAAAAAGGGGAATTCCAAATAAATATAAATCCTTATATACAGCGGTATAAATATGTAAAAAACTAGTATCTTTAATAATTATATTTAGTATTGTACCGCGCTTATTTAATGTCGGTAAAGCAGTGTCTGTTTAACCTTGACACTTCATAGATGGCGCTGTTGATAATGGTGTTATGATGGCGTCCATTGCGGTCGCCGGTCGGTAAAGGAATGCATTTATTGTAGTATAAAAATGACTGAAAAATATGGCAGGGTTAAGATTTAAAAGGAATCAACAATTTAAATAATAACTTTAAATGTCGTTTCTTTGTTTTCAGAACAATGCGTTATTGTTTATTTAAAGAACATACATTGCCAAGACAAATTTTCTTGTAATACTAATTTCTTTACAAATATGGGCGAAGCTTGAATGAAATACACAATACTACTTTGGACTCCGTGTGGTGTGACCTCCAGACCTAGGAAGAATCCCACATTGGTGATCGCTGCGTTATATGAAGACGCAACCTTCTAATTGTGTAATTATTTATTTTCTGTTTCTAGATCAGCTTGATATGGTAGGCAGTCGTGGTAAAAGTTCAACACGCGTAAGAGTCTGTGTAACTAGATGATTGTGTTCAGTTTCCGGTATTTGGATACAACATATATATGTAGAAACGTGAGCCTCCTATTTAGCCGAAGTCTCTATAATAGATGAGAACCAGACTAAGTGCTTTCTGCGATCTGCTACCTTGAAGCCCGTGAAATTTGTAAATGCTAGCAAGGTAGCGATGATCTTCAGCCAAAACAAACAAGACAACATCTTCCTCGTTGACTTCACAGACAAACTCACACGAGATATTGTCTCGTAGACAGATTCGAACCGCAGCTAGAAGCATTTCTGATGTTTTCAAAGTGGGGGTAATGGTAGGCTCTACCCTTGTATCGGAATGAATTACGCCTAATGCGTAACAATCCAAACAAAGTTTAATTCCAAGTTATTTCGAGGGTCTTTCCACCTGGTAATTTCATGAAGCGTCTACTTAAGCAATCTTAGATCTCAGATTTCCTCCTGAATGTAATTATATGTGTATGTAACTAATGCTTTCCAGGAATCGCTTAAGTTTAGTTACTAGAGACAGAACCTAATACCTTCTAAATTTTGGGGCCTTCACAACCATCTCTAATCCACAAGTCAAACAGTGGCAAGAAAAGTCATATCAGAAAGCTATACTTACACGCAAAGGAAAATATCTATATGATAAATAGAAGATACTTATGGTATATGTAATGTCAACAATGTAATATCTACATCCTGTTAAGGTTACAATGGAGATACCAAAATTAACGTTCAAAAATTACGAGATCTGTATATGAAGGTAAATTATCTACGTTGTCCAGGAGATAGGAAACTTGAAGTAGCAGTGGGCAGATCATATGCAGAACTGAACCTTGCCTTACACTGACAAGCGCGGCGTATGACGTCCACGATACAACTAGAAATCTGTGAAGTCTGTGAAGTCGTAAGACTAGCCGTGAATGTCTTATTGAAGTATCGATGAATCAAATATGCATATATTTACTTTATAATACTTTTCCAATATTTATAAATATTCTGAACATATTAATAAAATAATTTGGAATATATGTAATCACATGTAATACCTCAAATAAGTTAAATGGCAATCAAATGTCAGTTATTTTGCAATAAAAATATTAGAAACCATTGCTAATTGGACACGGTTTAGTTATTAAAGTTTAAAGGTCACGTAACAGAAGGTTTGGAAGTAATAAAGATTTACAGCACATCAATAGAATAAAATAACATGGTATTGCGTTCGTGTATGAATTGCTTTTGTATTGGAAATTCACGTGACAAGGAACGAAATACACGTATTTATTACGGTAGGGCAGTAGCTGTTAGGCATTAAGTGAAGCCTTCGTGAGGGTTTACACTTAATCGATACATCGTACATTAAAGCATTTTGGATCTCTACCATAAATTTCATAGAGCTAAAATATGTCAGTACTATGACTGTACGAGTGAATTCCAAAGAGATATTGCCCATGATTTCTAGGAAAATTTAAAACATCATTGCGGATCTGACTCATGATATGCGCAATATTCTTCTCCAGCACTTCCAAGACATAGTATCCTAGTGTATATGTGTAGTATAATTTATATATTCCAACTGGAACCGAGGTACCGCAGGTATACGCTGTCCTAAGATGCGGCCTTATAAGTGATATTTTAGATTAACGGTAAGTACTAATAAGCAACAAAAGTTAATAAAATTTGAAAGGGCAAAAGGATTGCGTTTTAGCAACCTAGCTATTATTTCTAGTATCCTAAGTCATTCTTAGAATTCAATAGAAAAATGGTGCAGACTTCAAGAAAAGCATACCAGGCTCAGGAGTACAAAAAAGAGTAAGACTTGCAAAAGACAAGATAATAAATTAAAATAAATATATACTTTATAGCCATAGGTAAAAAGTATCAAGAGCAAAGTTTTTAGAAAAAAAAAGTAAAATAGTGCCAAATAGTAAAATAACAAGAGATATGAAAATAAATATAAGAGTCTGTGATAATGACTGTAGAAACTGTGATCTAGGAATGTAGTTGAAGAAATCAAGATGAGATGGAAAAAGATCTGCAAGCGCATAATGATCATGTGAAGCATAAAAGTAATGAATAATAGAAGATAGAATAAAAATTGAAAAACTCATTCAAACAAGGAATGGGAGAACCCCAAAAACGGGGGCCCTTTTTAAAAATAGTTTAAGTAATGCGCGTCGTTATATTTCTTCTTTTTTCAAACTTTTCTAAGAGATCCTGTAAAAAGAATAACAAATCTTAAATTAACTTTAAAAGATTCAAATGTTTTTTTCCGGAAATTAGAAGAATATTCGTAAACATGGTCACCCTTGTTAGAAACGAAATAACCAAAAGCGTATAACATTCGCCTGCGATAAATGTCAACGAATTTATGAGCAAATCGGCCGACGCAGTGATTGGCCTTAATAAGTCGAACGATAGCAGATTGTTTTCATCGAATTTCGCAACCGGCTAGGTGCTATAAATAGCCTGCTATTTTTGACGGCGAAAAAATGGCGGCAAATTTTACAAAATATTTTCTAGATTCTTGGAATGTTAACATTTATTGAAAATATATTTTCTCGTGATTCTTTTTTTTTGTCTTTCAATATCAAAAGGACAGAAGAAATCTCAACGAACAATAGACCTGTCAATTTTGTGGAAATAAAAATACGACTAAAACGCTATTCTATTTCGGAGTTGACATTTATGATGGACGCATATAAGAAACAATATGCAATCGTGTGGTAATAATAGAACCTTCTGTTCCTCGGTAAACAAATGTACCAAAAAACCATATAACTAAGCGATACATATTATGATCTAATCCAGTGATTCCCAAAGTGGTCTATATCGACCCCTAGGGGTCTATGACAACATGCAAGGGGTCTACGTCAGCGAAAAAAAATTTGGAGGTCCATCAAAGGAAAATGGGGGTCCACGATAGTGGATCTCAACACATACACTGATAGTACCTATTTACTTACATCATACTATCTTATAATATCAAAACATTTACTTTATTTATAAAGTGAATGTTTTGATATGACTGTGAAGTAAAAAATTTATTATACATGTTTATAAAATTGTATAAGTCGTAGGATGTTGGTATTCGCTTTGTGGTCGCAATACATTTTGAACTTGTAAAAACCTGAGAGTCGCAGTCTCATAGCTTCGCTACCTTGCACTGACTTGTTCAATTTGTCACTCTATAAATACGAATGTGGGACAAACAAATAAATTTACAGGAAATCAATATCAGGTAAGTAGGGGGTCCACCCAACACGGAAAAATATGGCATGGGTCTACGGCACAAAAAAGTTTGGGGAACTCTGATCTAATCAAAGAAATAATTGGAAATAAATTTATAGCGACGTATAGATGGAGGTAGGAGCAAAAAGTATTATAGTGAAATGTTCTAAGACCGTATATAGGATTTAGACGTAGGCGAAGCTTATAAAATAACATTGGCAGGGTCATTTCAAATTAGGTTAGGTAGGAACAGAAGTTTGATCTATAAAGGTTGGCCAACGGCAAGAAAGAAGGTTTAATGAAACCACATTAAACCTTCTTTTCATCCAATGGACGTCCACTGTAATGTCCACGCCGCGTCTACCGGCACCTGGTCGCCACTTAAGAACCTTTCGGCTTCAACGACTATCGATTGCACGAGCGATGTGTCACACCCACTGCCACCTTAGACAAGCAATTCTTCTGATCTTGCAGCCAAACTCCGAGCATAGCCCTGTCCGTTGCTCTCTTGGCAACCTTACCTTCTTATAAGACCTGTCGTAAGTAACCATGTCTTGAATCCATTTGTCATCATCACCGTCAACACATATTGGTAAGACTATAGTCTAGAAGAGGTTTCTGATCTTCCTGGACTGCCCATCCGAGTTGGATTCGACTAGTAATCTCTTTGAAATTGAACGGTTTGTCACAGATACATATAGTCGATACAATCAGGCGACGCATCCGATGTAGACTTTTTTTAATTTATCAGCACGCGAATTTCGAAACCGCGAGCTTGAATCCGAAGAAACTGTAGCCAGAATGGCTACAGTTTCTTCGGATTCAAGCAGCGACAGCGTCCAGTACCAATCGAATATAGCCTTAGTACACTATCTACTGCTCAATAATATATAATAGAAATTAAATAAAACAAATGTTTAGGGGAGACTTCATTTAGATGTAAAGGTGCATTTTTTTAACCTGAATTTAAAAAAAATGCATTCCTTTATAGAAAGCCACATATCTCTTTGCTTTACATTTAAAAAAAAAATCTTGAAAAAATATTTATGAAACTCGCAAAGGAGTAATTGTATTTAGAAATCGGTATGACAGCCATCAATCAACGTCTAGTAGATTCAGGCGTTACTTTGCGGAAGTCCATTAGCACACTACGCTATCGGAAGTAGCTATATATTAGTCCTTTTCTTATTTATCAATGAACGTATCCCTGCTATTTTCCATCCGAAAATGTTATAGAAAACAAATAGCCGTTAGTGGATGGCTTCATTCAGACGCAACCGTGCACTTCACAGACATCCCAACCAAGTAATAGTGAAACCTAATTGTAACAGAGCCGACGGTGGGGGGATTTAGTCAGTAAAATTCTGACACTGCCTGGGCCCTCCATTCCCAGGCGTCCAATGAGGATTCCCCCCCCCCCCCAGTTCAGAAATTGTAATTTAGTAAATATAGGCTCTGACTACGTTAGAGGAAAACTAGTAATATTAAATTAAAAAAAAAAAACCATGTAATAGTAAAAATAGCTTTGACGGCGCATTATCAATAGATGACGCAATAATGCGACACGCGTTGATACGTGTGCGGCATCGGCGTGGCGCGATTCTGGTGTCATTTTACAAACACCACCGGCAGGCCGCGGACGTGTCCGCAAGGATCCCCGTGTTTTATGTTACACTGCTGTCACACGTGCGAGCTCATAAAGATCGCGATGTTTAAGACCGCGAACTTCACTCGACGTCAGCAACATAGATCTACTAATTCATACAGTTGATGTCAAATACTAAGGCTTTATTATTTAGGAAATATATTTATTTCATCACCATAGCTATAAGACACCCACTTCAAGACATAGACCTCTCCCAAAAATCGCTGCCTGTGACCTTCAATATATCCTCAGTCTACCACCAGCGGTCAGCCCCGCTGCCACTACAGCCTAGCAAATGCAATATATGTCATTATTCCTATAGTGTTTTTAACTCGCCGTCAAAGTACTTCATATTTTTTATCGCCCATTTAATACCGTACATTTTATTGGTCTTATCTTATACGGTTTCAGATAAATTCAATGCTAATCATTTTATAATAGGCTCAAATCATTATGTACAACAAAATAAATAGATTCTAAAGGCTTTATAAGCTGCATCGGATCCTTCAACAATACGGCATAACATGCAAATCATGCTACATGTAAAATTTCAAACTTTGCGCGACGATTTTAAAGTACGCGAGCTCTGGTGAAACGCGGTCGAATTACATCGCCGAGCCACAACTCCGCGTACTTACTCGAACGTCTCTCACCGGGATCACATTCGTGGCAGACGTTACACGAATAGACTAGTCTATCAATTCATAAATATTGCAGCTCGCTGTGCTGCCAAACGTACGAGTCAAGACGGACTACGAGCAACATTTTTGAACAAATTTTTTAGGTTAGATCCTGACAGACGGGCGAATTAGATCGCCGAGCTATAAGTACGCGTACTTACTCGAACGTCTCTCACTGGGAACACGTTGGTGGCAGACGTTACACGCATAGACTAGTCTATTATAATCCATAAACATTGCGGCTCGCTGTGATGCCAAACGTGCGAGTCTAGACGGACTACGAGCAACATTTTTGAACTAAATTTTTAGGTTAGTTCCTGACAGACTGGCGAATTAGGTCGCCGAGCCACAAGTACGCGTACTTACTCGAACGTTTCTCACCGGGAACACATTCGTGGCAGACGTTACACGCATAGACTAGTCTATTATAATCCATAAAAATTGCGGCTCGCTGTGCTGCCAAACGTGCGAGTCTAGTCGGACTACGAACAAAATTTTTGAACGAAATTTTTAGGTTAGATCCTGACAGACAGGCGAATTAGATCGCCGAGCCACAAGTACGCGTCTTTTACCATCATATTGGCGACACATTCGGATCGAGAACTTCCTTTGCTTTATGTCAACAACACACTGACTATTTTTCTTCTATTCTTAAACAAAATGGCATGCCGCTTGCTGTCTGCCAAAGATAAGAGCCGAGGCCTATATCTTTCTGTGCAGTATTTTAAACCGGGTAGATCAAAATGGCGCAACGATTTATAAGTACGCGGTCTTGAGATGATAGAACGTACGAACGTCTGTCAGTCCCTTCACATAAACGCTATCCAGTGAATATAATTAGACTTGTTTTGTGTTTATATTAGATACGAACAAATGTCAGTTTTTTGTCATAATTCAAAAAAGGAATTTGTTTGTCTCTTGTGCTCTACGCCTCGCAAACCCAAACATCGCCATTATAAAACCAAAATTAAAGGTTAATTTTACAATATTTGTGAAATAAACATTACAATTACATCAACAAGGTGATTAGTTATACATATAAAAGCTTCAAGATGAATGTATAATTCATTTGTCAGTAAAAAACAAGTTTTTACATCCATTTCGTATCACCTGTGTGAAATGATCACTCCGAAATATGTTACATGGATTTGTTTTATTTTTATTGGAATGCGACAGGCCAGTTACTTCTGGCAGTACAAAATCTGTAGAAGCAGATAATAAACAATAATTAATTTTAATATGTAGTAATCTGAATTTGGAAAAAAGCTTTTTCGTGTATTGTACAGCAGTTATAAAATCAGACACATTAAAATATGATTTTTTACAAAGATTCTTAGATTTTTTTTTAATTAAATGGATAATAATTCCGTGATATTAAGCAGCAATGTATTGTAATATAATATATACACTGATGCTTGCAACAGAGATACTAGTTTCATTAGGCAATTTTATGTTACATTGTAACATCAAATACCAAGTTTATGTATTAAATTCTTATTATTATGAAAGTTACTTAGAACTTCACATATATGAAGTTATGTCGCTTTCTTGAGTTAAATTCACACGAATACATATAACAAGTTTTTATTTCTAATCAAAAACATATACACCTTCGTTATCAACAACCTTTTGCCATCTAGTATAGAACATTTCAATGCCTGAGTGGTAAAAATCAATCGGTTTTTCTGTGAATTATATCGACAGAAATGACATTACTTTCCAGTCTCTCTTATTATGTTTTCTAGTCTAGATTTAGCTGGTGGGCATTTGTTACTTCGCGAGGAAAATGAGAGCCAGTATAAAATTGTATATTTACGTATTTACAAAGTTTAACACAAAAACAATGGCAGCAAGTACACAACTTCTCGAATTAAAATTTGCGTTCGGAATTCAAAATCAAATAATTGCAGTGATAGTGGCCATTAACTTTCCGGTCCCCCTAATATAATGTAAGATATAGTGTATATTTATAAACTGTAAACATATTTAAGATTTTTTTTAAATTCAGAATGAGCTCGTTTCTCGTCGCTCGATCATTCTTATCGATATGCAAATAGCGAAGCCGGGCCGAAATAAAAAAAAAATCTCGCATGCATAACTTGCTGCTCGGTCAGTGAACCAAAAAAAAAATCAACGAAGTGGGAATTCTAAAAATGTTCCATTTTTAAAAAACGCTCTTATACACACACGGGCATATAACTGGCAGGTTAACGGACTTTAACGAGATAGGAACAAAAAAAAAGCGTCTATTTTAAAATAAGAACGCAATGTTATCGAGTTGACAAAAAGACGGTATTGTGCAGCGACGGTGTACAATCGATTTCATTGATTGCAAATTTTCTATTATCTCACATAAATAGGGCCTAACCGACAGCACTGCAACATTTGATTATTTCATTTATGATGTACGTAAGAGGGTCGTGATTTGCTTGTAAATTTGTCAGCGTCGTTTAAATTGAGTACGAACTAAATTCGTGACTACAAGGCCACTGTACTTGTAGAGACAGGATGTTCTATCGATGCTAGCGATATCGCTAGCGCAGCAAATTTAGAAACCTAGGTCTTGACAGTCTTAGGACTAGTAGATTTATCTCTACCAACTAAATATTAAGACCCACCTCTCCACAATATGCTACCTACGAGGACTTAGTTATTTTGTCCACATTACTCGCAGACTATGAGATAACTTCAACTAACTATTGCTTGTAGGGGAACTAGACTGTAAAAGACCACGTGGTCACCTACACGCTCGTCTAATAAAGTCAAATAAAAAAATACTTAGTATTACTATTGCTCTGTCATAAGCAGAGGTTAGGTTAATATGGAAAGACTCTGTGTTTAGCACTAATCGGTGTAACATAGCTCCTGAAGATGCCCCGTGGAGGGGTGAAACACGTGTTGAGTGATTTGGCGGTGGCGGTTGTGTGATTCGCATTGTTTGCCGCATACGCATTTATCAGCGTGCCGGCGGGCGGTGCATTTCATTGCACGACTACCACTGAATGTGCGGAAGTGGCTAAATATTGGTCCTTTTCTTACTTAATATGGAAAGAGCTTGTCATATAACCTCCAGAAATAAAGAAAAGACTGAAAAAATCTTGATACCACACTGTCGAGATTGGACCTACCAGGCTAATTCAAGCATGATGAAAGTCTAGAATTATAAAATGACCATTTTATAACGATAATGAAATTATTTAATATATCTATTATGTCATATATAAAGTGTGAAACGTCACTTATTGAATGGCTAATGACATATGCAGACCAGTACAGAATATTCCAGTAAAGTAACATACAAACACACCTTCAGACAATCATACAAACATTATTTATGTTAATTTAAATTTGCAAATTATTAATATGATTTTTCTATAACAATTTTTATTTTGTTTTTAAATATTTGTAACTATATGATGTTAACTGCAACACTTTTAAAATTACTAATGCAGTTGGCAAATATATATGGCTACTATATCATTTATGTTTTTGTAACTAATTAAAAATATTACTATATATAACTCTTTGTTTTTACACCACTTATAAAGGATGATTGAACATAAATGTAAAAAGCTTTGTAGTTGAAAGTTTAGCTAATTATTCTCTTTATTAATATGCAGTACACCAAAAAATAAGCAAATGTAATTAATAAAATATAAATACGAATGCAAATATCTTTGATATAAAAAAATTATGATGCAGATAAAAAAAAATTTCAACTTTGGAACTTTTAACAGAACTCTTATTGATCGTCAACTATATTTTTTTAATCTATTTTATTTTTGACTCTACTTTGCTTCGTAAGATATAGTTGTGGAGAAGAAACAGGAAGAAACTCATCAACAACACATCTTTTAATAACCAAAGAATAACGGTTCCAGAAATAATAAATAATATGATGATAATATAGTAAATAAATATTAAATGGAATCAGGCGTTACTTTGCGGAAGTCCATCCTAAGTAAGAAAACACAAGAGAGTGCACTCTGTGTTTGGCTCTAATCGGTGTAACATAACTCCTGAAGATGCCTCGTGGAGGGGTGAAACACGTGTTAAGTGTTTTGACAGTGGTAGTTGTGTAATTCGCATTGTTTGCCGCATACGCATTTATCAGCGGGCTGGCGGGCGGTGCACTTTGTTGCACGACTACCACTGCATGTGCGGAAGTGGCTAAATATTCGTCCTTTCCTTACATAGTAAAAACATTTTTCAAAATTTATAATGTCACATTGAACTTAGAAACAGTTTAATATCTCTGTAGACTTTATACTGCCAGAAGATATTTGTCTGACGCATTTGTAGAGAACTAATTTCTTCTAAATATGGACTAAAGTCGTATGTTAAGAGGACTACCTTCAGATTCCTAGGTCAAGATTTGGAAGAGGAACGAAGAAGGCAGCATCGTCTCCCACATGAGCGACGACAAATATCATCCTTTATTTCTAGAATTTTCCAAAAAATTAGTACAATAAAGTTGTAACATTCCTGCCCCACAATCGAAAAGTTCCCAAGGGGGGGGGGGGAGGCAATATAAAAGAAAAAATGTACGGATTAGTGGAACTTCATCTTTTATATTTGTTGTATATACGTCTATTTACTCAAGATATTTCGTCCCTGTTTAAAAGATTTTATAAATATTACATAGAGTTCCATTCAAAAATGGAATGTTCATATAACTTCTACACTTGAACTGGTTATAAATTATTATATATATTTCCTTTTGCTTCATCGTTTTCATATTTTATTATCGGATTTATTCCTAAACGACCATGATTCACTTTTACAACGAATTTGTAATCATATCTTGGCGTTGTTATTCGGGATGACGGATAAATTTGCATTAAAATATTTGAATAAAAATTTTAAATGTTCATTTTTTAAATCAACTTCACGCGTTTCGATTTGATTATTTTAATCTGAAACGTATTTACACATGTGGCTGTTTCATTTATGCCAATCTTTTACGGGCTAAATTGTTCGATAATATTAATAAAACATACACACGTATATACACATATATATATAAAACAAAGTCACGCAATTTTAGTTCACACAGTTATATAATTTATAACTCAAGAACGTCTATCGTGTGGTATTTCTAAAAGACGACAGAAGCGATGTATGGAAGAAAAAAAAAGAAGACAGAGAATGAAAAGGAATAGAAGAGTTTGTTATAGATAAAACAGAAGAAAAACATGTGACATTGAGACGGATGAAAGATGAGAAAATAGAGATATGATGTCAAAAATTTGGTCAAAAAAGTTGCAGTGAACTATTACAGAGGATGAACAGAGGTTCCCAGAAACGGGTACATTATGTTTTGGGATTTGTCTTGAATACGTATTTATATATGTTATTCATTTATTAACAAATTAAACATTAAAATATTACCATTTAAAATACTAGTCTGGTAGAGTAAAAAAGATTAAATTAATAATTTTGTGTAAATTTGAAAATCATTTGAAGAGTGAAAAGAAGATCGCCGTGTCGTCTCTTCACCTTGTTAAATATAATTAAAATAACATTAATTACTAGCAGAATCATTTATCTGGATTTTATTAAAATTTTCAAAGGTGCAGAAATTTTGAGGTTATTTTTTAAAAATCGACAATTTCTTTTATTTATATAGACTTAAATATATTAACTATTATTATATATTTACTGCGACCATGCTTATGGATTCAAATAGGAAAAGATTTTTATGTATAAGTTAGAAGCTTTTGATTTTGATTTGATTTAAAACGCGTGCCGTTTGTCTTTTAGGTGATAAGTTAATTTCTACGAAACATTGAACACCGCCAACGTCCTGCAAGTCTGTCAATATGTCACAGAATTAATTTTGAGGAATGCTCTGCGGAAGTTCAGGACCTCATCCCACCATTCCCATTTCTCATTAGCACCAGTAGAAAGTCGATCCACTACCACTCTTACACTGTGAAATTTCCTTGGACGTCAAGTGTTTCGATTCAACGTTTCTGATCCGCACAGCCTGAGCTTGGAACGATCTGTCGGCTTCCTTATTCCCCGGGAATTATAACCAAAGTCTCTTTAGGGTCAGAGTGAAGAGGTATTGAGTCATATTCGACCACATTTCCATCAGGTCAGATGGTGGTGAAAAACAAGGAAGCGTTAAAAAAACATACATTTACATCTTTTTACTTCTCTCACTTGATTCTCAATGCTACTTACATTTTCGATTCTATGGTTGGTAGAGCACGGAGTAAGTCTAACCTAAGACATATTTTAAAATATCGAACGTCTAGAGCTCCCGGGAGAGTCTTGACTTCGGCTGCTAGATATTACTATCTCTTCAGGGTCAGAGTGAAGAGGTATTGAGTCATATTCGACCACATCTTCGCTTTCCATCAGGTCAGATGGTGGTCAAATCAACGTTAAAAAAAACATACGTTTACCTGTTTTTATTTTTCTCACTTGATTCTCAATGCTACTTACATTTTTCGATTCTGTGGTTGGTAGAGCACAGATTAAACCTAAGACATCTTTTAAAGTATCGAAGATCTAGACCTCCCGGGAGAGTCTTGACTTCGACTGCTATATATTACTATTTTACCGGATCAAAAGGCCGCAGAGCTGTTAGATCGCTTCGGTGACCGTTTCAATGGAGTAACTAAACTCAAAGGCCCACACGAACATCGTTCATATCTATTTTAAGTTTTACTAAAAGGATTTCATACAGATTCCTGTTAACAATATGGATGTGAATTAATTTGTTAAATATATATATATATATATATATATATATATATTTAAGTAATATAAATATATTTGAGCTGGTTTTCCTTCCTTGACAAGAGATTATCAATAATAATATATGTATATATATTTAAATTACGATTAAAATTCGATTGTTTCGAAAGATAATGAACGGTAGTAAAATTAGGTATTTTATAACACGCTGTATATAGACTTCATAATGAGAATTGTTATCGCGGACACGTTTCTTTACGTGATTTATTAAGGCTGTCACCCGCGCCGGCGTGCGCTCGGGGCGCCGAGAGCTTCGATTGAACACTAAGTGCTAATTATCTAGATCTATTTAGATT
The DNA here is from genome assembly GCF_028537555.1 of Battus philenor. Taxonomy (NCBI): domain Eukaryota; kingdom Metazoa; phylum Arthropoda; class Insecta; order Lepidoptera; family Papilionidae; genus Battus; species Battus philenor. The sequence goes on from NW_027181684.1 coordinate 12,517,611, forward strand.
GCGTACGGACTTGTATTCGCGGATACTTTATACTTTAATTAATTACTGTCATGAGATGTAATTAATTTTATATTTTAATAAAACTCTTACTGAAGCATTCATATTTTATCATACTTTGAAGATAGACGAATAGGCAGGTATAAATATTAAAAAACGTATTAATAAAAATCAACAACACTTATTTGTCTAACCTTCTCATGGCCGCTGATACAGGCCTCCACCAAAGATAGCTGCTATTTGATACCCAATAATATATAATTGAGTAAAACTTACAAATTTTATTGTGAATATGTGTAAATTTTAGCTGTATGTACCCATAACAGAAAATTGTGTCAGAAAAATTGTTAAAAATTATAAAACGCTGTCGTGCCTCCCAGCTGGGAAAAGAAAGATCCGTATCAAATAGCGGCAACACTCTCCCAACTGTCTGCGTTTAGTAAAAGCGAAAAAAAACACAAACAACAATACAAATTAGAATTAATAAATAAATACATTTAAAAAACTTTTAAGTTAAACGGTTTTTTGATACCCATATTGTGGTGGTTGTGGAAAAATATGTATCTAGTCCGCCATATTGGAATGGCGTCCATCTTGAATTTTAAATTTTGACATAATCATCGTTTTTTACTAGTGTAGCCCTTTCATTTGATACCCGTATTGAGGGGTTAAGAAAAATACGTAATCCACCATTTTGTATCGGCGGCCATCTTAGATTTATAATGTTATTGATTTTATTATATTGTGTTGTCATCTTAATTAAATGTGTGTACCAAATTTCAGATCAATCTGACAACGGGAAGGTGCTTAAATTTCAATTTCTAATTTTGATCCAAATAAATTCCGTACGGGTCGAACTAAATAAAACCGTTTAAAAAAATCTACTTTTTGTTGACTATTCTCTTGACAACTATTGAAAATCTGTCTAATATTTTTCTTCCTCCTTTCAGCCGATAGACGTTCACTGTAAGGTAATAGTACTCCCACAAAAATCGCAATGTCCGGTGTAGCCTTGCAACCTCCCGCGATCTTACCTATGTCATCCATCCACCTATTGGGACATCTACACACGTCACGTCCCCGTGTCGTGGTCGCCACTCGCGGAACCTTCTGCCCCAACAGCCAATTGCACGAGGAACATGTTCCGTACACTGCCACTTAAGACGAAATACGAGCTACGTAGATTATTCGTTAATATAATTCGTTGGAATATATTTATAAAAAAACTAGCTGATCCCGCAAACGTTGTTTTGCAAAAAAAATTTTTTTTCAATTTAAAAATAAGTGTTGATCGTAGAGAGGTGAAAATTTAGGGTTGTATGTATTTTTGTATGTTGTATCATAAAAAAATAAAAACCAAAAATTTCGTCAAAAAAATAAAAAAAAAATTTTAAGGGTGAACAACCCTTATCACTTAGGGGTACGGAAAATAGATAGTAGCTGATTCTCAGACCTACTAAATACGCATATAAAATTTGGTAAAAATCGGTCAAGCCATATCAGAGGAGTTCAAGTTCGAACACCGTGACACGAGAATTTTATATATTAGATTTAGGTTTTTGAACTATTCCGAACGAGTGACGACATTTTTAAATATTTGTCGTTGAAGAAACCGCGAGATCGTTGACATCTCTTCGCTGTTTTTTTACAACTCAATTGACGTACTGTATTTTGTTAATGTATGTAAACATGACTCTTTTAATATCATACCATGCAATTTAAAGGACTTTTTGAGTCATTTTACACATTCAATAAAATTTTCTAATTACTGTATTAACGGTATTTGTGAAAGAAGTAATAAAAAAACGGACTAAGTTTGTGCTCTTCTGATATCAGATCACGTTGGAATTTTTTTTTATTTATTTAGATACACCTGACAACTAAAACACTTGAACACCATAATATTTTTTTCTTAATAACATTGTATTTAAAACTATAAGACGGATGGTCTAATATATATCGTCTTTATTATATATACGCGTTAAGTTTATTTTCAATATTTAATGGAATCAGGCGTTACCTTGCGGAAGTCCATCTTAAGTAAGAAAAGGACCAATATTTAGCCACATCCGCACATGCAGTTGTAGTCGTGCAATACTCGTAAAATGCACCGCCCGCCAGCCCGCTGATAAATACGTATGCGGCAAACAATGCGAATCACACAACCGCCACCGCCAAGCCACCCAACACGTGTTTCACCCCTCAACGGAGTATTTTCGGGAGTTATGTTACACCGATTAGTGCCATACACAGAGTTTCAGACTCTGTATTTGCTACTAATCTGACCACTGCACGTGCGGAAGTGGCTAAATATGGCTCTTTTTCTTACTTAGAATGGACTTCCGCAAGATAACGCCTGATTCCATTAAATATTTAAGAGCCTTTCAAGTTTTCAAGACACGGTTACGATGTTATTCATATATAAAATTCTCCAAAATGGTAACATTATTTCATTACTATATTGATATCGGTAATACTGATGTAACTATTTTAAAAATACCGCTGAGTCGATTTCTGCGACATTGGGATACCTAGACCGTAGAGGACCAGATGACGAAATCATGCGAGTACCCATAACTAGATGTACAATGGAGTAATTATCTAAAATATGGAGAGACACTGTTTTCAGTGTCGCTCACGACGCAGAAACGTGAGCGGTAAAACTGAGAATAAAACACATAGCTAAGTTAAATATTAAGTGCCAGAAAAGCATGTTTATAATATCATTGACTACGCAAAAATCTATTTAACAGGAGTCTAAGTTTAAGCTTCTCTACTGTAACTTTGATTTCTAGGATCCAACATTAATCTTTAAGTCAAACTAAATAAATAAAATGTCGCATTTAAATTTGTAACTATATACACTCGCGTGCAATTAAATAGACTCACTCATCAAGCGCGAAAAGCCGCTGCATTTTAAGACGCAGATATGTTTTATTATAAAAATATATTTTCTTAAAGTCAAAAAACTTAAATTTTTAATAATACTTTATTAAAGAAATATGTTAGATAGTTATTTTAAAAACTATCTCAAACAAAATGCAATATAAGGAAATTATACGATAGGTATTGAGTAGATCAATGAAATTAAAATTATTATAAAAAATTTTAAATGGTTAAAGTATACCTAATGATTGATCTCGTTCGATTTATATTAATTTTTTTATTTAGGTAAACCAGAGTTGGATTTCTGGCTCGCAGCGATTCTGAATGCGCGCTTGATGAGTGAGTCGATTTACTTGCACGCGAGTGTAGTTATATACTCCTCCTTCTTACACCGCATATCACTACTGACGATTGTTACTCGTTTTTTCGAAAAATTTCGCTATGGTACGCCGTCAATGCCAGGCTGCGTCTAACTTTGACTCTGTTTGGCACTAATCGGTGTAACATAACTCCTGAAGATGCCCCGTGGAGGGGTGAAACACGTGTTGAGTAATTTGGCGGTGGCGGTTGTGTGATTCGCATTGTTTGCCGCATACGCATTTATCAGCGGGCTGGCGGGCGGTGGACTTTGTTGCACGACTACCACTGCATGTGCGGAAGTGGCTAAATATTGGTCTTTTTCTTATTTAGGATGGACTTCCGCGAGGTAACGCCTGATTCCATTAAATACTTTAAGAGATTTAATGGATTCAGGCGTTACATCGACTCGGTGTTTAGCACTAATCTGTGTAACGACTCCTGAGGATGCCCCGTGGAGGGGTGAAACACGTGTTGAGTGAATTTACGGTGGCGGTTGTGTAGTTTGCATTGTCTGTCGCATGCGCATTTACGAGCGGGCTGGCGGGCGGTGCACTTTCATGCACGACAACCACTGCATGTGCGGAGGTGGCTGGATATTGGTCCTTTCTTACTTTAAGAGATTGTTTTGGAACAACGCGTAGTGCTGTGACTCCGTGGTCGCTATCAATCTACTCTTCCAGTTATCACAAGATGTCAGTCCTCCCTGGCTATAAGGCTGAAACACTGAAAAATCCGCTGTTTCGTATATAGAAGAAAGGCGAGTTGATACTTCGTGTTCCATTAGTAACGATGTTTTGGTTCTACAAGCAATCTAAATGTTTCGTAGCCCACCTATAAGGCCACATTTCAAAATCGACGCATAATTGGTTCGTTTTTAAGATCCAAGTTTTCAGTATAAAATAATATGAAGAAAATTAGTATATATGCACACATATATAAAAGATAATAAAAATACTACATACATAAAACTACATTGTACGCAAGGCATCTGCAAGCTATTTATCTTATTTGCGTGTCGAGTTCATTGGGTCAGTGGTATGATTTCTTACCAAGAACAATGAGTATAAAAAAAGTCATTAACCTTTTGATATGTATATATATGTATACTAACTGATCCCGCAAACGTTGTTTTGCAAAAAAAAAATAATTAACAAATAAAAATTAAGGGTTTATCGTAGAGGGGTAAAAATGTAGGGTTGTATGTATTTTTGTTTCCTGTATCGTAAAGAAATAAAAACAAAAAAATCTTCAAAAAATTAAAAAAAAATTTTTAAGGGTGAACAACCCTTATCACTTAGGGGTATGGAAAATAGATAGTAGCCGATTCTCAGACCTACTGAATACGCATATAAAATTTGGTAAAAATCGGTCGAGCCGTTTCAGAGAAGTTCAAGTTCGAACACCGTGACACGAGAATTTTATATATTAGATATATCAAAAGTAAAACATTGTTATATATTTGCAAAGGTCAAGAGGAAGTTTACAATTATAGAGGAATCTATATAAAGTACATCGAGTCTACCTAAGACGACAATTAATCATTTTTTTAATTATTTTCATAGCTACCTTCCTAAGGTATTTAAGATTAAACTTCGTTGTGTTAGAAAATCTTTTTTTAAACTATACGCTTTTACAATAGTATTCCAAATAATGTACAGGAAGCACCTATACGGAGCGATAAAAAAAAACGAATGAATTTTTATACCAGGAACTACTGTATACGAAGATTCGAACGAATACGTTCACAGGAGATAGGACTTCATAGAAGGACAAACCAAGTGGCCAATTGCTCGCCGTTTTTTTTCTCGTTCCCCTATCTCGTGTGGGACAGGGACTTTTTATTTCTAATAATTAATTCATATTTTTTATTATTATCATTCTTCTCTTTCATGTATCATATTATCTGTCGTACTGTTTCTTTCGTTCTGCAATTTTACCAGTCTTTCTCTTTCATTCCATTAGCCATACATCCATCCTCAACCACTACATTTTAGGTTTCCTTACTATTTTATTTTGCAACATTACATTTATTGTTCATACATTTAACACATATTTTCTTTATAATTATCATATTGTATTATACTGTTTATTGCACTATTTTTGGTACTACTTTATTTTAAATTTTTTTTTGGTTTGATTGGTCGCCGTTGGGATGCCCGAGTCGTAAATAAATAAGGATCACATTAGGCCGAGAATAATTGGACATTAGAAATTGTCTGTACATTTATTCTAACACACAAACGTATCCAGGAATTTTTACCTTTCAGAGCTATCGACGGTAAGAACCGCATTACATCTCTACCAGTTTCTGTATCTAGTTTATTAACTGATTCATGTTTGCATGTAGCAAGGCAAGTAAGTTACTTACAGGGCTGATTATTTATAGGCTTTGGTTAGAACTTAGCTTCAAAGTTGGGAGCATCTACGAAATCTTGCCAGTTTCTCGGTATTCTGCAGACTCCAATTTGGAGATTGTGCAGCGGAATTAGATTAAATAATTCCCACATCTCCGTTCTTCCATCAACAAAACGCAAGGACTTGTGGCGTGCATATTGCGCGCCACTCAAACACCAAGCTCTTACCCACGTGACCGTCAATCGCATCGCGGCGGCGGCGGCAGTGAAACAGATAAATGACAGATGGTGCCACAGTAGACGCAACGAAAATCTGCATCGTGCTGTTGAGAGTCTCCGCGCTCATTATAAGGGCTAGCGGAGGTGCGGTCAACGATGAAGAAGCAACTGAAGATCAAGAAGCAACCGACGAACAAGAAGCTACCGAAGAACAAGAAGCTATCGAAGAACAAGAAGCTACCGAAGAACAAGAAGCTATCGAAGAACAAGAAGCTACCGAAGAACAAGAAGCTACCGAAGAACAAGAAGCTACCGAAGAACAAGAAGCTACCGAAGAACAAGAAGCTACAGTACTACGACCACTCCTACAGACTCTATCTGTACACGGTTGAAATTCCTTCAATCATCACTAAGCGTTTTGCTAATACTTTTATAGTGCGAACAGTCAAGGAGTGGAACAATCTACCAGCGTCATTGTTTCCAGACAATTATAACTTAGTCTTCCAGTCAAGAGTGAATGGATTTCTTCTAGGGTTCCCCCGCGATTCTTATAATTTTTTTTAAACAGACACCGAATGTTATCATTGAAGGATCGACGTTCTCTAATGGACGCCTCTACACTTAAAAATATTTGTGGTGGCAATGTTAACTGTTCGGAACTGTTGTCCAAGGTAAACTTTCGAATTCCTGCAGCAAGAACGCGTTCTAGATCTCTCTCTCTCTTTATCAACGGCTAAGACAAATATCGGTAAACGTGCACCCTTATACAGAATGTGTGACCTCCACAATTCATATGTTAGTGATATTGATATATTCTCGTGCTCTCTCGTATCGTTTAAAAAACAATTTCGTTCGAAATTATTGAGTACATACAATGCAATTTAAACCATAATATAAACCACAGTCTTTGATCCCTGTTTAGTAATGTTTTTATTTTTATTTGTTTTTTCATTGTTTGACTATAAATCATTATATGTTCTCAGTGAGATAGTTATAAGGTAAGAACTGTAACTAATTTTATATTTCTAAGTTTCTAAGTTTGTACTTTCTTACTGCCTTTTGTTACTGTCTATCTCCAATAAAGTAAATAAATAAATAATAAATAGGGTATAACATCGTAGACCTGCTTCGCGGTTAAAAGATAAAAAAGTGTGATCTAAGATAGTCTATAGCGAATTTAAACATATTGCGACTATCATTTTCCATAGATAGGAGAGCATAGCATCAAGAATTTTTAACAACGCGTTAACATAACATTTTGCTTTAACTTGTAATAAAAGAACTAAAGAAGCTCATATTAAAATTAGTGTATGGCGATTCAAAAGCGGAGTTGAGTAGGTGTTTTGGTTTGGCTTTAGTTGAAGTTGATGCTGTTAGCTAGGCTTTTACAGTTTCGGAACTGAGTTCACGGAGCGAAAGGATCCTTGAACTTAAAAATAAAACAGAAGTTGGACAAACGCATTACAGTTGTACGAAGACCTTCACACTTAGTAAACCGCTCTACCTGAGTAGAGCTATGCAGTGTTGATGTTGTGTATGTGGCTTGGGACGGCAGCGTGGACCACAGGCGAGCCAAGGGTGGATCCGGTTCCAAACTCGGTTCACCCACACTATTCAGCGGAACGGACGGCCCTAAGAACAGGTTTTGTGATGTGGTGTTTTGTTCTATTGCGAATGACGATGTCCTGTGCGGAGTGTTTTTTTTTATGACCCCCGCTATGGGGGGCCTCTCGTACCCCTGTCTTGCGGTGGGACAGGGTCTTTTTTGGGCAATTTTTTTTTTCACTTAGTTTTTTTTTATTTCCGTTCTCAGCTTCCATTCTTCACATGATCTTTCATTCCATTCTTTTATACCACATTTCTTCTTTCTTACCCTTTTGCTCTGTTCGTCTATCATTCTTCCCTTTTTCTTTTTACATTTTTTGATTTATATTTTTATTTTACATTTTTTTTTCCACATTATTACTTATTCTATAATTATTTCTATCACAGTTTTGTTTCTATTTACGTTTTTAATCTATTTATCTTTTTATACTCTGTTTGTTTTATTTCTTTCTATCGCCTTTTTGGCGATCTCTTTACAAAAGGATATGAACGCCTGTTTGTCATCGCCGCCTATCAGGGAGGCTATTGTCTCCTCCCTGATTTCAACGCCATGTGCGAAGTGTTACAGGCGAAGTGGTCGCTGGTGCTATATGGTTAGCGCTTACAGTGTTGAGTATTGCATCGGTTGGAAATGAACAAATGTCGAGGTGATGACTAAAGAACGACCCTGAACTCTTAATATTACAAGGGTTAAATTAAAATGAAGTCATTTACCGGACAGTTTGTAAAAAACTTTATAGAACATTTTTAATATGATAATTTACTTAAAAGTAATTTTAAATTCTTTAAACTTGACGGAGGAGGTTGAATACGGGCCGATGTGCAGACGAAAGATTCTGACAGCTGGAAAGACGATGATATTCTTTTTTTTTTTCAAAAAATCCCGCCTGTGTTTCGTCTGTTCTTCACAGGTTTGACTTATTTATCCGAACATATGCCATCAATTAATACAATACGTAACAATGACAGGCATTATAATTTCTGTAATATCATTAAATCAACTTTACAGATAATTCAGAATATCGTAAAAGGTTGACCCGAATTTATACAATATTGAACCTTAAGTGTTAATGTAATTGGGCATGTATTTAAATGATGGATAATAACAGCTGTAAAGGTCCGTCGAGGACAGAACCTCACCTACATCCGTCGTGTCAATGACCTCTCGGAATTAGTTCACTATCAAGCCGAATGAATCACTCTTCTAAGAGCTGAGTGCGTGCGCGTGCGCATAGTATTTACGAACTGAACGACAGCTCCACTTTATTGTCTATGCGAATATACATTTTTACATTATGACCTCTCTTCTATACTATTCTCACTCCGCTGACTCAAATTATCAGTTCTTTGCTGTTGATATGGAAGAACCTATACGCGTTTAGCTGATTATTTCAAAAATTGTTCCAAATTCAAAGACGACGGTATCATTACTGGCGACATCCGAATTCAAATCCACGTTCGAAATTTAAATTCGACCTCGCAAAAATTATTTTAACCCTTAATAGCGTAGAGTTTCAATTTTCATACCAATCTTTTAAACCGAATGTTCACATTACTATTAATTTTTTTTTATAGGTTGGCTGTACGTATTTTACTGTTGTATAATATTCTATCCAACGAAATTAAAAAAAATCTATTTTTACTTTCATATAGACCCTCAAGCAAACACAGTAAAATTAAAAAAAAATCACTTTCGTAAATCAGGCTAAAGGTTAAGAAATTTTATATTCCATCAAAATCTATATACAATTTCTAGGGGGTAATTTTTAGGGGGTAGCTTATCCACGCATACCCCGGGACGGGCTATCGAAAAATAGCACGGCGCGAGGGAAGACCGCGTGGCGATCCCTGACCGGGAGATACCGCGGTCCCCCGTTTAGCGCAGAGGGCGACCACCGGGGGGGTTTTAGTGGGTAGGAATCCCACATACCCCTGTCCTCCCCCCAAAGGCAGGGCATCTTAAATACCGGAAGATTTCCCCCACCGAAACAAAAAAAAAAAGACCCTCAAGCAAACACAGTAATATTTAAAAAAAATCACTTTCGTAAATCAGGCTAATAAGGGTTAAATATTGTGGCCGTAGTGATAGGAAGCGTTCTTGAGTTTATTACTTAAATTAAACTTATCTTTAACTTTATGTACATCACTCATGTCCCTTTGGCTATCGCGGAGTATATATTGGAGGGATCGTGACCCAATTTAGGCCAGCTTACTCAGACTATATTTACCACGTAACACAAAAACCTAATTATTACTCACTCAGACTAAAATTGTAACAAAAGATTACAGCAGCGCTTCTTCAACTGTGTTCAGCGGGGTTCCTTAAAAGTTACGTACCTTATATAACATTCTTTTATTCTTTTTTAAAATTGGAACCCTTTTAAGAAGTCAATTTTATTGTGAAACTCCTGGTTTGTTACAATAGTATGCTTTTAATGTAACATTATGTTAAAATAAAAAAAATCTTCATAAATTTATTTATTATTAAATTAAAAGTTATTAAAATAACTTAAATTTACATTTATAGGACTATAAAAAAATATTTTAATAGTATGAGTGATATTGGTTTTTAATATCACGAATATATTTAATATTTTACATAATTGATGAAAGTTGACTACACATGTTCGGCATTAAGCCATATCATCAAGTGACCATTACGCCCAGATACAATGTAATGATCAACAAAGAAATGAGCGAAGGAATTTCCGAAATTTTTCCGAGATTTTCCTTGATTATATTCGCAATGTGGAACTGTCGTTTGCACAGACTATGCATATATAGTGGAATTTAGTTGTGGCATTATATTACTTCCTTGTTATAAAAATAGCATGTAACTTTCGTGGAACCTCTCCATCTCCGCGAAACTCCGGAGTTCCGTAAACACAGTTTAAGAAACGCTGCCGTATACCAACAAACCTAACTTACACAGCTCAACAGAGTTGCAAGTTGAAATAGCAATATGCAGGTAATATAGCTTGCAGAACTAATTGTCGCTGGGGCCTGAAGGTTTCAATGGAACAGGCCTGCAAACGCATCGTAAGACGTGCCTCTTCAACATGGATGACCTTCAGAAGGTCGCAGAAACACACTGGGTGAGATTCGTCTCCAACCAGTCTAACTAGAAATCTGATGAAGCGGCCTATGCCCAACAGTGGACGTTATATAGTTGGTTAACAACATTTAACTCTGCGTTTGGCACTAATCGGTGTAACATAACTCCTGAAGATGCCCCGTGGAGGGGTGAAACACGTGTTTAGTAATTTGGCGGTGGCGATTGTGTGATTCGCATTGTTTGCCGCATACGCATTTATCAGCGGGCTGGCGGGCGGTGCACTATATTGCACGACTACCACTGCATGTGCGGAGGTGGCTAAATATTGGTACTTTTTTTACTTAGGATGGACTTCCGCGAGGTAACGCCTGATTTCATTAAATATTTAACAATATACCGGGAAATCAGTATAAGAATAAAAGTTTGTAATTATGACGCAATCTTCATAAATATTTCTCGAATTTGCCAAAATTTAAATCTCAAGTGACCTTCTAAACACCTGCGCCGTGTGAGACGTTGACCCCGTTCTTAAACACTCAGGATCCTTATTTGCATATTAATATAACAGTTGAAGGTATACTTGACTCTTGAAGCCGTAGCAATGCCACGGTTAAGAAGTTATTCCGACGATTTGTGATGACCTTAGTTTATAAGACATTCCAGTGATATACAGTGTATTTGATTATAGGTGTAAAAACATTAAAGAGGTTATTGTATAGATTGTTTGTCAGTAACAAGCTACCAAGCTCATGTGCCTATATTCAAACACGCTGTATTAATATATTTTTAAACGGTTTTATTTAGTTCGACCCGTACGGAATTTATTTGGGTCAAAATTAGAAATTGAAATTTATGCACCTTCCCGTTGTTAGATTGATCTGAAATTTGGTACACACATTTAATTTGGATGACAATACAATATAATAAAATCAATAACATTATAAATCTAAGATGGCCGCCGATATAAAATGGCGGATTACATATTTTTTCTTAATCCCCTCAATATGGGTATCAAATGAAAGGGCTGCACTAGTAAAACACGATGATTATGTCAAAATTTAAAATTCGAGATGGACGCCGTTCCAATATGGACACATATTTTTCATATTTATTATTTTACATATTTTTCCACAACCACAACAATATGGGTACCAAAAAACCGTTTAACTTAAAAGTTTTTTAAAAGTATTTTTTTTTCACGTTTTTACTTCCGAAAAATAAATTTTTGGTCATATTAGTGCATGTCAGTGTTTACTTAGTCACTTGATATATTTGAAATTTCGTGCCACTACCTCATCTCTACTTCATATTACCATCCTAAATATGGTACTTTTTCTTACTTAGGACGGACTTCCGCAAGGTAACGCCTGATTCCATTAAATACTGATATATAGTTCGAGGGTGTCTGTTGTTCGAAGGACAATGACCGCCACGTTCCTTAGCCCCTGAGCTTCGTGGATGGTGAGGATCCTTGGACCTGTCTATGTACCGTAGCCTTAGCTTGTGTGTGTTAGGTACAGGTTGTTTTTCTATTTCGGGATATTCTTTAATAAGTTCCATAATAAGGACGCCTACTCATGAAGTGCACTACCTCTATGAACGAATATATCACCTAATTAATGTTGTTGTTGTGATTTTTTATCATCCAATGAACTTTTCATTTTGCATGAAATATAGATAGTCACAAATAAAACATTAATCAATGCAAGTACGCGTCAAATTACAAATGTAATGGATAACAGTAAAAATCACTTCAGGTATAGTGTGGTAGACGAAGACAAAAAATATAAAGAGAGAGACAACAACACAATCCGTCATCACAACAAATTCATCAGCGTATTATTAGAAAAGATGAACATAATAATATTTGATGCATATATGAATCATACGAAAAAACTATACATTTGTTGCCTCAAGGTGAGACGCGAATATAAAAATAATAAAAAAAACGGGAAGTGAAACCGCTGGAATCTCGAAGCCGTGTTGTTTACTATACGATAGTAAACAAAAAATTCACACAGCGAAGGCTTCAAGTCAAGGCTAACTTGTGAAGCTGGTTCGCCTTGTTTCCAGACACACCGACACTTGATTTTACTTACTGCAGAAAGTGAGAACCTGCGCACACGCATGCAGACTATACGATCATATACGGAGAGTAGCACCATCGCCACATATTAAGGAAGAGAAAGAGTGTCGCCACATCTTTAAAATGCAACGTAGGTAGGATAAGAATAAGGTCAAGTTAATAAATTTTAAATGAGAATAAAGAAATTAAAAAATATTATGACTCTAGTCAAAGTTATAAAAACTGAAAATGTAGCTATAAAATAAATATCTAATGGATTCATGCATTATTTTGCGGAAGTCCATACTAAGTAAGAAAAGGACCAATATTTAGTCACTTCCGCACATGCAGTGGTAGTCGTGCAACAAAGTGCACCGCCCGCCAGTCTGCTGATAAATGCGTATGCGGCAAACAAAGTAAGAAAAGGACCAATATATAGCTAATTGTTGCCGCATGGCGGAAGTAACTATATATTGGTGCTTCTCATACATAAAATAAATAATTAAAAATCAAAATTGAAACTGCACTGTAATATACGAAAAGGGTGTAGCGAACGAATAAAAATGTGAAACATAGAAGGAGAGAATGATAAGAAAACTCATACTGAAAAAAAAGTATTTAAAAAAAGGATCCGTTCTCTGTGTTACATGGGCTAAAAGAGGCCCTAAAAACATATTCGATCATACACACACACTCCCAGAAATAGAGAAAGAGAGACACGAACATACGTACAAGACCACACAAGTATACGACTACCCAAAAATCCATACGTTTTTCTCAAAAAATCCTATTACAGAATATTTTCTGACGAAGCTCTGGAATTAACTTTTCTATTAGACCTCAATGTATTTCAATCAACTTGACTCTTGTCTTTTTTTCAGCTGATGAACGCCCTCTGCAAGTCATAGGCCATAGAAAATGTAAGAATAAAATAAAGATTAGAAATAAAATTGTCTAGCCATCTAAGAGTAAAAAAAATAAGGAAAGGAAAGCTATGAAAGCGAGAAGGAATGAAAGAACAAAAACTGCAAGATATTGTGAAGGATAAAAGGAAAGAATAAAAGAAATTTAGAAGAATGAAAGTGAGTGTAGAATAAAGATAAAACCCTGAAAAAATTATTTGTAAATAAAGTCCATGTCCCAAACAAAACAGGGGTACGAGAGGCTCTCAATAGCGGGGGCCATAAAAAAAGTCATAGACCTCTAGCTAAGATCTTCACGATGACCAGCCTTGCGTTCGCATCCAGTGAGTTCTCATGTCCACCATGAAGGCGTGTCGTCTACTGACTCCTGATTGTAACTCTAGAACTTTCCGGTCACAATAGCCTTCGGTGGTACGAGTGATGTACCTTCTGCTACTTCTCACGAACTATTGATCTTGATTCTTCTCCTGATCTCTTCATATCTGCTTCGATCTCGCAGCGAAACTATACATAGCCCTCTTCATTGCTCCCTGGGTGACCTGGATCCTTGTTTTGAGACACGTCGCCAGTGACCATTAGAGTAGGAATATAGTTTCTATAAAATCTTCCATCTTATGACGCATTCAAATAATCACTATTAAAAATCCTAAGCGAATAATGACATGATAAAAAAACATAATCCTCGTTTAATATCGCTAATTGGTATAAATAAACGCCACGGTAAAAAAAACAATAAACACTTTATATAACTTGTTCACTTAAAAACAACTACGATGTGTCTAAGTCAGGGCTTCTTAAACTATGGGTCGCGACCCTGAATGGGGTCGCGTAGCAAAATTCTGGGGTCGAGAGATTTTAATGTCAAATGTTTATATATACCATTTTATAACATCACTAGAGTTGGTGGAATACAGTGGACATGCAGCATCTGGACACGCGCATTTGTTGAAGGTAACTTATATAAATACAATTTTATATATTTTTTTGCAATTTTTAATTTTAGAAATTTGTATGTTCCAAAACTAATTCTTTAACTATATATTTTCATATGTATATGTATATTGTTACCTAATAAATAAATCATGGAAAAATATATTTTTTTTAATATTTGTATGAGGTTGTCAAGAAACTAGCAATCATATATGGGGTCGTGAATGACAAAAGTTTAAGAAGCCCTGGTCTAAGTTTTGTGCTCTTAACAAAGGAGGTTGGCGCAGACATTGTGAAAGTGTTTGCGATGCGACTCTAAACGCTATAAAATTAGCACGCTACTGCTATTTGCTAACGTAACGAACGTTAACAGCTATTAAATATTACAATACGATAATTGATTTGATTTGGAAATATCTTTATCCTGTTCACGTTGTATAATTCTTCTTTTTTTTGGTTTCAGTCGATATCCTTGTACTAAAATACAAATATGTTTTTAAATATATCTAAATGCTGTCTGTTATACTCGATAAGACCATACATTGTACTTCTGTAAGCTCATCTAGGATACTCTTGAGCTGGATGCCAGGATCATCTGAAGGCGCGACAGTAGGCGCCTTAACCACAGTGACTTTAGGTAATCTCTGTAGGTGCTGCATCAAATGTGAAGGCTTCTTATCGCCGCTGTTCACCGTTTATATATATATATATATATATATATATATATATATATATATAAACTAGCTGATCCCGCAAACGTTGTTTTGCAAAAAAAATTAAAGTTTTTAATTAACAAATGTGAGATAAGGGTTGATCGTAGAGGGATGAAAATTTAGGTTTGTATGTATTTTTGTATGCTGTATTATAATAAAATAAAAACCAAAAAAATTGTCTAAAAAAATTAAAAATAAAATTTAGGGGTGGACCACACTTATCACTTAGGGGTATGGAAAATAGATAGTAGCCGATTCTCAGACATACTGAATACGCATGTAAAATTTGGTAAAAATCGGTCAAGCCGTTTCGGAGGAGTTCAAGTTCGAACACCGTGACACGAGAATTTTATATATTAGATATATGAGGTGATGTCCGTGATTACATCGGGGTCACCAATTTAGCGAATCATACGTATATATATAGATGTGTGTCGAAAAGCAGCTGAAAATCGTGTGTTCTTTTTTATATTCATTCCTATTTAAATTTATCAAAAAGGTTTTACTTTGAACCGTGTAGATTTGCGTCATAATAACAAAAAATAATAAAGCCTTATTTCATTCCAAACAAATGTCTTAAAATTAGTAATTTTGATAATTTTATACTAAGTTTGTATGGACCCCCTCAGGGTAAAAGCCTCCTTCAAAAATTTCCATTTTTCTCTATCTTTGGCAACTTGGAGTCACCCGTAACCTGCCGTAATCACGATCTCGTCAGCCCATCTGACATTAGGTCTGCATCTCGTTCTGGTACCTCGTGGTCCCGTCCATTTTATAACCCTTTGTATCCACCTGTTATCAGCGAACCTCGCCACATGACCTGCCTAGCTCCACTTTTTTTTGAGGAATTCATAGTAAACCTAGCAGTAGTAATTGCGATTGCAATAAAATAACCGAAATTTGTTAATATAATATTAAAACAAATCTTAAAATATTAATAATGAAACGCGCAAGCTTTTAAATTTATACCTAAATTAACAGAGTGATAAGACATATTAATTATTTGATATTACTGTTGAATCCGCATTGAAATATTTTAGCATACCATAAACATAAGTTTCGTTGTCTAAAAACGCGCCTAATTGGTATCAATTAAAAACAATACAATCCAGTTCGCACCGCTTCGTGCCGATTAAAAGTCTACAAGAAACGGACTAATGTCATTGTACGTTTCAAAATTTATATATATATATATATATATGCCGATAACTATATGCCAGAGAGACGACACGCGAGTCGCATTAATATAATCATTTTAATAAATATAATGTTATGTTTCAAACTATCATACTGTCGTTTGCCCTTGACTTTGAATCGCATACTTCAAGACGGCATTTATACTTGTTGTAAAAAAGTATCGAAGAAACAACCATCACACCACTACTGACTTCCATAGGAAGGTCATAGACCCTAAAGTAAGAGCTAACAAATAAATGACATCATTTAAATAATCAAAGTAAAAAAAGTGATAATATATATAGTCTGTGATGATTTAAAAGTGGACTAAAAATAAACTATGATATAGTTAATAAGGAAACAATATAATATTAAAACTAAGTCAAATAAATGAGAAAAGCAAAAATAAAAGAAAGTTTAAATATATGATCCTGTAACCAAGGTGGTAGAAGTTAGAGGATATGCGAAAGGAAAGGAATGCAAGGTATTGTAAAGAAAAAAAAAAGAAGGAAGACAGAGAAATATTATTAATAGAATAAATAGACCCCAATAGAACAAGAGGTCCACAAAAATTTAGGTCGCAAACGTCAAATATTTTTTTGCAAAGTGTTATAAATTCACACAGTCAGTTAAAACGAAGTAATCTGGATGGAAGAAAGAAGTTAATACAGCGAAGAAGATAAAATAAAAAGGGCAAGCGCTAAGTAACTCAATATAAGCACATGAACAAAAGAGGTTTGTGTTGATGTACTTTTATAGTGAACATCGAGGAGTCAGCGTGAACCAGCATATCTTAGCAGTAATCTCTCTGTTCTATCATGCACATGACTCTCCACATAGTTCCAACAGGAACAATTTGAAGCTGCCTACACAATTTTGACTGTACCGTTTGGTAATCAATTCATTTAACTACAGGACATTTATAAAAGTTGTTGTGTAAAAAATGGGGGCTTTCGTTCAACCATATCTCAGTTGGGATTAATAATTTTTTCAGGTAAAATTTTTATTTACAAGTTGTTCTTCTTTCATTCTTTGTTTTCATTCGTTCTTTTCTTATTGTTTGTTCTTCATAAAGTCATTCGTTCCTTTATCTTTATTGTATCTCTCACTCATCGCCTTAACTCCCTCTCTTCCTTTCAAAATTATTAAAATATCTGATGTCCTCGTAGTGTTAAGTTTAAGGATGTTGATAGCTCAATTTGATTCTAATTACTTTGTTATTGGGATCTTTTTGCTTTGTCGATGTATACATATGATCAAAATAAATGATCCGAAGATAATAAAAAAGAAAACATTTTTATACTTAAATCAGTTTTTAAATGACAATCGATATATAACAAATAAAGAAAATTGACGTCAATAGTCAATGACTCTTCTGAACCGATACAATTTCTAGAAGGTTGAAAATTACAAGTAGCCATCTCGGTAAAGCAAACATTGCAATAAAGTCCCATCCGCCGTCTCTTTCGCACGCGTTATCACTGCAGCCAAGCGCCTCCAGATTTCGGCGCGATTGCCTTATCTCGGCCTCTATTCGTGACTTGTCAAAGATTAAGCAATATAGATTGACAGCGCCTTTCATTTGAATATATTTGATGCCTACGGATACAAATCTTTTTTAAACGGTTTTATTTAGTTCGACCCGTACGGAATTTATTTGGATCAAAATTAGAAATTGAAATTTAAGCACCTTCCCGTTGTCAGATTGATCTGAAATTTGGTACGCACATTTAATTTAGATGACAATACAATATAATTAAATCAATAACATTATAAATCTAAGATGGCCGCCGATACAAAATGGCGGATTACATATTTTTCCTTAACCCCCTCAATATGGGTATCAAATGTAAGGGCTACACTAGTAAAACACGATGATTATGTCAAAATTTAAAATTCAAGATGGACACCGTTCCAATATGGCGGACTAGGTACATATTTTTCCACAACCACCACAATATGGGTATCAAGAAACCGTTTAACTTAAAAGTTTTTTAAATGTATTTATTTACAACAAATTGTCTGTTTTGGTTGTCAATCGAAATGCAAAAGGGCGCCAAAATTTCTGCTCGAACAGTTATCCTTATCAGGTAAAACGAAACCACATTTTTGTTTATAAAATACTATATATGGTGTAGAAATTGTTTCTTATGGTAAATAGAGACAATCATACACAGATTAAAATATCATAAATAAGGAGTATCGTTAAAACAAATGGCTTATGAAGTGACGCTACTGAACCAGACATGTGCCGAGAAGTGTGCACATTGCATGGCGGTAGGCTGATGTTACATATTTTAAGATTTAACTGATATATTCATTAAATATAGAAATTAGGATAATTTTTAGTAATCTATTTGACTGTGATAAATCTTAAAACAGAGATCTGTATACAAGCCTACATTGCAAGGTGGATGTCAGCTAACTCCGGCGCTGGTAACGAAAGGGTTACCGAGTCGACTTCGAATGCCAGTTAGGCAAGAAGATTGAGGAGACCATTGCCTCCATCATGTTAAAGGAAGAGAAAAGAAAATCCTTCCTCAACTACTGTAAGATGATAACGAAAACAGCAATAGAGAGAAACAAAACATAATTATATGCTCAATATTGTCAGATAGGAAATTAAATAGTAAGTAAGCGCTAAAGTAAAGAAAGAAATTAAATTATATTGTAAAAGATAAAAATTGTGATAAATGTATGTAAATAATAGAACGTAAATCTGTATAAAACTGATATTAAAGAAAATTGTAAATACACCAATACCTCGCTTCGCGTCGTTTCGTTTTGCGTTTAATTCGAAGTTGCGTTGTTTTGGGTTCGAGTCTTTAATTTTCTTTTTTTTCTAAAAGATGTCGACACTTTTGTTTCTAATGCGCCATGCCATCGAAACTCGGGGATTCCCTTTCTAACTAAAAATCAACGCAATTTGAATACAGTTTTATTTTCACTCTGTTTTGCTAATTTTAGAGTTCAGTTTCAATTACGTAGTATTGTGCTTTTTAAAAGAGAATAATAAATTTATATAAATTTTAACGTGCAGTCTGGTTACAAAAAAGGTAAATATTTTTCAAATTTATTTATTAGCAGAGTTTTATTATTTTTTTAAAATGTTTACTTTGTTCAATTTTCTTTTTAAAAAGTAATATTTTCGAGACCCTGGAACCAATCTTCGATTTTTACATGGTTTGCTATAGAAAATCTTAATTCACTTTGCGGCGTTTCAATTTGCGTCGTGTTTTTTTTGGAACGTAACCACGACGCAAAGTGAGGTATTGGTGTAAAAATACCTAGAATGTAGTAGCTGAGGATGGATGTATGGCGAATAAAAGGGAAGAGAAAGATAGATTATGTGATGAATGAAAGAGAAAGATAATTAAAAAAGAGAATAAAAAGATCAATAGAAAAAATAAGCGACTCTGTCCTTCTCAAAGACAGAGGTACGAAAGGAGAAAAACAACAAAAGGGTAATTAAAGGAACGCTATAGATATAATAAAGTAAATGCCCATTGACGACGACGTCGATAAGCAGGTACACTTAAATAGAATATGCGTTATCTTCGTTATCGACAAAATTATAAATCCAGCATTAAAACATTATCCGGTGTTCGATATCGATATCGAGAAATCATTGTTCAAGGGCGCCAGCGAAAATAGATATATTTGTAAAACCCATATGGTCAAATTGACCAAGACAAAACATTTTAATATTTTTAAACGCAAACAACAAAGTTATTCTGTTTATATGTTTGGTATGTTACATTTCAGTCAGATACCACTATTGACTATAAAATTTAACACGTTTCGTGCTACGGCAATTTTTTAAGATTTTCCATTCAGGCCACATTGGGCGCATACCACTCCTACTTTAAAAATTAAAAAAGTCGTTTTATGCTTTACACTCTTTCAAAACTGCAAAGCTATAATTTTCAAAAGCGCTTTTTTATATATTATCATAACAATATTCACTCTAAGAAAGAATAGGACCAATATTTAGCCATTTCCACACATGCGGTGATAGTCGTGCAACAAAGTGCATCGCCCGCCAGCCCGCTGATAAATGCGTATGCGGCAAACAATGCGAATTACACAACTACCACAGTTAATTCACTCAACACGTTTTTCGTGTCAAACGCGAGTCCACTAATAAGAGTTGGTCGATCCTCTCGGGAACCCTAAAATCCCCTAAATCAAGATACTCTCACGTTCACCGAAGCGATCTAAGAACTTCCTTAGGAACTATCGAGCTGTGCTACCTTAAAGAAGGTTGTATTCGCGGAATTTTCTATACCATTTGAGCAGTATCACAAGTTTGAACAGTATAGATGTGCTGCCAGCGATTTTCTTGCATTCGTGGAAATTGCACGTGCCATTTGATCAGCAGAATAAGTGCGAACTGTAATAATGTGCTGCCAGCTACGTTTCATCTCATGTTTAATTCGATCTTGTAGAGAAACCGAGCATAAACCTCTGCATGGTACGTTTTCAAGGCACTGCATAGTCATCAAGTTGCGTAAGTTTTGTAAAAAATCGTCTTGTGTCACGTCTGCCCTGTATAATCAGCGTTGGCACGCTCACCGGCCGCGCTCCCTCGGAACCGGTTGTAACGGGCTGACCGGACAAGCTTCGCCAAGCGGACGTGGGACGAGAGTTTTATTACCGTTCCCCGCGAAAGCATCGCCGAGACACGCGAAACTATCCGGCATGCAGCGCCGTCGCTAAACACGTCAACCAACAGAGAAAATTGAACTCGCATCAAAGTGAAATTCCGGTGATAACTCCCTGACTGCCGAGAGAACAAGAGAGTCAGAGATCACAATATACAATACACACCAGGGGTAACCAAACTCTCTTACGGAGGAAACCATAGCCTCCCTGATAAAAGAGAAATTGACAAAATATGACCTCCTCTCTTACTATAGAGAAATAATTAAAAAAGCAACTCAAAAAAACCAAAGCTAAATAATATTAATAAAAATGTAAACAGAAAATAAGTAATAATGGTAACAACTTTTAGTAAAATGTAAATAAACAGAATTATACAGCTTAAGTGAAATAAATGTAAAACAAAAGTATGTAAATAAAATAAATAAAATACTATTATATAATGAGAGAGGAATCGAAGGTCACAGAGCGAAAGAGAATGAAAGAAGAAATGTGGAATGAACACCGAATGAAAGAACATATGATGCATAAATGAAGAGAGAGAAAATAAAAAAAGATTGTGAAAAATTAAATAAACGAAAACAAAAGTCCCTGTCCCACACCAGATAGGGGGTACGAGAGGCTTCCAATAGCGGGGGCCAAATAAAAAAAAAACTACGACTCTTTGATCGATTATTTTTTGCACCAAATATTTGTCGAATTATTTCAATATTTACATTTTTAGTACCCATGTCAGGCCCTGGGATATCGACAATGGTGGCTTATAACCTATAGTGCAGGATGTGCAATGCACACAGGCGCTACCATCTCAGGAAGCGCCGCGACAACAGAGATGTGCTACAGACATAAAAACAACGAATGTTATTCTGCCGTCATAAGAAAGGCCGTAACTAATACCATACTGTAAGCTATACCTACTTATAAAATAGCTTGTTGGATTATAAATCGCCTATAGTCATCTTCTATAGGCTCCGAAAGAATGCCGAAATTGAGACTTTAGTAGCACAGCCAAATATCATTGACGATCAAATGTCAGTTTTATGTTATAATTCGAAAAAGGAATTTGTTTGCCTCTTGTGCTCTACGCTCGCAAACCCAACATCATCAAACATCGCCATTATAAAACCAAAATTAGGCTCCTAAGCAGAAGTACAAAAGTCCGTATCTACAAAACCGTAATACGACCAATATTGATGTGAGGCTGTGAAGCTTGGACGCTAACTTTGAAAGAAAAACAAAAACTGCTAGTGACGGAACGGAAAATCATGCGGAAGATCTTGGGACCAGCGAGAAATCAAGACGGATCTTGGAGGCTCTGAAAGAATGCCGAAATTGAGAAAGAGACTTTAGTAGCACAGCCAAATATCATAGGCGAATATAAAGCTCAACGAATCCGCTGGCTTGGTCACTTGGAGCGAATGGGATCGCATCGGAGCGTGAAGGTAGCGTACCTGGAAAAACCGAGGGGTCGAAGACCAGTGGGTAGACTCAGGTATCGCTGGATCGATCCAGCGTTGAGGCAGACTTGCGCGAATTGAATGTCAGCCAATGGCAGACGATGGCGCAAGATAGAGGAAAGTGGAAGTCTCTCGCTTCGGAGGCCAAGACCCACTTTGGGTCACTGAGCTAGCGGAGTAGTAGTAGTAGTTGGATTATAAAAAAACTTTCTTGTTACGACGGCAAAGTTAACCCTTTTCTTGATAATGTATCTGTAGAAATACGTCAGAATTAAAAAAAATACTGGCATCAATTTTGAACGCAAAGTAATCATTTGTATGTGAATGTTTAGGTAATTTCTTAATTTTCGAACGCTTGTTCAGTTTTTTCTGTTGGCATCCTTGGGTCTTAAAAGTCAAGTGGTATTAATATTTATGTAATATAAAAAAAAATCTGCAAAGGGTTAATAGTTACTGCCGCGGGAGGGGGGGGGTCTAGGGGCACCAGGTTTTCATTGCACACGGGCGCTACACGAGCTAGAACCGCCCTTGGATATCGAAATAAATTACTGGTGTGAATAATTATTATTATTCCACCATAACATTAGCGAAATCCGAACACAGATAATAATTAAATATCCGGCATCTTTATTATGAGTGCTGTCATATACGTGTGCTATTATATTATCTACTAATACACATATATGGTACTTTTAAATAATTTCAATAAATATAAATTTTGTATGAAAAATATTCGTTTGCGTGTTTTAAATGCGTATCAAATTGCGGCATGAAAAATTTCAAATTTCGAACAACTGCTCGAACTATAAGAGATCATAGCCACCTCTGCAATATTTTTTACAGTTGTTTCTAGTTGTCAATAAAGTCTCTACTGACTCGCCGACCCAGTGCTTATTGGATCTAGCCATAACTTGGGAACAACTTATCCGATTTCATTCATACTTAAACTTTGTGAAAGGTTCCTTTGGAAAAAAAATACAATTACCATTACATCTGTATTGTCGATAAATAAACAGCGAAGGCTGTTAAGTACCTAAGGCATTATTCTTTAAAAAAATATAATATTCACATGGCCATGCCCAATCACTGCTTGATACATAACTGTATAACATGTGCATGAATTTTAATAGCAGAAATTTATTTACTTATAATTATTGCACACGTTATTGGTATTCTACCCTATATTGAGAAGGACAAGGATTTAATTTTTTTATTTAACACAGTCATAGATTGGATGCACTAGGATATAGAAAAAATCCTAATTTAAACATTTGCTAGTTGATACTAATTCCAATAGGAAGCCCATGCGTTTGATCACTCTATAAATTGTCTCTTCTCCACTACTAAAGGTAGAGTCATTCTTGAACAGTTTTGGTGGAGTATTCGACCGGTTACTTCCACAGGTGTTTATGACCTGCTTTTTTGGGTGCTTCCGTTATTGTGCAGCCGTCACTACCCACACAGAGTCCGCCCATCGGGTTGGTAATCTTCTTGGTCTCTTCCTTCTTTTTTTCTTACGACAACTAGATCAGACTCTTTGGCTGCTTCTAAACTATGTGGAAGAAATATCCCAGAATACACTAGCAGCGAATGGTAGTGTCTGGTCTTTATACGGAGTAGATCTAGAACTAGACCTTGTGATTCTACTGGCAGTCCACGGTATGGATACCATCCTTTGCAGGCATCACATTTAAAAAGCGATCTTTCGTTCTGCCGTGAACACTATCCAGGACTTTCGAACCGAATCCTGTTGAATATTTAACGGAACAATCCTGGGTTCTTGGAGAAGCCCTTGAAGTTAATTACGATTTTTTTTAATCTACACTAAGCGTTCTAAACACTTTGCGGATTTTAGTCACCTATTGTCCGGGCGCGTCAGCCCGCCCACTAACCGCGAACACCTTGGGTGAACCCAGGGCGGATCCGGATCCTTCCTTGGCTTGCCTGTAGTCCACGCATCAACACTACACAGCTCTACTCGGGTAGAGCGGTTTACTACGTGCGAACGTCATCGTACAACTAGAATGCGTCTGTCCAGCTTCAGAGTTCAAGGACTCTTCCGCTTTGTGAACTCAGTTCCGATGAAGCTATAAAAGCCCCTGGGCTAACAGTAACTTCAACCGAAACCAAACCAAGCGACTTTATTTAGCCAGCAATTCATAACAAGACCTTTTTTTTTCGTTTCGGTGGGGGAAATCTTCAGACATTCAAGATGCCTTGCCTCTGGGGGGGGGGAGGACAGGGGTATGTGGGATTCCTACCCACTAACCCCCTCCCCCGGTGGTCGCCCTCTGCGCTAAACGGGAGACCGCGGTATCTCCCAGTCAAGGTTCGCCACGCGGTCTTCCCTCGCGCCGTGCGTTTCGATAGCCCGTCCCGGAGTATGCGTGGATACGCTCATAACAAAACCTAGTATAACTATACCGTTTATATTAGTCTTATAAAACATGAGAGCTAATATTATTTTACGCAAGACCGCGAACGAACGCAGATACGATAAGTCAACGTCATAAATCTAACTCGCCGATAAACATACAGCTTTATCGAAAGATATAAATGAAAAAAAATTCTTAATCACCCATGCTATAATTAAAAAATAATGAATTAGCATTTTTATCCACCGGTAAATTTAAAACAATTTATTTGATTTATTCATCCATATTATTATTCACTAAACATCTAAATTTTTCACTTGTGAAATCGTATAAATAAATACAATAGGAATCCAGTTTCATAGAAACCAAAATCAAAATCACTATAATACATCCTTCAAAGCTAAATAACTTCCAAACGCACCCCAATGTGAGAATATCCCATAACAAACTCATACGTGTTTTATTTTTTGCTATAAATGATAAAGGTGACTTTTTATACATCCTTTATATTGTAATACAGCAATTCATAGCTAAGGTATTGTCACTTAAAAAATCATTCTCATTAATGGGATTTAAAATAAAAATTTACGAACTTCTTAGTTGAGTGAGCAATGGTAGCCAGACGCAACGAGTAAGATACCACAAAACCTTATATAATTCACACTTTGTGCATTAATTATACAGGATTGCCACTGCTCAATAATAAGTTTCCAGATGATAGGCATCAGCGTCTTATGTCTACCACCTAACACCACACTGCGGTCGCCCAACCCTGAGACCACGCGTGGCGATTATGGTACAGACTTCTCGAAGATATTTTTGGCGAAGGCCCAGGTCTTGCAGTGGGCGTATATAGGCTGAAACCACGAGTAGAAGTGTGTTGTAATACTAAACACAGTTGTTTAATGGAATAAGGCGTTACCTCTCGGAAGTCCATCCTAAGTAAAAAAAGGACCAATATTTAGCCACTTCCGCACATGCAGTGGTAGTCGTGCAATAAAATGCACCGCCCGCCAGCGCGCTGATAAATGCGTATGCGGCAAACAAAGCGAATCACACAACCGCCACCGCCAAATTACTCAACACGTGTTTCACCCCTCCACGGGGCATCTTCAGTTGTTATGTTACACCGATTAGTGCCAAACAAGTCTAGTCACAGTTGTCCCTAAAATAAGTAACTAATTTTATAATATTAAATAGGATAACAATGTTTTTGAACGTATAAAACAATATGCATTTATTTATTTATATATATGATACTAGCTGATCCCGCAAACGTTTTGCAAAAAAAATATTTTTAATTTTCAATTTAAAAATAAAGGTTGATCGTAGAGGGGTGAAAATTTAGGGTTGTATGTATTTTTGTATGTTGTATCATAAAAAAATAAAAACAAATAATTTCGTCAAAAAAATAAAAAATAAATTTTAAGGGTGAACAACCACTTAGGGGTATGAAAAATAGATAGTAGCCGATTCTCAGACCTACTAAATACGCATATAAAATTTGGTAAAAATCGGTCAAGCCGTTTCAGAGGAGTTCAAGTTCGAACACCGTGACACGAGAATTTTATATATTAGATTAAACCACATTACATTATAAAATTAAAATTATAATATTGTAAGTGTGACAACGTATGTTCTGTTGCTCTCCACATTGGACAAGGCCTGTACTACAGTGGCTGTAACAGTGACAGGCACAGATTAGATTGCGCGGTGATATACAAAATGCGTACTGAATTTAAGATCTAGATGAGACTATATATATTTTATTTTGGAAAGAACATAAGGAAAGTGTTTCCAGTCTTATCGTAAAATACCCACTTGACAATTTTAAATTTGTCTTCACGTAGATCAGTGTTTAATATCTTGACAAGACCTATAGTACAATAGTGTACTTCATAATTTATTTATTTATTAATGGAAGGAATCTTTATATGTCAACATATCAGTTTACAGAAACAGAAATCAATATTTTTCTCTACCAGGACATTTAAAAAAATGTCTCTTGAATACGCATTATTATGGACACCGTAGTCACATACCAGTTGAACGCACTCCATGTCTGAGTACTCTCTAGTAATTAAAAACAATTACACACTTGTTTGTCACTTTAGAGACGCTATCACAATTTATTTATTTAATTGTTGAATAAAAAATGTTTTGCGAAATCGATTTGAATCACAAGGAAAATAAAAAAGACACTTTTTTTTAAATACTGTCATTGCTGTCCGAATGGCATTTGCAGATTCCACGTGTATAAAGGATGTAGAGTGCACCTAGCTTAAGAACTCTTAAAGTAGCGAAGTTCGAAGGCTACCAGGGGAGCCTTGGCTCTGGCCTCTACATAGTATTTTACAGGACCGGAAGGCTTTCGCACTCTTAGTTCGCTTTGGTTAACGCTCTATTGAGAAAACTTTCTGTAGGATTGTACTTGTCGATATTACTCGACCTATATTTTAACTTTTATTTCCTCTTATCAACTCATAACAGCGCTGCAAAAACACGTCGTCGCCTACACAAGAGACGTCAATAAATTCAATCTTTTCTCGACCCCAAATGCCAGTTAGGCATGAAGGTTGACAAAGAAACAATGCTTTACTCATAAGAGATGAAGATAGGGGAACTTTATTCCTAAAACCGTGTAGAAACATTTTGAAAGATATAAAAAAAGGAAAGAAGACTTGAGGAAAATTGTAAAACCAAATAAAAAAAAAAAATTGTAGGACTAAGGAATTAGGTGATGAAAGAAAGGAATCGGAAAATGGAATGAAAGGGTATGACAGACGAAATTTGAAAAGTAAGAAAAAGAATGAAAGAACTTAAGATGAATGAATACAGAGTGCGAAAATACAATAAGATGTGAAACAAATTATTAAACAAAAAGAAATGACCCTGTCCTTCTACAAGATAGGGGAACGAGAGACCCCTGATATGATATATTATAAATACCAATAATAAGTTGATTTACAAATTTAGCTATTCTGTTAGAAACGCTGTTATACTAGAATATTCTTTTTTGATATGAAATCCTTACAGACGTTTTTAAAAAGACTTACATTATCTCCTTAATTGAACACGCCATTCACATACATATTCAACTCCGTACAAACATACACTATTATTAAAACATTTTATAATGCTATATGTGTACATTTACATCAATTTGATATATTTAATGTCTCAGAGTGACCGGAAAGTAATGTCGCTTTAAGTTAAATTCACACAACTACATATTTAACAAGTTTTTACTTCTAATCAATTTATTCACTTTCGTCATCGACAACCTTTTGCCATCTAGTATACAAATCAATGCCGGAGCGGTAACAAATCAATCGGTTTTTCTGTAAAATATATCGACAGAAACGACATTACTTTCCGGTCCCTCTAATATATACACGGACTTCTATTGCGAAGGTGACTCAATATTTCGGTTTAAGAATTTCGGATTTTCCAAGTTGAAACGAATGAACACTTTATAGGTGTATATTATCATATTTATAGGTGTTAGTTAAACATGAATTTTTTAAAGGCGACTAAATTAGAGACCGTAACACCTGTGATTGTGGCGATCTTCAGGGAAGGCTGTATGCCTTGCAGTGAACGTCCAACAATAAACCCTTAGTATTTGACATCAACAATATATACTAGTTAGTCTGCGTGTCGCTGACGTCGAGCTAAGTTCGCGATCTTTAACATCGCGACCTTTTTAAAGCTCGAACGTGTGTCAGCAGTGTAACATTTTTTTTAATAATACAGAATAGTCTCCAATTAAAAAAACATATGTTGTTTGACACTTGACGTCATATTCACGTAGAAATATAACTTTTTTTATTTTATACCAACTTACAACGGTACGCTTATAAAAGCTGTCGGGCGGTGCACTTTATTGCACGACTACTGCTACATAGCGGAAGTAGCTATATATTAGTCCTTTTCTTACTTAGGATGGACTTTCACGAAGTAACGCCTGAATTTATTAGTTATTTAAGAGTGAATAGGTTTCTTCTAGGCAATCATGTAACATGACTTACCACATTATCACTTAACTTCGGAAGATACAGAGGTCAAATGCTTAGTCTATAACAAATAAAAAAAGTATTAGTTGTTCATATAACAAGTTTGATACAACCTATACAGTATCTAAGTGTAATAATTCCACAAGGGACAACTTTAAAACCCGATTTTAAAGCCATGAGATCAAATATCGACCATAAAACTTTTTAATTATCGGCAAATAATTAAACTGCCGGATATTGTAAAAATAAAATTAAAATATGTAAATATCAATATACCGGAGGGCAAAGGCCTCTTGTACCTTCAACTTATTTAATTATTATTTTTTAACATTTTACGAGTCGAGACGGGTGAGGCTAAAAGCGCTTATCTCGAACGTGTTTACAGTGACTAATCTCAATGGCTAATTCAGAAACCTCGGCTTGGACTGACGTTGGCAACCAAGAGCAAAATGGACAATTTATTAAAAAAAAATTATTAAATAAAAACAGCGTCCCTGTCCCACAATAGATAGGGGTTCGTAGGGTCCCCATAGCGGTGGCCATAAAAAAACCGAGAGAAACAAATTGCGATACCACCATTTCGTATTGTCGATATTATAGAATTTGTATACCTTTGCGACTTCAACCACTAAGCTATATACATATATATATATATATATATATATATATATATAGACTCTGTGTTTGGCACTAATCGGTGTAACATAACTCCTGAAGAAGCCCCGCGGAGGGGTGAAACACGTGTTGAGTAATTTAACGGTGGCAGTTGTGTAATTCGCATCGTTTGCCGCATACGCATTTATCGTGCACTTTGTTGCACGACTACCACTGCATGTGCGGAAGTGGCTAAATATTGGTCCTATATATATGTGTGTGTATATATGTATATATAAAAATAAATGTATATATATTAATATATATATACATATATATACATATATATATATATATATATATATATATATATAAATATATATTAATATTCGAATATTCCTTACATAATGTCAATTAAGAATTGTTTTTACGAATTTCCACCGGTAAACCGTCGCCGTTACAGCCTCCCCAAAGATATCTTTTAAATTCAATTCAAAATATCCTTGTTTAAGTAAACATTTATATGCATTTTTGAATCGTCAATTATTTTAAAATATAAGCAATAAGCTACCACTGGCTCAAAACGCTGATCTGTATAGAAGAGCCGGGCTCGAAACTCAACAGTTGCTTTTATAAATAAAATTAAAAAAAAATCAAGTGTACATATTAATATCGATTATGTTAATGAGTCAACAAACAAAGTTGGGATATACAATAATCGCCACGCTTAGCAGATATTATTGTACGCAGAGGATGCTGCTGCCCATCCTCTGGAAACTTGTTGTTGTAGCAATCCTAAATAATTAATGCATGTGTGAATTATATTAGATTATTTCCCGGGGACCGAACCTACGAATGCAAGTCTCAGACCTCTATCGCTAGGCTACCACTGCTAAACCACCACCGGCCCGCAGGTAACATTCAATAATTCGCGATGGAGGAAGGCTATAGTTTGTACACTAATACGTCACTTTGCGTCGTGGTTGTATTCCGAAAAACACGACGCAAATTGAAACGCCGCAAAGTGAATTAAGATTTTCTATAGCAAACCATGTAAAGATCGAAGATAGGTTCCAGGGTTACGAAAATAATACTTTTTAAAAAGAAAATTGAACAAAGTAAACGTTTAAAAAACAAAAATAATATAACTATGCCAATAAATAAATTGGAATAATATTTATCTTTATTGTAACCAAACACAAAACGTAAAAATTTATATAAATATATTATTTTATTTTAAAAATAGGCACAACACGCTACGTAATTGAAACTGAACTCTTAAAATTAGCAAAACAATGAAAATAAAACTGTTATTCAAATTGCGTTGATTTTTAGTTAGAAAGGGAATCCCCGAGTTTTCATGGTATGGTGCAATTAGAAACAAAAGTGTTGCCACCTTTTAGAAAAAAAAATTGCAAAAAAAAAAAAGACTAAGCCAAACAACGCAACCTCGAAAATTAGTACTATCAGCGACGCAACTTGGAAAAAAATATAAAACGAAACGACGCAAATCGAGGTATTGGTGTATCTAATTGTTACGCCTTAATAATCAATATTCGATTCGATACATAAATAAAAATGTATCGACAAATGTATTAAGTTTAAAACTAAAGAACGTCTTGTCTTGTCCAATTCTACTTTTTTTAATTTCATCAAAGCACAAGGAAGGCGAAGACAAAAATGTAAAAATCACAAGGAATTCATTTAAAAAAATAACATTTCCTTTCCCGTACAAATGAAAGAGTAAATTGAAACATCCGTCATTTACTGTTAAAAATCATCAGACTTCACAACTTTTGTGGGGACGAGTGATGTCAAAAATGCACATATAAACGCCCACAAAATGACTTCAATCAATCTTTATCAATTTAAACGAATGTGTTGTCATGTATAAAAAATCTGATACGGCTGATTCATATTTTCATTAAAAATACGAAATATAAAATTCTTTGTTTAATAAATTTAAAGTAAAATAAAATAAGATATTTAATTAACATTGTAAACATCATGTCCTCGGTTTTTTTATGTTTTGTTGTCACCCATTTTAGAGACCTTTCGTCCCCATTGCCTATGTGGGGTAGTTACCCTACATGCTTTTACTTATGCGCCTGCGCACAACATTTACAGGATTGCCGCTATTGCTACAGGCCTTTCTTCTCCCATCTGCGGGTTACTCAACAGCCTTTTATGGTATAAAATTATTCTTATGGGTATATTAGGGGGAGCGAAAAGTAATGTCGTTTCTGTGGACATATTTTGCAGAAAAACCAATTGATTTTTACCGCTCCGGCATTGATTTGTATACTAGATGGCAAAAGGTTGTTGATAACGAAGGTGAATATATTGGTAATTAGAAATAAAAACTTGTTAAAAATATAGTCGTGTGAATTTAACTTAAAGCGACATTACTTACCGGTCTCCCTAATACATGCAAAACTATTAAATATATTAAATTAGATATTTATATATATGTGTATATATTTATTTATAACAATTATATCTTCACATTATTATAAAAAGGTTATTATTGAGAATGACATTTGTTCATTAATCATACATTAAATAAATAAATAGAATGATTATTCTTAAATATGTGTTATTTATATGTTTTTTTTAATTGAAATGTGACTGGCCTATAACTTTTTATTACGAATTTTGTCTCGACAGCCAGTATTTTATATTAGCTGTTAATGTGTTTTTTCACGTCGTTTGACATTTAATTAAAACCTGTAAGTTTAAACTGCGACATAATTTACTATTAAATAATAATTTATTTGTCATTTTTAACATATGCCGAAATTCAATGCGGAAATTTTTCTATAATTTAGGCAATTAATTATTAAAATTTAATAGTTCGTGTTGGCATATATTTCGTAATTAAATGTATGTCAATTGACGCACAGAAAAAATATAACTAAAGTGACATTTGTATTAAATGTACCACAGATAATGTTAACAGGTTTTTAATCAAATTTCGTCTCTTTAGAAGGTCGTCTAGGTCTATCAACGTATAGTTAGGGAAGCCATAAGTATATTCTGGTTTGAAGGACAACGTAGTTAGTGAAATTTTGATAATCACATAAATTTTGAGTGATCACGTGAATAACATTGCAGTTATTTGGTTTTTTGACAACACAATACAATTTCTTCATTTGCATTAAACGTAATTGTTAAAACAAAGGACGCTAATATCTGTGGAATATAGATACTTATAATAATCATAAAAATATGCGGTTATTTAATAACTGAAAATTTTAATTTACCAACCTAATACTTAGTGAGAAAAAAGTGTCTCGTAATTGGGTCCTTCAGAGCTCTAACATTTGGATCATTGGTAACATGTGTAACAGCGTGAATGTTTTTTTTTTTAATTATTATAGAGCGTGATAATGAATTTATATAAACATTGTTTAAAAAAAATTTAAAAGTCATCACAATAAACTCGGCTAAGTTTGTTGTGGGCTTTAAGATCAGGGTGCGTTTGGAACCTTTGCAGCTTTAATTTGAAAAATGCCTTATAAGTAATTTAAGTCTAATTCTAGTTATTATAAAATTTGGTTTCTCTGTTCTTCTCATGAGTTCACAAGAGGTTACTGGAAATTATCTTATGTGCACAAATATTTAAATAAATTCCGTCGATGATCGACTTCCTCTCGGTTTATGGTATCTTGGTAACTTCACTGGGATTTTGCGACAGACCTTAGTACTATGTTTTTGATAATCCATCATACGGTATATGTCATTCTCGTTACCACGAGACCACGTCAAACTTTCACTTTAATGACTCTGTGTAAATAATTATCATTATTATTAAATAAATGTAATAAATTCACTTAAACCTCCGTTTTTTATCAATGTTAATTCATTTAATACATTATACGTAGTAACATTGGTCGAGAATGGTTTGTTAGTCATATTGGCTCAACAGTCGCCTAAATATTAAGTACACTACCGCCAATTATAGTCCTAATAGATAGATATAATTAGTACTCACGTCATAACTCCAGGTGCAGGATACGCCGGCGAACTTGGCGACGCAGCGGCCGAGCTCCACGTCCTCGTGCGTGGTGTACAAGTGCTTGAGGCAGTACTTCACGTGCGGGGCCACTCGCCGCAGCGTCTCCCGGGAGATCAACACGCCCGGCCCACCCATGCAGAAGTTCTCGTTGTACTCCAGCGCAAGTGCGTCCCTCTCTGCCGTCGTGCCCCGCCCAGCCTGACCGATGAACTGCGGCTTGCGACTGTCCACTGACCTCAGAAACTCACCCAACTTATCACCCCTTACATACACGTCGTCGTCAGCGCGCATGAACCACTCGAACTTATCCCCATACTTCTCGTACATGTACAGCAACATGAGAAACGATTTCTTTTGCGGCGGATAACTGTCATCCACGAAACGCAATGGAACTAGAGGCAGGCCTGGTGCACGCGACACCTCCGAACTGAAGAACGCAATCCTACCGGGCAAGTCCTGGCCCCACGTGTCGAACACGGCCCTGGCGCGCGTGTCCAGGTACTGCTCCGCGGTCATCACGCCCACGAACACAAGCGTCCTATTAGAGTTCTCCACGGTCTCGGTAGGCGCCATGCCGATGATCGCCAGCGGGTCGGGCTCCACATAAAGCTTGGAGGCGTCCGGGCACGCCTGTATGGAAGACCTGGAGGAAGTCCTCAAGCACAGCTTGAGGAAAACTCCTAGGGTGACGCCGGCGACTACGCCGGCCACCAGGTGCATCCACCTACTCCTCCGCGGCATATTGACCGTCCGTTACCAACGCCCGCCGTCGACCACCGGCAAGTGCATTCCACGAATAGACTCTCTGTCCTTATTCCGGGGGTAGACATGGGCGAACACTCGATGCACTCCCGATCACATGGCCGGCGGTGTCACGCGGAATAGGGCTACTATTGCTATCACGAATCGGCTGTCGAATTTGCAGATGTTACCGTGCCGAACACGTTTGCGAGCCGCTCATCTTCCAGCTAACACCAAACACATCCGACTCGTGCGCCGCGCGGCGTGCAACTGGATCGCCTCAAAACAAAACTCAGCAGTAATACAGCGAGGCCGTCTATCACGTTCGCACGCGCGCAATACATTGTGAGGCTATCTCGCTCGCGGCGACAGACAATGGCCGGGCGTCTGGCCGCACGAGTTTCGATCAACAGTCAAATAAGCCGGTTTAGATCCCCCAACGTCATCAACATCTCTCTACTTAGCCACGTACGTGCGAAGGAGAAAGGTAGTAAATTTACGAACTGACCTTCGTCTAAAGAAAATGTTACTACAACTTTTGACATGACCCGACCATACAACTACATACAGTACTGCCAAAACATATTCAGTCCTTGTACAATTGGTTTCATAAACATAATCAACTGTAATATATTAAACCATCTTTCCGCATTCAGAAGTTCTCTTTAAAACTGGGCTTTTATCATGATCATGATCATCACCATACCAGATGTAGAAAAACCACAACTGGACATAGGACTCTATTATGAATTTCCAATAGGACGACCTTACAACTTACTAACACTGAAAAACTGCAACCTCCTACAAGCATTACCGTGTTCCGGAAGGTCTTCAAAATCTGTATGTTACAGCAGCATGTATCATTTGCCCTAATAACAGCTTGGTGGCTGCTAAAACACCCTTGGAAGTTGTACTTAAGACAAATGACATAGTTCATTGATGTTTCTCTATTTACTTTATATATTTTTCCACAACATACGTAATGAGCACCCGCTATTGGGGGCCTCTAGAACCCATATTTTATTATTGCGACAGGGACATTGATTTTATTTTAATAAGTTTGTCATATAATGCTTTCTACATTTCTTCTACCTTTACCTATTATTCGATCCTTTCATTCATCACCTCGTTCCTCAATTTAACATTTCTTTATCTTTCATAAAATTTTTATACACATTTTGTTCTATTTACATTTCTTTTTATTTGACCTCATTTGCTATTTTACTATTTACATTTATTTATACATTTCAACTTTTGTTCTACATTTTTAAGGATCCAATCTCTGCTCAATCAGTTAAAAAATGCCTTAGGTAAGTGCGGCGAGGTGGCCGAGAAAATGTCACGAAAAAAAACGAATATTGTCGCCGATCCCCCCCCCCTCGTCTCACCGCTCGCATACCTAAGGCGAGGTATAGCGGTTTCGATACCACTTATAGTACGATCGCAAAACACTGGAGATTCCACAGACAGACCATTAAACGCCTTTCCCATCTCGTACGGTATAAACATTTGCCGTTAACCAAACATTGACAGAATTTTGGTCTCACGTTTTGAACAAACTAAATTACTTCGCACGCGCGCCCTACAAACTCACTTTAGCAAACATAATCGTTCAAAACATTCGTCGTCAAACAATTCCTTACAAACATGCTCAATATAACACACGTTTTATATTTCAATAACAAGAAACAAGTGTTTTAAAAGGGCTCAGGCAATGATATAAACTTTACAGGTCTCTATTCATCACCAGAAGTTGTTCATGCCATCATCATAATCATCATTCCAGTCGTAAGATGTCCACTGCCATATAGACTTTTCCCAAATATGTCGAATACGACGCTGGAAGCAGTCTGCATCCGATATACATTTATATATGTCACAAAATCGTCATAAGGTGCTCTTATGGCATATATAACACAATAAATGACTCCAATTTGACAGAAACTAGATTCAGATTGAGATTATAATGACATCTTTCTAAAACATAGTCATGAAGGTTTTTAACAATCTAAAAAATAAATTTTAAAATTGTCTTCGCTTTCGGGGATAAGCGCTTTCTTCCACGTCTCTCTACATGAGGGCGATCCAAGACAGGATCCGTATCCTTCCATCGATCACTTCATTCTACAATCTACCTTCAACTAGAATACAATCAGATCAACCAAAACACCCGTTCTAACAGGGCGGCCGCCAGCTCCCTAACCGCGAACAGCGTGGTCGAACCGATGTCGGATCCGGAGCGTCCTTGGCTGACCTATGGTCTACGCTGCCTTCCCAAGACATAAACACTACACAGCTCTACTCAGGTATAGCGGTTTACTACGTGCGAACATCAGGATTACGTCTATCCAACTTCTATTTTATTTTTAAGTTCACGGACCTTTTAACTCAGTTCCGATGAAGCTGTAAAAGCCCCTGGGCTAACAGCATCAACTTCAACCGAAACCAAACAATCAGATTAGCATAGCCTTTAGTATCCAAACTCAATTCCGATAAAGCCTTAAAATCCCCCAAGCTAACAGTATCTACATAAATAGATATACAAATTCGTAGAATAACCCACACTTAGCTGTCCAAAATTTATTTGATCACTTTCGAATAGGTCTTTAATATAGTAGTTAAGACAATTCATAGTTATACTATATTATAAAATATTTCACAATAGTACTATCATCATCAATTCGTCCTTAGGATGTACACTGTTGAACATAATCCTTCCCAAATTTTCTATAAGACTGGTTTAGAGTTGTCCGCATCCACCGTTGTCCGACGACATTAACAAGGTCATCTGTACTTAATAGCTCTTATAGTTACGGTTTGTAGCGCTTGGGCAGCGACTTGAAATAAAATAATGTACCGACTAATGCATAATTGAGTTAAACTTCCAAATTGTATTGTTAATATGTATAGATTTTAGCTGAATTTACCTATAAGAGAAAACTATGTAAAAAATACTGTGAATAATGATAAAACGCTGTCGTGCCTCGCAGCTGGGAGAAGAAAGATCCGTATCAAATAGCAGCAACCCTCTCTCAACTGTCTGCGTTTAGTAAAAGCGAAAAAAAAGCTTGGCCGGAATTTGTTTTGGAATGTTAAATATTACCAAGAATTTATTTAATTATGCGATTTAGTATTATACCGTCTTTGATGTAGGTCGTTAGAAAAATTATAACTGTATAAAGGCACACACTTGATCTTAACTATAAAACAGCATCCGCAAAAAGCCGGATGCTTTGTCATTCGTTCGCCGAAACTTCGAATGTAAAACATTCATTACGAACATATGAAACGAAATAGCGTTCTAATGACCCGTTATGTAGGGTGACAATGTATTACATTGATAGATTTAGGAATAAATTTTTATTAACTATTTCCAAGAACAGACTTTTTGTATTTTTTTATACCTGTCGCAGTACAATATAAAAGATAAATGAAACTAATTTTAATTTTTTTAAAATTATCGTTTTATTTATTGATTTAATGTCCTAATAATAAAGTTGCATACCCATGCCGTGAACAGTTGCCTATAAAAATGTTACAAAATTTATGAAGACTAGAGAGAGGTAAAACAAGCTCATCATATCTAATACTAGCCTACATCGACCTTTGGAAAGAGACAATCGGCTAATTTCAGCTTCGTAGAGATCTATCTCTGTCCCACACTACCTACGTGACGTTCTGTCAGTCGTTGTATTTCGTGCGACAGAGATAACGTTCTACGAAGCCGAAATTAACCGATTGTCTCTTTCCAAAAGTCGATGTGCAATATTTATCGCCGGCTACTGTAATGTACACGATTTTTTTTTCTTATATTTATAAATATTCTTTCATAAATAAACATGATTATATGTATATACATTTCGACAGCGTATTGTCATAACTTTTAAACGGTTTGATTTAGTTCGACCCGTACGCAATTTGTTTATTTGGGTCAAAATTAGAAATTGAAATTTAAGCACCTTCCCGTTGTCAGATTGATCTGAAATTTGGTACACACATTTAATTTAGATGACAATATAATATAATCAAATCAACAACATTATAAATCTAAGATGGCCGCCGATACAAAATGGCGGATTACATATTTTTCCTTAACCACCTCAATATGGGTATCAAATGAAAGGGCTACACTAGTAAAACACGATCATTATGTCAAAATTAAAAATTCAAGATGGACGCCGTTCCAATATGGCGGACTGCATATTTTTCCACAACCACCACAATATGGGTATCAAAAAACCGTTTAACTTAAAAGTTTTTTTAAATGTATTTATTTCTAGACAAAACTTTTTTGTAAGCCAGTCTTTCATATTATAGTACAGAAACATCACAATATTAGCATCATTACCCTGCAAATATAATTCATAGGACAATTGTCAATTGTGAGTTGGCAGATATCATGTATCTAAAATTTGAAATGACTTTGTCGGTTGTCTTGAGCTTTTATATGTATAGTATACTATATTTATAATGTTCCATCTTATCAGAGATATCCTAAGCCACTCTCTGTTCATAATGGTCGCAGTAAATATCTAAACAACTCATTTTTGTTGCGCGCTTCGCGTAGATTCAATGAAGTAGTTTAAGAATTGGAATTTTTAGTTTTTAGTGTCAATCCATATGCATTAAGACGCAAATATATGAACGATTACTTTGGTTCTATAATTTGAAATAACAACTTTTGTACATGTATATGTGTATCTTGTAACATTTTGTTGCTCATCCTGTATGTGCTATAGAGTTGATCGAGTAACTTTCTTCTATGTAGTATCATGATCCTTTTTCCTCCTTAAAATATAAATTATAATACTAATTATAATCATTTGAATTATGGAATATTCCTGTAATTTAAACAATATCTATCCACTTACAATAAACGTAATAAAGTACATTATTAACTATCTAATCTATATAAACATAAAACAATTAAAAAACTAAAAGGAAAACTAACATTTATAACAACATAAATATTAATGGAGTATTTTAATAACGAAGCATATTGCAGAGATAGCGGTGCGTGCAATGACAACTGTTATCTTTTACTTTTTAATTAAAAATATAATTGATTCTTGTCGAATGATTCGCGGATAGTGTTAGCATGTATACACAATTACATTTACTAGTACATCGCCTGTAATTTATTTGATGTTTCTACGGAATTCCTAATATAAAATTCTTGTTTTACTATCACTTGTAAATGTCGCTATATTGTATTCATATGTAAAGTAATTTCCTTTGATATTATGATATGGGATTCATAGGAAGGCTCCGTAAAGAAGGAGATCCGTAGAAAACCCAAGGTCATGATACATAGTCCGAAGAATTGCCCATCTGAATTGACAGTAAGCAGGGTACATTGCTTGTGCAACAGATGGCACTTGAAGCCGGAAGGTTCTCGAGTGGTCACCACGAGATAGAAGACCAAAATCGCTGGATGCTGGCAGCATTGGACCTGGATCATAGTTATCTTTCGTGGAGGAACGTGCGTGCTGTGCGTGAATATTTCATGTTCAACTAGGACGACTGCATAGAGGGCGCTAGGCTTACTTTCTCTTCTCTTTATTAAATAATTCTTTAATATTTGCATCTTCGTTCATCCTTCAACGAGCTAAGATAAAGGATATACACCAATACCTCGTTTTGTGCTGTTTCGTTTTGCGTTTTTTTCGAAGTTGCGTCTCTGCTTAATTAGTACTAATGTTCACTGTACGTCATTAGATTTTCGAGGTTGCGTTGTTTGGGTTCGAGTCTTTATTTTTTTTATTTCTTTTCAGTTTTGTTTCTAATTGCGCCATGCCATCAAAACTCGAGGATTTCCTTTCTAACTAAAAATCAACGCAATGTTAATACAGTTTTATTTTCACTTTGTTTTAAAAGAGGATATTAAATTTACGTTTTTTACGTATTGTTTCTGGTTACAAAAAAGGTATATATTTTTCCAATTTAGTTATTGGCAGAGTTATATTATTTTTGTTTCTAAAATGTTTACTATGTTCAATTTTCTTTTTAAAAAGTAGTATTTTCGTGACCCTGGAACCTAACCTCGATCTTTACATGGTTTGCTATAGAAAATCTTGATTCACTTTGCGGCATTTGAATTTGCATCGTGTTTTTTTGGAATGTAACCACGACGCAAAGTGAGGTATTGGTGTATGTATATAACCAAAGATAAGAATATAACTGTTTTGTGATACAAAAAGGAAACCTACTGTTATATTTAGGGAGCGAATGAGATGTAAGAAAGTTGATGTATAGAAGAAGCCTTATAAGTAAGGAATGTAAGATATTCTGTAGAAAAATAGAGGAATGTACGACTAAAATTGTGAGGTAAAAATATAAATTGATGAAAAAAAACATCGAATTGTAAAAAACCCTGTTCCTCCCAAGATAGCGGCGAAAGAGTAAAAATATAAAAAGGCAAAGATATTCAGATCTCCAGGAGTGGCTTAATCTATAGTGCAGGGGGTGCAATGCATACGGACGCCCGTCAGGCCTAGGGGGCACCAGAGTTTCATTGCACACGGGCGCTACACGAGCTAGAGTCGCTCCTGAAGATTTCCCTTCAGGACTGAATCACAAATGAGATCAGTAAATGTATTAAAGTAACGGAAATAGTCCAGGCAAGCCGCAGAATAGATGCCCGATAGAGCTTTAAGGTTCTTTAGTTGAAACGATGTTGTAGGAGGACACACGACACGATTTTTTAGTCTACATTACGTCTTAAAGAGGGATTGACTATGAAATATTTGGAATCTTCTAGATCTCACAGAGGCTTCATAATGTATAATCTACCGGTATTTTTACATTCTTTATTATATGACACTAGTATATATTTTCACTAGGCATTTTGGCGTACTTTTAAATAGTCAATTATTTATAACAATATAAAAAAAGGTTGTAGTCTGTCCGTGAGTAAGATAACACCGGCTGAGAATACTAAGAAACGAAAAATTTAATATTTGCACTTTTTAAATAAGGTTTAATTATGTTTTATGTGTACATTATTATATCAATCTATTAATTATATTTAATATTTATTAATCGAATACAATAGTTTATTGTGTTCCAATATTTTTACATTCGTATTTAAATTTTGTAATATAAATAATATATTGGATTTAAAAATATATGATTAGAGTCCCAGACAAAAAATTATTATGGTCACCCATAATGCAGTTTTCTCGGAGTAAACCTAACATTGACCTTAACAAAAACAGAGACCTATGAATGAAAAAGACGTTAATATGTGTCGCTTCTGTCGTTGAAATAAGGTCGTTGTTTGCTTGCACATTAGCTTGGTTCACACGTGTTGACACTGCGGCGTCATTTGGGAGACAGATGGCTGCATGGCCCGGCTGAACGATGTTCGAGTTGGCTGACACTTGCTGCAGTTGGAGCTTTTTAGAAATTGTTTTGAATAAACTTTAATTACACCTATCCTCCGATTTACACGGTACTCGTTTTACACGTTTTCGCTTTTACACGGTTTTCCAAAAAAGTTTTTTTTTTGTTTTATTAACCGATTTTATTACCATCTCTCATAATGTAAATATTTCTGCTTCAAACATCTACTCGGCACAAATAACATCGAGTGATGAAAGTGAATTCGAACCTTCGATTGTGAAAAAAAGAATGAGAGTAATTTATGGTTTGTATTAAATATTTTAACTTATCAATGCATTTTATTTTTATTTATGTGTACACCTAAAATTATTGGAAAAAATCACAACTGTTAAATAGCAAAATTATGCGTTTTCTGCAAGCTTTTCGATTTACACGGTTTTGACTTGAAAATTTTCAATTTTCGATTTACACGTTTTTCTCAGGAACGTATCTACCGTGTAATCGGGGGATAGGTGTATTCTTTTACATTACAAAACTGACAAAGGCATAGAGGGCGCTCAGTCTGTAACTTATAAGATAGCGAGGCTGAAAGGTCGATGTTACAGTTATACCAGATTAGAGGGTCAACGAGCTCTTACATCGCTAAGGTAGACTAGGCTCAAGGACCCCCTCGATGGGACCTCAGCTTGGACTGTCACATGTCGATAATACATGTTTAGTGTTCGGACTGAACTGCACCCGATAGGCCTGGAACTGCACTGCAAGGCCTCCCCTAAATATCGCCTCGACCAGTCCTGAGCTGCCCGTATCCAGCGAGTTCGCGCGACCTTGAATATATCGTTAGCCAAACACGTCCACCGAGTCTTGGTTGCCACTCCAGAACCTTTCGGCCCAACTGCCATGGAGGAGCGATTCGCCCCGCTTGCCACTTAAATGAACAATTCTTCAAACTAAGAAGAAAAACTAAGTCGTGGATCTTGGTTCTCTTGCGCATCTACTATTTTTTTTTAGATACTTAGTTTTATATAAAACCAATTACTTTTCATGTTAGAACAGTACGACAGTTCGCAGTTTTAAATCTACGAGCAGATCTCGTACCGCATTGCGCTTGCGCATGTATCTGTTTTGTATGAATTGAAGACTGCGGATGTCACGGGCGAATTGAAGGACCAGTCTGATTTAAACTTTATATTATCATTCTTTTGACAGTGACATTTTACTCCCGCTCTTTTAGGAACATAAAAATTTGTCACCTAGATAATAGAATCGGTTAGCCCATGGTAGTAGACTGATTCAAATATGTACTATTAGCTCTCCTAACGTGAGTAAGACTACGAGATAGTCAGTGCCCTGGAAACGGAAGTAAAGCTAAAAGTAGATTTGGAGAGCTACGCCTTAATGATGAGCGACGACAACCTTCGCCCATCATTTCTAGCGTTTGCTCGTAGGGTGGTGAGTGATACTGTTAAAAGGAATAAAACAGTATAGATAAGTAGGTACAAAATAAACTGCACAAATAACTAGTCAATTAATAAAAGGAAAATTAAACTAAAAATAGAATAAGAAAAAAGTAGAATTGTATTAAAAAAGTCGAACCAAAAAAAAGGAAAACTGTGATATGAAAAAAAATAAAAAATAGGATAAGTAATAAAATAAAGAATAAAAGGAATGTACCTAGCCAAGGAGTGAAGTGAAGTGAAGGATATTGTGAAGGAAAAAAGGTAAGAACAAAAGAAATTGAGATGTATGAAAGTGAGTGAAGAATAAAGATAAAAATTTGAAAAACTTATTTGTAAACAAAGACCCTGATCCCAACTAATTAGGGGTACGAGTGGCCTCCAATAGCTGAGGCCATTAAAAACAAAAAACGCTAAAATGATCATCATGGTGTCTTTGATTAAGGCTTATATCTCGAAAGTCTGTTCTGATCGAAATCATTGACCTGCCGTGGTGCTGGATATTCGTGCTTGAATCAATTATACGTTTCTCATCATTATCATCGTCTTTTAGTTGCAAAAAAAAAATAACATCGCAAATTTTAGTTGGCAACATTCGACAAGACATCTCTTTGTTAACGTTAAAATATTATTATTAAAGAAGCTAGCAACACTTGTTATATATCAAGTAACAAGACTTAACAGGGTGTATTATTTTTAAAACAAAAAAAGGGAAACGGCCCGCATGTTAGCACAGTTAAGCAATGTGCCACCGTCGAAATATAAAGGATGTTATACACACGCATATACAAGTACTGTATATAGTTTTTTTTTATTTAGTTATACAGGGAGACTGATTACATGTATAAAATCTATATAGAGGTTAAAGTATAGTTTATTTGCCGTCAATTAATACAGGGTGTTTAGTGGCATATTAATGTATTTAAATTTTGTATTTATGAAACTTTATATGAAAACTAGTACTAATTAAGCAGCGACGTAACTTCGAAAAAAACGCAAAACGAAACGACGCAAAGCGAGGTATTGGTGTATGTTAGCTTACCGTAATCTCTGTTTATGTCTCTTAGTCCGACTCTTTCTCGCTTAACATTTAACACCCCTAATTGTGATACCACAAATGTCATATATATACTTTATCTACTCTATAATGTTCTTTTCAATCCGCTTACTCCCTCCTATCTCAAATGAAGGTTTCAATTTCTTCATGATAGAAATGAGGGGTGTTTGAGATCATCAGATAATCTGGATTTAAAAATGCCGACTCTTTCTTCTTCGTCTATAGCCAGATCTTTTACCACATAGGCCGTTCGATTTACCGCTGAATATAAGACATGCTAACTCACTACCTATTTTTAGGAAAATGGTTAAGAACTATTTACTAGACCTATGATAGTCTTTTAATTCATTTATCTTTCTACCTCTGTTTCTTTATTCTTTCTGAGGCAAGTGTGATCTAAATCAGTTTGATTTTTTTATTACTTTATTATATTTATAACAAGTATTATACCATAATATAAATTGTACTTCATTTATTATAAGTATATATGTTAAATACATATTTATGTATCTTTCTGTACGTATGTTTGTACACGTTAACTACATATTATCTATACTTCTACCTTTTCCATGCTATGGTTGTCTATAAGAGATTGCCTTATGTGATAAGACCGCCCTTTTTACTTTTTTTTTATTATTGTGAAACTATTTAAATGTATCCCAACGTGTACAATATACATATATTTATATATATATAAAGGAGAGAATTAGTTGTGAACCACCAATGGAGTATATCTATGTCTGCATTATAAATGTCAGAGCAGTGACATTTGGCGCCATTTGCGAAAATTAAGTCGCGTTCACATTATGACATTACTTTTGCGCCACCTGTTACTTTGAGAGTAAATGTCTCCCCATTTACCACCTCCTCCACATTTGCACCTTCGTATGCATATTTATTATTGTAGTTAACCATAGGCCTCAATGACCGTGAGCTTTATGTAAGAATTCTCTCTGTGA
Organism: Battus philenor; assembly: GCF_028537555.1. Classification (NCBI taxonomy): domain Eukaryota; kingdom Metazoa; phylum Arthropoda; class Insecta; order Lepidoptera; family Papilionidae; genus Battus; species Battus philenor. Next base: position 12,562,574 of record NW_027181684.1, read on the forward strand.
AGGGGTGAAATACAATAAAATCAGTCTGTCCACAACATTTTATTTGACAAGCACAAAGCGACAGTACAACAAAAGTTCTATGCGGTATAGACATTTCATTTTCAATTCTTTTAAATCCAGACACATTAGGATATATATTACATTAAAAAATATAAACACGTGTCTATGGTCACCTGTAAGACGAAAAATCTTCGTCACAGATTCAAAACTGACACATCTGCCATGTTTTTTTTTAATTATTTTAATCTTTTTTCAAATCGCTAAAATAATTTCATGGACGAATTAAAATAATTAAAACTAATTGCACAGCTCCTTACGTTTATTACATAACCTATATTCGCGTACTACTTCCCGCCATCTTTTTTTTATATATATATAAAATATTCACCGTTCTATCTTTCTAAATATAAATTTTAAGCATACATTTAAATTCTGAAATTCCAACAACATATAAAGTTTATCACGCTCACATTCTTAAATCAAAAAACAACCTAATATATTTCTAAACACACTTCATTTGATTTTCGTTATAAAAAAAAATCCATTGGGTGTTTTACATGCCAACGGATGCCTTCAACCTACATCTTTTTAATTACTTTTACACTTTATTACATTACAATTTCTTTTAACAAAACTTAGACGAGGAACGCGTTCACTTGATTATTTTACATCTAATTATAGCAATAAGACGCATTCCAAATTTTGTAATACAAAATTACGAGTCCATTAACAAATTTTATTTTACAAAAGTTATTAAATACACTAAATGAAACAGCTGTTTGACGACAACAGATGTTAACCAATAATGCTATATATAATATATATAAAGTTTAAAGGTACCAAACAACTCAAAAATTATTAACGTTTTTCAAAATTCCTATTACATATGAATTTTTTTTTAATAGTTTATTATCTGTCCCCGCAGATGTCTCTGCCTGTTAGTATTGGCCTGTAGCATTAAATAAAAGAAATTAATGTGACATATTTCAGAGTGATATAGGATGATCAGAAATAGGTAAAATTCACACTGAATTTATAACTATACATTATACTTCTTTATTACTTTTATAACCTATTTACTTCTGTATATTATAGTTTTTTTTTTAATTTTATTTTACACAAGATCAATGGCCAAGATATTTCGGCAATATAAAATATATCTTAACATTCCTCATACACAAAAAAATAAAGGAATATATTACACAAGATTTACGTTTTTATTAAAAAATACACATTATTTTTTTATTTACTTAATTAACATATCTGTCTATAGAAACCTATTTATTAATATTTTTTTAAACTGTCAATACTTTGTACAGTACTCGATTATAAATATTGCAGATCGACATTTGGAAAGAGACAATCTGATTATTTCGTCTTTGTAGAGCACTATCTCTGTCCCACACTGCCTTTGTGACGTTTTGTCAGTCGTTGTATTTCGTGCGACAGAGATAACGCTATACGAAGCCGAAATTAGCCGATTGTCTCTTTCGAAAGGTCGATGTGCAATAAATCGCCGGGTAGTGCAATATATCTGGCATAACGATTTTTTTTATTTCAATTATAATATCATAACGTGGCAGGTTTGAGAACCGCTGGATTTAATCTTTCCTGACAGACCTCATTCTAAAACTATAATCTATATTAATGACACTAACCAAAGATTTTAAAATATATCACATATAATATAAAATATTTAATTTACATTTATACAAGAACAAAGCGTCTAGGGCTTACAATACCGAACTAAAATCTGAATAACGGTTTTTGATATTTGAAATATCGGTATACCGGTATTAAAACCGGTGTTACTAATAAAAAATTATATTATATTTTACTTACCACATTAATTATAATGACTTGTTAACAAATAATATATGAAATACAATAAATATTGTTCTGATATGAGTAGATGTTATTTATTTTATTACACATAGAGTAGGAGTAGATAGATACAAAATAAGTGTAAGCAAAAAAAAGTATATATTAAATTCTATGTTAGATTTTACATATAATAGGTTCGTATGGCATTATATAATTAAAGAAACAAAAAAAAATAGAATTGAAAGTATTTATGAATTTTTAATGTAATACCAAAATACCGGTATTTTTTACATAAATACCGGTTTTTAATCACGGAAAAAAATCATCAGAGATTCCGGTATTGTAAGCCCTAAAAGCGTGTGTACAAAGTATCCGTTGGCATGTATATATATAGCTTCAAACTTTATGTTACAATACTTTCATCACCTAAGGTATGATCGACATCAGTCAAGATAGAGATATACAGTGCACCTATTACCACGGTATATAAGATTATCATTATTTAATGGAATCAGGCGTTACCTTGCGGAAGTCCATCCTAAGTAAGAAAAAGACCGATATTTAGCCACTTCCGCACATGCAGTGGTAGTCGTGCAACAAAGTGCACCGCCCGCCTCTTTTGCTTTTAATTTTAATTAGTAGACTCTGTGTTTGACACTAATCGGTGTAACATAACTCCTGAAGATGCCCCGTGGAGGGGTGAAACACCTGTTGAGCGATTTGGCGGTGGCGGTTGTGTGATTCGCATTGTTTGTCGCATACGCAATTATCAGCGGGCTGGCGGGCGGTGCATTTGTTACACGACTACCACTGCATGTGCGGAATTGGCTAAATATTGGTCCTTTTCTTACTTAAAATTGTCATTAATTACCGATGTATCAGATATTTCCGTATACTAACAAAATAGTTCATGTTAACTAATTTTCGGATATATTGTCTTACTTATTTTTCATAGAAACAACGATCCCAGAAATCTAAATTATCTCATTACACGGATAATGACTGATTTATATACCACGGTAATAGATGCTTTATCCTTGTAAATCAACAGGGCTCGAATGTGAAATAATTTACGTAAAATGATGGCAAACATATGTTAATGTCAGTTAAATAAATAAGACGTAGTAATCGTAAAATAATCTTTACTACAGATCTACCGATACCGCTGTACCGCGCCTTAGAAAATCGCGGGGGCCGTGGAAAAGGTTCGATACTTCCCTACCTGTCACGCCCCGCAAATATATATGGCGCGGTACAGTGATTTCGGTAGCACTACATTAACATTTAAAAAAAAATTAAAAACAAAAAAAAAACTCAATGTTACCTGTGTAAAATTTAAAATCGTTGAATATTCATCGTAAATACCCTATTCAATGCAGAATAATTAGCTGATTTTAATATTGTTCAATAAACAATTTACTCGTATTAAATAAAAACTACTTTAATTACAACATATAACAAAACTGACAGTTGTCGTCATTTTTATTTTTTATTACGTCACTGCTTCGACAGTCTTGAATAATCCGTCCAAATTAAAGAGGCATAAAACACTTTACAAAACATAAAAAATAACTGTCATTTCAAAATTGTAGTATTATAGCATAGATTATAATACAATTGTTAACCGACTAATTTTAAAACGTCATTCATTCTATCAACGGGCAAGTGTATAAGAATATAGTATCATAACACTCTCATTTCATACGTATAATATATTTCCGAGACATAACTCTGACGTTTTCCTGTCAAAACTAGACCATTTCGATCATGGAATGCATAAATTTTGATGTAGATAAATGCTTTAAATAAATAACGTAAACTTATATATCTTCAACTGAAATAAAAATAAATGATTAACTAAAAATTTAATATCATTCGTTTCTTCACAATAAAACAAGAAATAAGTTAATTTTAAATCATTCACTATATCATTCCTTCATTCAGTCCAGGGGTCGGCAAACTTGTTATATGACCAAAATATAAATGATCCAAAGCCTTATTGTTCTGGAGTCCACCCAGTGGACTATTTAAGGTGATATGAAGACTGACGGGAGGGGAGGGGGGGCTTAAGTCCAACAGTGGACTTCTCACCACTAAAATGATAACAAAATAATTAAAATAAATTAAATGTGCATTTTTTGTTCTCATGAATTAAACTTGTTTTTTATATAAATTGTACGGTTCTAGATCCAGCGATCTCCTACTCCCCATCCCCTCTCAATTCTTTCTCCCTCTCCTCTTGTATATATTAAGGACAACATATAGTTATTTTATCTAGAAATCTTCTTCAAGGTGTAATATTTTTTAAAAATAGAAAGTGTACTTACGGATAGTTGAAATGTAAATTCAACGGGTCACTGTGAACTTGACTTTCTAAACTTAAAAATCATTGTAATGTGAACTATTTGTCCGCTTTAGTTTGAAAACAGTTTTCACTTTCAGGATTTAAAATATTTTTCTGCCCTGATATATATTTTAATAGACATAGCAGCTCTAAACATAGCTTAACCGACCCCTGAACATTTCAAAGTACCGAATAATCGGTATTTCACTTTTAGTACATCACTAATTCAGAATAATTTCGTTTTTATTACAATGTCCGCTATATAATTGTAACTTTTAGATATAAAATAACATAAACAATAATTAATAATTTTTAATGCTTAAATAAATTGGACATTTTTAACGAATTTATTTTAAAAATGAGATGCCGACTCTTTTTTATATAAACGGTAATCACCCCTACAACACGGTACTTCTATAACGCGTGTTGCATTCCTCGTATAAAATGTGATATATTTCTGTACTATGAAATTTTAGTTATTAATATTTGATCAACATCATAAGTAACAACTAGAAGATGGCCGGCTATTACTTAATATGTATAGAGTGAATAAATAAAAAGAAAATGAAGCCTGGATTACACAGGAAAATACTTATAGACAACAAAAAACAGTGAGATCTATGTCTAGCCCAAATAATGATGAAATTAAAAAATATAATTTGCATCATCTAAATTATGTTAAAAAATCAACAGAAATATTTGAAATTAAACAAGTAATAATAGCAACATTTAAACAAAATGACGAAGTAGACAAAAACACATATAACAGGTGGCTCAAAAGTAATGTCATAATGTGCACGCACTTTAATTTTTACAAATGGCGCCAAATGTTATTGTTCTTTGACATTTTTGACGTAGATATATAGACAATTAATTGTCAACGAGCGATGAAGTATATCTACTTGTAAAAATTAAGTCACGTTCACATTATGACATTGCTTTCAGCCAAAAAAGCTAAACTGGTCAAACAGTTACATTTTTAAAATGTTGGGGTCATATTGGCCAGTTGCCGAGGCAGTCACAGCCTTAGACCGGCATAGAAGTAACATCGTACTCGACAAACTTTACAAACAGTAACACGGTGCTTCGATCGCGTTATACGTGAACTCCTATACGCGTTATAGGGGGTATTACCGTCTTTACTATGATTTCTATGCAATTTGTTTTCATTTAGAACCTATTTGATCATTATTTAGCTTCATTAATTTAATAAAACTTATGATTTAAAATTAATATGACCAAAGATGGGAGAACCTACAATAGGTATTCATATATAAAATCATAGGCTCATATGTACCGAAATATTATAGGCTGTATTCGAATAATTTCTCATTTATATGACATATTCATTTTGATTAGAATCAACCGTAACATAGATTCTATTTTATACGAAAATATGTCAAAATATTGACATCTACATGCACATAGATTGTTTGACGGAGATCATATCCGAAATATTAATACGTTCTCCTGAAGACCATGACCCGGCATATCATCATATGCTTCACCATATGTGAAGCTTCCTCGAGACTAGAGGTGCAGTTCCGCGCGAACATGGATGTATTACGACACCAGATCGTCCAGGGCCTTCTCTTTGTCGAACTTGTGCCTCGCAAGCGCCGCTGATACCCTCGCTTCTGAGAAGCCAAGGTCCAACAGCTCGCCCATTATCAACAGGCACTCGATGATCTGGAATTTTAAAAAAAAACAGGCTATAAATGTCACACTTATTAGCTTCTTCAAGTAAAAATATCAATGCCAGTAGCCATGATGGTTTGGTGTGATTTTGTGCAAGTCGTATTTTAAAATAAAATTTAACATCAAAATAGGGTTTCTTTGACACAAAATATAATATTACTGCGTAAGACGCAGTTATAAAATAACCTACATCTCTTTTCCTCTATATCACCCTATCTCTCCTTAAATTCCATTCACTCTTCCTCTGTCTCTCTTTATATATATATCTTTCATCTATCTACCTCCTTCTCCCCGCTCTCTTCTGGTTGTTCTTTCTTTGATCGTAATATATTGCTGCTCGCAAATAAACACATTCCTTTTACCGATAACCGTACTCTTAGAAGGGCTTAGTACAATTGACTAATGTGAACACAGTTTTCTTATTTACTAAGATCTATTAGGTAAAGATGCTGAATGACAAGTATTAGTTACGTGAATGGATGTAAGATAATTTCTCTCGATTATGTAGGTTTACGCCTTAGAGTGGGCGCCTATGAGCTGCAACGACGATAGTAAGTTTAAGTAAATCATCCCATAGCTTTATCGTCATACCAACTTAACTATTTTTCTTAAAAAAATATATATATTACACGATCGTTCAAAATGATTAGATATTCATTTAAAAATTTTTTGTTGTAAAAAACAGTTCTCAAAGAAATACATAGATGGCGCTGCTAGGCGTTTGAATCGAGCTATCGTGAATTCATCACTAAAAGTACACTACCTGTATGACGTTACGTCAGTCGTATTTCGTGCGACAGAGATAACTCAACGAAGCCGAAATTAACCGATTGTCTCTTTCCAAAGGTCGATGTGCAATTATCACCAGGTACTATAAGTTTATTGTAAATACAGTAATACCCAATGTTTAAGATTAAACATAATCAAAAATTATTACAAAAAAATACAAATCATTTTAATCAATCACTTCAATTCTAGGAACACTTTATACAACACATACTCCTATTTTTTACGGAAAAATACATCTATTGTCTTTTGGATAACGTTTTGTTTACTTTCTTGTAAAATACGTTCATAACACCCAACACTGTTTTTAATTGTTTGACAGATGGTCAAGACACCATAGAGAAGTTGATGACTAAATTATATCTATATGCACTCTTTCGCGTAATTCGAGGTATTTGAGCGCGAATTTTACAATTCGCGTTATAGTTAAACCGCGTATAACGGGGTCGCGTAAAGCGGGGTATTACTGTATTTTCAATTCTACCCACATAATCAAATCTCCGAAATATTTCTGATCAATAATTTTTTCAAGTCCACGTTGCACAACACCAAGGAAGCAAGACGTCTACGCATCGAAGTAATGCATTGAAACGACCCTGACTCTCACCTCCGTAATTGGACTAAAATAAGTCCGAGGCGAAACGAATCTTAATAGAATTACAATGCAATAAGCATCCGAGAGGCTCGAAGAATAAATTTTCTCTGCCTTAAAACAAAAAAAAAACAGCAAGCACAAACTGTACCAAAAATTAGGCCGGATGAATCGGCATTTCAGACTAATTTTCTCAATTGCCAATTCACCAGACATTATTATTCAAATGCGTAATAATAAAATAACCTCTGAAAAAAAGTCACGTAATTTTTTACGCGGTATGTTTTTTCTTTTTAGCAGATAGACGCCTACAAAGATCACAACGATGATCAGCCTTGCACTGCCAGCATCATCACGGGCCCTAACCATGTCATCGGTCTACCTGATCTACCCAGGACACCAGGATCTAGATCTATCATGATCTACCCACGACTACAGACTCGTAGTCGCCATCAGTTGCACGAGCGATGTTCCACGCCTATTGCCACACAAGCAATTCCTCGTGCTACATCGATGACCTTGATTTTTCTGCAAATCTCATTCCTGATACGATCTCGCAGCGAAACTTAGAGCATAGCCCCCTCTATCACTAAATGATCTTGAGTCTTCTCATAAGAAACCACGCCTCGGATCCGTCATCACTGGCAACGAACATTGATCAAAGACCTTCGTCTTCAGTTATTGCGGTATTTTGAACCAGACATTTCGGAGTTTCCCGAACGCTGTCCATCCGAGATGGATTCCTCTAGACGGTTAGTCCCAGGCACATATAATCGTCTACAACTTCGACCATAGCACCTCCAACTACTTGAGTAAGCACCACATGGACCTTATACCACGACTTTGTCTTGTCCATATTTAATTTAAGGTCTGCTTGTCTGAAGGCTCTACTGAGAATATCGAGCATTGTACTCAGGTCCTCCATGGCTTCAGCCATTACCACTATATCATAACAACCAAAGGTTACCAATGTACTCGCCATATATGTTAATGCTAAGTCCTCTCTAGTCCATGAGCTTAAATGCATTCACCAGTGCAACGGTGAACAGATTTGTAGAGACAACGTTTCCATCTCCCTCTAACTCTGGTCCAATTGCCAGATTGTGATAGTGTTTTGATTTGATAGTGTTTTCATACAAACACTACAACAATCCCGTTGGTTTCTTTGGCACCTTTGGAGACTCCAGTACTGCCCAATTCTAGATCGAATTGAAGGCTTTCTCATAGTTTAAGCATTGTAGCCGATTATACTCTTGAGATTATATAATCTGTCATAACATAGAGCTGTTGTTTTTTTTCTCTATTTATTGTCTATGGTGTAAATATAAGTGTTAATATATAATCATAGCACTGTTGTTCATTACCTTCAGTTAGTTCAGATATTATTCTGGTTCTATTGGTACAGGGGCCCTTGAAGAACTTCAAACCAACCTTACAGACAGTTTTCATGTTTAACTCTAAAAGTTTTTGGTGTTTGGGGTAAATAAATTTTCTATTAATATACTAGATATACTTATCTAGTCTTACAACATGGGTGTATCATGCTATAAATTCCATTATTACCAATTATAATAATCCAGTAGTTACTTGGTCGCTCTAAAGGATACATAATGTTCTAATATATAGATATGACTATAATTTTATTTATGCTATATCATTATAATGTTTGCATTGTTTACAGAAACAAAACGTTTGTTATTTAAATCATTCATGATTTCATTCTAAATGATTTAAATGACAAACATTTTATAATTATGAGGTCTATTATGTATGGTTTAATTATAGTTATTAAAAACAATTTAAAAAAGCATATGCAACTCTGGCAAAACAAATGAAACAATATTTATATAATAATTACATTTTTTCCACATTGGAACTATTAATAGAACTCCTATTGATTGTTAACTAATTACCTATTTATTTTTTTATCTATATTACTTTTGACTCTGCTCTCCTTCATACGATGTTATAGTTACTGAGAAGATACAGGAAGAAACTCCTCAACAACACATCTTTTAATAAAGTTTAACAATACAGATTCATACATATACACTTTATCAGATACAGCCTAAATGATATCATTGCCAAGGGATTCATATCAATCAAAAATTAATTTATGAAATAATAAGCCTTTTCCTTCAATTTACTTTTAATACGATTATTATTTTGTAATTGGTAGTCCAATAACATTTTTAAAAAAAATCTGATTTGACAAATGAATTAGACTATTTGTCGTTGAAATTTTGGTACATCCAGTTTTTCAGTGCCTTATAAATACTCTATGAACATCTCCTATTTTTTGAACTTATTGGAACTAATAAGAATATAGAAAAGATTATCATAAATATATTGCGAGGCCACTGTAAGAATATTGATCTCTTTAAAATGCTTTCTTAACGAGATCCATAGCCCTAAGCTGGAAAGAGCTCGGGTAACACTCTTTTGCAAAACAAATATATTTTCAATATTCGGACCTCTATCCCAAAGACTCAATCCATAGAACGTAATGATGTAGAAATAACTACAATACACTATTCTAGCACTATCGATATCAGAATAGTATTTTATCTTTCTAGCGGCATAAGTTCCAGCACTATCTGACCGCAAAGGAGTCAATGTGAGGCCATTGTGGTTTAGAAATGATTGTAACACACAGGAAAACCATAGTCTACATTGTATAAAACATCACCATTTACTGTTATATTATTAGATATGTTTGATTTAATAAAATTATTTATATATGCTAGGTATATAACAAAGACAAGATTGCATCTTTCAAAAACGAACATATACATGGCCCAGTTTAAGATAATGTCTTTATATAGCCAAACAACTACAGTTAAATAAATTCTAGTGATTTCTTTCATATAATAGACAAGTAATAATTTTCACATAGAAACAGAATTTGAGGCTAATACAATGTATAGTTCCTATACTACAACCATAATGTTATTGTAATTTATGTAAGTTTATTAAGTATAATTTTGAATTTCCAAAATAAACAATATTCTCATTTGCAATTTTAATTTATTGTTTCCATATATTCAGGAATCAAAGGAGTGTATTAAGCATAATAAAGCTCAATTATAAGCTTAAATATTCATTATATTTCAAAAGAACAATATATGACAGTGTTTCCGAAAACCTTACTTTTTATGCCCTTCTTACATAGCATACATAATACTTAATATTAAAAGAATAAATTGTTCACTTTAGAAACTTAAATAATAGGTTTAAGTAAGAAATCACAAGTAACTTGTTAATGAAACATGGTAAGTATATTTTAATAATTATTTTTTGTATTAAATTTTCTATTTTAAATAATTATTTACTGCAATTATAGCTTATGCAAAAAAGGTAAAACCCCAGAGCGATATAATCTTGTGTAAAGTCCAATTTTTAATTGCTTCCCTTAATAATAAAATTGCCCATTTGTGGGGCATGGGCCTCACATTGTGAAGGACTAATATAAGACGTTATTAAGACTAAGAACCATAGGACCTGAACTTATAGCCTCCATCAGGTACACCAATACCTCACTTTGCGTCGTGGTTGCGTTCCAAAAAACACGACATAAATTGAAACGCCGAAAGTGAATTATGATTTTCTATAGCAAACCATGCAAAGATCGAAGATAGGTTCCAGGGTTACGAAAGTACTACTTTTTAAAAAGAAAATTGAACAAAGTAAACATTTAAAAAACAAAAATAATATAACTCTGCCAATAAATAAATTGGAAAAATATTTACCTTTTTTGTAACCAGAAACAACACGTAAAAATTTATATAAATTTATTATTCTCTTTAAAAAAAAAACACAACACACTACGTAATTGAAACTGAACTCTAAAATTATCAAAACCGAGTAAAAATAAAACTGTATTCAAATTGCGTTGATTTTTAGTTAGTAAGGGAATCCCCGAGTCTTGATGGCATGGCGCAATTAGAAACAAAAGTTCCAACATCTTGTAGAAAAAAAGGAAATTTAAAAAAAAATTAAAGACTCGAGTCCAAAACAACGCAACCTTGAAAATCTAACGACGCACGGTCAAAATTAGTACTAATTAAGCAGCGACGCAACATTGAATAAAACGCAAAACGAAACGACGCAAAGCGAGGTATTGGTGTATGCAGCTGTCTATAAAGCTGTATGCAGGACATCAACCTTGTCAATTTCGGATGTACCATGTCATGCAAGCAAGCAGGATAGACATATTACATAACCAAACTGATTTGAACGGTATGCCAACATTAACATGGCATAAAGCTTATAACCTTAATAATCATGGTATGTGCGACATTTAAATCAGGAAAAGTCTGATATAACCAATAAATTAGTAAATGGTAGGTAATTCCATGTGAAAATTCTCTCCCCAAAAAAAATACATGGAGGGTGCTTTAGGTTTGATTAGGAAACATCTACTTAAATGCTGCCAGTACAATGGTTTGAAGAAGTTGCAGTGATATAATCGCTGCTGTTCACCACAGACATTCTGACATTTCTCATTCATATATCACAGACACACACATTGACACTTCACCTCACATTTTCTCTATTAGAAAAATGTTCGCTTACATTCTGTTTTTCAGATATTATAAAAAGAGCAATGCTTCTGTCTGATTATAATAATAACATTGGTATTGTGATGGCAACACCACTATTGGCAAACCGCATGGTAACTAAACACTTCGGATACCCAGGGTCTACCCCAGCAATTATCAGAAATATTTCCAGGTTGCTGGTAGCTACAGAAGGTTACAAAATATGCACTTCAATATAGGTTACCATACTTTTTTTAACATTACAAAATTTAACTGGTTCACATGGACATCTTGCAGTTAATACATTCCTACCATATTCCTATCCTTATCAAAATATTCGAAGAATTTAACTGTGGAAATTTGCATTGCGGCTAGATTATACAAATTTTGACATAACATTAGCTGAACTAACTTAAACTATTATCTGCCCACAAGACTAGGTGAAGTCAAACTAAAATTTTAGTTCTATATGATTAAAAGCAGATAATTTTTTGTGGAATCTCCACATGCAAATTGCATCTCCCATGGACCCTTATGGGTAATTTACAGTTCTTGCCCAGCTAAAACACTATTCAAAAAAAGAAAATATAAAGTATAAATATTTACCCTCCTTTCATTGTCTCCGGCAACCACACAGATCCTGGCTACTCGTTCCAACGGGAACCCCATTGCATGTATCCTCTTACACAACCTCTGTGAAGCTACAGGTAATTGGATATATGGATTAGGCAACCTTATTTCAACTTTCCTTTTCCTTCGTTCCTTTCTTTCCTTTTTTTCGCTAGTCAATGTAGGTTGAGGTGCAGTTTGAGGTTCAGGTTGAGGTGCAGGTTTAGGAGCTGGGCTGGCATTGCATGAACGTTCACTTGCTCTTTGTTTAGCAGAAGCCAGTTCCTCATTAAGCTCTTTCATAATGTCTGGAACACTACGGGAGCGTGATTTTATTGTGTTTTGTGACACCGTTGCAGTCACCTGGTCCTCAACAGGCTTCTCATAAGTTTCATTAGTATTATAACTAGTATTTGTATATTGTACAGGTGCCTGAGGATATTGGAAGTAATATGGTTGTGGTATCAAATTTGAATCATTGTTTATCTGTGTTACTTGGCTAGTTGTAGGCAAAGAGTTGCCATAGTAGAGATCAGGTGGAACAGTTTGTGATGGTACAAAATACTGGTAGTTTGGGTTGTACATATTCACATTGTCCACAGGTACATTATCACAAGTATTTTCTGGTGTTAAATAATATCCATTTGATACAGGAAAGTGCTGTGATGATGTGAATGCTGCACTAGGTCCTTGAATTGTTTGTTCCATATAAGAGTTTGGTAAATATGTAATACCCTCTATTTGTGCTTGGGTAGCACAATTTGTATATCCTGTGTAAGTCTGATTATTAACATACATGCCCTGGTTTGGACAGTTAGTAGTTGAGTCCCTTTGGAGCACTTGTGCCAACAACTCCATATCATTTATTGTCTTCAATTCAACATTATCAAATGGACTTGATGTATCATTCTCAAAATCTCTAAAAGTTAACATATCAACATTATTATACTGAGGTACTTTGCTAACTTTTATATTCATCTTTAATTCCTGCAGAGGGTCAGGGTCATCTAGAAGGCTTGGATGGTAAGTGGTCTGCACTTGTACCGGTTGCAAGATATCTGGTTGGGACTCTGCGGTTGCAACATAAGGCTCTGTTAATATAGCTTTATCAGCCTCTAAAACCGTTTCTTCTACAGGTGATGTTTCACAATTTTTATCTATTTTTTCATCAGAAGAAATAGCGCTGATTTCATCTGTGCTAGGGTAGGACACTTCTGATACACTTAGTTGCTTTAATTTCTCCTCGGCCTCGGCGGCTGCGATTGCATCTAATTTTTTTTGCTTCGCCTCTTCTAACAGCTGTAAGCGGTGTTTCCTTTCATTTCTCTTTGTCTCTTTCGCGCTCCGAAGCTCTTTAACTTTAGACAAGACGTTCCGTTCGAAAGTAGAACAGTACTTGATATCATCGACAACATTTTGCGCCCGCTGTACGCTCTTATTTATATTCGAAGGTAATTCTATCCTCGGCGGTCTTTTATACTTTTCCGAAATTTTAACGGGCACGCCGTCCATATAGTCCCCAAAATGTGACATATCAACACAAACTCCAGAGCAGCTATGACAATTAAATCAAACAATGATACGACAAAGTTTGTTTCTATAGACTTTTTGCACTTTTAAGGTTAAATTATTTACCTTCGACGTCATCACTTAATTTATTTATTTTATTACACATGAGATAAATTCATAAACGTGATAATAGTCTTCATATTCACTGAATACAATTTTTAAATAATATTGTGATTAATCTGCTATAGTAATAATTTTCATCTATTTTCTACCTGAAGTGACAAAATTGTTTGACAATCAATGACAATAGACGTGTGTTGCTATATAAAATAAAATAAAATATCATGTGATAATCATGTGTGATTTGACATTCAGCATTAATTTATACACCCTAGAAAATTCTAGTTTTACTTTTACTTGCGATATCCTTTTAATATAATAACAATTTTGATAAACGATTCTATTAAATTGTTTATTTTCAATCAATTAGCTCATTTTGATGAAATTAATATAACTGGCCTTGAATGGAACTCCAAAATTTGAACCGAAGAAATAAAAATAATCACGTGTACTTTGCGGGTAAATCCGTCAGATGTCGCTAGCGCTGCTTCCTAAAGTCATGGCGGAATAGTTCTAATAATTCAACGATTTATTCATAATTCGTGGGTAGATTTATTATTACCGGTGCCGAAATATTAAAAGCTCGGTCGGTTCGTTTAGTGAGAGCCCGGCTCACGCACGTCTTACTGTGACACCATTGTGTGAATACGCAATACGTCGCGGAAAAGTCAATTAAGTGGTACAGTAAATATTCAAGAAATTTTTAGACCAAGTCGCTCTAATATATTTATTACGCCTAGCATGACGCAATAGAGAGTACGACGTCACAGTTTTAAGCGCTGGTTACAGGTTAGTATTCCTTAAATTTGAAATTAGGGTTAGGCCTTTTAATTATTATTTTTTTCATTTATAATCATAATAATTGATTGTAGATAGTAGAGATGAACGAAGGTGCGCCAATAATGTACCATGGAAACGGAGTATATATAGTTCCTGGCCAAGTGGAAAGGTCGCGCCAGTATCCCACGGAGGGGCTCCAAGTGGTGAGCGGTGCGGGACGCGGCAGCGGCGAGCCTGGGCAGGGCACCCCGCGACGGTGGCAGGCGCGTCGTGATCGTCAGCCGAGGAATAAAAACAGTACTGCCTTCGGCTATGATTCTGATGACTCCAGCCTATCCAGCAATGCTTCTGGATCAAATAAATCCAGTGAAAAGGGTAAGCAATAAGACACGTGATGAAATTTTGTGTGAATATTTTTTTACATATTTAATATTTTTCTACCCTCCTAAAATCAAAATGAAATTACTACATTATTTGTTTCCAATATTTTGAAATAGATTCCTTGTTTATTCAGGACAAAATTTTGATATCATTCCTGAGAGGAATGGTATTATCATTTTTCATTGGCTTTCTGATCTAAGATTGTGTAATGCGAAGACGTGTACAGATCTCTTTGATAAAATTATTAATAATGTCTATATGATATATAACTGAAGCAAACGAATTACAGTGGGCCATGTGTAAAATTATATTATTATTATTAATAGTTGATAAAGAGAAACAATGTCCATTCAAAAGTTATTGACTACCCACCATAAATAATGCTATACGGTGATATATTTTTTGATGCAAATCTGCAATCGAATTTATTACTATAAAACATCAGGTAGTCGATTTCATTGGTGAAGTAATTTCAAGGTAGTCCAACTGTGATTCTCATGCTCTGTTTATAAATGGCCAAAGAAGTTCTTGTTACTGTTCTTAAATTGATATTTTCAAGTATTGCATTATGAACATAGTTTTTACTTTTTATTATGTTCTGGAAATGTGAAAAGAGTTTTATACAATAGACTCTAGAATTATGAAACTTTCTTATAATGGAATTCTTCAATGAGAGTTTGATGGTGGTTCCATACACACATGCTCTGAGAATAGACTGAAGATTGTCTGTGTTTTTAAAGACGGGCTATTTAGGGAATTTGAATAGTTGAGAAATAGGCAAACAGCTTAAATAGTACTAATCAAATTAAAGGTCACCATGATGTCGGAAAGAGAGCGAAGAACACTTTGAACATTAAAATCATGTCACAAGTAAACATAATTGCCTCAATTGCAATACAAAAAAGCATAATAAATTATACTTGTAAAAATCAGTTGAAAAAAAACTTTGACAGAGTCACTTCCTTTTATAATACCTACAACAAGATGCAGAGTAATTAAAGGCAATATGTTAATATCTTTGTGTTTAAAACACTGATTTAAAATTCTTGTTAAGTGTATAAGATTGTGTGGGATATATACAACTTATGCATATTATTTATTATGCCTTTTGTGCATTAAATTTTTTAACAAAATACATTATGATAATCCAGAAAGACATGAATTTTAACATATGTTAAACAAACTTTTTTTTGGATATTTATAATATCATAGGCAAATAGTAATTGGACAAAAAAAAATTGATAATTACATTAATGTATCCTTGAAGCACAGAACATAATTGTTAAGGAGTTTAAAGTGGCAGGAAATTAATACATAAAGGGACTTGAAAATCACCCAAATGTCTTATTACTACAACAGCAACCTCAGCTATACTGATTGAAATGCCATAACATATAAAAACTTGGTGCTGTGAGGAGCTCAAAATATAAAGTAACGATAAGGGAACAAATTTGCATTTCTGAAACTATCATCAGATTTGTTACATTCGTATTGTATAGACAGCAGTTTGAATAGTGTACAGTGAATTTGCATCAAATAATTCCCCCACTTCCTTTCTTCTATCTGTCATCAATCACGATGCATGGATTCATGACAACCATACATGAGTTAGAAAAGGACCAATATTTAGCCACTTCCGCACATGCAGTGGTAGTCGTGCAACAAAGTGCACCGCCCGCTAGCCCGCTGACAAATGCGCATGCGGCAAACAATGCGAACTACACAACTGCCACCGTCAAATCACTCAACACGTGTTTCACCGCTCCATGGGGCATCTTCAGGAGTTATGTTACACCAATTAGTGCCAAACACAGAGTAACACCATATATGGTCGAAATTCAATTACACACAAGCATTTTGCTACTTTTATTGTTTCTAGACAATTATAACGTTGAAGTCTCTAAAAGTGAATAGGTTTCTTCTAGGCAAGCATTTAGCATGGTAGAACTTGTCATGGTTTCATCATCAGGCAAGACAAAGGTCAAATGCTTTGCTTGTAAAAGATATAAAAAAAACAAATGCAGATATGGGCAGAGAAAAAAATATTCAATGTAATACTAATAAATAAATCAATAATATACTTGTATTAGGACACTATTCTTCATTGAATGGATAAATATATGATGAAAGAATAAGCCTTATAGGGATCAAGGTCTAGTTCATTTATTGTTCAATTAATGTATGGTATACCTTGTGGTGTGATCAATGGTTTCAGATATAATAAATAAAAAATATATAATAATAATAAATAAAAATTCAGATTTCTACATATTAAAATAAATATTTGACTCTGCCGACTACCAGAAGTTATTGGCGTGACATAATTCAATATAAAAATAGTAGGGGGACCGGAAAGTAGTCACTTCTTAAGTTAAATCTACAGGAATACATTTTTATCAAGTTTTTATTTTTAATCAACAATATATTCACCTTCGTTATCAACAACCTTTTGTCATCTAGTATACAAATTTTCAATGCTGGAGCAGTAACAAATCAATCGGTTTTTATGTATAATATGTAGGCAGAAACGACATTACTTTCAGATCCTCTTGTAATTAATGTAATGTGTATTAGAGTTATTACTTAATACAGGGTTGAAAATAGGTGTAAAGAATTAAAGCTTTTTGCGCTGATATTTGTGCTTTAAACCTTTAACAATCTTTAATGGGTTGCCCTGTATAGATGTTTGATGGTATAGTTTTCAGTGAACTTTGTAACTAAAATATTCCCTGACTTGTCTGCGTTTATCTTGGAAACACATAAGGTATCATCTCACAAAGGTGAGTGCTCAAAAATAAACTTGACGCCTGTAAAATTTAACTAGTCTTAAATAATGTAAGATTTATGGGTATGTCACAAGTACTATCCTAGTGATTTTGACCAAAAACTTTGTTTTCTGTTAGTCATGTTTCACCCTAGGTAAGGTAGGTAAGTTTTTGGAAGGCTAGGTCCAATAGTGGGCCTCTTTTTGGTATAACGGTTGGAAAATAAGCTTGACTCATCAAAAAAGCTAATACTAAATAGCTTGTGACTGTCGACGGCGACAAACCTATGACATATACCAACGCTGTCTTATCATTTTATGAATAAAAAATATATCTCACTGTGTACACTGTCATGTTGTCGCAGATTTCTCTAAGACTACAGGCTTATCAGATTCTTTTCAATTGGACATATTTACAAAAAACTTTGATAAGTGATTTATATATATATATATATATATATATATATATATATATATAGATATATATATAGATATATAAATCACTAATATATATATATATATATATAATATCATGTTTTTGTTAAGCTTGGGTTATATGAAAGTATATTTTATATTAAGGAAGTGTGTTTGTATTGATTAGTTATGTGATATCTAGTTGTGTGTATTTAAGTGTCTTATGTTCCATATAAAGATATTTATGATATTTTATCATCAATAAATATCAATGTGCAGTGCAGCGAGACTGCTTTATTTTTAAATGGCTCATTCATTGTTATGTATATTCTTACTACAGATAATATAAAAACTTTTCACAAATCAATTACATTTCGTTTTTAATCTTTTTTATTTAGCACTGGCTGAATAATTTAAACATTGTTTTAGCGGCAAATAATCAATTTGAGCCTTAATAAATAAGTAAATGAAATTATATAGAGACCATATGTTTATTTTAATGCTTTTTTTATAGTTTGTTATAATATTCTGATGCATAGCAATGGTGCTTTTCCAATAGGTAAAGAGATAACATACAATTGATGTGTTAAGCTTGGGTTTTCAATGACTTTCCATTCCACTTCCATCTCCATCGGAGTGTCAAATGCAGGTTCTAAAACATTATTCTTTAGTTTTGATATAGTTCATAGACCCTTCCGCTCTGTGAATTCATGTCAGACGAAGCTGTAAAAGCCTTAGGGCTGACAGCATAAACATAATTGAAATGTTACAGTACAGTATGACCTTTGAGTATTTCTGATATCAATCTTGAGATTTATTTATTCCAGATGCAGACCTTATGTCAATTGTAATGGTTTTACATATAAATTACCATTGAATATGAGAGAAAATATAAGACAATGAATGAAATACATATAATATAATCATTCTCAATATGTAAAGTGACTAAGAGAAATAAGGATTGTAGTCTCACATAGTTGAATTTAACTAAATAAAACACCAGGACGACTATGTAAATATATGTGTGTAAATGAGGTAATGATTTTAGAAATGGTACAAATTTTATTGCGGTAGGAGCAGTTATAAGGTAATGTTTTAGGTATGCGGGACCAAGTTGGACTGGCATTCAGGTACTTGGCTGCCTTTATCTATGATCACTAAACACTCATCAGTTCTCTAGACTATAGCATCCTTACAGGATTAGTTTTACATATATTTATTGTAGATTAGTGATGGCTCAAGGTCACCAAAAGATCAACGGAGGGAGGTATGCTTGGAGCCTTGCTGCGAGATCGAATTAGAAATGAAATCCGCAGAAAGGTCACGGATATTGCTTAACTCTTAAATGCATAATGATGTAAAACTGCAGCCTACAACTTGAAACTTAAAATAAGTACTACACTTAAAAGTAAATGCATAATGTTGTATATCTATAACATAAGGTTTTTTAAAAAATAAGTATAAAAAATATTACATACATATTTTTTTTCTATTTTTCACTGCATTTTAGTGTACTTATCTGCAAGATAAATATTTTTTAAAGTCTAAATAAAAGTCATGCATTTAAGGGTTAAAGAAGTGTTTGTCTGAAGTGGCAGGGCACGAACAAATAGCTCTTGGGTAGATCCCCCACTAGATGTACCTACGACATAGTTGAATTTGTAGAAATTCGCTAAATGCGATACAAAATCTGTCATTGCAGCTATATCAAGATTAAAATAGTTGCATTAAATTTGGTTTGTTTTTTGGTGCAGGCGAAAGTAGTTCCCGAACGAATCGCAACGGAGCGTCGACGGCGGTGGCGCCAGTGCAGCAGCAGCGCGAGTGGCGCGCTCGACCGCGGAGGGAGCTTCGCCCCCGCAAGCTTGTCCCGGAGCGCTTCCACAACACCACCTACCCGTTTCAAGTCAAATTCACACCCGATGACTTGCTTAATGGTCAGTTGTCTCTACTACCATGTATATATTTTATACATATACTAGCTGATCCCGCAAACGTTGTTTTGCAAAAAAAATTAAAGTTTTTAATTAACAAATGTGAGATAAGAGTTGATCGTAGAGGGGTGAAAATTTAGGTTTGTATGTATTTTTGTATGCTGTATCATAATAAAATAAAAACCCAAAAAATTGTCTAAAAAATTTAAAAAAAAAATTAGGGGTGGACCACCCTTATCACATAGGGGTATGGAAAATAGATAGTAGCCGATTCTCAGACATACTGAATACGCATGTAAAATTTGGTAAAAATCGGTCAAGCCGTTTCGGAGGAGTTCAAGTTCGAACACCGTGACACGAGAATTTTATATATTAGATATAACTATAAATCAAATACCTAGCATAACTGTTAATTATTGGAATTAGCAGAGAAAAGCTCATGAATAGAATCAACGTCGATAGATTACATCAGAAACATGTAGGAGCTACATGACGTCATCGTCGGTGACGCATAGAACAGGGGAATCCCACGCCGAAGCCACTTGTGATTGGCTGACGGTTTTTATTGGTTAAACATTGTTTTCATAGTTTTAGGAATCGGAGTAAATATTTCATTGTCCTTACCTCCAAGACCCACCGGCTCTGAAAAGAATCTCGCGGACATTTTAATTCGCTTAATTTTTTTTTGGTGTAAGTTTTAAGCAAGAAAACCTAATAGTGGAAATTCTTTTTCTTCTACTTGTCGTTTCCTCGTGAGGATTCAGGGCAATAGTCTCTACCAGTTTTCTCCATGCTTTTCTGTTTTCGAAAAGTTTTACGCAGGTGTTAACTAACGGTTTTATTTTTACCCTCTTCATTACTGACAATTTTTCCCATTTGTAGTGGAAATTATTTGATATAAATCTAATATATAAAATTCTCGTGTCACGGTGTTCGAACTTGAACTCCTCTGAAACGGCTTGACCGATTTTTACCAAATTTTATATGCGTATTCAGTAGGTATGAGAATCTGCTACTATCTATTTTCCATACTCCTAAGTGATAAGGGTGGTCCACCCCAAATTTTTTTTTAAACAATTTTTTTGGTTTTTATTTTATTATGATACAGCATACCAAAATACATACAACCCTAAATTTTCACCCCTCTACGATTAACCCTTATTTTTTATTTGTTAATAACAAAAATTTAATTTTTTTTGCAAAACAACGTTTGCGGGATCAGCTAGTTATTCCATATTACGATAGCGTCCTTTTGGGACTATCTTTGTGTAAAAAGTGGTAGCTGGTAGAACGGGATCGACAGAGGACAGATGCTGATTAAAGAAGAGACTATCAACGTAGAGACTTGTTTCATGGCAGCCCTGTTGAGAGTGGTTGTACCCCTACCAGAAAAGAGGCCTCCGGAGTCGCTGGTGTTTATAGTTGGGGGCCTTAAACACCATCTAGCTTCACTAACTCTGAGACAGATTGTGATTTTCGACCATTGTGATAGTACACCAAGAGTTTCCAGAGTAGCACAACTTGCCACCACACAGAGTTACCAGTTTTTTGATACCCATATTGTGGTGGTTGTGGAAAAATATGTACCTAGTCCGCCATATTGGAACGGCGTCCATCTTGAATTTTAAATTTTGACATAATCATCGTGTTTTACTAGTGCAGCCCTTTCATTTGATACCCATATTGAGGGGGTTAAGGAATAATATGTAATCCGCCATTTTGTATCGGCGGCCATCTTAGATTTATAATGTTATTGATTTTATTATATTGTACCGTCATCTAAATTAAATGTGTGTACCAAATTTCAGATCAATCTGACAACGGGAAGGTGCTTAAATTTCAATTTCTAATTTTGACCCAAATAAATTCCGTACGGGTCGAACTAAATAAAACCGTTTAAAAATAACTCTGTCCTCCCCAAATGGTATCTTGGACAACCGGTAGATTAATCCCGCCCCTTCCATCTTTTAACTATGATAAGATGCATTTTAATTTATAAGTAACACATATTTATGTAGGGTCGAAGTGGGACAGCCTGTCGCAAGAGATCTGGGATAAATTCATCAAATCGCAGCAGACGGAGGAGACGTTCCGGCAGAAGATGAACCTGTGGCGCTATCTCTACATTATGATTAAGGTACAAACGTCTTCAACATTTTAGCTGCATATATGTCCAATGATGGACATGGCTTTCTCCATAAAATTTCTATGGGACTGTTTCGAAGCCGCCTGCGCATCCTCAGCTTCTGCTCTTTTTGAGGGTGGACATCCTGTGCTGCACTTGTGTCTTTAGGATTTCTTTAGAATTTAATGTTCATTATACAATTCACACTTTGTCTATGTACTATAAAAACCGGTGTCATAGTCGAAACATCAAAAATTTCGTCCCTACGACTACTATGTAGTTAGTATGGATTTGCAGTCGATCTTCCCGCGCTATGGGCTGTACGTGGTGGGCTCGACGATGTCGGGCTTCGGTCTGGACAGCTCGGATATGGACCTCTGCCTCTACGTGCGTACGCTGCCGCACCTGGAGCCGCGCGCGCAGGCGCTGCTGCACCTCAGCTACGTGCTCGACTACATCCGCGGCTTTGACCCTGGTGACTACTCTACACTTTATACCTACTATACTCTCTCCTGGCAACTGTGTTCACGGTTTTACAATTTATAATGTCTCTACCTCCAAGTGGTAGCCAAGCGGTATAGACTGGGACTTGCGATCCTCGAACCGTGTATTGATTATATAGGATTGCCACTACCCACAAACAAGTTTCCATAGGATGGGCAGAAGCGTGCTCTGCATACCATCATATCACACTGCGATCACCAACCCATCTGCAAAGCTTGGCTATTATGTTTATCCACCCATATTTGTCGTTAGGGGAGGCCTATGCCCAACAGTGGGCATCTATACCCTACGGTAGGCGTTTATGGGCAAAAACGACCCACTCCATGAAATCAACGGTTAAACAAAACCTTACAAAAATTTCCTATAGTAGTATAAAGGGACAGATTGAAAACCCCATTTTTTTTCTATTATCAGTCGCAACCATCATCATATTTTCAGCCGTTGAAACTCCACTGCTGCACATGAGTCTCCCTCATAGATTTCCAATAGGAACTTTTG
The DNA here is from genome assembly GCF_028537555.1 of Battus philenor. NCBI lineage: Eukaryota > Metazoa > Arthropoda > Insecta > Lepidoptera > Papilionidae > Battus > Battus philenor. Next base: position 12,585,997 of record NW_027181684.1, read on the forward strand.
GTAGAGGCTCACATCTTGCGCCATCGTCTGCCATTGGTTGACATTCAATTCGCGCAAGTCTGCCTCAACGCGATCGATCCAGCGATACCTGGGTCTACCCACTGGTCTTCGACCCCTCGGTTTTTCCAGGTACGCTACCTTCACGCTCCGATCCGATCCCATTCGCTCCAAGTGACCAAGCCAGCGGATTCGTTGAGCTTTATATTCGCCAATGATATTTGGCTGTGCTACTATAGTCTGAATTTCGGCATTCTTTCGGAGCCTCCAAGATCCGTCTGAGAGAGAGAAAAAGATGTTAAATAATATACATAAATAAATAATAGATAAAACAAAACAATATTTGTACTGTTAACCTGTGTTTTAGAAATCACCATAATGACATATGAGTTGAAGGCCCAAATATAATAGTCGTTAAAAACTTGAAGGTGCGGAGCTAATCCACGCAAAGGTACCGATCCTGAAATTCCGGGACGCGCAGAACGGGCTGCAGGTGGACCTCAACTGCAACAACGTCGTGGGAATCAGGAACACGAACCTGCTCAACTGCTACTCCAGAAGTAATGTTTCATTTCGTAGGGCTTTGCCCCCCACCACCTTGATTTACGAGAAGGTACATGTTATGAAGAGTAAAATCAAATTGTGTTACTCCTTTTGATAGGCGCTGGTTTTTTTTAATTTACTCTGTGGTTTGTATGGAAAGAAAGTTTTATTTTCTTTACGACTCTCATATTTTTATCTATTATATCAAGAGAACCTTTCTAGTTAACGAAAATGTGAAAATAATCCAATGTCACCTACAATAAATAACCTAAACCCTTTTCTAAGCCAATGTTTATACAACAGCAACTTCGACATTGGTATGAACGTACTAGTTCCACTGTTTACGAAAAATTGAAAAATATTTCCCACATTGATGGAGCCTTTGTCCAGATTTGCGCTTAGCAATACATCGGGCGATTCAGAATTGCGCGTAGCAATACATTGGTCGATTCAGAATTGCGCGTAGCATACATCGGCCGATTCAGAAATGCGCTTAGCAACACATCGGGCGATTCAGATTTGCATTTAGCAACACAGGGCGATTCATATTTATTTTCATTAGTATATATATAGTATATAGCCTGAGAAATAGCTTCATTAGCATTTTGAGGGAGAGAACGTAATTTTTTTAGTTAATGACTATCAATCGGACAGTTTCGAAGAATCCACAGTTAAGGTTTTTATAAATATTAATGTTCTTGTCAAGAAACAAGTATATTTTTTATCAGGTCAGTGCGTTATTCATAACTACCAACAAGACTTACAAATTTTCGTCTACCCTCAACAATATATTTGTAACAAATGAGCAAAAATTATATTACGATTGCTGACATGTGATGTTTGCAAGTAGAGATCAGGACATAGAAGTTCTTCATTTTGCAAGTTATAGCACTGTTTGCTAAAATGTTCATATATATATTCCGATTTCAGTATAGGTTTTTGTCTTGATTTTATATTTTTTATTATTTAGTATGTGTAATGTTTAATATTCAATGGTATCAGGCGTTACCTCGCGGAAGTCCATCCTAAGTAAGAAAAGGACCAATATTTAGCCATTTTCGCACATGCAGTGGTAGTCGTGCAATGAAATGCACCGCCCGCCAGCCCGCTGATAAATGCGTATGCGGCAAACAATGCGAATTACTCAACATGTGTTTCACCCCTCCCCGCCACCGTCAAATTACTCAACACGTGTTTCACCCTTCCACGGGGCATCTTTAGGAGTTATGTTACACCGATTAGTGCCAAACACAGAGTGACTCTGTGTTTGTGTAATGTTTGTCTTTGAAGGTTACCCGCGGTCACACTGTGATTTGGTCCTGTGGGGGTTTAGCTCATACATGAAGTGTGAAGGAAGGGGGGGGGGGTAAAAGTCTTGCATTTACAAGTGTGTATATGTGTTTGCAGTGGACTGGCGCGTGCGTCCGCTGGTCGCCATGATGAAGCTGTGGGCGCGCGCCCACCGAATCAATGATGCGCGACACCGCACACTCTCCTCCTACTCGCTCACGCTTATGGTCATACACTTCCTGCAGTGTGAGTTGTCTCCCTCTATTAAACTTTGTCATCATTTCAGCTCTATGAAGTTATCTGCTGGAGTTTGATTACACATGTCGCAGTGGCGTACCTAGAACTTTTGCCGCCCGGGGCGATCTCCAGTTTGCCGCCCTTTCTATTATATGTCAATCAAATAGTGGTTTTTGATTAAAAAAAATATTGATATAACACTTCAAAGTAATCATACAAACTTTTCAAAAGAAATGACATTTATAAACTGACATCAAAAAATTTTAGTTAGGAAAAATTGCCGAACAAAGTCGTAAAGATCTTTTTACGAATTCAACGAATTTTAATGAATACAATAAAATAAAATTATTATCTTGTTCTTGAATTAGAATCCAAAATTTACACTAAAATGCATTTGTATACACCGAGGAATAATATTCGAAATCATAAAGTTAATCATAATTTACATAAATCAAATATTAAACTTATAATAATCATTTATTATTCAAGAAAGAAAATAAATTTGAAATGAAAAAGTTGCTTTTTATAATTATTAGTAAATAAAAAAAATGCCGCCCCTAGGTAAGTGCCGCCCGGTGCGGACCGCACCCACCGCCCCCCCCTAGGTACGCCACTGACCTGTCGTCTTCTGATGATGCGAACTGCTTTCCATAAGGAGAACCATCTCCAGCAGTGGACCTCCCTCAACTGAAATAATAAAGATTACTAGCAAAAAGCATGTGTTGATGAAGAACTGTTGTTGTTGTTGTACAGGCGGCACCAACCCGCCGGTGCTGGTGCGCGCCGGTGCCGCGATGCCGGAGCGCCGCGCGCAGAACCGCACCACTCTCGCAGAGCTATTCCTGCACATGCTCAAATACTATGCAGAGTTTCCGTAAATATTTTATTTTATTAACTACATTAAATTTTGTACATTTTTAAATCTATACAAAGGAAAATATATATATATATATTACTAGCTGATCCCGCAAACGTTTTGCAAAAAAAATATTTTTAATTTTCAATTTAAAAATAAGGGTTGATCGTAGAGGGGTGAAAATTTAGGGTTGTATGTATTTTTGTATGCTGTATCATAATAAAATAAAAACCAAAAAAATTGTCTGAAAATTTAAAAATAAAATTTAGGGGTGGACCACCCTTATCACTTAGGGGTATGGAAAATAGATAGTAGCCGATTCTCAGACCTACTAAATACGCATATAAAATTTGGTAAAAATTGGTCAAGCCGCTCCAGAGGAGTTCAAGTTCGAACACCGTGACACGAGAATTTTATATATTAGATATATACATAGTGCAAAACTACATTTGTCGATTTTTTGTCTATCTATTTGTTCCGGCTAATATCTGAAATGTTTGGACCGATTTTGACGACACTTACTGGCAGGGTAGCTATTGTAATAAAAAAAAAAACTTAATTTTTTTCTTAAATTCCATGAGGACTAAGTCGCAGGTACAGCAAGTTTAAAATCCAGTGACCTACTGCGATCTTAACTATGACCTCGGTCCACCTAGTGGGCGGTCTACCCACGCCGCGTCAACCGGCTTGTGGTCGACACTGGAAAACCTTTCGGCAATATTTTCACTTCAAACGAGCAATTCTTCAAGTTACGTCGAAATTTAAATTGCTTTACTACTGTGTATATATTGTATAAGTGACCACTATAAACAAAACTCATTTGAATTTGTAATAGACACTTTGAGTAGTATCCACTTGGAACCCTCCAAGATTTAAGTTGAAGGCTGCTCTTATAGAAGACCATATTCTAGATTCTATTAAATTATGCTTTGTTGGAATTCTCATGATATTATGTACTGTGTGTTCTGATTTGAAACGAAACACCACTTCACAAGGAGTCCTTTATTCACGAATCAGATGGTCACCCTACTTTAACACAAAGTATACTTTCGCTTAGTCCAAACTACGCTTCCAAATAGCTTTAGAAATCACTGTCCAGTCACTTTATATCACTGACCGTAGATCTTAATCTTATAACTCAAAAAACAACACTGAACTGTCGACATGGGAGAGGTACACCTATTATATACGGAGAAGGTTCTAGTAAGTTCGTGATAGTACTCGGTTAGTTTCCGAGTACCGTACACAAAAATCTATAAATAACTTCAAGGTCACACGTGTTTACAGCACTTCTTGATCCCAGGGTTCCGTGTTTGTATAGAGGGTTCTGTAACTCGTGCTTTGTGACAATATATAGAAATTACTGCAGTAATCCTAAATATAAGAATCTAATATATAAAATTCTCGTGTCACGGTGTTCGAACTTGAACTCCTCTGAAACGGCTTGACTGATTTTTACCAAATTTAATATGCGTATTCAGTAGGTCTGAGAATCGGCTACTATCTATTTTCTATACCCCTAAGTGATAAAGGTTGTTCACACTTAAAAAAAAATATTTTTTTAACGAAATTTTTTGTTTTTATTTATTTATGATACAGCATACAAGAATACATACAACCATAAATTTTCACCCCTCTACGATCAACCCTTATTTTTTATTTGTAAATTAAAATATCAATATTTTTTTGCAAAACAACGTTTGCGGGATCAGCTAGTATTATAATAAATATATAATGATGGCTGTTATCATTTTAACAGGTACGAGCACATGGCTGTATCGGTGCGAACGGCACGCAAGTTACCCCTGGCCGAATGCAGAGCACACGACCCTCATCAGTGGAAGCTGCTCTGTGTGGAAGGTGGGCCCTGGTTTCATAGCATCACACCAGTTGAGACTACATAGTGTCATCCGTGAAGACTTGACCAAAATCGCTTATATTAGGGGGACTGGAAAGTAATGTAAAATATATTCACCTTTGTTAACAACAACCTTTTGTCATGTAGTATACAAATGTTCAATGCCGGAGAGGTAACATATCAAATGGTTTTTCTGTAAACTATGTCAAGAGAAACGAAATTACTCTCCGGACCCCCTAATATATTTTGTGTGTGGGCTTAATAATTATGTTTTATAATTTAGTTTAAGCTGGTAGGTACTTGTTACTTTGTGAGTAACATAACATGAGAGCCAGTAGAAGATGGTATATTCATATATTTACAATTTTGACCCAAACACAATGGCATCAAGTACATAACTATCCAAATTTAACCCTTAAATCAGGCTATGATTTACGAAAGTGATTTTTTTAATATTACTGTGTTTGCTTGAGGGTCTAGATGAAGGGAAAAATAGATTTTTTTTTAATTTCGTTGGAAAGAATATTATACAACAGTAAAATACGTACAGCCAACCTATAAAAAAAACTAATAGTAATGTGAATATTCGGTTTAAAAGATTGGTATCAAAATTGAAACTAGGCTATTAAGGGTTAAATTGGCATTCGGAATTTGAATTCGGATAAGCAAATAATTTAAGACTAAAAAGTGTTGTGGTCAGTAATTATAAAGTGTTTTCAAGTGAACGCTACATAAGTGACGGTGAAGTGTAATTATATGATTTGGAGTTTTTCAGGTGAGAATTTTTTGCTTCGGTACCTATTTCATTAAATATGTTCCACTATGAACAAAACTGTGCACATCCAAAGGCATTAAGTGTAATGTACTCATTAGACTTAAGCGTAGGTAGTTTTGTGTTGAGGTGGGAAGAAGCCACTTAATGTATATTAAAAAGGGGGGTGTGTGACTAATCTCACAGAGGGATTTTGTCCCACAGAACCCAGTTACATCATAATTAGCAAGAAGTACCATAAACCTTCACTAAGCTAAAACTGTTTGAAGTAGCGAGTAGAGATAGGCAAAATGTATCTATGACAAGAAAAGAGTGATTTATATCTTTTAGATCTTTAGATACATAACACTCTTATATCCTTAAACTCATTTAGATCAGAACTGCTCAGAGAGAGAATAAGGCAGCTAAAACTAATAATATATCCTTTATATCTTCAGCTCTTTTAGCACAGGCTTAGAAGTTAATAAGGCGGATTGAAATGTGTGAAATGTTCCTATTAAGCATTTTATGTCTTTGTCATAAAGCACAGAAATGCTGAACGCCCGCGCGTGTGATGGTGTCGTTCCGAAAATCCAAAATTTACATTTTTAATACAAACACGCAATAGCTGTCGTCTTTCTTACGTGTAAATTGCTATATAATCCTATCTCTTTCTCTCTAACTCTCAACGAGCCGTTACTCATCACGGAAATTGAGTCTTAAGCATAAAGATATAGAGACGTAATTGAAACATGCGCGAGTTGGAGCGTGTTTACATCTCTTGCAAAGATATATATCTTTCTTATTATTATATTAATAATTTATTTACTCTTTAATTGTACATCAAGGAAGACAAATTTAATAAGCATATAATAGGAAAACAGATAGGTACAATGGGCGATTAGCCTACTATTCTTCCAAACATGATGAAAGATTCAAACAACTTTGGATCTGCAATATCCGTTATATCTCAATGTTATTTTACTTGGCTATGCTGTACATGTTACAGAGCCGTTCGACTTGTCCAACACCGCGCGCTCCGTGTACGACCCGGAGATGTTCGAGAAGATCGTGGACACGTTCAAGCAGAGCTACAAGCGGCTCGCGAGCGGGCTGCGCCTGGCGGACGCGTGGCCGGCGCCGGCGCCCGACCGATGATGGCGCGCCGCCGCCCGCACGGTGCCACGCTGCCGCCCCGGACCGCCCCGGCCCGCCCCGCGACCGCCCCGAGTCAAAGTGTGCTCATGTGATGCTAGTGTCGTAAGGTCCGAAGCCCGTCCGCGTCTCGGTACCGCCTAAACCAAGCAAACTAAAGTGTAACTGTGTCCGTTCCGAGGAGGCCCCTCAACACTTGGTAAATTGTTTGTGTGCCTCGGTCAAGTCATCAAGTAAAGCTACAGGATGAGCAATTAGGACTAAATTCGCACGACACGCTTGGGGCAACTATAACACGTTAAATTAATATATATAGTAAGATGTTCAATGTTTGTATTATAACGGGCACAGAGACCCTTATAAGCCCAGTAATATCCTAAACCTCACTGGCTGTGATATGCGACTGAATTCCCTGTAAATATGTTATAGATTAAGTGCTGCAAATGTACTTCATTATGTCATAATAGGTTCACAGAAACATCTCTATGAGAATAAACACCAAAGAACTTGTTATGTCCTGCAAGTACTATATGTACAATATGGTTATATCTTCAGTCAAAAAGGCACAAAACTACTCAGTATTCTGTAAACTGAATTGAAACTTGTTGGTGTGCTTTTGATTGAAGATCTAGCCATGTTTCTGAATGGGACATCCGATCATAGCCACAGGGTAACTGGTTCTAAAAGTTACAAAAGAACATTTAACTCACAGAGAAGCGGTTCGCTATGCGAGTTCAATTTAATATATTGTAAATAGAACAAATGCCACTATGAAAATTATATGTTTGAAATCCATAGTGCCATATTGTTTAGATATATTTGGTCGCTGGATAGGACGGTTATAACTGGTGCATATATAAAGTTGGATCAGGTTGATCGATGATTTGGAAGCCGGTATAACATACCAGTTACGCTTGTAGTTTAATGGATAAACTCCATGGACTTGACTTGCTTCAGATAATCCCAAATTGTAGTCTATCATTTAAACATAACTCGAACCTATATTATTTCATTGAATTTATAACAAAAGATTAAATATTACTATTTACGAATTTAACCCCTACTAGTAATTTTTTGTACATATTCATAGTGCAAATTGTAAACATTTTATATATATTTATTATTCTATATTCATGGGGGCTTAGTCTATGATGAAACAAAAATGTAATTATAATTTTAGATATTCTTTTATATAATTTTAAAGAGATTTTTATATAAATTTTGTTTGGGGTTGTCTGTAGGTGAATAGTTCTATATTTGAAAATAAATAAAAAAATGTTAGTGGCGTACACGTGCACCAGTTGCCAGCGACTGCAAAGGCAAATGTAATTATGGAATTGAGAAGAGGTGCTGCCTTGAAATGCGTCCTATTTTCTTTTAATATTTATATTGTTTATTTGTAAGCTATTTAAACTTGTAAATAGTAAGAACGGAGAGACGGGAGATGCTGAAAATGAAGCGATTAAGGTATATATTGTAACGTTTTATGTACATAGTATTTTTGTGATTCGTGAAAAATGACAAAAAAAAATTAAAAAGATATATACGAGGTGTGGTTCAAATGAGGGCTTGGCAGTGCAAGGGTACTGGTTGAATAGGTCTTTGGGGTCAGATGATGCAAAAGGATTCCTCTGCAAGGAGCCCAATGTTATGCAACTAGAATAATGTTTGCTATGCTCTTTATAAATTATATTAACCAATCCAAATTACGCGCATGTGAAGTTCGGAGAATTACTTGTTTTTATAATGCATTGTTGACGTCAGCGGTTTGTGCCATGTTTTGCGTGTTGTTTAATAATGTACGGCAATGCAGATGTGAAAAGTGGTGCTTTCCTTCATGACGTAGTAACGCTAGTATACTCATAGTTTAAATAATGGTGCTAAAACATAGGTTAATAACGGCCAATGTATATAATCCATTTACAATGGATCTACATTCCTTTTGAATACTCGCAAATGTCAAATTGCTTTTGAAATGGGTTAAAAGTTCCGTGCCATACATTGTGATTTAATTTATATTAAGTTCACACATTGTGCGACGTCATCTATTCGGCAACTACATTCCCTTGGAATATATTTTCCTTTCATTTTCTGAGTTCTCCACTGGCAGACCTCATAGAAATTTACCTTTGCATAAAAACATGACGCCTTGCTATTATATAAGAGTTGTTAAGTTTTTTAAAGATTTTACATAAGAGGCACTGCCCCATGCTGAATATAAAAAAGTACAATAAATAGTTATGAATAATCTGTAAGAACACTGTCTAGAGTAATGTGTCTCGGGAAACTGTTGATTTGTCAAAAAAAAAATTTAAAAAAGTCGATTCAATAAAAATAATCGAAAAGACAAAAAAAAACATAAAAAAGTGTAAAAAAAATACAAAAAAAAAATAAAAAATCGTAAAAAGCAATATATACACTTTGATTTTGATCAAAGTTAAATATACGCATGTTTATAATTAAGCCAGGGCTTACATCAGCCTCTGTTTGCTGGAGTATCATGATGAATATCATCTCTGACAAACCATTGATGGAGGGATACTCCTTAAACGACGTCGGAGATGTCCTCTTGATTTGCAGCTTACATAGCTTGCTCACCTCGAAGCTCGCCCCAACACCGGCCACTTTGAACAATGCACATCTATTGTTACATGAAATACATTCTCCTCACTGGGAATGATGTTATTGTATTGTTACATGTGAATTCATTTTGATCTTTTTTGTCTGTATGAAATGCTTACATTAGCTTCAAACGCAGTGCAGTTTGAATTTGTTTCAAAAATAAGAAGGGCGGAAAATGTTCAAATGTTTAATTTTTGTCAATGTCCAAACTTTTCTCTTTTGAACACGTATCTTTCACTTATTTTAGAATTTTTTTCTCTATACCTTACATCTTAAAACACTTTCTTTAAACTTTCTCTAAACTGCAAATGTGTTTAGTATCTACCTAATAAAATGTTTATGCAGATTTCATAGATGAAAATGAATCTCACACTCTGAAATGTAATATGTCACTGCCAATGATGATCTGGTTGACAAAAAAAGCAGTTTGCATCATATATTTCAAACTAACTTTTTTCTAAATTATTTACAATTCAAATAAATTTTGTCAAATGCAATTGATATTCAAATATTAATGGAAGAATTAAATGTGCAAACAATCACATTTTATATGATTTTTTTTCCAAGAATCCGTAAAAATTATGTAAAGTATTAATATACATATATATTATTGTTATACAGTTATTTAAAGTTGTTAGCAATATTTCTTTTGTATTTGCAACATTTGTCAACTTTAGTTGCATTTTATTTTATTAAACCAGCACATATTGTTGTACAAAGAAATTATTGTAACGACCTTACCATATTAGATAAATTTACAAACTGCCAAACGTATTTTATTTCAAACATCCTTTAATTACTGTCATGGGTGTTGATGCTTTGAATTTGTTACAAGTTTTTTTGATTTACTTTCATAATAAAATGGTTAAAATATTAAATTGCAGAAACTTATTACGTAATAGGTACTATGTTCAATAAAAAGATTAATTAAAACATACGTAAAAATGACAGATTATTTTTTTTTATAATTAGACGAAAATCATAGGTTAAGTCTGACAACTAGTTTTGACGTTTCTTATTGAACATAATGATTGGGATTGTTTAATAATACATCATCTCGATAATAAATGTTTTGTCTGATTAAAAAATATAAGCTTTATTTTATATTGACAGCTATCGAGGCAATTTCTTATAAGAAATGTGTTTTAACCGCTTGAGTCCCAAGCAACTCGATCGCGCCATTCAGATTTTATGTCGAGAAAGCCTAGCATATTTCGAGATTGCAGTTTTGGACACACAGCTCCTTTTGGCGAAAATAGTATATTTTATCTGTAGGTAGTATCGTACTATGAAATTATTATAATATATTACAAAATAAAGTTTTATTTCTGTTACCTTTTATATTTATCAAAGAATTGAAATAGAGAGTAACAATTATAATTTGTAGCATTGGTGTTTATCAAGGCATAATGGATGAATTATTTTTTCACATCGCGATCAAATTAGGTGTGATACACATTCAACAAGCGCTATCGCACCGCATGCTGTTTCTAGACAATAAATCAAACAAAGGCTATCGCGTTTCCTAGATATTTTCATACAAATATAGTAAAAGCGCGATCTCGCTGCTTAGGATTCTTCAACAGTGTTTTTTCAATACTGTCTAGTGCTAAAACGGGTAATTAATAACAAATTTAAGTAAAAATACAAAAATGAGTTATTTCAATATTTCTATTGTATCACCTTTATAACCTAAAATTTTTGCATATAAATTGCGGATTCGCAATTATAAGCTGTAAAAGTCATTAAATTTTATAAATTGAGTACAAATTTAAGAAAAGCATCTCAAAGTATCTTTATTTTTATTCACTTACAAGTATTTTATATGTATCTTTATTGATTAAAAATAATTAACCTATAGTAACAAAATAAATAACAGAGATATCTTTAAAAATTACTCTCACACTAATCTATCACGTTCGAGCAAATAAAGAAATTTGCGTTTTAGTCTGATGTCTGAAACTCGGACAAACTAGCTCATATAGTCCACGATATCAAACAATGAAGAGATCTATTTTTAACAAATTGGATTAATTTCTGCTAATTTTATATATTTAATAGTTTTGCATGTATTAGAGACCGGTAAGTAATGTCGCTGTAAGTTAAATTCATACGACTACATTTTTAACAAGTTTTTATTTCTAATCAACAATATATTCACCTTCGTTATCAACAACCTTTTGCCATCTAGTATACAAATTTTCAATGCCCGAGCGGTAAAAATCAATCGGTTTTTCTGTAAAATATTTCGAAATAGCATTTTGTACATCATCAATATTTTCTAATTTTTTGCCATTAAGATAATGTTGTAGTGGTCGGAATAAATGGTAATACGAGGGTGTAATGTCGGGCGAGTATGGTGGGTGAGGCAGTACCTCCCATCCCAATTCGTTGATTTTGTCTAAAGTCCGTTTTGCACAGTGCGATCTTGTGTTGTCATGTTGCAGAATAACTCCTTTTCCATTGACAATTTTCGGGTTCTTTTTAATCAAAGACTGGTTAACTTTTTCCAATTGTTCACAATAGACATCAACATTAACAGTTTGTCCAGGTTCTAATACTTTAAAGTAAACAACTCCGCGTGTATTCCACCAAACACACAGAAGAGCCTTTTTGGGATGTAAACCCGGCGTTGCATTTGTTCGTTGTAATTCATTTCGGCTGAGCCACTGTCTTTTGCGTTTAAGATTGTCGTACAGGACCCATTTTTCGTCTCCAGTGATCAAGCGATCAAAAAACGGATCTGTACGGTGCCGTTGAAGCAGTACGTTGCAGGTGATGGAACGGTTGGCTTTATTTTGTTCGGACAGATTATGGGGGACCAAAACACCAGCTCTGCTGATTTTTCCAATCTGAGGCAAATGTTCTTGGATGGTTGACCAAGGTTGGTTAAGGCTGTTTGAGAGTTCCTCAATTGTTTGACATGGATTTGCTTCCACTTCTGCCCTTAGCACGTCGTTATCTAATGTTGTCGGTCTTCCTGATCGATGAGCGTCTGAAAGATCAAAATTGCCTGATCTGAATCTGGAGAACCATCTTTGGCATTTTCGAACATCCAATGCGCTTGGATAAACATCGCAAATATTTTTAGTTGCAGCAGTTGCACTATTACCCTTGCGAAACTCAAAAAGCATACAATGACGGATATGCTCTTTTGGTATTTGACTGGCCATTTCACCCCACATTGAAAAAAAATAGCAAATATGATACAAAGACCTCAAAATCTCTTAGTCACGCTTTCTAAGTACATAATGAGCTCCCAAATGGCAGTCTGATATCGACATGCGCAGAAACGACATTACTTTCCGGTCTCCCTAACAAATAACATTCCTTAGTTCTTTTATTAAATGCATTCGTTCTTCAATTATAACAAAAAAAAAAAAAAACACAACAGATCTTTAATTTTTTGGGGAATTATCGATTTTAAATAATTAACATTTATCGTCACAATTATTATCACACTGAAAGTTTATTGATACAAGTATAATTAAATAGAAAAGAGTGATACAAATCACGACGAAAGATAAAGGAATTGAATTAAAAAATAAAATAAGAAAGGGGGATTGGAGTCAAATCACCGATAAAATCAAATAGAGTAAAACGAATTCTTAATGCGTCACACGTCAACTGTTGCGGATCTTTAAATAATATATCGGCTCGTTTCGATGTGATGCCAACGTGCGAGCCGAGACGGATTATAACTTAAATAGCAGACCAGTTGGCCTACTGACGAACTTGCGGGGCGATTTTAAAATGCGTGTACTTGAGATGACGGACTTGCTTGAACTCGTTTAAAAATAATAGTAAAAACTACTCGCGAGTAATGATTTCTCTAAAAGCTACTACGAGGATCGAGCACGATTTAAGCTTTTAACATTCAAAATATAATACAAAACATCTTTTGCTTTCTTTGGAAGAATTGGGAGCAGAGAGATAAAAAAAATACAGCTATGTCCCATTTAATTAAAATGAATTTACCGGTTTATGCATCCCAATGTTACATCGACCCGAAATATTTTGTGTAAAAATAAAAAAAAAATACCGGGATAATAAAGTTGAACAATAATACATTGATATCTCCAAGTCCTGTTTTTTTTTGTCTATGGTTGAAGTGTCCGCCATACTTATTCTGAGTCAAAGACAAAACGCCGGTCTTTTTATTTCCCCGTTTCCTCCGTGTAGCGTACGCATTGTTTCTACGCGGAAAATTGGTAAATGATGGCAGCAAATAATTATTTTGGGTTCACTCACGGGGGAACCCAATACGGGTAAGTAAGATGCTGTTTCGAGCAAGTACAATATTAATGAGTAGTGCGTAGAGAAACTTGTAAGTTTTGCGGGCAGCCTTGTGCTCGTGTTTCTATTCAAAATGGCGCCTTAGTTGTATTGATCGTGAAATATTGATAGGAATGGTGATTTTTGGTGTTTTGAGTCGTGTTTCGTGTTTTTAGCGCCGCAACGGCGTCGGCGGCCTATGGTGGTCAAACTGGATACGCCGTAGCGCCGGCTGCTACCGCGGCCACCTACGGCACCCAGCGCGCTGCCGCCACGGGCTACGACACAGCTTACCAAGCCGCCGCTGCCACTCAAGGTATGTAAACTAATATGCGTGATAATATTTACAATGGGCATTATCGCTAAGCAGCTCATTAATCGTAACAGTAAGCAACAACGTGGTATTTTATGTTGTTGGAAGTGCGTACAAAAGACGAGCTGAAGTTGCAAAAATTATACGCAACGTGGTAATTTGAGTATTTAAATTACAATATCAGTTGCACTTTAGTCTAACTTCAAGAGACTTAAACATGTAGGCAATGTCATGTCTTAATACATTTATATGTCCTTATATATGTCACATTCAGTAATTAAAGTTGGGCCTTCATATAGTGAAGTACAGTAACCTTTAGAGTGGGATAATTAACATATAAGACCATTAATTCTGTATAACATATTTATTCATACTAATTACTTCATGAACATTATTATCTTCGTTATATTGTTTTACTATAAAACTGGTAAAAAAAATTTCGTAACCAATTATTGTCGAATAAACTGAAATTTTTACTTCTTGTTTGTTATGTATATTGTAATATGCTCAGATGTGAGATAAAGATAGAAGTAAACAAAAATATGGATGGCTTATTATGAGACAAATCTAATATGTGTGTGCATGCAGTGTGTATATTACAATACAAATGTATATTAAAGCGTAAAAATGCTACTCAATTTGATCTGCTTATTAGTAAAAAACAATAGTAATTAAAGACTTATTACATTGTTTATAGATGTATTCTCCTAAATCAGTTTTAATATACTCCACTGGTCTACTCAAGTGATTACAATCATAATCACTCAAAAATAAGTGAATGTATCAATGTATAATCTTTGGTATGAGTATCAATTATTGTCTATGACGACTGCTATAAACCCACAGACAGCTCTTACCTGTAACACTGGCATATTGTCTTGCTTTTTAATACACTTGTGATGAGAGTATTTAAAATATAGGCTGATAAAGATACACATTACATTGACCTAATGTTATTATAATAAACTGTAATAGCATAGACAGGTTAAAATTTCCTGGGGGATGATTAAAGTTCATACTTGGCCAAGTGCGTTCATATTACAGCCATTGACAAAAGTCAACGCTTGGCTGTGTGTATGATTTTTGTAGTCAACAAGCTCCATACTGAAGTAGCTAACTAGAATTCACTTTAAGAGAGCATCTAAACTCAGTTACTGTATTTATTGTTTCTGATGATGCTATTACAGCTTAATTGATGATGAGTTCATAAAAATGTAGGATCCATGAAATAATTATTGTAATTCATTTAAAATAAGTGAAATTAACCAGATTAAACAAAGAAAAATGTTTAGATGCCAATATCAGATTTTATTCAGATAAAACATTTCATTTAGAACAGAGTTCCCTAAACTTTTTTGTGTCATAGACTCTTTGCCATGTTTTTCTGTGTTGGGTAGACCCCCCTACTAACCTGATATTTAATTCCTGTAAATTTCTGACTGTACTGAAGTTTAGTGTTTAAAACTTAAGTAAAAACACATGTTAATTTATACATCATTAATTGAATTTAAATTAAAACTACTCAAAATAAAATTTGTATGTGTTATGTAAAATATATGTAACATTAAGTAAGCATAAAATAAACTATAAATAAAATAACATAAGCAATAAGTCAATATTTTTAGTGAGAAGGATGAACCTGATGCTTTAATATTTAATTATTAACATTTGGCGTCAATTTTGTAAGGGTTAATCTTAAATCTCCTCGGCTAATGATGTCCCATCTGTGGACCCCCAAATTTTCTTTCGCTGATGTAGACCCTCTGCAGGTTGTCCTAGACCCCTAGGGGATTATATAGACCACTTTGGGAATCTCTGATTTAGACAAACAAGGTTACTGTTTGGTCTAAGTTTGATAGACAATCTTGTGTATTTTCAATTACATGCTGAAATTTATTATAGAAATTTATCAGTAAATAAGCTAAGCATCTTATGTATTGAATCAAGTTTGTTTTTGGTCTATTAAAAACACATTTTACAATATAATTTTATGCTGAACTGGCTTGTTATTTCATACAGAGTTGCTACTAAACCCCTTGACATAGAATGACTGCTCTGACTAGTCTAGCATTTCATGTGCCGTTGTAGTCTTAGCCTAGCAATATAATAAATGAACATTATTCATTTTTATACAGTAAGTTTGAATATAAAACACTCTGGTTCTGAGCTTGTCCATGAGTCAGCACTTGCGTGCCAGGCAAACCAAATTTAATGGTATTCTTTGAATGTGCTGATGCACACATTTTATTTGTATGTCAAGGGGTTAAATTTGTATAAACCTTTATCTGCAACAATTCTGTCTTGCTTTTTAGCAATAATTCCAATTTCTTTTATGTTCTATAAAACCTTGAGCTACCTTAATTGTCCATCGCTTAAGCTATTTTGAACAATAGTAAGTTGTAAAGCTGGTTGTACTAGGAGGTTTGGTAATATTTTACACAAGGGCAGATTCTGAGCCTCTATGTACAAATCCGATCGTGTGTTGAATATTGTAGTCATCTGAGTAATGGATGGAAGAATTTATTGTGTGAACAGCCAAGGTATGGAACAACCTACCAGCTTTGCTGTTTCCAGCTATATTTCAGGGTTTTAAAGAGTGAATAGGTTTCTTGGTAAGCATGTAGTGTCATAGATCTCTTCATCACTTACATCAGACGAGACAGGTCCCAATGCTTTGCTTTAATTTAATGAAAAAATTGTTATTAATGTGCATTATGTTATTGTTATTAAAAAAAATGCCAATTTCTCAGGACAATCCAGTAACAAGATATTGTATCTGTAACTAGTAACTTTGTAAGGATAACTTGTAATTACAAAAGTATATTTTTCCCATATATATCTCTATTACATGTGGTATGCATTAAATGTTTATTTGAATTTTGTTCTTAATGCTGGTTGTAAATTGTTTAAAAAAATAATTAAACTTACAAACATGTTTAATCTTATATTGTTTTTAAAATTGAATTAAACCATTGGTAACCATAAATATTTCTACTGTCTCTTAGTGATATACAATAATTTTCAATCCATCAGTCGAATCTTTTGTACTTAATTTAATAAATCTTGATTAAAAATTATCACATGATACAAAACTACATGTTACATGTGTTATGAGATCTGGAAGTTCACAAAAGTAATTTTGATATAGATCAAGCAATCTTTAACATTCACAATAAAAACAATTTTAGGAAAAATTCCAGATCCCACGAAAATAGTTTTTAAGAAAAAATATTACAGAAATTTTTATTTTCAATTTACATCTCTAATTAAAATTATTTGACATATGAGAGCATTCATATCTTCTAGTTTATACAAGATATATTTATGTTGATATAGTGCTCTTCCGGATGTAATTTGTTTTGCAATTCTTTATTTCATGCACATGTCACATCTTTATAATTAATTATTGAAACTTTAAGTATATTTGTGTAGTGCTTAAAAATGTATGGGTAAGTTGCTAGATCATCAGAAGAGAAGACAGATTGCCTCCAAGTAGTGCTTTTGGAAATCAACGAAGACAGTCAATGAACAGTAAAGGAAGTCCTTCGGCTGAGAAGATGATGGTAGTCTAATGGTAGAATGTTAAAAAAAGCCACAGGCTTTCAGGTTATTATGAAAATTATCATTTTTCAACGGCTTCTAATTTATATTTTGATGGTTTAGGTTGGAAAGATGGTAATTTTTTCTGTTAAATATATACTGTATTTCTTTCAATCAATTATACACCTGTGACCATGTCTGTTTTGCCACTTCCTTTTTTGAGCTCACTAAAATAATATTGCTGCAAGGTTGAATTAGAACATTGATGTAACTCAGAGTTGTTTGTCTTAACTGGCAGTAAGCAGAGAACATCGTCAGTGCGTGACCAGTGATCGTTGCGATATTTAGGGAAGCCTATGCCTTGCAGTTGGCATGTTTTGGTTGATATCATGATGAAAATTTTTTTAAAGTTATGCGATTATCTGATGTGATGTTTGTGCTTGTACAGCAGCGGCACACGCGCACGCGCAGGCAGCAGCGGCGGCGGCGTCGGCGTACGACGCCAGCAAGAGCGCCTACTATCAGCAGGCGTACCCCGCGCCGCCGCAGCAGCCGGCCTACGACGCCGCCGCCAAGCCTGCCTACACCACTCCCGCCACCTACGCGCAGGTCACCACCACCGCTTACGCCGCGCACACGGCGCACTCGGCACACGCGCCGCACTCCGCGCACACGGCTCACGCGGCGCACGCCACGCACACGGCGCCCGTCTCCTACCAGGTCAGCCACGCTCCCACCGTTTACATTGCCATTGCCTACTGAACACGTCTACTGTCCGAGGACCATACTCCCCAGGGAGAAATATTTTAAATAATTGCAATGTTTAGAGCAAAAAAGGAAAAAATCTTATACAGTAACACATAATACATAACTAGTAATGCTTCTATAATAACTAGACACTGATTCCCATATACTCTCATATGCTATTGCGACACAAACTTTAGCGGTGTTTACAACTTACTAGAATTTTGATGTGAGATTTCTATGATAAAGTTAAAACCATAGTCTGTCAGAATAACCTACAGCTCAGTCGAGTACAGGCCCAACACAGGGCTGATGCCCCACAGGGTAACTATTCAATTGTCAAGGGGAGCAATTCAAAAGTGGACTACACACGCTTAAAATTATCATGACTATTTAAAGAGAATTTAGTTTGAATGGAGTGGAACTTTGGTAATACAGAAACAGCTGAAGATATACTATTTATATAAGGCAGTGCTACTCGAGTAGCAGACTAATTGTTACTAAGGAGGTTCAATTTCCGAAAGCACGCTTGAAAAACTTATGCCATCACCTATGCTTATGAGTAGTGAAGAAAGATCACTTAGTTGCATATGCTCTTGGATGAGCAGTAATGATTATGAGGGTTGCGGAACTAACCTTGATCCATCCATTGGAAACTGGACTTATCTAAAGCTGTTCACTCTACTTTGGGCAACATAACGGTGTCTATATTTCATATAATGTAGCCAATGTAGTATAAAATAAAGAAAAAAATATAAAAAAAAATGTATTACAATTCATGATTACTATTCTTAGTTTGGCCAGTATCCCCTACCAAATAATGGAGTCTGTAAATTTAAAGCCATACAATACACAATACTATTTGTACATGTAAATTTTTTGTTAGAAACAAAACAAAAGTAAGTCATGCCTCTTGAGCGACACAAGCTGAGCGCCTAGAGTGAACGAGACGTGAGGGAAAAACGGGCAAAGATTAATGTTAGACCGGAGAGGTCAACATCCTCTTGGATTGTTGCCAGCTGTCGTAACGATGGTGTATATTATTCATTCAGTCGAGAGGGCGAGACCTTGTCTTTGAAGCTTCTTCCGTTTTAAAAATAGAACTTCTCAGCTCACAATGGTATGGTGAACTGTAAATATCTTATGTTTGTTACATTTTTTTAACAAGAATATCAAAGCCTTGCAAGGGCAAGTATATAACTATACATACTAAATACAACTATAAATCATGTGTAGCCTATTGTTTATATCTTTTGTAAAAAAAATTATATGGTTCATCAATTCAATGAGTTTGTCCACGGCAACATATAACACAATGACTGCAGTAGGGACATATAAGACATGTTAAAATGTAATTAGATGCCAGGTTTCAATGCTCTATGTATTTAATATAATAGTCTGGCGTATTTTGGTGATAGCTTATCTGTATGAATCACTACTTGTACAATTGAGAAGAAAATGTGTATATATATGTAGTTTCAAATATTTTTCATATGGATCACATACATTTCGAAAATATGACAAAACATCTTACTCAAATAGAAATATTGTAGCTCAGTATTTTACAACCTTTTTGCATCATGCCCCACTTAAGCCTTACTAAAATTTATACGGCCGGCTATGTAACTTACATAGTTTTTATATTAAAGCGAAACAGTAAAACTCATGTGGAGTCCACTTTCGAATTGCCCCCTTTGGCAATAAAATTGTCTTACTGTGGTGTTTGGATCGGACGTTGGGAACACTTCTAAATGCCGTTAAGGATATTTGTGAAAGTGATCGCAATAAAAACCTGACGTATTTTATGTGCTCTTGGATTAGGTTGTTCGTTTATGATTTCATTGAAATAAGGGTCTTCTTATTAAATAATAAAAATATATGTTTGTATGTATAAAACATATGTGGAGAGAGTGAAGTGACGCGTTGTTTGGTGGCAGGGTGGCGCGCGGCCCGGCGGCGCCAAGGCGTACGGCGGCGTGTACACGGCCACCACGGCCGCCACCTCCTACCCCACGCAGGCCTACAGCGCGCCCGCCGCGCAGCCCGCCAAACGTAAGTACCCCACGGCACTATGTCACCAAGCGATTCAACTGTCGCGCCGTAAATACAAGAGTAATGTCTTATCCGAGTACAGTAATACCCCGCTTTACGCGACCTCGTTATACGCGGTTTCAATATAACGCGAATTGCAAATTTTGCGCTCAAATGCCTCGAATTACGCGAAAGAGTGCGTATAAATATAATGTAGTCATCAACTTCTCTATGGTGTCTTGACCATCTGTCAAACAATTAAAAACAGTGTTGGGTGTTATGAACGTATTTTACGAGAACGTAAACAAAACGTTACCCAAAAAACATTAGATGTGTTTTTCCGTAAAAAATAAGAGTATGTATTGCATAAAGTGTTCCTAGAATTAAAGTGATTGATTAAAATGATTTGAATTTTTTTGTAATAATTTTTGACTATGTTTAATCATAAGCCTCGTTATACGCGAATTTCAGTTAACGCGATTTTTTTTGGAACGTATCGATCGCGTAAAGCGGGGTACTACTGTAATTACATAACAGATCATCGTAGTTTAAAATGTGGTGAAACTAGGTAACATTTGATTGGTTATGAGATGTGGTGAGGACATTAATCATAATTCTTATGCATTATGGGTGGAAGATCTCAAGCGAGAGCCATTCAGTCTTCTAGGGTACAACTGCATGAATATGCTTAACACGTTCCATGGCATGTGGAGCTTATACTACCCCTGCTGCACTTTCCGTTTAGTCCATTTGCAGTTCTCATTGAAAAACAAAGGAACAAATGAATTGTAAGATCGAATATAGATAAAACTTCACGTCACACATGTCTGTATGTAATGCATATTAAAATTTATAACTTCCCGCTAATTATAGCTTTTCAGCATTGTAAAAGTATAAAGCGTGAGCCTTTAATGACTTTTTTTTTAATTTTTAAAGCCAAGACAAGGCTGCCAAAGACTGTCCACAAGTTTAGTTACTGCAAAGTTAGCCATTTTAATAGCCTTTTTTTGATTGAGTTGTAAAATGCTAACATACAAGAGATGGTAAGGTGAATAAATGCAAAATGTAAAATCAATTTTCAAAGACAGATTGAATAGTCATGGCAATGGTTAATTTTAACTAGTAACTAATTTTTGATTCTTACACTGAGACAATTACATGAGAAATAAATTTTTACATTAAAATGAGACATGCTAGTAAATTATCATCATTTACTTTAGTTCATAGGTTATAAAGATGAAAATAAAAGTAAATTCGCTTTATTTAATTTTAAATGAAGGTTTTCAGTGAAGTTACAACTATAAACGGTCCCTAGTATCTCTAGGGCCTCTTAAATATTAGGGGACCAGAGAGTAAAGTCGTTTCTGTCACACTTTACATAAAAACCGATTTATTTTTACCGCTCCGAATTGATTTGTATGTTAGATGGCAAGAGGTTGTTGATAACGAAGGTATATTGTTGATTAGAAATAAAAACTTGTTCAAAATGTAGTCATGTGAATTTAACTTAAGAAAGCGACAATTCTTTCTGGTCACCCTAAAACTTTTAAAAAATAAGAAGAAAAAAAGAATTTTAAAGAATAAGAAAATAGGCACCGAGTACTAATAACTTCAAGGTGTTAAGGTATACTAGCTGTGCACGTGACTTTGTCCGCATGGAATTTAACAAAAAAAAAAATTTAATTTATTTTGATTAACAATTTTTTCTAAAACAGATGTAGCTTGTTTTATTTATTGTAGCTTAAGCTATTCCTTATTACATCAGAGCTATTGCTAGTAAAAGTCCCGTTAAAATCGGTAGCCATTTCAGAGATTAGCTTGAACAGGCAGACAAATAAACAAATATTTTAAAATAAATGAAATCTGGTGGTCTGTACTATGCATGTAGTAAACAGCGAAAATTTCAATATTACAAACAGACCACTATTTTTATTAATTTGTATAGATTTTGAACTATGTATTCCTGGAGACATGTCCAAATTCACATATATGTTTGGTGTTTATATGACACATGTTATTGTGTTTTGCAATAACTATGTAACTGTTAACATATATATAAATAAATATTAATACATTTTTTAAAATGGCATATAAAACATTGCATATATCTGAATTAATAATATAGAAAAAGTATTTGGAACTACATTGGACAGAAACTATTATTCCAAAATAAACCCTGTACCTCTGACTTCATTGTCATATTGTGTTGCCATGAGTATCTTGTTTTTTTACAGATTAAAAATCCTTTAAAATGATATTGGTTCAAAAGACCAATGTACAAAAGTTCTTACTAAAATATTAGTTATTCTATAAGCTGATACACATAACACAATTTATATCTTGAAAGTCGCCAATAAGAACTGCTATTTATTTTTAAGGTTTAATTAATTAATATGGGTCAGTTTTAAAATCTAATCAACCTCTTTAACCAGTTTCCATTTCGACCCCCCGGAGAAACCATAAAAGATTTGATGATGATTTGATGAACAACAACAGTACAGAATCATTACCACTAAAAATGAATATAGTATTTTGTCATTAATTAATTACATTTTATCATTAATTTCTTGTCTATGGGTGAGCGGCAGATTACAATTTTTTTTAATTATAGTTTATATTCCAGCACTGTACAATGCAACCACTATGTACGTCGCACAGCAGACAAAGACTGGAGGCGGGGGGTAAGCAAAACTATTTTATATTAAATATTAAACGATAATATAGATGTATTGGTTTGATTGTTCAAATTGTATGACATATATGTATAAGACCAAATCATATATAAGACCAAGAGACTTAAAACACTTGCCCTGTATCAAGAATTGAGAAGAAATCAAAAAATCCACACAAAGTAATTACGTTTTTAAAATGTGGCGCACATTGTTGTAGTAAACCAGAGTGTATACCCAGCACAGAAATTAGTACTGAACTAATTTTGTACAAAACAAAATTATGAATATATCTTCATCTACATATTACTATACATTAGATAATAAGAATGTTACATATACATTAATAAGTACATAAAAATAAAAATTGTTCATCAAATTACTAAAAGTGCCCATTTTAATATATAGTAACTTGACGAAGACTGCAAAGCACTGTTTTACTATCTAATCAGAAGCTAAAAAGAATATGGTAGAGCGCTAAAATCCCAAATGAAATATTAAAAACGATCATTACTGCACATCAGGGATGAGAAACCTTTTTTGGTCGGAGGGCCGCAGTTTCAAAAACAGTGGACCATGAAAAAAAGTATATATTCAAGGTTCAAACCATGTTCTAAACGTAGTTTATGCTCGTAATCAACCGATTTACAACTAATTAGCCACTTTTATTATCTTTATAGCCTTGATTCTAGCATTTTTTTAAAAAAAATACAAAAATAGATTAAAATTTACTTGCCTCGAGGGTCGCGGGTTGCTCATCCCTGCTGTATATGTTTCAGTCGAACATAACAAGAAAGTCAAGAAAGTCATATCTGATTCTTGGTCAGTATGTTGATTGACACTGGTGTATTGGTAATGCGTAAGAATGCGATTGTAGGTCGCGGGTTCGATTCACAAATACATTTCTATATAATTCACTTTCGCCAGCTGTCTGCCAAGCGTGGTAATCATATCTTATCCCAAAAAAAAGTATTTTTGGGGGAACTTTATGCCTTGTAGTTACTTGAAACATACATATTGTAGGGTGAACATTAAAAATGAACACAAAAGGAGCTTAGTCAAACTACAGATGCATGTAAACGCCTCTTTAGTTCATTATCAACTACCAATGAGACAGTTACAACTCTGTCTTGAAAATATGGTACAGATTTTGAATATATAATAACTTGGACAGTACCTATACTGCCATATGTTTTTAATTATATTCTATTTTTATAGTAGTATGTTGATTATGATGAATAATGAACTAATAAATCTGACAGGGGGTGGAAGAACTACAACAAGAGCGGCGTAGGCGCCGGGCAGCAGAGGCGAGCTAAGCCGCCGCCCAAGGCACAGCAGCTGCACTACTGCGACGTTTGCAGGATCTCCTGCGCCGGGCCGCAGGTACTGTACATGTGCAATTATATATCCTATTATATCTGCAAGTGTCATTAAATTGTAACTACAATGTATTTAGTAACAAATTAGTTCAATTGATGGTTCAAAATTGGAAAGTTATGATGTGGTTAAGTACCTGCTTATTGCAATACCATATAATTATAAAAGTTATTTGACGCGTGGTCTTTCATCTCTCGGATTGGTTACTAAACAAAACTAAAAATAAACAGAAACGAAAATACATTGACATATTTTACATTAAACACATTGATCCTGATTTTTTTTATTCTACAAATAGAAGCTTTTTAGTTTGAATTGAAAAAGAAACTGCTTTTTAATAATTATTATTGCTTTTTTAAAAAATTATGTAATAAAAAATAAAATATAATTTTTTTTATTATATAAGACGCGCTAAAGGTATTAATTTTTTTATAATAATTGTAATTAAATTTTAATTAAAAATAAACCTAAAAACAATGTGTAGAAAACACAAGTTATTTCGTGATCCATCTGTAACACACGGAATGCGAAACACGAGAGAAATCTTGTGTATTGTTTCTGAAGATGTTAACGCTGTTAGCCTTAAGGCTTTTACAGCTTCATCGGTACTGAGTTCTGAACTATGATGATCTAGAGAAACACGTGTTCGAACCGAAATGCGTTAACACTTTATAGTAATTTTTTTGTATTAATTAAAAATGAATTCTATTGAGAACACGAATTTCATTATTATAAATAGATTTTTTATATGATTTTTGTCCCTTTACAAACATAATATAATATCTATTTAAATTTTGAAACAAAATGTAATACACGTCGTATACATCTCCAATATATACAACCGCTAAAAACTGATATTAACTAAAAAAATGTTTTGTAAAACATGCAATCTATTGTTGTATGTGACATTAGAAAATCTTTTATACAATTGTATGTATCTTTATCTTACCCTGTTAATGTATGTCTAACCAAAAATTACTACATTATTGTTTTTACGTGGATAATATAGACCTGAGTGAAGGGGCACACAGTGCAATACTATTGATCTATGAAAGATATATGTAATTCAATCTCGTAGTAGTAGACTAGTAACTATTTAACATGTGAGTTGATTGTGGGTCCCGATTTGGACTACATGTGTTGTCGTATTGGGCAGACGTATAAGGAGCACCTGGAAGGCCAGAAGCACAAGAAGAAGGAGGCGGCCGTGAAGCTGTTCCAGGCTGGTGGCGGAGCAGGCGGCGGCGGCGGGCGCTCATCAGGCGGCGCGCTGCGCTGCGAGCTGTGCGACGTGACCTGCACCGGCGCCGACGCCTTCGCGGCGCACGTGCGCGGCATTAAGCACCAGAAGGTGCTCAAGCTGCACACCATGCTCGGCAAGCCCATACCGCCCGCCGAGCCCGCCAAGCTGCACTCGGGTGTGTACACACACATCCACCTACACACATCATGTACACACACAGTGAAACCGCAAACAGTGATCAATTGACACTTTCTGATTTCTGTCTAATGCCAATATTGCCAGTCTTGAGGCTGTTATAGCTTCGGCGATCACGTAGCTAAAAATTAAAAATCCTGTACTACCAGTTCTACCCGTGCTCGTCCGTCGCTTGTATACGGCGGATCTGAGTTACTTTGGTTTGGTTTCTTTCTGCGTCCTCCCAGATGTTTGTTGGGGGCGCAATCTTCGTTCTGTTGCTAATACTGTCGTTGTACGATACTCCCGTAACTCTTTATATTGTAATTTTCTTTCTCCTTTTGGGCGGCTCTTTTCTATTGGCGTGTCTAGTTCGTGTAGAAACTTGTTTGTGGCCAACCAACATACATGCTTAAAAATAAACACATCGTGTGGCACATGGTCCAATCATCAAGTGTTATACACTGACCTCATCTATAGGCCGCCGCCGAAATATCGTTTTTGCTCTTATCGAAAGGGATAAAAATATACACGACCACCACCCACTTCTCTGTTTACGATCCCTTTAAAATGTTAATGTAGATACACCTAATATATCATCCACTTATTACCACCGAGCATCACAATAAACTTTGCAAATATTTTAACGTGTTTTACAGGATGAAAGATTGCAGTATATATGTAGGGGGGGTAACAAAACTAACTATGAATATCAAAAAAACACACGTATTTTTACATTTGGGAATTATTTGCTTACATATAACTTAATTATGAAACTTTACAATCTATTCTAACAAACTTATCAGAGTTTATTTTGTAGTTATAAGTGGACATACAGAAATAATTTGATACCTTAATACATATTCCAGACTGTTTTGTAAATGTTTACAGTCTACATTTTATAACTTATTGAAAATTCAAACAGTTTGACTAAAATATTTGCATTGGTATATCACAACTATCCAGAGACATTGCAATACCTTATTTCAAAGTTTTTTTAATTTCTAATGAAGACAAAACTTATGGCGTAATTATAATTTGAATGATGTATTACGAACATTTGAATGTTTTCAAGGATTGACATAAGATGTGGGATATTTACGGGTATAATTTAATTTAAAACATAAATGTTTACATGTCCTGCATGGTAAATAGAATTTATATGTCGACCCTGTTATGCCCTCCTCAATTTTTGCTCAGTGTTGCAATGTTTGCAGATTTATGTTCCACAAACTCATTTGCTTGACCTTTTTTATTTTGCACATTGTCATGCTAGATCTATCAGTCTTTTACTATCTAATGTTAATGTAGATTTCGCAGAAATTCTCACTAAAGCAAAGGCAAAGTTTGTGATGAATCTACTGTTTTACATATCTTAAATATTTTTTGTATTAAGTATTATGCTTTATCAATGAAGTTACTGTCTTTTGTTGCCAGTCATAACACTACAAAGATATGTTAAAATAGTTTGTAATAGAGTTAAAGTATAGTGCTGCACTGTGAAATCTACTGTGCTAGTGCGATGAGATTTTCCGCCATTATCATTTTACTCATGTTTGTTCCATACCCATCTAGCCACGTTTTGGTTTATTGTGAAGGAGCAAGCGTGTCCTCCGGCGCGCCGAGGGCACGTTTGCGTAGCTGGCACCCGCGCTGACCTCTCTCGACGCCACAACATCATATCTGTATCGGCGACGAGTCGGCTCTACTGTTCAAACGGAACTCAAATTTTCTCTCGAAACAAAATTACAAACACCGGGTACAGATATGGAGTGTGACATTCGTCTACCTCTTCACCGCGTAGTTGTTGCTCGTATGCGAAAAGAAGCTGTTTTTGATTTTGTGTGAGGGAAAATTTGACTGTTCCGATCAGCGAATAAGACGGTGGCCGGGACGCCCAAGATCGCATTCGTGGCGTCCGGAGAGCTCAGCACGGTCGGAGGCGCGCGCACTGAGGACGGCAACCCGTGTGAGGCAGACAAGGAGCGCGACGGCGACGACAAGGACGACGAGCAGGACGCGGAGCCCGAGGTGCAGCCCGTGGGGCAGGACTACATCGAGGAGATCCGCGGCGACGACGGCAAGGCGCTCAGCTTCAACTGCAAGCTCTGCGACTGCAAGTTCAACGACCCCAACGCCAAGGAGATGCACATGAAGGGCCGCCGCCACCGCCTGCAGTACAAGAAAAAGGTTCGCTCACCCTCCCTCACGCTCACTTGTCTCCCTGTTATAACTGAACGAAATCGACCATTGCCCATTGCACATTGCATATAAATATAATCTTCACTTTCTGGTGTTAAATACCATGATTGTGGTGGTCATGTAACAGATGTATATCTGGGATTTTGGTACATGGGTTGCTGCTGAAACTACATATCAATACCAAAAACAATTAACACAAAGTCGTTATTCAAAGAATAGACTCATCCAATGATTACTTAGTAAAAGGTTTGAGGCGCTCGTCGAGCCTGGCGGCCGCGTGTGGCTGCGTGCAATCGTATCGGCTTACGTGCGGCCGCCAAGAGCTCCGAGCGTCGCGTGATTACAAGGCATTATGAGGATGACCAGATTTGAAGACTTTGTTTATACTGTATAATATAAAGTTATGCTTTTATATGTGACATGTGATGGTGGTTTGCAGGTGCAGCCAGACTTGGAGGTGAAAGTGAAACCTTCGACTCATCAACGTAAGCTGGCCGAGGCCAAGGCGCAGAGGATGCTGGTCCGCGACGAGCTGTGGGCCCGGCGACGCATGCACGATGTAAGTACATTTATATTTATATTGTTTTAGTATTTGTTCCATAAAATGTTTAAAGCCTTTAATATCTAATGTATCATGATACATAATTTGTCTGAAATTGACACACCTAAAGATGGTAATGGTCAAAAGAGAGATCAGAGCATTAGCTAAGTCGTACCAAATTCTTACATCAGAAAATTATTTCAAATGCCTGAAGAGATATGAGACCCTGAATTTGCATGAATAGGTGTAGCTCTGCGACAGAATGCCACTCCTTTTTCATACAGACTGACATACTCTACATAAAACATTTGATTGTGGATAAACACGGAAAAATAATTATACTGCCAGACATGATAGTCATCGTTCCAATAGAAAAATTATCATACGTTACAATGATTACTTTTAAATGTGCAACAAATAAATAAATTTTGTAGGCGTTAAATACTAAAACAACTCCATCCATAAATATGAAGTGGTTTAACTACAAGGTTACCAAGAAAAAGCAGCTCTTAATGAGTGTGAGGTAGCATCAAATGATGAAAGCGATTCTAAACCAGTTTACCACAAAAATCGCGTTGTAGCAATTCCTAGTTATTCTGGAAGGTTCTAGGTTATTGTCTATGTGAGACTTTACGATCGCTGTTCACTGTATAAAAAATGTTTTTAGTGTTACTAAAATTATTTTTTATATCTACACGTGAAGTTGTTTGAGATTTTTGAAAGTTATTTTTTTATTGTTCCACTGCACAAAAGCAGTTTAGAGCATTGTTTCTCAATGTGGGGCTCACTCCCCACAGGGGGGCGATTTGTTTGTGTCTCCTTAGGGTCGACACCACTTTAATTCTTTGACATTAATATAAACATTATGTATGTTACATAGGAAGACGTAAGAATTTTAGAAAAGGTAAGGTAGGGCATGGCATATTCTAAATTGAATTGCATGTGCATTGCATACAGTTATAAGAAATTACTTTGTGTATCAGGGCATGGAGGAGGACGAGCGTGCCTACTGGGAGGGCGGCGCCGACGCGTGGTGGCCGCGTGGCCCGCTGCCGCCGCACCTGCACCACCACCACCATGTGAGTACTTCGCCGTTGCATACATCCGCTGGATCAGCAAGTTGAAGGTTTTAGAGTGGAGACTAATGCACTGACAAGCGTATTATACTATATCTACCCAGAAGATGAATGAATGACCTTCTTAAAGTCCAACCAGTCCTATTAGAAATTTTGGGGGAGGCCTAAATTCAGCAGTGGTCATCTATGAATGATACAAAACTAATTTTGAGAGACTGGTTACTCCATTAAAGACATGAGAGAGAGGCTTAAGGTCCATTTAAATGGGGCAAGTAGCAGGAGCGAGTTACAAGAGTAATGGGAAGACCCATGTGCAAATGAGTCAGCTACTGGTATGTGAGTGCTGGTATTAAAATTATTTTGATTTTATTTTCCCTAGCCTCCCGCTCGAATGTAAATTTACATGAAATTGTGCAGCGCTAGTAGCTCATAAGCCAGTGCCTGTTAAACATAATTTTTGTTTCCATTTATTTTGCTACAAATTGGCAGTTGACCTGCAAGTACCAAATGACAGTGGATGCCTACTTTTAATGGCTGTAGCTTGCGTATGTGAAACCAGGCAAGGCATTTATAGCTCCTAGTATGCGTGCAACATTTAACATTTGTTGCGTGGCAGGGCATGGGCGTGCCGTACGGCGCGATGGCGCGACGCAGCGAGACGTCTGACGACCGGCACGTGCTGGCGCGCCACGCCGACATCTACCCCGGCGAGCAGGAGCTGGCCGACATCCAGCGCGCCGTGTCGCACACCGAGCGCGCGCTCAAGTCGCTGTCCGACGCGCTCGCGGACCTGGCGCGCCCCAAGGTAGCCTCCACAACCTTATACGAATGACATTATCAAGTGTAACTTCTTATTTATCAAAATAATTAAGAATATTAATATTATAAAGCTACCATCTAATTTAAAAAAAATCTCGGTTCAACCTGGATTGTCTGGTCACTATTCATTACCCATTTTGTTTGTTAGACGAAAATATTTATGTGTAGATCTATTTTCAAAATCTCTTCTTTAATACTTTAATTTCTTCTTTGTATTACATTAATGCGATTAGACCCCTCACTAGGTGGAAGTTATTGAATGGCTAGTAATGCATGGTTGCACAGACTTATTAAAATTAGGGGCCACTCGGGCAAATCGTGAACTGATGGCGGGCCGACTGCCAGAAGTATAAGTAATTAATTTTTTTTTGGTTTTTTTCTGGAATAGAATTCAATATTTTTCTAATGTACGAGAGTATGAGAATGTACTTTTGCTGTCGGCGGGCCACCAATATTCGACCGGCGGGCCACGGTCTGTGCATCCATGTAGTAATGCAAGGCTGGTAACCATAGTGAACTCTACCGGCTGATGTGATGTTGATTAATACAATAATGTACTCTATTTATTTATTATATAAAAAAGAGTTTGTTATAATAATCTTGGATTTATAATCACAAAATGACATTAATACATGAATTATTTTGTTTGCAGACACAGGCTAACAAAGTTCAAATTAAAACTGAGGACAAAAAAGACGATAAACCCGAAGGCAAAGAAGACGGTCGCGATAATCAATTGTGAGTGTTATTTTATATTATTAACACAATACTTGTATGTAATGTAACTTCATGGAACTACAGACAGTCTCCCATACAGTGTAGTATCGATGGTTCGCAAGTTTTATGTTGGGTTTGTATAGATTCCTCCAGCAGGGGTTGTGCTTTGTCTGATTTTATAAGTTCACACACCAAAATATGAGCATTAACATGAAGTTAAGAATGTAATCAAACTGACATAACATGTGTAACTATTTACGTCAAGTGACTGAATATTTTAAATTATCTACTGTCATTAGTCTGGTAATGTTGCAATTGGACAATACTAAGTCAAAGTTTATATTTCACCATGCGGAATTTTATATACCTTACATTAAGTTTTTTGATGCTAGAACATGATACATATTTTTCATTAGTTTTATATACTGCTGGGAATTATGTAGAACAGCTATGTTAAGGAGCTAATTACATGCCTTTACTGTGCGTGAGACTTTATTTCCAACCCAGTTTTCACTTTGTCTGTACATTGCAATACTGCAACTTTTAGATCTTACGCAGTTCAATGTACCCTGGACAATAACTCCATAGTTCTCGTTTTTTTTTTGCGTAACATGGTAAAATGTTTTAAAAGTAAAAAGTTGAGGTTGCCGAGAGATGTTATCTAATATTGAGATCCTGAGGAATATGGACATATGTGGGACATTGAGTCCATGGAATCCGCATGTACCTTCATCATTTCTTTATGTTTGTCTCTATGCTGTAAAGCTTCATTGGTGATGTAAAAGATCTTGTATCATTTATCAGTTCTGTGTTACTGATCCGTTGTTTGCGGCTATCGTGTGGTTAATGCAAGGCGGTGGTGGTCGTTATGTGCAGATTCTCATTCGTATGCGAGGGCGAGGGCGCCGGGGCAGCGGGAGCCGCTGGGACGGGTGGCGTCGGCGAGGCGGTGCGCGCGCTCAAGGGCGTGATGCGCGTGGGGCTGTTGGCCAAGGGGCTGTTGCTGCGCGGCGACCGCGACGTGCGGCTCGTGGTGCTGTGCCACGACCGCCCCACCATCACGCTGCTCAAGCGCGTGGCCGCCGACTTGCCGCACCACCTGCAGCGCGTCAAGGTACGTGTCCTCAACGATTGATCATCATCACTTGTTTACTGTATACCTAGTGTACATGCTTAATACCATGACACTAAGTCAGAGAAAAATGTCCATTATATAGATACAAGTACAACATATTGTAGTGCTCCTTGTATATTTATTTTATGTTTCGTTATAGACATTATTTCCCTTCTATAACTTGGGGATTTCCCATGAGTGTATATAATGTTACATTAATATAACGCGGTGTTAATGATATCGCCATACAAATTGCTTAGCCAATCGTACGCCAACGGCTTGCCAGGTGCACACCCTACAGTGGCACCACTTTGCCAACAATGGTTCCGTTGTGAAGTTTGGATACACTATATTTTTCGTTGCACAAATCCTTGGAATTTTTTAACGCAAAGTTGTCTATAATCTGCAGTATATCCAGATTTAAATTCAATGTATTTTAAAGTGTATTTTATGAGATATGGCTAATAAATATAGCTTGTGTTGTTGTTGCCATAACTGTCCTAAGGCAGAAGGGCAGCCTGTTAGAGCTAGGCTAGGGCAATAGAAGGGTTTAGTTTGCATTATCGTTGTTTCATTTTATAAAATTAATTATATTCAATTTAATCTCCCTCGGAGAAAGGTAGAAGTTGAATCATTTGTGCATATCGCATCTGATATGGTCATATGAGCATGCTATATGAGAATGGTTGTACGAGGCCTTTTTGTGTAGAGAAGAAGTAATCCAGTGTGTTATATGCAGGATTATTTTAGCACTAATGTCATGTAGTGAATGACAAAACATTATTTATTGAGCCATTAAATAAATAAGTCATTTAGATTTTTTTTTTAAATACTACAACAGGTTAGATTGTAGTTGAAGATAAACTGATGAATGTGTGCGTGTGCAGGGTCCGGGAGATGAGCCCAAGTACAAGGTGGAACTGCTGCCCGCCGAGGGCGCGGTGCAGGTGTCGGACGGCAGCGTGAACGTGCTGGTCAGCCTCACGTCGGCCGTGATGCGCGAGCCCGCAGGTACGCACCCGCCCCACTTCCGCTCGCTCGCACCCCACGCCTGCTTCTGTGCAGGGTGAAATGTTGCTGCTGGATGCTCACACAAACACATACACATTATGTGCATATTACTCAACCTGATCAAACACATGTCACCTAAGTCGAGACTCTCAATTGACCCCTCGAGCTCACTCATAAAAATACATAGGCTACATCATACAGATTTTCAGAACAGATGCCTTAATATCAAGGCAATTAAGTTTTTCAACTTGATTTGTTATTTACTATTTTTTTTATTAAGCGCATGCACATAATTTTCTTAACAAATAAGAGTCCTCCCCTGTGGGACAGTTACGCCCAGTTTTCTTCATGCAAAATTATATATAATGTAATATTTGGGACTTGTAATGAGGTGTAGAGAAAGCAACTTGTTTTAGGGAATTTATCAAAGCCAAAAAATTACTTGTCTTAAAGTGACCTGTATTCTCTATACTGATGCACCATTGAATTTGCTGCAGCTAACAATTTTAATGTTACATACATCCTCAATAATATCGAACAGCTGTGTACAAGTAGTGTGTGTAAAGGAATTATATTAGAGGTTTAGTTTCTTGTATATGAACCTAAAATTTTATGCGGACGAGAGAGTCATCACACATTCAATACATTTGGCATACTTTTTTACACAATAGCTATTAGTTAGTGGTATTTATCTAACAGGTTATATGCACCTGGTAGGTAACTCTGATAACAATTCATACTTGCTTTATGCCAGTTGCGGCTGATATTGTATAATTTTTAAAAATGTATACATTTTTTAATATAATTCATACCAAGTATTTTGGTTGCAATTATTTATATTCATAATATTTTATTGAGATATCAATGATTCAATAAGACAGACATACGAACTTAAATATTGTCTATCTGGTTTCATATGTATGTGTTGTGAATATTGCGACATTTGTGAACGAAAGCATTGAGGTAGATATTGTTTTAAATCAATCGGCACATATTTACTTATAATTACAAAACAAGGAATTTCCAAAATATTAACAGACTACAACTGTAGTCGCCTCTGATAACAAAGAACACGACTGCATGCCTGGATGTGGTTCTGACGTGTCATGGAACACTGCAGCCAGAATTTCACCCTGCACATTGGTCGAGTTGAAATTGGGCGTCGAATTCGTTTGTATTCCTATAGAGCCATTTGGGAACAAAGTATCTGTTTGTCGCATTA
Source organism: Battus philenor (assembly GCF_028537555.1). Lineage (NCBI taxonomy): Eukaryota > Metazoa > Arthropoda > Insecta > Lepidoptera > Papilionidae > Battus > Battus philenor. The sequence goes on from NW_027181684.1 coordinate 12,620,377, forward strand.
TAATTCTATCTGTATATTTGTTACAGTTGTTGATCTTTATATATATATATCTATGTTTTAATTTTCATTTGTTTGTCAATACAATGAGATAATTTGTTCAAAGCTGACCGCTCGGAGGCAGGCCGGGCACTGTGTTCAATGCTTATTTTTAGGTGTGTGTAGGGTAAGCGGCGAGAAGAAAAGGATTTTTGATCATCCTTGAGATATACCACGTGCGCAGCGAAGCGCTGGTATATCTTTTATTGTCTACTGAAACGGAGCAAACATTCCTACTTCACAACTGTGCCTTGCTTGTTATTAAGAACTCGTAGGCTAGCCTCTCTCTCTCGTCTAATCGTTAAGGCTATAAGTAAAAGTTGTAAGCGAGCGAGTGTCGTGCCGGTAAGTCCACGGTAGGGTCCGCCCCATGTTTGTTTGCCCCGTTTTCGTCGATGTGTTGATGGTCAAACACCCTTTGTGTTGTTGTCGCTAGAGGGCGGCGACATAAAGCGAGACGACAAGGATGTGCTACCGCGGCAGAAGTGTTTGGACGCGTTGGCCGCCCTTCGGCACGCCAAGTGGTTCCAGGTACATTCGCCCACATTATACGACGTTTGCGCACTCCACGCTCCACTCTGCTCTCTGTGTACGTTGCGATCAGTTGCCATCAGTTGCCATTCACAAAATGTTGTTCATTCTTGAATGATCCGAGCGGAGGAGGCGCCCCAGCGGCCCCGGGTCACGACCGGCCTCCGCCGACACCCGTCTTGACACTTCCTTTTGCCTGATAATTGCCTTCATTAGAAATTCAAAAGAATAAACAAATTTTAGTCCAGTTAATATAATTAAATGATTTGTTATTTATCTTGAGGGAGTGCGCACGTTTGTTTTAGTCACATGTTTTATTTTTTTTTATCCAATTAATGTAGTTTTTAATTTATTTTGAAAATTTTTAATAACGCAATGTTTGCGCTCCCGTGAACATGTGGCTACAAAGTGCTTGTCGAATAAAGCTGCGTTTCCAATCGCACTTTGATATACAGCCTGTGGGAGTCGCACGGGATCGGAACGAAACGAGGAAACGCAGTTTCAGCTTGCTCAGATCCAATTAATAACGCATTCATTACTAAATATTTATAAATGCAGCAACTCTACGCGGAAACTCTTAACCTTTTACAACATCATTAAACTTCCAAGTACAGTTGGAGTATATCGCTCCGGTATGAGTGTTTAATTAAAAGCTTTGAGGATCTATGTCCTGAAGTGGGTGTGTCAGATAATCCATCCCTCTGTGTGGGTGGTGCGCGAAGGTTAAGAGTTTCCGTGCGCGCGTCGGTGCGCGCGTGTGACGGTGCGTGCGTGTGCGTGTGCAGGCTAGGGCCGCCAGCCTGCAGTCGTGTGTGATCATCATTCGCGTGATGCGCGACCTGTGCCGCCGGATACCGAACTGGACGCCCCTCAACCCCTACGTGAGTATTATCCACATGCAATTTTTTTATATAAACATTTTAATGCCGGGAAAAAGAACTGTCTACTGCGAGAATAACAGGCCAAACTTCACAGTTTTACTAGGGTTTGGGAAAATGCTCATAAATACCAAACAAGAAACAATATTTACACTATTAAAATAGCAATGTACTAAGGGTTATATAGAGAACAGCCTGACACTAGTTTTTCTCTGCTCTAAAACAATTATATAAATAACAAAGGTGTAAATATTCATAAAAATAGTAAAAGTTGAATTCTCTCTTACAAAATTTATTTGCAATACACAAAAAGTCATTTCTTAATTATTATGAAGTATATATTTTGCATTTCCAAAGTATTTTGTAACAATATAAACACATAACAAAAACAAAAAATGACTGAGGTACATGGTGACATCAGGCGGATTATCTCTTACTAAATGAGTAAATGTTATAAGTAACATAACATTGCTGAAACAGAATTACTTTGTCGCAAATATATATATAATAAACGGGTAAAACAGAAATGCATTAAAATAACATTTAATTGTCTGGCATGAATATAATAGTTAATTATTAAGCGTAAAACAGTTATTGAAGGATATATATATGCGGAGAAATATCTAAGTCCTTTGATATTCTGTAGACATCAACACAAGTTGGCCTAGGCAGTGCATTTAAAAATTGATCCCAAGATCAGTATTGTTAAGTGTTGTGAATGCAACCTTAGTCTTCTTTCTTATCAAGCTGGTTGGTAAAAATATATTGAAGGTTTTTGGTAAAAAATATCAATTATATTATAAATTTCAATACTTTACTACTTTAAATTTAGAATAAATAATATCGGGTAATACATTTTTTTTATAGTAGCAAAAAATATATAGAGGTGGGCTTTTTGCTCTCCGTTTTGTTTTAGAATATAAATATTTTCTATCAATATATATATGAAGAAGATATAATGCAAGTGTATAAGTTGACTTGTAGGAGCGGCTTTCTTTACCAACCACCTCCTTTGCCTTAGCTTCATTTAATTTTATTAGTCAATCCACCATAGGCAAACTAATTGATTATTACAAGAGATCATTTAATTTACATTGTATACCCTTGAAGTTACATACACTTGTAATGTAGTGCTTTGTTGTGAGTATTTTAGATGTTGGCATCAAATGATCACTAGCATGAGTTGGGTGTGTGCTCGCAGGCGATGGAATTGCTGGTGTCGGGCGTGATGCAGTCTGCGGGCGCGGCGCTGTCGCCGGGCGAGGCGCTGCGCCGCGTGATGGAGGCGGTGGCGGGCGGGCTGCTGCTGGAGCAGGGCCCCGGCCTGCGCGACCCTTGCGAGAAGGAGCTCGTGGTACGTACCCAACCCACCACAACCCGTCTGCATACTGGTACTATATTTGTGTGGTCCTACTGTCTCGGGCCAAGATAAATTGGCCTTCATATATATATATATATATATATATATATATATATACATACACACTTTGAGAGTAGTCTAATTCTAGCTGAAGTTAACGTTAAGTTTCTAGATTTATTTTAATTCATCATAAAAAGTAATAGAATATATAGAAGGATTAAGACAAACTGAATCTAATCATGCTAACTATTCATGGCAATCTTAACCCATATGAAGGGATTGTCTTTCATCACAATGCGTTGGAAAAATTTTATAGATGTATCACACTAAAGAAGAGCTAGAAGTTAATTTTATAAAAGAACTGATATTCGCTCTAAATAGGCCAAAATCTTTCAGCTAGTTATAGAAAGAATAGTGTTATAACATGCACTTCTACCTCCATCGCATACATTTATTTAGAATTTTTCCTCATTATTTTGTTGGCTAGGTTGTAGTACCTTTTCATGTTAGATGTGTTGTTTTATGTCAGTATATTACCTAAAAAAATTATGTATATAAATATATAGGATATCATATATTCATTGCTTTGTTGAATGCTTATAATTGTAAAATTAACTAATTTCAATATATTAATAAGCATTTTTTTAACCTCTTTTTTATTTTTTGTAAATATCAGTGCTTTACACTCCTTACAAGACTTGACCCTTTGACGGACAGACTTTGTCTTTTGCTTCTGTTTATGATTTAATGTCCTGATTATTGCAGAAGATTTAAGCAAATCATTGATATTTTCATAGAATCTACGAGTAATGGCATAAATGCGCATTAGAAACATTATACTTACCGATTTTCAGATAATAAGAATATATAATAATTACATAATTGTTTGGCAGGATGCTCTTGGTAACCTGCCCCCGCAGAAGAGGGAAGACCTGACGGCGTCAGCACAACAATTTCTTAGACAAATTGCGTTTAGACAAATTCATAAGGTAACACTATAAATTATTCATAACCTCTATTATCCATTTCGCTCTGGAGCGCCTAAAATGAATTACTCTCTCAGCCAGCCGGCGCGATAGTAGATTGTCTGTACGAACGACACGTATTTGGGTGTAACAAAATACTCGCACAGGAAGAGTATGCAGCTGTTGCTTTGGTAACAAACAGATTAATGACCACGTGCGTGTAGTTATTGACTCGATAATGTAAATTAAATGTACACTGTTCGCTAAGAGAAAGCGTCTATAACCAAGCGCTAGGTGGCGCTGTTCGCAGCGAAAGGGTTCATGCAGTCAAATTATTATAAAGAAATAAACCGTTTAGGTCACTTCATGTATGAAAATCCAAATTTATGCTTTAACTGTTCATCCTACTAGTTTTGCTTATGGCACAGACATCAATTTTTTACTTTTTTTAAAATATATACATTCATGTGAACATATCACAGGGTAGTAAAATTACTATATTGTGTTTATAGAATCACAAAATCCATTGAACATTGTTTGGTAATATTTGTGTAGCAAATATAATTATCTATCGTTGTATTTTTGTCAATAGCTATTATCAATATTACGATTTTGATGCTTGTATAATAGTTATATAATTCTATATATATTTTTAGGTGCTGGACATGGAGATGCTGCCAAAGTTGAAGCACACAAGCGGCGGCTGGAAGTTCCCGCGCAAACGCAGGCGCTCCAACACCGATGCCGAAGCCGACCAGCCTAATGGTACGTACACACAAACAAATGCACTCACGCATATACAGACAAATTTCCTATTGATGCACTATTGTCGCATAAAACAGTGAATACTGTAATTGTTTCTTGTAACTTTGGGTGTGATGAAACTAGATGACGAATCGTAGACTGCGCTGACAAAAGCGTGCAGGGTGAACGCGTGGAGTTTTTCGACGCCTAACCTGGCAGCTTGCGTCGGCGCGCTCGTTGACGATATGGCACTCTGATCCCAAAGAAATGTCTTGTATAATACTTGTTGAAAGTTTATTATAAAATAAATAGCATATACTTAAGCATCCTAAAGTGTCCCATTGTCATTGTAAGAGTGTAAAAGACTTATCACTGAAACCGGTTTTTTGTCGTCTATTTTGTACGTATATTTGTGGTATGTAAGATTTTAATCAAACTGGAAAGTAATTGACAGTTAAAAATATTAGATAGAGAAGTTCTTGTATATTGGAGACACAAGCCTCTAGTGAAACAAGTCCTCGCTAAAACATAATTAAAGAAAGCTCTAAACAAATGCCAGGTTAAAGTAATTTTAAACCACTTTTTGAAAAGAATGTTCGGATTGTCAGATTACAAAAAGTAATTGTTTTATATTTTAGGAATTTGTAGTTATTTCGTAAGATTTTTAACTGTTTTATACTTGTGGTGTTTAAATGTCTGTAGTTGTAATTAGTGATTTAAAATGTTATTTATTTACTTCTCGCAGGTGAAGGCAAGGTGATCAAGACCGAGGACAAGATGGACGTGTCAGAAACGAGCGCGGCCGCGGGCGCGGGCACAGGCACAGGCAGTACCAAGAAGTAATCTCAGCGGTCGATCGCACTGGCCGACCGCTTGCGACCGGTGCCATTACATTATGTAAACGCTATCTTTTCCCTTGCCAGAGGTTAAACCATTTGGAATTGAACTTTGATACTACTGAATAGCGAATAGAGGAAGCGGGGAGGGCTGGCAAGTTACCTCAATGAAGTGTCGGTCCGCGAGCGGCCGGCGACTCGGGACAAATTGACTGAAGGGAATTTTTTTAGTCGTTTTCGTCTTAGTTAAAACTATGTGATTTTTGTTTAGGAAATAAACTACGAAAGTAACGCAAAGGATTTTAACGGAAACCGACTCCGCCTCGCCGGCGCCTGGCGTGCGCCGGTCGGGCATCTTTCTGATATATTTATTATATTTAATATATAAAGATATTTTTTGTCACACGAAATGTAAAGTTATTTTTGTGGCAACGATCTGTCCAAACGTATGCAAGAGTTAGTCCAAGATACGTAGCGTTAGTCTAGGCTATATTCTATATTGTGATTAGAGAGCGGGCGAGTGCGCGCGCGAGGAGAGTTTGCTAGCGTAAGTTTTTTAATTGTTAGGGTCACAGTATTCGACGACAGTTAGTTCCTTTGCCGCGGACCCCCGCGGACGCATTGTTTTTAGTTTAAGGACATTTTCATTTACGGAGCGTCGATTCTCCCGAGCCGTGCCTGCGGGGAGAGTGCACTACTTTATTTTCATATCTTCTATATTGCAATGTATATTTTTAAATTAGTCTTTTAATCTTTTCAAATTAAAGTTACAACTAAATTGTGGTCATTTATCACTTTCTTCCCATTGGCAAGGCTAATCTTTTGTTGTGTCCTAACTGTACTATGAATATTAATGTCAATAAAGAAAATGATAAACCCTTTTGTGTTATTTTATTTCCTAGAGGCACCTATACCTTTTACCTATATATATATCTAGCTATAGGGTTAGCTAGACCATAATGATGGCAAAATTTCGATCAAAAAAAAAAACTAGTTTATTTACATTTTTTCATTTGAAAATCTTCTCAAGATTAAAAATAACAAAGTTACTCTTTATTACATTGGTTGCTCGTATAAGTACCGTCAAAGGTCAAGACATTTCAGAGATTAACCAGAACAAACAGACAAATTAATACATACATACATTCTGTTTTGTGATAATTTTGATTTATTCACTCAATATATAAATATAAGTTGTAAGTACTCCTTAATTTTGAATATTAAATAAAAATACATGATATTTACTGAATATAATATTAAATATTTAATATTAATAAAAGTAAGTCGTAAAATATAACAAAATTGTTAATGGAACTTGCAGACATTCGATCATATCCCTTATTCACAGATACCTCTTATATGTAGTGTTTATAAATTTACTTGACTTGCTACCCTAGCAGTAACTTAAATATAATGGTGAGTATATTCAGAATAATCAATGGAACTGAAACAAAGAAAAAATAATATCAATTGAATGCATTGTTAAATGTATTTGAAGAACTAAAATAAAAAATATACTCACTCCTAGTGACAGTCCGTATAGATCTCACTAGGTTTAAGATTTGGAACTTAACAGAGGACTGGTCTTCGAAAGCTTGATTGGAGACATTAGCTCCCCAGCCCACTGAAAACAAGCAGTAGTTTATCATTATTTCAATTGATGAACTGGAATTGTTTTATATTTAGGGACTGGAAAGTTATGTTGTTCATGTTGACATAATTAACAGAAAAACCTATCGATTTTTACAGTTCCGGCATTGAAAATTTGTATACTAGATGGTAAAAGGTTGTTGATAACCAAGGTGAATAGATTGTTGATTAGAAATAAAAACTTGTTAAAAATGTAGTCATGTGAATTTAACTTAAGAAAGTGACATTACTTTCCAGTACCCCCAATATTCACTTAAACATATTTAATAAAGATTCTAAGAGTAATACTTATTTACTAGTTTTTTTTCTGACTCTATGTCACATACTAAGCAGATTTGTTCCTTTTCCTTTGTCCCAATTAAGGCACTCCTCAGCAGAAGATACTTCATACTTCACCATCTGCCACCAAGTTTTTGTATCTCGCAGTGTTTCAGTCATTTAAAGTAGCTAATGCAGTAGCCAAGTCATTCAGGTGATATTTTAGTTGCTGTATATATTTACTCTCTGCCGCTTTGAACCCTTCCTTAACAGTTCTTATGCACAAGCACTAAATGGTTCACGGATCTTTGTGTTTAAAATAAACCATGGCATTACAAAACCAAATCATTTTAAGATATTTTTCCTACTCAAAATATACAAAGTGATTAGTGTTATTACTGTGAAAAAAAGTTATCTGTCAGTTTTACACTCATGATGGAGTGGTTGTGGTCATGTCCCACTTGGTTCTGATGCCCCTGCTGCTCTTGCTGCATGTCACTATGTAGCTAGGTGTTTGGCATAGTGGGAGCATTCATTTACTCAATTTTTTAAGGACTTTAGTTTATAAAATCACCGATCATCATTTATTGTGGACTCTTATCAGTGCAATATAATCCTATCAAATTTACTTCAGTGTGAAGGATGACGTTGGAGACAAGAGTAATTTAATATTAGCTTCTGTAAGTTGAGTATAAATAAGTGTATGATATAAATAATTAAGGAAACCATTATGAATTAGCAAGGAGGTTATAATCACGCAGTTCTATTTTGAAGTTCTAAGATAAAATTTTTAAAAAAATGCACAATCACAGTAACAAAAAATATACTAAATAGTATTACAGAAAAGGAAGATTTTAAGACTCAATTACTTAGAGACTTAATGTAGTAGGAGCAAAACCGTAAATATATTTCAATCCCCTAATCAAAATTGCTAAGTAATTATTGCAATATTTTTATAAAATAATCTTAAACTACAAAGTTTTAACCTATCAACACTTACTCTTCTGCATAAATCTTTCTTCATGAAGAACACAGACCGCGTTTAGACAGAGCAGTGAAGCCTCAAACAAGTTCCACAAGGTAATCATTTTGCCTGGAAAAATAACAAACTGACTTAATCTATTTCTTTAGAAAATATTCAAAACATTGATATGACAACTCACTGACAAATCAACACTTAAATTCACAGATAATTTATTTTCCTTTCAGCGCGAAAAGGCAAATACAACAGAACTATGTAATTACAAAAAATACCATTATGCAAAACGTTTAATAAAAAATACTATTATTTTCTATTCAATTGTTATTTTGATTTTCAATATTTTTTGGTAGTTGTTAATTAATAAAAATATATATTTTATCAGATTTTTAATTAACAACTAAATATATTCTGAACCCCGTCGTTAATTTAAACCGATAAAGGTGTAATTAGCCTAAAAATGTTTGAAAATTACAAACACCTTGGTTATAAGGGCAGCTATTTAAAAATAGTTCTTCCAGGTAAATATGGCGCGTCTATCCTGAGTCTGATACAACTCAATTACCAAAGCCCATTATATGACATACAGGCAAATATATGCATGGTCTCTTCCAATCAATAATATAAGCATTATGTTGTTAATTCCGCCATGAATTCTCCCTAAGCGAACCTTTTTTGAAATCGTGATAATCTTAGCACAATAAATGGTTCAGTACAGCTGACTAGGTGGTAGTTTTATTCGGGCTCCATTGCAACCAATTACTCTGTAGAGAGTCCATATAATTTATTTAAGAGCTTAGCGGACCCTGAATCTGATGAAATCTCTGTAACGAATGTCGAATGAGATGTGTAAGTCAAGGTCCCTTAGCCTCTTTTACCTAAAAGCTGCTGAAATTGAAAATCTCATAAAAGCACACAGCTCTTTTGTCATGGAAAATAATGACAAAATGCTCTATATAGGTCGTTTTAATATATTCATAATATAAATAAGCAACTTGTTTAATAATGCCTAAAAATATTTTACATTACAGAATCTAAAACAAGAGAATCCAGGAAGCGTTATACGGTGCTTAATTAAAAATAAAAATCATGACGAGCAATGTCAATGGTTTAATAAAAACATGAAGCAAGGATGTCGTTTCCTATTGCTTTTTTTATTTTGAGACAGAAATCTTTTAGTGCAACCACAAAATACCATGCTCGCTGAGGGGAAGTCTTAGCTGTGTGGGATTCATACCCATTGAATTCCTCTTAATGATCGTCGTTAGTAACTTTGAAGGATCATCAGGATCTCCTACGAAATCCACTGATACCTCTTAGTACTACTGTATTTTTGGGAGAAGAGGGTTTTCTCCGGAACCCACATTGTTTCGAAGAAACACGAGACAAATTGGCATTGTTTCTCTCCCCGAATTCACTTTGAGCGGACTATTAAGGCTCCTCCATCCTCAAGGTCAGCGAATCTAACACCCCGTTTTAGTGTTTTACAACAATGCAAGGCAATAAGCACATTATTAACCGAATTCTAAAGAACCCGGACCTAAGAAGAGCAGTCTGGTGCCTAGTCAATGACGTCTTCGAGCAAAATCCTATTCCGGTCCGACTTGGCGGTCTCCTTCTCAGCCATGATACTTTAACACAAGGAGACTAGCGCTACTCATACGTTTCTTCGCTAATGCATTTAGCACTAGCTAGCTACTGCTACTTGAGAAAGGTTTTGTCTAATTTCAATTTTTTTCATTCATTTGATTTCAGTCTCCACTTCATGGGTGGCACTGCGTTTTTAGATTGGCCGTTACAGTTATTTCTCTTTATAAAGCAACATAGCTAAGGCAATATACTTGTTGTGGCTCAACGGGGGCAGAAATAAATTGTGTACGGAATCCACGTTGCTACTAACTGCTTACTAGATAACCTGGTTATGTTTATTTGAATTGAGCGGTCGGTACTAGTCTGCCCCTTTCGCTTCTATAGATTTTTCGCTCGCACACTAGACTGCGCCCGGGTACTCTTATTAAAGGTAAATAATTGCTGTCAATTTGCTTGGTTTCGTGGGTATATCTCACATCACTCTTCCACAAGCGTAGCGTACACTTGTTACCACTCTCCCTGATCCGGTGACAAAGGGCTGGTTGTACGGTGATCGTCGGTGTGTCGATAGGCGGTACGATGTTTTCGTTTTGTATGTATGCTGGTTTCAGTCGATCGATTGACATATTCGTCGCTCGATGCTTTAGTCGCACTTTGAAGATTTTGTCGTTACGTTGCAGGAATATGGGTGACAGTTGGCGCTTATGGACTTCACACAGTGTCGTTGCGAACAAAAACGTGACTGCAAGTTGCGAGACCTTTGTATAGAAAAGGGTGTTAATTTGTTAGCATTTTTTCTCGGGGATGGTGTCAATAATGCCTTGGTTTCGGCGATTTGGCAGACGAAATCGGTATCTTCAATACTCTATTTTGTAGGTACGAAGAAGTCAGACTCTACTCGTAGTGCCGATTCGTACGATATTGGGGCAGGGCTCAGACTGTTTTCCAGCTGCACTGTGCACAGACGCAATAGCATTGCAAACTGCTCATCGTTCCACCTATGGGAGTGCACAGCTTTTGTTATGACTTAAACTTTGAGAGTGCGGTGTCATCTCCCGATCTTGCCATTTTCTTGCGGCTGGTAAGCAGTTGTTTTTATTCAGTTGATTTCGCATTTTTCCATTAAACGGTTGAATATGTTGGACACAAATTGTCGTCCATGGTTCGTTGTTACTAGAAGTGAAAATCATCGAAACAAAGCGTGCGATCCCACCACAATCCCAACATCCTATACACAAAATTGAAGATAAAATTAACAGAATGATAACTTTTGCTAACAGTATACAAAATAACTAAACAGATAAATAAACGGAGCGGCTTGGCATTTTGACATTAACAAACATATATGTCTGTTACCTTATCTGTCAAACAGTTAATGTTTCGAATATCGCGGAAATTATTTCAAATAACAATTTGCAGTAATCAGAATTTAACTGATTTAATATACCTAAATGTTTTTGTTAAAGCACTGTAAATTCCTACCAACTGTAGTATTATTAGAATATAACAATGCAGACTGAAGGAAATGAAACAGTTTCTTGCGATGATAATACCTCAAGATGCGAAAACGTACTTGCCTCCGATGATGCAAACCAGACAAAAACAGGTGAAGCTGATGAACCGAATTTGTTAAATACTGCAGCAAATTCTATAAGTACAGACATCATCCCAGGGACTTCTTACATTGGCCCACAAGTGCTTAAAAGTGGTTTAAAAGTAAATATTTACGGAGAGGATACGGGTCCAAGGTTTTATGCAGTAAAAGGCACTGTAGTTACGGCTCCTATAATAACCAAGAACCTCTCAGAAGCTTTCAATTACTTGCCTATTTTCGGACGACCGAAAAATAAAGATGATCTAGAGAATTTTCAAAACAATAAGATTCGTGAATATGTGGGATGCGGTCTGAGCGACGAGGATTTTGATAAACTTGCTAATTATTGCAGGTATTGGTTTTAAATCTAAAATGTTACGGAACCATTATATTTTGTGAATGGCTACTTTCCACAATGTAATTTCAAAATTTCTCTACGGAAATAAAAATACCACTAAAACCTTTAAAAATAATCTCTCTGGTTGTTTCCTTGTGAACCAGCTGTCACCATTGACTGTTCTGTTGCTTGATTAATTGCAGTGTAATTATTCTAACCGCCACCTATAGGGCTTATTCACTTTCCCAACCACTGTCTGGCAGTCCAAGTTATTGTTGATCAGAATCACAGTAATAATATTCTTATCAAAAATTCGCAAAGTTCCTTAAGGATTTAATAAAGAATGCTTGGGTTTTAAGACTACTAAGTGTCTATTTCTTTCACTAAATTTACATTGTATAAAACAATTACTAAAACAGACATTTAATTTAAAAAAATTGTGGAATATTTGCAGAGATTTCCATACTGTATTTAGCTTGGAGATTAAGTTTGTTGTGGTCTCTACCCAGATTTGGGCATGTTGGTACCCTTATAGCTTTATGTCAAACTGTGCTCTTTTGGTATTTTTCTTATGACAAATACAAGATACTGTAATTTATCTTATGACAATTATATTAGGAAAAATTGACAATGCATGATTGTAAATGTCATTACAATGTAAATCGACATATTATAAAAAAGTCAAATATATATAACATAGGATTTTTTTTAGTCACCTTTAAATGAAAATGTTAATGTTTTGCAGTCCCAATCATCTCAAAACCGGCAAAGAGTTACAGATGCTTACAAGTACACCTATATTTGGAGTACTGCCTCCCAAACAAGATACAATGTTGACTGACGAGGGCAATGATCTCAATGTTGTGAGGAAGTTTAGGCTGAGGGTTTCCAAGGACAAGGGCAACCTTTATGTCAAGAAGTTAAAGTACAGAGGCATGAGGTTGCTGCCATTGACACAGGAGGTAATACTCATATGTAATTACAATCACTGTTAACATTAGATCATACAATAGACCGTGTAATTTTATAAAATAATTTTCTGACTAAAACTGATAGAGATAGGCAAAGTCATCTTTTTTTACTCTAATTAAATAAGGTAAAGTGCAAACAATAATAAAGAGATTATATGCTCAGTGTTCTTTAAAATATAAATATTCAAAGATTGTTCGGTATAAAATTAGCTTTCAAACTATACAAAGTTTATAATTTTAAGTATATAGATTTTTTAAGATATAACTAGTATTTAAATTTTTTTGCCTCTCCTGATAAGTTGCATTTTGGCACCCATAAAGGTTGTGGATTATGTACTAGATAGATCACAAAAATAGTTATAGTTATATACATCGGGTGAAGTAGTTGTGAGAAGATCATATGGTATGCAGAACAGACAGCTGCTGGGACCTTACAAGCCTGGAGTAGATTCCATGCAATGGCTAGTGCCAGCACAGGATAGTCATCTATAAGATGCACAAAATACACCTTATTACAATTGTTGGAAAATGCTGGAAGCAGGCTCCTTCCAATGTCTTATTTAAATGTAATGCAGAGGTCTAAGTCCAGTAGTTGATGTCATACAGCTGAAATAATGATGATGAATATAAGCCAGTGATGTACTGGATGTTCAAGTGAAAGCATTTATAAAAGCATTGGTGCATGTTATTTTTTTATTTAAATAGTCCATACTCTCTAGTAGAAGCGCTTAATAATTTTCATTGATAAAAAGTTTGTCTATTACAAAATAACATTATAAAATATCTATTGCTATGTTTATATTAAGCAAGAACAATTTGATCAGTTAATTATTGTTTGAATACAACCACATAAGGAGGCTCAATGTCAACCAGAGAGCAACGGAGAGGGTGATGTTCGGAGTTTTTTTGAAAGATCAAATCAGAAATGAGGAGATTGATAGATGAACCAAGATTACTGTCTAAACTAGCAGTGGGCAGGGTATATCGCTTGTGGAACCGATAACCGTAGGAGCTGAAAGGTTCTAGAATGTCGACCACTAGTAGGTAGATTTGGGGATAAGCCACCTCCTAGATGGACTGATGATGTAGTTAAGATCCTGGAATTGGTGGCATTCTTTAGTGAAGCCTTATGTCATATAGTAGGCCTTCATCAGTTGAAAAGAAGAAGCACATCTAGTAGTTATTTTTTTAAATTACACTTAATCTTTAGCATATACTATTTACAATTTTTTATCTCAATAATGTCTTGAGTTTAATCAAATTATGTAATATTTCTAGGACCCTGATAATATGAAAGTAACAATTGGAACGCCATTGGAACCAGGAAAGGATTTATTGTTTCGAATACGTTTTTACAGACAATTTTCACATGGAAAAGAAAGAAATGTAAGTTTTTGTTTATTTATGACTATCTGAACCAATAGACAATATCCTATTTCAGTCAAAAACATAAATTGGGTTTAAAAATTTATTCTTATTAAACTTGTGTGTTATTACTTAAAATAAGACGTTTTGCTGTGTTATTTTATATTAACTATTTTTGAAACCAGACAGATAGATACTCTATAACAGCGGTGGCTAAGCTTTTTGGTAGTGCGAGCTAATGGAATATGCAAAAGAATGTGTTTTTTAAATAAAATCATATTTATTGAAAATAATTTCAATGTACATTTATCAGCAGGCTGGCAGGCGATGCATTTATTGCACGACTACTGCTGCAATAAAGCGGTAAGGCGGAATAAAACGTGTGATATATTCCTATTAAGCATTTTAAGTTTTTATCATGAAGTACAGAGAAGCTAAACACGCGCGAGTGTAAATTGCTATATAAGCTCATTTCTTTCTCTTTGATGAATGTAAAAAATATAGAGATGCAATTGAAACACGCGCGCTCTAGAAAGTGATTATATCTTTAGCAAAGATATACATCTTTCTTGTCTTTAGCTCGCGTGCTATCCATCTCTAGTACATACTAAACCGAAGCAATTGGTTCAAGATGCGTATGCGCTCTTTTTTGTATTTAATATTTAATATGAGAACCTTACCTTTTTAATTTTATTGTTTATTATAAATATAGTTTATAGATTATTAACAAGGTGTTTACTTTATGTGCAGCCCGCCAAAGTATATTAAAATTTTATTTGACCCGTTGATTAAAAGGTTGCTCAGCCCTGCGCTACATTACTACTGTCTGTTAGCATTCTAAGAGTCTCTAACTGAACTAAACTATCTACTTGATCGAAAAAAAGGAGTTCTTGAAGGACTTGCTTGAATTTTGCCCGATTTAACTAAAGAAAATTATTATATTTGTGCAAAAAAGTTGGTCGGAGAGAAAGAATGAACTCTATCATTTACAAGGTTTTCCTTCAGCATTATCCATCTTGTGATTAAATAATTTGTATCTATTGTCCTGTAGTAATAGAACTGTCTAGTTGATGGAGAAGAAGAAAAAATAAACTTTCATTTTCTACAGCATTCTTCAACCTTATTTATTTTGAGATGAAACAATTATTTGCAGAACTCTCGGCACTCGGTGTTCAGCTGCGACGTGGTGATGGTGGGTCGCAGCCGGCTGTCAGCGTTGCGCGAGCGCATTGTTTGCGCAAACGACGTTGTGATGCGCGTCGACGTCTCCGCCAATCCGTTCGACACGCCCACCACTATTGCCAAAGTAAACCTTTTTTTTTTCGGAGGAACTTTCTGACCTTAGTCTATCTTATGTGTCTTTAATAAGACACTACGGCAGTGCCTCGTCGAAGCGCACAAGAGACCGGGTGGAAAGATAAGGTTGGACAATCCATTACTGCGTCTGATATCTTAATATATCACCTTCAAGTCATGTCCTACTAATCCAGTATAAATACATTTAAAAAACTTATAAGTAAAACGGTTTTTCGATACCCATATTGTGGTGGTTGTGGAAAAATATGTACCTAGTCCGCCATATTGGAACGGCGTCCATCTTGAATTTTAAATTTTGACATAATCACTGTGTTTTACTAGTGTAGCCCTTTCATTTGATACCCATATTGAGGGGGTTAAGGAAAAATACGTAATCCGCCGTAAATACGTAATAGAAAATAAAAACAATAATTAATATGTTATATTAAATTGTGAGATTCTTCCTACAGCCAGTAAGTTTTGTATGTAATGACAAAACGAAGTCCAAATTAGAAGTGTGTATAATAAACAAGCTTAGCACGTATTTATACCGATTTTTAAAACTATGAATAGAATATTCAACCAATAAATCGTCAGCCAATCACAAAGCGAGAAATATTGTAGAGCGCTGTCTCTTTCGCCCGATGTATAAAGCGCTATAGCGTGGGATTCCCCGGTTCGATGTGTCGCTGATGATGACACAACATATGTAAATTAAAAAAACAGCGGTAAAGGGATGATATATTTTAGGCAGTTGCAATGGAGGTGCTAATATGATCCAGCTTCATCCGCCTTGCCTCAGTATTTAGGTGTCTCTCCAACCATGTAAGGTATCACAAGAATACAATTCAAGAATTTAATTGAAATTTCCCAGGACCTTTTCCCATCAGGATTCCTGTTCATAAACAACGTGTTCTACGTGGACGAGCGCGAGGGTTGCAAGGACTACAGCGAGCCCATCCGCGAGTGGGCCAAGAAGCGCGGCATCGGGGACTTCCCCAAGCGCGACATGAACAGCGTGCGCCTCGACGAGCTCATCATTAAGCTTGGACACCCCGAGGTGGGACGGTCTTCATATCCATTGTCTTCATTTATTTATTTGTTATTAATTAAATTGTTTACACTAAAAAGTTAAAAATGATACAAATAACCGCGTAGTTTCGCTTTTCGAGAAGAAAAAAGATCATAGACGTTAGCTTGAAGAATTGTTCGTCTGAAGTATTGATGACCGTAGGTGCTGGAAGGTTCTAGAATGGCAACCATGGGTCGGTAAATGCGGCGTGGGTAATCCTCCCACAAGGAGGATTGACGATATCGTTAAGGTTGTGGGGATCGCTAGAAGTGGGCAGCGAAGGACCAATCATCGTGGCGCTCTTGGGTTAAACTTTTCCAAATGTTCGAGAAACACTGTCTTTGGGGGAGACAGCGATATGTGGGAGACCACGGTATCTCCCGGTCTAAGATGACCACGCAATCTTCTCACGTAGTCCACTCTGCCCCCGAAACTTGTACTGTCATGATAATTGGGGATCACATCTATACATCGTCCTCATCAGAGTCGCTGAAGCTAGTAGAAGTTTGAGGTTCCAGTACTAAATACTGGCGACTCCGAAGGCCGCGTTTCTGGTAGAGGAATACTGTTCTCCAGGGAGCATGCATTGCAGGAGGCGTCAATCGGCTGACGCGAACGAATGAATGATGTCGAACAAACGAATGTGATGAATTTGTGGTCTCCGTTATTTGGAACCTCTCGTTCTCCTATCATATTTTTGGAACTGGGATATATTTTTCGATATTTTTTACATTTCTTTTATATTATTTTCACCCTCTCTTTAATTATTTTTTCTTTCATACTTCGTGGCACTTTTCGCAATTTTAAATTTCACATTTACACTTTTAGTTTTTGATTTTTACAATTTTCTTTATTCAGTTTTCTATTGTTCCAAATCTTTCTTGTACAATAAAAGCTTATGTATAATTAAAATCTTTCCTTATTACACTTATCACAGTTGTTCACCTGTATTATTTTGAATATTGTTGTCGGTGATAAATGGGGGGTACTAACACCTCGTCTACTGGCTAGTGAAGCATGTGTTGTGCAGGTGTACGTGCACCAGGGTAACTGCGAGCACCTGTTCACCTTCTCGGAGGTGCGGCTGCTAGGTGCGGGAGAACCGCTGCTGGCGTCACATTACCCGCGTCACACCGCCGTGCTGCAGCACCAGACTGTCTACTGTACCACCTGCGCGGAGTTCGGCGCCAAGTGGGTGGCGGTGGGGTGCGATCGCGTGCCCTTCGATCCTGCTTTCTTCTGCGACACCTGCCTCAAGCTCTACCTTTACATCGACGGCCGGAAGATCGGAAACTTCAGCGCCTACTCCTACAGAGGAAACGAGATCAACATGCTCAAGCCATTGGGCTGACCTGACACAATAAACTGTTGCATTATACCTTTCGTTTCATTACCACAACTACTTCCTACCTTTGTATCATCCTTTATAATCATAACCTGTGACAGTAACGACTATAAGTATAAAGGATATTGCCACAAATTGCCACAATGTCAACATGCAATGAGTTACCCGAACTTATCGTTTTACAGGACGACTATACGTATCAAGTTATTTGTCACTTATGATGTAGAGGATATTACCACAAATTGCCACAATGATAACATGCAATGAGTTATCCGAACTTATTGTTTTACTGGACGACGACACGTATAAAGTTATTTGTGATGTATGATATTAGAGGATATTACCACAAATTGCCACAATGATAACATGCAATGTGTTATCCGAACATATCTTTTTACTGGACGACGATATGTCTAAAGTTATCTGTCAGGTATTAGAGGATATTGCCACAAATTGCCACAAAGTCAACATGCAATGTGTTATCCGAACTTACCTTTTTACTGGAAGACGATATGTATAGTTATCTGTCATGTATGATATTAGAGGATATTGCTACAAATTGCCACAATGTCAACATGCAATGTGTTATCCGAACATTTTTTTTTACTGGCTATCACTATCTACTATACTACAGTGTTAAAATCGTGTTTCGTGACACATATTGTCGAAGAAACCTGTGATGTAATTTTTATGATTATTAACATCATCATCATAATATCAGTGACCTTTAGAGGAAGTACAGTGTTATGTGGAATTCCTACCCATTAAAACCACTTCGATGGTCGTCTTCGTTACCTTCGGAGGGGCCGTCGGTTCTACAGAACTCGCAGCTGCTTCTTTGTACTCATTAAGGGCACATGCAGGAGGAAGTTGTGCCTCGCTGTTACAGCAACACGAGAACACTTCACGTTGCTGCCATTCTTGGGTTGATAGTGGTGGACGACCCCCACTAGTGAATCCGTGCAAAAGGATTATATTACGTATATCTAGAAAGAATAAAAACAAATGTACTTTTAAAATTTTGATGAATTTTTAGCAATAAATATATATTAATCTTTACAATAGATGTCATCGATATATGCTATTTATTACATAAATTTTGTTTTCAATTAGTTGTAAGTGGAAATCAGGGGTGTCAAACTGACAGGTGGCGTGTCGCGTGTCGCATGGGGTATGAGGTGATAAACTTTTTGTCAGCCCAATATAAGGATGCGAAGTGAAACTCAAATAGAAATGTAAATTAGAAAAGAAGTGATCATATAATATGTTAAATGCCGTATTTACAAACGAATCCTTATTATTTGTAACGTAGTTTACGTACAAGAAATTTAATAAAAAAAGCAGCTGAATAGAGTGCAATACGAAACAAGTAAAATAGTCGCCTGTCAGAAAAGTTGCGGCAAATATTTTTTTACTATTATTGTTAATATTGTTACGTGACATGATAGAGCTCTACTTATTCTCTGTTGATGTAGGTGCTGTTAGCCCGGAGGCTTTTACAGCTTCATCAGGGCAGAGTTTACGGAACGGAAGGGTTCGTGAACTTAAAAACTAAAAATAAAGCTGGTAGGGCGCCTACCAGATGTATGAAGACGTTCACACGTAGCAAGGCGCTCTACCCGTGTAGAGCTGTGTAATGATGTGTGCTTAGGACGGCAGCGTAGACCACAGGAGACCCGAGGAGGGATCCAGATCTAACCGCAGTCCGTACACCAAAAAAGGGGGAATTTAACGGTGGTTGTTGTGCAATTCGCATTGTTTGTCGCATGCGCATTTTTCAGCGGGCTGGCGGGCGGTGCACTTTATTGCACGACTACGACTGCATGTGCGGAAGTAGCTATATATTTGTCCTTTTCTTACGTCCACGCTGTTCGCGGTTAGGGAGCGGGCGGCCGCTCACTAAAAACGGGTGTTGTGATAAGGCTCTAATTAAAATGCTACTTGTACTTAAAGGACATGTTTGTTCACAGCACTGAGATAGTCACGGAAGTATAATTATTATTCGCATACCATTCCGTAACTACACGAATATTAAACTGACTCTATGAATACAGCTTCACTTTAACACCCGGTGACGTTTCGCATATCGCTTGCTATCGCTTTGAATCGGTGGCGAGAAATCAGACGACAAACTTTCCACTCTCCTCGAGACCGCTCGTTAAATACCGCTGGCAGGTAATATCCTTAATTAAAAAAAAACTTTTAAACCACTTAAATGACGAGCCTTTACTAAAGTGTGTAGTGTAGTCTGCACTTTATTTCATATCACTCTCTGATAGCTGCAGTAAAAGGTGCAATTGCACCTAATAGCAGCTGTACATTTTTATTGCGCACCGTCAGCCCCGACTGGCTCGATCGTAGTATTCTGATGTTCCGAGCAGTCTCTATATGTCAGATACTTCTGCGGTAGTCGCAATATAATTGAACCGACATGATTAGACTTTCTTAGATCGTCTTTTGGTTCTGTTATTACTTGTGATTATAGGCTAACTAAGGCTAACTTAGGCTAACATCAACTTAGCGTTATGATGCTTTTAACTAATGATGATGTAAGTTGTGATTAGATTCTTTCGTTGATTTTACTGATGGTCAACTGTGATCAACTTGGCTGCAGTTAAGTAAGAGAAAAATAACTTGAGTCTCTTTGCCTCCTGTATTTATGTATGTATGTATTTTATCCTGTCCATTGGAATTAAAACAGTTAACAGATTCTATTTCAACATTCTTTTTCAGTTTTTTTATTTATGGGCACGGTGGCCATTTGCACTCGCAGATTTGTTTTATAAAAACCTATGTTGTACACCACGGCTTACATACTAAGATTGCCCAGCTGAAGTTTCTGAGGGTATCTTTGAGTCTTACCATCAAAGACCTGTCTGACCTTTCAAGCCTCCGTCAATTGTGTCTGTAAGGCAGCAGTGACTTTCAACATCAGTATTGTCAGTTCTACAGGAAGCTACCACCAGCTCCAAAGGCACTTCTGCTGAGAGCCGGCGAGAAAGTCAACAGTTGCACTTTACAAATAATTTAAATCCACGCATTAACATCAGTATAGTGTTTTTGTATACAATAATATATATATATATATATATTTTAATAATATTCTCCAGTGGCAGATCTGAAATTGTTAGTTGAATTTTATTGTAAATAGGTATACCTTGTGCCATAAATGATTTTTTTTTCCCTAGTATTAAAACCGTGTCTATCACTGTCATAAATGATTTTGTTTGTTTTTGCGGACAAATAAAACATTATATATATATATATATATATATATGTATATATATATATATATATTATATATATGTATATATGTATATATATATATATATATTGGTACACAATCGTAAGAATACAAGTTCTATTAAAAACTTCTCGCAAAGAATCCCCGAGCTCCCATGCAATAAGTTCTTTTTTGGATTACGAATGTTGACTCAATATCTGTCACGTTGCCCCAGAATAATATGCCATAGACAATAAGCGACGAGTAGCTTAAATATTAGCGTCCGCATGCTATCTGTTCGAACAGCTTAATCAGCGTTCCTCAGTCTACTGGCAAGAGAAGACAGATGGGTGCCCCACTGAAATTTTCAGTCTAGAGTTATTCTTTCCCCGTTTCGTCGTCGTCATCCAACTGCCAGGTCAAATCTCCTTCCAAAGATATCTATAGTTGTGTAAGAACTACATTACGTCATCAACAGCGGTGCATTGAAAAGGGGAATTCCACAGAAATATAATTCTTTATATACATCGTGCGAAAGAGAGCGCTCTATAATATATCTCGACTTTTGATTGATCGATGGGTTTTATTGATTGAATTTCCATAGTTTTAAATCGGTGTAAATATGTGCTAAGCTTGTCGAATTTACACACTTCTAATGGGTTTAGTGTTGTTATTACCTCCAAGACCTATTGGCCATAGGAAGAATCCCTCAGTTGGTTATACCATAATCGCCACACTTGGTATGCGGAATGGCGATGTGTCGTATTATGATACGAAGAGGACGTTGCTGTCAATTCTCTTGAAATTTGTTTGAGATCCTTGGCAATTCTTTATAATTAATGCACAAAGTGAGAAATACATAAGATTGTATTCCAGGAATCGAACCCGTCCTCCACCACTGGGCTGCCACGGCTCAATACACTATTTTAATTCCTTATAACAGCAAGTTAGTAGGTTATCCGAACAAATGCTAACACGGCGATATTTATAGTTGACCGCTTTACCCGTTTATGCAGATTAGATGAATTTAGATGTCAAGACGATCGTTCCATCTTCATCTCGGACCTGGTTGGTAAATACTTCAAGGCTAGGAATGACATATCTTATTGCAAAGAACAATATATGCTAATAGCTCTCGCACAGATACTAACGTACAACTTGAGTGGAAGATGAAGTGGTCGCACGAAACGGAATTTCAAAAACTGGACATTATTAGGATCACACAAAGACGAAAACTCAAAAAATATTGAAACAAAAAGAACATAGACACGAACCCTAATGTGCAATATATATCCTAGGCGCGTTACGGGTTGAATTCCAGTTTCGATTGAAGGAAAGAATAGAAGAAGGGAACATCGTCTCATTGATAAGTAAAGAGGAAATCCGCAAAACCTTGGATTATTGCCAGAAGGTAGTAAATAAAGTAACAAAAGGTGATAAAACTCTGATAAAGGTCTGCGATGGTACATGATTGCCTAGAAGAAACACTATTGAAGACTTCCAAGTGATAGCTTTAAACCTATAGGTTGTTCCATATCTTGACTGTTCGCACTATAATGGTATTTTTAAAACGCTTAGTGCGAGTTATAGAGTTTTCAACCATGTATGGATGTCGTGACGAGATCTGTGAAACTACATGCTTGTTTAGAAACCTATTGACTCTTACTTGGTATCTCACTTGTGGTCTCATTGGCAACAACAGTTGCACAACGAGCTATGGAAAAGGCTTTGCTTAGGATTTCTCCATGATATGGAACTGGAAATGAGAAGATCAGATGAAGGACATAAATATCCGTCATCGGACTTTTATTTTTGTTGCATGTTCATCTAAAAGGTGAACAAATAATCCTGTTAAAGTAGTTGGGAAACTTGGTATGCAGCCGCTTCTTACTCGTCTACACTAAAACTACATATACTCCTTACTGTATTATGAGGTATATCAACAAATGTATAAATAACCTATTTCGTTTGAACTTTTCATCTATTATAAATTTCTTCTTCGAAAATATAATGTTTGGGTCTATATTTAAATTGTCTCATTGGTCTTGCTAAAACCTGAGATCATTTGTGTCAGCACCTTTTGTGTGATAGTTCTTTATGTTCATTCAATTCTTTTACCTATATTATATCTTCATCACCAACATGTTCCTAATGTAATCAGCTCATGGTTTGTGACATCCATCACATTTTTTGATGTAACTTGAGAACTAAATAAGAAAGGACCAATATCTAGCCACCTCCGCACATGCAGTTGCTAAACACCGAGTCTGTGTAACACTAATCTGTGTAACAACTCCTGAAGATGCCCCGTGGAGGGGTGAAACACGTGTTGAGTAAATTTACGGTGGCGGTTGTGTAGTTGGCATTGTCTGTCGCATGCGCATTTACGAGCGGGCTGGCGGGCGGTGCACTTTCATGCACGACAACCACTGCATGTGCGGAGGTGGCTAGATATTGGTCCTTTCTTATTTAGGATGGACTTCCGCAATGTATCGCCTGAATCCATTAAATACTTGAGAACTAATTATAATTTATAACATATTTAATATTAGATATTGTGTGTAGTAGAAAAGCGTTTAGACTTAAGGACCTAGCGAAGAAAGATTTTTCAATTGATGACCAGGAAGAAGATAAAACGAAAAATCATTTACACAAATCGACTTACCAACGCATTTTGCAATTGAATCCAGGAATCAATGACTCATTCTATGTAACCAGGCATGAGCGTGGGAGTAAGCGATTGAATGTTTTATAGTATTTTAATATAGGAAGCAGCCAGGCTTCCGTGTACATGCAACAGTAAATAATGTAGATAATTCAAAAGAGAACAATCACTGTTGATGTATGAGTCAAATCGGTCATAATTATATTTAAAATATCTTCCTGTTCCAAACAACCTCTGCCTCATATAATTATTAAGGTCTTCAGAAGACGCTGGATGTAGTTCACGTCCAGTCGGTCTTATTGGAAGTCTCTGAGGGAGGCTTATGTCTAGTATACGTCTTAAGGTTGAAATGAAAAGATTTCTGAAGCCGTAACGCTCTATTGCAAAGCATACGAAACAAGAGAAACAGAAACAAAGACAGAAATTAAAAAGTAGAAGAGAAAGACAGAAAGAAGCATATAGCTAATATAGAGGATAGTTGAAGAAGTTTGTAAAATAAAACAGGAATCAGTACAGAAGCGCAAGGCAAATGAAAAAGAACAATTGATCTATTAGGCGTTAGTTATAAGAGATATTTTCCACACCAAGCAAGCAAATTCCTTCAACCCCTACTAAGTGTTTTGCAAATTCTTTTATAGCGTGAACAGTCAAGTAGTGGAACAATCTACCGGCGCCATTGTTTCCAGACAATTATAATTAATTTTTAATGGAATCAGGCGTTATCTTGCGGAAGTACATCCTAAGTAAGAAAAGGACCAATATTTATCCACTTCCGCACATGCAGTGGTAGTCGTGCAATAAAGTGCACCGCCCGCCAGCCCGCTGATAAATGCGTATGCGGCAAACAATGCGAATCACACAACCGCCACCGCCAAATTACTCAACACGTGTTTCACCCCTCCACGGGGCATCTTCAGGAGTTATGTTACACCGATTAATGCCAAACACAGAGTGACTAACTAGTGCACCACTGCATGTGCAGAAGTTGCTAAATATTGGTCCTTTTCTTATTTATAACTAAGGCGTCTTCAAATCAAGAGTAAACTGGTTTCTTCTAGTCAAGCATGTAGCATTGTAGACTTAATCATCGCTAAAAATCAGCCAATACCTACTTTATATAATGTAATCACAGCGGTTCGGTTCTCTTTATCACTACACTTCATTTTAATATCACAAAATATTGGCGCGACAATAACTAAACACAACGAACTGTCATGTAAAAATGACAGTTTTCAAATATTTTAAATTTTGTTTTTTTTTACATAATGTTGTATTTATGGCCAGGCTTAGTACAGAATTTACAATTATATACCTGATGTTTCTTATGTGTTTATGTGTGGATTAAAGATAAAATTATTTTTAAGTTTTTATTTACGTTTTACTTATAACTTCATAAACGTACCTTATTTGTCACTTTTGTTTAGTTGACGTTTAACTGTCAAGCCGATGTAATGTCACGCGAAATATTGAGTGAAAAGATTGTTATGTTGCTAAGAATGATATAAAGAATGCTGTTCGTGACCGACGTCTTTATTGGTCGACAATCTTAAATATATGATATAATACATGATCTGGTTAAGTCAGGTTTAAAATTGAAAAGTTTCTGCCTGAAATATTAGCATCTAATGGATTCAGGCGTTATTTTGCGGAAGAAAAGGACCAATATATAGATACTTTTGCCATGCAGCAGTAGTCGTGCAATGAAATGCACCACCCGCCAGTTTGCTAATAAATGCGCCAATTGGATTCTGTGTTTGGCACTAATCGGTGTAACATTACTCCTGAGAATGCCCCGTGGAGGGGTTAAACACGCGTTGAGTGATTTAACGGTGATAGTTGTGTAATTCGCATTGTTTGCCGCATGCGCATTTATTAGCGGGCTGGCGAGCGGTGGATTTTATTGCACGACTACTGTTGCATGGCGGAAGTAGCTATATATTAGTCCTTTTCTTACTTGAAATATTAGCATTCGTTGACTTTGAAATAATTTCTTATTCCATCAAAATATTTGCAACTATACGGAATCCGTTTTAGACTGTGTATCAAAACAGATATCAGTTTTATATTACGTCGACTGATTGTAAAGATATACGTATATTCGAAAATCGAACTGTTTTCTTTTTAATAGGCGCTTATAAAATATTTTAGGCAGTAAAAAGGTTCAGTATCCTCAACTAGTCGTTCTTAATACCGTTTACCTACCCAACCGATGACAAACAGGACGCTAATATGAGTTCATGTTATAAATTGCATTAGGTAAGAAAAGGACCAATATTTAGCCACTTCCGCACATGCAGTGGTAGTCGTGCAACAAAATGTACCGCCCGCCAGCCCGCTGATAAATGCGCATGCGACCTTCCATCATGCTCCCATGGCTCACGCATCCATAAGTGTCCTCCTTTCTTGTTAAAGATTTCGTTCCACTTTTAACTTGGTCATCTTCTTTTTCTTCCGTCTCTTGGAATCCTTTCCGTTATGCGTTTTACCCATCTCATTCATCCTATATACGTGTCTTGTCCAATGTCACTTGAGTAGTCTCTCTCTTTTCCTCACATTCATTATATTAGGTTTTTTTCTGATGTTGATATTGTTGTCCTTATCAGATAGTTTTATGCCGAGCATGCGTCTTCCATGGCAAAACTATGTATATATATTAAAAAAATATATTTTATTAAGGTCGCATACCATTGTGATGAGTGTTGCTAGATTTAATTTTTTATCAGCTGCATAAAGCCTTGCCTGATAACGATGCCTGAAGAATTCTTAATGAAGCTTGATTTTCAGTCGTGCACAAATATTTTCACAAATGTAATTTTATTATAACAGAAAACGATTTTGAAATGAATACGAAAAACGCAACCGATACGATTCTATCTGAAGATCATGATATTAAAGTTCAGTAACATATGTATCATGAACCTTAAAAATAATGTTGATAATTCCATTAGGCAAACCTGTATATGTATATATATATATATATATATATATATATATATATATATATATATTTATGTGTGTGTGTGTGTGTATAGGGAGGAGAGAGAGAGAGACGTAAGAGTTTCGAGTTAAAACAATTTTTTTCTTATTTGTATATATATACATTTTAGTCTTTGCAGTTTCTTTATCATTTCTCTTTTTCTTTCCTTGTATAACCTTAATTTGATATTATATTGTTTCCATTTAGACGAATCGTCTTACTTGATTATGGGTTACGTTTGGCAAGATTTAATGTTTTACTTGCCGTTGTAAAAATTTTAGAACATTTAGTAGCGGTCTGTGTATTTGATGTTAACCTCTGGTCCTATCTTCTTAGAGTACTAATGTAACCAAAATAGAGGTATACCCCCATACCTCCATAGATACCTGCATCTTTAGAATCGAAAGATGATGAGATTCTTTCCAGCTAGAAATGGTCACCATGACCTGACTTGTTCTGACTGTATTAACACGTTCACTGCGGCTTGAGGCCGATTCAGCCTCATGGTAGACTTTGCACTGGTGCGGCGCGTAAAACTCGTGTTTTATCTCTAGTGCGGCGGCTGTTTAAAAATGATTGAAACATGAGGCAGAAAAGGCCTCAACCGCACTACGAGGAAGTTCAGCTTGAGGCTGATACGACCTCAGCCGCACCAGCTGAAAGTTCTTCAAAATTGGGCCCGCAGTGAACGTGTTAATTCATATTTAGTCTACCTGGATCTGCCCACACCATTCTAGAATCTATTAGTCTAGACAAATGACAGTTCGTTATAGGGTCTGCCAGTGACAACCTATTAATAGTACAATTCAATAGTTTTTCAACTAAACTAATTTGTATGTGACGAGTTGCGTGCCATGATGTCACCTGCCTCGCGAACGTGCCGACGAGCTATTCTCACAGTCAATATTATCTCATTGCCTCTGTTTACCCTACATTTACATAACTGCCTTATGTTATTTGTCTTTTGGTATGATATCTGATTATATGTTGATATGAATACGTCTTATTAATCATTTATTGTAAAAGTGACCATATAAACCTTCGTTGGAACGAATATATCGGAGGTTCGTTTAAGGTAGCTCCGATCCCCAGCAAATTACAGGAAAGGAGATTACGATGGTATGGCCACATTCAACGAAAATCAGATGACCATGTGGTAAAAATTGCCTTAAGCCTCCCAGAATTCCCAAGAGGGAGAGGGCGTCCAAAAGATACGTGGTGGTCTAATATCAGAAAGGAACTGGAAACCTCAACTTGATGCAGGGACAACCCAGGATAGAGTGGCCTGGCGCAAATTGATAAGGAGACCCGACCCCAAATAAAGGGAAAAGGGAAGGAAGAAGAAGAGAGATAAACCTTCATGGGATATTCTTAGATCAAAACGCTTCTGGAACATTCCTATCTTCAAGTTGAAGAATGCTTTTAATCTCAATCTGATTCTCCTCCTCCCTACGTAGCATCCCTCACTATTGAAAATCGTCACTCTTTGTGGAAAAATTGTCACGTACTATGCTACACCATCTTGCAGACATTCGGCGGTGTATGTTGCTTACACTAGATAGGTACCGAGCGTGGTTTACATCTGATAGGAACATCGTGTGATACTGTGGTTTTATCGTCACAGTTCATCAACTTTTCCATTGATGAATTGTTTTTTTCAGTTGTCATCATCATGAAACTGGTCCGTTTCTATCTAATTGGGTACATCCGGCATTTTAGCAGCGGGGAGGACAAATAGCCTTAACCCTTAATAGCCTGATTTACGAAAGTGATTTTTATAATATTACTGTGTTTGCTTGAAGGTCTAGATGAAGGGAAAAACTGATTTTTTATTTATTTCGTTGGAATGAATATTATACAACAGTAAAATTCGTACAGCCAACCTATAAAAAAAAACTAATAGTAATGTGAACATTCGGTTTAAAAGATTGGTATCAAAATTGAAACTCTAGGCTATTAAGGGTTAAAGTTCTGGAATGGACACCACGTACCAGCATGCCCAAGGCAGAACATTTACATGTAGAGTAAATATAGGACCTTCTTTAGGTGGCAGGAAGTCGAAGTCTAGGTACAGGCCGATCGACCAGTCTTACTGGATATCTGTGTAATGTTGCTGAAGTGATGAAGACGATGATGGATTCTTATTTTCCGATAGCTCAGTTCTCCAGATAATTCCGTGGATGTCGGCTGAAATTATAATTATGACGTCAAATGTTTATCAGCTAAAGATGCTGTTAAATTACTCAGAGGGTTGTATGTTGTTTCTACCATTTCCGATAGAAAATCTATAGGGGTGGAGGGGTATATCCAGCAGTGGGATTTCTACGGCCTGCACTACGTTCATTAGAAGTTTAAGCTAAACTATCTCAGTCTTTTGTCACGTCCAGTTGTAAAAAATAATATACATATTAGCAATGAACGTTCTAGATGAGTACTTTTCAAATTTTTTTGCGTCATGCCCCAGTTTAGCCTTTCTAAAATTCTTGCGACCCCTTATGTTACATAAATATTTCTTATATTAAAGCGAAAGAGTTAACATCGTGTCGAGTCCACATTCGAATTGTCTTGACAATCAAATTGCCTCCTTGTGGGGCGTGGGCTTCATATTGGGAAACACTGCTTAAAGAGATGTAGAAGCTGAAGCTTGATGAAATACTATTGATATTGGAGATTATACCAAATGTACGCTTTGATGATAGACGTCAAATGTTATGTATATATGTATATATTGAATTAATATTATCCAAACGTTTTGAAGAACAAGAAGCTACAGTACTACGACCACTCTTACATATCTATCATTTTAAATATATACTTTTTGCATGATTGATACAGAATGTGTGGTTATACATGTAAATTTTAAAAGTATGAATAAATCAGTACCATATTTCTAATCACCTTTTATTAAACGATCACTCTATAATATATTACATTAATTTCTTTTTAATTTAAATGCAATAGGGTAATAGCTGGCAGTACAAATTTTGCAGTGACATTAAAAAAAAAAAATTTATATTAATAAGAATTTTGAAAACTATTTGTCTTACAATATTATCATTATGTTAATTATTATTTCTGAAATCATTGATTTTTAGATAGGATATGATACATTTTAGACCTGAACGTCAGAGGGTGTTATACCGTCTTTCTCCAGCTCCCTTAACATGTCCTTGACGACGTATTCGGGGTGCTCCTCCAAGTAAAAAGAGGCATTAGTACACCGTAGTTGAAACTTTAGTAGTATGCGAAAGCGTTCCCGTAGTTTTAACAAAAGGCGTTCAAAAAGACCCCCCCAGTGAAGGGGATTTTCCCACGGAAAAAATTGATATACCTATTTAAAATTTAGAGCTATAACTAAACACCCTGTATATTAGTTTGTAAACAATCATTACTGTATTATGATCGTGTATTCACAACGCATGGTTTCGATTCATGGCAACAGGAATGCATGCTTGCGTCATTGGCATCATACTGCAAGTGCGCGAAATAAAACGTGATACCGTCGCGTGACGGTAGCTCATGGTACTTTGACGGACCTCCGGCATCATGTACATAACATGTTTCTAGATAATCTCGTATCATCTAGACCTTAATTTTTTTCTAGATAATTACTTGGTATAGGACATCTAGAATAACTAGATCTTCAGAAAACTTAACATTAAATAACATTGTTTACTATCCAAGTTTAGTTTACAAGACTAGATTGTGAGAGGTCAAGAAGGTAATATGGACAAGCTGCTAAATTTTTGTTAATCTCCCCAGGGTTTTTAAAAGCTTCAAAAAAATTATCTGTATCCTGATCTGTATTTATGTGATTAATTTAGTCACAACCAACAGGTATTCTGGAATATTTTAATTTGTAGTTTCAGCCTATATTTAATGGAATCAGGCGTTACCTTGCGGAAGTCCATCCTAAATAAGAACAGGACCAATATTTAGCCACTTTCGCACATGCAGTGGTAGACGTGTAACAAAGTGCACCGCCCGCCAGCCCGCTGGTGAATGCGTATGCGGCAAACAATGCGAATTACACAACCGCCACCGCCAAATTACTCAACACGTGTTTCACCCCTCCACGTGGCATCTTCAGGAGTTATGTTACACCGATTAGTGCCAAACACAGAGACTGTGCACGACTACCACTCCATGTGCGGAAGTGGCTAAATATTGGTCCTTTTCTTACTTTCAGCCTATAGACGTCCACTGGAAGCATAGACCTTTGTCAAAGATATCTACGGAAGGATATACACCATAATCGCCACGCTTAGCAGGCGTGTTGGTGATGGTAAAGTGATATGATGGTACGCAGAGGACGACCATCGACTGACCATCCTTTAGAAACTTGTTTGTAAGCAGTGGCAATCCTGTATAATTAATGCACAGTGTTAATATCCGCCATCTTCGTAAGTCTTAGTTCTCTACCACTAGGTTAAAGTTCTCTATCATTGTACTCCCGTTTAAGATAAAATTATCTTCACTATTGTCCCCCGTGTTGTGATACAAAAGTACAATTGCGTATTATAAGTCAGCGGTGATGTCGCCTACACTATTCTATGGCCTTTAATACACTGTACGCGTTTTGTTGCCCAACGACCAACCATTTGTCCATTGCAACCGACAATTTCGATGATTTATCGCATATTGTCTCCTTTTATAACTTCACGTGTTTAAATATACGGCGCATGTGTTACGATCCATTGCCTTTGATCTCGTTAGAGTCGGGGCATGTTGTGGGTTTTTTTTTTAATTACATGATTTATCCTATCATACAGATCCGCCGTATGATTTGGTATAAAAACATATTTGTATAAACTTTGAAACATCTGCTTCAAGATGTTCTTAAATGTTATTCTTATTATACAAATAACGTACAATATGAGCGAGTTTTGTTGAATTTATGATCAATAAATGATAGTGTGACATCATCATCAGTTACGGTAGACGTGGTGGGTGATATAACAGTCTAGAAAACTTTTTATCACCGCAAAAGTTGATAGATGACGACTACGAAGCCTTAGCCCCAAGTGCTGACACGAAAAGATCCTAAGCACATTCAATATTCCAGTAGCCGAAGCAATACACACAGCTGAAGACATAATAAAGTGTGTGACTATCAAAAGAGTCACAGTTGTCAGCAGCGAGAGATATAAAGGTAGACTTAGAAAGAAAGAATTACCTGAGCTATTTTAATTACCATTGAATGATATGTTACATCTTGTAAGACCAATATATTTACTAGCTGCAGTGCCAGTTTTCATTTAATAGCATACCTTATAATTTTTTTGTTCGTAAACAAAAATATTCTGCAGGAGCTAAAGATCAAGCAACTAGAAAGAAAGATAATGCTACGGAGAACCTTGTAGTCTAAAGTAGATGTGATCGTGGTAGGAGAGAACGGATTAATTGACTTTCAACTCAAAGCCAATTATAAATAGTAACCCGTTCAGGGAAATAGCGGGAAAGGTAAAAAAGATCGCCCAATTTTTTTCCTCATGACTGATCTGCCAAGAGCCCGGTTCTAGAACAGAGAAGAGATATATAAGATAATAAATATACTTTATTTATTGTATGAGTATCAATAAGAAATGTCGGCATGATCAAGTTGTAAAATCAGATCAGATTAGACATATATTTTAATAATGATTGTGGAAAATTGAGGTTGTATGAGCATTTGTAATTATTATTTTAATGGCTCCCCTTTTTAGTAAATATTTTTTTTTACTTTCTCCTTTTATTTTTCACTATCTCTTATCACTATTTCCTTCTGTCCTTCTCAATCTCAATCTTTCTTCACGTTCAAATTATTTATCGTGCATCACCTTTCTTCCCTCATTTTCATTCCTAGTCAAAATTGTGATAATGACTGTGGGTATATTATATTACCACAATTTTGACTCAAATTTTTCGATTTTATTGCTTGTTACATTTTGCTGCTTGTTGTTATTATCTTTTTTACCTATATTTCTTTATGATTTACTAGAATGATTGTGATCTTTCTCGACCCTGTAATTCTTATTGTGGTGGGTGATGAACACACGATGAAAGGAGAGTTGTCGCTTGAAAAACCTAATGAAGACTAAAATCTCTTGAAGACGCTGTCAGTCGGATAGAAGAAAAAACCCTTGAAAATTTCAGAGAAACTTCATAAGTTGCATGTTGGTAGTGTGTTTTAATCACCAAATAAAGAAGACAATAATGATTTAAATTAAGAAATATTTTAAGAGACTTAGCAAATACATTGACTTACAGAAACACTAGCAAAATAAATCGGATACATAAAATGTAATTGTTAAAACAAAAGGCACGGATGCTAAAGTCTGTGGAAGATAGAGAGAAAATCACTGAAATGATATTTTAGACCTCGGCAAAGTTGATAATTTTTTAAAAGCACCTAAAAGATGCTAAACTCATTCTTCCAAAAATATTATAGAATTCGGCCCTTAGGTCATAGTCGCAAAGTTGATATTGCACCCTTTTTAAAAACACAATTGAGTTGTTTCGGACAAATATATTTTTAAACGGTTTTATTTAGTTCGACCCGTACGGAATTTGTTTATTTGGTTCAAAATTAGAAATTGAAATTTAAGCACCTTCCCGTTGTCAGATTGATCTGAAATTTGGTACACACATTTAATTTAGATGACAATACAATAGATTAAAATCAATAACATTATAAATCTAAGATGGCCGCCGATACAAAATGGCGGATTACATATTTTTCCTAAACCCCCTCAATATTGGTATCAAATGAAAGGGCTATACTAGCAAAACACGATGATTATGTCAAAATTTAAAATTCAAGATGGACGCCGTTCCAATATGGCGGACTAGGTACATATTTTTCCACAACCATCACAATATGGGTATCAAAAAATCGTTTAACTTAAAAGTTTTTTAAATGTATTTATTCTATACATCTTATGTATTTGAGCTGCGAGCACATTCTCAAAGCGTAATAACACGGTTGAATTAGATGTTTTATAAAAAAATAAGGAAATTTATGCAATTAATTTCGACAGTATCGTTGGCGTGTTGAGTAATTAAACCAATTGTGTTATCAGCGGCCGTTCGGATGTGATGCGAGCGTTAGCTAAATGTCTTATCTTAACACCTCGCTATCGTCTAACTTTGCAATAAAACCTATTGCTTATTCGTTTAGCGACTGCGTTACGTAAGTTTTGCAGGTGCCTATTACAGCATCGTATTTAACATTACTTAATTCTAGGGTAGCCACAGCCGGACGTATTTGAAAGTACACCTATCCCCCGATTTACACGGTACTTGTTTTACACGTTTTTGCTTATACACGGTTTTCCAAATAAGTTTTTTTTTTGGTTTTAATAACCGATTTTATTACCATCTCTCATCATGAAAATATTACTGCTTCAAACATCGAATAACTTCGAGTGATGAAAGTGAATTCGAACATTCGATTCCGAAAAAAGAATGAGAGTAATTTCTGACAGTGATTAAGGATAATAAAACACGTTTGGTTTTATTTTTTGTCTTCTGTAACATATTTAATATATTAAAAATTTTAACTTGTCATTTATTTTTACTTGCATTTTATTTTTATTTCTGTGTACACCAAAAAAATATTGAAAAAATCACAACTGTTAAATAGGAAAATTATGCATTTTCTGCAAGTTTTTCGATTTACACGGTTTTGACATGAAAAATTTAAATTTTCGAATTACACGTTTTTCTCAGGAACGTATCTACCGTGTAAATCGGGGGATAGGTGTACTAGTGAACTTGTAAAAGAAACTTGGTATTAGATGCGTAACTTACTTCGCTGTTAGTCCATATTGAAATATCCAAAGCATTGTGAACCAAGACATTTAGTTGACAAACCTCTTTAATATATCACTGAAAAAATTGTAGCGTAATATATTTTAGTTAGTGTGATAATGTCTTAAGATCAGGCATGACAGAGGTCAAACGTTTCGCCTGTAAAGGTTAAAAAAATTGTAAAACAATATCACAGTCATTTGTTGAACTTGGATATATTTCAATGTAGCTAAAACTCTCAGAAATCAACTGCTAGAAGGTCATTGCAAGGCTTAGGTCTACTCTAAATGTCGCCACGACGACCGGTCTTCCTCTGCGACATTCCGCGACGTAAACAATGTTTTTTTTTTTATAGGCCTCCGCTATTGGAACCTCTCCTACCACCCCTATATTGTTGGGAACAAGGTTTTTTTTATTTCTTAACAATTTTTTCACATGAATTTTTTATTTTCGTCCTCGTCTTCCATAGTTCACGATAACTTTTTTTCTTCCTTCTATCATTCCATAATTCCATCTTCCTTTCTCAATCATTTAATTCCTTTCATCCATCCTCAAACACTTCAGTTGTATTTTCTATTGCAGTATCATAGCTTTATTTAGTTTATTTATTTTTCTCATGTACATCAATTTGTTTCACAGATTTTTTTAAATATACATAACATTAATATATGTTAACATTAATATACATAAACTATGTTAACTTATTTCTTTTAATTTATTTTTTTACTTTACTCTGCTACCCAAGGTATTATAGCTGTGAAGGAAAAGCAGGAAAAAACTCTACTTTTACATCTAACTTAGTATTAAATACAATCATTTATTCGTATGTCCCCAAGATGGGACAGGGGGCGTTAACTGTACGTCGCCAACCAGAGCAGGGGTGGAGGGGAAGTCAGGGTACGATCTTAGTAGGAATAGCATAACCTATAAAATGCCAAGAAATCATCTGCTGTGTTGGTGGCAGAGCACCGAGTTTAAAGCAGAGCCCTGGCCAGTCCGAGTCACCTCACGTCTTCGTCGTCCTTCCTGGGAGCTGCTGCAACCGCGCAACCGCGTGGCTGCCACTTCAAGGTGCAGCTGAACTGAGAGTGCAGGATGAAAGGTGAATCTTCTGCGCCTTAAAACAGAATTAACTTTTTAAGAAGGCAACCCGATATAAAACCGAGTATGCCCACAGACTCTAAGATTGCAGCCCTACCAGCAGGCTCTAAGGTGGCAGCCCCACCAGCAGGCTATAGTGGGCTAATCACTCGCTTACTCGAAACTAAACGATTAAAGAAACTGAAACAGTACATAGTATTATATATACTACTTATTTATTCAGGGCAGATTCATGACTTCTGTAAACTTGACTGCATTTACGACGACATATAATAATCAAGAATGTTTTGTTCCTCGCAAATATTTGAATCATTTTTAGATGATCTCTGACAAGAGAGATGCACCAATAGAAACTGCTTTTATTGACGACAGTGGAATCTATTTCAAAGATGAAACATCGATATCCACTGAAGAACTTAAATGTGTCAACGGATATCAAAAACCTATTGATTACTTTTATATTTATCAATAAAACTATATTTTAACTATGTTTACAATGATTCCAGTGTTTTTCAACACTCACACGGGTAGCATTAACGTGTAAGACGTCTAAAAATTATCGAAAACAATTTTTTTATACCTAAATAAACTTTATCATATACTAGTGGATGATAATAATAAAGTGCGTAGTTTCCCTGATGTTATTTCTGCGCGTGCGCATCTAACGTAACAACGAGAGGAGGGGCGTCTAACCCTAATTGGCTGCCTGAATTCCCTATTGCAAATGTGTATTTATCAGCTTGAATGTTGCATCAAAGCTGTGATTTTATATACTTCCATTAAAACTGTATTTGCAATACTTTTGTATACCGAGAGTTCTAGCGCGCAGATAATTCTTGCTGACTTTTACTCAACCACGGGAAGAGATCTCTCTGAACAAGGAAAAAATATGATAGCATCTTCTGAATTAATTTGAAATAACAAAATTTCGTCCGCTGACACGCATGCCGAGAATGGTGAGTTTCGCCATACATCACCTTTATGATTCACAAAAATCTGGCTCTCAGTTCCCGGTGGCTCTCCTATTCTTAGTATGGGCAGTAGTAATAATAATGGCGAAGTAGAGGGTGCCTTGAATTTCCAGCAGTCTAGCCACCCCGTCAACGATTGACCTTGGTAAGACAAAACAAGTTCATTGAGGATATTGTTGACCTGGAAAAAGAACTGAATAAATCAAATCAGGACATTTTAGTGTTATCCGAGATCCTAGAGAAAGTGTAGATATAGCCCAGATGTCCGGTAACCTACCCAACTAGGGGGGCGATCAAATGTCTCCAGCTAATGTCGGATTTTTCGTCCACAAGTACAGTTATCACCATTGAAAGTGTTTCGAGCAAGGTTGTATACCTGCTAAAAAATCAATTGATGTTCGCTAAAGGTCATTAGGGGCTTTACTCCTACTTCATCTTATTCAGGTAAAGATGTTGAGGCTATGTATGGCTTAAAACGGGTCATATACATTGCACCTTTTCTTGCCCGCAGTCGTGTCGGCGATGCTGAGCGGGTCATCAGCGTGGAGGGCCGTGGCCTCTTTCTGTGAGTCCCTCATGGTCCAGAAGGAGGCGGCCGAACAGGATCAGCAGAGGACAGATCCCGTTCGGAGACGACGCCGTCAGCGCAGAGACGTACCTCGCGACGGCCCTCCGGTGAATGGTGCTCCCTTACCATAAACGGTGCCTTCGGAGTCGCGGGAGTTTAGGGTGGGAGCCCTAAACTCCCACTAGCTTCGGCGACTCTGAGGGGGACGATGGTTCTAGACCATCGTGACAGCACCTATCACGATGGTTCGAGAGGCTATCGGAAAATAGCACGGTGCGAGAGAAGACCGCGTGGCGATCCTTGACCGGGAGATACCGCGGTCCCCCATATAGCACAGAGGGCGATGACCGGGGGGATATTTAGTAGGTAGAAATCCCACATACCCCTGTCCTCCCCCCAGAGGCGGGGCATCTTGAACGACCTGAAGACCCCCCCCCCCCCGAAACCAAAATAAAAAAGGGTCATATTTATTGCAAGACTCTCTTCAAGTATGGGTGACTTCATCACATGGTTTTTTATTTATGGCCCCTGTAATTATGGACTGTTCATTCCCCTGTCTTAGGTTCGCAGAGACAAAATTTTCTAAATAAATTTTTACTATCTTTTTGTTTTCTTCTTTTATCCTTCATATTATCTTCTATTCCTTTTCTTGCTTTATTTTCCTTTCTTATGTCACCTTCCTTAATTCTTCACCTCCAGAGTATTACATCTATGTTTTTAATTATTTATTCATTTTCTTTTGTTTTACAATCCAATTATTGAATTTGTATATTGATTTTATGATTTTTCTACATCACATGATATCACAGTGTGTTTTCTTATTCGAGTTTTACCGCAACTCCTTCCACTTCAGTTAAGAGCGGGGCATTTCCAATATAGACTACAGAGAAAAACAGAGAACAAAGGCTGGTCGACTTCTACCCTAACATTTGAATTTGTTTGCTTTAGTTAATATGTTTGGAAGTATTAGAACTTCTCTGAGAATTCCGTTTTATATATTAACAGGAAAAGTGTTCCAAAAGAGAACTTCTTAAGAAGGTTATGTGGCAATATAAATATCGATTATCTGAATAGATTTATTTGCAATTGGAGAATAGATAAATTATTAATCGCTGCAAGTGCTATCATTAATTCGGCCGCTGTGAGCGGGGCGCGCAGATGGCGCTAGTGGGTCGTGTCAACAGTCTTGGCCGCGTGTTTGTGCAGCATATCTTATCTGATTGTTTGCAGCCTCCTTACGCTCGCTGCGTGACCCAATTAGTCTCTGTACATTAGCACTTTGCACGAAATCTACACAATTTTAGATAAAATATGGACTCAACTACGGAGGGTCGACGAATCTTTACAATCTAGATTAATTCGTTTTTACAAAAATATGACAGATAACCTCTAAAATAATTTTATACGGGGAATAGAGAAGTGAGTGCTGAGATTTCATACGAAATTAAAAAGGTATGAGTTCTCTGGGTAAAAATTCACTCCCGCACATACTCCCGTCTTCTACTTTTCGATAGAATTGACCAGACTGAAAGGCTTCTTTGAGAGGACTTTTGCTTGGACCGTCACTCGTCAATAATACGTGTTTAATATTCTGAATCAACGGCGCCTGATAGGCCAGAAAGTTGACTTGGTAATTACTTCTTCTTTTCATCCGATGGACGCCTATTGCAAGGCATAAGTCTCCCCCAAAGATCGCCACGACTGTTCTAGCGCTGCCAGCATCCAGCGAATGCTCATGACCTGAACAATATCATCAGCCCTCATCACACCTAGTGAGATGCCTACCTACGCCGCGTCTACCGGCTCGTGATTCCCTGGAGAACCTTTTAGCCCCAACGGCCATACGTTCTACGAGCAATGTGCCAGTCGCACTGCTACTAGATGAGCAATTCTTTGAGCTACATCGGTGATGTTAGCTCTTCGACGGTTCGTCTCATTTCTGATTCGATCTCCCACCGAAACTTCAAAGATAGCTCCCTCCATTGCTTTCTGGATGACCTTGAGCTTTCTTACAAGGCCTGTCGCCTCTTGGATCCATATGCCATCACTATGATCTTAAGTATCATGTAATAAAAAGGTTTATTATATTATGGATTTTAAGTAATAACTTTGGGAATGTGCCTTTGTAATGAATTAAGGATATTCATGAAAATCTAGAAGAAAATTTCTCTGAGTTTGTGGTAACATATTCACAGACTAGGACGCGTGTGTAGACAAAGATTTATTTTATGTTGAACGATGTCAGCACTGGAGAGCTCAATTTTGTTCTTCTTTTCAGCTGATGAGCACCCACTGCAAGGTATAGGTCTACCTCAAGGAGGGTCACGATGACTTTCGTCGGTTTTACACTGCTTGAATCCAGCAACTTCCAGTGACCTATGTCGTCGTTCCATCTAGCTGGGAGCATACCCATGCCGCATCTAACGTCTCGTGGTCCCTACTCCTGAACCTTTCGGCCCATACTGCAATTGTTTGCACAAGCGTAGTTTCTATCAATTTACGTTCTTCTATCATGTGTTCAAGTGATTTTTAAAATTATCCTGTGGTCTGTTCGTTGGGCGACCATTGGATCTAGAATCATCCATGTGCCTCTATTATTGTATTTTTCGTCGCCAAATTGATTGCTAATTTTCGCATGATTGACTTCCTGGAGTACGTCTGATATCTCCAGTTAGTTATTGTATTTTGCACCATTTTTTTCTCCAGAACTCATTTCCAAGGCTATGCTTTTGTTTTCTGCCAGAATCTCTATGTTTCTCTGAACTCTGGCAACATTGAGGATTTTATAAGATAGCTGTATTGCTTTTATAATGCTATAATATCTTAAAAATATGTTTCTATGGATATAATTATAGCTTTGAGAACCTTCTTCTTCTCCTAATTCCTATGAGGTTATGTTCATCTGCTTTACCAAAAGTAAAAGAAAATTTGATAAGAGACTAATCTGAATCACGTGGACTAGCACGTGTCACTGTATTTGCATAAGAAATAACTGAAGCCGCGCTATAAGCAAATAACAGACTTGTAATGTAACATAATCTTGATATTAAATAATTTTCAATTATGCTATGTATATGTTTGTTCTGAAGCCTGTATAAATGATACATTAAAATTTAATAAACAAAAAAATTGAACGCCATTTCAAAAGTTATATTAACAAACACAACACGACTTTTTTTTTGTTAATGTGCTTGTGTGTTTGTATGACTTGTTTTTGTGCGTGTGTTTAAAGCATTAGAATTTGCTTCGTGTATTTCTCTCTTTAGTAGTCAAATTTGAACTTTTTTAAAACTTATTTATAGTAAATATTTATTTAGTTATTTGCATTGTTATATATATTATATTAGTAATTATATATACAGGTTTAGTTTAATGAATGTTCATATTCATTTAGCGTGTTCGTTGGTGGCCGCTTCCACAGAACCGATTTTTATAATTATTGCAATTGCTTCCAAAAATGCCGGATCCAATTCTGCAATCTTTTTTTAATGCCTCCAACTTGGATCTTTTATTATAGTGTGAGATATTTTGTTTGTTCAGTCAATGACAAAGGCTAATAGGGAATATTATTTTTATAGTTCAACATAAATGTTTTTTCAAATAAAAAAATTGTGTTATTGTATTATCCTCGTTTTATTTCAGTTTTTTTTAATGACTTTTGTAACTTAGATATGACTTAAATGTGTCTATTGTTGAACTTCTCCCCTAGTTTTCCAATAGGACCCGCATCTAACAATGATCTTCGACTAATTACAACAGTAAACAAGATTGAAGTGTGTATGTATGAATTATCAGATGCTTTTACACCAAATGGTCAATGTGAACGTGGTTTTCTTATTTTAATTAGTTTCTTAACACGAATACATCTATATTAATGTTTTGTTTCTTCCCAAAAATATTTAAAATTATTTAGAATAATCTCACACGAAAACTATTAAGTTTACTATTTTTAGGAATAGTTCTGGACTTGAAACTTTAGTGGGCATATATCTGTCTTGACAGTAGACTGAGACACGCTGTTCGAAAGATCAAACAGCTTGCGGAAGCTAATATACACTCGTTTATTAGAGAAAGAAAAAATATATAAATTTCTTATAGAAAGTTTTGCTATCTCGTGCATGTACAGTAATTGGCAAGGTTAGTTAAGAGTTTAACTGGATCGTTGTAGAGCGTTTGGCCACTTTGCAATAATTAAGGGTCTCTCTTCCCGTCGGCGAATGAATGAATCGCCCACATGCGCGTGCGCACCTAACAAAATAGAATTTATCCAGACGATCGCGTCGATGACGGATGTAGGATTTTGTCTTTATTATAATAAACACTTGTATATTTTTATTTAACTGAAATAGAGAAACGTTGGTAAAATATATCCAAATTCAGTCAGAAGGCGATATACTATATATGTATAAGTGGATATATGTATATGTAAGTATTCTTGTATGTATGTGTGTTAAGTAATGTATGGATTTGTATGTATGTGCAACCTAAACTGCCCTCTCCTTCATGTCTCTCATCTCCATCCAAATGTTTTCTGGTAGAGATCGCCTGGAGCGATAAGAGCACCTTTTATACTTTGTATTTGTATAAATTGTTTTTTAAACGGTTTTATTTAGTTCGACCCGTACGGAATTTGTTTATTTGGGTCAAAATTAGAAATTAAAATTTAAGCACCTTCCCGTTGTCAGGTTGATCTGAAATTTGGTACACACATTTAATTTAGATGACAATACAATATAATAAAATCAATAACATTATAAATCTAAGATGGCCGCCGATACAAAATGGCGGATTACGTATTTTTCCTTAACCCCCTCAATATTGGTATCAAATGAAAGGGCTACACTAGTAAAACACGATGATTATGTCAAAATTTAAAATTCAAGATGGACGCCGTTCCAATATGGCGGACTAGGTACATATTTTTCCACAACCACTACAATATGGGTATCAAAAAACCGTTTGACTTAAAAGTTTTTTTAAATGTATTTATTTTTCTTCTATTTATTGTCTGTGGTGTACAAGCAATTGTAAATAAATAAATCAATTGACTAAGCTAACTACTCGCTACTAGCTACTCGTTGAACTAAACATATTATATATAAACGTTGCCTTGATAGCGTTGAATAGTCAAATCGTAGCTTAATAAAGATAAAAAAGGTTATTCGGTAACCTATTCTATATTGTACTGTAACATTAAAGTTTGTAAAAAAGTTATTATTCGATTAAAATATACTAAAAATATATGTTAAATTCAAATCTAATATATAAAATTCTCGTGTCACGATGTTCGAACTTGAACTCCGAAACGGCTTGACCGATTTTTACCAAATTTTATATGCGTATTCAGTATGTCTGAGAATCGGCTACTATCTATTTTCCATACCCCTAAGTGATAAGGGTGGTCCACCCCTAAATTTAATTTTTAATTTTTTAGACAATTTTTTTTTATTTTGTTATGATACAGCATACAAAAATACGTACAAACCTAAATTTTCACCCCTCTACGATCAACCCTTATCTTACATTTGTTATTTAAAAACTTTTTTTGCAAAACAACGTTTGCGGGATCAGCTAGTATGAATATAGAAATTGATGCATGGTGAATTAATTGTCATTGGTACAAGAAGTGTTAGCTCAGCGGTAGAGCAATGAGACTTGCGATCGCAGGTCGTGGATTCAAACTCTGCGCATTATTTATAGAGAGCTGCTACAGTTCATAAACAAATTTCTAGAGGTTTGCTAGCAGTTCTTTGCGTACTATAATACTGCACTGCGATACTCCATGGATATCTACAGGAGGATCTTGGAAACGATGACTTGTACATTATTTTAGGACAAAAAGTTCACTAAACAATGTTTAACATGAAATTGATTAAATTTATAATCGATAAATATTGATCGATGCAGTTCATTAATCAAGCTTAAATTCGCATCTCGTGAAATTTCAAACGCGCAGTGATCGTTCTGAACTGTTAAATGCTCAATTTTAATAGATGTAAAATTTCGGGATTTTTGGTTCTATAGGAACTTTTTTCATTAAGATACTTATAAAAAGACCTGAACGTGATTGGTACAGTCTTTTCAAGTTAAAAAATGGAAAAAAAGGGTTAAATTTTATCTATGATGAAATTTTTGAATTTCCACCTGCTATAAGCAGATACCGTAGTTAAAACGATATAATACTGTGATAAAAAAAACTTAAATAAATTTGTTTACAGAATGTAAATTCTTTATTTATCCTTACAAATCATTTTCATTCCCTTCAACGTAACTCTAATACTAAGTTATCGAAAGATTCGGAATAGTGTTTTTCCGATATAGCCTTCAAGGCCTTCGATTCAGTTTTTATCTCCATATTCGTAGCAAAATGGTCCCGTAATGGCGTTTTGAGTTTGCTGAATATCTAGAAGTCGCGATCCAAATCAGGCGAATACAGAGATCACAGAACGATATCAGTCGAGTTTTTTTCAAAATAATAGAGCGATTTCACGAATCGAGGCTTGATGCGTTTATTACGCAAATATAAAAAAGACAGGAATCCTTGGTAATAAAGTTGCTTGACTAAAACTATTAAAATGTGTTGTTGTGGAGTTTCTTCCTGTTTCTTCTCCACAACTACACCTTGCGAAGCAGAGTAAAGTCAAAAATAAAATAGATTAAAAAAAATTAGTCACCGATCAATAGAAGTTAAAAGTTCCAATATTGAATAAATTAATTATATCTATATATTTATATCTTTGATAAAAATACGTGTAACTCTGTGATAATTGAACTTGATGACAAATAGACGCTTGGCAAATGTTATAAACGTTCTAACAATAAAAGAAATTTACCTGCTTTCTTAGTATCAAGTTTTAAAAAACAATTTCAGCTTGCTTTTTGATCAGACAAATATTGTCTGTGTTCCAATCATTACCACCGTAGCAACGTAAACACGGCCTTATCACGCATTCTTGTGTTAATCTCTGAGCTGAATGCATGCAAATTTT
This sequence comes from Battus philenor, assembly GCF_028537555.1. Lineage (NCBI taxonomy): Eukaryota > Metazoa > Arthropoda > Insecta > Lepidoptera > Papilionidae > Battus > Battus philenor. Next base: position 12,664,469 of record NW_027181684.1, read on the forward strand.
TCGCATACCGCGAAAGAATGTTTTTATCTAGATCAGGGGTGAGCAACCTTTTTTGCTCGGAGGGCCGCAGTTTCAAAAACAAGGGGCCGTGAAGAAAATAAAGTATATATACAAGGTTCAAAACATGTTATAAACGTGGTATATGTTTGTATTTATGATATTAAAAACTAATTAGACACTTTGTTATCCTTTAAGCGTTGCTTCTCGTTTTTTTTTTTTTTTTAATAAAAATACATTAAATTTTTACATGCCTCGATGGCCGCATGCGGCCCGCGGGCCGCGGGTTGCTCATCCCTGATCTAGATCATATAAAAAAAAAACTGTCAATGATTTTTTAAGTGAAAATGCAACTAGGGATTGACAACAAAAAACTAGACTAAATTTCTTGTATACTCTTCTCGGATCAGCATGCGTTTGAAACCCTCGTATCTTCACATTTACGATGATGAATATCATCACCAGCTCGGGCTGGCTCTCTTTTGTTATGACGTACAAAAGTAATCACCATATAACCATCTAAAGTGAAAAATATAAATGTAAAATTATATACTTTTTTTTGTACATTATACAAGATGTTTGGTTATAAATGTAAAAGTTTTAAATGAGTGAATGTATAGTTCATTTTCTGTCAATTATTTAATGTTACGCCATATCTAGAAATCATTATTTTAATTTCAGAATTTTAAAATAACATAGTAAAGAAATAGCGTTTTAAATAAATTATTATCTACTAATTGTCCTTGCAAACTTTATATTGCCACAAGTTATTAGGTCTGTCTTATTTGAATAGATTTTCATATTACTGAAATTATACAGGTGATTAAAAACAGGTATAAAAGCTTTTAAACCTATAACTTATCACCTAGTAAAGTGGTGATGAGTGTTACTTTGAGTATAAGACAATACTTTGTCCATCTGGACAGTTAAAATACGTTTATTCAATATTAGAAACTTTAAAAGAACTCCTGTTGATAGACAAATAATTACGTAATTATTTTTTAATTTACTTAATTTTTTTCACTCTACTCTGCTTCGCAAGTTGTTATATTTGTGTAGAAGAAGGAAAAAACTCCACAACAAAACATATTTTAATAAAGCCTAACAATACAGATTTACATACAGATACACAGACAGAAGATAAAATAGAACGTAATTTGTTGAACAGAGCGATCAAGCGTTATGGTACACTTATAATAAGTTAAAAATATATTTGCAAAGTGTCTAACAACTCTGTGCTCTATATTCTGGAACTTAATGTAACTTTGAGAGTGGGTTTCGACGTAACTTGTCTCTCGTGGTGCAAATAATTTCAAGCTGAACCATGGCTTCAGGTTTTTTTTTATGTGGTCTCCGTTATTGGGGACCTCACGTTGCATCCCTATTTATGTGGGAACAGGGATTTATTTTTCTTTAATAATTTTTTCACACATGTTTTTTATTTTTTTCTTTTCTTCCATACTTCATATTATCTTTCTCTCCTTTCTTCCACTCTATAGTTCGATCTATCTTTCTCTTCCATTCAATTCCATCATTCTTCCTCAATCACTGCAGTTTAGTTCACTTTGTTACATTTTATCAAAGATTTGATTATCTTCTCTTATAGATATTTATCACAGTTTTGGCTTCACAGGTTGCAGCTTTGAAAGAATGGTTCTTATAACAAGGTATAGAGTACAAAATTGTTAAAACGAGTGTACACGATTTTAAGAGAGAGGAGTATCTTCACGAAAGTGTATTTGTTCCTTCTTAATGGCGAGGGTGATAAGAGCTGGTGATCAGAAATTTAATAATTTCGCTCGAACATCATGGCAGCGGCTACATCACTAATGGCGTCTAAATTAATATTCTAATGCATGGTTTAAATCTAAAAACTATTGCACTGAAAGACAGGCCTCCGTCAAATATATATATATATATATATATATATATATATATATATATATATATATATATATATATATGGTTGGCGATCGCATTGTAGTATAATAGTACGCAGACGACGCTTGTTTTTGACAGTGGCAATCCTATATAATTAATGCACAGTATCCCGGGGATCGAATCCACAACCTACGATCGCAAGTTGCAGTCCTTTACTAGGCTACCACTCTTCTGTTTACAAATGTACTGCTAGACTATTCAAGATGACAGAAGAATTATTAAACAGAGGTATGTAATAGCGAGTAGCTTTTTGCTCGAAGCACTGGATTATACCAGTAGCATTCCTTCAGATTAATTTCAATGTGTATATAAAATTATTTTAATAGAAAGTGTTTTATAAATGAAACAGTCTGCGAACAATGTTGCCACCTGAACATGTGTCTGCGAGACGCACGGTCAACAACGGATATAGGCCACGGCACATAGACTATATAAAATAACATAAACTCACTAAAACAGATACGACAGATGATAGAAATTATTAATTATATGATGTAAAAGGTGGGACAAAGTGGCGTGCATTGTGGAACATCTGATCGATGACGCTCGTAGCACTCGACAATAGAGCAGACACTGAGCTTTCAGTTGATTCGCAACCGAAACAACGGCTCCTGCATTTGGAAGGCTTCGATTCGACACCGAGTGCCTGCTGGAGAAGAAGATTGAGGAGGCGACTATCGCCTCTATCATGGATATGATAAGGAACGAAGAGAATCCTTCCTCAGATTCTGTAGAAAGGTAATTAAATTGCAATAAATAGAAATAAGTAAAATAGTGTGAAAATAAAATGTAATCAGAATTAAAAGGAAGTGAAAAAATAATATACATATGTAAAAGTGAAAAAATTAAACTAAAATCTGTGATGTATCGTAAATAAATAGACTTAACTGCAGTGATTGAGGATGGGTGGGTGGAATAGAATAGAAGTGATAGATAGAAAAATTGAAGAATGAAAGAATATAAAGACAGATGATGTGATGTATGAAAGAAGAGAATGTAAATAAAAACGGCAATATGAAAAACTTTATAAAGAAAAATAAAATCTCTGTTTCCAAATAAATAGAAGTGGAACGAGAGATCCAATAGCGGGAGCCAACAAAATAAACCGAACCGATGTTTTTAAGTATTGTTATGTTTATATAATAAAGATCCACAAGATATCGTGGCCCTTCCTTTTTTATGTGTTAATCTTTAAATAAAAGTATATTATTAAATTTAACTCTTTATACAAATCAAGTTTTTAGTTGATCGAAATGTGTAGAATTTGAGTATAAATTTAAAATTGAAAAGAGTTACTGTTGAGTTTTTTGCCGCTCTTTTCAACAGATCAGTATTCCGAGCATTTGGCAGCTTACTATTTATAACGTTAAAATAATCGACAATGCAAAAGAGCCTATAAATGCCTATTTGAATATTATATAGATGTCCCGTCTTATAGGCGCGAAGTCTTTGATCAAAACAGTCAAAAGCGAGGCTTGCAGAGCTGCGGTGGTCACATGTGACGCATGTGTCTGCGTTACACACGACACAAGAATTCACTGAAGGTCACTGAAAAGTCACACGCCGCTGTCACCACCGTGCATATGTTACAAATGTAAATCGACGATTAACAAGTTATTTAAAGCTAATTTCATAAGTTTTCTCTGATCAATTTCAAAAATATTGCACTAAAGGCATTAAAAAAATTACTTAATTAAAGTATCAACGCAAGTAAGAACGCAAAATCATGCGGAAGATCTTGGGACCAGCGAAAAATCAAGACGGATCTTGGAGGCTCCGAAAGAATGCCGAAATTGAGACTTTAGTAGCACAGCCAAATATCATTGGCGAATATAAAGCTCAACGAATCCGCTGGCTTGGTCACTTGGAGCGAATGGGATCGGATCGGAGCGTGAAGGTGGCGTACCTGGAAAAACCGAGGGGTCGAAGACCAGTGGGTAGACCCAGGTATCGCTGGATCTATCGCGTTGAGGCAGACTTGCGCCAATTGAATGTCAACCAATGGGAGACGATGACGCAAGATAGAGGAAAGTGGAAGTCTCTCGCTTCGGAGGCAAAGACCCACTTTGGGTCACTGAGCCAGCGGAGTAAGTAAGTAAGTAAGTAAGTAAAGTATCAACAATAACAACGCGCTGTACAGCGTGACTAATACTACAGCTCTGATTTTCGGTACGGAACCCGGTGAACCTGGAACGTTGTCTCACGCGGGGCCTTATTGATAAGTAAGAAAAGGACCAATATTTAGTCACTTCCGCACATGCAGCGGTAGTCGTGCAATAAAGTGCACCGCCCGCCAGCCCGCTGATAAATGCGTATGCGGCAAACAATGCGAATCACACTACCGCCATCGCCAAATTACTCAACACGTGTTTCACCCCTCCACGGGGCATCTTCAGGTGTTATGTTACACCGATTAGTGCCAAACACAGAGACTCTGTGGTCCTTTTCCTACTTAGGATGGACTTCCGCGAGGTAACGCCTGATTCCATTAAATTACTTTACAGTCGCTTAAAGAGCTGTTGATAGAGCTATGAAAGAGATTTATTCATGAGAACGAATCAGGAACGAGGAGATCCGAAGACGAACGAAAGTGACCGTCTTTTCCCAGTGGATTGTCAAGTTAAAGTGACAATGAGAAGGCCACATAGCTGGGGCATAATTTCTAGAGTGAAGATGACGGATCAACGCAGAAAGCAAGCGCAGCTTGGGATGTCAGTCCACTAGTTGGACACACGACTTTGTTAAAATCTTTAAGGAAGGTAACAGTTGATGTCTAATAAATGTTTTAAATGATGTACGAGGGAAAAACCTAAGACATTCTTAATATTAGGTGATAACTGAACAATGTTGTGATGTAATGCCGATCACACAGTTCTACTCTATCACAGATAACAAGTTATTAGTGTATTTTTATTTTTTACCTTATTTATATTATTGTATATTTATTAAGAATAACTAAATAAGTTACGCTGATCAATATTACTGTCGCAATCAGCAGTTTTTGTTTTTGTCACGACATGTAAACTGTATTTATTTATGTTCCAACTATGAATAGTTTTTTTTTCCTTTTTTCTTTTTCAAAATTAATCCGAGATTAAAGAATATCAATCAATTAAGTGTAGATAAAATAAATTTTCTCACACTTTTGCCCTGTACAGGTAATAGTTTTAAAAAAAAACTAAAATCTTTACTTAACTGGAGCTATTCTATTGTATTCAGTTATTTAGAGTAATATAAATGTGCTTGATGGTACAAGCTCTGTGTTCATAACAATCTTTAAAGCAATTGGTATTTGATCTTTTTCTTCCCTCTTACGGAAAGCCGTTATGGAATCTACCGCACTATACCTTGCAGCATCTTTACCCAACGCGGGTAACAGACTCCTATGAGTCCGCCAAGCTATCGCAAAGAGAACTTAGAGAGAGAGAGTACTCAATACAAGCCCACCTGAACCACCCTGCCACCAGAGCCAGAAACTCTTGGCAGATATTGGCAGGTCAGATCTGTCATGGTTATGAAGGTCACTCCAAGGTACTTCTCAATGTCATCTCATCCAATTTAGCGGTGATTCCATGAGATATCTTCGTTTGACCAGTCTATCGCATTGCTGAAAGACCTCTTTGTTTTTAACTATTCACTCTTGCGTATTTTGGTGTTAGACAAGGTGCTGGTCCAGATCTTCACGGAGTACGGGAGATTTACTGAGTATCTGCACAGGTTTAAACTCAAGAGGTGTCCCTTATGCACCATACAAGCTGTCTCGTGGTTGTAAGAGAAAGATGGGAGTGCGAAGTGGAACTGAATGTATGGATAGGTAAGGTAATAGAAAATGAAGAAAGTCACCATAAATTTTTAAAGAAAGTAAAACATGAAATGAAACTAAATAAAACATTAAAGGTAAGATTGAGTAAAACAAGAGTTGTATAATAAGAAACAAAAATAATAGAAATAACGATAAAGATTAAAAATTGTGAACTACACTGTGATAATAAAAATATGCGGAGAAGGAAAGAGGCGATGTTTGGAATGATGGTGAATGAAAAAGTAAAAAAGAAAATGTAGAAAACGAAGGGAGATATAGCAAAAGAACTTGTGATGGATGACAGAAAAAGGCGCATTTAAAAATATTTGAAACAAAAGTCTGTCAAAAATTTAAGATAGACGAACGAGAGGCCCTCAACAAGCGGAGCTATATAGAAAAAACTATTCACTCTATCCTGAACACCGAGTCTCCCTAGCGTCTTCTCCTTTTCGCATACCTCGGCCTATAGTGCTACCATCACCGCTGTCAGCCTTAGAAGACACAAGTAAGTAAGACTCAGTCCGCTCCAGCAGTAGAGCCAAAAGCAAGATGCATTTAATTCAACCCCTTTTAGTGGCTTTATAAAAAAGACAGTGTAGTTGGTTCGTGTGAAAACTACAACCGGCTGCGAATGATTTGAGAAGAGCGGGAATAAAGTCAAGTGGAGCAAGTGATGGAGAGTATAAACAAACATTAGGCAAAGAGCATCGCCAAGCAGCGCGACGGAAGCGGCGGGCATGCGCGGGCGCACTCGCTCCATTGATAAAGCTCGCGATTCTGTTGCGTTCGCCCGCCAGTCCCGAGCGAGGCGTGAAGCCGAGCACACGCCATTACCGCGCCGCGGTCTACTTCGAGTCGCGACCACGAATTTCGGAAAGGAGCTCCCCACAAACGCCCCCGACAGTGCCGGTGACCCATCTACGAAACCAGTGGCATGGTAATTTGTGAACGTTTTTCGAATGGATATTTATTATATTTTTTTACATTACGTCCGACGGATCCCTCGGGTGCTTGCCGCCCATTGTCTCTAGACCTAGTAATAGGTATCGTATTACGTAATCTTTATTAAAATTATTATTAAACTATTTGACAACATTATTCGGCTGCGTTCGCGCGTTCTTTTTCTTTCACTTTTCTAACTAGAGCTTTTAGAATTTCTTTAATATTTAAATTGAAATTTTAAACATAAATCAATGTATATTTATTGTTATTTTAGTTGTCAAAAAGAGTCTCTGTCCTAAGCAGTGATACTACGAAAAGAAAGACAGAGAGAAAGCGAAAATTTGATAAATAAATATATTATCTAATTAATACAAGGATAACCGTGTTTATGAACATTTATTTTAGTCGTTTTAAAGTTAGAATAGTGATTTATTTCATATATCTCCGGTAAGAGTGAAATCATGTCATTTATCTGTATAATGATTTACCAGATTTATCGCGCCGGCAATTGTTCACGCTGTATGTACAAGTTTATCAGTTTGTGCAAAAATCGTTAAAAGTTATAATTGTAGCCGTGATATCTGCGTACACTTTAGTCATGAACGACGTCCACATCCTCTGTAAATAGGGCCAGGGTTATATGATGTTGGGTCTTATCAAAATAGGAACAGCAGAAGGCTGGTAATTTGCGCAATAGCTACCATATCACGTCCGTTAATTACAACTGTGTGGGAATCCTCCGCTGTTCATCTCCCGTACCTATCTGAATTGTATCTGCTTTGTTTTTATCTAACTCCATCAACTCTATCTGATATTAAAGCAAGTTTTATTTTGTATTCTCCAATTTGTTATATGTGTCTTATTTTTTGGTAGTATCGAGTGTTGTCTTTGCTACTACTAGGTCAGTAAAAATTCATCAGAGCATTGTCATATCATGATGCTACATCCAATTTACAATCTACTAATCCTTGCGTTTCTTAGTTATTACTTTGATATACAAATTGTGCATAGGTTGCTGGTAAAATTGATTGTTGAACGTCATATGCTTTGGTAAGAACTCATAATGGACAACAATTTTTAAAATGCTCTTTATATGATCTTACACTAAACACTTAAGCCTGAAATAAATTAGTAATATGAAGACGTAACGAAGCTTTATAAAGTGGCAGCGGGTGTGGCACATCACTCGTCCACCTGAAGATCGTTGAGGCCGAAAGGTTCTCTAGTGACGACCACAAGCCTGTCCACGCATGGGTAAAATGTTTACAAGGTGGACCAGTGACACAATTGAGGTTTCGAGTTGTCGCTAGATGCGGAGGTCCGGTCATTTTTGCCATCTTTGGGGAAGCCTATGAAAGACTGACTTTATTAAAAATCACGCCATACCTGGAAAGACTTGGTCAATTTTGCGAGTTGCAATAGAGACCTTCGGAGCCTTCTTGGACTCTTACCCTTTGCTTTTCCTACTATAACCAGCTCATCTCTTTGGTTACTTTCGAGTTATGTAGCCGAAGTAGCCACGAATCCGGCTTGTAGGAAATGGTTGATTTAAAGCATGTACAGAAACATTATGAGTTGTGTTTTATGGCGCAATCAAGAAAATCTTTATATAATAATTAATAAATAGTTAATTGTGGAATAATAATTATTTTTAACTTTTTTAAATAGATCAAGATATGTTGATCGGTTTTAAAAAAAATTGTGACATGCGACATTGGTTTGTATTAGTAATATGGTTAATTTTGTTGACAATCCTTAGTAAATTAACTAAAAATGCTTAGATATGTTTTATCGACTATCTCAGTGTAAATTGTCGATAAGGTTTAAGTTTAACTGTGTCTAAGAAATGTGATCTACACGGACATGTACTTAGAAAAACAACTTTTAAAATCTATTTATATATAGTTTTTGCTATAAGATTTCTATTCTACATGAAACTTCTTTTTTAAAGCATACGTAAATTGTTGGACGTTAACATATGTAAAATCAAATGCATAATTATCAAGTGATCATTGCACCGGTCACATGAGTACATTGCATGTTTATCCTTTTATTATTTTATATATTTTAGTCCAAGATTATATAAAACCTTAATTGGTCTATTTTACGCTCCGATCCGTGTTCTATTTCAAATCCTTAAAGTTCCTGCGTCCTTCTGTTCTGCTATAACTTGGAAGTATTAAAGAGTGAATAGGTAGTTTCTAGGCTGTACCATCGTAGACCTCGTCTTAACTTAACATCAGGCGAAAAAAAAGGTTGAATGTTTTGCCTATAGCAAAAAAAAATTGACACTTAGTTTAATATTTGATATTATAAAAATTAAATGTAAACTCTCATAAAACATAAGGGTGTTTAAATTCTTTATAATTTGACAAACCACTGTTGACGTATAGCTCCATTAGCTCAGATGAGTGTTCAAGTGGTTAATATAAAACATAAGATGTTGTTCTAACTTCGCGGTTTAACTAAACAAAGCTAGTCACAGATGTTCCGTTTGAAATGTAACCACGTAAGTTTATATGCGAGCTTTTTATATGACTATCATTAAATTTTGTTAATGCGTTTTTATTTAGAATTTTGACATAGATAAATATATACAATGAAGCATAATAAACAAGTGTTAGTGTTACTTAAGCAAGTCTGATTTTAGATGTTGTCTTTGTAAAGTAAATGTTTACATGTGCAAAGTTTTTGTTAAAATGAAACATAACGTATATATGTTACTAAAGAAAGAAGGCTGTATAATAATGGTTTGTTTTTCTTTATTTTACGGACACTTGTACAAAATCCTTACTTCAGTTACAGAGCAATTCATTCACTTAAAAATCCTTCACATACTAATTGACTATTTACAACGTTAACATGGGAATTATTTTTCATGGCAGTGTATTGTAATACCGTATAGTTGTATACCGTATATATATATAGGTATAGGCTCTACTATAAACTTAATGGCTATAATACATATATTATGACGTCATAATAATTTCTTCACTTATCTTTTCTCTAAAAGAATTTCTATATCTCATATATTAAACGAACAACTCTTTTCTATATCACAAACATTTTACATACATTTTTGTTTAATTAACATTTTTACACTTTGTGTTATAGCCCTTCCTGCTTTTTCTCCACAACTATAACACCTTACGAAGAAGAGTAGAGTCAAATATAAAATAGATTAAAAATATAAATAGATAATAAGTTGACGATCAATAAGACTTCTCTTATTTTTTATGTGTATATCATGTAAATGAGTCACCAAACTAAGTTTCACACATTTCGATCAACTATAACATTTCAATGCTGTAGTAAAATTTATTTAATAATGTACTTATAATTTCCGATTTAAAATTGCGAAATGGAAGGTCTGGGGTATCTAGTGCAACTTTATTATATATGCCTACACTCAGACCGAAAGATCGAAGCGTAAAGAGTTTATTTGTATATTTTTATTTATTACGTAAGATGGAATGAATATATGCTATATATACATGGTCAATACTATATTATATAATATTTTAATTAATAATAAACACATAGTTAAATAGGATGATATGATATATACATAAATTACTTATATATATATATATATATATATATACATATACATATATTTATATATATATATATATATATAAAATATTCTTTTTGAGCATATACCAGTTAACTGACTCTCTAATGACAAGGAGAAGTATAAAGAATTATTGCTGTGAAAAAAAAACTGAAATAATTCGGATAATAGCATTAAATTCATTTCTTTTTCATTATTTTCTTTAGTTGAAATTAATAAACTTCATTTATTCTACTCATTGAGCCGAAAGACGCCGATATTAATGCGTGGGGTTCCCCCAAACGTGGCTATAATGGCTTATCTTGCGCTGCTCACATTCAGCGACCTTCCAAGTCTTTGACAATATCGTGGTTGCTAGTGGAGAAACTTTTGATACCAACTGCCATCGATATTGATCAGTGCCATTTCAGACTAGCAATTCGTGCTACAAAGTATTAATAAAATAAAAATTCATGTTTGTATTTTGACGCGATTTTTTAAATTTTAATCAAGTTTAATACAGTAATACCCCGTTTTACGCGACCCCGTTATACTCGGTTTCACTATAACGCGAATTGCAAATTTCGCGCTCAAATGCCTCGAATTACGCGAAAGAGTGCGTATAAATATAATGTAGTCATCAACTTCTCTATGGTGTCTTGACCATCTGTCATACAATTAAAAACAGTGTTGGGTGTTATGAACTTATTTTACAAGAACGTAAACAAAACGTTACCCAAAAGACAATAGATGTATTTTTCCGTAAAAAATAGGAGTATGTGTTGCATAAAATGTTCCTAGAATTAAAGTGATTGATTAAAATGATTTGTTTTTTTTTTTGTAATAATTTTTGACTATGTTTAATCATAAACCTCGTTATACGCGAATTTCAGTTAACGCGATTTTTTTTTGGAACGTATCCCTCGCGTAAAGCGGTGTATTACTCAGTCAAATTTTATAAAATTAGATATAGGATATTTCGGCAAATATGTAGAATGATGTACTCAAAGTGGCAGGTGGAAAATTAATTTGATCCATCCAAAAGTCACAGGTTAGGGGAACGGCGAAGCCTTTCATACAGTTAATAGCATTTGGCCGCAGGTAACAATTGTAGTCAGATTTATCGTCCGCCATGACATATGTACTCAACGTTACGAACTATGTAGTTTTGTAATAGGATTAAAGGTGGCCTTTGTACTTATAATCATATACGTAAAAACAATAAAATTTAACAAAAAGTTTTTTTTTGCCTGGCAATAATACATTGTTTCATTTGCGACTCGATGCGGATTGAACTTGACAAAGCACTAAGGGCTTAGTGTAAACTTTTAATAAATAAGCAGGAAGTAATTAAACTGAAAGAACTCCTGTGTACAGGCATCCTTGTATATTTCCAATAAATACCATAGGAAGCTGCTTGCATCCAGCGATATATATATCTGACTATAATGTATATGTATTATTTATAAGTACGATCTAAGGGAAGCTCTACTATATTTATATATATATTACGAGGACCGGAAAGTAATGTCGCTTTCTTAACACGTTCACTGCGGGCCCAATTTTGAAGAACTTTCAGCTGGTGCGGCTGAGGTCGAATCAGCCTCAAGCTGAACTTCCTAGTAGTGCGGTTGAGGCCTTTTCTGCCTCATGTTTCAATCATTTTTTTATAATATTGAGTCAAGCTTCGCAGACATAAAGAAACCTATATTTGTCTTTGTCATACCTCATGCGGTTGAGTGTAAACAGCCGCCGCACTAGAGAGAAAACACGAGTTTTACGCGCCGCACCAGTGCAAAGTCTACCATGAGGCTGAATCGACCTCAAGCCGCAGTGAACGTGTTAAGTTAAATTCACACGACTACATTTTTAACAAGTATTTATTTCTAATAAACAATATATTCATCTTCGTTATCAACAACCTTTACTCATCTAGTATACAACGTTTTCATCAACATTTGCAGAAACGACATTACTTTCCGATCCGCCTAATATATATACACACATACATATATGTATATATTATGACGTCATCACCATTAAGTTAGCAAAAATAAGTTGCATGCTTTAACTGCAAGCAATACTGCGACATGATCGATAGTGTCAATCGAGTTGAATTTGGTAAAACTATTTAACATTGTTATTAAAGTAGAAATTTACATAAAATTTCTTTATAATTTTTGTAAAATTCGTTCTAGAGTAACTCTCTATCTCAAAAGACATAAGTAGAGTAAAGTATCTGAAGTATACAGAATGATTGGTTATTGTTTTTTTTTTTTTTTTTAATAATTATAATTTGTATCGCTGGTGTTTTTTTTACAGTATTTATCTTTCGCTTTAACTAAACGCAGACAGTTGGGAGAGGGTTGCCGCTATTTGATACTGATCTTTCTTCTCCCAGCTGCGAGGCACGACAGCGTTTTATATTATTATTATTATTATTTTTTTACAATTTTTTTTTTTACACAATTTTCACTTACGGGTAAATACAGCTAAAATTTATACATATTAACAATACAATTTGGAATACACAATTATATATTAGTTGCTACATTATTTTGTATCAAGTCGCTGTCCAAGCGCTACAGACCGTTAAATGCCTTGAGATTTAGGACAATGTGCCGGGACAACTCATCAAAAGATTCTGCTGTAGATTTTTTCTTGAGAAGGTCCGGTAAGCTGAACGGAGATATATTAAGGTATATTAAGGAAAAGCTTTGAACGAGTAGCTGATTGCTCACTTGTTTTCAAAAAGATTTAAACCTTTTACACCTACTTTCAATCATTCTATATAAAGTAATCACTCTGAAGTATGTTATATTAATAGATATTTTCGATTAAAGTGCAACAGTGCAATAACTTCTGGCAGTATAAAGACTGGAGTTATAGATCGTAAACAATAGTTGATTCTAAATTATAGTAATCCGAATTTCGATAACGCTTTTTCTTATTATATCATTATTTCGTTATTTATCATTTCTGAAATCATTTATTATTGGATTAAGTACAATATTATATTATAGATATTAATTTATAGGAAATGAGCTATTTATTTACTGCTCGAAAGCTTTTATCACGTAGGTGACAATAAGTGAAAGTGAAAGTTTTAATTATTTTAGATGGAAAATGAGCTATGCATTTAATATTGTAATACTTTTACATTTATAATCAATAAAATTTGAATTGATCTAAGTGGTTGGTGCGTTCCCTGAGTAGGCGTTCTAACTCTGGAGAGAATATCCCGAAACAGAGAAACTTCCTGTACCTATATAGCAACCGAGATGATAAACAAGTTCTCATTACCCAAAGCTATGCGACGCGGTCATCGTTGTCCGTCGAATAACAGGAGAACTCGGGCTGTATAACAGTGTCATGCGGTGGTAACAATATCACGCCACACACGTGCGTGTATTGCACGGACGAGACTCAAGATGCGATCGCAAGATTCATCGATGTGAATACGACAACCGCCGCACAGAACCTGGTGCACAACTTGAGGAAGCCAATATGGAGTAGAGATGAGGAAGTGTTCTCACGAAATGTTATCTTAGAAACTGGATTTAGTAAAAAGACGAGCAAAAAAAATTTGAAATATCAAATGTGATTGTAAAAACCAAGTCACGAATGCTGCCTGTAGAATATTGCTCCTTAAAATAATGGAGGTGATATCAGAAGGTTTCGCTGCAGAGTTGTGATACAATGAAGCAAAGAGATGATGACATGTCCTCCATGAAATGATATAATTGCGTTATCTTTGTTTGCCGACTTTGCTGACGCGAGATTAACTATGGAATCTATAGCATCACCCGCTTGCGATCTCCGGGTGAATGTACTGCCGGTCGCATGTTAAGCTGAAATTTAAAACGATACGACATAATACCACCCTTAACTGCTCTAACATGTCCATATATTGCTAGTCACTTGATGGCTTTCAAAGTAATTTTCTTATTCTCAGAAAAATATTATATTTTAGACTAGCATTTTTCAATCATTTATTTTATATATATATATATATATATATATATATATATATATATATATATATAAGAAAACCAAAAATGTTAAACTCAACATCCGAATTGCCCTGAAATCTGTGGGGCGTGGATCCCGCGGATTTCATAGAAAACTGTACGTATAATGAAACACCAAAATCAGTTCCGCAGAAGATTTATTTTTGGGCGCTAAACACATATTTGTTTGTTAAAGTAATTGTAAAAAGATTTTTAGAACGAAACCCAATAAAATATATAATAATCGACGGTGTAAACCACTCTATAAGAGAAATTACAGTTACATGCCAAAAAAAATATACAACAAATTATCTTATCAAATAGTTCAAAATTAAACTCAAACAAGGACTCGTTGGAAAACGTATTTACACCAATAACTTCATGGCACGTAATGATAAGTCAATTCCAAAAAGATTTATGTCGTTTGTGTGTAATTATTTTAATCTGTGTGTAAGTAAATATTATATTTCTTTTTAGATGTTCTCTTTAAAGACTTAGGCAGTTTAATTTTGTAAAAATTTGCATAACAAATGCTTGTGGTTGCACACGCTCTTCTGTTTTTACATTGTTATTGTCATATAATAACTATAACACCCTGTAACTATATTTCTAGCTAATAAATTTTATTTTATTGGTTTAAAAACAAATCATCAAATTCCATATCAAAATCAGTAACAATATTAACACCGCGCTTAGAAAAATATATCTGTATGGCACAGCGCCATCTAGCGGACAACGAGTGTACTAAGTATTGACCAAACATAATTAAAACGGGAACACTGTATTAGATCCAAAATCATCAGTCGATTAAAATAAAACAATGTTTAAGATTATTCGGGTGGCAATGGTAAAATTTGACCGTATTTCTTATGTCCCTATTTGTTTCAGTGGCTGTATTACCAGTTTTGACGTTCTATATCTATTCTTATCATCATTTCAGCCGAAGGACGTTCACTGATGAACAAAGATCTTTTCCATAAGCTTCCAGAAAGAACGGTTGAAATCGGCATGTATGCAACGTCCTGTGACGATGTAAAAAAGGTCGTCTTATCACCTTGTTGACGTCGTACGCTTATGATTCCTGGGTAATTATTGAACTTTGAGGCTCTAAGAGAAGATAATAAAATAGCTATCGAAAAATTGAGTCAACACTGTAATAATGTAGCAATCTGTGGTCTAGGAACGAAGATGAGGGAAGGAAGCTGATGCAACGGAGACGATTTGAATGTGAAGAAAGGTGAAAGAAAAATAAATCAAAATGGAAAAATATATTACCCGAGTTTTAACGTCCCTGAAACACATGTCGGGGGGAACAAGAGGTAAAAAGGGGGGCCATATAGAACCTTAAGGCTCCAGCCGTTGTGTGACTTATCTACTGCCACTTCAAATATATAAGGTGAATTAATAAACACAATACTGATTGATAATGATAACATGATCGGAGGAAAAAGTCCTTATTGAGACACCTGTGCTGTTTTTAGTTTAGAAAGTATATTTTATTAAACGTTGAATTTAGCTTATTCTCCTCGCATATCTTCAAAGGTCGTGATTCTCTGGATATGAAGTTATTTCAGGCCTTATTATGTAACGCCACTTTTTTAATCTTCGGCTCCGTAGAGCCCAACAAGTTTTGTGTCTGTTGTCGAACGAATTTGATTTGACCCGACGAGACTACGGCCTCTCGGAGGTTTGTCTTCAACTTTTGGTGCCTTCATAAGTTGTTCGAGTGCATGAAGGTTGGTGAAAAGAGTCGAGTGGATTGCCTTTGATTTTTCATCACCAGATGTTACAGTTTATATCTTTCCTTACTGACTATGTGTTTGAATAACTATTATTCGGCCGTTGGCAGATGCTAGAACACCGTAATGTATAAGGCCTTTGACCATTATGTGTTGGTAATGACATACGGATCCAAGACGTGGTCACTTACGACGGGCATCATAAAGAGGCTCAAAATCAAGGACTCGGTTGTGCGCTTGGCTGAACGTTGTTACGCGTTGTCCTGATGATGGAGGAGTGAGCGCAGACGTTGTTCTCGAACTTTCTCCCGAATAACAGGCAAATAAAAGCAACTACTCTTATATGATAGACTGTCTGACCAAGGAACGAAGCTGTCATCATTTTCTCTTACGTTTTTTCTCTCTCCATTTTTGTAATTATTCTAAGGGAAGCACTGTGATTGGCCATATGTTTCGGGACTACAGCAATAAATCTAAGGAACGATTCAAACATTACAGACAGCATTTGAGGGACCACCGCCAAATTACAATAACATTTCACGATGGAGTTTTTGAGTTTGAGTCAAAATATGAGGTATATATTTAGCAAAAACTTTTGAATTCGACTCACCAGTGCCAGAACTTGCTCGGATTTGCTATCGGATAGTTATCTTGTCAAAGTTAGAAAGTTACCTTTGTACACTGTCGACATATTTTACAGAAAAAACGATTAATTTTTACCGCTCCGGCATTGATTTGTATACTAGATGGCAAAAGGCTGTTGATAATGAAGGTGAATATATTACTGATTAGAAATAATAACTTGTTAAAAATGTTGTCGTGTGGATTTCACTTAAAGCGACATTACTTTCTGGTCCCTCTATATTATTTTGTTTAAATATATCGTGATTAATGAACTTATATAAATTTAGTTTGGACAAAACCCTATCATCGAATGTAAGACGTGATCTTGGTAAAGGAGAATTGAAATCGTTGGTTTAGATCGCGCGAGATGATCAGTTTCGTATTTAAAATGTGTTAGACGGAAGATGATCAGTTCATCAAAGTAAATAGAAACGTATCCAGCGAATGGGTTCGCGGTCGTTCATTTTCCATTCGAGTTGATTACGCAGGGACTGCCCGAGGAGTAATTTCATAGGAAGCAAAAAACGTGTTTCTGTCCGTTGCATCTTATCAGGAGTTGCTTCGCTAGTGTGCACTCGATGGCTCGATTTGCATAGCCGCATATTTAGTTCCTGCCCGGCAATCGAACCGGCGTTCTGCTATTTCTCCTTACTTAATTTTCATACTTTTTAAAATATGTAAAGATTAATATTTTTTTCCTCATCATATCTCATCATCACCACAGTTCATTACAGTTCACAAAACACAATCTAGATGTTCTAGAATAAAGCTTGTTGATTTAAATATTTACAAGGTAGAAAAACTGTGTAAGTTTTTGATTTAGACTGTTTTTGTCGATTTTGTTTTTTTCAATCAATTCTTCGATCACTTTTGATTGTCATTATATAGAAATTTTTCGTACATTTTTTTTTAATCTGATGCTTTTATTTCAATTAAATTCTATTTAAGTTTTTGCTCCTCATTGCAAAATACTTGAGTTCAAAATTGCCAGTAATGTGAACTATCAAATTGACAGATGTTGTAACTTACCTAGTATTGACGACTTATGTAGATTAGAGTCATAGATATCATGTGAATTTAAAAAGTTTATTAAACGAGACGGTTTTTTACTATCGCTTACCTGTCTGTCTTTGACCATCAAATCGCCTGATGGAAAGCAAAGATATGGTCGAAGATGATGTACGTAGACTGAGTAGACACCTGTTCATATCTTGAAGGGACCTGGGTTGTATTTCTCAGGAAATAAGGAAACCCGCAGATTGTTCTAGAATCGGACTGTGCGGAAATCGTTGAATCGAAACGCTTGGTAGGCCTTCAAGGAAACTCCACCGTGGTAGTGGATCGACCTGCTACTAATCCTATCGAAATATGGAGATATTCCAATAAGGTCGTGAAGTTACGCAGTACATTCCCCAAAATGAATATTCCTAAATTGACTCGCTACTTGTCGAAGGTATTCAAAGCTTAACCAACTCATCACCTATAAGTTGATCATCACGCCATTCTAGAAATCAAGAGCTCCGAGCTGGAATTTAGGCGAGTCATCCTGAAGTTGGCAATTGTTCAGGTGTAAAATACCGCTTGACCTTATTCAAGATACCCAGCTTTTACCAGCTAATTTAGCCATAGACAGTGTTCAGTCAACTCAAAAAGCTCAAAGTCTGTCAAAGGTACAAGAGCATTTAACAAAAGTTGGGAGCAGAGATGAGACAGGTTTGCTATTTCCCTGCGTTGAATTTAACGAGATTCTCGTCCGTATACACTATTACATTCTGTGTATTTAATGTATAACAAAGCTTGAGAATGTATTACTCAGACAGCTGTATTTAAATCCTTTATGTTTGTTTAGGTCTCTTTTCACATAAGCACGTTTTGAACTTATTGTAGCTAATTTTTGTTTGTATCAAGTTATGCTCTTATATCATTATTCTGAGTTAACTGATCACTTTAAATGATCCAAAAAGGAAAATAATATTCGATCATCATGTCAGTCGATAGGTGTTCAATATAAGGCATAGAACCTCCCCTTAAACCTTCCTGCAACCTTGACTATATCAGTCAACAAAGTTATATGAATAGTTTAAAAATAGCAACAGCTTCTCTAGTATTTCTAATTTAACGACAATATCTTAATTGAGAGTAACTGTTTCACTGTATGGAGTGTTTATGCAAATATGTAACAGGGAGGCAATTAAGTAAGTTTAAGTTATCGAGGCTTTAGAAGTCAGCGTACCATCATAACGATGCAAATGCCGTCAGATATTCCGAGCATTCGCAATTACTAATCCAAACTGTCGACTTTGAGATCTTTATGTTTAAAATCTGCATGGCATGTGGCCTGCATATGCTAACTGTACATCGGCATATTGCTTCACGTTCATACGTCTTTATTGTAATTAATGAGTGAATAGGCCAACCCGGGAACTGGTCGGACTAACGTGTTTTACATCTACCCGCCTAACGACAAACAGGATTGTGGGTAATTGAACTATATATACATAACTGTATTATTTTATTACCATATACACATACAGGTAGCCCTCATACAACGCGGCTTTCTATAACACGGTTTTGCTATAGCGCGATGATGATGCAATTCCTTTGTACTTACAACAACTTTCTCAAGCACGGAAAAAGATCGAAAATTTTAAATAGACCTGCAAAACCATTTTATTTCATATCGCGAAATATACAATGACCTAGTTAGAATCAACAAACAAAGTTTGACAACAGATTTTTTAAGAGAAGGAAAACATACAAGAAGTTTAAGCAAAGAAATAAGTTGAGAAAGTGAAGGCGATATCGTTCCACTGAAGAAATGTTTAAAATTCTTTAACTTAGAGATCCATTAAATTATTTTTTTTATTTGTGTTCTACATACATTTATATTTTTAATTAAAATTTAGTTGGTAATGTCGAATTAAATAAATTTTTTAAAAAACTTTTTGGAACGTAACCTTTTTTCTACCTCTAGGTCTAATACAACACGGCATTTTTAAGACCCTAACTACAGTGTTATAGGAAGGTTACCTGTGTTATATATTGAGTTCATTTCGCCTTAGAGTAACTCTAAGGTCTAAGGCACATCACCCAAACAGACAACAGACAACTTGAGGTCAATAAAAGCTATCAACCGTATGTTGAGTAAAACTTTTTAATTTAAATATACTTGATTGAAATAGGTAATAAGGCCTTTTAATAATTTCTCTACGTACCGTGTTATTAACCCTTAGTAGCCTGATTTACGAAAGTGTTTTTTTTTAATATTACTGTGTTTGTTTGAGGGTCTAGATGAAGGAAAAAATAGATTTTTTTTTAATTTCGTTGGAAAGAATATTATACAACAGTAAAATACGTACAGCCAACCTATAAAAAAAACTAATAGTAATGTGAACATTCGGTTTAAAAGATTGGTATCAAAATTGAAACTCTAGATTATTAAGGGTTAACTCCTTTTACACTTACACACTTTTATAATAAAATATCTCGTTAGAATTACCCGTAATAAATTTAAAAAGTTTTTTTTTTATCATAACAAAGTACTCGTGTTTTTTTATTTAATGTCAAACATTTTTTTTAAATTTACTATAAAATATATATACCCGAAGTTTCGCTGGTAGATCGAATTAGAAATGAGGAGATCTGTAAAAGAATTCATAGACGTAGCTCTAAGAATTGCCTGTCTGTAGTGGAAATAGGCAGGGCATTTCGCTAGTTCAACTGTTACCGTGTAAAAAGGTTGGTGTATGTAAATAGGACTAATTTAACACTTCTTTTATAAATGTATTTTTAGCTATGTACCGATTAAGACAGTTTTTAAATTATTTGTTATATAAATAGGGCTTTATATTAAAATTTAATCTTCAATATCAGTTTTATTAAACCTTTTTTGAGTCATGACCCATCTTAGAATTAGAATTATTATGCCCACTTATATAATACATAACTTATATTAACCCTTTCCACTCCAAGGCTGTTATGTAGCATCGACAAAATTTAGTTGAATTATAGTATCTTGCGATTCTAATATATGTTTCATTCATTCGTGATTCAAACATTTTAGTAACAAAAATCTTTTCTGTTTTAAAATTTTTCCACAAAAAGAAGTATTACACTATGTCGAGTAACACTCGACATTGGAGCTTGTGGAACAAAATCATTGTCGAGTGACACTCGACATTGGAGTGGAAAGGGTTTTTTTTTTTAATTATACAATACAAAAGTACCTCTAACATGGTCAGAGCCTTTTTAATTCTAGTTAACAATTTCTAGACGGGGGGGGGGGGGGAATCCTCATCGGACGCCTGGGAATGGAGGGCCCAGGCAGTGTCAGACTATTACTGACTAAAACCCCCCACCGTCGGCTCTGTTACAATTAAGTTTCTAGTTATTTTGCTTATTTCCTAATCTTCTTATAGTATTAATTCCTATTTATATTACACTTGTTATTTAAGCTAACTTAGCTATTTACATATTTTATTAGTCTAATCTTATATATGAATTCTACGCTTAATACTATTATCTGTCTATCCTGGAGTTGAAAGGGTTAAAGCGAAATGGTTAAACTCGTGTTGATTCCACTTTCGAATTGCTCCCCTTAAAAATCAATTTGATTCTCTGTGGGGTGTGGGCATCACGTTGGGAAACACTGTTTTAATAGATGTTTTATTTGAAACGTTGATGAAATGCTCTTTGTATTGGAGACTGTACTTCCTTGTTTGTATATATATTTATACATAGAAATACTTAAATATATATATATAAAAATTTTAATATGTACTTAAATTGCGTCCATTTTGAAACACTGTTATATACAGATGTGATCGGTTTCATGTAGCTATGAAAGATCACGTGTTACAACCGCACGATGTTTGCATGGGCAAGCGAAGGCGCCAATAATTATTTTATAACTTAGAAGACAAAGCGCCGTACAGGACTCGGAGTGCCGGCATGAGCAAGTGGCTCTTTCATACCCGTGCACACTGGCTGCACTTCCTTATTCGCTATCAATGCAGCCTGTGTTTGCTTGCTTCATGCGATATCTTCTCATATCCAATTATCTTTAGTAAGATTGTTGCTATCTATTTTACAAGATTTAAACACTTTCTAATTGGAAACTTTAAAACTTTAGCTATGTACTAATCATTATAATGTAAACTAGTCGATTAAATATACTACCAACTATAAATAAAGTATACATAAAATAAATAACAAACGTGTACAGTGCCCGGCGATAAATATTGCACATCGACATTTGGAAAGAGACAATCGGTTAATTTCGGCTTCGTAGAGCATCTCTGTCCCACACTATAGGTAGTGATGTTTTGTAGGCGAGCGACATATACAAATAATAATACCTAGCTTCTTATTCTTAATTTGAGGTATATTGACAAGTGGTGGTCTTATCGCTCGGGGCGATCTCTACTAGACAACCTTTCTCTCTTTGTCTCCTAAATCTCTACTTTATCTACAAAAAATATTTATTATTTTAACTGCAGACAAGTCGAAAGTCACCCTGTTATTTAGATAGATAGGCAAGCTTTTCAACCTAAGAGCCAATTAAAATATTTTTTTTAGGGGCTGCACATTTATTAACACATCAGTTATTTACAAAAATTTTATATAATAAACGTTAGATTTAAAAAAAATGAATGAAGTTATAGTTATAGCTTATAAATGCGCATGCGGCTAACAGTGCGAATTACACAACTACCACCGTTAAATCACTCAACACGTGTTTCACCCCTCCACGGGGCATCCTCAGGAGTAATGTTATAACGATTAGTGCCAAACACTCAGTGTCACGACTACTGCTACATAGCGGAAGTAGCTATATATTAGTCCTTTTCTTACTTAGTATGGACTTTCGCAAAGTAACGCCCGAATCTATTAGATAGGCATATGACTTGCAGTTGTCGTTCATCGGTTGAAAAGAAGAAGAAAAATAATTCGAAATTTAAAACACTAATACCATATTATCATTACGTTATTCATTATTTCTGAAACCATTTATTTGGATATGTGTTCAATATATTGACAGCAATAGAGATATATATATTTAAAATTTTTACTCACTCTATTCTATTTCTATCTCTACCCTAGTCACATGAATTTACAAAAAAATATTTTTGAAAATAAATTAATGGAAATCTTTACAGTTTTGCTGAAAATTGAGCTATACCGTCTAAACCTTTTAGACATACATGTGTATATATATATATATATATATATACATATATATATATATAAATATGTATATATATTTATATATACATATTTATATATATATAGTTTGGATATATACGGTTGAATGACTTGACCAAGCAATTTCGTATTAATTTTTATATCAATTGAATATACGAGCAGAATGATTACATTGATACTGTCTTAAAGGAAGTGGCCAATGATTTAAAATAATTAGTATTACAGTTTCGTAGCAGAAAAATGTTTTAGAGGTCAGAAAATCGTAGAAATGAATAATTGAATATTTGGCAGACATACGAAAGGCGTCGCGATATCTGATATCGTACCAATTTAAATAGGATATTGCGGTCGACTTAGACCTACTTATGTTAATGTCTGTGCGTTTGTTGTCGGTTTTTTTTTATCTGCTGCGATCGATAGCTGAAGCTGGTTGCTTGTGTTCTTGTTATTTTATAATTAGCAAATATTACATAGGTCATCGAACAGAGCAGAGTTCCCCAAACTCTTTTGTGTCGTAGACCCCTTGCCATGTTTTTCCGTGTTCTCAAAATAAAATTTTGTATCTGTTATGTAAAATATACGTAACATTAAATAAACATGTATTGCGACCACAAAGCGAATACCAAAATCCTACAACTTACACAATTTTATAAACATATATAATTAATAAATTTAATATATAATAAATTTTTTTAATTCATAGGTACTTTTATAAATAATGTGAATGTTTTGATATTATAAGATAGTATGATGTAAGTAAATAGGTACTATCAGTGTATGTGTTGAGATCCACTATCGTGGACCCCCATTTTCATTTCATAGACCCCCAAATTTTTTTTCGCTGACGTAGACCCCTTGCAGGTTGTCATAGACCCCTAGGGGTCGATATAGACCATTTTGGGAATCACTGGTCTAGAGGAAGAGCTGAGTATGATGTAAGTAAATAGGAACTATCAGTGTATGTGTTGAGATCCACTATCGTGGACCCCCATTTTCATTTCATGAACCCCCAAATTTTTTTTCGCTTACGTAGACCCCTTTGCAGGTTGTCATAGACCCCTAGGGGTCGATATAGACCAGTTTGGGAATCACTGGAACAGAGGACTGCGACTTGCGGTCGTAGGTCGCGGGTTCGATTCCTGGTATACAATCTTATATAATTCACACTTTATGCATTAATATAGTGTTGCCACTGCTTACAAACAAGTTTCCAGAAGATGGGCAGCAGTGTCCACTGCGTACTATAATACCACATTGCCAAGGATGTTGATTATGGTATATCCTCCCATAGATATCTAAGAGAGGGCGTCTATAGGCTTCGTATCAACTTTGACTTAAACCTAGATATATATCCAAGAACAGCAGCGGTTAAAACTGCAATATGGATGGCGGGTTGCATTCCCTAAAGATAGCGTTCTTGGTAACTATTTCAAAAAAGTGTCAATAGATGGCGTTGCGAAAGAAATCAACATCACCCTCATATAAGCCGATAGACGATCTGCAAGACATGGGCATTACTCTAAGATTGTCGGCATCCACAGCTTAATGCGATCTGGACAATGTCATAGGTTCTCGTCCCCTTCTACTAAAGTAGTGTGAATTTTAACATATTTTTGGAAGTTGGCTTTCAGTCGACTTCTATCAGCTGATATGATAATAATGACGATGTGCTGATATAATTTTAAACTGACTACAGTTCTTTCCAAAGGTTAGATAAATTAAACCTTATCTAACCTTTGGAAAGAACTGAGATATTCGAAAACAACGAAGGCGTTCCGAGGAACGATCCGGATCCACCTTCAGATTGTCGAGTGGTCCACGCTGCCGTCCCAAGCCGCATACACAACAATACTCTACTCTACACGGGTAGAGCCGTTCTCTAAGTATAAACGTGATCATGCTTTTTTGCAATTTTTTTTGAAAAATTAACAGATTTTTCCATTACGTGAAGTCAGTTCCGACGAAGCTGTAAAAGCCACCGTGCTAACAGCAATCACTTCTACAGAGACAATAGGATATATCAGATAAATATTAATTAAATATGCTGTTTTAAACGGATTTATTTAGTTCGACCCGTACGGAATTTATTTGGATCAAAATTAGAAATTGAAATTTAAGCACCTTCCCGTTGTCAGATTGATCTGAAATTTGGTACACACATTTAATTTAGATTACAATACAATATAATAAAATCAATAACATTATAAATCTAAGATGGCCGCCGATACAAAATGGCGGATTACATATTTTTCCTTAACCCCCTCAATATGGATATCAAATGAAAGGGCTAGACTAGTAAAACACGATTATTATGTCAAAATTTAAAATTCAATATGGACGCCGTTTCAATATGGCGGACTAGGTACATATTTTTCCACAACCACCACAATATGGGTATCAAAACACCGTTTAACTTAAAACTTTTTAAAATGTATTTATTTATTGTTAGGATCGATGTTTTTTTGATTTTTTTGTTTTTACATGTTAGTGTTAAAGTGAAAAAGTAAGTCTTTTAATCTATCTCAACAACGCCCTAACAATGTCCAGTGTGTAAGATTATGTTTCATGTGATCACTCCCTAGTACCTACTCCATATTGGCATCCTCAGGTTGTGCGCTAGTATCTGTGCGGCGTTTGCCGTATTCGGCACATCGATGAATCTTGCGATCGCGTCTTGAGTCTCGTCCGTGCAATACACGCACGTGTGTGACGTGATATTGCTACCACCGCACGGACACTATTATACAGCGCAAAGGTGTCTGTTGTTTGACGCATAACGATGACCGCTTCGCTCTCTAGGTCCTCGATCCTCTCATGCTCAAGATACTCTTTGGTTAGATCTACATTTGAAACATCTGGTTAACTAAATGATAAGCGTTAGTACATTGCTCGCTATCCTCAGCAAATGTTGCGGACTTTTCAAAGTAGCGTTGACATGAATACAAAAAATAAATAAAACAATTAATTTCGGCTCGTGGAACGTCGGGCGTCGGTCGCGTTCGTTTGCCCTGAATCCGTAGAAATTAAATCGGACTTATGTCGTATTTGCGGCCTAATAAGCACTACCTTAAAGCGAGCCGCCCGGTGTATTCGAATTTTGTTGCTCGCTGTGTCTGTGTAAAGTTGTGATCACATCGCTTGTTGCTCATGCATGGTGAACGTGTTGGACTTGGTTAATAGTGTTGGACTTGAACACCTTTATTATGTTATCCCGATTTGTTTCGAACAGTCGCCGTAAAATGAATTGTAAGGTAGGATTATGTACATCGCGTTTTATTTAACATTTGTAATTTTTAGGTTATTTCTTCTTTATTAATTCTTACTTTGTATGTGTTGAAATTTGATTTATTTGGCTTAAATTTGTAGACTTTGATGTGATTATTTAGGTGACTTTGAGTCTCAATTCAGACTGATATTTTATACAGTTCACTGGATCGCATGAGAAGATCGTTTAGTTCTTATATCACCCGAGTAAACGCTTTATAAAAGGAAGAGGATTTAGTCAAGTTTTTAATTCTACATAAATTATTTCAAATGCAATATGAAGTTGAGTTTCCTTCCAGAGACTTGAACTATCATCTTCGCGTCTTTATATAAATATCATATGTGTATATAACCAATAAACTTTTTTTATAATATTTGGCATCTTAGGTTGAGTGGTAGAGAATGCCTAAAAGCATTAAGTCCGCCTTTACAAAAGGTGAATAAATAAATAGGTGGAGTATACATTTTTTTTCGAATTTAGGTTGTTTATGTGGAATAGAGATAGCAAGATTTTTTTAAAGTTTTCTCGCTTCTTTTATTATTATTATATCAGAGCGGCCTCCGTCTCTGTGTACAACGTGGGCGAGTCGAGGTAGGATCAGCATTACATCCTAAGATTGCAAAGTGGTCCACGCTGCCCTCTAAACCGTATCCTTACAACACATACGACGTGGTAACCTTCCATCTCACCTTGGTGTGAGCGTCATTGTGGGATCTGAAATACGATGCCTTAGTTTTAGTACAGTTCACGGACCCCACTGATCCATTAACTTATGTAGCTGTAAAAGCCTTAGAACAGACCCGACAGACTTTATACAGCCAGAAGTTATAAATCTGTCGTATTCCAATAGAAAAGAAAATTAATGTAACGTATTTCATAGTGATAGCTTTATTTGCTGATTAAATATAAAATACAATACCGACCTATGCAGCTACTAAAAAACAATATAGGTGTGCATCGCTTGAACTGTCAAACGTGCAAGCTTCAAGGCGAACTGTCAAAAGCGCGAACTTCAAAGCGAACTGTCAAATACGGAAAGTTTCAATAGTTATTGCATTTCTTAAGTTTTTTTTTTCATTAGAACGAATGAAATTGGTTAAGCCGTTCATGTATGATGTTACCATTGAAGGACTGAATGAAGGCGGCTTTTAACCATCCGGCGGAAGTCTATGGGTAAAGTCGATGTACAGAAGTAGACGTCGTACAGATTATGATGGTGAAGGGATATAGCGATCCACTTTTGAATTATTTTTAAATTGGTTCGATTCAGTTTTCGTTCGAATTTTAAATTAAGTTCGAAAATTTATGGCAGTTATGTTAATGTGATTGTAGTGATGTAACTTACCTAGGCGAACATTCGGGAGCGTGGCCGTGGCTCGGAATATCTTATCGATAGCGGTGGTCGCTGGTCACCCCGGTGACCTGCGCTATCGTCGAGCTGTCACCGCTGAACACTATTCCGTTCCTCGCTCTGAACATAGAACTTGGACTTCGGAATGGGCACAACAGTTTGTCATCATTAAGCCTTATTTTGAACCAATTTAATTGTCTTTTTCTTTAGATCTCATACGTGTTACATAACACTTAACAATTTTATTATTTTTGATATTACTCGTGCTTTTGACTTCGTCCGCCAGAACCTTCGCGTAGCCTAAGTTACTCCTTTTTACATCAGCTACCCTTCATTATAAGTCCCGTCAAAATCCATCCATTTCCGAGATTATCCGGAACAAATAGACAGAAAGAAAGAGGCAAAAATAAAAAATAAAATAATTTTAGTATATGTGGCAAATATATATTTATATGCATGTAGTAAAAAGCGGTTATTTTAATATAACAAACAGATACTCCATTTTATATTTGTATGTATGTATAGATAATGAAAAAAAATTGAAATAAAACTAATTCCAAACGGAGATGCCTATGTCCAGCTGTGGGCAACTTACGGTTGAAATGACGATGATGATGGAAATATGTTTTTGCCGGATTATGGGATATTAGGTGCTCGTAATATTTTGCTCCCCCACCAGTCCTTTTAGCGACGTGCTGTGATGGAATTAAAACATAGAAAACATGACAAAAAATGCGTTATAAAGTATATTTATTTCATAGAATTAATTTCATTTAATTTATGTCAGTCGATAGACGCCCCCAGCAAGCCATAGATCTCCCCCAAAGATCTCCTCGATTACCGGTCCTGCGCATCCAGTGACCTCCAGGGAAGTTAACTATGTCGTCGCTTCACCTAGTGGAGGCTTACCCGGGCTGCGTCTATCAGGTCCTGGTCAGGCCACTTGACAATCTTTCAGTCCTAATGGCCGAGCGATGTGCTCCGCCTACTTCCATTTCAGATGAGCAATTCTTCGAGCTACGACTTTGGTTATTCTATTCAACATTCAAACATATTAATTATAAATGTAATGTTGCAAAATAAAATAGTAAGGAAACCTAGATTGTTGTGGTTGAGGATGGATGTATGGCTAAATGAATGAAAGAGAAAGTCTGGGAAAATTGTAGAATGAAAGAAACAGTACGACAGATAATATGATACATGAAAGAGAAGAGTGATAATAATAAAAAATATGAATAAATTACTAAAAATAAAAAGTGCCTGTCCCCCACGATATACGGGAACGAAAGGTCCCCAACAGCGTGGACCATATAAAAAAAACATATTAATTAGAAAATGAATTATAAAGAACAAGGTATATATTTCATTATTTAAATAAAAAATAATCGGAAATCGCATAGTTTGAAAGCGTGCGATTCGATTTGTGCGTATTCTGTACTAAGATCTCGGAAGGTTATCGATTTAAAAGTAACAAAACGTAATCAGCTATAAAAATGTTATTATATCCTTTATTTGTAACTTATATAATGTTATGAAATTGAAATGAAATCTTTATATACGGACGAACGTGTTTTGTTATATGTATTCTTCGTATATAGTATATATATAACTGAAGATAAATAGCGAAATATATTGCTTAGTGTAACCTCACAAACACGAAAATATATAGTCCAATTCGGCTAATATCTTTTCCTATTTTAATTAGATACAGAAAAGGTGTTTGTAAAAGGAACTATTTGAAAAAAAAATAGGAAAATACTCATAATAACAAATGTCAATTTTCATGTACAAACAATACTACTAACTAAACAATAAATATAAAAGTCTGTATATATCTGTCAAACATTTTACTATAATCAAAAACCAAAAAAGGTTTGTTAGTATAATTTTTAATCATTAATAAACTAATTAGTTAAGTAACTAATAAGTTAACTCTAAAATACGTATTTTGTACTATAATTTAGTACGATGTATGTTCACCAAACAAAAATTATTATATAATTAACTTAGTATATACATGTACTATGTAAAAGAGTACATATTAGGGAAAGAAGTAATGTCGTTTCTGTCGACATATTTTACAGAAAAAATCTATTGATTTTTACCGCTTCTGTATTGATTTGTATACTAGATGGCAAAAGGTTCTTAACGAAGGTGAATATATTGTTACTTAAAAATAAAAACTTATTATAAATGTTGTCGTATGATTTAAACTTAAAGCGACATTCCAGTCCCCCTAATATATATGGAACGACTTGTAATATTTGAAAACGAAAAGACATAGAAATGAGATTACTCTAGCCCGAAAGAAATATTGAAAATTAAGAAAAAAATTCTACGACATAACGATATATCCTTGTCTAACATGCGGATGTCAGATAAGGACAGAAAGGAAATAAGATGGAGACAGAGTTGCCATTTGCCAATCTGAGAAGGAAAGAAGTATGCACAGCCCAAAACTATCTGATAAGGACAACAATATATGTGAAAGAGCGAGACCACACAAGTGGCATTGGCCAGGACACGACTGTAGAATGAACAACACCAGATAGGCAAAATGCATATCAAAAACAGAGCCAAGAGATAAGAAAACAAAAAGATGATGACCAAGTAAAAGGAGGAACAAATCTTCAAACAAAGACGGGGACCCCTGTGGATGTGTGGGTCACGGAAGGGTCATGGATGTAGAAGTTCAAGAGACCTATACCAAAGAGGCAACTACTACTTAGTCGTAGAAATAAAGCCTATTTTTATTTTATGAAGGTAGTATACATGGTAAAAATGGTTTTTTATGCTATCTTGTCCGCATCTGAGCGACGATGGTGGAAGAAACACGCAGACCTAGTAGGTACCTATTCAGATCTTGAAGAGACCTGGGTAATACTCAAGAAATAAGGAAGCCGATATATCGTTCTATATTCTGGTTGTGTAGTAAATGTAGTAACCAAAAAAAAAATCAAGTCACGATCTATTTTATTCAAATTAAGCTTCTGATATTTCTCATTATTTTTTTAGTGTATTACTGTAAATAATGCATAAATAGAAAATATATTATGTCTATAAATGAATAATATGTCATGTTGTACAGTGCGGGTGATATTGTTAATTTTTTTTATTTCTTTTATATTATTTAAACATAAATAAGTATATATAAATAATAGTAGTTACAAAATAATGTTAATAAACGGAAAATAGCGTATATTGATATAAATCTTCTGATATATATACTCGCGAAAATTTTATCTGTATCTGTCAAAAAAGCCCGCGTAAAAATTTCAACTTTTTTTTTTAATCTAATCGAGCGTCAATATTGGCGCCAAAGGTAAACACTTTATGCGGCCGTCCTAATTAACATTCATGTCATAGTTTCCTAACCTAATAATAGCGCCCGCGGTCGACGCACCTGCACTAGGCTGTTTGCCTGGACCCGTCCGTTGATAGCGGCGCATCAATCACTATGATTGATGCTTCTATGGTCCTACATCTTTTTTTTTATTCACGGAATGAGGTCGTAGACTATTTTATATTATTCCACCGTGTGTACATATGTTTTATTATCTATGCATTATTATTTTTTTGTTATAATTTCATCATGTTTGACATCGTATACTGTTGATTTTCTTTTTATTCACCCTACTGTTATTGGAAGCCAAGTGCATTAAAAGTTCCTTGTTAAAATATAATTGATTGATTTATTTAATTTAAATTGACTTGGCAAAGTTAGTAAGTTAGTTTGCTTAACAGTCAGTAAATGATTAGATTTTGATTTATATCACACTTATTTTAAAACCAAATAATTATAATAAAGCTTTAATTTAAATTCATATACATTACAATATTATAATTAATGAACAATTTTAATTAATTACGTTAAAATTCAAAGGATTTGATTGTAATAATAATTATTATTAAATAATTTCCTTTTATTATATATATAATATATCTCTCACAAAGCATAACACGTTTCTCTGTCATTAGCTCTGTTCAGTCAACTTAATAAAGTAATTTTGGTGCATATACTTATTAAGTTGAATTTTGTACTCATGAATATTTGTGTGTATATTTCGAAGTAAATAGATTAGATATTTTAATACTTAATATTCTATTCCGGAAGAAGACAGATCGAAACATGCAAAACGCATAATAATTATTTCATTCGTTATTAATTTATTTGAATTATCTATAATATTGTCACTTCTTAACTATCAATGTCAAAGTAAAAACTAATTAACTTGAGTTAAATGCTTTTAATGTCTTTTCTTTTATTACATGTAATTATAGATAATTTGTTTACTTCTATTAAATTTGTTTATGTATATATAAATATTTTTTTTGTAAAATATTTTCGGACATTTTTTGTCCGACGTTTTGGGTTACACTCCTATCTCACGAATGTGCAGTTCTTTTGAACAATTGCCTGCCATCTTTCGCGGCTTTTATAGAGACTTCATAAATCATATTTATTATTCACTGTATCTATAACACATTTTTAATTTTAATTGAATATTTTTTGAAGAAATTTGTGCGTCGGAGGAAATAATTTCAAATTAAGAACTCTTTTTGTGTCCAAACTCGTAATATATATGTTTCCTCTTACATACGATCACTTTCCTCTTTAATCTTTTTTAAATCAATCTACTCGTATTTTGATTTTATGTGGTCTGATCTTTCTGCAATGTTGTACGAAGTAAATTTTTAATGTCGTTTCACCTATAAAGGAACACGTAATAGAAACCTTATTTATTTGTTATAAAGTAAATAAAGAACGTTTATACCATGACTTGAAAGGCTAAGTTATCATTTAAGTAAATTTAAAAATAACTTGGGTATAATTTTTAATTTATCTTGTATGAGATTTATATCTTTAATAAATAAATATTCTTCTTAGCAAATTTGATTACTACTCATAATATTAAAATATTTGACAATCCAAAAGTGCGTTAAGTGTTTTTTTTAATAAAAAATATAATAAGATTGCAACAATAAAATAATTGTGAGTAAAACATGCAAAAGATTTTCTATATATTACTTTTTCAAAGTTAATTCGTTTCGAAAATCTAAATCCTTTCACCAACCCTAAATAGACCTTATAAAAATTGTTACGCTGTTACATGGATCCAATGCCCTTGTTTTGAAGAGGTCCAGTGAAATATATGTCCATCGATTAATTACTAATTCATAGGCGTGTACCGCGTTCCCGGCGCCCGCTCGTCTGTGCCCGAGGGGTCAATGCTCCCGGCATATCCCAAATAAAAAAAATCCGGCTTCACACCTGCTCACTCCTTATATCGACTATCATTGTCTAATACCATCAAAGAAGAATTTCAACACCCTGTACGTTTTACGTAACTATGTATCAAATTATTTTATAGGCAAAGCCTTTCATCTCTGTTTCTCTTCTCTCTGTCTCTAGTGTAAGTGATGACGAGGTCTACGATGTTACTTGTTTAAGTTACCTATTCACTTTTAACTTAACGCCCAAGTTATAGGTAGGTGTGCTTTGATTCCGAGGTCGAGATGGGGAAGAGGAACGAAAGCAGAATCACCTGCCTAGGTGACGACGAATGTCGCTCTATATTTCTAGAATTATCCAAAAAAAGTATTACAATATACTATAGAAAAGAATATGACTCAGAAGTAAATCAAAAAGGGTCGGGTAAGATTTCGAGGTAGTCATGAATAAAGCAATAAAGGGTTATATAAATATAATAAAATCGAAAAGTTTAGTCAAAACTGTAATGAAGTAGCAAACTGTAGTCTAGAAACGAAGATGAGGGAAGGAAGGTGATGCAGGTAAGACGATTTAAATGTGAAGGATGGAAGGAGAAAGTGGAATGAAGTGAAAAAATATCTACGGGAGTTGTACCATCTCTGCCCCACACATGACAGGGGGAAACAAGAGAACAAAGTCCCCAAAGTGGGCCATTTTAAAAAGCTGTAACTAGCTGGAAACAAGTGTTCGATTCCTTCGTTGTTCTACGTGCACTATAAAAGTAAACGATTACATTATTTATCAAGTGTGTATGAGTGTATGTACACATTTGTATATGTACGAGTGTGTGGCAGGGGAGTAATGATCATAAAATACAATACTTATCTTACTGCAACTTCTAATTGACTATTTGCTGCCAGAAGTTATTGATCAGTCGCATTGTGATAGAGAAAATAATTTAGCGTAACGTTTCATTGCCCACGTTCAAGCGAGGGTCGTCAGGAGAGACCCGTGTTATTCCCGACCGCCGAGTAGTCCTCGCTTCCCATAACTTACACTACACTAGTCACAACACTATACACCTACACGGGTATAGTCCCGCTTTGTGTAAAGGAAATCGTTGTATCTGGAATACGATCACCCAGCGTTAATTTTTTAACTCGCGGACCTCCTGTTTCCGCGATTCCTACGCCATCTAGTAGCATAACGTCAATCACATCAAACGAAATATATTTCTGACGTGATCAATTTATTCAAGTTGGTTGGAAATAGCTGCAAAAGTTTAAAGTTTTTTTTTTTAATGGCCCCCGTTATTGGGAGCCTCTCGTACCCCCTATCTGGTGTGGGACAGGAACCTTTTATTTACATTTATTTAATTTTTTCACATACGTTTCTTTTAGTTTCTTTCTCTTCTTTCATACTTCATATTATCTTTCGTTCATTTCTTTCTTTCCACAATTGCACTGTCTTTCCCTTTCGCTCTGTATCGCCTTTCATTCGTTCCTCATTACTTTTACATTTTCTTATATTCTTTATCACATTTTTGCTTATGTTCTATTATTATTCTATATCACATTATTACTTTTCTTTGTCAGTCTGATTTGTTTGCAATTTTTGATTTTTGTTTTTTACATTTTTATTAGCTTTTATTTTTCTCTATAACATTTATTATTATTTCTTTACAAAAGTTTAAAGTTGAAAGACAAATGGATTATACATTCACAACTTTTCTTCCCTTGCCCTGGATACACAGGGATAACAGTAACAATGATAATTTATTTATTAAATTATCTTATTTCCACACTCTTCCTTGTTCTCTTTTGTTCATCACAATGTCTTGCAGTCCATTTCGTTTATTGCATTTCTTTCATACCTCCACTCACTTACGTCACCTCTTTTCAACTAATAACTGCTAGAAGTACATTTTGTTTATAAGGTTCATTTTTATTTCTTTTGCTTTATCGTATAAATTATACATTTCATATTGTGTTTATTTACTTCTCACTTTTTGTTTTCTAAACACTATATCATAGTTCTTTCTCAAGTTTTCTAATATATAACTTTTTTTAAAGCCTTTACACATAACAAAACGTCCTGTATGTTTATTTTTTCGTATTCGAAATATTTCATTGTCACCTCTGCGAGAGGGCCAATACGATAACTGTTTAGTAAATCTTGTTAGGTTCGTATAAACCGTACGCCGAGATTGGATCACATTTATCTTTCTAATCACCGTTAAAGATTAAGCGATATCATTTTAATATCCTGCGTTTAATGCCCGCACTGTCACCGCCGGCGCGGCTGGCGCAGGACTCATTTGTAACGAGGATATAGGTGTCGTGTAATAAATTCGAAATGCATTATTAATCTACTAAATTATCATAAATACTCACGAGATTTGTAGATTGAATAAGAGATGGCGCTGGCTTACTTGAGGAATCTTAATTATATTAGACCACTCCTGTAAGGGTGTAAAGTAGGTTTAAACTCAGAGTCCCTTGTGCATCATTAACCCTGCAGTAAACCAGATCGTGGTGCAAGCAATCGCTTGCTTTCCCCTATTTTGCGAGATGAGAAAAGATGTTGAAATAGAATTAGGAGTCAAAATAGACAGTGGAAGTATCGCTTTCTTGATACCGCAGAATATCGCCACTTATTAAAAGAGGTAATATAAATAAATAAAAATTAAGGACGGGTAAAGAAATAAACAGGTATGTAAAACAGTGATAAAGAAAAAAGACTTACAAGAAGAATCAAATGAAACAGTGGCAAAGACTGGAAGGCGATGCATAGAAAGTACGTAAATAAAAGCAGTGAGAATGAAAGAAAATGTAAAGCAAGGAAAAAGATAGAATGATAAATATTGTAACGGACAAAAGAAAAAAAACAATTAAAAATATACCGAAAAACTTAGTAAAACCAAAGTCCCTGCACCAAAATATGATATTGGAACAAGAGGTCCCTAAAATATGGGCAATGAAACAGTGTTAGAATTTACGTCCTGTTGATTTGTAAATTTCTGTTGAAGCAAACGGTAGAAATAAAACTATTTATTGACATACTAACCAGAGAGTAAATTAAAACAGTTATCCATAGGTTTTAAAAGTAATCATTAATCATATCTAAAAAAAGCATTTCAATAGTAACATAAGTTAGGCCTAGGATGTAAGCAGCCTGCATCCAAAGCCTTTCAATGAACTTAACAAGATCATTTCCAAAACAATGAATATTATATTACAATTTCCTTTTGTCCTCCACAATCTCTATTTGTCTTAACATTCAAAGCTTCTCTCTTGCAGCACCTTTCTTCCCTAATCTTCGTTTTTAGACCACTGTTTGTTCCATTATCAAAGTTTTGACTCGATTTTTCGATTTAATTATCTTTTTTATTTACTAAAACTACATTGTATTATTCATGACTAACATGGTAACTTCCTCGACCCTTTTTTACTGATTTCTGAGTCTTATTCATTTCTATTGTATATTGTACTACCTATTTTGGAGAATTATAGGAATATTTACATTTGTGACTCAAATTTTTGGTTATAGTCCACTTCTTGTAATTCGTGTACGTCTTGCGCTGCGCTGCGTTCCCAAGGTATTTATTATAGAACCTTAATTCCTCGGCGGCCATCTTCAAGACTATAGCAGTCTGCCCAATGCCACTTCGAGTTGTCAAATCTTTAATTCAGATTCGTTCTGGTAAATAAATCTCGAGTATTGATCCGTTGAGTAATTATAAGCTTGTAATAAATCTATAAGTATCTAATAATTTATTTAAAAAATCATAAACTTTGTTATAAAATATCTTCCGCGAGATGTAATTACAAGGGCTGTATCCTGCTAACGTATATTTAACTAGGAAACGCCTCCGGCGCCGCACGCCTCGACGATGAGGCAGCCGCTTTGAACACTAAATAATAATACGAATATTATGAGTTTTGCTGGAGAAGAACCAAGGTCAGTGGGTGTGGTTCGTCGCTTATGCTGACAGCTGACCAGGACTCACTAGGAGGATCACTAGGAGGAAGTCGCTAGGTGCAGGCGGCGTAAGACCGGTCATCGTGACGATGTTTGGGCCGAAAAGAAAGAAAGCAGAAAAGAAAGAAGAATGATGTTCTATAAATCGATTACAAAATTCAGATTACTACATATTAAAATTTATTATTGTTTACTATCAGTAAAATATAAATTAATATAACATATTTCAGAATAATCACTTTAAACATGCTGAATTATAAATATGTGTACAAACTTTAAAACTTTGTCATCTTTATAATAAATTTATATTTCCTGTGGTACATATATTGTAAATATTGTACACACATTACACTTGTTGTACCACTTAAATAAGCAGGTGCATCAGAATCTCAATTAAAAATGTTAAAAAATAAATAATTACGTCATTTATCTGTCATTATAAATAATTGAATTTAAAAAAATCAGACATTTAATAAATATTAACTCCTTGACCTTTGAAGTATCTATATCTGTAATGAACGCAGATAAAAAAGGAGATTTGAAAAAGGAATCTCATCCGGATACAGATTAAATAAATAAGGAGATTGTGTGCATGCGCTACGGGCACGGCGGAGCGCGGCGCGAACAAGAATGCGTTTAATAACCGTTCAATTGGGAGCGCTCGCTTGTCCATAAGGGCAGTGGCACACTGCGCGCGAACTGATTATATATATAACTTCTAATAATCATTTTCTTACGTCTTAACAATAGTGAATTTATATATTCGAAAAGTCTAAAGCAAAATATTTGTGTTATGAAAATAGATTTTTTAAAAAAAATAATAAATTAGTAATTGATTGAAACCGAAATTGCTCTGGTTTTTTTTTCATTATTCATTATTTTCTCTCATGAGATGATTCTCTCATGATCATCGTCTAGGAAATAATGCCAGAATTCAATAGAAATTAAAAACAAAACGAGTTTCTCTATAAAGATGTTTCTTACCTTAATATCAAACTACAAAGGTTTCAAATGTAATAATATAAGTAACTTCTTCTCGTCCAAAATACCGCATCGTTTCAAGACGAAGGTCTTTGACAAATGTGTGTTGCCGG
Organism: Battus philenor; assembly: GCF_028537555.1. Taxonomy (NCBI): domain Eukaryota; kingdom Metazoa; phylum Arthropoda; class Insecta; order Lepidoptera; family Papilionidae; genus Battus; species Battus philenor. The sequence goes on from NW_027181684.1 coordinate 12,702,184, forward strand.
TGATGATATACGGATCTGAGACGTGGTCACTTACGACTGGTCTCATAGGAAGGATCTAGGTTACTCAGAGAGCAATGGAGAGGGCTATGCTCGGAGTTCCACTGCAAGATCGAATCGGAAATAGGGGAACTCGCAGAAGAACTAAGATCACACATGTAGCTCGAAGAACTGCTCGTCTGTGGCAATGGACGGGGTACACCGTTCATGTAACCGATAGTTGTTAAGGCAAAAAGGTTCTCGATTAGTGACCACAAGCTGGTAGCCAGGGGGTGGGTAGGTCCCCTACTAGGGGGACAGGTGTCAAGGTTAAGGAAGTTTCTAGATACGAGCAGCGCAGGACAGCAGGTTATTGTGGTATTTTTTGGAAAAGAACTAACTAAGAAGTGGCCACAACAAACTTCTTTGTTTATATATATATATATATATAAATGTATATGTATATAGATATGTATATGTATATAGATATGTATATGTATATATATACATATACATATAGTGTTAGTGCAATTCAAATGATATGATTCTACAACTAGTTTTTATTTGATGAATCATTTTAAAATTATAACATGAAAATTCTGGACACATACGTGCTGTGAGAGCATTCTGTGTTTGGCACTAATCGGTGTAACATAACTCCTGAGGATGCCCCGTGGAGAGGTGAAACACGTGTTGAGTGATTTAACGGTGGTAGTTGTGTAATTCGCATTGTTTGCCGCATGCGCATTTATCAGCGGGCTGGCGGGCAGTGTACTTAATGCACGACTATTGCTACATTGGCGGAAGTATATACATTGGTCCTTTTCTTACTTAATATATATGATATCTTGGGATCGGTGTATCACCATCTTTAAGGTGGTCGTTAGCGCGTGCCGTGGTTTCCTCACGAGGTGTCGCTCGGTACGCCCGACCACTGTGCTCCGTGTTGCCTCTGACATTTATGATGAGTTTGTAGGCATTTCCATAATCTATTTATTATAACAATAGTTACCCGTGAACTTAATAAACACTACCACAACCCTGTTGCGGATGGAATTAAAATCAGAGCTCCAAAGGTTGCCATGATGCGCGGTATTGCACTGCTTGCATCTAGGGACTTACCGCGACATTATATCGTCGGTCCATCTAGTGCAGTGATTCCCAAAGTGTTCTATATCGACCCCTAGGGGTCTATGACAACCTGCACGGGGTCTACGTCAGCGAAAAAAAATTTGGGGGTCCATGAAATGAAAATGGGGGTCCACGATAGTGGATCTCAACACATACACTGATAGTACCTATTTACTTACATCATACTGTCTTATAATATCAAAACATTTACATTATTTATAAAAGTACCTAGAAGTAGTATTTTGAGTATTTTCAATTTAAATTCAATTAATAAATGTATAAATTAACACGTGTTTTTACTTTAAGATTTTAACACTAAATTTCACTACAGTTAGAAATTTACAGGAAATCAATATCAGGTAAGTAGGGGATCTACCCAACACGGAAAAACATGGCAAAGGGTCTACGGCACAAAAAAGTTTGGGGAACTCTGATCTAGTGGTTGCGTATCTAAGTTTCTACCATCTCTTGCCATTTCAAATCTGTATTTAGCTGAATTAATTCGGCGAAAGAAGAATTAAGAAGGTTTATGAATAACCTTAGTTTTAACACTTCTAAGTTTTTTATATACGGTACGTTCATTGCGCAATTTTGATATGATTGTCAAAATATTCGTACGTAATGAGCGGCAGATAATATTGTTTTGATAACGGCATGCAAATGATTGCGGCTCGAATGCGAACAACTTGTAACAGTGACCCCGTGATAAGATTAACGTTAGTATCCACACCGTGTCATGGATGCAGCCGGCTCGTCCCGAATGTGGGTCGCTGGGATTCTACTTAGCGCCGCTGTTTTTCATTCTTACAACTAGGAAGCCATTGTTGAAGATTATTGGTTCTAGATATAAAAGCTTTGAAGGGATATATGTATAGCTAATTCACTGTCAATACCAAATTCTTCTTCTTCTTCTTCCTTCCATTTTCCCTTTATTTGGGGTCGGGTCTCCTTATCAATTTGCGCCAGGCCACTCTATCCTGGGGTGTCCCTGCATCAAGTTGAAGGGTTTCCAGTTCCTTTCTGATATTAGACCACCACGTAGCTTTTGGACGCCCTCTCCCTCTTGGGAATTCTGGGAGGCTTAAGGCAGTTTTTACCACGTGGTTATCTGGTTTCCGTTGAATATGGCCATACCATAGTAATCTTTTTTCCTGTAATTTGCTGGGGATCGGAGCTACCTTAAACGAACCTCTGATATATTCGTTCCGTATTTTGTCCATTCTAGTGACGCCACCCGACCATCTAAGCATCTTCATCTCATTGACATGAAGTGTTTGCTCGTGTCTCTGACTTACAGTCCAACATTCCGAGCCGTAGAGCATAGCTGGTCTGACAACTGCTTTGTAGACTTTACTCTTGGTTTTAATACCAAATTACATAATGATAATATACTAGTCTGAAATCGCACTGTTGGATGTTGGATCCGAAAGGTCCTCTAGTGACAAACACAAGCTGGTAGACGCGACAAGTTTAGGACTTCCACTAGATGGACCAATGAAATATTTAAGTTCGAGGAAAGTTACTAGATGCAGGCTATGCAGGTCCGGTCATGTTGGTGATATTTGGGGTAGGCCTATACTTAGCTTTGGGCGTCCATCAGCTGAAAATAAAAGAAAGAGGTTACTAAAATGATCCTTTAGAAATTCAAAAATTAATAATAGTCTACTATCTGTAATAAGTAATGTAACATATTTAAGAATAGTCAATCTTTTATACAGATAACAAACCATCTAGTGTTTCTAATTTTGAATTGATTATTCTTATTTTCTTTCGAAACTTATAAAAAAGATGAATGCTGTTAAGTTATGTCTAAGTTATGGCGTGATCAAGCGAAATGGTAATTCACTTTAATATATATAAATTATTTATCATATATCATATAACTATATTTTATATAGATTATCTTATTATTAATATTGAATCTTAATAGAGGATAAATTTGTTTGCATTAAAAAAGGAACTCGACCATTATCATTTTAGAATCCTAACGGTTCTTGTCTATGTAAACAAATTCTTTTCATTTGGTTCCGTTTTTATTTTATAAGGATGCGTCCACTTGAAACGCACCGGTAATGATCTAGACCAGTGATTCCCAAAGTGGTCAATATCGACCCCTAGGGGTCTATGACAACCTGCAAGGGGTCTACGTCGGCGAAAAAAAATTTGAGGGTCCATGAAATGAAAATGGGGGTCCACGATAGTGGATCTCATTACACACTGATAGTACCCATTTACTTACATCATACTATCTTATAATATCAAAACATTTACATTATTTATAAAAGTACCTATGAAGAAAAAAATATTATGTTATTTTATTTATAGTTTATTTAATGTTACGTATAATATATTTTACATAACATATACAAAATTTTATTATAAATTCAATTAATAAATGTATAAATTAGCATATGTTTTTACTTTAAGTTTTTAACACTAAACTTCACTACAGTTAGAAATTTACAGGAAATCAATATTAGATAAGTAGGGGGTCTACCCAACACGGAAAATCATGGCAAGGGGTTTACGATACAAAAAAGTTTGGGGAACTCTGATCTAGGAGCTTCGAGTGCTTGGAGTAAGTTCATTACGATCTTTTTGGGAAGACGTCGTGTTATTTATTTTTACAATAGCGGACCTCTCAGGAGAATAGAGGATGAATTTCATATTTGAGGATTTTCTGCTTTTATAGGTGCGTTCAATAATGGATCAAGAGCTGAAATACGCGTGCGTTGATTATTCACTTATTTTATTAGTTAATTAATTAAACTCCATTAATTCATTCAGTTATTAATTTTACTTCTATAATTAATTTAATTTCAATAAATAATTTAACTTCATTAATAAATACAACAACAACTTTATTAATAAATAAATAAATTTCGTTAGTAAATTTAACTCCTTTAATTAATTTAATTTTCATATTTAATTATACTTTATTAATTAATTTAATTTCATTAATTAATTTTATTATAATAATTAATTTAATTTCGTTAATTAATATAAATTCATTAATTAAATTAATTAATTAATTAATTTCATTAATTGATTATTAATTAACTACAGTAATTAATTTAATTAATAGCGGGAAATAACACAATTTACTTAATATAAATTAAATTTACAATACAATTTTTTTTTTAGTTGGCCATCGCAGTATGATACTCGTAATATGGTACGCAAAAGATGCTGCTATCTATTCTCTGTAAATTTAAAATCAGTGGTAATCCTATATAATTAATGCAAAAGGTGTGAATTGTGTAAGATTGTATTCCGGGAATCGAACTCGATACCTATAGCAAGTGTCAGTCCTCCAACGATCTGCTGCAGCTACTATATTTATTAGAAGAAATCTACGTCAAAATGTAGTGGACACATGTTATGTATTTTCTCTCTTGTGTCCGATATCGTAATTTATTCCCCGTCTATCTGCGCACGCGTCGATCCACTAATGGCCTCTTGTCCCTGCGTGGTCATTGCGACACGGTCAACATTTAGTGTTTCAATTTATAAAACCAGATGACACTTAGTGAAACAAAATTCATGATCGCATCTGTGATTGGAAGCTAGTAGCCTGTGTTGGATTATAGTGCATTTTTTATATCATGACTTGCAATGTATATTATATTTGAGTTATTTAAAATATCATCATCGAGAAGGATTCTTCGTTGGAAGACGCTGGATATAGACCGCGTACAATCGGTTCTATTGAGAATATCTATAGAGAATGATGATGATTATAAGGAGGAGAAGTATGATTTTCACTTGATAATCTAATCTGATATCAGCATGAGACGAGGAAGTCTCTTCCTTCTTCTTTTGAATCGGAAGACGCCTACTGCAAAGCATTGGGCTTACCCAAAGATCGCCACGATGACCTGTCATGCGCTGCCTGCATTCAGCGACTTCCCATGATCTTGGCTACGCCGTCGGTCTACCTAGTGGGAGGTCTACCTACTTCGCGTCTACCTGCTTTTGGTGACCACTCGAGAACCTTTCTCCCCCAACGGCTATCAGTTGCACGAGTCTTGTACTCCGCTCAATGATATTTCAGACGAGCAATTCTTCGAGCTAGGATACTCTAGGAAGCTCTTTTTTCGAGCTACGTCGATGATATTGTTGTGTGTTTGGGGGACCGGTAGGGGGAGGGGGAGGGGGTATATATATAAACTTCCGCCACAGCTCATAACTTTCCATGGATGTTTCGCAGCGTCTTATTTATACCATAATAACACAATGTGATCATCAACATGCTTGCCAAGCGTTGCGATTGTAGTATACCTCCCATATATATCTTTAGTCTAGGCCTATGGCTTGCAATGGGCGTCTTTGTGGTGAAATGAACTTTCCATTCATGTTTTATACTATCATAAGTAATTGGCTTGTCGTATTTGAACCACCCACTATACCTCCACCACTACCGGGTCGTGGTCGCCTCTCAACGATCTTGCGGCCCCAATAACCATCAGTTGTGATGCTCCCCATCTACTCTCACTTTAGACGAGCAATTCTTCAAACTAGGATGCTCTAGGGAGCCTTCTAGTTAGTTACTATAAAGAGTCCTAATTACCTTTAGTCACCTAGTCATCTCTGATCTGGTAAAGATAAAAAGTATTTGTTACATATGTGATTGCAAAGATAGTTACATTTGCAAGCATCATTACCAAAGTTCCGTCTACAGCTGGGTATAGATCTCCTCCATTGATTTCCAATAGGACCGGCTGAAAGCCACCCACATCCAGCGTCTTTTAACGACCTGAACAAGGCTGTATATCCTTGTGGATGGAAATACGAAGCTGCGCTTGCCTATGGTGTCTACCAGAACTCAAACACCATCTGTTCTATGTGGTATGCAGATGACCTGATTGTCTAACCAGATATCAAATAAATTATTTTAATAATAAATAAAATGTCGATGTTTTGTTATTGATTAATTCCCCCTATAACGCGGTAGTTTATGGATGTTATAAGAAAAAAACGTTGTACGAGTATTCGAATTAATAACGTTCTGTGTCGCTCTTTAGTTTTGTTTCTAGTTGTTTATGTTCTATCACAATGCGGCTAATAGTTGACGAGGTCAGCGCATAGCGGACTTTCGGTTCGTTCATCGTTTGAATACGAAGTTGTAGGAAGTAGTGCCGGTGGGCGGAGATGAGTCAGTATGATTCAACCGCATTCATACGCAACCATTGCATATTCGGAAAGTGAAATGGAGATTGACAAATGAGAAGGAGATAGAAAACGCGTTAAGCGACTTTGATAGAAGGTTAACAGGCTTAACATAAGGAAAGAAAATATGCTGATGATCTATTTACTTAGATATTATTGTATAATAAGTACATATGTACGTAATAGTCAAGCTTGGCAATATAGTACATCCCCCATAGGTATCTTTGGGAGAGGTGTTTGTAGATGACGATGAGTTACAATATATAAGTATTTTAGGTTGTTCATTTCTTTTTTTTATCGTAGTCTGATGTTTATTTTACCTTCATTAGTTTTCTTCTCCATTTTCAATCTCTACATAGATTAGCTAGTTAGGTAGCTAGCTCTACATTGGTAGAGAATACTTTTATTACCTTTCTTTTTACATTACTTTTGGTCGCTTATCTTTACTGCTATTATCATGCCTTTCAAACCGCCGAGATTTGACGATATACCTTCATAGGTATCATACCAGCTTAACCAGACTCTCTGATTGCTTCTGAGCTATTTGTGGTCAAAGTAGCCCACAATATATATATATATATATATATATATATATATATATATATATATATATATGGCCCGCTGATAAATGCGGCAACAATGCGAATTACACAACTACCACCGTTAAATCACTAAACACGTGTTTCACCCCTCCACGGGGCATCCTCAGGAGTAATATTACACCGATTTTTATTGCATGACTACGACTGCATGTGCGGAAGTAGCTACGAGTATATATTGGTCCTTTTCTTACCAAGACCAAATTGACAATGTTATTTCAACATAGTTCAAATAAATAGAATCTGAATGTATTATAATATCATTTATTCCTATGTCCCTAAGATGGGGCAAAGGGCGTCCACAGTACGTCGCCATCCCGAGCGGTCTTGAGCCTCGCGCTTTACTTCGCTCCACGTCATTTCAACTGCCTTCACTTCTGCAGTGATCGTCCGCCGCCAGGTTTGCTTTGGGCGGCCACGTCGTCTTTCCTTGAGGATTTCATTATAGGTTTTGCCTCGGTATGTGATCAGGGTCCCTTAGGAGCGTGTTAACTGTCCAGTTGCACTTGCAGCATTTGATCTGCTGGTCGATCGGCATCTCACCGCAACGTTCTCGTCTCTATCATCTAATAAATATACATGCAGCGAGATGCAGAAATATTAGTAAAGTTGCAACTCATAGTTTACATTTAAATTAGTTTTGATTTGTTGGTTAAGAAGGGAAAAGAGATTTCATATCAGGAGTATTTGGTTGAGAAAAACAAGTAGAAATTACATGAAGAAGATCAGGTCGCTGGCCCGAGTTGAACTGTTAGTTTAAAGTTTAACTGCGACATAAATCAGCAGCGATTCTCGGCTTCAACCGTAAGATCGTTGGCCCGTTTGTAGTAAATGTGCAAGTTCATTGTATCAAGTTCAACCCGATGCTCGCAATTTCACAGCACACGACATCAACGGTGAACGTCGATAGGAAAATTCGTGTCTTCCGCGCTCTGAGAGGAAATAAAACAATTTAATTTTATATCCACTCGGGCCTTTATCTTTTTTTGTAATAAAATAAATACTCAAATGAAGGTTTAAAAGCGCATTTAAGTCGGAAAAAATTTTTGTTTTATTATGTAAATTTTCAATTGAGTTCATTAAATTAAAACAAGAACATGTATCCAACTAAAGTGTAAACCAGTGTTTCCCAACCTGTAACCCACGCCCCACAGGGGGCAATTTGATTGTATGGGGTGGTGGGGGGAGGGCAGTTTGATTGTGAAGGGGGGGGGGGGGGTTCAATTTAATTGTATAGGGTGAGGGGTGCAATTTTATTGTTAAATGAAGCAATACAAAAGTGGAATCGATTCTTATCGATACTCTTGGGTTATACTCGAGGGTTATACTCTTGTATAACCCTTTCGATTTAATATAAAAATATATGTTACATAGAGGGACGTAAGAATTTTAGATAGGCTAAGAAGAGGCATGGCAAAAAAAAGGCTGGAAACTACTGGTGTAAAGGACTTATATATGACTAGTTGTGCCCCGCGATTCTATTCACGTGTAATTTAACAAAAATATTACATTTTTTTCGTTTTTAACATGAATTTCACAATTCACATAAATTCTTATAACATCAATAATTTGAAACGTTTCAATTCAAATCAGTATGAACTGTCACAGCGATATATGAATTTCGTTGAAATGACAGTGGCGGCCGATTCCCAATGACCCTCAAAAATAACTTGTAAACATGGTTCACAGATGAAATAAGTCGGTATTACTTCATCAGGGTATTATCACCTTCGAAGAACAGCACCACCACACTCCTGTTCCATATCTGATACCATTACAGGGAATTTATTTAATTATAGGTTGTATCAAATTAGGCTCTTCTGATATCATCTAGATGAAGACAAGTGATAATTTTATACCATTATCCATCTTATCGCCGAATCCAACTCGGATGGAAGCGTTCGAGAAGTTTCGAAACCTCTTCTGGTTTATAACACCGCAATGTTTGAAGACGAAGGTCTTTGACCATGTGCGGTCACTTACGACGGGCTGCATAAGGAGGCTCCAGGTCCAGGGAGATCGAATCAAGAATGAGAGGATCTGCATAAGAACCAAAATCATCGACGTAGCTTGAAACTTCGTTTGAAGTAGCAGTGGACAGCGCCCATCGCTCGTGCATCCTAGGTAGAAAGGTTCTCTAGTGGCGACCACTAGCAGGTAGACGCGGCATGGGACGCGCCCATTACTAAGTAAACCAATGATATAGTTAAAGTGGCGGAAAGCTCTCTTGTTTCTCGTCTCTCTCGTGCCGATACTAGATTAGAGTATCAAGAGAAAAGAGAGATTATAGATTGCCGAGTGGTCCACGCTGCCGTCAACACTTAACTCCCCATGCAGTACACATCAGCAACACCGATCAGACCGACCGATCAGAGAGTTCTGCCGGCCAGCAAGGTCGCGACTGATTTGTGTCTTCGAGGACCGACTGGGATGTTCCTGAGCATCGTCTTCGTCGTCTCCGTCTTCAACGTCTCTCCACCAAGCCCTGATACGAGTTCCGACACTCAAACTTTGTTAAGTTTTTAAGTTCACGGACCCCTCCGTTCCGTGAACTCATACAGATGAAGCTGTAAAAGCCGCAAGGCTAACAGCATTAACTTCTACCGAAACAGTACAGTACAGTACAGAAAATCATACTTCTCCTCCTTACAATCATCATTGTTCCAGTAACAGGTTGTACTCTACTTGACATACACCTCACACGTATTCTCAATAGAACCGATTATAAGCGGTCTACATCTAGCGTCTTCCAATGACCTATGGACACTCTATTAGCTTAAAAGAAGAAGTTAGTGCATTATTTTCTCTATCTTCTCCCCTTGATTATATTTTGGGTAAAAAACGAAGGCTGTTTTTATATATTTTTAAAGATTTCTTTGGGCCGGTATATGTCTCCGCAAAAAGTCTTCATTATAATTGATTTAAAGTGAAGAGTAAAATTTTAAAAGAAGAAGAGAAGCAATCAGATTCATCTTACAACCCCGAATGCGTCAGTATATTGTGAGCACGCCGGGGGCCGTCGGGGGCCGGCGGGGTGCGGCGGCGCGCGGGAGGGGTCAAGGAATCTGTGCCGAAATGATAACACAGTCCGTCGACCCGCGTCGCTCCCGTCCTATCGCGCGCTATATTTAGTAAAAAATTATGTGAAAACATCTCGTCGCAATTGCACGCGTTTAGCGGGTAGAGATAAACTAACCGTGCAGGTAGACATTCCTTCCTTGGTTGGCTAGGACAATGGAAGCTAGGGATCCAGGCGCTATATACACAGGGAGTATGTACAATTTAGACATGTACGTAGTGGCAAATCATTCTTACGAATTAGAATTTGAATTCAAACGTATAAAAATAATGTGATTGTTGCTTTCTCACGTGACTGCTATACTCTGATATCTCCGTTCACCGGAACTTCATGATCGAGCGACGTTTTCTGTACTCTGACCACCTATATAGAAGTAAGACACACACACACACACACATTATATATTTAAGAGGTCCTGGATAAGCGTCTTTAGCATTGCTATATCAAACCATGTAAAGCTTTAATTGCCAGCAGGCTAACAGTATTTGCTTAGGCCAGTGTTTCCCAAACTTTTTTTTATATTATAAATGCTCCACCATGTAACATACATAATTTTATATATTAAAAAATTGAATCCTTTACTAGAGAAACTCAATTGTTAGTTTTAGTAACAAACCATCAATACATATAAAAAAATGAAATCCAAACTCCAAGTAGATTATGTAAGATTTTTAAATATTAATCTATTACATTAAAATATATTTACAGAGATCGTTGCGTGCTTCAAGCACAGATAAGTTATATTAAGTTCTTACTTCATTAGTCGATTTATATTTATTGCCAGTAAATCATTTATGAGTGTTGACGGGGAAGACGTAAGGATCCGAGGCGTGGTCACTTAAGACAAGCTTCATGAGAAGGCTCAAGATTCCCAAAGAGCAACGAAGCATGAAACACTGTAACATGCAAAAAAAAATTAGGAGTATTAAACTTAAATGTAAAAAACAAAGTACAAACACTAATGTTTGCGAAATACAGATCATAATAAATAAATCTTAGTAAAGGAATACAAAAAAAAATAAACTAACTGGCTGTATGTATCCTTCACACGTTGCCCTGCTACCAATTAAAATAAATTTGAATGAAATACACTACACAAAATTTTAATTCATTTTCAGTAATTTTATTGATTAATAAAAAAATCTTAACTTATATAATAACTTAGAAACCTTTGTGGGCTCATGCACAAAAACTTTGCTAAAGATCATCACATGATTAAACGCATAGAGTTGTAAAAACTCTATAAAGGACATACAGATAAAAATTAATTTTTATATATATGGAATTTTTACAAAACTATATAATACCATAAAAAATTCTCTTTATATCTTAATGTATATGTAATGGTGATTGATAAAAAACATATATAAATTTTACTACATTTATACACAGGTGTTAAATTCAAAAACAATCGACCAATTTTGATTATTTTAATAGTGTGTTTCATCAAAACTTGAACTATCTTACCTTTTGTCATAGTTATTTTTCGTTAATTATTTTTGAATTCTTTTTGATATTAAAGTAATTTTAGGGAGAGCCTGAAAAAAATACATACAAGTTTTCATGTTTAATAAAGACATCTGGTATGTTCAATTATTGTTATTTGAATAGGCCTTTGATTACATAGTATTCCATACGAAGAACTAAATTATTGGAACATGGTTTTCTGATCTAATCACTGAAAAATACAGTTGTTGAATGACATTATAAATTTGCGTAGTTTTAAAGTTGAGCTAAATATCCAACACGCAAAGTTTCTGCAATCAAGAAAATTAGTTAATTTTTTTTGTAATACATTCTATAAAGATATAGCGTGAACTAGGGAAATAGGAATTGATGTTTATATAATAGGTGGTGCAAAATTAATGGTATAATTGGAACCGGCAGCCATTTTTTTATATATTAAAAATAGAGAACTGTTGTTAAAAAAAGGTAATATAAAAGTGTATGATTGATGACTCAATTAAACAGTGATTTATGATATTAGTGTCAACTAATTTGAAAAAATTATATAGCTCAGGTGGTCACCTCTCGTTGTTCGCAAAATATCTTACTCCGAACCGGTGAGATCTTATTCAACGTTAGCTTTCATGGCTTGTAAGATGCGTGGTTTATTGCAATAAACACAATATTAAAAAAGGGCAGGACGACAAGGAATATAATGACAAAATTCACGTTGCGTTGAAACTGCAGACTGAAACTTTGTCAAATAAGGAGTGAGATTAATTTCTAGTTCTTGATGTGTATATCACTACATCGCTTGTTAATAACTAATTATCTGTGTATCAACATCATAACTGTCAAAGAACACTGACCTTTGACGCCATTTGTAAAAATTAAGTTACATTTACATTATGACATTACTTTTGCGCCACCTGTTACTAGATATATGTGGTTGTCATTTTGAAAGAAAATTCTATGCAAGTTTCATATTACCAGGGCAATTTTGTGAATATATGCATTTATTTCAATGAACTTACTCTCAACATCTCTTGAAGTATTTTATCGGAGAAGCACCAAATGCTAAATTAATAATAGCTTTTATAGCATTAGATAGCACGTTGTTTTAATAGTTACCGAGAAATAGCTTCTTTTAGTACAATTTCTGTTACAAGATCAACACATTAGCGTTATTTCGTGAATTAGTATCTTAACATTGACCGTTGACCTTCAGTTGGAAATAGTTACGATAATTACGAGCGCGTGGGTACATTTGCGTCCGATTTTTGGACGACGAACATAGAAGCTGTTTATTGCCTTATACGAGAACCAGTGTTCTAATTCTATGAACCATTGCCTACTTTGTTTTACGTGACATTCGCCGAATTTGTGGCAAACCTTTAAAACAATGATAATTAATCAAATATAAGGAGATACCTATACCAAAATACAGCAATATTTGAAGATGAAGGTCTTTGACCAATGTGTGTTGCCGGTGATGATACGAGACGTGGTCATGACGGGCCGGGTGATCACAAGCCGGTAAACACGGAGTAGGTAGAACCTTCATTAGGTGGATCTTACACATAGATAAGGTTTCGAGAAGTCGTTGGAGTCATAGTGGCGATCTTTGGGGAATACTTATACCTTGCAATGGGAATTTATCGGCTGAAAATAAGAGGAGATTTAAGGAGAGTAACAAACATAGCGGATTGAAAAGTTGAACTGGCAATAGATAGACTATTGCGCGCAGAATAGATTACTGCAGGGGCCTTAAGATTCTATAATGAAAACCAAGGAATGGCAAGAGAAGCACGTCTGATGATAAGGGTCTTCAGACGACTTTATTAAGAAGATGGTGGGAGTAGGCCGCTTTGTATGAGTCCTTTTGGACATGTATTGAGGAGGCTTTTGTTCGGCAGTGGATGTCCTGTCTTGTAATTTAATAATTGAAGAACGTAAGACAATAGGCTAATAGAGATAGATATACCATTTAAGATAGAAAATGTTTTTTTTTGTTACAATTTTCTACCATGTGATAGCATCTATTGGAAGCACTTTCCGAGGATCTTAACTATTTCATTTTTTGCCTTGTGAGTGGATATCATAAGGTGCTGTTATTCCGCGGTTCAATAAAGTGTCAAGTGGCCATCAATTTTGCGTATTATGTGCCTTACCTACTGCCACTTCTACTTTCAAATTCGCTGGGTCATATGGGCTACGTCTTCGGATCTTCGGAGGCTTCTGTTCTGATGACCATTTGCATTTTTATTGATTGTGATGTCTGTCACATACTTGTCCAACTTTACTCTTGATTCGCTGTTAATTTTTTATCTATAGCATTTAACAGATTACAAATTAGTTCACTTAAAATCGATTAACTTACTCTTATTATTAAATGCAATGTTTTGTGTTTTCTTGACGATTAAATTCTTGAAGGTCAGTGTTTATATAAAGGCTGTCACGGTATGATGATGTGTAGTATGCTTGTGTATGACATGGTAGTATATGTGCGCGTATGGTTGCAGGGTGGTGGTGGCGCTGTGGCGGCGCTGGTGGTGGCGCTGCTGGCGGCGGGCGTCGCGGGAGAGGCTCGCGCGCCGCGGGCCGAGGGTCGCGCGCGGCACTGGCAGCGCGGCGCGCGGACCCTGGATGACCGCGCGCCCAGCCAGTTCGTCGGGTGAGTGCACCAGCTCTTCCTCTAGACAAGTGATTCCCAAAGTGGTTATGTATATACCAGCAAGGGGTATGGTATGTCAGCAAAAAAAATTTGGAGGTCAATGAAATAAAAAGGGAGGTCTACGATAGTGGATCTCAACACATACACTGATAATACCTATTTACTTACATCATACTATCTTATAATGTCAAAACATTTACATTATTTATAAAAGTACCTAGAAGTAGTATTTTGAGTAGTTTCAATTTAAATTCAATTAATAAATGTATCACTAAACTTCACTACAGTTAGAAATATACAGGAAATCAATATCAGGTAATATATAATATCAGTCTACTCAACACGGAAAAACATGGCAATGGCATGGAACTTTGCTCTAGACCTCGAAGCCTGGTGATTTTTAGCTTCCTTCTACAGGCTTATAACTCCATATTGAAAAGAAGACATGAGAATTAGGGTTTGTATTACAAAGATGTACCAAACTTTGGAAAAATTAAAAACTGGACACAGAATAATACCGAATGGAAGTGATATATAAAAGTAATTTACTATTAAAACATGACCAACTTTTAGTTAAAATAAAAATAAAAAATAATTTGTTTTCTTAATCAGTGTTAAAAAGATTAATACTGAATTTTTTAGGTTAAAAAAGGCTTTTGTTTTGAGAAAGGGAATTCAGCTCCTTACCAGCCTTATTTTTTTTCTATGAGCTGGCGGGCGGTGTACTTCATTGCACGACTACTGCTGCATAGCTGAAGTAGCTATATATTAGTCCCTTTCTTAGTTAGGATGGACTTCCACGAGGTAACGCCTGAATCTATTAGATACAGAAATAATTATTTATAGGTTAACTTTTAATATGATTTTATTTTTATATGTACTGCTGGTGTATATTAATAAATAAATAATGTATTACTTTATTTTTTTGTGATTAATTTGGTAATTTATGAAAAAAGTTTGTGTTAACATTCTTAATTCAAATATTCAAACTTTATTAACAAGAGAGAAGAAACAGTTACAACGTGACGTCTCAATTATGTTTAAATAACTTTTTAAAAAAATAATGGCGTAGATAACAGTCAAAACTGTGGCTGTGGACTATAAAATCAAAGACACCGATCACCATCAGAGTAGCTGGTGATCAAGTTAACAAATAATTGTATGCATTTAAAAAGCCGACGTGGGTGTAACTCCTGACAATATAATTAACAGTGCAATAAATCAGGGGCCGAACGAAATGTAATTGTATATATTATCTGTGCAATTATGGAGTTGGCGGGACTTTGTTTATCTGTGAATGGCGCGTAAAATGTAAGTGCGTAGTTGATTTGAATTTCGTTTCAGATTTAATAAAGCGCGATCGAGGTTATTTTTTTTATTGAAAATTATTCAATATATGTATATTTTATTATTTTGATTCCTTTACCATCTTTGACGATTACTTTAACTTCTATGAATGCGAGATATGATTTCTTTAATATTCGTACACTTGAAAAGCGGTGTAGCGCTGACGGTATTTTTTTTTGTTGTAATTGTTAATAAATCAATCTAATATATAAAATTCTCGTGTCACGGTGTTCGAACTTGAACTCCTCTGAAACGGCTTGACCGATTTTTACCAAATTTTATATGCGTATTTAGTAGGTCTGAGAATCGGCTACTATCTATTTTTCATACCGCTAAGTGATAAGGGTTGTTCACCCTTAAAATTTTATTTTTATTTTTTTGACGAAATTTTTTGTTTTTATTTTTTTATGATACAACATACAAAAATACATACAACCCTAAATTTTCACCTCTCTACGATCAACCCTTATTTTTAAATTGAAAATTAAAAATATTTTTTTTGCGAAACAACGTTTGCGGGATCAGCTAGTTATTATATAAAATACTAGCTTTGCCCCAAGACTTTGTTCGCGAGGTGTTTAACAAAATATTTTGTTTTAGTTTTCATTTTAATTATGTGAGTCGGTCATGAATTTAACAATTTACATAAATTCTTATGTCATCCACAACTCGAAACGTCACCATTCTTTCGATGTTTTCGTTTTAATACAAATAAGCATGTACAGTTATGGGTTCAACACGCGTGTTCACGATTGCAATATTGAATTATGGTACGTAGAATAAGCTGCTGCCCATCCTCTGGAAACTTCTTTATTGGGCAGTGAAAACCTAAAATTGTATCCCGGGAATCCACCACCACCACCATTAGGCTACAACTACTCCTGTACTTACTGTACTGGAATAAATTAGAGTACAAAGCAATATTGTGTTGATTTTTTGTTTATCAACAAACAGCATTGAAGCCTTCGATTTGAACGCATGTTTTATGGACATTCGTTATATATTTGAGTTCCAGGGAAAATTTGATTATATTGCAAAGAAGTTAGTGGAGTTAGTAGAAATACCGGGAGATTCTCTGACATTAATATTTTTACAACTTAGAGTGAGTTAGGAGAAGAGTGGGGTGGGTTTTGGTTTTGGGCTGTCACTCGATAGTCGTATAATAAGAGATTTCCAAACAGAGACAGAGACTCAGTTCGAACAGTTGATATTGTCAGATTACCTGTACAATATTTACGGCTATATTATCATTGGTATTGGTTTTTTATTTTGTTCCTGCCACCATGTGTTAGACAGGAACGTTACACTTCGATGTAAATAATTTTTCTCTTTCCTCACAAATTCTTTCTCTCTTTTTTCTGATCTTATTTCACATGTCGTCTTTCTTCCTTCATCTACATTCCTAATTACATTTGGTTCTTATATAACAGCACATTTTTTTTCTATATATATAGTTTCAGATTTAAAAAAAATGTTTATACTTTGTACATGTGTTTGGTTTGAGCCGTCGATGTCGCACATTTCGGGGAATCCCGGTAAGGCAAAACTATATCTAAATTGTTTTTTAATATCGGATTATATTAGATTGTTATAGACATGAATGCGTTAGGATAATGTTGTATAAGCAGAACACGCGTGCGTGGAATGCGGTGAGCTATGGCGGCGCCCAATCGCGGCTCCATCGGTCCAAGCGGACGTGCGTTGCATGTGCCAGGCTGGCCAGCGATCCTTTAATTCTATCCTCTATATATTTATTTCACACCATAATGACACATACAAAACAAATTTTAAATTCAGAATCGATTATTCATGGCACAAGGTATATATGTACAATAAAATTACACATTAAATTTTAGATCTGCCACTGGAGGGATTTAAACCCATATCTAAAAGAAAATATTCAAAAAAAGATACATAGTTCTATCCAAAAATACTCTACTGATGTTAATGCGTGGAATTAAATGTTGTCGATACTAACAGGAAGCTAATTATTGTCACGCACTCTTTATAAAACTATATTTGTTAAGAGCAACTGTTGAGTTTCTCGCCGGCTTTCAACAGAGCTGCCTTCCGAGCCGGTGGTGTCCTGTAGGGACAACAATGCCGACATTTTATGTTTGACGATTCGAAAGAACTTTGTAATAGCCTATTCAAATAAAAAATATTTAGAATTTGATTTATTATATCATTATAAGTATTAAGCTACCATTGACTCCGTATGCAGAACTTTTGAGAAAACCCGGCCGGAAACATAACAGTTGCTATTTTAAAAATAAATTTAACAATTTTTAATGTATACATTATAATATCAACCATGTAAAGTCCACAAACATTTTGATCAACTAAAAGCTCTTAAATGTTATAATATGATTTTTTTGTACTTTTAATATTAGGTTTTAAACTAGGAAAAGGAAGGTCTATTATATCGTGTATAACTTGTGGAGGTATAATCGATGTACCTTAGCATGAAAGCCTTTATAAATATTTTTATCAATACCTTTTTCGACTTTTTTGGATTTTGTATAAATTTTAAGAATTGGTTATAGATGTAAAATATTTAAATGTTTCAATATAAAGTTCATTTTCAGACACCCTGTGTGATCACTAGATCACCTAAGTGATCACTCATCGATATATTTCATATTACACTCTTTTTTTTTATTATTATTTTCATATTACACTCCATAACTTCTGGCAGTTCAAAGTCTGAAAATATTATTTATATTTTGATTTTATTTATTACTTTGTTGAAAATAAACAGAAACAAAAGGCAGTAAGGGATTACTAGCTTAGAAATATAAAATTAGTTACAATTGTTACCTTATAACTATCTCACTGAGAACATTTAATGATTCAAAGTCAAACAATAATAAAACTAAACAAAAATATTACTAAACAGACAGTAATAATTACGAGTCACAGCAAGCCAAGTAAGAAAAGAACCAATATTTAGTCACTTCCGCACATGCAGTGGTAGTCGTGCAACAAAATGCATTGCCCGCCAGCCCGCTGACAAATGCGCATGCGGCAAACAATGCAAATCACACAACCGCCACCGCCAAATTACTTCAAGAGTTATGTTACACCGATTAGTGCCAAACACAGAGTCTCTAGTAGTCACGACTACCACTGCATGTGCGGAAGTGGCTAAATATTGGTCCTTTTCATACTTAGGATGGACTTCCGCGAGGTAACGCCTGATTCCATTAAATATCACAGCAAGCCGTCATATTCCAGTGAGGTTTAAGTTGCATTGTGTATATCCAATAATTTCGCTAATACAAGAGAGCACGAGAATACATCAATATCACTAATATATGAGCTGTGGAGGTCACACATCCTTTATAAGGGTGCACGTTTACCGATATTTGTCTTAGCAGTTGATACAAAGAGGAGAGATTTAGAACGAGCTCTAGCTGCAAGAACTCGAATATTTACCTCGGACAACAGTTCCGAACAGTTAACATGGTCAGCACAAATATTTTTAAATGTAGCGGCGTCCATTAGAGAACGTCGATCCTTCAATGATAACATATGATATCTGTTTAATAAATTTTTGTATGTATCCCAGAGGCAATGCATTTCTTAGTTCAGAATACGATGGTATTTTTTTTTGTACTCTTTCAATTTTATTTTCGTAGACTGCATACAATGGATTCTAATTTCAATGTTATATTAACATTATTTATTTATCTTTAATCCAATGATTTTTTATATTGTTTACCTTACCATTGACAGCAAATCACTAGCAACCACTGCACCTGCGACACCCCATTATATACTAATTTTCTAGTTTGTAAGTTTTTAAGTTCAAGGACCGGTAGGGTCTTCAGTTCTGACGAAGCTGAAAAAGCCTTAGGGCTAACAGCGTCTACTTCTATAGAGAAAATGCAACGACAGCAAATATGTACATTCACCTCCTTAAAGTTTTTATACCTATGATTAAACATGTACAGTATAGTGAAATATTTACGGTGTTTTACCCCGTTAACTTAAATGGAAATTATTCTTTTTTAAACACTAGTAACTATAGCATCATTAGCTTCATAGATCGATTCAAGTTTATTTATTATCTAAGTCGTTGCTATCTGTGGAGCGGTATCTTTGATACAGTCTTTGATAACATTAAACAGGCACTTGTCAATTAGTTTTAATGAGTCGCGGCTTTCAACGGCCGAACTATCCTTGTGGTATAACTGTAGTAGATAATTAGTTGCAGGCATTGTTTACTATCCGTACTTCTTATAATCCGTTATGATTCTGGTATAACCTGAACTAGATATTGTGATTCTAGTTTTAAACCCTGGCAATGTTTATACCGGAGAGTGCAATGACACATTCCATTTGGCCTATTTTATGGCCTTATTTAGCAATATTTTGACATTGTTCATGTGAACATTTTCTTATGTTCTCTTCGTTTCATTCACAATCGCTTGACAACTTTCCTGTAATAATCTAGAAATTTGGATCTAGGGAGGCTAGGGATCTATTTGGCCTTTGGTGTCGGGAAAGATATACACGAATCTGTGCAAATCTCCAGTAACCGCAATTTTGTGATGATAAAAAATATGATGCCAAAGAAGAAAGTTGCAGAAGTCATCAGGAGATAAATGGTATATTTCAAGCAAGGAAAAGAAGCTTTGGTTAGCACCAACTTTTGTAATGCTTTGACCAGGTTACCCGATGAAAATAAAAAGAAGAAATACGCTGATGTTGTGGAAACCTGTTGTCTAATATAGAGTGAATGATTCAAGATCTAAATGTGTCTATCAAGTGGAATGGTTAGGAGAGGAAGAGATGGTTGGATGGGGAAGAGGGAATGTCACAACAACTGCACTGCTAAAAACATAAATAGAAAAATTCTGTTATAAGAACTTTTGTAGAAGTGATCAAGAAAAAAACTGTTTCGAGTCATTTGCTACCAGTGACTATTATAAATATTTCGAAGTGCATAAATGTGTGTTTCCAGTGATCACCTACACATCTTTAGGAGATCGAATTATGAACCAGGAGATCCGTGGATGAAGAAAAGCAACTGACATGGTCAGCGAATTGACAAGATGAATGGTGAGATGGTCACGCAAAGAATAGTGGTTCATACGATGCTGGGGACAAGGTTATGGAGTGAAGACCATGAACCGCCAGGTACAGGAAGTCCATCCACAAGGTGGACAGATGGTAAGGACAGATTTGTGAAGGTTATCAGAAAAAGCTCAATGCTGGCTACTTTCAAACGGTCTTATAGGATATCTATGACAGACACTTATGGCTATCAGTGGTCTGGTATGGTGATAATGATGAATAAAGATATAAATTTAAGTTGAAAAGATATTTTTTTTATAGTTGTAATGGAATAGGCGTTTGTCTTCAATCTCACCTGATTGAAAGTGTAGATGAATACGAAGGTGGTACACGCCCGTCCAAAAGAAACCTGTTAACTCTACTCTTAAAGGCTCCAGAGTTCAACTCATCGGGAAAAATAGACCCAGACAGGTTATTCCAAGTCTTGGTGACTCTCACTAAAATCGAGCTGTCAAACCGTTTAGTTCGACTTTTGGGTATATCAACAACGTATGGATGAAACTTTTGGCTCCGCTTAGTAGTCCGATAAAAGAATGGAGATTGTTCAATCAGTTCGAAAAGAGCCTTCGAGCACTCTCCAAAGTGCATCCTATAAAAAACCGATAAGCTGGCCGCTCGACGACGATGCTCTAGGATGTGTAGTCTGATATTTGAGAGCTTTTCGTTATTAAATAACCTATGGGATCTTTGGTCAACTGAGTTCAAAGCTTCCAGATGATATCTGGCTGCACCGTTCCAGAGGTGACTGCAGCATTCCATGCAGGATCGAACTTAAGCAGTGTAAGGATTAAGCAGCTGTTCACAGTTGAAGTATATAAGTGCAGTATTTATATCACTTTCCCATTTAACTTATTCATAAATGAAAGTTATCGTATACTGTTACTTGATAAGGTAATTTTAGCTGGCTAAATACATGTTCCGCTATTGTAATTTCCATGCTTGTGAATTTGGTAGGTCACAAGTGGAACCGATGTACCACAGTGAGGTCAGTTGCAATAAGGACACCTCTCTGATGACGCAGCTTTTTAGTGTAATAAAAGTTTGTGTTGGTTTTTGTCATCAAAATATATGAATACTTCTAACTCGACCTATTCCAGTAGGTGATGAATGAATCAAATTATCTAGTTGGATGTTTTATACACTTGAGTGAAAAAGTTTTTAGTTACATAGATGTTTACAATGAAACGATTTTTCTGAAATTTTACTTATAAGGTGCTACTCTGGTAGATGTTGTTATACTTAAAGTTAAGTAATATCTTAATTAATGTCTGAAGTGGTAATCGACAAGATACTTCGTTCGTGCAACCAATGGCTGTTGGAGCTGAAAGGTTCTCGACTGGTAATCACGTGGTTATGTTTGCGAGAAGGTTGCGATCTTTGGTGAAGGCTTTTGCCTTGTATTTGGTGTTTATCAGCTAATAAGAAGAAGTAGAATACATTAAATTTACAAGCATCCCAGAAAAAATCTTTATACTTAGATTGATGTCTAACGTTTGATAAGTAGAGACTGTGTTTTTGTGCTTTGCATTTTCATTTTGAACCTTCTTTCTATCACAAAGAAGCAAATCATTCTACTTTTGTATTTAACAATATATATAACATTCTACTAAACTTATTTCGTTCAAACATCGTTGGAGATGAAAATAATATACACTTGTAATACATACGAATCCTATCATCCTTTTTTTGAAAATTAAATACCTAATATTTAAGCAAAAAAAGTTTAAAATTATCTACATAAGTAATTTATTGATAGATTATTATAGTTTTTATCGTCCAATTAAATATAAACTTTATTTTGAGATAACGGATTTACAGAAAACTTACTTTTATGTTACATGTGTTGATTTTTTCGCCATAGTGGAAGAATATCAAAAACATGACGCCAATGATACAGTTTGATTTGCTTCTTCAATAGCCTGACCCTATTACTCGACGGATCGAATTGTATGAGAAATATTCTGTTCCGAAGGTTAAGTTTGAATGCAACGTCGAGGATAATGTTTGCACAAGTGTTCCAAATTAGGTCAGCGGCGTCGTCTGTTTCATTTGTCGACATTTTAAATGGAGATATTATATTGTTAATAATTTCCGTGATATTAATAACTTTATTTACTCTTATTGTAACTTACCTTCGAGTTCCAAAAGACAAATCGGTTAGTTTACCTTTAATATCTTCTTAATCGTTGTTAAACATGATTTTATTTGCTAGACACGCTTGTACAGCGTTAATTTTAATTTAATCATCGATTAAAGGACGATCAACAGAAATCATATATTCGGGAGTGTAAAATAAACGTTTGTCTATATTGGTTATTATATATATACAACACCAGAGAAGAGGAGATCGATATCCGTATCCAGAACTCGCTGAGATGCAGTGCAGCACTTCACAAGGTTCTAGTGTCTAGGCTCCTAAGCAGAAGTACAAAAGTCCGTATCTACAAAACCGTAATACGACCAATATTGATGTATGGCTGTGAAGCTTGGACGCTAACTTTGAAAGAAGAACAAAAACTGCTAGTGACGGAACGCAAAATCATGCGGAAGATCTAGGGACCAGCGAGAAATCAAGACAGATCTTGGAGGCTCCGAAAGAATGCCGAAATTGAGACTTTGGTAGCACAGCCAAATATCATTGGCGAATATAAAGCTCAACGAATCCGCTGGCTTGGTCACTTGGAGCGAATGGGATCGGATCGGAGCGTGAAGGTAGCGTACCTGGAAAAACCGAGGGGTCGAAGACCAGTGGGTAGACCCAGGTATCACTGGATAGATCGCGTTGAGGCAGACTTGCGCGAATTGAATGTCAACCAATGGCAGACGATGGCGCAAGATAGAGGAAAGTGGAAGTCTCTCGCTTCGGAGGCCAAGACCCACTTTGGATCACTGAGCCAGCGGAGTAAGTAAGTAGTAAATAAGTAATAAGAATATTGTTTATTAATCAAACAGCTATTAACAGTTATGATTCCTGAAGTAGTACATTTAAAAAAAGCCTATACGCTTCGAGTTTCAAAACTTAAGCTACTGAAGCACTCTTAAGTTGATTTACGCGTTTTAAGAAAATATTTTACTCACTTTTAACCTGAGTATGGGGAAGTGTTAGCACGAAACGTAATTTAAAATACTGGACATTCTTAAGGCGTCATTAAAAATAAACAAGGTGCCAATGATATAAAAGATAAGCATAATAATGATTAGTTCATTTCAATTTTGTTTTAAATACTTTACTGTTTAAGATAGAAAATAGTTTAAGACACTTTTTACATATTCATGTAATATTCTTTATTGTACATGCTAGAAAACATTCAAAATTTTTTAAAAAGTACAATTGTCGGTCTTATCACACCAGGCAATCTCTTCAAGACAACTAAAATATGGAACCAAGTACCAGAAGAAGTATAAATAACGGGTAGTCAATGTGTACAAAACATACATATATTCAAACATACATACATTTATAGCACATATAGTAAATACGATATATTACAACTATAATACAACTGTAACATGCAAAGACACGAACGCTGATGTCTCTGGAATGACGCGATAAAAGCATTAGTTGATGCAAACTGGCGAATAACAATACGTGAGATCGGTGAGAGGTTAAATTTATCGAATTCAACTGTTTATGACCACCTGAAAGGCCTGGGTTTAATCTCGAAGATGTGTGGGTTTCTCATGTCCTCACGGAGAGTTTGGTCACTCGCCAAAAGCTTTTACAGCTTGGATGGGATGTACTACCACACCAACCATATTCTCCAGACCTGGTACCTTCGGATTATTAATTGTTCCGGTCACTGCAAAACTTTACCTCAAATGAACACGTCAAAAGTCACCTTGATCAGTTTTTTGCCACTAAAGATCAAAAATTTTATGAGTACAGAATCACGCTAGTACCAGAAAGATGGTAAAAGGTGTTGGATCAGAATGGCCGATATATATTTTAATTTAATATTCGTTCATTATACGAAGATAGTTGATTTTCACCACAAAAAAACGAAATTACTTTCCAAATAAGCCAATATAATCTACTTAAAAAAATTAGGACCAAAAATCACAACGGTTTCGACAAACACGTTTGACATAGCATTTTCTTCATCACCGTCTACAAGTTCCATTGAATCATCAAGTTTATTCTCATCCCATGTTAAAAAGTCCTTGCCATAATCCACATTTCCGCATAACTAATCCGCGTGTACTCGGTGACCCACTGAGACATAAATTAGTCCACTAATGACATTAAGAAGCGAATCGAATCGACTTGTTACGAACGGCTGCCGTGTCATCTGCATTGAAGGCCAGTTCACACGATTCGTGTCTTCATACAAAGTGACAATTCACTGCTTAATTGTCTATGCTTCGTCATCCCGTTGACATCAGCACTGACTTTGACGTGAAAAATAACAATACCGTCTTCGCCATTTGTTTTTGTGGTTAACTTTTTTCTGGTCATAATATTCTCTGCTAGAGCTTTCGTGGTATTCTTTTTTTTGTCATGCATAATATTGATTTTCTTACTCATGTGTTGTTGTTAGAGCTTTGATGGTGATCTTGTCTCTGGTCAAACATAACAATGTCCTTTTTACTCGTGTGCGATAGGCAGAGCTCTGGTGGCAATTTTTTCTCTGGTTAAACATAATAATGTCCCTTTTACTCGTGTGTTATTGGTAGAGCTTTCGTGGTAAACTTTTCTTTGGTCAAACATAATAATGTCCCTTTTACTCGTGTGTTATCGGTTGAGCTTTGATGGTAATCTTGCCTCTGGTCAAACATAATAATGTCCCTTTTACTCGTGTGTTATTGGTAGAGCTTTCATGGTAATCTTTTCTCTAGTCAAACATAACAATGTCCCTTTTACTCGTGTGTTATTGATAGAGCTTCCGTGGTAATCTTTTCTCTGGTCAAACATAATAATGTCCCTTTTACTCGTGTGTTATTGGTATAGCTTTCGAGGTAATTTTTTCTTTGGTCAAACATAATAATGTCCCTTTTACTCGTGTGTTATTGGTAGAGCTTTTCTCTACTCAAAGATAATAATGTCCCGTTTACTTGTGTGTTTTGGCACAGCTTTTATGGTAATCTTTTCTCGAGTCAAACATAACAATGTCCCTTTTACTCGTGTGTTATTGGCAGAGCTTTGATGGTAATATTTTCTTTGGTCACATATAATATTGTCTTTTTTACACGTGTGTTCACCAGTGACCAGACCCTGCTACATACAGGTTCAAAAGTTGTCCTGGTGTAAAATACTACCAAACTTTCTCTGGAATATCACTTTTAACAGTTGGTTAAATTTGCACTACTTGATCCCCAGGAGTTTCATCCATTTGTTTTATATATAATAAATGTATAAATTTTGCGATATTAAAGGGTGATTGATTATTGAAACAAAAGCTTCTAAGGTGTTGTAGTATAGCTTATAAGTGAACAAAAAATTTAAAGGTTTACACTTATTTCCAATCGTTCTATATAAAGTGATCACTTTGAAATAAGTTTTATTAGTTTATTCTTTCTATTAGAATACGGTAGGCCAAAATTATAGTATTCAGTAATCCAAAATATTTTAAAGGATTTCTTTACTTATATAATTGCGTTGTTTTTATTATTGAAATCATTGATTTATTGGTAGGCACACTTATACATTTGAATGTTGAACACTAGCCGGTAGACGCGGCATGGGTTGCCCCCCACTGGGGGGATCGATGACAAAGGTCACGGGATATCACTGAAAGCGGATCGCGCAGGAGCGGTCATCGTGGCGATTTTTCAGGGAAGTCTTTGTCTTTCACTGGGCGTCCATCGGCTGAAAAAAAGAAGACAGACATTCTCCACTGTATTCAAAATTTACATCTTACAAGTTACTTATGTATAATGTGTTAATATTTTAATGTATGTGTGTCCGTTTGTCGCAGGCCGCACGTGTGTCGCAGCCGGAACAGCACGCATTGCTGTCCGGGCTGGACGTCGAGGCCTAACTCCCTGCTCTGCGTAGTCCGTGAGTATCACAATCCTCTGTTCAGCGTAGTAACTACTTTACATAGTTCAATGCTCAGCGCTGCTCTGCACACTCAGTGCTGAGTGATGTTTTATTTTCTCAATGCATGCTTGATATCTTTGCTTAGTCAGATAAGATCAACGGCAAATTATGCCCGGATATTTTATTGGAAGAGATGGATTGGATGGAGATTTTTTATTGTTATTTTATATCTATATCTATATCTATCTATAAATATATATATATATATATATATATATATATATATATATATATATATATATATATATATATATATATATATATATATATTTATGCTGCAATAATCTGTAATCCAGGAATGAGGACGAGGGACGGAAGGCGATGTGTGTGTGAGAGGAGAATAATAAATAAAATTAAAATATTTAAAAAACATACGTACCTTTAATAAAAAAGGTTTTATATTCCGTTTTGTATATATATGTTTGTATCTACAGCGATCTGCAGGCCAGACTGCGGCTCGCCGGGTTCCTGTGTGGCGCCCAACATGTGTCGCTGCCCTAACGGCGTAGAAGCGCCTTCTTGTGGTAACGGCGGAGGCTTCTATCCTTACTCCGGTAAGACTTCTGCTTTGCCGCTCCCTTTTCATTTATATATAGAGTGTATATGTGATTTAGATTATATTTTAGTTGAGTATATTTTTGATTATGGTAACTTATGGTTGAAGATGACACAGTGTAAAACAGTAAAAGGACGGTAAAACGTGTGTCTAACGATGACAATTTTAATAAGAAATCAAATGAGATTTGATTCGAATTTTGTTTTCAAGTTAAATCCCACACACACACACACATTTATATATATGATTGTGTAACTCATTGTTTGACTTTGTGTCTAAAAGATTAGATATATTCTTATTATTATATATATAAATATATATATTTATATTTTTATATATTATTTCTTATGAAATTATTTACTAGTATCTATTTCGTCATATTATAAAATTATAAAAACTTGTATATGAAATTTTATATCTAGACTTCTAAATTATTAAATAAAGATAGTTTATTTTTTGCTTAAGAACTTTTCTAAAATAAAAGTCGCCTGAGTGACTCATTATTACATCAGCTAATCAGTTTAAGTCCTGTAAAATCGATCCAGCCATTTTAGAAATAAGCCAGAACATACTGACCGACAGACAAAAATTTAAAAGGTAATTTTGGTACATATATCGTATGTATGTACGCATATAGTAACAAGGCGATTATTTTGGTATTAAAAACAGACAATCCAATTTTATTTATTTGTATAGATTCAAAAATATGTTCTCTTGATATATTTTTTTAACGAAAAATCGCCGTTGCAAAAATCAAAAAATAACAATTTTTTTAATTCATTACTCGTATATTCGTTTTAGTAAAAAATAAGGCCTCCTCGAGATGTTTTATTTTACTATATATTGGTTTTTTAAGAATATTTCTTGTCCACGTTCTGATAGAACCATTTTCTACTTGTCTATCAGGTCGTACGCGCGGTGGTTGTCGACGCATCTGCATGAACGGCGGCACTTGTACCAACGGGACCTGCGCGTGCGCACCCGGTTGGAGCGGAGAGTTCTGTACCGAGCGTAAGTACACTGCACACACACACATACACACACACACATTAAACACTCTCACACCCACCTTACTACACTTACGGCTGTTACCGAGCGTACCTCCATAGGTTCAAATACGAAGATTCCTCTGACTGTCCTAATAGTGTCGGGATGATTGAAGATGCAGAGCACGTCTTTTTCGTCTGCCCCCGATTTAACGAAGCCAGGAGGTCTTGGGAAGAAGGTGTAGGATGCAAAATCTATCCTGAAACTCTGATAGCTACAATGCTATCCTCACCTTCGGTCTGGGAACTTACGAGCGCGTACTGTACGACCGTGCTGAAGGACTTGCGAAAAATAGAGCAAGAGCGGAGGAAGCTGGCCTGAACAGTCACTTTATCAGAGAAAGCTGCGGCTAAATCCCCCCGCGAAGTAATGCCTAGCGGCCATGTCGTGGGGACCAGGGATACCGAAGAAAGAGGATTGTTTTTAGTCGGTATTGACGCCTAGATCGAGTCCGACATACGGGGCACTATCAGGCCCGATGATACGTAAACGTATTTTTAAACCTCTAAGAAAAAAAAAACCCACATTACTACACACCCACACTGTATATACCCTCACATACATTATACCTAGATACCCACACCCTCGCAATATGTATAGTCTCAGACCCTTATTATATACCAAAGGGTTTAGTGTTTAACTGGTTTATTTTATTTATGACGCCAGCGATCTGCCGCGAGCCTTGCTTGCACGGCGGGCGCTGCATCGCGCCGGACCGCTGCGTTTGCTTCCACGGCCTGTCCGGCACGCGCTGCGAGATTGACCGCCGGACTGGTAAGGCTACACGCACCCTAATGTCCCGTATCACTGGCCACTGTGGCTACAATACTTTTTAAATTTAGATTTCGAATTCGAATTCGATCGCTAATTTGAATTCAAACAAAGTCAGTGATGTGGTTGATACCATTGCATTCGAGTGTAAATTCTAAATAGTATTTATATACATATAAATATACATTCTCTTGATCTCCCCTGGCTATACCATTTTCTTATATCTCTTTCCATATATTTAAATTACATTTTTTGTTATTTACAATTTTACATATATTAATTTATATACTCATTCACATAAATATTTCATAGATATCGATATTTGAATCGACTGCTTGTCCCTCGATGAAGGACTCATCTAAACTTTTCCATATACCTCTTTCCCTTGCTGTTCTCCTCTATTCTGTACCATCTTCTTTTTGAGGTAGTCTTTCCATCGTTTTAATTGTCGCCCATTCTTTCTTCTTCGCCATTGTTTCTAGGATATCTCTCTATTATCAATTTAGTCCTCCTTTCATTTGTTTCACTTAGAATATGACCCGTCCATCTCTGCTCTAAAGTCTTACGTGTCTGTTTTTTTCATCTTTAAGTTTAGTTTCATTTTTAATTCCTTTCAATCTCACTTTATAATTCTTTTTTACGTCTATTACATCTATCTCTATCCCATTCTGTCATGAGCATTAACAGATATCTTAATGAACAAAGTTACATTAAAAACAGATTCATGGCGGAGTAACTAATTTTCATTCGCTAAACGCGTATATCATTTTTAAAGTGTAAACACATCTTTATAACATCTTGTGGTAGTTCCATGTTAAAGTTACCTGGATCTTCGTATTTTAGAGTCCAGAGTAGAGACTGAAGTCACATTTCAAGCAAAGACAAAATATTCGTCTTCAATTTAAAATATAGTCAAGTAGAGACTAAAACGTAACACGTGAAGGCTTAACAGCTACACTAGGTTTCGC
This sequence comes from Battus philenor, assembly GCF_028537555.1. Taxonomy (NCBI): domain Eukaryota; kingdom Metazoa; phylum Arthropoda; class Insecta; order Lepidoptera; family Papilionidae; genus Battus; species Battus philenor. Next base: position 12,732,069 of record NW_027181684.1, read on the forward strand.
TACGAGCGCTACGATCTACGAATGTAGAGTTCTACATCAATTACCTTTGGTAAAGAATCTATGGCACTTTTGTATATAAATAAACGCATTGTGTAGTATAAAGTATTCTGGAATATTCTACATCGATAACATCTATATTATTATTTATATTAATAAAAAAATTATTCCTGAGATGTGAATATTATGTTTTGTGTTTGCATGAGGGTGCCATAATAAAATAAAGATCATCCATATTAAATAAAAAAATAAAACCGTCTATCAACAGACTAGTCTAGAATGGACTAAGATAATAATATAAAGGAATTAGAATGGAGCCTAGCACGGGTCAGATTAGGAAAATTAAAAATATAATAGGTAATGATGTAAACAAAAATCTATTTGTTGCATGACTACTCCTGCATGACGAAAGTAGCTATATATTGGTCCTTTTCTTACTTAGGATGTACTTCCACAAAATAACGCCTGAATCCATTAGATATTTAAGATCAGCATGTGTTTACAAAATAATGTTTTTAGTTAACACAGAGATCTAATTAAACCTTCGAGTGTGAATGTGTGAAGTCCAGTTTGATGGTAGTGTCACATTTATAGGAACAACTATTTATGACTACAATAGTATGTTTAAAGTAAAAGTAACACTTGATTATTGGACCCTAAGGTTCATCCACTAAGTGGATAGACGGATCGTCAGCAGATGCTGGCCCTATTACATAAATGATGGGGGCCTAGGCCTTAGGGTCCAGCTGTGAACGTCTCACTGAGATTATGATAATAATGATGAATGATCGGTGTAACCCCAGCAGTGGTCGAAGTAAGTGCATGTGTTTTACCATGGTTGAAATGACAATAGCATGAAATATGTTTAGGTCCATGTTATACGGATACGCGAGGAGCTTTGTGTACGGGAGCGCTGGAAGGCGTGGTCTGCACCAAGCAGCTGTGCTGCGCAACAGTGGGTGTGGCCTGGGGTCACCCGTGCGAGCGGTGCGCCGACCTGGACTGTCCCACTGGACACCTGCGTAACCTCGCCACCAAGGAATGCCAGGTCAGTAATTCTGGTACAAAAGGTATTTTGCTACAATGAGACTGGTGGTGGTATTTTTTATTAACACCATAAGTATTTAGGCGTCTTACAACCAAGGGTCCTTACATTATTTAGATTGTGAAGACGTGCGGAAGGATCATAATGCTATACTGAAGAAAGTTACTCAATAAACTTTTTGGCATATACAGGGTATGCAACAAAGTCTTACAAGATATATATACGTATTCACATATACATGCATATATACATATATACCTGTGCATGCACAGATAAACGCACACAATTTATAAATAAATCAAGTAGAAAGATCATACCATTTCAAATAAAAGAGAAAAGCGATACAAGTAATGTATGTAGTAATGTATGTTTGTAAGGGGAAACATCTATCTGACGACTTTAGACAACAATAGAATTCTTAATTTGAAATCTTTTCCACCGGCGCGCAATGTTCTTTAACAGCACGCCCACTGTATAGAATATCTCCGTCAAAATTCCCACAATGACTGGTTCAGCGCTGCCCGTATCCAGCGATTTCTTACGACCTTTACTATGTCCTTGGTTCATCTAGGAGGTCTACTCACGCCTCGTCTATCAGCTTGTGGTCATCACTAGATAAACTTTTGGACACAACGTCCATCGGTTGCACCAGCGATGTGACCCATTCACTGCCAGTTCACGCAAGCAATCCTTGGAGCTATGTCGGTGATCTTGGTTCTGTTCCACTTAAGTCTTTCTAAAATTCATACGCTCTCATATGTAACATATATAATTTCTATATTAAATCAAATTCGAACTGCTCCCCTGTGGAACGTGGGAACCACGTGGGATACACTGGCTTAGAGATTCATTTCTGATTAGATCTGGCAGCGAAACTCCGAGGGTAGTAACTTAAAATTACTCAAGTAAGAATAAGTTATGGATACAGTGAATTATAATGATGGTTATGATTATTCGTTTGCAGGACATTGACGAATGCGCCGCGGTGCCGGGGCTGTGCGAAGGTGGTCGCTGTGTGAACTCGGTGGGTTCGTTTTCGTGCGAGTGCCCGCCGGGGCAACGCCGACACCGGCTCACCAACAACTGCGAGGATGTTGACGAGTGCGAGGATCCAGATATCTGCCCGGTAAGCCTTTTCTTAGTAGAGCCTCTTGTAAATATAAAAAGTATGATCTTTAATGTTACATATTTAATGGAATCAAGCGTTACCTCGCGGAAGTCCATCCTAAGTAAGAAAAGGACCAATATTTAGCCACTTCCGCACATGCAGTGTGCCAAACACAGTGACTCTGTGTTTGGCACTAATCGGTGTGACATAACTCCTAAAGATGCTCCGTGGAGGAGTGAAACACGTGTTGAGTAATTTGGCGGTGGCGGTTGTGTGATTCGCATTGTTTGCCGCATACGCATTTATCAGCGGGCTGGCGAGCGGTGCATTTCATTGCACGACTACCACTGCATGTGTGGAAGTGGCTAAATATTGGTCCTTTTCTTACTTTAATTTTACATTCCTCTTAATGTGTAGACATTCGTTCTCCCTTCTTCACTTCAAATTATCTTTTATTCTTTTAAATATATTAGACAGATTACATAGATTACCTATTCCATTCTTTTCTATATATTTATTTACATTTATTAATTTCATTACTTTATTTATTCGGTTTTTAAATACATTTATTTTTTTTTGATTCTTTATTATAGGCTATATCTCAGATTATTTACAATTTAACATTATTTATAACTTTTTATTACTGTTTTATAACCTTATTACAATAATTTAGAAATATTTGACGTTGTTTCTCATTGGTTACCATGAGGCGATGTTGTTTTCTTGTGTTCCCTCTGCTAGCCAAGACTGATGTTCCTCATTGTAGTAATGATCATGTTTGGACCTTTTGTTGGTAAAAGCGTTTTCATTTTACTTTCAATCAGGCACTCGTAACGCAAGTGGGTAATATCGGAGGACATTTACAAAATCAAATGCAGTCTCTAACGGAATCACTTGGATAAAAAGGGGGATAAAGAGATAAATTGTAAAGGATGAGAGTAGGTGAAAATAGAAAGGTTTATATCCTTGTCCCAAAAAAGAGATGGAGGAAAGAGAGGACATTAGAAAAAAAAAAACCGGAATCAATTGTGACCGAATAGGAACATTCGAGGGATCTTTGCTCTATTTTAAGTTGAATGATGTAATAAAAATGGAGATCAAACATGTTATTGTTTTTATCAATTCGTGACCTTCTTCACTATAAAAAGAAAACTTTTTTGGATAAATAATGATCTTTCCCTTGCTTTATACTTCGATAGGATATATTGTGGATAAAATTGTCGATATATTTTTTGATTCTCCTGTTTACATTAGAAACAAAATTTTTTGATACTTGAAATGAATGTTTATGTTTAACGACTTGAAACTTTGGACTATAGTTCTTTCGCGTTAAGAATTCAATAAAACATTATATCACAGAGACTGGTTAAATTCAAACTTTAGAATGTTTATATATGACGGTTATATTAGCTAAGTAGGTTGGCAGACAATAATGTACTGAATAATTTTTAACGCGAATGACTTATAGTAACTTCATTGACAGATATAGATATATCGTGTTATATTCCTTAAAGATGTTTATTACGGATGTCTATTACAAGTAAAATTTTCGATTTTCTTTATTATACAGACACGAAACAAACGAGATGTTTATTTAACGGTAAAGACATAAGGTTTAAATTTTAACGTATTGCTAAATGCGTTGTGTTACTCTAAATATTTTATTATTATTTAAAAACCAAAGATGGTAATATTTTTTATTTAGCTCATTTTAAAGAGACTCATAAAATTCATTATAGTTAGCTTATTTATGTATACTGAACCCCTTCGCCTCAGCTAAAATATGTTTAGATTTAGGTGAACTTAAATATATAGGCTCTTTATCATTGGTTGTTAATTCTTGACATATAACATACGGCGAATCCCAGCAGTCTAGCAATTTCATTTCGTTAACGCTACCGAAACCGCTGTACTGCGCCAATGGCATACGCGTATCGAGACGGGGGGGAGTATAGATCGCTTCGTTCTGTTAGTCTGCCGTCATCAACGGCGTTAATGCTCCCTTTTCCTCTGTCTCCTCCCACCGCGCTTTCTCAGTGAGCGGTACAGCGGTTTCAGTAGCGCTAATAAAATCGGTTACCGCATGCTACCTGTGGCATGTGATAATAGAATTCTCCCGTAATGAAAATAAGCTAAAAGATATGGAGACGTGAGTAGAATTAACTGTATTAGCTATGCCGGTATTTTTCAGAACGGAAAATGCGTGAACACAGAGGGTGATTATTACTGCCTGTGCAACCCTCACTTCATCCCGAGTCCCGACAAGAAGTTCTGTATCGGTGAGTACATAGTCCTCCAAAACCTTTTCTCGTCTCGTATTGAAGTATTAGAAGATGAGGGTCTTTGACCAATGTATATTACTGGTGATGACATACGGATCCCAGACGTGGTCACTTACAATGGGCTTCATAAGAAAACTCAAGGTAATTCAGAGAGCAATGGACAGGGTTATGCTCGGAGTTTCACTGGAGATAGAAACAGAAATCAGGAGATCCAGAGAAGAATCAAGATCATCGATGTAGCGTGAAGAATTATTCGTCTGAAGTAGCAGTGCGCACGTGCAACTTAACACGTTCACTGCTGCTTGAGGTCGATTCAGCCTCATGGTAAACTTTGCACTGGTGCGGCGCGTAAAACTCGTGTTTTCTCTCTAGTGCGGCGGCTGTTTACACTCAACCGTATGAGGTATAACAAAGACAAATATAGCTTTCTTTATGTCTGCGAAGCATTGACTCAATATTGTAAAAAAATATTGATGAACATGAGGCAGAAAAGGCCTCAACCGCACTACTAGGAAGTTCAGCTTGAGGCTGATTCGACCTCAGCCGCACCAGCTGAAAGTTCTTCAAAATTGGGCCCGCAGTGAACGTGTTAATGATATACACGTAGTAATGGTCTATGGATATCGACGTGTTGGCGTAACATGGTCATAGATATGTATGTAGTGTGTGCTTGTGTCTGCAGATGGGCGCGTGGGCAGCTGCTTCACATATCTGGGCGACACGGGCGAGTGCGGCGATCAGTTGGGCGTGGCGCTGTCTAATCGCGACTGCTGCTGTGGTTACAATATGGGTCGCGCTTGGGGGGAGCTGTGCGCTCCGTGCCCGCCGCGTGGTTCAAGTCAGTATACACACATGTATCCTTTGCTATTGTACACCACTATATATAAACGCTATCGCAAGATTCAATCTTAAGTTATTTTCATGTATATTCCACTTTTTACCTGTACACGAGAACTTACATTGCCCCTTATTGTTACAAAATATTTCTTAAATATTTAATGGAATAAGGCGTTACTTCGCGGAAGTCCATCCTAAGTAAGAAAAGGACCAACATTTAGCCACTTCCGCACATGCAGTGCCACCACCAAATCACTCAACACGTGTTTCATCCCTCCACGGGGCATCTTCAGGAGTTATGTTACACCGATTAGTGCCAAACACAGAGTTGGTCGGTTGTGTGATTCGCATTGTTTGCCGCATACGCATTTATCAGCGGGCTGGCGGGCGGTGCATTTCATTGCACGACTACCAATGCATGTGCGGAAGTTGCTAAATATTGGTCCTTTTCTTAAATATTTCTTAGTTATTATTTATTTTATTGGAGATAAACAGTAACAAAAGGCAGTAAGAAAGTACAAGCTTAGAAGCTTAAAAATATAAAATAAGTTACAGTTGTTACCATATAACTATCTCACTGAGAACATATAATGATTTATAGTCAAACAATGAAAAAAACAAATAAAAACATTACTAAACAGGGATCAAAGACTATGGTTTATATATTTATATTATGGTTTAAATTGCATTGTACGAGTATGTACTCAATAATTTCGAACGAAATTGTTTATTAAAAGATACGAGAGAGCACGAGAATATATCAATATCACTAACATATGAATTGTGGAGGTCACACATTCTGTATAAGTGTGCACGTTTACCGATATTTGTCCTTGCCGTTGATAAAAAAAGAGATCTAGAACGCGTTCTTGCTGCAGTAATTCGAAATTATACATTAACTGGGGTAATTTTAATAGGAACGAATGCAAAACCACTAATTTTCTCATTTGGGTTATTTTAATAATAGCTCGTGTACAAGAATTTTAGTACAATCTAGAATCACGGGTAAATAGACCTTCTTTATAAGGACATATGCTCTGATTGATTTTGTTTAATAAATTTCTAATATTAATTACTTAATATACTGGAGGGATTTACAAAAAATTTTTATTGCAAAATGTACATTATTCTATCTATACTATACTGATGTCAATACGTGGAAATAAATGTTGTCGATGCTCATTCAGGAAGCTAATTATTGTCGCGGATTCTTTATAAATCTATATTTGTAAAGAGCAACTATTGATATTCTCGCCGGCTCTCAACAGAACTGCCTTTCGAGTCGTTGGTAGCTTCCTGTAGGGACAACAATGCTGACATTTTATGTCTGACGATTCGAAAATGTTTGTGATAGCCTATTTGAATAAAGAATGTTTTGGTTTTAATATAGAGACATAACATCAGTTCTCCAAAAAAAGAGTTAATAATTTCATGAAGCTATTTTATAATTTACATTCTTCTCCAGCACCATTCTTGGTCCGTCATTAGAAGTTGTTATTCTTGCAGCGGAGTGGACACATCTTTGCGGCGGCGGGTTAGTGCCTCCTGATTGGCGCCGCAACGAAACGGGAGGAGGTGGCGGTGCAGGAGGTGGTGGAGGTACCGCACAGCAGATTGCCAAGATCAACGAGTGTATGCTACGCGACGGCATCTGTGGCCTCGGCGACTGTATTGATAAGGACATAGGGTACGTAGCCGAAATCATCATCATTCATATCAGCTCATAGACGCAAGGTATAGGCCTCCCCCAATATATCATCGGTCTACCTAGTAGAACTCATACAAAAGATATTTTAAATTTACTAAAACAGAGTATGATTTGTTGAAACAGTGTTTATTCTTCCACCTTTTTTTCGGGGGAGGGGGGAATTCTGGATGGACCAAAGATACCTTGCTCTTGGGGAAAAGGACAGGGTTATATTAGATTCCTTCGCACCAAAACCCAGGCGGTGGTCGTTTTATGTCGTACTAGAGTACTATGCCAAGACACATCCCGGGAGAAAGCAGTGCCGCCCTCGGCATCCTCGCTCTTCTGCAACAACACGGGGTCACTTCGCATTGATGCCCTTCTTGAGTTAGCAGTGGACGATGAAGGCCCCCACTCTTAACGCCCGCGAACCTGAGGGTTTCTTAGACACCTCTTGTGACAGGGATACCTTAACTAATTCTGGATGTCCACTGCTGGATATAGTCTTCGTTCATAAATTTCCAACAGGACCAGTTGGAAGCGGTATGCATCCGGCCTCTTCCGATGATCTTAACCAGATCGCCTATCCAGCTTGTGGCTGGACGTCTGATATTGTGATTCTAGTATTTAAGGGTAAAATATATTTAAGAAAAAGTAAAAAGCAGATTGAAGAAGAACATTTAAGAAACTTTAACATATTGCAGTGTTTTCACAAAATAATATTTTATAGCGTTCGTCAATAGAATCTGGACAAACACTTGGTACCGTACCATACTTATAGACAAGAAACGTTATTTGGTATTTTCTAAATCTGGCAATAGAACCTTTTCTGATATCCTTTTTGTTCAAGGTTCAAGGAACCTGTATGTTAAACGGTTTCTTACCCAATTGCTCAAGAGATGTTTTTCTACCCACAGATACCAGTGCCAGTGCTGGGACGGCGCCGAGGCGGCGGAACAGGACGGAAACCCCACTTGTATTGATATCGACGAGTGTGCTCTCGAGTACTGCAAGGGTGGGACCTGCGTGAACAGGGCTGGCGGCTTCGAGTGCAGGTTTGATTTTTTTAATTTTATTTAATTGTCTTTATTCTAAAAAAAAACAGGAAAGCCACATAAAGGACGAGCCTCTATTATAGTTTATTCTCTATTATATTTTACTGTCTGCCATCTGAGGCCTGCACCTATTTGATGTTATGCCATCAGCCCCGATAGGCGCGTTCATATAGCTCGTCCATTGCTCCCGACAGTCTTCTTTGTATCAGATATTTCGGGGGTCGTTACAATAATGAAAAATTTACACCAAATGCGATGTATATCCTTTTTTTTATGGTATACTAAAAACATTTGACAGAAAATTTCTCTTAGAATAACCAGTATCAAAAGAGTCATGTGTATTATAAGGTTCGCAATTACTATTATAGAAATACTAAGGGGTAACTAACTACAGTGAAGTTCCAGTCCGGTAACGTAAATGGTAAACGATATTGCACAAGTCGAGGCCCCTCATAGGGGTCCTTAGGTGGCCATCTTTAGGAATGTCCGCTCATATACCTTAAAGATAGTAGGACTCTCGAATAGACAAATAAACATTGTAACTGCACAAGATTGGGGACAAGAAGTCTCTAGTTCAGTTGGTTTTGTTACCATGAGACATCGGATTTTGTAAATTCCAATAGAGGAAACAGCGACCATTCGTAAAAGAAACGTAGATTGTAAAGGTTCTTTGTTGAAGATATTCATGTTGTATCGGCAGGTGCCCACCAGGCTTTGATCCAGTTGAAAACGGTCTTCGCTGCAGCGATAAAAACGAATGCGAGATGACAAATGGAGGGATGTGTACCAACGGCGTCTGCACCAACGTGGATGGAGGGTGAGATGATGTATATTTACTCTAGGATGATAGTAGCTGATAGAAAAATGGGGAGTATATTCTTCCAATACCTATGCACATAGTCTTTCGACTGAACGCATGATATAGGGAAATTAAGCTGGGCGAACAATATTTTCTTTATAAATATCAGCACCAAAATTTTTGATGCTTTTCCAACTCTGAAGTCTCTGACGGACTTCTATGCCCAGCAGTGGACTTCTTATAGCTGAAGCGCTGATGACAGAAGCCCACGTCTTTCCAATTGTATTTTAAATCTACTTATAGATTCCTGGGTTTTCCAATTTTACCACTCCGTACCGGTACTATTGGAAGTCTCTGACAGACTTCTATGCCCAGCAGTGGACATCTTGCAGCGAAAATGATGATGATGGAAGCCAATGTCTTTCTAATTATATTTTAAATCTACTTATATATTCCTGGGTTTCAAAATGTTACCACTCCGTACTGGTACTACTGGAAGTCTCTGACAGACTTCTCTGCCCAGCAGTGGACCTCTTACAGCGGAAATGATGACGATAGAAGCCAGTATCTTTCTAACTATATTTTAAATCTACTTATATATTCCTGGGTTTTCCAATTTTACCACTCCGTACCGGTACTGTTGAAAGTATCTGACGGACTTCTATGTCCAGCTGTGGACCTAATACGGCTGAAATAATGATGAAAGAATCGAGTATATTTCTACTTACTATTTAACTCTATGTATAGATTTTAAAGAAAGTATAATAAACAGTGTGTATAAAAAAGGAGAGTGTCTTACTTTAAATGTGTCTGCACATTTGCACATGTATCCATGTATTCGCATTGTGATGATAACAAAGTTTCTTATCTTTGCAAAGAAGTAGGAGAAGTTTTTAAAGAGTTAAAGTTGAGATGTATGTTTTAACAAGTCATCAGCTTACTAATATTGAGAATGCCTTCGAAGTGGTTTTAGTCCCATGGCTGTTCCGACTAAAGCTACTCTTTCCAAAGCTCTGATGGTTTGAAAATATGAGAAGATATTTTTTTTAATCTAGCCATTGATGTAAATCCATGTTTTTTTAAGTAATACTTGTAAAAAATTCCTGTCTAAGTTTGTTGAGGGTTCATATTGGATCAGAACGCATTTGAGACTCTTGTAACTTTAGGTTTAATGATGATAGGTGAGTTCAATCTGGTTTTAGTTTAAATCAAAATGCGCTAATTTGGCATTTCCTCTTGCTTAAGTGGTCACGTCTAATAATTCTATGTGGATAATAATTTAAATATATGATCCAGCGGTTCCAGTCCAGTTTTCAAAGTTCCGGTGATCATCATGGGGGTTTTAGTGGATCGGAAACTACCTTGTTTTCATCCAGGATGACCAGGATATTCTGAGTATATTCAGATGAATTAATCCGGACGCAAAATGAAGGATGGTAGAGATGTTGAGCTGCTCGGTGTGCTGTGTCCAGGTTCGAGTGTTCGTGCAACCCAGGCTACGAGGCGACGGCGACGGGCCACGCGTGTCGTGATGTAGATGAGTGCCGTGATAACCCTCGAGTATGTCGACGTGGCCGGTGCCGTAACACGCCCGGCGGCTACGAGTGCGCCTGCGAGCCGGGCTTCGCCCCCACGGCTGGGGGCTACTGCGCTGATGTCGACGAGTGCGCCGATCCCACCGTCTGCCGCGTGAGTCAACCCCACCACCGTCACTCTACCACTACAAATTAACGTATCCTCACGAAATGGACGAGAATCCAGATCCTTTCTTGGAACGTTGAGCGGTTCACGCTGCCGTCGCAAGCCATAAATACAACAACAATCACACTACACACCTCTACACGGGTAGAGGGGTCTAAATGCGAACTTCATTGTGCTACTAAAATGTGAGTGGCCATTAATTTTTATTTTTGACAAGTTCACGGACCCTTCCAGTCCAAACACAGTATCGATGAAGCTGTAAAAGCCCCCGAGCTAACAACATCAACTTCTACAGAAACATAATATCTAATCACTGACCTATAGTTCCTCTGCGTTAATATTACAATAAATACTGTGATTATTGTCCGTTGACCTAATAATGTTAAAAAAGTATTTTGTAGTTTTTTTACGATAAAATTTTTATAAATCTATAACCAACACAACAATGTTATAAACTTATATTAATAAAACTATATGATTGATGCATAAATTGTGAATTACATAAGATTGTATTTCGGGAATAGAAAGATATTGTACATCTTATATAACCATTTTGGTGCATCTATTTCAATGATTTTTTTAATAAATAATTTGGCATGTAGAGTTGTAGGGTAAGGTGCTGTAGGAGTGGTCGTAGTACTGTAGCTTCTTGTTAATGTTGACCGCACCTCCGCTCGCACTTATAATGAGCGCGGAGGTTCTCAACAGCGCGATGCAAACTTTTGTTGCGTCTACTGTGGCGCCATCTGTCATCTATCCGTTTTATTATCGACGCTGCCGCGATGTGATCGACTGCGCGGGCACGTGGGTAAGAGCTCGTTGCTAGGCAACGTGTATTTCGAGGCGCGGTCCAAAGGCGGAGCGGTTGGCACGCCACAGTGCAAAGAGGTGTACGAGTTAAATAACTTTGGGTTTGTATGTTGGGGTGCGCGTGCGCAGGGCGGGCGCTGCGTGAACAGCGAGGGCGCCTTCCAGTGCGTGTGCGAGGCGGGGTACAGGCCTACGGCTGCGCGCGGGGCCTGCGTCGACGTGGACGAGTGCGCCGAGCTGCGCGTCTGCCGAAACGGCCGCTGCCGCAACTCGCCCGGCTCATTCCGCTGCGACTGTCTGCCCGGCTTCACGCTCAGTAACGACGGCCGCACCTGCCTCGGTACTGCCTCTTTCACCCTCTCACTCTGCAATATCTGCAATACCTACAATATCATTCATTCATTTGTTTATGCATGTATCATTTCTATCTATCTCATTCATTCCTTTATTAACACTTCCAATCATTAATTCCGTTATATATTTTTTTCTACCTCACTCTTTTATTCATTCATTCATTCACTGTTTTAATCATAGGTCTGTTTACATATCTTTCTTTCCATCATTCATTCAGTCAATCATTTTTCCATTCATTGGTTCGTTTATGTCTCTATCGTTTCTGTCTTTACTCTTTCATTCAACCAATCATTTATTTCATTTATTGAATCGTTTATGTATGTATTATTTATTTCTCATTCTTTCATTCGTTCATCCACTCTTACAATCTTTGATTCCTTTATATGCGTCTCTTTCTCCTATTCATTCATTCGGGTACTATAAGTCCTCTTAATATTGTAAGGAATAATAAATGATCTTATTTAGGAATAAAATATTTACCTTTCGTTCATTTAACAACCTTTCATTCATTCAATGGTTCTTTTATTCATTCATAAAAGATCCTTTCACAACTGACGAATATATGCATAAATATATATTCGTCAGTGGTACATCTTTTATTACGGTATGTTTAAATTGTTATAAAATTGTTTTATTTTACCACCATTCGTTCTATTAATAATTTATAATTACATACGTATTAATTTCTTCATTTGAATTCAAAAATTCTTTATAGAAGATATGATGGATTACATTTTCCATTCGCGTCACGATTTTCCAGTCGTTCACTTGTTCAGATATATGCTATACACCTGAGAAGAATATAAATTAATTTATTACAATGTACATTCATTTGTTCATTCATTTATTATTATTAGATTAAAACTCATATCATATAAGAAGAAAATGCCATTTATTAATATATATAACTTACCACAGCATTTAGTTTTATACAAATAATTATATTGCGATATTGTTGTTAAGATTTTTATTTGACCATTTTTTTCGTAAACTAATAACAATGAACAGGTCAACTGATTATTTTGATTAAACCTTTCAGATGAGGTCCAAGACTTGTGCTACGAGAAGTACGAGGATGGTCACTGCACCGGGCCCGGCATCACACCTGTCACCAGGTCGCAGTGCTGCTGCAGCTCCACCAAAGGTATACCACAGGAATTTTTTGTAAAATAATCGATGTTTCTTGCTATGCCTACTGTTGTCAAATATTTACTACCATTTGGAAAATTTTTCATGTCAAATGTCGTGTCTCTGTTCAAAGAGCAACACTTTTATTTATATAATATAGCTATCCCTCACACGCTTCGCGTGGTTTCAACTGCCTTTTTTAGATGTACTTTCATTAAATAGATTATTGATTATTTTTAAGACACCAAAAAAATTTCCCGCCATTTCATAAAATCCGTTCTTAGCTGACATTTAATCAGCAAAAAGAACATTTTTACTAAATTTCTAGATTCTAAACTTTATTATTCCAGAGATGCTATGATAAGTTCTTAAGTGGAAATCTCTTTAATGTGACTTAGCCGTTCTTCGCCTGTTTCACGAATTTTGTGAGCGTCCCCTTAACCCCTATATGGATAGAATTTCGTAAAATACATTCTTAGCTGACCTTTACACGGTAAAAGAGATATTCCTACTTCTACTAATCTTACTACTAATTCTAAGTGTGTAAGCTTTATGGTTCTAGAGATAAAGCAATGAATCAGTTCTTAATTGGAAATCTCTTGTATGTGACTTAGCCGATCTCTTGTAAACCTCCTCTTAACAACGTTGTTGGTAAAATTTCATAAACTCCATTCTTAGCTGATCTCTACTTGGTTAAAAGATAACTCATTTCAGATTTTAACACTCTATGTCTCATGGTTCTAGTGATACCGTGATGAGTCAATATATAGTTGAGATTATTCAATTATTTTTCAGGCTTCAAGCTAGGTTGGGGTGTGGGGTGTAAAGAATGTCCAAAGCAGGGAACTCCTGATTACGAGATCCTGTGCCCGGAGGGGCCGAGCAAGGACAACGGAGGCGCAGACATAAACGAGTGCAATATGATCCCGGGCGTGTGCGCGCACGGCACCTGCGAGAACCTGGATCCTGGGTACCGCTGCATCTGTGACCTTGGGTACCATCCTGATGCGGACGGCATCTGCCGTGATATCGACGAGTGCGACATGCACCAGTCGGTAAGTATATTGTACAGATACAAACGGAAAAGGTCACTGCCTATCTAGTAGCATTTTTATAACCACTTCATCATCAGCATCATTTCAGCAGTTGGACTCCCACTGCTGGACATAATCCTTTACTAAAGATTTTAAATTAGGTCTGATGGAAATGGTTTGCGTCCAGCTTTATTCGAAGAACGTGCATTTGGACAATCCTAGAGTATCTTCTAGAATTTTAAGGTCCCAACGGCAACCAGTTTCACGCGCTGTGTGTCCTGTCCACTAGCATTTAAATTTCACAGGTCGTGTATCTTTTACTAGCGCCCGTGAAGGAGTGACATCAGATATAGAACCGTCAATATTAATCCTTCTTCGTCCGCGGGCGTGAATTCACGCTCGAACATAAGAACCGTTGCGACCCACGGCCGTGAATTCACGCCCGAGTGACGTCTTTGATTTTTCTCTTATTTTAATAATATAATAAAACTATATTTCTTACCGTAATACCATTGTAAGTACTTATTCTAATAGTAAATATCTTCTAGAATGTTCTTTTATCATTTCCTTAATTTTTATCTGTTATGAGTATAAGTTGTTAATTTCAAGTATCGCTTTTACGATGATGTTATAGCTCGCGGGAGCTAGATGATAACGGCATTTTTGCCGGAGGGTCGTCAAGGGTTAAGCGGTTTTTAAATGATTAAATCTTTTTTAAAAGGTAGATACACTTATTTTAACTCCTTCATTGTGTAGTATAGTGTTATTATTAGCACACAAACGTACTTTGAAATATTAATGAACATTGTCTGGGAAAATATGGGGGTATATACTTTGGTACGTTGTCTGAAGACATGGTTGAATATTTTTCAGTATTGTACTGGTGGACAATGTCGCAACACGATGGGCAGCTTTACGTGCGTGTGTCCCAGCGGCACTCGGCACGAGCCCGACGAACAGATCTGCCGCGACATTGACGAGTGCGAGGGTGAGGGTGAGATACTTTACACCGTCCTGGACTATGACAGGGGGGACATCCCCCCTTCGCGCGTCCTGCCCGCAGGTTACCGACCTTATTTAAACGCCTATATCATCCAGCATCCCGGGGACCATAGCACGAGGTCTTCCATCAGAGCTCTCTTAATCTCATATCAACTGCCATAGACGTTCGACATAATTGGTTCGGAATTAACAAGACTTACCTTCCCCCATTGCGCTGCTCACAATATCTTATTAATTGGCTCATAAAACTTTGTTCATTTCTGCATTAAAACGAATGGAATATAAACACTGGCATATCACGGCTGATCATAATGACATCAGGATGTGCCTACACTAATATTTTTTTACGACTCATGTAAGCAAATAGTATAACAATCAATAAAAGAAGATGGCACATTATGGATTCACTCGTATTTACACTATAGAATTTTTTACAGTATCAACTATATTATAGTTGCTATATTTTAACAATCTGTTAAAACTATATAAATAAAAAAGATTCGTTGATATAAAACCGCGCTGCCACGCTGTAGATACCGAGATGTGTCTACACTGAAAAAAAATACTTTTCGTTGTCATAGTAGAATAAAATAGCAAATACTATAATAACTAACATAAAAAATCAAATATAAAAACCGATTTAAAAAATAATCGGAATTAGGCAAGTATGCCATAAAGACGATGCCATACCATGGATACTCTATGACAGTTTTTGCCAACGACGGTCCCACGTCCCACAGTGGGGAAATTTGATTGTTAAGTGGGGCAATTCGAAAGTGGACTCGACACGAGTGTAACCCTTTCGCTTTAATATAGAAATATATGTATGTTACAAAGGGGGCGTAAGATTTCTGGAAAGGCTATGGTAGGCCATCGCATATAAAAGGTTGAAAAATACTGCTCTAGGAAGTGTCTATACTTAAAAAAATTCACCATCTTCTATATTTTAACAATTAAATAGTAAACATTATAATAATTAACCTAAATGAGACAGTTATTTAAAAACATAAATCAAAGATTGTGGATTCACCAGGATGTGTTTACACTATTTTTTTTTAAATATTTTAATCGATATACTTGTGGATCAATTATTTAATATGACAATGATGTTATAAATATGGTATAAAAGCAATGCCATATCAATGCAATGTTAGGATGTGTCTACACTGATTTTTTTTCCGTTGTTTTCGATATTTTAGTTGTTACAGTTTACGTTACACTATAATAATTTCCCTTGAGTCTGGTTATTTCATGGATTGTCTGTTTAAGCCATCGTAAATAGAGTCCTGAGCCGAGGTTATTCAGGGAGGCTTCGCTACCTTAACAGATAGATAAGTCCTGTTTCTTCGGATAGTAAAATAATAGAAGGTTATATGTAGGATGTATGAGTTGCATGCCATGTTCCTGTGGGTTGCAGAGCAATCCGGGCCGTGCGACAACGGGCGCTGCATCAACACGCACGGCAGCTATGAATGCGAGTGCGAGCACGGCTTCGTTCTGGACGCCTCCGCGCAGCGCTGCCTGGGTAAGCCTCTACACGAATATGTAGAAATGTCATGAGTCCAATGTCACGATTAATAACCTCCTGACACACTTTATTTTGCCCCCGTTTTGGGAAATGCCTGCTCTACCATGGTAAAGCAGGGACTATTCATACAATTAATAATTTTTCACTGAATGTTAATATTGGCAGGCTGTCATCTTTCTTAATATCTTCTTTTCCTTTTCGGAAGAATGCTACATATATATTTATACATATAATTTTTGTTTTGTACCTTTTTTTGTCCTATTTTAATATTAATATTATTTTGTTTCTTTATAATATTTATAACATTTTTTAGTTTTTTAGTCGACTATATAAATTATCTGTTTGGCTTGTAGTTTTGGCATCTTATAGGGTCTTATTGTAGGTACAGTATGGTTAAAATTGAAGTTAAAGCATTTTAAGCTAGTACGATATAAGGTAGTAACAATGGTGTGTGATGGTGACCGTTTGCAGATAACCGTCGCGGATCTTGCTGGAGGCGGGCGGTGGACGGGCAGTGCGAAGGTGCAGCGGCTGGAGCGCTGCTGCGCCAGGAGTGTTGCTGCGGATTGGGCTTAGCCTGGGGTTCTCCCTGTGAACCCTGTCAACCAGAACACTGCCCCTGCCCCAAGGGTTCTGCTAAGGTAATTTGTTTTGTAAGGTTGCAGTACATATTCCCCTACTATTAAAATTTACGAGTAAATGATAGTCGAAAGTCATTGTGAATTTCTGGAGAATGGAGAGGGTGCACGTTGAGTTCATGATTCTTTCTTTCAGCTCATAGACTACAAGACTTTGGCCTTCCCCAAAGATATCTATGAGGGGTATAAGATGTGTGAGCAGTGGCAATCCTATATAATTAATGCACAAAGTATGAATAATATAAGACAGCTTCCCGACAATCGAACCCGCAATCTACTATTGCAAGTCTTAGTTCTTTGCGGCTGGGCTACCACTGCTCTATATATAGATGAAGCTATAATTACACATATAAAATATCAATATATTAAATATCACTTTAACATATTTGTCGAATCACTATTGTCGAGCGGTGCGGACGTCAAACGACAGCGCGATGCAATCTACTACTACCGCCATCTATCGGTGCCGTTTAAAATAACAGCGTTACATCATTTAATATATTCATTAAAATAATTTTTTTTAATTGTTATTATACATAAGATGTAGAAATTGATTCAGTCTGTAGTCCCAAACCCAAGTAGCATAATGATTGAAATGATAGTATGAATAAATTGTTATATTTTCTATATTATCTGGTGATAGATCACATCCCTAGCCCATGGCTTCGCAGCCAGGTCACTCCGATCATGCCGGCAAAGACCGTCAGGCTGGTTTCCATCCATTTCATCACCACTTTTGGCTCAGTAATTACGAGGATACAGCATTTTTAAGATAAAAAGCTGTAACGGTCATTGCTGGGTGGATGTAACCACTGAGGTATCATATCGATAAAAGATTCCAACCATCATCAGAGCCTTGTGAACTTACTACATTTTAATAAACAAAACTATCTTACTTTAACGCTGTTAATGATGCAGCTGGATGGGCTGACTTGTCGGGACCTGGACGAGTGTATGCTGGACCCTGAGCTATGTGTCGGCGGTACATGCGTCAACACGGACGGATCCTACCGCTGTGATTGCCCACCTGGACTGACCCTCGACTCCACTGGTAAGGAAAGCTCTCCATCATAGACCACCTTCACCGGAATTAACAGTTCATGTTCTCTATAAAAATTAGCAGCGTGAAATATGGTACTGGCATTCCAGCTGGTCTTCTAGTGCCGTTGATCTTCATTAATTCTTCTCAATACCAGATAAGTAATTTCTTAGAGAGCAGCTTTAATTTCATGGATTTCCAGGTCCTCAGTAGTGGAGGGGCTTTGCAGTAGAGGAGTCATTTACGGTGCTCGGGCTTAGGGAGGCTTCTTGCAATACATTCAAACATCATTTTAATCATGTCTATCTGATGATGATTTCCACTACAAGGTGTAGGTTTACTTTAAAGATCACCACGATCGCTATTAAGCTGCCTGAATCCAGAGACATCCCTTGATCATAATTATGTCAACGTATAAAATTTAAAATGACTAAAATATTTTTCCATGAGAGAAAAAATATCAAAATTCGTAAACAATACCTTAGATGTTAATGGCAAAGTATGTTCCAAGGTAATCGTTGTGTGGATACTCGCAAGGAGTTCTGTTACACGGAGTTCATCGGTGGGCGCTGCTCCAGTCCGCTGCAGGTGGAGGTCTACCGCGCAGTATGCTGCTGTTCATCGCTGGGCAAGGCCTGGGGCGATGGCCGATGCGAGCCATGCCCCAAGAAAGGTATGCTATAAAATGGAGCCTAACACACCACCTTATGTGACTACCTAATGTTTTCTACTTTTACTTCTTACATATAAAATTTATATTAAAATCATATTAAGATAACATCTGATAGATTTCCACTGTTTCCCTTTACGAATTCGTCGATTATTTTATCAAAATTTCCTAACATAATTTACCAATAATTCCACCATAGAACAGATTAAGGAAGTGTTTTTAAAAAAGTATGCGATGCCAGTTTAACCGTGATTATTAAAATAAATTTGGTATGTACTTATCTATATCAATTTAAACGTTGCTGCCCATATTCTGGAAGCTTGTTTATGAGCAGTGGCAATCCTATATAATTAATGCACAAAATGAAATTAATTAAGATTGAATCCTGGGTCGAATTTGCAAACCTACGATCGCTAGTTCAAACCCTCTGCCATTGGGCGCATTGTGGAAGCATTATTAAAAATTGTATCAAAAGGTTCCTGATATCCTTATCTCATAATAGTAAGTTGGTTTCATGAAGGAAGCCGGATGTCTCATAATCAATTCTCAAACCAAAGGGCATATCTGATCTCGGAGTTTTACAACTTAATTTAGTTTTATAGTTTATGTCGTGTAAAATCTATTACTGTAATTTTAAAAAAGAAGTCACTCATTAAATGTCTGTCTTTGTAACTTTATTATTCTCGCATTGTGTGTGTGTAGGTACGGACGCGTATCGCAATTTGTGCATCTCCGGCGTCAGTGGACCGCCCACCATCTGGGACCGTCCGTGGGGCGGCCCCAATAGGACCGATGTCTGGAGCCAAACGGGCCCGGGCGGCGGGCTGGACAGCACCTGGGACCTGGACATGGGCAATGATCTGGGCAACGGTTCCTTCGACAGCTGGGGTCCTGGTGGCGGCGGAGGTCTAATACCGGGACATATTGAGGTTAACGAGTGCGCCGCTTTCCCTGGACTATGCGGACACGGGCGATGTAGAAATATGCTCGGAACATTTACATGTGATTGCTTCCCGGGATACGAAAAAGTAAGTGATTTTGTATGTAGCAGTTTTTTTTGTAAAATACAAGATAAAAAAGGACAGTATAAAAATAGAGTAGCACGGAGATACATTGGCAGAACCACTGTAGCTTAACATAGAAGATATAGCCTGTATTGGCAAGTTGAACGGTGGGCTGGTTACTATGACCTTATAGTTTTGGAGTGGAAACCTTGCAGATGGTGCTGACTTTGTAATTTTTTCCTATTTTTATTAGGCTAATATATTCAGACGCCCACTGCTGGACTTTTTCAAAGATATCTATGGGGAGATATACCATAGTCGCCACGTTGACTGGCAGGTTGAAGATCGCAGTGTGGTATTGAGGCATGCAGAAGGTGCTGCTGTTTATCCTCTAGAAACTTATTTGTGAGCAGTGGCAATTCTATATAACTAATGCACAAATTGTGAATAATGTGAGATTTTATTTCTGGAATCGAACTCGCGACCTATGATTAGCTATTTAGCTCAATTTGTTAGTCGTGTTAGTACATTATTGAATATGGGAACATGGTTAGATATTTTTTTTAATTTGAATCCAATTTGGGTCAATGTCTCCCATTTTCCCTTCCAGAGATCTTTGTCTTTAGGGAACGGTCACCTAATTTTTTTGGATATATCCTGGGTAGTTGGTTCACCTACTGGGATCTAGGAAAGTTGTTGAATCACGACATCACAAGACTGGCCATCATGAGTGAGACGTATGTCTTATCTATCGGCTGATGTAATGTCCAGAGAACACAGTGACTTTTTAAATGACCCCTGCTATTTGGGACCTTCTTTACAACCCCTATCTCGAGTTCAAGGAGACAGTTTTGCTTTTATTCTATTTTCTCACCCATTCTTATTTTATCCGTCACATTATTCTCCATTCCCATCCTTTTCTTCACCTTTCATATCTTGCCTCAAGAACACAGTGATTGAATCAGGAACTTTGCAGGACTCCAAGAACCACACCTGCGTGGACGTTGACGAGTGCTCGATCGTGGACGAGGTGTGCGGAGCAGGCGAGTGCCGGAATACGGACGGAAGCTTCTCCTGCCATTGCCGCGACGGTCACCGCGCAGACGAGCTCTCTAAAGTTTGTGTTGGTCTGTGGCATTGTTCAAACTATACTTTATCTTAAATTGTACTTTACATTTTCTCTTCACGTTTAAATGTTCGATATTTAAGTGATTTCAACTATTAGCAAGTTCGAAGATCGTAGGTCAATGTTGACGATTTATACGAAACTACATAACGACGCGGTGTATATATCTTTCAGTAAAATTCAAGAAATTTATGAAGCATGGGCTCTGCGAAAAGGCATAATAAATTAAAATAACATATTTCAGAGCGTGTTCACGATAAAGGAGATCGGAAGTTAATTTTTCTTTTTTTTAAGAAAAAAATAAATGGCAACACCTACTGAGTTTGTTGTTATATTTTCTCGGTAGGTGGCGCTTTACGAATTCATGTAAACATTAATTTTAGCTGATAAAGTTATTAACGTATTTTTAAATCGTATCTACGGATTTTTTTATGTATATTTATTTATTTTATTTTCGTTGTAAACGTTGAATTTCAAGTTATAATTTATTTCATATTTTTTATATTCGGTTTACTATATGATGTATCCATGTATAATTATTTTATTATTTAGTTTGATGATGTTAATTATAATTATAATATTGTGACGACCCCTCAAATAACCACTCGGTACAAAGGAAACCGCCGGGAACAAAGAAATCATTTTACGAACGACTCAGTCGGGGCTGACGGTGCGACTATTGCGCGTTCCTCGTTTTGGTAGATGAGGTGAAATAAAGTACGGAATACAATAGAGATTAGTCCTTTAAGTGGCTTTAATATCTTTACCTCACCATCCTGCCTCGTGTTGAATTGTCTAGAATTTCCCTGCCTGCGGTATCCAAGTCGTGGTCTTGAGGAAGGTGAGGAGTTTTTGTCTGACTTCTTGACAGCGACACGAATCGATAACATAGCGATAGCCGGCATGTTGCTGGTTGTCCAAGTGAAGCAGTATTCGCAGTGTTAAGGAATTGTGCGCGAATAGTTAATACGAGTATATACATTGCTATGTTCAAATTCGGCGCCGTGAAATAACGTCAGAACAAAAGATTTTGAGGTGTATTGCTTTGAAATTATTTTCATATGACTAATTATTAGTTTATATTCTGTTTATTCTTTCTCGTATTCTCTCTCTGTTACTCTAGTTGTCGATGATGAATCTAACTAAATTCAGAAAATTAACTTTAGCTTCATATAGAATATCAGTGTAAATCTTTTTGAATGTTTATGAAGGTTATTTTAAATCTGCTTTGTTTTTTTTAATGGTCCCCGCTGTTGGGGACCTCCCGTTGCCCTATCTCGTGTGGGACAGGGACTTTTTATTTCTAGTGATTTATTCATATTTTTTATTATTATCATTCTTCTCTTTCATGTATCATATTATCTGTCGTACTGTTTCTTTCATTCTACAATTTTCCCAGTCTTTCTCTTTCATTCCACTAGCCATACATCCATTCTCAACCACTACATTCTAGGTTTCTTTACTATAATCTGCTTTGTTAGACTTTATTTAGTCAGATACACTAGAACCTTAATAGTTTTCATCAGATATATGATATTTTGAAATTATTAATGCTTTAATATTTTTATGGGTATTAAGGCTTTGTAAAGCAAATATCTTTGAGTGATATTTTGTTTGTAGATATCGATGAGTGTGCGGAGAACCGTTTGCTGTGTCGCGGCGGGCGTTGCGTGAATACTGCCGGCTCGTTCCACTGCGAGTGCGGACCAGGCATGGAGCTGGCTCCCGATCGCCTCTCCTGCAAGGATGTCGACGAATGCTCCATCACCTCTGGTCACTGCCCTTTTTATACCTATTACTACCCTGCTAGTAGTCTACTAGATATTCTTAAGATATAAATGTACATAAGATTAGTTGGTCTTGAAGACAAATCTAATAGTGGGTTTTCCTGCTAAATAATCCAATCAGGAGAGGAAAAAAAAGAATGAAATAAGTTAGATTGGTGTGAAGGACAAAGTAGTAGAAGATCATTTGACGATACTAGATTAGTTTTATAGTTTGAATCAAGAAATATGATTCGGTCAAGTTGTTGTTAAAAAAAATGGTGAGGTTTGTCGGTAAACAATCTAGTCAGGAGAGTAAAAGAATAGTGAAAGGAGTCAGATTAATGAGAAGGACAAAGAAGTAAAGAATTATTTAACGACCCTAGATTTGTCTGATGACTCGAATCTAAGAATAAGACTCTATCAAGAATCGCTTAATGGAAAACTCGGCCTTGTTACCATACAGTATGGCGAATTAAAAGATTTTACTTGAGTGTAATACAAAACCTGTACATAGTAATCTCTGACGAGTGCTTCAATCAGTCTGGTCACAAATCTTGCTGCAAATGGACAAGGATATCACGATGCTATACATTCTGCTTAAAAGACAACATGCGATGTTAAAGATAGGGTTTTGATATTTACAAAAAACACTCAACGTTGATTCTTTTTCGTAGGCGACCGTGAATTTCCTATAGAACATCTTTAAATTTCAACAACATACGAGGGTGAATCAAAAAATTCTTGGAATCAATATTAAAAAATGCAAAGATTTAAATAATAATATTTTATTTTTCTACATAATCTCCCTCCAATGCAATGCATTTAGAATAACGCGTTTCTAACTTCCTTATTCCTTGTGAAAAAAAATTATTTTCTTGACTCTCGAAATAGTCCTCTACGGCAGCTATAACCGCGTCATTATCGTGAAATTTTGTTCCACGAATTTCCTCTTTTAATTTTGGAAATAAGTGAAAATCACTTGGGGCTAAGTCCGGAGAATATGGTGGGTGGTCAAGGAGATTGAAGCCAGCACAGCGGATTGCGTTGAGCGCAACTTCCGATCGATGAGCAGGAGCGTTATCTTGAAGGAACAACAAGCCCAACGACAATTTTCCACGACGTTTTTCTTTAATCGCTTCACGCACTTTCGGGATTAAATTTGCATAATAGGGTCCAGTAATCGTCTGGCCTTTTGGCATGTAATC
The DNA here is from genome assembly GCF_028537555.1 of Battus philenor. NCBI lineage: Eukaryota > Metazoa > Arthropoda > Insecta > Lepidoptera > Papilionidae > Battus > Battus philenor. The sequence goes on from NW_027181684.1 coordinate 12,755,884, forward strand.
AATAAAAAGGATTCCTTCACTATCCCAGAGGGATATAGGCACAGAGGCCATAACTTTGCCAGCGGTAGGAGCAACTCGAAATTTCTTAATGGATGGAGAGGATGGTCGTTTCCAAGACATGCTTTGTCTTTTAGTTTCAGGATCAAAATGGTGGACCCACGTTTCATCCATGGTGACAAGACGACGGCAAAAATTATCCGAATCACGCTGGAACATTTCGAGATTACGCTTGGAAATTTCCAAACGTCGCTTTTTGTTTTCGTCGGTTAACATTCGTGGCACCCATCTTGCAGACACTTTTTTGAACCCCAGTGAATCAATTAAAATGGATTGAACGCTACCAAAAGATATCTTTAGGATCTCAGCTATATGTTTTATAGTCATTCTTCTGTCTTCCAAAACCAGATTCTCAACCTTTTTGACATTTTCTTCTGTAACGGAGGTTGAAGGCCGACCAGAATGCGGGTCATCTTTACAGCTTGATCTACCTCTTTTAAATTCAGCCACCCAGTACGCAACCGTAGAATAGGGTACAGCATCACCCCCTAATGTCTGCTGAATGTCCAAAAAAATTTCCTTCGTAGACATTTTTTTCAAACTGAGATATTTTATCACCGCACGTAACTCACTTTTATCCATAATTTTGACTTTTTAGCAACTCGTTGCACAAAAAAATTTATTACATGCGAACGAACTGACAAAAACAAGTGACAGTCTGCATAAATATAGTGTGATAGACACTCTTTAATTTGAATATCGAACTTGATCCAAAAAGGTTTCATATATATGCACTTCTAAGAACTTTTTGATTCACCCTGGTATTTTGATGGGACTCAATATTTTTAGTTACTCTTTCTCCTCTTTCCCCCCTCACTCCCCCTTTATTCTTAGTTGATAAGTTATGGTGTATGCTAACGTAAGGGTTACTGCAGGCATCTGCAGCAACGGCGCATGCGAGAACCTGATGGGTACATACCAGTGCGTGTGCGACGAAGGATACGCTCAGTCGACGGTGAAGTCTCACTGCGAGGACATCGACGAATGCAGCGAGGATCCCACGCGCTGCCAGCAGCAGTGCGTCAACACCCCCGGCTCCTACCACTGCACCTGCAAGTCAGTCTGATACAACTCTCTTACCACTCCCTTCCAATTATTTAACTCTTAACTTCGAGAGGTTACGAGCAGCTGTATTAATGATTTTTAGGTAGATAACCCTAATTATGCTTTTTCTTCTACTTAGCTGATGAACGCCCACTGCATAGGCTTCCATCAAAGATCGTCACGATGATCGGTTTAGCGCCGCCCACATCCAGAGACTTCCCACGACCTTAATTTTGTCATATGTCCACCGAGACTCTACCCTGTATGAGTGGAGAGTTAAGCCTGTATGAGTGGAAAGTCTACCCTGTATAAGTGTGAGAATCTACCTTGTGTGAGTGGAGAGTCTACCCTGTATGAGTGGAGAGTCTACCCTGTATGAGGGGAGAGTCTACCCTGTATGAGTGGAGAGTCTACCCTGTATGAGTGGAGAGTCTACCCTGTATGAGGGGAGAGTCTACCCTGTATGAGGGGAGAGTCTACCCTGTATGAGGGGAGAGTCTACCCTGTATGAGGGGAGAGTCTACCCTGTATGAGTGGAGAGTCTACCCTGTATGAGTGGAGAGTCTACCCTGTATGAGTGGAGAGTCTACCCTGTATGAGGGGAGAGTCTACCCTGTATGAGGGGAGAGTCTACCCTGTATGAGTGGAGAGTCTACCCTGTATGAGGGGAGAGTCTACCCTGTATGAGTGGAGAGTCTACCCTGTATGAGGGGAGAGTCTACCCTGTATGAGTGGAGAGTCTACCCTGTATGAGTGGAGAGTCTACCCTGTATGAGGGGAGAGTCTACCCTGTATGAGTGGAGAGTCTACCCTGTATGAGTGGAGAGTCTACCCTGTATGAGGGGAGAGTCTACCCTGTATGAGTGGAGAGTCTACCCTGTATGAGGGGAGAGTCTACCCTGTATGAGGGGAGAGTCTACCCTGTATGAGTGGAGAGTCTACCCTGTATGAGGGGAGAGTCTACCCTGTATGAGTGGAGAGTCTACCCTGTATGAGTGGAGAGTCTACCCTGTATGAGTGGAGAGTCTACCCTGTATGAGGGGAGAGTCTACCCTGTATGAGTGGAGAGTCTACCCTGTATGAGGGGAGAGTCTACCCTGTATGAGTGGAGAGTCTACCCTGTATGAGGGGAGAGTCTACCCTGTATGAGTGGAGAGTCTACCCTGTATGAGTGGAGAGTCTACCCTGTATGAGGGGAGAGTCTACCCTGTATGAGCGGAGAGTCTACCCTGTATGAGGGGAGAGTCTACCCTGTATGAGGGGAGAGTCTACCCTGTATGAGTGGAGAGTCTACCCTGTATGAGGGGAGAGTCTACCCTGTATGAGTGGAGAGTCTACCCTGTATGAGGGGAGAGTCTACCCTGTATGAGTGGAGAGTCTACCCTGTATGAGGGAAGAGTCTACCCTGTATGAGGGGAGAGTCTACCCTGTATGAGTGGAGAGTCTACCCTGTATGAGGGGAGAGTCTACTCTGTATGAATGGAGAGTCTACCCGCGCCGCGTCTTCCTGCTCATGGCCGCTTCAGACGAGCAATTCTACGAACTACGTCGGTGATTTAGGCTATTCTTAAATAATTTGTATACGTTTTAATACCTTTTGTATCATAAGGACATTGAAATGATTCTGTATGTAATTATACAATATGGCCACAACTCTGTAACAGCGAATGAAAACATAGCGAAGAAATATGTACCCCATAATCCTGGGATTTCGTGGTGGTTCCTGTTGGAATGCAAGTCTCAATTCTAAATATGTACAGGGCCGGTTTAAGTAAAATCTGTGATAGCAGATAAATCTAACACATGTATAGAAAAGTAGGGGTGGTAATAAACTAGAGTGATGAGATGTTATTTGTGCGTGTAGCCCGGGATGGCAGCTGCGCGCAGATGGACGCACGTGTCGCGACGTCGACGAGTGTCGCGGTGGGGCACGAGTGTGCGGCGGTGGTACCTGCCGGAATACTCCAGGTGGTTACCGCTGCGAGTGCGGTGCAGGACTATTGCCCGCGCCGCCTTCCGCCCCGCCCACCTGTCTTGATGTCGATGAGTGCACTGACGTGAGTATCGTGGGACTTATTACTATCACAACCACATCACCAACAATACCTACCGCTACCTTGAAAATCTTTTTGCCACATGTATCATGTAATTGCCTCCTATACTACCCTGTCTCTAATTTTTACACCCCATTGCCCACACCTATCATCCCACTATTTCCGACATTACCCTACTACCACTTCGAACATTTCATTGCTACTTCTACCTTCCACTACTACTTCCACTGCCAATTTGCCTCTTATCTCATTGCCACTTCTTATATCTCTCTCTGCCATTTATTGCCATATCCTATTTTCCTGCTACCTACATTACCCTAACGCTACTCCTCTTTTTCTACTGCCACCTTACTGACACCCACACCACCGCCATATGATATCTAGAAAATAACATAAACTAAAAATTGTTGACATCGTCCAAATTTACAGCGTCGCGAACGCCATCTTGTATCATATTTTAGTAACACCATAATTTTAGATATCCATGAGTTCTTAATAATTGTCGAAAAATTTTTAACGGAGTATTTGCTAATATTTACTCGATTACTTATATTATAAAACTCTTGATAAATTTGTACGAATATACATTTTGTCGAGTTAGTGTTGTATTGTTAACCGGGCGTGCGATGTGAACAGATCCCGGAACTGTGCGGTGCCGGCGAGTGTCGAAACACGATCGGCAGCTTCGTGTGCCGCTGTCCAGACGGCTACAGTGTCAAGCCCGACCAGGGTCCAGCCTGCTCCGACGACGACGAGTGCGAGCTAGGAACTTGCGACTGCCACCCCGCCGCCGACTGTATTAACCTTCCGGTAAATAATATTAGAAATTACATTTACAAAATCCTGGATCGTACGATCTTTATACTTCTTTTTAGCCGATGGACGCCCACGGCTAAGTATAGGCCGCTCCCAAAAATCGCCACGATGTCCGGATATTAATAAACTATATCATCGGTTCCCCTAATGGGGGGCCTGCTCATGCCGCGTGGTCAAGAACTTTTCAGCCCCAACGACTGTCGGTTACATGAGCGATATGCTCCGCCAACTGGCACTTAAAACGAGCAATTCTTTGAGCAATGTCGGTGGTCTCGGTTCTTCTGCGGATGCGTAAGAACGCATAGCTTACTCTCTTGCTCTTTGGGCGTGCGATAATGAGATAAGAACTCCTTTCCACGCCTCGTTTTTGGGTTTTGAATGGAAATAAGGTTGTGTGGGATTAATCACTAACACCCCCTCCTTGAGCATCCTTCGTATCTCTAAGGGGAATGCTGGATCTCTAACGAAAATTAGTACCTATACCTATATAAGAACATCGGGGCGTTAAGGTACTGGAATAAAAAAAATTGTTGAACATAAAACTGTTAAAGTCGTTGGAAGATTCTAGATGCCTTCTCTTTGTATCGGTCCTATTGGACCTACGTAAAACAGTATGTTCGTAACGTAGATCGTAGGATGTTAGTGGTTTGTTCTAACGGATCACGTGTGGTCCAGGGTTCGTTCCAGTGCCGCTGCCGCGACGGATGGCGGGGCGATGGCACGGAGTGTGAGGACGTGGATGAGTGCGTAACCAACAACGGAGGATGCCACCCGCGCGCCACCTGCCGGAACACTGACGGTTCCTTCATGTGCCTCTGCGACACGGGATACAAGGGCGATGGGTGAGGCTTCTTTTTGCTAATAATAATATATTTATTGCATCGTCGTTGATGATACGTGACCTGAAATTTCAGTATTCTCAATCCTATATGCGACGCCTTCTGAAAAAAATTTACGTGACTAAAGCTAATGCTGAAAAAAATCAATACCTGAATTGAGGAGAGACAAAACAAAACAAGTGATATGATAATTCAATGATATTGAACTTTAACTATATTGTCTTTTTGCTATTAAATAAAGTAAAATATTTTTTTTATTTTAAATAGTTTATCTGTCGAAATTACGTCGTTTATATTTCAAAATGTAACATTTCCAAACTGTTTGGAAATATCCTATTATGAAAAAATACTCCATACTGAAAACGTATAAAGTTTATCGCGTTTTGTTACGTTTTTGTATCTTAATATTTTTACACGTTTAAATATCACAATTTATTCGAATTTTCAAATTCAAAGGCTATTTACTACAGTAATAACCACTATTTTAATCACACTTGTGTTACGGGCAACATAATTTCATGGTATTTTGTTAAATTTCGTAGCTATTTTTAAAAAAATATATATGATATTATGTTTTGTTTTCTCATTCCACATAATAAAAAGGTTATTTATAACCTGCATTGAAGTATCCTTAAGGTCTCTGTCTCTCTTCCACTGCCATTTCAACTTGCCAGTTCTCTTGGCTAATTGGAAATAACGAAAAGAGAAGTAGAATGGCAAATTAAATTTTCAATTGAATAGTACTTCAGGATTCAGCTTAATGAACAGAGATTGGCCACCATATCATTTGAAAATAGAAGAACCAGGAATTTTCCAGTAGTTTGTGACTTATATAATAAATGTTGACGGTCTGTATGTATGTTTGTGTTGATAGATACTCGTGCGTGGACATAGACGAATGCGCGAATGACCCGACGCTGTGTGAAAATGGCCACTGCACCAACACGCCCGGCGGCTACGAGTGTGACTGCGACGTCGGCTTCACCCGAGCTGCTGATGGACGCTCTTGCTTAGGTAACCCATCACCCGTTCTTGGAGTCTCTCGTACAACCTTATAGTAACTGAACGGGGATGATTTTGTTAAAATTTGTATTTTCACAAATCTTTTTTCATACTTCTCTATGTCTTTCATTGATATCTCTATCATCCATCACATGTTCTTCCATTCCTTTTCAAGCCCTGTTTTTCTTCCATACATCACCTCTTTCCATCGCTCTCTGAATACGGTTAAAAAGTTTACTTTATTCCTTATTTTACTTGCAGTTTATTTTCCAAATTTTTACATTTTCTATTTTGGTTCTTATCATTCTCTTTCAATTTTACTTTCCCTTTCTTTATTGGTTATCTGACATATTTGTTTCTCCTGTCACATTTCTGCAGTAATCCAGGAAGGTCTGGCAACTTTCTCCTTGACTTACCAATGAGATAAAGTTATCACCACCATTGCCAATGCCAACTATAATGATATACCTTATGATCTCTTGAGGATAGGTCAAATCTTTTAAAATATTAATGCAGTAGCCGAGTTTTCCTTCAAAATTTTCTCCCGTTTTATCTCTTCTATTCGGTCTATAATTTTCTAGAAATCTTTAAGGTTACTTGAAATTCCAGAAACCATGGCTGAGTATAGAACCTCGATTCTGACCGATACTGTGAACATGTATATTGAAATACTAATTTAATTGTCTTATAAAGTTTCCTTTGCCATAATCACCTTCATTTGTCTTTTCTATTGCTATACGGACAAAGCAACAAACAAGAGATAGTGTTAATTAAATAATTTTGTTTTGCAGATATGGACGAGTGTGCAACGTTCGACAATGTGTGTGTGTTTGGACGCTGTGTGAATACGTACGGCATGTTCAAATGCATCTGCGACAAGGGATACCAGTCTGACAGCGTAGACGACTGTAAGTACAAATTCTCATGCGTATGCGTAGACATTCGTACGTATAAACCCATACAAGATCAATACATATATTTAGCTTGATGTAATTTAAAATATTTATAGTTTATACGGCTATATTTTTAAGATCATATTTAATGAAATCAGGCGTTACCTCGCGGAAGTCCATCCTAAGTAAGAAAAGGACCAATATTTAGCCACTTGTTATGTTACACTGATTAGTGCCAAACACAGAGTCACTTTTATGTTACACCGATAAGTGCCAAACACAGTTGACATAACTCCTGAAGATGCCCCGTGGAGGGATGAAATACGTGTTGAGTGATTTGGCGGTGGCGGTTGTGTGATTCGCAGTGTTTGCCGCATACGCATTTATCAGCGGGCTGGCGGGCGGTGCATTTTATTGCACGACTACCACTGCATGTGCGGAAGTGGCTAAATATTGGTCCTTTTCTTATTTTAAGATTATGTTTAAAAACATATAAGGTTGTATACTTATTTATTAAAACCCGTCGGGCTAGTGATCGCCCACTTCGTATCTAACTCTCCACTTTTCCTGCGAAAACTAGCCTAGATATTATATATATATATAATATCTGTTGAACAGCACCACACTTCAAAATAATTCTTTTCTTCCGTCTGACATGTGAATTGTCAAGGGTTCACATGTATATAAGAAGATTGGAAACATCAGAGTTTTCTCTAGTCTCATTTTCGTGATGTTGGGGACATATTTAATCTAGTCTACCATGCTCTAGTGAATTCACTCATAGCATTTTTATCATTTGATCTCACCTTCGAATGTTATTGCCCGATTATTCCACTAACTATTGTTTGATAATCTTTTTAAATTTATTTTCTGAATTTAATTAAACTTGTACAATATTCTACTGAAGTATTAATATATCATCGCATAGTCATCAAATGCTTTTAAAATAAACAGTAAATAAATTGTAAAAATTAGATGTAGCTTGATTAGTCATTTTTCAAGTCAAAAATTTACTTGAATTGACAAGTCTATTATTACTGTAATGTGTGTACAAGTATTATTACTGTAATCATTATTATTATCAATATCAACATTATTATTGAAATCAAAATCATTCTTTTTCTTGTCGTTACCGTTATAGGTATATCTAGTATCATCATTATTAGTTTCACTAAAATTGCTAGCATTACTTTTATTATCGTTATCAACATTATTATAAGAAGCATTCTTGCCATTGTTTTTACCATTATAAGCATAGTTAATATCATCATTATCATCGTTACTATAATAACCGTTATTAATAATATTATTATCATTATAATGAGAATCATTCCCACTGATATCTTTATCGTTACAGGTATAATCAGTATCAATATTATTATCGCTAGTATTATTAGTATTATTTTTATCACCATTATTACTAGTATGATTTTGTTTATTGATTTTGTTGTAATTATTATGATTATGTGACAGTAATGCCGGGCTTCAACTGCACGGACGTGGACGAATGCAAATCGCCGCAGTCGTGCCAGTATGGAACTTGCGTGAACACGCAGGGTTCGTACGTGTGCCGATGCCCGCCGAACTACGACCTGGTGTCCGATGGAACTGCCTGCTACGGTATGCAACTGCCACTCTTGTCACACCCTTTAACACGTTCACTGCGGCTTGAGGTCGATTCAGCCTCATGGTAAACTTTGCACTGGTGCGGCGCGTAAAACTCGTGTTTTCTCTCTAGTGCGGCGGCTGTTTACACTCAACCGTATGAGGTATGACAAAGACAAATATAGCTTTCTTTATGTCTGCGAAGCATTGACTCAATATTGTAAAAAAATATTGATGAACATGAGGCAGAAAAGGCCTCAACCGCACTACTAGGAAGTTCAGCTTGAGGCTGATTCGACCTCAGCCGCACCAGCTGAAAGTTCTTCAAAATTGGGCCCGCAGTGAACGTGTTAAACCTTCATCATTATCATGCTGGTTGATAGATGCTCACTGCAAGGCATAGGACTCCCCGAAAGATAGGGACTTCCTGCGATTTTAACTACGTCGTCGGAACATCTGGTAGGGGACTTACCCATGATGTTTCTACCGGGTTGTGGTAGCCACTTTCGTTTCCAACGGTCGTTGGTTACACAAGCGATAAGCTCCGCCTACTGCCACTTCAGACTTCACTTCGAGTTACATCGGTGATCTTGGTTATTCTGCAGATCTCATGTCTGGTTGAATCTCCGTGAAAAAAAAAGGAAAGATAGTAGAAATGTGGCATGAAAGAATAGATTGAAAGAATATGTGAAGAACGAAAGAAAAGAATGGAAATAATAAATAACTATGTGAAAAAATAAATTGCCCGTAAAGTTCCTGTCCCACCAAAGATAGGGGTACGAGAGGCCCCCAATAGCGGGGGCCATAAAAAAAAACTCCGTGTATAAAGCTCTGGGCATAGTCTTTTTATGGTCTATGATAAATGACCACGTTTCTGATTCATACACTTTACCTACTTGTTTATATGCTATTGGAATAGCAGTCGTGATCAAGTGGAAGACATTATTACCATAGGACATGTACAAAAGGACAATTTGACCAAGAATATTATATCGAAATTTGTGTCTAGATTCGAGGAAAGCACGCTGTTACGCTAAGGTGGATCTTCGGTCTGGCACTGAACACTGCCGCGACAGCGACGAGCTCTCTGAAGATGGCACCATGGCCGCCTGCTGCTGCTCTGTTGGTCAGTATGAATTTCCAGAATATTACAGAAAATTCCAAACACTTCTAGAAGAGGCAAATTATTTAATACATGTATTAACAACAAATAGTTAACAATTCATGGCTCTGAGTGTACGAATATTTAAGAAAGTACCACAAGATATCTTAGACCTAAAGTTTCTAAGTTTTAAATCTCATATTAATAGTAAAGTATTAAATAAAACTTGTAATAACATTCAAGTGTTTTTGGTTTGTTGACTCATTTACATGCTTGATATTATAATGTACATATCAAATATTGTAAAATTTCATTTCAAGATAGCAACTCTTTTTTTTTCTCTGTTTTTGACTCCTCAAACAGATCATCACTTCGGGATGGTAATGGCATACTAGTAGATGTTAAAATAAATGAATACTTAATAAAATAAAAACTTTTGAAATTTGAATTAAGAACGCGTGCGATCTCTAGTTAAGAAGTTACTGACCACGAGGACCATCATTCTGAGTCTCCAAGAGGTACGGCTCGAATTTGACTAATGAGGTTTGTTTAATTCAGGCGCCGCTTGGGGCAACTATTGTGATTTGTGTCCTGAACCAGGATCCGAAGCCTACAGACAACTCTGCCCAGGAGGCCCTGGCTATCAACCAGTTCTTGAACCTGTGAGTACATATTTCAGATAGGCTCTAGTAAAAATGTAGCATTAAACCTTCTCTGTCCACGGGCTTTAATTCACGTCCAACCATAAGAACTGTTGCGTTCCACAGGCGTGAATTCACGCCCAAATCGCTTGTCTTTGATTTTTTTTCTTTTTTTAATAAGATTATAAAGCCTTTATTTCTTACTGGAATATATTGAAAGTATTTATTATTACATTAAAAAATCTTCTAGAATCTATATTTATTAGTAGTTCATTTTTATCTATTTAATGGAATCAGGCGTTACCTCGCGGAAGTCCATCCTAAGTAAGAAAAGGACCAATACTTATCCGCTTCCGCACATGCAGTAGTAGTCGTGCAATAAAATGCACCGCCCACCAGCCCGGTGATAAATGCGTATATATCATTTTTATCTGTTTTAAACATAAGTTTCCGATATCAAGTCGCGCGTGCAATGATGTTAGTATGCTTGTATGGTTGTGATTGTGTGTTGCAGCCGTCGTACGTGGTCACTTTGGCGGACATTGATGAGTGTGCACAACACCCGGCGCTTTGCGAGCACGGCACGTGCACAAACACGTTCGGTTCCTTCGTGTGCACGTGCGGTCCGGGCCGGAGGCTGGCGGCGGGTGCGGCGCGCTGCGACGACATCGACGAGTGCGCGAATCCCGACGTCTGTGGTCCTGGGGTCTGCCGTAACCTGCCCGGCTCCTACGTCTGCCTCTGCCCTGAGGGTTACGTAGCAATGCCCAGTGGAAGTAAGTTCTATTGTACCTAGCACCCTTTTTAAAAGAAGGGGAGATTGTTTTCCATGTCCATGCAAAATATCATGTTCCTTTCTTACCACTACAACTTCTGAAGTCGTCATCTATGCTATTCAGGTGTTCTGGTGGCTCCTAAAAATGCATCGTAGCCCCATCTTTCATTCGCCTTAGAGTTGCTTAAACTAATGGGAGGTTTTTATAAAGCTCCCCCGCCTTGCAGATCTCTCGTTCCCCCTGTATGGGGCAAGGATGTTACAACTCGGCTAAAGTCATTCTTTACTATATATAATACTTTCATCCTAAACAATCTGTTACATTACAATTTTCTTCTGTCCTTCACAATCTCTATCTTTATTTACATTCAAATCGTATTCCTTGCATCAGCTTACTTACCACATCTTCGTTTCTAGACTACAGTTTGCTGTTTTATCACAGTTTTGATTCAATTTTCGATTTTATTATTTTTTTTTTACCAAACATATTTTAACTTCACCCATGACGAGCTTGAAAAGGTCTTGAAAAGGTCAACTCAACCCTTTTTTTAATTAATTCTGAGTTTTATTCTTTTCTTTCGTATATTGTACTACTTTTTTCGGAAAATTATAGTAACATAGGGCGACATTCGGCGTTGTTCATGAGCTAATGAGAGGTCAGAGCTCTCTCCTTAAACACTCACGACTTCAGCCTTTTCTTTTTTGAGGTTCAAGAAAAGTATTCCCTGGAAGAAAATTACGAGGCGTTCTTTAGCGCTCACAAATTTAGTAAAAATAAAACGAATAAGATAACAGACTGTACAAAGTTTCTATTGTTTAATGTAAGATGGCGTTTGAGACGCTAAAATTTGGAACTACGCTAATAGGTGGCGCTAGCTGTCATTGAAATGCGTGTTTGTTTAGAGAGTATTTAGTAGTCAATATGGGAGAAAATATACAGGGGTTTTCATATCTATTATAGAATTGGCAAATCTATAGTTTATTGTATACTTACATAAAATTTCTTAGCAAAAGCCTGTGTATCTCATGTGAACTGGATTTAAACTTGCGTGTTGTCGACAGAGGAATGCGTGGACGTACGGCAGCGGCAGTGCTACATGGCCTGGGACGAGGAGACAGGCGAGTGTTCATCAGCCGTGGGAGTGCCGCAGACCAAGTACCTGTGCTGCTGTTCCGTGGGCAAGGCCTGGGGTGCGCCCTGCGAGTCCTGTCCCGATAAGGGCTCTCAGGTAACATTTTCTTCTTAGACGCTCTTCCTGCTAAAAATTATACGTGACCAGCCAATGAAGGTCAGTTCCAAGAAAGATTCAAGTCGAGAGTAATTGGGATTGTATATTTACATATATGCAAATATTATTTCATGATCATCGTCATTATTATATTAGCCAATAGACACTCACTGTAAGATATAGGACTCCAAAGATCGTTACGGTGTCCTAACTTACGCTTCTAGTATTTGGTGACCTCCTACGACTTTAATAGACACTGGTCTACCTAGTAGGGGAGTAGCTTCACTACGCCATGTCTGTCGGTTCGTGTTTGCCACTTGAGAACCTTTTGGCACCAAGACGGCCATCGGTTGTGGAATAGTGTGGCATTTCAGCTTCATCACGAACTACGTTGGTGACCTTGGTTCTTTTGCGCATCTCCTCACTTCTGTTTTGATTTCGCAGTGAAATTCCGAGCATAGTTCATTGTTCTTTGGGTAACCTGAACAAAGGCTATTTACGAATTTCAAATTTCGAATTTCAGGAGCACATGGCGCTGTGCGGTGAGAAGCCCGGCGAGTACATCAACCCGATGACGAACAAGACTCGTCCGATCAACGAATGCGACATCATGCCACAGCTGTGCAAGCCCGGCTCCTGTCACGACACGCCCACCAGCTTCCAGTGCGGCTGCGACCACGGGTTAGTATACGCACACATGCACGCATTCTCGCACACATACCCTCGTACCCGCATGTACCTCCACACACACACCAAGCTCGTTTATTTGCGTACAAGTATTTACGTCTAGATTCACACACGGATACATTTCACAATTGATCCGATTCAGGTTTCTATTTAAACGTTATATTATACACGAGTGGTTTTAAAAAGGCTTATTATTCTATATTTAATTATTGAAAGATGTGTTATTGTGGAGTTTCATCATGCTTCTTCTACACAATAACACCTTGCGAAGCAGAGTAGAGTCAAAGATAAAGTTGATTAAAAAAATAATAAGATGATGATCAATAAGAGTTCTGTTAAAATTTCCAATGTTGAATAAACTTTAATCTTTTATCCTTATCTTTGAACTAGACCGATTATGATTATAATTCATATGTAGTTTTAACAAGATAATGCCTAATGTTACATGAGTTTGTTGCTAAGAATTTTATGTAAAACTATCTCTTCAATTTCATGATCTGTCGTGATTCGGTTGTTAAAAATTTATTGCCATGATAATGGGATTACGCTACTAAATTATTAACATAGGAAAGAGTGCACATTTTAGCAATATTTAAAACAAAATTTTGATATAGATTGAAATAATTTTATATATTTAATGGAATCAGGCGTTATTTTGCGGAATTCCATCCTAATTAAGAAAAGGACCAATATTTAGCCACTTCCGCAAATGCAGTGGTAGTCGTGCAACAAAGCGCACCGCCCGCCAGCCCGCTGATAAATGCGCATGCGGCAAACAATGCGAATTACGCAACTGCCACCGTCAAATCACTCGTGTTTCACCCCTCCATGGGGCATGTTCAGGAGTTACATTACACAGATTCGTGCTAAACACAGATTCTAAATAATTTCACATGTTTGGATAACTAAATGATTTGCCATCATGCAAGACGAAGGGGAGAGAGAATGCTTCCTCGGCTACTAGGAAGGTGGTAATAAATGCAATAGGTAAAAATAAAACGAACACTAAAATATAGAAATAAAAGGAATATAGTAGCACCCAAAATAGTGTGATAAATAGTATAATATAAGATGATAATTATAAAGAAAATACGTGTTAAATATTTGAACAATATATAATGTTGCAAAATAAAATAGTAAGGAAACCTAGAATGTAGTGGTTGAGGATGGATGTATGGCTAATGGAATGAAAGAGAAAGACTGGGAAAATTGTAGAATGAAAGAAACAGTACGACAGATAAGATGATATATGAAAGAGAAGAATGATAATAATAAAAAATATGAATAAATTACTAGAATTAAAAAGTCCCTGTGCCACAAAAAAAAAACCAAATGATTTGTATTAGATAAATAAATAATGTATGTATGGTGTTGTTGTCGGTGGGCGCAGGTACGAACACGACAACACATCGCACCTGTGTCGCGATATAGACGAGTGCGAGCTGGGGCGGTCGCCGTGTCGAGGGCTGGCGCAGTGCGTCAACCTGCCGGGTGCTTTCGAATGCCGCTGCCCGCCCGGCTACCGCCTCACAGCCTCCCTCGACGAGTGCGAAGACGTCGACGAGTGCGCCGACCACCGCCTCTGCGACCACGGCGAGTGCAGGAACACCGTCGGCTCCTACAGGTACCCCAAACACTACCACACATTAACTTATATCACCATACACTACCAAACACTAACATACTCGTACACTATCATATCTTACCAGCATGTACTAACATAAACTATCATACTCTAACACAATGATTCCCAAAGTGGTCTATATCGACCCCTAGGGGTCTATGGCAACCTGCAAGCGGTCTACGCCAGTCAAAAAAAATTTGAGGGTCCATGAAATAAAAATGGGGGTCCACGATAGTGGATCTCAACATATACACTGACAGTACCTATTTACTCACATGATACTATCTTATAATATCAAAACATTTACATTATTTATAAAAGTACCTATGAAGTAAAAAATTATATAACATATGTTTATAAAATTGTGTAAGTTGTGGGATGTTGGTATAATAGATTGGTTTAGGTGGTATAGTAGATACAAAATTTCATTTTCAGTAGTTTTAATTTAAATTCTATTAATAAATTTATAAATTAACATGTGTTTTTACTTTAAGTTTTTAACACTAAACTTCACTACATGTAGAAACTAACAGGAAATCAATATCAGGAAAGTAAGGGGTCTACGCAACACGGAAAAACATGGCAAGGGGTCTACGACACAAAAAAGTTTGGGGAACTCTGCTCTAACATAAATTACCATACACTATCATACACTAACGTACATTAATATACATTATCTTACACTCACATTTACTACCATACATATCTCACATTTGTACTCTTTTATGACAATTATATTTCTAGACTATTTCGGTTCTAGGGTTCAATGAATTTATTGTCTAAAAGGTTATGCTAACTCTCTTTAAATCAATACAGATTATGTTAAAAATATAGACAAATATCTGTTCTTTTGTGTAAAACAAACATACGTACTACCTCATCTTAACATCTCCGAAACAATAAGAATTAGAGACTAGAAATTTGACAGAAATATTATTTTCACCTAGTACAGATCAGTTATGAATTAAAGAATGAGATTTTACGAAATTACACTCACAACGGAGGTTAAAGAAGTTGATTAAGTTCGCAAAGCAAACGGGGTAACGTTAGTTTAATAATGTGTCATTGGTTTTGGAAATCATTTGTTGGCGAATAGTTGCATACAATTATGCACAGTGAGGTACAGTCGCGCACAGTTACGCAGTGGCGTACAGTCGAGTATATTTCTGCAAAGTTAAGTACAGTCGCGTACAGTTACGCAGTGGCGTACAGTCGAGTATATTTTTGCAAAGTTACGTACAGTCGCGTACAGTTACGCACAGTGGCGTACAGTAGAGTATATTTCTGCAAAGTTAAGTACAGTCGCGTACAGTTACGCACAGTGGCGTACAGTCGAGTATATTTCTGCAAAGTTAAGTACAGTCGCGTACAGTTACGCACAGTGGCGTACAGTCGAGTATATTTCTGCAAAGTTAAGTACAGTCGCGTACAGTTACGCACAGTGGCGTACAGTAGAGTATATTTCTGCAAAGTTAAGTACAGTCGCGTACAGTTACGCACAGTGGCGTACAGTCGAGTATATTTCTGCAAAGTTAAGTACAGTCGCGTACAGTGTTGTACAGTCGAGTATATTTCTGCAAAGTTACGTACAGTCGCGTACAGTAGTGATTTCTGTTTCCAGGTGCGAGTGTGCGCCGGGGTATACTCTGCGAGACAACGCGTGCCGGGATGTAGACGAGTGCTCTCGTCCAAGACCACTCTGCCGGAACGGTACCTGCGAGAACCGGCCCGGTTCCTACGTCTGCCACTGCGACGAAGGCTTCAAGCCCGGCGCCAACAACGACTGCGTCGGTTAGTGTATTAACTTGGATATATAGCCTCCATTTTAAGAGTTTTACTGACTTAGCAACTTTTCCATTTATATTGACCAAAAATACTATATTTAATGGAAATGAAGATGCCCCGTGGAGGGGTGAAACGCGTGTTGAGTGATTTGGTAGTGGCGGTTGTGTGATTCGCATTGTTTGCCGCATACGCATTTATCAGCGGGCTGGCGGGCGGTGCATTTCATTGCACGACTACCACTGCATGTGCAGCAGTGGCTAAATATTGGTCCTTTTCTTACTCAAAAATACTATTGTGTAACATTCCGAGCGTAACTTGCACATACTTTTGGCCGGTAAAACATATTATACTGACAAATTTTTAAATGATAAATTAATATTGTAACTTGACTTTTTCTTTCGAAATTTACATTTTAAATTTTATTATAACGACTTTTGTGAATATAAATTTAACCCATAATAGCCTAGAGTTTCGATTTTGATACCAATCTTTTAAACCGAATGTTCACATTACTATTAGTTTTTTTTATAGGTTGTCTGTACGTATTTTACTGTTATATTATTATGTTTATAATATTTAAAAAAATCACTTTCGTAAATCAAGCTATTAAGGGTTAAAGAAATATCTGTTATTCTTTTTCTTTGTCCTTTTTTATACTTACCTACCTAGTTAGAGGCTATTTATTCTATTTTGTTATTACCATACGATTGTTCTACGAAATAATTGTTTAGATTTGATCCTTATGATGCAGATATCAACGAGTGTCGTGAAGGCGGTATGGTGTGTCGAAACGGTCGGTGTCGCAACACTGCCGGTTCGTTCCGCTGCGAATGCGCTCCCGGCTACGTGTTGAGTGCTGATTCACGGAACTGTCGAGATTTGGACGAGTGCACCGAACTGCCTGCACCTTGTGGCACTGATGGCTCGCCAGCTTGCACCAACACCAACGGCGGGTCAGTAGTATTTCTTTAGGTGGACACGACATAAGCGGTTAAGCTGTGATGGGAGGGACAAAAGAGAAGATACAAAGGTCACCAACGCAGAAGAATTGCATATCTGAAGTGTTACTATGCGGAGCACATCACTCGCGAAGCTGACAGTGGCATAGTCATAGTTGTGAAAAGTCACAGCAAGCAGGCAGCCTAAATTCTGCCATGATAGTGATCTTTGGGGGAGGCTTTACTGTGGGTTTCCACCAGTTGACATGATGATGATGACCTCCAAAAATCCTTTGGTGATCAGTAGCTTCGCCCAATTAATATCCGTTGATTGAATCTTTAACGTGAGGCGAGTCAATTTCGAGATTGAGTTGATTTTTGTAATTTATGTCGTATATAGCACTTGTAACTACATTTAATGGTAATTTATTATACCATACAAACATTTTGATACATTTCCTCTTCTTGTTGTAATAAAACATATGTGCAGCAAACATATGAGCAGCCAGTACAAAGCCTTTTACATAAGGTGTTCATATAATCTCGAAGCTGTTTAATTTTTCTTGGTTTTTCGTAAATTTTTAATACCGTCTGACTGAAAACTAGTCTAAAGTGTTATTCTTAATTTACTATATGAAATAGGCCGTGCTTAGTGTAGTGTTTTTTTAAATTCTTTAATGATAATAATGTCGTGTTGTTGTTTAGGCTTCTTTATTTATTTTTATGTAAATTTAACCGCGCGTTTCCGCTTTTATACGATTACGAACAATTAGCGCCATCTGTCGGCGCTGGCCAAAACTACAAAGATCCAACACTTATATATATATATATATATACACTGCCAATATCAAAGTCAAAAGTCAAAATAGCTTTGTTATATGAGTTCACTATAATCATTCAATATCAGATAAAACTTAGTTTACGTTAGTTTATTACGCGCTACTTGCGGAGAAGAACTAACAACAAATTCATTGGGAATAAGACAATCATCTTATGACATGACCAGGTACGAATGTTCGTGTGGTGCTGGGTGGCGGCTGGTGGGGCGACGCTGTGTGGACCGCGACGAGTGCCGCGAGCTGCCGTATGTATGCGCGGGAGGAGACTGTCACAACTTCAATGGAGGGTACGTACCTAATATACCAGACCCCACCAGAATCCTTTCTCAAAGTCTTCTAGTATATCCATCGATTTCATTTAAAGTAACTCTTTCACTCTGTAAACTTAAAATTGTGACTACCGTTCAAATATCCAGCAAAAAAGAGACAGCAGGAACCAAAGCACGAATTCTACGAACGAGTCGATCGGGGCTGACGGCGCAACATCTAAAAGCGTAGGTAGGGTAATTTAGACAATAGAGTTATTTGGGTAGTATTATCCGTCACTCGTTTTATATAATCTTGCACTGTCACTGACAAGAGGTGAGATGAAATATAGAATGGACTTTAATAAAGGCTCTGATGTATACCAATAAACGTCGTCTTGTCGTTGGCGATCTCGAGAAGGCACCAGGGTAAATGCAAATAATAGGTTATGATATTACTTTGGTTATTACTTTTCTAGGTACCGATGCGACTGCCCGCCTGGTTGGAGGTTCGATAAGGCGAGTGCCATGTGCGTTGATGAAAGGAAGGAGTTATGCTATGACCAGTGGGAGGGCGGTCGCTGTCACAAGGCCCGCCCACTGCAACTTAGCAGGCCAGACTGCTGTTGTTCTGAAGGTACGAATGTCTGCAATTCTAAAGAAAGTAAATTATTGAAGGTAGATGGCATAAATTAATATGATATATCAACGAATGACTCACATGAACAGTCAATTGACTCTAGGTTTAGCCAAACATACGGGTTGTAGCGATATAATAAAATGAAATAAAATAAAAGGAAGAGAAGATTCTCGAACAAACAGATGTAAAAATATACTTACTACTATGTCTTAGAGCAAACGTCTGTCGAAAGTTGCTTTGTTCAACTCTTACTGCTACTCCTACTTCTTCTCGTACTTCTTTTTCTTCATTTTTCATTTTACTCGTCACCATGACATTTATTACTCTCATAAGTACTTTGATATCAATTTATTTATTAATACCTTTTAGTGCTCTGCTGCTAAATTAAAATTTTTGAAATGGAAAATTTTCCAAATGCGACTTATTGTTTTATAGATACATTCAATGCCTATGGAATTAATTTCGTTGCTTTGTATTCCAGTTTTTGCCACTGTATGCAATTCAATGTTCCGACTAATGCTGAACAGGAACTGCTAGCGCCATCTATTATTTGTATAGCCCCTTCTTGGTGGCGTCTCCTTCCTATTTCTCCGTTCCTATTTTATTGTTGAGACAAGGTAGTATTTAACATTCTTTTCACTCGTCCTTCACAGTACCTAACATATTATCCTCTTTGAAACTATAATTTCTTACATTCTCTTTCTTTCATTCACGGTGCTTACACACGTTGCCTCTTTTTCTTCGCGACATTCTTTGATATCACAGTTGGTTACAATTTGTTTTTATACATATTTCAATATTTTTATCATATTTCTTGGTTGGTTTCGCTTTATCAAACTTTTTGTTACCTTTCATTTTTATTTATCACGTCCTTCACAATTCTGTGACAATAACTTGAGAAGATATGTCGACGTTCTGTGTCTTCCACCAGGGTGGCGACGGTGTCACTTCTCACCCTTTCTTCGAGTTCCATTTTGCACTCGGAATTTTACTTCGCAAAGCGCCATCTATTGGCGCTATTAGAAGTAATAATAAAAAAAAGGATTATTTATTTCCAGGGGCTGCCTGGGGACGATACTGCGAGCGTTGTCCTACTCCTGATTCCGAAGAGTTCTTAAGGATATGTCAAGGAGGAATGGGAAGACCCAATCTGACACAGGTCAGTACTCTTTAGATGTTTTTATTATATTTATATTGTACTTTGTCACGACAGACTCCTGTATAAATAAAAAGGTTTTTCGCAGTCCATAAGAATAATAAATAAATAATCCGTAAATGGCTGAGACTTGAAATCATAGGTCGCGAGATCAATTTAAAAAATAGAGTCTCATAAATAATTCATACTGTGTGTATGAATTGTATAGGGTTGCCACAATTCATGAAAAAGTTTCAAGAGGATAGGCAGCAGCATTCACTGCATTCCATAATACCATACTACGATAGCTAACCCGTCAAGCTTGGACATTATGGTATGTCCCCCTAAAGATGTCTTTAAGAGAGGCCTATGCCTTGCAATGAACGTCTAGTGCCTGAAACAACGACGGCGACGAATTTGGAAGCGTGTTTTTCAAATCCTATCCGTCTCCCCTTGGAATAATTACTTACGTTACTTTAGAATTCATTTTATTTATTTATTTTTCTTACTGGACTGATACAGGTTAATAGAAAAAAATTGTTTAGTTATGATTTCTAGATTATTTATATTATATCAGAGATGTGGTCGCTTATGATAGGCCTCGTGAGAAAGTCGAGCTTGTTAAAAACATTGCCAACAAGCTAACAATCATAAATAAATACGCATATTAAAATTTCTGTGGGAGTGGCAAAGGAAGTAACTGATGGATTTGTGAGCAGGACCTGGACGAGTGCAAGGTTCGACCAGACGTTTGCCGTGGCGGGCGCTGCATCAACACGGACGGCTCGTTCCGCTGCAGCTGTCCAGCTGGCTATGTGCTGGACGGCAGCGGGCTGGTGTGCGTAGATGCAGATGAATGCGCCCTCGACCCTCGAATCTGCGGGAATGGCACCTGCACCAATACCGCTGGCGGCTATGACTGCACGTGCAACTACGGCTTTACACAAGGCGCAGAACAGGTACACTAAAACTCTTTAAACTACACCAGGATTTATGTTCCTATTTTCTTAATATTTATTACAGATTTAAGTAATTATTTTTATTAGTCTTATACACTTTTGTTGCTTTTAGCCTACTTGTTCCTTTTAATGTTCTCTCCTATGAGGTCTCTGCCTCTATAAAGGTCCTGCGACTCTCCTCGTTATCCATAAGTGATGCGATGTTCCTTCCTTCGGACTTTTGCTGCAACCGAAACTGGCAAAACAAAAAAGGGGATGGATATGTGTGATTAGCGCTACCCATGTAGCTATTGTTCTCTCTATGGTTCGACACTACATCGATCCATCGTTAACGTTGATAAAGCTAGTGAGAGGTACTTCTATCCTTAATACCCGTGTCTCCGAATAGTTTTACTTTATGTGCCTTATATGAGACCCAGTGTGTCCTGGATGGGTAGGAAGTGGAATTTGGGAGAGGCTATCGGCTTACATGATGATTTTGGATCAAGCTGATGTACTATGTGTGTTTGTACAGACATGCGTGGACGTAGACGAATGCGCAGAAGGGCGTGCATCCTGTTCGTTCCGCTGTCATAACACGGCGGGCTCATTCCGCTGCACGTGCCCATACGGATACCGGTTGGCACCTGACGGTGCCCATTGCCGCGACGTCGACGAGTGTGCCGCACGACCATCGCCATGCCCGCACGCCTGCGAGAACGTCGTCGGCTCCTACATCTGCAAGTGCCCTGAAGGTAAGCTTCTCCATCATTCTCTTACTTACACCACCAAATATCCTTGGACCACGTTTTGCGGAGACGTAAGTTATTGAAAGATTAGAATAAATGTAAATAATGTTATATTTTATAAATAGGGGAAAAAGGCTTCGGTATTAGTATAATATGTTTTATAGATTTATGATAAAATCTAGTCGTTACATATAAGACCAGTAACCAGAAATGAGAGGATCCGTTTCGGAAATAAGGTCGTAGTGGTATCTCATAAATTGACTCGTTTGAAGTGGCAGTGGGCGGGGTAAATTATTATGATAACATTATTCTCGAGCGGCCACTGGAAGTGGCGTGCGTAAACCTCCCACTGGGTGGGCTCAGACAGAGTTACATGTGGGAAGCAGCAAACAATGCGAATCACATAACTACCACCGGTAATTCACTCAACACGTGTTTCACCCCTCATGGGTCATTTTCAGGAGTTGTGACACCGATTAGTGCCAAACACAGAGCTTGACTCTCTTTTTGCCGCATACGCATTTATCAGCGGGCTGGCGGGCGGTGCACTTTGTTGCACGACTACCACTGCATGTGCCGAAGTGGCTAAATATTGGTCCTTTTCTTACTTGAGACCTATGCCTTCCAGTGGACACATAGGGCTGACATGAGGAAAGCATCTGTGACTATATATTCGATCTGTTGACAGTTTCTGCAAATAACTAAAAACGATTGATTTTAGTCTATTTGGACTAGTTTTGATTTTGATCAAAAGTCGCCATCTACACACAAGTGCGTTAGTTTGTTTTAATGAGTCAAGTATAACGGATGTAGAAGTCAATTCGACTATAATATAAAGGTCATCTTTGTTAAATTCAAGACAAATAGTATATTTAAAGCCTACGCCTTGCAGTTGACACCTATTGGCTGATATGGTGGTAAACATCATTGTTTGTTGAAAAGATTATGTTTTAAAGTATTGCATGGGCACACGCAGGGTACAAGCGCACATCGGCAGCGCATGATGCAGCAGATGCGTGCGAGGATGTGGACGAGTGCGCCGAGCAGCCTGACCGCTGTACACCTGGCGTCTGCATCAACACGGACGGCGACTTTCTCTGCGACTGCGACGCCGGCTACCAGCGCAGCGATGATGGACACGCCTGCATAGGTTAGTTCTCGTACTTTTACCATGGAACACAATTTTCCTCCGTTAGGAGGTGGAGCTTCCAGGGCTTCTAGCGTAGAGAACAGATGGGCAAGGTCTAAAGGTTTTTTTTATTTGTCTTTTTCTTGGACCCCTTGCTGCAACCGAAATTTCCAATGCATTACCGCGTGAAATACGGGACTAAGATTCTGTAGTGGAGAGCAAGGGTCGGCAAGCGCAGCGAAAAACGTTCATTCAAGAAGTGGACAGATCATTACAAAGATGATGGGAAAAGCTAGATGCAAGTCGCTTTGATGATTAGTGAACATCCTACGGTTGTAATGATGATTATACCTCCCAAGTGTCTCACTTTTGAACGTTTCGTGTTTACACATGGAGTTTTTTTTGTTCACTTGTTCCGATCATGGTGCACGTGCCTTTAAAAAAATTTTTCATGAAAGTTTGGAAAAAGTCATCTCTTAATAAGTTACTTTTTATCAGACAAACTTTGGTATCCCAAGGTTTTGGAGTGAAGACCTTGAACCAGCAAGAATGTGGACGCTCTATATAGGCCGATTACTACTTGGAAATCTATTGAGGAGGCCTTTGTACTGCAGTACACTTTCTGTAACTGAAATGATGTCATCGATGATGATTCGCCTTAGTTAGAGAGACTTATTTAGACTACTATTCATTCTCAATCGTGTTTCTGAGTAACGACTACAAGTCAATAGACGTGGCGTATTTGGGCCTCCTATTAAGTGGATCGACGAAGTAGTCAAGGGAGATCTGGCGATTTTTGGGAGGGGCCTACGTTTCGCAGTCAGCGTATATCATGATGATGATGATGATATCGGTGATATCTAACATTGCCTACATATACATTTATCAACTGCTTCTCTTCAGACCGACGGACTGGAACATGCCATAGATCACTGGTGTCCGGTCGTTGTACGCCGGAGCCCTGGCCTCGGTTCCTGGCCTCCACACCGGCAACACCTTCGCAGGTCACCAAGTAAGTTATCGACTAGAAAATATTTTCTCTTACTTACAAACTTAAATCTTAGGTTCTTTAATCATTGGTGACTTGTTTAATTTTCGGTTTGTGCAACCACTTCCTCGTTCCTACTTCTTATTGCCATCCTCAGGTTGTGCGCCAGTGTCTGTGCGGTTGCCGTATTCATATTGATGAATCTTGCGATCGCATCTTGAGTCTCGTCCGTGCAATACACGCACGTGTGTGACGTGATATTGCTACCAGTGCACGGACACTGTTATACAGCCAGACTGAGTCTGCGCATTAAAACTTAATATGTTACCACGATGTACAAGCGTTTTATTAGCCGCATGTTTTAGTATTTTACATTAGCGTCTGTGCCTTTATTTTACATATACGTTTAATATTTTGGATTTTTTTTTAAATAAAAAAGTAAGTCTTTTATTATATTCTCTAGATTAATATGTTTAAATATTTAATGGAATCAGGCGTTACCTCGCGGAAGTCCATCCTAAGTAAGAAAAGGACCAATATTTAGCCACTTTCGCACATGCAGTGGTAGTCGTGCAATAAAGTGCACCGCCAACTGAGACTGTGTGTTTGGCACTAATCGGTGTAACATAACTCCTGAAAATGCCCCGTGGAGGGGTGAAACACGTGTTGAGTGATTTAACGGTGGCAGTTGTGTAATTCGCATTGTTTGGCGTAAATGCATTTATCAGCGGGCCGGCGAGCGGTGCACTTTATTGCACGACTACCATTGTATGTGCGGAAGTGGCTAAATATTGGTCCTTTTCTTACTTAATATGTTTAAACATTTATGGAATAAGTTCTCAAATATAAACTCTATTGGCTTTTTACGTGAAATAAGTATATAAAGAATACAGATTAAAAAAACATAAAGGAATAATGAAACATAAAAATATGCGACCATCGAATTATTGGAGTAATAAGATGATTGCGAAGGGTTGAGTGTGGAACTGAATTCAGGGCACAGTGCTGCTGCACGCTGGGCGTGGCGTGGGGACCTGAGTGCGAGCTGTGCCCACCGCCCGGCAGCCCGGAGCGGCTCCAGCTGTGCTCGCAGACGAACCTGGTAGGCGGGGGCGGCGGCGTGCTGGGCACAGGCGACAGCTCGATCCCAGGCGTGCTGCTGGGTGACGTGGACGAGTGCGCCGCCATGCCTGGTCTCTGCGCGCCTGGCAGATGCGTCAACACCATCGGCAGGTAACGCACTAAAGTTCTAATGACCAGAACACCGTACCATACATTTTTCACATATATTATTAACCAAGTATAGAGGTAGTTGGATGTTCTAGTGTCTCAAGGTAAGTTAGTCTTAGTCCAAACTGATGTAAATAAATCATATTGTCAGTAATTAACGCACAATTAAATGAACCACCCTTAAGTTGATGTAACAAAAGTTAGCATAAATGTGCCCATATCTTAACTGCAAGCAATACTAAACCCAGATAGTGCCAGTTAACTTGAGTTGAGTTTTTGTTAGAACTGTTTAACCATAATACGGCGTTTGTGTATCTGAAGTTGTAGGCCAGAGTTCCCCAAACTTTTTTGTGTCGTAGACCCCTTGCCATGTTTTTCCGTGTTGGGTAGACCCCCTACTTACCTGATATTGATTTCCTGTAAATTTCTAACTGTAGTGAAGTTTAGTGTTAAAAACTTAAAGTAAAAACACCTGTTAATTTATACATTTAGTAATTGAATTTTAATTAAAACTACTCAAATTAAAATTTTGTATCTGTTATGTAAAATATACGTAACATATTAATAATTTTTTACTTCATAGGTACTTTTATAAATAATGTAAATGTTTTGATATTATAAGATAGTATGATGTAAATAAATAGGTACTATCAGTGTATGTGTTGAGATCCACTATCGTGGACCCCTATTTTCATTTCATGGACCCCCAAATTTTTTTTCGCTTACGTAGACCCCTTGCTGGTTGTCATAAGCCCCTAGGAGTCGATATAGACCACTTTGGGAATCACTGTTGTAGGCGGATGACTTTTAAAATAAACCGTCTACCTTTCATCCGAGCCTTTTAATTTTTGTGCTCGTAAGGTGTTGTCTCTAAAATTGCCTAATAAACCGCTTAAACATTCCACCATCAGTATATGCACATATTATTTTTAAAAAAATTCCTCGGCTTGATATACGAATATTTAATAGTTCCACAAGATACATTGTTGATGTTATTACGTGCACATAAAAAGTTAAGTTTCATTTTTAAAGTTTCTTGCCGTGTCTTTTCTGTAGATTCTCATTCCAAATTGAATAATGAAATATTGAATTTCAAATTTTTTAGTTGTTAAATAATTGTTTTGCAGTTTCCGTTGCGTGTGCGGTCGCGGATATCGTGCAGCTGGTGAGGTTTGTGCTGATGTCGACGAGTGTTCATCACGGCCGTCAGTCTGCACACAATTGTGCCGGAATACGGAAGGTTCATACGAATGCCTGTGCCGCGCCGGGTACGAGCTGGACGAAGATGGTGCTGAATGCCGCGACGTGGACGAGTGCGAGCGGGGCACGCACACCTGCCAGCAGACCTGCACCAACACCGACGGCTCCTTCGAGTGCTCCTGTCAGGACGGATATGAGAAGCGTGGTGACGCTTGTGTTGGTAAGCTTCAAACTAGTCTATATATAAGTAGGAAAAGAACCAATATGTAGCCACTTCCGCACATGCAGTGGTAGTCGTGCAACAAAATGCACCGCCCGCCAGCCCGCTGATAAATGCGTATGCGGCAAACAATGCGCATTACACTCACAAATCTCACTCAACACGTGTTACACCCCTCCACGGGGCATCTTCAGGAGACATGTTACACCGATTAGTGCCAAACACAGAATAGTCTTTATATATACACACAAACGTAATATTAGGGACTTGATATACATCCGTAATTATAAAAAAACAGTTTATTTTACATTATAAAATACAATTTTTCGGTTTGGTTTCTGTTTACATTATCACTTATTCTATTTCCTTTTTTTCCTAATTTGGCCCGTTGTTGGTTCTCCTCTAATTCCTACACATTATTATCTTAGTCTATTCTAGTCTATCTATATTTTTACATCATTCTTCACTTTGCCTGCTTTCCACACTATTGTGTAAAGCCTTACGGCTTTTATGTTAACTTTACCTTATATCACCTTAATTTATCTTTATACATTACTATTGATTTATTATTATATTTATATTATGTGTGTGTGTGTGTGCCTTCTATTATAAAACACATTTAAAATTACATCTAAGCTAAATGCAGTCGCTTAATGTGTTTGTATGGTCTGATATTATGACAATACGTACCTATATAGTATATGTTTCTATATTTTCAACAATGCCATGCCAATTTAATGACATTGATAATTGTACTACGGAGTCGTTCCATGATCAACACGGGCTTATGTAAAAATTCAAGGTTGATTCCGAGAGGGCCTTCAATTGTTTTGTCCTTTGTGATTTCCCTTTTCTGAACATTCCCACATCAAGTTAAACTTGTTTGGACCTCCCATCCCTCTCTGGAATATTCCTCACAAAAGATTGAACCCTCTTGAAAATATAATATCTGAATTAAAAACAGTAATCAATATTTTTTATCGTTCAAATGTTTAATTGTCATTGAAGTGTTTTAAGGGCGGTTGTTGCCACATGTATAAGGCCCCCTCCTTTTCCCCCAAGAGAGAAGATATTTTCTTAAACTGCCTTTTCCTTCTTTCTATCATCTCCATCAAAAGGCTGTCTTATAAAGATTGCCTTGAGCGATATTACCACCTGTTTTACAGTCGTCGCCTTTTAGATGTATTCTTTTTAATTATGGTGTACAAAAAATATTAAATAAATATATTTTTTAACTGTCTCACTGGCACACATGAAGTGGAAAGTTGATGATTTTAAAAAAAGATCCCTCGCTAGGTGGATCACATTGTTACGGCCGTGAGAAGTTACTGCATGCTGTGCAAAACTGATCATTGAGTAATGCCTATGCCTTGTATTAGGCATCTATCGGCAGATGATGAACAGCCTCTTTAGTACTAATATTATGTGATGCAGATATCAACGAGTGCCACGAGGAGGGCGTGTGCCCACCGCCGGGCAAGTGCGTGAACTTGTTGGGTTCCTACCGCTGCGTGTGCCCACGTGGATTCCGATTGGATATTGCTGGCGAGCGCTGCCTGGACCGGGACGAGTGCGTGGACGGCCGTTGCCAGCCATGCAGGAACTACGCTGGAGGCTACCGCTGCGACTGCCCAGCAGGTAACCCCCCCCTCTCATGTTACTACCTACATCTTTGGTCCCAGCGCAAATCCTTTACATCTTATATGTTGTGTACATATAAGATGTAAAAGATGTTTGTGAGTGATCACTGTAATTAATCATAATTACGAAAAATAATAATCATCTTAATAATTTGAATACACTTCAATAGTTGTCAAGATGCCCTAGGGCTCCTTGGAGAGCTGCTCTTCAAGACATTGTATACTATAGTTTCAATATGAGGCCGCCGAGTTCTTAGATCGCTTAACCGGATGCTCCATGTGTTTGATTTTCGATTGTTCTAGTAGTGCAACTCGAAGATAGAGTAAGACTAGATAGGAGTGGAAAGAAGAGAGTGAGAGTGAGTGTGATTTTGACAGGGTCGGTGCGATCAGCGAGCGGCGGTTGCGTGCCACAGGACGCATGTGCAGAGGGGCCATGCGGTTCATCACCTTGTTTCCCGGTGGGGGGAGCTTATCGCTGCGGTTGCCCAAGTGGCTACGGATGGGACGCGGCTCACGGCGTCTGTCTGCAGGTACACATATCTCTATCTCTATTCTCTACGTTCTGAAAACAAGAGACCAAGGCAACAAGATCCTGAGTGTATTATACCAACAAACGGAGTCACGTAAAGTGTAGTGTCCTGGTTCTAGGCTACCTCAAGCCCCACGGTGGTACAGATGTGTTGCTAGTAAAAAATTAGATGCGGTAATATCATGCACTAGGTTTAAAAATTTGATCAAATAGAATCCAGTAAAAATGTACCAACAATACAGTGTGTATTTTTTTGGAGATAAGGATGAATTTGAAGACGTAATTTGATAAGAAGAGATATCACCTTTGATTCTAGATCAATTGATGGACTATTCACATTCTTTTATGTTGTATATAATTAGCCATAAAAATTTAATAGCGTGAAGTAACATATAAATATATATTTTAGTTTATGTAATACTATTTTTAACAGCGGATATTTTTTAAATACATTTCAGCTGTGTGCGCTAGAATGCAATTGACATGAATTGTAGGTGGCGCTAGTGGAAAAGAAAATTATTAATAAATCACAATTCTGACATAAATATAATACACAACTTTAAGTAATATTAGAGTAGTCTGGTCGGTATGAAATAGCACAATGTTTTCCAAACCACACAGTACTGATTTTCAGTGACCAAAAATCGAGAGGTTCCCTGCTGACGTAGACCTCCCTCATATATATTTAATGGCACTGGTTGGAAGCTGGATGCAGATTATTTCCTGAATCCAGTGTCTTCCAACGACCTCAATTAGGTCTGGCCAAAATGCTTCATCACCATCAAGCTGGCAGCAGGTAATGGCCCTAGGCATAGGCATCCAAAGATCGCCCCGATTGCCGGTCTTACGCAGCCCAAATCCAGCAACTACTTCGACTTTGATTATGTTGACGTCGCCACTCCAGAGCCTTAGACTGATGATGACCAACTGATGCACTGGCGATGTGACCTGAGGTTGTTCTTTTGTAAATCTACAGTTGGGCGGCGGATGTGCGACAGCTAGCTGTCTGTTCGGTTGCACTGCGTTCGGTTCGTCGTACCAGTGCGGCTGCCCCGCCGGCTACCAGCTGGTGGGCGCCGGCCACTGCCTTACGGCGCTGGACGGAGCCCTGCCCGCCGACGACATAGGCGACGCACCTGTCTTCCCCGTCAGCGACCAGTACAAGATCGGTGGGAAGAATGAACTCATCTCCACGGAAGGATGCTTCAGCTGTAAGGTATGCATCTGCTAGTGAGGTTTTTGTGGGGTGAATATGTAACCTTTTATAACTCATTTGCTGTCAATTAATGTACGGTAAATCAGATTTTGTACTACTAGAAGTTATTAACCTTTAACATTCCTTTAAAAAAAATATGTCTGTAACGTAAAATATGTCAGAGTGATCACAGGGTGATTGGAAATAGATGTAAAAACTAAGGATTTTTTGATGATAATCTTGTTATAAATTCTCCTTTTTAAATATTTTAGATTTACAACCGATAATTCCTTGATATTAAAAAAAAAACTTTTATTAAATCTAATATATAAAATTCTCGTGTCACGGTGTTCGAACTTGAACTCCTCAGAAACGGCTTGACCGATTTTTACCAAATCTTACATGCGTATTCAGTATATCTGAGAATCGGCTACTATCTATTTTCCATACCCCTAAGTGATAAGGGTGGTCCACCCCAAAATTTTATTTTTAATTTTTTAGACAATTTTTTTGGTTTTTATTTTATTATGATACAGCATACAAAAATACATACAAACCTAAATTTTCACCCCCCTACGAATAATCCTTATCTTACATTTGTTAATTAAAAACTTTAATTTTTTTTGCAAAACGTTTGCGGGATCAGCTAGTATTATTATATTATTGCAACTACTTGAATATGTATTTTAGCTGAAAAAAAATGTATTTCAGGTGAATGGACGGCATAGAAGAGCTCCTGAAGAGGGCATTGTTTTCGCCAATGGAACCACCTACGTCAGGAGGCGCAGGAGACGTAGCAGGCGTAAGTTGTCATATTTAAAGGAATTTCTTATTTTTCTTGCAGCTTATTACCCTTTTTGGAGTTAGAGAAAGAGAAACAGAAGAGCATCTTCTGGTTACGCATAAGATATCTAACTCTTTGGGGAAATAACAAGGTTTTGGGGGATTTCTACCTACTAAACCCCTGAAACCCCTACAAACGCTCAGTTCTCCTTTAGTACTGTTCCATGGTACATCCTGGGACAAAATAAACCCTATTGACTGAATGTACGACCTCAGTCTTTTATGGTAACAGCTGGTAAATCTATCATTTTCGTCAGTTTTAGTCAGTAGGCATCTATTGCAAGGCATGGACTATCCTCAAAGATCTCCCCCACCTGGCAGGCGAGATGACGATCACAGTGATATGTTATGGAATACAGAAGACGCTGGTGCCCATCCTCTGAAAACTTGTTTGTGTGCAATCTCATATAATTAATGCAAAAAGTGTGAATTACATATAAGATCGCAAGTCTCACTCCACTGAACTACCACTGCTAATACCGTACCTTAGTACAACTGGTCAATCCGTACCGGATCCGAATGGTAGAGTTTTGCATTCCAGATATTACAGGTGTATATATATAGACTAGCTTCAAGGATTAAAATATCAACTAAAAGTTTTTTTTTTAGATAAAGATTGTGGAATAGAAGAACTAGGAATCAAGCATCGTCTAAGAGCAACTTTAATACGATCATGTTATTGTACATTGCAATGCCAAAGTTAAAGGAAAGTAAATAAATTTCCAGGTCGACGATCGCTTCTGGAGCCTGAAGCTGAGCTGATTGTTGTCACGGCGACACCAGAGCAGACGTGGGCACGTGCGCCGCTGCTGCGATTGGTGCCGGCGTCCGGTGGAGCGCGTGCCCATTACCGCATCGCGTACGGCGACGACGATAAGAACTTCGTGCTGTCAAAACGCGACGGCGGATGGGCACTGCGTTTACGCAGACACCTGTCCCCACGCGCTGAGCTTCGGAGACAGCTGGAGCTGGAAGCTCGTTTTGTGCGTCCACGATCTGACAGAGCTTCTAGATCCAGACGCCAGGCTGATTTAGATGTTCCCGCACCTCTACGTCTATACGTTTCCATTCACATCGCGCCACCCAAACGCTGACCGTCCCAGCGATGGGACTCTTATCTTTAACACTGCCGAGCACTGCCATCATTAATCTTCCAATTTAATTTCACGTATTCCTATAGTAATCTTATATTTCTGTTTTATCCTTTCGCGATTCTCTGGCAAGTTTTTGTACATTTTATGACTACCCTGAAATCAATTTTATCTGATGACGGTTCAGTTAAAAATATCACCGAATTTACTTTTGTATGCAATAATACGCGTTTTCTATGTTCGAATCGGTTGAAGCAATTGGTTGTTAGTTGATTTTTTTTAATATAATTATTTATGTCAATGAGCATTTCAGCGTAAAACGGGAGAGTTTTATTTCTATGATATATCTTCTTAAGTAATTTTTGATAAAAAATATGCGGTAAGCCGTAGTACGTGGAAGTATTATGTCGGAGCTGGAGCGCTAGTGATGTGCCGGTATCGATATATTGTAAAAGTATCGATAATCGAAATTTTTAGGATTACTTCTTAAAGAACATAACTAATTTATTACAGCTACTTACCAGGCTATTGAAGATATATTAAATTGTTGCCAGATTATATACGAAACATGGCAAATGATTGTTTTATCTGCAATGTTATATCTATGTAAAGTTACTTATGTCTTACTAATAAACATCTGAATTAGTTCAGTAACAATTTTGTAAATATGTGTATACAAATCTAATATAACTGTGGTTTAATAGTCGATAATGTTTTCTTAGAGTAAGCATAATAACGAAATTAATAAATTTTTAATAAAACACGACATTGTTTTCTTATCGCCATAACCGTTCATTCTGTTATTAGTGATTACTAATAAAGTCTATGTCCGGCAGAAGAGGTTCTATGGCTAAACTGATGGTTGACTGAAATTTATTTGTAAATGATATTATTTACTTCAGTAGATTCAGGGTAAATAAAAGAATCCTATGCCAAATTAAACTAGAGTATAGACTGTGGTAGTGGATGGGCACATCGTGCAGCTGGTATTCGCGGAGTAGGTATAGGATTCTAGAACTAGATCCGTTACATCTAGTAAGTTACTTCAGTAGATCCAGGCTAAGGGAAAGAATCCCATGCGAAATGAAACTAGAGTATAGGCTGTGGCAGGGGATGGGCACATCGTGCAGCTGGTATTCGCGGAGTAGGTATAGGATTCTAGAACTAGATCCGTTACATCTAGAAAGTTACTTCAGTAGATCCAGGCTAAGGGAAAGAATCCCATGTGAAATGAAACTAGAGTATAGGCTGTGGCAGGGGATGGGCACATTGTTAATGCAGTCGGTAGTCGCGGAATGAGAGAGAAGAGAAGAAGAGGGCTAGCCTCTCTTCGGTGGTGCGACGACATAGTCCCAGGGACAGCGCGAGACCAGTTACCATTCTTTGAAAGAGATCCATGCCTTGCAGAAGGTATATATCGATTGACATGAGTAAAATAGGCGATGAAAGTAAAATTCATTTAATGGCCTTATAAAAAACAGGTCATATAAAATTCTTGCATCTTAACACTGTCATGTATTCAATGTCAACGCCATCTATTGAAACATCTAAGTAACTCATTTATAGTATTAAGATAAAAAATACACCAATACCGCAATTTGCGTCGTGTTTGATTTGAAGTGATTTGGAAGGCATTGGCCTTACAGTGGACGTCCGTCGGCTGAAAAGAAGAAGAAGCAGAAGATGGGGCATGGCAGAAAAAAGGTTGGTAAATATTTCTCTAGGTAATTAAAGAAGTGTAAGGAAAACCTGGCGCTAACGTAATAGCAAGACACGTCGAGAGGATAGAGTAGAGATGGTGACTCCCACTCTAGAGCTCAAGACAAGGTTCAGATGAATCTAGTTGATTTCACTACGACTTTGACATGACAGTGACATTGTCACTAGGTTTTTTTTTAAAGAGATGCAGCCAGAGATTTTTAAAGCTCATCACATAAATTCGAATTTTCTGTAATTTTTTCTTCGATCAATCACTTTAAAATTACTAATGCAAATACTACACAAATAATAGCTTTTTGCTTGCGATAAATAGGAACTTAATTAATCCTCGTCTTCTGTATTGAGCAAAATTTTAGAAAATTTCATACTTATTTTTTGTCAGCAACTTCGTAATAAAAATCACAGACTTAAAATTAATTTGAACGAGACGCAACATAAAGATAAGCTTGTGTTATCAAAAATTCTTTTATTTTCAATATATCTCTTAAATTTATGGGAATGACACCTTTTTTGTGAAGAAGATTACTCTTTGACATTACGGAAAAGAAACAAAGGCCATTTGTCAAAACTAACAGTCAAAATGTCAAACGTTCCATGTAATAGATGTATATAGGAGTAATTAAAAGAAGAATAGGATAATAAAACTGCATCTCAGTGAAGAGTTTTTCTTAAAACGACATGTCCAAAAAAGATAAGAAAGAAGAGTTCTCGTGCGAGCTGTACAGCAACAAGTTCTTCTTGCTTTGCATGGCGGGGGGCGCTGTGGCATGCGGGAGCACGCATACGGCGCTAACACCGCTTGACTTAGTCAAGTGCCGGCTGCAGGTGGACCCGGGGAAATACAAGTCCATATTCAAAGGCTTCGGCATCTCTCTGCAGGAGGGTGGAGTAGCGAATATCGTACGCGGCTGGGCGCCTACCTTGTTCGGGTACTCCCTGCAGGGCGCCGTCAAGTTCTCCGGCTACGAGTTCTTTAAACACCAGTTCTCCGATATGATGAGCGAAGAGAACGCCTACCTCTACCGCACGTACTTGTATCTGGCCGCGTCTGCCTCAGCGGAGGTGTGCGCAGACGTGTTCCTGTCTCCATTTGAGGCCGCTAAGGTACGAATACAGACAACACCCGGCTACACTTCGCAGCTGCGCAAAGCCATGCCACACATGATGGCGACAGAAGGCTTCGGGGCTTTCTACAAGGGGTTAGTGCCGCTGTGGTTGCGTCAGGTGCCGTACACCATGATGAAGTTCTCGTCATTCGAGAAGACTGTTGAGTTTCTGTACGACAATCTGGTACCGAAGCCGCGCAGTCAGTGCACGAAGGGCGAGCAGCTGGTGGTGACGTTCATGGCGGGATATATCGCAGGGGTGCTTTGCGCAATCGTGTCGCACCCGGCGGATACCATCGTGTCGAAGCTGAACAAGGACCCGAGCGCCTCTATCGGCGGGCTGGTCTCCGAGCTCGGCTTCTTCGGCATCTGGCGTGGTCTGGTCGCACGTATCATCATGATCGGCACACTCACCGGCCTGCAGTGGTTCATCTACGACGCGTTCAAGGTATACACGGGCATGCCACGCCCGCCGCCGCCGGAGATGCCGCTGTCGCTCAAGAAGAAACTGGAGGGCAAGAAATGACGCCTCTCACTGGCAGCCTTCGTGAAACACCGAGACAGCGCGCTACCGAAATTCATTTATTTAATATTTTTTGTACGATCTGTTAAAGAACATTTTAGCAATGAGAAGAATGTATATAACATATTATATACATATCAACTTTTGTTAGTAAAAAATAAATAATACATAAAGCCTATATTAGTATCGGCATTTGTATTCCCCTGCCATTACACAAGGTGATCGATTAAGGGTGTAAATTCTTTAAAGAGAAGAAAATACAAGTCATTTGCAGTCAATTGATATGTGGTACGCCTTACCTTAATTTGAGGTTACTATATATTAAATTAATATATACTTGTTTATATATATGTCACTGCATCCTTTGTACTGATATAAGTTATTGGCCAGTCATATTCCAATCATTTACCCTGTTTTAGATACGTACACAATTTGAACCATAATAAATAAAAAAAGCTATTTTAAAATTTAGCGTTTATTAAAATGCTTCAGAATACACAATAAGAAATACTAATTGCATTTTGATGCGTGTTAATGCTTTTCCACGTGAATAGGCGACATGCAAACAGGCCACGAGAAAATTCTATATTGATGCCATAAACATTCAAAGATGCTTCCATTGGCATTGCATATGCAAGCCAAACATGGAATTTGTATTTTTTTCCGTAAGAATGAAAAAGAAAAATATATAAAATTATTTTATTCAACATTGGAACTTCTGAAATAACTCTTAATGATTGTCAACTTATTTTTTTATCTATTTTATTTTAGACCGCTTCGCAAGGTGTTAAAGTTGTGGAGAAGAAGCAGGAAGAAACTCCACAACAACATATATATTAATAAAGTTTAACAATACATATTTATACATATACACTTCATCAGATAAAGCCTGAATGAAATCAAAATAATTAGTCTGTGCCAAAGATTCTTTTAATTTAAATATTCATTAAATGAATAATACGCTTTTTCCGTCAATTTATATTTAATATGCGTTTTGAATTTTGTAAATGATAGTCCAATAGTGTTTTACGGAATTTATTACAAAATCTGATTCCGTTTATCATATATTAATTTTTTTTAATCTTTTAGGTTGATAAATATAACTGGTATAATTTTTTAAAATCTTATATTAAATAAAAAAAGCAAATTCATTCAATGTAGATATCAAAAAGCGATTAAAAAAGCGATAGAAAATATATCTGTGAAGTGTATCCGATGGTCAGTGTTTACAAGATTCTCCATTTAACATAATCTTACAACCGATCCAGTGGGCCGGTTTGCCTGCCTACCCGCTTTACGTAAGCCGCCTTGATAGTCGAGCTCAAGTTTCTTTATGTTTATTGTCCACTGATACTTTATATGACATTTCGTGTTTACTTCGATCGTTGAAACAAATGGGAGCGCTGTGTCTTGGATGATATTGCCCACAGTTAGGTCAGGATTTATTGCATCGCACTCATTGTGTTTTATTTATTTATTTAATATTCTTTATTGTACACGGTAAGATACATAATATACAGATATAATAATATATAGAAAAGTACAATGGGCGGTCTTATCACACAAGGCAATCTCTTACAGACAACCATAGTAAGGAAAAGGTAATAATAATTATAAGGGGTAGTTCACGTGTACAAAAAAATACATATTCACAAACAAATGAACATAAATATACATAAACATACATATTTAATAAAAAAGGTTTAATACATATTATAAATATAATACAATAATAAATAAAAACATCTAACTGACTTCGATCAGTATTGGTTCGATCGCACTTGCCTCAGAAAGAAGAAAGAAGAAAAAGAAATGAACCAAGAGATAGACGACTACAGGTCCAGTAATTGGTTCTTAATCTTCTTCTTGAAAATAGGTAGTGAGTTAGCACGTCTTATATTTAGCGGTAAATCATTCCACAATCGAACGGATGATAATAATGTTTTACTGGATTTTCAGTTGTTATTTATCCTGTTTACTCCCACGTTCGTTATGGCAAAAATAAAAAAAAAAACCATAAGTAGTTAAAAAATTCTGATGGTACCTTCTTTTGTAGGCGTCCTATTGGGATCCTCACTGCCATTTTGTATAAGGCTTTTCTGTACACCTATCCCCCGATTTACACGGTACTTACTTTACACGTTTTCGCTTTTACACGGTTTTACAAATTAGTTTTTTGTTTGTTTTAATAACCGATTTTATTACCATCTCCCATAATGTAAATATTTCTGCTTCAATCATCGAATCGGCAGAAATAACTTCGAGTGATGAAAGTGAATTCGAGCCTTCGATTCGGAAAAAAAGAATGAGAGTGATTTCTGACAGTGATAAAGGATAATAAAACACCTTCGGTTTTATTTTTTGTTCTTCTGTTTAATGTATTGTAATAAAATAAAAAACAGTGTTTCTGTAATATTTTTTTTTGCATTTTATTTTTATTTCTGTGTACACCTAAAAATATTGTAAAAAAACCGCAACTGTTGAATAGCAAAATTATGCATTTTCTGCAAGCTTTTCGAATTACACGGTTTTGACTTGAAAATTTAAAATTTTCTATTTACACGTTTTTCTCAGGAACGTATCTACCGTGTAAATCGGGGGATAGGTGTATTTGTCACGTTTTTCATGAGATTCAATTGACAAAGTCTCAAGCAGTCGTAGACCAGAAGTAGAAGCCTGAGACATATGATCGTGGGTCATGAGTTCGATAAGGATACAATCTTATATAACTCACATTTTGTGTGTTAATTATATATAATTGCCACTGACCAGAAACAAGTTTTAGGAGTATGGACAACAGCTTCCTTTTACCTTAATATCACACTCAGATCGCTAACCCCTCTACAAAGCATGTGGCATATCCCCTCAGATGTGTCTTTGGGGGGAGTAAGAAAAGGACCAATATTTAGCCACTTCCGCACATGCAGTGGTAGTCGTGCAATAAAATGCACCGCCCGCCAGCCCGCTGATAAATGCGTATGCAGCAAACAATGCGAATCACACAACCGCCACCGCCAAATTACTCAACACGTGTTTCACCCCTCCACGGGGCATCTTTAGGAGTTATGTTACACCGATTAGTGCCAAACACAGAGTCCTAAATCTTGCAGGGGGCGTCTATGAGTAGAATCGTTGGCGAAATTTTAGTTTTTATAAAGTTTATGCATCGTAAAAATGTGAGTATATACTCTGTGATATTCTTTCCAAGGCTGATAGGTTTTGAGATAATAACAACACGAAATCCGAAGTAGAAGTGTGTATTTCATTTGAGCTTCGCCTATTTTTATATCGTTATGTATAAAGAATTATATTTCTGGGGAATTTCCCCTTTTCGATGCGCCGCTGACGATGACGCAATGTTTAATCCTAAAATTTAAGAAGTAACGTTGGTGGATGGTTGTTAGCGCAGGCCCGTCGTCCAATAGTAAGTCGGTGTAAGGAAAACACTTGCCGGATGGTTTAAAGATACAATAAAATATCACAGCATAACAATCTCAATCTACAATAAACCTTATATTGCTACAACGGTCGAAACGATGCATCTAGCCGGTAGCGCAGCGCGTCAAAGAGAGAAAGAGAGAGATACACAGAGTCCAACAAGAGAATAGAAAAATAGATGCGTTCTTAAATAATGAGTTTGTGTGTGTTCTAATGAAAGCCACAACGTAAATGTGTTCCAGAAGATTCTTTTCTGTGATTAAAAAAAAACTGTCAAAGAAGTCTTGTATGCGAAGGGTAAATGAATTTACGGAATAGCACTCCTTGAAAATGGTGTATTCGCGTAGTTCATTAAATTAGAAATTATAAATATATAATATATACTATATGTATATATATTTATACTTTAATATATATTCCCACTGATTTTCTTTTGCTTAATGGGCAGCAGAATCAAATGTACGTTAATAATATAAACAATTGTTTGTGAAAACAAAATTGAATTTGAATGTAAAATGCCAAAATCGAATCCATTATACTGAATATATCACGTGTGCGAAGTGAAATGCGGTCATATTTGCAAAGTTACAATTGTTGGCACTGGTCTTCAAACTTATTTCGCACGTGTGCTCTGGTTGAACGAAAACTGGTCTCTGCGGCGAATATATTTATGAAAAAGCGAATATAATCTTTAACTGTAATGTCTGTAAGTTTATTTTAGAATGTCTCAATGATCTGTTTTTCAACATAATAATTACTAATAAAAACATAAACGTTCTTCTTCGTTTCAGCCGATGGACGCCTACTATAAGGTACAGGCCTCTCACAAATATCGCCACGATGAACTATGTCATCGATCCAACTAGTAGCCTAGAAGTATATATATATTGTAATAATTTTATAAAAGGTAATTTTATTTTTCTTAAATAACAACACTACTCGACCATGTCACTCTTTTGTGACGACTTTCAGTAAAAAGATTGACAGTGGGGGGGGTTGAAACAGCGTTTTGATTGGGGAGCTCGATCACTCGTTCGATAACCATCGAAGTGATAAGTTGTCTAGTGGAAACTATGATAGTTGGCCTATAAAAGTATTAAAAATGAAATAAAAGGATTTATTGTGCTGTGAAATGGAATTTTTATGATATAATGAAACGAGGTTAAATAGTTATTTTTACTCTAAAATCTTTAAAATTACTTATATGGTCTGTGGTCGTAGCACGTTGCTCATGTAATTGCAATTGGTGTCTGAAGAATCATGAATGATGAACACGAGCCGGTAGATACGGAGTGGGTAAGCCCACCACTATGGATTGACGACTTTGAAGTCACCGGAAGTCACCGGAAGTTATTGGAAGTCAACGGAAGTTATTGGAAGTCACCGGAAGTCGCTGGATGAGGCAAGACGATCTTTCTGGGAAGCATTTGTCTTGTTGTGGACATCTTCGACTGATATGCGTATGTTATATTTATATATCGTTATTGTTCGTTTTTCAAATTTTAAATGTTACATTGTATTTTTTTCTACATACCACAACCTTAAGCATCCATGCTTTTGTTTTATAAAATTACATTTTTATTTACGAATTATTTTATTACTTGCTTTTGCGTGTCATTGTTATTTAAGTCTCTTTAAGTATTTCTTTACTTAAATCTAAGGTTCTTAATTTATTAACCGGAACCTGAACTATTTTCACCTTTGTTCCTGTTAATAACGTCCTCAATTATTTCTCTGCAACATTTAAGGAACGCAGGCCTGTGTTCATCATTTACCTTTGTTCCTGTAGGACGTATCAATTATTTCTCTGCAACATTTGAAAAATGCAGGCCTGTCTTCGTCACTATTTATCAGTGAGGCGATGCTGTCCTCACCGATCTCTTTTCCTAGCAGGAGCTCGGGATCGCATCGGAGTCTTCCGAATGCGGTCCACTCCTGGCTCAGAGGAGTACGAGGGATTCTTCTTGAGTTAGAACCTGTGAAGGTACTCCGAGAATCCCCCGTACCCCGTGAACATCTGTGCCAAAACCGGAGCTTGATGCTATAGAGCGCGCGGTAAGCTGAGATCGCGTCCGGCATATTGCATGGGTAGTCTGGTATCTTTAAAATTACACCAATACCTCGCTTTGCGTCGTTTCGTTTTGCCTTTTTTCTCGCAGTTGCGTCGCTGCTTAATTAGTACTAATTTTCACTGTGCGTCGTTAGATTTTCGAGGTTGTGTTGTTTTGGGTTCGAGTCTTTATTTTTTTTTCTTATAGATGGCAACACTTTGGTTTCTTATTGCGCCATGCCATCAAAACTCGGGAATCCCTTTCTAACTAAAAACAACGTAATTTGAACAGTTTTATTTTTACTTTGTTTTGCTAATTTTAGAGTTCAGTTTTAATTACGTAGTGTGTTGTCCTTTTTTTTAAAGAGAATAATAAATTTAGATTGATTTTTACGTGTTGTTAATTTATTTATTGGGAGAGTTATATTATTTTAATTTTTTAAATGTTTACTTTCTTCAATTTTTTTTAAAATGTAGTATTTTCGTAACCCTGGAACCTATTTTA
This sequence comes from Battus philenor, assembly GCF_028537555.1. Classification (NCBI taxonomy): domain Eukaryota; kingdom Metazoa; phylum Arthropoda; class Insecta; order Lepidoptera; family Papilionidae; genus Battus; species Battus philenor. The sequence continues at coordinate 12,796,930 of NW_027181684.1, forward strand.
CATGGTTTGCTATAGAAAATCTTAATTCAGTTTGCGGCGTTTCCATTTGCGTCGTGTTTTTTTTTGGAACGTAACCACGACGCAAAGTGAGATTTTGGTCAATGACTCTGTGTTTGGCACTAATCGGTGTAACATAACTCCTGAAGATGCCCCGTGGAGGGGTGAACCACGTGTTGAGTAATTTGTGCGGTGGCGGTTGTGTGATTCGAATTGTTTGCCCCATACGCATTTATCAGCGGGCTGGCGGGCGGTGCACTTTGTTGCACGACTACCACTGCATGGCTAAATATTGGTCCTTTTCTTACTTAGGATGGACTTCCGCAAGGTAACGCCTGATTCCATTAAATATTTGAGATATAAGTATATTGTTGTAATCTTTTTATGTCATATTTAAAAAGGCTTAAATAGTTTGTTATTTAGATTATTTGAAAATGTGAATGTACAAATCAGAATGCAAAGTTCTGTCGCGGAGGGGGGCAACATGAGTTTGTTACAAATGCATCTGTCCATAGATCGTGTCGCGGATACGCTGCAGGCACGAGATAAACACACAGTTCGACAGTTTTACGCACCTCTGACGTCACTAATTTGCCGATATCACATTGCATTTTCATAATTGCAAATAGTATTACAAATTCATATTCGGAATAATTTTGTAGTTATTTTACGATTATATTTATTGAGTAATGTATTCAATCGTATTTTAAAAACAAAATTGAATTTGAAATGTAAAAAACTTTTAAGTTAAACGATTTTTTGATACCCATATTGTGGTGGTTGTGGAAAAATGTGTACCTAGTCCGCCATATTGAAACGGCGTCCATCTTGAATTTTAAATTTTGACATAATCATCGTGTTTTACTATATTGTATTGTCATATAAATTAAATGTGTGTACCAAATTTCAGACCAATCTGACAACTGGAAGGTGCTTTAACTTCAATTTCTAATTTTGACCCAAATAAACAAATTCCGTACGGATCGAACTGAATAAAACCGTTTAAAAAGACTAGCATCTATATAATATATCACGTGTGCGAAGTGAAATGCGGTCATATTTGCAAAGTTACAATTGTTGGCACTGGTTTTGAAAGTTATTGCGCGTGTGCTTTGGTCGAATGAAAACTCCGATCTCCATTTGATACATATAGATGTATTTATAAAAAAGAAAATATTATCTTTGACTAAAACCTCTGTGAGTTTATTTTAGGATGTCTCAATCCTCCACGGTTCAACATAATAGTCCAATTAGTAAGGCTGCTTACCCAACTTGTACACCGACTTCCAGTTCGTGTTTTCTTTCGGAATGCAACAGTCCAATAACTACTGACAAAAACAGTATAGATAAGTAGGTACAAAATAAACTGCACAAATAACTAGTCAATTAATAATAGGAAATTAAACTAAAAATAGAATAAGAACAAAGTAGTATTGTATTAAAAAAGTCAAACCCAAAAAAAAATGCGATATAAAAAATAGGATAAATAATAAAATAAAGAATAAATGAAATGTACCTAGCCACCTAAGAGTAATAAGATGATGGAAGGAAGGCGATGAAAGCAAGAAGGAATGAAAGAACAAAATGAAACATATTGTGAATGAAAAAGGTAAGAACAAAAGTAATTGAGAAGAATGAAAGTGAGTGAAGAATAAAGATAGTAAACTGCAATTAATTTTAATGTGTAGTAATCCGAATTTTATAGCTTTTTCTTACTATATTAACATTACGTAATTTTTGAAAACATTGTCTTTTGTATAAGGTATACCATACAATGATTGATATTGTAAGAGCTATATATACATGCTTTTATAATAATCATTCATGTGTTATACTATTAGTTACGACATGAATACAATGTCCGGACAAAATTCTGACTTCAACAAACAGCTTAAAAAGTTCACATCCCCTTATTGAAGGTCATGACTTATAATATTTGGTCAGGTCATAAAAGTCAAGTAATTAGATGTTAATTGTCCGGAAAATATTCAGCAGACAATTCATTAATTTTTGATAGGCAATAAAATTAGAGTAGATGAGTGATGGTTCTGGTGTTATGGTGTAACTTCTCCTGAAATAATACAGTCTTGACTATCTTAGCGGGAAAGCCTTTGTCTTAGGCGTTTATAGACATATATAAAGACATTTTAAATCTAATATAGTATATTATAATCAGCATACTACGGAATTTTTATCCTTGTTACTTGGTTTATTGAAAATCAGCGCTGTAGAACGGGTTAAGCTGCAATTTGTAATGCAGTAATAAGAGTTAGTACTACTTGTAACTGTTTTTGTATCAATTTAATTTTACGACAACTCCAGTAATAGAAAAACATCTTTTTTATTTTCTCTCTACATACTTTCAATGTTATAGAAACTAGTATTAATATGTTTAAAATCGTTATTAAAGAAATACGGTATTTTTTTGTTTAATAAACTACCTCGAATTTAAAAATAGAATTGACGACGCAATTAAATTACTATTAAAGGTACGTTAATTATGAGATCGGAATGTCACCTCCCCGAAGGACGAAAGCCTCCGCCGTTCGTCAGTCTATTAGGAAAAATTCTTCAAATTTTCACGAAGATTCTTAGCGTATCGGCGTCATAGAAAATGAAGTTATATATATTTTTCTTTAGGCAATTATTTAATTGAAATTTAATGTTATTAACACTTAAAAAAGTGTTTTTCACTAAACATGTTACTTAGTTAGTATGAAGCGTATGTATGAAGGACGTAGTGAGGAAATTCCGCAAATAGTAGCCAGAGATAGTAGGAGAGAGAGATATTGTATAAACAAGTCTTGCAAGTGGGTACGGGTATTGCAGTACCTGCACCGTTTTAAAATAATCGATAATTAGACTTACCCATGACGACTCCACAGTACAGACTTTTCATCACTTACTCAGACACTGCTCCCGATTCGAATCCAAAAGACGTAACCACGTGACCTTATGTGAAAACCTTAATATACCTCCGCTTGATTTACCGGACCTTCTCAAGAAAAAATCTACGGAATTTGATGAGTTGGCCCGGTACATTGTCCTAAACCTCAAGGCATTTAACGGTCTGTAGCGCTTGGGAAGTGACTTGAAATAAAATAATGTACCAACTAATATATAATTGAGTAAAACTTCCAAATTATAATGTTAATATGTACAAATTTTAGCTGATTTCACACATAAGAGAAAATTGTATAAGAAAAGTTATAAATGATGGTAAAACGCTGTCGTGCCTTGCAGCTGGGAGAAGTAATATCTGTATCAAATAGTGACAACCCTCTCCCAACTGTGTGCGTTTAATAAAAGCAAAAAAAATTGTAATAAGTGTAGATTTATAATAACCAGTCCTGTAAAGAGTGGTCACTATGCCAAGTCACGCAAGTGGACATCTCCTTAGTAAGACGTAGTTATATTTGAGACGAACCGTTAATGCAAATAGGTGACCCCCATAATTATACTATTAAATATTTGGTTCAAAGTTACCTAACAAACGATAGAGGAATGTAACATATTACTAGCGCCATCTAGTAAGGCACAGAGAAACTATAGATGTGCTGAAATTTTTGTACATTAAAACTACAGAGTAAATTAAAACATCTGTCCCTAGCTGTCAAAGATCTGACATCAATTAATTAAAAAAAAAACAATAATCACACAAAATATTTTGTGTAGAAAGCATCTAACAAAAATATAATAAATTAATGTAACGTACGAAAGACAAACATTATTTTCGTTAGTAGTCGTTGATCCCGTATTATAAGAATGTTTTGTTTTTGTTCGGTACAATTTTTTTATTTTCTTTGACATTAATCTCGTCTAGTAGCGTCTTATACAATTTGCCGGAGTGTCTTTCGAATTTCGCATAACGTATATAATATTACAGAAAATTCACTAGATGGCGCTAAACAATAAAACCGAAATCGTTAAAACTATAATGTTGCAAGAAATGCAACTAGATGGCGTTGTTTTTAATATAATTATTATTAAGACATTAAATCAATAAATAAAACGATCGTTCTGAAGTACATCGTAATTATCATATAATTATTTTAATTGAACTTCAACAAACTAATTTCTATTAATAGAAAGAAATCTGTCAGAGCTATTAGATAGTGATAAATGTTATATTATTATCTCCGAAGAACAAAGAAATTTTTTTTTGTTGTCAGTTATTATGACAAAGCAACATTTTAAAACTTTTCGTCTCCTTTTGTACTATTCTAAAGAGGAAAATAAAAAGTAAATAATTTTTTTATGACTTTTTCTGATTTGTTTTCTTGTTTAAATATCGCACGGTCTTAAAAAATAACGTGTATTATTTATGACCGTGCAATGGAATTACAACAGTTACACACACGATTAGTGCATTCGTACCAAATTAAAAGTACTGGCACGTCGCCGAAAATTATCATAAGCGATGCAATTTTGAACCTAAAACTGTTAAAATAAAATTAAAATTCGTGCGACACATGTGTAAACTTTTCGACACAATGTTCCGACTCTTGAAGCGCTGTGAAATTTCTGGAATTTCTACATCATTATAGAGTTTTAATAATCTCGTTTTGCAGCTTCGCAGTGTTTCATTTTTCGTTTCTTTTATTTATTGAAATAACTTACACATTTTCAATATAGTTTCACGTCGAGATCAAAGTAATCTTTGATCATTTAATAATACCTGCAATACTACGCGTCATTTTTATTTGAATCCTAATTTTCCAATTTTTCCAATTTTCTTATTTAATGTTTTTTTATTATACACGCTTGTATTCATTTAAATAATAATTATTTACATGATAATAAACAATAAAAATTCAATGAGCGGTCTCATCATGGCAATCTTTTACACACAACCGTAATATGGATAGGTTAGTAGAACTATGTGTACAAAATATACATATATACAAACATATATATATATATATATATATATAATATATGCTTACAATATATAAAGTATAATGCAGGTTTTATTTGTATGTAGAAACATACAGGTGATTGGTGACATATATGATGAAATATATGATGGTCTCATTTATCAGCAAAATTCTTCAAAGTTTTTACACCTATTTCCAATAATTTTTATGATCACTCTGAAAAATGCTACATTATTTTTTTAATTAAAATGCGTTTGGCCAATCCAACAAACACAGAGTCACTAATCGGTGTAACATAACTCCTGAAGATGCCCCGTGGAGGGGTGAAACATGTGTTGAGTGATTTGGCGGTGGCGGTTGTGTTATTCGCATTGTTTGCCGCATACGCATTTATCAGCGCGGGTGCGGGCGGTGCACTTTGTTGCACGACTACCGCTGCATGTGCGGAAGTGGCTAAATATTGGTTCTTTTCTTACTTACGATAGACTTCCGCAAGGTAACGCCTGATTCCATTAAATATTAAAGTCTACAGGGACAAATTGTAAACGAAAAATAATTTTAAATAATAGCATTCCGAAATGTTAATACGTTCTTTTCTATTATTTTATCATTACAATATTTTTTTTGCGTGTTCACATTTTTAAAGATATTCCACCTGTATACAATCACCTATATAATAATAATGTGGCATGAAATGTATCAATACATTCATAATAACACGTATTATAGTAAATCATGATAACGTTTCCGCGGCGAGAGTGCTCAACGGACAAATTTAAATTTAAAACGAACCGTAATTTGCAGATTGGATTTTTATCAAGAAAATATCTCAGCGACTCCATTATCCAATTAAAATTCAGTGAAATTACTTAAAGTGATATTCGCCGAAACTTAACCATCTCCAGAATACCTTAATTATTTTTGAATGTCGAATAACAAAATTTTCTTAAATTCCCTTATATTGGAAATTTAAAATAAAACATCTAATAGATTCAGGCGTTACCTATGTTTACTATGTCGGTCCACATTCTCCTTCTTTGTAGCCGAGGAACGTCTACTGGAAGGTAAAAGCCTTCCCCAAAGATCGCCACGAGGACCCATCCTGCGATGCCAGCGACTTTCCGCGATTTTAACTATGTCGGTCCACCTTCTCCTTCTTTTCAGCTGATGAACGTCTACTGGAAGGTATAAGCCTCCCCCAAAGATCGCCATGATAACTCGTCCTGCGCTTCTAGCGACTTGCCGCGATTTTAACTATGTCAGTCTAATTTGTCCTTATTTTCAGCTAATGGACGCCATAGGCCTCCCTCAAAGATTGCCGCATGACCATGTCCTGGCTGCCCGCAATTTCCCGTGATCTTAACTATGTCGGTCCACCTTCTTCTTTTTAGCTGATAGACGCCCACTGCAAGCCATAAGCCTCCTTCAAAGATCGCCGCATGACCATGTCCTGGCTGTCCACGATTTCTCGTGATCTTAACCATGTCGATCCACCTTCTCCTTCTTTTCAGCTGATGGACGCCCAATGCAAGCTATAGGCCTTCCCCAAAGATCGCCACGATGACCACGTTCTGTGCTGCCCGCGACTTCCTGCAACCTTAACTATGTCGGTCCACCTTCTCCTTCTTTTCAGCTGATGGACGCCCACTGCAAGTCATAGGCCTCCCTCAATAATCGCCACGATGACCACGTTCTGTGCTGCCCGCGACTTCCTGCAACCTTAACTATGTCGGTCCACCTTCTCCTTCTTTTCAGCTGATGGACGCCCACTGCAAGTCATAGGCCTCCCTCAATAATCGCCACGATGACCACGTTCTGTGCTGCCCGCGACTTCCTGCAACCTTAACTATGTCGGTCCACCTTCTCCTTCTTTTCAGCTGATGGACGCACACTGCAAGCTATAGGCCTTCCCCAAAGATCGCCACGATGACCACGTTCTGTGCTGCCCGCGACTTCCTGCAACCTTAACTATGTCGGTCCACCTTCTCTTTTTTTTCAGCTTATGGACGCCCAATGCAAGCTATAGGCCTTCCCCAAAGATCGCCACGATGACCACGTTCTGTGCTGCCCGCGACTTCCTGCAACCTTAACTATGTCGGTCCACCTTCTCCTTCTTTTCAGCTGATGGACGCCCACTGCAAGTCATAGGCCTCCCTCAATAATCGCCACGATGACCACGTTCTGTGCTGCCCGCGACTTCCTGCAACCTTAACTATGTCGGTCCACCTTCTCTTTTTTTTCAGCTTATGGACGCCCAATGCAAGCTATAGGCCTTCCCCAAAGATCGCCACGATGACCACGTTCTGTGCTGCCCGCGACTTCCTGCAACCTTAACTATGTCGGTCCACCTTCTCCTTCTTTTCAGCTGATGGACGCCCACTGCAAGTCATAGGCCTCCCTCAATAATCGCCACGATGACCACGTTCTGTGCTGCCCGCGACTTCCTGCAACCTTAACTATGTCGGTCCACCTTCTCCTTCTTTTCAGCTGATGGACGCCCACTGCAAGTCATAGGCCTCCCTCAATAATCGCCACGATGACCACGTTCTGTGCTGCCCGCGACTTCCTGCAACCTTAACTATGTCGGTCCACCTTCTCCTTCTTTTCAGCTGATGGACGCCCACTGCAAGTCATAGGCCTCCCTCAATAATCGCCTCGATGACCACGTTCTGTGCTGCCCGCGACTTCCTGCAACCTTAACTATGTCGGTCCACCTTCTCCTTCTTTTCAGCTGATAGACGCACACTGCAAGCTATAGGCCTTCCCCAAAGATCGCCACGATGACCACGTTCTGTGCTGCCCGCGACTTCCTGCAACCTTAACAATGTCGGTCCACCTTCTCCTTCTTTTCAGCTGATAGACGCACACTGCAAGCTATAGGCCTTCCCCAAAAATCGCCACGATGACCACGTTCTGTGCTGCCCGCGACTTCCTGCAACCTTAACTATGTCGGTCCACCTTCTCCTTCTTTTCAGCTGATGGACGCACACTGCAAGCTATAGGCCTTCCCCAAAGATCGCCACGATGACCACGTTCTGTGCTGCCCGCGACTTCCTGCAACCTTAACTATGTCGGTCCACCTTCTCCTTCTTTTCAGCTGATAGACGCACACTGCAAGCTATAGGCCTTCCCCAAAAATCGCCACGATGACCACGTTCTGTGCTGCCCGCGACTTCCTGCAACCTTAACTATGTCGGTCCACCTTCTCCTTCTTTTCAGCTGATGGACGCACACTGCAAGCTATAGGCCTTCCCCAAAGATCGCCACGATGACCACGTTCTGTGCTGCCCGCGACTTCCTGCAACCTTAACTATGTCGGTCCACCTTCTCCTTCTTTTCTGCTGATGGACGCCCACTGCAAGTCATAGGCCTCCTTCAATAATCGCCACGATGACCACGTTCTGTGCTGCCCGCGACTTCCTGCAACCTTAACTATGTCGGTCCACCTTCTCCTTCTTTTCAGCTGATGGACGCCCACTGCAAGTCATAGGCCTCCCTCAATAATCGCCACGATGACCACGTTCTGTGCTGCCCGCGACTTCCTGCAACCTTAACTATGTCGGTCCACCTTCTCCTTCTTTTCAGCTGATGGACGCACACTGCAAGCTATAGGCCTTCCCCAAAGATCGCCACGATGACCACGTTCTGTGCTGCCCGCGACTTCCTGCAACCTTAACTATGTCGGTCCACCTTCTCCTTCTTTTCAGCTGATAGACGCACACTGCAAGCTATAGGCCTTCCCCAAAGATCGCCACGATGACCACGTTCTGTGCTGCCCGCGACTTCCTGCAACCTTAACTATGTCGGTCCACCTTCTCCTTCTTTTCAGCTGATAGACGCACACTGCAAGCTATAGGCCTTCCCCAAAAATCGCCACGATGACCACGTTCTGTGCTGCCCGCGACTTCCTGCAACCTTAACTATGTCGGTCCACCTTCTCCTTCTTTTCAGCTGATGGACGCACACTGCAAGCTATAGGCCTTCCCCAAAGATCGCCACGATGACCACGTTCTGTGCTGCCCGCGACTTCCTGCAACCTTAACTATGTCGGTCCACCTTCTCCTTCTTTTCAGCTGATGGACGCCCACTGCAAGTCATAGGCCTCCCTCAATAATCGCCACGATGACCACGTTCTGTGCTGCCCGCGACTTCCTGCAACCTTAACTATGTCGGTCCACCTTCTCCTTCTTTTCAGCTGATGGACGCCCACTGCAAGTCATAGGCCTCCCTCAATAATCGCCACGATGACCACGTTCTGTGCTGCCCGCGACTTCCTGCAACCTTAACTATGTCGGTCCACCTTCTCCTTCTTTTCAGCTGATAGACGCACACTGCAAGCTATAGGCCTTCCCCAAAGATCGCCACGATGACCACGTTCTGTGCTGCCCGCGACTTCCTGCAACCTTAACTATGTCGGTCCACCTTCTCTTTTTTTTCAGCTTATGGACGCCCAATGCAAGCTATAGGCCTTCCCCAAAGATCGCCACGATGACCACGTTCTGTGCTGCCCGCGACTTCCTGCAACCTTAACTATGTCGGTCCACCTTCTCCTTCTTTTCAGCTGATGGACGCCCACTGCAAGTCATAGGCCTCCCTCAATAATCGCCACGATGACCACGTTCTGTGCTGCCCGCGACTTCCTGCAACCTTAACTATGTCGGTCCACCTTCTCCTTCTTTTCAGCTGATGGACGCCCACTGCAAGTCATAGGCCTCCCTCAATAATCGCCACGATGACCACGTTCTGTGCTGCCCGCGACTTCCTGCAACCTTAACTATGTCGGTCCACCTTCTCCTTCTTTTCAGCTGATGGACGCCCACTGCAAGTCATAGGCCTCCCTCAATAATCGCCTCGATGACCACGTTCTGTGCTGCCCGCGACTTCCTGCAACCTTAACTATGTCGGTCCACCTTCTCCTTCTTTTCAGCTGATAGACGCACACTGCAAGCTATAGGCCTTCCCCAAAGATCGCCACGATGACCACGTTCTGTGCTGCCCGCGACTTCCTGCAACCTTAACAATGTCGGTCCACCTTCTCCTTCTTTTCAGCTGATAGACGCACACTGCAAGCTATAGGCCTTCCCCAAAAATCGCCACGATGACCACGTTCTGTGCTGCCCGCGACTTCCTGCAACCTTAACTATGTCGGTCCACCTTCTCCTTCTTTTCAGCTGATGGACGCACACTGCAAGCTATAGGCCTTCCCCAAAGATCGCCACGATGACCACGTTCTGTGCTGCCCGCGACTTCCTGCAACCTTAACTATGTCGGTCCACCTTCTCCTTCTTTTCAGCTGATGGACGCCCACTGCAAGTCATAGGCCTCCCTCAATAATCGCCACGATGACCACGTTCTGTGCTGCCCGCGACTTCCTGCAACCTTAACTATGTCGGTCCACCTTCTCCTTCTTTTCAGCTGATGGACGCCCACTGCAAGTCATAGGCCTCCCTCAATAATCGCCACGATGACCACGTTCTGTGCTGCCCGCGACTTCCTGCAACCTTAACTATGTCGGTCCACCTTCTCCTTCTTTTCAGCTGATAGACGCACACTGCAAGCTATAGGCCTTCCCCAAAGATCGCCACGATGACCACGTTCTGTGCTGCCCGCGACTTCCTGCAACCTTAACTATGTCGGTCCACCTTCTCTTTTTTTTCAGCTTATGGACGCCCAATGCAAGCTATAGGCCTTCCCCAAAGATCGCCACGATGACCACGTTCTGTGCTGCCCGCGACTTCCTGCAACCTTAACTATGTCGGTCCACCTTCTCCTTCTTTTCAGCTGATGGACGCCCACTGCAAGTCATAGGCCTCCCTCAATAATCGCCACGATGACCACGTTCTGTGCTGCCCGCGACTTCCTGCAACCTTAACTATGTCGGTCCACCTTCTCCTTCTTTTCAGCTGATGGACGCCCACTGCAAGTCATAGGCCTCCCTCAATAATCGCCACGATGACCACGTTCTGTGCTGCCCGCGACTTCCTGCAACCTTAACTATGTCGGTCCACCTTCTCCTTCTTTTCAGCTGATGGACGCCCACTGCAAGTCATAGGCCTCCCTCAATAATCGCCACGATGACCACGTTCTGTGCTGCCCGCGACTTCCTGCAACCTTAACTATGTCGGTCCACCTTCTCCTTCTTTTCAGCTGATGAACGTCTACTGCAAGCCATAGGCCTCCTTCAAAGATTGCCTCATGACCATGTCCTGCGCTGCCCGCGACTTTACGCGACTTTTACAATACCCAACTTCTTTTTCTTATCAGCTGATGGATGCTTTACTGCAAGACATAGGCATCTCCTAAAGATTATCACGATGACCTTTCCTGATCCACATCCAGCTACTTTCGCGACTTTAATTATGTCGGTCTTAGTGGAGGAATACCCACGCCGCTTCTACCGGCTTGTAGTCTCTCCACAACCTTTCGGTCCCATAAGAGCCATTGGTTGCATGAACGATGTGCTCCGGTCACCGACACTTCAGATGAGCAATTCTAGTTAAATGGGTATTTGGCGCCAAAACAGCTCAATTTTTTGGGTAAAAAGCATCAAACACTTGACTGATATCAGCAAACTCAAAAGGCTTATGCGGGGACGTCGTTTTGATACAATTGAGGAGATAAAAACCGAATTGAAGGTGTTGAAAGGAAGGAAGAAGAAAGACTATTCCGATGACTGGAAAAAACTTTGATAAAAGTGCGTTTTATCATACGGAGATTACTTTGAAGGGCATGAAATTGGTTTGAAAGAATTTCCTAGAACCTCACATTTTGATCACAGCATTAAACTGATGGTAGCTTACCATCATTTACGATATTTGTAAATTTGATGAAATTTTAATATTTTTGCTTGAACGTTGAACTTTCGCGTTCAAAGTTGCGGGCTTCGGCGCGAACGGAAGCGGAGTCAAAACAATATCCGTTGATTGGATTTTTGGGGCGCGTCGAGTCAATTTCGAAACCAATTCCGCTGATTCTTGTCGACTACTGCGAAATAGCCTGCCGGCCGCTAACGTATTGCTAATTTTTTTTTAATATACCATTTATTCATGTTGGCTTTCATATAATTTAGAGTGATTATTAGTTATTAAAACAATGCAGAAAGAGTCCAATTTGGTAGCGGTTTGAAATATCGCTGATTTCTAATATTTACAGAAAAAAAAAACATTCTATCTCTAATATATTTTTTAATTTTAGTCACTTATTTACAGATTTCACAGACCTCTTGTCTGCAAAGCAGATGGCATATAACCTTTTCATTACTGCATTGGGAAGTCATATATAAATATATACGCAAAGAACAGAAAGCCGCCGGCCAACAGCAGAGTTTTCCAAACTTTTTTGTGTCATATCCTATTAAGCCTTTCGAAAATTCTTACGCCCCCTATGTAATATACATAATTTTCATATCATAACGAAAGGGTTAAACTCGAGTCCATTATCAATAGCCCTCGTGTGGGGCGTGGGCTTCACGTTGGGAAATAATGGCCTACAGAGTTTTGAGTAGAGTTTAACTGATAAACACTGTTAAGAATATGCTCTTACGTGTTTTTTTATGGCCCCCGCTATTGGGAGCCTCTCGTACCCCTATTTTGTTTGGGACAGGGACTTTATTTACAAATAATTTTTTTAGTTTTATCATTATTCTACACTCACTTTCATTCTTCTCAATTTCTTTTTTTTCCTTTCTTTTATCCTTCACAATATCTTGCTCTACCGTGTTGGACAAACAGGCTTGCTAAAGTCTTCGGTTTACCCTGGATTCAGACCACTTCCTACCATTATTGGAAATCTATGAGGTAGGCCATTTCTAAATAAAGTCAAAGATTTATTAAATAATTAGATATTAATTAATTATCATTAGAATTGAAGATAATCTTTTAAAAACGAAGGCATCTTTGACTAGATGTGATGAGAAGCGTGGATGCTTTGTCTCTATAAGTTGGGATTACGTGGCCTCAATCACACCGTTATTACACTCATCTGAATTATATAATATTTTTATTATTTTACGACGAAAATAAACAAATTAAATATATATGCAGTGGTAGTTTACTGTATTCTTGAAAGACAAATTTTGGAAAATATCTTCATAGCTTTTTTGTTTTAGAAAAAACATTTCTAATAAATCTATACAATAACGAAAAGAATGTGACATTATTTTTAAATCCTATATTAAATATGAACACTTATAATGAGAGTTAAAAGTTTAGTAAATAAAAAGAATTTAATTGTAATACATTATCCAAACGTATTTATGTAGTATATATAAATTTATACTTATTTCTTTGGTATAGCCATATCATTTATATGATTATAATCAAAGACCACTCTTGGAAGTCTACCTACCAAGTGGCATGATCTTATTAAAGTCCACGGAAGACGTTGGATTCAGGTTTTATTCTTCACGTCACTAAATTGGCATTCTATCTTTTTACTTCCTTCACAATTTCTTTTGTTGTTATTACTTTTATTTAAATACCTTCTATGGATCGCCTTTCATCCTTCGCTAAACTTTTTACAATGTTACATTTTGTATACAATATATTTTATATCTTTCTTTACATCTTCTTTACAGTTCCCATTTGATTTTTCTTCGAAAGCATTTAAATCTTCTTTACAGCAGATAGACGCCAACTTCAAGGTATAAACCTCTCCCATAGATGAAGATGATGACCAGTCCTGCCCTGCCCGCATTCACGCTTATTTATTTATTACATTATTATATATTGTATCAATAATGTTGACAAAATTTAAATATGATATTTACAGATTTTAATTTTTTAATCTTGTACATTTAATAATGATTTTTAAAAATTGCGCATGTTCGTCGCCGGCTATATAAATTACAATAAATCCAGTACATTTATTACTAATTGTACTAATGTGTAGAAAATTTTATTTGTGAAAATTCCTTGTGGGATTCTCTCCTAGAGTCAGTTGGTCTTGGTATAACAACACGAATTCCGAAGTAGAAGTGTATATATATTCGAGCTTCGCCCGTATATATATTATAAATGAAAAATTTCATTTCTGTGGAATTCCCCTTTTCGATGCGCTGCTGATGATGTCGTAATCTTGTCCCTACATCACTCCCCCTCAAGCGTAGTGCACGGATGACTTGACTTGACTTGATGGTTAATATAAATAAATTAATTTATATAAATTTACCGAACCACGGTGTGAGTGGAGGCCATACTGAACGCTTAATCTTCGACCGTCTTCCGAAGGCAGAGCTTAGCGTAAGGCACCTGAGGTAACGGGAGATATGGACCTGACTTCCAAATGCAACAGAACGAAATCATCCGTAACTATTGGATGCCTTGCACGTGATTGTAAATAGAAACGAAGTAGAAAACGTATTATAATTTTACATTTAATTTTGAAACTACTAAGTTACAAGAGTCCATTTAAATGTTTCAAAACTATTTTTTTTAATACAAAAAATATTTTTAATTACAAAATCTATCGTCAAATTGATTTTGTGACATGTTATTGCTTCATCAGTTCCCGCACGGTGTGCAATTTTATGGCTAGTGCAGGTACTGTCGGTATGTGGAGGCTTTACGTACTGAATTATGGCAACGATGAGGACAAAGCTCATCACAAGATTCAGAAGTACAGAGCTTGGACTAATATGATGAGGAACAGTCTCTTGATGCTAGCCTTTGAATGCTGACGGAGGAGCAGGAGAGAGAACACTGGAGTTCCATAGTCGCTGTCAGAGTCCTGGGCCCTACCCTTATAGTATGGCCTTGGTCCCTCAGAAACGCGAGCTAATTCTGCTTGTATTTCTATATCAAAGGTTGAGGAACACAAACCCTAAAACATTGACTAAGTATGCCATCGCCGTTAAGCCAAAGTATTCTAAAGTGTTCCCGAAGTTTTGTCAAAAGTTTTGTGAAACACTGTAGAGTTCTATCCAGTATGCGTCCAGTATATTCCTTTCGTAGCGGAATGGTTTCTGCTACTTAACAAAGTTATAACAACTCGTGTGTGGAAGAATTTAAATGTGCTAAATAGCAGTAAGTAAATCTAATATATAAAATTCTCGTGTCACGGTGTTCGAACTTGAACTCCTCCGAAACGGCTTGACCGATTTTTACCAAATTTTACATGCGTATTCAGTATGTCTGAGAATCGGCTACTATCTATTTTCCATACCCCTAAGTGATAAGGGTGGTCCACCCCTAAATTTTATTTTTAATTAGACATTTTTTTTGGTTTTTATTTTATTATGATACAGCATACAAAAATACATACAAACCTAAATTTTCACCTCTGTACGATCAACCCTTATCTTACATTTGTTAATTAAAAATTTTAATTTTTTTTGCAAAACAACGTTTGCGGGATCAGCTAGTAAATATATAAAATACGCGACGGTGTGATACGCGGCCTAGTTCGACGTTTAATCTCAGAGGCCGCCACGTGAGCCGGGCTTAATGCGTAGCACCTGTGGTACAGAGAAATATGGCCGCGGCCTCCCGCCTCAGATGCTGGACAGATCGAGCGCTACAGCCTAGAGATTGAAGCCTACAATATTCAATATTAAATTATTACGTGCATTATGCTTTTTTTTTCTTTTTATCACTTTAACAGTGATGAATGTATATGAGGTACAGTAATACCCCGCTTTACGCGACCCCGTTATACGCGGTTTCACTATAACGCGAATTGCAAATTTCGCACTCAAATGCCTCGAATTACGCGAAAGAGTGCGTATAAATATAATGTAGTCATCAACTTCTCTATGGTGTTTTGACCATCTGTCAAACAATAAAAAACAGTGTTGGGTGTTATGAAAGTATTTTACAAGAACGTAAACAAAACGTTACCCAAAAGACAATAGATGTATTTTTCCGTAAAAAATAAGAGTATGTATTGCATAAAGTGTTCCTAGAATTAAAGTGATTGATTAAAATGATTTGTATTTTTTTGTAATAATTTTTGACTATGTTTAATCATAAACCTCGTTATACGCGAATTTCAGTTAACGCGATTTTTTTTGGAACGTATCCCTCGCGTAAAGCGGGGTATTACTGTATATCATGTCATCCTCAGCAGCGCATCGAAAAGGGGAATTCCAGAGCTACCAGCGCCTGAAACATTCCAAAATTCTAGAGGCAATAACGACACGAAGTCCGAAGTAGAAGTGTGTATAATCATTCGAGTCCGCATTTGTACCGATATAATTGAACAATTACTTCTGTGAAATTCCCCATTTCGATACGCCGCTGATGAAGAGGTAATGTAGCTCTTAAAAATTATTGAAACTATCACTGGAATTAAGTGGTAGCATATTTTGTAAAACTATTTTTACCGCCAAATAGCAATACACTGTAATTGTGCTACGGTGGTACCTTGATAAAATTTTTAGTAGAATTTGTTTTACTATTAATATTTTATATTAGCATTATTGTTAATAAGTATACATAGATATATGAGCACGGTAGAAGAGATTTGCGATCGTAGGTAGCGAGTTCAATTCTCGCGATACAAGTATAAGTCACAATGTATGCATTAATTATTTATGATCACCACTGCTCATAAACAAGTTTCCAGAGGATGTGCAGCATGTCTTCTTTGTACCATAATTTCATTCTGCGATCGGCAATTCGCTTACCGTGGCGATTATGGTGTATCCTCCCCTAGATATCTTTGTGGAAGACCTATTGCTTACAGTGAACTTTTGTTTTCTAAAAAGATTACATAGACATTTTATTTGTCAATTGCTTAAGTCTATTTGAAGGCTTCAATCGCCAACATAACCAACGTCACTTCGGAGATATTATCTTTCCAATCAAACACTGCTTCACGAAATCTCATTATATTTTACTAACAGATAACAATTTCTTGACATCATATAATATAAGTTTATAAACCATAATCTTTGACCCCTGTTTATTAATGTTATTATTTGTCCTGTCATTGTTTGACCATAAATTATTAAATGTTTTCAGTGAGATAGTTATAAGGTAGCAATTGTAACTAATTTTATATGTCTATGCTTCTAGTTTGTACTTTCTTACTACTTTTTGTTACTGTTTATCTCCAATAAAGTAAATAAATAAATAAATAAATAAATCTCAACGATGCGCCTTTTTTATACACCAACAAGCATATTCCATATATCGTCTTCATTTTGCAATCTATATGTTCCAATACTCCTTGTCAATTTTTGGCATAATTTTCTGCCTAAAAATGGCGGAGATTGTCAAAAAACTTTTTTTTCTTCTATATATCTTTTATGTAACAAATATTTAGTTTTTCGTGTCCCCTGAAAAGTTTCGTTTTGGTGGTACATATATATAACATATATATTTATACTAGCTGATCCCGCAAAACGTTGTTTTGCAAAAAAATTAGTTTTTAATTAACAAATGTAAGATAAGGGTTGATCGTAGAGGGGTAAATTTAGGTTTGTATGTATTTTTGTATGCTGTATTATAATAAAATAAAAAACAAAAAAATTGTCTTAAAAATTAAAAATAAAATTAAGGGGTGGACCACCCTTATCACTTAGGGGTATGGAAAATAGATAGTAGCTGATTCTCAGACATACTGAATACGCATGTAAAATTTAGTAAAAATCGGTCAAGCCGTTTCGGAGGAGTTCAAGTTCGAACACCGTGACACGAGAATTTTATATATTAGATATATATATATATATCTGTGATAAGATAATCAAAAGCTATGTAATAAAGCAGAACACGAGAAATAAACCGGGAGACATTTGCAACGAGAAAAGAAAAAAAAAGCGGTATCCCGGGCACCCGGAGGCATTGCAGAGATGCGAAATTTCCATAAAAAACAGAACCGTGTTACAGAAACTGTGTAGACCTCGCCCTCAAAGCATTCAGAGCTCACATTTTTTGATATAAAAATAACTCTGTTAATTAGTGTGTTCCAATTTAATAATGGGAATGTTTTTAATTTAACAAATGTATACTGTCGTTTGTCACTGGACATATTATACATTTTATTTCATGTACACACTTTATGAATTATAATAATATCTAGTTATTATTTTATTTATAAATCATATTAACAGTTGTAGCTTAGCGGTAGAAAACTGTGACTTGCGATCGTAGGTCGCGGTTTCGATTCCCGCGATACAATCTTATATAACATAATGTTTGATTGAAACAACTTTTATCTATCTGTATTCATAAACTAAAACGATATTAAAAAAAAAACGTCAAAAAGCGATAGCTTTTGGGAATTTATGTATATACAAAATAACATATCTCTTGATACGAAACACACGCACACACACATATATATATATATATATATATATATATATATATTTATATATATATATATATATATATATTTATATATTTATATATATATAGCACGTGTGTATATATAGCACGTAGTATATTGGTACTCTTATGACGCTGCTGCTCATCATCACAAAACTTGTTTGTGATCAGTGGAAATCATATATAATTAATACATAGTGTGAATCGAACCCGCGACCTACGGAAGTAAAAGTCCCCTACCACTGGGCTACCACAGTACAATTTTTATTTAGAAATTTATTTCTTTAATTTAAATAATAAGAAAGTTTGTGACATTGATCATAAAAACGATAGAAATGAGTTATTTCTGGGATCACAAGACATTCGGTATCTTTGTAGTTTTAATTTGAAGAATGTAGTTCTAGCAAAGATTCTCTCGACATATACGAGGTGACATGTTATTGATTTATAGATGTATTATAAGGCGATTTGTGTAAAAAATAGGTGTAAAAGCTTTAAAAGTATAAATAAATAGATCATTTGCTGTCTGTATATACATATATACGCTACACACACACACACTATTATAGTAAGAAAAAGCGTTAGCAAAATTTCATCTACTAAGGGGCCTGCCCACGTTTTACACCTTTTTCTGATTTATTTCTTCCTGATGTTGGTCATCACTCCTGAAACTTTCAGCACCAACGACCATCGGTTATACGAGCAATGTGCCACGCCCACTGCCATTTCAGACGGCCAATTATTTCTTCTACGGATTTCCTGACTTCCGATTCGATCTCGCAGCGAAACTCGGAGTATATTTCTCTCTGGGTGACCATGAGCCTTCTTATACGGATCCGTATGTCATCTTCGACAACACACATGGGTCAAAGACCTTACGACGACATACTTTTTATATATTGCGGTATTTTGACATATTAAAATTAATTATTGGTTTTTATCTGTTCCTATTACATTTAGTACTGGCAAAAGAAACAGACGTATCGCATTAAAAAAATATAACACATTTCATTTTCAAATTGTAAGGTCATTGGAAATGGGAGAAAAAAATTTTGGCTGACAAATGAGTCCCACATTCTTAATACTATTACACTAATAATTATTTATTGCAATTGTTAAAAGTAGAAATAAAAAAATAAATAGCGTAGAAAGAAGTATGTGTAGCAGAGAAGAAAAACATTCGGAGTGTAACCTGAACGCAATTTATTGGTTTCTATTGTTACGCTTTTTATTTTCCGTTTCAACACTTGGCTCTTTTGTCTCCGGGCATCCGCCGTTCCTTTCTAACAGCGCGCGTGCGAGCGGGAGGCGCGACGGAAGCATTTATCGTTGGGAAAGAAATTAAAGTCTCACCGAATCGAACGGTTTTATCTGTGTGTCGATATGGGGCACAAATTATGTGCCGGATACGAAGTTGCTGCCGTTTGGTTAGTGCGAATTTGTTTTGTATTCTATACAACTGGAGAATTCATAGTTCGTTTTGTCTGTACATTAAAAGGTGAGACGGAGTGTTTGTTAATCGTTTTGTATATTATATATATATTTATGATGACACTTGATGACACGACGGGCCTTATAACAAGGCTATGCTCGGAGTTTTGTTTCGAGATTGAATTAGGAATTAGAAGTTCCGTAGAAGAACCAAGAGCAATGAAGTAACTCGAAGAATTGCTCGTCTGAAATTGCAGTCTGCGGAGCACATCGTTGGTTCAACTGATGGCTGTTGTGGCCACGAACAGGTAGACGTGGTTTAGCTGGGCCCTCCCAAAGCAGACTGACGACATAGTCGCAAGAGGACGTTGTATGCGGGAAGAGCAAGACTGTACATCGTGGCGTTCTTTGTGTGAGATCTATGCCTTGCAGTGGGCGTTCATCGGCTGAAAAGAAGAAAACACACATATATAGGTATAAAGTCTCATTTTAAGTCACATTAAGTGCTTATCACTCGGATCCGAGAGTGCGACCCGTTCATTTTGCGGATGTAAAAAAACGCCGGCGTTTTTGGCGAAGGGTCATTGTTTAGCGTGACCACTCTGATGATTTCGCTAACTTACGAAAGCAAGTATTAGATTCATTCTCGCAGCATAGTAATGTAATACTACTTCGTAACCCTAAAAGTCATTAGGTTTATCAAAGTTTAGATGAGTCAGAACTTATTATTTGACATGAACTATTGAAACTATTACTTATTATATTGTAAGCATTCTGTAATTTCTTTTATTTTGTGTCTTCTTATCACTTCTCTATTCCGTTCTTTATAATCTCTATTACACTTCTTCCTTTCTTAACATTTTCATTCATTCTCTTACTATTTATTTACATTCCATTCACACCACGCCTCTCTTAATTTGCAATACCCTTTTGGTATATCACTGTACAGTTTATTATCACATTTTGAGTTTTTACAATTTTGTTTGATTTTAAGACTTACACTTCTGTCATATTATTACTATGTTCCTTCATTCTAATTGACAATTTGTTATCTTATCCTTATTCTTACCCAATCTACGTTGCATATTTACTTTTTAACTCATTAATAATTTTCGGCAATACCTCAAATGGATGTGGCAACACTTTTGGTCTCCCATTAGGGAGGAGATGGTGCCACTCTTCACCTCTCTTTCTAACTCAAGCTGGAAGCCTGCTCTTGTACTTGCAAATACGGGACAGCAAATGATTATGTTCACCATGACCTGGTTCATGGTAGGGTCCCAGATGCAAGAGGGACTCTCCTTAAGTATCTTGCTCTTAGTTATGAGCTTTATCTCCAGTTACTAGATTTCGATAGTGGTTCC
Source organism: Battus philenor (assembly GCF_028537555.1). Lineage (NCBI taxonomy): Eukaryota > Metazoa > Arthropoda > Insecta > Lepidoptera > Papilionidae > Battus > Battus philenor. The sequence continues at coordinate 12,817,867 of NW_027181684.1, forward strand.
TCACTATCAAAGCTAGCGGTACCAGAATTTGACGAAAATGTAAAGATTAATTAGGCAGTTAAAAATGCACCCGTGGAAAATTAATCCAAAATATTTGTGAAACTATTATTATCTATTGCACTCGGATCCGAGTATTTGATATCCGGAATTGCTGTATGCCGGCCACTCGGATCCGAGTGATGACTATTTTAAAAAATAATAAACATAACAATTAACAAAATTATAAATAAATTTAATGTAATCCCCCGGCTACTATTTTCTTCACGTTTATAGCAAAATAATATATATATATATATTTATATATATATATATTTATATATATATATTAAATAATTACTTAGCTGCTGTTAAGGTAGGAAAAGCCTACTTATTTTCTAAGTCAGATAGATTGTTGTATGTGTTAATAGATAACCTTAGGACACATCCCACGAGGAAATGGAGGACACCGTTCACAACTCCTCATTTTGTGCAGTTTGGTGTAGGTGATAACAATATAAGAGATGGAAATGGTTTTTCTTCTTCTTTTCAGCCGATGGATGCCCACAAAAGCGCAGGCTTTCCTGAAAGGTCGCCTCGACGACCGGTCTTCCAATGGTCGCATCCAACGATTTCCCGCGACTTCAACTATGTCTGACTTAGTACTTACTACGCCTTACTTATTCTACCTGCAGTCACGTGAACTTGCTGTGCAGACTATATCTGTTACTTTCATACGTCCTCTGGTCTCTTCATTTCTGATTTTATCTCGTTCACAAATACCGAGAATAGCCACACCCTTTCGTTAAATGTTAAAATAAATTTAATTCAAAGTTTTGACTGCGTTCCCAGAACACGTATGTATATCCAAGACACTGTAAACATGAACGTATTCATATCGCATACAAATAGTAAACGAACAAGCGAGTACATACGCCTTCCACACTGTAACTACCTCAAGCGTCTTCAATTCAAACATCAAAAGGATTAACCACTAAATTCACTGCGAAAACTTCGCTCAGTGGAACCGCAGCTTAAGCTAGATCCGTTTAGCGAACTAACAAATGAAATTTAACCTTATTTGTAGTAACATAAGATGTAAGTTACATTGGAGAAAATGTCTCTGAGGTTTGCCAGATAAATGGATTTCTACTCATTGGCGATCAATCGGGCCGAGTTATCAGTGTTTTGCCGCCTTATCTATGGGTAACAATTTCTTGGGGAATTTATAGGGGTAGGGGGATAGAAGTGGGGGCAGGGATAATGGCTCCAATGTTCCTTGGTCCCATCTAAAGGGTTCGTTTGTCTGTACGACTGTCAATAGCGTAATATCGTTTGCGAACAAACAAAATATATTAATATTATTATGTGCCCATTGTGTTCTATTGATTGGGCATAGGCGTCTCTCCTGATTTTACAACTCTTGTCATATTATGATATTGTGACAATAAATATCCGAAATATAAGAGACAGAATTTTTACTTTGCGAGGTTTTCGACATTGTATATATTACAAAAAGACTGGTAGTAAATTTATGTGGTAAGAAAGGTAGTCCGTACTATGTATGAAGAGCAGTTCTAACAATATAGTTACGACATCGGAACGCACAACGACACGACACCTGGACGGCATGATCACGATTTTAGTGCTTGACTAATTTCATCGGTCTTTTAGGATACGATATTCATCGAGAGGTGCTAAGCATATAAAACCTTTGCCTTGCGATACAATACCGTGATGAATAACAACATTCATCTGAAACCCAATAACGACACGACACTGTGAGGATACAACGCCACGACACCGACACGTCATAAATACACGATTTCATTACTTGACACACTACATCGTGACGTTACAATAACACATTGACTTCTTCGAGTGGTCATAGCGACACGACACTGTAAGGACACAACGACATGACACCGACACGTCATAATTACGCGATTTGATTATTTGACACAACATCGTGACGTTACAATAACACATTGACTTCATCGAGTGGTGATAGCAACACGACACTGTGAGGACACAACGACAAAACACTGCGACGACACAATGACACGATGATGGGACTTCATAATTACACGATTTCATTACTTGTCACACTACATCGTGACGTTACTGTAACACATTCACTTCATGGAGAGGTCATAGCAACACGACACTGTAAGGACACAATGACACTACACAGGGACGACATAATTACACGATTTCATTACTTGACACACTACACCGTGACGTTACAATATAACATTGACTTCATCAAGTGGTCATAGTGACACGACACTGTAAGGACACAATGACACTACACAGGGACGACATAATTACACGATTTCATTACTTGACACACTACATCGTGACATTACAATATAACATTGACTTCATCGAGTGGTCATAGCGACACGACACTGTAAGGACACAATGAAATTACACAGGGACGACATAATTACACGATTTCATTACTTGACACACTACATCGTGACATTACAATATAACATTGACTTCATCGAGTGGTCATAGCGACACGACACTGTAAGGACACAATGAAATTACACAGGGACGACATAATTACACGATTTCATTACTTGACACACTACATCGTGACATTACAATATAACATTGACTTCATCGAGTGGTCATAGCGACACGACACTGTAAGGACACAATGAAATTACACAGGGACGACATAATTACACGATTTCATTACTTGACACACTACATCGTGACATTACAATATAACATTGACTTCATCGAGTGGTCATAGCGACACGACACTGTAAGGACACAATGACAATACACAGGGACGACATAATTACACGATTTCATTACTTGACACACTACATCGTGACGTTACAATATAACATTGACTTTTTCGAGTGTTCATAGCGACACGACACTGTGTGGACACAACGACACGACACTGTGTGGACACAACGACACGACACTGTGTGGACACAACGACACGACACTGTGAGGTCATAACGACACGACTCCTAGACGTTATTATTTCTCTAAAAATACACGATTAATAGTATTATGATATAAAATTATCTATTTCATTACTTGGCAAGGTACATCGTGACATTGCAATACTACATTAACTTAATCTAGAGGTCTTAACGACATGTCTCTGTAACCACACGACAGCGGGACACTATTATTACACCCTATAATTACCATTGACGAAAGACATCGTGTCATAAAAACTATTTGAGATTCACTTCACCGAGGTCCAAACGACACTATACCATGACGTCATTACGATACGACATCAGTTCCGACACGACACCGAGACGTCAAAACACGACGTCGGAGCGACATCGCGACACGGAGTGTTGACACGCCGCACTCGTCATCGATCAAAAGTCCCCAAACAAGCCCGCCTTGTTCGAGGCGGGTCCAAATTAAGTGGAAACAACTTGATGGATCGACGCCGCTTTGCCCTCGCTTCGGATACAGCTAATGTTATTTTCGCCATTGTTTATCTCTCGTTTTATTTGTCAATTGCCTAAATCTCTTTGAAGGCTTCAATCGCCAACATAACCAACGTCACTTCGGAGGTATTATCCTTCCAATCAAACACTGCTTCACGGAATCTCATTATATTTGACAAACAGGTAACTATTTCTTTACATCTCAACGATGTGTCGTTTTTTAAATATACCAACAAGCATTTTCCATATATATATGTATATCGCCTTCATTTTGCAATTTATGAGTTCCAATACTCCTTGTCAATTTCGACATAGTTTTCTGGCTAAAAATGGCGGAGATTTTCGAGATTTTGTGGGGCAGCTATTTATATATATGTATATATATATATCCGTCACATTATCTGCCATTATATCTTCTACTTTCCTTCACAATTTCTTTCTTTCTCATTGCTTATATTTACCTACCTTTTATGCATCGCCTTTCATCCTTCATCACATTTTTTCCAATATTACATTTAATTTTATATCCTTCTTCACATTTTCTTTTACAATTTTCATTTCATTTTTCTTTAAATGCATCTCTTTCTGAATCACAGCTACTTTTATATACCTGCTTATTTCTTTGCCCAACCTCCATTTTTGATTTTTCAAAGCGGCCTGAAGCGTTTTCCAACAAACTTAACAAATGTTGTGTGTTTACATTACAATCTATAGCTATTAAGACTTATTGTTTTGTATTATATATAATGTATATATGTAATTATTGTGAACTTTTTCCACGTCTTAATTAAGTAATTTAATATGAAACCGTTTACAGTAAATATCAACAGAAACTTTTCTCTATATAAATCTGTTTAGTTAAAGCAACCCGAAATCTCTCAGCCACTACCGAGATGAGGTAGAGTTTAATATCCCCGGGTATCGAAGCGTACCCACAACAGCCAGGGCAGACGCCACGTGTACACTTGTGTTGCATGACGAGGGTCAACCAATATTAACAGTTATTACACGGATCGTGTACATTTACTTCCATACACTAACAAGAGAAAATAATAAACGAAACAATAACATTCGAACAAAATGGCGCTGCATGTCCGTTAGTTATCTATAGTTTTGCTTTTTGTTAGTACAATAAAAATATTACATATAATCTTTCGTAAAAACCTTAATAGATAAGGCAGTTTATGTATGTATCGTAAATGACATAGAAAGTTTTATTTTTAAACGGTTTCATTTAGTTCGATCCGTACGGAATTTATTTATTTCGGTCAAAATTAGAAATTGAAATTTAAGCACCTTCCCATTGTCAGATTGATCTGAAATTTGGTACACACTTTTAATTTCGATGACAATACAATATAATAAAATTAATAATATTATAAATCTAAGATGGCCGCCGATACAAAATGGCGGATTACATATTTTTCCTTAACCCCCTCAATATGGGTATCAAATGAAAGGGCTACACTAGTAAAACACGATGATTATGTCAAAATTTTAAATTCAAAATGGACGCCGTTCTAATATGGCGGACTAGTTACATATTTTTCCACAATCACCACAATATGGTTATCAAAAAACCGTTTAACTTAAAAGTTTTTTAAATGTATTTATTAGATTTGAAGACCTAGTACTATCATCACAAAAGAAGATTAGTAGAGACAGATGTTTCTTTTACGTGTGACTATATTTCTCTTCAATCTTTTTTGAATGTTGTATAAAGTAAATTTTAAATGTCATGTCACGTATATAGAAGCAAATAACAGAACCTTTATTTATTAAGTAACTTTTAAAGTAATTTTAATTTATGTATGCTGCTGGTGTATCTAAATAAATATATCACCATAGATCTCTAATAAGACCAGATGGTAGTGGTCTGTATCTATTGTCTATAACAGAGTTCCCCAAACTTTTTTGGGTCGTAGACCTCTTGCCATGTTTTTCCGTGTTGGGTAGACCCCCTACTTACCTGATATTGATTTTCTTTAAATTTCTATCTGTAGTAAAGTTTAGTGTTAAAAACTTAAAATAAAAACACATGTTAATTTATACATTTATTATTTTAATTTAAATTAAAACTACTTAAAATATAATTTTGTATCTACTATACGCACTAAACCAATCTATTATACCAACATCCTACAACTTATACAATTTTATAAACATATATAATTATTTACTTCATAGGTACTTTTATAAATAATGTAAATGTTTTGATATTATAAGATAGTATGATGTAAGTAAATAGGTACTATCAGTGTATATGTTGAGATCCACTATCGTGGACCCCCCATTTTCATTTCATGGACTCCCAAATTTTTTTTCGCTGACGTAGACCCCTTGCAGATTGTCATAGACTCCAAGGGATCGATATAGACCACTTTGGGAATCACTGGTCTATAAGGTACTATCAGTACCCAAAATTATGCATGTACAAAATCCCATATACAGGGTGATTGGTTATAGGTATCAAAGGGATGAATGTATAGTTCATTTCCTGTCAATAAATGTGTGGTAAACTCTACATAAAAATCAATAGTTTCAGAAATTTAAAAAGTAATTATAATACATTAACAAAAAGCGCCTTTAAAATTCGTATAACTACATATTAAAATTATTTATTGTTTATTATCTGTCCCTGAAGACTGTACATCCAGAAGTTATTGCTTTGTAGCAAATTAAAAAAAAAAGTAAATGTGACATGTATAAAATTGTCCACTTTATTTATTCTTTGAAATACATGTTTAAAAGCTCTAAAGCCTTATCTCCGATGAAAGACTCAGACTGTCCCTTCTCGCTTCACAGACCAGTTCATGAAGGCTGTATTGGCCAGGAACAATAGCACAAAGTTTCCTGACATCATCCACAGTTAAGACCAGACCACTAGACAAGACCTCTAGTAGACACAAGGACAGACCACTAATTAAGTTCAAATAATATAAATAAGAAAATAGAAATAGTATAACATAAATGGATAAGAATTTTTATAAGACATAAAGCTGAGATTGAAAGAGTTAAGACAAGTAGAAGTAAATTAATTAGATGTAAACAAGTGAAAAAAAAAAAAAAACAAACGAACAAGGTATACCAGCATGCTAAATGCCATCTATTAGATGAATATGCACGCATGCGTAATTATGACATTAAAATTAATATTCAAATCAAACAATCAAGAGCTGGAGTTAAGTAATTTGACATAGTATGTAGAAAACGAAAAAAGAAACAAATACAACTTTAAATGAGGTACAAGGTCTCTACCGTATTAGGACCCCGAAAAGTTTTAACGCTTTTTGTACTTGCAACTCAGTTGCCTGTCTCGCGCCGGCGCGAGAAGCGAAGAGTATAATGAGGTGCCGATCACGCGCCCGCGCGAGATATGTTCAAAACAACTTTTATGAACCAGTACGGAGCCGGCATCGCGCGAAGTGCCATGCTAACGTTCTAACTTCGTCGTTTTTAGTTGCCTTTTATTAAAAAAAATTGTGCCTGCAATATAAGTACGAGAAAGTGTCTGCCACGTGCTAAAATACTCGAGACCCGACACTGGAAGTCAGAATTCCTTTCGCAGTGCCGGTCTCGCGCCGGTGCGTGATGCTTTTGATTTTTGATTTTATCATTTTAATTACCTTCTATATGCAAATAGTAACTAATTAATAACATTTGAATCATTTTAAAAGAAATCAACATCAAAAACGATAGTTGGCATCTGACTGACTCACATGTTCAAGTCAATAGCAGTGAAGCTGTTTACATTCGACCCATTGAAGGGAATAACACCTACTACAATTACACTGTAGATATATAAAAAAGAGTTCTAGTAATTTGTAACCCATAGACAGAACTTTCTAGGTCATATGTAATTACAATAAATCTAACCACAGGCTTATCGCGCCGCTTCGATTTACGGTCGCTGTCGACCCAACGGAATCCTTAGACGTATTATACTATTATATACACACACACACATTTATATATATATATATATATATATATATATATATATATATGTATACGTATAAATATTTATACGTATATTTATATATACATGTAACAAAAAGTATATAGTATTTTTAAGGTTATATTTAGAGTTAATCATTAAAGTATTTCAATTGATGCAGTGTAACTAATAATATGTTTTTATTTATATTTCAGTGGATAAGAAATCTTTTTTATATTTAAAGAGTAACCTTAAGGACTCTGTGTTTGGCACTAATCGGTGTAACATAACTCCTGAAGATGCCCCGTGGTGAGGTGAAACACGTGTTGAGTGATTTGGCGGTGGCGGTTGTGTGATTAGCATTGTTTGCCGCATACACATTTATCAGCGGGCTGGCGGGCGGTGCATTTGTTGCACGACTACTATTGCATGTGCGGAAGTGGCTAAATATTGCTCCATTTCTTACTTAGGATGGACTTCCGAAAGGTAACGCCTGATTCCATTAAATAACCTAAAGTATCCTAAGTATATTGCCTCCTTGGTGGGCGACGAAAATCACCCTGTTCCTAAAATTCAGCAAAAAGACCTTACGGGTCGGGTAGGAACAGAAATAAATAAAAAGTAATATTATAAGAAGAAAATTATAAAAGAATATCATTAGAAAGACAAATAGAAGGTATATAATTAAAGACTAGAATTAAATCGTACTGTCATATAAAAGGAAACCTACTGTGATATTTTGGAAAAGAAGGAGAAGCAAGAAAGGTGATGCATAGAAGAGCATTAGTAAGCCAGAGTACCATAAGATATTGTAAAAATAAATACACCTATACCTCACTTTGCGTCGTGGTTACGTGCCAAAAAAAAAAACGACGCTAATTGAAACGCCGCAAAGTTAATTAAGATTTTCAATAGCAAACCATGTAAAGATCGAAGATAGGTTCCCGGGTCACGAAAATATTACTTTTTAAAAAGAAAATTGAACAAGTAAACAATTAAAAAACAAAAATAATATAACTCTGCCAATAAATAAATTGGAATAATATTTATATTTTTTATAACCAGAAAAAACACGTAAAATTTTTTATAAATTTATTATTCTCTTTTAAAAAAAGCACAACACACTATATTACAACACACTAAGTAATTGAAATTGAACTCTAAAATTAGCAAAACAAAGTGAAAATAAAACTATTAAAATTGCGATGATTTTTATTTAGAAAGGGATTCCCCAAGTTTTGATGGCATGGCGCTATTAGAAACAAAAATATAGCCATTAAAAAAAAAGAAAATTAAAAAAAAACTAATTAAAGACTCGAACCCAAAACAACGCAACCTCAAAAATCTAACGACGCACAGTGAAAATTAGTACTAATTAAGCAGCGACGCAACTTCAAAAAAGACGCAAAACGAAACGACGCAAAGCGAGGTATAGGTATAGAGGAATGTATGACTGAGATTGTGAAGGTAAAAAGGGTAGTAAAAATAGGAATATTGGTGAAAACATAATATAGAAATATATATAGAAATAATATATATATAAATATATATAGAAAAATTTTTAATAGCAAAAAACACAGCTCAAAAATAGGGGTGAACTAGAGGTCTATAATAATAGGGGCCATTGAAAAAAAGTAGCCAAAGCTATTCCACATTACATCAGCTACCTTCCAGTATAGTCGCTTTAAAATTGGTCCAGCCATTCCGAAATTAGCCGGAACAAATCGACAGACAAAAGTAAACAAAAATGCAATCCTGGTATATATACTCTTTGTATATTGATATGCAATAAAACGCGGTAATTTTAATATTACATACAGACAATCCAATTTATTTAATTGTATAGATAATATCTTAATATAAATACATAAAAATGACTCCTTATACGACATTCCTTTAAGTCAGAGTTCCCCAAAGTTTTTTGGGTCGTGGACTCCTTGCCATGTTTTTCAGTGTTGGGTAGACCCCCTACTTACCTGATATTAATTTCCTGTAAATTTCTAACTGTAGTAAAGTTTAGTGTTAAAAACTTAAAGTAAAAACACATATTAATTTATTTATTTATTAATTGAATTTAAATTAAAATTACTCAAAATAAAATTTTATATCTGTTATGTAAAATATACGTAACATTAAATAAACACAAAATAAACTATAAATGAAAAAACATAAGCAATAAGTCAATATTTTTAGTGAGAAGGATGAACATGATGCTTTAATAATAAATTATCGACATTTGGCGTCAATTTTGTAAGGGTTAATCTTAAATCTCCTCGGCTAGTGATGTCCAGTCTGTTTCTTTATATTATTATTTATAAATAATGTAAATGTTTTGATATTATAAGATAGTATGTTGTAAGTAAATAGGTACAATCAGTGTATGCGTTGGAATCCACTATCGTGGACTCCCAAATTCATTTCATGGACCTCCAAATTTATTTTCGCTGACGTAGACCCCTTGCAGGTTGTCATAGACCCCTAGGGGTCGATATAGACCGCTTTGGGAATCATTACTTTAAGTTATAAAATCTTGCGGGTTGAAGCAGCTGTGTTATCTATACTGTGTACGTAATTAAATATTTACTATTTTCATTTGTAGCCCTGTCAAAGCATTATATTACCAGTTCGCGATTCGAACGATGATGAACAAGAATGAATATCACTGTTATAGATAGATTTCAACATAACATACTACATGTGGGTTTGAATCTTGTATCAAAGCTTATATTCTCACAGGTTACAATCGACTATATATAATTAATGCATAAAGTGTGAATTAACATCGCAAGTCTCAGAGCTCTACCACTATACTATTATGTTTTGATATGATTGTACTATTATTATTTGAAATTAGTTAAAGCTACCGGATCGTTTCTTTGAATTTTAGTCTAGTGTTTTATAAATATTTTATATCTCGTCTTGTAGTGTTTTATTGTACAAGTTATTTTCATGCATTCAAATGATTGATAGTTTGTTTTAAAATTTAAATATGATTAAAATCATATTATTCAAAATCATACATTTTACTGCCTTTAACAATCATTATAACAATATTTACAGAAGTTGGGCAGAAGCGTTCACCGTGTATTAAATTACCATACTGTGATCGTCAACATACATGGCATCAGCTCTGATTCCAAGGTCGAGTTGGGGAAGAGGAACTAAGAAGGCAGCATTATCTACCTCATGAGCGATAACAAATATCGACCTATATTTCTATAACTCTCCAAAGCATAGTACAATATACCGTAGAACGAGAATAAGACTCGAAAGTAAGTCAAAAAATGTCCAACAATAACCCAAGCTAATAAATAAAGCAATTTAGGTTTAATAAACAACAAAAGATTATAAAATGGCTATAATTGTATAAAAATGAAACTAGAAATAAAAAATACAACTAGTAGCAAAATGTAAATAAAATCGAAAAATTGTGTCTAAATTGTGATAATGTTACAAACTGTTATAATGTTACAAACTGTGGTAATGTAGCAAACTGTGATAATGAAACAAAATGAGATAATGTCACAAACCATAATAATGTAACAAAATGTGATAATGTAGCAAACTGTGATAATGTAGCAAACTGTGATAATTTAACAAAATGTAATAATGTCGCATACCGTGATAATGTGACAAACTGTGATAATGTAACAAAATGTGATAATGTCGCATACCGTGATAATGTAACAATTTGTAATAATGTAGCATACTATTATAATGTATCAAACTGTGATAATGTTACAAACTGTGATAATGCTAACAAACTGGGGTGTAGGAATGAAAATGAGGGAAGAAAGGCGATGCACGGGATACGATTTGAATGTGAAGAAAGATAGAGATTGAGAAGGACAGAAGAAAATTGTAATGTAAGAAATTGAAAAGAACAAAAGGAGAAACCACCCACCCCACATATGGTAAGGATAGCGTGGGGTCCAAAAAAACAGAACCATTAAAAACCCGTCTGCCAAGCGTACTGATTATGATATATCTCTCCATAGATATCTATGAAAGATGCTTATGCCTTGCAGTGGACGTGTATGGGCTGAAACGACAACGGTGATGATATTTTTTAATGATTAATATTTGTAACAAATACTGATGATCAACTTATGATTAAAATATACGAATGTCTATCACAAAGACGACTTGTATATTAAGTACAAATATTTCACAATAATTGCATCACAATGTTTCTAAGGACAATTTCATTCGTAAGTCGAATTGTATCGTTATAATTGTCGAGAAATTAAATAGAGTAATTGCCGATTGCTAATTGCACTCGACTAGATGGAGATTAATAGCTGCCTTCCAGCGTCGCAACTGGCATCGGTTAATTAAAAATGAATCATTTTTAATTTTACCCCGGAACAATTATATATTTTTTTATTTTGCATTTATTCATAAAGTGCAACTAACCGAAGAAGTTTTCAATTAAAATGAATAATTGTTTTTTTTTAAAACAAAGTTATTTAAAATACAATATATTGTATTGCTTTTTGTTATACAACTTTGTTACTTTTATTTATTGATGCGTAAATAAAGTTTTTTTTGAACAGTAACAGGTGACATATAAGCTATGTATTATTTTTTCATGGCCCCCGCTATTGGGGGCCTCTCGTACCCCTATCTTAGGTGGGACAGGGTCTTTATTGGCAATTTAATTTTTTTCACATAATTTTTTATTTTCATTCTCTACTTTCATTATTCACATAATCTTTCATTCTATTCTTTTATGCCACAATTCTGCTTTCTTTCACTTTTGCTCTGTGTCCTTTCATTCCTCCCTCATTACTTGTTACATTTTTTCTTTTTTCTTTCATTTACATTTTTATCACACTTTATATCACATTTGAGTTACATTATATCACCTTTTTCCTTATTGTCTATTTAAATTTTTATTTTTTTTGTATAACTTTTTTAATTATTTTCTTGCAGCATGAGAGGAATTCTTCCCTAGTTTCCTTTCCGCCTATCAGGGAGGCTGTTGTCTCCTCCCTGATTTTAACGCCAGACCGGCACTCGAATTCGAGCCGGAATAAGCTATGTATTTATTGACATTGTAAATGTAAGATTATTCAAAACATTTTAGATATTTTCTAATAATTACCTTACCAACTAATGTATCTCCGGCAGTATGAAACAGAAGCGTTTTTACTTTATCTAGTCGATTGTAATGTCACATCTGATGTTCGTTCAAAAATGAAACTCGCAGCTTTATTTACACAGTTTACAAATACTGGTTTTAATAACAAACTAAAAGTAATTTATACGAAAATTAACTAAACTTTTTTAGAAAGTGATAGCGATTGAAAGCCTTCATTTATTTTGACTACAATGTTTAATAAAAATAATACAGTCACAAGCGTACGTTGTTCTAACAGAGGAAAAGTCAATGAAGTATCTGTGAAAGATATATATATGAGAAATGTCAGAGTGACTATATGTGATATGTCTTGTAGTGGAAATTATGACGCCATACTATGTTATAATGTACCGTATTTGAATGGCCGCGAATACTATTATTTCTGATATTATCGTTGTTATGGGACAGTTAGGGGTGAAACGGAAGGGTCCGTGAAAGTACAAAAAATTTCACTGGACACTCGTACTCCAATTGCCCGAACCTTCGCACAGTGGCAGATCTACGCGTGTAGATATGTGATGTATTGTGTGTTTCGTTTGGGAAGTAGCCTGGACCACTCGATAATCAGTGGGAAAATCCTCTTTTGGATGCCTCGCACGATTTAGAATAGTATTTTCACGTCCCAAATATGACATGTATTTTTATATTAAAGGAAAAAGGCTTAGTTATTGTTGAGTCAACTTTCGAATTGAACCCCTTAAAAATTGCTCTCCAGTGGGATGTGGAATCCATGTTGAAACACTGGGTAAAGGAGATATCCTTCGAGGATTTCGCTAAGGTACTATTGTCTCAATTAGTGATAGCAAGCGTTGTAAGTAGAAAAAAAGGGACGTCTAAAATATAAGAACGAAATATATATAGACGGCAACGGGGAAACATTCTCGAGGCATTTCGGAGCTTACAAAATTAGGCCATTGTTACGGATAACAGTCGTTAGTGCTACAATGAGCGGCGGTCCCGGCGCGAACCTGAAGCGATTTCGCAAATTGGTATTTCACGGCTTCGTCGCAGCCGAGCCGGCGCAGCGCTCAATTAATTAGGACCGCGCAACGTTCGTAATCTTATTATGGTTAAGTAGCTGGAGACTGAGACACAGAGCAGCGGAGCAGTGCAGCAAGTACACGCAAATCTCAATCTCACCGCATTCGGAAGATCCAGAATGGAATGTCAGAGATGTGGAAGGAAATAGACAACTCCCACTTGGGCGACGATGAGTGTGACCCAACAACAGCAATAAAATAGGTAATTGAAGAAAATAAAAATTAGATCAAAATAATATGACTAAGTAAAGTGTCGGATAAGACCACAGAAATGCAAAAATATGTGGCAATAGATATAGATATATAGTAATTTAGTCAAAACATAAAACAGGGAAACAATAATGTGATAAATAATCTGTGATACTTTGGGAATGTAGCAGAAGAATTAAAGGCGTAAAAAGAATGACAAGAATTCCTAAGAATGAAAGATTTTACGAGAGACAAAAGGAAAGAATAAGCAAGCTAGAAGATAAATGTAAAATTTACCTGAAAAAATGAATACCCGAACTTGTAACATCCTTGTCACGCACAAAGCAGGAGGAACGAGTAAATAACCTCAATGTCCCGTAGGTTTAATTTAACAGCGGAGTAGCAATGTCACGTAATGAATCAGATGAAATTCCAGGAACCTTAATAAGCAAAACAGAATGTATCAGTGTTATCATTTCAATCATAGGAGGTTCGCCGCTTGCTGCTGAACACTAGACTCCCTGACCGACTTCCAAAAGAATTGGCTAAAAGTGACAAGAGGAATGTCACCTGTCCACCTTTTGGGCGGAAGTCTTACACCGTGCTTGTTGGTCCGTGGTATTTACTGCATAACCTTTAAAAAAATTAAATAAATATAGATATATTAAAAAATTGGTCGACGCTGTGATCTAAGAGCGAAGATAAAGAAAGGAAGATCATTTAAGGAAGATATTGTGAAAGACGAAGGGAAGCACAAAAGAATTTTTGAAGAACAGAAATAGAGTGAGAAATAAAAAATTCAATTGAAAAAATTATTAACGAATATATAACGTCACGTGGTAGGAGGATAGAGAAAGAAAAACTAATTCTCTCATCTTCTCATTACTGATTCGGTCTCTTAAAGAAATCCTGACAATAGCCTACATCATGGCCGTTGAAAGACAACGAGGTTTAGAGTGACAAATTAGAGTAACGTGGTAGAAAAATTACTTTACCTATAATAGAAGAAAACAAAAAAGAGTTTTGGATCAAAAACTGTCAAAGGAGACCTTATTTACATCTGATCCACGTTCCAAGGGCGTAGAATTTTGTTATAATTAAAATCTTAGAAAACTAAGATTTTAAAGGTTCAAATAGAATTTTTTTTATATTAAGTTCATATTTAGACTGTGCAAATATGACTATGTTTCTGTATTTCGTAATAGGCTTAAGTGGTTGATGATTCTACTTCGCCGGAATGTACGCATTCTTTCCCTTCTTTATAGTAGCTTTTTTGGGTTTCGGGGGGGAGGGGGAATCTTCCGGACATTTAAGATGCTCCGCCTCTGGGGGGAGGACAAGGGTATGTGGGATATCCTACCTATTAAACCCCCCCCGGTGTTTGCCCTTTGCGCTATACGGAGGACCACGGTATCTCTCGGTCAGGGGTTGCCACGCGTTCTTCCCTCGCACTGTACTATTCTAGATAGCCTGTCCCGGGGTATGCGTATATGGTTCACGCTACCCCCGAAACCCTCGTGGTGCTATCACGATGGTTCGAGACCGCGTCAAATCATCGTCCGTCTCAGAGTCGACGAAGCTAATGGGAGTTTAGGGACCCCACCCCAATCTCCCGCGACTCCGAAGGCCCCGTTTATGGTAGAGAACACCATTCACCGGAGGGCCGTCGCGAGGCGCGTCCCTGCAATGACAGTGTCGTCTTCGAGCGGAAACTGTCCTCTACCGATCCCGTTCGGCCGCCTCCTTCTGGACCATGACAGTCTCACATAAGGAGGCCACGGTCTTCCACGCCGATGACCCGCTCAACATCGTCGTCACGACTGCTGGCAA
This sequence comes from Battus philenor, assembly GCF_028537555.1. NCBI lineage: Eukaryota > Metazoa > Arthropoda > Insecta > Lepidoptera > Papilionidae > Battus > Battus philenor. The sequence continues at coordinate 12,833,419 of NW_027181684.1, forward strand.
GGAAAGGTCCTGTCCGATCTCGTTCGCCAGGATCCGTCACTCCGACTACCACGCCGGGCAGTCCGTCTTTATAGTAGCTTGTTTAACCCGCTTACTGCCTCTTACCTCAAATCTAAATTTACTTTTTACGTTACTCACATTATAAGTTGCCTAGATCAACAGAGAACTTGAAATTAACTTTGCCTGCTTATTCTTCTATATTTATGGAGAAATCATTCACTGTTATATCTGTCAGGTTGTGGAATAAATTACCAGAACAAATAAGATGCGCTAAATTGCTGTTAGCATTCAAAAAGATGGTAAAAAACAACTTCCTTGGCCTCTAAAAGCGGATATTGTGTAGTATTTTTTTAATTTATTCATATTAATGTAATATTTTTTCCAAGTTATATATATGTACTTGTGTATATATGTTTATATAAGTATGCTTGTATGTATTTATGTGCGTTTTAAACACACAAGAGTCACACAGTGTGCGAAACACATGGTTTATTTGATTGAAAGAAATGGTAAAATGTAGGCTTATACTCTATATTTGTAATTTAAATTTGATTTTATAAAACCACTAGCTGTTCTCGCGGTTTCCTCTACGAGAAATTTAACAAAAAATATTTTATTTTCTTTTAAGAATTTTTTAATTACTCCTTATTACATTAGCTATCTGCCAGTGTACATGCCATCAAAATCTATTTACATATTCCAGAGACAAGACGGAACAAACAGACAGACAGGCGATAATTTTAAATAACATATATATCTTGGAGGCTCCGAAAGAATGAAATTGAGACTTTAGTAGCACAGCCAAATATCATTGGCGAATATAAAGCTCAACGAATCCGCTGGCTTGGTCACTTGGAGCGAATGGGATCGGATCGGAGCGTGAAGGTAGCGTACCTGGAAAAACCGAGGGGTCGAAGACCAGTGGGTAGACCCAGGTATCGCTGGATCGATCGCGTTGAGGCAGACTTGCGCGAATTGAATGTCAACCAATGGTAGACGATGGCGCAAGATAGAGGAAAGTGGAAGTTTCTCGCTTCGGAGGCCAAGACCCACTTTGGGTCACTGAGCCAGCGGAGTAAGTAAGTATATATATACATATATACACGCAGTAAAAAGGTTATTTTAATATCACAAACAGACAATCCAATTTTATTTACTTGTATAGATAATATAAATATGTAATAAAAACTATATCTTTGGTTCAATTTGTAAAATCTAGCGGGTTGAAGCAGCTGTGTTATCTACACTGTGTACGTAATGAATTAATTAGTCTTTTGTTTCGTAGCTCTGTCGTCGCATTATACTCCTAGTTAGAGATGCGAATGACGGCGTACAAGGATTAATATCACTGCATACTGCCAGCTATGGATAGAATCAAACATGAGATACGGGTTCGAATCCTGTACCGAAGCTTATGTAGTCACTCCTATCATGCTATGAATTGTGACAATATTTAAAATTCATCATTCTAGTCATAGGACAAACTGCACATAGATTTACAATAACACCGAAATAGGGCACCTAATCTAAGACCTGTTTTAAAGTACTGAAGCTGGAAAGCTACCTAGAGAGCTTTTGCTTGGACCGCTGCATACTAGTATTTTTTTATTCTTTCCCAGTATTCTTTTACTATATCTTCTTTTAATCTTAACATTCTCTTGTATACTCTTTTCTTTCATTCCTTACACACTGACTCTGTGTTTGGCACTAAACGGTGTAACATAACTCCTGAACATGCCCCGTGGTGGGGTGAAACCGTGTTGAGTAATTTGGCGGTGGAGGTTGTGTGATTCGTATTGTTTGTCGCATACGCATTTATCAGGGGGCTGGCGGGCGGTGCATTTTATTGCACGACTACCACTGCATGTGCGGAAGTGGCTAAATATTGGTCCTTTTCTTACTTAGGATGGACTTCCGCGAGGTAACGCCTGATTCCATTAAATATTCCTTACACACATCGTCGCCTTTCTTTCGCCGTTTTCTTTAAGTATCACAGTTTTTAATTTATGTCTTTGTACTCTATTCAACCTTACATTTAATTTACTGTTTAGTTTTATTTTAATCTATTACTTTCTTTATTATTTTTATAACAAAATTTTACAAATTGGGATGGATCATACTGTTTTACTGGATTGAAATGCTGCCGAATTCTTAGATCACTTCGGTAGACGCCATAGAGATCTGGCAGGACATCGGCTTGAGTTGTCACTTATCGATGATTGAGCCTTCCGCCACAAGGGCGCCCGAGTTTACCGAACCAGCTTTAAGGCCACGGTGTCCGACACTTCTACATGAAGACCAGGGGTATTTGTTTGCAGGGCAATATCAATTACTCTACTTAACTATTTACTTAAACGTCTTACTACTATATGTTAGTCATTTAGAATTAAAATAAATAATCAGGTGTTACCTCGCGGAAGTCCATCCTAAGTAAGAAAAGGACCAATATTTACCCACTTTCGCACGTGCAGTGGTACACCGATTAGTGCTAAGTACAGAGACTATGTGTTTATCAATAATCGATGTAACATAACTCCTGAAGATGCCCCGTGGAGGGGTGAAACACGTGTTGAGTGGTTTGGCGGTGGCAGTTGTGTGATTCGCATTGTTTGCCGCATACGCATTTATCAGCGGGCTGGCGAGCGGTGCATTTTATTGCACGACTACCCCTGCATGTGCGGAAGTGGCTAAATATTGGTCCTTTTCTTAAATAAATAATTTATTTACATTTATGTAATGTAAATATTTACGATGTATATGTTTACATTATAATTTAATTTATTAATAATGTTAATAAGTTGAAAGTCTTTTAGAGAATTTTATTTTGTTCACTAAAAAACTTTAATTATATAATTGTATTTTAATTGTGTTTTATTATTCAATTATTGATCATCATATGTCGCAGGTTCGTCTTTTCAGAATACAACCTTAAATAATTTACACTTCGCGCATTAAATATATAGAATTGTCATTGTTCATAACATTCCTGCAGGTCAGTAGCGTCCCCTGCGCTCCATATTACCAAACAGCGATCGCCAACTCGCCTATCAAGCTATATATAGCCTATATCTTTTTGCTCGGAGTGTAGCTGCGAAATCGAATCAGAAATAAGGCGATCAAGATGTAGCTCAAAGAATTTCTCGTCTTTACAGTGGGCGGAGCACATCGCTCGTGAGAACGATGACCGTTGGGGCTGAAAGGTTCTAGAGCGGTGACACGACTCGGCATGGGTGGCCCACTAGTGGGATGGGTAAGTAGAGCGGTAACATAGTAAAGATAGCTGGAAATTGTTGGATGCGGTCAACGCAAAACCGGTCATAGTGGTGACATTAAGGTGACGACTAAGCCTTGTAGTCGCCGTCTATAGGTTGAAAAATGAAGAGAAGGAAAATTACAAAACATTCCTTTATCAAGTATCGATCTAGGCTCCACTTACAAAGTACATTTCCGCCATTACGTAACAATAAAAGCATTACGCGGGAGTCGCTCGAAAGCGTGAATGCCGTTAGTGACGTCAGAGAAGGTTTTTTTATTTGACACTCTTTGAGCGGAGCTTTTAGTAGAGCTAACCTGTTAAAGGGACCCACCTGTGTAATTAACTTGCATTTAAGTTACATTTCAGTTTTACTTTTAGCTTTATACTTTGTGTTTAATGTAAAGTATAAAGTAACTTATAATTTTTATTGACCAGCCAGATTTTTAATACTTATTGTAAAGTTAATTTAAGTAATAAATAAGCTTAAATTTATTCAAGCACCTTCGTATATTATCGCCTTCGTTATATATTATTGCCTTGCAGTGGGCGCCTATGGGCTAAAACGACGATACATTCAAAGTTTAATCGTTTTAGAAATGATGAAAAAGTTTTTATATATAGCAAAAAAAAAACATTTTATAACTTCGGTGTTCTACATGAGTCTGTAAATAGAATATTTTGTATAGAGTCGATTTGTCGAGAGTTGAGATATATATATATATATATATATATATATATATATATATATATCACTGTGATCAAAAACTAAGATGAATTTAATAATAAAATATAAATTATTTATTTATTCTTCCAAATAAACTTCAAAAGTAATCCCCGTCTGATAAAATGCACTTTAGCTAACTTTTCCAGTCCTCGAAGCAGTTGAAACCGTCTTTTTCCGGTATAGCCTTCGAGACCTACGATTCGGTTTTTATCTCCTAAATCGTTTCAAAATGGCGTCTCTGCATTGGTCTTCTGAATTTGCTGAATAGTCAAAAGTCTCACGGAGCCAAATTAGGTGGATACGACTCGTATCTCTATTTTGGGTTTACATTTTAATTAAATTTTATTTAATTTTAAACTCCGAGAATTATCCTGTCTCTGGGTGTCTGTTTGGGTCCCTGTGTCTGGATGATCGTGGGCGTATGAGGCCCATCGTAAGTGACCACCTCTTTTTAAATGTTATAGAATATTATAAAGTAACTGTCATTGTACAAAGTATAAATAGGTAAATAAAATAACAATAAATGCTCATCTACTGTTCTTTCTTCTTTGAAAAAAAACTTTCACTGTATTTTTCACCCCTAATAAATTTCAGTGCTTAAGTGGAAATATTAATTCAAATTGTCCTGTTTTCGACGTCCCTATATTTAACAGAAAAACAAATTAAGTACACGTCTATTGCGCTGGATAAGTATCTTTATTTTGTTGGAATAAAGTTGGATTTGGATTGTGATAGGTTATCAAATCTCACGTCGTTGAGATGTACCACGGAAGCATTAGCGGCGTCCGGTATTGGCTTCAAATGAATTGTAAACAATTTATCAACGCAACGGTGCTATTAGATTTGCAAGTTGTTTTGGTGTCAACGTTCAGGCTGCCGATTTGCGGTAGCTTAAAGTCATTGAACCGGAAACGAAAACCGTAATTTATAAAGGGTGATCTGTTATAGCTCATTTGCTACTAAAAACAAAACACGAGCACCCTCTATCAAGTACAAATTGCATCGATGTCATCAGTTTTAATTTATAAAAACCAATTTTCAGCTAAATTTTATAGAATTAGAACCATGAAAACAATGTAAAATTAGATATTCAGGATGATTTGGATATATAGATGTTACAGCTAAAAGCTAATTGCATAGTACGTGGATAGGGTATCAAAAATTAATGGTATAAAAATAATAAATCATGCAATAATAATATATATAGAAAATACGTTTTCAAAATTCGAATTATATATTTAAGTTAATAATATTTGATGTTTGTCACTGCAGATTTTGTGTAAAAAAAATTAATGTAACAGATTTATTTATTTACCGTTCTTATAAACTCTGTAAATGTGGACTTTCCAGAGATTACCCGATGTGGTCTCAATCACATACATATTTTGTTGGCGTTCAATTATAAAGAAAATAAATAAAAAAATAAACGAATCTAATACATTAGAAATAAAATAAGGTAAAAAAATGAACTGAAATGCAATAAACACGGAATTGAGATTATCACAATAAACATAAATTTTCAAGTGTCCATAAACTTTTTTTTATTAAGTTACAAAAGAAAAGTTGTTTCATAAAAGCCGTCAGATATTACACAAACTTAAAATGTATAAAATTTACGAACCGTTCGACGAACAGATGTAACTTTCAAAACTTGAAACCTGGAGCTGGAGGTTGACGAGGGTCGCCTGTTATCATGTACCTGTCTCTGGACAAGTGTTTCTCTATGTAGTTCTGTGATAACAATGCATTGTAAAGTGTCATCTGGATTTAATTAATTGGTAAGAAAAGGACCAATATTTAGCCACTTTCGCATACGCAGTGGTAGTCGTGCAACAAAGTGTACCGCCCGCCAGCCCGCTGATAAATGGGTATGCCAAACACAGAGTCAAAAGTCAAAAAAGGCACTAATCGGTGTATATGTTACACCGATTAGTGCCTGCTACTCCTGAAGATACCCCGTGGAGGGGTGAAACAAGTGTTGAGTGATTTGACGGTGGTAGTTGTGTAATTTGCATTGTTTGCCGCATACGCATTTATCAGCGGGCTGGCGGGCGGTGCATTTTGTTGCACGACTACTACTGCATGTGCGGAGGTGGCTGAATATTGGTCCTTTTCTTAATTAGGTTAGGTCTAGTTTATATAATATGCAGTGACCTTTAAAAATTTGGAATAGGATAAACTTAGTTGAAAATCACTGAATGAAGATATAATAAAACATGTTTACATTCCGTACTGTTTTACATCTTAAATATAAGTAAATATAGCTTAAAATTAAGCAGAGGAAATGCTTCTTACTGCTGGCAATGCAAGTAGTTTTGGGCGTCACAAACAGTAGAATCGTTACTGATACATAGGCCAAGGTGCTCAGATTTATTGAGCATTTGTGCCTGCGAAAAGTAGTAAATTGCACCCTAGTAGATGAAGTCTTATTTATTACTGCAGACAGTGTAAGCGATGCAGGCGGTGCTAGCGTCCGGCTGTAGCTTTGCAGATCGTTAAGATGCAATTTCTGAATATTTGGAACTAGGAAAACTATGGAGACTGCTGTAAATGTTGTTTTATTTATATTCGTAAAGAATTTTTTTTACTTACATAATTATTGCCTCTATAGCTGTATTTTTCAACTATTTAGCCTAGCCTTTTTAAATTCTTACATTTCATATTAAATTTTCAATTTTCATATTAAAACAAAAGTGTTAAACTTGTGCCGAGTCTTGGTCATGTTTAACATGCCAAATATTCTAGATATTTTTATATGTATAAGAAGTATAGTTAGAAAATATTTTTAATAACCGCCTTTAATCTTGTTGCAGATAGATATTCCTAAAATCCGACCTTAGTAGTCCTCTACTTATTAAAACGAATATTTTTCCTAAAGTTTAAGTCAATAAACATTACTGATTCAGAAATATCCCGATGAGTCAGTAAGTAACTGAATGTTTTGTATTGTATTTGAAAAGTTTTTGCAGTGAGCCCTATGGTTTTACAGCTTCATCGGAAATGAATTCACGGAACGGAAAGGGTCCGTGAACTATACTAAACCAAGGCATTCGGGTTTCCGAACCTGCATTAGACACTCAGATGGAGAAGGAGGCAGTAGAGGCGAGGCTTTCCTGGTCGAGTCAGTGTTGTTTGTTCGTGTACTGAATGTGTAGTGAAAGTATGGATAACAGCGTGGACCACTCGGCAATCTAAGGAAGGATACTGATCCTAAATATTTTATGGAATCAGGCGTTACCTCGCGGAAGTCCATCCTAAGTAAGAAAAGGACCAATATATATGCGTATGCGGCAAACAATGCGAATCATACTACCGCCAACACCAAATTACTCAACACGTGTTTCACCCCTCCACGGGGCATCTTCAGGAGTTATGTTACACCGATTAGTGCCAAACACAGAGTCTGTGTTTGGCATTAATCGCATTTATCAGCGGGCTGGCGGGCGGTGCATTTCATTGCACGACTACCACTGCATGTGCGGAAGTGGCTAAATATTGGTCCTTTTCTTACTTAAGATACTGATCCTACCTTGGATCGACCACGCTGTTCGCGGCGGCGGTGGTACGTAACGGAAGGTGTAGAGTGTTGTGTTTGATTTTTCAGCATCGCATGCCTTCTTTTGTGCGATGAGCGGTCGTTAGTAGATGAAATTGAAACCATCGGTGCTGTTACATTGAACTGTCAGACGTCAAACGATGTACCAAGGCAATCGAATACCAGCGCAATCTATCGGCCGAATTGACAGCGTTCCGAAATCCACGTATACATTAGGGGGACCGGAAAGTAATATCTTTTCTGTCGACATATTTTATAGAAAATTCGATTGATTTTTGTGCTCCCGTATTGAAAATTTGTATACTAAATGGCAAAAGGTTGTTGATAACGAAAAAGAAAATGTTGATAGGAAAAAAAAATTGTTTAAAATATAGTCATGTGAATTTAACTTAAAAAAGCGACATTACTTTGCGGTCACCCTGATATATGTGTAATGCTTTATTTCGGACCCGTGATCGTTGTTACAAAATTAAATTTAAATTAAAATAAAATCTATGATGAGCGGCCATCTCTACCCGTCGACAATACGCTGACGCCATTATAAACCTGTCAGCTAGATTCATAACAATGGCGTCCTTACACGTGGAAGTTCTTGACGTGAAGGACGCAACACGCTTTCTGTAAATGACGTCAAATATATTGATTCATGCCTCCATATAAATATTATAAAAGCGTTTCAAAGGCGTTTCGAGGATTTAAATAAATAAATACATTTAAAAACTTTTAAGTTAAACGGTTTTTTGATACCCATATTGTGGTGGTTGTGGAAAAATATGTACCTAGTCCGCCATATTGGAACGGCGTCCATCGTGAATTTTAAATTTTGACATAATCATCGTGTTTTACTAGTGTAGCCCTTTCATTTGATACCCATATTGAAGGTTAAGGAAAAATATGTAATCCGCCATTTTGTATCAGCGGCCATCTTAGATTTATAATGTTTTTGATTTTATTATATTGTATTGTCATCTAAATTAAATGTGTGTACCAAATTTCAGATCAATCTGACAACGGGAAGGTGCTTAAATTTCAATTTCTAATTTTGACCCAAAAAAATTCCGTAAGGGTCGAACTAAATAAAACCGTTTAAAAATTTACAGTTTTTCATATCATTTTTTAATATTAATAATAATAACATTCCTACATGCATTTTTTGATTTTGAATAACCTCAAGCATTTGATGGCTAGGATAAAGGTTTCTCAGTAAGTAATTTTTATAGAAAAAGAATAATTACATTGTTTGTTATATCATATATATTCAATATTTCGATGTAATTATTTATTTATGTCGGCAAATTTTCTTCTAAGGGTGTTTAAGGCTATTATTAGTTTACACAAACAACCTTCTCCTTTTGTACACATTGTATTGTTATCGACAGTTTTAGTTTGGATAAAATAAATGTCGAGAAAAATTGAATATACACAAGATATACGTGTGAGAGAAAAATATACAGAATTATGAAATGAAAGAACAGAATGATAGAGATTGAGAAGAATAGAAGAAGAAGAAGAAGAAGAAGAAATAATAAAAAGGAAGTAAATCCCTGTTCCTAACAAAATATGGGGTCGAACAAAAGGTCCCCAATAGCGGGGGCCATCAAAAAGATATACGTATGTACAATAAAATTCCAAAATCAATTTCAGATCTGTCACATGATATAAAACCAATATAGAATGCTCAGGAAGCTAATTATTGTCGCGCACTCTTTATAAAACTGTATTTGTAAAGAGCAACTGTTTAGTTTCTTGCTGGCTCTCAGCAGAACTGCCTTCTGAGCTGATGGTAGCTTTCTGTAGGGATAAAAAAGCCGATATTTTATGTTGATTTGAAAGTGCTTGTAAGAGCCTATTCGAATAAAGAATATTTTAATTTTAAAGTAAGAATCTTATTATTCGCCTACCACTAAAAAGTTTGAAAAAAGAAAAAAAATAAGCACTTTGTTAAGTGAACATAAATATTCCGACGAAATTTTAGTGTTAATTAATCCCAACACAAAGTTTTAAAAACGCTAAAATCTGCGTCCCACGGAGCAATGAGAGAAAACTAAAAAATTTTAATCTTTACACAAAGAGAATATTTCGGTTGACGGTGTCTTGTTCGGTCGCGGGGCGGCGATGTCTCATCTCCGCTTACAATGGCAGTTATTTGGGGCCCAACTCCCCTCATTTGTTCGTTGGAGACAAAAAGAATTGAATAAATTGTGGATGCGATTGAAAAAGTCAAATATTTTATACCAAAACGCCATTTCACAAACAGAGATCTCTTATATCTCATATTAGAACGTTCTAGGCATACTAGAATTTCTAAAGGTTTGATTCATCCATCAATTTGAAAATACAATACCGAAATTACTGACGTAGCTCGAAGAGTTGGTCGTCTGAAGTAGTAGAAAGCTGGTCACTTCACTCATGCAACTATTGTTCTTTGGGACCAAATGGGTTTCGAGTGGCGACCACTAGCTGATAGACGAGGCATGAGTAGGCTTCCCTCTAGCTGGACCGACAACATCATTAAGATGGCAGTTAGTTTCTGGATACGGGCAGAGGAAGACTGCCCATCGTGGCGACCATGATGGAGACTCATTGCTTGTACTTGGCATCTATTACTTCAAAAAGTACAAGAAGATTAAAAATATATTAACTGCAAAGTAAAAGTAAGGTAAGGACTTATATATAGCTACTTCCGCTATGTAGCAGTAGTGGTGCAATAAAGTGCATACCCCGCCAGTCCGCTTATAAATGCGCATGCGACAAACAATGCGAATCACACAACATAGCGGAAGTAGCTATATGTCCTTTTATACTTAGGATGGACTTCCGCAAAGTAACGCCTGAATCTATTAGATATGCAAATTACAAATTAAGATAGGATACAAAATTATCCTCAATTTCAAATGTCTGAGCATCCAAACATTATTATGCAGGTTTGAATTGATATATCACAGGAAATTACTCTTAGTTTTAAAGGTTCTGGCGTATGTGTACATATTTTTGATAACTAAATAAGTACACGAGAATTGAAGGCTTGAATCAATAATTGTCAGTGTAGGTAGAAAAATGTGTACGGCGTAGTAAATACTACGAAATTACAGATATTTATGTTTTAATGTGGATTCCTTACTAGATTCTTCATAACTCTCTTAACCCTTAATAGCCTAGAGTTTCAATTTTGATACCAATCTTTTAAACCGGATGTTCACATTACTATTAGTTTTTTTATAAGTTGACTGTACGTATTTTACTGTTGTATAATATTCATTCCAACGAAATTAAAAAAAATCTATTTTTAATTTATCTAGACCCTCAAGCAAACACAGTAATATTAAAAAAAACACTTTCGTAAATCAGGCTACTAAGGGTTAAGTCATTTTCTTTTAAAACTACGATCCTATATTGGACTAAATTTGAATTAGTACAGATTTGGTGTTTTCAAAAAATAGTTCTGAAATGGTGCAGTTAAAATGGAAAATCTCAACGTTTGCCTTCCCGACATCTTTGTTCGAAATTTAAACTCGCGTTTTTCAATTAAACGGAAACCCGACTTTTATTTGGGCGACGCGGGTGGAGCGAGATTACTTTGCAATCGAAAACAAATATTAATAAACGAGACGCCCTTTCGAACGGCATCGGGGAATTGGAAAGAGCGGCCAAGATATTGGAGACGCTTGCCAAATGTTTGAATATGAAGGTTTATTGGCCTGAAATGCCTTGCATACTGCTTCCATGTCATATCTTTCTTTGTTATCGGATTTTTTAAACTGTACAGTCACAAATTAATGCACCCATAATTAATAACTAATTTGTTAACACATTCAATGCAAAACAGAAAACAGAGTATAAAAAGATTAAAAACGTAAATAGAAACAAAACTGTGTTTAAAAAAATGTAAAATAAAAATATAAATCAAAAAATGTAAAAAGAAAAAGGGAAGAATGATAGACGAACAGAGCAAAAGGGTAAGAAAGAAGAAATGTGGTATAAAAGAATGGAATGAAAGATCATGTGAAGAATGGAAGCAGAGAACGGATATAAAAAAAAATAACTAAGTGAAAAAAATAAATTGCCCAAAAAAGACCCTGTCCCACCACAAGATAGGGGTACGAGAGGCCCCCAATAGCGGGGGTCATAAAAAAAAACCTCATTCAATGCCACTGTCACTTTAAAGTCTATCAAATACCGGATTTTGTTAAACGTACAAGTGTGTTTGTACAATTTGAGTGTTTGTACTAGTTGTGATTAAGTATTTTGCGTATTATGTGCATGTTTTGAAAATTATTATAGAAGCCATCTTTTGTTTAAAAAAAAAGGAGAGTCACGGCGCCGTGTACTCAGACAAGTACAATTCCACGGTGCCGTGTATTTAACAACAAATGTGTTAAAGAAGGCGACTTGTTGTCGTTCGTCATGAATTTATTTTCTGAGAACACAGCTCGTGTGAATATTACCAGTCTTACATGACGAGGAATAAGATCGTGAAGAATTCCTTGTCCAATTTTACCATAGAGGACACAAACCAATTCCTTCCGAAGTGGTAGCAATATTATTCAGGCAATAGCTACCGATGTAGTTAATTAGTAAAACTAGACCAGGCCTTCTGCCCACTACCCTTTATATAGAATTATTTTTTTATTCTGTTGCCGAGTTCGCTGTTTTGCTTTATCTTCACCATCACAGCTTGAAACGGCATATACATCTTGATAGCTTGACGAGAATACACACGTAAATACATTTAATAAAATAATATAACCATCGAATGCAGTGTTCATCTTCGTTCAGTCCCTGAACAAACACTGTAAGGCATAGGCTTTCCCTAGAGATAGATATGGCTTTCGCAGCAACCGAACAGAAACTTATTTTTGAACAATTGCAATCCTATATAATTAATGCACAAAGTGTGAATTATCTAAAATTGTAACACTAGGAATCGAACTTATATAATTAAAAGCATTTCTCAGCGTCCAATGAGTACCATAATGTCACACTGCGATCACCGATCCACCCAATCAAAGATGGCAATTATGATACATTACCTATAGATACATTCGGGAAGTCTACGCCTTGCAGTGGGCGTTTAGGATCTAAAACGATCGAAGAAAATGCAAATTATCAATTATATTTCATTCAAATGAAAATATTAAAATGAAAAGTAGTATATTTTTTTATAATAATATGATAAATAAATTTCGATCAACATCTAATATATAAAATTCTCGTGTCACGGTGTTCAAACTTGAACTCCTCCGAAACGGCTTGACCGATTTTTACCAAATTTTACATGCGTATTCAGTATGTCTGAGAATCGGCTACTATTTATTTTCCATACCCTTAAGTGATAAGGGTGGTCCACCCCTAAATTTTATTTTTAATTTTTTTAGGCAATTTTTTTGGTTTTTATTTTATTATGATACAGCATACAAAAATACATACAAACCTAAATTTTCACCCCTCTACGATCAACCCTTATCTTACATTTGTTAATTAAAAACTTTAATTTTTTTTTTGCAAAACGTTTGCGGGATCAGCTAGTTTCAATATAAAATTATGAAATACATCTTGTAGAAAAGTCAGAAGGTTGTATAGGAGTGTCCTAGCTACCAAGACGCCTGCATTTGTGCGACGGAGCTTATTGTGCTATTGGAAACAAATAAGCATAGCTTACGCCAATAACCGATAAGAAAACTGGAAAATGTACAGATGTTCAATGTGTACTCTCATGTATGGAGAAGTAAATATGAAAAGAAATAAAATTAGATTGAATGAGATATATATGAGACTAGAGAAGAATTAAATACATGCAAGTATTAGAGTAGGAATAGAGTATAAGTATTGAAATAGTAAAATAGGAATTAAAATTATTTTATAAAAATTCATAGAATCTGAAATTAAAAATGTCGAGAAAAATTATAAGGTGGCGCTAAAGTAATGTCGAAATGTAAAGGTGCCTTAATTACTATAAATAATGCTAAATGTCACTGTGCTTTGACATTTATAATGTAGATATTCAAAAAATAGTTATCAACAAACGATGGAGTGATATATATCTTAAAACGTCGAATTATTATTAGCACTGCTTATTTTATGTCAAATTTTACGAAAGATACACGACATGTAAGGTGGCGCTAAAATAATGTCAAAATGTAAATATATTTTAATTTCTACAAATAACGCTAAATGTCACTGTGGTTTGACATTTATGATTTTGAAATATAGAGAAATATTTGTCAATCAGCAATGAAGTATGTTTATATATCTTCATTGTTAATATCAAAACACAATGACATTTGGCGCCACCGGCTTGGAAGCCTGATCTGCTGACAATAGCCGGTCAGAAACTCAATAGTTGCTCTCTGTAGTCAATAAGTAATATTTAACATAGATTCATTTAAAACTTGTTATATCAACCCTGTAAAGAATCAACAAATCAAATTGCTTACATTATGATCAACTAAAAACTGTAGAATACAATAATAAGATTCTTTTAATAACATACTTTTAATTTTAGATTAAAACTAAGAAAAGGAAGGTCTGAGATATCTTGTGGAACTGGATATATGTAGAGGGTCAAGTCTATTTATAATAAAGATTTTGTTGAAACAGTAGGATAATTTGATGATAGCTCCGTCTCGAAATCTGTTCCGCCCTAAGCGCCGGGGCGGAATTTTTAATCGCACTTGTTTTGCTCTTACACAGCCGCTCCGAGACGATGTTTTCCTGAGGAATTTTCATAATTTTAATTTCACTGAAAATATGCATAAGTTAATACAACGTTTCGTATATTTAAGGCTATATCTTTTTATATGTAATATGAAATTGATTCTTCTTTGTGCTGTTTCATGAAATATTTTTAATAAACCTTTTATTACGTGCTTCCTTTATTTGTTTAAAACAGAGTAGCTAGTTTTAAATAACATAAGCAAGTATATGTAGAAAAAACCGTAATTAAGAAGGATTAAGTGATTTCACTTTAATATTTACTGAACTGTAGCCTGACGGGTGAGGTTAGCTGACAAAAAAAATCGTTGAAAGATACAGCAACTACCACTGATTTTAACAAAAAGTAAATCTAATTAATACACACTAACTACGCTATATTACGAACACCGTATCTCAGAGAGAGTGCGCATGGACATGGTGCACAGACTTCTTCTTTCTTCAACTCGGGCCTGCGCGCTGGTGGAAGAGATCGCCATATGGTTATTTGGGCGAATCTCTCTTGCGCGGGACACGGGATCAGGTTCCATCACATGTACGCTCGGTGCAGGTCCTCTAGGTGCGAGGCGCGGGGGTGTGAAAATACTTTGAACACGTTTTAAGATCTAGAAGCCACCTGGGTTTGAGATGGAATGATCAAATGAAGTTCCTCACTATTCCCATGCCAAATTTCTGGTGAGAAATTGATGAGGGTTTGTAAAACAGTCGATAAATAATATTACTGATCTTAGTCTTTCTGAAAGGGAAAATATGATTCAGGTTGTATTCCAACAATTGAGAGTTTGTGGAAATACAATTACATTCAGAACGCGTTGTAGTTTTAGATATAGAAGCTTCTAGAAATGGTAGCTTCTTTGTGTTGTATGTATCCTGTATCTTATGTTAGATGTCAGTGATTTAATTAACTTTATCATTTAAAACAAGGTCAACGACCTATAAACCGGGGCATCCCCGAGTCTACTTTTCATATTAAAGTTTTGAAGCCAAAAATATAACGTTGGTCCGCAATGCGTCTGGAATATTTTGGTGGATTACAATAGAGTCGATTTCTAGCGGCGCCCGTTCGAAAGATCCATTCATTGCGCGCGTTATCTGAACACCAGAAACAATGAGCCGGTGTGTTAAATAGTAAGCCGTCAATGGACTCGAAATATCTTTTATCAATATTTGAAACCGTTTTTTTTAGACTGTTTTTCTATAAAGCTATCAATGTACTTTCACGAACGCACATTGCCAATGTTTGGGTGGAGAATTTTTATTTGAACCAACATACTTTATATTTCAGTTTAACATACAGGATGATTTGTTTGAAATGAAATTATTTTTTTAAATTTTTAACAGCGAATTGTAGTGGGTGTAGATATGCCGCATAGAGCGTAGAACAGATGGCCGATGGAGCCTTGAAGTTCTAGAGAAATATTTTTCAACCTTTTACAACGCCCTATCTTGGCCTTTCTAAATTCATGCTTCCCCCATGTAGCATTAATAATTTTATATTAAATCGAAAGGGTTAAACTTGTGCTTTTCCATTTTCGAATTGCCCACTTGTGGGGCGTGGGCCTTATGCTGGGAAACACTATTCTAGAGTGTAGATCAAGGACTGGCATACGCAGCATATGGCGCTTTTGCCCATAAAGGTTAAGAGATAACTTATTTAAAGTGTTTGAAAGATGTTGCATGAAGGCCACTACGAATTTGTTATACTAAAAATCTTTTCCTTGAAAGGTTATGTTTATCAGTGTATGGTTTTCGGTTGAAATGATGATTATGGTTCATGTAATTATCAACTTAAATTGGCTTGGAATCTAAAAGTCCAGATCTGGGAACCAATAAACTCCGACGGGATTATTTTTGGACAATTTCGTCATTTATTAATCTGTATTTCCAGATGATATATTAGTCGATGTTATCTGTGAGCTTTTTTATTATGAGCTTTTAAAATTTTCTGACTGTGACGATATAAGCTCGTATACCGAGAAAGAATAAATCCCATAACTGAACTCAAATATTCAAAAGTATCGCATAAATATGTAGAGGTAAGCTTATAATGATATTTTTCCATTTCGTCTGCATATTTCAGACACTGAATGTGGTTTTGTCCTTTTAAATCAGAGATTTTATACATACATTGAGGTATTTAATGGAATCAGGCGTTACCTCGCGGAAGTCCATCCTACTCGTAAGTAAGAAAAGGACCAATATTTAGCCACTTCCGCACATGCAGTGGTAGTCGTGCAATGAAATGCACCGCCCGCCAGCCCGCCGATAAATGCGTATGCGGCAAACAATGCGAATCACACAACCGCCACCACCAAACCACTCAACACGTGTTTCACCCCTCCACGGGGCATCTTCAGGAGTTATGTTACACCGATTAGTGCCAAACACAGAATCGAACTGTGGCAACTAATATTGGTCATTTTCTTACATATACATCGAGGTGTTTAATACTGTTTATTTAGAAAATATTAAGGCGATCATTGTTCTTTGGGTTAATAGTTGTAGAGATACTAGGGCCCTGTAGTGCTCTAGTATAAACAAGGACCCATAGTTCCATTTGCGAACTGGTTACCTAGAAAGAGTACTATACTTGTAGTATGTATACTACACGGCATAGTGTTGTGTTATTAAACACATGTGTATAAAGGTACCAAAATTATAATTTCCATTGAAACCTTGGTACGTTGCCAATGAGAAAATAAATGGAGAAAATACCAAGAAGCCCCAGGTGGAAGTGTGTTTTAATCAAGATTCGGGAACAGTACGATGTGCTTTTTAATAATCACAAGTAAGATTGGAGGTTGTGAATAGCAAGATGTTGTACGGTGCACGAATTTGCTTCGTCCCGTATGCTTCCTTGTGTCGAATTAAAAATTCGTTTCGATAAAAATTACTGATTGTTATCAGGTAGTGTTTAACACATTCACTGCTGGAAAAAGAAATAAAAAGAAATAAGCACTTCTATACTGTAAGAATGAATCCAATACACGTTTTCGTAAGTTGACGATGTTACCAGAGTAGCCGCGCAAAAAACCACCACTCGCCACAAGCGTCGGCGTTTTACTGACTAATACAAAATGAACGGAACAGGCTTCACCTTGCGGAAGTCCATCTTAAGTGTGTCCATCGTAATCTGTGTTGGCACTAATCGGTGTAACATAACTCCTGAAGATGCCCCGTGGAGGGGTGAAATACGTGTTGAGTAATTTGGCGGTGGCAGTTGTGTGATTCGCATTGTTTGCCGCATACGCATTTATCAGCGGGCTGGCGGGCGGTGCATTTGTTGCACGACTACCACTGCATGCGAGGAAGTGGCTAAATATTAGTCCTTTTCTTACTTAATATAAAACAATTAGTGTTAAGGTTGCTTCCAACCGACCAAAAAATAAAATTAAACTGTTCTTTATTCGAATAGGCTATTTCAACTACTTTCACATCGTCAATCAACTTGAAATGTCGGCATTGATGTCCCTACAGGACGCTAACAGCGGCTTGGAAAGCAGTTCTGTTGAGAGCCGGCTAGAAACTCGATAGTTGCTCTTTACAAATATAGTTTTATGAAGAGTGCGCGACAATAATAAGCTTCCTGAGTGAGCATCGACAAAATTTAATTCCACGCATTAACATCAGTATAATATTCTTGGATAGAATAATATACTTTTTTTTTAATATTTGTTTTTATAATACTGGTTTTATATTTCGAATTTTAGATCTGAAATCGATTGTGGAATATTTTTGTACACATCTTTATTTAATTTTTAAATGAAAACTAGTAGTATACTTTATTTATTCCTTGTATTAACTACATCTTTATCACTGAATCGACTAATTAAACTTGAATTTTGAATATTTTTGCGGGTAAATAAAACATTGTTTAGTGTGATTTTATTGTAAATCTATAGTGGACTCTTATGTCGGCCGCCAAATGTTAGAAAATAGTAACACCAATCCTTCTTATTACAATAATAACAATAGACAAAATTAAAAAAACTTGTAAGGGCAGTCAAATGAAGACAAAATAAAAAAAAATTGTGTTCTACTTATAAAAATAAATGTTAAAAAGTTAAGCATCCATTGTCTCTCTGAATCATCGAGCGCCGGGTAAGAAGACGGCTTCGTTTTTTTTTTAAATAATAAAAAGAGAAAAAGGGAAGCGCAGACTCGCAAAGACAGCATGAAATTGGAAACATAAAAGTATACATTTTTCTATTTTCCCTCCGTCTTGACGCCGGAACGCGTTCTCCCGTCGTCGGAACGGAGTGTACTTCGCGATGTAAAGCAAATAATAATAAATATAGGAGTCCGGAATCGTTGGAAATAAAAGGCTGCATTGTTCGTAGCGGAACTTAACCCAGATAAGCCTGAAACTAAATTTTTTTGAAAATTTTGAAAAAAGTTACATTATTTAGTTTATTAGATCTTATGCAACATAAAAAAAATTATGAAAAAAAATTAAGTGTAAGGCTTTCAGGGAAACAGCCGTCCTATATGTAGGACAGTAGGATAATAAGAGGAAATAAAAGACCATTTATGACAAAACAGAATGTAATCAAAAAGTGTAGTTTATTAGATAACTATTGATTATATTACCCATTGTTATATGTAATTTACTAGATTAACACTATTTATGAATGATATGTTTCAAAACACTTGACACACACTCCAACATCACATTTCTTGCAACGTGTCAAACATTTTTTGTGACATTGACGACAGTGTGTTTGCTTCGATTGAGGAATAACCAGGTGATTCATTTGGTCTTTACGACTATCAGCATGTTCATGATGGGAGGGTCGGCTAGGCCCTCTTTTGGCATTTTTTCTGTTTGATTCAATCAATGCAATTGCTACCCTTCTGCGAAAGCCAAGATGATCCAGTTTTCCATGATTTATTTTATATAACTGCCATGCATTATGTTCGGCAAGATCAATCATGTGTGTGAGCAACGGCATGTATCATTTCTTACCTCGTATACCAATTCGGTAATGTGAAATATCAGACCGATCCACTCCTCCCATATATTTGTTATAGATGGACACCATATGTGGTTCTTCTATGACAATGTTTCTCTTTTCACTTTGTGAGAAGCGTTTGGCAGATTGTTTAGGATTTATTCCTACAGCATTAGAAGCAATACTGAATATATTATTGTCATGCCATTTAGCAATAATGAACGTGTTGTCATGTGTCGTTCTGTAATCGACAGCACCACGTTCCTTTTTTTTCAGTAACTTCGATGTAATCAGAGGACAACTAGATGTCCTGTTTTCTCGAACTGTCCCAGTGCAACGAAGGCCTTTCTTTGTTATCTCTTCCAGCAAGGGCGTCCCAGTAAAAAAATTATCAAAAACTACGTGGTAAGGAAGGTCGAAGCCACGTGAAATCAGCACATCGCAAAAAGTGAGAACAACGCTTGCACCCAGCCCCAATTCTTTATATATTGGATTGCACATAGTTGTAGCACCTTGGTATGGTTCCATCCATAAAACATACCCTAACCGTGTAGCACCAACCCAAGCTTTGAACCCGTACCTAATAGGTTTACCTTTTATGTGCTGTTTGCAGCCATGTCTACCATAGTAGGGGATCATGGCCTCATCTACACTGTAATGCTCAAACTTTTTATTTAGAAGTGTAACTAGGGGGCGTACTTTTGTGTATTTGTCTTGCAAATCCAGATTATCATTGACATGAAGGTGGCGAAAAATAAAGTCAAATCTATCCCTAGTCATAGCCGAGCTGATCAATTCATTCTTTGTATCAGGGGAGTTTTCCCAATACATTCTTCTACGGGGGAGCCATGAATAACCACTAACCAACAATATGCCGATGAAACATTTCATATCTTCAGTGGTTATGTCTCCAGGCAAATTCTTTTTGACAGCATATTTATTGCTCTCTGACACCATCTCTGACATCTGGCCAATTCACGGGATTTTTTGCCAAGTCCCGTTTTCTCCATGCGTAGGTACGCCTACGTTTAGTTCGACCTGTAGAATCAGAAGGTTCTTCTTTTGTATCACTCACCATAATCTGCCCTTGAATCATTACTTCAGCCGGTTGAAGCAGAATGTTTCGTGGCAAATTATTCAAAGTTACATTATCTTCTTCACCCGAATCTTCGTCAGTGAGATAGTCAGGATCAACAGGAGGAGGTAGAATACATATCAGTCGTTCTCTATAATCTTCTTCATTATCAGAAACATTTTCTAAAGCATCTAAAATTTCATGCGCAACTAACGGTCTGTAAAGAAAAAGTTGTATTATTGTACTAAAATCATGTATATTATCCTACTGTCCTATATATAGTACGCTAGTATTTGTAACAAGTTATACGTAATTTATTTATATTATTTTGCTAGAATATTTATTTAGTACAAAAGTTAAGGTTATCAACTAGATATTAACACAGAAAAAAACAACTCACGAGTAAAATATAACTTTTTATACATACCTGTCATTGCCATGTCTGCAACGCACTTTTATTACACACTTATAAGGTAAAATATAAGGTAAAAACTGTTAAAATAACTGTCTTTTTATTTTTTCTAATAAAGCTGACACGTTTCTTACTGCAAATCATAAGACTAAATAATCTTAGATAAAGAGGGTATTCTGATATTTTTTTTTATTTCTACTGTCCTAAATATAGGACAGTAGGCTTATCTGGGTTAATAACTTGATGGAGGATCACAGGTGTTGGCGTTTGTTTTATAATTTTGTTTTCATATCGCAACGCTCAAACTATGTTACTTTCTCGTTATTTCTTTAATTTAATACTTACAGGACCCGGCAATTAATATTGCACATCGACTTTTGGAAAGAGACAATCGGGTAATTTCGGTTTTGTTAGCAGTGACAATCCTATATAAGTAAAGCGCAAAGTGTGATTTATATAAAACTAGCTGATCCCGCAAACGTTGTTTTGCAAAAAAAAATTGATATTTTAATTTACAAATAAAAAATAAGGGTTGATCGTAGAGGGGTGAAAATTTATAGTTGTATGTATTCTTGTATGCTGTATCATAAAAAAATAAAAACAAAAAATTTCGTTAAAAAAATAAAAAAAATTTTTTAATTGTGAACAACCTTTATCACTTAGGGGTATAGAAAATAGATAGTAGCCGATTCTCAGACCTACTGAACACGCATATTAAATTTGGTAAAAATCAGTCAAGCCGTTTCAGAGGAGTTCAAGTTCGAACACCGTGACACGAGAATTTTATATATTAGATTGTATCAGTGGATTTGAACCCACGATCTACGATCACAAGTCTCAGTTCTTTACCGCTGAGCTACCACTACTCCATATAATTCACGTACATATTTCACGTATATATTTTATTCGCAATATTTATAAAATCGATTTGACTATAGATCCTAAAGTCGTAGATATCAAACCAGGTATCCGCACCGGAAAGTTTTGTCAGTTGTAAATTGAAATTTCCGTAACTGTACGCATTAAGAAATTCCCAAAAGTTTTTTTACTTAAGAAATAAAATGGACGAAAGTTGTCTTATTATAACTGGATTGGAGCGGTGGGCGGTCTACCGAGCTTCGGGCTGGGAAGCATTTGTAACGAGTTCGGTCACGAGCTTTTAATGTTGCAAACGACCTATTTAGATATTCCAGTATTGGTGTCCTGCGCACTGAAGAATGGCAGAATTCATTTGATACTTTTTTATTTAGTAACTATCTGGTTCTGAAGCCGAGGCGTCAAATTGAAGTCCTCGTGTTTTGAGGTCAAATTTTTAGAAAGGTCAAGATTTGAAACCATCTGCCTGGGTTTATTTTCCCTGATAAGTTGAACTCTGGAGAATTTAAGAGTAGAGTAAAGGCCTTTAAGAGTAGAGCCTTTAATAGAGAGTAGTTCTTTTGGATGGGCGTTAACTATTCCATTACAACTATATATATTAAAAAATCCAAGCTAGTCACAACTGGCAACAGTTTTGTTAATATATACTCCAAAAATTCTTCGTAGATAAAAGTCTGAGAGAGTTTAAATCTATGCAAATGCTATGGAGCATGTTCGTGATAGAAAAATCAAGTAAAAATGCTACTTTAAATAAATGTAAAGAATTTTACAGGATAATATGAAAAGAAAACGAGAATATATCAAACAAATCCAAACAGTGTGATAAATAGCCTCCTATGCACATATTACCTACTACACAAGTAATTTTCATTAGTTGTTAATATTGATAACACCGCCATCTACTAGCGTCTTTTGCAACTATACACAGTTTATCGATATAAATTTATAATTTAGCGCCATCTAGTGAATTTTCTGTAATATTATATACATATATGGAGTTCGAAAGCCATGCCGGCAAATATTATATTAGATGTTACTAGACGACATTTAAATGAAAAGAAAATAAATGAATTACAAAAAATATAAAAATACAAAAACAAATTAGCAAAAGCAAAATAAAAAACATTTTCAAGCCGGTAACAAATTTGTACCTTACAGTAAGTGTAAATAGTAGTTACATAAAATTGTTCAATTATATACATAAGTACAAAATGCGGCCACTAGTATAACATGTAGTTAAACATAAGAAAAGAGAATCCAATGATAACTAAAATAAGGATTATCTGATCCCTTTCGTTTGAAGGAATTGAAGAGGTACCTGATATTCTGGATTCAATTTCAGAATTTGAATTTTCATTAAATTAAAAATCGTCGCCGCTGCTAAGGTATATATTTTCTTGATATTCTAGTAGGTTTTGCAACAAATGCAGTATTTCGTTGTCTTGAAGTTTTACAAGTTTTTTATATTAATTCATTCACAATATTCTAAATAATACGATACGAAACAATACGATATATCAGGCAATCTATGATCGTAACTGACGAATATAAAAACATAATTAAAATATTTACAAAAGCACTATAATATTACAATTATATATTTTAGTGCTCTGGAAAGTAATGTCATTTCGGTCAACATATTTTACAGAAAAACCGAGTGGTTTTTACCGCTCCGGCATTGATTTTGTATAGTAGATGGCAAAAGGTTGTTAATAACGAAGGTGAATATATTGTTGATTAGAAATAAAAACTTGTTAAAAATGTAGTCGTGTGAATTTAACTTAAAGCTACTTTACTCTCCGGTCCTTCTAATATTACATTTTAGTAGTCGTGCCCCTTTCTTTGTCTGTGTATCGGCTTTTTGTATATTTTTGTGCTTCTAAGAAAATATAAAGTCGTAAATTATCATTAATTTTACATTAAAA
This sequence comes from Battus philenor, assembly GCF_028537555.1. NCBI lineage: Eukaryota > Metazoa > Arthropoda > Insecta > Lepidoptera > Papilionidae > Battus > Battus philenor. Next base: position 12,856,906 of record NW_027181684.1, read on the forward strand.
GTGTTGGAATAAGCAAACTATTTTAAAAATCCATTCAAATTACATCTATCTTTATAGTGTTAAAACTCTTACATCATCTTTATATTTCCGATCAACCTGTATAAACTGATCATTTTGAAATGTTACAATAATTTATTTTTCGTCCAAGAATGCGAGTGACCAATAACTTTTTGTAAATCAAAGTCTACAAAGATATATAGTAACCAACATATATACTAATTATGAAAACCCTTTTTATTACTAAATATATTATCATGGCGAAATTTATTATTTCTGTAAATCGTAGATTTCTCTACAGGATGTACGATATATTGATAAAATAGCTATATACATATTCATTTAAAACTTTTTGATTAACCAAACATAATATACATGTTAAGGTGTATATGAGGTAATGCTTATCAGTGTCATTGGTATGTTTGGTTCCGTTATTCCCTAACTGTACTTGAAACCCCTCCGGTTTCAGTGAATAAAAGGGGGGAAATAAGATATATTCACTCCATTAAAGTTTTTACTATAACCATACAGTATATATTATAGTTTTGGAATTTCTTGGTGTACGTGTATGAGGTAATGCTAAACTTCTTGTTAACAGTGTTGTTGATACGTTTGGTTCAGTGCTGACTGTATTTGCGTGGTGGTAGGGGGGGGGGGTCCAGTGGACAAGAGGGGGCGTGGTAGGGTGAGATATACGGGTCGTTAGCGCCGGGTCGTGCGCTGAGTTATCTTCAGCTTTTTGCTCCGGGTCCAGTTAATGACGGGCGCCGGGAGTGACGAAGTTCGCCGGTGCGCCCGGGCTGACGTCGCATTTAGGCGACATTCATCTTGAAGGTGTGTATCAGTTATCTACGGATTTTTTGCTGGAAATCTCATCTAAATGCTACCAGATGTTCTCGATTTTATTCCGTTTGTTTTGAATAAGACTGTTAAAGCTTGACTACAGATATATACAGTGTAATTGGATAATATACATACATATATACACATAAAACACACACACTTATATATCTAGTTCACGGACCGTTTCGCTCCGTGAACTCAGTACCGATGAAGCTGTAAAAGCCTAAGGGCTAACAGCATTAACATCTTCAGAAAAAATAGACACTTATATAGATATATATATGATATATACATGAAGGAGAGGGCAGTTTAGGGTGTACATATTTATAAATGCATCCATTGCTACACACCTACATATATATATATACTTATATATATATACACATATATATATACATATATATATATACATATATATTATATATTTATATATATACATTTATGTTTTAAAGGATAAATGTATATTTCATTTGTCATCAATTAATTTATGGTGGATCGTATCTAAAAATAAAAGTTTTAGGACTAATAATTGACATGAGAATTCTATTTCAAGATGTAGCAATCCGATTTTTGAAAACTATTTTTCTTTCATTTTTGGATTAGGTATTCCAAGGTTATACATTCAGATTTTTTTAAATGTATAACCAAATATTTATATAGTGTATATAATAGTAGAGTGTTAAAGGGATACATTTGTGTTTCAACCAATTATTTAGATCCATATTACGTGAATTTACATACTTTGTCGGCTCACAAAACAACGACGTATTTTGGCTTCGTTTTCGACACTAGCGCCCCTACCGGCCGTTAGCGCAATTATCCCACACGACTGAAAGTTTATCACCAGTTAGAAACAAACGTTAAATAGAAGTGAACGCTGTTAACTGCGAAGTGAATCGGTGAACACAATGCCAGTGACAAAGCGCGGCTCTGGTCAACTTTGGCAAAGCGCCGAAAACGTTAATCTGTTTTTATTACTGAAATCAGTATGGTCCGCCGTACTAAATGTCTCATGTTAGTTTCAAATGTGATTAAACGAAAGTTTTGTAAGAAATCTATAAAAGAAGCTTCTATTTTCGTAGTTTTCTGTTCTATAAGTAATTTAAGTTCAACTGTTGCGTTCTTCAAAAGTCATAACAGTTGCAATTTCGCCAATGTAAACTGATGATATTTAGCAATTTTGTGCAAAAGTCTCAATTGAGTCAATAGATGATTACTTATCGATATAACTCAGACCGATTTTGTGCATATGTATATCTCCTAACACGCTTGGTACGAGTAGAATAAGAATCAGGTTAGCTCCTAAACCTTTTCTCTTTCCAAAAACCGTAATGTTTGAAGACAAAGGTCTTTGACCAATGTGTGTTGCCGGTGATGATATAAGTTCACCAAGAAAGCAATAGAGGTACTATGCTTGGAGTTTTGCTGCAAGATCGAAGAAACGAAGAGATCTGAAGAAGAAACAAGAATCGTAGCTCGAAAAATTACTTGTCTGAAATGGCAGTGGATGCATCTCTTTTGCCACAGATGGCTGTTACAAAGCATAGGCCTACCTCGAAAATTGCCACGATGACCAGTCGTGTGACCAGTGACTTTACGCGATCTTATCTATATAGTCGGTCTACCTAGTGGGGAGATAGCCGCACGGCGTCTACCTGCTCTTGGTCGCCGCTCGAGAATCGGCGTTTCGCTTTACCCGACCTTATTATTAACTTTTGTTTTTATTAACTCTGTGACAATATTTTAAGAGGACGTTCTTTATCTCTCATGAGGGAGACAACGGTGTCACTTCTCACCGTGTCCTCCAGTTCCATTTCATTGACTTTGTCCATGGCTATTGTTTCTACAGCGTTATAAATAAACGCATCTTTTACACACAAGCGGCATTTTATTTCGAAAGAGGGAGAAGAGCTGATTTTTTTTGAGACGGGACTATTACTCAGCTCAAATGGCATTTGAGGTGGCGGGGAGCAGATTGCACTCTCTCTTAGATCTCTTTTAAAGTAGAGAATCTCGTGAGCTCCCAGGGGGAGGGAAGGGCGGCATATATCCTACTATTTTATGGGATTGGGATGCCATTGAACTCTTAGATTGCTTCGGTGGAAGCACCATGGAGTGACTAACCTCAAGGACCCCTCCTGACAGATAACAATTTTTTTTTTCACGTTCTCACACATTTATTAGATACTCTAGACAATGTTAAGTTTTCTTCTAACTCGAAAAGATAATTCAGCGAACTGTCTCAACTGTATTGAGAAAAACGACTCTCACGGGTTGAAGTTGAATTAATCTAGAGAGAAAAGTTAGGCAGTTACGTTAAACAAGACTTACATTACTTTGGCGGTGGGCGGATTGTTTGATTGACGGAGCTTTGGGCGGATATAAAAGCTTCATCATACATTAACTGTACTAGATTTACTTTAAGATAAATTACAATAGATCACTGACACAGAGACAAAGTACTGCTGTGTGTGTCGTAGCATTTGCGGAATCTCATTTATAAAGTCAATCATACGTAATTGAAAATGAAATAAAACATAATGGAGTATGTAAAGACTAGAACAGAGTATAAAGTTATTAGCGCGAGTTCAAATTTAGCACAGCAATAGCCATGCAGAAAAGACACAAATAAAGAGTTAAAATATGCAATAGTAAAGTTAAATATATATGTGATATATAAATAGAGACCATAGACTGTTTCCGCCATTGGTTTATCACTAATCAAAGTCACAAGGGTCGTTAGACGTATATATATATATATATATATATATATATATATATATATATATATATATATATATATCATAGAAGGGACCGGAAAGTAATGTCGTTTCTATCGACATATTTTACAAAAAAAAAACAATTGATTTTCACCACTACGGCATTGAAAATTTATGTACTAGATGGCAAAAGGTTCTTGATAACGAAGGTGAATATATAGTTGATTATAAAAAAAACTTGTTAAAAATATAGTCGTATGAATTTAACTTAAAAAAGCCTTTCCACGATAAAAATTAAAAGTTGTCACAAATACTTAATAGTAAAAAATAAGTGTAGACTAGAATAGGCTGGGATAGTAATGTAAAGGAATTGAAGTAGAGCCAAGAACAGATCACATTACAAAAATAATAATAAATAGAATAAGTAATAATGTAAACAAAAATCATACTGAAAAATTATTAGCCTTGTATTATAAAAAGTACCTGCCACTTAACGGTAGAGGTGATAAGGCCTAAGCAAAAAAAAAACTCAGCGTTTTCAATTCCTAAAAGCTATAAATACCAAAACTCAAACATTAAGTCAATGGAAGATGAAAAGAAGGCGCCGTTACTTGTTTTAATAACGCATATAACATTAAAAAAAGAAAACGACAACGTTCCCGAAACAGCGACCTACAATCGTCGGATCAATTCAAACTTTTGAAATCGGAAAATGTTGGGAAATTATTCCAGCGGAACTCTCCCCGCCCGTTCATAGTTTTGCAATTTTTATTTTCCGTTTATTGTAAGATTTGCATTTTTACTGAACGCCTCATGTTGGTTACGCTATATATAAGTTGTAGTATCCTCTTGGTTGAATACACACACGCGCACACACACGCACACACGCACGCACACACACGCACACACACACACACGCACGCACGCACACACACACACACAAACAACATACACATATATATAACCCAACTGATGTTTGGTCGTTAAAATATACCGTTCAGTACAGTTATAGTTATCTCTTCTACTAGCCTAGCAATACCCATATCTAGCAGTCATACTATACAAAATACCATCTGTACTACAATATTTATTTCATTAAAAAAAGCAACTGTTTTGGTTCCGGTCGGCTCTTGTCAGATCAGAACTCAAAGAAGTTACCTTACTATTTATAATTTAAACCATTTGACTGCTAAGCAATTCTGAACGCACAATAACTGCGGGATATATTTTGTCTTGATGTTGTCAAATACAACTATCTCTCACTCTCTCCATTCTTCCCCTTGTTGTAAATCATCTTCCATACATCGTCTTTTGTCCCCCATCTATATTCCCTGATCACAATTGTATATTTCATACCACAGATTATTATGACTTATGTAATAAATTTTTAAAGTTTTAAAATTAGAGTTAAAAATCATAATTTTTTTAATGTTTTCCAATGATTTTATCAACATTTTTGTATATTATCTTCGAGTGTTACTAACTCTTTTTATCTAGAAAAATACTCCAGTCTTATTCCAATTTATTGTGATTTAAAAAACCTATTAGAAATAATAATTATATTTTTTATTTCAAGAATATTAAAAGTTTGTAAGATGAAGGCTGTCGTGTTTGATTGGTCCCAAGATGCCTTTGGAACTTCGACGGAGTTGTAAACAAAAAGAAACAGTGAAGCGAGGACAGAGAGCTCTGTAATCGAGACTGCGAGTTGGCAAGCGGTCCGCGGGTGACGGAGAGCTTCGCCGCGATTTGGCATACAGCCGAATTGCTTCTAACATTTCCCTGCTCGACACCGCCACGTTGGAGAGTGCCTAATCTAACTTACTATCGAAATACCTCGTCTAAATCTCTGCAATTATTCATAAAAATCTTTGTAGTTGTAATAAAAATGAATGAAAATAGTTTGGTAGAGTTCGTTTTTATACATTAATCATGGTGTCAATTTATAACACGAGAGAAACGAGATAAGTTGAGATAATCATTATAGCAAAACATTGCTAAGATATTTCATGGAATCAGGCGTTACCTTCCGGAAGGCCGTCCTAAGTCATGTCAAGTCAACATTTATCAGCGGGCTGGCGGGCGGTGCACTTTGTTGCACGACTACCACTGCATATGCGGAAGTGGCTAAATATTAGTTCTTTTCTTACATTGTCAATATATACAAGTATATTGGTGTAAACACCAATATACTAAACTTTTAAAGCTGTACTGTACATATACAGTACAGCTTTAAAAGCGTGAATGTCTTTTTAAAATTACTTTGTATAAAGATGATCACTCTGCAATATGTTAAATAGAAAGTGTACAAGGATCAGATAACAATAATTAATTTTTATATGTAGTAAGCCAAATTTTGGTAACGCTTTTTTATTCCTTAGGTTGTGTTTGGGGAATGATTTTGCATAGGGGTTGACAATAAGCACAATTTGATATTAAGAAATTTGTAGAAATTGTAGTATTGTATTTGATATATATTAAATTGTTTGAGCCAATAATACTAGTAAAATAAAAAAATATATATTTATAAAATGTTAAATTAACATTGAAAACAAAATAAATATTTTAAAGTAGCAGTTCAGAATGGTGAAGGAAAAATATCAAAATTATCCCTGTGTACCTGAAACGGGTAAATGTACGAAAGGACCCCAAAAATAGAGGCCATCAAAGAAGAACTTTAGGTTTACATTTTATATTGTACTAATATTTGTCAGTGCTCGTTAGTTGATATAAAAAAGTAATAATCGATAGAATAAAGGAAAGAGAATTGTCTTTTGTACAATCGGAGCGTTAGTTTGCTTCTATTCAGAAATCTGTACAAATATATGGTCCATGAAAAACAGGAGTAAATTCAAAATAAATTTGTATGCTATAGAGCAGAGTTCTCCAAACTTTTTTTGTGTCGTAGACCCCTTGCCATGTTATTCCGTGTTGGGTAGACCCCCTACTTACCTGATATTGATTTCGTGTAAATTTCTAACTGCAGTGAGGTTTAGTGTTAAAAACTTAAAGTAAAAACACATATTAATTTATACATTATTATACAAATGTTGTATCTACTATACCAACTAAACCATTCTATTATACCAACATATTACAACTTACACAATTTTATATACATATATAATAAATATTTTACTTCATAGTTACTGTTATAAATAAAGTTAATGTTTTGATATTATAAGATAGTATGATGTAAGTTAATAGGTACTATCAGTGTATGTGTTGAGATTCACTATCGCGGACCCCCATTTTCATTTCATGGACCCCCAATTTTTTTTTCGTTGACATAGACCTCTGGCAGGTTGTCATAGACCCCTAGGTTCGGTCACTTTGGGAATCACTGCTATAGAGGTAGGAGCAACAGTGTATAGCTACTAAATCTATATATAACCTGTTAAGTAAGTCTATTAAAAGCAAACATTAGCTCATTTATGGAATAGGCTTCTAAAGCAGGATTAGTATGATTGTTTAAGATTAAGTAAATAGGAAGGGGGTTAAAAGGTATTGCAAGAAGACTTTCTTAAATTGCTACTCGTGTCCTGAGAACCGTACACGCCACCTCGTTCTTCATTGCATGATAGATCTGTGAGATTGTTTCAATAGTAATGTCTTGGAGATAATAACAAACTAAGTACAAAGTAAAAGTGCTTATATTGATTAAACCTAGTCCTAATAAAAGTCGACAGCCAATCATTAGTCGGGAAGTATTGTAGAGCGCTCTCTTTCGCACTACCTATGTAAATAAAGAAATATATTTCTGTGGAATTCCCCTTTTCGATGCGCTGCTAAAGATGACGTAATATTGCTTCTCTAATACCGATGTAAATAAAGAATTATATTTCTGTGGAATTCCCCTTTTCGATGCGCTGCTAAAGATGACGTAATATTGCTTCTCTAATACCGATGTAAATAAAGAATTATATTTCTGTGAAATTCCCCTTTTCGATGCCCCGCTGAAGATGACGTAACATTGCTTCTATAATGCCGATGTAAATAAAGAATTATATTTCTGTGGAATTCCCCTTTTCGAGGCGTCGCTGAAGATGACGTAATATAGCATCTATGGAATACTAAGAAATTATGTTTCCTCATAAACCGTCACGTATTGTTTTGAACTTATACAACTTTCAATCGCTAAAATGAACAAGCGGTTTGTATTGTTCTTATCACATAGTCATTTTGAATACGGAATGTGTGGAATTCCAAATATGGTAATTAAAAATTCTTTTATTAAAACAATACAACTATAATTATTAAAATATCTGGATTTCGAATCTGTATTCAAAAGCACATCAATGGCTAGATAGCTACATACATCGCTGCAGAAATTAATTGTTTATAATTGTAATATAGGCGCAGTATTAATGATATATTTTATAATGATTATTAGTAATGGAACTGTGGTAGCCCAGCGGTAGAGAACTGAGACTTGCAATCGTAGGTCGCGGGTTTCATTCCTGGTTTACAATTCTATATAATTCACACTTCGTGTATTAAATATAAAGGACTGCTTGCAAATATATTTCCAGAGGACGTACTGCCGTGTCCTCTGCGTAGCCGTGTCAGCCAAGCTTAACCACCACCGAAAGCCCAATTGCCTCCTAGGATCAAGGGTCAATGGAAGAGGGTATCCAGAATGAATAAAACTAAAGAATAAAATTTTAACACTAAAAGCTACAGAAGCAGCGTAAAACGAAAGATGACTGCTCCCTTCAATAACACCTAAAGGTAAGAAACAGTGTGCCTGTGTCACACAGATGCAAGCATCGACAAACCAAAATACAAGTGGCGCTCCCAAACGAGCTACAAACCCACGAGCCTTGTGACTGATAGCAACATCCTCACAAGGTTAACAACGTACATCTATTTAATGGAAAATGGCGTTACCTTGCGGAAGTCCATCCTAAGTAAGAAAAGGACCAATATTTAGCCACTTCCGCACTTGCAGCGGTAGTCGTACAACAAAATGCACCGCCCGCCAGCCGATTAGTGCCAAACACAGAGTGACTCTGTGTTTGGCACTAATCGGTGTAACATAACTCCTGAAGATGCCCCGTGGAGGGGTGAAACACGTGTTGAGTAATTTGGCGGTGGCGGTTGTGTGATTCGCATTGTTTGCCGCATACGCATTTATGCACGTTTACTTTGTTGCATGACTATCACTGCATATGCGGAAGTGGCTAAATATTGGTCCTTTTCTTACTAACAGACATCTATGCAGAGAGAGGCTATTAAGTTATTTAAAGTTGCAATTTTCCGATAAACTTTTGATAAGTTATAATATAAAAAATAAGTTACCGTCAATTTTCAGATTTAAAAAGCGTCTCCATTGTTATACGTTTCAATTTTGATTTATATATTTAAGTTGTGTAGAACCTCAAGCCGAGTGCAGTTTAGCTATTTAAGTGAACTTCGCAAATCGAAAGCCCCCCGCAGAGCTTTAGTTGAAGTTATGCGCGGACTTTAAAACGCTTTTATTGCCTCAAATTGTAGTTCCCGGGACCAGCTGCTTACTGCGACCGAGTGGGGAAAATTTTTCGAACCTATTATACTTACATTTAAAACTTTAGTAGATTGTTCATAGTAAATACTTTAATCAACATAAAAACGAATAAAAATATGTTTTTATTTTTGTATTGTATTGTGGGTTCTGACTTGAAATGAAACACCGCTGGTTTACAAGAAGTACTTCTTTCACAAATCAAGTGGTCACCCTATATTAACACAAAGTATACTTTCGCTTAGTCCAAACTTCGCTTCTAAATCGCTCAAGAAATCACTGTCCAAATAACTTGCCAAATAGTCACTTTGTATCACCGATCGTAGATCTTAATCTTATAACTCAAAAAACAACAGTCGACATTGATTGTGATAGTACACCTATTTATACTACGGATAAGGTTCTAGTAAGTTCGAGATGGTACACGGTAAGAATTTCAGAGAACCGTACACCAAAATTTATAAATAACATCAAGGTTACGCGTGTTCCCGGAAACAGGGTTCGGTGTTTATTGTGCTCCCTCCCTCTAAGGTATCTGTTACTCGTGTTTTGTTACAGTATTATTAACTTAGTATTGTTACTAATTCTTGTATGACTTGGGAAATTTCCTTTTTTTTCTTTAATTTGCACCCCGACATTGGACACATTGGCACATTCCCCTAGTGGATACACAAGGAAAATTTTTCAAATAATTTATTCACTTTTTAATTTTATTCTATCTCCTTCTATTCTCCGGTCCATCTAAATTTCCCTCATTTACTTCTTTTTTTCCTTAATGTTATCTTTCATTCATTTTAATTGCATTACTAGTCATAATCACTTCTTTTCTTTCACGATTTCATCTTCCTCCTTTACTTTATTATTTTCTTTATCAGTATTTTTTATATCACGGTTTTATAATTTTTATTTTCTTTTATTATAACTTTATATCACAATTTTTATTCCTTGTTTCTTTATCTCGGATTTTTCTTTATCTTTTCCGACCATTGCTGCGTTTTGTTACTTTTTATTACTCTGCTTATTACCTTTCTCTAATATCACAGGAAGGTCTGGCTGCTTTCCTCTTGTTGCATTTGGAAGGAGATGTTGCTTTCCTCTATTAGTTCGTATGGTCCACCGCAGGGTTACAGGTTCATGAGGAAACTCTTTTTGAGTTTAAAACTTTTGCTTCAAGTCTAATCCCACTAGTATATTTCAGCCGTGGTACGTCCACTTCTCTACCCAAGGCTTCATAGATTTTCAGTTATACTGGTAAGAAGTGGCCTGATTTCAGTGTCTTCACACGTTTTACGTTGTGTTGGACGATCAGTGGTCTTCACTTTAGAATCCTAAGGTGCTGTCAGCAAGAAGTTCCTTGCTCTATGTAGACTGTCTACCACATTAACACAACACGTGGTTACATACTTTAGTACGTCTATGGTTCTCTTTGTCAGGAACAAATTATTAAATTTACTCGTACTTTCGATTCTCAATACTGGCAACTATGAAATCAAATAACGAACATTTATAATTGGAATTCTAAATTCAAAACTAACACAATTTCGTACCTAAATTAGTCATATTTGGTTTAGCAACGCGACATTTCATTATGTTCTGATGTCGTTCTATACGCGGCTATGGAAAAACTAAAATTTAACCGCATTTTTTAATACGAGGGTCAAACTGAAAGTTCTTAGAAAATCAAAAACTAAGCATTCTAGCAAGTTATTAGTTTTATTATAACTTTTCAAAATAGCGTCCATTTACATTAATACATCGTTGCATTCGATGGAACCATTGAGAAAAGCACCTTGCCCACTCGGCCTTAGGGGTCTCTTCGACGGCGTTTTGAAACGCAGCCACTGCTTCTTCGGCGTCCATAAAATGTTTTCCTCGAAGTTTTTCTTTTATTTTCGGGAATAAATAAAAATCGCAGGGTGCGAGGTCGGGGCTATACGGCGGATGACCCAGTAATTCCACGTCTGAGGTCGCCAAATAGTCGATCGTTTGCCTGACGGTGTGCGACGAGGCATTGTCGTGATGAAGGAGGAATCCTGCTGCGAGGTCGTTTCTCTCGAACTTTTTCCAAGACAAGTGGCAAACAGTTGTTAGTGTACCACTCTGCATTAACCGTTTTCTGATCCTCTAAGACAACTGTCGCGTAATGACCTGTCTTTCCGAAGAACGAGGCCACCATCTTTTTTCCAACACTTCGACCTCTCTTCACTTTAGTTGGCAACTCTTCGGAAGGAAACACCCACTGAGCAGACTGTCTTTTGGTTTCCGGATCATAACAGTAAATCCAGCTTTCGTCACCCGTTAGTATGTCGAACACAGCATTTGAGTCACCTCCGTTAAATTTTTGGATCATTTCTCGGCACCAATCAACACGGCGGAGTTTTTGAGCCTCGGTCAAATTATGCGGTATCCAGCGCGCACAAAGCTTCCTGACCGCTAAATGTTCATGGAGGATTTTGTGCATGTGATACCTGTGCCTAGACTTGTCCGAATCTGCTGATAGGTCACTCTTTTGTCAGTCTCTATCATACGCTGCACAACACTGATATTGTCTTCAGTCGTCGCTGTAGAAGGCCGTCCCTCACGCAAATCATCGGTGAGATTAGTTCGACCACGTTTGAATTCATTAAACCAGTTGTAAACTGTGGCACGAGATGGGGCTTCATCGTGAAAAGCCAATCGAAGTCTATCATAACTTTCTTGTTGACTTATATGACATCGAAAGTCATAAAAAATCATTGCACGAAAATTTTCTCGGCTTAAATTCATTCTGACGTGCACAGACAATTTTCAATTTGCCGCTAAATCGTAAAACAAATGACAAATGAATGAAATGTATACTCAATTTTATTGGTAAAGAGTTCTATTTTCAAAATTTAAACTTATTTTTTTAATATAATGCTTTTAAGTTGCCAGTTCTAAAAACTTTCAGTTTGGCCCTCGTACATATTTCACTTTGGGACGATCGCTGCATTAATTTCTCAACGAATTAAACATAAGTACGGATTAGATATAATCATAAATGTATCCGTATCCATATGCGTATCCGAATCCGGATCCGTAGTCACAGCCATAGTTCGAAATAAAGAAACAAGAAGTATATATTCTAATACTGATATTTACTATAATATCTTGTCTGTATAAGAAAAATAGTATTAAACCCCCATATAATAAATTCATATACATTGCCAAAGATCCAGTATTTTGTCATCTTCACCTGCAAAACTGGTATAAAGTCTTCAAAATATTAACAAATCCGTCATAGGTGTACGCATATATAATAAACTTTCACGAGATATTTCAGAACTTTCTTTGCTTAGTTTTAAATCTAAAATTAAAAGTTTATTAATAAATCTTATTATAAAATTCAAGTGTCATTAGTTGCTCGAAATGCGTGGAATGGTTTGTTGACTCGTCAACAAGGTTAATATTATAATGTTAACATTAACAAAAAGTTGTTTAATTTCATTTAAAAGAGCAATTAAGAAAAGAACCAATATTTAGCCACTTTCGCACATGAAGTAGTAGTCGTGCAACAAAGTACACCTCCCGCCAGCCCGCTGTTAAATACGTATGCGGCAAACAATGCGAATTACACAACTGCCACCGCCAAATCACTCAACACGTGTTTCACACCTCCACGGGGCATCTTCAGGAGTTATGTTACACTGATTAGTGCCAAACACAGACTACTACTGCATGTAGGCGGGAGCATGTGGCGGAAGTGGCTAAATATTGGACCTTTTCTTACTTAGGATGGACTTTCGCAAGGTAACGCCTGATTCTATTAAATAAAAGAGTAAATGTTGAGTTTCCGGTCGGCTCTTTTCAACATATCAGCGTTCCGAGCTGTTAATTAATTACTACTTTTAATGCTAATGATTTGTTTTGAGCTTAAAATGATTTAAAAGCGCATATAAATGCTTTGAATAATGACATTTTGAATTTGAATTAAATTCAAGTCACTACCTATTTTTAAGAAAATGGTTAAAAATTATTTACTAGATCTATGATTATTTATACCTTCATTCATTACTTTTTCTTCTTCTGTTTCTTTATTTTATCCGAGGCAAGTGCGATCCAAATCAGTTTGATGTTTTTATTTATTATTGTATTATATTTATAATATGTATTAAGCCTTTTTATTATAAGTATATATGTTATATACGTATGTATGTATGTCTATGTATGTTTATGTATATTTATGTTCATTTGTTTGTGAATATGTATTTTTTTTGTACACGTGAACTACCCTTTATAAGTACTATTATCTTTTCCTTACTATGGTTGTCTGTAAGAGATTGCCTTGAGTGATAAGACCGCCCATTGTACTTTTCTGTATATTATTGTATCTGTATATTATGTATCTTATCGTGTACAATAAAGAATATTAAATAAAAAATAAATTCGAATTTAAAGTAATTTGTACTGTAAATTCCCATAAATTGGTAAATGAAATTTATCGTAGTGTATAGATTTTTAAATGATAATAACACTTGGGAATGAAGTTACTAATTATAATATTAAAATAATACTACTACCTTACTAAAATAAATTTTAGAACGAGCGTAATAGTCTACCCGAGCGACGCACATGAGGTTAACAGAACTAATTGCCAACTTTATCTCGTGTGATATCTAACCATCGTTTGAAATGTCTCACGGTTTTTATACAAAGAAGGTAGTGATGGTAAAAACAGAACTCATTTATATTCGTAACAAAGTGCGCGAGGCACCGCCGAGCTGCAAAGTTGGTATAATTTAGAAGTTCGCGAATCGAAATGTAAAATGCGCTCGCCGACTGCGGTTTATTATTTTGCGCTGCACCATTCGTTACTTCTGATATTTTCATTCGGATCATTTGCGCATTTTAATATTCGAAACACTTCAACTGGAAATGAGGTTGTTAGCTCTGACTTCGAGCAGAGGAGTTCCGATACAAAAGTGGCGCTAAAATTTTTTTTGCCACTAAAAAGTCAAAGTTGTAGACGACTGTATGATAAAGAAAAAAAAATAGATCACGCGTTACAGCTCAGAAACCACTTTTAGTCTAAAATACCGCAATGTTTGAAGACGAAGGTTTTTGATCGGTGCGTTGCCGATGATGGACGAGGTGACTTATGATATGCCTCATAAAAAGGCTGAACGTCACTCAGAGAGCGAGGGAGCTATGCTCGGTGTGTCGCTGCGACATTGAATTACAAATAAGGAGACCGCAGAAGAGCCAAGATAATCTGAAGCGGAAGTTGCTGGATGTGGCGTGGCTGTACTTTGTGGCCGTACTAGATACGGATTGTAGACGGTAAATAGCAGAAGTGATCGATTGCAATCTCATAGATAAAATTAATAACTATTATAACATTAAGTTAACAAATTGGTAATCCCCTTTTTTTACTCTTTGGAGTTTTTCTTTTTTTTTAATTTAACATTACAAAGTTTTCCTCCAACATAGTCAGAGCCTATATTTCTAAATAACAATTTCTAGACGGGGGGGGGGGGGGGGTTGAAAATCCTCATATGGACGCCTGAGAATGGAGGGTCCAGACAGTGTCAGAATTTTACTGGCTAAAACCCCCCACCACTCTCTTACAATTAAGTTTCTAGTTATTTTGCTTATTTTCTAATATTTCTTTAGTATTAACTCTTTATTATATGCCCCTTGGAGTTTGGAGTTGTTTGGATTTGATGTGAATGAATGCTGCAAGTCGATTTAGGCTTTGTGTAGTTTAATATATACAAGAGGTCCACGGGGCTATTCCTGTGTAGGTGTATAGTGTTGTAACTGTAGTGTAGTGTAGGTGAAGCGAGGACTTCTCGGTGGTCGAAAGCGACGCGGATCTCTCCAAACCGCTATCGTTTGATTTCGGGTCGTGAGTATTTGTATGCTATGTATTCTGTGCATTGAGCCAGACGGAAGCTTGAAGTGAGGTCAGTGTCCTGAGGTTGAGATGGGGACGAGAATTTGCTTAAATTCCGCTTCAAGAGCAGCGATGAGGCATTATTTACGATGGTTTAAATCATAAGGATAATTCTAAGTATAGTGGTAGCGGGCGCTAAGTAGGTTGAACTTTATTAACAGAGCACCCCAAGTTTTTGTTCGACAGAGTTGAAGTTGCACCGGTGACGTCACATTCAGAGAACTGTACACCACGGAGAGTTTATTTATAGTTTAAAGATAATTTATTTAATTAAGATGTTGTTGCCCTTTATAGCTCAGCGGTAGAAGACTGAGACTTGGTATTGTAAATCACGGTTTTGATTCCCGGGATAAAATCTAAATAATACAAATTTTTCAATATAATTAATACTTTATTTAATAATCTTTATTAATACAAAGCAGTGGTAACTCAGCGGTGGAGAACTGACCCTTAAGAAATATTTCTTTCAATACATACTTCTTTATTTTTCCTCTCTTCTTTCTTCTTTCACAATACACACTTGTCTCTCAATGTTACAATTCTATTATTCTTTCTTTTGTATCATTTACACTATTACTTCTTATTATTTTTTCCTCTCAGGATGCATTTAGCTATGATCGATATGGGAAATCTATGAGGTAGGCCTATATCCAGCTGTGGGCATCCTATGTCCAAATAAATTATTGAAAAAAAAAACAATGTTGGATTTCAATAAAAAATGTTTAAATTTAAATGCTCAATATACTATATGTATTAAATACAGTGTATGATTGCGATCTTCAATAGAAACAACACCCAAGTAAATTAAAGAAAATTCGGAATTGTAATAAGTATATCGATGGAAAGGAGTCGAAGTTGACGAAACGTTTCGATGCCCACTGCCGAATTTTACGACGCACATAGACCTCTCTTGTGGCGAAACTATCCTACGGCTTTACTAAAAGAATCATTTACTTAAATAAATCACACATTTTATTTGGCCTTATTCCTCTTATATAATAAGAACAGGGCTATACTGGGAAGTATTCTACAAATTGGACTTCATTTGATGAATACCACTCGACCAATGCATTCTTTCTATCCTATCTGATGCAGAAAGTGGGATTACTACGAAATAAATTCCTCTTTTAGAGTGGCAGTACAAACACGTTACTACACAATGGATAGCAGCGTCCACTATGTCCCATAACACCACACTGCGATCGCATACCCGCCGGCCAAGCATGGCGATAATGGCATATTTCCCCAAAGATGTCTTTGCTGGAGACCTATGTCTCGTAAGGAACCTATATGGGCTAAAACCACGATGATGTGTAGAATTTTTCTCATTATATCTTTTCATAAGAACTTTCCTGGTTCTTAAAAAATAAGAAAAAAAAATTTCGCTTAAGGCTTTAAGTTTTACAAATAGCAACCTATTTGGTAGTTTTTTTTAATTAAAACGTACTAGCACAAATGAAATATTATTAAAATATTATGAACTATATCTATCTTAATTTCTATATAACTGCAGAGAAATTCCAATGAGGTTAATATAGTGTTTCCCAACGTGGGGCCCACGCCACATATGGAGGCAATTTGATTGTTAAGGGGGGCAATTCGAAAGTGGACTCGACATGAGTTTAATTCTTTCGCTTTGATATAAAAATTATGCATGCTGTAATAGCCGTAATAATTTTAGAAAGACAAAGGTTTTGTACAAAACTGGCTGAAAAATAATGGGTTAATTAAAAAGTAATACGCGTAAAAAACAACGTGGCGTCTATTCGATTCACACTGTGTATGTCATGATAATTTTGACTCTAGAAAAAAATACATATCGGACTTAAAATGTTCATATCACACTAAAAGATTCGCACCAGTCCGATTGTGCAAAGTTGACAACACAAATCAAACGGCTGTACACAAAGATATCCGAAATACAAGACTATAACGAGACGGGTTGATTGAAAAATGAAGTTCGAAAACGATTGCAACGTTGAACTTTGATTCATTACTTCAACCTATCTCACCTCGCGTGAGCCCCCATATTGTTTCAAAAACAAAGAGGAACGGCACTAAATTTTTGATGTTGAATTCGAAAAACTATTCCAGAAAAATCTCATTGACAATCGCCATTTATATATTGTGTTCTGTTTTCCATTCAGATTATAAATGGAATAAAAACAGTAAATTATATTTCGCACTTTGGATCCATATAAGATCATCGATGTAGCTCCGAAAATTTCGCGTACTAAGTGATAGTAGGCGGCGTATATCACTTCTGCCACTGGGGTAGGCTCAGTAAGATATAAGCTGTAAATATCACTTTATTAGAGGTATGCTAGACAATTATAACAGATCAAGTGGTAAAGAAATCAACAAAGATAAATACATGCGTCTGCGGCCGTAACCGATTTGCTTCGACGATCGATGCTTGCGAGCAGTGACGTCAAAGAACTGCTCATCGCCTGCGCACGCGGTTCTGCGCTCTGCACAAGAGCTAACTCCGTAGCAACTCCGCTAGATGGCGCTCGCTAACACAGTTGCTACAGCTCCCCACTAGGTAGACCGAGGAGGAGGTCGCGGATAGTCGCTAGATGATCATTGGGGAAAGCCTATGTCTATGTGGGAATCTATTGGTTGAAAAGAAGAACCAATTTTAAAGGCTGTATATAGCAACAATATTTGTACAAATAGCAACAGTTGCGTTTCTAGCCGTCTTTCCTCAGCAGATCATGTTAGAATGACGATTCAAAAACGCGTAAAAATCTACTCTTAAATAAAGATATTTTTAATAACAAATTGTACATATTTAACAATTCGCCATTATATAAATACATTTAAAAAACTTTTAAGTTAAACGGTTTTTTTATACCCATATTGTGGTGGTTGTGGAAAAATATGTACCTAGTCCGCCATATTGGAACGGCGTCCATCTTGAATTTTAAATTTTGACATAATCATCGTGTTTTACTAGTGTAGCCCTTTCATTTGATACCCATATTGAGGGGGTTAAAGAAAAATACGTAATCCGCCATTTTGTATCGGCGGCCATCTTAGATTTATAATGTTATTGATTTTATTATATTGTATTGTCATCTAAATTAAATGTTTGTACCAAATTTCAGATCAATCTGACAACGGGAAGGTGCTTAAATTTCAATTTCTGATTTTGATCCAAATAAATTCCGTACGGGTCGAACTAAATAAAACCGTTAAAAAAAATAATAATGTCCCTAAAATTCTAGTCTTAAGTTTTTGAATCTAAAGTTACTTCAACATATTTCAGACCTAAAACACAATACACAGTTTCAAACTTAACATTTCTACTCTTGTCCTTCTCGATACGGTATCACAGTAAGTTTGTTTGTTACACATAATGTGCTAAACATTTATTTCATACAAAGAACAGTCTTCCGGTGTATTAATTATTGATAATTAGATAAGTAAGCTAGAACAATAGATTGGGGTGTTTTTATCCCTCCATATTATCCCCTGGCATCGTGCCCGTATGAAAAATTAGGCTACAAATTCGCACATTATTAATCCGATACTTAATCTACGATACAAAAGAAGGTCAACCCCGGATCAGGGGCGGGCGCGAGGTGAAATAGGGGATTATGTGTGGATATAAATAATTGTCTTTTGTTACGCTGCACTGAATTCTTTGCTACGTAATTTTGTACTGTGAAATAATCTTGATCATATTGTTACGTCAACGTTCTGTTTTCAGCCCGTAGACACTCAATGCCTTCGCCAATGATATTTATAGCAGGACACACGCACACACACGTGACGCGCACGCACGCACACGCACACACACACACACACACACACACACACACACACACACACACACACACACGTATATATAGGACGGAGGAGTACAAAGTCACTGGAGGCGTCCCACAGGGGTCAGTACTAGGGCCACTTTTGTGGAACGCTATGTACGATGGACTCCTAAAGAAACATCTACCCAGCGAAACTAAACTCGTCGCATTCGCTGATGATCTAGCAGTCGTTATAGTAGCGAAACACGTGGAGAAAGTGAAGTGGGCATTTGAAAGATCCTTCCAAATAATCACCCTGTGGATGAGGTCAGTCGGACTAGAACTGGCTGAGCAGAAGACGGAAGCAGTGCTCATTACTGGCAGGAGAGTTGCGGAGACCATCACACTCAATGTCGGCAGCTGTGAAATCGCAACTCAACGAGCTATACGGTACCTTGGAGTAATGATCGACCATAGGCTAAACTTCAAAGATCAGGCTGAGAGAGCAGCAGCGAAAGCGTCTCTGGTGACAGCTAAACTCTGCCGACTCATGCCTAATGTCGGAGGTCCCAAGCAAAACAGAAGGAAGTTATTAGCGTCGGTGACTACGTCAGTGCTTATGTACGGAGTACCCATATGGTCCGACGCACTGAGCAAACAGGAGTCCCGACGGAAAATCGCCTCTGTTTATAGAGTCAGCACTCTACGGGTAGCTAGCGCCTTTCGTACAGTATCGGAGGATGCAGCATGCGTGATAGCAGGTATGGTTCCTGTTGCGCTTCTTGCAGACGAAAGAACTGATCTACACCGAAGCAAAAAAAGCAAATCAGACCCAACTTTAGCTGAACTTAGAATTCGGGGAAGACTGAAAAGCTTGCAACAGTGGCAATCGTCCTGAGATAAGTCGACGAAAGGAAAATGGACGCGTAAGCTAATACCAAACCTAGAGTCATGGGTGAACCGAGATCATGGAGAGTTGAACTACTACCTGACTCAGATGATATCCGGCCACGGCTGTTACCGAGCGTATCTCCATAGGTTCAAATACGAAGATTCCCCTGACTGTCCTAATTGTGTCGGAATGATTGAAGATGCAGAGCATGTCTTTTTCGTCTGCCCCCGATTTAACGAAGCCAGGAGGTCTTGGGAAGAAGGTGTAGGATGCAAAATCTATCCTGAAACTCCGATAGCTACAATGCTATCCTCGCCTTCGGCCTGGGAACTTACGAGCGCGTACTGTACGACGATGCTAAAGGAGTTGCGAAAAATAGAGCAGGAGCGGAGGAAGTTGGCCTGAACAGCCACTTTATCAGAGAAAGCTGCGGCTAAATCCCCCCCGCGAAGTAATGCCTAACGGCCATGCCGTGGGGACCAGGGATACCGAGGAGAGAGGATTGTTTTTAGTCGGTATTGATGTCTAGATCGAGTCCGACATACGGGGCACCAACATCAGGCCCTATGATACGTAAAAGTATTTTTAAACCTCTATAAAAAAAAAAAACACACGTATATATATATATATATATATAGCAGGACACACGCACACACACATACACGCGCACGCACGCACACACACGCGCACACACACACGCGCACACACACACATACACAGGAGCGAAGCGAGCAGGAGCGAAGGAAGCTGGCCTTAACAGCCAGTTTATCAGAGAAAGCTGCGGCTAAATCCCCCCCGCGAAGTAATGCCTAACGGCCATGCCGCGGGGACCAGGGATACCGAAGAAAGAGGATTGTTTTTAGTCGGTATTGACCTTTAGATCGAGTCCGACATACGGGGCACCACCATCAGGCCCTATGATACGTAAACGTATTTTGAACCTCTTCGAAAAAAAAAACACACACACACACTCACACTCACACACATACACACACCTGTATATATTCCACGGGCTGAGGTGTACTGCTACGTGGCGCGTCCCCAAGGTTGCGGATAGGGGAAAGCCCGAGAGTCGCAATTTGCGAAACAGGGTAGGGGTGAAATAAAATAGCCCTCGCGGACAAAACACAACCCGATGTCAGTGGTCTAGCGTGCCCAGGACTGGAAGGCGACAGGGAATGGTCGTCGCAAGCGCTCCCCTGAGGGTACCAGGTCCCACCTCAGGCGTACTTAAGTGGCCTTACTTCGGTAACCGGGGCTCTGCCGAAGCGGACTGTATATTTCCCTAGGTTCTCGTGGGAACAGCATGGATAAATTAATAAAAAAAACAAACGAAAATTAAAGTAATATGGAGCTGAAGAAGGCATTACAGCTCCACGAAAATACAATCACTGCCCTGGCGGAGTACATAAAGGGCAAATTAAACGTTCATGGAGAGATCCGCAAACATGTGGCCGCGCTAGGTACATCGTTTGCAAAGATCACCAGGGAAATTGGAAGCGTCGGAAAATCAAACGCCACCACATCCGTAGGAGAAGTGCAAACGTCACCGTCTCTATACAGATTGTATTCGGACACGACTGTAAAAGAAACCGAAGAAGAAAGCAAATCGGCAACACCGAAGAGCCGAAAAACGCGAAAAGTCAAAAGGACGGAACGCTCTTCACCCTTGGAGATCAGCCAGGCACCGAAACTGCGAAAAGCTAATACAACGGACTTAGCAGTTACGGTAAGGTCAGAGCTGAAGCCAAAGCCGCCACTTCCACACGATCACTCGGAGTGGAAAGAGGTAAAAAAGAAAAAGCAACCCAAGAAAAAAGTAGTAACGCGTCCGAGTGCTCTTATCATTCGCCCAAGCCAGAAGGATCAGTACGCCGAGATCCTTAAGCGGGTCAAAAAAGATGCTTCCGCGGATCATATAGGCAAATGTGTTGATAAAATTAGAAGGACGGCTACGGGCGATATGCTTCTTATCCTAGCGAAAAATCAAAAAGATAAAACGCAGGAGATAAGAAACACCATTTCCACAGTTCTTGGAAAAGATGCTACGGTAGTATGCAAAGTACCTGAACAGGAATTAGAGATTAAGGACCTAGACGAAACCACGACGGTGCCTGAAATCGTAGAAGCCCTACAGAAAATAACTGGCGGAGGAAGCCAAATTTCTGAACACTGTGTCAAGTCCCTTCGCAAAGCATACAGAGGAACACTTACGGCTTCTATTAGAGTAGCAGCAGAACTGGCAAGAACCTTAACAGAGCGGCAAAACATCAAGATAGGTTGGGTCAATTGTAGAATAAGAGCTACTCAAAGGCCTATAAAATGCTTCAGGTGCTGGTACTATGGTCACGTTGCAAACAAATGCAGCAACAAACATGACAGATCGAAGAGCTGCATCAAATGTGGGGAAATAGGCCACAAAGCCAAAGAGTGCGGTAAGGAAGCCCGATGTGTCCTCTGTGTTGACATTGGGAATTCCGAAGACTGTGCTCACATTGCAGGATGTGGTCATTGCCCTGTATTTAAAAAAGCACTTCAGATGTTAAGACAGCCTCAAAAATGATCAAGGTACTACAAATTAATCTTAATCATTGTGAGGTTGCCCAAGACCTACTCATGCAGACTGTACGGGAGCTAAAATTAGACATAGTACTAATTTCGGAACCCTATAAGCACATCAGTGGCCTAAACTGGATCACCGATAAGGAAGGAAAAGCTGTCATCTGGGCATGTGGCACTAAACCTCTCCAGGGTAATCAAAATAATTGTTCTGGATTTGTAAGAGCCAAATTTAACGGAGTACATTTCTACAGTTGCTATGCACCACCTAGCCTAACACACGATGAGTTCGTCCGGTTCCTGGCCAAATTAGTGGAGGATGCCCGAATGTACTCCCCGGTAGCTATAGCTGGAGATTTTAACGCTTGGGCAGTGGACTGGGGTAGTAAAGCTACTAACACTAGAGGTTGCCAGCTTCTGGAAGCGATGTCACTGTTGGACGTCGCCTTACTTAATACAGGCGATAAACCCACGTTCACAAGAGGCGAGGCGAGCTCAATTGTGGATCTCACTTTCGTCAGCAGTACACTGGCAAGAGGAAATAACAGTTGGGAGATCTCGGATACTTACACCGCTAGCGACCACTGTGCCATATACTGGGAGGTATCATGTAAGCCAAATACAAATAGAGTACCACACACAAGAACTGGCTCAGTGGGTTGGAGGACTAGCATGTATGATCCCGGCCTGTTCAAGATAGCACTCGAGGATCGACCACTGCTTTCCAAAAGTGCCAGTGAAAAGGCGGCTGAAATCATAAGGAGGCTGACCGAGGCCTGCGATGAAACAATGCCAAGGCGACGCAACAACAACCGAACCCCACCGGTGTACTGGTGGAATGATAACATTGCTGAGCTTAGGAAAATATGTGTTAAGGCGCGTAGAACCTCCCAACGGGCTCGGAAAACACCACAATTCGAGCAGCTCTACGACAAATATAAGGAAGCGCGATTAAAATTAAATAAATCCATTAAAGAGAGCAAGAGAAACGCGTGGAAAATATTGTTGGAAGAGGTTGAAAAGAATCCATGGGGCAAGCCGTACCAGGTTGTAGTTAAACAACTGAGACATGAGAATACAACGCCCACTTGTCCTATTCTACTAGGAAGAATTGTCAGAGCTCTGTTCCCCACGCAACCAAAATCCTCCTTTCAACTAGGGATTGTGGATCCGAATGAAATCCCCCCTATTACCGAGAAGGAGCTAATGGTAGCATGCGGTAGGGTTGGAAACAACAAAGCTCCGGGACCGGATGGGATCCCCAACGTAGCTCTTAAGCAAGCTATTGTAGCAACACCAGGAGTCTTCTTGGAGGCCTACAATAGCTGCTTACTGGAAGGCACCTTTCCTACCGCGTGGAAACGACAGAGACTGGTACTTCTCCCTAAAGGTAAGAAGCCACCAGACGAGCCATCGTCATACCGGCCCCTCTGTATGCTGGATACTGCGGGGAAAATACTAGAACGTATTATCCACAGCAGGATCGAAGCAGCAGTTGAACCCCACCTAGCTAACTCACAGTATGGGTTCAGAAAAGGCCGGTCTACGCTAGACGCTATAGAGCAAGTAGTCAATATAGCAAAACTAGCAGTGTCTGGGAAAAGATGGAAGAGAGGCTCGATAAAATACTGCCTGGTTGCCACCTTGGACATTAAAAACGCCTTTAACTCAGCAAAATGGGAGGTCATCATGGGGGCACTTAGCTCACTGAATGTACCTCTATACCTACGTAAAATAGTCGCTAGTTACTTCTCTGATAGGGTCCTTATATACACTACGGAAATCGGGACGGAGGAGTACAAAGTCACCGGAGGCGTCCCACAGGGGTCAGTACTAGGGCCACTTTTGTGGAACGCTATGTACGATGGACTCCTAAAGAAACATCTACCCAGCGAAACTAAACTCGTCGCATTCGCAGATGATCTAGCAGTCGTTATAGTAGCGAAACACGTGGAGGAAGTGAAGTGGGCATTTGAAAGATCCTTCCAAGTAATCACCCTGTGGATGAGGTCAGTCGGACTAGAACTGGCTGAGCAGAAGACGGAAGCAGTGCTCATTACTGGCAGGAGAGTTGCGGAGACCATCACACTCAATGTCGGCAGCTGTGAAATCGCAACTCAACCAGCTATACGGTACCTAGGAGTAATGATCGACCATAGGCTAAACTTTAAAGATCAGGCTGAGAGAGCAGCAGCGAAAGCGTCTCTGGTGACAGCTAAACTCTGCCGACTCATGCCTAATGTCGGAGGTCCCAAGCAAAACAGAAGGAAGTTATTAGCGTCGGTGACTACGTCAGTGCTTATGTACGGAGTACCCATATGGTCCGACGCACTGAGCAAACAGGAGTCCCGACGGAAAATCGCCTCTGTTTATAGAGTCAGCACTCTACGGGTAGCTAGCGCCTTTCGTACAGTATCGGAGGATGCAGCATGCGTGATAGCAGGTATGGTTCCTGTTGCGCTTCTTGCAGACGAAAGAACTGATCTGTACCGTAGCAAAAAAAGCAAATCAGACCCAACTTCAGCTGAACTTAGAATTCGGGGAGGACTGAAAAGCTTGCAACAGTGGCAATCGTCCTGGGATAAGTCGACGAAAGGAAAATGGACGCGTAAGCTTATACCAAACCTAGAGTCATGGGTGAACCGAGATCATGGAGAGTTGAACTACTACCTGACTCAGATGATATCCGGCCACGGCTGTTACCGAGCGTATCTCCATAGGTTCAAATACGAAGATTCCCCTGACTGTCCTAATTGTGTCGGAATGATTGAAGATGCAGAGCATGTCTTTTTCGTCTGCCCCCGATTTAACGAAGCCAGGAGGTCTTGGGAAGAAGGTGTAGGATGCAAAATCTATCCTGAAACTCTGATAGCTACAATGCTATCCTCGCCTTCGGCCTGGGAACTTACGAGCGCGTACTGTACGACGGTGCTAAAGGAGTTGCGTAAAATAGAGCAAGAGCGGAGGAAGTTGGACTGAACAGCCACTCTATCAGAGAAAGCTGCGGCTAAATCCCCCCCGCGAAGTAATGCCTAACGGCCATGCCGTGGGGACCAGGGATACCGAAGAGAGAGGATTGTTTTTAGTCGGTATTGATCTAGATCGAGTCCGACATACGGGGCACCAACATCAGGCCCTATGATACGTAAAGGTATTTTTAGACCTCTATAAAAAAAAAAAAAACACCTGTATATATTGTATAGTTGTAATGGAATAGGTGTTTGTCTTCTATCTCACCTGATGGAAAATGTAGATGAAGACGAAGGCGGTACATGCCCATCCGAAAGGAACCTGTTCACTCTACCCTTAAAGGCTGCAGAGTTCAACTCATCAGGAAAAATAGACCCAGGCAAGTTGTTACAAATCTTGGCGACTCTCACCAAAAACGAGCTGTCAAACCGTTTAGTTCGGTTCGAGTATGTATATGTACCGATTCCAGATATTTTTAATAACCCGTGACAGTAAATGTAACTAAAGATAAGATATACTTTGTACACGTAATATCCGTTGTTAATGTAATGAAGGATTCTAAATGTTTGAGGTCATAAGATAAGAGGACGAAGAAGGAAAACCTTCGCTTATTTATGACCTCCCATATCTACCTCCTATACGACCCACGTTATTAACATTCCGAGGTGAGAAATGAAATCTACGCAGTATGTTTTTTTTTATCAAGTTAATTTATTTCAATACATAAATATATACTGTTTACCTACTTAGACAAAACAATTTACTTGATCTACATTTATTTTATATATAGGTATAAAACTCGTAAACAGCTAAACCAATTCATATTTTTTATTGAAGAACGTCACGATGTGTTTGGAAAAAAACAAATATTATTGTTTAATTCGCATTGTTTGCCGCATACGCATTTATCAGCAGGCTGGCGGGCGGTGCACTTTGTTGCACGACTACCACTGAATGTGCGGAAGTTGCTAAATATTGGTCTTTTTCTTACGAACCATCATAACTTTGCTAAGAAACTCCTGGGACCTAAAAAAAGTTTTCATTTTCTGTCTAGTCAAGTTTCGTAAATCCAAGACTTCTTTTTATAAAGTTATATAAGAATATGTCTTAATCTATTGTTTAACTATGTAAGAGTAGATTTGTGAACTCTGTGAGTCAGCTAGTGCTCTGGTGAGCAGGGATTCCCCCGGAGCCTGACCCAGAACTGACGCTGTGACCCTCCCTTGACCCTTGCGATAAGTTGAGTTTCTTGGAGGAGATATCTAGTGTTTACATTGTATTGCAGACAGCTTATTTAA
Source organism: Battus philenor (assembly GCF_028537555.1). Classification (NCBI taxonomy): domain Eukaryota; kingdom Metazoa; phylum Arthropoda; class Insecta; order Lepidoptera; family Papilionidae; genus Battus; species Battus philenor. Next base: position 12,883,354 of record NW_027181684.1, read on the forward strand.
CAAAGTCTAGGAAATAGATTTAACTTCTTGTCTAATTTGCGCATTATTTTATAATAAGCCTTCTGTTGGTTTTATAACTATCCGCCATTATGATTCTAAACCAAAGAGTTTGTTAAAAATAACACATTATACTAGTTAACTAAGTCCGAACATAGTGAGAGATAAACTAATACATAAGCAATAAGGCGAGATAGAAGTGCAAATGGCGTATCTGTTTCATTTATCATTTCCCATAGCATCTCCCTGTACTTATATATAAATATTACTGAATATATGAACCAAGTAATACATGTATATGTAAGGCAAATGAGCTAAATATTCACCTCTTTAAAACTTTTATACCCATAACCATTCAATCATATATAGATTAAATTAAAATACTGGTTTAATAAAATATTTTGTTCCATTTTTATTTCAGCCCATTGACGCATATTGCAAGGCATAAGCCTCTCCCATGAACACCTATGGGGGATATGACGCTATCGCCACTCTTGGCAGCCAGGTTGGCGATACATGGTATACCGTTACGCAGAAGACACTGCTGCCAATCCTCTGGAAACATTTTTGTGAGCAGTGGTAATCCTTTGTAATTGATGCATAAAGTATGAATAGATTTTGTCCCGGAAATCGAACCTCAGTCCTTGTTGCTGAGCTACCACTGCTTCTACCACTGCACTGGATAATATGTACCATATATTAATTAACAACAAATGAGCAATTGGGAATCGAACACGCGACCTATGATCACAAGTCTCAATCCTCAACCGCAGGGCTACCACTTCTTCTATTCTTCTTTGCAGCTCATGGATACCTTCTTCAAGGTATATATGTCCTAGGTCCATCTAGTGGGGGAGGGGAGGGCTACACACGCTGTGGTAGACTTTGATCAAGCTTTATATCATATATTATTATTATTTACCTACGTAACTTTTGATTACATAAATGTATCAAAAAAAGTTTGAAATATTTGATGAAATCAGGCGTTACCTCGCGGAAGTCCATCCTAAGTAAGAAAAGGACCAATATTTAGCCACTTCCGCACATGCAGTGGTAGTAGATTATTTTGACTCTGTGTTTGGCACTAATCGGTGTAACATAACTCCTGAAGTTGCCCCATGGAGGGGTGAAGCACGTGTTGAGTAATTTGGCGGTGGCGGTTGTGTGATTCGCATTGTTTGCGGCATATACATTTATCAGCGGGCTGGCAGGCGGTGCACTTTATTGCACGACTAGCACTGCATGTGCGGAAGTGGCTAAATATTGGTCCTTTTCTTACAAAAGTTTGAAAACCATTGACTTTAATAATTCCGGAAATATCAAAAATAAAATATTTAAAGAAAATAACTTTAATAATCTCGCTAAAGGAACCTCTTATTATAATTATATTAACATTTTTTATTGTTTACGCGAAATTAAATTATAAGAAGGAAGCGTCGTTGAACAATTTTTGTTGGCTTTTCGTTCGAAGAAACCTGTCTCAATTAATCTCAATAACGTGGGGCCGGGGAAAGTAAATTTTTTGATTAATGATTTCACAGACCGGCCGACCTTCTTTGTGGAAATAATCGCGGGAAATAATCTATTACATAATGCATCTATGTGTACATATATTTTCACTTATATACCTACGCAATGTGCTTACAGATATTCTATACAAGTCAACCCTGCGTGGTGCACAGATAAGGAATAATTACGTCTGTAACGAACCTACTAGTGAAGCTGATTCAACTGCTCCAACACCAGCGAACACCAGTCACCATCACCATCCCATCACCACCAGTCAGAAATCTGTGAAACAAATTGATGTATATGAGAAAAATAAATAAACTAAATAAAGCTGTGATACTGCAATAGAAAATACAACTGAAGTGTTTGGAGGATGGATGAAAGGAATGGAATGATTGAGAAAGGAAGATGGAATTATGGAATGATAGAAGGAAGAAAAAAAGATATTGTGAACTATGGAAGACGAGGACGAAAATAAAAAATTCATGTGAAAAAATTGTTAAGAAATAAAAAACCTTGTTCCCAACAAAATAGAGGTGGAAGGAGAGGTCCCAATAGCGGAGGCCTTATCATAAAAAAAGAACATCAGTCACGCTGATTCAGCTATTACAAGTAACAGCTACGTGACTAGAAGTGGAAGAGCAGTCGAAAAAACTGTACGCTTCGCTTAGGGGGGAGTGATGTGGCAGCTATTGAGGACTGGCTTGCTTGTGATGTATTTGAAGTTATGCTGCTTGCCGATCTAGGCTTTGTGCAGCTTCATCGAAATTGAGCCCGTGGATACAGAGGTCCACGGACTAAAAAATTTACGCTGGCGATCGTACCACAGTTACAACACGCGTACACGTCGAGGACTATACCCGTGTAGGTGTATAGTGTAGTGACTCTGTGTTTGGCACTAATCTGTGTAACATAACTCCTGAAGATGCCCCGTGGAGGGGTGAAACATGTGTTGAGTAATTTGGTGGTGGCGGTTGTGTGATTCGCATTGTTTGCCGCATACGCATTTATCAGCGGGCTGACGGGTGGTGCATTTTATTGCACGACTACCACTGCATGTGCGGAAATGGCTAAATATTGGTTTTCTTGCTTAGGACTTCCGCGAGGTAACGCCTGATTCCATTGAATATAGTGTAGTGAGTAAGGTGTACTGTACGTAGAGCAAAGCGAGGACTACTCGGCGGTCGGGAGTTACGCGGGCCTCTCCGGACCGCCTTGGCTTGAACGTCGGTTAGGCGGGCGCGGCCGCCGAGTCATATGTATGTGAGTGGTGCATGATTTGTACATCGAGACCGGCGAGGCTCGATGTGAGGTGCATATTGTGACGTCGAACTGGGGCGGAGATAATTTTAATTCCGCTTTAAAGACGGTGAGAAGGGCCGTGTGCTCCGCGATACAGAGAAAACGATTCGAGGGACTGGAGGCTTTGCGGAGTTTCGCGGTGAGAATGCAGACCTCGTCGAGGTCTACATTGGCGAAGTATTTGAAGATTGAAGATTCGGTTTGGGGTTTGGTGTGTTTCGATTGCTCGTATGCCATCGACTGGGCGGAAGGGAGGGTAGAATGGCATGGCCCAGGCTAAAGTAGCTGGAGGCGGAGGGGAGAGCAGAGGCTTTGAAGTGAGCTTCGAAACTTTTACCGCGGGAGCGGAGGAGGTTGGTCAGGCGAGAATGCGCGTTTTATGCGGCACTCCTTTCTTAAAGTGTGCGAGAGAGACGCGTGGGAGACACGCAAAATGGAGCGCCCTCATTCGCAATAGAAGTAAAAAAATAGAAGTCATTATTCGAAATAAAATCACTCTTAATCTAAGCGTCTTTGTTTAAACATGCAACGCTAAATTGTTGACCAAAATAGCTGCCAATGCTAAAGGTTAGTAAATATCTAGACCTTAGGGTACTGTAGCAACAACAACCGCCCGCATAGATGACAGAGCGCTACAAAAATCTTATTCAGAAAGTTTGAAAATTTTGTCAGCCGTGTTACAATGTTATTAAAATCAGAGCTAACAACCTTCTCTCTACCCTCAATCACTCAAAAGTCATCACCGTTTTACCCGCCGCATCAGCAAACGATGTTGATTTTTGACCCGAAAATCTTCTTTGTGTCCTCTTTCCAATTGGACATCTGGCTTGGCCGTGTCAAGTCATTTTGTAGGTTACTTATTTGAGTGGCCTTCCTGGTTTTAAGAGCAGCGGATTTTGATCCCTTCCAAGATCGGAGCGTCTTTAGCACTAGTTAGCTAAAATGTCGGAATTTTTCTCTCTATATTAATCTACCAGCATTATGTTTTATACCATAGGATTACTAATTCAGGCAGTACAAAGTCTGCGGGGAGAGATAATAAAAAAATGAATTAATGTAATTATTTTTTTATTACTTCTGAAACCATTGATTTTTGTAAACGATATATCATACACCAATCGACTGAAAATAGGCTTTACATGCACCACTTTAAATCTTTTAAAACTATAAAACATATCACTCTGTGTAAAAATTCAAATATTTCAAATATATTTCATACTTCGAATATTTATGTTCTCGTTGTGCTGTTTTTGTTGCACGAATAAGTACTTGATATATTTATTCTAACACCGCTTAGATTTATCTGTTACGTTTTTATTTAAAAAATTGAATATATAAACCACTAGACAGTAACTATTTTATAGGCTTTGCAGCCGGTGTTATGTAAGTGTAGTATTAACGCATTTATAAACCGGAAACTGTTCACGTTTGATTACGTCATGAGGTAACAAAGTGCTACCTCCCTTCGCTAATCCCCGCGCGCTCGTAAAAACTCCGAAATCGCTTATTCATGAGCATATCAAGAAACCCTTGTTAAAATTCTTCCCACGCGTTCATCATAATACGGCGTCGCATGTCCCAAATTAAGCTCGGCTAGGACTGAAAGCTTTTTTAAACGTCGCATTAATGTCCTTAATTATTATTAATTAAGGGAAATTATTTATTTGCTAGGTAGACTAAATCGATCTCTTACACAGTAAAGATCACGGGAAATACTAGATGCGGACAATGCAAGACGGGTCACCATGACTAGGTCGACAGACAATTATAATTCATTGTTCTAATAACGCGAACAAACTAAACCTATATATACATGGTTTTAACAAAATGTTATATAATTTTAGAGACAATATCTTTTCATTGTCCGTTGGCCTAGACCTAGTACCTATTTACAAAGTCTAGTTTACAATAACAAGTAGAAGACATATTTACGAAAACAACTCATAAGCGACGATTAGATTAGATACAGAGCGTGGCTAGGTCAACGGACAATAATTATTCAATGTATTATTAACGAGGACGGAGAATATGATCACAATTACGTTAACTACATGAAAACTTTTCACAATAGAATTCTATACGAAATAAGGTGTACGAATAAGGTGTGGTGTAACAAAGAGTTTAAATAAGACGTGACATATTTTAGGATATATGTAGTTTTATTTTATTTTCTGTCGACCTAGACACAATTAATTAGACATTATAGTTCTATGGATCACAATATGTCATACTTTCACAAGTGTCTATTGATGGACTATTATATTGGTTATGAGGTATGGTTAGGACAATGATGATTCAAAACATTTTAACGCGAATGAACTATATGATAAGTCATCTTAATAACCCAATTTATATGTAAGATTTTGAAAATGGAATTCTAAAAAAAGAAATATAACTAAATGTAATAAAGACTTGATCTATTTTCACAGATATTTATTTCTTATTCCAATGTCACGCGGATACGGGTGACCGATTGAGGGTGGTACAAAATTACATTGAATGTGGAGGTGCGTGTATGAGATCTATTTTTAACTTTCAATTTGCCGGCGGACCGCAGAGCCTTGGACCGCTCGCCCGGGCTCCGATCGTAGATTTTTCTTTTTTTGGGAATCAGACCGAAATCAATTTTCCGGTTTGCACCCATAGACACCTTCGTCTACCTTGTTTTCGATTAACGCGTAAATTCATGGATTGTTATATTGGGTTTTGTTACTGTTTTATTTCTTATTTCTTTTCCTTTAATACTTGATTTATTAAAAAGTATAAATTGTTAACTAAATAGAACACCAGTGGAAGATAAAGTGAATGACCTCAGTAAGAAAAGGACCAATATTTAGCCACTTCCGCACATGCAGTGGTAGTCGTGCAATGAAATGCATCGTCCGCCAGCCCGCTGATAAATGCGTATGCGGCAAACAATGCGAATCACGCAACCACCACCGCCAAATTACTCAACACGTGTTTCACCCCTCCACAGGGCATCTTCAGGAGCTATGTTACACCGATTAGTGCCAAACAGAGAGTCTCTCTCTCAGAGTCACAGAGTCTGACTGGCTGAAGTGGCTAAATATTGGTCCTCTTCTTACTTAGGATGGACTTCCGCGAGGTAACGCCTGATTCCATTAAATATGAATTACCTCATTCACCACTTTGGGGCGGTGGTCAATATGTTAAATTTTGAATATGGAGCTGCGATTATGTGAACTGTATTGTTTTTTATGTATACATATTTGCGTTAATCATAGCAGTATATAGGAAATATCAACTGCAGTGCAGTAGCTCGAAGAATGAACCACAGCTGAAATAAAGGACAAACAAACATGTACACCTACTCGATGTCGCTGTTCTGGTTATTCAGTCTCTTCTTCCTGATCTTGACGTGGCAAAAATACTGTGGCAGGTTCTTTAATAATTATTCTACTTTTATTACTCAGATTTATTAGTACCTATATCAATATTAAGCTTTTGAGAACGATAGCAACTAACACGCGTCTCGACTCTGTAGGCGGTGATTTTTTGACACGTACTGTCTTGATTAATCACGTGCAGTTTTCTTCTAAGTACATGTTTAAAAGGAAGAATTTTCTTAGGATTCGGAACGTAGAAATTGAAACCAAACAACCAAGAAGAACTTAACATCGAAAGTTCCAGAACAGTTAACGCGTGTGGGTATCGCAGACCGGTGTTTTAGTGGCCATCTATCAGCTGACAAACACGATCTTTTGGGTACTCTTGTTAAGAAATAAACTTCTTATTACATAATTATAGTTGCTTCGTTGTGTTTAATTTTGGCATTTTATTTTTACTTTGTGTAGGATATATTGATAAGATAGCAAAAATATTCATATCGGGCCGCGAGTTTCACACCCCTGGTTTGCACGTTTCAGGAGATAGATACCTACTGCAAGGCAAAGGTCTCCCAAAAGATCGCGACAATGACAGGTCTTGCGCTACCAGCATCCAGCGAAATTCCGCGACCGTATATGTCTTCGGTTCATCTAGCGGATCACGGCCATGTAGTGTCTCAAAATTATATTATATTAAATTTAAACAAAAGTTTGTAAAAAAATCCTAGAACAGTGTGAAGAATTTCTAAAGTGATGAAGCTTCTGAATGAATTGCTCTACTACTGAATATGGGACAATGTAAAAATGACCACGAAAAAGAGGTTTTACTGAGCTTTTCTTAGGTCAGCGCGTTTCAGTTGAAAGATGCTTTTATGGGAGAGTCAACTTAGTTTCTTCCAAATTGGGCTATTCTGGCATCCCTTTTATGATAGTTTATGATCCAATGTCGCTAAAAGTCAACTATAGAAGTGTGCAAATGTATGCATTCCTTATCTCCCCACCGTCTAGTCTCGGCGTTCAATTAATCTTTAAGAACGAGCGAGGAGTTGTAATTAATGGCAACGTTTAAAATTGTTAATCCTGTGAAAGGCCGATATATTTAAATGATTAATTTGTTTATATAGTAAAAAGTTGTGGTGGTTAAACATTAAACATTGGTGATTTTAATTTCTTTTAATCGTGTGAATATGTCACTGGCTAGTTAAAAGTAGCGCAGATTGATTATGAAAGCAAGTTCGAAATTTAAATCTTCGATAGCTGGTAATTTTTTTTTAAAAAAGCAAACAATATTGTTGAACCACTTTACAAGTTTTTTTATTTCTCTCCCGTATATGGGAACTTGTCATTCAATAATAATCATTTAGAAACAAAAATGAAGCAAAACTCAGTACTTATAAAGACTAAATGAAAAGTAAATATGTACATGCAATAAATTTAGCGTATTTTTAAAGGATTTATTGTCATAAATACGTCAGAAAAGTGACAACAGCTTATTACATTAAAAAGCGTGTATGACGCAATATAAATAATATACAATGAGAGATAACGCTCTACGAAGCCGAAATTACACGATTGTCTCTTTCCAAAGGTCGATGTGTATTAGATATACAGCTGCATTAGGTTTGTCTTCACTGTCCTCCCTGATCGCTTTTATTTACTTTAAGGGGACCATTAAAGTTTTTGGGAACCTTTTGTTCACCCCTACATCTGGGACTTCGTTTACATGGGTAAATTATGTTTTCAGTTTTGATTTTTTTTTCATTTTCTTCTTTCGTATTTCATATATTATTTTGTTTATTATTAGCTCTTCATAATATCTGACATTCTTTGTATTCCGTTTAGACTTCCTCTTACAGTTTATCCTAACTAAGGCTTTATTATTACAGACTTAGTTATTGGTTTACTACCTGCGTCCGTATCTTGTTTTTATTTTGTTCTTTTTAGTGAACATATATTAATTACAATTTTTATCTCAGGTTTTATTTAGGTTCTTTAGATGGATTAAGACGAATGCTTTATGACTCGGAGGTCAAGGCTGATTTGTTCAACAGTCCAAATAATCCAAAAACGATGCTAAAAGTCCGATTCTATCCACAAAATATTTCGTTCTAGAAGAAAATCAGATATCGTATCACGAACCATTGCTTTTTGCTGATTCAAGCGTTGAAAAAACGTAAATCATCGAACTTAAATTTTAAGAACTACCTTATTATTACCATTACACGTATCTTTTGGCCTACGCGTCCTAATTTCTCCGTGAATAACTAATAAAAATTCTATTTTTACTCTAAATATGTTATAATTAACACTTTTTTATGGCCCCCGCTATTGGGAGCCTCTCGTACCCCTGTTTTGTTTGGGACAGGGACTTTATTTATAAATAATTTTTTACATGGTTTTATCTTTATTCTACACTCACTTTTATTCTTCTCAATTTCTTTTATTCTTTCCTTTTATCCTTCATAACATCTTGCAATTTTTTTTGTTCTTTCATTCCTTCTTGCTTTCATCGCCTTCCTTTCCTCATCTTTTTTACTCTTAGGTGGCTAGGTACAGTTATAATTAACTCACAAAACTATGATAGGTCTGAATTTTTAGTGGACAGCTCAGGGTGTGTTAAAAATTCTTGTAGCTTTAACTTGAAGGTTTCCATTATAGGAAAGCCCAATGTCATTTTGCTTTCATTAAAATTGTGCTTTTTTGGCATATTTTTCACTAACAATATGTGTAACAATATGTTTCTTTCAGCTGTTGCATTGTATAGGAAACCTTGACAGGAATGTCAGATTTTAATTTCTATTAATATATTAATTAGTACAAGGTAAATTATACCAAGCGTTACTACAGAAAATTGTCCAATCTAGACTTGTCCAAAACAGGAATTAAAATCTGACAGTCTTGTCAAGGTTGCCTATACAATGCAATAGTTGCGTTCAGGAAAACGCCATACATGTATCAGATGATTTTGAATGATCCAAATTTAAAAATAATATGAATTGTTTGAATGAATGAAAGAGACAAATCGTTCGCGAGGCCAAGATACTTTTTAATTGATACAACTGACATTATTTGATTTAAGTTAGTCTTCTGTTACTAGTATTGACTATGGTTAGGTTTATGAGACTATTTTTTTTAACAATATCATTATCTCAGCGTTAGGATGTCTTCAAAAAGTACTACTTTTGAAAGTAGTCTTAATTAAACTTATTTTGATGACCATAACTTAGCTTATCACCAGTGGGCAACTTAGGTGAGATTGGTTTAATTGACTTACCTAAGAATATTCGGAGCATGATTTAAATTTAACAACTATCCAGATTAACAAAATATTTGATATTTAAAGAGACAATAGCCTATTTCCACCATTGTTTAATCACTCGTTAAGACCACACAATGGCCGTTGATTGACATGAATTCGACAAAGTCCTAACATCGGCATAAATAGGATCCTGCGCCAAAATTATATTGGGTTCCGTTCACACGCCCGATACGCTCGTTTGAAAATTGCAAATTATGATATGACCGGCAGTGTGGTCAGTATTGTAATATACTTCAATAGAATTTAAATTTGGATTAAAATTTTGATAAACTCTCACCGACCAAAATTCGAGGTTTCGGTAAAGCCTTTGAAAGCTGGATCACGTAATCATCAAATAATTATTTATTCATTGTTATATTAAGTTTTTTTTTTTGAATCACTGAAAAATGTTAACACTCGAAAATCAGCGTATTTTACTTATTTTCAAAGCACATTCTGTGGACTACGTTTATAGCTACGTTAAATTTAGATAACACAATAAAAATGAGTAACCAGAACCAATAAGACGCGCTAAATCGCTGTTGGCATTTAAAAAGATGGTAAAAGAGCAGTTCCTGGGCCTCTAAAATAGGATATTGTGGGACATTTGTTGTTAATTCGTATATATATATATAAGTGTATAGTAATGTATGTATATATATGTACGCCCTAAACTGCCTCTCCTTCATGTCTCCCATCTCCATATTGTCTAATAGAGATCGCCACGAGCAATAGAACCTCCTCTTGTACCTCTATTTTAAATGTTTTTTTTTTGTTATTGTCTATTGTCTACTAGAGTAATTTTGTTAATACTCTTTATATTTCTAAATAAGCTTTATACTGAAGAAAGTAGCAGTGCGTGCAATCTATAACATGAGAGCCAAAGACTTCCTGAAGAAAAAGTTTCGTATAAATATGTCAATCTTGTTCATATATTCGTAAAGCTGTTACTTCGTACTGGGTAGACAGATGGCGTTGTCCCGTATTTAGCGCGGTAAGAGTCAAATACCAGTCTCAGATATCATAGAGAATAGAGGAGTAGAACCTCGTCTTATTGGTGAACAAAGAAGAATGTCGCCAGACCTTTTAGGAGTTTTGCAAAAAGGTAATAGGAAAAACAATAAATAAGTGAATATGAACAAGAACAATGAAAATAATAAACATGATTGATAATATAGATAATATATAAATTAAATGCAAATATATATGTAAGAAAAGGACCAATATTTAGCCACTTCCGCACATGCAGTGGTAGTCGTGCAACAAAGTGCACCGCCCGCCACCCCGATACCTGTATATCTACAAAATATATTCAGTGATAATTAAAATTGAATCATATAAACAAATTCAAGGAACCCATAACACATGAATATCGAATATCCAGACAGATTAAACAAGGTAAGTATTACACATCAAATATTAATTTATAACCTTAATCTTAGATGCTTAAGTCATTGGTTTCTTGTTTGTTTTTAACGACGCCCTAACAATGTCCAGTTTTAACATTACGTTTCGTGCGAGAACTTCCTCATCTCCCTACTCCATGTTGGCATCTTCAGGTTGTGCGTCAGTGTCTGTGCGGCAGTTACCGTTTTTGCTTCATTGATGCAAATTAACTATAAGAAAGCAAAGGTTAAAATAACATGGTAGGTGTTGATTGTGACAATTTTAAGCGTTTTAATACTCCTGTCTATATAAAGTTCCAATATTTTTTATTATCCCATATTTACATTTACTATGTTTTGATTTTATTTTTGGTTGAATGTTTCCATTTTGGCTACTTTGCGTATACAGAATGATTGGTTAAAGGAGTAAATACATAATATTTACGGCACAAAGTATACATATGATAATTGAGATCTGCCACTGGAGAGATTTGAAACTAATATTAAAAAATTAGTGCACTATTCGGTGTAACATAACTCCTGAAGATGCCCCGTGGAGGGGTGAAACACGTGTTGAGTAATTTGGCGGTGGCGGTTGTGTGATTCGCATTGTTTGCCGCATACGCATTTATCAGCGGACTGGCGGGTGGTGCACTTTGTTGCACGACTACCAATGCATGTGCGGAAGTGGCTAAATATTGGTCCTTTTCTTACTTAGGATGGACTTCCGCAAGGTAACGCCTGACTCCATTAAATACTAATATTAAAAAAAAAATAACAATTTTGAAATAGTATATTATTGTATCCAAGAATAAAATGTTAATGTGTGGAATTAAATGTTATTGCTATCTCAAAAAGCTAATTATTTTCTTGGATTCATTTTAAAACTATATTTGTAAAGAGCAACTAAATTATTCACTGGTTCTTCTCAGCAGAACTGTCTTCCGAGGCGGTGGTAGGCTTCGAGTAAGGCTTTATGTTCATTAACGATTTTAAAGTGCTTGTAACAGCCTATTCGAATAAAAATATTTTATTTTTAATTTTGATTTTAAAATCTTTGAAGAAATGCCAACTGTTGTCAATTAAAATATGGTTCACCCTTTTCAATAATCTATAGTTTCATGAATACTAAATCACGTGATTATAATATACCATGAATAAACAAAGTAAAATTCAAAGTAGAACAGATATTGTTTACTATCTGTCTTTGCAGACTTTGTTATTACCTGAAGTTACTGTCCTTTCGCATTGTATTAGTACAAATAAATGAAGTATGTATAACAGCTTTAAGTCTTTTTGCTGACATTTGAGCTATACATTCACATCTTTAAATCCTTCACATGTGTAACCATTCATCCTGTATATAGACTGTGAAATAATAACCATTATGCATAATTTTTTATACTATTCTCTATTTTAGATCATATTAATATAATACTAAAGACAAGGAGCATTTACCTCGTTAAAGATTTTAGATCTATAGTGAATCATCCCGTAGTATATTTATATTAACATTATTGACTTTTTAATAAAAAATATAAAAAGTAGGTATTTTAATGAAAGTAATATTGCAGTAGGCCATTTTTAAATTACATCTACCACTACCTACCAAGAAGATAGTTATGGACTCTGAGATTTTACAACGCCTCACCTGCGGATGCCATATCTGAACATCTGACCTGAAGATTAGGAACAAAATACAAACCACTCAGAAAAGAACGGAGATAAGATACTTGGATATCAAATTAAAAGACAAAATAAGGAATACAGCCATCCTCAAAAAACCTGGATAACAGATGCACTTACCTATTCCCTCTAAAGAAAGTTGAGCTGGGCAGGTCACGTGGCGAGGTTCACTGATAACAGGTGGACACAAAGGGTTATAAAATGGACGGGACCACGAGGTACCAGATATAGTTCACGGACCCCTCCATCCCGTAAACGCGTTTCCGATGAAGTTGTAAAAGCCGCAAGGCTAATAGTAAAAACTTCACATGAGACAATAGACAATAGATAGGTACCAGAGCGACAGGCAGACCTAATGCCAGATGTGCTGATGATATCATGGCTACGGCAGGTCATGGGTGGCTCCAAGTTGCCAAAGATAGGGAAAAATGGAAAGCTTTGGTGGAGGCTTTTACCCTGAGGGGGTCAATCTAAGTACAAAATTATCAAAACTATAATTTAAAATTTCTAATTTCAAGTCATTTGTATAGAATGAAATAAAGCTTTATTATTATTAAGGTTTCAGTAAAAAAGCTCATATAACTCGTGTGTAAGCGCCCTAAAATCTATGTACCGATAGCGCTGTACATGTGTACGTATGTGTACTCGAGATAATTTGTGTGTACACATTAAAACCAAATTATTACATTTTGTGGCGGAGCGAAATTTTGCCCGGGGCATTGTGTTAGCTGGAACGGCTTTATTTAAAACGATTCTGCCTCAATTTTAGATTTCCGCGTTTTAATCTGTAATTTGAATTAAACAAACACAAAAATAAATAGGTAATTCATGAAAATATGAAATGATTGAAAAGATTTATTATTACTTGCTAAAGATGATCAGCAGTAAAACTTTTATATATTTGTTTTGGGTTTCAAAAAAGTTCGTAGACGACGAAGTTAATCACAGTTTAAGTTATAATTAAGTAAGAAAAGGACCAATATTTAGCCACTTCCGCATATGCAGCGATAGTCGTGCAATGAAATGCACCGCCCGCCAGCCCGCTGATAAATGCGCATGCGGCAAACAATTCGAATCACACAACCGCCACCGCCAAATTACTCAACACGTGTTTCACCCCTCCACGGGGCATCTTCAGGAGCGATGTTACACCGATTAGTGGCTCCGTGTTTGGCATTACTTGGGATGGACTTCCGCGAGGTAACGCCTGATTCCATTAAATATTATAATTAAGTGTTTTGGTCTAAGGTTTTGGTTTAACCGGACCTTTTGTGAAATCGATGCGCCAGACCTATACCCAACAGTGGACGTTTCAAATTTGACCACGGATTGGGCAGCAAAAAACGTCTACTTCCAAGGTATGCAGAATAACTTGTTAGGGTCCTCAGAAGACGCTGGATGGAGGCCGCTTTAAGCCGGTCCTATTGGAAATACTTCGGGAGGTCTATGTCCAACAGTAAACAAGTTACAGTTCAAATGATGATAGTGGTGACTTTGGTCAAATTTACGTCAACAAACATTTTTCGTTTCATCTTCATTACTTTAATCTTAGGACACCCACTGCTGGGCACAGGTGTCTTTTATTGTTTATTTATGTAAAGATACCTTTTTTTTTAAATATTAAAGTGTAAATCTCAGTCCGGTAAGTTGATTTAAATCCAGAGACTTAAACAATGTACCAAAGCGTGAAAAATGTGTGAAAATTTTACCGCTTTATCTTAACAGATATGAAATTAGGTTTTTAATTTATCGCTTTGATCATGTCATTTGATACCAGTTGATTGTTTTTTGGGTCTATGTTAAAGATAGTCAATACAGAGGGAATGTCTATGACTGTTATGACTCAAAATCCCTCACGTGTCTGACGAAACATCTAAACATTTTCAATAACACAATTTATTTTTTATAGAATAAATTGTTCGATTCCTGTATTCGTAGTTATGGACATTTGTCTCATATAATTTTCCACTTTAGTAATTGACAAACCTAGAAATATGAAATACAGATTTGAAAAAAAAAAAAAAATTATTGCACACATAATCCATCTTACAAAATGATGATCAACCCTTTCATTGTGGCCATAAAGTTTCTATTAGACCCTGTAATAATTTAGAAACTAAATTCTTTATGGCATCGTTTTAACAAACATTGTATGATTTTTAAACGGTTTTATTTAGTTCGACCCGTACGGAATTTGTTTATTTAGGTCAAAATTAGAAATTGAAAATTAAGCACCTTCCCGTAGTTAGATTGATCTGAAATTTGGTACACACATTTAATTTAGATGCAATATAATAAAATCAATAACATTATAAATCCAAGATGGCCGCCGATACAAAATGGCGGATTACGTATTTTTCCTTAACCCCCTTAATATGGGTATCAAATGAAAGGGCTACACTAGTAAAACACGATGATTATGTCAAAATTTGAAATTCAAGATGGACGCCGTTCCGATATGGCGGACTAGGTACATATTTTTCCACAACCACCACAATATGGGTATCAAAAAACCGTTTAACTTAAAAGTTTTTTAAAGTATTTATTTACTTTGAAATTTATCTATGAATAACTAATTTGTATAAATCTAAGGAGTATGTCACTAGTTTATTTTGATCTGAGTCTATAGCTAAAATATTAAACAGGGTCTTTTATACCCTGTACAGCATTAAACAGGGGAAGTTTTGCACATATTTTAGGCATTAAAATATCGATAGCTTTATAAAAGGTATATTATGGAAGAAAAAATAATTATATTCAATGTTTTTCTGAGAGACGAATGACATTTTGTTAACTGCAAACACTTGCCGTGTGAAGCGCAGATTACGGTACAAGGTGTGGACTACCTGGTGCCGCAGTGTATGTATATTTTATCTTTTCAGTGCGATACCAGATCTAAAAATCTAATAACAAGCTTGCCATGCTTTTGGATTCTATTTAAGTAATACATCTTAGATATATAGATATCTCTTTCCTACATCAAAGGTAATGTTATGCCTTTCGCACGACAGATATGGTCTACGTTTCACGTTACTTTTTCTGGATTGTTCTTATATGACCTGTTACATTTTAATGTATTTATTTTTTATTTAATAATGCTAAAATATAATTTAGTACTATGGGCGGTCTTATCACAAATGTGATTTCACTTCAGCGCATTCAAAAAATTCTTTAGTACATATGTTCTCAATTTTGATATATACGTATATATTAAAAATGAAAGCGAAAGCCATAGAGAGGGCTTTGTGAGAGAGGGATTGTTTATTCATGGGCTAATCAAACACTCTTATTAAAATTCTATTCTCGTGGTGTCCTGTGTATATATATTACTTCGCTAGATTACAATTTACTTTGTTTTTATTTTAAAAGAATGTTACTTTTTTAACTACTACATATATTATATAGCTTAAAAGGTTTTATTATTAATAATCATTAACATAAATCCTGAAGATGCCCCGTGTAGGGGTGAAACACGTGTTGAGTAATTTGGCGGTGGCGGTTGTGTGATTCGCATTGTTTGCCGCATACGCATTTATCAGCGGGCTGGCGGGCGGTGCACTTTGTTGTACGACCATCACTGCATGTGCGGAAGTGGCTAAATATTGGTCCTTTTCTTACTTAGGATGGACTTCCGCGAGGTAACGCCTGATTCTGTTAAATAATCATTAAGTTTAGTAGATCTATAGACGAATAGATTTTTCTTGTTTTTTTTTTCAGAAGATTGAGGGTAACTACAATCGACTTCTCGCAGCGATAACTATGTTGACAATACACCAAGGGAGGGTCTGCCCATGCTATATATACGCTATACGCCGGGCTGGCCACATAACGCGCATAATTGATAGACACATACGGACAGAAAATCGTAGCAAAGAACGTCCAATCACATAGTGTAGACGACCTTTTTGATGACTTCAGAATAAGCTGAATGCAAGATTTAAGGCGGCCTTATTGGAAATCTTGAACAGGCCTATGTCCAATAATGGACAACTTAAGAATAAAACCGAGTAGGAACATAAACAAGAAATGAAATAAAAAAGCGTGTAAACGATTTTAACAAAATAAATTGAAATGTATAACAAATTATGTTAAAAACAAGACAAGTTATGATAAAAATAAAATGTAAGAACAAAATAAATAAATAAAAAAATAAAATCAATGTACCTAGGCACTTTAGAGTAAGAAGATGATGGAAGAAAGGCGAGGGAAGAAAGAAGGTATAAAAGAGTGAAACGAAAGATATTGTGAAGGACGAAAGTAAAGAATGGAAGATATTGTGAAGCGTGAAAGAAAGTGATTAATAAAAAAAAAGACTGAAAAAAATATTGAATAATAAAGTCTCTGATCCCAATAAGTTAGGGGTACGAGAGGCTTCCAATAGTGAGGGCCATAAAAAAAATAAAAAAAAGTGAACAACTTACAGTGTAAGTGTTGATTTTGATTTTTTTACGTCAATAAACATATCTCTAATATCTCTATTTATTTCTAAGGCAAAATTTAATGACAGAGATACAATTTTAATAAAAAAATAATGTAAATAAATGATTCAAAAACGTATTACGTCGTTGACGATGCCTTTATATATATATGCATATATGATAGCTTTATTACCTTGTCAGCGGAACATAATGCCTCACGCGGGTCCTTAATAATATTTCCGGGTACGTCATAAAGCTTCTCAAATAGTTTATTCATGTATACGGACATTTCACAACCCTTGTTGAAATTCTATACCGCCCCCGTGTATTGACATGCCGCTCTACTTTTCGACCTTGTAATATCGAATTATTTATTTATTTTTTATTACGCTGCAGTGATTTTATTTATTTAATCTCCCTCATGGTTGTCTATATCTATAGTTGAAGGTCACACTCTTCCTCCTATCCTTCTCAAATCTCTTTGACCTGCCTGTCATCACCCGCACAGTGTTCTGGCTAGTGTTCACTCTGTTCATCTCTTTCCCTCAATTTTTCTTGCGATAACCTACTAGTCTAGACTCTCTGGTCGCTTTCGAGTTATGTAGCAGAAAACAGATGTGTTACTTCATGCGTAACATTAATTTAATATTTATTTTTAATACGTTTTTTATTCCGTCGACATGTAAAAAACAATGAAAGTAATATTTGACAGTCAACAACAACTCATTAATATAACATTTACATATTTATATATCTATTAATACATATACTACAGCCAAGTTTGGAATATCGATTCTGTTGGGAAGAAATAGAAGAGAAGGGTATATATAACTATATAAATATATACATACATACATATATATATATATATATATATATATATATATATGTAGACAATGTATAATCGTCATTTTAAGTCATAGGCGCTCTCTGCAAGGCATAGGCATCTTCCAAAAATAGCTATGGGAGATATATTGTAATCGCCACGTTTGGCAGGAGGGTTGGCGATCGCAGTGTCGTTTTATGTTACGCAGAAGATGCTGCTGCCCATCCTCTGTAAATTTTGGACAGTGACAATCCTGTATAATTAATGTACAAAGTTTGAATTATATAAGATAATATCCCGGGAATCGAATCGACCTAGGATCGTTAGTCTTAATCCTTTCTTTCCTTCTTCCTTGTCATTGGTTTCGAACGTCCATCGGCTTTAAAAAATGGAGAAGAATTCAAATAAAAATATTGCACATTTATGAATGTAAGCACTAACAACACTGTAAAAATAATTACTGCATTTAATAACTACCTACAATATCTATTTCATGTACGTTTTTATATCAAATACAATCCGTAGTTACAATCCGGATAAGCGTGTGTTTGTATGAGCTTACCTTTATTGCGCGTGGGCCCGGGCGTGGGGCGAATGCACGCCATTTATAGTGACTCTGTGCCCACATTTCTTATAATCCGGGTTGATCTTTATGAAAACTATCCGGTCGGGCGTTTGTATGCGGCGGCCGCGGCCGGGCTATCCGTCAGCTAGACCGGCCCTCTGCGTGACTCGAATACCCGGGTATGTCCCTAGAATAATAATTAATGGATGCGGCATTATAATTCTTAGATATTTGTTACATCTTTATCAAAGACTACTCTATTATAAAAGATTTGTTATTTCCAATAATAAAACATATGATTGTGTTTTAAATGATCATCTAAGATTACTGGAAAATATCCGTATTTTAAGAGATGCGAATATGGGACATCTCAAAGTCAAGTCAAGTCATATTTAATTTCTATCAAATATGGATATGGTATTTTTAATTGACTTTAGAAAAAAATTAATTTTGGGATGCCGCATCCATTTAGCAGTACATCCGTGTCGGTTATGAAACGTTCGGCATCACGAGGATATGCACCGTTATAGGAAGGCTATTGACTTAGAGTCGTAGACACCGTCCAAATATTTCAGTTCAGTGCATGTTCCGATATGTTAGTAAATCATATCTGTGAATATTGTGTTATTTTTTGTACATCGTATTATATATGTTGGACTTAATAAATACAACTGTGCAACATTTATTTCTTTGTATAAGGTTAATGTTAAAATATACAGAATGATTGGTTATAAGAATAAAAGTTTTAATCCTTAATTTGGTATTGAATGATGTGACATACAAACGTTAAACAAAATGTTTCAAAGAAATATTATTATTTCAATATAATTATTAATATTTATTGTAATAAACGAGTCAAACTATGAAAAAAAAAAATGTTTTTGAGTGTATATCGCAACATACATTCAAATCAATACATATTTCTTTACTCATTACCATGTATGTTATAGCATACATGATTTTTCAGGAAAACTGAAAACCCTAGTTTTTTTTTGCATTTTCTCTGGGCATGTTTAGGCTCTAAACATTCTTATTTCAGTATTTTTTTTGCCAAATAAAGGGTTAAAGGCAGAATTATTAGGTCATTTATCAGCAAAAGATTTCAGATCTATTTCTAATTGACTTGTATAAAGTTATCACTTTGAAATATGTTATTATTTAGGGGATGGGGGGGTGAAGGATCCTTTTTAGGTGGATAGAAGACGTAATTAAAGCCACGTTACTAGATGCGGGCAGTGCAAGGCCGGTCGACATTGCGATCTTTGAGGAAGATCTAGATAGATATTAAAAAATAATTAATTTTAATAAACCAATACCTCGCTTAGCGTCGTTTAGTTTTGCGTTTTTTCGAAATTGCCTCGCTGTCTAATTAGTACTTATTTTCACTGTGCGTCGTTAGATTTTCGAAGTTACGTTGTTTTAGGTTCGAATCTTTATATGATTTACTATAGAAAATCTTAATTCGTCGTTTTTATTGGGAACGTAACCACGACGCAACGTGTGGTATTGGTGTATTTAATAATTTGAATTTTGAAAATGATTTTCCTTTCTGTATCATAATTATTTATAATTTTTAAACACATTTATTTAAGGATAGTGTGTAATATTTATTGACAGAAAATACAATATATTCACCACATAAAAGCTTTTGCAACTATGACTAATCATCATGTATACTTATTATAGTAAACATTGAATTAGGTTAAAAAATTAAATGTGACATGAATGTGACAAAAAGACAGTGTGAAGTTTTTTAAATATATTTTTCGAAGTTCCGACAGTTCGAGTAACAACTTTGTCTGAATCGTCTATTTTGATTTGAAGTGGCATTGGGCGAGGAATATCGCTAGTGTAACTGATGATCGTTGAGACTGAAAGGTCCTCGAGTGGCGCCCATGAGCCGGTAAAAGGTCCTTGAGTGGCGCCCATGAGCCGGTAAAAGGTCCTTGAGTGGCGCCCATGAGCCGGTAAAAGCTTCTTGAGTGGCGCCCATAAGCCGGTAAAAGCTTCTTGAGTGGCGCCCATAAGCCGGTAAAAGCTTCTTGAGTGGCGCCCATAAGCCGGTAAAAGCTTTTTGAGTGGCGCCCATGAGCCGGTAAAAGTTTCTAGAGTGGCGCCCATAAGCCGGTAAAAGCTTCTTGAGTGGCGCCCATAAGCCGGTAAAAGTTTCTAGAGTGGCGCCCATAAGCCGGTAAAAGCTTCTTGAGTGGCGCCCATAAGCCGGTAAAAGTTTCTTGAGTGGCGCCCATAAGCCGGTAAAAGTTTCTTGAGTGGCGCCCATAAGCCGGTAAAAGTTTCTTGAGTGGCGCCCATAAGCCGGTAAAAGTTTCTTGAGTGGCGCCCATAAGCCGGTAAAAGTTTCTTGAGTGGCGCCCACGAGCAGGTAGACCGACTACATAGTTATGGTTGCGGAAAGTCGCAAGATACGAGCAGCACAGGAACGGTCGTCGATGCAATTTTTGGAATAGGCGTATGCCCTGCAGTGAGCGCCTATCGGCTGAAAATAAAAAGAAGAATCGGGGGTTGGCAAGCGAAGCGTAAAATTTACGCCCACAAGGTAGTCACACTATCTTCTTAGGACTATTTGATACAGGCCGCTTGAGGCACATAGACACACATAATAATGTATGTCTTATACTTTATTCACTTCTTCGCAATGTTTTTTTCTTATTCTTCTCTGGAACGCGCTCCCCCTCGATATCAGGATGATCAGGAATCGTTGCGCATTCAAAGCGAAGGTTCTAGAGCTTTCGCTTGACAAGCTGATGAAATCGTCACGATAACTGGATTTTATTATTTATTATATTAATATAAATAGTATATGTTTATATAATTATATTTAGTAGTAGCGATTAATATATTTATAGTGCTTTTTATCTTATTGATTATTTTCCTTCTCAATTTTATTTCACTTTTTTGGGTCTTTTATGATATTATCTTGATCAAAAACCTTTATAATATCTTCTCTGCCCCGCTAAACGGTTAGCTGGTAGAGAAAGCCTTCCGTATTAAGTTGATCGTTATACATAATTTTTATAAAAATGTGAAATAAATAATTAATTTGTAACAGCCAATTCATTTTACAACGCGGCAACGCCGGCATGATCTCTATTGTAATCTGCTACAATAGAATTAATTTAGGATTAAAATTTTATTAATGAACTGCGACCCAAATTTGTAAATTTAATAACTAATATGCAAATATAGTCGCGTATTGAATTATGATTTATTTTTAATTGTAATATTGTTACGTACTGTGGTTTCTGACTGAATGGTTCACTAGGAGTCCTTTGTTCATAAATCAGATGGTCACCGTGCTTAACACAAAGTATACTTTCGCTTAGTCCCAACTTCGCTTCGAAATCGCTCAAGAAATCACTGTCCAAATAACTTAACAAATAGTCACCTTGTATCACTAATCGTAGATCTTAATTTTATAACTCAAAAAAAACAACACTGAACTGTCGACATGGGGAATACACCTATTTATACTACGAAGAAGGTTCTAGTAAGTTCGAGATAGTACTCGGTTAGAATCTCCGAGAACCGTACACAAAAAACTATAAACAATTTCAAAGTTACGCATGTTTACGGCACTGCTTGACCCTAGGGTTCCGTGTTTATTGCTTAGAAGGTTCTGTAATTCGTGCTTCGTAACAATATTCATTTCTTAAATAATACACTCTTATTACAACTTGTGTAATGGAAGACTTTAATGCCTTTTTTATTCTTTATACCTAGTCTATACGGAACGAATATATCAGAGATTCGTTTAAGGTAGCTCCGATCCCCAGCCCCAGGAAAATAGATTGCGATGGTATGGCCACATTCAACGAAAACCAGATGAACGAAAAACTACCTTAAGCCTCCCAGAATTCCCAAGAGGGAGAGGGAGTCCAAAAGCTACGTGGTGGTTTAATATCAGAAAGGAACTGGAAACCCTTTAACTTGATGCAGAGACAACCCAGGATAGAGTGGCCTGGCGCAAATTGATAAGGAGACCCGACCCCAAATAAAGGGAAAAGGGAAGGAAGAAGAAGAAGATTCTTTATACCTAGTCTATCCATAAATTCCGTTACTGGCTGTTTATTGAGGTTTACTAAAGACATGGCCTGTTCTAAGCGACAAGCAAATATCGAGTCAATCAAGAAATCTTTGAAGGCAGTTTTGACCATGTTTCCAATGGAAATCTTTTGCAAACCTATCGACAAATGGCTCGACCGTTTAAAAGCGTACGTTGAAGCTAAGGTTGGACATTTTGAATAACCATTTTAGTACGTTAACATATCTACTTCACTTTACATAATCACATATAAAAGTTTAAAACAAAATATTTTTTTTAGAATTTATCGGATATTTTCTTTGTAACAAAACTTATAGCTAGACTAGGTAGATGAAGCTTTTGACCTCTCTCTCGCCTGACCTTAAGCGATGACGAGGCCAAAAATTCGATTCCGTGCGTCTTATTGTCAAATGAAAGAAAAAAGACGTGGAAATTATTTGGTGTAATTCCAACGCACACTCTCCAAAATCTCTGTAAAATACCGATAAACTGGCAACTTTTCGCTGAAGCTCCTAGTTTTGAAGCTTATTACTTATCAAAGTATCGTTACCAATAAGCTTCTTGGCTCGTCTCTATATGGAGTCCAAAGCTTCGACCTGGTACCAACTGATCCAGAGATGGCTACAATATTTAACACATGACTGGATTTGTGCTTCATACAGGTTCAACTATCCTGGTGTAAAATACTACCGAACCTTCACCAGAATATCCAGCTTTTTGTCAGCTAATTTAGCCTTAGGCAACTTATTCAATTACCATAATATGTCTCAATCCAAGGTGATGAGTAATAGTAAAGTATCAGGAGAAGAGAGCATGGTATCGAATAATAGGAAAAATAGAAGAATTACAGAAAGAAAGAAAATAAAGTAATGAAAGATCATAGGAGGAACGATAGAGCGCGAAAATAAAAATATTACATGAAAAAAATATTAAATAAAAACATGGTCTCTGTCCCTCAATAAATAGGGGTACGAGGGATTC
The DNA here is from genome assembly GCF_028537555.1 of Battus philenor. Taxonomy (NCBI): domain Eukaryota; kingdom Metazoa; phylum Arthropoda; class Insecta; order Lepidoptera; family Papilionidae; genus Battus; species Battus philenor. The sequence goes on from NW_027181684.1 coordinate 12,906,731, forward strand.
CCATAGCTTTGGCCATTATAAAAAAAAAACAAATTAAAGCAGATATAACTAGTATGAATGTGATGTGTGATATGTATATAGAACAAAATGTTCAAAATAAAATATGGAAATTTATAACTGAGGAATGAATGAAATCGAATGAAAGAGAAAAGCTGAAGAAATGTGGAAAGAAAGACGGAGTACGAAAGAAGAATGCAAGAAGAGAGCGCAAATAAAAGTAATGTGAAAAAATAATTAAATAAAATAAAACGACCCCGTCCTTCCCAAAGATATGGGTACGAGGGGCTTCCAATAGCGGCGCCATTAAAGAAAAATTGTATGAATGTATGTAAATATTAAAGAAAAAAATACTATATACACCAATACCTCACTTTGCGTCGTGGTTACGTTCCAAAATAACACGACGCAAATTGAAACGTCGCTGAGTTAATTATGATTTTCTATAGCAAACCATGTAAAGATCGAAGATAGGTTCCAAGGTCACGAAAATACTACTTTTTAAAAAGAAAATTAAATTAAGTAAACATTCTAAAAAACAAATATAATGTAACTCTGCCAATAAATAAATTGGAAAAATATGTAACCTTTTTTGTAACAAGAAACAACACGTTAAAATTTATATAAATTTATTATTCTCTTTTAAAAAAAGCACAAAACTCTACATTACAACACTACACGTAATTGAAACTGAACTCCAAAATTAGTAAAATAAAGTGAAAATAAAACTGTATTAAAATTGCATTGATTTTTAGTTAGAAAAGAAATCCCTGAGTTTTGATGGCATGGCGCAATTAGAAACAAAAGTGTTGCCATCTTTTGGAAATAAAATAAAATTTCAAAAAAGAAATTAAAGTCTGAGCCCAAAACAACGCAACCTCGAAAATCTAACGACGCACAGTCAAAATTAGTACAAATTAAGCAGCGATGCAACTTCGAAAAAAACGAAAATCGAAACGAAGCAAAGCGAGGTATTGATGTATATCTGATTAATATTAGATACTAATAAACATATTAGTAGACAGTAAGGTGAAATTGTCATTTATAACTCCCGGAAATTAGCGTGGTTAGTAATTTTTTTTTCTATGTTGGTATGACTTTTTATGACATTTGCCAAGTGTCTATTTCTCAAAAGTTGGAATATCATTTGGTTTAGTCCAGTCCGGATTGTTTTGTGTGTTAAGTTTAATGTTGTCGAAGGAATATTTGTCATTTTATAAGTTAATTTAGTGTCATTTAACAAGTAAAACATTAACTGTTAGAAAATAAAACAAATGAAATATTTTAAACCATTCAAAGATAGCAAATTTAACAGAGAATTAGTCCCGGTTACCTTTAACTATTTTCATTAATTCACTGGTCTTAAGTTTGGTCGCACGGAGCGATTATAAACAGTCGGCCGACTTGGACGCGATTTAGAGCTTTCGCTCTTAGCTTGAACAGGGGCACTAGTTATGAGCGGTAGCGTTTTAAAAATTATTTATTTCGTTGATGAAGGTTCGGGCTTATAAACTAGTTACCCTAAATAATGTACATACACATATCTACGGATAAACTTAACGTAATATATGCAGCCAGTTTCCAACTGCGTAAATTCGAAATCTAGAGCGAAAGCCTTCATAAAACAGGCTGTGTTCTACGGTTGAAATGACGATGAATTAAAAATAATATTTACAATATTTTGCCAAACCTATGAACTCATTATTACCTAAAGAGAACCATCCATTCTGATTCTGAGAGCGAGATGGGGAGGTGGATCGAAGGTAGTATTGCCTCTCACAAATGCGACCAAAAATGTTGTCCTATATTCCTAGAAATCTCCAAAAAACGTATTACAATTTATAATAGAAAAGAGTAGCACACAAAACCAAGTCAAAAAAGTATCGAGCAAGATCCCAAGCTAGACACGAATAAAGCAATATAGGTTTAATAATGAAGAAAACAAAATAAAATAGCGATTATTGTGTTAAAATAAAACTAGAAGTAAAATCGAAGAGTCAAAACTCTGATAAAGTAGCAAACTGTTGTCTAGAAACAAAGACTAGACTAGAGAAAAAGGGATTGATGCACGGGAGACGGTTTAAATGCAAAGAAAGACAGAGATTGTGAAAGATGAAAGGAGAAAATGAAATAAAAGTATAATTGGAAAAAATTTACAACGAATATATATATATATATATATATATATATATATAACACGGGTGAAATAGGGGTCCTCAAAACGAGAACCGAAAAAGGGAATATCAAATAGACTGATGATGTAAGGAGTTTAAATTTGTGTGAGTTTATAAATTGTTATTATGTATCCTATTATCATTTCGGCAATAGGAAGCATTATTAGTACTTTTACCTTTTCCATACTATGGTTGTCTGTAAGAGATTGCCTTGTGTGGTAAGACCACCCATTGTACCTTTTTGTATATTATTGTAAAACTTATTAAATGTATCTTAACGTGTACAATAAAGAATAATAAAAAATTAGCATTGATGAGCATAGACCTCATTCAAAGATTTCTGGGCCGGTTGGAAGCGGTCTGCATCTTTCATCAAACTATCGATGATCTAACTCTATCTACCTAAGTTGTGCTTGCCTATCTCTGTTCTCCCTTCCAGAATCTTAAGGCTCCAGCTACCACATATGGCCACTTCCTCTTAAAAACTTAATTGTTAAAAAACTATTAACAATAAATTTCTTCTGTATCCTTTATAAAAAAAAAATGATTACTATGTTATTAACCATGAAAAGATGAAATTCAAAATTAACTTTTAATTTTTTTTAATGAAACCGCTTTTTCTTGTAACTTGGACCACACACCTAGTTAAATCTCTGTGACGTAGGAGCAGTCCCTTGCGCAATTTCGCAGAATGAGCTCTTAAGAACAGCCCTTCAGTCGTTCGACTTCTTACTTCTCTTAATTAGTGTTTACCTGAAAGTTTACACTCAAATTGTCAGCTCCGAGTGCTTTCGTATCAAATCTTCTGTCCTCTCTTGTTTAACTGTTCATCTTGTTTTAATTACTGGGCCATCTTCAGTTTTACAAACTTGACAAATTTATAATGTTTTATTAATAGATATCTACTTAACAATAATATAACAATTATCTGCTACCGATATTACGAGATATTTAATGGAATCAGGCGTTACCTCGCGGAAGTCCATCTTAAGTAAGAAAAGGACCAATATTTAGCCACTTCTGCACATGCAGTGGTAGTCGTGCAATGAAATGCACCACCCGCCAGCCCGCTAATAAATGCATATGCGGCAAACAATGCAAATCACACAACCGCCACCACCAAATTACTCACCACGTGTTTCACCCCTCCACGAGGCATCTTCAGGAGTTATGTTACACCGATTAGTGCCAAGCACAGAGTCGCGGGCGGTGCATTTCATTGCACGACTACCACTGGATATTACGAGAGGTTTGTGTCTTGGGAAACAAAGTCAAGTTAAACAACCTAACTTAGAAAGCTTTATGTTGCTTATTCTTGGTCTTAAAGAAGATCATGTCTCTATAAGCGCTTCGATAGAATCGATGACTAGCTTTTCCGCCCTGTCTTCAGCCTACCCGTAATAAGAAGTCCAGCTATTGACTGGACTTGACCAGCGGGTAGGTGTCCGCCCTAGTTCTAGTCTATTAGTCCGCAGTAAAACATTTCTAGTTGTTTTCAAAGTAGTAAGAATATATAATATGTTGCGTAGAGTCCAGTATTGATCTCCAGCTGAGTGTGCGTAGATTTGATGGTGCGTGTTGATATTCATTTTTAAGTTCTAATTTATCTAGAATATTAATATCTAACATGTATTTATATATACATTTTTAAAGGTCAAATTTGAAATTAGTATTATCTTTTCTCCTTCATCTTTTTTGTACGTCAACTGCAAGGCATAAAATTCCCCTAAGATCGCTATAATGGCCGATCCTGCGCTGGCGGCATCAAGCTAATTCTCGCAACTTTAACTATATCGTCGGTCCACTTTGTTGGGGGCCTGTCCACGACGGGTCTTCCTGCTCGTGGTCGCCTTTTAATTTTAATAAAATACTAACCCATTACTATGTAAAACTGTCACTAACTATTCCATGGAACCACTGAATTCTGAAATAGAATTAATTTTTCGTATGATATACATCCTGGACACGTCTTCAGGTTGAATGACACCTGATGAACAAAACGCCTAACAGAATTGGTGTGAATATATATGTAAAGAAAAAGACGATATACAAGTAAAAGGAGGGAAGAAGTCTCCAGTCTTCAACCAGAGAGGACCCCTAACTGCGTGAGAGACCGAAGCCTGATGGAAAGGTTTAAGAGAGGCCTACGCCAAAAAGGCGGCTATTATTTAATGATAAAAATAAAGGATGTTTTTTTTTAATTAAATTTATTGTTAAATAAATATAAATACTATTATTAAATAATAGAGGAAGCATTCATGTTAAGATTATAGTTTCAGTAGCATCGTAGTCAATATGTTGCAACCAACTAGAGTTTTGCTTTTAACTTCGCAAGTTGTGCGCGCATATGGGTTACCGCAACTGGGAAAAAGCATTAGCTTAAGTAAAATAACCCATTGTCTCGGTTTAAAGTTTGTTTCTTCTTCATTTTTTATTACAATTGAAATATATACGATTTGTAAACTAAAAAGTAATCTCTAATAGTATATATGACTTATGACATTCCTTATTCTCCTTCTAATAATGTTATGAACCCGTCACTTGACAGCTGATAGATGTTAAACAAGCCGCGGAGAGAACTATGCTCGGGATTTCTGTACGAAGTCAAATCAGAAATGAATTTTCCCAGAAATAATTGAAATTACCCAGCGGATCGGTTAATTGAAATGGCAGAGAATAAGCCACGTGGTACGCAGAACAGATGGCCGCTGAAGCCTCAAGGTTCTGTAGTAGAGACCACAGTCAAGCAAGCAACCTTCTAAGGGATCTGGCGATATCCTACATATATATGTGACAGATTCGGGTAAAATTTTTTTACATATATATTATTTTGGTTTCACATTTTCTTTCCTTGCTTCACATTTTCTAACGTTGTAAGTTACGCATTTGTTTTGTTGTTCCTCCATCGTTTTCTGTTTTTAATGTGAAACTATTTATTGCTTGCAGGCACAGACCTCCTTCAAAGATCGTCAGGATGACCGGTCTGCGCTGCCGCGTCCAGCGACTTCCGGCGACTTTAAGTATGTCGTCAGTCTACCTAGAAGGGATTCTACCTACGCCGCATCTAACAGCACGTGGTTGCCACTCTGCCCACTGCCATTCTGCCCGCTGCCACTTCAGACGAGTTTCAATTCTTCGTCAGTGATCTCGATTCTTCTGCGGTTCGCCTCACTTCTGATACTTCTATCATAGTTCTCTCTATGTGACTTTGAATCTTATTAGGAGGCCTATTGTAAGCGACAACGTCTTGGATTCATATGCTTTCTCAGTCTCCTAACCATTCAGTATCTGTATTAATATTACTTCTCTCCTCTTCCTGATTATAAATATTTAGATAAAAAAGCTCCAAAAGGCTGAATGTTTAGCACATTTGTCAGCAAAAAACTTTAAAGCTTTTATAACTATTGTCAATCAGCCTGTGTAAAGTTAAATACACAGAATTCATAATAAGTAAAGAATTACAGCTATAAGCAATCATTCTGTATATATATAAGAGTAATCTCATCTCTTTTTATTGATGATGAATTATTACTGGTTTTCGAGCGAATTTAATTCTTAATTTAAATTTGTAGAAAATTTAATTTTCCGGATCGATTCCATTTCTACACAACAATACATATACGATGTTGAATTTGATAAATACATGCAATTTGCAATTTCGTAAATGCTCATACGTGGAAAAAAGCTTCTAGGGGTCCCTGAATATACCTTCTTCTGTGATTGGTGAATATGCGATCCTCAAATAGGGTCGTAATCTGATAGAAATGTTCACCATTCCATCGAACGAGATGACGCGAGGGGATGTAACGGGATTACATACAGTTGCTTGATTCTAAATCAATTTCAACGTTAAATTGATCTAGGGGAATTGTAATAGGTTTTGATGATCGTCCAATTCCAAACATAAAGTTTCCTTAGTTGTTACAGCTATAATATATGTATAAAAAAGTAAAGGTGATTTACTTGGGTCACGACTTTCAAAAATACTTAAATAAGAAAATCTGAAATTGATTGTATTTATATTTTAATACAAGTCAAGAGTGATTATGCATCTTTTAGTCAAACATGTATCAATATAGACCTCGTTATGGCTCAAGGCAAGACAGAGGTTTGTATTGTGCTTTGCCAAAAAACAAAAGGAGTTTTTATTATATTTTTATATATTTAGTTGAAATAGCGGGAAGTATAGTTCGTAGTACAGATGGCTGCTAGGGCTTCAAGGTTCTGTTAGTTTTATTGGAGACCACAGATCGGCAAACATAGTGCATCATATCTACTCAGAAGGTGAACAAGTGAACTCTGTTGTCTTATTGGAAATGTTTCCGGGAGTTTTGTATGCAGTTGACGGCTTACGGTCTGAAACAATGGCGGTGATGATGATCACATTTACTTTCTTTTTCTTAACATCTTTAGCGGTGATAAGTAAATGCATATACATTGAAAATATATCCAATTGTATGTAATGAATATATCCTATTTATCAAGGCATTACGGTAGAAATTTAAAAGATTGAATATGTAAAAGAGTATATATATGGGTGCATTTGTAACATTTGAAAACAATACAGAAATAGAAAGTAGGAAAAGCCTGGAAGAAATACTGTGGATTTAGAGAAATAATAAAATCCATATAAAAAACCATAAAAAATCTACGAAATAACGACATTGCTTGCCTGACATACGGATATTAGACGTGGTCATTGAAAAAACAAGACGAAGAATGGCCATCTGCCAACATAAGATGGAGAGTGTCATGTTCGACCTTAAAGTATCTGATAAGGACAACAATATCGACATCTGAGTAAAAACTAATATAATAAATGTGAGGAAAAGAGTGAAACTACACAAGTAGCATTAGCCAGGACACGTCTTTAGAATGAACAACACCAGATGGGCAAAAGGCACAATAGAGTAGCTGCCAAAGAGCCACGTAAAGAAGAAGACGAAGAAGTGAAAGATGGAACGAAATCTTCAAACAGATACAGGAACCCTTATAAATGCGTGAGGCAAGGAAGCGTGATAGATGGAGGGATTTAGGAGAGGCCTTCGTCAGAGAGGTGACTACTATTTAGTAGTAGAAATGAAGATTTTTATTTATATTTAATAGAAGACTCAAAAGTCTACATTACACCTTTAAAATATTTAATTAATATATTGATTTAGATAATAAAACATTTCAAAAATCAGTTTTGATGATGCCATTATTATTGACTGAACTTTATCGTACGTATTCGTACATCCACCGTATTCGGTATACATGGAATATTTTTACAAAATAATTTTATATTTCATCATATTATTTGCGTTATCATCTTTTTCCTTCTAAATCAGTGATACCCAAAGTGGTCTATATCGACCCCTAGGGGTCTATGACAACCTGCAAAAAATTTGGGGGTCCATGAAATGAAAATGGGGGTCCACAGACTGGACATCACTATCCGAGGAGATTTAAGATTAACCCTTACCAAATTGATGCCAAATGTTAATAATTTATTTTTAAAGCATCAGGTTCATCCTTCTCACTAAAAATATTGACTTATTGCTTATGTTATTTTTATTATAGTTTATTTTATATTTATTTAATGTTACGTATGTTTTATATAACAGATACAAAATTTTATTTTGAGTAGTTTTGATTTAAATTTAATTTATAAATGTGTAAATTAACATGTGTTTTTACTTTAAGTTTTTAACACTAAACTTCACTACAGTTAGAAATTTACAGGAAATCAATATCAGGTAAGTAGGGGGTCTACCCAATACGTAAAAACATGGCAAGGGGTCTACGACACAAAAAAGTTTGGGGAAGTTTCTAAATATTATCTTTTCTTCTTTGTAAGTTCTTTAATTTTTTCATAATCCTTTTATTGATCACCTCACTTGTCACCTTCGCACCAGAATACTACAGGTTTACATTTAGTTCCGTTGCGCCAGTGTTTGTATTAACAAAAACATCTCTCGTCCATAGCATTGTGCAAACAACGAATACATCGTATAACAAAAGAAACAAAAGTTTTAAACGACTTACAAACACTTACCAAATAAAAATATATACGACGTATGCATGCAAATATGGATTTTGTATGGTGTGAGCATGAACGCGATTTTATTTTGTGTGTTTGTGTTCTGTTATTTTTTTTCTCCTCTTTAGTTCTTTTATTAGATTATGGTATAACACACATGAATCCTCTGCCATGCGTGGGGCAGAGACGTTACATTTAAAGAGTTTTAATTTTTTTAATTATTAGGATCTATATTCCATAGACTTAAGCGTGCACGCCTATTTTACATTACGTCTAATATTTCTGAATTTTTTTTTTGCCTTCGTCTTTGCATGTGCACAATGTTTACTTAGCTAAGTTATTCTAGTTTCTTCTTGAATTATTACCCAACTTAAGTTATTAAACGAAATCATTTATTTCAACACGCCCTTATAAGTTTTTCAGAATTTTGAAATTTTTATTTACAAACTCCTTCCAACATGATCTTTCTTTTTCATTTGCAAATCTTTTTTCTATACATTGCCTTTTTTTCTTCATCTATATTCCATGATCACAACTTTACATTACATTCAACAGTGTTTTATAATTAATTTTCATATGATACATTTTATTTATAGTTTAACAGTTAGAGTTATACACCATTTAAAAAAAACTTTTTTTTCCTATACCTACCTAAAACAGCTTTTGGCAAGACCAAAAATGTTAAAAAAGCCATATAATTTAAGCTAATTTTAAAAATTAATTATTTCTATTTTTATTCCGCATTTTTAAACGTTGTTGTCATACCCAAAAGAACTAAACGGTTCGGCAGCTCGTTTTTGGTCAGAGTCTCCAAGATTTGGAACGACTTGCCTGGGTCTATTTCTCCTGATGAGTTGAACTCTGGAGCCGTTAAGAATAGAGTTAATAGATTTCTTTTGGATGGGCGTGTACCACTTACGGCTTCATCTAAACTTTCCATCAGGTGAGATGGAAGACAAACGCCTATTCCATTACAACTATATACAAAATACTTAACATAAATATATGATTATATTAAGTGAAATAGAAGTGTGATATCAGTAAATGTAGTTCATGCCTTTATTGTACAAAACAGGAATTGACACAGAATTTCAAAATACAACTCCAAGCGGGCTCATATTTTAATTCGGGCAATATAAAACAGGGGTCGCCTTATTTCCACGTCAAATAAATCACAATTTCAGAAGAGCTACGACAGCTCTTTGCCAAGGAATACTGCGAGTCGGATATTTCACTTGTAGTGAAAACACACGGAAGTATTTTCGGTTAAAAATCGATTCAAAAACTATAATCGATTATTATAAGAAATGACGTAAAGTAAGGTACATGGCATGTTTAATTGTAAAAATAAAATAGAAAAACCAAGATCACCGACGTAGCTTGGCTGACAGGCATATCGTTCATGCAACGTTGCCGTTGGAACTGAAAGGTTCTTGAGTCGATTGACGCGGCGTGGACAGATCCCCGACTTCACCTATTGAAGGATCACCCAAAGGACAATGGTGAGGGCTTTGGTCGGAGTTTCATTGGGTGATCGATTCAGAAATGAGAAAATCCACAAAAGAATCAAAATCAATGACGTAGCTCAAAGAATTTCTCGTCTGAAGTGGCTCTGGGTGAGGAACATAGCTCGTGCAACTGATGGCCGTTGGAAAAGAAAGATTTTAAAGTGTTGATGAATGGTGGACCGACTAAATAGTTAAGGTTGCAAAAGTCGCTGGATGCAGGCAGCGCAGGACCGGTCATCGTGACGAGCTCTGGGAAAAGCCTTGGATTAAACTATAGATAAAAAGAGCACAGATAAGTCATTAACTTAAATATACCCACTAACTAAGTGAAGGAAGACGTGGAAACAAAAATACAACAAAAACATTGTACAATTGTGGTAGTAGCTCCTAATTTAACACTATTTATGGACTCGTAAAGAGAAATAACGAAAATACTCGAAGATGAACCAGACCGTGGAATACATCGTTGCCGGCGGTTCTGTGTTTGGAGAACTCCTGATTCTGAGGTCCAAATGGGGAAAGGATATTGAAGAATACAGCACCGCCTTCCTCATGATGAAAATGCTCTACATTCCTCGAATTCTCCAAAAAAGTAATACAATAAGACTCAGAAGTAAGTAAAGAAAGGTCGAGCAAGATACCAAGTTAATCATGATTTATTCTTGCAACATAGTTTTAGTAAATAAGAAAAGATAGCTATAAATAAATTAGCTATAATAGTTAGAAAATAAAACTAAAAATAAAAATTAGTACAAATAGTAAAATGTATGTAATGTAAAATGTTACAAGCTATATAGTAAAGATGGTAAGGAAAGGAACACGATGCATGGGAGACGATTTGAATGTGAAGAGAGATAGAGATTGTGAAAGATGAAAAGAGAAGATGAAGAAAAAAAGAATAAATGAAAAATGATTTACCCGTGCTCTAACGTCTTTGCCCCTCAAAAAACAAGAGGAGAGAGAATATCCCCAAATAGGTGAGCAAGTGTTGAATAAAAAAAACTGAAAAATAACAAAAATAGTCACTTGCGATCATTGAGGTTGGCTTATGCCTCGCAATGGTCGTATACCTGATGCTGACACGATGATGATAAGATGATAAAGAAAAAGCCTTAAAATTAATTAACACTCGACTAACCACTTTGACACGAGCGTCGAGTATAGTCGACGGCCACAGGTAATTGTCCACAGCCGGCTCTTACCTGCTGCGACACTGAGTTCGTTTTGCTCTTTAACAAACTTGTAAACAGAGTGTTTTACATTACAAGCTGATACAGATGCGCTTTACGTTCATATAATGATATCATAAACTGTAATTGCAGAGATAGGCTAAAATTTCTTGGTTGAAGACTAAAGTCGACGCTCGGCTGTGCGCGTTCATATTTTTTATGGCCACTGTTACTGGGGACCTCTGCTTCCACCCCTATCTGGTTTGGTACAGGGTTGTTTTTTATCTTTACTAATTTTTCAGTCTTTTAAATTTTCACTCTCAGCTGTCACACTTCACATGGTATATCGTTCTATTCTTTCATACCATGTTTAGATCTGTCTTTCTCTTCCATTCTGATTGCTATTCGTTCATCGCTTTATCCTTTTCTCTTATTTCTTAGTTTTGACAAAAAATTACATTGTTTTTTTTTCTTTATTTTTACATACTGTTAACATTATCACAAATTACGTAATTTTAGAGTTTTATATTCTATTTTATTATCATTTAATATAATCTATTTCTGCACTTTGTTGTTTCTATTGCCCAAAATCAATTCAATTTATTCATTTTTGTAGCTTGTTTGACAATGGTTTCGCAAAACTTTAGAAATGCTGGCATAGGACATAGTAGCGTGTCCGTCATTCATTAATGAGGCTACGTATGTTTTTATTACGGCCGTCGAGTATACTCGACGCTCGGCTATGTGTATGGTTTTATAGCTGACAAGTGCCGTACCAAAGTGTTTAAATGATCCGTGAAACTTAACATTTTTATTCAGCGTAAAGAAATTAAAAATCGAGGTTTTACATTTTTTTATTTCTTGGTGTCGGCTCGCGAACGCGACGTTTAAAATCAAAATTTCCATCCGTATGTTCTGGTCCAACCTGGATGCCTTCGTATCACTGATGCAGATATGAACTTTGTATCTGTCAAATTTACATAACCTATTTTGTAGGAGTTTTGGCGGTGTTGCATCTCTGCTTCCCACACAGCGCTATCTATGAATGTTTGTTTTTATAAATTTCACTCCCGCAAAGTTTAATATAAATATTACGTGGTAGGGGGTGTATTTACTTCTGTCCGTTTGTGATACTATCATGTTATACGTTATATGTTGGTCTGTAACGTGTCATTATAAGTGAATTAGATAAGCATATACAGGATGATTTATGTAATACATATGTACAAATGCTATCAAAAATCTATGGTGACAAAAATAATAAATAACATAATAATACTAATAATAAACCACCACAAATTCCTTATCATATCAGCCGGTAAATGCCCCCTGCAAGAAATACCACGATGACCAGCCAGTGCTTTATTGAAATGTGTGTTGTTGTGGAGTTTCTTCCTGCTTCTTCTCCACAACTATAACACCTTGCTAAGCAGAGTAAAGTCGAAAAATAAAATAGAATAAAAATAAATAGATATAAAGTTAGTGGTTAATAATTTTCTTAAAAGTTCTAATATTGAATAAAATAATTTAATTTTTTTTTGTTTGATAATTATATACTAAGAAAAAGCTTTTTCAAAATTTAGATAACTATACATTAATATTAAACTAAACATATTTAATATTCGGGTAATGGTAGTTCAGTGGTAGCTTGAGACTTCGATTTGACCTCGGGTTGGTGGATTCGATTCCGGTGATACAATCTTATGTAATATACACTTTATGCATTAGTTATGTACAATTGCGACTGCACATAAACAAGTTTCCAAAAGATGGGCAGCAGCGTCCTCTGCATGTCATAATACCACACAGCAATTACCAAGTGTGGCGATTATGGTATATCACCTCCATAAATATCTTTGGGGAAGACCTTGCAGTGAGGATCTATGGACTAAAAAGACGACAATAGAAACATAGATTCTAATTTTCAAGTTTTTTTACCTCTTTTATGGAACATGTTAAGTATATATTAATCATATATGCATCGTAGTTCGAAGGATCGCCCATCTGAAGTGGCTGGTGAGGGGGTAAAGCCGATGGGACCGAAAGATTCCAAGTGGCGACCATAGGCGAGTAGACGCGGCGTGGATAGGTCTTCCACTGGGTGGACTGAAGTTATAGCTAAGATCGTGGGAACTCGCTGGATCCCAATAACACAATACCACTCATCGTGGTGATCTTAAGGGGGGGGGGGGTTGCCTTGTTAGTGGTCGTCTATCGTCTAAAAGATAGAGAATACTATTCTTCTCTGCCTGTTTTCCAACTACTTCTTCTGTTTATCTGTATAGATGTGGTGGATAATGTCTCATGCGTGTAATCGATATTACAAATAAACTAGTAATTTAATATAGAAAAAAAAAAAACATTATATAGTGGAATATAAATAAAAATTTATGGTTTAATATCTGACCACGATTTAAATCAATTATATTTAGTTATTCAATTCTTTTTTATTTCTTATACACCAAGAAGTATATAGCAATTGTAGATTCTGTTTTATTTCTCTTCATTTAGATGGAATTGAATTTCTCTAAGATGTGTGTTATATTTGTAAACGAAGTGCGTGACACATTATTCATTAAAGTTGTACCGCGTAACGGCTTTGATATATTTTTTATCTGTAGTACTGTATGCGGCGGTTCTGTGGTCTGTGGCATTGACGGGACAGCTGGGTGGATATGAAAAGAACAGAGGGGAAATGTCATCTCGCAATTGTTTTTCTTTCCAGGTTAGTTTATAATTTATAAATTTTATTATTATAAACAATGTACTGTACCGAAAGAATGCCGAAATTGAGACTTTAGTAGCACAGCCAAATATCATTGGCGAATATAAAGCTCAACGAATCCGCTGGCTTGGTCACTTGGAGCGAATGGAATCGGATCAGAGCGTGAAAGTAGCGTACCTGGAAAAACCGAGGGGTCGAGGACCAGTGGGCAGACCCAGGTATCGCTGGATCGATCGCGTTGAGGCAGACTTGCGCGAATTGAATGTCAACCAATGGCAGACGATGGCGCAAGATAGAGGAAAGTGGAAGTCTCTCGCATCGGAGGCCAAGACCCACTTTGTGTCACTGAGCCAGCGGAGTAAGTAAGTATTGTACTGTAACAATTTTTACAGTTGTGTAAATAATAAATTATCTTTCCAGAACGCAAGTCTAGTTTTACAAACACCTTATATATTTAAAAGATAACAAGCTATATGTAAAAGTATAGAAAATAAACAATGCCTTGTAATTAAATGTAAATGGTTCCAAAGTTAAATGCTGAACTGCAGAGCTACAATAAACGTATAAACTATTTACGTATTCCACGACAATTTAACGGGAATTAGGCTCCCCTGGCTACGGCTAATTATGGTTCACGCTCGAAATGCTATACTAAGTGACGCTTCACAATAGCTTCAGTTGTAGAGGGAGATAGATGTGTATCTAATGGTTGTAGGCCTCTTTCTCTCAAGAGTCTAGAATTAGTTCTGCTTTGGTGTATCTCATTTTTTTATTAATAACATAACAAGTCGCAGTACAGGTGATATTGATAGGTCTCTCATGTAGATTTACAATAAGACGACGTTAACTTAGTTGCGTTTGCCGTTCCGTAGTGTCCACACCAAAACCTAGGGTCCCGAAATAGAACAGGAAGAAATAATACCCATGACATCGGTTCTTGGATTCTGTAAACAAATCATAGAAGAAGTAATAAAACAAAATAAAACCTACGTACTAATACATGTAAAGGTAAAATAATTTACTTTGATATAGAAAAATAAGATGTCATATATAAGACAAAATATTAACTGAATTAATACCGTATTTAAATTCTAAAATTAGGATAGATAAATAATAAACCTAGAAATAGTAAAACGCAAAATAGCGAGAAATGTTGCAATGTATAGGCAAGAAATAACAAAGGACCTAAAAAGAGATAGCGAAAGAAATTAAGATAAGAGAAGGAGAATGCAAAATAAGCTAAAAATGGTATTGTATTTGGAAAAACAAGTCCCTGTATAAGAAATAGTGAAACATATGCTGTATTGTTAAAAACAATTAGCTATATAGTTCAAACAACGTGAGATATAATGTAACTAAAGAACATTAGCGACGATGAACTTGGCCAGAGAACACTCAAACGGTTCGTCATTAAGCCGACGCACGGATGCTGTCTTTTGTAGCTAATTATTCTCCCGCACGCCTCGGCCTTTGGCATGCAAATCCAGTACATCTGCAGTCAGCATAGACCCACCGACGATATAACACCGTGTTCATTTCTAAAACACATTGTTCAACTTTGTCTTACATATTGTGTTCTAATATTACGAGATTATTGTAAGACATTTATTGTTTCAAATGTTGTTTACGGTTAAGAAACGGAAGCAATTAAAGACTAAAGCAAATCTCGTGATGGGTTTGAGCTTTGTCACTCCTAAGACTGATCACTGAAATGATCTAAGAGTTGGGCGGCTTTTGAAGCTGGTAGGATAAAAGTATATTTAATGGATCAGAATCCGATTAGTGCCAAACACAGAGTTACTCTGACACAAATCGGTGTAACATAGCTCCTGAAGATGCCGCTTGGAGGGGTGAAGCACGTGTTGAGTGATTTGACGGTGGCAGTTGTGTAGTTCGCATTGTTTGCCGCATGCGCATTTGTCAGCGGGCTGGTGGGCGGTGCACTTTGTTGCACAACTACCACTGCATGTGCGGAAGTAGCTAAATATTGGTCCTTTTCTTACTTAAGACATTTAGTGTTTCAAATGTTGTTTACGATAAAGAAACGGAGACGATTAAAGACTAAAGCAAATCGGTACCAAGGAAGCTCTCGTGGGCGCTTTTGAACCCTGTCACTCTTAAGAGTGATCATCGAAATGATCTAAGAGTTGGGCAGCCTTTGAAGCTGGTAGAATAGTAGTATTTCGAGCCGAGGCTGACCCTGGAATCTTGGAGCTTCGCTACTTAAAATAGGTCTTAGGTTAGGCACCCCCCTACGCTCTTCCACTTTCTCTTCTTCTTCTTTTCAGCCGATGGACGCTCGCTGTAAGGCGTAGATCTCCTCCAAAGATCGCCACTGTGACCAATCTGCAGCGGTGCAGTGACTTCCAGCGACTTCAACTATGTAGTCGGTTCCCCTAGTGGGGTACCTACCCATGTCGCGTCTACTGCCATTTGCTGCATGAGCGATGTGCTCTGTCCACTGCCACTTTACACGAGCAATTCTTCGACCTACATCTGTGATCTTAGTTCTTCTGTAGATCTCATCATTTCTGATTCGATCTTAATCCTGCTACTTCATACCGGCGGAATCTACAAATGACATTTGGACAGCAGTGACAGTGCAGGCCGATAAGAAAATAAATAAGAAAATGTATGGCAAATTAAATAAAGATTTAATCAAGAAGAATTATGTAATACAGAAATTTATTGTCAAGAATTTGCTGTTCAAGAGAGGTTGCTCCTTAGATCTTAATTTACAATAAACTAAACGCAACGTGACAAAAGTAAAGGTACCATATCTAAGCTGATAACCAAGTTGTCATTATCTAAGGCTACGGTACAGAGACAGGTTTAATGACTCTCCACGAGGCTCAGGGGCTAAAGAGCGAGGCGGTCATTGTTGTCCGTTGAACAAAAGACACCCTCGGGCTGTATAATTGTCATGCGGCGGTAGCAATTTCGTCGTTACACGAACTCGTGCGTGTATTGCATAGATGAGACTCAAGATGTGGCAAATACCTTAACCACAACACAGATGATAACATGGAGTAGGAATGAGGAAGTGGTCGAGTAATTTTAAGAATTGGACATTGTTAGGGCGTCGTTAACCTTCCTATACCCGCGTGTTGGTCTGAGAGACCGACAGAATGATTTTTCGATTTTAAATAAAGAACGAACAATGCTAGTTTAACGAACTTTCTAGTACTTACCTAGTTTGATACGACCTTGAAATTGACGTGACGTGTGACCTTGAGTGGGGGCCACATTTGGGTGAACTGAGCGTCATACGGTAAATAGATTAAGTGTAGTATTTTTTTTACTTGAACAAAAATTTAGAAATATTATACATTTATTTACATTTTTTTGTACATGATAGATAATGACTAAAAAAGGAAAAAAAGACTTATATAGAGGTACGAGAGGCGGTTTTGTTGCTTGCGGCGATCTCTACCAGACAACCTTTGGATGGAGATGAGAGACACGAAGGAGAGGGCAGTTTCAAATGCATACGTTACTATAAACACACATACACATACTTGTATATACATATATACATATGTGGAAAAGATATAAATATATATAATGTCTATGTAAAAGAAAGGCACGGACTCTAATATAATAGGAAAATTGAATATGAAATAATTACGTGATAATTACACAAATAGCCGTAATTAACAAGTAGAAGATTGAATGATCAAACTTGTGAGTTATATATCTAGATCGGTACAATGGAATGCTAGGGCGCTAACAATCCCGCAGCTTCCTGCCCACCTCCGCCCCTGGCTGCGAGCGCTCTCGACTAATATTTAATGGTAATTGCAGTTGTGTAACTTGCGCGCCATTTCGGTTCGCATTAACGGTATTCGAGTTTCTGCAATATAATCACATTGTAATTTCTGGTACGTGATCGTCGGCCACCTCGGTCATATGATAAAACATAATCTCTATATCGTCGTTGGCGAACGACCAATTTCTATATGTACTTTTGATTTAAACATTTAAGTTGGTATATCTATATATCATGTACGGAAGTGGCTAAATATTGGTCCTTTCTTACTTAGGATGGACTTCGCGAGGTAACGCCTGATTCCATTAAATATTGGTATATCTAACTTTAAACACATGCTAAAAATTAATTGACAAGAATCCTTGGCAGTGATTTCACCTGATTATTTTGATATCATTTAGGCTATATCTGATAAAGTGTATATGTATAAATCTGTGTTAAATTTTATACAGCAATTAAAAATAAAATAGATAATAAATTGTTATAACAAAAGTTCTGCTAAAAATTCTTAATTTAAATAAATATATTTGTATTTAGCTAGAAGAATTGCTCAATGGTAGGGGAGGTGAGATATCGCCCGTTGCAGCCAACAGCTGTTGGAGCTAAGAGGTTCATGAATGACCACAATAAGCCAGTAGATAGTGGAGTGGGCAAGCCTCCCACAAGTGGACCGTTGACATAATAAAGGTGGCAGGAAGTCGCTGAATGCTGGCAGCGCAAGACCGGCCTTGCAGTGGACTCGCCCAACACCGAGTCATTAATCAGTGTAACATTACTCCTGAGGATGCCCCGTGGAGAGGTGAAACACGTGTTGAGTGATTTAACGGTGGTAGATGTGTAATTCGCATTCTTTGCCGCATGCGCATTTATCAGCGGGCTTGCACTTTATTGCACGACTACTGCTACATAGTGGAAGTAGCTATATATCAGACCTTTTCTTACTCAGAACGGACTTCCGCAAAACAACGCCTAAATCGATTAAATACTGTCTCACCATACATAGACACACCCTGTGAATGCACTTTATGCTTATTAAGAATAATCTGTTCATTTACTGTTATTGCTTCAGTTAAATTTTAAAGGTTATAAAGGAGTCATTGATTTGTAAATGATATGGAGGTGGACGCTTTTAACCCCACTCGAGCGCCGCAGCGCAGTGAAACTAATCGAGTGATCCCGAACTTAGTTTGAAATTTAAACAAACCTTTGTATATTTTAATCCGATCATTAGACGTGTAATTTAGATAGGATGGCCGCGGGGGTCGTAAGCCTGATTTAATTAGGGTGCCAACCGCATCACGCGCCGTCGGACAGTTCCACGGGATAAATCAACCTGACCGTATATATTGTATATATCCCTGAAAACGCTCACTTTATGTGGTCAATTTAGTCGAAGAATTTAAAAATTTTCCACATTTTCGGATTTTAAGTAAATTATTGCCGACTGTATGATATTTATTCATAAGAGTTTAGCAATGGAAACTTACTCTTCGCATCACTGTTACGTGTTAAGTGTTCCCATAGACACGAAGTAATTTTCATGGTGATCGCAGCATTAACAGCGCTGTGATGTGATAAGCGAGCTTCGACCCTTCAGACCTATGCCTTCGACTTTTTAAATCACCAGCAGTTGTTCCAGGACCCAGATACTCGGCGCTGGTGAGCGATAGTCAGACGAGTTTTGATTCTAAAATTGCACAGAACTTTACTTCTTAGTGAAGGCACTAACAACACTACAACTGACTACATTGACTTGACATGATTTTATAATATCAAAAAAAAGCCGATAAAAAACCTAAAATGCCAATTTGTGTAAAAATATTTTGAATTTAAATTGAAATTTCGAGTTCACGGAATTTATGGAAATTTTCCTCCATTAACATATCTCGAAGGCATCTATGGTCTATCAGCCTTCTTTAAGGTCCATAATTTGACCCATAGTTTAGTGTTAACAAAACAAAGAAATTGACTAATCGATTTTATTCAACCGTACACGTTCTTATTACTAAGGAAATGAAATTTTACGCTGTCATAAATTTTACAATTAAAGCCCCGAAATATTTACATGATACTTTGCCTCTAAGAAGACGGGTTATATTGAAATTTGAAAGTACGGTTTGTAATATGCCTATTCAATTTCCTCTTGACGGCACCCATGTCAATATAACGTCACAAATCCTTACAAAATTCTTCGGAAATGTTCAGTTCTTGAATATGCCGGTTTATTTTAAAGGCTTTCATAGATTATTAGTATCGGTTACGGTATATAATTTACGTAAATCGCTTGCTTGGTGGGGTGCCGCTGATTAGCGGTTGAATTGCGCTATGGTTGCTTGTTATTTCATTATTATGTAAGTATTATTTACGTGCACAAAATACCAAATTAAAAAAATATTACTTTGATTTACGCAAAGTAACTAATAAAAATGTTCACTATGCAATGATGTTCTTTATTCAAATGTGTGTTCTTGAAGTATAACATAATATTTAAAAATAAAAAATTGTAATTTGTGTCCGATGACAGAATTTTGATTTTAAATTGAAATTATAGAAAAACTACTATAATTATTTTTTTCGATTTAAATTAAGAAGAAAATTAATGTGAATTTAATTTATTATAATTTAAATAGCAATTTGTGAGATTATTAAAATTCCAAATACATGAAATTCTTTTAATGTTCTATTGAAAAATCTGCTTCGAAATTTGTATTGTGAGTACATATGTTTTCATTTATTCATGAGGTCTAAAATCTCATAGTTTTGTTAGTTGTCTTTTTTATTGGCAGACTTGATTATGTAAAAAAGCCTTTAAATTAAAGATGTGTCTTAAATAAATTTTTGTGTCAAATATTTCATTATATATATATATTATGTATTTATATATTGGTGGAAATAAAAAAAAGAGTAAAGTGTAGCAGATAAATAAATAAATATCAAATGTTTCTAAAACGAACGCGACGGGCAAAGGAAGGCAACGAAAATTCTCTTAAATACATTCAACGTTTGACGACCGCGTTGAAGGTAAAAGACTAATTTGTATAAAACGCGTTTTTTAACGAATGACTTTTATTTGTTACACGACAGGAATTGCAAATGGGGTAGTGAATTCAGTTCAAATTATGCTACAACTTTTCCTAATGAATTGTCACTTTGTGATTACAGTACATAACTGTCAACTTTTGTATCGTTCTAGTACATATGTAAGAGTAAGCAAGAAAAGGACCAATATTTAGCCACTTCCGCACATGCAGTGGTAGTAGTGCAACAAAGTGCACCGCCTGCCAGCCCGCTGATTAATGCGCGTGCGGCAAACAATGCGAATTTACACAGCTGCCACCGTTAAATCACTCACGCGGTTCACCCCTCCAGGGGGCACCTTCAGGAATTATGTTACACCGATTAGTGCCAAACACAGAGTCTCAGAGACTAAATATTGGTCCTTTTCTTACTTAGGATGGACTTCCGCAAAATAACGCATGATTCCATTAAATATGTGAGAGTAAGTGTTATGTTACTTTTGTGTATTTTTTTTTAATTTAGGCTCTTCTTTATGACAGAAATCAATAAGAGTTTGTTTAAAAAGTAGTAAAAAAAATGAAAACGAAGACATTTTCTTTTGTAAAACATGTTTTTATAAATGAAATAGTAAAACTTTTGACATTCATATAGTTTTTTCAAAAGGCTGTATAACTAGATATTGCTCGCGTCAAACGTACAGGCAGAGAGAAAATGTTTATATTATTTTAATATTTCAAAATTACAAGCAATCGAAGAAAATTTTTTTTGAGTGTAGGAAAATTGGTTATATATAAAAGCCTTAACCCTTCTTTGCATGATTTTTACTATTTTTTTAAAATAAATCAGGGTGATGTAATTAATGCTCTAGATTAAAGGAAAAATATAAAAAAAAATCCTAGTGTGAATAAAAATATGTATTATGTAAAAAACAATATGATGGAAATTTACATCATCATGCATTTTCACATATTTAGCCCGGTACTAAATAAATAAAAAAAGTTGTTTACTTAGTCTTCTTTATTCTTAGTGATAATTCAAAAAACAATAATTATTTTATTTAAGCACCAATTGACGCCACATTTATTACACGAAATTGTAGAATAGCCTTTACATTTGGGAAATTTGCACCGAGGTGACCCACCTACTTTTGGTCAATGTTCAGCACCATCTTTTCTTATGTCTTTTGGAGGTGGTGGAGCTGGAGAACCTTTTCTTTTTTTGATTGTAATTCTTCTTCTAGTACACTGGTACCAGGACGCCCCCTTTTAGATGCTTTGGAGGTTCCTTTGTTGCATAGCACAAAGGACAATTCATTTCTGAATTGGCCCCTTGTAAGAAGACTCTTTTTAGGTTCATCACTTTCTTGAGCATTTTTTATAAACAATCCAAGGGTTTATAATAGCAAGATCAAATAGATGAAAAAAAATACGCAAATACCACTTTTTAGACCCCATTTTTATATGATTTCTGTCCAAAAAGTTATCCATGAGATCTACTCCTCCCATATGTTTATTGTATTCTTGGGCAATAAACGGACAAGTAATATCAGTATGTATACCAGTATGATCTTGTGCTAGAAAATTTGATTACTGGCATGTATAATAATATACCAAAGAACTTATACAAATCATATTCTGTAAATGATATAGATGAACTGGCATTACTCTGTTTTTTATATAAATTTGTTTCCTTTAGTAATGTTTTGATAAAATCTTCAGGGATAAAATGGTTAAAACATTGATATGGAGTTTCTAGGTGTGATAGACCACCTGAAGCAGCAGAACTCCCCAAGAAAGTAATTTTATCTGTGTCACACACCAGATTCCTTTTTTTCCAAATCAATTTTCTTTTGTCAAATGGAAAACTGGATGAAGACTGCAAATTAGATGAATTTGATCTGTGAGAGGGTTCTTGATCGTCTGGTTCTACAAGAGGAGGTTCAACGTCAGCAGTTTCATCCACATCGTCATCATCATTCTCCTCCTGCAACACTTATAATTTCATCAGCATCGTGGTTTTCTTCATCGGAATCTTGGTCATTAAGGCCATCTTCTGAGAGCCAACCGCCTTATAACTTACAAAGATAATCTGCAATATCTCTTTCATTCAAGTTTCCCCAAAAAACAACATAAAATAAACATTTACAAAAAAAATTCCGATACATTACAAGTGAAGTTACTGCATGGTGATGTAAATTTCTATCACAACGTTTTGAGAAATTCATTTATAGTGTTTTGATATAAATTGTACATAAAATAACAAAAACATGTAAACAAACCTTTTTTCCACTCATTTTCATTTTTTATTGTATTTTATATCTCCGTTTATTTCCATAAAACAATTTAAAATCACGCTCCTTTCTTCCAGTCTCAACAAACAGCAGAATAACAAGTTCTAGGTCTGGTAATTCACAGTGACCTTTGCTATTTTTCGACAACCGCGTTTTGTTGTACGCAATAGTCGCTTAAAAAGTTGCGAGCAACAACAAATTTACGTTACAAGGGTTTTGAGTATCTTTTTTGGTTTACTAAATGTTATGATTGAATTTCCATCACCATGCAAAGAAGGGTTAAAGATGTTAATATATAGCTGTCAAATAATTACAATACAACCTATTCAAAAGTCTTTTGTTTTAGAAATACTGAATAACGTAACGAGGATATTGTAATAAAACGCGTTTGGATTTAGATTACTACACCATAATTGCTCAGGATTTGTCGGTGCAGACTTTGTACTACCAGAATTACATTAGAAAATATCAAATTATCCTTGCGATCACTTTATATAAGGCGATTGGAATAAGTATATAAACTTTAAAGCTTTTATAATGAGCCATACATTCACTCCTTTAAAGCGTATACCTATATTAATGTTACGAAAATAACTTTAATAACTTTTTTATAAGTCGTATAAAAGTAATTCGTCTGAACATTTTTAGCAATATTTAGTCTTAAAAGCGATAATAAAACAAAACAACAGTAACAGTAATAATCTAAAACAAACAAGAGCAATAAACAAAAGTCTCTATAACGTGCGTGACTGTACTTACGAAAGAAAACTTAGTTCTCCTAATACATATCATTTCGACGTACGACACCTATAAGGGCTGGATGCATTGTTCCAGCCACGATGATATTATTGCTTGCTTGGCCTCTCCTCTCGGTTGAGACAATCGACGACAGTATCTTTGTCTCACCACATGGCAATTGTGTTTAAACTGAAGATAAATTTCAGCGTTTTTGTGCTGCAACTTTCAGTGTGTCTTTGTCGCTTGGTGGAAAGGTAAGCTGGCCTCACATGTACTTCGTACGTACAAGTCATTCTTAACCAAAATTTTAACATCATTATATATTATTATAAAAAAGTAACTATGTCACGGGTTATTTACTCGGACGATGATTCGAAAGCTGATGATTTTGAGGATGTTATTTTTGATAAGAAAAGGACCAATATTTAGCCACTCCCGCACATGCAGTGGTAGTCGTGCAACAAAGTGCACTGCCCGCCAGCCCGCTGATAAATGCGCGTGCGGCAAACTACACAACTACCACCGTTAAATCACTCAACACATGTTTCACCCCTCCACGGGGCATCTGCAAGAGCTACGTTACACCGATTAGTAATATATAATAATACATAGATTTTTGATATGTACAAGAAGGCCACATGACGAAATCCTTTACCAACAACCATAGAATGGAAATAGAAGAACAAACACCTTAGTTTTACTGTGCGAGAGTTTACATTCCTTATAAGTAAGACAAAAGCCGTTCCAATATCCTTGTAGTTTCACGGAATGACACTTAAGTGCGATCCCTTTAATTATCCTTCCCGGAAGGTCCTCCGGCTGAGACGGTGTTTATATAAGCTTTTAGACTTTAATACGACTAAGGTATTTTAACGACACTTTTAATTTAGTTGATAATGAAAACATTAGCAGTTATGTATGACCTTTTGATAACTTTTTAGGATTTCCAGACATTTATCTTTAATGATACTTTTTTAAGATTACGAGATACGCGCTTAGCAGGTGCTTGGAACTGCTACTTGTTCACGTATTTGCACTTTAAAAATCAGCCCAAATGTGAACGACGGTGGAATTCAAATACTCGTCTTAATTTGAAATAAATTTTAAACTAACTGTGAAATAAAAGAACGTGGCGAAGAAGGAGAGACGCCGTGAGCAAGGATTGTGAATGAAAGAAAGAGAGAGTTAGAAATTGTAGAATTTGAAAGAGGATAAAGTAAAGATATTGTAAAGGACTAGTAAAGAGAATGCAAATAAAAAGAATTATGTAAAATACTTTACTGTAAGATAGGAACCAGAAAAAAAAAGGTTAAAAGATGCTTGTTAAAATTATCATTTAAGTAAGAAAAGGACCAATATTTAGCCACTTCCGCACATGGAATGGTAGTCGTGCATTTAGTTGGTAGTTTGCATTAGCACTCTGTGTTTAGCACTAACATAACTCCTGAAGTTGCCCCGTGGAGGTGTGAAAGGAGAGGTGAAACACGTGTTGAGTGATTTAACGGTGGCAGTTGTGTAATTCGCATTGTTTGCCACATACGCATTTATCAGCGGGCTGGCGGGCGGTGCACTTTGTTGCACGACTACCATTGCAGAATTGAAGTAGAAGAAATTTAGATCATGTAAAATGTGACAGAAGAGTACGGAAATAAAAAAGAAAAGAAAGTGAATCATTAAAAGATAAAAACGTCCCTGCTCATAAATAAGATAACAGAACAAGCGGCCCCCAGTAGGCCATAAAAAATAAGGATTTCTAAACAAAATTGATTAATACCTTCCGACATAAACTAAGTTGATTACGATGTGACAACTTAAATTTAGTTGTTGTATCAAAGTTCGGCTATCGGCGTATAAACGGAACGTAATACCCCGTCCAAGTTCAACAAGGTCTACTTAATAAGATTTAATACTGTTACACAAAATGTATACTATATTGTTTCAATACTTTTTAATCAAAATCAAAATACATTTTTTTCCCTATTTTAATTTTTGCCATAGATTAAATTTTTTTTTGGATTTTTTTAAGGTCTAGGTTTTTTGGAGCCTCTCGTTACTTTTGCATTTTAAGGGACTGCAGGCTACAAGTTCTATATTTTATTTTCTTTACTTCATTTACATCTTTCTACTGTCACAATATCTTTCATGCTTTACTTTTTTAACAAAAATCATTTTTTTCCTTAATTTAATTTTTTCCATAGATTAATTTTTCTATGGATTTTATTAAGGTCTAGGTTTTTTGGAACCTCTCGTTCCTCTTGCATTTTTAGGGGCTACAGGCTATAAGTTATATATTTTAATTTACTTTACTTCATTTACTTCTTTCTACCATCACAATATTTTTTATACTTTTTCTCTCCTTTAAGGCATCGTAAAATCTTTTACTCCATAAGCAGTAGACCATATAGAACAGGATTGTCGGAAGCGCTCCAATCGCAAGGTGTTCAGAGGCAAAACTATCAGAGAGAGATAGGATCCAGGCCGCTAACCTGCTTTAAAAAAAAAAACTAAATTACAAAGTTCATCATCTTCATCTAAACTATAGAACATCTTCAGTATTACATCTTCCAATATAATCTGTTGAAAATCTTAAAGAAGATTGCGCGCCGGAGGAAACATTTTCAAATTAAGTGCTGTTTTCGTGTCTAAAGTAAGCCAGATGTTTCCTCTTACGTGAGATCACTTTTCTGTTCAATGTTTTTTTAATCAGTTTATTTTGATTTGATGTGTATATTTGTGTGTATCATTCTGCAATATTTTATAAAGTAATCTTTTAATTTTGTGTCATCTGTAAAGTAACACAACAGTATCATTATTAATAAGATATGATAACTTTTAATGTAACTTTAATTTATTTATACCGCTGGTGTACCTAAATAAATAAATAAATAAATTGTCTTGCACCTAGGGTATTTGGACGACCCTTAGAAAGGCGTATGTTCTCCTTGTAGTTTCTTACACTGTGATTATGGTATCATGGCAAGTAATGGTAATTATTTATTTAATGGAATCAGGCGTTACCTTGCGGAAGTCCATCCTAAGTAAGAAAAGGACTAATATTTAGCCACTTCCGCACATGCAGTGGTAGCCGTGCAACAAAGTGCACCGCCCGCCAGCCCGCTGGCTATTTTCTTACTTAATAAATGTGACAAAACTTTCTTCCGCCTACTATTATTGTTTCGACCATGTTACTAACCGCATCCACGCCGCGTGTGTTTTTATTTTGTAACAGACAATTAAAGTTACAACTAGGATCAAGATCCGCGCCGCTCTCAGGACTCTGAGGACCAGAATGAATACTCATATGGTGAGTTCCTTGGCCCTTGGCTTCCTATCTTACTATTTTTTTCCTGTTGTAACAAACTTACACTGCATAATATTTCATACCGCGTAATTTGCACAAACGCCCCGCAAATAAAGTCTACTTTTATCACCAAAAATATTACTAACACGAAAGCAACCAAATACCATAACTTGATTTATATGACGACAGTTCGGAGAAAGAAATGACTCAAACAAATATATTTCTATTTAAAAACTTGAAAATCACCGCTTTGTGCATTTCATCGGTGAATCTGTATACATTTAGAATAGATCTATTTAGAAATACCTTTCCAAAAAAAAACTAAATTCTAAAATAGAACTCTAAATTTTCATGTGCATCACATCATTTTGTTATTAATTATTAGTATCGACGGAAAACTCAAGCCGGGGTCCCCTACAAGGGTCTCTTCCACTTAGTCAATCCATGTAACGTCTGCGGAAGGCAATCTTAGAACTCGGTTTTCCAGTCAGGTAAAATAGTAGTCGCTACCTTAAAAGAGATACTAGGATAGGCGTCCTCTGCGACCTGTCACCTATCATACTCAAGGAATCTACTAATTTTATTTGAGTAGAGTGGGAGTCCAAATAAACTATATAAATTACGTTTAAGCGCTTTTATATTGTAAATTTGACATCTGAAAATTTTCGTATTATTAGTTTTCAATGCTTCTCAAAATGTGAGCGCTATTGTGGATTTGTTGTTAAGGGGACCATATATGCACACACACACACACACACACACATATATATTTATATATATGTATATATCAGTCAATACTAATTTTACTTATTGTGGTAATAGGTGCTTAAATAAAAGCGTACAATGACCTGCCTTCTTATTAAGAGAGTCTTCTACCAGGCACCTTGTTCCTCCGATAAAAATGTTACTTTACAATATTATTCTTCACCGCTTATAAACTTTGTGGGATTCCCCGATCGTGACAGTATTTGAGCCACTAACCGCTCGCTGCCTGTCACAGAGAATCAACAGCATTGAATAAATTTAAACATCAAATCCGAGGGCTTAAAATGTTACATCCTATTTGTCAGTCGAAGCGCGCAGGTGTACAGAGCTAGCGTAATATGAATGGAAATTACATCGCTAATTAGTTGAGGCAGTTCCCAGGCGCTGGTGAAATATTTGCAGCTTGCAGGCGTTTCGAACGTGCGCATTCTGGAAGTGATATAGTGGAGCAAGAAATTTTAGAGATATAACGTATGGAGTAATCTAGATAAACAAGTGTGTAAAGTGAACAGTTTTTTCTATATACAATACAACTAGAAATTATAGCAATTTTTTTCATATAGATATTATAGGAGAAAGAAGCATAATACTTCTTTGACTTCTACACATAGCTTTCTTCTCTTTCTTTACAGATTTTCTGGATAGATAGATAAAAAAGCTAAAGATAACTTTGACTCCTACACACAGTTTGTCTCTTTCTCCATCTAGTTATTCTAGAAGAAAATAACTTAATACATCTTTGACATTTATCCATTGTTTATCTCTTTTTCTGTATAGATATTCTGGGAGAAAAACAATTTATGCAAGTCATAAAAGGTAAATACTTTTATGACTTGTATAAATTGTGTCCTTCTCTTCTTATTTATATATATATACATACACACATATATATATATATATATATATATATATATATATATATATATATATATATATATATATATTCTGGACTTCCTTCCACTTCTCTACTTCTTGGAAGAAAGAAGGTTAATATTTTTTTTACTACTTTACATTGTTTCCTTCTCTCTTCATGTGGATATACTCCGAGAAAATAGTTAAACATTTCTTTGACTTCTATACATAGTTTCATTCTCTCTTCATCTAAATATTTTAGGAGAAAAAAGCTTAACATAAATTGGATTTTTATACAGAGTTACCTTCTTTTGCCATCTATACCTTCTGGAAGAAAGAAGGTTGATACTTTTTTTACTTCTATACATTGTTTTCTTCTCTTTTCATGTGGATATACGCCAAGAAAATAATTAAACACTTCTTTGACTTTTATACATAGTTTCATTCTCTTTTCATCTAAATATTTTAGGAGGAAAAAGCTTAATGTAAATTGGATTATTATACAGAGTTACCTTTTGCTATAAAAATAGTCTGGAAGAAAGAAGGTTAATAATTTTTTACTTCTATACATAGTTTCATTCTCTCTTCATCTTAATATTTTAGGAGAAAGACGCTTAATACAATTTGGACTTTTAGACATTACTTCTTACTGTATCCAAATATCTATTCTGAAAGAAAGTAGCTTAAATCGTTAATATTTTCTCTTATTTCATTAATTTAAGCAAACTACATAGCTAACTATATATTTTGAATATAATCAAGTATTAAGTCCACTAGAATATTAAACTTATATTGTTTTTTCTTTGCCAATAACTTTGTCTTTTATATTTCGTGCGTGTTATTATATACGGTTAAAAATGTCATAAAATAAATACTAAATCAGAACATTTAAAATAAATTCGACAAACGGAAATGTTCTAGATAAAAACCAAGGTCGCGCGGTTGTCTCTTAGCATATACAGTGCCGGTTCGAACCGGTTTAATTTCCGATTCGCACACCGGGTCTCCTGAGGGTCAGCGGTGCCATTATAAACACTCGCGCCGCCGCCGTGATGCTTAGATCTGTACCTACGATTTGTAGGTCCAAGTCATAGCAGATAGAATTATTTTATTTTTAATTTTCTTGAATGAAACTTATTTTCTTTCTTTCTCTTTCAGTTTTCAACACCATCATCATTATGTCTACCAATAGATGATCACGAGCAAGTAACCGCGGCGTGGTTACGCCCCCCATTCGTTGGATCGACGACACAGGTAAGGACTCAGTAAGTGTCTGGATGCATGCAGCGCAGGACCAGTCGTCGTGGCGATCTTTGGATTAGGCCTATGAGTTGCAGTAGACTTCCATCGAGTAAAGAGGAACGAAAAGAAGAAGAAGCGAAAACTTTCTATCAGTTTTGTTCACCTTTAATGTTGCTGTAATTGTATATTAAAAAAATGCTTCCTTTTTTGACTTCTAAATAAATAAATCGTATTATAAGAAGACCATTTTATGAGTTGATTAAATTTTATAAATATTTTTATAGACTTGTAGCGAAATAATCACTGTTGTCAAAATGCTTTCGTTTATCTGTCAATTCATCAGTCTACGCATGCGCAAAATGTAAGAATGCGCGGCGTATGATTTGTAGGCGGTTGTCAAAATCGCGTCTCACGCCGAAAAATATTATGAAATATAAAAATGGCGAATGGCATCAAGTGACATATTTGTTGTTTGTGAATTTATTTAAATCTTTAGTGTTATAATGGAACATGAAATTAAAGATTATCTTATATCAATTTTGAATCAATGTTTAATATTTACAAATGAGTGGAGTTGGTTTTATATAAAAATTATTTCATTCGTATGACAAATAATTTATTATGGCGTTGGTGTGTCTGAAGTTGTAGGCGGATGAATTTTAAAATAAATAAACTGTCTATCTTTCATCCAAGCGTTTTAATTTTCGTGCTCCAGCTAGCTAGGAGTTGTCTCTAACATTGCCTACCTAACCTGTTAAACTCCACCACGGCCTCGTTTTAAAGCTCTATCTAGTTGAGGACCTTATAATTTAGGAGGGTCTTATAATTTTTTTTCATAATTATTTCCTCGTATAGTTTTATTTTTGTTCGTCTCTTCTATCTCTTACTATCTTATTTGTTCTTCTAGTGTTGTTCTTTAAAGTATCTACAGTTCTTTCTTTCTTCTTCTTTTTCTTTTTTTTTCTTTTACACATCACTAATTATTCTTCACCACGTTTTCCAAGCTACTACAAGTATAATTCTTTCCTTATTCTATTCTATAGCTTTTTTCTTTCTAAAATGACATCATTATTTTTGCTTAAACTATAACAATTTAGTCACTGTGTTGTTCAACAATTTTGTTTACTTCTAACTTCTTCCTCTCAATTTCTTTCTTATCTTACTTGATCTTTAATTAGTTTTGTTAGTAGTAGTAGCACTTGGTACTTTAACGAATGTATGAAAATAAATGTGAAGAAAATATTCAGATTTTTTTTAAATTTAGATGGTCATTTACCGAATATTTTCCTTCATATATTATCGAATTGTTCGTGATTTCACTTAAATATATAGAGCACGTGTACATCGAATGGCAGCTAAAAACAGTACCTATTGCATTTTATTTTCTTATATTTTGCTTCTACGTATGGACGTGTTGTAATGTGTAAATAGGACTTAATGTGATTGGGTAGACCAGTATTTTCCAACATTTCTATGCCCGCCTCATCTTAGCCTTTCTAAAACTCTTACGTCGCCTATGTAACATATATAATTTTTGTATTAAAGCGAAAGGGTTAAATTTGTGTCAACTCCACTTTCAAATTGCTTCCCTTAATTATCAAATTGCCCCTCTGTGGGCTGTGGGTTTCTGGGAAACTACTGACGTAAACAGTGTGACTACAGTATAAAACGAATAGTCAAATATGTTTCTTGTCGTTACAATATGTAATTTTATAAAATACAATACGCCGTCCGCTTCTGGATTGGACCACGCGACAAAGCTAAGCCCTACGTCTTAGGAGCAGTTCGCTGCGTAACTCCACGAAACGACCTCTTAAGTGCGACCCTTCAGTTGTCTGACTGTAGCCTCCTAGTTGCCTTAATTAGTGTTCACGTGGAAGTTTCCGCTTTTGACATGGCGGCGAAGCGGTTGGGCTACGTTTGCTTAACCGGCTGGCTTAGAACTTCGCCAGGTAAACTTTAATCACTTTATACAAAAGTTGTTTTAATCCGGAACACGGGGGGCCTTATCTTCGGTGCGGTGCGGCCACTATTGCTATTCCACATGGTTCGATTCTTATTTCAACTAACATAATATAAATACGAGGGTTGACAATGAAATTTTTACCAACCAAGTACTTACAAAAAAATAATTTATTGTTTTTTTTTAAAATAGCCACTTCGTCAATTTATCTACCGTTACATCGACATTGTGAGAAGCGGTTGAAAATAAATGAACATTTCACATGTTCAATCCGTGACGCATAAACGTAATATTAAACATCGTATCGAACGTGACAAGGTAATTAAATGCTTCTGTTTTCGATTTTCAAAATATATTTTCGCTAAACGTTATTACAGTGGTTAAACTGGACATTTCAGTGTCATCATTATATAGTATAATAAAATTTATTTAGAAGGCATTCAGAGGAAAAACTCTCTGAGAAACTTAAAATGCAAGCAGTGTTAGGCCAGCAACAGTGGTCTTCCCCGCTGGCGTGAGCGTCGTTTGTTACGCCGATGACACGCTGGTGGTCACCAGCGGGGACAAGTTCGAGAGGGCCAGGGAGCTCAGGGGACAGATCCCGCTCGGAGACGAAGCCGTCAGCGCAGGGACGCACCTCGCGGCAGCCCTCTGGTGAATGGTGTTCCCCTACCATAAACGGGGCCTTCGGAGTTGCGGGAGTTTTGGGTGGGGGGTCTTAAACTCCCACTAGCTTTGGCGACTCTGAGGCGGACGATGGTTCGACGTGGTCTCGAACCATCGCGATAGCACCACGAGGGTTTCGGGGGTAGTGTGAACCATACCGCATACCCTGGGATGAGCTATATAAAATAGTACGGCGCGAGGGAAGACCGCATGGCGATCTCTGACCGTGAGATACCGTGGTCCCCCGTATATTTTAGTGGGTAGGAATCCCACATATCCCTATCCTCCTCCTAGAGGCGGGGTATCTTGAACGTCCGGAAGATTTCCCCTCCGAAACCAAAAAAAAAAGCGACAGAGACCTAAGATTTGCCATCGTAGATCTCCAGTTCTTTTCCCAGAATACAATCTTTTATACACATTTTGTGTATTAATTATATAGGATTACCCCAGTTCCCAAAGAAGTCTCCAGAGGATGGGCAGTGACGTCCTCTTTGGGAAAGGTCTTGCAGTGAGTGTCTATGGGCTGAAATGACATTATTGAAAACAAACAAGGAATATCCTATTAATTTTTAAAATTTCTCTCTCTTTTTTTTTCTGGAACGTTCTTAGTTTATATTAAAATATACACTAAACCAATAAGTGTAATTAATGTATTCTTAGTCTTAATCTCCAACATTCAAAAATATGTTTTTTCAACTTTGTCAGAGATCGTGTTCCTCTTTTTAACATTTCTTGCTTTCTTTGTGTCTTTACCTAAAAGTATTTTGTATATGCAACAATAATGACGAGTAATGCTTAATCTAATGATATAGAAACAAAGATAATGATTTTCACACCATAACAAAGGTTATATTCAAGGGCAGGCAGAGTAATAAAGTATAAATTCTCACCGAGAAAGGGCGTGCTGAAATATGAACTACATTTTTTCGTTGTGACAACAAAAGCGGTACGGTTGACTTGCTATGGGAAAATATAATGTTTCATTGACTAGAGATAGATTCTTAATTCTTTTTTTATCTATGGCGACCTTTATCCTGTCTCCCACAGATAACTTCAAGCTAGATGACACCACGAGCTTCAAAAATATTCAGGGACGATGGCTAGCAGTATGTTATTTTTTTTAACGCACTCCAATGTTATATTTTTAAATTATCTTGTAACATATTTAACACGTTCACTGCGGCTTGAGGTCGATTCAGCCTCATGGTAAACTTTGCTCTGGTGCGGCGCGTAAAACTCGTGTTTTCTCTCTAGTGCGGCGGCTGTTTACACTAAACCGTATGAGGTATGACAAAGACAAATATAGCTTTCTTTATGTCTGCGAAGCATTGACTCAATATTCTAAAAAAATATTGATGAACATGAGGCAGAAAAGGCCTCAACCGCACTACTAGGAAGTTCAGCTTGAGGCTGATTCGACCTCAGCCGCACCAGCTGAAAGTTCTTCAAAATTGGGCCCGCAGTGAACATGTTAAGAAATACATTAAACAAAAAGTTGTAAAGAATCATTTTATAGTGTGAAAGATTTTTGAAACGATAATAAAGTTTTAAAATTGCTTTACTATTGTATTGTTACGTACTGTGGGTTCTCAGTCGAAATGAAACATAACTGGTTCACATGGAGTCCTTTATTCACAAATCAGATGGTCACCCTACTTTAATACAGAGCATACTTTCGCTCAATCGAAACTACGCTTCCAAATCGCTTAAGAAATCACTGTCCAAATAACTTGCGGAATAGTCACTTTGTATCACTGATCGTAGTATATTAATCTTATAAATCGAAAAACAACACTGAACTGTCGACATAAGGAGTACACTTATTTATACTATGGATAAGGTTCTAGTAAGTTCGAGATAGTATTTGGTTAAAATTTCCGAGAGCTGCACTTAAAAATTTATAAATAACTTCAAGGTCATGCGTGTTCTTGATCCCAGGGTTCAGTGTTTATTGTTTAGAGGGTTCTGTAACTCATGCTTTATAACAGTAGTAAAGATATTATATAAATGGCCACAAAAGAAACATTTGAGTTTGCTGTGGATTTTAGATCAGTGTGCGTTCACTATTGTAGCTTTAAGATGATGTATGATATTATGGGTGAGTTCAATCTGATTCTAGATTTTATCAAATAAGGTTCTTCTGGCTTTATATGATCATACAAATTTGTAATAATTGATATTTGGATGTGTTATGAACTTCAAAATATTTATTATTCCAAAACTACATTTTAAACAACAATAAAGCAATTTAACGAAAGAAGATTCCAGAATCAATATCTTTTAAAAATTGAATTCCGGCGAAGTTTCTCATTAATTCTGATGTCAGAAACGTGAAATAAATGAATAATGCTCAAGTTGTCATATTTTCTCAGCGGGCAAATGATAAATAGGTTCTGCGATACCGTTCAATTATGGAAATGCGAATGGCACCGAGGTGAACTTATTCTGGACTGCAATCAAATTATAGGATAATAACAACTGACACTTTGAATGAACTCTTATAACTATTGCAAAAGAAGGATACGTTATATTTTGTATCGTGGGGTGTTTGGGTCAAAAATGGTTAGTGGTAAATTTTTATTTCTTCAGCTACATCTTCAATGCTGATATGCTGGTCATGATTGGCTTTTTCAAAAAACGACATCCAATTTATTCTTTTTTCATCATCAATCGTTTATTTATTTATTCTCGCCAGAGCGATGTTCATATTTGACATGTAAAGTCAAGTCGCTGCCAATATATATATATATATAGGCAGCGCCCGCATCAGCCCGCTGATTTATTACGATTATTGCCAAACTCAGAGTGGCGGTGTAACATAACTCCTGAAGATGCCCCGTGGAGGGATGAAACACGTGTTGAGTAATTTGGCGGTGGCGGTTGTATGATTCGCATTGTTTGCCGCATACGCATTTATCAGCGGGCTGGCGGGCCGTGCACTTTATTGCACGACTACCACTGCATGTGTGGAAGCGGCTAAATATTGGTCCTTTTCTTACTTAGGATGGACTTCCGTGAGGTAACGCCTGATTCCATAAAATTTTTAAAATTCTTTTCAAAAATTTCAGTAAAGAGTTGAGACATGATATCACATTTCATAAGCGTTTGATAAGCCTTATGAATACGCAAAGCGTTAAATTGTAAACAAATCGTAATCCATCTGACAAAAGCCTGATTCAATACGGTGGACACAGAGCCGACGGGGATTATGCCTCCGACAGGGTTTATTAATTTAACACGCACCCGTCCGTTGTTTTATTGCCGACCAAATTTACATTGGCGGTGTTACTTCGTTTTGCTCTTTCGATTTTTTGATATCCGGATTATAACTCCAATAATTTAAATGAAAATTAACCGACATCTCTAAACGCGTATCAAAACATTTAAAAATACCTTTCTGTATTTTATTTTCAATTTAATCATAGCAAACTCTGCGTGATATGAGGCTTTAAATTTCTGGTCTATGCTCAAGATTTCTCGATCATGAATAAAAATATTCGTTGTAGTAAAAAGAGTCGAAGACCAGTGGGTAGACCCAAATATCGCTGGATCGATCGCGTTGAGGCAGACTTGCGCGAATTGAATGTCAACCAATGGCAGACGATGGCGCAAGATAGAGGAAAGTGGAAGTCTCTCGCTTCGGAGGCCAAGACCCACTTTGGGTCACTGAGCTAGCGGAGTAGTAGTAGTAGTAGTAGTTGTAGTAAAAAAGTAACCGACATGGCCCAGCGGGTGGGCATATTCAAATTGCATTGGGAATGCCTCGACGCATGCTGGTGTCTTAACCCTTAATAGCCTAGAGTTTCAATTTTGATACCAATCTTTTAAACCGAATGTTCACATTACTATTAGTTTTTTTATAGGTTGGCTGTACGAATTTTACTGTTAATTATAATATTCTTTCCAACGAAATTAAAAAAAAAATATCTATTTTTCCCTTCATCTAGACCCTCAAGCAAACACAGTAATATTAAAAAAAAATCAGTTTCATAAATCAGGCTATTAAGGGTTAAGATTCGGAAGTGGAGATCACACATCTGTAATCACAGCGTAGGATTTTCACAAACAAGGTTGACAAATAACCTTATTAAGGTAAGGTACTAGCTGACAGGTTAGAGCAGCAAACAGGGGAATCCCTCACCAGAGTGCTCTATATTTACACCGAGCGAAAGAGAGCGCTCTACAATACTTCTTACTTTATGATTGGCTGATGATTTTAATTGGTTGAACATTTTTTACATAGTTTTAAGAATCTGTATAAATATCGACGAAGTTTAATGAATATCCACATCCTACTTTAGACTTTGTGTTGTCAATACATCCAGGATCTAACAGCTCTACGAAGAATCCCACAACGTCATCGAATGATTCTGATTGTACGACTGGTTTCACTGGAAATCTTTTGGGAAGGCCTATGGCCAGTAGTGAGGTGTGCAGTAACTCTTGGGATCTTACTCCTTCAGTCTTTTTAAGAGACTTTTTTTAAATCAGCTATACATGTTCCTTGTAAAATTTGATGGGTGGAATGGGATTTGACTTTGGAAACGTCAGCAATTTGAAAACAGAATAAATCGTAAAACAATCCGTTAAAATCGATAGAAGAAAGAATTCAGAAGTATTATTTAATGTTCTACTTATAAATTAGCTATTTGAGATTATTTGTTTAGTATGTTATCGTCTATCTAAAATTTAGGAAAACATACGTTCTATTTGGAAAGCGTACGCGGCGAATTTTCCGCTCTTTTCCACTTGCGAGACTATTGTATTCCCCCGCGCACATACATTCTTAATCAACCGATTGAAATCGAAAAACGTCATAGTTGGCTCTGTCCTGCTTTTAATCTAGCGATGTATTCCATTCGGTTCCACGTTACTGATGCAGCTCGAATTGCATTTTACTCTACGCTGATTTATCGAAGTCCTTTATGCGAGTTCATTGAACCCAGGTATACATTGAACAGAAATTTCATTTATTTAATTGCCTTTAGTTTATGTGTATACTGAATATTTCTACACACTTTGTGTGGTTAAAATCCTCGAAATAAACAAGGATGTGACGAAAGTATTGTCTAATATATAAGTTGTGCTACTCAAGTAATTTTTGGATTTGCCACGCTTAAGTATACTTAGGACAAACCGAAAAGCTTTGTAAGTCCAACTTCAAGAACTTTCGCTGCATCAATACCTGCAATATTACGTGCAATAACGGCACGAGTTTGTGTGATTTGATATCGCTACCATCACATAATTGACAGTGTTATAAATCCCGTGGGTGTCGTTTCGACGTACAATAATGACCTCGCTTTCAGCCCCTGGGCCTTGTCTAATGAGAACTTGTTAAGGCTTGGATGTGAGATATGTACAGACTGT
This sequence comes from Battus philenor, assembly GCF_028537555.1. NCBI lineage: Eukaryota > Metazoa > Arthropoda > Insecta > Lepidoptera > Papilionidae > Battus > Battus philenor. The sequence goes on from NW_027181684.1 coordinate 12,944,300, forward strand.
TTCTCTGTATCAGGATATTTTTTCCAGAGTAAGGACGTCTATTCAGGGAGAGCACAGCCTCCTGGGATGAATATATGCTCCTATAGGATTTACACCACATCGATTCGGATTTCATTTGGATGTACAACAGCTACTCCTTTTGCTAAAAAAAAAATTCTAAGCAGCCCTGCCTCAGTGGAACAAGTTATTACGTCGCCTGATACGGTGATTTCTTTCGCCCCGGATAGTTTGCTAGGACATGTTTATTACTAATAATTACTAAATTATAGTCAAAAAGCAATTTTACGCAACGAAACAGTTTTATTCCTTGATTTAGTTTGCTAATTTACCTTTATCTCAGATCTCTCTCATACGAGTTTTACATATATTTCAATATTTAGCCACTTCCGCACATGCAGCGGCAGCCATGCGACAAAATGCACCACCCGTCAGCCCCCTGATAAATGCGCATGCGGCAAGCAATGCGAATTACACAACTGCCACCGTTAAACAACTCAACACGTGTTTCACCCCTCCACGGGACATCTTCAGGAGTTATGTTACACCGATTAGTGCATAAACATAAAAAACTAAATGTTGTACCGCTGGTCATTTTCTTACTTAGGATAGACTTTCGCAAGGTAACGCCTGATTCCATTAAATATTTAGATATAATTCGCATGGTTTTGTATTCGCGAAATATCAACTAAATATCAACTATATTTATTGGTCATTTTTAAGGAACGTATATTATACAGATCCGTTTAACGAACTATTAAAAACAGTAATCTTCGTTTAACTATTTAACAATAAATAACTTAATGTCGGTGGAAAAGTACGTGATATTTTAAGCTATGAATACACTTGTAGGCTAAGTTTTTTAATTATACTGGATGCTTATATTACCTTAGAAGATTTTGCCTTATTCCAAATTCTTGCTTGCATTTTCGTTTAATATGTAACATTTAAGCTTTAACTAAAGTAACGTTCGCATGTTGTTTTAGAGTTACCTTAACTTTGTAGTGCTCTCAAGTTGTCTGCGAGACGGCGGAGGCTTCTTGTCGCAGCCAAGTGCCGCGTATAATGCGTCTCGTATCACTTGCCCGTGTTCGTTATTCAAATGAAGCCCTCCTGGATCGCGATTATGCTGTGTTATGTTATTTAAAAAATAAAAGAAAAAAGAAGAAGCGAAAGAAATAAAAAATGAGCAGCTTGAATGAATGAATGGATAGAAGAATGGTTGTATAAGTAAAAGAATAAATTAGAGAAACAAAAAAAGAAAACAAAGTAAGAAGGAGAGGATTAGATCATGTTTAAATATAAGAATGAATAGAAGGAAATGATTAAAGAAGTAAAAAAAGAAAGAACGTAGGAATGAGAAAATGACCGAACGGATAAATGAATATTAAAATTCACGTTTGATAGAATGTACGAATGTGCATAAGCGTTCATTCGATTGTTTGTTTTGTTAATAGTCTAAAATCGTAACATCTTAAGTAAGAAAAGGACCAATATTTAGTCACTCCCGCACATGCAGTGGTAGTCGTGCAATAAAATGCACCGCCCGCCAGCCCGCTGATAAATGCGTATGCGGCAAACAATGCGAATTACACAACCGTCACCGCCAAATCACTCAACACGTGTTTCACCCCTCTACGGGGCATCTTCAGGAGTTATGTTACACCGAGTTATGTTACCCGCCCCGTGGAGGGGTGAAACACGTGTTGAGTGATTTGCATGTGCGAAGTGGCTAAATATTGGTCCTTTTCACACTTAGAATGGACTTCCGCGAGGTAACGCCTGATTCCATTAAATATCGTAACATCTCTTAGGACGTAGATAGGATGCCATTCGAAAAAATAAACCTGTTGCGCTGTGACCAGGTGTTTTGTTACACGTTCACTCTATCGCGAAGCTGTTACGATTTGCATTGCAAGTGAGACTATGGAATCTTCAAGCAATGAATTGCATGCATTTAATTGTATAGGTCTTCTTATTTAATATTTTTTTGAATCATACGTTGATTTTGCAATGAAATTGGTCTTCGTAATTGCTAATTTTAAAAATAGGAATGCAAAATAATGACTAAAGTAAACTTTATAATACCTTGTTAGTCGTGAGAAGAAATAATGTGGACTACATTATTCCGTTAACTTCGAGTCCGCAAACGATTTCCATTAACTTATCATATTTCCGCGATAACGAATTGATAAATGACTTGTGCAATATTTTTCCAATCATGGAAATGGGAAAGGAGACGTGAGAAATGAATTCTCCGATATCGCACGGGATGTTCCCCTCCTTTATAATCAAACGAAGCAAAAAATCGATATCGTTGAAGTGTTGAAAGTAAATTTAATTAAGAATTTATTATCAATTATTGTCTGACGCTTCAGAGTGTATTAAATTAAAACTGTTGAATTTATTTGAACGTTATATAACACTGCTAACATGTTGGATGGTGGAAAATAAATTTATGCGAATATTTAGCTAAGAATAATGGCGGGTGCGTTGGAAGATACAGCCTTCGTTGAATGCGGAGACTTAGCACGCACTAGAACCAGGCGTATCATGACGCCATTAGTCTTATCCGGTAAGGCCTTCAAGACCTCCTTCGATTAGATTTTTGTCCTCTCAGTCTAGAGTTGCGGAACGACATCAGTTTTTGTCAAAAAGTCGCGAAGAACCCACGCAGTATGACATCGACCTATAGATGCGTGATGCGTTTGAGACAGAGAAAACATGTTTTAAAATGATTTAGCACAAGTCTTACAAACCTAGAGAAAAAATTTACGTACTACATTCAAGTAATGTAAATGAAAATATTACGTTACTTTTTAACACAGATTTGACTTAATGTATTATCTATATGTTATTTATTTAAGTTAAAATTAAAAAAATATATAAAATTTACAGGGATATTATGTGAGTTAATTATTTCGCTGCAGAATTCTGAAGTACATTGGCAGTAGATTCCTTAGCCACGCCATCAAGTCTAGCGAGATACACTTAAAGAAAACTTAAAGGCGACTTAGCCTTTAAATCGCCGCTCTCGGAAACTTACTTGAAAACTATTCACTTAGCCTTTGCCCGAGATAAGCCATGCATCTTGGACCAAGTTACACTGAATATGCATCATGAATTAATATTTCGATTTAATTATTTAAATTTCAAGTTTTGCGAGGCGAATTAAGTATTCCATTAGTTGGTTAAACTGCGGACGTTTTTAAAAGGTAACGTGAAAAGTGCACCTTGGGCTTCGCCCCTTCACGCTACGAGATCTGACCTGGAGAGGTTTAGGAGGTAATATTTTTAATTTTCGTATAAGCCTTTACCTAAAGATGAACACTCATATCCAACTTTAATTAAATTACTGAATTTTTGAAAGTTTAAAAAGTCAAGAAATTTTAGTTTACCTTCTTTGAATTAATTAAGAAAAATTTTAATTGAGTTAATGGTAGTTTAGGCGCGTGTCATGAAAAGAAAGAAAAAAAGAAAGATTATTTTTATGAAAATAAGCTATAAGGAGAAAAACATACCTTCTTTTGTTTTTGAAGATGTCAGTGATGTCAGGCCCTGGAGGCTTTAAAGCAACATCGGATACGAGTCCATGGAACGGAAGGGTCCAGGTTGTGGATTTTCGTATTTTGATATTGGAGAACAAGAAGATGTTTCATAATTGAAAGTTAAAAAAATATTCAATATAGAAATCTCTAACAGAACTCTCATTGATCGTAAAAGTATTATCAATTTATTTTTTTATCTATTTTATTTTTAACTCTACTCTGCTTCGCAATGTGTTAAAGTTGTAGGGAAAGAAAAAGTAAGGAAAAAATTTCACAATAAAACATATTTTAATAAAGTTTAACAACACAGATTTACAGGTATACTTTATCAGATATAGCCTGAATGAAATAAAAATAATCGACATAATTTTCAAGGATTCTTGTCATTTAAATATTCGCCTATTGAATAATAAGCCTTTTCCGTCAATTTACTTTCATTATGGGTTTCGATATTTATAAATGGTAGTTCAATAATGTTTTGTGGAATTTTATTTAAAAAACTAACCAATATTTCAAATTCAATTAATAAATTTACTAATTAGTTTATAATTACCAATGCGTTGTGTGAAAGATATATACATCACCTAAATCGTTTATTCTTGGTGTGGTTGGTCTTAGTTAGATTTTTAATCTCCCAGCGCGGGGCGAGCGTGGGATATCATTTCTGGCCGGCGCCACGGCTCGCTGCTCAACCTGATCAAGTGTGAAACAATAAAGCAGACGAGTTCTCGTTTCGTTACAATTCGATTTGTTACGTTCGAACCATAACGCGAATTCACACAACCATTTGACGTACGATATTGTTTTATATACATGCAGAACATCACGATGATATTATTTCTATAATTAATGAACTACAGTTAAAGTAACTTCTGAGAACATATATATAGATCATAGGTCGCAAGTTCCGTTCACAATGTCAAACTATAAGGTAGTTTCTCTACGTAAAAATCATAGTCACTGTTTACCGACACGTGATTACCACTCTAGAATCTATCGGCCACAACGGTCATCATTAAAACGAACATATATATATATATATATATATATATATATATATATATATATATACGGGTATATATATATATACACATATATATATATACATACACCTAAATATATATATATATATATATATATATAAATATTTTTATGTGTGTGTGTGCACTTTGTGCATTAATAGGTATCTCTAATGGAGATCAATACCTTTTAATGGCCATCTTTAATCCGAAAATCACTTTAAAGTTGGAATATTTGAATGAAATTAAAAATAATCATTTGTGGCAGAAACTATTTTTAATCAAAATCTAGGTTTGAAAGTAAAAATGTATATATTTGATAGCTTTTAAGAGAATACAGAAAAAGAAAGAGGTGCTATATGGAAGAATAAAAAACAAAGAGGCATAATGCGCTTGAAAAAAAAATTTGCTATTCAGCTACTATGAACTGTACTGTACTGCACTGTTTTAAAGATTTTGGTGCTGTTAGCCTTTTAAGGCTTTAACAGCTTCGGATATTAGTTCACGGAGCGGAAGGGTCCGTGAACTATATCACGAACTACTTTGGGACTACATACGAGTTATATTTATAATGGTGTACATGGGCATACAAACTTAAAAAAACGACGAAAAATACAAAAGTACTTTTAGCTTTTGGAACTCGATTTGCGATATCTTATCTTAATGCTTTTACATAACCACCTTTTCTAAGTCAAGATTAAGTTATGTCGGACTTCTTCGTCGGAATACTTTAACACATACACAGCATCTCCAGACGCCATCAAACTTCTGTTTTAAAAATGGCTACAGTTTTTTCTTTCTGCAAAAATTTCTTCTTAGCAATACGTATAAAATAATCTTTTTTCTGTTAAATATTGCTAAATATACAGTTAATATTTATAATAATTAGGCAGTATAAAATAGAAAAAAATAAATAAAAAAGTAAGGCGAGCCTATCGTATCAAATTGATCACGGTTAGTAAGTGTAGTTATCAATTTTTTTTGGTCAACGTGATCGGCGTCACGTCCGGAACAGACATTGTTAATTTGCCGCGACACCATTTGTTATTTTATTTAATCTGCTGTTAATAAAATCGGACCGCACGCCGCAATGGAATATGACACGCGACAAAATACACAAAGCTCGTCAATTTGATGAATTTTTATATTATTTTACTTCACAATGAATTGTTAACAAGATATTTTTTCCTTTTCACTGGCCTAGTCAATTACTGTTTAATACACATGAAGAGATATAATAAGACAAAATTATTATTTTAATATGTTTATTAACAGCATAGATAGTTTGCTCACAAGGACGACAGGGAACATCCTATTTGAAATATTTAAGAAAGGCTATATTAAAGCTCAGTAGTAATCATATAGTAAAAACTGCAATAAACACAATGTATGATTGCAATTATTTTATTAACACACCATAAATAATAAAAAGAGGAAAAAAAGAAACAATTCATTTGGTACAAGACGCGGTCTTATCACACAAGGCGATTGCGATTTGTAGTTACGTACACACCCAACTGCCCTCTCCTTCATGTCTCTCATCTCTATCCAAAGGTTGTCTGGTAGAGATCGCCTTGTTTTTATTTCACATTGTGTTTATTGCAGTTTTTACTATATGATTACTACTGAGCTTTAATATAGCCTTTCTTAAATATTTCAAATAGGATGTTCCCTGTCGTCCTTGTGAGCAAACTATCTATGCTGTTAATAAACATATTAAAATAATAATTTTGTCTTATTATATCTCTTCATGTGTATTAAACAGTAATTGACTAGGCCAGTGAAAAGGAAAAAATATCTTGTTAACAATTCATTGTGAAGTAAAATAATATAAAAATTCATCAAATTGACGAGCTTTGTGTATTTTGTCGCGTGTCATATTCCATTGCGGCGTGCGGTCCGATTTTATTAACAGCAGATTAAATAAAATAACAAATGGTGTCGCGGCAAATTAACAATGTCTGTTCCGGACGTGACGCCGATCACGTTGACCAAAAAAAATTGATAACTACACTTACTAACCGTGATCAATTTGATACGATAGGCTCGCCTTACTTTTTTATTTATTTTTTTCTATTTTATACTGCCTAATTATTATAAATATTAACTGTATATTTAGCAATATTTAACAGAAAAAAGATTATTTTATACGTATTGCTAAGAAGAAATTTTTGCAGAAAGAAAAAACTGTAGCCATTTTTAAAACAGAAGTTTGATGGCGTCTGGAGATGCTGTGTATGTGTTAAAGTATTCCGACGAAGAAGTCCGACATAACTTAATCTTGACTTAGAAAAGGTGGTTATGTAAAAGCATTAAGATAAGATATCGCAAATCGAGTTCCAAAAGCTAAAAGTACTTTTGTATTTTTCGTCGTTTTTTTAAGTTTGTATGCCCATGTACACCATTATAAATATAACTCGTATGTAGTCCCAAAGTAGTTCGTGATATAGTTCACGGACCCTTCCGCTCCGTGAACTAATATCCGAAGCTGTTAAAGCCTTAAAAGGCTAACAGCACCAAAATCTTTAAAACAGTGCAGTACAGTACAGTTCATAGTAGCTGTACCTATTTCGCCTTGTTCGAAATTCTTGCTTGCATTTTCGCTTAATACGTAACATTTAAGCTTTAACTAAAGTAACGTTCGCATGTTGTTTTAGAGTTACCTTAACTTTGTAGTGCTCTCAAGTTGTCTGCGAGACGGCGGAGGCTTCTTGTCGCAGCCAAGTGCCGCGTATAATGCGTCTCGTATCACTTGCCCGTGTTCGTTATTCAAATGAAGCCCTCCTGGATCGCGATTATGCTGTGCTATGTGATTTAAAAAATAAAAGAAAGAAATAAAAAATGATCAAAAGCTTAAATGAATGGTTGCATAAGTGAAAGAATAAAACAGAGAAACAAAAGAAGAAAACAAAGTAAGAAGGAGAGGATTAGATCATGTTTAAATATTAAAGAAGGAAAAAGGAAAGAGTGAAATAAAGAAAGAACGTAAGAATGAGAAAATGACCGAACGGATAAATGAATAATAAAATTCACGTTTGATAGAATGTACGAATGTGCATAAGCGTTCATTCGATTGTTTGTTTTGTTAATAGTCTAAAATCGTAACATCTTAAGTAAGAAAAGGACCAATATTTAGTCACTTTCGCACATGCAGTGGTAGTCGTGCAACAAATGCACCGCCCGCCAGCCCGCTGATAAATGCGTATGCGGCAAACAATGCGAAACACACAACCGTCACCGCCAAATTACTCAATACGTGTTTCACCCCTCCACGGGGCATCTTCAGGAGTTATGTTACCCGCCCCGTGGAGGGGTGAAACATGTGCGGACATGCAAATCACTCAACACGTGTGTTGTGGCTAAATATTAGTCCTTTTCTTACTTAGAATGGACTTCCGCGAGGTAACGCCTGATTCCATTAAATATCGTAACATCTCTTAGGACGTAGATAGGATACCATTCGAAAAAATGAACCGGGTGCTCTGTGACCAGGTGTTTTGTTACACGTTCACTCTATCGCGAAGCTGTTACGATTTGCATTGCAAGTGAGACTACGGAATCTTCAAGCAACGAATTGTATGCTTATATAGGTCTTTTAATATAATTTTTTTTTATTTATCCGACGATTTTGCAATGAAATTGGTCTTCGTAATAGCTAATTTTAAAAATAGGAATGCAAAATGCTATAATGACTAAAGTAAACTTTATAATACCTTGTTAGTCGTGAGAAGAAATAATGTGGACTACATTATTCCGTTAACTTCGAGTCCGCAAACGATTTCCATTAACTTATCATATTTCCGCGATAACGAATTGATAAATGACTTGTGCAATATTTTTCCAATCATGGAAATGGGAAAGGAGACGTGAGAAATGAATTCTCCGATATCGCACGGGATGTTCCCCTCCTTTATAATCAAACGAAGCAAAAAATCGATATCGTTGAAGTACTGAAAGTAAATTTAATTAAGAATTTATTATCAATTATTGTCTGACGCTTCAGAGTGTATTAAATTAAAACTGTTGAATTTATTTGAACGTTATATAACACTGCTAACATGTTGGATGGTGGATAGTAAATTTAAAATATTTATGCGAATATTTAGCTAGGAATAATGGCGGGTGCGTTGAATGATACAGCCTGCGTTGAATGCGGAGACTAAGCACGCACTAAAACCAGGCGCATGGTGACGTCAATAGCCTTTTTCCGGTAAAGCCTTCAAGAATGGACAATGGACACCACTACACTTAAAAACATTTGTGCTGGCAATGTTAACTGTTCGGAGCTGTTGTCCGAGGTAAACTTTCGAATTCCTGCAGCAAGAACGCGTTCTAGATCTCTCTTTTTTATCAACGGCTAGGACAAATATTGGTAAACGTGCACCCTTATACAGAATGTGTGACCTCCGCAATTCATATGTTAGCGATATTGATATATTCTCGTGCTCTCTCTTATCTTTTAAAAAACAATTTCGTTCTAAATTACTGAGTACGTACAAGGCAATTTAAACCATAATATAAATAAAATATAAATATATAAACAAACATAATATAGATGTATAAACCGTAGTCTTTGATCCCTGTCTAGTAATGTTTTTATTTTTATTTGTTTTTTCATTGTTTGACCATAAATCATTATGTGTTCTCAGTGAGATAGTTATAAGGTAACAACTGTAATTAATTTTATATTTCTAAGCTTCTAAGTTTGTACTTTCTTACCGCCTTTCGTTACTGTCTATCTCCTATAAAGTAAATAAATAAATAAAGACCTTCTTCGATTAGATTTTTGTCGCCTCAGTATAGAATTGCGGAACGACATTGATCAAGTTTTTGTCAAAAAGTCGCAAAGAACCCATGCAATATGACATCGACCTATAGAGACGTGGCGCGTTTAAGACACAAAACATTCTTCAAAATGGATTAAGACTCGTGGTCTTACAAACCTAGAGAAAAAAAAATTACATACTTCATTCGAGTATTTTAAATGAAAATTTTACGTTACTTTTTTAATACAGATTTGACATACTGTATTATCTATATGTAAGTCATTTAAGTAAAAATAAAAAAAAATCAAGAATGATATTTGAGTTAATTATTTCGCTGCAGAATTCTGAAGTACATTGGCAAGTAGATTCCTTAGCCAGGCCATCAAGTCTAGCGAGATATACTTAAAGAAAACTTAAAGGCGACTTAGCCTTTAAATCGCCGCTCTCGGAAACTTACTTGCAAACTATTCACTTAGCCTTTGCCCGAGATAAGCCATGCATCTTGGACCAAGTTACACTGAATATGCATCACGAATTAATATTTCGATTTAATTATTTAAATTCAAGTTTTGCGAGGCGAATTAAGTATTCCATTAGTTGGTTAAACTGCGGACGTTTTTAAAGGTAACGTGAAAAGTGCACCTTGGGCTTCGCCCCTTCACGTTACGAGATCTGACGTGGAGAGGTTTAGGAGGTAATATTTTTAATTTTCGTATAAGCCTTTACCTAAAGATGAACACTCATATCCAACTTTAATTAAATTACTGAATTTTTGAAAGTTTAAAAACGTCAAGAAGTTTTAGTTTACCTTCTTTGAATTAATTAAGAAAAATTTTAATTAAGTTTATAGTAGTTTAGGCGCGTGTCATGAAAAGAAAGATTATTTTTATGAAAATATGCTATAAATAATAAGAAAAACATACCTACTATTGTTTTTGAAGATGTTAGACCCTGGAGGCTTTAGAGCAACATCGGATATGAGTCCATGGAACGGAAGGGTCCAGGTCGTGGATTTTCGTATTTTGATATTGGAGAACAGGAAGATGTTTCAAAATTGAAAAATAATAAAATATTCAATGTATTATCAATTTATTTTTTAATCTATTTTATTTTTGACTCTACTCTGCTTCGCATATTCTTATAGTTTTGGAGAAGAAGCAGGAAGAAACTCCAAAATAAAACATATTTTAATAAAGTTTAACAACACAGATTTACACATATACACTTTATCAGATATAGCCTGAATGAAATAAAAATAATCGACATCATTTTTAAGGATTCTTGTTATTTAAATATTCGGTTATTGAATAATAAGCCTTTTCAGTCAATTAACTTTGATTTTTGTAAATGGTAGTTAAATAATGTTTTGTGAAATTTTATTAAAAAATCTTATATGTATAAAAAACTATTAATATTATATAAAAAAAAAACAAATGTTTCAAATTCAATTAATAAATTTACTAATTAGTTTATAATTACCAATGCGCTGTGTGAGAGATATGTACATCACCTAAATCGTTTATTCTTGGTGTGGTTGGTCTTAGTTAGATTTTTAATTTCCCAGCGCGGGGCGAACGAGCGTGGGTGATGATTTCTGGCCGGCGCCACGGCTCGCTGCCCGAGCTGATCAAGTGTGAAACAATAAAGCAGACGAGTTCTCGTTTCGTTACAATTCGATTTGTTACATTCGAACCATAACGCGAATTCACACAACCATTTGACGTACGATATTGTTTTATGTACATGCGGAACATCAGGATGATATTATTTCTATAATTAATAATATACACGTGGAACATCACGATGGTATTATTTTCATAAATAATGAACTACAGTTAAAGTCACTTCTAAGAGCAATGGTAGCAAAACGGTAGGGAAATCATAGGTCACAACAAGGTACCGATTCGTGATCGCCACTCTAGAACCTATCGGCCTCAACGGTCATCGGTAGCACGAACACACACACACACACACACACACACACACACACACACACACACACACGCACGCACGCACGCACGCACGCACACGAACGCACGCACACACACACACGCACACACACACACATGCACACACACGCGCGCGCGCGCACACACAAACGCACACACACAAACGCACACACACACACACACATATATATATATACACACATGTGTGTGTGTGTTTTGGAACGCACTGGTGGTCAGGGACATGACAAGCAGGAGCAAGTGCATCATGGCGACACAGTAAAGTTTTCTACAGCTTCGGCCGGTACTTATGTTTCATAACATATATGCATATGAGCAGTGGTAGTTCAGCGGTAAGGGACTGAGACTTGTGATCATAGGTCACAAGTTCCATTCACAATGTCAAACTATAAGGTAGTTTCTCTACGTAAAAATCGTAGTCACTGTCTACCGACACGTGATCGCCACTCTAGAATCTATCGGCCACAACGGTCATCGTTAAAACGAACATATATTATATATATACACACACACACACACACATATATATATATATATATATATATGTGTGTGTGTGCACTTTGTGCATTAATAGGTATCTCTAATGGAGATCAATACCTTTTAATGGCCATCTTTAATCCGAAAATCACCTTAAAGTTGGAATATTTGAATGAAATTAAAAATAATCATTTGTGGCAGAAACTATTTTAATCAAAATCTAAGGTTGAAAGTAAAAAATGTAAATAGTTGATAGTTCTAAAGAGAATACAGAAAAAGAAAAAGTTGCTATATGGAAGAATAAAAAAACAAAAAGGCATAATGCGCTTGGAAATAAAAAAAATTGCTTTCCAGCTGCTATGAACTGTACTGTACTGCTCTGTTTTAAAGATTTTTGTGCTGTTAGCCTTTTAAGGCTTTAACAGCTTCAGATATGAGCAGGTTCGTGAACTATACGACGGACTACTTTGGGACTACATACAAGTTATATTTATAATGGTGTACATGGGCACTACAAACTTTAAAAAAAACTAAAGGTACAAAAATATTTTCTGCTTTTGGAACTCGATTTGCGATATCCTATCTTAATGCATTTACATAACCACCTTTTCTAAGTCACGATTAAGTTATGTTAGACTGACGGGATACTTCAACATCTACACAGCATCTTCAGACGCCATCAAACTTCTGTTTTAAAAATGACCACAGTTTGTACTTTCTGCAAATTTTTTTTAAGTAATACGTATAAAACAATTGTAATATTATTGCTACATAAAAAGCCGCCATATGTGAAAGTTCCCGCGGACGTCGTCACAACGCTCAACCGTTTGCTCGTCTCGTCCACTCGTCTCGCTCACTCGCACGGCGTGCACTATACGCGCTCTTGCTTGCGCCTTGGCAGGTAGCCAAGGCGCAGCACGTGCGCGCGCAGCCGTTGCAGTTCTCGGGGAGTCGGATTTGAACTAGAGAACGATGCGCAACCGCTCGTAGGCGCATTATTCATTTTCCGGCCACAAATTATGTTAATTATTCAATAAACGTTTTTCCACATCACACAATCTTTTTTTCTGTTAAATATTTTAAATATTGCTAAATATTATAGTTAATATTTATAAAAATTAAGCAGTAAAAAATAGAAAAAAAATAAATAAAAAGTACGGCAAGCCTCTCGTATCAAATTGATCACGGTTAGTAAGTGTAGTTATCAAATTTTTTTTTGGTCAACGTGACCGGCGTCACGTCCGGAACAGACATTGTTAATTTGCCGCGACACCATTTGTTATTTTATTTAATCTGCTGTTAATAAAATCGGTCCGCACGCCGCAATGGAATATGACACGCGACAAAATACACAAAGCTCGTCATTTTGATGAATTTTTATATTATTTTACTTCACAATGAATTGTTAACAAGATCTTTTTTTCCTTTTATCGGCCTAGTAAATTAATATTTACAACACCCGAAGAGAGAATAATTAGAAAAAAATATTATTTTAATATGTTTATTAACACTTTTTTGTACACCGTAGACAATAAGTAGAGGAAAAAAAAAAAACAATTCATATGGTACAAGACGCGGTCTTATCGCTCGAGGCGATCTCTACCAGACAACCTTTGGATGGAGATGAGAGACATGAAGGAGAGGGCCGTTGAGGGTGTACATACATACAAATACATACATATATACAAACACACCAATACAAATACATATAAACATACAAGTATGTATATTACTATATATATACATATATATGAGAAAGAGTTTATTAATATATTACAACTTCGTTAGATCAAATATAAATAAGCTAAGTTAATGTTGAATAAATTAGCTTAAATGTACCATAGCCTTAACCACAAGTGATACAGGAACACAAAGGCTAATATGTTAGTGTCATTTGAAGTAAGATTTGAATGCAAGGATACTTTATTTTGCAACTTATGCACGCTTATCAACTAATTTAGTTTGTTGGATTTTTCCTAGGGCAGGTAGATCTTGGAGGTAATAAAAACACGAAGTTTAAAGTAGAAGTGTGTATATTCATCAAGCTTAGAACATGTTTATACGGATTTAAAACTTTAAGATTAATTTTATTTGTTTTATTGTTAGCAACAAGTCAAGATATATTGTGGAGCGCTCTCTTTCTTCCGATGTATAAGAACAATTATATTTCTGTGGAATTCCCCTTTTCGATGCATAGCTGATGATATAATGCAGCTCCTACATGTCTACTTGCTTCAGCTCTACTTACTTCTCATCAAAATAACAGTCATTAAGTAACTAGTAAAAGTAACATAACTTATACAGTAACTTGAAAGTTTCAAGTAGTAACTTTTGTAAATTTCTATACATTGCTAATTAAAATCGAGTCTTAAATACCATAAAATTTATTTTTTCATCAGTTACTTGCATTGTGAATATTAAACCGAAATAAATAATGATGATTATTTATTATGTAGAGTAGAAAAAATCGTGTTCATAAAAGGTTAACATTTCTATAGATCGTCGCCGTAGTTTCAGCTCGTAGATGCTCATTGCAAGGAATAGAGCTCCCATAAAGAACGTTGACCATCCACGAGGCTCAGGGGCTAACATAAACTCTCCTAGATGTGGCAAATACGGGAACCACCGCACAGCCTGAGGATGGCAATTTGGAGTAGGGATGAGGAAGTGGTCGCACGAAACGTAATCTGAATAAACTGAATATTAGTAGAGCATCGTTTAAATCGTACAATACTCCTATGAACTAAAAAAATAAAATCATAATAATTAGTTATCTTTAACATAGTTTTAAAAAGTTTACGATTGAGGTTGGAAATATTGAACCTCATTATAAAAACAAAGGCGTATCTTACTTACTTACTCCGCTGGCTCAGTGACCCAAAGTGGGTCTTGGCCTCCGAAGCGAGAGACTTCCACTTTCCTCTATCTTGTGCCATCGTCTGCCATTGGTTGACATTCGATTCGCGCAAGTCTGCCTCAACGCGATCGATCCAGCGATATCTGGGTCTACCCACTGGTCTTCGACCCCTCGGTTTTTCCAGGTACGCTACCTTCACGCTCCGATCCAATCCCATTCGCTCCAAGTGACCAAGCCAGCGGATTCGTTGAGTTTTATATTCGCCAATAATATTTGGCTGTGCTACTAAAGTCTCAATTTCGGATATCTGTGGAATATAAATCCTAATAAAAAAGTCACGTTGGCGATCGCTGTATAGTATAATTGTAAGCAGAGGAACTGTTGCCCATCCTCTGCAATTTGTTTGTGAGTAGTGACAATTCGTCATTCTATAATGTGGCCAATCTTATAGTTGGACAGTAACATATTACAGACAGGCGACACTTGATGTTTAGCTCGTAAAAAATAGAGACACTAGATTGTACAACAATCATTTGCAGATCATTACTCTTTAACATATATGAGATTGGTTTTATGTTAGGCATCGAGAAGGAGTTCTACAATCAATGTGTTCCGACAATCATAACAAGATCATATTAGATATCCTTTTGTTATTTTTCATTCTTTTCAGATTGATTTGGTTATCAAATTATTTATAATTAAACATCAGACATTGTTCATTGATTAACTTGAAATAAATCATTCAACACATTAATTTTCTCGTTAAAACAGAGTTCGTTTTTCCGGCGAAGTCATTATTATTTTGAAGTAACGATTATGTGAAATTTATAACAAATTCACAGATCAAACAATGTTCCTTTGAGAATCAGCAGGGGGGCGTTGGACGCGACAGTTCCTGTAACGTTATTAACTTCGTTGATTGAACGATACTGTCAAAATTAAACTACAATCTGATTATGCAAAAGTTCGTCTTAGAAGTTACGTTGTTGCTGAAGTACGAAATAGATAAATTTATAACGATCCAAAGTTTTATTATTGGAATGAATAATTGAGAAAGTGTAAATATATTTTATCTGTGCGTGAAAAGTGCCTTGGTGATGGAAAATTGACCTAAAAACAGTACAAATGGAAAGGAACTTCACACAGACCTTTATGGTGTTTCTAAATTTCGTCGCCAGCAATGAGAGTGACATAAAGTGATGGGTAAGAGAAGAAAGTATAGAAGAAGTTATGATGGGTTAGAGATAGAGAATGTTAATAAAACAAATGACGAAAATTTATTTGGAAAAAAAAAATACTTCCTGTCATAGAATAAGGTAAGATACGAGAGGCCCCACAAACAGAGCCATCGTTAAAAAAAACGTCTACGCTCTTTGCTCTTTTGTTTACATTTCATAATTCATGATCATGTTCTGCCATAAACACTACATGATCTATACAGATATATACAGGGTATTTGGTGATAAGAGCAAAAGTTTTAATGAAGTAAATGTTGATTTGTCAGCAAAAAGTTTTCCAAAACTTTCCCGTTTATTTCCAATCCTGTTTAAAGTGATTAATCTGGAATATGCAAGAAGTACCAACATTCAGCCACCTCCGCACATGCAGTGGTAGTCGTGTAATGAAATGCACCGCCCGCCAGCCCGCTGATAAATGCGTATGCGGCAAACAATGCGAATCACACAACCGCCACCGCCAAATCACTCAACACGTGTTTCACCCCTCCACGGGACATCTTCAGGAGTTGTTATATCGATTAGTGCTAAACACAGAGATGCTTAGGTTCTTAAGTATTTAGGTTCTTGCTTAGGATGTACTTCCGCGAGGTAACGCCTGATTCCATTAAATATTTAATCTGGAATATGTTACATTAATTTAGTTTAGTTTTCTATTGGAATGCATCTGATCTGTAACTTCAGGGAGTAAAAATCTTAAAGCTTTACATTTACCATATTTTAGTAAAAGATTTTGAAGGCGCCATTGAATGTCGTTTATAATTATGCTTTGCAATCCAAGTTAGATTGATGTCTTTATTATTATTGTGTTTATAAATGTGTTATTATACTGTTTCTATTATAAGTATACATGTATAAATGTATGCTATATACATACTATGTATGTTTTGTCTGTATGTACACGTTGAGGATCGGTTATTTATCCCTCCACTGTTTTGGTTCCTCTATGGTTGTCAGGAAGATATTGCCTCGTGAGACAAGAACGCCCATTGTACTCTTTTTTACTATTATAACAATTATGTATATATTTTGTAGCGTGTACAATAAAGTGTTTAAAATTATATTTAACTATCTCTGTCGTACCCTTAGGTCGACCTGTTGTTTTAAACAGACTGAAGAAATCTAAATAATCTCATTTTGTGATTTATAAAACATATTTCCCTTTCCAATTAAGTATCAAGATTTTGAGTAATAATTTAACTAAAATCTGATTATGCTAAGGTGGCAGCAGAAGTTTCGTGAACTGATCGCACGGAATAAGAAAATTTAATTTGCAAATTGAATCAAAGTTTACAGGATAAAGGTGTAAAAAGATTGATTAACATTTCCATCGGTGAAATTTAAAAATCAGCCAATTGGATTAAATTGTAAATTCTTACTTCTTTTTAATTCATACGCAATAGATTTATTAATGTTTTGTCTAGATGTTATTATTAATGTAAAATTTAGTTGGAAAAATTATTTGTTGAATTATTGGAAAATGTTTATTGTAGGGTCAATTTTCTTTTCTGGACTCTACCAAACATATCTATACCTATCCCCTATAGGGGATCACAGTGTGATATTATGGTACGGAGAAGAAGCCGTCAATCCTCTGAAAACATTATTTATGAAAAATGGCAAATATATATAATTAATGCACAAAAGTGAGAATTATATAAGATTGTATACTAGATCACAAGTCTCAGTTCTTTACCGCTAAGATATCACTGCTGATATGGATATATCTTATAAATCAAGTTTGTTTACCGATGGAAGCGGTAGAAAACTTTGATGTGACGTCACGCGCCAACTCCGTGTTCTGTCTCGGCCACCAGTGCATTCCTTACACTGGATTGTTGTAACTTATATTTAAATATATACATATATATGTATGTATATATATATATGTACGCAGAAGATACAAGATTACCGATATATGTAGCTTGAAGAATTGCTTTTGAACTTCAGTAGAATATAAATTGATCCTCAAAATTATTATAACATGTCCTAAAGCATTTCTTTATATATTACATAAATTTGGAATAAATGAATTAATTGTGTAAGCGAATACTTCTAAATTTTGCAACTGTTATATATACATTTAAATAATTAAATATATATATAACAGTTGCAATAAATGTATATAAATAATAAATAATTATGTACATTTAAAGCGAGCGAATAACGCACGAACTTCATAATGTACTGTCAAACGTTTATGTTACATTTGTCACTATATTTTCTCAGGTTTTTGAGCTTCTTTTTCATCAAGAACCTTCCATATAGTATAGTATAACATATAAGTTTAGTAAAATGGGTAAAGACGTTCACTAGTTATATTAAAATGGATTAAATTTATTAAATTAGATAAGATGAATTTATACGTAAACATGTAAGCGTTTTTAAAATTGTGATGAGACGTGTAGTTTCTTGTTTTTCATTGATATAAACGATTTATGGTGTACATTTGCAATTAAGATTTATAATGTTCATCTTATTAAGGTGCTTAATATTTTTTAAATAGGTTTGATGCTTATATTTTTAATTATACAATACCAGGAACATTACCGATGGAGTGCTTAAAGCGTATTATTATATTTATCAAGGTTATGCTATAACATAATACAAACATTTTTTATTCGTAATCAAAACATAATTTCGAGTGCTATGTTTCCTCCGTCTCTGCAGGCATTCTAAAGTGCTTGTAAGAAAATATTTATGCGCGCACGTGCTCTGCGCGTAATTCTATTTTATTCGTAAAGTTCAGCGGCATCGCCCCGCGATAAGACCGCTATTTTAGGTAGCGCTAAATTCGTATTCATAATTAAATCTTATCAAATCCTGTATGACAAAACTTGTAGCGTATAATACCGACTTGTGCTAACGGCCAAGTTCGTGTCGCCTCGGCGCGATTTACTTGGAACTTAGACATAACTTAGTTGGCAACTATTCACTTAGTTTCTGATCAACTCGCTAAGCCGGGCACTTTTGAACGGAGCTACTTTGGACCTTTGGTTTTCGTCTTTAGGATTTTCGGCGAGAGAAATTACTGCCGATTACTTAGGAGCGTTAAATTGAATTTTGAACTTCTTTTCGTAGCTATCTGCATTCTTTTCTAAATTTAGTTTCTATTCGGGAAAAATACGTACATAAAGTTAAAGTCAAAATGAAAGTCGTAGTTAAAGTGAAAGTCAAAATAGCATTATTGAATAGGATCATAACAATCATCTATAATCGTCAGCTTAAAATTAACATTACCTTAGTTCGTAACGCGCCAACTACTGAGAACTAATAACCCTTAGTAGCCTGATTTACGAAAGTGATTTTTTTAAATATTACTGTGTTTGCTTGAGGGTCTAGATGAAAGTAAACATAGATTTTTTTTAAATTTCGTTCGAAAGAATATTATACAACAGTAAAATTCGTACAGCCAACCTATTAAAAAAACTAATAGTAATGTGAACATTCGGTTTAAAAGATTGGTATCAATATTGAAACTCTAGGTTATTAAGGGTTACAGAATTCTTTTTGCTTCTAATTGGAATAATTCATTTCCGGGCATATTTAACCCGATAGTCTGAAATAGAGTAATATATCTATTGACATAGTCTATGCTTAACAAAAAAAAATACTTTCACACTAATATATTCGGGTTTAATGACAACGTCTGGACAGAAAGAAACTGTAATATAAGAGATCGTGGAGAACGAAAGGAGAAAATGAAATAAATAAAATGAGAAAAATAGTTTATCTGAATTGTAACGTACTCGTACATGCCCACACATTGACAGGCCCCCTAAAAGGAGGGCCTAATGTCTGAAGTACTATTATTGAAAATAGAAATGCGTCTAGGTCTAGTCTAGTCTTAACAAAAGAATTGCTAAGTAAGAAAAGGACCAATATTTAGCCACTTCCGCACATGCAGTGGTAGTCGTGCAATAAAGTGCACCGCTCGCCAGCCCGCTGATAAATGCGTATGCGACAAACAATGCGAATCACACAACCGCCACCGATAAATCACTCAACACGTGTTTCACCCCTCCACGGGGCATCTTCAGGAGCTATGTTACACCGATTAGTGCCAAACACAGAGTCATTGCATTTCATTGCACGACTACCACTGCATGTGCTTTTCTTACTTAGGATGGACTTCCGCGAAGTAACGCCTGATTCCATTAAATACTTAAAAGTATTGCTAGACTTAAAAGGAGACAGTAAACCCTATTGATTTTGAAATCAATAACTTCGCTTCAAAATAGGTTTTGTGTTTGTGAAATAATTGCTCAGCCGGTTCGTTTCGAATCGATTCGATACAATATCGCCGCTGCAGCCGTGCGATTCGACGCACTGATTGTATGTGATGCGTTCATATGGCTGGACTCGAGGATCAAAGTTTGCTGAGCTTAGAGTCATTGGAATTTACTAAAGCTATATTCTGTCGAAATAATATTTGACTTCCTGAAGTTTATTGTTAAGATTGAAACCAGATGGTCCTGTTATATTTGTTATAACTAAACCTTGTTACAGAGCTAATTGGTTTGTTAAAAAAAAACTTCTAGGTAAATCCTATAATAGTGCAAAGGATGTTTTTAGTGATAAAACTTGGAAATAAATTTTCTTTAATACTGTAATAAAGATATTGTGAAGTGTATATCCAAAACAAACTCAGACGAGAGATAAATTATAGGACGAGGGCGCGTTTAAAACCTATTTAGGTTTACTAAAACAAAAAATTACTAAGGTTTCTTGAAACCTACTAAGGTTTTTTTCTAACTTTAAGTTCAGAAATGGTTTTGTAATTGAGGTCAATTTAATTCTAGTTTGAATAGATTTGGTCTTTTCTAGCTTTCTTATCATGATGTACACTAATGGCGTCTTTGATAATTTATTTATTTATTCATTAAATAAATTCTCCTGCGTATCTTTTTAACAACTCTCATCTCACTCTTTTGATCTCACTTTTTTGTCTAAGACAGGGTGGTACTCTGTCTTCTGGGAGAAAGAAAAGGTTGCGACATAAAGAAAGTCCTGCATTCCCACTAATGCTCTACAAGTTCGAATAACCCGTTGAAGGCTATGTATTGTTCACGCTAAATCATAAATTCTCAAATATCTTGGTTTTGAACTGTTTCAATCCTTAGTCCATTTCAAAGTCGCTGAAATGGGAACCTCTACGAACTAGAATCAGGATCATGGTCCTATAGAACTTGAAATAACTTGTCAACATGAAATTTATTTAAGATATATATAACCGCCGGTAGAGTTCGAGTTTGCTCAACGAAATGTCTTTATAATATTTATTTAAACAAAAGTTCAAAGCGAAACGAATTAATTTATTTTCCGGGCGACCTTCGCGGGAATCTTCGGCGGGCTGGAACTCAAAATTTCCTTTGAAAATTACTTGTTAATTGCTCCCAAAACACTCCGTCGGTGCAATTATGAATTCTGACCGGCCAGGACAGCGTTTTCCTTTTAAACCGCCTTCTTTTGTGCCTCAAGTTTGGGCGGCTGTTACGTATTTTTGCTGTTGAAACTATTGTAACTGTCTTAATAGTTAGACTAACAAAACAAACAAGAGTACGGCATATTTTAATGATCACTCTAGTCTTTTAAAAGTACTGTCATGTTATTTTTTTTTGTCTGATAAATTGTTTTAATAATAAAATAATTGTTTTAACAATTCTCATTCGCATCTCTGAAGTGATGTAATGATGATCACGGTCATAATTTCAAACGTAGGCTTCTCACAAATATTTATAATAAGACAAGTAGGTAGTAATGTGCATCCAGCGTTTTCTGACAGGCTTTGTCAGGTCTAGAAGTAATTTTGTTTAAAAGCTCCCGAGACTTCTGAGACTTCGGAACTCTTGACTGATGGGTTTGTATACAAAGCTGTAAGTGTACTACGTTACAATAAATAATTAAATAAATAAACAACTAAACGACTAAATGACTAAACGACCAAACGACTAAAAGACTGAACGAATAAACGACTAAACGACTAAACGGATAAACGACTAAACGACTAAAAGACTAAACGACTAAATGTCTAAATGATTAAATGACTAAATGACCAAATGACCAAATGACCAAAGGACCAAATGACCAAATGACCAAATGAATAAATGACTAAATGACTGAATGGCTAAATGACTGAATGACTTAGTGCCTAAAAACAAAAGAACTAAAAAAAAACAAATGTTTATTTTTCATTTAATACTTAAGTACCGAAGAGTTAATCGAACGAAGGCAGTGAGTTAAAATTATTTCAAGTGTACGTATGGATAAATCAACAAAAGCTTCACAGCGCCTCGCAGCGCTACCCCCTGTCGATAGCTACGTTCGCTGATCGAATCTCGTAGCTTTATAGCATGAGCTAAATGAGACTGCGAAGGCACGTGGCTATTAGTGAAGTAATTATTTATATATAAGAATAAATTTGTAAACTTTAGCTAGTTTAGCTTATTGACTAAAGTATAATTATATTTAATGGAATCAGGCGTTATTTTGCGGACTGGAGTGAATTAACGGTGATAGTTGTGTAATTCGCATTGTTTGCCGCATGCGCATTTATCAGCGGGCTGGCGGGCGGTGTATTTTGTTGCACGACTACGACTGCATGTGCGGAAGTGGCTAAATATTGGTCCTTTTCTTATTAATCTTTAATTATGTTTTTTAGTGTGTACATTATATTTGTTGTTGTATGATTCAGGCTTTGTGCAGCTCCAACGAAATTGAGCTTACTAGAGCAGCAGTTCATAAGCTGTGTAGTGTAGTTAATCGAGTATTATTTAGGTTTGCGAAGCGAGGACTACTCTATGGTTGAGGGAGACACAGGCCTTTCCTGACCACTCTTGCTTGGACGTGGGTGTATGTACACCATCTTAGTTTTATCTATTTGTGATGACATATGACAATGAAAATAATTGAAGGTTTTGATTTCATGGATAAAGACCATCATCATCATTTATTCCTATATATCCTAGATTGGACAGAGGGTGTTCTACTGTGAACCGTCACCATCCCGGATAGTTTTAAGCTTCGCTCTTCACCTCACTCCATATCAATCCAACTGCCTTCACTTCTGCAGTGATCGTCCGCCGCCAGGTTAGCTTTCGGCGGCCACGACTTCGTTTTCCTTGAGGATTCCATTCTAGGGCTTGCCTCGGTATGTGATCAGGGTCCCTTCGAAGCATGTGGCCTATTCAGTTCCACTTACTGCGTTTGATCTGCTAGTCGATCGGCATCTCACAGCTTTTCCAGAGATCTACGGCTTTCTCAGGACAGTATATACCGAGAATACGTCAAAGACAGTTGTTGACGAAGACATGGAGCCGCCGCGAGATATCTTTGTATCCTTCCACGTTTCGCATCCATATAGGAACACGGTTTTTACATTGGACAGAAATATTTTGAGCTTAAATCTTCTAGTTAGTTCTCGTGATTGCCGTACAAAACGGAGCTGTGCGAATTTTCAAAGCGATTTCCTCTTCGGTCCTTCCTGATTCCGACATATATCATTGCAAATATGATGAATTTTTGTATGTCAGTGTTTACTTGATCTATTTTAACGAAGCCTTAGGAAAATCCGGTTTTTAAAATTATGTTTCGTATTTTTTATACTTATACTATTAAAATTATATAAAAGAATTTTGTTTCCGAACTGACTGCTTTTTGCTGCCTGTATTAGAGAAAACACATTACTACTTTTGTTAATTGCGAAGTCAGCCAAGCGGCGCGCTTTTCAACCACCAACCGTGCCATGTTATAAGCATTCTACGGTTCATTTATTTGTAAATTATTCACAGTAGAAAGCGAAAAATATAAATTTTTTTTTACAATATGGTCTTCAATTATTTATCTTTTTAGTAAATACCAAGCTAATAGTACGTAGAGGGATTGTGCGACAATCTATAGCGCGAGGTAAAAATATGCCAGCGCCATCTGTTGGTGTCGTCCTGAAATATATTGTCACCAACGCCATCTAGCAAAATTGTTGTTATTAAAGAAAATATGTTTGTTTAGTCTTAACGCGTCTTTATCAATCATTCGAGTTATTTTTGTTAATTAACTTTTAAATTAAAATAGGATAAACTTTTATTGTAGCATAATTACATAACAATGTTGTACAGATTTAGTTAATCTCTTACTTCGGAGATTTTCTGTAATGTTTTTAATACATATTTGTGTTTTTTAAAACCCTCGTTTTTGGGGACCTTCAACTTTATCTTGGGAAGGATAGGGACTTTATTTTTCAATTTTAAATTTTCATTTATTTCGTATTAATTATTCTTCTCTTCAATCACAAATACAATTTAATAAAAGAGCATTTTCTTGACCTCTAAAACAGGAAATTGTATAATTTTTTTTATTTATTCGTATTAATGTAATACCTCTTTCACGTATATGTACGTATTATATTGGTGTATATAGTAATGTATGCTTATACGATATCTCTCAAAAATCCAAAAGACCGCCTTTTGTACCTCTATATGAATTCTTTCTTTTCATTATTAATTATCTATGGTATACAAAAAAGTGTAAATAAATAAATTGCTTGGGTACTTTTTCATTCTTTTTTATTTTTTTGTCCTTTTTATGCTTTTCCTCCATCTATACTTCTTCTCTCTCTTTTCTCCACAATTTTCACAGAATCGCTGTTACCATTTTTTCTTTTTCAAATATATATTTGTGTTGAGGTTGTTAAAGTGGCCATATACATTCAAATAAATATAACAGAATCCACCCGGATGAACTTGGTTAGAAGCTAACAAGCAAGCTTTTGAAAGTGATTGAATGAAATCAATCAATGGTTAGACTTAAAAGTAAACGTATCCGTTGCTTAATGATTGCATTATTCACGACTTGAGAGAGCTGACGATCTCGTTCCGGCTCTAAGCACCTCGTCAGCCGGGAATTAGGCGAGGCTGCGAAGGCCATAGACAAAAACCTTCGTAGACTTGACTTTCTGTTAGATTATATATCTAGTATTTAATGTTTAATGGTTTAATAGAATTAATATTATGGTTCAATGGTTTAATGAAGATGCCCCGCGGAGGGGTGAAACACGTGTTGAGTAATTTGACGGTGGCGGTTGTGTGATTCGCATTGTTTTCCGCATGCGCATTACTGTTTATGCGCATGCTGTTACCACTTTTTAAACAACCTCTTGTTGATATTTGTCATAAAGATGAGCCTAAAAATTAAAAAAAACACAAAAGTAACGCAACACTTACTCTTACATATTTAATGGAATCAGGCGTTATTTTGCGGAAGTCCATCCTAAGTAAGAAAAGGACCAATATTTAGTCTCTGAGACTGTGTTTGGCACTAATCGGTGTAACATAACTCCTAAAGATGCCCCGTGGAAGGGTTGAAACACGTGTTGAGTAATTTAACGGTGGCAGATGTGTAAATTCGCATTGTTTGCCGCATACGCATTTATCAGCGGGCTGGCGGGCGGTGCACTTTGTTGCACGACTACCACTGTATATGCGGAAGTGTCTAAATATTGGTCCTTTTCTTACTTATATATCTAGTAATTTAAAGTGCTGGTCAAAACTGTTTTTTAATTTGTTTTTAGAATATAAATTATGGATACAGCAATTTTAAACCTTAAGTAGAATTTTTTCCACAGTGAATAAGCCATGAATATAAAATGCATTTTTAACTATGTATTGCATATAAAGTATAAATGTATTACATTTATCGTTATTTATTTATTTACACTTTTATACAATTTACAGTGGTGAATTTAATGACGAAGGCATTTTTAACCAGTTAACCGTTTGGGCGGTAGAGAGATGAACTAATGAAGGTGGGTAACTAAATATGATCAAAGAGAAAAGAAAATCAAAATGAAAAGGAAAAAAACAGATTTCGAACCTTCTCTTTTAATGTGCAACGATTCCTGATCATCTGAATATCGAAGAGCAATGCATTCCGGAGAAAAATAGATTGTATTGTATCGAAGGAGTGACTAAAGTCGGTAGTAAGGAAAGTACAGTAGACGATTGCTCTAGGAGTAAACGTTTTTGTGTGTGATGGCTACGAATTGGAATTGTGATGATAAGTACTATAATTATTGCAGAATTAGGACGAACTAAATTTCCAATAAGACCTATTGGAAGAAGCCTGCCTTTAGCTTCTACCAACAGCCTTAACAAGGTCTTCTGTTCGCTTTACGAGTGGACCTCGTATGAACCTGCCGGTACGATCTCCACTCTATCTGCACACTATTTGGTCTGCATACATATTCTTTCTACAGCCGAACAAGATATAAGTTAATAAATTGCTTTATTATACATAGCCTGTCTTATATATCTTAATTAATAATGGTAACATATTAAGATAAATCTCTTTTTGGTTAAATTGGTAAAAATAAAGATTCTTCTCTTCTATTCAGCTGATGGACATCCACTGTAAGACCGAGGTCTCCTCCAAAGACCGCCACGATGACTGGTCCTGCGCTGGCTACATCCAGCGACTTCCCACGATCTTAATTATGCCGTCGATCTGCCTAATGAGGGGCGTACCCACGCCGCGTCTGATGGCTCTTGATATTCACTCGAAAACCTTTCCGCCCAAACGGCCATCAGTTGCACCAGCGGTACTCCGACCACTGCCACTTTAGAAGAGCAATTCTTCGAGCTACGTCGGTGACCTTAGTTCTTCTGTGGATTTCCTCATTTTTGATTCGATCTCGCAGAGAAACTCCGAGCTATCTTCTTTTTTATATAAATAAAATAAAGGTTAGATATTTTAAAATAATAAATGATCAACATACAGAAGTAAATGCTTTATAAACACGTACAAGTATTATAGAAATAAAGAAATCTTTCTTAATAAATATAACTGGTAAGTTTTGACGATGTAAATGATGTCACAGGATAAGGAGTACCTGCGGCTTCTTTTCAGAAGTTTTTAGATTATCTAAATGTTATTTATTTGGTCACTCTTTTGAATGCGTCTCTTTCTTCTCTACCGTGGTTGAGGAAGAACTTTACAAATCGGATAGTTATTTTATTTCAATTTCTCTTTTCATCCTTCTCTTATGTTCCAATTCCCTTATTCTTTCTTTCTTCACATTCAAATCTCCCATACATCACTTTTCTTCCCTCAACTTCGTTCCTAGACTACAGTTTGCTACATTTTGTATTTAAATGTTGTCAGGTCTCTTTCGCTTCGCTTGACTACATATGTCAGAGTCATGCATAATCCTGCCATGGAATGTGGTGAGGTCCCCTTAATCCTGCTACAAAAGTCATCAGTCCAAGTATGGTATCAGGCCCTAGCGAAGGACACACGCAATGTGAATGCTAAAACCTTTCGTCTACTGTATCACTTAAAAATACTAATATTTTTGTAATATAAAACCACGGCCTTTCTGTTACTTTCTATAGGCGCGCAGTAATCAAAAGTCGATACATTTCGCGCGAATATCGAGTCGCATCGAGCTCGCAATACATTGTGAAAGATTGGAAATAAATTTCGATCCATTAGGCACATTCACTGTGTCGCGGATCGTGGAACAATACAGAACGGAACAGAAGACTTGTACACGCACGCGGTTTGAATCATAATCAAAAATAAGTGCTTCAGTTTTCCTATAACAGAACTGAAGTATTTTTCTGTTCATAAATTTAACGAATCTTTAATGAAAGTGTACGCATATATAATAAAGTTTCACAAGATATCTTACGCCTTCCTTTTGTTAGTTAAACGGTTTTATTTAGTTCGACCCGTACGGAATTTTTTTGGATCAAAATTAGAAAATGAAATTTAAGCACCTTCCCGTTGTCAGATTGATCTGAAATTTGGTACACACATTTAATTTAGATGACAATACAATATAATAAAATCAATAACATTATAAATCTAAGATGGCCGCCGATACAAAATGGCGGATTACGTATTTTTCCTTAATCCCCTTAATATGGGTATCAAATGAAAGGGCTACACTAGTAAAACACGATGATTATGTCAAAATTTAAAATTCAAGATGGACGCCGTTCCAATATGGCTGACAGATATTTTTCCACAACCACCACAATATGTGTATCAAAAACCGTTTAACTTAAAAGTTTTTTAAATGTATTTATTTTAAATCTAAAATTAAACGTATATTATTAAATAAATCTTATTACAGCATTTAAGACCCCATAGTTGGTCGAAATGTATATAACGTGATTGGTTGACTCATTTACATGGTAATATTATAATTTTATGTTTTGTTGTATTACGTAAAGCACATATGTTATTACTGTATTCTGTAGCGATTGATACAGACTGTTTGTTTATTAGTGTAAAAGCGTGTAAGTGGTATATATGCTCCTGAAGATGCCCCGGGGAGGGGTGAAACACGTGTGGAGTGATTTGGTGGTGGCGGTTGTGTGATTCGCATTGTTTGCCGCATACGCATTTATTAGCGGGCTGGCGGGCGATGCATTTCATTGCACGACTACCACTGCATGTGCGGAAGTGGCTAAATATTGGTCCTTTTCTTATTTAGCTAATCAAACCTTTGATTTTTAGATATGTAAGGTGCACCATACAATAATTGACAGCGAATGAGCTGCACTTTCATTCCTTTTTACGGCTCCGTTTATGGGATCTCTTGTACTCCCCTAAAAAGTGTGCAGGAACATTTTTTACAATAGTAAAATCCTTGTCAAAATCTACCATTTGTTCTTCCTTATCTATCATTCCTCCTATTCTATTTCACATTCGTTCATTTTTTAAGGCTCCACTTTTGAGGTCTCTCGTTCAATCCCTATCATAGATGAACAGGATCTCTATTTACATTTCAAATAATTAAAATTATTTTTATACTCATCTCTCATCCTTCTCAATCTCTTTCATTCTTTCCTATAATTTCCTTCGCAATATCATTCATTCCTTTACATACACCGCTTCACTTCATTCACCTTCCTTCTAGAGTTATACATTTTTTATTTAATTATTTTTATATTATTTATTTAAAAAAAATATTTATTTTTAATTCTTGTTAATTTTTTTACTACTTAAATGCACTGTTTATATTTCTTACATTCATTCCTTATTTTTTAATTTTCTGAATAATCAGTTTATAGTACCTTTAACAAGAAAGGTTAACGCGTTATACGGGGTCATGTGAGTAAGCTATACGAGAATATGAACAATTCTTTTTCCTACAACAAGTAACAAATACAATATTGCAGAGAGGATTACTGAATCTTATATATTGCTTAGTATAAACTTTATTACTACAAGTGAAGCTAGGACGCGGAAATAAAAATCTAATTCCATTGTTTCTTTATATAAATTTGAAATTTTATTGACAAGATATGAAACTTGTAAACCTTTTCAAGGGGAAATTTATTTTACAATCGGCGCGGGTTTCTTAACAAGTTTCTGCAACTTCCGTTCTATGTGGGACACGTTGAATGGGTTCTATTCGAGTTGAATAGGCCAATAGATAATAATGTACACCCTTTTTATTTTAACTTTAAAATCTACAATTTTTTAATAGTTTAAATTTGTTTCAACTTTACAGGTAACTTTGTGCGCTTTTATAATAAACTCCACTATTATGAATAGGCCATCTCCCTTAATTTCTTATTAAATGATTAATTTATTCATTTGATTTTTTATTTATTTAACAAAGGCACGCGAATAACATAACATATACTTACATTAGTTTCGTGTAATGTAATACGAAATTAAACATCTGTGCCTATTATAGGCGTATGAATTCCTTTCCATTATTATGGAAGCGTATTTAAGTGTATAATACTCCATAGCGTACGAATAAAATGATGTCAATTATAATATACACAACTGTGAAATAGTTAGCACTTTGTTAATGCTCGCGGTACATAGGGCCAAATGGGCCTGGCAAGCGATAACAGACTGGTACAGGGCTGCTTCCACTACGCCCCCAGCGACGATCTCATCTGTCTTTAAATAACCATCTCGTAAATTTTAAAATACAATGCATCCTACAAATATATCGCATGTAAATAAGTGAAACAAAAAAAAAACAAGCTATTCCATCATGCTAAATGCTATTTATTAGAATAATAAATGGCATGCATTAAAAATTAAGTCTTTACAATTAAGTTCCACATAACATTATGATAAGAGATAGAGTTAAATAATTTGATATCGTAAGTAAGAAATGAAAACCGTGTTGCTATATGGATGCGAGACGTGGAAGGTTATTAAAGATATCACGCGTCGGCTCCAAGTCTTCGTAAACAACTGTCTTCGACGTATTCTCGGTATATACTGGCCTGAGAAAGTCTCCAACGTAGATCTCTGGAAACGCTGTGAGATGCCGATCGACCAGTAGATCAAACGCCGAAAGTAGAACTGGATATGCCATACGCTCCGAAGGGACACTGATCATATACCGAGGCAAGCCCTGGAATGGAATCCTCAAGGAAAGCGAAGGCGTGGCCGATCAAAGCAAACCTGGCGACGGACGATCACTGCAGAAGTGAAGGTTGGAATGACGTGGAGCGAAGTAAAGCGCAAGGCTCAAGACCGCTTGAGATGGTGAAGTACTGTGAATGCCCTCTGCCCCATTTTGAGGATATAGGAATAAATAATGAAGTTGGAAATTAAGGAAGAGAAAAAACTGTAAATGAGGTAGTACAAGGACTCTGCCGTTTTAAGGTAGAGATATATGGCGACTTCTTCTTTTTAGGCGATGGATGTCTTCTGCAAGTCATAGGCCTGCCCCAAAGATCTTCACTATGACCAGTTCCACGCTGCCCGCGACTTTAGCTAAGTGGTCAGTCCATCTAGTGGGTGGCCTATCCATGCCAGCTAATAAAAAAGTAGGGAATCTACTTGTGCTTAGCATAGAAAATACTAGGAATTACAAGAAAGCATTACTTTTGTTGGTAGTTGCATATAAATACAAATTTCTGTATTTCTTTAAAAACATTTGCTCCATTTCTGTAAGCTCTATGCAAAATCTATGTCATACAACTGAAATGTTCAAGTTATATTGTAAAAGAAAAATAAAATCGTGGCCCGGTTTGAAAATGTGTGGCCGTATGTGCAATGTACATAAAAGCATTCAAATATTTTGCAAACCATATATTACTGTTAGTATTTACAAAACAAGGATTGTTTGAGCTTAATATTAAAGATAATGTTTAAGGAGAAAACGCGAGCGCTACAACCTTCGTCTGAATGGGAAATGGGAGACATCTGCGAAGTTTTGTTTCTTCTTGCATTTTATACGCTATTTAACTCTATCTCAAACTTCTTAACAGACATTTTAGTATTGTAAATTACTTTATATCTCATTGATAAAGATAAAGATTACATAAGCAATTGTTTATTAGACCAATTATAAATAGGTTTATATTAATAAATTAACTTAAAAATGAAAATACATAAACTGGAAACCGCGACAAAAACAGCATAGATAGTTAGCTCAGAAGGACGACAGGGAACACATCCTATTTGAAATATTTAAGAAAGGTACATGCTCAGTAGTAATCATATAGTTAAAACTCTTATAAGCACATTGTATGATTACAATAATTTTTTTAATACACCAATAATAGACAATGAATAGAGGAAAAAAAAACGATTCATATGGTACAAGAGGCGGTATTATTGCTTGAAGCGATCTCTACAAGACAACTTTTGGATGGAGGTGAGAGACATGAAAGAGAATGTTGTATAGGGTGTATGTACATATAAACAAATATATTACACATACATCCTAAAATACTTATATATACACATATAGAAATCTATATTTAAGTCCATAGACCCTTCCGCTCCGTGAATTCAGCTCAGATGAAGCTGTAAAAGCCTTCGGGCTAACAGTATCTACATCAACAGAGAAAAAGAAATATTTAATGGAATCAGGCGTTACCTCGCGGAAGTCCATCCTAAGTAAGAAAAGGACCAATATTTAGCTACTTCCGTTACATGCAGTGGTAGTTGTGCAATAAAGTGCACCGCCCGCCAGCCCGCTGATAAATGCGTATGCGGCAAACAATGCGAATCACACAACCGCCACCTCCAAATCACTCAACACGTGTTTCACCACTCCACGAGGTATCTTCAGAAGTTATGTTACACCGATTAGTGCCAAATATAGAGTGTGTCCTTTTCTTACTTAATAAGAAATATATAAAGAGAATAGAAGGTACTACATAAATACAAGTATGTAACAGATTCTACATCATATCCTATTTTAGAGGCCAAGGAAATGTTCTTCTACTTACTTTAAGTGTACATTTCTTTACTTAAATTTTATTGTATATCTGATGATTTATTCTAACTTTATGTCCTTTTTATAGCTACAGTTCATTTTGAACTCGAACGAAATACAAGATTTAAGCGCACTAGTTGGATATCCCGTTACTGAAGCCGACAAGCTTAGCGCCGGCTGCGCTGTATTCTTTGTTACTGTAGATTCAGTTGTACTGAGACCTTTACATTATTTTACTCTTGCAACGAGAGCCTTCGAGCAAATTCAAAACTTGTCTCAAAAATTTAATATATAATTTTTTTAATAGCATTGTGTAAAACATAGTTCATGTTACTTTTATTACTTCATAATATATTAAAATATACAGGATGATTAATAATAGATGTAAAAACTGTGAAGTGATGAATATTTAGTATACTCAATCTAATATTAGTAAGAAAAATAGTTGCCAAAATAATTTCCATTATTTGGATTTATAATATATTAAAATTAATTATTGTTTAATATCTTTTTATTATTTCTATTAGTGCTTTCAGGAAACAACACTACTACTGTATCACAAGAAGATAATACCATAAAATAAAAAGGTACTTTCAAAATAACTTTTAATGTCGTTTTTTTTTTGTTTTCAAGTGAGACAATTGTATAGTATTGTTTAAATTAATTGTAAAATATGCCAATGTAACCTAATTACGTACTAAAATAGGTATCTTTGTTTTCAGAAGCAAATCTTTATTGTTTAATGTAAGATCAGAAAAGATGTCTTAGGTATGTATAATTATTTTTAATGAACAAAATTAGATACAATGTTTCTATACAATTAACATGTATGTAAATTCTCTACTTAAGCAAAATGTTCTTCTGATTTCTTCCATTTCTGCAAAAATCTTTGCACTTACATGCTACCTGTGTGTGGAATAATATGTTTTGTATACTCTTCTCATCCACGAATAAATCAGGTTTTCACTTGAAGTCACATATCGGTCGAATATTGTACCGGGAACAAAAATGTCGAAACGTATTTGCATACGATGATACTTTGTTCTTGAAATAGGTTAAGAATGCATATATACATATTTTTTATTAAATATATTATTTCAAATAAATTCCGCAAGGATATTAAAGCTAAGGCTGTATGTATTTGTTTACTTTTGATAAGCGCTTACGAAAAAAAAAATAATTTAAAATTAGAATTCTGCTACCGGACACTGCAAAATATATTTTAGTTTTTTATAAACTACGATATTTAAGTCAGATTATAGAAATGTGTATAAAACGGAGTATTTTTCATGTTGAATCTCAGCTAAAGAAGATTATACTTTGACTTGAACAAAAATAAAATTCCTTTTTTCTTCTTGCTCTATCTTGCACATAAATATAAAGATAGTCCTATAGATAATAATATTTCTACACACACATAAAAGGATAAAAGGATGATAAAATCAATAAGTTATACCGCAGTTTCGTTTTTTTAATTCCGGCACTGTGCACTTTGATTCTGTTATTTCAGCCCGTAACACGCCCCACGGATTGAATTTCATTCCCAATTTCTCCTGACGTATTGCTATTTCAGTGAGAAGCGATACGCACGTCAGCTCTATTGAGTTTTGTTTACTGCGGGGGACTAAAGTATGCGTGGAGCGGTATTCATTTTATTTATATTTTATTATCTTTACATCGTACCATAAAAGCTTACTGTGTCTTGATTTGTTTATGTATGAGGTTTATCTTTAAACCGTATAGTAAAATAAAGGAGATTTTATACTTTGCATCGACAACGTGTTATTCTTAAGTTAAGTTATTTAACTTAACAAGGACAGGTGCTTAGATCGTCGGATGACGCTGGATGTCGCGGTTTCCTACCAGTCTTTTTGGAAATCTATTTGAGAATTTGTGAGGACCTGCAAAGAATAGGCCAACTTCATCTTCTCCATTCGGACTTTTAGAAGGCGTAAAGAGATCAGCTTCTAGATGATGTACAGGATCGTCTTCTGCATACTATAACAACATACTGTGACCGCCAACCAGCCTGCCACGCGTGGCAATTATAGTATATCTTCTTGTTGATATCTTCGGGGAATGCCTTTGCTCTTCAGTGGGCGTCTATGGTCTGAAATGAAGATAGAATTGCAATTGCTAACAAGTAAGTTTCCAGAGGATGGGCTGCAGCGTCTTCTGCGTACTAGAATACCACACTGCAATCGTCAATCTGCAGGCCAGGCATGGCAATTATGGTATATCTTCTTGTAGATATCTTTGAGGTATGCCTTTGCTTTTCAGTTGGCATCTATGGTCTGAAATGAAGATAGAATTGAAACTGCTAACAAGCAAGTTTCCAGAGGATGGGCTGCAGCGTCTTCTGCGTCCTAGAATACCACACTGCAGTTGCCAACCTGCAGGCCAGGCGTGGCAATTATAGTATATCTTCTTGTAGATATCTTTGGGGGATGCCTTTGCTTTTCACTGGGCATCTATGGTCTGAAATGAAGATAGAATTGCAACTGTTAACAAGCAAGTTTTCAGAGAAAGGGCTGCAGTGTCTTCTGCGTACTATAGTACCACACTGTAACCGCCAATCTGCAGGCGAGGCGTGGCAATTATAGTATATCTTCTGGTAGATATCTTAGGGGGATGCCTTATCCCTTCAGTGGGCGTCTATGGTCTGATATGAATATAGAATTGCAACAGCTAACAAGCAAGTTTCCAGAGGATGGGCTGCAGTGTCTTCTGCGTACTATAATACCACAATCTGCAGACCAGGTGTGGCAATTATGGGTCATCCCCTCATAGATATCTTTTTAAGAGGCCTATACCTTGCAGTGGCTGTTTATAGTCTGTATCCTACGACGACCACCATTAAATTGTCCATAAGGTTTTTGTCGTGGGAACTTCTTGGATCAGAACGCCTTAAAGATTAAGGATGCCTTTAAACGGGAGCAAAACCTGGTTCTGGTTTCTTAAAATTGGATTCTTCATGTATTCTTTTTATTACGTATCCTAGTGGTCACTTTGAAAATTCCTGTGTTGACAATAACACGAATAAATAGATAATATTTCATTGCCAGATGATATATACTATGCAATTATAAACACATACATAGATTGGATATAAAATCTGTAAAAAATTTTTAGGGTTCCAATTTTAGGGACTTCCTGTACTCCCCTACCATGTGCATTATCTGTAATGATTATTTCACAACAATTATTATTTCCATACTCCTCTTTAGTCTTTATTGAGTTCTTTCATTCGTTCCTCTATTGTCTTGCTCATTCTCTTCCATGCCTATTACACATCTGGCCGTATTCTACAGAGGAACTTAAACTTTGATATTTAGTGGGTTGTAGCGTGATATCTGGGGTAAGCTTTCAAAAGAAACTCGCAGAACAATACAGCAAAAGAGCTGGATTATTAACATTTTAAATACACATTAAACTTATTTATACAAAAAATATATTAAAAAAGGTTAACACAAACTAAGCACACTATGTTATGAGATACCGTATCTGAGAGCTCCACACGGTGCACAAGTTCCTGCTTGGCCCGCTATCTGGTCATTTCTGGGAATCTCTTGAGATGTGGGACGCATGGTGAGATTCCGCATATGCATGTTCAATGTAAGCTCTCTAGGTGACGGGCGCGGGGCGCGGGGAGAGGCTTCGTATATGTCCGCTAAGCACAATGCCAGCCGTCTGTAATAATTCGTTTCCATACCTTGTTACTGCATACATCGCCTCTCATCTTTCGCCTTGCCTGCAGAGTACTGTAATAATTATACATTTTCATATGTGATCTTTCTTTTACTATTTTTATATTTATTTAATATTAATTTTGTATCTATTGTTTTATTATACTTTACTGTTATATATTTCTATATTTAATGGAATCAGGCGTTACCTTGCGGAAGTCCATCCTAAGTAAGAAAAGCACCAATATTTAGCCACTTCCGCACATGCAGTGGTAGTCGTGCAACAAAGTGCACCGCCCGCCAGCCCGTTGATAAATGCGTATGCGGCAAACAATGCGAATTACACAACTGTCACCGTCAAATCACTCCATGTGTTTCACTCCTCCACGGGGCATCTTCAGGAGTTATGTTACACCGATTAGTGCCAAACACAGAGTCAAACAAAGACTCTGTGTTTGTTTACCATTGCATGGGCGGAAGTGGTGGGTAAATATTGGTCCTTTTCTTACATATATTTCTATATCACAATTTTTATTACGGTTTATCATAGTTTGTGCAAAATATTTATATTTCTTCTATTGAATTACATCTTATTCCTTTTTGTTACACTTCCAGATTCCAGAAAAATCTAGCGTCCTCCCTCTTGGCTCACTAGCGAAGCGATGTTACTTTCCTCTGTCCTGAAACCGAAACTGTCAATCCCTACATACATTAATTACACCCACATGTGTATGTATATACTATGTAACATGTACAGACTATATTAATAGGAAAAGAACATAAAATTTACCGTTAAATGCACGGCTTCAAAATATATCATTTTAAATTAAAATTTTTAATCATATATTTGCGAAATATGTTTCCCAATAAATAAAACTCCATAAATATAACTCCATAGTACAGTACCCGGCGATTGCACGATCGACGTTTGGAAAGAGACAGTCGGCTAATTCCGGCTTCGTAGAGCACTATCTCTGTCCCTCACTACCTATGTGACTTTGTCAGTCGTTGTATTTCGTACGACAGAGATAACGCTCTACGAAGCCGAAATTAGCTGACTGTCTCTTTCCAAAGGTCGATGTGCAATATTTGTCGCTGGGTACAGTACCGTGTAACACCGAAGTCGTGTATATATATACTTATAAGTAAGAAAAAGACTAATATTTATCCACTTCCGCACATGCAGTGGTAGTCGTGCTACAAAGTGCACCGCCCGCCAGCCCGCTGATAAATACGTATGCGGCAAACAATGCGAATTACACAACTGCCACCGTCAAATCACTTAATACGTGTTTCACCCCTCTACGGGGCATCTTCAGGAGTTATGTTACACCGATTAGTGTCAAACACAGTGTTTAGCACTAATCGGCAGTTGTGTAATTCGCATTGTTTGCCACATACGTATAGGCTGACGGGCGGTGTACTTAGGGTAGCACGACTACCACTGCATGTGTGGAATTGGCTAAATATTGGTCTTTTTCTTACTTAGGGTGGACTTTCGCAAGGAAACGCCTGATTCCATTAAATATATACTTATAAACAAATCA
Source organism: Battus philenor (assembly GCF_028537555.1). NCBI lineage: Eukaryota > Metazoa > Arthropoda > Insecta > Lepidoptera > Papilionidae > Battus > Battus philenor. The sequence goes on from NW_027181684.1 coordinate 12,981,603, forward strand.
TCAAAACGAAGTCATCGATTCGTTTAAATTGAAAATACTTTTGAAGGCTTCAATATCTTTTGCTCTCGATTCGCACGTTAAGGAAAACAATGCTTACGATTCCACACTGACCTACATCCGCTGGCGTCTACTGGGCGTATCCAGCTTTTGGCCAGGACGTGTGGGCTTCCGGTTACCGTATAGCTGGATAGTCGCAGGACCTGCGCTGTGCCTTCAAGTAATAAAACTCAGATAAACGCTGAAAAAAGATAAGGCACTGTTCGGCAAATTAAATTGGAAACTTCATTTTGCTTTTACATATAAACGTCTTATCATCATCAGTCGTTTGTTCAAAATTGAACTGTATTGCTAAACTTTTAAGCTGTATTTTAAATAACATGTATATAATGTAAAAGATCTTTTGGCGCGTGATAAGGGAAGAAAATTTGTGTCGTATCGGATTTTAATTTCTCCTCGGAAGAATTAATGAGTTTGCTTTCGGCTCTCCTTTGTCGATTCATACGTTAAAAAGTGTATTGGGTTTAAATGGAAAAATATTTCTCTCCCTGTTTAGGTAGGGGAGTGAGAAGCTTCGGGCCCCTGTTTTTATTGATAATTTGGCGAGATATTTTCATTTAGAAGATTTTTATATTAACATATTATCCTACTGCTCTTATTGCAGGTCGATGTTTTGAACATAAAATTTGATAGAGGATTCATTTACTTATCTTATCACTTATGGAAACCTCATAGTATTTCGGTGAGTGGTACGAAGCCATACAAATTGCTGTTATCCTCCTGTTTACATATAAACATATATTTGTAATGGTCAACAAACCGTTTTTGATGAGAGTCAACCAAGATTGACTTCCTCACCTCAGTTTCGCGACAGTAAGAAATATAAAAACGAAAAAAAATATACTGAAATGAACCATAATAGAACTAAAATACTAACAAACAGTCATACAAAAGACAATAAAATAAATAATTACAACTAGAAAAACAACGATCATTCAAAAACAGAAATAAAAATGAAACAATTATCATTGAAAAACAGAAACAAAAATGAAACAATTATTATTTAAAAAACACAAACAAAAATGAAACATTTATCATTGAAAAACAGAAACAAAAATGAAACAATTATTATTTAAAAAACGGAAACAAAATTGAAACGATTATTATTGAAAAACAGAAACTAAAATGAAACAATGATATTTAAAAAACACAAACAAAAATGAAACATTTATCATTGAAAAATAGAAACAAAAATGAAACAATTATCATTAAAAATTAGAAATTAAAAACTACTAGACTTTTAGTTCACTTCCGCACATGCAGTGGTAGTCGTGCAACAAAGTGCACCGCTACGGAACCGCAACACGTACGGCGTACGATGTGATATAACTCCTGAAGATGCCCCGTGGAGGGGTGAAACACGTGTTGAGTGGTTTAAAGGTGGCAGTTGTGTAATTCGCATTTTTTGCCGCATACGCATTTATCAGCGGGCTGGCGGACGGTGCACTTTGTTGCACGACTACCACTGCATGTGCGGAAGTGGCTAAATATTGGTCCTTTTCTTACAAAAAATTTAAGTTTAAGAGAGTCATAGTTCCTCCTATCCCTCTTAAAGCGCCATTAGCAATCTGTTCTTTTGACACGGGAACACAGAATGCCCAAAATTGTATAAACATATTTAATACAAAGTATTTTACAGTCGTCAATATTACTAAACTACCTTTCGTGGTTTTCTTTCCAAAAATATATCGATTTAGAAACAGAAAACAAATTGAAACATGATATGACATTACGCGAAATAATTTTCCTTAGTTCATGTAGCAGATAAATAAATAAATTCTCTCATACATATACAATCATTTTTAAAACCAACCATTTAACCACTTCACCGTCACGTGGGTGCTTTTGTAACGGGCATATTGACATTGATGAGGGTCGAAGTACCACGTGTATTGTCGAAAGGATTTGAACTCTAGACCAATGTCATTTATTTATATGTTCGAATATAAATTGTAATGTTGAATTAGTTTTTTTCTTACACGAAATTATCTCGTTACCATCATGTTTATTATCGTTCCTTAGTTTGATGATAAAAAGGTACTTAATTATTAATGGCTAGTAGACTAGTGGAGGCTGTACCCGCGTCTGTCTATAGTGGTCGCCAGTAGAGAACATTTCGGCCTCAATGACCATTGGCTGTGGGGCCGATGTGACTCGCCCACTGATATGGTCATAGTGTTGATTTTTGGGAGGCCTGTGCCATGAAGTAGGTGTCTACCAGCTGACATGAATGAAGTAATGTTGGTAAATTTTGCCAATAGTCGTCGTTGCACGACATTTTCACAGTTCATACCTATCTTGAATAGAGTTCAAAACTGACTAGAAAAAATTATGACGACTCAGAAAATTATGTCAAATACTTTATGTAACCATAAACACAATCACGGATAAAAAAATATTGTTTATTAGTTGCAAGATATAAAACCTTAATTTCAATTTAATTCTTTGTTGTTTAGTACATTAGTAAGTATCATATTTTTAACCTCTTTGGCCTCTTGTTTAAACCGTGCTGGACAGGTTCTTTATTTACGTTATAATTTCTTCACATTTTTTTATTTATATACTCATCTTTAGTCCTTGATAATGTCTTTCATTCTTTACTTTACTTTTTACAATATCATTCGTTCCTTTCCATACTTCATTTGCCTTTCCCCGAGAGTTATACAATTTTACTTTTATCTTCATCATTTGGTTAGCAATTTATTTCTTCTTTATTTATATGTTTATTATTTTAATTATTCTTGTTCTTATTATTGTTATTTATTCCAATTTATCGTTTTCCCTATTATCTTCTACAGAACTTCAAAAAGGTTTGGCGTCCCTTCTTTTTCTTCACTAGTGATGCGATGTTCTCTTCCTTTATTCTCTCAGCTAACTGAAATTAGTATTCTGCTCTTTCAGCATCCAATAAGCGTCAGCCGGTTATCAGGTGCATTATGGTCTGGTGAACATCCACTTACAAGGTGGACTGATGACTTTCTATCTTCCTCTTTCCTTGGTTGTCAGAAGACGCTGGATATAGCATGCTTCTAAGCGGTCCTATTGGAAGAATTCTATGGAAGAGTCTGGCCATAGCTGTAAATGATGATGATAATGATAAATAGGTAGCAGCAGCGGGTAGCAGGTATTGTTCTAGCGCTTAAACGCAGATATACATATATCTCATTCAAATTATTTGAGTTGCTGTAGTTAAAGCAATCATTGCTGATTGATTCGTAAATCCGTTAACACAAAACGGTTCTAGTGCTTTCTACGGATTGGCCGCCCGACGCCGGCGGCCGTCAGCCTACGGACCATTTCCGGTCTATAATCGACTTCCGGCTCGCGAGGGTCCCAATTTACCATGATGGAGTGCTAGTCAAATATAAGCGGTGTTTAACAGTGAACGCGTTGACGGATTCTTTCGTGTGTCAAATAATTTGAATTATAACACTTAACTACCCAACTGACTTTGTCAGTGTTGTCGTTGGTTTCTGATTTCCATATTGCTTTTAGTTAAGGCTCTGATTCATTAACTCCAACTTACTTGACAACATTTAATGGAATCAGGCATTACCTTGCGGAAGTCTATCCTAAGTAAGAAAAGAATCAATATTTAGTCACTTCCGTACATGCAGCGGTAGTCACCGCCAAACAAACGCCACGCCACGCCAACAAAGTGCACCGCCCGCCGGCCCGCTGATAAATGTTTAACATGTGTTTCACCCCTCCACGAGGCATCTTCAGGAGTTATGTTACATCGATTAGTGCCAAACACAGAATGATTGTGTGATTTGGCGGTGGCAGTTGTGTGATTCGCATTGTTTGTCGCATACGCATTTATCAGCGGGCTGGCGGGCGGTGCACTTTGATGCACGACTACCACTGCATGTACGGAAGTTGCTAAACATTGGTCCTTTTCTTACTTACTTGACAAAACCTTAACGATGCTTCAATTAATATCATGCGTTTTTTGAATAAGATACTACAGATGTATAAGCTGATAACATGTTTTTCGGGGTGGAGGGAGAGAGACATACTGCTTAAAATATCACATTCATGTTACAGACAAGGCAGATCTCCACTAGGTGGACGATACAGTTACGATATAGAGTAGACGATATAGTTAAGGTTGCTAGAAGACTCTGGAAGCGGGCAGCGCAGGAACGGTCATCGTGACGAACTTTGGAGAAGACATATGTCTTGCAGCATGCATCCATCGACATAAAAGAAGAAGGAGAAGAACACAATGTGATGCCAACAGTAATCATTTTGAAGTTAACAAGTATTACAGGTTATTTAAAAAAAGAACTGCCTTGTTTAAACTATTAGTTATTATATTTACTTAACCAAAAGGTAAGTTCACAAATCACAATCACAAGTTTTTTTTTAATTCCCTTCATATCATAGTTAAAATAGGGATATTGATTTCTTTAATGTAATTGTATCAGTAGAAGCAAGTAAATCATTACAAACACTTTATCAGAACGCTTATCTGCAAACGAAATTTATTTATATATATATATTGGAATATAATAAGAATATATATACATGGAATATATATATATTCTTATTATATTCCAATATATATTGGAAAATAAGTAAACATATAAAGTTCCACGTATTTCGATCAACTAAAAGCTCTTGAATGCTATAATTAGATTTATTTAATAATAACTTATAAATTTGTACACTCAGACCCATGAAGGACTTGTTAACTTTTAGAAGACGAAATATAGTCGTTACGAGTTTGTTTTTCTTTCTTGTATTTATCATATGTCTGTCACTATTTTTCATATAAGATTTTAATGAAATGGTTTATGTCAAACACCGTAATTTCACTTAATTTAACATAGAGTATATCTCATCTACTCCTCAGACTTCTTCCAGAGACATCTATCGCTGGATATACCACAATCGCCATGCAGGTAGATTAGCGATCGAAGTTTTATTATGGTACAAATACGCTGCTGTCCATGCTTAAAATACTTCTTTGTAAGCAGTGGCAATTATATATGATAAATGCACAAAGTGAGACTGTATCTCGGGTTTCGAACCCACGACTTATGATCGCAGGTCTTAGTTCACCGCTGAGCTATCATCGCTCAAGGTTTTCTATACTTAAAACATTAATATCTGTTTACAGTTGAATTAGCCTCTTTTTTCAACTTCTAGTAATATTACTAGATATGTTTTCTTAAATTCTCCTTCAAATTAAACTTAAATGAGGCGATACCGTAGCAGTAACTGAATCCCGTGAGTGTGGGAGTTGTTAAATAAATCACAGCTAAACTTCCTAACAGTAAGGAACCCTAAGAGCTTCCACGAAATTGCTTATTCGAAGTTTTTTAAGTAGTTTTGTATTCTCTAGTTAAACATTTATATCCGACCTATATAAAAGGATTCCAAGTGTTGCAACTAGTTCGCGACGAGCCTTATTTACGAAGAAAACGTTTATTTTCTCCACCTCCAAGTGGAACGTATCACATGATTATTCTCTTAAAGAAAAGTTTGTAATTCTGGCCACAAATACTGTTATATTTAAAAATAAACAAAATATTACTTTTAAATTTAGAACCTGTCATCTTTATATGAGTGTTCGTTGTGTTTACTTATTTTCGCGCCAATATATAGTAGTATTAAAATAGAGCGGGGTGAATAATAGAACTGAATCGCGTTGATTACGTTATAAAGTAGGTATGGCGTCGAATACGATTTTTAAAATCCTACATACGTTTGGTATTATTGAAATGTTTATGTAACAGTTGATAGGTGAAGATGGCCTGTTTATTTCGTGTATTTTACGAGATCGATCTATTTTCTTCTTTTCAGCCTACGGACGCAAAGTTAAAGGGAGGCCTTTAAGAACCCTAAGGAGGAGGAGGCCCTAAGATCTCCACTTATAGCCTCCCTGATAGGCGAAAAAGAAACTAGGAAAGAATTCCTCGCTTGTTGCAAGAAAATAGTTAAAAACGTTATACAAAAAAATAAAAATCCAAATATACAATAATAAATGTGATAAAATAAAACTCAAATGTGATATATAATGTATTATAGAAAATAAGTAAAAATGTAAAATGAAAAATGTAATAAGAAAAGAGGAAAGAATGATAGATGAACAGAGCAAAAGGGTAAGAAAGTAGAAATGTAGCATGAAAGATAGATAATAGACCGAAAGAGAAAGTAAAATATGAAAGAAGAGAGAGGAAATAAAAAATCATGTGAAAAATTAAATTGCAAATAAAGTCCCTGTCCCACCATAAATAGGGGTACGAGAGCGAGCGAGGGGTACCAATAGCGAGGGTCACTAAAAAAAAAAGATTTCCACTTCCCACAACCTTAACTATGTCGCCGAGAAACTTTCAGACCCAACGGCTATCGATTGCCCGAGCCATGTGCCATCTTAGTTCTTTTACAGATGTCCATATTTATAATTAAATCTCGCAGCGAAACTCCGAACCTAGACTTCTCTATTGGTCTCTGGATGACCACCTTCTTATTACACCTGTCGTAAATGACTACTAAACCTGCAACACACATTGGTCAAAGACCTTCGTCTTCCATCATTGGGGTTTTGAATAAGGAGAGGTTTCGGAGCTTCCTAAATGCTACCCACGCTAGTTGATACCATCATATGTCTCTATTCTTCTAATAAAGTGCACAATTGATATGCAAGGGCGTGTAGCGTCCGTGTGCAATCTCTGTATTCTGGTTGTTGTTTGTTGTTAGCTTTGTGGAGCTTTTACAACTTTGTTGATCTCAGGGCTAATAAAATTTTTTTCTACTCTATACTATTCGCCGTCTCTCGGCGCTTCGGTGCGCTTCGAGAGACTTGCTGTGTTGCTGTTTCTTTCCTTCTTCGATGGTGGTGCTGGTGGATGGATGGTCGTCAGTGTCTTGTTGTGTTGTGTTGTTCTTCTTGCTTCTGCCTCCTGGCATTTGCTATTCGGTGCGCCCTCTTGCTTGGGCATGTCTTGTCACCTTGTGTGTGCACCTTCTTGATGGGGCCCCCCTTGGTCTTTTTGGGGGGCGTCTTTTGATAACTTTCGGGGGCGGTGCGTCCTCGTCCGGCATTACGTGGCGTGGCACCCGTGTGCAATGAAACCATGCCGCATCCTAGACCTGACCCCCCCCCCCTTGCCAAGACTATCATCTTTGCCGTCGTAACAAGAAAGTTTTTTATATTCCAACGAGCTATTTTATAAGTAGGTATAGCTTACAGTATGGTATTAGTTACGGCCTTTCTTCTTATGAAGATAGAATAACACTTATTGTTTTTATGCCTGTAGCACATCTCTGCACATCTCTGTTTTTCTGTCATCAAGACGATGCTCTTAGCTGTCTCAGGGAGCGCGCTCTTAGACGGCGGCCGTGTGCATTGCACACCCTGCACTGTAGGCTAAACCGCCCCTGGTGATATGTCATGAAAATTTGATAATAAGAATAAATTATTTCAATAGAATTCATTCATTCAATTATTTCATCGTAAATTAAAAAAGTATATGTTATAAATCTCTACACATTCCTCAAATCTAATTACGACATTGCGGAGTTATTTCAGCGGCGTCCAACTCAATTCAAACTATGCCGGCAACACAACGATTTCGACGTGGAGAAATGAGAAATACGCCTGTTATACGATACAGTGGAAATTTCCATTGGTTGTATTATGAAAATTGTTCCACCGACCGCCTAGTTCAGGATTGCAACAAACTACAGCATTATCGTACGGGAAAGGAATTTGAAATGCCTAGATGGGCTCACACGCTAGATTAGCATTGCAAATGGACCCCAGCGTCCCTCCGGGAGGAAACTTTCCCGGGCCGCTGCTGTTGTGTTGTCGGGAGTCCCGATTGCCTTTCAGGTTGAATTCCAATCATATGAGGAATACATTACAAGTTTACAGGCAGGTAATACGGCCCCTTTACCAACACTAAATTTCAATCCTTTTGATGTATTACACTCTTTATTTATTTACAAGGCATACCAAAATACTGAACGATTGGTTATAGGTGTAAAAGAATTGTAAGAGTGAATATATACCTCTATTGCTGTCATTTACTATATGACACACAATATCTAAAAATAATGTAATGTTTATAGATACATAATAAATTTAATTATTGTTTATAATCTGTTCCTGCAAATTATATGCTGCCAGTAATTATTGGCCTATCGCTGTCCGATAGAAATAAATGTAACATTATTACATAGTGATCTCTTTATACGAATATTGGACAGTGGTGAACCAGCGATAGACGACTGGGACTTGCGATCGTAGATCGTGGGTTCAATTTCCAGGATATAGCCATATAATCTTACACTGTGTATTAATTACATAGGATTTGAACTATTTACAAAAAAAGTTTCCAGAAGATGGGCATTTTCTTCCTCTGCGGCCAGACCAGCGTGGTGTTAGCGTAGTGTGTTTACAAACAGGTGGAGAAGTTTTAAGGCTTTTGTACCTATTTGAAAACATCCTGTACAGAGTCGTTGTTTCAGTCCGCACCTACTAAAAGGTATAGACCTCCCACAAAGATATCTATGGCGGATATAATGTAATTGCATATCTCGTAATATATCGATTAACTCATGACGAAAATTTTTAAACTAATTTTTATTTATTTTGCTATAATTTGAGTAGCATTTTAAAATTGTAGACAGATGCCTAAAGATATTTACCAGTTTTATAGAGTCTAAAGAAAGGTGTAACAAGCTTTCTTTTATTTCTAGTTCTAACGTAGTGGCATGTCTTGTTAACTCCGTAATTTTTGTAGCGATGCCGTTAAATCACCCAAAGCTACGACCATTAAAAGCCCGTTAACATTAACCCATTCTAAACAGAATTCTCGTCGAGAACTGTAGAGAGAGAACAGGAACTATTAGGAATTTTCGAATGAAATTCGCTGGACCCGGTTTCACCGAAGAGGCAGGCGTTAGAGGAAAATTTACGGGCAGTAAAAATCTAAATATAGTTCAATTTAACACACGGCGATGCTCGAAGGGAGAGGATAATAAAAATTCCTTTAGATAAGTTATTTTATAAAGGCCTGTTTAGAGTTAAACTTAAAGATTTGCATGGTCATTTGTCAGTTAAAAACTAAAGTGATCGCTCGAAAATTCGTTTTAAAATTGGAATGTGACAATTCAATGTCACAAATCTGGCAACACAAAATTCGCAAGGACAGATAAATAATTTTAGGTATAATTAGTTTAATTTAGACGCTTTTTATTATTATATTGTTTGCCCACTGATGAACATAGGCCTTCTCCAAAGAATTCCATTCCAAAACTTCAAAAGCCTCTAGATGCAGGCTCATCTTTCGATGACAAGGTAGGCTGTCCTTATGAGTATGTCTTACTCCAGTCTGTGGTCTCCTCTCCCAAACCTTAAAGCCATCTATGATGCGTGCTATATGGCATTTCTACTACGTCGCCAGGCTAAAGCAGTTACTTTTACTCGTCTTCGAACTGTCTTATTTCTGATTCGTTTTCCTAGACAAATCCACTATAAAGAATACAGCGTCAGCATCTTCTGGTCTATCTAGTGGTTGTGAGTTTATGACTTTACCAAATTCACCGATGTTGCTGGAAGAATCGCTCGTCTGAAATGGCAGTGGATGAGCCACTTCGCTCGCACAACCGATAGCCGTTGGAAGCGAAATGTACTCGAATGGCGACCACAAGATGGTAGACTCGGCGTGGGTACAGATCCCACTAGGTGGACTAATGACATAGCCAAGATCTCGATATGTTGATGTATGCGGGAAGAGCAAGACTTGTCATTGTGTCGATCTTGGGATAGCATCGCCTTAATGATGGGCGACGACAACCTTCGCCCATCATTCCTATCGTTTGCTCGTAGGATGGTGAGTGACACTGTTAATAGAAACAAAACAGTATAGATAAGTAGGTACCTAATAAACTACACATAAAATAACTAGTCAATTAATAATAGGAATATAGAATAAGAAAAGTATAGTAATGTATTAAGAAAGCATAACCCAAAAAAACTGTGATAAAAAAAATAGAATAAGCCAATAATAAAATAAAGAATAAAATAAAATGTACCTAGCCACCTAAGAGTAATAAGATGATGGAAGGAAGGCGATGAAAGCAAGAAGGAATGAAATAACAAAATGAAAGATATTGTGATGGAGATAAGGTAAGAATAAAATAAATTAAAAAGAATGACAGTGAGTGAAGAATAAAGATAAAGATCTGAAAAACTTAATTGTAAACAAAGACCCCGATCCCAACTAATTAGGGGTACGAGAGGTCTCCAATAGCAGGGGCCATATAAAAAAAGATCTTGGGATAGCCCCAAGCCATGCAGTGGGTGTCTATCGGGTAACTACTGATGGTTTTAGCTACTTTGACCTATATCCAAGTTTAACTGAAGAAATTTCCACTTTAAATGTGTGATGTTTGAAAAAATGACGAATGGGTGACGGTCACCACACTGCAAAAATAAGCGAATATGACAGAAACTGGAATCAAATTGGGCCCGTTTATTATATCATCTAAGTGGAACGATAGCATAGTCAATGTCTCAAAAAGTCGCTTAATTCGGGCAGTGAAAGAAAGATTATCGCCTCCATTTTTGAATTGACAGCTGATTTACAAAAGCCGGTCCGGAGGGTCAATATTTGGACTCGTCCGGCCTTACCACCTTACATCTACTTACAATTTTATACACGTCATGTCGTTGCCGAATCTTCATTGTTAATGGCGATTATACCGCGTGGTGTCCCTTTTATACGTTTATGCTGAGAAACTAATAGCGCCATCTGTCGACGCCGACACAAACTACAGAGTTCTGACTTAAAAAATTATGCAAAATATTAAAATGCCTTGTAACTTAAGAGCCGACTTTCCCATTTAAAGTCCTTTCCGGAATTGTTATTGAGTGTTTTTAATATGTGGGATAAGTTGTTATGTTCTAAAATAATACAAGTTAAGTTTGTGAAATTGTTTAGCACTCAAATTATTTTTTAACAAGTTTTAGCTGTTTTCCCTTTGACTCTCATAATTTAAAGATGCCTTCGTGAGAGATGTATTTCGAATTTTTCTTTACGAATTCACGATACCCTCAATTGATAATGACATAATAATTCCTGTGTATAATTTATTTTAACCTAATGTTAATATCCGCGCTTGCTTATGACAAAGTGATTATTTTTAGTATAAATTTAATATTCGCTTTCGCTTTTTACTTAAGACGATCTTTGCGGAAACCGGATAATAAATTATTTTTGAACAGAGGATTAATAATTTTATCGTTCGCTTATAACTTAAGACATGCTTCCCAGAAGCGGTACTTCTAATAATTCTCAGCACACCGTGACTCCCGCGTCCGCTTATGACTTATAACGAGAACGCTCTATGAAATACCACCGGCGCCTTCCTAGCTGAGAATATGTTGCGGACTCTAAAATTTCCCAAGGTGATAACGGGGGCATTTTTCCGTGTAAGTGCACCTGTAATATGAAACCCCGGGGACGGCTTAAAGCGCGCGAAACATTCTGAAGCTTCTCGCTTGGCTTTATTAAATAAGCTCCGCTGTACTTGGAACGGGTTACAGATGCGGCGGATAAGCATTAAAAGAATCTGTATTCTTTTAATAAAAACTATTCTCGAAGCTTTGCAGTGAAATTGAAATAGAAATTAGGAAATCCGAAGAAGAACTAAGAGTTCGTTCAAAGTGGCAACGCTCTGGGCATATCGCTCACGGAAGTGACGGCCGTTGAAGCCGAAGGCGAGTGATGATAAGCGAATAGACGCAGCGTGGGTACGTACTCCACTAGGTGATGATTACGAGGTCAAGATCGAGGGAAGTCGCGAAAGAATCGCGCTGATGTTTTCAGGATGTGTGTGAGAGTGAGTTTTTGAACGTTGAACGTAGTTTTCACGTTGAAATAAGTATTTAATATATTCTCATAGCAATTTATTTTGATATTGCTATTATATCTATTTGTTTAAATTATTTACTATGCTAATGTGATTTATCTGTAAGATATAGATATATATATATATATATATATATATATATATATATATATATATATATATATATATATTCCCCTTAACCTTTTTTATTAGATCGTTACGGTTTATTTTTAATATTTCAAAATAGACAAACGAGACGTCTCTACTATTTTAGTTTAAAAAAATCGATGGCAGAAAAACGAAACGGGGTTACTGTTTGCTATAAAATTAAGAGAATTATTATTATAATTTTCATTAATAGAATAATATTTAGTTAATTTGGCTTACCAAGATTATTTTTTGTTAATGATTTTTTAAAAATTTTAAAAACTAAAGTTAATCCTTTTTACATTGGCTACTTGCCTGTAAAAATCCCGTCAAGATCGGTCTAGTCATTTCAGAGATTACCTGGAACAAACTAATAGACAAAATGTTAAAAAAAATAAATTTGGTATATACCTTATATATATTCATAAGTATGTAGTAAAAAGCGGTTATTTTAATATTACAAAAGTGCAATACAATTATATTTATTTGTGTAGATTCCAAAAGAGATATACGAAACATCTCTACCATTTTTATTTGAATTAAATTGATGTCAGAAATACGAAAGTGGGTTATATGTTATAAAATTTCCAGAAAATTATTCTAATTTTCAAATTTATTTCAGTATAATACAATGGAAATACCCTTTGTCTGCATCTACTAGATGGAGTTTAGAACAAATTCATCGGATGAAAACAGAAAGTTAGTTCTGGAATTGAAAACGTGGTTAAATACAATCTAGTCAAGATTGAATTTCATTAAATTTAAAATCTATGTTATAATGCTTTTGAGAGGTCTTTTTTAATTTTCGTTAAGGTATTGTTTCTGTTTTGTATTACTAAAAATATAATACCTAACTTGAAAATATATAAAAAAAATTTCAGGGTGATTTGTTATGATTGTAAAAGGTTAAAAGAGGTAAAAAAAAATGATTTTAAGCCTGATTTCAATTACTCTGCATAAATTGTTCACATTGAAATGTTACGTAAATTTATTTTTTCTTTAGGAATGCCACAGGATAAAACCTTCTGGTAACACAAAATCTGCAGGAACAGACAGTACACAATCTTTAATTTTAAAACGTAGTGAACTGAATTTTATAAACACTTTTTATTACTATACTAGCTGTACCATTCCTACGTTACAAGGAAAAACATTACATACACGCTGTCTTCATTTCAATTCAAATCATCACGAACTGTCACAACAATATTTAAAATTCATTGTATTGACAGTGGCGCCATCTGTTGAAAATTAGTCATACTAACTTAAAAACTTGTGGGCGCATGCAAAACAACTTTGCTAACCGTCATTACATGATTAAATATATAGTTTACGATTCTATAGAGGACATACAGACACACATTCATTTAGATATATATACAGATAAACGTTTCATTATTTATTATTTCTGAAACCATTGATTTTTAAATACACACATTTGAAATACACGAACATTAATCGACAGCGAATGAACTATATAATCACCATTTTGTAGGAGATATTTATAGTATTGTTCGCGAATCGTTATTCCACGACTCCTGGGAAAAAGCTATGTTAGCCTCGAGGCTAGTAACAAGACTAGCAGCATCGATATCTTATCGAAACTGGAGAGTTCCACCCTTTAAGCTTTTATACCCACAACAAATCTTTCTGAATGTCTTGTATCATCTTGCCTCTCCATGCTGGTATACCTCTCAGGGTTTTTATACTGGGGACAATATTTTTTATTAGCAGTATTACTTTTTGGCTTCTGTTTTCAAATCATTCTCTTCTTCCATTCTTCACAATCTCTATTACTCTTCCTCTTCCATATTAACATTTTATTTCATTGTCTTACTATTTATTTACGTTACTTTCATACAACTCATCAGTCATCCCTCAATCATATTTTGAGTTTCTATATTTTCTTTAATCTAATTAACAATTCGTTATATTGTGCTTGTTATTACCCGGCCTACTTGCATTCTCATTTACTTCCTTCTTTATAATTCTTCGGCAATTCCTGAAAAAGATGTGGTGACACTCTTTGTCTCCCATTGGGTAAGAGATAGTACCACTCTTTCTGCATTGGAATTAGCCTTAAATCGACCCAACTTCCGAAGAAAACCAAGCAGACCCTTGATGACTAGCAATCTCGGAAAAGCACCCCGGTGACCGTGATGGGTAGCTCTGAAAGGTTCCACCACCGTACAACAAAGGTCAGCAGGTTCGTCTTCTTTCAAACACACTCTGTACAGAAGACTGTCCGTAACACCTAATGTAAATACATATTTGTCGCAAAGACCATGATTGATTCCTGCCACTAGACACAGTCAGGATCGATCAACAGCCTTCAAGCGGCTCTTTAAGCAGCGAGTAGCTTATGGCAGGTATTGCCTCTTTTACTTGTCAGCACTCCTCATGGCTTGTCCAAATCATCCTATATATAATTCCTTATAGGTATAAGTCGTCCGTATAAATAAATATTTAAAACAAAATAACTTACTTTTCTAGTGTTTTAGTAAAGCGAAGCCTCTCTCTGGTAGGAGGTTTTTTTTTAATTTTTTTTTTTTTGATAAATGTTGTCGAGCTAATTGGCAAATGGGGAAAATCCTCCTGGACACCTGGGAATGTTGCCCAGGTATTGTCGGACTCTAACCGACTAAAAACCCCATTTGCCAATCTCTCCACTTTTCAAGTTAGTCCATCGACATGGAGGTCGATGCCTTTTTTCTAGATCCTTCTATGTGTCTCCAGGTCAAGGTGTCTCCTCAAATCTTTGCTTATTGGTTATATCTTACTACTAGTATTGGCTGTGCTGGCCTTTGCTTTTTTTATATAAAGTTTTATGACTATGGTTATCATAGTCGTTTTATATTAAAGTCTTATAAGAACACGCAAATATATCTGAGTACTTAAATATGACAGATAAGTTTTCACATTAAGAAAAAGAATGGTTATAAAAATTTTCCCGTAAACAAACAGATGTCGTGTTGTAGCAGTTTTTAAATATTCCCTTGCGATCATGAACCAGATAAAAGTAATGTTCGCCGAGTTTAAAAATGATTTGTTTAGAACTTACTTTGTTTTTACTTAAAATTTATTGTTCCAAGTTAGTTGTAAGTAATGCATTGTTGAGTGGTCAATTTATTATTGTTATAAACTTTTATCATCAGTTAAGTTTTAACGAAAACTTTTATGGAGTCTTCACCTTCACGTGTACATCGAGGAGGAGACATTATTACTTCTTCTGTAAGTTACCAGTAGTGTTCTGTACTGGTAAAAGGTTCTGTCGACGTAAGAGAAAGGCTATTTGGCAATAAAAATGTTGTAAAGGTAATATTTCAGAAATCGCTGAAAGGTACTCGGTTAAAGTTTGAAGGTTGTTAAGGCAATAGACTGAGATGCATGGGATATGTTGAAGGAGGCCTACACCAAAACAGGAGTCTAAATCAAAGAAAAAGAAATAAGTAAAATTACTAACAACTAACATTCAGTAAATACTAAAAATGACTAACATTTTAATTTGATACTCAGTAAAGAAAAATATACAATGTGCGGTCTTATCACACGAGACAATGTATTCCAGGCAAGCAAAGTATGTAAACAGTAGAGATATAAATAACAACATATAGACAGAACATATATATATATATATATATATATATATATATATATATATATTCATAATAAATACAGTGTAACACATAATTATTAATACAATAATAAGTAAAAACATCTGATTTGGATCACTGAGGTAAGTGCTGAAAAAGAAGTAAAATAATTTTTATTTCTCGATTTATTCAAGTATGTATAAATTTATGCTATATAGCTAAATATTTTTATGTATATATTTTTATAGTCTGTAAGAAATTGCCACGTGTGATAATACCGCCCATTTTACTTCTTTCTTTACTAATATGCAACTATTTATACATTTTCTAGCGTGTACAATTAAGAGTATTAAATTGAATTCAATGAACATTCTGAAGATGAAAAAGTGGCAATCACTATATCTACTGGGTCATTAGCAATATTAGTAACAGTAATTTAAAGAAGCAAAAAGATAATGGTTTGTAATATTCTAAATTCAAAATTAGTTCCAAAATACTCTTCAGTGTTTATTACAATTATCTTCTTTAAAGAACGTTTTGATGATTATAATATAAGAATGGTTATACAAACAAAGCTGATGATAGATTTCAGAGCCCATTTCTCGTCAAAAATTGGACGTAGGGGATCTAAGTGTCTCCAATCTGACTCATGGACTACGGTTTTGTAAGTGTTGAATTGAAAATTATAAAAAGAGTGTGCCAACTGCAACAATCCACTTCTGGCAAAGTTCCCGACGCTAAATCAATGATCGAATTATGTTTTTAGTCGAAACTAGTGTTTGTCAATACGAGATTTTTTGTCATTTTAACAACTTTCTGTTCGGAAAAAATGTTTTGTGAAAAAAGAAATTACGGAAGCTCTTTTTGAATTTAATATTTCTGAACGGTGCCTAGTAGATATATTATTTGATATCGGAAACTTATGACAGAACAGATAGAAATTTAATTAGTGATATAAATAGATCTTTGTAGATTTTTATTATAAGCACACCTATCCCCCGATTTACACGGTAGATACGTTCCTAAAAAAAAAACGTGTAAATCGAAAATTAGAAAATGTCAAGTCAAAACCATGTAAATCGAAAAGCTTGCAGAAAATGCATAATTTTGCTATTTAACAGTTGTGATTTTTTTTAATATTTATAGGTGTACACAGAAATCAAAATAAATAGCATTGAAAAGTTAAAATATCATCATTTCCCAGCCATCATTTCCCTTCAAAATTTCCTGCATTAATTCCTTCTGAATTTTACTTTAATCACAGCCGTTAATTTATAATAATCTAAATGATGCATTCGCTTGTAATTTACGTATATGGAAAATTAAATCTTTCTGAAACTGTGAAACTTTCACTCAAATACTATACTCCGTAGATAAAAATTCAATTTTATGCGAAGAAATACAGACACTGTGCGTGTGCAGCAAGTCAGCACATAAGCTCGGGATTCCCCGTGAAATGTATACACAGCACACGTGTTCAATAACAGTAGCATTTAGTAGAGTGCGATAAAAACAAAAAAAAACTTATTTGGAAAACCGTGTAAAATCGAAAACGTGTAAAACAAGTACCGTGTAAATCGGGGGATAGGTGTACTTGAAATTGTATTTCAGTAAGAAGAATAAGATTCATTATCAAATAAAAAAAAGATCAGACACGGACCTCTGGTATGAATTCACGCCCGCTAGCTAAAATGGTTCTGATGTTCGAATATGAATTAACACCCTCGTACGGTGAAAACTTCTGGTAAAGTCCGCGACACGTGGAGCCAAGTCGGACCGACATCGAGTGAAGTCAGGTACATGGCTACCACCGACGATTTTAACATCTGTTCGTGAAGCAATAGAGTCCCTACATTACCCCCTACAATAGGTTAAAAGAACTGCATCCTACAAGATATAAATAACCCAAAAATTTTTGCAAATAGCAACACTTGATTTCTCCAAAACCGTGAGAGTAAGGGGCCAACGGCGAGACGGAGCACATCTCGACCATATAATTTTTAAAAAATAAATTTTAATAAATGATAATTACGGTAAATAAATCATAAACAAAATAGCATTTGTACTTTTATTTCTACACATGTTTCAAAAGTGCAAAAATTTATGGCCCACTCTATATTTAAAAGGATAATAGTTTTGTTAAATTAAAAAAGAAATGATAACGGCTCGGAGCATTGTAAACAAATAAGATTACCTAAGATAACGCAAAATAAAGTAATAAAATTAAAAAATGTGATATAGAATAACAATATAATAAAATGTAAAAAGTAATGAGAAATGAATGAAAGGCGATACAGAGCGAAAGGGAAAGACAGAAGCTTTGTGGTAAGAATGAAACGAACGAAAGATAATATGATGTACGAATGAAGAGAAAGAAAATAAAAATGTCCGTGAAAAAAAATGTAAGCTAGTCTCTGTCGCACACCAGATAGGGGGTACGAGAGGCTCCCAATAGTGGGGGCCAATAAAAAAAAACCGCTCGGAGCATACACACGATGGCATCCCGGATTTTGTATTTCAAAATTTAAGAAAGGATCGATTCAAGTACAGACGACCTATGTATTGTAGCGGACTTTCGCGGTAATCAAGCCTCCCTTTATAACAAGGCTCGCTCATATTATTTTCTGAGCGACGGTCTGTTTTGAAACAATTAGTTTGTGCTCTCGTATTCATTTGCCATGCAAATTTCTGAAATACCAGTTATTGTCCGTAGTGCAATCACTTTAATAAAGTTATATGTCGTGCTATGACGTTTTTATATTACTTCGACTGGTACAGATCTAGTTGTAAACGCTTGCAACCAAAGTTGAAATACATGAATGAAACGACGGCATCGACAACGGGAAGTTCTTCCCGGACGCCGTTGCGGCCTACCGCGCCTGGAGGTGGACGCGGTCTAGGTCCAGCTCTTCACGGGGCACGGGGGGTTCTCTGATTACCTTCATAGGTTTAAGCTCAAGGAGGACCCCTCGTGCTTCTGTAAATCGGGAGTGGACCACACCGTGATCCACCTGGTAGCAGAATGTCTCGCATTTGGAGGGCTCCAGTACGAGACCAAATGCCGGATAGGAAAAAAGATTGAGGAGGCCACACTCGCCTCCATTATAATGGAAAAGGATGCAAGAGAGTCTGTCCTCAAATTAATAGGAATAAAACATAGTTAAGCATAAAATATTGTAAGTATTGTCATATATTTAATGTTATTAAGATAGATTTATTGAAATTAAAATAAAAAATGTGTAATCTGTGAAACAAATTGATGTACATGAGAAAAATAAATAAACTAAATAAAGCTATGATACTACAAGAGAAAATACAACTGAAGTGTTTGAGAATGGATGAAAGGAATGGAATGATTGAGAAAGGAAGATGGAATTATAGAATGATAGAAGGAAGAAAAAAGATATTGTGAACTATAGAAGACTAGGACGAAAATAAAAAATTTATGTGAAAAAATTGTTAAGAAATAAAAAAAACCCTGTTCCCAACAAAATAGGGGTCTAAGGAGAGGTCTCAATAGCGGAGGCCTCATAAAAAAAAACAAAGTTGAAGAGTTGAGGAGCAAAAACTAAATGAATACGTATTTATGTTATTCATTCTTTTTGTTGTACATATTGTTACAGAACCCTCTAAACAATAAACACTGAACCCTACGATCAAAAAACCGCGTAGCTTTGAAGTTATTTACAATTTTTTGTGTACGATTCTCGGACATTCTGAGCGAGTACTATCTCGAACTTACTAGAACCTTATCCGTAGTACTCGTATAAATAAGTGTACTCCCCATGACGACAGTTCAGTGTTGTTTTTCGAGTTATAAGATTAAAATCTACGATCAGTGATACAAAGTTACTATTTGGCAAGTTATTTGGACAGTGATTTCTTAATCGATTCGGAAGCGTAGTTTGGACTAAGCGAAAGTATACTTTGTGTTAAATTAGGGTGACCATCTGATTTGTGAATAAAGGACTCCTTGTGAACCAGTGGTGTTTCATTTCGAGTCAGACCACAGTATGTAACAATATCTTAAATAAGCAATTGAATTAATTTTACTATTTTAATGTAGATGCATTCTTGTTATACTTTAATTAACAAATAAACAAGTCAATAAATAAAATTAAAAATATCGATGTTATGTGTCAGGATGTTTCGCTTTAAGCAATAACCAACTTAACAATAAGCAGTAAAAACTTAATTTATTTAAGTCATCCAGCTGTAATACCAGCACTCATAGAATAAATTCCAAAATTTCCTCCCCTAGTTACTGTAAGAGCCTTGTAAGGGTGAAATATTCAAAGACGATGGGCAGCAGCATCTATCGAACATATTTGAGACACATAATAAACTAATATATGTAAAATTTCGCTTGTGCTGCATGCAGGCGAGAATCCGAACATACATCAAAATCAAAATAACGTTAAAGAAAGACGCGGGGGCGTAATATAACGATTATAATTATCTACATCGATTCAGTTTTTATATCGACTAGAAATTTCTTCTGAGTGTTCTTCTTATTTTTAAATCGATGACCGGTACTGCGCAAATTGCTTTATTGTAATTAAGAACATTCCGGCCATTGGTTGAACGAGCAATGTGCACTGCCCACTGCCTGTTAAGACGAGCAATTCTTCAAGCTAGATCGGTGATCATGGTTTTTTACGGATATCCTTATTTCTGATTGGATCTCGCAGCGAAATTCCGGGCATAGTCATTGCTCTCTGGGTGATATAGAACCTTCTTATGAAACCTGTTGTAAGTGATCACGTCTCGTCTCCATCACAGGGTGTATTACTATTAAACTAATTATATGACACAAAATAAATTGTTAACTAATAATAAGAAACAGAAAAAGAAATGTGTAATAAAGAATTAAGAAAGTAAAATAAAATGTGTAAATAAAGATAAATTAAATGTTAGATAAAATTAAAGAATAAAAATAAATGAAATGTACCTAGCCACCTTAGAGTAAGAAGATGATGGAAGAAAGGCGAGGAAAGAAAGAAATTATAAAAGAGCAAAACGAAAGATATCGTGAAGGACAGAAGTAAAGAATAAAAGATATTGTGACGCGTGAAAGAGAGTGATAAATAAAGAAGACTGAAAAAAAAAATACTGAACAATAAAGTCCCTGATCGAGAGGTACGAGAGGCCCCCAATGGCGGGGGCTATAAAAAAAAACTAATTATTTGTACTACTACTTCTATAAGAGTAGCACAATCATACGCAAGTGAAAGAAAAGTTTTGTACATTTTCCTTAAAAATACCTGAATCATTGAAACCATGTTTTTCATGTCATGTAATACAATGCTTTACAAATAAAGTTTAACACGTTCACTGCGGGCCCAATTTTGAAGAACTTTCAGCTGGTGCGGCTAAGGTCGAATCAGCCTCGAGCTGAACTTCCTAGTAGTGCGGTTGAGGCCTTTTCTGCCTCATGTTTCAATCATTTTTTTTACAATATTGAGTCAATGCTTCGCAGACATAAGGAAAGCTATATTTGTCTTTGTCATACCTCATACGGTTTAGTGTAAATAGCCGCCGCACTAGAGAGAAAACACGAGTTTTACGCGCCGCACCAGTGCAAAGTCTACCATGAGGCTGAATCGACCTCAAGCCGCAGTGAACGTGTTAAGATGTTTTAAAAGCTTTTGTGTAAGGCGGCCGTGTCTACGCGGCGCATGTATCACAATGGGGGGTTAAATTGTGCAGGCGCAGTTAACGTCCCGTTAAGCCTCTATTAAGAACATTCCGTTGAGATACTCCTGTATCCGGTGAACTTTACGTAAATAGCAGAGATTATGCGTATGAAAACTTTAAGCTTGAATATTTTTGAGGAGCTTTTATATTTCCAATAGTTATTTTACAAACCAGATGTTAAATTTATAATCTGAATTATGACTCTGCGTAGGTAGGACTCCACTTGGTGAATCAAGATTATAGTTGCTTGCGGAAGTTATTGGATGCAGGCAGTTCAAGATCGGTCATCGTGGCGATATATGGAGAAGAAAAGAGGAAAGAATGATAGATGAACAGAGCAAAAAGGGTATGAAAGTAGAAATGTAGCATGAAAGATAGATAATAGACCGAAAGAGGAAGTAAAATATGAAAGAAGAGAGAGAAAATAAAAAATCATGTGAAAAATTAAATTGCAAATAAAGTCCCTGTCCCACCATAAATAGGTAATAGGTCCCCAATAGCGGGGGTCATTAAAAAAAAAGATATATGGGGAAAGCCTTTTCCATATCGTGGGCATCCATGGGCCAAATATAAAAAGAAAAAGATTATGTTCTAAATACAAAACGTTTCATTGTATGTCGGAATATATAGTGTTTTAAAAAGTTTACGATATTAAAAAATATTTTTTTTATTAGATAAAATAACAAAAACATTTACAATCTAAATTAGATAATACTATATTGGTTACTGAACCATTATATAGTCTGTGGTAAGATATAAATAAAACACGTTGATTTAACATAGAAACTTTAACAGAACTTTTAATGATCACACTTAATAGTATTATTTTCTTTAATTTATTTTATTTATGACTCTACTGTAGTTCTCAAAGTGTTAAAGCTGTGGAGAAGAAACTGGAAGAAACTTAAATATAACACATCTTTTAGTAAATTTTAACACAGATTTATACATATACTCTTAACATTGAACGTAATGGTTCATATAGGTGGATCCATAGATAATAAAGATATATGGGAATGTAGGTATTATATAATATCGTACTTAACATACAAATTCAAAGTTATGAAAATATTATATGGCAGTAAAAGTGTTATTCCCGGGTCGTTACCGTGTCGTTATCTGTAAAGGAGCCGTGTTAAGTTATTAAGGGTCTCGCGCCCCTAATAACTTACATGAAACGGAATCTTGTGGTAATTACACAGTATGTTTTACAAGCGCCATTAACAGGCACACCTCGCGACGCGGCGCTCGAAATGATTAACTGTAAAATTTTTGAAAGTACATTTGAATTAAGAACTTCGCGTGACACGCACTGCCTTTTATGACTTTCACAAAATTTATCCTTCGTAATTTTTGACATATCAAAAAATTTCTAGCCAACCTGTAAGAGAAAGTATATATATTTATTTTTGTTCAGATACCTGATCTGTCTTATCAATTATGTACTTTAATATATTGGAAGAATTTTTGTTTCAGTTGACATCGCTGCTAGAGATTGTCTTGTCAATGCTTGTTGCAACATATTGGAACGGTCTAGGATTCTGCCCTCGTGATAATTTGTGATTTCTTCTTTTTGTTTTATATTGTGTTATATTTTTTATGAAAGCTTACCCGATTGACCTTGTGGCCGGCATTAGGTTTTGACCTCTAGGAGCCATATATATTGGAATGAGTTATACAAAGTGTATATATCAATGTAAAACATCATTCTTCATGTAAGAAAATAAAAGAAGATAGTGTCTCCTATCTGCTGGGCCACGACAAATGCTGCATTCATTAAGTTTTACAAAGAAATGGTGCAGATGAGCATCGGTAGAATAAAAATAAAACATAAAATGTTATAAAATATCACATAAAATATCAATAAAATTAAGTAAATAAAACGTTAAATTACAATAAAAAGAATTTAATGAAGAAAAAAAAGATGCTGTAATACTATATGATGCAAATTAAACAAGAAAAAATGAGGGAAATAAGGTGATGTGTGATAGATCAAAATGTGATAAATGGAAGAAATTGTAAAGAATTAAAAGATAAATAAAAAATGTAAGTACGAAAAAAATTATTTAACCTAACATTGTAACACACCTGCCACATACAAAGCAGAGGAAACGAGAGGGAAAACACTTAATTTCAGACGAAAGTCCAAGTCTTTTTGGTCTATAATCGACGTATTACTGTCTATCTGAAAAAATTCTATTGGTTCGTTATTCTAAACTAATCCAAGAATTATTAAATCCGAATGTCAACTGACGATTCAGGTTTTTCATAAATATAAATTTTCTTTTTTAACGTTAGTCTATATATAAAGTAATATATGCAAAGCGATAGGTTAAAGATGTAATAACTTAAAAGTAATGAATGTATAGCTCATTCGCAGTACAGTTCAAGTCTTCACGGACAGATAGTAAATAATAATTAATTTTAATAAGAACTAATGCACTAATGAACTAATGTGTGATTCTACCAAAACCTACGATCGCAAGTTTTAGTTTTCTTCCATTTTTTTATTGCCCCCTTTTATGTGAGCCTTTCGTTCACCCTATCATATTTGAAGCAGCGTCTTTACATTTTCCGGTATAATAATTTTTTAATTTACTTCTTTATTGGCAGCTTTTCCTCATTTTTCTTTCACAATATCTTTTATGCTATATATTTCCTTTATCTGTCAAAAGTTCTTTCACTCCGGTCCTATACCGTTGGTCTTTCACTGTTCTTTCTTACTATTATATAAACACATTTAAAAAACTTTTTAAGTTAAACGGTTTTTTGATACCCATATTGTGGTGGTTGTGGAAAAATATGTACCTAGTCCGCCATATTGGAACGGCGTCCATCTTGAATTTTAAATTTTGACATAATCATCGTGCTTTACTAGTGTAGCCCTTTCATTTGATACCCATATTGAGGGGGTTAAGGAAAAATACGTAATTTGCCATTTTATGTCAGCGGCCATCTTAGATTTATAATTTTATTGATTTTATTATAGTATATTGTCATCTAAATTAAATGTGTGTACCAAATTTCAGATCAATCTGACAATGGGAAGGTGCTTAAATTTCAATTTCTAATTTTGATCCAAATAAATTCCGTACGGGTCGAACTAAATAAAACCGTTTAATTAGGTTATATATTATTTCTGAAAACATTATATTTTGTATTCGGTTTACTATTTATTATTTGATAGCAAATGAATTATGAATCATTTCTTTTTAATTTTTAAACCTGATAACCCATCTTGTACAGAAAAAAAACATCGAAAAAATATACAATCAAAATGATAAAGTAAACTTTGAGTATTTAAAACGAATATTTATTACGGACAACTAAAAAAGCCTGAATTATTATTGCGATCACAAATTCCACGCCATCTTCAGTATTGTTTGTTTGTGATAAAGTCAAACCAACCGATGCAAGTGCGTGTAGTGAAATGCTGCCAAAGCAATCAGGCTTTGGCTGTTTTCCCAAGCCTTATCGAAATATTTGCGGCATTGGGAACATCGCCCTGATAAATAGGATACGATATAAACACACTGCAACCATATTACATCCGTTGTGGTCATTTGTTTAGTTTTATTTAATAATAACTTGCTAAACCGACAGACAACTTGTCTTAGTTATGTATTATGAATTTGAAACTTATTTTAATTGTTTTTGAAACTCAATCTTGTTAGTTCTGGTACGTTAATAAAGGCGATATATAATTGGACATGTGGAAGATCTGAATTTTAAGATACAAAAAAACCCAGCGATTGTCTCAATGAATTATTTATTGACTTTAAAAATGTAGATTGCACGCATTGTAAATTAAGGAAATCCACATTTAGACATTACATTATTTTGTATCAAGTCGCTGTCCAAGCGCTACAGACCGTTAAATGCCTTAAGATTTAGGACAATGTGCCGGGCCAACTCATCAAAAGATTCTGCCGTAGATTTTTTCTTGAGAAGGTCCGGTAAGTTGAACGGAGGTACATTAAGGTTTTCACATAAGATCACGTGGTTACGTCTTTTGGATTCGAAGGAGCAGTGTCTGGGTGAGTGATGAAAAGTCTGTACTATGGAGTCTTCACATGGGCAAGTCTCATTATAGATTATTTTAAAACGGTGCAGGTACTGCTTGCAGTACCCGTGCCCGTTTAGTAGTTGTGGAAGATGGAAAGATGTCTTGATGAGTTTTCGTAGTTTATGTGGGTCAGTTTCGAAAGGAGTCCTATGGTATATCGAACCACATTTAGACATCAGTGTCTCAAATAGATTTGTAAGAGGAGCGGCAAGAAGTCACTTTGTGGGTGGACTTCTTTCTTTTTCTTCTTTTCCAGTCGATGGATGCCCACTGCGATGACTGGCCCAACGCTGGCCGTATTCAGCTACTTCCCGCGGTCTTAACTATGTAGTCCTCCTAGTGGGGTCTTACCCATGCCGCGTCTGCCGGTTCGTGGTCGCCACTTAAGAATCTTTCGACCGCAACAGCCATCGCCTACTGCCACTTTAAACGAGCAATACTTTGAGCTACGAGTGATCTTGGTTCTTCTTTGTATCTTCTCATTTCTGATTCAATCTCGCAGAGACATTTCGATGTTTTGAACAATGTTTGCTACTTTCGTTCTTTTATGAATGTTTATATTACTGTTTCTATTTCGTAAATAAGTACCTAGCATAGTAGAGGGCGCTCCTTACCTTACTGAAGGTCTGTGATGTTTTCAAAGAGGTCCGGAATTTTCCCGGGGCTTCCTGTTAAGATCGATGACAGGTCTTGTGCTCACCGGGGCTTAAGTTTTTTTTTTAATTTATTTATTAATAAAAATCTTCGTGTATTTCGTTTGTTCAAAATTTTCTGAACTATAAACAGACTAGGTTATATTCGAGATAGTAAATCGCTCGGACAAAAGCTTTCGTGTGCAGTAATGGACAGCAAATATAGAAAAAAACAGGGAACAGAAAATACACAACTAGTTTTCATAGCAAACCTGTGCACTCAATCATACTGCCTTGTCATGCAAATTTTCACTAAATTGCCGGTGGAGGGAGCGGTCGCATTTCCTCTCAGGTGGAGGCGTTGCCGGGTTTGTTCGTTGTACTGACTTTTACACGTCCGTTTTTACTTTTTAACTTCGGTGCGGACATTTATTTAGTTCTTGCATTTTGTATTCCAGACAATAACGAGCTCTGGCTCGTTTCTCTTTTTAAAGCCATTATTTCTTTTATATTTATTAATTTAGGAAACTAGTTAGGTATTATAATGCAAGTTTTATTAAATCTTGTCTATTACATTACAATTCATCTTAGTTCATGTTTAATGGAATCAGGCGTTACCTTGCGGAAGTCCATCCTAAGTTAGAAAAGGACCAATATTTAGCCACTTCCGCACATGCAGTGGTAGTCGTGCAACAAAGTGCACTGTCGCCCGCTGATAAATGCGTATGCGGCAAACAATGCGAATCACACAACCGCCACCGCCAAATTACTCAACACGTGTTTCACCCCTCCACGGGGCATCTTCAGGAGTTATGTTACACCGATTAGTGTTTAGCACTTATCAGCGGGCAGGCGGGCGGTGCACTTTGTTGCACGACTACCACTGCACGTGCGGAAGTGGCTAAATATTGGTCCTTTTCTTACATCTTAGTTTAAACTATAAAATCTTTTGCGATGTGTAATAATCTTTGGGAAATACGCGAGAGATATATAAATAGATCAGTGGTGACGTGTTAAATAAAGATGAATGTTATATTTATCTTTACTTCAAAGATCGCCGCGATTGCCGGCCTTGCTCTGCCTGCATTTAGCAACTTACCCATAGCTTACTTACTAACTTACATTTGTTGCGTCACGAGGACGTGATATTGAATGAATGCGGCGAAATATACAAATGACGCCAAATGTCAGTGTGCTTTGACATTTATGATGTCAAAATATAAAGAATTACACTTACATATTATTACACATATATATTATTACACACACCCCAGGAACATCGCATTATTGTTACAGCTTATTTAAAAAAATAGCAGTCCGTTGTTTTTACGTAGTGCGAATTTCGTCTGTTTTCCTTGTAGTTTTACTACCTTGCTTCTTCCTTTGGGGATTTTGAAATCTATGGTTTACCGTAACAAACCTTACAGGTGTTAAAAGCTATAGAAGAATATACCGCCATTTTGGAGACAGAAACATTGCAATTATGCATCAACTCGAAAGGTTGCCACTTGAGCTATATCTCTTTTTTTCAATTAATCACATAAATCTTATACTTTTAAATAAATTTTATTAACAAGAGAGCTCTTCTTTACATTATATAAAAAATATTGTCGTTTCAAATTATGACATTACTTTTGCACCACCAGTTACAACACTATTATTGTGTTAATTTTGAGTAGTCATTAGTTATTTTTAAACGGTTTTATTTAGTTCGACCCGTACGGAATTTATTTGGATCAAAATTAGAAATTGAAATTTAAGCACCTTCCCGTTGTCAGATTGATCTGATATTTGGTACACACATTTAATTTAGATGACAATACAATATAATAAAATCAATAACATTATAAATCTAAGATGGCCGCCGATATAAAATGGCGGATTATATATTTTTCCTTAACCCCCTCAATATGGGTATCAAATGAAAGGGCTACACTGGTAAAACACGATGATTATGTCAAAATTTAAAATTCAAGATGGACGCCGTTTCAATATGGCGGACTAGGTACATATTTTTTCACAACCACCACAATATGGATATCAAAAAACCGTTTAACTTAAAAGTTTTTTAAATGTATTTATTTTCATTTATATAATTAGTAGTGTATAGTTTATACACTTTATAACATGTTTATAGAAGTCATTATGCTAGCAATGGCATGGTATTTTTTTATCCTTCAAAAACACAATTTTATCATCCGCTTTTCATTTAAGTTGAAAATTACAGTGATCGACACGAACTTTCGGAAAACAACGTATAAGTTATAATGACGTTTTAAAACATGAAGCATGCTCGTTGAGAGTAGATAAAAGTTGCCCTCGAAACTTGCCAACTCGTTTGTTGCCTGTCTACGTTGGTTCACTGCTGATGTTATATACCTTACTGGATTTATGTGAGTTTCGACTACGAAAACTTTTGCCATGTGTTAAAATCTTAGGGAAATGCAAAGGAAATATAATAATAGAACGAGTTTTTATGAATTGCAAAAGAATTTACTTATACAGTCATACCCCGCTTTACGCGAGGGATACGTTCCAAAAAAAATCGCGTTAACTGAAATTCGCGTATAACGAGGTTTATGATTAAACATAGTCAAAAATTATTACAAAAAAAAATACAAATCATTTTAATCAATCACTTTAATTATAGGAACACTTTATGCAATACATACTCTTATTTTTTACAGAAAAATACATCTATTGTCTTTTGGGTAACGTTTTGTTTACGTTCTTGTAAAATACGTTCATAACACCCAACACTGTTTTTAATTGATTGACAGATGGTCAAGATACCATAGAGAAGTTGATGACTACATTATATTTATACGCACTCTTTCGCGTAATTTGAGCATTTTGAGGCATTTGAGCGCGAAATTTGCAATTCGCGTTATAGTGAAACCGCGTATAACGGGGTCGCGTAAAGCGGGGTATTACTGTATTGTCTTCTTAGAGGTTGAGCATCTTGTAGAAACTTCTGATGTTTTTAGCCTACTACTATATCCTACTTCAACTGAAGAAGATCAAACTTCTCTTTATTCATTAAATAATAATTTTCGCGTTTTATTTTACACTTATTAATAATATACACTTGTGTAATTGAGCAAAACTACATGCATACTTTAAAATTAAAATTAAGCAATTATCGTTCTACATTATGCCTACAGTAAACTCAGTAAGGCTTTTTTTTTGTGGTGACTCCCACAAATGTCAGTAATAAAACCTTCTCGATGATTTCATGGGTAGGGAGAACTACACATATCTCGGGACGGGCTATCTGAAATATGAAAGCAATAGGAAGATCGAAGGGTGATCTCTGACAAGAAGATACTGCAGTCCCTCACATGACACATAGAGCGATCACTAGGATTCCCATATAACCTTGTCCTCTCCTAGAAACCCGGAAAAAATAAGGCCTCAACGGTTTACTTTCTTTCATGACGTAGATTAATTTTAATGAAAGTCGATGCCTTCAGAAATGAAAAGGAATCACATTATTGTATAATTAATTGCCCCCTGCGGTCGACCATTAGAGGTCAAAGTGCAAGTAACCACTTCAAAGAGCCTCTCCCGATGCCTCCGCTGGCGCTCCAAGGTTTAATAAGCACACTGTCACAGGGAAATCTTTAAGGAAATTTCCACTTAATGGAAAACTCGAGTTATTAAAGCAATAAATACGGAAGATATTTAATTTGTCTATTTTATTTCATGTACACATTTTTGCTTTTCAATATCACTTCAACGAAGTAGATCTATTTTCATTTTTAAAGAACCAAACGTAATTTTATTATATTTATAGATTATACAGGTTGGTTGGCTATAGAGGTATGTGCTTATTTATCAGTTATCTAACTAAGACATCGGTTAGTACTAATAAAATCAATGTTTACTTTATACAGAATGATTCGTTTTAGGTAAAACCCTTTAAGATCACCTGTACGAAGAAGTTTTTAAGTGATTACTCTGAAATATGTACATTAATTTATTTTTTTATTAGAATGCACTAGGTTAATAACTTCTGGCAGTAAGTCTGGAAGGGAAGATATTAAACAATGAACAATTTTAATATTAATAAACGAATTTTATTAACGCTTTTGAAAACATTGATTATTTAATAAAACGGTACTTCATTTTAAGTGACAGCTTTAAGCTACATATTCACCCCTTTAAGGCTTCTACACCTGTAACTAAACACCGTTACATAGTGTTTAGTTACAGGTGTATTCGATAACATTGTGTAATACATATTTGAACATGTAATTTCTTGCTTTTATTACTGTAAAAGCAATGGATTAACCTCATGGTTCTATCTATCTAGATATTGAATTTTGAATACATAACCATTCAGCACGTATAAAACAAATGAATACATTTAAAAAACTTTTAAGTTAAACGGTTTTTTGATACCCATATAGTAGTAGTAGTTGTGGAAAAATATGTACCTAGTCCGCCATATTGGAACGGCGTCCATCTTGAATTTTAAATTTTGACATAATCATCATGTTTTACTAGTGTAGCCCTTTCATTTGATACCCATATTGAGGGTGTTAAGGAAAAATATGTAATCCGCCATTTTGTATCGGCGGCCATCTTAGATTTATAATGTTATTGATTTTATTATATTGTATTGTCATTTAAATTAAATGTTTGTACCAAATTTCGGATCAATCTGACAACGGGAGGTGCATAAATTTCAATTTCTAATTTTGACCCAAATAAACAAATTCCGTACGGGTCAAACTAAATAAAACCGTTTAAAAATGTGTAAGAATTTCATCTCCTTAGTAAGGCAATGAGCACCTTCTTATATTACGTGAAAATGTTCGATAAACAATCGAGTTATCGTGGTAACTGTTGCCACTACCACGGAATGTTTTAATATGGGTATCCCGCGATCACGTAAAGCGATTTGGGCGGCAGTTAAAAGGACGTTAGGCTTTCATTATGCAGTGCCAGCGCCTTGCCTGCTCATTTACACGACCGCGGGGCGGGGCCGAGATGCTATCGTTGGATTATCATTCGAATGCGCGCCGGAAGGGGAGCGATCAAATGATTACGCTAATGTTTCGCGCAATGGTTAAGTGATTAGTGGGAGTATTGTGCGAACTGCCGTTGTATTGATAGCGGTAAAGTGTTTAAATAAAGCAAATCATAAATGAAGAGATCCGCAGAAGAATCAAGGACTCCAAGTTAGCTCGAAAGATTTTCGGGTGGCAACCACGAGGCAGTGGATGCAGCGTGGATAGACCCCAACTGCTGGATGGACAACAGCCTAAGACCGATCGTCGTGGCGATACCATACTACCATAATCACAACGCTTATCAGGCGAGTTGACGATCTCAGTGTGGTATTATAGTACTCAGATAACACAGCTGTTCATCCTTTGGAAACTTGTGAGCAGTGACAATCCTATATAATCAATGCACTAAGTGTGTATTATATATTACTGTAGCTTGGGAATCGAATCCGGGATCTACAATCGCAAGTCTCAGCATGTTGTATGCAAAAAGAGAAGTAAAAGAAAAAGTAGAAGAGATTAACAATGTACTTAAGAAGTTTGTTCCACCTTTCTCTATTCTCAATTAAACTTATAAATTATTTGAAGTCAACTATGTCGGTTCTACAATACCCTTACTTGTAATGCCTTTTAATTATTATGAAATAATTTCAAAATTTTTATCGAACAAAAACCGTTAATAAACTGCATTATAATATAAATATCTTGAATGTAACTTAATATTTTATTAGAATTCGGTAATTACTAAAAGTTGTGGATGTTGTTAGAAATTAAACCTAACTGTACATTTTTCACAGATCAGTAGGCGTTTGAAATGCTCGAAGCTTTATAAGTTGAATGCTCATCGTGTAAGTTGAATTTCATTTTCTATTTTGTTCAAGCATTATACTTACAAGTTATTAATGATATTAAAAAATAAAACATTCAATATATTTTCTCGGAGGCTCCGAAAGAATGCCGAAATTGAGACTTTAGTAGCACAGCCAAATATCATTTGCGAATATAAAGCTCAACGAATCCGCTGGCTTGGTCACTTGGAGCGAATGGGATCGGATCGGAGCGTGAAGGTAGCGTACCTGGAAAAACCGAGGGGTCGAAAATCAGTGGGTAGACTCAGGTATCGCTGGATCGATCGCGTTGAGGCAGACTTGCGCGAATTGAATGTCAACCAATGGCAGACGATGGCGCAAGATAGAGGAAAGTGAAAGTCTCTCGTTTCGGAGGCCAAGACCCACTTTGGGTCACTGAGCCAGCGGAGTAAGTAAGTAAGCAATATATTTTCATTATCACAATTTTTTATCTTGTTAGATGAGATACACACTGTAACTGCCTATCCAAAGATCGCCACATCTCTTAACAATGTCGCAGAAATAGTGGAGGTCATGTCTACCAGATTGTGGTTGCCTTTGAAGAACCTTTTGACGCCTACTACCATCGGTTGAACGAGCAACGAGCCTTGCCCACTGCCACTTTACGAGCAATTCTTCGAGGTATATCGGTGACCTTCTTCTGCGGATCTCCTCATTTTTGACTCAGTTCCTCACAAAGGACAACGTCTTGAAGCCTTAAATCATTACCATAACCCTTTGTTATTACAATTAGGGGTATTTACGGCTTCGTTTACGGCTAGGACAAATATCGGTAAACGTGCACCCTTATACAGAATGTGTGACCTCCACAATTCATA
Organism: Battus philenor; assembly: GCF_028537555.1. Taxonomy (NCBI): domain Eukaryota; kingdom Metazoa; phylum Arthropoda; class Insecta; order Lepidoptera; family Papilionidae; genus Battus; species Battus philenor. The sequence goes on from NW_027181684.1 coordinate 13,014,365, forward strand.
TGTTAGTGATATTGATATATTCTCGTGCTCTCTCGTATCTTTTAAAAACAATTTCGTTCGAAATTATTAAGTACATACAATGAAATTTAAACCATAATATAGATATAATATAAATATATAAACCTCTTTCTCGTCTTTGATCCCTGTTTAGTAATGTTTTTATTTTTATTTGTTTTTTCATTGTTTGACTATAAATCATTATATGTTCTCAGTGAGATAGTTATAAGGTAACAACTGTAACTATTTTTATATTTCTAAGCTTCTAAGTTTGTACTTTCTTACTGCCTTTTGTTACTGTCTATCTCCAATAAAGTAAATAAATAAATAAATAAATTTCGAACGTGTTCTTGTTTCGAATCATTTATATATAGAATTCTTTAATAAAAATTAACAAGCGTAGCGTAATTTGAAATATACAACAAAATAAACGACAAAAGTTTCTATGTTCAATAAACAAGTAAAAACTCGCCTCGTTAGGTTCAAGTAACCGTGGAAGTGGGGAGCGAAAGGGGGTAGTTATCTTGCGTTTACGAACAATTTAATAATGAAATAAAGTGCTGAATTAAAAGCTATATCGTTCACCGCACCTCTGACGAATGCTGTTACTTTTGTACGCCGAATATAGCGCTGCTATTTAGCGTGTTTAGTCACTGATGTATAGTCTATTCGGTGTTCCGCTATTAGCAGGTTATAAAGCAGACGATAAGTCATCGTATAACACCAATGAAACGGGTGTTATGTCATGCCATGTATGTTGCCCGCGTCTTCTTGATACTTATATGTATAATACAGCCTTCAAATATCAATGGTTTCATAAATAATAAGTAACGTAATAATATTATAGCTTCACGAGGATGGGCAGCAGTATCGTCTTTGTACCATGACATTAATTATCAAATGAATACAGTGGATGTTATCTGTGATTTCAGTTTGACAGCATGTGCAAGATTTAATTGTTGTGAAAAAAGAAAAATGTTACATCTATTATTTTCCGCGCAGTTTGTCAAATTTTGTGTCTCCGTACGAATATTTCTCGTGCCTGTACAATAATCTGAGTGAAAAAAAATTAGCCGAATCGTGCGAATAGTTATCGAAGGTTTCGTTCAGAAATATATTTGTCGATTCGTTTTTGTTTATATTGAAAGTGAAATTAAAAGTAACTCATTAAAGTAATGCGATATAGCTCAGTTGATTAGTGAGTGGTAAGTGGTGGTGAGCAGTGATGGGTCGCATGTTCGATTCCCGGGACAAGGTCTTATATAACTGACTGATAAAGGATTGCCAATATTCACAAATAAGTTTCCATAGAATATACAGCAGCGCCTGCATAAATTCCACACTGCGATCTCTAATCTTTGTCAAACGCGGTTTTTATGGTAAATCCCTCATAGGGGGATCTACCATATCATCTTTCGGGGAGACATGCTTTGCAGATGACGTCAATGTGCTAAAAAAGGTACGGTAAGGCAGTGGTTTCAAACATTTCTATACAATCTACACACTCAATCTGCACTCTGTGATTGACACTAATCGGTGTAACATAACTCCTGAAGATGCGCCGTGGAGGGGTGAAACACGTGTTGAGTGAATTAACGATTGCAGTTGTTTCGCATTGTTTGCCGCATACGCATTTATCAGCGGGCTGGCGCGCGGTGCACTTTGTTGCACGACTACCACTGCATGTACGGAAGTGGCTAAATATTAGTCATTTTTTACTTAGGATGGACTTCCGCAAGGTAACGCCTGATTCCATTAAATATTTTTATACAATCTACACCTTGAAATTATTATCGCTTCCTATGTAACACATATAAATTTTATAATAAAGCGAAATGGTTAAAATAGTGTCGAATCCATTTTTGAATAGCCTCTTTTAACTATAAAATTATCCCACTGTAGGACGTGAGTCTGATGAGACTTTGGGAAATACAACGTTAGGGTAAATATTAGGAGCAATAATATTATAAGTTGAAATGGTTTATTCGAACGCAATGTCTTACGAAATATGTATGGGTTCATACGTATATCCGTCGATATACGTATGAACCCATACATATTTTTTTAGATACGTCTATCTACTATAGAAGCTTAATAAATGTAGCAGCAAGTAAGACGTGTGTTGTTAAAGGATAAATACAGTTAGAAAAATAGTTTAAAATAACTAGAAGTTAATATATGTTAACTGTGATGTATTAACCCATTCCACGGCAACGCTAACGGGACCATCTATCCATCAATAATTCATTACACCGTGCAAACAATCGCTTGTGATTTTAAGATGTGTTCAAATGGGCATTTATTTTGTCGCCCGTTTGAACGCGCCCTTATCGGATCGTTCGCGGGATACGAAACGCTTTTTTATATGCAGCAGCTATTAAAATTGATTACTTTAAACAGATTTAATGATCTTAATTGTACAAGTAATAAATTTATAATAAGTAAAAAAGACAATTTTTTACAGACAACCATAGCAGGGATACAGATGAACAAGTAGCGGGTAGTCGATGCGTAAGCAAGGACTATTTACACTAATAATTTTTCACTGAATATCATTATTATCTTTCTCCTCTCTCATCATTCTTAATGTCTTCTATACATTTCACTTTTTTTCTCTTCACAATATCTTTCATTATTTTTCTTACGTTTCCTTTCGAACATCGCCTTACTTCTAAAAGGACCAATATTTAGCCACTTCCGCACATACAGTGGTAGTCGTGCAATAAAGTGCACCGCCCGCCAGCCCGCTGACAAATGTGCATGCGGCAAACAATGCGAATCACACAACCGTCACCGCCAAATTACTCAACACGTGTTTCACCCCTCCACCGGGCATCTTCAGGAGTTATGTTACACCGATTAGTGCCAAACACAGAGTACTTTCTGTTTGTCTATCTCTGTAGTCTTAATCAACTCATTTAACACTATGACGAAAACATCGGAGGAATAATATATTCCTAACCTTTTGTAATGCAGGATTTTATTATATTGAACACTTGTATTTTATTAACACTATATATTCGTTATCTGAAATGGGCATCCAAGGCAGCACATGGCTCCTTTGACTGACGGCCGTTAAGGCCGAAAGATCACTGAATGCATCTGCAGAGGGAATTACATTTGAACTAGTATATAAAACAGTAGATAAACTTTTTGATAAAAAAAGAAAGAGAATTGAAACGGATACATTAGTAAAGCAATTTGAAGCTTTTCATAAAAACATAATAGGAACAATTTAACAGTTCCTTTGTGGTGATTTTTTTAGGCATATTTTTTATTCCATGGGGCTTTTTATAAATAGGACTTAATAGAAATTAAAGTGACAAGCAACTAAATCCAATTGGAGGTATTTGTACAGCTTCTCTGTGGGGGTTCAGAAGTGTCTTTAGAATGAATGGTCTCTTATATAAATATACACATATATATATATATATAATTGCCAAAAACGCAGCTAGTATCGTTCTGCAACCACCGTATTCGCCTAATATGACTCCTTGTGACTTCTAGATGTTTAGCAAACTCAAAGGCCGATGCCAGATGCCTTTTAGATATGATTGAATAGATAAAAATCAAGTTGAAGAAGGAATTTATAAAAGTGTCTTTTATCGGACGGGAATTACTTTGAAGGAAATGAAATTGTTTTTGATGAATAAACAAAGACATTTTTAAATATTTTATCAATAAATTCATCTTACTTTTTGATCACAGTAGTATCGTTAATGCACCGCTAAAGAGAATTTTCAAAAATAACACAAAACATAGTCGGGCTGTAATCCGTGGCCCCAATCACGATCGATTGTTATGCAAATGGCTGGCAATTTGTGTGAAGCCCGCGTGCATTTCCGGCGCCGCGCGGCACCTGCGTCGATTCGCAACAAAACCACTTAACGCAGGTGTACAGATTTGCGATTAGAAGGTACGGAATTCAATTCTCTGGTTCGTAATTATCATCTGCATATTCTGTCGATCATTTATTATAACATCCATCTATCATATCTATCAATCTCATAACTAAATATTATAATTCGTATAATATCGCTCGAAATTAATAATTACAAAGAACAAAGAGAAGTAGAGTTACGGAAAAAGAGATATTTAGAGATATGGAGAAAGAGAAATGAAGACACGAAAATATGGCGAAATAGATAGATGGAGAAATAAAATAGGAATAGAAGAATATAGAGGAAATTTATGAAAAAAAATATAATTATAGATAAGAGTGAGGGAATAGAGAATTACAGGAGTATAAGAGAAATGGAGAGATTTAAAGTAGAAAATAAAAAAGAGACAGTTAAAGGTGGATAGTAAGAAGGAAAGAGACAGAGAGAAGGAGAGCGGAGCAACACTTCTATGGTATTATTAACGGTTTACATCGAAAGGTCGTATGTACACGCTTTTAATACTACCCCATAAATCGCGTTCTTTTAAAGTAAACACGTAATGCGGGGGAGTAAAGTCTAGTTTACGATGGGGTGCCGTATAAAGTCCGATTTATAAGAATAAATACGTCCTCCGTAACGCCCCGACTCGCGTTTATTTGAATTTAGAACCGCCGCACCCAACGCGCGGGGAAGTGTTTTTTCATTGAGTTTTTAAAAAGGTTATTTTTTCTCGTTTAACTTATTGGATTTGATTGTGAAATGTCATCTGTTAATGGTATCATACTCAGCCTTTGTTAATAGCGAAGCCTTTGTTTTTGAAAGCATTTATTAAAAAATCAAAAGTAAATTAAATCACATAGTTTCATTAAATTAAACCCGCCTACCTCACACGCCGACAACTATCTGCGACCTACACTCTTGAAATAAAAAAGTAGTGGCGATCACAATAAATAGGACTATGACTAAGTGTGTGAGTTGGTAAGACTCGATGAAAATAAACTAAACTATGATAAAATTCATATAAAAAGCAATACAGGCAATTATTAAAAACAAATGAATCAATCTAGAAAATGCATGTTTTTCTCATGGTCAATTGTACGTGGCATGCACACGTGTCGGCAAACCATGTGCTTTATTTGTTGTTGCGCCTGACCAAAAAACAAAGAATGTCGTTTACCACAAGAGTGAATGAAAATCCGATTAATGAATTAATCCGAGTGTATCCCAATCTGAACAACATACTTTTCAATCATTTTTTTCTGACATGTTTTTGAAGTCTAATTATTATTATATTTTTATTTTTTATTCTTTGTGGACGCTGTCGCCTATACTTTGGAAGCTTATTTATGAGCATACCTTCTCTAACTTATTCCTAATTTGTTGATCATACTTTCCCCAAAGTTTCCAACTGTTAGGTTGTACCAATGAGTACAGTACACCTGCCAGAGAGCAAGCACCTAGTTACATTAGGTCTTGCCTCCATTATCTCTGGCAGCAGTAATCTTTAAGGTTAAGTTCCTTGCACGAACGCACTACTTGACTCTCCTAGCAGATGATGGAGGTACACTTTCAGTACATCACCAATTACTCACTAATATTATATCAATCCTCGCTTAGGACGCCAGGTCATCTGGTGTATTATCTGGATATGGTACCGGAATGTACTCACTTCCCGATTCCCATCACAGGTTCTGGCCTAAGCTGCATCCGGCTGCGGTAGGTATTATCTAGTATATACCTCTTGCTGAGCAAGCAAGTACCGGAGCTTCGGTAACTTAACGGTTGCCATCCAGCAAGCTACCATCGAGTACCGTTCCCAAGACCGGTGACATGACCACTCACTCCACGCAACGCGGAACATCCAGCTACACACCAATTCATGCACACGTATACGACCAAGTAAACCACATAGCCACTATGAATCCGACACCAATGACCAGTATCTACCACTCGTGCAGTAGGCGGGGTGCTGGTGGTATTCAAGTCTAAACAACTTGACCCGTAGTACCGCTTGCAAAGCAGCTGAAGCCTTGTGTTTCTCTAGCTGGATATTATCTACAATATATTGTATTATTTGTAAGCAGGGACAATCGTATATAATTAACGCATAAGGTGTATACTTTAAAATAAAAAGTAATATATAGCAATAACAGTACGATGTCACAAAAGTTGAAGTGATTAGTACTTGAATGCTATGCAATATCACAGAATTTCCAAATTCAAATTCCCCCGCAACCGTCTTCACTTCAAATAAATGAAATGTGATAATTAAATCGCGGACCAACAAAGCTGTGATAAATAAAAGCTCCGGCGGACGCTAAGAAAGCGGAATTTAGCAAATAAATCAAGGCTTTGTTGCAGTATTAAATTATTTATGAGTGGAAGATAAGTTCCTAAGGTTTGTACGCGTTGGTTTATCATGGTGGAGGTACGCGGCGTCTTCTTAAAACTTTAATTCTCTCAACATTAATTTATTACTTCTTGTTATAAAACTCTGTAAGGAGAGGAAACTTATGAAGACAGAGATATTAATAATTGATAACCTTAAACTTGCAAGTTATATAGCGCATCTCGAGTTGTTTAAACGGAAACAAAGTTTTAATTGCATTATTGCATTTTAGGAACGACGACCAACTTATGATAGAATGATTAAAGCCTTTATAAAGGCATCAAAAAGTTTTATTGCACACAATTTAGAACAGGTTGGCGATTTGGTTGTGAAGGATGCAATTGAAAAATGGACTCGATGCGAGTTCAAGCCTTTCGCTCTACTATAATATATATATATATATATATATATATATATATATATATATATATATAGGCGGTCATAAGAATTTTAATATAAGTCATGGTACAAAAAAGGTTCGGAAATATTGATTTAAAAGATTTTTGACGTATATCTGTGTAAAAAAATATGATATGTAACCTCTTTCGTCGTAATATGAACGCCAACGTGATCTATCATTCTTATCAAGCTTAAAAGTAGGTTTAAAAAGTGAAATGATGACGTCACACACATACAATGTTATGCCATTTACGATTAAATCCGTTCGCTTCTTTTTCTTTTTAGCCGATGGACACCAACTGCCCGCATCACGCGATTTCCCGCGATCTTATCTATGTCCACTACTGGGTCGTATCTTGCCCACTGTCACTTTAGATGAGCAATTGTTCAAGTTACGTCGGAGATCTTTGTTCTTCTGCTTATCTCTTCATTTCTGATTCGAGTTCATAGTGAAACTCCGAGCATGGTCCTCTCCATTGTTTTCTGAGTGATCTTGACCCTTCTTAACTTGAGGTCCATCGTAAGTGACCACGCCTCCACACATTGGTTAAATACCTTCGTCTTTAAACATTGCGGTATTTTGAACGAGAAGAGATTTCGGAGCTTCCTGAATGAGATCCATCTGAGTTGGATTCGAGACTTCTTTTTCAAAGTTATACTTACCAAACTGTAGGGTTTATATAGTAAGTCCAACTGGTATAATCCGTTCGTTAACAAAAAAATATTATCAATGTATGTATCCAATTATCATGCAGCGATTTTAATTTGTACATAGCATTGTTACGTTCAGAGCGCAGTTTCACTCGTTACAATAAATTAATAACAGCTCATAGCGACATCGTCCGATATGCGTTCGCAAATGTATTTTTATTACTTTAGCTCTAATGGAAAACAAATTTAACAAACGTGTTCATTCAGATTAACAATATGAAATCTACCTTTTTACGCGCGACAATCGAATGTAGTTTAATATGAATAAAGTTAATTGAAGCTTTGTATTGTTTACACTGTTTCAAAGCTTGGATTAAAAAGGAGGGGACGGTTTGGTACATAGCTATCATATACGCATTAATATATATATATAAAACGATTAAAAATTATGACATAGATTATCAGTTATAGGTGCAAGAGCTTTAAATGGGTGAATATAATATTTTACACCTATTTCCAACCAGCATTTATAAAGAAATTTATCTCTCATATGCATAATTTTTTTTGTTTATATTTGTAAGTACAAAATACACTCATTCATCATCATTTATCCCTATGTCCCCAAGATGGGACAGAGGGCGTCCATAGTACGTCGCCATCCCGAGCGGTCTTGAGCCTCGCGCTTTACTTCGCTCCACGTCATTCCAACTGCCTTCACTTCTGCAGTGATCGTTCGCCGCCAGATTTTGCTTTGGGCGGCCACGTCTTCGCTTTCCTTGAGGATTCCATTCTAGGGCTTGCTTTGGCATGTGATCAGGGTCCCTTCGGAAAACAAACAACATTAATGTATTTTAATAGTAAATCGAATTTTTAAATCGCTTTTTACGCTATATTATTGCATTGTCATTTATTATTACTGAAACAATTTTTTTAAAAGGTATATTATACATTAATTGGCTTCAAATACACTACACATTCTCCCTTTTAAAGATTTTGTACCTTTAACCAGTCATTTAATGGAATCAGGCGTTACCTTCGGAAGTCCATCCTAAGTAAGAAAAGCACCAATATTTAGCCACTTCCGCACATGCAGTGGTAGTCGTGCAACAAAGTGCACCGCCCGCCAGCCCGCTGATAAATGCGTATGCAAACAATGCGAATTACACAACCGCCACTGTCAAATCACTGAACATGTGTTTCGCCCCTCCACGAGGCATCTTCAGGAGTTATGTTACACCTTACGTTTAGTGCCAAACACAGAGAGAGCTGTCTCTGGGCTGGCGGGTGGTGCACTTTGTTGCACGACTACCACTGCATGTGCGGAAGTGGCTAAATATTGGTCTTTTTCTTATTTAACCAATCATCCTGTATATATTTTTAATAGATTTCCAAGTTAAAGTAATATATTCTTGATAGTTTGCCAAACTATAAGTATTTGATAATGACACAGAAATCTCAATTACTACAAGTTTAACAATTAACTGTCCTGCTGCCCAGCGGTAGAGGACCCACGACTTGCCTGCTCAGATCGCGTGTTCGATTCCTGTGATATAATCTTGTATAATTCAGAATCTGTGCATTAATAATATAGTATTGCCACCCCTTACATACAAGTTTCCATAGGATTGGTTGCACTTCATTCGCCAACTAGCCAGCAAAGCGTGGCGATTATTGTATATCACCCATCATAGATGTCTTTGGGTGAGACCTGTGTCTTGTAGTGGGAGTCTATAAGCTGAAATGACAAGAAAAGCAAATGAAACAAGTTTTAAAGATAATTAAAACTTGTTTCATGTTTTAAAATATATTTATTCGTGGGTGTATGTACTAAATTAGTCTTATAAAATCGATCAGTCTCTCTGTGTTTGGCATTAATCGGTGTAACATAACTCCTGAAGATGCCCCGTGGAGGGGAGAAACACGTGTTGAGTGTTTTAACGGTGGTGGTTGTGTAATTCGTATCGTTTGCCGCATGCGCATTTATTAGCGGGCTGGCGGGCGGTGCACTTTGTTGCACGACTACCACTGCATGTGCGGAAGTGGCTAAATATTGGTCCTTTTCTTACTTAGGATGGACTTCCCCAAAAAAAACCTGATTCCATTAAATATTTAAAATGATGTTTAAATAATCTAATGTCACCTTCAATATTCATAGAGATATCATTTTAGATATCAGATACAAGATGTTTTTCGGGTATTTGGTCGTAATAAATGGTAGTTTATGTAGCTTGTTCAACCCGTATAGATTCTAATTCATTTTTAAATTTATAACAATTACTCCACGGCTAGAGCAATCTCAAATATTATCATATCAGCCCACGTAAACATCAATAATCTTGTTTGGAGATTTTAGATGTTATATTAATATGTTTTGAATGTTCACTTACATTTTATTAGTAGCTCTGTATTTACATATATCGTATCGGCTTTGATGGATCGTGGGCAAGAAGATGGTTGCGAATGATCAGTTTATATTTATATTATCTTTGTAGGTTATATTGTCCGTGTAGGTGATTTACTATATTCATTTTTTACATATGAATAAAGTAATTTAGTTTTTAATTTAAAAATGAAAAATTGTTAAATTTCATTTAAAAGAGTAACTGTTGAGTTTCTAGCCGGCTCTTCTCAACAGATCAGTGTTCCGAGCCAGTGGGAGTTTACTTTTTATAATGTTGATGGAATCGATGATTCAAAAGCGTAAGTAAATGCCTACTTGAACAAGAAGATATTGTGAATTTGAAATTAATTTTTCATCTTCATCTCTTTCTCCTTTTCTCTCTCTCTTTCTCTCTATCTCTCTTTATATTTTCCATTCCTTCTTTAACTTTTATTCTTTTAACGTCTTTCACTATTTCTCTTCTTTTTTCAGCCGATAGACGCCCACTGCAAGGCACTTGCCTCCCTCAAAGTTTGTTACGTTGACCGGTCTTGTGTTACCTGCATCCTGCGATTTCTCTCTAATTTTTTCCACTATTTCTCCACTTCTCTTTTTTCCCCCTTTTGGTTTCTTTTCTTTTCTCGTCTGTTTTTCTTTGTGTCTGTACGTCTATATTCTTCTTTCGCTTTGTCTATGTCTCTTTTTTTCTATCTGTCATTGTATCAGTCCCTTGATTTGTTTTATATCTTTTAACTGTAATTAATATTATTTGTCGATGTCAGATAAAAGAAAAATGATATCTAGGCTCTTCTAGAATCAGAACGAATTAAGAAATCTCTTAACTGTAATATAATAATCGTGTCATGAAGAGAGCTCAATTAGATTTTAGTTTCTAAGAAATAGTTTCTCTTGAGGCATTCATAATGTATAAAAGTAATAAATGTATAAGGTGCAAAGAGGATAATATTGTGAATAATTTTCATAATAGTTATACGCAGAATTTCACCTCAACGGGTCCTTTATTCAACGGCCAACCGACCTGTAGCTTCGAAATATACATTTAGTTCAAAAAGCGAACATAAATCACAGAAGAAGTAACAAAAGAACTTTCGTTAAATTTTAAAGAAAACTCAAACAAAAGTCAAGGGTATTTTCGTCGGGATTAAATTGACCGTGAACGGAAGATAAAGCCTCCTTTCAGAGCTTTTGATGAATTTATTTGAACTGAAGCTTAATGGGTCTGAAAGGACCAATTATATCATTGGAACGTCTGTCACCTGCGTCATTGGGAAAGTTTTTTTAGTTCGATTGCTTTTCTGTGATATATTTGATGCGTTTATTTTCGCACACTTATTGTTTATTAATAAGAAAAAGAGATATTTGCATTTGTTGCACGACTACCACTGCATGTGCGAAAGTGGCTAAATATTGGTTCTTTTCTTACTTAGGATGGACTTCTGCAAGGTAATGCCTGATTCCATTAAACAAACATTGTTTATTTATACACTTATTTAACATATAAAAGCCACATATAATTTCAATTACACTATATATTGTATATGACAAAGATAGTGCTACACAAAAAGTTGAGCAACGTAAATTTTATTAAAAATAAATTCTTTAAAAATTGTTCTAAAAGCGTTGTCTGATATCTCCGATCAGATCGTTCTTTTACCTAATATTAAAACAACGATTATATTAAACATATATTACCTTTTATAGCAAAAGAATAACAGTTTACACATTTTACCTTATTTTTCTGACAAATTTTTTTTTTCTTTTCTTTAAGCTCCATAAAACTAGAAGCTCTTTTGTGTACCGCTTTGTACGATTTTTTTTCAATGAAAGACTCCAATGGTTTGTATCAAAACAATCATAAATAAATTTTTAAAATTTTGATTAAAAAACTCTTATTACATAAATCATTCAAAAAATTCTGTAACAATGTAAATTATTTATTTAATGGAATCAGGCGTTACTTTGCGGAAATCCGTCTTAAATAAAAAAAGGACCAATATTTAGCCACTTCTGCACATGCAGTGGTAGTCGTGCAACAAAGTGCACCGCCCGCCAGCCCGCTGATAAATGCGTATGCGGCAAACAATGCGAATTACATTACGGTGGCAGTTGGGCACTTGCGAAAGTGACTAAATTTTGGTCCTTTTATTACGTAAATTATTAAAAAGTGATAATAAAACTGCAGTTGCGATAGTAGGTTACGGGTTCGATTACTTAATATGGTCTTAAATAATTTACATTTATTCATTGACTATATAAGATTGCCTCTTCTCATAAAGAAGTTTCAAGAGGATGGGTAGCAGCGACCTTTGCGTACTATAATACTATACTACGATCTACAACTAGCCTACCAAGCATGGCGAATATGATGTATCCCTTCATAGATATCTTCGGGGAAGGGGGAGACTTTAGCTTTGCAGTGGGCCTCTATGTCTAAAGCATGGGAATTAATTGCTCTAAATACAGTGGGTATTACGAATAATATGAAAGTGGTTGCAAAAAGAAAGCCGTCTGAGTTAGTTAGGCTCTTAAATCATAGCGCGCTTGAAACCACCCTTAAAAGATAAAAAGACAAAATTTGTTCACTTTACATTGGAGCTTTTAAAAGATATCTCATTGTTCGTCAACTTATTATCTATTTATTTGTCAATCTTTCAATTTTTGACTCTATTCTGGTTCGCAAGGTGTTATAGTTGTGAAGAGGAAGCAGGTATGATAGCCTAAATGAAATCAAAATAATCAAGCGACGTCACTGCAAAAATTCGTATCATTTAAATATTCTTTTATTGAATAATAGGCCTTTTTCGGCAATTGCTTTTAATACGCGTTTTTAATTTTGCAGACGGTAGTTTAATTCTGTTTAGCGGAATTAAATTAGTATGATTCCGTTTATTATAAATGAATTGGAGTTTTTTTTACAGTCGACACAGAAACAGACAGTTTTTCACGATATCTTGTAAATACACTATGGACGTCTCTTCACTTTTTATTCTATTATAATTATTGTAAACGTACAAAATATTACCATTTATTTATATATATATATATGGAGCTCAATTCGATTCTAGATTCTATGATTTTTATTTCTGTTTTGGAATTCTTCTCAACAAGAGAATAAGGAAAAAAAAATTTCCTACTACAGCTAGAAAATCGGTATATGTTTTTTACTATGACAGCAATTACTTATCTTTTATTATTCTTTCAGCAAAGTTTAATGTTATAAGTACGAAGAAAATGTGAAAGTTTAATTTGGGGCTATAAAAGTCAACTGTAGAGCGTGTTGTTGTTTTAGAATTAAACTTTCTGTACACATTTGTTAAAGCATGTTGACTTGTTTTTGACGTTTATCAATCCTATGGGTATAGTTATGTTTTTAAAACTATTACGATAAATTCTAATCACAAAGATATCTTCAATTACCTTGACAATTACTATGAACTCTTTTTATAGAAAGTGTATATATTTATTCTATACAAAATTCTACGTGTAATCTTCTATCGTTTATTCTAGATAGAATACCAGACTTTAATTTAAATGGTATGTCGAAATTTTATTTTTTTAGAGGCAGTAATCTTCTTGTATTTTTTTTAGATGAAAGTTTATGTATAATTTTCTATTCTATCTTCTAGATAGAATCAAAATGTAAATTTAAATTTAATCTTCTAGTATGTTTTCTAAATAGAATTCTTGATGTAAAATTAAATTTAAATTATTTTTAGATGAAACTCTAGAAATAAATTTTAGGGATAATTCAACAATTCATCCTAGATAGAATTCTGATTTAAAATTGAAATATAATTTTCAACTATTTTTAGATGGAATTTTAGATGTAAGTTTAGTAGTAGTATTTATTTTGAACAGAAATTGTTTGCAGCATTGCGCTGTGTGGAGAGTAGTCGAGTATGATACTCGAAGTTTCGTAGCAAATTTAAGGAGGCAATGCATCGACCAGAATCAATATTACTTCAGAAGTCCATTCCAGAAATGAGCTGATGTTCACTATTGACAGACCGCAGCTTTCAGTAGGCAAGAGAGAAATTTCACTGTCATTTATCACCGCATATAAATTCATTATGAAATTAGTCTTAGTTATTTTGATTACTAGATATTTTCTTATATATGAGGATGAATCCAGCATAGAATACCCCTCCGCTGCGGAAGCAACGAAAGATACGATAAAACCCCACGGTGTTCTTGAACGCCTTTTGTTAAAACTAAGGGAACGCTTCCACAAACTACCGAAGTTTCAACGGTGGTGGTGGACTAGTGCTGCAACTCCTTACTTGCGGTGGATCACCCTAAATCCATCGCCGAGGCCATGTTAAGGGGGTTGAAGAAAGGCATGGTATAACACACCCCGACGTCCAGTTTTTTTTTTTATTTTCAATCTTCATCATCATTTCATCCGCAAACTTCTCTCATAGATATATCAACATCCATCTACAAGGTGGAAAGACAACCTTGTCAAGGCTCTGAATGTAGGTCGTTGTCAATCGGTCTGATTGGAAATTTTTGTGGGAGATCTATGACCAGCAACAGACCTCCGTTAGCTGTCATGATGTGATGGAACTCTTTGAGATATATCGACCATGTAGATCTTATATCTATATTCTCATAAGTCAAAGATATGGTACGAAAATACATTCACGGACACTCAACAGCCACGAGGCTCAGGAGATAAAGAGCGAGGCGGTCATTGTTGTTCATCGAACAACAGACACTCTCGGGCTGTATAACAGTGTCCATCATACGGTGGTAGCAATATCACGTCACGAGAGAGTGTATTGCACGGACGAGACTCAAGATGCAATCGCAAGATTCATTGATGTGGCAAATACGGCAATCGCACAGACACTGGCGCACAACCTGATGATGGCAGTATGGAGTAGGGATGAGGAAGTTGTCGCACGAAACCTTAAAATAAACCAAGAGACTTAATAAACGCTGTAACATGCGAAAACGCGAGTATAAAAATTTTTGACGTAAATGTAAAAACAATCACTTGCTAATGTCTGTGAAATATAGATCCTATTAAAAAGCAGGTAATCAATAACACAATTTACTGTGTAGAAATGTGGAAGGTAAAAGATAGGACAAAAACACATTGATTGACCTTGGCTATGTGCTGGATAATATTGAGGATATCGTGGGCTGGGTGCGGTGCTATCAGTCTGCTCCAGGAGCTCAAGATCATGTAACGGTTCTTGACCATCGCTTGATTTGAAATTTAAAAATCCTTTGGCTGCGTCTTACGAAAGAAAGGTACTACCTATGTGTTTATTTATTATCGAGGGTAGGTAATTCATAATTTAGAAGTCCAGACCAAGTGGAACGGCATCTTCCCTGAATATAAGCGCGTGGGAAAATATAGGCAATAATTCCAACAAGCACGACTGTTTTGCCAAGAGTGTGTGACTAAGTACAGATAACTAAATAATGCATCAAGAAGTTTAAGGTGTTCTACGTTGAAAGCTCACAGTTCAGCAGCAAACGTGCGGTCGTGGTGGTTGTTATTTGCAATTCAAAGATGCAACTGAATTTGATACTTGCTCGCGGGTGCGTCGCATTAAGTGCATTGTGCACAATACAGTCGCAATTTGTTTCAGTTAGAGTGGATGCTGTGAATCTTAGAGCTCTCGGGTGAAATAGCTTCGGTTTTAATTACAATTTCTATCTAACAACGTATATTGTGCCGGGAACATTTTGAATGTCTGTTTATTTAGCTCTCATTGCAACACTATCTTGTTATTACTGACTACACTAATTGTTAGTAATGTGGAGGTGAACATTCTAACATATTACATAGTGCATCCTTTATCTTCTTCTTTTTCTTCTTTTTAACTGATGGATTTCCGTTGCAAGGCATAGACTTCCCCCATAGACCGCTACTATTTCCGGTTTATGAAGAAACTTACAGCGACCTTGACTAAGTTATCAGTCACCTTGTGGGGGACCTAACCACATTCTTTATCTACTCTTTAATATTCTTCTCAATTTTTATACATGTGTATTATGAGAGATCTTTGAGACTATTGGATAATCTGAAATTCAAAATAACGGCGAACTCTTCTCCGTTTAACAGTCAAATCTTTTACCACACACTTTTATACTTTTATTCTTCGTTCTCGATTGTAGAATGAGTTGCTTTTAAATATAAGACGTGAAAATCACAACCTTTTTGTAAGAAAATGGTGAATAAACATTTACTAGACCATTGATTATTTATCCTATCAATCGTTTATGATAATCATTATTTTTTCAATATTTTTTTTATTATTTCTAAGACAAAGCGATCCAATAGTTTGATGTTTTTTTTTTTTAATTGTATTTATATTATATATTAAACGTATATAAATATTATACACAATTTATTATGAGTATATATATATATATATATATATGTACACTTTAGCTACCCATTATTTATCCCTCTACTGTTGCATTACCATGGTTGTCTGAAAGAAATTGCTTCGTGTGATAAGACAGCCTATTGTACATTATCTTTTATTATTATGCAACTACGTACATATTCTCCAGCGTATGAAATAAAGAGTACTAAATAAAGAAATAATATGGGTGGCATGTTTAGATGATTATGGAATCCTGGTGTCTCAGGAAAGATCAGTTCAGCTATCGCAAGTTGGCTTCCGGTATAAAATAGATAACATATTATTTTAATTTAAAATACCTTGATCATAACTTGAAAACAAATGATTGCACCAAATTTAATAATGTCCAATATCTGTTCTGTGAAATGCAATAATTCACAAGAATAATGCGAAGAAAGTACCAAAAGCCTTCATCCGCAGTTCAACACCTGGATGTCGGAGATGGTTATACCATATTCTTCTCCGTCTCCTCATAACAGAGCCTAATCGGTGAATTCAGGATGTTTCACCGCTGAAATATTGCCCCCCCCCCATTGGCACATGCCAATTCTGATAGCGTCTTTATGATAATGAGTTGTGAACTAAATTCTAGCCTAAAGCGTACGATAGTGTACGTAAGACCGTAAGGTATTAGGTGGAACGAATGATAATCCTTCCGTTACCCGGGCAACCAAAAGGTATTATACTCATGATTGATTTTGATAGAAAGAGGGGAAGTACCTTATAAACCCAACTGTTCTGGTCTACAACTTATACTACAAAGCTCTGAGATATAGGTAATAAAATCGCTCGTGTTCCTTTGCCTCATGTTTAATGGAATCAGGCGTTACCTCGCGGAAGTCCATCCTGAGTAAGAAAACGACCAATATTTAGCCACTTCCGCACATGCAGTGGTAGTCGTGCAATAAAATGCACCGCCTGGCAACCCGCTGATAAATGCGTATGCGGCAAACAATGCGAATCACACAACCGCCACCGCCAAATTACTCAACACGTGTTTCACCCCTCCACGGGGTATTTTCAGGAGTTATGTTACACTGCTGCATACCTGTAGCAAAGGATTGCAGATGGACGTGTTGGAACGGTTAGAAATAATAAGACACGTGGGTATGTGGGCTAAATATTGGTCCTTTTCTTACCTCTGCCTCGTGTAAGCAGGGACATTTTTGCAATAAATTTTCCAATTTTGTTCTTCTTAAGGTCTTTCATAAATTCTTCTGTTGTCCTTCTCATTCTCTTCTATTCCTTTCCACACATTTACCTTCCCTCCGGAAGTTATACATTGAATAGACTAGGGCATCGAAAGTCAATTCTTGTGTAATACACGCATCAACCTCTCCTCTTTTTTCCCCCACGTACATACGGACGGCTTGAATTCCACTCACGTCCCTAATGCTTTAACACGCCCGCCCGGAGTTCTAACACTTAATAAGATGATACGTGTTGATATGAATTGGGAAGCGAGAAGTATTTGCAAATGAATTGAGATATCACGACAGTGAACTTTTATTATGTACTTACCATATCACATATGATTGCGATCATATTTGTTCAACTTTAATGAGAAAGATACATAGATTATCAATAACAACAACAAAAATATAATAATATAGCTGTACCCTACGCGCCGTTTCGCCGCCAACTAAAATAAATTTTGTATGAAAGACATCACATGCTATTTTCGGTTCAATTAAAATCAGTATGAACGCAGCATCATATGAAATTCATTGGAATGACAGTGGCGCCATCTATCGAAAATGGAGGAGATGGAACCAAGACCTAGCTTGTAAAATTGCTCGTGAAGTGGCAGTGGCGACTATCTTTGGAGAGACTTATGCCTTGCAGTGAGCGTTCACTGGCTGAAAAGAAGAAGAAACCTTCGTGGGCTAATGGATATGCTAAAGACAATTATATATATATATATATATATATATATTTATATTCACATGTAGATAAACCAAGATCGCTGACGTAGCTCTAAGAATTGCTAGTCAAAAGTGTGCGGAGCACATCGCCCGTGTACTATTTATATATATATATATATATATATAAATAAGCAAAAAAGCACTTAACTTGCTTATACGTACAAATAATACTGTGAATTTAATTACAAAATGTGAATTCTTTCAATTCATTTTTATAGTATTTTTTAAGCCTTGAAGACCTTTTTGATACGTCTTTTATCTCCACAATCGGGTCAAAGCTACGTCTCTGCATACCTCGCATTGGCCTTTTGAGTTCGCTATATAATAAATAATAAATAGCCAGAAGTCGTAAGAAGTCAAATCATACGTTAGTTACAGAACGATGAGCCGAGTTTCAAGGCTTTTCTTTTCCAAAAAATTAAGCGATTTAGGCACAAATTACAACTTGACGCGTGTAAAAAAATTTATACATTTGACAAATACAGGTGTAACTTAGAGATAATTGAATCTTTTGAACAAACAGACTTGCCAAATATTACAGACAGTCCTATCAACCTAGGAAAAAAATTGCCTCTGGTATTTTTAAAGGACAACTTCACCTTACTTTTTGATCATATTATGTACCAAGCGTTCTGTGTCAAAATTTGAACTTTTTATTCAGTTCATTCTATTAAAAATTAAGAAGTAAAAAACATGCAGATTCCGCGTTTTAATATTATTTTTATATATATGCTGCCCATCACGTTGAGCGCACTGATTTTCTGGTGATAATGGTCTCTTAATTTCATACACTCGCTGTAGAAGTGATACCGTGGGATAACACTAACTTCACGTTATATATTTTCTTAATGCTGAGATGGTCACGTTTTGTAGGCTTTACCAGATACATCCACAAAACTAGTCATTGGAAGTAAGATGACCGGTGACTTTAGTACCCAGTGGATGTCACCAAAAACAAAGCGCCATGGTTAACATACCTGTGTGTAGTGTGACACTGTATTATTGGAACAACGTATGTAAACTAAATGTAGGACAACTAAGAATAGGACCAATATTTGGCCACTAAACACAGAGTGAAGAGTGAAGTGGCACTAATCGGTGTAACATAACTCCTGAAGATGCCCCGTGGGGGGGTGAAACATGTGTTGAGTAATTTGACGGTGGCGGTTGTGTGATTCGCATTGTTTGCCGCATACGCATTTATCAGCGGGCTGGCGGGCGGTGCACTTTATTGCACGACTACCACTGCATGTGCGGAAGTGGCTAAACATTGGTCCTATTCTTACTTAGAATGGACTTCCGCGAGGTAACCCCTGTTTCCATTAAATATAAATGTAGGATGTGCGTTAATAATGGCATGAAATAATTGTACATTTTTCGATACGAAACACCGGTTTCAGTATTATTACTTCTCGTAGATTTTTAAAAAACATAGCCTAATAATACCATTTGTTACTGAAGCTTTGTTAAACATTTTAAAACAATAGTGCCTTCATAAGCTGTGCTTTTAAAAATCCATTATTACACCGTAACAGGATGTTTTTACTAGTTTTTGTTTGATGAACTCTTTTTAATGAGGTTTCCACTGCCCTCCTCATCTGCCGTCCCCGCTCTCGGGTAAGAAATATTATTTTTCATAATTACTTCCTAAAGTAATCCCCTTTAAGCGATTTAAGATTATAGAGATGCCTTGATGGGTTTTTTTATAATTTCTTATTCTCTTCTTTCCTTACCCCTATTTGTTAAACCTTATAACATCTATATTACTTGGGTATTAATATCTTCAGAAAAATACCAGCTATAATACACCATGCAGGCAATACGTATATAAGTATTAAAATTGATTTGAAATTTCCGTCTTAAAAATCATGAAAAATTTGGAGTCAATAATGCTAATTGATAATATTTTAAAAAAAATTCATTACACACATATAGATATAAGTATATGTATGTCCTTTATAAAATCATAAACTATATGTGTAATCATATGATGATCTTCAGCAAAGTTATTGTGCATGAGCAGATAATGGTTTTTAAGTTAGTATGATCAATTTTAGACAGATAGCGCCACTGTTATTCCAATGAATTTCATATATCAGCGGGACAGTTCGTGCTGATTTAAATTGAAACGAAAACATCGAACGAATGATGACATTTCGAGTTATGAGTGTCATAGGAATTTATGTAAATTGTGAAATACGTATCCGGTTCACGTGATTAAATAAAAATGAAAATAAAACTAAATAAACTAGATATCGTTTACGTTAAATTCCACACAGATGGTTTATATGTGACATTTATTGATTTTATTGACTCCGTGGTATTTTAAGGAAAAACTTTAGATTCAAAACTTTAGTGGGGCCACCCATCTGTCTTCTCTTGCCAGTAGACACCTCCGCTGCTTACTGTTCGAATAGTCTGACAGGTTGCAGGCGCTAATACAGACATGTTTATTGTAGCTATTGTCCTATGGCATATTACTCTGGGGCAACGCGACAGATATGGACTCAATATTTGTAATTCCAAAAAGAACTGCGCGGGTATATTGCATGGGTGCCTGGGATTCTTTGCGAGAAGCTTTTAATAAAACTCCTATTCTTACGATTGCGTCGAAATATATCTATAATAGTGTTTTTTTGTCCACCAAAACAGTTACAGACACGGTGTTAATGCAAGGAATAAAAAAGGCCTGTTACTCATAGTTTTCGTCTTTAAAAATTTAATATATCATTTATGGCACAAGGTGTACGTATGTATTATTAAATTCCACAAATAATTTCAGATCTGCCACTGGAGAGATTTAAAATCAATATAAAAGAAAGAATACTATACTGATGTTACGGCGTGAAATTAAATGTTGTCGATGCTCACTCAGGAAGCTAATTATTGTCAAGGACTCATTATTAAACTACATTTGTAAAGAGCAACTGTTGAGTTTCTCGTAGGCTCTCATCAAAACTGAGAGGTGGTAGCTTCCTGTAAGGACAACAACGCCGACATTTTATATTGATTGACGATTCTAAAGTACTTGTAAAAGCCTATTTAAGTAAAAAGTATATTAATTTTGAACAATTTCAGCGATTAATTATTAATTACACGACGGTAAATTAATTTACTATACGATTTACATTTAAGACGCCGACGTCATTATCTATTCACGGAAGAGCTTCAAGACCCTTTCCGGTTGAGAATTTGGGCGGTAGCGCTACGCGAGCTTTCCCCGCCCGCCCAGAGGAGCCTAGCCACTTTACGCATTTGCATATAGTTTAGAACGCAGGTGTCTAGATCAAGTTATAATTTCATTCTATTTGCCTCCTTCTTGTGTCTTCATATTGCG
The DNA here is from genome assembly GCF_028537555.1 of Battus philenor. Lineage (NCBI taxonomy): Eukaryota > Metazoa > Arthropoda > Insecta > Lepidoptera > Papilionidae > Battus > Battus philenor. Next base: position 13,035,731 of record NW_027181684.1, read on the forward strand.
ATATTTATATATATGCGATATAAATATGATTAGTAATATAACATATGGAAATCAGTCTTTTTTTATTACAAGGCTGAAATATTTTTACGTCCATTGTTTTATTCAAAACGATTTTTGACAGATAAAAAATATTTCCTTTAAATTTAAAGTATATATTTATATATTTAATGGAATCAGGCGTTACCTTGCGGAAGTCCATCCTAAGTAAAAAAAGGCCAATATTTAGCCACTTTCGCATATGCAGTGGTAGTCGTGCAACAAAGTGCACCGCCCGCCAGCCACTCTAACTAGCTAAAACACTCTGTGTTTGGCACTAATCGGTGTGACATAATTCCTGAAGATGCCCCGTGGAGGGGTGAAACACGTGTTGTGTGATTTGACGGTGGCGGTTGTGTGATTCGCATTGTTGTGCCGTTATTAAGAAGAAAAATATACATATATTTAAAAATGGGTCGTGGCAGAAGGCCTGGTCTAATTTTACACCACAGCTCGGTACTCCCCTGATGGTGGTGGTGGTCAGCCGCACGATCTTCCAGGACTGGTCAGGCGGCAGCAAGTCGAGAGCAGGGAGCGCCGGTAGGTAGCAGGATGTGATGGTTCCGGTGAAAGTTGATATGAATTTCAACAGTGTAAAACTTGCAGTCTAAAACTTGCAGTGTAAAACTTGCAGTCTAAAACTTGCAATCTAAAACTTGCAGCATAAAACTTGCAGCATAAAACTTGCAATGTAAAACTCGAAGCGTAAAACTTGCAATGTAAAACTCGAAGCGTAAAACTTGCAGTCTAAAGCTTGCAGTCTAAAACTTGCAATGTAAACTCGAAGCGTAAAACTTGCAGTGTAAAAGTCGCAGCATAAAAGTCGCAGTATAAGACTCGCAGCATAAAAATCGCAGTGTAAACTTTACAGTATAAGACTCGCACCTGTGAATAAATGTCACAGTTATGATATACATATATAAGTATATGTACAATTTGCTCCGCTGACAGTAAACCCAGAGATGGCTTGCGATGAAGTAAGGGCAGATCGAAAGCAGTTGATGTGATTATTTACTGTCAGAACGGAGTTACAAAATGTAAAGCATGTAAAACAAAAATAGAAGAGATAAATAAATAAACAAATTGAAAAGTAATAATGAATACATAATGATGGAACTATGGACACAGACAAAATGTTGAGCTCTAACTTATAGATAAAGGCTACTTAATATTAATGTCTATATAATATTTGTTCAACACTTACCCCCTGGGGTGCGAGACGATGTAAAGGTTGTGGCGTGAACTAAATGATGCATAGAGAATGAATAGGACCAAGGCGTGAATTTATAACGTAAATTCTAATTGGCCCCGGCGCGTGTGAAGACACATAGCTGGTGAACGCAACCGACACAAAGAGTGTGCGTCGGTGCGTGAGACGACACCTAGCTAGTGAACGCGACCGAGGCCTGGATCCTTCTCCCGAGCACTGTAAACTGCTGTCGCTGGTGCGCGGGCGCATAGGAATTTTTGTTATAAAAACAAAGATCCGTTAAACCAATAGCATGCTCCCACGACCCCACGCCACTTGAGACGTACCGTTACCCGCTAAGGGTTGAACAATTTTTTGCTGTGTTGCGATTTATGAGACGTTTCTCGTGATAATATTTTTTTGGTTAAAATTTTAACTAAGATTTATGGGACGTTAATCTGCAACGTTACATTGTTTGCCGCATGCGCATATATCAGCGGGCTGAAGGGCGGTGCACTTTGTTGCACGACTGCCACTGCATGCAGAAGTGGCTAAATATTGGTCTTTTTCTTACTTATATTTATATCACCGATATTTCATCATCGTCATCATTTCATTCATAGGACGACAACTGGACATAGGCCTTCGCCACAATTTAATAACCTTCTGGAAGCAGCCTGCGTCTAGTATCCAAAAACCTTAACAAGGACCTATCTCTGTAAGAAGACATCATACATTGCGTTTTCAGGTTAGCCACCCCAATAGAACCTTAAGGTCTCACTGGACATCTGTTCTGCGCGACATAATGCCTTTTCAGTAGCAGCCCAACTTCCTTCAATTCGCCGGGATATAGTAAAATATATATTATTAAGGTGGTATAATTACATCAGAATGCAACCAATACTATCGCACTACTTAAATATTTACAAGGCACCGTGAGAGATTGACTGTACTAAAGTTTCAACTGCAAAAAGTCTATGAACCATTTATAATTAACAGAATCAGATTATTTTAACAAAGTGCCGAGAAACATTATTGGACTACATACAAAATTCCAAACGCATATTAAAAATAAATTGAAGGAAAAAATCTATTATTCAATAAACGAATGTTTAAATGATAAGAATCCTTGGCAGTGATATCGCTTGATTATTTTGATTTCATTTGTGTTATCTGACAAAGGTTTTATATAAAAATTTGTATTGTTAAACTTTATTAAAAGATGTATTGCTGTGAGGTTTCTATCTACTTCTTCTCCACAACTAAACACCTTGCGAAGCTGAGTAGAGTAAACAATTAAATACATTAAAAAATAAAGAGATAACATATTATCTACAGACGATCAATAGGAGTTCTCTTAAAAGTTCCAATGTTTAATAAGTGAATTGTATTTTATTGATTCATGAGCAGTAGTAGGCCAGTGGCAGAGGGCCGTGACTTGCGATCATATGTAATAGGTTCGATTCCCGTGATACAATCTTATATAATTCACACTTTAAGCTTTAATAATATGGAATTTCCACTGTTCAAAAACAAGTTTCTAGAAGATGGGCACCAGAATCCAAATATCTTTGGGAGAGACATAAGTTCCGATGACTCAATTGATTCAGGTTCGTTGTTTTAACATTCTTTGTGTATAAATAAAGGTTAAAGATATTATCTAGAGGACATAGATGCTGCAGTTGCATGAGAATCATCCGCTGAAGCCTTCTTTTGAGACTTTGGTTAACTAAAACACAAATAAAAACAAACAACTCATTATAACGAGGTATAGCGATTCAATACGACCAAAATTAGGTTAGTTATTCTACAGTATATACGATCGTGAATGCAAGCCTTGATAATTAGAAACTAAAATTTGCAACGGGGATTTGTACCCCGGTACTGCGTTCGCAAACCCACCGGGTAAATAGAGAACTACGGTAACACTGCCTTAAACGTCTTGTTAATTTGTTTCGTATTTATTTATAAGTGGAGGATTAACTAGAGTTAAACTGAACCAGCAACAAACCTCGTTTATTTAATGAGAATATAAAACGGAATTAATTCATTTTATGCAAGTTATAGATCCTTTAGATCAGTGATTCCCAAAGTAGTCTATATCAACCCCTAGGGGTCTATGACAACCTGCAAGGTGTCTACGTCAGCGAAAAAATATTTGGGGGTCCATGAAATGAAAATGGGGGTCCACGATAGTGGATCTCAACACATACACTGATAGTACCTATTTACTTTGAAACATAACATTTGCATTATTTATAAAAGTACCTACGAAGGAAAAAAATTTATATGTTTATAAATTGTGTAAGTTGTAACATGGCAAGGGGTCAACGGCACAAAAAAGTTTGGGGAACTCTGCTTTAGATGGTTAAATATATAGCCTATTTACTCTCAATTAACACGTGGTAATTAAAGAAGGTACTTAAAGGCTCAGTACTTTATTTAAAAATCAATAGCATCAGACTTAATAACGTAATGAAGAAAAATCGTGTTTATATTTCAAATTAATTAAATTTTATTTAATACTCTTTATCGTACACCCTAAAAAATATATACACAATTGTATAGTAGTAAAGAAAAAGTACAATGGGCGGTCTTATCACTCGAGGAAATTTCTTATGAAAAACCATAGTATGGAAACAGTAGAGGAGTAAATATTGGGTAGTTAACATATAGACAAAACATACATATATATATAAGTGCAATCCATATTATTTATAATTATGTATTACACTATATTTATTGTATATATGAATAAATATATGTATATATGTACACATTAATTACCCGTTATATATCCTTCTACTGTTTACATACTATAGTTGTCTGTTATAAATTGTCTCGTGTGATAAGACCATCCGTTGTAAATTTTTCTTTACTATTATACAAGTCTATCTTTGGAGGGTTAGATACAGAAAAAAGGAAAGCTATGGAGGCTATATTACCTTGAGGGAGTCCATACAAACTTAGCACAAAATTATCAAAACTATTATTTAAAACTACTAATTTCAAGTCATTTGTATGGAATTTTATTTTTGAAAGTTTTATTCTTATATTACCATAATTATGAATTATAATTCTCTAGATAAATATCAAAAAGAATTATGTTCATAATTCTTGCAATAATTCTGTAATCTTAATAATATTGTAAAAGTGTACACAGTTGACTAGGTACAATAGTTAAATCTCATTTCCCTGCCGTGCCTTCACTTAGAATTCTCATGGTACACCCTGTAATAATCTGTCATAAATTCTTACCCGCAGGCATTAGGGTTGCATATTCCCATTTCGTTCCCCACAGACACTTTAAAATTCACCCCTCTGTTTACAAAAATAACAAACTTACCTTTAAATGTAATTTGTATTAATAATATCAAAACGCTCGAAGCGAGTTTTATCTTCTAATTCTTTTCGGAACTGTCAAAAAATGTGACGTTTTCCTTGTCAAATAATAGGAATATATTTGAAATGTTTTCAATTGCTCCTAGAGGATGACGTCAGAAGCGCTTCAAAAGATCCAAGTGAAAATGTCAGAAATGGCTCCCGAAGGATAAGCACTCGTACGTTTAACATAATGAGATTAAGTGTCCTGGAAAATTGCAACGGAATAGGGTAGCGGGACAAGGGATGGGAATGCGGACTTAATGGAAGGTTCTCGAATTTGTTAAATTGATTTATTTTTTTCTTACATGCCTGTCTTTATTGAGAAGACAGTCAAAGGAATCGACTAGTACGTGGCAAAAGACTATGACAATAAAATCTATATCAGTATATATGTATGTTTATTTATATATATATGTTTGTATATATGTATGTGTGTATAGTAATGTATGTATTCGTATGTATGTACACCCTAAACTGCCCTCTCCTTCATATCCCTCATCTCCATTCAAAGTTTGTCTGGTAGAGATTGCCACGAGCGATAAGAACGCCTCTTGTACCTTTATAGAAATTGTTTTTTTTTAGTTCATTCAAAGTTTGTCTGGTAGAGATCGCCACGTGCGATAAGAACGCCTCTTGTACCTTTATAGAAATTGTTTTCTTTTTAGTTCATTCAAAGGTTGTCTGGTAGAGATCGCCTCGAGCGATAAGACCGCCTCTTGTACCTTTATAGAAATTGTTTTCTTTTTAGTTCATTCAAAGGTTGTCTGGTAGAGATTGCCACGAGCGATAAGAACGCCTCTTGTACCTTTATAGAAATTGTTTTCTTTTTAGTTCATTCAAAGGTTGTCTGGTAGAGATTGCCACGAGCGATAAGAACGCCTCTTGTACCTTTATAGAAATTGTTTTCTTTTTAGTTCATTCAAAGGTTGTCTGGTAGAGATCGCCTCGAGCGATAAGACCGCCTCTTGTACCTTTATAGAAATTGTTTTCTTTTTAGTTCATTCAAAGGTTGTCTGGTAGAGATTGCCACGAGCGATAAGAACGCCTCTTGTACCTTTATAGAAATTGTTTTTTTTTAGTCCATTCAAAGTTTGTCTGGTAGAGATCGCCACGAGCGATAAGAACGCCTCTTGTACCTTTATAGAAATTTTTTTTTTTAGTCCATTCAAAGTTTGTCTGGTAGAGATCGCCACGAGCGATAAGAACGCCTCTTGTACCTTTATAGAAATTGTTTTTTTTTAGTTCATTTAAAGTTTGTCTGGTAGAGATCGCCACGAGCGATAAGAACGCCTCTTGTACCTTTATAGAAATTTTTTTTTTTTAGTCCATTCAAAGTTTGTCTGGTAGAGATCGCCACGAGCGATAAGAACGCCTCTTGTACCTTTATAGAAATTGTTTTTTTTTAGTTCATTCAAAGTTTGTCTGGTAGAGATCGCCACGAGCGATAAGACCGCCTCTTGTACCTTTATAAAAATTGTTTTTTTTTTTTGGTTATTATCAATGGTGTGCAAAAAAGTGTAATAAATAAATTGTAGTGCATTGCATGTAAATGCTTGCTTGAGTGTAATTTTTACTGACTATTTTAGTTCGATTTTACAATAAAGTTCCTTGTAATGTCGTCGAAATATCTTTATATATAAAAATTCATTAATCTGTCTCACGATAACTTGAGTATACCGCCATAATTTTTTTTTCAATAAGTTTCAACAAGCATCTTTTACATATTTTTATGTATAAAGTTCTATTGAAAAAATTAAAATTTTCCAAAAATGTTATGATTTCTTCTGTAAAGTTATTTTTCGTATATTTTTACAGAAAATAGTGCTGGACAATAAAACAATGTATATAAATGTCCAACACCTCATTTTCCGGCTTTTCTTTTGTGTTCCGGTGAATATCACAGCTATAAACACTGAGAGAAATATAAACCATTTTAGCTTCACTAATTTATAAGCTTCGCCACTTAGTTACGGGAAATTCTCCACTTCCGCATCAACCAGGAAGCGCCCGATGAAACCTTGAAAAGCTCTAATTTCCTGCTGCGGGCGTTTCTAGATTTTCTTCTCCATTTTCACACGAACAAGTAAGATTTAACAAAGTTTTTAAAGTACCTGTTTATCCTTTGTTTTATTTAATAAGAGCAGATGTAGTTTAGTGATTAAAAGTTATAAATAACAATCGAGGCAGGTTCGAATCTAAAGAGGTTTAATTAAGAACATTTAGATAATGTTATAGAAAGATTTAATGGAATCAGGCGTTACCTCGCGGAAGTCCATCCTAAGTAAGAAAAGGACCAATATTTATTGCACGACTACCACTGCATGTGCGGAAGTGGCTAAATATTGGTCCTTTTCTTACTTATAGAAAAATCCCTAACGAACTACTAGGGCTTATTGCAGCAACATCATCATACTTGCTGATATACGGCCGCTATAAGGTAAAGGTCTTCCTCAAAGAATGCAACGAATTTCAGCGACTTTATTATGTCCATCAAGTGAGGGGCCTGCCCGCTTCGCGTCCACCGGCCTGTGGTCGTCATTCGAGAACCTTCCGTCCCAAATGACCGTTGGGGTATACCATATATTAACAATAAATATTATCATATATTAAAACCTTTACACCTATAAACAATTGCCGCCGCAGGACACAAGCAAATATTAAATTTACACAAACAATCGAATTTTAACCGCAAAAGCATATAGAAATTGTCAATTTAGAAGTTTAACCTGAAATTGTGTTCACTGCATTAACTACGGGTTATGTTTCATGTAATTAAGCTCGTTATAACATACGGCTGTTTAATTGGAACTATGGTAATACGCAATTGAACAATAAATAACGTAAATATTGCGATAAGCACAAAGTATTGTTGAGCATTGTAATGTTGCATTCATTCGGGCCCTGTGCCAAGGGAACAAAAAGGCTTTGTTGATTTTGTTTTTGGATGTACAAGTATATAATTATAACAAGGTAATCGCGCTTAAGTATTAAGCAAGTTATATTGTCAGAATATACCACAGAGCTGATAGCAACACGCGTAGCAGAATTTACTTACAAGGTTACAAACAACTTTTTTTGAAGTTGTTGGAAGACAGAAGGTACGAAGTTTCAAATAGTTCCTATTAGAGATTAAGAGATGATTTATTATAATAAATAACTAATAAATAAAAATACATAATATTTGATACAGTTTTAATAAAACATCTATTTTTTTTAAAAAATCATCGTTGTTTTAACCTATAAACGGGACAGCAAGACATACTCTCTCAATGATATCTAGGGGGGTATATATATATCCACTACATATCCTAGTTATGTTAGTTTATACATATAAGAAACAAATCTGAGAAATTACCCAGTCTTTATATGTATTGAAAAAACTTTTTTCAATAACATAAGCACTTGAAAATTTTCCGTCAATTAACAGACCTCAGCACAACTAGATGTTACTCATTACTGGCTTTAGTTATTTTCATAGCAAAATATATTATGTTGATTATTCTTAATAGAAAGTCGTCGTTTTAGCCTAGGTCTCTCCCAAAGACATCTATGGGGGATATACCATTATCACCGCACTTGTCAGGCAGATTGGTGTGGTATTATGATACGCAGATGATACTGCTGCGAATAATCTGGTTGTTAGTAAGCAGTGGCAATCCTATAATGCGCAGATAAGATTTAAAAGTTACAATTGTTACCTTATAACTATCTCACTAAGAACATTTAATGGATCAAAGTCGAACAATAATAATAAAACAAAAGCATTACCAAACAGGGATCAATAATCCAGCGCATTCTGCAGAACAGAATTGACGAATGGCATAGTAAAGATGATCAATTTTATTGTAGTTTCTTCCTGTTTCTTCTCCACAATTAAACCTTGCGAAGCAAAATATAGACAAAGATAAAATAAATAATAAGTAGAAAGGTAACTAAGAGCTATGTTATATTTAAATAAAAATATAATAACTATTTAACTGTATTTACAAATAGTAAAATAACCTAAAAGTGACAATGTTTCCTTAATTATATTACATGAGATATTAAGAATTAAGGTGAATAGGTATAAATCTATCACCGTCAAAAATCTGTATTTTTAAATTATTTTATATTCAGTTAATATTGAAAATACGGTATGTGAAAAAATAACATAGTATAAGTATAAAATTATTAAAAACAAGTCTTAATTTTGTTATAATATCAAATTAATATGTGAATAGTATCTCAAATGTTAGTGTTTCTATCAAAGTATGATTCTAGCGCCTTAAAGTTCTAAGTGGTGACCACGAACGCCCATAAAGACCCTTTTAAAGCCATCGAAAGACGCTGAATTCTGGCCGCTTCCAATTAGTCTTATTGGAAATCTATAAGGAATGTCTGTGTGGACATCTCACGTCTGAAATGATAATGATTTGGGCTCTTTTGAAGGTCTGTATAGACCTTTACGAGGTCAATACTTTTGAAATTTTTACACAAGCTGATCATTCTTAGTCTTCGTGTTCAAAAATTAAATAAATCATTTATGGCACAAGATATACGTATGTACAATAAAATTCCACAAACAATTTCAGATTTGCTACTGGCGAGATTTAAAATCAATATAAAAATATGTTATTGGAAAAAGGATATCATTGTATCCAAGAGTACTGTACTGATGTTAATGCGTGGAATTGAATGTTGTCGATGATCACCCGGGAAGCTAATTATTACTCATTGGTGAAAATATATTTGTAAAGAGCAACTGTTGAGTTTCTCTCCGGTTCTTAGCAGAACTGCTTTCAGAGCGACGGTTTCCTGTCGATTTAAAAGTGCTTGTAAAAGCCTATTCAATTTTTTGAGTTCGTGGTTGTGGCTTTGCGAACAAGAGCCCGTAAATCTGGAGGGTAGGTACCCAATTAGGGAGACTGACGACATAGTTAAGTTCACGATAAATCGATGCACTTGGGCAGTGCAAGGCTGGTCTTTTTGTTGATCTTTGGCGGAGGCTTATGCCTTGCAATAGATGTCTTTCGGCTGAAGATAAGTTTCTACTTAATAATTAATAACTTAGTATATGTAACTGTATTGCAAAGTAGTGGAACACATATCAAAGGATGTTTCTCCTCCATTTATAGCATGACAAATTTTGGCGGAAACACTATAGCAAGCTATTATGACCGCACAATTAAATAATTAACTAAAACGGATTAAGCAGTTTCCTATCAAGTTGTGAACCTGCATATAAGTGCAAATGCACCGGTCGTATAGTGAAGTGCTGAGCTGTTTCATGCAATGTCTTTGTGTTGCGCTGACAAAGGGAATTCGGTCGACAGGCTTGTATTGTCTAAGTCAAATAAAAGTTTTCGATTTTACTGGATTTTGAATTAGAATACAATTTATATTGGAATACAGGCTTTCATATACAAGTTGAATGCTTACAGGTGTAAAGGTTTAAGGAGAGAAACAGGCTTCTACTTATCAAAATTAATTATTGTTGGCCTGTTCCATTCGGATAGAAAAAATATATTAATATAACATACTTTAGAGAGCAACATACTTTATACAGGATAATTTATAATAAATGTTAAAGCATTTCCTGACAATATTTATATTCTTCATTGCTTTATTAAACCTACGAAATTATAAAATAGTTTGAAAGTACAATCGACGTGTTGTTTAAAATAAATAACTCTGTATTATATTTTATTTTGCTTCGCAAAAATTAATTAATTGAGTGAATGAAATATTTAAGTAAAATAAAAATTAATAAAATATTACATAGTAATCTCTTTATACAGGATGATTCGAAATAGGTGTAAAAACTTTAAAGCATGTTACTCACAAGTGAGCATTCTGTCGACGCTGTTTTTAACGAAAAATGTATTAAAATTCTTTTGCTTAACCTAGTGGAAAGATTTCGGTATACCTGCCTCTGAGGGTCAACAGGTTATGTCACAATTGCATAGACTAAAACTCTCATGATGCTTCTTCATCATTGATTTCTTCACAGCGAGATCAGTTTCTACCCCAAACTCGTTTCGAAAGAGTCAAGACCTTTAGTATTTAGTACTCCGTGCAGTTATTCCATCGTCAACGTACTCAGCAGCGGCGTATCTATATTTTTCTCGGCTCCCCACCCCGCTGTGCTTTGCAGAGGGCGTCCATCGGAAAATAAGAACAACAATGAATGGTAACCTTTTTCAAACATCGTTTCTGAAATTATGAACAACATAATTATGATATAAAACGGAAAAGGGTTCTCAAAGAAGGATTACTCCATATTAAAATTAATTCCTGTTTATTATATGTCCCTGCTGATTTTGTTCTATCAGAAGTTCTTGACCTGTATTATTCTATATTATGTGTAAGTAAGCCTCTGTATTGAAATGTAAGACAGAATTAAACAAAAAAGAAAATCAAAAGTTTTAATGGTGCAATTGCAATAAATATGAGAAGGATAAGAGGCGATGAGTGAATGAAATGTAAATAAATGCTGTGATAAATAAAATGAGAAGGATGAAAGAAGGCAGAAAGGAAAAATTGTGAAGGACTATAGAGAGAGAGAGAGAGAGAGAGAGAGAGAGAATGAATGATAAAAGATAAAATTAAAAAAAAAACGAAATATTCCTGTCCTAAAAAGATGGTAGGAGGATCAATTAAAAAGAACCTGTAGCAATATATTGGTTAAAACTAAGCCAATGATTTGTTTTATAACTCTTTAAGAATAATGTTAAATAAATATCACATCAAGTATTCTAGTACAACTTTATTATCCGGTGGAAACTCCGCAGATGCGCCGTTTGAAATGCATTTTCGTGAAAAACTTGAAAAAACATTTTCGTGTTTAAGTTTTTCGGTCGACAGCGCCTCCGGCTGCGCCTGTTTGGTGTTCCAATCACGGCGTGTCGATCCGACGAACGCGCGGGTAAATATATTTTGCTTAGTCAATAGAAACTCTGCCGCGACTTGCATCACGTCTCTGCATATGTAATCTACAACGAAACTTCAATACATTATCCAAACAGTTTATTTAAATCAGGCATTTTATTTGGCACATGAAGCAGTTGAGTAAAATATATGGCATAAATCAGCTTGATTCGGTTTCATGAAACGTTGTTTTTATGACACTGACGTCTTACATTGTATAAATTTGAAAGTTAAATTTGAAACTTGTTGACTAATACCAAAATAAAAGAAATATACTATATATTGACTCATCACGATATCTCTAAAACTATATGTCTTAGACACTTGAAATTTGGTACAATTTTTTTTTATATTAAGAAAAAGTCAGCTATGAACGAATTTATTATAATTCCGACCGCAAAATGGTTGTGTGGGCGTTCATTAATTTTTCGAAAGCAGTCACAAAGTAACCGTTTATATATAAACCAGTGTATCCCAACATGGACTCCACGTCCCACTAGGGGGCAATTTAATTGTTAAGGTGGACTTGACACGCGTATAACCCTTTCGCTTTGTATAAAAATTATGTATGTTACATGGGGGCGTAAGAATTTTAGAAAGGCTGAAGTAGGGCATAGAACAAACAAGGTTTGGAAACATATAAAAAGGAAAATGTACCTGCTAAGTTAAAATAGTCATGTAAAGTTATTATGTATAATATATTTAAAGATATAATATATACACAAAAATTTGACTATAATCATTTTTTAGGCTGTCGAAAGGTCCACTACTGGACATAAGCCTTTCGCAAAGATTAATATCAGCTGTAAGCAAGAAGCGATAGAGGCTGTATGTGTACAGTGTGTTCTGCCCACCTCAACAATATAGTAAAAATCTAAAAGTATTACAGACAGGGTGATAGAATATACAATAGTAGGATAATAAACTATCTTTTAAAATGGCTCAAATTATGTAATTACTCTATATAACTTGAAATTACTATAGCAGTACCGAAACTGCTGTACCGCTCCTCAGATCTTAACTATGTCGTTGGCCCACGTGGGGGGGGGGGGTCTATCTTCGCCGCGTCCACCTCGTGGTCGCCACTCCAAAACCTTTAGACACCAAATGCCATTGGCTGCACGAGCGATGTGCATCTACCAATGCCACTTCAGATGAGCAATTCTTCGAGCTACGTTAGTGATCCGAGCATAGCCCTTTTCGTTGCTTTCTAGGTTACCTAGAGCCTTATCATGTGCCATCATAAGTAACGTAACATCATTTAATTGGCAGATAATAAGCTATATTTTCTCTAATTTAGATCATCTAATTTATAACCAATCAACTAAATGAAACTTAAATTTTAAATAATATTAAGTTAAAGCATTAAACTTATCTATGTAGGTGTAGATATTAAATTTAACTAAATAAAAGTAGAGAAGGAAGTTTCACTATACATCATTCGATGACGGATAGAGAGTATATTTAATTACAGTGATCCGGGTTGTTTGGTAAATTCGATGTACGGCCGGGAGAGCTTCGTTGACAAAGGGAAGCCTTCCTGGTTTGTTTGGGAACACACATGCCTATAATATCCGTTCGTTATTGTATTTTATATACGTTTCGTAGTAACACATAATAACACGCACATGGATAATTATGTCAATAAAATTAATATTTTTATAAAATAATGATAAGAGCTTTATAATAACGTCCCACTAAATATTTTAGACCTCCCGTTTCTTAGTTATAAATCTAAAATTAAAAGTTTATTATTAAATTAATCTTATTATAGCATTCAAGAATTTTTATTTGATCGAAATTTGTGAATTTTTGTTTGTTGACTCATTTACATAGTTGATATTATAATGTACACATCCAAAATTGTTAAATTTCAAACTATAAAAGATATTCATATATAGCTACTTCCGCTATGTAGCAGTAGTCGTGCAATAAAGTGCACCGCCCGCCAGCCCGCTGATAAATGCGCGTGCGGCAAACAATGCGAAACACAACTACCACCGTTAATCTACTCTACACGTGTTTCACCACTCCACGGGGCATCCTTGGCAGATGTTATACCGACCAGTGCAGTCCAGATGCCTCATTTATGAGCGAGCTAGCGGGCCGTTTACTTCATTGCACAACTACTGCTGCATAGCGGAAGTAGCTATATATTAGTCCCTTTCTTATTTAGGAGGGACTTCCGCGAGGTAACGCCTGAATCTATTAGATGTTAAATTTCATTTAAAGGAGTAACTTTTGAGTTTCTGGTCGCTCTTCTTAACGGCGTTCCGAGACGGTGATAACTTACTGCTTATAATGTTAAAATAATCAATGTTTCAAAAGCCCACGTTAATATCTAATTGAATTAAGGTATTTTTAATTTCAAATATGAGGCTATAAGATATAGTTAATATGAAATTAAGAAAAAAAATGTTTATATAAAGGTAAAAAGATACTTAAAAGTATTGTAAGATCTCTGACGTTTTAATGTAAGAGTTGTATGTCGATCAAATTCATATTAACCATACACCATAGCATATACATATACATACAACCATACACAGGGTTTTATTACGTAAGAAGGCTTACAATTCAAGGCTTTGACGTCTCGTGCGATAGTTTCAAACCTAATTAATTCGGTGGAACATAAAGTTGGTGTACTTTGAAACATTAAGGCTTCGCTGCAAGGTGTTGAATTGATTGGAATTCATTATACGATCATGCGAATGATGTAAATGTTATTTTAATATAAATTATAGAGTTAATTTACTGTTTACTTTAAAAAAGGAGAAAAGTTTCACAAAGTCGCTAAGACTAAAATCCATAAGAACGAATATCCAAATAATTTTGTAACGACTGCAGAGGTTTTACACTGCAGCAAGCTATCAAGGAAATTGGCGATGTCAGTAATTTCAAACTTTAAAATATCAAAATTATCACATACTACAATGCCGTTGACGACTATAAAAGCCGATACTGGAGGCATTCTAAGTCAGTTTACACCCTGAAAAGTAGTGAAAACAAGAAGATAATTGTGAGAACCGTAGGGAATGAGTTGCAGTGGGCAGAACCGCTGCCAGTTTCGCTGTCCGAACTCTAGTTGTAGTAATTAAAAGATGTAATAATATTGCCACATAAAAAGCTGCCATATGTGAAAGTTCCCGCGGACGTCGTCACAACGCTCAACCGTTTGCTCGTCTCGCCCACTCGTCTCGCTCACTCGCACGGCGTGCACTATACGTGCTCTTGCTTGCGCCTTGGCAGGTAGCCAAGGCGCTGCACGTGCGTCCGCGGCCGTTGTAGTTCTCGGGGAGTCGGATTTGAACTAGAGAACGATGCGCAACCGCTCGTAGGCGCATTATTCATTTTCCGGGCACAAATTGTTTTAATTATTCAATAAACGTTTTTCCACACCACAAAGGCTTATTTTTATTGAGTCTCCGTTTCCCTATTCCCAATCCACGGTCATCATAATACGTAATACGGCATCATTAGTTACGTCCATTTATACGGAGGCCTTCTGTATACAGCATGATTGGTTATAGGTGCAAAAGCTTCAAAGTGTGAATATATATATATATATATTTTCTGACAGTTATCATGATAGTTCTTATTTAAAAATCAATGGCTTAAAAATTCAGATTACTACTTATTTTAATTATGTTTCACTTTGTTTCTCTGTAGACTTTATTGTCAGAAGTTAAGACTTGTCTAATAATATAACGTTATAACAAACGTTTGTGTGATATCCCTAAAAGATATCACAAACGTTTTTTGTTGATAGAGGCGATACGTGTCAATGTATGAAAAGGAATGGAAGAGTATGAGAAGAATAACAGAGGAATGGAATGAAAGATTTTAAAAAGGACAGAAGAGCGTGGTACTAAAATAGTTAAAATTATTGTAAAAAATTTCCCTGCTTACATATTGCAGGGGAGTACGAAAGATCACCTAATGAGAGCCATAATTTTTTTTTACACTTTTTAAAAGATTTTCTACAGGTTTCTAAAGAATGTATGGAATTATTCTTATGAAAAAATATTTTTTTTTACCTCATTATATTTATTAGATATCATCATCATTATTTCAGGCCGTTCGTTGACTTCTGGACTCTGTGCCTCTCCAATAGAATGGAAAAGGCCTGTTACAAACAGCTGGACTTGCACCGAATATTCAAATGTGAAAACCTACCTCGCTTCCGTCTCTCGAGAGATTCTCCGAAATCACCAGATCTCGATCTCTATCAGCAGCGCGCAGGCCCGAGTAGATGAAAGTGGGGTCCTATGTTTCGTGTCCACAGGCACTCTCTTTCAGATACGGTTCCTCGTAATATAGCATAGTTAGTTTATATTTAAAATAAATATTTTAATGTATATTTATAGTGTCAATTAACAAGTTTCTTTTTGTGTATCGTCTTGCGAATTTCTTTTGAGAACTAACCCCAAGTGTCACGCTATAAGCCAGTGTATGTATGAGTAATATTAAAGTGAAAGCATCTCTGTGGAATACGATCGGAGTCGCAAAAAGGCCAGTATTCAACATCTTTCAAAAAGTTTTAGAATAATATATTATATGATAATAAATATTGCCTAAATTGTATATTCTATATTTACCTATTGAATCTAAAAATATTATTAAACTATAAAAAAAATTACATTTTTTGTTTAATCAAGTCTTGGATAGTAAATTGCGCGTGTACATGTATAGGTTACAAATCAAAGATGCACACATTAATCAAGTACTTAGACTAAGCAATGCGGTCGATGAACAAATTGAATATGCGATTACAGACGGCAAAGAGGCAGTCCGGTCAACAAGCTCGCCCGACCTCCGAATTCACTCGACCGCCTATCCGGATCTACTTAATTAAATATAAGGCTTTTATGAAGTACAACACAAACATCGTATAATGGAGAATAGTTTCGCTAGAATATAGATGATAGGAATTCAAATTTAAGGCTGTTTCGTTCTACACATTCTAAAAAGACTAACCTATAGATAGTATAAATAGATAATATATATATTATCTATTTATACTATCATGTAGTCGTGATAACACTACTTTTTTCTTTACTGTAGTGAAGCGATGACAAATGATACTGTGTCTTCTTTCTTTACTGTTACGTATTCATGACAAAACTACAGGATCATAATCTACTATCATGTAGCGCTAGTAACACTACAGGATCGTTTTTTATGCGGTTATATTAACACAACGGCATCTTGTTTGTTTACTTTTTTGTAGTGATAACAAATATAACTGTTACATAGTAACAATACATCTACGGTGTCATCTACTGCTACATACTCATGAGATCAATACAAAAAGTTCTTTCCTTTCCTGTTAAGTAGTCATGTAAATACTACATAATCTTTTTTATTTTACTATCATGTAGTGTTAGTAACACTACAGGGTCATTTTCTTTTTACCGTGCTGTTACGATAACACTATGGTCTCTTGTTTCTTTACTTTCATGTAGCCATGACAGTGATATTGAGTTTTTTCATTACTTTCATGTAGTGACGGCATCGGTACAAGGTATTATTTTATTAACTGTTACATAGTCACGTTACTGCTTATTTGTCTTCTTCCTTTACTATTATGTAGCGTTGCAGTGGCTACATCAGCTGAAAAGAAGAAAAAGAGCTGCACGTAACTTTTAAGCTATTGCACTTTTGGCCAACCAGTCTGTATTTGTTACGTTGTAAAAAAACAACATTAAATATTCATTCTGTAAAATTTCCTCTAGGTAGAATAATGAACAGTCGATATAACCTATATTATTATATGTATTATAAAATTAAACAATAAAACTAAGCTGTATAATATTGGTGCGACAAGTTATGTCATGTTATTAGTCATCTCTATCTAGGAACAGGTATTCTCATAAACCTCTATATTATCAAATTTGGAACAAGTTTCATGGCCTCTTAACGCACGACAACGCTCAGCTGTCATTAATAACAGATGTGTCTATATAAGGCCTATGAAACTATGAAATTGATCATGTACCGAAATTTCATAGTGTACGAGTATAATCAAAATTCATAGCACCCTCCCATTATCTAGCTGGCTACATGAGATTTTAGAAGTGAGAAATTCTCTTAGGTTGTACTATAGATAGACATGACTACTACTTCTTCTTTTCTTTCGATGGAGGCTTCGGAAAGGCAAGATATAGGCCTCCGTCAAATCTCTCCACTATGGCCGGTCTTGCCCTGTCCGCTTTCTGTAATATCACGCGACCTTAACTAAGGCTTCGATCTAGTTGTGGGCATATCGAGGCCACGTTTTCTCGTCACCATTAGGTTTGTTATTGTTTCTTTTTGATATACACCAATACCTCCCTTTGCGTCGTTTCGTTATTTTCCAAGTTGCGTCGCTGCTTAATTAGTACTAATTTTCACTGTGCGTCGTTAGATTTAAGAGGTTGCGTTGTTTTGGGTTCGAGTCTTTAATTTTGGAAATTTTCTTTTTTTTTACAAAAGATGGCAACACTTTTGTTTCTAATTGAATCTCTTGCTAGCAAAAAATCAAACAATTTTAATACAGTTTTATTTTCACTTTGTTTATCTATTTTTGGAGTTCAGTTTCAATTACGTAGTGTGTTGTAATATAGTGTGTAAAAAAAGGACATTTTTAAAAGAGAATAATAAATTTATATAAATTTTAATGTGTTGTTTCTGGTTACAAAAAAAGTATATATTTTTCCAATTTATTTATTTGCAGAGTTATATTTTTTTAATGTTTACTTTGTTCAATTTTCTTCTTAAAAAAGTTGTATTTTCGTAACCCTGGAACCTATCTTCGATCTTTACATGGTTTGCTATAGACAATCTTAATTCACTTTGCGGCGTTTCAATTTGCGTCGTGTTTTTTTGGAACGTAACCACGACGCAAAGTGCAGTATTGGTGTACATATATTTAATTAGAGTTTTAGTTTAGACTCATGGTCGCCATACAAGAACTTTTCGACTCCAACGACAGCTGCACAAGCGATGTGCTTCACTAACTGTCATTTCAGACGAGCATTTCCTAGAACTACATTCGTGACTTTGTTTCTTCTGTATATCTCCTCATTTCTGTTCCATCTTAAGCGATCCGTCTCGGATCCAACCAACTGAAAATATTTTTTTAATATTTATTACTTTGGAATATTGTCAACGTCAATACAGAAACAATGTTTACTATTTCAAATAAAATAATTTACAGCATAAATATCTAATGGACTCAGGCGTTACTTTGCGGTAGTCCATTCTAAGTAAGATAAGGACCAATATATAGCTACTTCCACCAATGCAATGCAGTGCATTGGCGGAAGTAGCTATATATTGGTCCTTTTCTTCCTTTACAACATAAAAGTATATCACCTGTGCAATAATAAAAATACTAGAATAACTCAATTTGAACCAATGGCAACTTTAAAGTTAAGGCTACGTGGTCTCCAAACATGAGGAACGTAGGCTTTCTCATAGATTACTAATAACACTGGTTAGGAACAGCCTTCATCCAGCGTCTTCCGATTCTTAAAAAGGTTGTTTGTCCACTTTGTTACCCTTGGGACGCGAGATAACTTATCACGTCACGTATGAACAAAAAGGAGAGTCGCGCAAACTTTCTAGAGTAATACAGAAGAGTCATAGGAGAGACCATTAAAATAAGCAAGTAGGAAAAAAAACAAATGCATTTAACACTAGTAAGGATAAATACTTAAATCGGGGATAAATGTAATAATAAAGGAAATAAAGAAATAAAAAATAGCAAAATAGAACAAAATTTAAACTTGTAGTATTCTGGTGGAAAAGGGAGACGAATATGAGTTGATGAATGAAAGGATAAGGAAAAGATTAAACAATTGGTGAAGAATAAAAGTTGAATGAATAAATTACATCGAAATAGAAAAAATAATATGAGAACGGAAATATTAAAATCTGTGAAAAAATATTTCCTAAGAATAGTCCCTGTGTACCCAAGATAGGGAAAGTACAAGAGGCCCCCAAAAGCGAGAACACGAAAAATTTTATTCTTAAATATTAACAAAAGAATCCTCTCAAAAGTTTTTGTTTTTCATTTATTAAATCTATATACCACAGATATTAGAGTATGTACCTTAGCTTTTACAATAACAGAAGGTTTTTTAGTATTTTATTTTTACTTATACTACTTTTTACTTTACTGCTCTAAGTTACTTACTTAGTCAATTTTTAAACTTTAATCTTAAACTAAATAAATTTATATTTAATTTAGTGGTATCTTGTTAATTTGTTTGTTCACAATGCCCTAACAATGTTCAGTTTTTAAAATCACTATTCTTGCTACTACTTCCTCATTCCTTCTCCATATTTTCATCATCAGATTGTATGCCAGTATCAGTGCGGTCGTTTACCGACTTCGCTACATCAACCTTTCTGTCAAAGGTTTATATATAACATCATTATTTAACACGTTCACTGCGGACCCAATTTTGAAGAACTTTCAGCTGGTGCGGCTGAGGTCGAATCAGCCTCAAGCTGAACTTCCTAGTAGTGCGGTTGAGGCCTTTTCTGCCTCATGTTTCGGTTGAGTGTAAACAGCCGCCGCACTAGAGAGAAAACACGAGTTTTACGCGCCGCACCAGTGCAAAGTCTACAATGAGGCTGAATCGGCCTCAAGCCGCAGTGAACGTGTTAACAGCAAGATTTTAAATTGGCAACAAGAGTAGTACAATGCAAAGATACACCGCTAGTAAGTATAAATAATTGCCATCGTTTGCACACAAGATAAAGCAGTGTTCGTACGGCGACGTCAAGTAAACATGCAACAGACCGTAACACTCGCGGAGGTTCAATATTTGTTCAGTGAATATCGTCCTACAATTCTTAGCAGCGAGGAATATAGAGAGAAAATATAAAGGCGTGTGCACACTAGCGACATAATCACATGCCACCGACCAACTTTATTAAGCTGTCCATACTCTAACAGCTCTTTATTTATTTATAATTGATAACTGATTATTATTATTAACAATTGACGACTTTATAAGTGACGAAAAGTAAATATATTGCGCAAAAATAACGACTTTGTTGCACGTTAGTTGCGCACAAATAGCAAATACATTACGCATAAGTGTCGAATTTAATGCACGTAAGTATCAAGTTAGATATTAATTATTAATTTTAGCGTAAAAGTTACAAAGAAAGTGGCGAATCAAATGCGCTCAAATGTCAACTTTTCTGCGTTTACGTGAGTTTGTTGTGTACATATATTTGATTTTATTTATTTATTATCAAAAACTTACTATTGGTCGATTATTAAAAGTAGTAGAAGGTCAATTACAAGTTTTCACTTAAAGAAAGCAGTACATACTAGAGTAAATATATAACAAATTGATTATATAGGTAATATTATGTCTGAGATTTTTAATAACCAGAAAAAAATTATATTAAGTACATAAACAACAAAATTTTTTGTTACATAAAGAAACGTATGCATCTAAAATTAAATACTAAATATAATTAATTAATTCAATCATAATTAATTACTAAAACATATAATTAATTAATTAAATTCATGATTAATTAATATAACGCATAATTAATTTAAAACAAAGTGACGAAATTTGCTGTTTGTCACCTTGTTAAGGACGAATTAATTACACAGAGTACGACATTATTGAGCATAAGTAACTACTATATCACGTGAAAGAGGCAGTTTTGTTAATCAAAAATTGATTTACATGCTCGGTACGTCGTTGTCGCGATAAGGGTCCGTTTAATAAACTTTCAGGAGTCGCTAGTTTGTTAAGGCTTATTGTAGAAATCTTATTACAGACCTCGGCTCCCGGATCGTTATAGTGATCCCAAAAACCTTTTGATTGATACCAATAATAATAGATATTGATTGTGCCCCTAAAAGCAGATATATTCAAAGCACGAACGGTCTAATACATGGTAATTGCTTATCGGTTATTCGGAGGTATTTCAAGTTATGATATATTTTATGTTAATTTAGAATATGTACATTTAATGTTACATATATAAAATTTGTATAATCAAGTCAACTTTTATTGCATTAGCGTGGAGAATTATGTGGCCAGGAACGCATACAGGTGTTGGGCTTCTTCTGGAACCTACGGCCATAGTAAAAGTGAGGCAAAAAAAATATACGCATGTCTTCTAAATAGGGGAAGATGTTATTTAATGGAATCAGGCGTTACCTCGCGGAAGTCCATCCTAAGCAAGAAAAGGACCAATATTTAGCCACTTCCGCACATGCAGTGGTAGTTGTGCAATAAAGTGCACCGCACAGAGTCTCTGTGTTTGGCACTAATCGGTGTAACATAACTCCTGAAGATGCCCCGTGGAGAGGTGAAACATGTGTTGAGTAATTTGGCGGTGGCAGTTGTGCGATTCGCATTGTTTGCCGCATAAGCATTTATCAGCGGGCTGGCGGGCGGTGCACTTTATTGCACGACTACCACTGCATGTGCGGAAGTGGCTAAATATTGGTCCTTTTCTTACTTAGGGGAAGATATTATTTTCTATATTATAATTTTCATGAAAATGTAATGTACGAATTTATCTTAAATATAACTATAGTTAACCTAAGTTGGTTAATCAAAGTTTTAATAATAGGGAAATAATAGAATAAAAGATTTGTCACGAGTTACCATAACTGTATGTCTATAGCATACATATATATATATATATAACCTTTAACCAATGGAACTGTATGCAGCACTGGCAGACATGATATTTTTTTTAAATCCTTCCTAATGGCTGTAAGCAGAAATAGTTTGTATGATAATTATGAAAACACGTCATTTCATCGGACGAACTGAAACATTCAGTAAGCAAATTCGAGCGTCTGAAACTTTTTACACGGAAACGGTTTTCAAAGTTTTTGAACAAATTCCATTTTACATCGCGCGTCGCGCCGGGCCCGGCTCCTGTGAAATACCGCTTCTTGAACTTCCCCCTGCGTCAGCTGCAACTTGACCAACAATTCCTTTTATAAACTACAATTCTCCTGTTCGTCTGTAATATGTCTTTATACATTATAGAAAAGATTTTACCATTAACACTTATATGAACCACCTATAAGCCTAGCGTACTATTTCATTCTTTCAAAATCACGAAATTACATTGTAAATCATATAAATTACTAGCTGATCCCGCAAACGTTGTTTTGCAAAAAAAAATTCAAAGTTTTGAATTAACAAATGTAAGATAAGGGTTGATCGTAGAGGGGTGAAAATTTATGGTTGTATGTATTCTTGTATGCTGTATCATAATAAAATAAAAACCAAAAAAATTGTCTAAATAATTTAAAATAAAATTTAGGGGTGGACCACCCTTATCACTTAGGGGTATGGAAAATAGATATTAGCCGATTCTCAGACATACTGAATACGAATGTAAAATTTGGTAAAAATCGGTCAAGCCGTTTCGGAGGAGTTCAAGTTCGAAAACCGTGACACGAGAATTTTATATATTAGAAGATATAACCTGATAAAAAATAAGTTAATGGTTGTTGACGTTGGAAGGTTCTCGAAGGTGAAAGGACGACATAAACACGGTCGTGGGAAGTTATTGAATACGGGTAATGCAAGACCGGTCGTTCTGGCTATCCTTGATGAAGGTTCATGCCTTGCACAAGAAGTCCATCGGCTGAAGAGCTGAGCGTACTGAAGGTCGTCTACCGGTGGATGTACTGCGCAGTGATTTCATGTTTGCAGTCACTCAAGAACCATCTATGTCGATTACCTCTCGTCGTGCTCTCTCGTGTCTTTTAAAAAACAATTTCGTTCGAAATTATTGAGTACATACAATGCAATTTAAACCATAATATAAATATATAAACAAACGTAACATAAATATATAAACCATAGTCTTTGATCCCTGTTTAGTAATGTTTTAATTTTTATTTGTTTTTTCATTGTTTGACTATAAATCATTATATGTTCTTAATGAGATAGTTATAAGGTAACAACTGTAACTAATTTTATATTTCTAAGCTTCTAAGTTTGTACTTTCTTACTGCCTTTTGTTACTGTCTATCTCCAATAAAGTAAATGAATAAATATTAAATATAAATATAAATATACCTTCGCTATTTGAATCTCTTCATTTGATCCTAGGCCTCTATCATCTGATGATGACTTTCAACTTAGTTATTTATTAACTTAGTGATGACCTGTAAGACACATTTTAGTGGAAACACTATAGCAAGTTATTGTCTCGTTACGATTTACTTTTATTTGGTGATATATTAATCATTTATTAAAAAATGAATGAATGTATCAACAGAAAATTAGGAACTTTGGTCGTCTAGTTCTGGTGATAGAGGTATATATATACGTATGTTTACATATATTTATATGCACATATAATTATGTTTGAAATTCAAGCCGTACACTTGTACAAAAGGACCACGTGAGACGTTTCCGGTAAAGCATAAATGACTTACGGGTTACCAAGGTTTCAATTGTTTAGTAAGAGATGGCTAAGCCGGTGAGCCATATGAAAATACTCTATTTATTACACTGTGTTAGATTTATATAGGAATTATAATTGTCTTTCTTTTTATGATATTATAACACTGTTATAAGGTAAGGCTCATTTTAAGAAGACGCCTTGTAGGATCAACTGTTTTTTATTATAAGGTTCTATATTTAGACATAAGCGTTCGTGCCTTTTGTTGTACAATTACATTTCATACTTTTTTTCGCTCAGGTTTTTGCATGTTAGTGTCTCTTAAATTTTTTAATTTATTAACTTAAAGCCTTAAATATTTATTACTAAGTTGTAGCGAACTAAGTATTATGATAAAAAAATTTTTGGTGTTTTGTTTATTTTTAACGACACCCTATATTTTGAACTATTTTAAGTCGAAGAAAAATTTGCAATAAACCTCTTGTTTTCCCTACATGTTCGATAGGGACTTTGTTAGCTAAATAGTTTTACATATTTTTTTATTTTCCTTTCTTCTTTCATACTTTGAAGCTCTTTCATTGTCTTTCCTCATAAAATCTTTAATTCTTAACATTCTGAGGATTTCTTCCTAACATCGCCTTTCATTCCTCATCTCCGTTCCCAAGGCATCACATTTTATTTCTTAATTACTACTCACAGGACTTATTTTATAGTTTTATTTGTTTTTCTTATACATTTGCAATTACTCTTCATATATATTTGTAATTCTTTTAAGATTGATAATTTGGGGCAGAAGAGGCTTGAGTTTTCCAATAGACGTGTGGATTCTTCCCTGGGCCGGTAGATCTTGGAGCCAATAAATACACGAAGTCCGAAGTAGAAGTATGTAAATTCATGTATTATTTCTGTTGATGTTAATGCTGTTAGTCCTAAGGCTTTAACAGCTTCATCGGTACTGAGTTCACGGAGCGAAAGGCTCCGTGAACTAGATCGTATATTCATTCGAGCTTCGCCCGTATTTATACCGACGTAAATGAACAATTTTATATCTATGGGATTCCCCTTTTAGATGCGTCGCTGACGATTACGCAATGTTGCTCCTATAATACCGAAGTATATTTTTGTGGAATCCCCTTTTTCGATGCGCTGCTGACGCTGAAGTAATATTGTTCCTGCAGATGTTTCAACAAAAGACTGATGCTTAAGACGAATTAAGGCTTTCCTTTGCGTAAAATGGAGGTTGTATTATATGTATATTTAAATTAAAGAATGGATAAGTACCTATTACAAGTATAAAGCAAGGTAAGAATGCTTATTTTGGATAGAAATTTGTATTAGTGACGTAACATCCGTTTCCGAAAGACATCTGTAATTACATTGGGCGGAGAGGTCGCTCAAGGGCGCGCTCAGGTCCGTCCGTTTGATTGTCAAAAGGGACCATCGCCCGTTCAGCGTTGTGCTCTTCAGTTTGATTGATTACTTTATGGAAATATACTCTGAAATATCTCATCTCTTTTGTAAAAAATAACAATACATTTAATTTTTTTTTTCAACGACTAGCCTACAAACTTTGAGTGAACGTATTATTATAGTACTAGTTGAATTTTAAATCATTTTCACCTAATTCCAAGTATCCACACTGAAAAATGTTAATTTAGTTTTTAAATATATCTATATGTGGTATCGTTGTAGAATCTTCTTTTTTAATGTCGATTCTTTTTTGATGTGTTTTAAGTTATGTTGCTAGCCGATCATATTTTGTGTAGCTTCATCAAGATTGAGTCCGCGGTAACAGGAGGTCCGCGGATTGAAAATCTACGCTGAGTGATCGTACCCCAGTTAAAACAAACATGCACACACGTAGAAGGACTATACCCGTGTAGGTGTCGACTCTTCCGGTGCCCCTTTTATATGTTTATCAACAAGTGCCATCTATCGATGTCGGCAAATACTACAAAATTCCATTACACATACACACACACACATACACATATATATATATAGGAATATGACAGAATAACTTCTAGTAATACAAAGTTTGCAGGGACAGATAGTAAAAATATAGCAATACATTACGGTTTTTACTTTGTCTAAAACCATAAATTTTTGGGAAGGTTGTGCAATACATTAAATGTGACCTCTTTAAATCTTTTATTTATGTAACCAATCACCCTGTATATATGATTATGAGAGCACTACAAGTTGGTAGTTTATTCCAAAGAACTCGTAGTAAGTTTGTTCTAAGAAGTTTGATTAAGATTCTGTGGTCGTTCTACGCTTAATATACGCATCAATCAGGTTAAGAATGTGATTTGTAAAGTTGAACTTTTTAATTTGCGTCTGAGAAAATTCTTCTCCTCCGGTAATAACTCAAGGAAGAATGAAATAATAAACGTCAATCATCCGAGCTGTAGCAATTAAATCGGGTTGGATCCCATCTGCGTGTAATTCTCTTAGCTGTTCGTTCTAATTAGGTCAAAGGAGCACCCCTTGGCCGACCCTTCGGTCATTTTAGTGCGATTTAGCTTCTGAACAGCTTTCACGTGTTAAATTAGTATTTTTAAGTATCATCTACCCGTGATCTACGGAAACATTACTGCGGTTATTGTGACAATAGGTTTTTAGATAAACGAGAATCACTTTCTCGGATTTATTTCTCATTTTTTCAACGAAAGTTCTTGCTATTTATGAACTAAAATTGTATTGATTTATACATATCTTCCTACATGTCTCGATGAAAATATTTGTCTATGCTACAGTACCGTTTCATGCATGCACTACACTTCTCCCGTCTTCTTATTTTCTCAATTCTAGTTCGTAGCTATTCCACTTATAAACTCATTCCTTTTCGAACATCCCTTAACTTTAGTGTACCTCTTATAGCATACTTTACTCATTTATTCTTCGCAATACAATTTATTCTTCTCTGGAACTGCATAATCCTCACAATAAATACATGTTATTGAATATTTTATATTGTATTTATACGTAACGCATTACGTGACATTTATATAAATTGTATGAATTTCGAAGAAATTTTAATGATATAAATAAATACAAGGACCTCGTCTCGACTTCGGGACTTTAATTGGAAATGCGAGACTTTATCTAGATTATGAACAATAATAAAAGAGTTAACAAGAGAAATAAAACATTACGGCAATAGAGTAGAAGATTAAGAAACAAGAGATACTTAACACGATAAAAAAATATAACTATCAATATCAGTAAATCATCATGAAGGTGTGTAAAGAAGACGATAGTTAAAATTGTAATTTGTTGGTTTGTCGCTTGTCAGCCTATATACGCCTATTACAATCCATACGCCTCTCCCAAAGATATAGTGGGATATAATATGATCTCAGTGCTAATGCTGGCTGCCATACGTGGCACTTCCAGTGTGGTATTATGATACGCAAAGGTCGTTGCTGTTATCCTCTGGAAGCTTTGTTTATACAGATTGTATTCTGGGAATCGAATCCGCGACTTATTATCTACAATCTCAGTCCTCTATCGCTGGACTATCACTGCTCACTTTATGTATCTAATTCAAATTATACTATCATGGCGTAGTCTTCTAGTTCAAATATTTCTTTTGGTTAAGGCTATGTTTCAATTTAATTAACTTACTCAATAACATCACATCTTAGTAATGATTTAACTAATAGAGATCTATGTTATGATTAGACTCTATCATTATTGTCACTTGAAGTGAATTTAGATCAGTTGTGTTGGTCGAATTTACAACGAAAAACTAGTCTGATATAATATATTTGATTGAAAAAGTTTGAATATAGAATTTCCTACAAGAAATCACAGCCTAGTTTCAAAGTTAAAACGTTCTCTGTATATACGTGAAAGTATATGAGAAACACCTCTCCGCTACTCGAGTCAACTATCGGAGGAAATTCATTCTGCGCGGAGCTCGAGGCGCTAATTTCCGACCCACGTTGTCCTGTTACACAACAGCACTGGTAGATGAAGGCGATATATATATTTTGTATTTTCTTTATAAGGCTTCGACACAGTTTATCAATATCACTGTATATTGCTGCTTTATCCCTTTATTCATTTATTTGTGTCACTATAAATACCGCAATGTATAAAGACGAAGGTCTTTGATCGGTATATTTTTCTAGGCTTAAGGTCACCAAGACAGCATGAAGAGAGTTATTTATTTATGACCCCCGTTATTGGGGACCTTCCTACTTTGTTTGGGGTAGAGACATTATAATTCAGATGTAAATATTTTTTCTTTTACTTATTGCTCTTTCTCTTTTTTCATCACATTCTTTACAAAATCTTTAATTCTTCATTTCTGATCTTCTTTCACACGTAGGCGACGATTCTTTCGTCACCTATATTCCTAATTACATTGGTTCTTTCCACAATTTTCGCTTATACTTTTTATTTATTTATTTATTCAACGACACTGATAATTGACCTTGTTCATTTTTATTTTTTGTATTCTGGCTTTATTTGTGTCTTTATCCTAGATGAGATAGTAGAGAGATTTACGATAGAGATTTACGACGACTTTTTTCGTCATCCAACCTTTTAAAAATTGGTTTTTCAGGTCATACAAAAAACTATTTCATTTTTAGCGTCAGCTATGGATTTAACTAAATTTAGGAAATATTTGAACCAAAATTCCATCGCGCTAGATACGTTTTTGAATAAATAAGCCGAGTGAATTTTTGTAACGGTATGCATTTTTCGGGAATGTAAAAAAAAGGTACGGTTTCAGCGTATAGCAAAAGAGTTGAAAATCGACAAATTTACACGCGGTATGTTTATGCATCTAAAACGATATAAAAAGTTTCTGTTTGGAATTTTTGTAATAAAAGATAAAAGTAAATAGTTGGCAACGCCTTTTTTTACATTTGAATTTTTAAATAAACATAACATCTGTTTTATTCAGTGAAAAAATACTTTTGAGACGAAACTATTACTTGGTAAGGAATATAACTTAAAAGCTGTAGGCATCGACGCCAGATAAACTGGCGTACAACCTGAGGATGATAATATGAAGTAGGGATGAGGAAGTGGTTGCACAAACCGTTGTGTTAAAAACCAGACATTGTAAAGGCGTCGTGAACAAATACACCACTTAATAATTTAAAAAATTCTGAAACAAAATTGTAAGCACAAAAAATTTGATTTAAATTACGAAATAGTTAAAGAATAGAGTAAAGTAACTTAGCTTAATAAATACTGTGTCATGCAGAAACCTAAGCAAAAACTAATATTAACAGTTTTGTTTAAAAAACAATACACGGGCACTATTGTCTATAGTATGTGGATTCGATTACCTAAATAAAGTTTAAATACTTCTCAGTTTCGTAATTTCAGCCCATAGAGGCCATACAAGGCATAGGCCTCTCTTAGATATATATGGAAGGATATGCCATAATTACCACGCTTGGTAGGCGGGATCGTATGTTATTATGGTTCCACCTCATTTTCGCATTGTTTGCCGCATACGCATTTATCAGCGGGCTGGCGGGCGGTGCATTTTGCTGCACGACTACCACTGCATGTGCGGAAGTGGCTATATATTGGTCCTTTTCTTACTTAGGATGGACTTCCGCGAGGTAACGCCTGATTCCATTAAATATCTGAGTTTAGTGTTTCATAAATTTTCAATGCTATTTAAATTGGTAAGGGTAGAATTGAATTAAAAAAAAAGGGGAAAAATATGGCAACTAAAGCAGAGAAGCTATCATTTGTGCCTGCTCCGATATCGAATGACGTAAGTATCGGGGCGTCGCGTATACCCATAACATTTGGCAACCGAACGTACCAGGCGTAACGTTATTATAAAAATATACATACAGAAGACATAATCGTGAAAGGCCTCGAAGATATCTGATTATGGGACAGGGCCCCTCATCGCATTATGATAATGGGCACTTCGGCGACGCTTCCAAATAGAAATAGATTGATTTGTATTTTTCCAGCGAGCGGCTTCCGTCGGGCGAATCTGATTGATTTTTGGGACATCGGTGTCTCTCACGCAATTATATTCGACACACCGACGCTGTATATTGCTTAATGTCAAATGTAATAAATTATACGCGTCCACATGAATAGTTATTAAAATTACAGTACGCGATAAATATTGCAAAATTACAGTACGCAATAAATATTGCACATCGACCTTTGGAAAGAGACAATCGACATATTTAATGTAATCAGGCGTTACATCGCGGAAGTCCATTCTTAGTAAGAAAAGGACCAATATTAAGCCACTTCCGCACATGCAGTAGTAGTCATGCAACAAAGTGCACCGCCCGCCAGCCCGCCGATAAATGTGTATGCGGCAAACAATACGAATCACACAACCGCCACCGCCAAACCACTCAACACGTGTTTCACCCCTCCACGGAGCGTCTTCAGGAGTTATGTTACACCGATTAGTGCCAAAGAGTCTCTGTGCTTGGCCAAATATTGGTCCTTTTCTTACTTAGACAATCGACAATTATCTCTGTCTCACACTACCTATATGACGTTTTGTCAGTCGTGCGATTGAGATAACGCTTTACGAAGCCGATTGTCTTTTTTCACAAGTCGATGTGCAATATTTATCGCCAATTATTGTACTTGATTGTTAAAAAAAGTAACAGTCAAGAGTAAATGAAAATTTTTTAAGTGTCTTTGAGTGTAAAAACAACGTACCGGTGGTTTAAAGAGAGTCGTCAACACTATTACGCTGTTAGTCAAATATAAGATTATTTGAAACTAATGAATATTTACAATAACAAATAAGACAGTTTATAATTAATATAACTTCCCAATATTTCATGTATTAGGCGGATCGGAAAGTAATATCGTTTCTGTCGACATATTTTACAGAAAAAGCGATTAATTTTTACCGCTCCGGCATTGATTTGTATACTAGACGGCAAAGAGTTGTAGACAACGAAGGTGGAGATGTTGTTGATTAGAAATAAAATCTTGTTAAATGTAGTCGTGTGAATTTAACTTAAAAAAGCGACATTACTTTCTGGTCCCCCTAATATTTATCGTGTGTTCACATCAATGTAGAGAGAGAAGCCGAATGTCGTGCTCGTGGCTGATTATACACTTCTTTGTAATACGTTGTCGTATAACATCATCAAATAGCCTAATCTTCCTGATGAGCAAAGGTTCTTTAGAAATCTATTTTAGAGATTAGCTACGTTTGTCTTCAACAGGCCTAGTCTAGACCTAATTACTACAGCAGTTTGTATAGAGATTTCTCTAGTTAACCTCTCATATCATCAACGCATTAAAGTAAATTAAAAGAAAAATTTGTTCATTTACTACTCGATTCAAAGTCCATGAAAACAAGAATGAGTCCGAAAGAATACATCACCTCTACATCGTTGAAATTGCACAACCACAAAGCTAATAAATTAAAGGAAATAGTTATAAAATATTAAACAAATATTCCAATTGTGGAAGTGTTATTTTTTTTTAAATAAAAATATAAAGTCAATACATATTGTGCAATCGTACTAAGCTATGGACTATAGAAATTACCATCGGTATCAGTAACAAGAACGAAGTTTTTTATAATTCATTTTATTTTTTATTTATCGTTATTGTTTATTTTTACGAAACACAAATTATATATAATAAAGTAACAGATATGTAAAATTTGAATAAATGTTTACTGAAACGCTGATTCCTTTGTCTTTTACGCAAAGAGACACACATACGTACGCACATGTACTCACACTTAAACACACACTGAGATACGCACACACAGACACGCGCGCGCGCACACTAATGCACGTGTACACTCTCACCCACACTCATACACAGAAACACACACACACACACAGACACATATACACACACAGAGAGAGAGAGAGAGAGAGAGACAGAGCTACACTCGCATATACACACATACGTACACAAATATACACAAGTAATTGCAGATACTCATATAAAACTAACTACATAGAAATTTCACAAAAAAAAAAACGAATCGAGCTGAAAGTCTATCGGTCTATATAATAGATAATTTGGTTTTGTATTTTAATTAGTTATGTGTGCTATTGATATTTTAGTTAATTTAAAAAAATAAGACGAATAAAAACAGTAATTATAATAATATTAAGATGATTAAAATAAAATTCATTAGATATTAAAGTTTGTAGAAATGAACTTATTTCATAATTGCTCTAAAAGTTTTCATTTCAACCTAAAAATGTTTAATTTGCAAGTTGACTGTGATTAAAACTATAAGTTAATTAAAACACTCATACTTATTTACTGGTATTTCTGTAGCGGTAGTTTAACAGTGCGCAAGTTCACCCTACACCCTTCTGGAGTCTTTGAAGTAAATAAAACCTTTAATCCAAAGAGCAACGTAAATCGGAAATTAGAGCCCGAAGGCTTCGCTGTGAATGGACTTCCGGCGGACGAGACGAGCAGTGGGGTGGAGAGCTCGTTGGCCTTTGTGACACGACAATCCAAATGTCAGTAATTGTTGCAATTCCAAAGGTATCTCAAACAAAAAAAAAAACTCAGACCAAATTAACCTTTAACCTGCTGTTAAAGTGCTTTCAAAGAGACAGTGAATTCAATAGCGTTTACTCTTTAATAGATAAAGTAATAAAATTTACACCTAAACAAAAAAATCTAGACAACAAAAACAAGTTTGAAGAGGAACGCATTAAGAATAAGAAGAGTACAAAATACATAAAGCGATGTAATAAGTCAAAAAACTATTACAAGCTGCACACGTGTCTAATCAAAACTGACAACCAGTGGACCATAGAGAAAACTGATTGGAAATGATGCGTGCAGCGCAGAACAGATCTGCGTGGCAGTCTTTTAGGAGGCTTATACCTTACACTCTACCGTCTACGGGCTGACATTATTGAATGATAAATGGAAACCTTTACAACAGAAGTATAGCATATCAGTAAAAGTTCCTTGGTCGTAATGGTGGTTTAAGCCAATAAAATACCATGAGCAGTGGGTGTCCATTAGCTGAAAAAAAAAAGAAAAAAAAATCATACTACAGCAAAAACAAATTTCAAGTAAAGGTTAACATGTTCACTGCGGCTTGAGGTCGATTCAGCCTCATGGTAAACTTTGCACTAGTGCGGCGCGTAAAACTCGTGTTTTCTCTCTAGTGCGGCGGCTGTTTACACTCAACCGTATGAGGTATGACAAAGACAAATATAGCTTTCCTTATGTCTGCGAAGCATTGACTCAATATTGTAAAAAGATATTGATGAACATGAGGCAGAAAAGGCCTCAACCGCACTACTAGGAAGTTCAGCTTGAGGCTGATTCGATCTCACCCGCACCAGCTGAAAGTTCTTTAAAATTGGGCCCGCAGTGAACGTATTAAAGAGCCGTGTACAGTCCAGCGGTAGAGGACTAAAACTTGCGATCTTACATTTAATCTCATATAATTCACACTTTGTTTATTAGTTATATAGTATTGCCGCTGCTTACAAAACAAGTATCCAGGAGATAGACAGCAGCGCCCTCTTCGTACCGTAATACCATATTGCGATCACCCCGTATTCACAGCGTAGCGATTATAGTATATCCCCTCATATCTGGAGGCATCTTGGCGTCTATGGCCAGAAATGACAAGGCCTCAAAGTTACAAATGCAAACATTATAATGGTTTCTAAATTTCTACGTGCAGTGCATTGTTCTCTATACAATTTAGTTTTGTGTTGGTTTTATGTGCTAGTTGGTGTGAGTTGGCATATTTATTCACTTCGCTGTTTAATTCGAAATTAGTTTTGCGCTGCACAAAATTATACCTCAATTACTGCCTCTGACTTATATAATGTGTGATAATTTGACTGCTACATTTTGATTGGGATTGTATTCTCGACGTGAATTTGGAAATGTTCGCCGCTCCAATAAATGTTCTTACAATTTCCTCTATTAGTATGATTGTTAATAACGCGATATCAAATTACCTTTCTAGTGTACTTTCATATTTCATATCAATTTCTTTTGCTCTACAACAATTACTAATAATGTTTATTGATCTAAGATAACTTATAAACTGTATTTTATATTGTATTGTGAATGATTGTTATTTTGTTTCATTTTTTTAATTGTTTTCTTTTCGGTTTCTTCTGAGATCAATAAAAGGGAATCTAACGATTGCCTTTATCGACTTTTAGTGAATCAAAGAATCTCTTCTTTACATGTACATAAGGAAATGTAAACAATGAAAGGAGATATAGTAAAAGAACTTGTGAAGGATGACAGAAGAGAACGCTAGTAAAAAAATTTCAATGAAAAATTATTTGAAAAAAATCCCCGTCTTAGATTTAAGATTGTGTAAGTAATACCGAAACTGAAAAACTGCATCAAGTTAAAGTGCCATCAGCTACAGGATGTCCACACCTGGACATAAGTCTCTCATATAAATATCATATAGGAGCATGCCCCTTCTAACCTACTACTTATTTTGTTGATTATATAGTCCCTAGTTTCCCATTATTATAACAATAACTTATACCAATGTCTGTCTATGAGAGCAGTATTCTTTAAGGTGAGTGCCCCATGCGCGTACGCACTATCAGACTCTCCAAGCAGGCGATGGAGTTGTAAGCCTTATTATAAGCCTCACTTCCCGTACGTGACCAAGAAGACAGTAACGATTAAACCCTCGCTCGGGACACAAGGTGAGCTGTTCTCATATTATCAGGATATGGTACCGGAGTTGCAGGCACATCTTCCAGATTTCATCACGGGATCTAGTCTATACTACACCTGGCTGCGGTGGGAATACCTACCCAGCAGGAGGTGCATATTAGATAATAATCTAGCATGTACCTATTACTGAGCAGGCAAGTACCAGAGCTGCGGTAACTCGACGGCTACCAGCCAGCTAGCTACCGCTAACGGTCGCTGTTGCTGGTGACATGACCACTCGTTCCGCGCGACACCGGATACCCAAACGTACATGTTTGTGTGCCTGTGTGTGTGGCCGAACACCAAACCAAGCACACAAACATGCCTAACGTCTGGCGTTAACTACATAGCCATTACGAATAAGACACCATTGACCAGTACCTACCGTTACAGTGCCGGTCTAGCGTAAAAATCCGGGAGGAAACCATTGTCTCCCTGATAAGCGAAGAACAAACTAAAAAAGAGTTCATTCACCTCTGTAAAAAATCATAGAAAAGCAATAGATAAAAATAAAGACTAAAAATTGTAAACAAATAAGACTGACAAAGATAAAATAAAAGCAAAATAAAGTAATGTGATATAGAATAATAATAGAATATATGTAAAAAATATAATATAGAATATAAGAAAAAAAAAAGTAACGAGGAATGAATGAAAGGCGATACAGAGCGAAAGGGAAAGACAGTGGAATTGTGGAAAGAAAGAAATGATCGAAAGATAATATGAAGTTTTAAAGAAGAGAAAGAAAATAAAAAAATGTATGTAAAAAAATAAAATAAATGTAAACAAAAAGTCCCTGTCCCACACTAGGGGGTACGAGAGGCTCCCAATAACGGGGGCCATAAAAAAAGTACCTACCGTTCAGGCAGTAGGCGGACTACTAGTTCTCGTAGTATTCTAGTCCAAACAACCGGACCCTCAGTTCTGGCTGCGAATCGACTGAAGCACGTTGTCTTTCCAGAATAGCATCCTCCATCCAACATTCACCTTGTATGTAGGTGTCTTACTTTACACCTGCCGGTTCATACCTTCCATAACCTCAAACCCAAAAGCCATGTGTTGGGTTATATGGACTGCCTATAATTTTAACTTACCAAAACTCTGGACTATATCAGCTATCATTCGTCTACGTATCTATCTGTATTGTTCTTGTGTTACATCTCCACGGAAACTTTATTAGATTGTACATCACCTATGCTATCTGGTTTTGCTACTCAATATAGATCTTTCATAGTAAATAAAACTAACAATGTAAATATTGTAGGGTAAATGGTAATTCATCTTTATCGTTTAAGCCAAAAGACGATCACTGAAAGGAATTGGCCTCCCCCCTGAGATCTTCGCTATCAAGTCTGGTGTTACACGCGTAAAGTGACTTTCCACGACCTTGGATATATCATGGGTCTGACTTTTATTATATACATTTTAAATAATATTATTATACTTATTATACAACTAATTTAAAAATATTTAAATGCATTAATGGCGGAAAAGAGAAATTGAACGAGCGCTCGTGCAATTTATGCCTAACAACCTCTTTTGGCAATTAACTATTTGTTTCCGGCTCCACAAGTTAAATTCAACCGCATTTTATATACAAAAGCTTACCGTTTTAAAATGTTTAATGTCAACGTTTAAATAATATATTTGTAATATCAAATTATTAAAAGGTTAATTATAATTTTAAAAGTACTCTTGAATATTCAGGGCGTTGTTGTTGAAATTTTGGACGGTTACAGATCAACACTTCAGTTTTAACAAAGCGTTTTGGTGACGGAAATGAACGGTAAATAAACGTCGTTACATTCTAAACTTTTGTTAAATATGTGTTATCAGATTATGTATTTTTCCATCATCATCACCGTTTCAGCCGTAATACATCCAGTGTTATTATCATATACAGGTCACAGGTCATAGAGCTCTGCCATGAGAAGTGCAGTAATGAGAAATCGTCTCTTGATGATATAGCGAGGATGCCAGGGTTGGCACAGCTTACCTTCGAGAGGTGTCTTGGCATACTACTGAGGTGCTATGAGTTTCGTGGGAGATCCGCGGCCCGTTCAAAGGTACCAAAGGATTTTAGAGGGTAGGAATCCTACATTCCATCCTTTAGAAGGGAAAGTACTCTGTGTCCATCCAGAAGATTTCCCTCTGACACACAAAAGGCTCTTCATAGATTTTCAATAAAACCTTCAATAAGTTACGCCCGGACCGCATCCAGCTTTTCGCTGATCTTAACAGGTTTTAATCGCCTTGTGGGTGACCACGTTTAAAAAATTTTGTTGCTAGGATAACGATTACATACCAAAAACTTTTCTATTATGTTTATTTCATACTTCTTCTTCTTTTCAGCCGATGAACACCCCCTACATGGCAAAGGCCTTCGTCAAAAATCGCCACAATGACCAGTTCTGCGCTGCCCAAATCCTGCCGAGCGTGGCGATGACAGTATATCCCTGGATTCCTTTATCCCTTTACCTTGCAGTGGTAATGAGAAAACAAAAGTGATGTATTCACTATTTTTTACGCAACTTTTCCACTTTAAATATGTTAAAGTAGGTATTAAAAATACTTAATATTAGTCCAAGGGTTTCAAAATTTTTCTTTTAGCAAAATGACAGTTCACTAATTAATAGTGTAATAATATTGCTACATAAAAAGCCGCCATATGTGAAAGTTCCCGCGGACGTCGTCACAACGCTCATCCGTTTGCTCGTCTCGCCCACTCGTCTCGCTCACTCGCACGGCGTGCACTATATGCGCTCTTGCTTGCGCCTTGGCAGGTAGCCAAGGCGCAGCACGTGCGCCCGCGGCCGTTGCAGTTCTCGGGGAGTCGGATTTTAACTAGGGAACGATGCGCAACCGCTCGTAGGCGCATTATTCATTTTCCGGGCACAAATTGTTTTAATTATTCAATAAACGTTTTTCCACATCACAATAGTAATTATTATTTTATTTATTATTATAATAAAAATAAAAAATTTTAACAGTATAATACTATGTACACATTGAATATTTAAAAATTTCACTCAATTACTTTAAAATCATTAAGCCGTGCGCATAGGATATAGCTGGTTGTTAGTACGACTCATCCCTAATTAATTGGTACGGGCGATGTTGTTTAGGCAATTCAAAAGCATATACATACAGTATAGATGACTTTAATTTGGCTGACTTCGTGGAACATATATGACGAATACCTATAATATATGTTATCTTTAAAATCATTTTCAACCTCATGTTCTTATAAAGTTTGCAACTTATTACCGTTTGTCAATGTACAGGTTGATTCGTTATAATTACAAAAGTATTTGACATTTAAAGTGATCATTTTGAAATATCATTATTTTATATTTAAATATAACAGACCAATATATAAGGTGATTATGTAAAAGTTTAACGAATGAACGAATGATATATTTATATATATATAAAAAAACGAATTGCTAAAATTACTAACTAGACAATAGAGGTTAAAGATCAAGAGGTCAGAAGTCGTGGCCGAAGAAATCTCCTTCTGGGTAAAAAATTCAAAACTTTGGTTTAAGAAGATCATCAGAGTGCTGTTCAGAGCAGCTGCAAGTATCTAGATATCACTAATGTGCCTTCCAATGCCAACATATCTGTGTTATTGGTGTAATCATTTTTATTGATTGTATTATGAAGAAGGCTATGTTCTGGCATATTTTACAGGATCAAATCAGGAATGAGAAGGTCCGTATATAAAGGAAAATAAGCTATAAATTCAGATATTGGCAAGTTCATCGGCATCGGGTAGGCCCACGAAGCCCAGAGAACAGATAACAGCTGATGCCTTAAGGTTCTGGAGGGAGCACACGCTTTAGCAAGCCCAGCGTTGACGTTGTTAAAGTCATGGATGAAACTATATATAGACAACTCCAACCGGTCCTTTTAGATCTATGGGCGAGGTCTATGTCTGACAATTGATTTCCAACAGGTGATATGATGATGATATGTCTTGATGCAACTCCCTTGCAAAGTAAACCGTAGTATACTTTTACAGATAAAATTCATTTGTTCAACATTGGAACAATTATTATAATTCTTATTGTTGGTCAACTTGTTATAATTTTTAATCTTTTTAAACGGTTTTATTTAGTTCTACCCGTATGAAATTTATTTGGGTCAAAATTAGAAATTGAAATTTAAGCACTTTCACTTTGTCAGATTGATCTGAAATTTGGTACACACATTTAATTTAGATGACAATACAATATAATAAAATCAATAACATTATAAATCTAAGATGGCCGCCGATACAAAATGGCGTATTACATATTTTTCCTTAACCCCCTCAATGTGGGTATCAAATGAAAGGGCTACACTAGTAAAACACGATGATTATGTCAAAATTTAAAATTCAAGATGGACGCCGTTCCAATATGGCGGACTAGGTACATATCTTTCTACAACCACCACAATATGGTTATCAAAAAACCGTTTAACTTAAAAGTTTTTTTAAATGTATTTATTTATTTTTGACTATTCGGCTTCGCAAAGTGTTAAAGTTATAGAGAAGAGCAGGAAGTAATTCACAACGCATCCTTTAATAGTTTAACAAACACAGATTTATACGTATAAGCATTATTTGATGTAGCCTAAATGAAACTTAAGTAATCAAGTGAAATCATTGCCAAGGATTCTAGTCATTTTAATATTCGTGTATTAAATAATAAGTCTTGTGTATTAATCAATTTTTATTAAGCGTTTTGGATTTTGTAAATGCTAGTTCAATAATGTTTTGCGGAATTTTATTGAAAAATCTGATTCCATTTATTAAAGTTTAGAGTGTCTTGTAAATACAATCGGGTATATAAGTCATGTTGCCCAAAGGATGAGGATGTAAGGTTGGAATCCTTGACAGAGAAAGAAGAATAAATGGCTGAAATGATAATGACAATGAGTTTTTAAATATGGAAGGGTTAGAGAAAGGTTTACTGCGTAATATTGAATTCGTAATAATTACACCACGCACAATACCGGTATATTCGAGCACGTACCGTGAAACGTTCGAAAACGATATTCCGCATTGTGTCGCAACCTTCGTTATTCATTGCGGGGACACGTTTAACCTTATATGAATTGATGCGGCCCGCGGTACCCTTTTATGGCTCAATGTAAATAAAATTCCGATCGGATGCCGTTCCGTTCGATCTATATTTTCGATAAACGTCGTTCAGTTAAATTATAACTGTTTTATTTATTTATACAACGATCGTTGCGTGAATCCACGCTGTTGGTGCATAACAATTTAATTTGTCTCATTTCACACATGTTACTCTTATATTTATTCGATCAACACGTCTTTTGAATTTGGATTTATCTTAGTATTGCTTCGAAATTCTGCTTTCTATTTACTAAAAACTACACCTATTAAAAACAATTTTAAGCTGCATTTACCGATACTAAAAAGGATGAAGAACAAAAAGCTATCATACGCGGTCGAATGGTTTGTTTCAAAGGTATTTATATCATTGAGTTAATACTGATGGTTGGTCGTGTTATTGAAAAGGAGGTGCTCTAGAATTCTCTACGAGAAGAGAAATGAGAAGTTTTGTGGATAAAACTCATGGACTTATTGAAAGGATTGGTAAATGGAGTGATAGTTGGCAGGCTACGCAGAACAGATGACAAGTGGTGCCTTAATTTTTGACAAGTACAACTAAGGACATTTGCTCTCAAGGAGTGCAGATGTCATTGGCAAAGTCATTGGCAGATGCCGGCCAGGCTGATGCCAACTAGTCTTATGGGGAACCTTTGGGGAAGGCCTGTGTCAGGCAATAGAAGTCTAATAGATAAAATGATTATGGTAACGATGAGATCTAGAGATATTAATATTGTTGTGAACTGTACGTATGTTTCTAATATAAACGAACTTTATAACCTCTGCCTACCCCCTTAGTGATGTCACGCGTAAAGTGAGTAAAGAACCGAGAAGCAAGTACAATTTTAAATTTAATGAAATGCACTGATGAGGTTTTTAATAGAATTTTTAACGCGTCGAGCGCTTTGTGCGGCGCGAACGCAACCGGCTGATTAAATTTTTGATCAAAGTAAATTTTATTTACACTTCGCTGTAGGTGACCGCTATTTTTGTATATAAAATTTTCATTTACGTGTACAAATAGCTATAAATGCAATAATAATAATAATTTTGTAATAAAAAGCACGAGACGATTTCTTAAGAAAATGCGCGACAAATGTCAGGTTGATCACTGGTTGTTGTACTCTTATGTAACTTCGTAGC
This sequence comes from Battus philenor, assembly GCF_028537555.1. Lineage (NCBI taxonomy): Eukaryota > Metazoa > Arthropoda > Insecta > Lepidoptera > Papilionidae > Battus > Battus philenor. The sequence continues at coordinate 13,076,581 of NW_027181684.1, forward strand.
CTTCATTAGGTAGGAAGATAGAGACATAAGTTGCACTAGATTCTGGCCGCCTTCTTAGTGGTAAAAAGATTGAAGTCATTTGCGTTGTGATGAAGTTGTACGTAAAGTCGTTTCTTAGAACTTGCACCGAATAAAGTCATACAATGTATATGTTGTATTATAAATATGTGTAGTAATTAATTAATTATAAATAGATAATATTTGGAACGAAAGAGCAATGAAGAAGGCTATGCTCGGAACACACTACACTTTCATTCTGTTCTTTTATACCACAATTCTGCTTTCTTTCCCTTTTGCTCTATTTTACCATTCTTACATCCTCTTTTCATTTTACATTTTCTTAATTTTTAGTTTTGTTGTATCACATTTTTATCTTTATCTTTATCACAGTTTAATATTAATTATTTTTAAATATCTTTTTTGTTTTTGTTTTTGTTTGTTGATGCCTTGCGCGGCGAGATTAAATTAGAAATGAAGAGGTCTGCAGAAGAACAGAGGCAGTTGGCGGGGCAATTCGATCGTGCAACCGATGGCTGTTGGGGCCAAAAGGTTTTCCGGAAGACACGGCGTGGATAGACCTCCCGACTGATATAGTCAAGAATATGTGCAGCGCATGATCACCGTTGTAATATTTGGGGGAGGCCTATCCCTTGTAGTGGACAAAAGTGTCAACTGGTAGAATACTATATATAAAAGCATATATATACACATTGAAAGAATTGTTAATTATTAAATACTCTAATAAGTTTAAAATGGATAAATAAATATATAGATAGACTAGCCGATCCCGCAAACGTTGTTTTGCAAAAAAAAAATTGATATTTTAATTTACAAATAAAAAATAAGGGTTAATCGTTAACGGGTGAAAATTTATGGTTGTATGTATTCTTGTATACTGTATCATAAAAAAATAAAAACAAATAATTTCGTTAAAAAAATAAAAAAAAATTTAAGTGTGAACAACTTTTATCACTTAGGGGTATAGAAAATAGATAGTAGCCGATTCTCAGACCTACTGAACACGCATATTAAATTTGGTAAAAATCAGTCAAGCCGTTTCAGAGGAGTTCAAGTTCGAACACCGTGACACGAGAATTTTATATATTAGATAAGTGAAATAAAACATAGGTAGACAAATAAATTAATATATTTAAATCAGTACTAGAATGGAATGAATCTAAATAATTTTAGCCTAGAATAAATCAGGCTTCACAGGGATAACCTCAAAGCATACCCTTGATGTTACGATGCAGGTTTGATCTGTATTTGTGCGATTTAAATCGCATCATCTCGCAAAGCGGTAGCTTCCCTTACACTGCAGCGCGTGCTTTATGTTACAACGAGCTTAAAGCGCTACACCGCGTCGCTTTTATCTCGAACTTCATTCCGTACGTAACTAGTTTTATCTGGTTTTAAATTTAAAACCTTTACATGTACCTGCATATCATTTTGTTTTTGTTTCACATATACATTAACTAGCTGATCCCGCAAACGTTGTTTTGCAAAAAAAATTGATATATTTATTTACAAATAAAAAATAACGGTTGATCGTAGAGGGGTGAAAATTTATAGTTGTATGTATTCTAGTATGCTGTATCATAAAAAAATAAAAACAAAAAAATTCGTTAAAAAATATTTTTTTTTTAAGTGTGAACAACCTTTATCACTTAGGGGTATAGAAAATAGATAGTAGCCGATTCTCAGACCTACTGAATACGCATATTAAATTTGGTAAAAATCAGTCAAGCCGTTTCAGAGGAGTTCAAGTTCGAACACCGTGACACGAGAATTTTATATATTAGATATATATACAAAAAAAACCTCGTCCACTTGGCAAATAACATTAATAAATATAAAACATATCGATGTACAGAAAACTGTCATTAGAAATACAAGACGATTATATACCTTTCACTAAACTTCTTAATAGTAGAAACTCCTTTAAAAGCAACTGTGATAGCTCTAAAATTACACTTCTTCGTAATTTCTCCTAAGAGGCGATTCGTGAGAGTGTATATGTTAATGTACAATGAGAATAAATTATTATAATTACTTTGTTAATGACATTTATGAAGGCGGTTACAGAAAAATAACTTCACTAAGTTTATTGTAGCTTCTTCTTACAACATGACGCCTTTGGATTCTTCGTAACTTTGTTATAAATAGGAGAATAAATTACAGGAGAGCTCATATATTCATATTTATATTAAATTAGGTTTTTTTGTTGTTCTCATGATGTAAATAAATGAAATGACCCATAATAAAATAATACACGTGAATACACGTCCGGTTTACTAGGAGGAATCGCAAATAATTCGTGGTACAGCCTTTTAATACTAGTGTTACTACTAGATAGTGTTCAATGAGCATTCTATTTCGTTGTTTACGAAATAGCTTGAGTTAGATAACCGTAGAACAAAGGTCACAGGCGTAGCTCGAAGAATTGCTCGTTTCAAATAACAATGAGCAGGGCACATCGCTCGTACAACTGATGGCTTTCCCCGAAAGGTTCTTCTAGAAACAGGACGTAAGTAGAACCTCTATTGGGGGACCGACAAAATAGTCACGTGATGTTGATAGATGCCGGCAGCTTAGAACATGTCATTGCGGCATTTTTGTGGAAACTTTGAACTTCTAACCCAAGAGTAAAGGATTGAGACTTGTGATCGTGGGTCGTGGGTTTTTATTCCCGGACCGGAATAATTTGCTGCCATCGTGAACAAGTTTCCAGAGGATGGGCAGCAGGGTCCTTTACAGACTATCTACTCTGCAATCGCCAATACGCCTGCCAAGTGTGGCGATTATAATATATCCCCACATAGGCTTATGTGTTGTAAGAAAAGGACCAATATTTAGTCACTTCCGCACATGCAGTGGTAGTCGTGCAATGAAATGCACCGCCCGCCAGCTCGCTGATAAATGCGTAGCCTTATAAGTTCATCCTAAGTAATAAAAGGACTGACTCTGTGTTTGGCACTAATCGCTGTAACATAACTCCTTAAGATGCCTCTCCACGGGGCATCTTCAGGAGTTATGTTACACGTGTTGAGTAATTTGGCGGTGGCGGTTGTGTAATTCGCATTGTTTGCCGCATACGCATTTATCAGCGGGCTGGCGGGCGGTGCATTTCATTGCACGACTACCACTGCATGTGCGGAAGTGGCTAAATATTGGTCCTTTTCTTACTTAGGATGGACTTCCGCGAGGTAACACCTGATTCCAATAAATATTTAAGGCTTATGTGTTGTAGCGGGCATCTTTGTGTAGAAACGACAGTATTGTTAATTGTTATGTTTTTTTTTTTAACAAACTAGTAAACAAGTAATTAGTGCACTTTTAACTATTACTTTAAACAGTCTCGTTAAACGGAGCTTAAGTAATAAAGAGCTTTAAGCACTAAATGTATATTCGTAACAAATAACGATTCACGATTTAATTCGCAGCGCGTCTCTACATTTCGTCCGTTGTGTTTTTTGTTGAACGCTTAAAATCTGAGTCGACTATTTCGGCCCGCTGTGGGCGCAGAATAAAATAAAATCCGACACAGTTCCCGGGTGAAAAAAAAAAAGCGCGGATTGCCGAGGATCCGGCCACAATCCGCGCTTAACGAGCTCTCCAGCTAATTAAGTGTTTGTGTCGAACTCAAAGAATCGACTTTTGCCGCGCTTAGCGGAAACGTTTAGGCTGCCAGCTTAAAAGAATCGAAACTGCGCAGTTTCTTTATCGACTTTGTTAAGTACATTTTAAAACCGCATACATATTTTTAATATCCCAATTTGTGGGAAACAGACTCAAAAATGACTATCGCCACCTATCTTTGAGGTAGTAAGTTTGAATTTGTTTTTGAAGCTGTCGTATGCATTGTGATAAAGTCGTTTCGTAAGACTTGCATCGAATAAAGTCCAACAATATATTTCTTGTATTATAAATATCATTAGTAAATAATAAATAATAAATAGATAATATTTCTAACGAGAGAGCAACGAAGAAGGCTATAATCGGATTTAACTGCGAGATCTAATCAGAAATGGGGAAATCCGCAGAAGAGCCAAGATTACTAACGTAGCTCGAAGAGTTGCTCGTCTGTGGCAATGAGCATGGCACATCGCTCGTGCCTCTGATGGCTGTTGTAGCTGGAAGGTTCTCCAGTACACGCGGCGTGGGTAGCCCCCCGACCCTAAACCAACGACATAATAAGGTCGAAGAAAGTCGATGCCGTCAGCGCTGGAACAGTCGTAGTCGAGATCTTTAGACAAGGCCTATGACATGCAGTAGGCGTCCATCGGAAAGAAAAGAAGATACATATTTTATATCGAAACATATATAACACGTTCACTGCGGCTTGAGGTCGATTCAGCCTCATGGTAGACTTTGCACTGGTGCGGTGCGTAAAACTCGTATTTTCTCTCTAGTGCGGCGGCTGTTTACACTCAACCGTATGAGGTATGACAAAGACAAATATAGCTTTCTTTATGTATGCGAAGCATTGACAATGATTGAAACATGAGGCAGAAAAGGCATCAACCGCACTACTAGGAAGTTCAGCTTGAGGCTGATTCGACCTCAGCCGCACCAGCTGAAAGTTCTTCAAAATTGGGCCCGCAGTGAACGTAATAAACTAGTAATAATTGTTTCTTTGCCATTCTAATTTCAAAAGAGTGTTTTTAATATTTTTATTATAAATATTTAAACGACGCTATGCCAAAGGTTAACAATTTGTTCGATGAGGTTGCTACAGTATCTCATTTTACTAATTGTATATACATAGGCTGTAGACGCAGTGTGGACAATAACATATTTTTATCTCTCATTTAAAATTACAATACAAAACAATCCGCGTCATACACAACTTCTCTAGTAGAGAAAATAGGTTCAATATAACATTCTTAATTTAAATTTAGAAATACCTTTTAAAATCGAATACATAGTTTTTATATAAACGTACACACACAAATTTATTATATCCAGGACAAAAATGATAATAATTTTTCTTTCAAATCGGAATTACAATTAATTTTTCTGCTTAAAACACTCCACAGCAGGCATTATCTATCTGGTAGAAGAAATTATTTTTAAATAACATTTTGAACTGAAATGCAGTATTTAACAAAACTGAAAGGAGGTTGTATAGCAGTAAACAACTGTTCTTTTTTCATTTTTATCTTCCTCTGTTTCTTTATTCTTTCTAAGGCAAGTGCCATCATCTAGTAAATTTGATTTTTTAATTATTATTTTATTTATGATTATGTATTACACCGTACTATTATAAGTATAGCTATATATATATATATATATATATATATATATATATATATATATATATATGTGTACACATTAACTACTCTTTATTTATACTTCTACTGTTTCCATACTATGGTCGTTTCTAGGAAATTTCCTCGTGTGATAAGATCGGCTATTCTAATTTATTGTTTACTATTATGCAACTTCTACTAACTACATTTTCTATCGTGCATAATAAACAAAGATTGTTAAAACTGTTAATAAATGAGGAATATCTGCCATGTCAGGAGTTCAGTCTGATCTATATTGTAAAAAACTGAGTTTTTAATGTAAAAGAAATTGCATTTTCATTTCGCTGTTGCGTGGTCAGCGTCAATCACTCAGGCTGCGAGCTCGCTTCAGCACGCTATGTAAAGGCAGTACTATATAATTACTATCTATTCTTTTATTCTCCTCGTGTTATTTAGTGAACCTTGTTAATATCACAATTGCCAATTATGTGTTAAATGGAATCAGGCGTTACCTTGCGGAAGTTCATCCTAAGTAAAAAAGGACCAATATATACAAACTTCCGCACATGCAGTGGTAGTCGTGCAATAAAGTGCACCGCCCACAAACACAGACTCTGTGTTTGGCACTAATCGGTGTAACATTACTCCTGAAGATGCCCCGTGGAGGGGTGAAACACGTGTTGAGTAATTTGCCGGTTGCAGCTGTGTGATTTGCATTGTTTGCCGCATATGCATTTATTAGCGGGCTGGCGGGCGGTGCACTTTATTGCGCGACTACCACTGCGTGTGCAGAAGTGGCTAAATATTGGTCCTTTCCTAGCCAATTATGTCTCAGTCTAAGCATAAATAACTTATTTATTACTTAATGCATCATTAAAATTGCCAGATATATGTCCACTGAAAGATATATCTTGACTATATCGATTGTTGTAAACTCCCACTACAAGGCATAGGTCAGCCCCAAAGATATCTATGGAGGGATATACCATATTTAATGGAATCAGGTGTTACCTTGCGGAAGTCCTATTAGATTATGGTATATTCTAAGTAAGAAAAGGTCCAATATTTAGCCACTTCCGCCCGGGCGGTTCACTTTGTTGCACGACTACTACTGCATGTGCGGAAGTGGCTTAATATTGGTCCTTTTCTTACTTAGGATATACCATTATCGTCAATTTTAGAATGCAGATTGGCGATCGCAGTGTGGTATTATCGTACGCAAAGGACGCAGCTGTCCAACTTCTGGAAACATGTTTGTGGGAAGTGCCTGTCATATATAACTAATGCATAAAGTGTGAATTATTTATTGGAATCCGGGAATTGAATTCGACAAACGATAGCAAATCCCATTCCTCCACCTTTGGGCTATACTTCACACCAATACATTTGTTTTAGTTAATGTTTTAAATAACATATCTTATTACAGATAATATCATCTACTGTATGTAATACGTGAAAATAAAATAATGTTTTATAATGAAATATTATCATTATATTTGCGGTTCCTGTGTAACTGAATTTAATATTTTATCATTAAAACAATAACTATTATAATAATTTTAATGTAAACTGATATTTTACTTATTATTTAGATTTATTAAAGTTTTTGTATTGTTAAAAATAATTATTAATATTAGCGCGCAACAGTAGAGCGCAGAACAGATGGCCAGTGGAACCTTACGGCTTTAGAATGAAGACCACGGAACAGAAAGCACAACGTGGATCATTCTTGTAAGAAAACACTGAATGCTAACTACCTTTTACTAGTGAAAATAAAAAATAAAAATATTCTTTATTTAAATAGATTGTTGAAACACTTGAAAATCAACATAAAATATCAGCATTGATGTTTCTACGGAAAGGTTGCACCGGCTCGGAAGGCAGTTCTGCTGTCAGCCGAAATTCAACGGTTGATCTTTACAAATATAGTTTCTTAAAGACTGCGCGACAATAATTAGCTTTTTACAGCATCGACAACATTTAATTCCACAGATTAACATAAGTATAGTATTATTGGATACAATAATATAATGTTTTTAATAATATTGGTTTTAAGTCTTATTTGAAATGTGAGGGTAAAGCATATGGCTGTGGACAAATTACGGCTGAAATATTGATGGTAACACTACTTGAAATTCATCAACATTTAAACTTAGGTTTTTTTTTAAAAAATTCATTGTTTAAAATTGAGGTATGATATATTAGCTAAAGATGTTCACTAGCTACAGCCTTATAACCCAAGTCATGAGATTTACGTAATCAGACTTTCACTAAAGTTTACCGCCGTAAATGCGACCGTAGTTACGTTAGCTTTTGAAAAGCGCTTATTTGCTTCATTCGGCATTTTCGTAGGATTTAACAATTTAATCGTTTTTAGTTTTCTCCGTTTATTTGCGGTCGTGTGAGTTGTTCGGATTTGTTAGAACGTGCTCAGAATTATAAGCAGCGGTGCACGAAAAATTTAAACTTATTTATAGACGGTCTAATGTTAAAAATGTTTCTTTATATTATTATCTTTGTTGGATAATTTACAATGCTCACTTACTTAACAAAAGAATAACGCCTTTAGAGTTCAATTTCTCAATTCAATTTAAAAGTGAAACACGTAACAGGTTAAACATTAAATAAAATATAACGTATTTTATATTTAATATTCTTTATTGTACACGCTCGGATACATTTAAATATTTTCATAATAAAAAACAAAAAAGCACAATGGGCGGTCTTATCACACGTGGTAATCTCTTACAGACAACCATAGAATGGAAATGGTAGGTGTATAAATAATAGGTAGTTAACGTGTATAAAACATACATGTATACTTTCATATATATGTATGTAACATAAATGCTTATAATAAATAAAGTTATATAATATTACATTTTATATAATAAAAATATTACATTTTATAAATATAAAATAAATACATTTAAAAAACTTTTAAGTTAAACGGTTTTTTGATACCCAGATTGTGGTGATTGTGAAAAAATATGTACCCAGTCCGCCATATTGGAACGGCGTCCATCTTGAATTTTAAATTTCGACATAATCATCGTGTTCTACTAGTGTAGCCCTTACATTTGATACCCATATTGAGGGGGTTAAGGAAAAATATGTAATCCGCCATTTTGTATCGGCGGCTATCTTAGATTTATAATATTATTGATTTTATTATATCGTATTGTCATCTAAATTAAATGTGTGTACCAAATTTCAGATCAATCTAACAACGGGAAGGTGTTTAAATTTCAATTTCTAATTTTGACCCAAATAAATAAACAAATAAATTCCGTACGGGTCGAACTAGAAAAAACCGTTTAACAATAATAAATAAAAACATCAAAGTGATTTGGATCGCACTTGACTCAGAAAGAATAAATATAATAATAAGTCTAGTGAATAGTTCTAAATCATCTTCTTAAAAATAGGTAGTGAGTTAGCACGTCTTATATTCAGCGGTAAATCATTCCACAATCGAACGGCTTGCGTGGTGAAAGACTTGGAAATAAACGAAAAAGAATGCGACGGAATTTTTAATTTCTGAATTCTTATATTAATTCTTATATTTATTGAAATAAAACCTTTTTTAATGTGACAATTCAAATGTAGATTGTAATTGAAGCATATTTTTCCATTATTGCTTTTGAATTTATAATTAATTTTAGTATTAACATAATGAATTCATTACATATTTAATACGTAACACTGCACCGCTCCGTCCGGCTTTGGAGTTTAAGTTTATCGCGCAAGTGGTCGCGCGGGGCAGACCCCGTCGACTGTTCGACTCCGCAAATAGTTAATTAGGCGGGCATCGCGTAAGGAACGAGAAACACTGACTGCCTTTGTTTTTATTTCTACCGCGACCACTGTGACTTCTGTGATTTAAATCCGCTAATTCGTAATGCATTGCTCTTTATTTAAATAATTGTGTTCTATCGCTGATAACACAATCAGATTAAAATTTTAACAGAGCTTATATAGCATCATTTTACACATATATTGCAAAAATTTGAGCAGCGGTAGCCAAGCGCTAGGTTTGGAAGAAGCCTATAACATGTTGTAGGTGTCTATCGACTGAAAAATAGAAGCCTACGGAAAGGTGTACTAATTTTATTTAACCTTACTTCTGGTTGTAAACTTATTAAAGAGCGCTTGTCAAAGCCAGAGATACCCAAAGATGTTAAATAAATTGGTAGATTGTTCTAGCGTTTGCTTCCCAATATTACTCTAATAACATATATATGTAGATTAAAGATAAAATTATGACTAAGTGTTTATTTACTTATTGCTTTATAAGCGCATCTTATTTGTAACTTTTGTTTAACTATTAAGTCGATGTAATGTAACGAGAAATATATGTTGAAAAGATTGTTATGTTGCTAAGAATAAAATAAAGACTTGTGTTCGAGACCGTTATCTTTATTGTTTGGAAATCCAAACTATGTATATATATAACCGGATCCAGAGTATACAGTGCTGCAGGCTACCGGGACAATAGCACCTAGATGCTCGCGGTGCTGTATGCCTTGGATCTGGCTCGCAGGACGAAAAGTACTGGCGAATGTGCGCAATTTAATTATAATTTTACTAAATAATGCATAGCAATAGACTAACATAACAAAAGTTAACATGCAAAAATGATACGCGACAGAAACTGTCAATGCATAAAAAAAATTAAAACATTAAAAGGTTATACATGTACAGAAAATATTTTTTCTCAACAATTTTATTTTGTATTGTGCCTCGCTTACTTAATGTCGGTAAAGCAGTGGCTGTTTAACCTTGATACTTCACAGATGGCGCTGTTAACAATGGTGTTATCATGGCGTCCGTTGCGTTCGCCGGTAGGTAAAGCAGTCGGTAATTGAGATGCTAGAGCGATTTTTAAGCGATGATTTGATTTTTATATTGCAGAATAAAGTTTAAATAGAAATCGACGTATTAAATAATGAATTTTTAATGTCGTTTCTTTGTATCCAGGTAGGATAATGGTGTAAGACATTAATAAACATTATGTATATATATATGTGTGTGTGTGTGTGACACAATTACGCAGTTTTTTATATATTTTGATTAATAAAATTAATTAATAATAACTAATGATTTTTTGCAGCGTTTAACACTTAGATAACTTAATATTTTCAATGACCTAATATCTTTTCAGGCGCCTAATATTTCTTATTTAAGCGATTTTACCTTTGTAGATTGATATGGTGAGAATTTTGACTACCTATGCTCCGTCTACATTTTCCGCTTTCTTTGTCGGCGGCTATCAGGATCTCCAGGTTTTAAGCCTGGTTTTTCTTCCAAATTTATTCAAAATTTTTAAGTACTGGTTTGAGGCAGATGGCAGAAAGCGTAGTATTTAATTTGATTAACCGTAGTTAATTTTATTCATGTAAATAAAAAAGGTAATAAAACGGAAACTTTACGCACAATAAAATTTGTATTACAATCCCTAAACAACAGAAACACGTTGACGAGGTCGGACATAAAAAGGGGCTCCGATAGAAAATTTATAAGATTCGAGAAAAACAAGCGGCGCTTTGTTGAGAAAAAAAAACTGTTAACCTGTTGTTATTGAAATGAGGTCGTCGTTGTGTTTATTTTATAGTGGTTTATTTAGGTATAGTTTTGTCAATACTTATGATTGGCAGCTATATCGGTCAAATAGGTCGATATTCAACCAGTCTGGTCGCATAGTATATCATAGAGGACACCAACCAACGACTTTACTAGATAGAAGTCTTGCTGGAATTTCTTCCGCAATTTCTTTTCCTTCTTCTTTTTTTCTTTCTCTTTCTTCCATCACTAACGCTTTCTGAAAAGTTAGGCAGTGATAGGCAGCAGCATCTTTTGCGTACTACAATATCACACCCAATCGCCAACTCACTTGCCAAGCATGGCGATTATGGTATGCCCCCGTATAAATATAAAAAAGTGGCCTACGAGGTAAATAGTGGCATTCATAAGTAATTGACTACATAAATATCTTATAAATTTATTAGAAAAATCCTTTTAAGGTGTGGAACCTTGTTAATAAGTATATCAATGATTGCTTCTTATTATTCAGGTGTACCTTTATTGCTGAAGGCCGCGCTTTTCCTGACATTAGTTTCCTTACTTTCATTCCCTTGGTTGAGTTGCTACTACCAATCTATATGAACTGCTTTTCTGTTTTTCCGTTATTTTGAGACCCGTCTCTACTCGCACAGAGATAGCCCATCAGGAAAATTTTATTCTGCCACACACCGCACATCTAACAAAGCTCCCCCGACTAAAATACTTGTGTGTATAAATATAAAAATGAAAACGGTGTTTGTGTTTTATCAAGTTATAGCTCTTTGTGACACCAGCGAAACATTGACGGACACATTTTTGTGAAATGTAAGCATTTGAAAGATTTATTTTTAATACAAATACAATGGTTGAACTGTTTGAATTTGGAAGCTTGAACGCTGATGACCATAGATTGACCTTGCAATGTCTCATTTTGAAAAAGTTCATTTTTTTAACATCTTTCCAAAAATATTTACCAAGCCGTTTCAAAATGAGCTAAACTTTTTTCACAACGATTTATTTCGTTGGCCAGTTTCTAATACTTGTTCATTTTATTTGTACAGTCTTTGGGTATATTTGTTTTCCTGGTACAAGTTTCAGTGTTATTTAAAATAGTGATAAATCAGATAAGCTGTTTGTTGCTACTTCCAGGATAGAATAGTTCTTTTGTTTTGTTTATTTTTTTACTTCTTCTTTCTCAAAATTAAAAGGTGTTTTGGTCTTTTTAATCTTTTCGTCAATCTTGCTACGGAATAACCACTACACGAATTTGTTTTAAAACGACACAATCAAAACATTTACGAAATCCTACTTAAGTAAGAAAGGGACCAATATTTAGCCACTTCCGCACATGCAGTGGTAGTCGTGCAATAAAGTGCACCACCCGCCAGCCCGCTGATTAATGCGTATGCGGCAAACAATGTGAATCACACAACCGCCACCGCCAAATTACTCAACACGTGTTTGACCCCTCCACGGGGCATCTTCAGGAGTTATGTTACACCGATTAGTGCCAAACACAGAGTGAGTCAGTTTTCTATTGAAATCCTACCTGTCGGGCGCGATGCAGCGCACACTCATCACACTTATGTTTTTTTTTTTTTTGGCCCCCGCTATTGGGGGCCTCTCGTACCCCTATCTTGTGGTGGGACAGCGTCTTTTTTGGGCAATTTATTTTTTTTCACTTAGTTTTTTTTATTTCCGTTCTCTGCTTCCATTCTTCAAATGATCTTTCATTCCATTCTTTTATACCACATTTCTTCTTTCTTACCCTTTTGCTCTGTTCGTCTATCATTCTTCCCTTTTTTCTTTTTACATTTTTTGATTTATATTCTTATTTTACATTTTTTTTAACACATTATTACTTATTCTATAATTATTTCTATCACAGTTTTGTTTCTGTTTACGTTTTTAATCTGTTTGTTTTATTTCTTTCTATCGCCCTTTTGGCGATCTCTTTACAAAGGGATATGATCGCCTGTTTGTCATCGCCGCCTATCAGGGAGGCTATTGTCTTCTCCCTGATTTCAACGCCAGACCGGCACTCGAAGCCGTATCACACTAATGTCCATGACTCGCGGTTATCCGAGGGTGGTCAGGCCCGCGTCGCTCCCGACCGCCGAGTAATCCTGGCTTCGCAAACCTACACCATACTGCAATCAGGAAAATATAAACCTACACGGGTATAGCGTACGACATATTTGTAACTGAGATACGATCGACCAGCGTATAATTAAAATTTTTAGCTTACAGACCTCCTGTTTCCATGAGCTAATCAAATGCCAACGGAATCCCGTAAACTATCGATTTCAATAAGTTTTATACGTGCGAAGAAAAGAGAACACTACAAATATGTAACAATATGTAAGTAATTTAAAATTAACCCACCAAATAAACAAAAGGTTTAAATCAATGAAATATATTCTGTTCAGCTTTTCACATTTGTGTTGTACAAATGTACAAACCTTTGTAATTCATCTTATTTGGACGTCTTAGTTGGGAGACGTTATCGTCTGATTTCCCGACAGGGGTCAGGTTGTTTTTTCTTTCAATCAATCGCATCCTTTATCACTGGGATCTAAGGATAGACTTTTCCGCTAGCAATGTAGAGTAAATTAATAAACTATTTGCAGCTTTCGATAGATTTTTTAACATTACGTATAATGTTTTGGACAACTGCAGTACATGGTTATGCAGCTTCCGTTATGCTTTGAGAAGTTTAAATGATACAGCTGAATAGAGATATTATTTTTGTTTTGTATACAGGTAATTGGTTATAGATGAAAAAGCTTAAAAGGGGTAAATTAAACGCTAATTTGTCACCCTGTATAAAACCAACACTCTGAAATATGTTACATTAATTTATTTCTTCTATCGAAATGCGAGAAGCCAATAATTTCCACCTGGTGACCGACTGCACCATTCTTGGAGATGGAATTGGGTAAAAAAATAAAGGCTAGAAACAAGTCGCGGAAAAAATGTTTAAATCTCTTAAGACGTTGGTACACTATCAGTGGTATAAACTAAAATTCGTCGTAACTCTGTTTTGTTATAATTATAGTAATTACCAATTATATGTCAAAGTTGCTGACATCATTTCACGTATCCTTTTACCATCATTGTTTCGTCCGATGAACATCCATTGTTGGATGTAGGCCTTCACAGAATTCTAATAAGTTCGATGAGACCTGTTCTTCCATTGACCTTATTCCGGATCCCTTATACCCATCTGTGGTCTTTACTACAGGATCTTAAGGTCCCCCGGAAATCCTATTCTATCTATACAACCTTCTCACTGCCAAACCAATGAATGTCGTTAACTTTTGTTACGTCTATTTAATATTTTATCTGTTAAGTTCAAGTTAGTTTCAAGAAGCTGAATAGTTTGATTGAAATCAAAGTTGTGATGAGGATATTGTTATATCTATGTAGCCTTCTCACTGCCGACCCAATGAATGTCGTTAACTTTTGTTAAATCTATTAATATTTTATCTGATTAAGTTAGATTCAAGAAGCTGAATAGTTTGATTGGAATCAAAGTTGTGATTTAACTTTGTTAATATCAGTAGCTGAGCGTTAATCTGTTCGCCGGTAACGAGGTAATTAGCCGGTATGGGATTAAGCATTTGGTTCAACCGAATGTTTGCGTTGCGGCGAGTCGATACCGCTCGCTGTTTATTTATCATTCCGTTCAGCAAACACACAACGCGCGTGCGCAGTTTTCTGTGCCGGCTAATAACTCAAATAACAGATTACTAATATTTTGTAGCTAATTTCGAATAGCTGTATACATTACGCTACATTCATTATGAAATGCAATTTAAAGTTGGCGCCGTAGAGTTGAGTTTAGATTTACTTACGCTGTAATGCAAATAATAATTAAAACGATATTTAATACGTACATGCGTTTTAGTTAATAAGCGAGTGGGATCTAAATCAATTTGATAATTTTAATTTTAATTTTATTTATTATTATGCCGTATTTATTACAAGTATATATGCTATACATATGTATGTATATTTTGTTTATATGTACAGGCTAACTATCTGTTCTTTATTCCACAACTGTTTCCATACTATGATTGTCTGGAAGAAATTGCTTCGTGTGATTAAAACCTCCTAATACACGTTTTTTTTCTATTATGCAACTATATATATATCGGAGCTCTGTGGTTTCGAATGGCATCGACAGATGGCGCTGGTTGTACTTAAACGTATAAAAAGGGCACCGCGCGGTAGAGTCGACATTAATAAAGAAGAATCGACAACGACACGACATATATTTTGTAGCGTGTAAAATGAAGAGTTTTAAATTAAATTAAAATTTATTTGGTGGCAAAGATAGCATGGGACTGTATTATATATAACCGCTATTTTAAATAATATATATGACTATATTACTACCGCTATTACCTACAACTGTTATCTAAAGTACAATAAATACAGATGACAAGATGTAGTGTAATAAAAAAATTCTAAATTTAAAATAGGTAAGCTCAATGACTAAACGGTTATTTTGGCATAACTTTAAATAAAAACCTTCGGGGGAATCCCCATCTATTAACACTCGCAGTTAAATACAGCTCGATTTAATGTTTATGTAAATATAGTAAATAATAAATTCCAATTATCGTGACGATTCCATCCGCTTATCAAGCAACAGCTTTCGAATTTACTATTTTATATAAATTGTAATATATTCAACTATTCTTTATAAAAAAAATTTCATGTCGAAGGACATGGATCTATTAATAGATTCTATGAGATTTTAATAGATTTCAGTGAGCTCACTCGGTGTTTGGCACTGGTTGGTCTAACATCTCCTGAGGATGCCCCGTGGAGGGGTGAAACAAGTGTAGAGAAGATTAACAGTGGTGGTTGTGTTTCGCATTGTTTACCGCATGCGCATTTATCAGCGGGCTGGCGGGCGGTGCATTTCACTGCACTACTGCTGCATAGCGGAAGTAGCTATGTATTGGATCTATTAAATTTTAAATCTCTTCCAATCTATCCGAATGAAGTGTGATAGAAATCACGTAATGCGATTTTACCGAAAAAACTTAATCTTTGGATTTGAGCAGCGCAAGACCGGTCATCGTGGCAATCTTTGGGGGAGGCCTATGCCTTGCAGAACGCGTCTTACTACAACCGCTTTTAATTCACCTAAAATTTCTTGACTACATCATTATTTAAGTCGTAGGATGTTCACAGCTGGACATGTTTGCTCATAAATTCTGAACAAAGTCAATAGTATACAATCTGCATCCAACGTCTTTAAGCGACATCAATATTGTTTTTTTTTTTCTATCTCCCACCCCCCTGGCGATCTCTCGTTCCCACCCTTGTTAAAGAATCTCTTATATCGGAATTTTCTTTTGTCCTTCACAATCCCTACCTATCTTTACATTTCCTTTCCGTAATATGATTACGTAATGATTTGAAAAAAATATGATTACATGTCCGCCTTGTGGATGAATGTCCCATGCTGCGCTTACGTCTTGATCTCCACTTCGTCTTGAGGCATTGGCGGTCATCAGTTCTACGCGTTATGTGGTCTTCCTGCCCGCCTATCCAATGCCTTTCACTAATGTCACTTTTAAATTTTACATTTTTTAACTTTGTAGGTCTCTTTATAGAATTTGAATAAGACTGGCTGAAAACGGATCCTACCAGGTCATTTGTCCACTTAGTGAGTAAAAACTCTATGCAGCGTCATGTAATAACATAAAAGTAAATGAAATGAATTTTATCCATAAAAATTTTGCTAGCGTTAAATAAAAATGAATTTAATTTTATAAAAGGTTTTATAACGAATAAAGCCTTGACAACCAGCCCTCGACAAATGTCTCGTAGCTCGCTACGGCGGTGCCTCTACGAAAGGGCCTTAAGTAAACCTCTTGTGCTGTACGCGGTTTCGAGTTTGAACATTTACGTCAAAATAGTTGCCAAGTTTCTTCTTGTGTTAAGTAAAAAGCTTTAAACTCTTTTAATATTAATTAAAATGAAATGTAATGTTAGGTGAAATATAAATATGTATATTTTTAATGTAAATATTTATTTTAACGGTAAGTACATGTACTAGCAAATTTTTTTTTTTTATTTCTGATCCTTTTTTGCTTTTAAAGGAACTATATTAGTAAAGTAAATTATATTAGTTTATTACCAATTAGAAGCCTCTTATGATATGGATTATGGTGCACCGGAGTTCTTTTTGAGATTGTTAGAAAATGCTAAATGCAGATAGTTTCCTACTAGTTTCATTATAAATTTACGGGGTAGGTCCTATGTCCAGCTGTGGACGTCAAAGGCATATTCAACTCTGTTATAGCTACCAAATATTCATTTAACTTTTATGTATTTATAATTTTTAAACGGTTTTATTTAGTTCGACCCGTACGGAATTAGAAATTAAAATTAGAAATTAAAATTTAAGCACCTTCCCGTTGTCAGATTGATCCTTAATTTGGTACACACATTTAATTTAGATGACAATACAATGAAATAAAATCAATAACATTATAAATCTAAGATGGCCGCCAATACAAAATGGCGGATTATGTATTTTTACTTAACCCTCTCAATATGGGTATCAAATGAAAGGGCTACACTAGTAAAACACGATGATTATTTCAAAATTTAAAATTCAAGATGGACGCCGTTCCAATATGGCGGACTAGGTACATATTTTTCCACAACCACCACAATATGGGTATCAAAAAACCATTTAACTTAAAAGTTTTTTAAATGTATTTATTTGTACACTACACATTAACATGTTTAAATTGTATGAATTATTTAAAAAAAACACCTTTTTTATTTATTATCTTTAACGAAAGGTACGAGAGGGGGTGCAAAAGTAATGTCATAATGTGAACGCGCCTTAATTTTTACAAATGGCGCCAAATGTCACTGTGCTTTAACATTTATGATGTAGATATATTTTTTCACCGTTTACTGTTCTGTCATCCTTCACAAATTATATTTCTCCGTCTTCTTTCGTGCTTAAAATTATCTTACGTTTTTTACTGTTTACATACATCGCCACTGTACCTTTGCCACATTTTAAATCATTGTTATCTATATCCAATTTTTGTTTAATATAACTTATTTCTATTTTTATTAGATTCATTGCTTTGTCCTTCACTCGACTTTATGTTTAATTTTGACTTATAGCCTACCTCATAATTTTACCGGACCGTTATAGACCAAGACCCCAGTGGCCATTGTTGCCATAAATTGCCACTACAACTTTTCAATCTGCAGAGCTATGTTACTTCGGTTTTATATGATACATATTATAGATGATATGATACATATTATTCTAGTTGTTTTTTTATTTATCTAGTTACCAATAAATTAAATATAAATTTAAAAAAAAATTCGTACTCTCGCATTCAATTGTCGACTTATGAACTGATAACACAAGATCATCTCAGAATAAAACCTTTTTTACTTAGCATATTTAATGTTGCCACGCCAAAATGATTCCTATGTCGAGAGGGAGTAAAAGAAAAATCAATTGCCAAGTGAACACTCGAAAAAATTATGCGAATGCTACGAAAGCATCGTAAAGATTTGAGATTTGAGCACTCCACAACCGAAGCAATCACACTGATGACACTAAACCCTATCGGGGTCGGGACGCGCGAATAAAAACGGGAAAAAGGAAAACTTAATTCCGTAGGCTTAAAATATCGATCTAGATCTTACAAAATACTAGAAAGTTTTTATTCCTAAAATTGTTATTACATTCAAATTTATCTAAAAACTATCATTTTAATGTTCCTTTTAATTAAATCAATCATTATTGTCATATAAGAACGCCAGACGTACGTCTATTTCGTCTTTTTATAGCAACACGTACAAACACGATGTTTACAAATTTACTATAATAATTTTGGTAACTTAGATGTCTTCGCATTGAGAATAAATAGAGTTGTAAAAAGAAAATAATGAATGTTTAAATGCAATTTACCGAAGTCTATTATATTTCAGACAATCAATTCTTTTAGCTACCTTGTTTCTTCTGCGAAACTCTTCATTAGGTCTCATAGCATAGCTCTCATGGCATAGCCTACTCTACTCCTACTCTATTTTTTTTTATTTTTTTTTTTTTTATGACCCCCGCTATTGGGGGCCTCTCGTACCCCTATCTGATTTTTGGGACAGGGACCTTTTCAGCAATATTTTTCACATACGTTTTTATTTTCTTACTCGTCTTTCTTTCTTTACATTATCATTTCTTTCAGTCTGTTTTCTATCTTTCATTCAACAATTCATCTTTCTTTCTCATTTGCTCTATTCAACTTTCATTCTTTCCTCTTTTCTTATTACTAATTCCATTTTATGTTTTTATGTTACCTTTTTTATTTTACAATAATAACAATTTATTAATATTTTACAATAAATTTCTTACTCTATAATTATTTTTCATTTATCACAGGTTTATGTTTCATTTTGTCACTTTATTTTCTATTTTCTATTTGTTTATTATGTTTGCGTTTTGTTAATGCTTGTGGCTTTTTTGACTATTTCTTTACAGAGGGTTAAGAATGAACTTTTGAATTCCCCGCCTATCAGGGAGGCAATCGAGTCCTCCCTGATTTGCACGCCAGACCGGCACTCGAAGTCGTACCGGAGTCCCCCGAATGCGGGACACCGGGCCACAAGGTGGATCACGGTCTGGCCCACGCCCGGTTCACAGAAGCACGAGGGGTCCTCCTTGAGCTTAAACCTATAAAGGTACTCAGAGAACCCCCCGTGCCCCGTGAAGAGCTGGGCCGAGACCGCGTCCACCTCGATGCTGCGGAGCACGCGGTAAGCTGAGGCGGCGTCCGGGAAAAACATCCTCGTTACCGAAGCCGTCGTTCCTTCTACATACCTCCTGTTCCATTCGTCGAGCGACTCCTGTCTCAGTTGCCGCTTGACGAATGAAACAGGGCATCTCTCATATTCTGGTCGTCTTTTACTCTTCAGGGCCGCTTCCTTGGCAAGCTGGTCCGCCCTCTCGTTCCCCTCCATCCCCGCGTGCGCTTTCACCCAATACAACCT
The DNA here is from genome assembly GCF_028537555.1 of Battus philenor. Taxonomy (NCBI): domain Eukaryota; kingdom Metazoa; phylum Arthropoda; class Insecta; order Lepidoptera; family Papilionidae; genus Battus; species Battus philenor. The sequence continues at coordinate 13,096,443 of NW_027181684.1, forward strand.
TACATCCTTCCCTTTTTCTCTCACTTTCATCACATTCTCCTTCACTCTTAACGCTAAGGGATGGAGGGTGTCCGATCTTGCGACAGTTTCGAGAGCGGACCGCGAGTCGCTCAGTACGGCGCAGACTTGCGCCGACTCGCCGGCCGCGTACCCTGTTGCCTCAGCTAGAGCCAGCAGCTCTGCCTGGTATACGGTGCAGAAGTTGCCCAACTTGAGTTTCTTTGTGTATGACTCTACGGCGCCCCGCTTGACGCAGAACGCCGCACCCACCTTATCCTCTATGCGGCTGCCGTCGGTATAAATTACCAGATCGGCAGCCGCGGTGGCAAGTCGGACTTCCTCCGCACTTTCCCCCAGACAGGAGAACTCCACACCAACTTGACCAGACGGGTGTGGTAGTCTCAGGTAGCTGACCGGTACCTCCAGGTCTCGGTCCTTTACCACCTGCCGGGAATGACCCTTTCTTATTTCAAATAAGCGGGCTGCTTCTTGGACCCGAAGGTCCAGGGGAAGCAACCCGGCAAGTATAAGGGCCGAGTGCAGGGACGCGGTCCTGTGGGTCCTCGCGATCTTCTGCGCGAAGCCCCGCTGGACCGCGCCCAACTGCCTGCGGACCAGCAGCTTCCTAGCCGCCGGCGCCCATGCACTCGCTGCATACAAAATCGTCGGCTCCAGCACCGCCAGATACATCGTTCTGATCACCTCCGAGTTCAGACCCCAAGATACCTTCGCAGCCCTGCACAGCTGACGATAGAGGCCCTGTGCCTTCTTGCTCACGTTCTTCACGTGACTGTTGAACGTGAGCCTATCGTCAACTGTGAGGCCTAGTATCCGGACCTCCCCAGTCCGGCCAAGCGGCTCACCTCCCATGCTCAGTAATGGGTAGTCGAACTTTAGCTTGTTGGTTAGCACCATCACCTTGGTTTTGTGTGGTGCGAACCTCAGCTTGTTCCTGATTCCCCACTCATGAACATGGGCGAGAACGGCGTTGGCCCGACTCGAGATGTCCTGGGCCTTCTGCCCCGAGAAGACCAGCACGACGTCATCTGCGAACGCCTGGCAGTGTGTCCCGGTCTTTGCCACCTCCTCCAGGAGAGGGTTGATGAGGAGGGTCCAGAAGGTTGGGCCGCCTACGGATCCCTGCACGCACCCCTTGGTGGTCTCTCTGGCCCACTCTGCCCCCGCGTACCGTACGGACACCTTGCGATCGCTAAAATAGCTGTCAACAAGACGCCGCAGATTCGCGGGGCAGCGAGTCTCTGCCAGTCTGCACCGTATAGCAGGCCACCAGGCGTTATCGAAGGCTCCCTCTATGTCCAATGATACCAGCACTGCGATCTCCTTCTCCTTCAGCCGGGTTCGCAGATGCTGGATCAGGTCATACAGGGAGTCTTCGGTACACCTCTGCGGCATGAAGCCGTATTGGTGGCTACTGATATACGGTGCAGTGTACCACCGGATCCTACGGACCATCATTTTCTCAAGGACCTTGCCGAGAATCGGCAAGAGTCCGATGGGCCTGTAGGATTTCGGGTGCGTGTAGTCCTCCTTGTCCGGCTTCCGCAACGCTACGACCACTGCCTCCTTCCATCTCGTGGGGAAGTGGGAAAGCGCGAGACACCGGTTGGAGAGCGCGAGGTACAGAACGGGGTCCACGGCGACGGCCGCACGGCAGATGTCCGCGGTGAGTCCGTCAGAGCCAGGTGCCTTCTTGGCGTTGAAGGTCGATACGGACCATCGGAGCTCCTCCATCGTAAACGGGGGGTCGCATGTTCCATCATGGTCCCCCGAATTGACTTCATCGGCTTTAGCTCTTACAGTTCTGTGGTCCGCATTGTCCTTCCCGGGGTCGTCCTCCGGGAAGAAAACCTCCGCCAGCAACCTGGCTGATCCCGCTGCGTCCAGCACTTTACCTGACTGGACGAGGGGGACGTCCTCTCGCCTCACCTCCGTGCGACGCATCACACGGTGGATCCCGTCCCACATGGTCTCGCGATCCTGTCTCTCACAGAAACGCTTCCAGCTATGGGTCTGAGCGCGCCTCGCCTCAAGGCGGTATGCCTCCTTCGCGTCGCAGTACTCGCGCCAGACCAGCTCCTTACGAGCCGGCCTCGCGGCCCTGATCCTTCTCTTCTTCCTCAAGACATCCGCCTTGAGGAGAGAGAGCTGTTCGGACCACCAGGGCAATTCCGTCCTCTTCCGCTTGGAGACCTTCGGCAGGACCAACTCGCAAGCGTCCCTCACGGTTTCCACATACCGACCGACCGTGCTGTCCAACGCCCCCTTTTCGGTGATCTGATTTACCTCGGTAGGCGTCAGACAGCGATCCGATAGCAGCCGAGCGACAGTTCGATGGAACTCGCCCCAGTCTGCCCTACGGGTAGTGTACTGCCGTGTGGTCCGCTTGACGTCCGTGCCTTGGGACCTCTCAAACTTCAGATTGAACACAATTGCCCTGTGGTCCGACGAGGATATGTCGTCCACGAGGCTCCAGCCCACCGCTCGGTCGAGCAGGGTGGTCGAGCAAGCAGTAATGTCGACGCGACTGGAGTAATGCTTACCGCCCCGATACGTATCAAACGTCGGCTCAGACCCCTGGTTCAACACGTGCACTCCCAGTTGGTCGAGGGCGGCTGCGACCTCCTCCCCCCTTCGGTCCGTGGACCGGCTACCCCACCAGGTGTTATGCGCATTGACGTCGCCACCCAGTACCACGTTGGCAGTCCCCAAGCCCTCCACGGCCGAGCCGATCCGGTCCAGGTATGGTCCGACGGGCGTATTAGGCTCCAGGTAGACGGACACCACCCCTATCTCCCAAGCCCCAGTCCTCAGCCTGGCCACAGCAACGTTGCCAGACGTGAGTTGGGGACATTGAGTGATATCGATAGTGTCGTCGAATAGCACAATGGCCGCCTTGACAACCTCCCCGTTGCCTCGCGCGACACATTGTACCACCCTTGTCCCTGGGTAGTGCCTCATCTCGCCAATAGCGCCGATATACGGCTCCTGGACCAATGCGAACGCCCAGCCTCTCTTCGGTGCTTCGCATATCAGCTCGGCAGTAGCGAGCTTGGACCTTTGCAGGTTTAGCTGCGCCACGCGGTACTGGTGGTGCCCCGTGCGGAGAGTGCGGTGAGTCACCTGGGTGCCCTTAGCAATACGCTACGGACGCCCGTGCAATGGTGTCCCACTTTCTCCGCACAGGACAGTCTTCGTCGAATGCGCCGTGGTCCCACCGGTCTGCCTTAGCTAGTCGGCAGTTCCGGCAGGCGGGAGGTTTCCCGGCTTGCCGATCCGGACACTCGGCGCGTAGGTGCCGGCCACCACAATGGCTGCACCGGTCTTCGCTCTCTGTGCAATGCCGTTTGGTGTGGCCGTAACCTAGGCACCGAGTGCACTGGACTAGCGGGGAGTGATCATGCACCCGCACTCGCTGGAGGTCCACGTGCATGTAGCCCGCAGCCGTCAGCCGTCCCCAGAGCGCAGGCGACACGCGCATGACCACATGGATCGTCTGCACATTTCGCGCCCTCCTCCTGAACCTTACCTCCGCCCTCTGATCCTCCTCAGAGACGTCGACCAGCAGGTGTTTATTTTGGGTCTTAATGGCCTTTACTATTTCTTCGTTAGTATTATAGGCCATTACGTCTCTGAGCAGCACCAGTGGGTCCTTGTTTTTGACCTCTGCAAGGTTCAGGTCCTTGCCTGCCCTCCTCAGCCCCTCACGCACCCTCTCCAGCTCGACCTCTGAGCCGCAGCCCAGGATGACCCGACCGTCCCGCACCCTGCGGATCCGGTCGACCCTTATGCCGGTCTGGGTGGCGTTTAGGGCTTTCCGTATTTTTCCCAGGACCTGCTCGCCCGTGTCGGTCCCCGACGAGACCGCCACCGAGTGCTTAGGTTCGCACCCCGGTGGCGGCCTTTTTGCCGGGCCGGCCGCCACGCTCGCGTACGTGCCAGGAGGCTTCGGTTTTTCTTGTATTTTTACAGCCACGAGAGACTCCCTCAAGCCCTCCAATTCTTTGGTATTGGCTTCAAGGAGTCTCGCGTGGCTGTCTAATTTCTTAAGGAGCTCGCACTGGCTCGCCGGCAGGGGGTTTGCGGGTGGATCCTTCACTACTGCTTCCACCCGTTTCGCCCCGCTCGCCGGCTGCTCTACTGGACCCCCTTTTGGGTCCTGGGTTCTCTCTCTATGTGCGAGCTCCGCCACTCCTACTCTATTGCTCTCTGGATGACTTTGCCTTCACCTTCTCTAGCCTTCACAAATAAGCAGTTTCAGTGTGTGTACGATAAAAGAATTCTATTAAAAGAAAGAAGAAGTTCTATTGAAAAGTAGAAAATAGAATTTAATTGAAACTTTCTATAATAGCTCGTTGCAACTCAAAATAGGTACATTTGCTTGTCATTATCGCACATTAAGTCATTAAATGAAAGCCTTATTTTATGTTTATTTAGTGACTGTATCTTACATTTCATAGAATATAGTTACGCACATAGACTAGATTATCGTTTATCGACTTTATATTATGATAATTTTTAGTTTTATGAAACGTCTAGCCAAGGGAGTCCTTATTTAATTGTGTTGTACACGTGCGTTTTCTATTATTTTCGACTTGAAAAAGGTCGTTGTTTTGAATTTACGAATAATTAAAACAATGTTTGTAATAACTCTAAACGCGCCGGAATTAACGAGGTAACCGCGGACGAAGCGAAACGAAGCGAACAGGATGTGAGCTTCGGGAACAATGCGAGGCTCTACCCACCGCGGAGGGCGGGCGGGCGGTAAACTTTCTGACGGAGCTTGTTTACGAATTTCAAATTTTTATTTGTTAAACAATTTTTTTTTCGGTAGCAACCTCCACCTTTTTACTTTATATTATATTGATATATATATATATATTTATATATCAGTGTAATATTAACAACGTAGTATTATTTAAAAGAGTCGCTTGAAGTTAAATTCACACGACTACAATTTTAACAAGCTTTTATTTCTAATTAAAAATATAATCACTTTTATTATCAACAACCTTTTGCCATCTAGTATAGAAATCAATGCCGGAGCGGTAAAAATTAATCGGTTTTTCTGTAAAATATGTCGACAGAAACGACATCACTTTTTTCTCATCATTTTTTTTCTTGACCCCTTAACACTTCAGGGACGACACTAATATTATTTTATCGTACACGCTTCCTATACAAACACTATTTGGATAATTCAAAAAAATCTAAGTGATAATAACTCTAAATGATTTTAAAAAGCTAGTTGTTTTATTGCTTACCTGCTGCATCTAAAATCGTACGAATCGTTGCACAAACTTATATATAACTTGTAAGTAGGTATATATATGCAATAATAAATCATAATCACATTTACCAACAATAATATCTAAATATTTAAAGACAACAATAAGAAACAGTGGACGTAATGAATACATGTAAAACATCTTTTATGTATTTGAAAACACACATTAGAAAATCCACGTTATTTGAAAAATAAAAAAACCTTGCAGAATTTGATGTCGACTTTTTAGATTAGAACACGTGTGGGATATTAGGGTTTAAGTAAAAGGATGTTGATATACCAGAGTTCAATTTGATTCTAATTTCAATCAAATGAAACTATTCTGGAATTCTCCTCGTAAACGGTTACTATCAAATTGGGCTAACAAATGTAATCAATTTGAGATATCTTACAATGGCATACTTTAACTTATTAGTAAGAGAATTTTAATGCGTTCTGATCAGAGAGTCCGCAGTTAATTCTTTTTTGCTTTCAATTTTTAGTTAACACAGAGGTAGAGTAATTAATTTCCAAGCTATATAACCACTTAAAAATACTTTGTAATCTTATTGGATTGTTAACAAGTTTTTGTTAGTTAACTTGAATTTATAACAAACACGTAATTGGTACAATCAGTTGGCATGGTTCATTTTTGGTTACTTATTTAACATAATACACTTAAATGATGATGCAACTAATTATTGAAATTTCACGTTTTTATCACCGGTGTTAATGATAATGTTCAACGCATAATGACGCGATACGGCTAAGCCGGCGGACAATAACGACGTACTGCAATCTTAACGCAAAGGAACTATAAGTAGAAAAACAAAGTTTAATATTTTCTAAGTTCTCATAATCTTATTGAAATCTGTCAGAAGCGAAGCTGACAACGTGCTCCGTCACTGTCCAGTCTAAAATGGAAAGGCATTCTTCCAAGTTTTCCATTATTATGTTGCAGTTGAAACTAACAGTGTTAAGAGAGAATTTATCTTACTATATTATCAAGTCATAATATACACGCAAATATATATATATTTTTACATGCATCTTTGAATCGACAATCATTTTAAGATTAGATGTAGCAAGCAACCATCTCTGTGGCTATCGTGTGTGGTGGTATATGACCATATGATCCGCTGCAAAGAATATATATGCCTCTTTCAAAAATGTATATAGGGAAATATACCATAATCGCTACAATTGGTAAATAGATCGGCGATTTCAGTGTGGTATTATATTGTAGTTGCAATTCTATATAACTAATGTATAAAGTGTGAATTATACATGTTTATATACTGAGAATAGAATCCGCGATCTGTGATCCCAAATTTTGACTTTCCACCGCTGGACTGGTAGTCCAAGCTTAAATTTATGAAATAAATATATAACAAATATTTACTTATTAACCAATATATCGTCACCCGAGGTAAAAGAGCTCTGTTACAATTTTAATCAGATTGTGTTATCAGCGATAGAACACAATTATTTAAATAAAGAACAATGCATTACGAATTAGCGGATTTAAATCACAGAAGTCACAGTGGTCGCGGTAGAAATAAAAACAAGAGCAGCCAGTGTTTCTCGTTCCTTACGCGATGCCCGCCTAATTAACTATTTGCGGAGTCGAACAGTCGACCGGGGTCTGCCCCGCGCGACCACTTGCGCGATAAACTTAAACTCTAAAGCCGGACGGAGCGGTGCAGTGTTACTTATTAAAAATATAATGAATTAGTTATATTAATACTTAAATTAATTATAAATTCAAAAGCCATTATAGAAAAATATTACACAAATACAGTCTACATTTCAATTGTCATATTAAAAAAGGTTTTATTTCGATAAATATAAGAAATAATATAAGAATTCTGAAATTAAAAATGCCCGCGCATTCTTCTTCGTTTATTTCCAAATCTTTCACCACACAGGCAGTTCGATTGTGGAATGATTTACCGCTGAATATAAGACGTGCTAACTTACTACTTATTTTTAAGAAGAATTTTCATATTAAAAAGGTTTTATTCCGATAAATATATGCAATAGATTACATTTTATTTAATGTTTAACATATTACGTGTTTAACTTTTTAATATCTCGTAATAAAATTGAGCTTTGCTGGCGTTCTTCTAGTCTATCTGATGTTCACAAACAATCAGTAAATTTGATACATAGTGAATAATAAAATAAATAAATAAATATTTCAGATAGCGTTGGAATGCAGCCTTTTTATTATGTTCTATGTTCCACAGATATTATCGTGCCTTTGTTTTTTACATTTACTTTTAATACTTACTTTTAATTATATACTTTTAATAATATTTTTTTTGCTAACGTGCCTTACTCCTTACTTACTGTGTTTAAGCAAAAATTACAATTTTTAATAATATTGCTACATAAAAAGCCGCTATATGTGAAAGTTCTCGCGGACGTCGTCACAACGCTCAACCGTTTGCTCGTCTCGCCCACTCGTCTCGCTCACTCGCACGGCGTGCTCTATACGCGCTCTTGCTTGCGCCTGGCAGGTAGCCAAGGCGCAGCACGTGCGCGCGCGGCTGTTGCAGTTATCGGGGAGTCGGATTTGAACTAGGGAACGATGCGCAACCGCTCGTAGGCGCATTATTCATTTTCCGGGCACAAATTATGTAAATTATTCAATAAACGTTTTTTCCACATCACAGATTTATATTTGTTTAACTTTGTTTTCATAGTTTTAAATAGGAATAAACAAGGGCTAAGTTTGATGTATATATACACTATTACTTCGAACTTTTTGTTGTTATTACCTGCAATACCTACCGACTCTATGAAGAAATGTGGTCTTCTTCTTACCCTTTGACATGTACCATAGTTATTTCAAAAAACATTATGAAATTTTTTCACCCATCACAATAAAACTAAATAATTAGTATAAATAATTTAGTTTTAATTTGAAAAGTAAGCAATTTATTATTATAGAGATCCACCCAAAACCTAGGCCCATTATTGCGGCCGCTCCATTGGGAAATTCAGTTCAGGCTACGTTTAGTTACAATAAGTACTCGAATACATCATGCGCAGATGTATACAATTGTATTTACTGACAAAATTAACCAACTGTTTCTGGCGATGTATTGTCTATAAAGGTTAAAATAGGTGAATAGGTTTTTAACCTTTTTTATTATTGTATACTGTAAAAGCATTGCACGTGAAATGTAAAAATTAATAAATTTTATCGCATTGTCTCCAAAAATAAAACTAAAACGAATAACAAGACATTATTATCACCGTCATTCTTGAAACTACATCGCTGAAAAGTTCCAACATCTACGGATCACCTCGTGTGCAATTTGATCTTGCTGGGAAACTCCAAAGAGAATCTTCTTTTTAGCCGATGGGCGCCCACTGCAAGGGATAGGTCATGGGTCTCCCTCAAAGATCACGAAGATGACCGGTCCTCTGCTGCCCGCATGCAGCGGTTTCCCTCGAACTTAACTATGTTGTCGGTCCACTTACTGGGCGACCTACCCACGCTGCACCTATCGATTCATGGCTGAAGAACCTGTCGACCTCATCATCCATGGGTTCCACGAGCGGCGTGCCCCGCCCACTGTCATTTTAGACGAGCAATTCTTCAAGCTACGTCAGTGATATTTTTCTTCTGTGAATCTACCCATATCTGATTCAATTTCGAAGCAAAATCCCGAGCATAGCTCTCTCCTTTTCTCTCTAGGTGACCTTGAGCCTTCTTACGAAGCTTCTCATAAGTTGCCACTTTTCGGATCCGTGTGTCATCACGGACAACAGACATTGGTCAAAGACCTTTGTCTTCAGAAATTGCGGTATTTTGGACGGGAAAAGATTTCGAAGCTTCTGGAACGTTGTCCATCTAAGTTGGAATCTCTCTTGAAGTTGGACTTACCAAGTTGAATGGATTATCTCAGGTATAAATAATCATCTACAATTTCATATCAAAGTGTTATAAACAGTGAAAAAAAAAACAAATGAACTAGGTTCATATTACTGAATATATGACCACGAAATTTATCTTTGTCTGAATCGATGTTTTTGTTAATTAAGTAATAAATAAAGAGATTACTCTTAAATACGTTTTCATTGGATTGCGACAAGCTAATAATAGTGCAGTATAGAATAAAGAAAAAGAACAATTGCTCAGTTCACATATGTTAAAATAATGTAAAGAAATCCTTACATGTTCCATCGTTCGATTTTTAAACGGAGTACTAAAAACAAAAAAATGAATAACTGTTTAGTTCAACGTATGTTAAAACACAGTAAGAATCCTTACACGTTCCATCGTTCGATTTTTAAACGGAGTACTTCACCGAGCCGGCGATATCTACTTTAAATATTATGAACGTGCTCACAGAGGGCTGCTTGCTAGAGGTTAGAGAATCCGACGACAAACAGCGGCCGCCCGAGACGAAAGCTCTTCGATACTCAATTTACGTTTCAACCCGATCGGCGTACGTGTATCATCACTGTGTGAAAAAGGAAACACAATTCTAGACTTCATACGGTATATAAAGTATTTTTATATATATTTTTATGGCCTCAACTAATGGGAGCCTCTGGTACAATCTCTGTCTTGTGTTCATAGTCTTTTTTTTATCTAAATAATTGATTCACTCTCTTTTCTTATTAATTCCTCACTCTTCTTTTACTCGTTTCAATATCTCCGACTTGGTCCTCATTTTGCCTTCACATAATCTTTCATTCCTTTTCATTCACTTACCTTTCATGCATCATCTATATCCATCTATACTCATCTATACTCTGTGTTTGGCACTGGTCGGTGTAACATTACTCCTGAGGATGCCCCGTGGAGAGGTAAAACACGTGTTGAGTGATTTAACGGTGGTAATTGTGTAATTCGCAGTGTTTGCCGCATGCGCATTTATCAGCGGGCTGGCGGGCGGTGCACTTTATTGCACGACTACTGCTGCATGGCGGAAGTAGCTATATATTGGTCCTTTTCTTACTCATCTGTATCCTTTACCACTTTTTTACAATTTTCTAATAAATTATTTTGTTTATCTGTATTTTTAGCGATTATGCTAATAGTTTTAGATTTTTATTGTTGTACTTTATCTAGATTTCAATTTTAGATCTTATATTGACAATATAGATAATGCTTTTTTAAACTATAACTGCATTGATATTATCTTTACTTTATTTATGTTTCTTTTGGTGTCGAAGCTAAATAGAGTTTTAACGAGAAGGGCTATAAAAATTTAATGGTGGTTCATTGGAGGTAAACATTTCTCAAGAGGCAACTATGACTCGGTAGACACAGCACGGATAGGCATATTAGGAGGATTGACATCATACTTAAGGTCGCCGGAAGTCACCGGATGCGTGCAACGAAAAAACTAGACATTTTGGCAATTTTTCAGGCAATCTATGTCTTTCAGTGGACATCTATCGGCTGAAATAATGTTGATAATCATACTTTCTTCTCGTTTTCAAGCCTGCTCCCACCACAAGGTATAGGCCACCCCAAAGATATTTGTGAAGAGATATACCATACTTGTCACACTTGGCAGCTGGAGTTAAGATAGCAGTGAGGTTTAACGGTATGTAGAGGGCGCTTCTGCGCATAGTCTAGGCGTTCGTTTGTGAGCAGTGGTAATTATATATGACGAATACATGAAGTGTGTGAATCGAACCCCCGACCTATGATCGCGAGTTTAAGTCTTCCACCACTAGACTACCATAGATATATAGTTAAGGATTGCGTTATTAAAAAACATTGTTGTGTGTGTATCATTACCTGAAATCTCTGCAAGTAATACCGTGTAGAGTACAAAAACATTTTGTATGTTGAACCAATACGACCCACGCAAGCAGTAAGTAAATTATTTCCCTGGGCATACGGTAGAAATTATTGGCGAATAATTCAGAAAGATAGATACTTTGATGGTATTATGTACAATAGATTTCGGCCCGTTCAAATGGAATTCGTACCTCTTGGGAGAAAAAGTCAAATATTGAGTTATATTTTATTAAATATCACTCCCACGTGAGGTGTTCGGATTATGTTGTTTACTTCGTTCCACACGTGAGGTGACATTGAAAGTTTTTTTTTAGAATACCAAAAATCTATCAAAGTAACAACTTTATTAATTATATTTAGTTTTTTATAATACCTCTCTTCACGATCTCGTTGTACAATCAAAAAACATCTTTGCATCTCTAAAGAAATTGCCTTTGAGAAGTTAGCCCACTCTTCTTCAAAGATCTTTTCTTTGAGTTTCTTCGGCTACTTGAAACTATATCTCTCCTATACATAGGCTTCACCATAAGATATCTATGGAGCTATACCATGATCGCTACGCTGTACTGGTGGGTTGATGATCACAGTGTTTTATTAAGGTACGCAGAGGAAGCTTCTGCCCATCCTGTGGAAACTTGTGTGAGCAGTCACTATCCCAAAAACTAATGCACAGTGTGAGTTATACAAGGAGTTATACAAAGTTATAAAAGGTTGTATCCCCGGAATCGAACCCACGATTTACGATTGTAAGTCTAAGTCCATTACCACTGATCAATATATAAATCATTTGCTGTCAATTAGTGATACATTCTATCCAAAAATTAATGTTCAGCATTGTAAATTGTACCACTGAAATATGAGGGTCATAAGGGCCCTTGCCTCTAACATTTTAGCTCATAAACGCCCAGAGATATCTTGTGGTGCATATACTATAATGGTAACGATTGACCAGCGGTGTTTCACCCCTCCACGGGGCATCTTCAGGAGTTATGTTACACCGATTAGTGCCAAACACAGAGCCTTCAGGTGTTGAGTAATTTTGCGGTGGCGGTTGTGTGATTCGCATTGTTTGCCGCATACGCATTTATCAGCGGGCTGGAGGGCGGTGCACTTTGTTGCACGACTACCACTGCATGTGCGGAGGTGGCTAAATATTAGTCCTTTTCTTACTTAGGATGGAGTTCTGCGAGATAACGCCTGATTCCATTAAATCTAGAAACTTGTTTATGAGCAATGTCAATTCCATATAATTAATGCACAGAGTGTGAATTATAAAAGATTTCGTTTCGGTAATCGAACCCGCTTCGATCACAAGTCCAAGAGTGGCTACCACTGCTCATTAAAAGCTAAAGATGTTCTTTATCAGTTGATGTAATTAAGTTCATCGTACCACTTGAGATACGATCTGTGGCTTCACACCAGTCTACTGCCTTCACACTTTATGCTTCTTGACTTCGAATAAAGGAAACTGCTCTTCCGGTTCTGAAGTCGACGACAATTCTCCACCGAATTTCATTCATATTTAGAGAGTAGATAAATAAACCATTTTCGTTTAACCTTTTCAATGTAAATAAATAAACGGTCTTTTTTCTTCTTCTTCTTTTCAGCCGATGGACGCCCACTGCAAGTCCTGCGCTGCCTGCCTTCAGCGACTTCCCATGATCTTAACCACACGATCATAGTTGGTAGACAATGCCTTCGACAGTAAGGTAGCCGTTATATGTACGTTGTATAAGTATTCAAAGAAATATTTTTAAATTAAAATTTTTAATCAAGTAAAAGGTTCGATATGTTCACGATAATACGAAATTTCATTGTTAAAATATGGAATGGATTTCTTTTTTTACTGTTTTACTTTGTTACCATTGAAGCGTTCAGAAAACTCTTTTCGGATTACATTAGGAGTTAAATTATGAATGGCGTCAGAAACATTTTAGAGGCGTTACATTTATTTACGGCATACTTACGGATTTATTTACGTTTCGGGTAATATTATTTGAAAATCTTTTTTATATTTATTACAAGTGTTGTTTGTCTAAAATCAACGATATTGATCTTTTTAACAAAACATTATAGAACTATATGTGATTATAAAGACGGGATATATCAAAGAACTTAGGTCTAGTTACTTTAGTTTTACAACATACAGTCTGGACTTACAGACTAGTAGATTTGTTCATGCGTTAAAAAATATGAATTGTTTTACTTATAATTTCAATTTCCAACTGACAACTTACTTACTTACTCCGCTGGCTCAGTGACCCAAAGTGGGTCTTGGCCTACAAAGCGAGAGACTTCCACTTTCCTCTATCTTGCGCCATCGTCTGCCATTGGTTGATATTCAGCGATACCTGGGTCTACCCACTCGTCTTCGACCCCTCGGTTTTTTCAGGTACGCTACCTTCACGCTCCGATCCGATGCCATTCGCTCCAAGTGACCAAGCCAGCGGATTCGTTGAGCTTTATATTCGCCAATGATATTTGGCTGTGCTACTAAAGTCTCAATATCGGCATTCTTTCGGAGCCTCCAAGATCCGTCTTGATTTCTCGCTGGTCCCAAGATCTTCCGCATGATTTTGCGTTCCGTCACTAGCAGTTTTTGTTCTTCTTTCAAAGTTAGCGTCCAAGCTTCACAGCCATACATCAATATTGGTCGTATTACGGTTTTGTAGATACGGACTTTTGTACTTCTGCTTAGGAGCCTAGACACTAGAACCTTGTGAAGTGCTGCACTGCATCTCAGCGAGTTCTGGATACCGAAATCGATCTCCTCTTCTCTGGCTGACAAATGTTAACAATTAATAGTTAGTGTGATGTAAATAGGCGATATATATTAACATAAGCGCAACAACCTCCAGGCTAGTTACGTATACATAGAGTATTTAAATTTTTATATTTTCTTCTGGTAATCGCTGCAAAGTCATTTTATACATCGCTACCGCTGTTCATGATTTAATAGTCTTGATGCTAGCAAATTTGCGTTTACAGCTATTCTTGAGCAGTGGTAACCTAGCGGGGGATGTCTGAAACTTGTGATCGTAGGTCGCTGGTTCCTGACATCTACCGTGGTGGTATTATGGTACATAGAGGGCGTTGCTGTTCATCCTTTAGAATCTTGTTTATAAGCAGTGGCGGTCCTATATAATTATTTAAGATTGTGTCGTGAGAATCGAACCGGAGATCTGTGATCGAAAGTATCAGTTCTTACCATTGGGCTATCACTGTTCATTACAGGCGTTACCTCGCGGAAGTCCATCGTAAGTAAGAAAAGGACCAACAAGGAGTAATTTGGATTCGCATTGTTTGCCGCATGCGCATTTATCAGCGGGCTGGTGGGCGGTGCATTTTATTGCACGACTACCACTGCATGTGCGAAAGTGGCTAAATATTGGTCCTTTTCTTAGTTATAATGAAGGTGTATACATAAATTTGTGAAGAATCCAGTATTATCTATTTCAGTAAGTACAACGCATAATAATTTCTTCAGAATAATCGTTAACGAATGCCACAGGGAAAGAAATCCTTTCCAACAATACAACAAAGACATCGCAAATCGTCTCCGTATCGCTCTGTAAAAAGGATTGACGGCAGCGAAGCGGGGTTGGCCTAAATGAAGACAAATGTCTTGCGTCCGGCGATTTCGGACCCCGGGACGTGAGAGGGAGATGTCATTGCTATGGAAACGGAGTTAATCGCTCCAACACTACTTAAGCCAATAACTTCGTTACTCTATAAATTTTACTTGCGACAATTCGACAAGCAGTAAACTAAAAATCAAAATTGAATTTTTGTCACGATACACATAAAAGGTGTTTGAGATCATCAGAGAATCTGAAATTAAAAATGCCGGCGCATTGTTTTTCTTTCACGGTCAAATATTTTACCACACAAGCTGTTTGATTGTGGAATGATTTACCGCTGAATATAAGACGTGCTAACTCACTACCAATTTTAATAAAATGGTTAAGAAATATTTGC
Source organism: Battus philenor (assembly GCF_028537555.1). Lineage (NCBI taxonomy): Eukaryota > Metazoa > Arthropoda > Insecta > Lepidoptera > Papilionidae > Battus > Battus philenor. Next base: position 13,111,478 of record NW_027181684.1, read on the forward strand.
TAGATCAATAATTATTTATACTGTAATTAATTATTTTACTTTCTCTATTTATTTATTGTTTCTAAGGCAAGTGCTATCTGAAACATTTTGATGTTTTTATTTATAATTATATATATATATATATATATATATATATATATATATATATATATATATATATATATATAATAATAATTATGCGTTATATTGTATTTAGTATAGGTATATTATATACATAAATTTCTAAGCTCCTATGTCTGTATGTGTGTCTTCTTTCTTACTGCCTTATGTTACTGTCTATCTGCAATAAAGTAAATAAATATATAAATAAATAAGTGTAAATGCTAAATACATATGTATGTTTATGTATGTATCATTGTATATATACTTGTTTTATCTATTTGTACAAGTTAACTATCCGTTATTAATACATCTACTGTTTCTATACTATGGTTGTCTGGAAGGAATTACCTCGTGTAAGACCGCCCACTGTACTTTTTTGTATACTATTATACAATAAAGAATATTAGCTTAACTTAACATATGGAATATATGTAAGTATATCATAAAAACATTTTCGTTCGTAAAAAAGAAGTTGTTTTACTGCGATTTTTTCTTAATAACCAAACATTCGTTTGATTTAAGAAAAAGCGCCAGCTACACGCGAGTGGGGGTGGCGAATTATATTCGCATGCTATGTGTTAATAGGCTCCTGAAAAAAAATGTGCAAGATGAATCATTTAGTATGTTTTACAGCCATTCAAGCATATTTATCTCGTGAATATTTACAAAAATTGAATTTGGTGCGTTCTTTAAGTATTTAAACTAAACCAGAGTTCCCCAAACTTTTTTGCGTCGTAGACCCCTTGCCATGTTTTATCGTGTTGGGTAGACCCTTACTTACCTGATATTGATTTCCGTTAAATTTCTAACTATAGTGAAGTTAAGTGTTAAAAACTAAAGTAAAAACACATGTTAATTCATACATTTATTAGGTTTTAACAAGTTCAAAATGTATTGCGATCACAAAGCGAATACCAACATCCTACAACTTACACAATTTTATAAACATTTATAATAATTTTTTTACTTCATAGGTACTTTTATAAATAATGTAAATGTTTTGATATTATAAGATAGTATGATGTAAGTAAATAGGTACCATTAGTGTATGTGTTGAAATCCACTATCGTGGACGCCCCATTTTCATTTCATGGACCCCCAAATTTTTTTTTCGCTGACGTAGACCCTTGCTGGTTGTCATAGACCCCTAGGGACTAGACCCTATATCGACATAGACCACTTTGGGAATCACTGAACTAAACGAAGGTAAGACTTAATAATTTCACTCACATTTAATTCACCACTTGCCTATCCATACCGCGTCAACCAGCTCGTGGTCGTCCCTCAAGAGCCTTCCGACTCCAAAGTGCCAAGGAACCCTGCCTTTTCCACTAAGTTACATTATGATCGTTATTTAACATTCAATTGTTAATAAATTTGTTATTCTTATTACTTAACTTTATAAGACGTCAAACTTTCAAATAAACTAAACGAATATAGTATCGGGAACCCATGAATAAAACATATTTTTAAACAAACCACCAACCCTATATCCATCGACGCGTAATTCAATTGTGTTATATGAAATCGTCTCTATTTTTATTCAATTAAGGTTCACTTTGGCATCGGCTTGTTGTAAATGAGATTTATGAAAATTTTATACGGCTTGAAAGTTTCGAACCTCCTTCAATTTTTCTTACAACAACATTTCATCTTTTAGATACGAATTTAATTATTTACAACTCTCACGGAGTTTATTGTTAGGGTTGAGTGAAACTTTTTTTATTTTTTTCTTAAAATATATTCATCATTTGAAACACAGACGACGGTAACCTAGTTGAAAATCTACGGACTACTACATGAAATCCACGTAAGTATATAAATCAATATGTATATATTTAATGGAATCGGGCGTTACCTCGCGGAAGTCCATCCTGAGTAAGAAAAGGACCAATATCTAGCCACTTCCGCACATGCAGTGGTAGTCGTGCAATAAAGTGCACCGCCCGCTTAGTGACTCTGTGTTTGGCTCTAATCGGTGTAACATAACTCCTGAAGATGCCCCGTGGAGGGGTGAAACACGTGTTGAGTAATTTGGCGATGGCGGTTGTGTGATTCGCATTGTTTGCCGCATACGCATTTATCAGCGGGCTGGCGGGCGGTGCACTTTATTGCACGACTACCACTGCATGTGCGGAAGTGGCTAGATACTGGTCCTTTTCTTACTCAATATGTATATTCATAAGTCACTAACGTTGACTAGACCCCAGTCGCGGGCTGTTATAAGTAGCACCCATGAACAAATCAGATCTTCGCTTGGAGCATCACGTAGCTCTTATCTATTGTACCGGGAAAAAAAGCTGTCGATCCATATTCGCACACGAATCTTCGGCTTTTAATATGTTTCGATTAAAAAATGCGTTGTTCAAATACGTTACTATGATTAAAACCCGCATAAATAACAAACGTAGCGCTGTTCTTTGTACCCATGTTTTTAAGAATTTGAATTTAAAATTTGAATTGATCTACCGGACACCCTATATGCGTGAAAACTTTTTATTGTTGTAAAATAATAACTAAACTAAATATAAAACAAATATCACTGTACATACAGGCTATCACTATAAACAAAACTTTAAACTTTCAATAGGGTTCATAAAAGTTGTAGTTGTTGTGTTGTAATCACTATCCAAAACTACAGCTTAAAAATAAATTGGTTTTACTGTCACATTAAGGAAACTTTAGTGATTAGTCTGAAGAATGTATTTTTATTAATTAAAAAAATTCTATATCAAAACCAATTAAATAAGGTTTATGTCTTTATCAGTTCAACTTTGAGAAAAAGAAAAACAAGGTGACTAGTGGAGTCTGTTGTTACATGAAAATCTAAATAGAATACTTTAATAAAAATATTAAATTTAAACTTCTTAAATTATATAAAACTAAAATAAATAGATTTTAGTATTTTACGAAATAGTTTTTTTAAGAATTTTTTTAAGACGCAGATTAAATTGATTTAAATTATTTTTATATACAGATGTATTTAAATGTAATACAAGGTTAAATATACAATTTTGTACACCGAAATATAAATCTAAATATAGCAATAACATATATTGTTATCATCTTATTATAGAACTCGCAACGTTCATGCTCCATAGTGCTGGCCTGTACAGTCGCATTACTTTTATGTAAAATCATTCTTGGATGTTCAAATTTTGAACGCCGATTTGAATTCGACCGCCATCAGAGATATTGTCTCTGCTGTTACGTAAGAGTCCTGTAAAGACTCTTTTTGCATATGTGAATACATCTTCGATCACACTTTCTTATAATCTTGTAGGGGTAGTCTCTAGTAGAGGACCTACCCACGCTGCCTCCACTGGCTTGTGGTCACCAAACGAGAACCTTTCGTCTCCATTGACCGTCGCTTGTATCGCCATCGAGTGATATGCCAATAATGCAAAGCTTTTATGACCGACTAGTTATACCCGGCGACTATGTCCACGTGGAATTTAATAAAAAAATGTTTACTTTATTATTTCCTTTTTACGCGAGCCAGACAAGAATTCACATAAATTCTTATGTCATCGTTCGTTCGCTATTTTCGTTTCAATTTGAATCAGCACGAAATGTCACGGTAATATTTCTGTTTAAAAAATGGTCATACCAACTTAAAAACCTTTGTGGGCTCATGTACAATAACTTTGCTAAATATCATCACACGATTAAATGCATAGTTTGCATTTCTATAAAGGACATACAGATAAACATTTATTTTTGTATATATGATGAAGATGATCTTATGATAATACTAATTAAGCATATCATTTAAAAAGTTACGATCGTACAAAAGCTCATACTAAAAGCTCCTAAAGTTTTACGATTTTCAAACGGCGCCCTCGACTGGGAACCGTAAATTTTATTAACGATACTAAAATAGTTCTATCTGAACAGGCAAAACGAAATCATCCCGGAAACCGAGGCGAAAGAAAGAAGCAAAAAAAAACAAAGAAACGTTGGAGTGGCGAATAAAATTCCGTGTAAACCTCACTCCGGGGCCCATAAAGGGCCACATCAAAATTCACTTTCCCAGCAGTGGAGGCAATAAAGCCAGCTCTGCCGCCGCGATAAATAAAATCTATGCAAACCGGTGCGTTTGTACTAACCGTGCCTTTGAGTGCGACGTTTCACTAAACATTTTGAGCTATTTGAACTATATTTAGGTTAGAAATCCCAAAACTACTCCAAACGTATATTTATATTGTCTTACAATATAAATTACACACGGGGCACGGGGGGTTCTCTGAGTACCTCCATAGGTTCAAGCTCAAGGAGGACCCCTCGTGCTTCTGTGAACCGGGCGTGGACCAGCATTCGGGGGACTCCAGTTAGGCATCAACAAACAAAAACAAAAACAAAAAGATATGTAAAAATAAATAATATTAAACTGTGATAAAGATAAAGATAAAAATTTGATACAACAAAAATAGAAATTAAGAAAATGTTAAATGAAAAGAGGATGAAAGAATGGTAAAACAGAGCAAAAGGGAAAGAAAGCAGAACTGTGGTATAAAAGAACAGAATGAAAGATTATATGAAGAATGAAAGAGAAGAGAATGAAAATAAAATAATTAAGTGAATAAATTAAATGCTAATAAAGTCCCTATCCCACCATAAATAGGGGTACGAGAGGCCCCCCAAAGGCGGGGGTCATTAAAAAAAAATATGAATGCTCGCAATTTTCTTCGAGGATACAGTAAATCGTAAATCGTTATAGCATTAATATTAACTATAAACATTAATACTAATGGTACAACTAAATTGAGAACATATTTAACAAGTTAAAAAATCTGATCACTCGTCACCTGGTCACACGCGATCCTGCTCGAAACACCAACATAGTGATAATATATCATATCCTTTGTTTCGCAGATTATACGCGAAGTACTCGACACGCAAATTGGGTGTGAGCTTTTTTAGTGAAGCTTTTGCACATGGCCACTAAATTCAAAAGCATTATTAGCGCTTCCATGGGAACTTTATTAATGTTTTATTCATGAACCGAATTCGCGTTAGTATAAACTTTGACGTCTAGTATCCGGGCACGTCCGCTTGGTACAGTTCGGTGCAGTTCGACTGCGCCTTCAATTGTACATCGAAAAAGTTTTTCCACTTACGATACGAATTTAAAATAATTTTTATGAATTATTTATTCAATGGTTATTATATAGGGTGGGTCAAAAATTTTTGCAAATAGCAACACTTGATTTCTCCAAAACCGTAAGAGTAAGGGGCCAACGGCGAGACGGAGCACATCTCGACGATGTAATTTTTAAAAAATAAATTTTAATAAATGATAATTACGGTAAATGAATCATAAACAAAATAGCATTTGTACTTTTATTTCTACACATGTTTCAAAATTGCAAAAATTTGTGGCCCACCCTATATATATAAATCAGAATTTCATTTTTGACTCAGGATGGTAGGTACTGATCATTGGTATCGGTTCCTTAGTGACCATTTGGCTCATTTCAGACGTTAGACATGTTCTATTGGCAATGTGGCTCACTCGTCACGTCACGTCAGACATGTTCCTGTGTCTGGTTTGGTCTGGTATGGTAATGTCACCAGGTAGGCGAATGGGACACATGGTGGGTGATCGCGCAGGTAGGAGCTGCCGTTAGCAGTAGCTTGCTGACTGGCATCCAGTAAGTTAACAGATCGGGTACTTGTCTGCTCAGCAATAGGTATATGCTAGATAATACCGATAATAATAATACCAATCGTGGCCGGGTTTAGTAAGCTAGATCCTGTGATGGGAACGCCGGTACCATATCCTGATAATATGGGAGGCAGCTCACATCTCGTCTCGAGCGACGATTGAATCATATGTGCGTTTTTAGAGACGAACGAGAAGTAAGATTGCCTTACAACTCCATCACATGCTTGATGACTTAGATAGTACTTACGCTCACGGAGCAATCAACTTAAATATTGCCACTCTTAGAGATAACAGAAGCAAGACTTACCGCATATAGGTACCTGTCCTCGTACAGGAGTACTGTACCAACTGATACAACCTTACGGTTGGAAACTTTCGAGACAGTAAGAAAAGGACCAATATTTAGCCACTTCCGCACATGCAGTGGTAGTCGTGCAATGAAATGCACCGCCCGCCAGTCCGCTGATAAATGCGTATGCGGCAAACAATGCGAATCACATAACCGCAACCACCAAATTACTCAACACGTGTTTCACCCCTCCACGGGGCATCTTCAGGAGTTATGTTACACCGATTAGTGCCAAACACAGAGACTCTGTGCGTTTGGCTTTGCTGGCAGGCGGTGCACTTTGTTGCACGACTACCTCTGCATGTGCGGAAGTGGCTAAATATTGGTCCTTTTCTTACTTAGGATGGACTTCCGCGTGGTAACGCCTGATTCCATTAAATATTTCCAGACAGTGTAATTAACAAAATAGAGAATGGGTTAGAGAGGGTTTCTGTGTTCACCAGCTAAAATTGTATCTCTAACCATGAGATGATGACTCCACCTGTGTCTCTGTGATTTAATCCATAGATGCTTATTGAAATGCATAGATCACCCTCATAGATATATGGAGGAATATATTACAATCCCTACTCTTGGTGGGCAGGTTGTCGACCGCTGCTATCCATCTTAATAACTTGTTTGTTAGCAATGGCAATACTTAATTATATACGATTGTATCTCATCCCAATCCTTTACCGCTGATCTGTTATTGCTCAAGTGCAAGTGAGTTCTTAAATATTATTGTTGCCCTATTTTTTGTATGAAAGAACTTTATAAACCTCGTGAATTGTTAAAGGTAATCTATTTGATCAACCAGCTAGAGGTGTTCCTTGTAAAGGCGGCTCAATAAAAATTTACGCGTGAATAACTTCACTAAAACGTAATAAAATAAATCGATAAATATTAATACCGTAACCACGGTTTTCCACGAGGCGGCAACAGGCCCCGCTGATATATATCCAGGTGGAATGGACTTTTATTGCTCCCCGGAAAACTGATGTTGTGTCTATCGGAATGTTTCGTGTCTAATGCACCAAATACGATTGCCTATATTTTATTGTTCTTCCGCCTTTTCCGTTTGTACACTCGTTTATATTATAAAAACGTGTATTTAAATAAACATTCATTGTTTTTCGACTTCAAAATGAATATTATTTGCTCTTTAAGTTTATGTAAATAATACGTACAATTTTTATTTATATAAATTTTTAATACCTTTGTTTTACTTGTTCGCTTTTACATACATTTTAGATATCGAAATAATTTCATCCATAAGATGCCCACGGCTGGATATATACCACCTTTATATATAGACTATAGATTTCCAATAGGATCGTTTTAAAGCGGCCTGTTTCCAGCGTCGTCCAACGACCTTCCAAGATCATTTAAAAGTCACTTCTAAAGTCATTTGCCCGTAACCGTATCTTATTCCTAATATGTCCGCAGATGTTAATTCACGTCCGACCATACTAGCTTTTGCGGCCCGCGGGCATGAATTTATGTCCGAATGACTTGTGTTCGATTTTTGTGATTTATCTTTTTTTAATAAGATAATAAAGGCTATATTTCATCCTAGAGTAAAATTTAAAATCTATTTTTATCAATAGAAAAATGTTGTTATAAGCGTAAGTTTCCGATGTCAAGTACCGAACGCGCGATGACATAATAGCCACGAACATTACGATAACAGCTCTTTTGGCATGGGGCCGTCAAAGGGTAAACAATGGAATGCTAAAAACACATTTAAAATGTGATGTAATGCGAAAAGATCTTTGACATAAGGATTTGTCGCTACCCATCTCGAAGAATCACAACTGGACACAGGCTCCCAGAGTTGGAAATCAGTCACAAGCGGCCCTTACATGATATTCTAAACCTAGGAGATAGACGTCTTAGGCCACATGGTCTGCATAACCAATGACTTCTGGGGCTCAAGATCCTGGAGTAGACCATGGGTCGGTGCAGCGTATGGCGTCCTCTCACAAGGTGATATACAGACGAACTTGCTAAGGTTGTGCAAATAAGCTGTATGCAGGTCGTTTCTGCCTGGTGCTATTGGAAATCTTTATGGGCTTATGTCCAATAGTGATTCTTCGAGTAGGATAGTAACAACTCCTCATATGAAAGATCTTTTTGCATAACAACATACTTTAGATGTACTATATTTATTTCGTCATTTTAAATATGTCTCCATAACAACAAAGTTTGTAAATTTACGAGTCTTGTTGTAAACGAACTTTTTCTAATATTATACTGATATTTATTTTTATTAAGCATAGTAAGATTTTCTCTGTTAGAACACAAGTCGAAACCGGATATTGTTGATGATATTATGTACAAAGTAGTAGCCATTTAAACTTATGATAGCCTTATGAGAAGATTTACAAACACTCAGAGAGTATCAAAGAGGGATTTACCAGAAGCTTCGATGTAGTTTCGAATAAGAAATAAAGAGAACCGCAGGAGAATCAAGATCACCAACAAAGCTTATAGAATTGCTCATCTGTAGTGGTAGATAGCAGGACACATCGCTCATGTCATCCATGGAACCGAAAGGTTCGTGGGTAGATCCGTCGCTAGGTGAAACGACGACATAATTCAAGTCACGGGAGGTTCCTGGATATTGGTCACGCAACGCCGGTCATCGAGGTTGTTTTTGGGAGAAGCCTATAAGCAAGCGTGTTGTGTTTGATACAAGTAGTGCACTTTCATTTTAAATACAGTTTTAATACGTCAAAATATTGTTTAAATCTAATATATAAAATTTCCATGTCACAATGTTAGTTACGGTACTCCTCCGGCTTGACCGATTTTTACCAAATTTTATATGCGTATTCAGTAGATCTAAGAATCGGCTACGATCTATTTTCCATACCCCTAAGTGATAAGGGTTGTTCACCCATAAAATTTTTTAAAAAAATTTTTACTAAATTTTTGTTATTATTTTCTTATGGTACAACATACAAAAATACATACCAACCCTAAATTTTCACTCCTCTATGATCAACCCTTATTTTTATTTGTAAATTAAAAACATTATTTTTTTTTTGCAAACAAAGTTTGCGGGATCAGCTAGTTATAATATAGAAAAGATAGCATCTAAAATATGTAACATATTAGAAGCATGATAGATCATCTTCTAGGAACGGCTTCGAAGTGAATTCTCGTGGATATTTCACTGACTCAAAAAACTTCGCTTCAAAATTCAACAGGGGGAACCCCCGCGACGCAAACGGTGACATATTAAACGTATGCGAGATTGGGGGACGGCATGAGCGGTGAATACTAAAACGAAACATGAGACAGTAATTTAATCAATTCTATTTTCTTACAGGTGACGTGAATCTAGATAGACAGGTTAAAATGGATGGTATGGAAACACAAACACAAGCAATTATTTAATAACTGAAGATGTAGAACACAGTATTATAACTAATAAGAGTTATGTAGAAGATACAAAATTAAGTTGGCAGGAAGAAGAAACTTCATCAGGTACATAAACAGCAACCTCAGAAATCTTATTTTTGACTGAGATATATGAAACACGTACACAAATACGTCATAGTATGATAACTGATAAGAGTTATGTGGAAGATAGAAAAAATATGTTGGAACGACGACGAAGCTTCATCAGGTACATAAACAGCAACCTCAGAAACCCTTATTTTTGACTAAGATATATCAGAATCATGTTCTTAATAGACAGATGCCAAGGATTACCACTACTCAGTAATATAACAAGTAGAGTAATAAGTGATGCAAAAGTAATGTCATGTTGTGAATTTGCTTTAATTTTTATAAATGACGCTCAAATGTCATTGCACTATAACATAAATGATTTAAAAATATGTAAAATTTAATTTTTATAATAAATGTAGAAAATCATGACTTTTGTAAAATTTAAGGTACGTTCACGTTATAACATTACTTTTACACCTCTCTTTATTTTTTTATGTACACAAAGCATATAGTATATACTAGTTAGATCTATGTCACAAGTAGTAAACAAGGAGTTTGGTTCTTTTGCGATTCTCCTCATTTCTTTTTCAGTCCTGCTTCGAAACTCCGGGTGTAGCACTCTCATATACTTTCTGGCAGATCTTCAACCTTCTCATAAGGCCTTCGTAAGATTAAATCAATAAAATTAAATGTATTTTAAGTGTTTGTTTGTAATATTGAAATAACCGCTTTTTTCTACATCTACATGAATATATATACATACTGGCCATACACCAAAAGCCTTTTTTTTAAAGTTTTTTTTTTCAGATTTTGTTTTTCTGTTACTTTGAAATGGCTGGACAGATTTTAGCGAGATTTATACTGCCAGGTATCTGGTGTAATAAGGAGCAACTTAGGCTAAGTTAAGTAAAAAATTTAAAAAGAAAAAAAAAACATCTTTTTTCTTTAAATTCTACGCTGATGAAATCGCAGGCAAAGCTAATTAAATTATAAGTATGTTTATCATTTTGCATTTATTAGTTACCGTATTTATTGTATATACGGTAACATCCATTAAAATATACTATATATAGTATACCTAATGCCTTCATCGAACATCTCAAAGCTCTTTGAGTTAGTGCATGCAGAGAGAACTAATTTCTAAATTGAAACGCCTGCTCCCTGAAGTTATCCTCTGAATCAAGAATCAGTTTTCAAATTCCTTCCCTCGGATGCAAGAAAATAATTTACCTCGTATACTTTAATGACGCAGTTATTTGATTTTCAACTTGCGGCAGTTTTCGCGAAAATAGAAGCGATGTTATTAAGAAACATTTATTTATTTATTTAATATTCTTCATTGTACACTATATACATTTAATAAATTTTACAATAATATACAGAAAAGTAAAATGGGCGGTCTTATCACACAAGGCAATCTCTTACAGACAACCATAGTAAGGAAAAGATAATAGTACTTATAAAGGGTAGTTCACGTGTACAAAAAAATACATATTCACAAACAATTGAACATAAATATACATAGATATACATACATACGTATATGACATATATACTTATAATAAAAAAGGTTTAATACATATTATAAATATAATAAAATAATAAATAAAATCATCTACCTGACTTCGATCAGTATTGGTTCGATCGCACTTGCCTTAGAAAGAAGCAAGAAGAAAAAGAAATGAACTAAGATGAATAATGAACTAACTAAACATTATACACAATATTTATTTTTACATTACAGAATATTATATTATGAAGGAAAACTTATCATCATATCGGCCGATAGATATTCGCTGATTTCCCAAGGCATAGAACTTGCGAAAAAAAAATTACAATACAGAACGACTTTTTGAATTTCGAATGTTATAAATTTATTTTGTATGGTCTTTCAAGAGCGTCGTAAAGGAGAGAGAAAGGATATCTGAGATCCCCATCAGCAGTCGGAGACCTGGACGTGAGACCGCGCCTTCAACCCCCTTAGCATGGCAATGGATTCGGGTTGAACCGCTGCAAGCAAGCCCTGTTGAAACTAGGCTAGTATGCAAAGGCGTTCCCGTGGTTTCAACAAAGGGCGATCGCCAGTAGGAGTCTGGCATAACCCTTTCGTTTTCAGCGCAGGGGTAACCCATGCAGGATTTCCTCACGACTAAAAAAAGGCTCAATAACTTTTGTTAGTATGTAGTTTGCCGGCGCATATGTTACAATTGTAGCAAGTTTACTCATGTACCCAATGTATAGGGTGGGTCATAAATTTTTGCACTTTTGAAACATGTGTAGAAATAAAAGTACAAATGCTATTTTGTTTATGATTTATTTAACGTAATTATCATTTATTAAAATTTATTTTTTTTTAAATTACATCGTCGAGATGTGCTCCGTCTCGCCGTTGGTACTCCCACGGTTACTCTCACGGTTTTGGAGAAATCAAGTGTTGCTATTTGCAAAAATTTTTGGCCCACTTTATAGAAAAGGAACATTAACAATAACCAACAGCACGCATAAGTTATTTGTTGAAGAATTAAACATTTCAATGGTATTTATTGCGTAGTATGCGCACTTTATTTAATTGGAGCCTCAGAATTTGAGATGCCCCCCTGTACGAAGTTTGCGGTCTAACTGGCTCTCGTCCAAACCTCATGAACTGGAGCGCCGGCGTGCAATATACCCTCCGTTTGTGCTCCGCCGCAAATAATTTAAAATTAAAATATCCTCACTTTGAATTTTAAAAACTATGCATTAATGTAACAGTTGTATATACGATATGTCTTGATTTAGAAGAGACGAAATTCTTAATTTTAATTTTTAAAATGGTTTATACAATATATTGGATATTTTTTAGTACTCCTAAATTTAAAATCAAATTCTTAATATTTTTATTTGGGTAAGTATTTACACGCACTTTTGAACTGTCAATTATTTTTAAAATATAATAAAAACGTAAACGTAATCAGTTCCACATAGCTCGAAGTATTGTTCTGTAGTGTTTTTTTTTTGCAATGACCTCCGCTATTGGGGACCTCTCGTGCAATACCTGTCTTAGATTCATAGGGACAGTTTATTACTGAATAATTTATTCTTCTTTTCTTCTTATTATTTCCTCACTCTTCTTTTGTCCATTACAATATCTCTCACTCGTTCCACTTTTTTTTCATTCATTCGCCTTTTTTTTCACCATTTCCTCAATTACCAATTTTCTTAATAGTTTTTATTTTTACATCTTATTTCTGTAACACATTTTTTTTCATTAGTTTTCTATCATAACTATTTTCCTTTACCTTTACAAATATTGTTAAATTCTGTTACCCCTGAAGCTGGGCGGGGCACATCGCTAATGCAACCGATGGCAGTTGTGGCAGAAAGGTTCTCTGGTGGCTACCGCAAGCCAGCAGATTTGGCATGGGTATACCCTTCACTGGCAATACATGGGGATATTTGGGGAGGCCTATTCCCTGCAGTAGGCATCTGTCAGCTGAAAATAAGAAGAAGACAGTCCGTGATAAAGTTATCACGTGTTCGGAAGGCTGATCTGAGAAAAGTCCACTACAAACTCATTGGTTGCATACATTATAATATAAACCATGTAAATGAGTCAACAAACCAAGTTCCAAACATTTCGATAAACTAAAAACTCATTAATGCTATAATAAGATTTATTTAATAATATACTTTTAATTTTAGATTTAAAACTAAGAAACGTAAGGTCTAAGACATGGTTGCACAGACCGCGGCCCGCCGGTCGAATACTGGTGGCCCGCCGACAGCAAAAATAATACTATTGTACATTCGAAAAATATTGAATTCTATTCCAGAATAAAACCAAAAAATTAAATTACCTATACTTCTGGCGGCCGACCCGCCATCAGTTCATGATTTGCCCGAGTGGCCCCTAGTCTTAATAAGTCTGTGCAATCATGGTCTAAAATATCTTGTGGAACCCTATTATATATGAGTACAAACTCATGAAGTATTTTGTAACTTTACATATTATATTGACAAGGTATTGTTATCGCAACTCTTAGATAGTGATATCATGTACTTTAATTAATTATTTTGGTTATAATCTATACACAATTTTTTAAACAGTTTTGTTAAAGTAAAGATTTTTTTTCATTTTTTTTTCATATGTATAGGCTACAATATTTAATTAATTTATAATAATTTATTTTTAATAATTATTTTTTATCATTGCCTATAAATATTAATCAAAGATAATCAGAAAACTTTAAACACAAATTTAATTATAAATAGTAAATATTATAATTATAAATAGTAAATACAAATTTAAAACTATTTTAATGAAAACTATTAATTCTGTCAAAGTGTCTCAAACAAGGTGTGTAACTTTGCTATAAAGTTGAAATTTTGATAATTCATTAATTTATATTAAATTCAGTAAATATTATTTTAGAACTACATTCGCTACAAGCTTAGAACACACATTAATCTAATTATACATCATTTTTTTATCATTTCAGGTTTAAGTTTTCCATTGCTGCACATAGGCTTTTCACATAGCGCGCAGAACATATGATCACTCGTGCTTTGCACCAAAGACCGTTTACCCACAAATTGGATAGACCTTAAGGTCGCCGGGAGACGCTGAATACAGGCAGTTTCAAGAGGGTTCAATTTTTTTGCCCTGTTTTTGGGGGTCTCTCGTACTCCCCTACCGTGTGTGATCAGAGATTATATAACAATAATAGTTTTTTTTAAGTTATATTTTATTTTACATCCTTGTTAATGTTCACCATTCATTCTTCGTTCCTAACTTCACATTATTTTTCATTACTCCCCATTCTTCTTAATACATACATCGCCTCACTTTCATCGCCCTTTTTCCAGGATTCTACAATTATATTTAATCCTTTAATACTCTAATATTTTAATTTAAATTTATATTGTTTCTTTGCACATAATTCTAAATACTATTTTTATTTCTTACTGGCTATATCACAGATTAACTATGTTTCGAATTTAAAACTGTTTTTTTTTTTTAAATTATATCCTTTATATCATTAACTATTTTAGCATAAAGTGATCTACACATGACCGCTAGTTTCTTAAAGATCAGGAGTGGAATAATAAAATTATCGCCCAAAAGAAATAAAAAATAATTTTTGACTACCCTTATCACTTATGTTTGAAATGTAACAAATCTACTAAATAAACAAATTAAGTTTCATAACAAGCGATTAAGCCAATTCAAAGAAGTAATACGGTGTTTATATATATATATATATATATATATATATATAAACATATCCATAAAGAAATCATATAATTTTTGCAGTGATATATAAAATCATTCATATTCTACGTACGTTTTTAACTTTATGCGGTAAGCCCATGTTATTTCTTGATAGAATTCCGCTGCACGTTTCATTTTAACAAGGGCATTTCAACACCAAAGCGTGGCAACATTTACATTCAAACATTTAAAGTGTTGCCATGAATTGAGGGTCGTATGTTAAAACTGCTGCTTGCGGAAGTGTGAACTACACGCGTCCCCTTTGAAGCCAGCTCGGAGCCATCAAAGCCTTTCAATTGCGGTGACACGGGTTTATTAAAAAAAAAATATATACTACTGAGTTCTTATTTTGTTCAAATATATTTAACTGTGCTGATATTTATTACTCTAATATCTGTTATTACTACATTTATATTACTACATCTTAATCAGCTTTTGGATTATCAGCTACCTTATTTTTTTTCATCATCATCATCATAACAGCCTACAAACGTCTACTTAAAGGTATAGGCTAACAAAGATCGCCATGATCATTGACTTTCTGCGACCTTGTTGACTGTGTTCTTTAAATAAATAAATATAAAGTTAACAACAATAGATATATAAATAAAACATTGTTTAGGAAACCGCTCCATTGTGTTGAAACGTCAACAAATGTTTTTATAGTTTTATATCAGGTCGAGGAAAATGTTTTCCGTATTTTATATGTGAAAGTTTGCAGTGAAATCCTTTTGTTTGTACTGTTTGTATTAAATTAGTTTTCCATAAAACAAATAGAAATATAAAAAAAAGTTTTTGAGAAAATTTCATCTTTTCTGTCTAACATAGTCTATAGAATATAAATAATAATAGATAGTCTGGAGAAACATTTGAAGTTTTGAGTAAATGTTTGTTTTTAATTATTACTAAAAAAGTAAAAGACTTGTTGACTGTGTTGACTCTTGTTTATATTGGATACTTCCACACTTCGAGCGTTTTATCCTATGATATACTCTGGTGCATCGCGGCAGATATTGAGTCAATATTTGTTATTCAAAAAAGAACTGCACGAGACATTTATTGCATGGAAACTCTGGATTATTTGCGAGAAAGTTTTAATAAATATTGTTTCATTTAACTGCAAAAACATTCAAAATTATTTAAAACAGTGACATACAAGGTATCACAAAAAATAAATATCAACAAAAATTAAACAAATCATTAATGGCACAAGGTATGTACAATAAAATACCAAAATCAATATCAAATCTGGAGGGATTTAAAATTAATATTCCAATATTCAAGGATACTATACTGATGTTAATGCGTGGAACTAAATGTTGTCAATATTAACCCAGGAAGCTAATTATTGTCGCGGACTCGTTGTAAAACTATATTTGTAAAGAGCAACTGTTGAGTTTCTTGCCGGCTCTCGGCAGAACAGCTTTAGCTGGTGGTAGCTTCTCGCAGCGAAGTTTTATTCGGAGTGTTCAAACTAGCATATCTTAAAACAAAGAGCAATGTGCTCCACCCACTGCCACTTAAGATGAATGACTACACGAAGGTTATTAGACAACAATATGTGAATAGAAAAACGAAAAGAAAAGAAAAAAGATAGACACTAACATGCTATAAGTAAAATAAATGGGTCTAATGGGAGTTAATCAAGAAAGGCCAAAATAATAAAGCACTTTAAATGGGATAAAAAGGAGAGAAACAGATAGAGCTGATTAAAGTTGATTTATATCTTTTTCTAGGATAAGTAAACTTCGTAACTTTCTTGTGTGAGTTATGTAAGATATTACAACACCCTTCATAGTAATGCCTTTAAATCGTGTAAAAAAAAACATTTTTAAAAATCTTAATACAGCATACAGAAGTTTTAAAGTGATAATAGAGCTTAAGGATGAATTGCTTTATTGTGATAGGTGGCGCAAAAGTAATGTCATAATGTGAGCATGTCTTAATTTTCACAAACAGCGCCAAACATCTATGTTTTTTAATACTTATGATTAAGATATATAAACACTTAATATTCAAAAAGCAATAATGCGATATACATCTTAAAAACATGGAATTAAAATTAGTCAAACTTTCAAAAAAATTAAGTCAAATTTTCAGTCTTTTGTTGCAAATCAGCGTGAATTTCATCATTGTGTTCATGTGCTCCAACAACCAAGAGTTTGGTCGGTTGTTTTAAAATCTCGCGATCATAGCAATTATCATGCACCTTATGTCGCTAATTTGAAGGCAGACGTTTGCGTGGAACAAGTTAATTATGTAAATTAATATTAACCCGGTAAGTAGCTTTTTGAGTAATATATTATTTTTCAATTAATTTTGTTAATACTACACTGAGGAATAAATTATTTTTCACAAAAAAAGCTCTTTTTTTAAACGTTTTAAATTATGACATTACTTTTGTCTTACGTCTTACCATCTGTCACAATAGAGCAATTTACCCTAAGCTTTATTATCACTTAAAACTCCTGTACACTGTATTAAGATTTTTCAAAAAGTTTTGTTTACATGATTTAAAGACATTACTAGGAAGGGTTTTGTAATATCTTATATAACTCACACACGAAAGTTACGAAGTTTGTTAATCCTAGAAAAAGATATAAATCAACTTTAATAAAAAAGTTATTAAGATTTTTGTAAAAGAGACCGCAAGAAAGATACTCACCTAAGTTAGTTGCGAGTGTTTCTCAGGTCAAACTTCATATGAAACCTTCAAGCTTTAAGATGAAATACACCGTTATAGGGAAAATTGTCTTATGATAGTTTATTTCAAACAGATTCTATGTGGATAATATGAAGAAATATAAGTTATTATTAAAAATAATATTGGAACTAATCTGTGTAAAGGTAACTGTAAAATAAAATTTCTTAAATCTATTTTCAAAGAAAACCTAAAAGTGGGGGGTTGGGGGATATTATTGGCGCATCAACCCACCGCGACGCCGATGTGTGCCCTTGATTTATGTCTTGGAAAACTATATCTTAACCGCTGTAATGGAGAATTCGAGCTTTGTACTGAGTAATGGCTTCAACAAAAACAAGACGTATGTAAAAATGTTCCCTCTCAACGGATACTTTGAGTTTTATGAACAAAAGTTTCTTTAATGCTTTTATTATGAACGAGGCTCCATTTGTATTTTGTTTTTGTGAATTTTATTGTGTTATTCAATACAGTTTAGTATACGGTTTTGCTACAAATCTCATAAAATAAAAAATAAGATACGAGGGAGAGAGTGAGAGAGATATATATTAATCTGATAAAAATCCATGCGACTTAAGTGCAATTTACTAGGTATCGTGTATAAAGGATGTAAAATCTAAACTACTGTGTTTTCCTTCGTCATTCGAGATCATAATAATAAGTATGTTTCAGTGATTGATTCCGTCAGAACCTTAATAATAAATATTGAGAACACCGCCATCTAGTGGCAACGTTTGCAACAGTATGCAATTTATCGATACCAATTAGGTAATTTAGCGCCATCTAGTGAATTATTTTAAAATATTATAAACGACATGCGAAATTCTAAAATAATTATGATTAATATATTATTAGATTTTTTTAGACGACATTAATGTATACTAGTAGAAAATATACTAACTTTTTACCAAAAGAATCCTGTTACCACTATTTTCAAAAGTAGGATAGAATCTGCAACATATTGTAGCGTGGTTAACACTCAACTGTGTTATATTAAATATCTACGAGCGTTCTGCACATTCATTGAACAATTGCAATAAAATCTACTGTAAGAATTTTGTACAAGGATGAGGAACGCGGGGTTGCTCTACACGAAATGCATTTGAAAGGAGAGATGGAGTGTTTCACGATCCGCACAAGGCAGTCGCCATACCGGACGCGAGTTATGCGGTCATCGATTCAGAGTCTATATCATGTGTTAAAAATAAATTGATCGTGTTATTAGTTATTTTTAAGAAACTATTAGTTTGTTTGTTACAGATATAGACTCCTCTTTGTGAAGGACTTTCATTTTCTCGCTGACTTATAGAAGTTAAACGTGGTCACTTTGTGATCGAGGTCGTTCTTTGAGCCATATACAGAACTACTCTCGGAGGATCAGTAGATGAACTAAAGTAGCCATAGCCTGGAGGGTTGGTAAGTTGAAGTAGTAGAACAGATGACATTTGGGGCTTTAAAGTTCATGAGTGGAGATCATGAACCGGCAAGTGCAGCTTAGCACGACCACCGATAACATGGAGTAACGATTTGCTAGTTGGGAAGACGATGAACGCAGACAACTTTTCACCGGTCTTATTAGTATTATATGGGCGAGGCTTGTGCCCAGCAGTGGGCATAAAATAGCATTTATTATGATAATAATCATAATGTTGTCCCTTCGGTTGTTTTCATATTTCGATAAGTCCATTACCACTTCAAGGCAGTTATTTGTTTAATCGGTTTATTTTTAATTTCTCATATTTTTTCAACCATACTTTTTACTTACTTACTTTCTCCGCTGGCTCAGTGACCCAAAGTGGGTCTTGGCCTCCGAAGCGAGAGACTTCCACTTTCCTCTATCTTGCGCCATCGTCTGTCATTGGTTGACATTCAATTCGCGCAAGTCTGCCTCAACGCGATCGATCCAGCGATACCTGGGTCTACCCACTAGTCTTCGACCCCTCGGTTTTTCCAGGTACGCTACCTTCACGCTCCGATCCGATCACATTCGCTCCAAGTGACCAAGCCAGCGGATTCGTTGAGCTTTATATTCGTCAATGATATTTGGCTGTGCTACTAAAGTCTCAATTTCGGCACTCTTTCGGAGCCTCCAAGATCCGTCTTGATTTCTCGCTGGTCCCAAGATCTCCCGCATGATTTTGCGTTCCGTCATTAGCAGTTTTTGTTCTTCTTTCAAAGTTTGTGTCCAAGCTTCACAGCCATACATCAATATTGATGTATGGCTGTGAAGTAAGCCATACTTTTTGCGTCTCTTATTTCTTTGTATTATTCATCAAATAAAACTTTAATACTAATATTTCCTTTAATGATAACAAGACATATCCTTTCATTCTATATTTCTGGGATAAAGCTGCAATTTCATAATTTGAAAAATCTTCATACTTATACAAAACACACTAAGACATTCAAAATATTAGTTTAATTGAATGTAGAGATAGGCAGATATCGCCAATCTATACGCGAGAATAGAATTCAAATTAACAGTTTAAATATGGAATTGGGAAGTTCGAAATTTAAAGGTTAGCGGCAATCCATTGTTTGACTCTCACAAACCGGATATGTTTGTGATTTATGTACTGAACTATTCCTTCGTTGTTTGAATGGAAGGCTTTCGAGCGCTCTAGCGATTAATGTGTTGCGGGGACGAAAGGCTTGAAGCGTGAAAAAATATCAATCGCTTTGCCCGACTTACATTCAATAACGTGATTTATGCTTTGTGCCGAGTTTCCTGTTCCGAACATTCGAGAATTTTCCATTTGAGCCGGCCCCTAAACATTCTATAGAACGCGGTGCGTCGGACAAAATGTTTAGCTTCTTTGATGTTGCGAATCAACGCGATCGTATCTATTCGCGGAATATCATTTAAATGTAAAAAGGTAGGAAAAATACTTTGCGTTATATAAGTCTGCGTTCACTTAATGGTAAATATGAAGAGATTCGCTCGTGGGGTGGCGAGTGATACGGTTGAAAGAAATAAAACTGTATAGAATAAGGTACTTAATAAACTCTGCACAAAATAAATTGTTAACTAATAATAAGAAATAAAAAAAAATGTGTAATAAAGAATTAAGAAAATAAAATAAATGTGTTAATAAATATAAAATAAATGTAAGATAAAATTAAAGAATAAAAATAAATAAAATGTACCTAGCCACCTTACAGTAAGAAGATGATGGAAGAAAGGCGAGGAAAGAAAGAAGGTATGAAAGAGCAAAACGAAAGATATTGTAAAGGATTAAAGTAGAGAATGAAAGATATTGTGACGCGTGAAAGAGAGTGATAAATAAAGAAAAGACTGAAAAAAAAATTATTATAAAGTCCCTGATCCCAAAAAGTTAGGGGTACGAGAGGCCCCTAATAGCGGGGGCCATAGAAAAAATATGAAGAGATTTGCTTATATATGCTTCCTATTTAATTAATAAAAATACTCTTCTTTTATTATTTGATTTATATATATATTTACACACTGTGCAACAGTAGACATTGCCCATAGCATTCTTTACAAGTCAATTTAGAATGATGCACCGATAGCTAATAGGAAGTTGTGTCGAAAGACATAATGTAAAGATGATACAAAACCTAAAAATTATAACTACACATATTGATACCTACAGACAAAGAACTCGAACTAATAAACAACTATACAGTTGGAAATTAATCATCGATACGTTCAGCAAACCCATCATCAGCTCAGATTTTCTCAATTATCATTATCGCATCATCTATGTGATGAACTGACGTTTTGGATGACATAACCAAGTTAACCTTTAATTTATCTATCAGCATATCTAATGCTCGATGCACGGTAATCAGCCCATAGGAAGCATCAGCCAAAAACAGTTATTCTATGATGTACGAACCGAATCTCTAGTATATAAGTAAAATTAAAAGTTACATAAGCAAAATCACAGGAAACACGAGTAAACGCACAAATAATAGAATACACAAGTGAAATCAAAGGATACACAAGTAAAATCAACGGTTACACAAGTAGAATCACAGAATAAACAAGTAAAATCATAGTACACAAGTAAAATCAAAGGTTATATAGGTAAAACACAGGATACACAAGTAAAATCAATGAATGCATAAGAAGAATCTAAGAATAAACTAGTAAAATCATAGAGCATACATGCAAAATCAAAGGTTACACAAGTAAACTCGCCGGACACACAAGTAAAATCAACGGATGCACAAGAAGAATCACAGAAGAAACAAGTAAAATCATAGTACACAAGTAAAATCAAAGGTTACATAGGTAAAACACAGGATACACAAGTAAAATCAATGAATGCATAAGAAGAATCTAAGAATAAACTAGTAAAATCATAGAGCATACATGCAAAATCAAAGGTTACACAAGTAAACTCGCCGGACACACAAGTAAAATCAACGGATGCACAAGAAGAATCACAGAAGAAACAAGTAAAATCATAGTACACAAGTAAAATCAAAGGTTACATAGGTAAAACACAGGATACACAAGTAAAATCAATGAATGCATAAGAAGAATCTAAGAATAAACTAGTAAAATCATAGAGCATACATGCAAAATCAAAGGTTACACAAGTAAACTCGCCGGGCACACAAGTAAAATCAACGGATGCACAAGAAGAATCACAGAAGAAACAAGTAAAATCATAGTACACAAGTAAAATCAAAGGTTACATAGGTAAAACACAGGATACACAAGTAAAATCAATGAATGCATAAGAAGAATCTAAGAATAAACTAGTAAAATCATAGAACATACATGCAAAATCAAAGGTTACACGAGTAAACTCGCCGGACACACAATTAAAATCAACGGATGCACAAGTAAAATCACAAGAATTAAGCAGAAATCAAAGACACGCCAAGTCATCTACAAAGATACTAGTTTAGATTCTTTGACTATTACGGGTTTATATTAATAGATGTTCGTATGAATATGAGTAGTAAAAGAAAATTATTTCTTCATTGTCATTTCACTTTTGTTCATTTTTGTTCTCGGCATCACCTGCAGCGGTCATTTGTGTGGAAGCGGGAAGAAGGCAAAGTAGATTTACCCCGCCGGTCCGCGCAACAAATCAAAAGCGCCTCGCGGCTCGTGCGAAAAATATAGAATAGTTTATGCAGTACTTTGTCATCTCAATTAACTTTACTTAAAATTAAATCAATTTTCTAAAGAGGATATTTTTTTAAATATTTTATATAGGTTTTATATGGAAATTAGCCCGGGGAATCGTGTCGACCAATGCTAAAAAAGTATGTATGTATTCATGTATAAATGGATATGATACATAATATTATGGTATATTAAATTATGAACAATTTATGTATCAATTTGAATTCATAATATTTTTATGCAATTATAAGAAGTAAGCTGCCGTAAATAAGGAAGTGGAAGTTTCCCATGGAACCTAATGTTAGAAACTGCACATTCTTCAGTCATTAGCAGCTTGTAAAAAAGCAAGCAAAAAAATCGGAAATATTAAACGTAAATGTAAAATAAAAGCACGGACGCTGATGTCTGTGGAAAATAGATCCTTATAATATAAATAAAAATAGTAAACTAACATCAGCTCGTAACACATATGTTGAGAAGAGCGGGCAAGAAATTCAACAGTTATTGTTTTAAGTCAAATTTAACAATTTATATAATACATTATAATATCTACTATGTAAATGAGTCAACAAATCAAGTTTCACACATTTCGATCGATTGAAATCTTGAATACTACAATAACATTTGTTAAAAATATATTTTTAATTTCAGATTTAAAACTAATAAAAGGTGGGTCTTATATATCTTAAGAAACTTTATTATATGTCTTCAGACCCATGAAGGATTTTTTAATATTTTTAAGTTGATTTGTAGGCATTACGAGATTATTTTTATTTGACGATATTTATCATTTATCTGTTTCTATTTTTATATAAAATATTAAATT
Source organism: Battus philenor (assembly GCF_028537555.1). Lineage (NCBI taxonomy): Eukaryota > Metazoa > Arthropoda > Insecta > Lepidoptera > Papilionidae > Battus > Battus philenor. The sequence goes on from NW_027181684.1 coordinate 13,134,920, forward strand.
TTGGCGCATTAATAATATGTTATTTAATATGCAACGAATCAATCATTAGAACACCAAATTATTTAAAAACTTCTCTAAGGGAATATTTGACTTTTAAGTTACTAATGCGTCGCTGCATCGCTCTGTTTTTAAACGGTTTTATTTAGTTCGACCCGTACGGAATTTGTTTATTTGGGTTAAAATTAGAAATTGAAATTTAAGCACCTTCCCGTTGTCAGATTGATCTGAAATTTGGTACACACATTTAATTTAGATGACAATAAAATAAATTAAAATCAATAACATTATAAATCTAAGATGGCCGCCGATACAAAATGGCGGATTACGTATTTTTCCTTAACCCCCTCAATATGGGTATCAAATGAAAGGGCTACACTAGTAAAACACGATGATTATGTCAAAATTTAAAATTCAAGATGGACGCCGTTCCAATATGGCGGACTAGGAACACATTTTTCCACAACCACCACAATATGGGTATCAAAAACCGTTTATCATAAAAGTTTTTTAAATGTTTTTATGTAAAATGAATATTGAATTCATTTTGACAGCACTGGCCATGACAAAATACCTTAAAACAAAATGCTATGAAGTTAATTGAAATAAATAAGTCGAGATTTATGATTGGTTGTTAACTGCCTTACTTTATTGTAAGTGAATGAAAAAAGAAATGGACTAAACCATGCAAAAGATGACAATCAAAACGATAGAAGGGCGAAAAAGTATAGCACAATCATAGAAGACTATACAGTAGACTTTTGTGTAGGTATAAGATGTTGGATGAATGTAATGGATAAATAAATAGTGTATTGAATGTATTAAATAGTGTAACATTAAATGTATAAAATATTGAAGTAGATATTGTGTATTATGTGAAAAGGATTATTTTATTATATGTGTACATATAGTAAAATATCTTGAGTAATATTTCTCAGTACTGATATCGACTTTGCCGACTTCCAATTCAACACGGTTCTCCTGAATCATCTTATATTCAAATAACAACGTTACTTCATAGATGCAATATTATTTATTCCAACAGGTATTACAAATATTCTTTTACGCTTTATAATCAATAATTTTATTTTACAACGAATTCACGGTGATTTTTTTTAATATACAGGGTGATTGATTATAGATATAAAAGCTAAACTAAATTGATGAATGTGTAGATCAATAACTATCAATTATACTATGGTTTATTCTACTTGGAGCAATGGCTGCCTAGCGGTAGAGGACTGAAACTTGCGATTGTAGGTAGCATGTTCGATTCCTTGGATACAATCTTACATAATTCATTCTTTGTGCATTAATTATATGGATTGCCACTGGTTGTGAAAAAGTTTCCAGAGGATGGGCAGCAGCTTCCTTTGCGTACCATAATACCACATTGCGATCGCCAAACCACTTGACAAGTGTGGCCATTATGGTATATTCCCCGTAATTATCTTTAAGTGAGAACCATGTCCTGAAACTTGAAAAGTTGAAACGACTCTCTATTTAAAAATCAATGTTTTCATAAAAAATAAATAACTTAATAATTTGATTAAATTTTTTTTTAAATTCGAATTACTGAAGATTTTGTGCTGGGAGAAGATATTAGTCTGACACATTTCAAAAGACAAAATATTTTTTTGAGAATAATCAGTTCATACAGAGTGATTTAAAATAGGTGTAAAAGTTTTAAAAGTGCTTTAAAAGTGCTTAAAGCTTTTGTACCTATAACCAATTATTCGGTATATCATCTTTTTTTCAGCTGATGAACGCACGCTGTAAGGCAAAGGCCTCTCTTTAGGATCGCCGTGAGGGCCTGTCCACGCTGCTTCTGCCGATTCGTGGTCGCCATGCGAGAACCTTTCAGCCTTGATATATATTTTCTATTATTCTTCTTACGGCACACACAAATAACGTTAAATGTGATCATTATCAGAGATAATAACATGAACAAATGATACATATCAATGTTTTAAGACGTTGATGTTTCGGTAGTAAAGTGCAATGTTTCTCTGTCGAAATATAAAATAGGTAACGATACTTTTTAAAAACAAAATGCATGACCGACGAAGTTGTAAATTATCTGTTGTGCGGGAAGCGGAGGTCCAATGCGGATATCAACGAGCCATTAACCAAACCTCTTACCGTTGATGTATGGAGCTCTTGATTTATGTGCCCCAGCGCTGCTCCTGTATTGTGTTCACTTGGAAATGTTCCTTCGTGCCAATTCGTCTGTTCGTTTTGTACCGGACACTAGACAAGACTTGCTAATGCTTGACGATCCTTGTAAATCGTCAGAGTATAAAAATAATTATTGTCAAATTTTTTCAAGAAAATACGCTTAGCACGCTCGGTGTGTTTATTAAAGTTTGTATATTGAGACCCTATATATATGTAATAGCATGGCTAAAGGTCACTCAGAGGGCAAAGAAGAGAACTATGCTCGGAAATTTGGTGCGACATAAAAACAGAAATGAGGATCAGCAGAAGAACCAAAGTCAGCGACGTGGCTCGAAGAGATGCTCGTCTGCCATTCAGAAATGCTGCCTAATGGCAGTGCGCTAGGCACATTGGAGCTGAAAGGTTTTCGAGTGGCAACCACGAGCCAGTAGACGCGGATTGGGTTGCAGTATATATCCCTGCCCCCAGGTATATATACATCATCATATATATATATGATAATTTTTACCCTACGGCGTCTCGTGTTTTATCTAAGACAAGTAATGTGGTCAAAAAAAATACGTAAATGATATGTAAGAAAAGGACCAATATTTAGCCATTTCCGTACATCAATATTGGTCATTTTCTTACTTAGGATGGACTTCCGCAAGGTAACGCCTGATTCCATTAAATACGTAAATGATATCTTTTAAAAGTAAAACGTAAAGTGTCTGTTTATTTTTGTTACACTGAAGCTTTGAATTCAATACTAAATCCACACCTGGTAGCCTTTCGAGAGAGCTTTTGTTCCGAAGAAGAGTACATTAAAAAGCTAATAGCAAAAATTTTCATAAGTTTCATATGGAACTATTCACTTAAGTCAACGACTTCTCCTGAGCCGAGGGGAGCTTGTGAGATTTGGCAGAGCCTTAAGCGTGCGAATATTTTGCGGTTTTCTCCGAGATTCGCAAAATGACGTCACCTTATTAACCATATACGACGAGGTTTTTTTCGAATATTTTTTTTACTTGAGTCACTTCTGCTCCTGTGCTAATTACAAATTTCGATAGGTTCAAGGGGGCATGACGCAGGATGTCTAAAACTTCTTATAAGGTCACTGAGACTCATAACGCGAATACCAGGCTCCACCTCATCCATCATAACAACCTAGGAATTAAGTCAGGAAATACTTTCAGGGACTTAATAACTGTGACATGCAGAAACGCTAGCGAAAAAAAATCGGAAATGTTATAAATAATAAAAAAAAGGCACAGACGGAGAAAATAGAAGGTACCGAGAAGAAGTTGCTTGGTGATGTCTATAAAGGGGTACCGATAGCACAAAAGGAGAAATTCTCTTGTTGACGGTGCAAACGTTACTGTAATATGAGATTTCCGAAAAAGAGTTGTATTGAAAATGTATTGTATGTTCATTAACAAAATCATATCAGTCAGAAAAGCTGATATATTCTTTAAAAAATAATATATGCAATCGAAGACTCTTTGTGGACTCTCGGCATGAGGCGCTTCATATAACACAAAATCAATCATTTATTTCTACAGTATCTTCATAACTAAAGATCGTGTTCGTCTTGGACGGAAGCAATGACAAACTTTTTCCAGGACATCCTATTTTCTGCTTTCATCTGTGCTTCAGTAGTAAATTGCGATTCTATTTATAAACTTGACTTGATAAAATCCGCGAAATGATTGTCCGAATTGCCTTTTACTATCCACTTTCCTTATTTTATTTAATATTTATTTAACAGTTTATTGTACACAATAAAAACACTAAAGTAATAACAAATATAACTGACACAACAGGCACTACTTATTTCTAACCAGAAATTTCTTCCAGTAGGCCTTACAGTTAGTAACTTGTTAAAGTTATCCGGATGCAAGCAATGTGGCCAAAATAACTTAAGACACACATCATTGCCTGCTGTTTTGTGTTTGGAGAACTTCACTCGGACTCCAAGGTCAAGTTAGGGATAAGAATCGAAGTAGGCAAAAGAATAAGACTCAGAAATTAAAAAAGGGACAAAGAAGATCTCTAGCTAGTTATGAAATATATAATTATATAAAAATAAAACTAGATATAATTGAAACAAATCTATAAAATTGTAGTATACTCTGGTCTAGGAACGAAGATGCGAGAAGAAAGGTGATGTGCACCGATGACGGTTTAAATGTAAAGAATGAAAGGAGGAAGTGAAATAAAAGAATAAAATAAAAAAGTACTTTACTCGAGTAGTAACGTCTCTGTCCCACACATGGCAGAGTGGAATAAGAGATACCCTAAAATAGGAGAGAGGTGATGAATAATGTAACTTAGTACTAAATAAATCATCACCATTATCATCATTTCAGTTATAATACATTAACCGGTGAAGCAGCCCGCGACCTTAACAAGATGATCTGTTCAATTTGATATTGGACGTCCAGTTACTTAAAAAAATAAACAAAAATGAAAACACAAAGTTTTACATTTTATTGGTTTTGATCACTAAACCAGTGTTTTCCAACATCTTTAGTACCATGCTTCACACAAGCCCTTCTAAAAATTATTATAGTCTCAAACCGAAAGGGTCAAGGGGGAAACATGTGTTGAGTCCATTTTTAAATTGCCCTCATGTCGGCGTGGACAACACGATAGAAAACATTATATTAAACTATTTAGTTATATATTTAAGAACTTGTTATATTAAGAATAGCTTCGAACAATAAAGTACTTAAATGAAACTAACATAAAAAGAATGATATTCGAGGCCGTTTTTCCCCTTCTGTATTTTTGGGACAACAGCTAATTTAATGTCAAACAAGTAGATTTGATTTCTTTATCCCTTAATAAATACGCCAACGGGTGAAGCGTTTAACGCCATTTGCCGGGATCATTGTAATATAAATAAAATTCATAGGAAACCATTACTTAGAGCATTACAATAAAACATAATATTGTTTGGCGGATACGTGAGGAGGCGATCACAATGCTATTATCATGGTTTGGAGCTGTGAAAACAATTGTAATAAATATTTAAGAGACGTCGGCTTCGATTGTGCGTAGTCTCGAAGATCGGGGAGGACCACACGTCTTGTACAGATAGATTAAAAATAGGTGTAAAATATTTACAAAGATGAATACATATCTCGTTTATCAGCAATTAGTTTTAAAGCCTTTACTTCTATTTTCTAATATTATATTGCGATGAGATATGCCAATAACTTCTAGCAATATAAAATCGGGGACATATAATCAAAAAAATAATATTAATATGTAATTTAGTGAAAATATTGAATTTTTGATTGGATGTACAGCAAAAAAAAATATACGTAGGATGAAGTTGAGATTCAATATTAGTTTTAGTTTATTATTTTTTGGAAAAACTATGATAATATCACGTGTGACAATTTAGACCAGTATTTTCCAACTTTTTATGTCATGCCCCACTTTAGCATTTCTAAAAATCTTACGTCTCCCTTTGTAACATTTATATTTTTATATTAAAGCGAAAGGATTAAACTCGTGTCGAATTCATTTTCTTATTGATCCTATCGATCACCAAATTGCTTCCTATAGGGCGTGGGCACCATGTTGACAAACACCGATTTAGAAGTTTGTACCGTCAAAAAAACATACAGAGTAGTAAGATATACGACCTCAAAGTAAAATAAAAGACTATCCATTCAACCTCTTCATTTCTTGTCTGTCGATCGAAATATCTCGATCTTATTTCCATAAATAAAATTGCTAAATTTATTTAAAAGAACAACCGTTGAATTTCTTGCTGGCTCTTCAACAGATTAGCATTTCGAGTTGGTGGTAGCTTACTAGTTAGCAAAAAGTGCATTTAAATGCATGCTTAAATAAAGATATATATTTTAATGACTTTTATGGTTATTGTCTTCTGTTTTAGTGCAATGAAACTAGGATACGTGTTGACTTATATAGTGTTCTATACATCCACAATTAAATAGAACAGCTTGATATTTCCGACGCGGGTCGTATGCCCACAAGTGGTGCGCGAAGAAGTTGAATGTTAAGTGGGCGAGAGAGTCGCCACAACTGTTTTGTAGAAGGACTTGAGATGATCGGAGGGCGTTTCTTCGGGTGGTCACCGCAGCCGATGCGACTGTCTGCGAACGGCTGTGTTTATTTATTTAGGCTTCATAACCAGTCACATCAAATGCAAGAAAAGAAAGAAAAGGACCAATATGCCAGTTCCGCACATGCAGTGGTAGTCGTGCAATAAAATGCACCGCCCGCCAGCCCGCTGATAAATGCGTATGCGGCAAACAATGCGAATCGCCACTGCATGTGCGGAAGTGGCTAAATATTGGTCCTTTTTTTACTTAGGATGGACTTCCGCGAGGTAACGTCTGATTCCATTAAATATGCAAGAAAAGAATTATTAAAATATTTTTTTAAAATGACGGTTGCTAATAGACTTTGTTAATCTAAATTTGATTTAGTTTGATCTAAACTAAAACTTTTAATATTATAATTAAATAATAATTACAAATCGCATATTATTTCTTTTAAATCATTAAAATAAAGGTTAAAAACATATATTTCATGAACACGAGACATCTGAACGAAGTATCCGTCGGGCGGCCGTCGCTTGACCGCGACATATACTGGTTTTCCAATTCAGAAGGCTGTCATTGGGGTTAAACTAACATAACTTTAATTATATATCTGGTATCCTTTTTCATTTTAATTTTTCAGTGTCTACTAATAAAAAAAACTGTTTTGTTAAATCAAACATTTGCATTTTATCATAGATGAAACATTCATAGTGATTTGGAGTTGTAAGAGTTAAAACAACTATTTACTAACACAGTATAGTTTCTATTGATTAATCTAAAAAATAATGGTCACTGTGGAAACAGTTTTCGCATGATTCTTTGTATAATTGGTTATGTGTTGTGACGTTGTACAAACTGCTTCCTGCCACCAGCGCAGAGGCGATCCGTGGGGTATTATAAACGAATCATCACCCCATGGAGAGTCCTAAGTGATTTACCAGCTCTGTGGTCAATCTGATGAAATAGCACTATGTCGGATGAGCCAAGGCTTACTTGGGAGGTCTAAAGATTTGCTACAGTAAAAGAGGATTTTTGGCTAAGCGCTCTCTGCGCCCTGCCTTGCAAATACAGATCTTGCAAATGCCACTGAGACAACGGTATGAGTAATTATTATAGACAATTTTTACTTGATACATTTCGGGAATATGTTGCCTAATTTCACGATCTTATCCCACAATCCCCGCTTCTCTATAGGACGCGCTGAACATCGGCCCACTGCAACTCTTAAACTGGAAAGTTTCCTTGTCAATGTACGAAGCATTTCGATTAAATATTTCTGATTCCCTACTTATTTCTCAAGAATTGTAACCCAGGTTCTTTTAGGGTATGAATAGATACCTACCAATTCTGCTTGCTTTATCTTCGACTGTATTGTTACTTTCCATTAGGTGAGTTGATGGTAAAACACGAACAAAAAAGTGTTAAAAAATCTTTGATTGTAAATATATTTGATTTTTATGTAAATGATATGATGTTTATCTAATTAAACGAAATGGACGATGGAACTTTTTCATGTAACAAGTTTTAATGGTAAGAAGCTCGGTAATTGTTTTGGAAACTGTCGTTAAACACGTGTTTGCGAAATGGAAACGTAATAAAAGAATTGTCCCCGGGCAGTGGAGTGGTCATAAAAATTATGATCTCTAAATTATGTATCTGATGCGCAATATTACGTTTTATGTTCAACGTTTTAGATGCCATCCCGTCACTCTTCTTACATTGATTGCTGAAGTGATTTGAAATGTATTACATCATTAATTTCGTCGTTATAGATTTGAACCAAAGATAAATGATTTATTTATCTACTCAGTTTTCTACATGTACAAAGGCGAACTTATTACTGAGGGCAGCCTTGTAAGAAAATCTTATAGTGTGAAGGAATTTTCTTAGTGAACAGACCTTAAAGGTAGTCTCTTATTGATCGTCAACTAAATTTCTTTTAATCTATTTTATTTTTGACTCTACTCTCTTTGTATAGTGTATAGAAGAAACGGGAAGAAACTTCAACTGAGATATGAATTGCCCTACTAAAGTATTAAGAATATTGTGAAAGTGACCACAAAAAACCCATCTGAGTTTGTTGAGAGCTTTAGGTGCGTGCTTTAAGTTGAATGCCATTATAGGAGAGTCCAATCTGATTCTAGTTGTTATTAAACTTGTCGCTAGTCTTTTTATAGTTCTACAAAAAGGTAATAGGAATAACAATAAAAAGCAAAAATAGTAATAATGAAAACCATAAACAACGTAATAATAGAATTTTTTATTAAATGCTATATCGATAGTAAGAAAATAAATTAGACTATTTAATAATAAAAAAAATGTTAAACATATGATTAAAATATTAAAAATAAAATTTTAGAATTCTGGAAAGGAGGTGAAGGAAGTGTAGTGATGTATGAATAAGAATGAGAGACATTGTAAATAAAATTAGAGTAAAGAATGAAAGACATTGAGGAGGACGAAAGATGAGTATGGAAATAAAAAAAATGAAAAAAAGTTAAAAAATTAAAAAAAAATTACGTTGAAAGAGTTTAAAAATGTATATGTATAACGAACCTAATTACAACTTGTCTCTAAAATGGCGAAGAATAAAGATTCTTCCATCTAGTGCTAACTATATGTCATGTGGTAGTTAATTCTTCTTCATTTATACCTTCTTTATACTTTACAAACTACTAGCGCCATCTGTCGACGTCGGCTGAAACTGCAGAGTTTCATCAGATATACATCCGATGAGGTAACTTACTGTAGATCTAGTCAAAAATCTTATAGCACTAAGACTCAAGATCGAGGGTATATGTTCCATTAGGTAATTTATTTTTCCTCTGATGCTAAACAGAAGCTGATGGTGGTACTGGGCCGACATAAATAAACTCGTTAGGAAACTATTCGTAAGCGGAGTGGTAGTAAAGGCATTACGCTCAACGCGATGCGTGATGATTGCTCTGCGATAATAGTTTCGACTGAGTCGTAATATTTTTATTGCAGTCGAGATTTATTCGGCTGACTGTACAACGCTTTTATGGTAATCGTCGCTTGTATCATCCGTCGTAATTCCCCTCGTGCGGGACGGCAATGGATTTTATTTGTCGACTGTATTACAATCATAAACTAAGAGTCAGTCAAGTTTATAACAAAAATAAGGAAGGCAAATTATTTTGAGATTAACTATAGAAAAATGATTTGTTACTTCATAATATGAAAGTAATATCTTTAATATTTAACGGAACCTGGCGTTACCTTGCGGAGGCCCATTCTAATTAAGAAAAGGACCAACATTTTGCCACTTCCGCACATGCAGTGGTAGTCGTGCAACAAAGTGCACCGCCCGCCAGCCCGCTGATAAATCTATCTATCTAATCGCATCTTCAGGAGTTATGTTACACCGATTAGTGAGACACTGTGTCTGGCACTAATCGGTGTAACATAACTCCTGAAGATGCCCCGTGGATGAGTCAAACACGTGTTGAGTGATTTGACGGTGGTAGTTGTGTAATTCGCATTTATCAGCGGGCTGGCGGGCGGTGCACTTTGTTGCACGACTACCACTGCATGTGCGGAAGAGGCTAAATATTGGTCCTTTTCTTACTTAGTAATATCTTTATTTAAGATATATTAATTAATATAGATATATTACATACTTATTACATACTTTTCAGCCGATGGACGCCAACTGCAAGGCATAGACATCTCCTAAAAGCGTTCTATAGCGCTGCAATCCATTCCATAATGTTATTGGATGTCCCCATATGTGGTGAGTTTGAACGATCCCATAGCACACAACCAAAGAAAATAGAAAAAGGGAAAGCTGTGTTAATTAGGGAATAGTGGAAAAGAGAGAGAGAGGTGATGTATATCATGAGAGAAGAATAATAAAATTACCAAAGTGTGTTGGAAGATAGATGAAAAGAGCGCAAGTTAATAATACAATAAATTTCTGAAAAAAATATTAAATTGTAAAAGATACACTGGCTGAAGGAGAGGTACGAGTGAGAGAGAATAACGGGCGTAATATATAAAAAGAGATGTCACGTGATATACAATTATAGCGTAACTTAAATAAGGTTAGTATAATGACGTCACGTAATATCATATAATGATTCATTATGATTTTACACAAACAAGCACTTCAGATGCCCTGTTCGAACAAATTACACTAATGGGACAAAATGAATAGCGGCCGGCAGCGGGGAACAAGCGTAAGCGCTTTGCAATTATTTCTCTTTTTATATATCCTCTCACAATCAAAATTTATCTAATTCTTCAATCACGTAGGCATTTACACGCACTTTTAATTTGTTAATTATCTTAAACATTTTAAGTTCACTGTAGTTCGTGAGCAAGCTACAACCTGATCTAAATTATGCTGAGAAAATCTCAACAGTTGCTATTTTTGAATGAAGTTTAACAATATACAGTTGTAATGTATAATGTTAATCGTGTAAATGAATTAATAAACAAAGTTCCACGTATTTTGAACGAATAAACTTTTAAACTCTGTAATAAGATTTATTCAAAAACATACTGTGAACGGTGGCGGTAGTCCAGTAGTATTATATATAATAGTCGTAGGTTTGATTCCCGGGATACAATCTTCCTGCATTAATTATATAAGATTGCCACTGCCCAGAAATAAGTTTCCGGAGGATGGGCAGCAGCGTTATCTTTGTACCATAATACCACACTGCGATCGCCAACTTACCTATCAAACTTGGCGATTATGGTAAATCCCCCCATAGATATCTTTAGGGGAGGCCTAAGCTTTGGTAAGTGCTACAAAGATGAATAATATACTTTTAATTTCAGATCTAAAAATTTTAATAGAAGGTCTAAGATATCTTGTGGAACTTTATTATATATGCGTACATCCAGAGCCAAGGATTTGTTGTTTTTAAACACATTACGGCGTTATGAGTTTATTTTTTATTTATTGTATTTATCATGTCTGACACTATTTTATATAATGATTTACAAGTGTAGCGTATAAATAATATGTTGTTAAAATGTATTATAAAGCAATTGTTAAAATACCAATTTTTTTTTAAAATCACTGTCCTCAGAAGAGCCCACAATAAACTTAATAATCTTTGAACAGTAGCAGAGCAATTTATTGAAAGGTTTGTTATTAATTAAAAAAAAACCTTTTACACTATGTAATCTTTTAAAAGCTTCTAAGCGATGAATGTATCTCAAATGCTATCATCAACAGATTTAAAGCTTCTGACAGTGGATGAAAGTTCCTTTGTGGTCTATAATCAATACAGTAAATAGTTTTTGACAGTACAAAGCTTTCGAGGATAAATAGTTAACAAATATTATTTTAATACGCAGTAATACGCATTTTGAAAGAGATTTTTTTAACAACAAATTGTTTATTTTGAAACCATTGAATTTAGGATAGGATATACGTTGGCAGAAAGTAAGTTACATATTCACCCCTTTTAAGTATTAACCAATTAGCAATTAAGTTGATAACTTGGACCACACTACAAATCTAATTAATTCATTACTGAATCCTTACTTACGTTATAACCTATAAGGTAAAAAAATAGCATATAAACATGTTTCAAAATAACACACATGAAATCTTGAATTTTTTTTTTCGTGGACATAATGCATCAGTATTTTATGTATTTACTAAATAAAATGTTTTTGCTATTGGCAGCTTAAATTTACGAAAATTTCTTTCGTAGCTTTCGTAGACATTTTTTTACACGGAACTTATTTCATATGGCCTGCTTGAGCACCTACCTAACTTACGGGCTGACAATGATTTAGAATGTCTTATGGTTACTTCGTACGGTGTCTTATGAAAGAAGAAGATTTTCTACAGGATGTAAAATGTGCAAAAAAAAAAGGTTTAAGAGGAATAAATGTGTAACTCATTTTGAATCAACTAATGTGTAGCACAAATTATCCTAAAATGTATAGTTTCAGAAATAAGAAAAAAACTTAATGATAATATAGTAGTAAAAACCATTTTCATTTTTCGAATAATAACTTAATAAAATTAATTAAAGTTTACTAACTGTCCCTGAGCAGTGTTAGCTAAGAAACTTGCGATCATAGGCCCCGGGTTCGGTTTCCGGGATAAAATCTTACGTAACACACACTGTGCATTCTTCTTCTTCTTTTCAGCAGACGGACGCCCATTGCAAGATATAAGCCTCTCTCGAACATTCAGTGACTTCCGGCGACCTTAATTATAGGACGTACATGTATATATATAAACACACACACACACACACATACACACATATATATATATATATATATATTAACATTGAAAAAACTTTTCAGACTAACCAAAATAATCTTTATGAAATCATTTACACTATTGTAGCTTCGTAGTTTTAGTATAAACATACCCACTGCAAGACAGGCCTCCCCCAAAGATATCTATGGGAGTAAAATTATATATATTTATATATATATATGTGTGTATTAGATGGTCAACAGCATCGTATGCGTACCATAATACCACACTACGATCATCAACCATCTCCTACCAGGCATAGTCATTATGGTATATCCTCCATAAATATATTTAGGGGGAGGCTTATACCTTGCAGCAGGCGACTTTGTGTTCAAACAGCCACATCATACTTTGTACTACCACATTTATTTGAATAAAATGAAATATGTTTCATACTTCAGATCACTTTATAGGATGATTGAAATACATGTATAAGCTTTAAATTTTTAACAGACATATGAGCTATTATCTATATTAAAGCTTTTCTTAATTCTAAAACCAATCATTATGTATTTTTTCAAGTCTTAGCGGGCTTGAGAAGTAAGTAAATTAAGCTATGCGTATTGACTTACCGCCCGTCGGCTGTATTTCATGTTTAGTGTACCATTAGGTCCACTTATAATGCTGTCGGTATTATTTATCGCCTGTATCTACTAACATTTGTAGGTTTTATTGGTATACGTAAGGCGAAGCAAGTTATGCGTTTATATAAGTATTTTTTATATATTCTTCTATATATAAAATTGACAAATATAAATAGTTTTACCATAAATATTTTTATACTAAACACACCTTTTTATTGTACGTAAAATTACTATAACAGTGTGATAGTTATATACATTTATATATAAGCATTAAACATACATAAAGCTAATTCGAAGTGATCTCAATTGGCTGCAATACAGCCTTCTAACGTTGAGGTCAGTTATCATTCATCATCATAACATATGGATTGTATAAGTGACTCCAAATTATCATAATATTTAGAGCAAGCTTTATACTCAAAAACTGACCATAAATCATAATCCAGTGGATCAAGATCAGGATAATATGACGTCTTCAGCTCTGATGAATTCCAGCACGTTTGTTTCTAACCAAGAGTGGGTGGATATCGATGAGTCTTGTTGAAAGGAACATTCTTTGTTATTGAACATGGTGTTATTAAAGGGCACAACCACCTTCTCAAGATTTAATGGAATCAGGCGTTACCTTGCGGAAGTCCATCGATGCGATGACTCTGTGTTGGCACTAATCGGTGTAACATAACTCCTGAAGATGCCCCGTGGAGGGGTGAAACATGTGTTGAGTGATTTGACGGTGGCAGTTGTGTAGTTCGCATTGTTTGCCGCATGCGCATTTGTCAGCGGGCTGGCGGGCGGTGCACTTTGTTGCACGACTGCCACTGCATGTGCAGAAGTGGCTAAATATTCCTTTTCTTACCTTCTCAAGATGTTTTGATAACTTTTTCTAAAAAAATATGTCTCAATCATTCCTGGCATATTTTTTATATAAATAACACTGTTGTAAATCGTATTCGCAGGTTTTGTGGCAAATATTTCTTAGCCTAAACCTCTAATGCGAAGCTCGAAGGTTACCTCGGAAGACTCGCCTGGGTTCTACTGTATAACCTAATTAAAAGGCCACCAAACTCTAACGTCTAGACCCTGTCCCTCATTAGATATGGGAGAATGAGAGGTCCCCAATAGCAGAGCTTATAAAAACACTCTAATGTCAAAATTATCAAAAAATAATAAAAAAGTAATTATAAATAAATATTGTAATAAATAGACACGTAATGTTAATGAAATTATTGTTATAAATAAGTATAAGATTAACGAGTAAACGAAAATGTGAAGAATTGTACCTTAAAAAAAGACAGCCTTTAGGCGGTAGAGGTACAAATGGCGATATAATAAAAAAACTCCAAGGTCAGCTCGACGGACTCTCCATGAAGTGACTTAAAATAAGGAACCTCAAGGAAAGACCTTGCCTTGAACTATCACTAGATTTTCGTCACTATTTCTATTACTACCACTGCGTTTTGAAGTATAAGTGATGAGAAAATCTATGTAAATGCTTTTTTTAACCAGATATACACTGTTTAGTAACTGACATTTGCAGATACTGCGGTTTCTAAGCACCAGGAAGCGCTTATCTTTGTTAAGAGGCAGACGTTCAAGGGTCTGTGCTGAAAGAGCTTCGAATCGCGTTGATACATACTAATGTTTCACTGAATTGTGAAATTATATTTATACTATTAAATATCTTAAGTAGTGCACCCGGTAATCTTGATATGGCGATGCAGACTTTTATATTTTTTAGCAGCGCCATCTATTAATATAATTTTAAATCATTTACAATTACAAACAAGTTAATCAACACTAAGAAAAATTAGCACTCAAATATGTTACTACAACGCTCCGGGGAAAACTTGTGTTGTTCATTGTACAAGTACTGTCACGCGATATATCCATCTCACATTTAAGTTGAGTTGCGTGTGCTTTTGTGCCGTTTTTTTTTTACTTCAGCTTGGCCGCTGACACCTTCCGTGTGGCTGAGGTTGGAATTGTGTCAACTCACTAAAACTTTTTTGTCGGAAAAGCTAACGGCTATATCAACCCCATTGCATGTTTTAATTAACATAAGCTGGCCTAGGAAACCATTTTTATTTTTATTTATTTCAGGCTTTGCAGACTACTCTCTAAAAATGGATGGAGAATTTAAAAAAAAATGACGCGTGTTTTTACACTATGTTTTTTAGATTATATCTTAATGTTTTGCTATTAAGTTAAGTGAAGTAAATTGTTAAGAAATTCTATTATATTTTAATTCTAATCAATGGTTACAGATGCCTTAGAGCTTCTAAATGGAGACCACGAATCGAAAATCTCAGGGAAGATAATTCTTGTAAAGGTCGAAGACTAGGCAGCCACCTTCGAGCTGGTACTATCGGAAATCTATGAAAGATGCCTTTATTCAGCAGATGTCGTTCTATGGCTAAATTGATGATGGTGACGAATGTGTGCTTGTTTGCGTGTGTGCGCGAGTATTTGTATTTTGCGTGCGTTTGTGTGTGTGTGTCTGATAGGTTGTTCATATATTGTATGAGGGTAAGAAAAGGACCAATATATAGCTACTTCCACCATGCAGCAGTAGTCGTGCAATAAACTGAGGATTTTTACTTTATTTTTTTATTCACTCCTGATGATGACCCGTGGAGGGGTGAAACACGTGTTAAGTGATTTAACGGTGGTAGTTGTGTAATTCGCATTGTTTGCCGCATGCGCATTTATCAGCGGGCTGGCGGGCGGTGCATTTGTTGCACGACTACCACTGCATGCGCGGAAGTGGCTAAATATTGGTCTTTTCTTACTTAGGATGAACTTCCGCAAGGTAACGCCTGATTTAAATCTCCTTATATTTTCGACAAATCTTTTTCAATAATCATATAAGCATTTTTAAGTTTTAAGACTGCAATAGATAAGTTATTTTTTCCTTAATTTGTTATTTTCTTTGTAAAATAAATATTAAATGTTTTGTCGTATTCTACGTACAGCGTCATTGGTGATAGATGTAAAGGCTTTGAAGGGGTGAACATATGTCTCATTTGCTGCCCAGTAATATATAGTACACTCTTTCCAAAAATCTATGGTTTCAGTAAATAATTACGTAATAATAAAATAATAATAAAAATCATGCGGAAGATCTTGGGACCAGCGAGAAATCAAGACGGATCTTGGAGGCTTCGAAAGAATGCCGAAATTGAGACTTTAGTAGCACAGCCAAATATCATTGGCGAATATAAAGCTCAACGAATCCGCTGGCTTGGTCACTTGGAGCGAATGGGATCGGATCGGAGCGTGAAGGTAGCGTACCTGGAAAAACCGAGGGGTCGAAGACCAGTGGGTAGACCCAGGTATCGCTGGATCGATCGCCTTGAGGCAGACTTGCGCGAATTGAATGTCAACCAATGGCAGACGATGGCGCAAGATAGAGGAAAGTGGAAGTCTCTCGCTTCGGAGGCCAAGACCCACTTTGGGTCACTGAGCTAGCGGAGTAGTAGTAGTAGTAAAATAATAATAAAAAACTTTTTCGAAATTCGAATAACTACACATGTATAATTGAATAATTGTTTTTTAATCTACTCTCGTAAATTCGAGACTACTTTTTTAAAATTTTTTCAAAAATATGTCTTATTCCATTGTTTAACTTGTCTAAGAGTCGATTTGTGGACTCTGTAAGTCTGAGCTGGTGCTCTGGTGAGCAGCGATTCCCCCGGAGCCTGACCAGGACTGCCGCTGTGACCATCCGAAATTCCTCACGTTTTAAAGTTGAGTTTCTTGGAAAGGATGTCGGATGTTTACTTATTTTTGCAGACAGTATTTTAGCAAAGTATAGTCTAGAAAATAGACTTAGCTTCTTTCCTAGTTTGTATATTATTCTGTAATATGCGTCGGCAGTTTTTATAACCATCTGCCCATGCAGACTTTGTACTTCCAGAAGTTATTGACCAGTCAAATTATAATATAAAAATCAATTTAAAATAACATATTTCAAAAAGATCACTTTACATAGGATTTTTTCTGAGAAATGATGAATAGATTCACCCTTTTAATGTTTTAACATCAATAACAAGGCGCCTCGTATAGAAGATCAAGGCATTTTCTCACAGTCGGCGATTCGTTCGAAATTTAAAACACGTAAATCAGGCATCTGCGAGCCATTTCCCGCATTAGCCGCTATAAACCCAATATAAATGAGCACCACCCACTCCCATAAAGCCTTATTGCCTCGGTAATTTGGGGAGTGCTCTGCGAAGAACTCTGTAACGCGTCTCTTGTTTCCGCTTTCATTCTGAAGTTTCCAAATTAAGAATTATCATTACCTGTGTACTTTTTCGATTGAATTTTTAATTGATATTAAAATTATCTATTGTTCAATTAATAATATGTTTATTAGTTATTGTTTTTTGCTTACTGTGCCCAAGTGCGTGCCCAAATGCCGGATTTATTTATGTATGTAGAAATATTTTTTTAATTCACGAAGAAAAAATTGGACGTTTTGTATTTTTTACTTTGATGTCTGTTATTTCATAAAATACAGCCTTGAAGAATTTTAATATTCTGAAAATGATATATCGTAATTAATCTGCATGTAAATGGAATCTGTCATGTATATATACATACATTTACATATATATATATATATATATATATATATATATATATATATATATATATATATATATATATATATATATATATATATATGTGTACTTGCCTAGTAAGATATAACTGTAATGAAATATACAAACAAGTTAAACGTTCTAGAATTAATTCGCATCGCGCCTGGAATCTTTCAGAATATAACATACTCGTATAGCTTATTTAGTAACGTTTCCACATACACACATACCTGATTTCTTTTATAGGTGTCAAAAAAGAGAGTCTCTAACTTTCAAAAAGTCATCATATGATAAGCTTAAATATGTATTGCTTATTGATTCTTTCGACTATGCCCAAAATTATTTTTTTTACTTCATAACCGATATGAAAGGTATTTTTAGATGTATGCATGAAGAGAGACATATATAGATATAATATATATGCGACAATTTGGACTGTGTACATAAAAATTTTAAAATATACGAGTATATAAAAATCGCGATAATGATTTATATATGTATACATATTACATATAATTAGCTCTATATATAACGATAATTTTGTTTTTATAAAGACGCTAAATATCTGATTGGATGCTGACAACCGGTCTTTTTTAAATACATGGGAAAGGCCTATTTCCAGCTGTGGATATATACTATGAATTAAACAAAATAATATGTAACCAAGAATACATTACTGACAAATACGCTTATAAAGTGTTATAATTACACCTGATATGCAGTAATTAGTTTTTACAAAAAGAAAAGAACTTTATTATAAAGCTCATAAGATAAAGCTCTATCAGTCCATAGATCTGTCAACGTTCTTCAGTCACGTTCGACTGATAAAAAGTTCAGTGGTCCGAATGCCGACGCGGCGCTCCCGGGGCCCTCGGCGCCCCTCCGTAATGGGTTAAGTTTCATCGTCGCAAGCTCAACTGACCGACGAACTTAGTTTATGGCTGCGAAGTTTTACGCCACTCATAACTTACCGAACGAAGGTACAATCTTCCGATAGATCATATAGATCGAAAATGGCAAGAGATAGTTACACATTTAGTGTTCTAACATAGTAATAAATTTCGTAATGATTTACAATATCACTTAACAAAGCCAACCAATCAATTATAAGTGTTAGAGATTTAAATATGTGAACATATAATTTTTTTACTGTCAAATAATGTATTGTACACCATAGGGTGTATATAGATACAAATGTAATGGCTTACGAAATATAAATTTATTTATATTTATTTTTAAATCGAAATATTCTTAATTTGAATTTGCTATTACAAGCGTCTTAGAATCGTTAATCAACATACGAGTAAAATGTCGGCATTGCTATCTATACTAAACTAGTGTATAAAAATTCTTAAATCAATTTCATCAATTCAATCATCAATCAATCTTTCAGATTTAAAAATTCTTTATATTTTTAAAACAAAACCAAAAAAAACATTAAAACAATGTTAAACGAAAAAATAGCTGATGCATCCAATAAGGTAGTGTGTAGCAGCCTGAGGCGAAGGGCCTGAGGAAGATATCGGGCAATATAGTGCTATATATATAAATATATATGTGTGTGTATATTGATACAAATGTAATGGCTTACGAAATAATAAAGAATGTTATGATAATGTTGCAAAAAAAGGCTATTTAAAATTTCAGATTACTGCATATTAAATTTATTGTTACTAAGAAATGTTAATGATATTTGCATTGTTCTTCTTTTCAGCTGATTGACGTCCACTGCTAGTTGAAGACCTCCCCCAAAGTTTACAATGATGATCAGACATGCGCTGACTGCGCTGTCTTCGCGCGAACTTTACTGTCTTCGGTCCCTCTACTAGAGAGCCTACCCATTCCTCGTCTACAGGTCATTGTCGCCCCTCGAAAACCTTTCTTACCCCGCGGCTATCACCACAGACGATGTCACATTACAATTGAAAAAATAAAAATATTTCAGAATGATCATCTTATGCATGGTGATTATAAATATACGTAAAAGCATCGAAGCTTTTTAGCATAATCGATTACCCATTTGTAAAAGAACCAGGGAATAAAATAAATAGCCCTCTGCAAGAAATAAGCATATCCTAAAGAAATCTATGGGAGGATATACCATAATCACTATGCTTGGTATGCATTTGGCGATCATTTATCCAAAATGTTTTCTGGGAATTGAACCTGAGAGTTACCGTCGCAAGTCACAGTGCTCTACCACTGAGCTACGACTGCTTTTATAAACAGTGATAAAAACAACTTATTATATTAAGTTCAAAATTTTTATTTTGATTTTGAAAACAATTATTCATTCAATGGTATTATATAAGAAAGAAGAAGCCAATAAATTAGTGTAATTCGTTAAAATTACTCCAACTGATAATATGGCTTGGAATATTTTTAGATTTCAGTAACTATGCGATGTGATAACATAAAAAGTTCCCTATTCAAAACCCTATTATATGAAAATATGACGAAAAAAATAAAGTCTCCTTTATTACTTATTAATTTAATATTTTAAGGAAGCATTGTAAAAATGATTTAAACTCATTACTGACAATAGACGATGAAGGTACAATGCGATAAAGTTTTATAAATATTTTATGTTCCCTGTCTAGACTTATTTATCCCTTCTCTACGTGACCAGTGAATGTGTGAAAATTTATCACAACCGTTCGAATTTCAGCTATTTTTGTTTCTATAAATCTTTTGTGAACATCATATTGCTTCTAATGTTCTAGGTGTAATAAAACTATGTGTACATATCTGTTCCATTGGATGTGTTTGTGGGAAGCACATGTCCAATAGTGGACGTCTTACAGATGCAATGATGATGATATATATGTAGGTGTTTGTTAAAATAAAGTTACAAGGAAAGTTAAAGGTATAATAATATACAACAGGACTAAGTCGTAATTAGGTTACAGGTAAAACAAAGATGAAGGCGCACGAATAAACGTTAAGATGCAGTGTATAGACAACTGATTTTACGTGCCCATATCTTGACCTGGATACGGACAGTGCAATATTACTATCGGTGGCTTCCGCAATTCCTCGACTAGAGAGATTTCTCAAGACTGCCTTTCCGAGCGGGTTTCGTCGCTCATTTTTGGTATGTTTATATGTTTGTGTTTTTGATATTCTTTATTTTTGTGCTATATAAGCTGGACTCAGAAGGTGACCAACGTCGAAGTTCTGAAACGAATCGGCCATATACGCGCACTAATGCTCACAGTAAAACGAAGGAAAATCGCTTACTTGGGACACGTTCTTCGACACCAACGATACAATCTTCTTCAACTTATCATGATGGGAAAGGTCGATGGTAAAAGGAAGGTTGGTAGGAGAAAGAAGTCGTGGCTTCGTAGCATTAGAGAGTGGACCAAAATCGCCAGCGCTGCTGAGCTATTACGCAGAACCAAAAATAAGGAAGAGAGCAGGAAGCTGATAGCCAACCTCCACTAGTTGGAGAGGCACTTCAAGAAGAAGAAGAAGATTTTTGTGCTCATGTTACTGTTGAAATTTATGAACGTACATATAATAAATAAATATATCGTATTTATGATGCGGAAGAGTGCGACATATATATATCTAAAAATACTTTTCGTTACACACTGAAGATCGTCAAGATGACCGGTCTTAATCCAGCGACCTTAACTGAGTCGTAGGTTGACCTAGTGATGGTGCCCACGCCGCGTCTTCCGCGGCCCCAACAGCCACCGGTTGGACGCGCAATCTGCCCACTGCCACTTTCGATGACCCATTGAGCTTTCAAATCTGTGCATATTTTCTCCACAAAACTTTTGTCTAAAATAATCTCCATATAACGAATTATAAATTGAATGTACACTCCTTTTATCAAAATAACTTTATCAGTATCTAAATTTCGAACGTTCTATTGAGTAATAACTTTCACAGGGTCCTAGAGAAGCCTCGGCTTCGGCTGCCATTCAAATCGACTTGGTAATGAATAATTAAAAAAAAAACCTTTTGATGAACGAACCTCTGCTCAGTACTGGGAAATAGGTTTTCAGTTTCTACAGTATCAGCGGCAAATGCTAGAACTGAACTTCTTTATTGAAGAACATAAGCCGGCCTTTTGAATTCGACGACCCATTATAACTGCTCCTAATTGAAATTCAGAGAAATTAAAGGTCGCTATTGCTAAAGTAATTCCTTGAATTGTTCCACAATTATGTTTAAATTAAACACGCCGCCGGTGTTCAGACGGCCGGAGCATTACGCTTACGATAATTGTAATTTCTACGTTAATACGAATTAGTGTCTTAAAAAAAAACCTTAGTTGGAAATATCGTTCCAAATTCAAAAGATTTTTTTCTATTTGTTATCCGGTTGTTTTGTGAAACTAATGTCAAATTGTGTTATGTACCAGTGCTGAAAAACTGAAATATTGTCCGATTTTAGATAAAGATTAAATTCATTTATTCAAAATTGGAACTTTCAACAGCTTTTTTTTTTCAATTTTGTTTTAGACTCTCTACTTGCAAGCTGTTACAGTAGCTCTACTTGCAAGCTGGTATAGGTACAGTGTAACAGGTACTTAATAAACTCTGCACAAATTAAATTGTTAACTAATAATAAGAAATAGAAAAAGAAATGTGTAATAAAGAATTAAGAAAGTAAAATAAATGTGTAAATAAAGATAAAATAAATGTAAGATAAAATTACAGAATAAAAATAAATAAAATGTACCAAGCCACCAAAGTAAGAAGATGATGGAAGAAAGGCGAGGAAAAAAAGAAGGTATAAAAGAGCAAAATGAAAGATATTGTGAAGGACAAAAGTAAAGAATGAAAGATATTGTGACGCGTGAAAGAGAGTGATTAATAAAGAGAAGACTGAAAAAATCGGTACGAGGGTATGAGAGGCCCCCAATAGCGGAGGCCATAAAAAAGCTGTTATAGTTCTAAAGAAGAAGCAAGAAGAAATTCCACAACGACACATCCTTTAATAAAGTTCAACATTTGATTTATACATATACACTTTGACAGATATAGCCTAAATGAATTCAAAATAATCAGGCGATATCACTGGCAAGGATTCTTATCATTTAACTATTCGTTTATATAATACTAACCTTTTTACCGTTAATTTAAAAATCTGATTTCGCTTACTACAAATGAATTAGAGGCTTTTATCAGTCGAAACCGTGATACAGCCAGTTTTTCACGGTGCCTTGTAAATTATTAGAAACATATAAAATATTATTATATATATATTGTAAGGTTGCAGTAAGAATATTGACCTATTTAAACTGCTTTCTCAAGAAAAATAGCGGCCTTAAGCCATAAACAGCTCAGATGGCTCTCTTTTGTAAAACATTTATATGTTCAATATCCGCACCTTTACCCCATAGCATCAATCCATAGGACATAATGCTGTGCAAATAACTAATATACCTATCCTAGTAGAATCAATATGAGAGTAACATTTTATCTTCCTAACTGCATAACTTGCAGCATTACTCCTGACTGCAAGATACTTTAATAATATTGACCTATTTAGATTGGTTTCTCAGGGAGAGATGCTTTTGTTCGTTTATGGAATTGCTCATTTATATGATCTCTTACAGGCATCACGAGTGACTTAATTTGATGCTTATTACTGTAAAACAATACTTATAAAAATATTATGTATAAATTATTTATCACCATTAGGTAAGAAAAGGACCAATATTTAGCCACTTCCGCACATGCAATGGTAGTCGTGCAATGAAATGCACCGCCCGCCAGCCCGCTGATAAATGCGTATGCGGCAAACAATGCGAATCACACAACCGCCACCACCAAATTACTCAACACGTGTTTCACTTCTCCACGGGGCATCTTCAGGAGTTATGTTACACCGATTAGTCCCAAACACAGGGCTGGCGGGCGGTGCATTTCATTGCACGACCACTGCATGTGCGGAAGTGGCTAAATATTGGTCCTTTTCTTACTTAGGATGGACTTCCGCGAGGTAACTCCTGATTCCATTAAATATTATCACCATTGTTATTAGCAGATTTGTTCTCTAAACAAGCGTTGTGAATCGGAAGTCTTTTTTATAAATAATCTTTCTATTCGAACAATAAGCAATGCTGTTTACAATTATTTTTCATATGCAATACTAATTCAAATATTTGCAACAATTATTAGCAATGAATATACATCATTATTTGTTTCCAGGAGACTGGCGAGTGTTGTTCGATTATTGCAGCTATTTACTATTCACATCTGTGTAATGTGGGTTTTGTTTTGCTTTGGTTTATTTATAACAATAACAATTATTTTATACAGGATCATTTGTTAAGGAATTTGCTTATAAAATGCAAATTCTTCATTTATTCTTCCAAATCAATTTCATAACCTTCAAAACTATCTGTGTTGGATAAAAATCATTTTTGCCAACACTTTTTGTAGTCCTTGAAACAGTCAGATTAGTATTTTTTCCGGTAAAGCCTCCATCATGTTAAAACGGCGTCCCCGAGTTAGCCTTTTGTGTTTGCTGAATAGGCAAAAGTCGCACAGAGAGAAATCAAGCGAATACTGTGGTTGCGGAATAATATCAGTCCAGTTATTGTCAAAAAAGTCGCGAAAAACTAATGTAGCATGACATCGACCAATCGAGACTTGACGCATTTGAGATACAAAACGTTTTTCAAAATAGTTTGGGCTGAAACAGATGATGTTCCAATACTATCAGCGAGTCTCCAATTGTCTATTTACGATTTTCTAGCACCAATTTTTGATTTATTGCACGTGGGCTTTGTCGGTTTTAATGACAATTTCACTTTACTTTTTTAATGCAGTGTTATGGTTTTCATGTTGATGTCAATAATAGATGATATTCATTTAATGTTGAATACATAATATTTGAAGTTGGAACCTAAAAAATATTCACTATTTAGTATTGTATAAAAATATTGTAGACAGTGAACTAAGGCACGAGAAGTTTCAACATGTTCATACGTGTGCGGTAACCGTAACAATTCTCAATTGAGAATTTCGTTCTCATTAAAAAGCAATTATAACAAGCATAATTATAACAGCGGGTGGATGGGCAAACTTTACGTAAGGCTTTCTCCATGTTAAAGGTCAAACAAATATTATTGTAGCAAAAGAAAATTTTGTTCTTGCAGCAGTAACCCAATAATATTATAAATACATTTAAAAAACTTTTAAATTAAACGGTTTTTTGATACCCATATCGTGGTGGTTGTCGAAAAATATGTACCTAGTCCGCCATGTTGGAACGGCGTCCATCTTGAATTTTAAATTTTCACATAATCATCGTGTTTTACTAGTGTAGCCCTTTCATTTCATACCCATATTGAGGGGGTTAAGGAAAAATATGTAATCCGCCATTTTGTTTCGGCGGCCACTTAGATTTATAATGTTATTGATTTTATTATATTGTATTGTCATCTAAATTAAATGTGTGTACTAAATTTCAGATAAATCTGACAACGGGAAGGTGCTTTAATTTCATTTTCTAATTTTGATCCAAATAAATTCTGTATAAGTCGAACTAAATAAAACCGTTTAAAAATACTTGGTCTAAAGTCTACGACTATTATTAATAATTTAGAAGTATTTTACGAACATAAGAGTGATAAGGCTGTGGTGGAAAGGTTCTCTAGTGGCGATCACGTAGAGGTCTGGCCAGGCCCGCTATTTTGTGGACACACTTAACTATTTCAGCTGTAAATATGTTCACAGCTGGATAAAGGCTACTTCGATAGATTTTCAACAAAACTGATTTTGGCCAGTATCCCGCGCTATCTATTGATTTTAATAAGGTCGTCTGTCTCCCTTGTGGCTCCTGTTGCTCTTGTCAGCGCTCTACTTTTTCTTTTCAACTGAAAAACGCCTACTACAAGGCATAGGCGATGTTTGAGTGCATCTAAGATCGCCACGATGACTCTCTGACTGATTGTCCATATGCAGTGTCCTTAACCTTCACTATGAAGTCGGTCCATCTAGTGGCGGGGTCACACGCGACGCGTCTACCTGCCCGTAGTGGCCACTGGAAAACCTTTCGGCCCCAACAGTTGCCGTTTGCACGAGCGATGTACCCAGCCCACTACCGCTCCAGAAGAGCAGGAAAGAGTATTCAATGAAATTATATTTAAACTGTCTGTGATATCTTCATCGTCATATTATTTTATTTATTTATTTCAACCGTGATAGATTACATATTTAGTTTTAAATAATACACCCGTTTCTAACTTCATCTTACCGGAGATGAGAGGAACAAAAGTTTAGAAGAAATATCAATTTAACTTTGCGAGAGGAGCTGACGGCGCGGTGTCCTTTTATAAAAAACCAGGTCCCTATGACCTGGTTTAAGTTTTTTTTTCTAAAAGTAATATTCATAATTATTTTATTAAATTTTCATAAACCATCTATAAGCCATAATTACATTTATTTACAAGTTATAAAGCGATGACGTGTATTTCACAGACTTTTTAATATACAGAATTTTTTTTTAAACATTTTTAGTAATCAATATTTATTTAATTTGTAATCAAAAATAGTTTAAGATTATACACCCATTTCACCTACCGTGTGATCACTCTGAAGTGTGTTACATAATTTTTTTTTATTATAATGCGATAGTCTAATAATATATGCCAGTATAAAGTGTACGGAGACAGATAGAATATATGTGTCTCCGTCGTTTCAGCCCATAGACGTCCACTACAAGCTGTAGGCCTCTGTCAAAGATATCTATAAAGGGTTATACCACAATCGCCACGCTTGGCAGGCGGGTTGGCAAATGCAGTGTTATATTATGGTTCACAGAGGACGCTGTTGCCTCTGGAAACTTGTTTCCGAACATTGGCAATCTTACATAATTAATGCACAGAGAATCGAACCCGCGAACTGCGATCTCAAGTCTCAATACTCTACCTTTATTGTTTACAAGTAGTGTTAGAGCAGCGGTAGAGAATTGAGACTTGCAAATGCGGTTATTAAGCAAGATAGAACTGGAGACAAGTCATTTAGTTTGAAACGATTCATCTTCAATATTAACAGGGAGAATATAAATCGATTTAGTTCGTCGAGTGGTGGAACAAAGTGGTAGTTGGCGGGGGTCCAATGTCCTGCGCAAATTACTTACGTATAGACCGCAGGAGTATTCACTGAATAGTTTACACTCGTGGTTTGGCAAGAGGAGCTCCGGAATTAGGAAGGCATTGTGACTTCAGCATAGTACGCTTAGGCTTTATACGCCTCTAACTTTGTCGACACAATTACTTCGCTTTCAAATAAGAATCCACATAAAGCGTGTACGAGATTCTTTTAAACTGTGATGAGATAAACTTAACATGATAAGTTGGTAAGTATTTAATATAACAACTCATATGAAAGTAAGTTTAATGAATAAATTTCTCTTTAGCATACTTAACTTTGAGACGCAGTAAAGTGTATAAAGTATTTTTATTTGAAATTTTAGATACGAATACATTATATTCCTTCTCATCATTTCAGGAGTAAGATGTCCACTGTTAGATATAGGCCTATTTTTCAATAGGACCGATTGAAAGCGGCCCATGTTCACCATCTTCCAACGACTTTAACAACTTTGTCTGCTTTTGAATGAATGCTCTACGGTGCAACTTTAAGGCTTCTGTCCTGCGCGTTACCTGACCTGCCTGTGCTTATAGTTAATTTCATCATCATCATTTCTCATCATGATGATTACTTCAGTCTTAGAAAGTCGACAGCTGGACATAGGTCTTCTCTATTAGCGACCGGC
The DNA here is from genome assembly GCF_028537555.1 of Battus philenor. Taxonomy (NCBI): domain Eukaryota; kingdom Metazoa; phylum Arthropoda; class Insecta; order Lepidoptera; family Papilionidae; genus Battus; species Battus philenor. Next base: position 13,162,347 of record NW_027181684.1, read on the forward strand.
ACTCAACATCTTGCAATGACATTTATAACTCACTAGTAATTTTAGTGGTAAATAAAAAATCAAAGAGACAAGTAGTTTTGTAAGAAAAGGGCTAATATTTAGCCACACCGATTAGTGTCAAACACAGAGTCTAAAGAGTCTAAGTCTAGGCACTAATCGGTGTAACATAACTCCTGAAGATGCCCTGTGTAGAGGTGAAACACGTATTGAGTGATTTGACGGTGGCGGTTGTGTGATTCGCATTGTTTGCCTCATACGCATTTATCAGCGGGCTGGCGGACGGTACATTTTATTGCACGACTACCACTGCATGTGCGGAAGTGGCTAAATATTGGTCCTTTTCTTACTAAGGATGGACTTCCGCGAGGTAACGCCTGATTCCATTAAATAAAAGTAGTTTTGTAACAAGCTTTCATGGTGCTAAGGTAAATTTTATTTAACACAATATAAACTCGCTTAGATATTTCATAGCGACTGAACTGAATACGAGTTGTTCGAACGTAATTCGATTGCTCCATAACAGTGACTGAATGGACTGGTATATTTAGAACTGTGTCAAACAACAAGCGCCCGGAGGAAAGCGCTGCAAGATGAGCGATTTCCGACGGTGTCGGAGAAGCGTTCGCTATTAGGGGGATAAAACTTTTTATTGGTCGAGCGCGTCCGACTTCATGACCTATTCCCCGGGCATTTCCACAGCGACACCGAGATAACTTTGATGTTACCAGGGGACCAGTAAAATAGTTTTATGTTATATGATATTGGACTTCTCCGGGGCACGAAAATATTACGTCTTGCTTTATTCAGCTGTAGGAGTTACGTCATCGTCAGCGGCACATCGAAAAGGGGAATTCTACAGAAATATAATTCTTTATTAACATCGGTATTATAAGAGCAACATTACGTTATCGGTAGCGGCGCATCAAAAAGGGGAATTGCGCAGAAATAAAATTATTCATTTACATAGGAATAAATACGAGCGATGTTCAAAGATGTACACTTTTATTTCGGATCTAGCGGCCACAGGAACAATCCATACAGCGAATACGAAGAAAGGTACTGTCATTGTACTATACACAAACGCATGTATCTATATATATTTTTTTTAAATGGTCCCCGCTGTTGGGGACCTCTCGTTCCCCTATCTCGTGTGGAACAGGGACTTTTATTTCTAGTAATTTATTCATATTTTTTATTATTATCATTATTCTTTTTCATGTATCATATTATCTGTCGTACTGTTTCTTTCATTCTACAATTTTCCCAGTCTTTCTCTTTCATTCCATTAGCCTTACATCCATCCTCAACCACTACATTCTAGGTTTCCTTACTATTTTATTTTGAAACATTAAATTTATTGTATGTATCTATATTACGATTAGAACTAGTTAAAATACATGAATAATGTATAAATATTAACTACATTACTTGAGATGTAAGATTTATAATACTGAATATATTTCTAACAAGACAAGTTTGGAAACAGCCTGTATCTGGGATCTTACAACGATTTACTATGCCTATTTGTTAATACCAAGAATTGACAAAAACATATGTTTTTTGTCAATTCTTGGTATTAAGTAAATGTGTCATTCGACGTCTAAATGAGAGGAGAAGTCATAAAACATATTATTTAATCGACAGATCAAGACGAATTAGGGTCAGGGGGGGATATGGGAGTCTCTCAATCTTGTAGGTGAATATATGAGATGGTTTAAGACTACAGCTGTCATCTGTTCTGCTCCATGGGGCCTACCAATTGCAACTTCAACTTGCTGATTCTCTGCTCCATGTCTACATCTACGGGCCTCTCCATTTAGAATTCGATTTCTAATTGCGACGGATAATTTATAACTTGTTACAATAAAGTTAGTAAATATGAATCTTATGTTAATATATATAATGTTTGTTTTATTGTTAGAGAAGTAAGTGAAAGTCGGATGTTTTTAAATAAACATTAATGTAAAGGTATATGATTTAAAGGCATACCTCTCAACTCGTCAAATACGCTTCGGATTACATATGAAAATATGATTTTGCAGATTGGTGTTGCTACAAAGCTTGAAAGGGATTTGCAAGCGGCAATCGTTTCGGCGCACGGGTAAACTGATTACGCAGAAGTCGAAATAACTTCGTTTGAGCGCGCCGGCTCCGCGTCTTTTCTAATTTCGTTTGCAATAACGACGCGTTGCTTTTTGTGTGGCTTCCATCAAAAAGAAATTGTTAAATAAATCTGCTTATCTTTAACCAAAACACGAAAATTCAACCAATTCGCTCACTTAATTCGGGCTTTCAGAAATATTTTTGTGTATTCGTATGACTTCCATGTAAACACGCGAAGGTTAATAGAGACCTCAACTTCCGGTGAGACACCTACGGGATTAGAACCTTTCACGCATTTTCATACGGAAATGCGTTGTTTTCCCCGGAGGACGTAGATGAAGTGTTGGTTTTCCCGGTTCCCTGGAAAAATATCGCTACTATACTTTCATTTTGACTAGTTTCAATATTAACTCGTTGTTGATTTATTATACACTTTATAGCTACATATTATCAACGTCTTGGGAATATGAGGAAAACCTAATTTGATAAAAACTATAATGAAACTGAGCTCCGATTTAAAATCATTCGGCTTAAAATATGTAGCTATAAAAGCTCTAAACAAGAAATATAAAGGATGATTGATTATACGTTTAAAAGATTGAAAGTGTTGAATATATAGTTCATTTGACAGCAAAAGGCTTTAAATCTGTGAAGATTGTGGAGTGCTCCTATTAATAATACTAATATTCGCAGAACGCAATTAATTTGACCGATGCTTATTAAAGCATCGGTCGAATTCGCCAGTGCGAAGACATAATTGTCGTCGCACTGGCGTATTTATTGACATAAGATTCTTCTAACTCATAAGTTTCTGACATTTGTGGGGTTGCCCACATCACTCCTCTCCAAAAACCGTTTCATGGGAGGTAAAAATTTGTGAATTTCACTCTGCGTCCTGATCTGGTCTGCCTGAGTTCTTTATTTTCTCTTTCGCCTTCCTGGGTGGGAGTTTCTTGTAATGTGTATGCCGGCTTCAGGCGATCAATGGATACAGTGGTGGTCTTTCCATTCATGATTATCTTAAAAACTTTTTCTTTCCTCTCGATTACAGGATGTGGACCGGAGTATACCGGACGAAGATCTCCTCGCACCGTGTTGTCTTTTACGTAGACATGAGTTGTTTTTGCCAGGTCTTTAAAAACAAAGACTTTGTTTTCACAATGTCCCGATGTCGGCACTGGATGCAACTGCTGTATTAGCTTTCTTAAGCGTGCAGTGAAATCTGTTAGATCTGTTGTGGGGTTCGTCTGCGACTGGAATAGTTCTCCTGGCAGTCTGAGTGTTTCTCTATATACAAGTTCGGTAGAATATGATTGGAGATCTTCTTTTAATGCACTCCTGATTCCAAGTAGCACTAAGGGCAGTGACTCAGTCCAACTGTTATGTGAGTGGCACACAATGGCTGCTTTTAACTGTCGGTGGAATCTTTCCACTAGTCATTACAGACAGGATGGTATGCTGTAGTACGCCGATGTTAGAAATCAGAAATTACAGACAAGTATTTGAATAGGGCAGATTCGAATTGTCTTCCGCGGTCTGTGACTATGAGCGTAGGACATCCGAATCTTGACATACATCTACTAATGAGCGCTTTGGCTGCAGTCTTTGATGGGGACAGCTTCAGGCCATCTTGTAAATCTATCTACGACGGTAAGGCAATAGCGGTATTCATGGGAAGGTGGGAGTGGTCCGAATATATCCACGTATTTCTGCGAGGGTCCCAGGGGCAGATGATAGATGTCGAGACGTTTTAGCCTGTTGACAAGGAATACAGGCTCTAGACCAATCTCTACAGTTCTTTCGCATGCTAGGCCATACGAAGCGCTCTTCCACTAGCTTTGCTGAAGCATTTGAACCAGGATGTCTAAGGAAGTGGAGACATTTAAAGACCTGTGTGCGTAGATCATCAGGAACGTAAAGCCTAGGGACTGGTGTGCTAATATCACAGTATAGCTCATCATGAGTTCCGGGTAAGATTATCTTCTTGAGTTGAAGGATGTACCACCATTAAGGATTTGTCTTAATTTAGGATCTTCAGTTTGTGATTGGGCAATCAGTGCCATGTCTGGGGGTTCCTCGATTTGGTCAGTTCTTGACGGTGTGTTGATCACGTTGTTCTTTCCGGAGATGAGGAATGTCAGTCGTAACTGAGCAATAAAATCAAGATTACGGAATCGTCTTGGTGAACAATTTCTTTTATACGAGTCGAAGGCAAAACAGAGTGGTTTGTGGTCTGTGTAGACGATAAAATTTCGAGCTTAAAGCATATGTCAAAAGTATTTTATGTCTTCATAAATGGCAAGCAACTCTCTATCGTACGGTGGGTATTTTGTTTGAGATTAGCTTAGCTTTCTGGAGAAAAATGATATAGGTTGCCATTCGCCTTGCTTTCGTTGCTGCAACACTGTCCCAACACCCGTGTCCGATGCGTCTGCAACAACCGCTAACTCAGCTTCACAGTCTGGATGCGCAAGAAGCGCGGGATCATCGAGGCTCTCTTTATATTTCTCGAAAGCGATCAGTATGTAACCTTGAAGATTTACGGTTTGGGAACTTTTTGTACATCCAGCGAACAATTGGTTGAGTGGAACTTGAAGCTTGGCAGCCCCTGGGAGGAGGCGGAATTTGCCGGATGCTTCGTCTTTAGACTGTAAGGGCTTGGTTCCTTGGGTGGATATGTTGTATCCTAGGAACTTGACTTCCGACGCTCCAAATATGCACTTCGCTTGGTTAATGACGATGCCATACCATACCTTTGATTTCTGCAATCCACGACTAAGTTGTAATGCGTCAAAAAGTCTACGCTGATTAATGGTTTAGTGATATTCGCCACTATGAATTGCCACCGTTGTGCCAACCATTAGTGTCGATGATTGAGCCGTTTGCTGCGTAAAGTTAGTAGTTGTTCTTAGCTCGGCGTTCGTGTAGTGCTGACTTGGACAAAAAGATCGCTTCCAGTATCGACCATAAACTGCGTTTTCGTTCGGCAATCAATGACGAACAGGCGACCGGTGCTTTTTGAGTGGCAATCGTTAGTCGCCATTAGCGACTGCCGTTCGCATTTCCCGAACTTGCACAAAATTCACATGGTTTTACTCATTTATGGGATTTCGCCCCAAACTTAGAGTGATACCAGCAGGTAGGGTATATGCGGTAGCTGCTGAACTTTGCTTCGATTTGTCTCTTGCTGGACGTCCACTAGTCAAAGCGTGCACCTGTCGTGTGAGTTCTACGAGTTTTCTTTCATTTCAGCCATTTCGTCACTTCTGTATGTGCTGGCTACTTGAGGGATGCTTGGTACAAGCTCGTTTACTCTGTCTGCAAGATCAGCTAGCGAATCCAATGACGATTGTGCCTGAATACGATGAGCGTCTGTATGTTAAAAGCGGCTAGTCCAAACAGTTTATAAGAAGTTTTCAGGGACGTCAGATCCCGCGAGCTGCTTTAGGTGTCTTAAAAATTGAGAAAGGTTCTTATCTCTCAATTCTTCTTCTATCAATAACTGTTTTTTTTGCGTGAGTCACACAATCGCTTTATAAGTTCTTTCTTTAATGTCTCAGACTTATATCCTGCGAGGGGTGAAATAATTATATCCCAAACTTCCTTTGCATATTGTGGTTCTAAATTCGAGAGCACATAATGATATTTTGTATTATCAACTGTTATTCCGGAAAGAAAATATCCTTCTATTTGCGCAAACCACAGCCACGACCCTCGGCTGCATAAAAAGGTGGAATCTTCATTCCGAGGCGGCGTGTATCGGAAACAACTGACAACTGCACACTTCCATTGTTTTCGTGTGCTTCTTTAAGTGCGTCGCTTGATGTCGACATTTTTGTTTTTACAGGTATTTACTCACTGCGATTTTTGGATTGCCGAAATAGTTTCTGAAGGTTGTGATCTGATGTCTAGAACCGGGGTCACCGATGTGGCGATTGTGGAGTGCTCAGATTAATAATAATAATATTCGCAGAACGCAATTAATTCGACCGATGCTTATTATGTCCTTGTCGCACTGAAGTTCTTATGTCATTCTTCTTAGTCATAAGTTTATGACATTTACAGAGTTGTCCACAAATCTTTTAATTCTATTTTCAATCAACCTGTCTAAAGTGTGTTAAAAAAATAAATGTTACGTTTTTTTTTTATTTATTTTTTTTTTTGGATTTCCACAGTTCAATAACACTGGCAGTAAGTAATCTACAGAGACAGATAGTTAATTTTAATATCTCGTAATTTGAATTTCAAAAACGCATTTTAGTACTGTATTACTATGACAATTTTTATTATGCCTGAAATTATTGATTTTTGGACACATGAGATATACATTCAACACTCTTTTTCATTCAGTCACCCTGTATATATAATTTGGTTATATAAATAATAGTTACAAATATTTATTTAAAATTTTAAATCTTATACTGTCGTTATATTAGTTTGTTATAATTACGTGTAATATATTTGTTAGTGTATTAATAAATAAACTATAAAACTGTAAATAAAGTATCCTTGTACCATTTCATATATACTTACCACAATAACAACGGGATATTATTTCTTACACGAGACATTGATCGCTTTTGATATAAGCATTGTTTTAAATACTTAACCCGCTGCGCGTTGGATGTGTTAAGGAAACGTTAGGTTAGTAAAAGACAAATTGAATTTCGTAAGGTTTATTAATACTCCTTTCTCTCATACATTTATTTACAAAATACAAATGAATAATCGAAACCGTCACGAGATATAACCCGACCGATTTCAACAGACACGTACACCAGTACGAGTTAATCCAAGAAATTACATTTATAACATCTACGCGTTATTTTAAGGAACATAGCTAGGTATTAATCCATCTACCTCACTAGTAGTCGTCACCGGCTACTTTACAAATATTACAAGGGAATGGAAAAGTTCAACAGTTGATTGCTATCCGTTTACCGATCGCTTGAATACGTAAAAACACTCCGTATGAACAGACAACAGTGTCATTTTAACTTTAACATATACCTAGGCAAAAATGCTTTATACCTCATTGCTTGGATCTGTCTAGGCATTCAACTTGTAGGCTGTATCTTTCATGCTCTTGTGCTTCTACGACAAAACATAACAGCTTTGACAAACATAATTTATAACTTGAATAGCATTATTTGTAAATCATTTAGATTGGTTATAGGTGTGAAAGAGTTTTATTTCCATTTTCTCTGTATATAGAAATGATCGATCACTGAAAATATGACATATTCATTTATTTCTTCTATATTATTAATTATTCATGAAGGAATTGATTTTTGGATAGGATATTCGGTACAATAATTAAATTAGATATATGCGATTTTTAAAAGTTATAAATAAAAGTTATTTTATGTATATGTTTAAAAATCGCAAATATATTAATATAACTGAAGTTTAAAAAAGAATTGCACGCAGGTCGAAGATGCACTACATACTTGCTGACCTTCTAGAACAAAGGTGGATTATCTTTAATTATATTTATGTAAAAAAAAAAAAAAAAAAATTGATCTTTGAATTATAAAAGTTTATGTTTAAATAAAATACACATATTTGAATGATATTTGTTTGTGTTAATTCCATAAATATTTTATTGTGTTGGACTTTTAACTTCGCAAATTAATTTATTGAATTAAATATCTTAATAGCAGAATGCCAAATAACATTACAATCTAATTAAATAAAATAGAAATTGTTTTATAGTATTCAAGTCATACACACTGTCGTTCCTCTCGTGAACAACCGGCAAACGGTAGTAAAATTTAACATAGAAATAAATTTTATTCAGTGTTTACAGTAAAAATAGTCAATAGATTTAATAATTATTTAAATTTATTTGTCTTTATTACCTAAATTACATTTAAAGTACCTCCTTCCATCAGAAATATGCGAGTTGTTAGTTTATTTCTTTCGATTAGCGATAAAAAAATCATAACGGATGTGTAAAACGATTTTGAAGGAAATTGGATTTTCAACACAAATATTAATACAGATTTTCACGTTCACTAGCAACCTCTTTCGCATAATATTACGTGAAGATATTTTTTATTAGATTTAAGATATATCATGTTTATTGATTATTATATATACATTGTTATACAAATTATATAAAAGGAATATCGTAATCATTCATCATTTCAGCTAATACACGCCCACTGCAAGGTATAGGCCTCCTTCAAAGATCTATAAGAGAATATACCATGATCTCCATGCTTGGTAGACGAGTTGGCGATCCAAGTGATGACACAGAGGATACTGCTGCCTTTTCTTTGGAAACTTGTTTTTGAGCATCAATTCAATATAATTAAAGCACAGTGTGTAAAGTATATAAGATTATACTTCGAAAATCGAACCTGCTACTTACGAAAAGGCATCAGTCATCTACCGCTGGGCTACCACAGATGTTATTAAACTATAGTTACTTTTAATTATTTTGTTTTTGCGTATAATATTTTATATTTAATGGAATCAGGCGTTACCTCGCGGAAGTCCATCCTAAGTAAGAAAAGAACCAATATTTAGTCACTTCCGCACATGCAGTGGTAGTCGTGCAATAAAATGCACCGCCCGCCAGCCCGCTGATAAATGCGTATGCGGCAAACGATGCGGACCGCCAAATTACTCAACACGTGTTTCACCCCTCCACGGGACATCTTCAGGAGTTATGTTACACCGATTAGTGCCAAACACAGAGACTCCGTGTTTGGTACTAATCGGTGTAACATCATTTCATTGCACAACTACCACTATATGTGCGGAAGTGGCTAAATATTGGTCCTTTTCTTACTTATAATATTTTTTATTACTTGTTGATCGTTACTCCCAAGGTGAACAGGCGACTTGTTACTTATCACCGGGTATCTTATGTCAAGCAGTCAAAATCCTATAGCTGCATGAATCTAGAAGATTTGTTTATATTTATTTGAGTTATAGGAGCGGTCAAATGTAACACAGTTTTACCAACTAATGAACTTATCAAGTATGTAATAAAATATTGAGATAAGAAATTATTCTTTATGTAAACAAATTTTAATTACAAAATGAATTACCCAGAATAATGCGGACGATGAATATCTTGTAACATTTCGCAGAAGTGAGATCTAAGTAAAAGATATCGCCGTGTTCTATCCGAGCTGGGCTTTCATTTAACCCAATTCACCCTTCAGGGGCATCAACTTGTGACGTTTTACTCCGAACAATTGCGTCTCCGTCGTAATTGGTGGCAACCCTAATTCAGGGCGTGTAACTCTGATCGCGTTTTTATGCAAAGCGTTCGTCTGAAACGAGACCTCCGTATATTCGGCGCTCTGTATTAAGGCATTTTTATACAGCGCCCCGTAATGAATGCCCTAAATAAACATTATATTTTCATTGCGACCTTTTCTTGTTTGCTGAATTTAGATTTATAAAAAGCATTACGCACGCGAATTTGTTAATTACGTACGCGATTATGTTTAAACTAAGCAATTTGAAGATAGCATTTACGTCTATATTCAATAGAAGCTCAAGGTTGGAGTTCGTTTTGTCTCAAATTTTAAAATGCTTTGGTTACGTCATACAAAATAAAGACGATTCTAAATAGATAAATATAAAGTAAAGTGAACAGTTCCAACTCTAGTAATTGCCCATGTTTACAAGATATAGATCATATGAGACCCTGCAAAAGCCATAATCAATACCTTTCGGCAATTTTAATTCACAAATTTTGAAACAAACAGAAAAACTTTAACATTTGCAAGCTCATAGACCATCAAAAAACCATGAAGATGACTACACTTGAAATTTCTTCAAGAAATCGTATCAGGAATATAAACCGAAATAGTTCAGAGGATTCACATTTTGAAGTAACAGTAGGTTAGCCAAATTCGAGTGGAATGTAAGCCACAGACTGAGAAGTTCAACATGAATAGATGATATCTTGTGAAGGCAGTCGAAAGACTCTAGACTCGCCTTATTGTTAATATATACGAAAGTTCTATGTCTGAACGTTTTACAGCTGATGGTAGAGTATTTTGTGAAGAGTAGAACGAATGGGTCGAGGTTAAGAAATTTCATAGTTAAGCAATATACTGATCAACCGAGGATTCAATAGACCTTGAATTGATATATCTGAAGTGCCTTGAAGAGGGACAAATAGAGGAAGATTGAAGAGTAGAGTTGTTACTCTATATCCAGGATTTCAATTGTTGTGTGGTCTCAGCAAGATTAAAAATAAGAAATAATTGTCTAGTTTTCAAATTTGATACGAAATATACTAAGTGGCTTTGTCAATTAGTTCTCAAAACCAATATATCTCATAAAAACATCTTATTCGATTGCCAATTTCGATACCAAACTTATGAAGCATATAGATTGATTCATAGTGTTCTTGTAATTGATTATTAGGGCCACAAGTTTTTTAAGTGGTACCCGATATATTAGATTGATTTTTAACTGTTAACCTTTCTGTCTAAATTTATACCAGATATGAAGAATAATACATACATACATATATATACATATATGGACTAATGAATACATATTTGGCTGTGGAAGAAAGTTGTGAACTGATAGAGGCGGCGCAAGTAGCTTTCTCCCAGAATTGACGACAAAGTCAAGGTCACGAAAAGTCAATAAAAGCGGGCAGCGCATGGTCGGCTATTGTGTTGATCTATGGAGAAGCCGTATGCCTTGTAGTAGGCATTGGCAGACGCTTTGATGATATATAAAATGAGATATAAACACTTAACGAGGTTACTAGATTAGATACTGAGAATAACGACAAAGGTTCTGATGGAAAGAAGTTAACTATATCTAACATTTGTTCTAGGAACAAAACAAACAATTTCACCGCACCCGATGAATCAAATTCTAACATTCATTTATTAAACACAAAAAATTCAATATTTACATTCCATGATATTTACAACGTAACGTAAGTCTATGTTTACGTATCAGTTATTGTATATACACAAACTGACAATTTACATTATTTGTAGATATTTAACCTTATAAATTGCAATATTGAATTAAGGTTTTATAACATTATAAATAATTCCGGCGAAGCACATAAATATTCAACAGTGATGTAACTTAAATGATTTGATTTTTGTCAAAACTTTGTTAATCACTCACGAATCAATAATATATGAAATAATAAATACATTTATTTACTAGATAAAATTACATAACATATCAAATTCAATTTTCACAATTTTTTATAATCAGCTAAATTCTAAATTTTCACGCATATTTGACGTTGCTTAGCGCTCACGAATGCGCTCAACAACTTCCATTATAGTCACATCAAACGTTTCGTGACTAATCTTAAATCTTACTTCAACTCCATCAAGTGTCTTATAATTTTTCTTTTTAACTTAATTACAACATTTCTAACGATCCTTAACATGTAATTTATCAATTATATAAACAGTTTTTGTATTGGTTAAAGCTAGAAGCTTTTGTTGCCGTTTTAGCCTTTTAGAAAGGAAATAATCGTTTGAAAAAGCTCGACTATTAATGATAAAATTTGAGATTTAGAATCCAATATAACATCTGATTTAATTGGCAAAAGAATTTATATATTCTGCCGAGAAACCAGAAATAACTTCATGTTTATATCGTTCAGATATTACAATTTACCCTCGACTTATATGTTATTAAACTAACTTTAACCTATGTTATCATACTTACCGTAGTTTATTAAATGTAAGTTTTAAAAAACGTTCTATAAACAAAAGCTTCTGCTTTTAAACGGACCCCATTCGAGGCAATCATCTGCAAGCCATGGACGATAGGAGATAGGTGAGGAATGCGCAGCTCAGCTGTGACGTCAGGTAAGAAGACGCCCTGTTGCTTGTCTGCATTGCCGCTGGATGCTCCCCTGTTCAAAAGATTAATATACAGTGTGATTATAGAAATAAAAGACTTAAAGAATTAAATATATATTCATTTGTTGTTAACTAATTTACGGTACACTCTACGCAAAACTTTATCATGTCAGAAATAAAGAACAACGTAATGATAGTATAGTAAGAAAAAGCGTTTTATAAATCGTATTAACAAATATTTAAATTATTTATTCTTAACTAATTCTCCCTGTACACTTTGTACTTTCAGTAATCAATTGGTCTGTCGAATTAAATAAAAAATATATAAAACTGTAACATACTGTAGAGTTATCACTTTTTACAGAGTAATTGCAGACAGTGTTTATGTGTATGTATGTTTGTATATATACTTATATAAGTATGTTTGTATATATATATGTGTGTGTGTGTTGTAATGCATGTACACCCTAAACTGCCGTCTCCTTCATATCTGTCATCTCCATCCAAAGGTTGTCTGGTAGAGATCGCTTTGTGCGATAAGACCGCCTCTTGTACTTCTATATATTGCGTCTTTTTTTAGTTATTATCCTAGTTTATAAAAGTGTAAATAAAACAAAAGATGATGCATGAAGCAATTTATAGTTTAATGGAATCAGGCGTTACCTCGCGGAAGTCCATCCTAAGTAAGAAAAGGACCAATATTAAGTCACTTCCGCACATGCAGTGGTAGTCGTGCCATAAAGTGCACCGCCCGCCAGCCCGCTGATAAATGCGTATGCGGCAAACAATGCGAATCACACAACCGCCACCGCAAAATTACTCAACACGTGTTTCTTCCCTCCACGGGGAATCTTCAGGAGTTATGTTACACCGATTAGTGCCAAACACACGTAGAAGTGGCTTAATATTGGTTCTTTTCTTACTTAACAATTTATAGTATAAAGTATTCCAAAGTAGATTGTTTTCTGTTCAAAATAATCTTTTATTTTGCAAGATAACGCTTAGTCTGATCGAAAACACCGCACGCGGGGGCGGCTGCTTATGTAAAACTAGTTTCGTTTTAACAAGCTGGAAGATTTTATGGAAGGACCAGATGCGGCCCCCGAGATGCTCTCAATTACATATATAAGTTTTTAATATTAACTTTTAAAAATGTTCGTATTGCATGATTTTTTTTTGATAATTTTAGAAACGAAGTATTAAGATTGTTCATAAACGCTAATAAAACCAGTACAAAAATAGTAGCTTCTTGTTATTTTAAATACACAAATAGATTCAAAAAGAAAAAAAATGTGTGAAATAACATCATACAAACCTATGAATGTTGTTGTATAAGATAAAATTACAATTGTAATCAAATTAAAGAGAAAAATATAAATCAAAAACATACATTGCCAATTCAAACAGCTACCAATTAACAGTGCAGCGAAGTTAGTTTATTATTTATTAATTACTTGGGTGTCTTATTTGACATCAAACACACGCGTGTTCACACAACCTATCTCTCTCTCTCTCTCTCTCTCTCTCTATATATATATATATATATATATAAACACACACATATATATATATATATACACGTAATAATATTTAACGCGGTGCTAATTAAAATGTTTAATTATGTAATTATTGAAGGTCTTTATGGAAACAAATTATATATGAGTAGAGTAATAAAGATATATTTACACATCTGACTATTTTAGTTATTTCTCCACCATCCTGAATTGACTGATAGAGAATGTATGTAAGGCATTAAATCCGAAATTACAAAATGGTTAAAATAGTATACAGATAGATTAATCAATATCATTAAAATTTAGAATGTTTACAAGGTTAGTACAAGAGAGAGGAATTTATAAAACCTTTCACAGGATATGAAAAATAATTTAGTCTTTTATACATCTAATGTTTCCGAATAATTATAGAACAAATTAAAAAAAAATGGTAAAAAATCTTATTACAGCGTGAGAAATAATTGCTGTGATTACGGTAATACCAACATTTGTGCAAAATTACTTTCAAAATAAACCCTCCGAGTTTATTGCGGGTTCTTCATAGATTAGAACGTTTCAGAAACCTTGGAAACTTAATTTTAAGTAGAGGAAGGTTTTTATAGAGGTTCTCTTATTGAACTTCATTAAGTGTCCAAAATGTCTTATATTATTTTTTACTAATTTTTGAATAAAATATTGAATAAATTTTGTATGGCTCTGTTAGCTAGGGTTGATACCTAGACATACAAAATAAGTTAAAATTTAGATAATTGCAATATAAACTTACCATTTAAAACATGAACTGACACGGATGCTGGGTGGGCGTTGTTGGGTACACAGGTATAGTTGCCGGAGTCGGTCAGAGCTGCCTTCGTGACCAGGAGCTTGCTGGTGGTGCCACCTTCTGTTTTCTCTGTCTCCAAGCTGATACCGCCGCGTGGTGAATCGAAATCCACTACCGAGTTGCCGTGGTACCTGTTAACATAACAATTTTTCTCTTTTCCGTCCACTGCAAGGTCGACTTTGAGAGAGAATGCTTCCTCAGCTACTGCAGGAAGGTGGTGACAAATGCAATAGGTAAAAATAAAACAAACACTAAAATATAGAAATAAAAAAATATAGTAGTACCAAATATAGTGTAATAAACAGAATAATATAAGATGATAATTATAAAGAAAATACGCGTTAAATATTTGAACAAAAAATGTAATGTTGCAAAATAAAATAGTAAGGAAACCTAGAATGTAGTGGTTGAGGATGGATGTATGGCTAATGGAATGAAAGAAAAGACTGGGAAAATTGTAGAATGAAAGAAACAGAACGACAGATAATATGATACAGAAGAAAGAGAAGAATGATAATAATAAAAAATATGAATAAATTACTAGAAATAAAAAGTCCCTGTCCCACACGAGATAGGGGAACAAGAGGTCCCCAACAGCGGGGACCATAAAAAAAAAGGTCGACTTTCCGCGACTTTAACTAAATCGTCCGTCGACCCAGTAGTGGGCTACCTACTTTGCAATGCAATTTACATGTCGCCATCCCCACCTACTAGAATGATAAGTTCGAAAATACAAGTTTTGATGGAATTGATATACTTAAAATTTTAATATATAATAATAACAAGATCAAAATTATATTTATTCCTAGCATCTCGGATAGGAGTAAAGTTTTTATTTCTATCTATCTTTTTGTTCTTGTTTGTCCTTTACTTCGTTTATATAAAAGAGATAACTTTGCCTATCTCCGCCATTTTTATTAAGAAAATTATTTAACCCTTAAATGCATAATGATGTAAAACTGCAGCATACCACTTGAAACTTAAAATAAGTACTACACTTAAAAGTAAATGCATAGTGTTGTATATATCTAACATAAGGTTTTTTAAAAAATAAGAATAAAAAATAATATATACATATTTTTTTTTTCTATTTTTCCTTGCATTTTAGTGTACTTATCTGCAAGATAAATATTTTTTGAAGTCTAAATAAAAGTTATGCATTTAAGGGTTAAAAAATCGACAAGGTGTATTGTAACACGTAGATAGCAAACCTTTTAAAAATAACAACAATAATTGTCATTTTATTCGGAGGCATCGATATTACACCTTATAACGGATCTAAAGTGTCCTCTTAAATATGTATTGTTCAATACTTTTCTTTATTTGGCTGCGATACCAATAGCTTCAAACAGTACAAAGGAATAATGAAGGCTATGATGAAATGATAAAAGGGGTTGGAAATCCAATCTACATACGTTTTAAAATACTAAGTACTTATTACATATTTATAGGTGGTAAAATCTTTATGGTGGTAAAAGGTTGAATGTATAGCTCATTTACTTTCAAATACTATATCATATTCGACGTCCAAAATAATAAATAATGATAACATAGTAATAATAATTTTAAAATTCTTATTATTACATATTAAAATTAATTATTGTTTACCATCTGTTTCTGTAGGCTTTGTTGTCAGAAGTTATTGTCGTATTCTAATAGAAAAAAATATATTAATCCATAATTCAGAGTGATCGCTTCATAAAGGATGAATGGGAAGAGATTAAAAAGCTTTAAAGCTTTTTGTAGATTATTGAACTACACATTCACCTTTTTAAAACTTTCAGACCTGTAACAGCCCTGAATATTTATTCAGCGATAAGCATAAGTGAATATATATACTTGCGATCATCGCTAGGCGGCGCAGATATAAGTTAACAAAGGCAGGTGAAACAGATTAATATCATATAAATACATTTAAAAAACTTTTAAGTTAAACGGTTTTTTGATACCTATATTGTGGTGATTGTGGTAAAATATGTACCTAGTCCGCCATATTGAAACGGCGTCCATCTTGAATTTTAAATTTTAACATAATCATCGTGTTTTACTAGTGTAGCCCTTTCATTTGATACCCATATTGAAGGGGTTAAGGAAAAATATGTAATCCGCCATTTTGTATCGGAGGCCATCTTAGATTTATAATGTTATTGATTTTATTATATTGTATTGTCATCTAAATTAAATGTGTGTACCAAATTTCAGATCAATCTGACAACGGGAAGGTGCTTAAATTTCAATTTCTAATTTTGACCCAAATAAACAAATTCCGTACGGGTCGAACTAAATAAAACCGTTTAAAAACACGTTATGTGAATATACTAATGGCCGCTGCTTATATATATACATATATAATGTATGTTTAACATAATATAATATAATATAATATTATATTATATTATATTATATTATATATAAAATAACGATCCCTTATTATCCTAAAATCGAGAACGAGCGCGTTCTAGAAAAGAATACATTGTATTATGAAGGATGAGTGAGTAAAGTCGGTACTATGGAGAGATATCTAAGTAGACGGTTGCTCTTAGACCGAAGTGTTTCTTGAAGGCAGGTTAAGTTAATATTAATAACTTAGTACGGGATTTTATTTTTGTAAAACCTGATCTAAATAACTTATTTGAATCTTACCAGAGCACCGATGCACTGGACGGCGGTGAGGAATGAACATTCACGGAGCACGTCAAGGATATGGTGCTCCCTTTCTTGACGTACACATCCTGTGATCCCCATATAGTGGCGGCAGCGGCTGCAACAAACATAATTCGTTAAGACTTCAAATTCAAGTTACCCATAGCAATAAAAATATTTACTTGAAAGCTATTAGGAATTATTGTTAATATATTAAGTTTATCAAAGTTCTTAAGTGACGACCACAATTCTGTAGACGCAGCGTGGGTTGATCCCACACTAGGTAAGCTGACTATATAGTCAAGTTCGTGGGATGTAACTCTATGCCGGCAGTGCAAGACCGGTCTTCGTGGTGATCTTTGTTGGAGGCTTATACCTTGTTGTGGTGGCTTATGACGATGATGATGGTATTTGATGTATAACGAATCATTTAGTTTATTCTTCGTAACAGAAAATTTTAAATCATTTCTATAATTAATTTAACATGTGTGTAATTCCACGTGCCTTGTTTTATTATTAAAGTCGTTTAATATTGTTTCACTTTTATGACGTTACAAAACTAAATAAGAACATTATAAACATGTTTTTTTTTTATTTAATGGAATCAGGGAAATTGTGTTTGGCACTAATCGTTGTAACATTACTCCTGAAGATGCTCCGTGGAGGGGTGAAATACGTGTTGAGTGAATTGGCGGTGGCAGTTGTGTGATTTGCATTGTTTGCCGCATACGCATTTATCAGCGGGCTGGCGGGCGGTGCACTTTATTGCACGACTACCGCTGCATATGCGGAAGTGGCTAAATATTGGTCGTTTTCTTACTAATGATTTTTTTTTGTATATTTTTATATGATATTAATGTAAAATGATATTATATATTGCTATTAGCGTCCCTCGTCGTTTAATCCTATAGATGCCCACTGCTAGGCGCAGGCTTCCCCTACAGATATCGATGGAGGGGTATATCGTAATCGCCATGCTTGGCAGGCTTAGTGATCTTAATTTGGTAATAGGGTACGAAGAAGAACCTTCTGCCTATCCTCTGGAAACTTGATTGTGAGCAGTGGCAATCCAATATAATTAATGCGCAAAGTGTGAACTATATATAAGACTGTATCCCGGGATTCGAAGTCACGACCTTACGGTCGGAATTCTCACCCATGTTACACGAAGGTTTACTGTAAAAACCATACATAATTTACTAAAAAAAGTCCTTCTGGACTAGTGTTACAGGCTTTGCTCATTTTTACTGTAGGCGTATCTATTTAACACGTTCACTGCGGCTTGAGGCCGATTCAGCCTCATGGTAAACTTTGCACTGGTGCGGCGCGTAAAACTCGTGTTTTCTCTCTAGTGCGGCGGCTGTTTACACTCAACCGTATGAGGTATGACAAAGACAAATATAGCTTTCTTTATGTCTGCGAAGCATTGATTCAATATTGTAAAAAAAATGATTGAAACATGAGGCAGAAAAGGCCTCAACCGCACTACTAGGAAGTTCAGCTTGAGGCTGATTCGACCTCAGCCGCACCAGCTGAAAGTTCTTCAAAATTGGGCCCACAGTGAACGTGTTAAAGTAAATAAAATAGATATATCAATTATTCTCCACTTGATTTTCGCCAGACGAAAATCTGGTGGGATTTCGTGGCGTTCAACTTTGTTTCCCGAACCGTTCCGTCGTTCGAGCGAAGTAAATTGATCACTAAATTCAGATAAACCACATTAAGTCAATTTACTTAGATTTAATTGAATTCCGTTTGGATAGTTAGGAGATGGAAGATTCCGTTCGGAAAGTTTATACGCTATTGTGCTTGTGGTATATTTTATTTGCTTAAATCTATTTATAATGATAGTTATTTTGCAAGGAATATATCTAATCCCCTCATTTGTGATTCGAATTTTCATAACAAGTGTAGTCGAAAGAAAGTAAAGTATGAATGTGACATCTTTATTTTAGATGACACGTGTATAAATACAGAATAAAACCATACCTAATAATGTGTACGAGTTTTTAAACCATATAACACTGTTTTATGGGTTTCTATATTCCACGGGCATTATTGTCTGTGCCTTTGAATGTACGTTTGATATTTTCGACAAATACATTTTTTTTGCTCACGTTGTTGCATGATACATTGTTTAAGTATCTTAAATTGTTTATCATGTTGAAGTCTACTAATTATTAACATTATCTTTTTTATTTTAAAACATTGGTGTCTTTTTAGTGAACGACAACAACACCCTACCAATGTATATTTTTAAAAATTAAGTTTTGTGCGACCACTTCCTCATTCCTACTCCATATTGGCATCTTCAGGTTGTGCGCCAGTATCTGTGCGGCGGTTACTATATTCGCCACATCGACAAATCTTTGACATTTGACGCCATTTATAAAAATGAACGACGTTCACATTATGATATCACTTTTGCAACACCTGCTACAAGTAATAAAAATAAACACGTCATACCTAAATTTACTAATTTAACAAAGCCTTCATCGAACTTAGTGTACTGATATACATATAATACAAGTTCTATAAGATATCTTAGACCATTTCTAAGTTTTAAATCTAAAATCAAAAACATATTATTTAATAAATCTTAATAAAGTTCAGATTTATTAAATATGATGCTGTTTTTAGTTGGTAGAAATATGAGAAACTTAGTTCGTCGATTCATTAACATAATGTACACATCATTGGTTGCACTAATTGTAATTAAAAAAACTGGACATTGTTGGGTCATCGATAAAGACAAACAAGTCTCCAATGGGAAAAAAATTAATCATAATAACTAGTTGACTAGTTGTTGTTGAGTAAATAGATTGAGAGACATAGTAAACTCAAAAACACTGTAACATGCAAAATCGTGAACAAAAACAAAAAGGAAATCTTAAATGTAATTGTAAAAACGAAGGTACGGACGCTAATGTCTATGGAATATATTTTCTATTAAAAAAAATTGTTTAATTTCATTCAAAAAGAGCAACTGTTTATCTTCAGTCGTACCAGATGAACATTCCGAGGCGATTCTAGCTTATTCACGGACTAGCTATGCCGACCGAGTTTCTTGTTCGATTCTTTTCGATAGAATCAACATTGTAGACCTATTATAAACATATATATATATATATATATGTATATATATATATATATATATATATATATATATCTCAAATATTTATGTCTATATAAAAATACAAGTGTGTGTGTATAAGACATTTTGTAATTTAGTAGGATTATTCCTTTTGCGGAGTAGAAATTCTACTAGCAAAGAAAAATTTATACATACATAAATATATTTATTTAAATGTACAGTATATATCTATATCTTGAAGTTACGAAATCGCTAAGCAAAGTGTATATTAGAATAATAAATATTTGTTGTATTATTTTTATAATGTTAAAAATAATTGACGATAAGAAAGTGCGTGTAAATACCGACTCGAATAAAGATATTTTGAATTGGAAGTGAAATATTGAAATGCATGAGGCTGATAAGTAAACATAGGAATCGAAAGTACCTGAGGATCGGGGCGGAGCCGAGGTCGCGAGGGTGTGGGAGTCATCTGGAATTCAGAAGATAAAAGCTTAGGAGAGGCGACTCCGTGGAATACAAAGCAGCGCGTGGCTGACGGCGTGCAGCGCTACGGGTACATGACATCGGAGACAAATGACACCGGGGGCAGGCGCAAACACGGACCCTAACACAAGTCGACATTGCTAATATATATATATATATATATATATATATATATCTCGATCACTATTATGTTCTAAAATAAATTGCTATATACAGTAATACCCCTCTTTACGCGAGGGATACGTTCCAAAAAAATCGCGTTAACTGAAATTCGCGTATAACGAGGTTTATGATTAAACATAGTCAAAAATTAGTACAAAGAAATACAAATCATTTTAATCAATCACTTTAATTCTAGGAACACTTTATGCAATACATACTCTTATTTTTTACGGAATAATACATCTATTGTCTTTTGGGTAACGTTTTGTTTACGTTCTTGTAAAATACGTTCATAACACTCAACACTGTTTTTAATTGTTTGACAGATGGTCAAGACACCATAGAGAAGTTGATGACTCATTATATTTATACGCACTCTTTCGCGTAATTCGAGGCATTTGATCGCGAAATTTGCAATTCGCGTCATAGTGAAACCGCGTATAACGGGGTCGCGTAAAGCGGGGTATTACTGTATAATGTACTTAAGGAACCTTCTTTGGGCCATGAAAGTAGAGTTTGCTGCAATGTAGATTTTGCAGCAAACTCTACTTTCTACGGTCTCGGTTCTTTATAGAAATATGACTTCGTTCATTCTTCTTTTCTCGTCCAAAGCTTTCTGCTTTAGAACATTAAATGTTGTTTCTTTACAGATAGAGAAACTCAATTGTGTTTTATATTCAACATATAAATAAGTTTATAAATAGATCTTATATGTATATATATATACATATATATTAATAAATATGTTGTCCTGTTTGAGCTTATATTATAATAAGTGAAGTATTTAGATGTAATAATGTATTGTATATTTGTATTATCATTTATTTTTTAATGACATTTGGTCACCTGCCCACTAAACACCAATGCTTTGAAAAATCTAAGTAATGTTATAGTCAAAATAATTTTAAATAATTTACGATTTAAGTTAGTAAATAACTTGAGAGACTTAGTTACTCGTAACATTGTGATGTGTAAAAACTTGACGCTAAAGAAAATTTCGGATACATTAAACGTAATTGTACAAAAGGCACGGAGGCTAATGTATAGCACTTAATATTAATAAAAAAATACATAGTATAATTTATTTAATGAAAACTTTGTTTATAAAATAATATGGGACAAAATACAAAACCAATTAGTCGAATTTTGAGTGATGACAAAGAAACACGCCGTATTAAAGTAAATGTAACTTGTAAAGCAAAACTTTAATGTATTCTGAATTATATTTTCGTATATATAGATAAAAATTTAACTCAAACTCTTAAAAGTTAAGCTATTAACTTTAAACACAAAATAAATTTTATTTTACATTGTCTGCGCCAAATGAATTGAGTGGGTAAAAGGGAAAAGTTTATTAATTTATTTTATATAATTAAACACGATGCTATAGTTTCTGAAGAGTCTAGACTTAATTCTAGACTTTAAAGTTAGTAAATATTCATAAATACCTACATTAAAATTGCAAGCATCGACATGAATACATGAATAATAATTTTTTGCTCCCGTAATATGCGTCGAGAATATTAACTATTATTGATTTTTTTATTTATAAATCTTACATCACTTTATGTGATAGTGTAAAGATATTTAAATAACATAACGTAACGTTATATAAGGAAGAGGTCTCCTATTGAGAAAGTAGCTCAGCGGTAGTGCACTGCGATTTGCGATCGTAGGTCGCGTGTTCGATTCCCGATAGTCTTATATCTTATATGTAACAGAGGAAAATTGAACTACTGGTAAAAATAGATTCTAGAATATTTTTACTATTAGAATAAATACTTGCAATCCTATTGCAGTAATAAATACATGCCATATTATTTTATTTAAAAAAAATCAAAGTCAAATTATTGGGCGTGAATTCATGACTGTGGGCCGCAATGATTCTTATTCTCCGACGTGAATTAACGCCCGCGGACGGAAGAGGGCTCACACACAGGTTAACAAATAGATACGGTTAGCAGATAAAGTCAGTGGATTGCTTCATCTGGAAATATGTAAATTTTAAAGTGGAAATAAAGAAAAGAGAAAGCGTGAAGTGCTGCATTGCACTTCACAAGGTTCTATTGTCTAGGCTCCTAAGCAGAAGTACAAAAGTCCGTATCTACAAAACCGTAATACGACCAATATTGATGTATGGCTGTGAAGCTTGGACGCTAACTTTGAAAGAAGAACAAAAACTGCTAGTGACGGAACGCAAAATCATGCGGAAGATCTAAGGACCAGCTAGAAATCAAGACGGATCTTGGAGGCTCCGAAAGAATGCCGAAATTGAGACTTTAGTAGCACAGCCAAATATCATTGGCGAATATAAAGCTCAACGAATCAGCTGGCTTGGTCACTTGGAGC
Organism: Battus philenor; assembly: GCF_028537555.1. Lineage (NCBI taxonomy): Eukaryota > Metazoa > Arthropoda > Insecta > Lepidoptera > Papilionidae > Battus > Battus philenor. The sequence continues at coordinate 13,185,342 of NW_027181684.1, forward strand.
GAATGGGATCGGATCGGAGCGTGAAGGTGGCGTACCTGGAAAAACCGAGGGGTCGAAGACAAGTGGGTAGACCCTGGTATCGCTGGATCGATCGCGTTGAGGCAGACTTGCGCGAATTGAATGTCAACCAATGGCAGACGATGGCGCAAGATAGAGGAAAGTGGAAGCCTCTCGTTTCGGAGGCCAAGACCCACTTTGGGTCACTGAGCCAGCGGCGTAGTAGTAGTAGTAGTAAATAAAGAAAAAGAAAAACTTAGACATTGGCAAAGCCATAGCTTTTTTATACATTTAAATGACCGCCGTTGTAAGACAGAAGTGTAAGTTTCATACAAATGTGAGTTATATATGTGCTTATAAATTATATTCAGCGGCCATTTCAATTGAATACTTTAAAAAACATTATTTACTATTCGTAAATATTGCTGGAAAATTTTGATTCGATCTACTTTTTTGATATACTTGAAAATAGCTTAACTTTCCGTACGCATTATTTACTAATACAAATTAAAATATTATATCGCGATGACAAAGAAATATAACTGCGCACGCGCTACGTATATAAAAGCAGAGGTTTTTTATTATTGTTTTATGATTTGTTATAATTGCAGAAGTATTAAAAAGATGAATTTATAGGTCACTTACTGTTAATGTATGTGTTATATATGATCCAAAAAATATTAAGTTTTCATAATTGAAATTACCACATATTGAAGTTAATTATCTTATGTGTATTTCACTATCTGTGCCTACATACCTGACTTTGAACAGACAGACGGGATTAATCTATTGCATTCATTTCCATATTTCAGAGCTTTTTTTGCAATTAGGTGCAAAAGCTTTAAAAACTTTTTATTTCGATATTAAGAGCTCAAAAGTTCGACATCACTGCTCTAGGGAATAAATATGTGCAAAACATTAAACATTGCTCATTTTGCTTTTTAAAAAAAGAACGGCATGCGATTTATAGGTATCGTATCAAATATATTCGCGTGTAGCTTTCGTCGTACATTTTTCAGCGTAACAAGCGCTGTAATTGGCCGAGAGGAGAATTTGAGAGGATACATCAAGCGGTGAAGCGTTCGCTGATAAATTGCTTCGGCAATACTACAAACGAGCGGTACGGAGAGTCGTGTCCTTTATTTGTACTCGCATGACGCACGATTTAGCTGAAGGATGTACTTCGGAGATCTCAGTAGATTGCTATACTAGATTAGATGTAAATAACATAATGTTCACATTGTCACTTCAACTTCGAATTAAAGATTACGTCAAATTTAATAACTAAAATACAAAGTAATATGTTATGTGTAACGCTTCTCCTTCCTCGAATATCGATTCTTCGCTGCCAACATCCCGCGACTTTCCACGACCTATGTAATCGGCCCACCTAGTAGGCACCTACCCACGCCGCGTCTCGTGGTCACTAATAGAGAACCTTTCGGCCCCAATGACCTTCGGTTCAGTTCAGAGCAATTCTTCGAGCTACATCAGTAACCTTGGATCTTCCGCGGAAACTCCGAACATAGCCGTCTCCATTGCCCGGCAGTGTTAAATGACAATTTCATCTTACTTTTTGATCAGATTAACTATGTGGTCGGTTCATCTTATGGGAACTTGCCCACGCCAAATCAACCGCCTCTTGGTAGCCACTAGAGAACCTTTAGACCCCAACGACCTTCGGTTCACTTCAAATGAGCAATTCTTTGAGCTACGTCGGTGATCTTGGATCTTTCGCGAAAACTCCGAGCATAGCCGTCTCTATTGCCCGGCAGTTTTAAATGCCAATATCACCTTACTTTTTGATCAGATTAACTATGTGGTCGGTCCATCTTATGGGAACCTGCCCACGCCAAATCAACCGCCTCTTGGTCGCCAATAGAGAACCTTTCGGCCCCAACGACCTTAGGTTCAGTTCAGAACAATTCTTCGAGCTACATCAGTGATCTTGGATCTTTCGCGGAAACTCTTTGCGTAACTGTCTGCAATGCTCGTCAGTTTTAAATGACAATTCCATCTTACTTTTTGATCAGATTAACTATGTGGTCGGTCCATCTTATGGGAACCTGCCCACGCCAAATCAACCGCCTCTTGGTCGCCACTAGAGAACCTTTCGGCCCCAACGACCTTCGGTTCACTTCAGACGAGCAATTCTTCGAGCTACGTCGGTGATCTTGGTTCTTTTGCAGATCTCCTCATTTCTCATTTCTGAATCTCCGAGTATACCTTGAGCTTTCTTGTGAAGCCCGTCGATCGTAAAATGCTCACAAACGTTAAAAAATCGTTCCAAGCCGGTGGTACCTTACTACTTTTAATGTAAATGTCGTAAGTATTATGTGGCATTATAAATTCTCCAACCCGACTGCCAAGCATGGAGATTATAGTATATTCCACCATAGATACTTTTTAGGGAGGGCAACGGTTTGCAGTGAGCGTCTTTGGGCCGGAACAACGAGTTTGGCTTTGAATTTTTTTACTACATATTTGTGATTGATTGTAAGTTTATGTAAATGTCTTTTTTAAACACTTTATTTAATGAAATCAGGCGTTACCTTGCGGAAATCTATCCTAAGTGAGAAAAAGACCAATATTTAGCCACTTCCGCACATGCAGATGATAAATGCGTATGCGACAAGCAATGCGAATTACAAGACCGCCACCGTATCAGCGGGCAGGCGGGCGGTGCACTTTGTTGCACGACTACCACTGCATGTGCGGAAGTGGCTAAATATTGGTCTTTTTCTTACTTTTAAAAACACGTTTACAATTATTGTCAGTATAAAGAAAGTATTTATGTCATTGATTTGCTTAAATGTTTATGTAACAAGTTTTGTTATATCTATTTGATATACCCAAAAGATATAGTGTAAGTATTTTCAAAGAAAAAATAATGATTTTGCCAGATCGTCTCTCAAGTTATGGAATTAATTCTATTACGTTACAAAGTTATTTAGTAAGTGACTCACTCTTATCTATTCGGAATTGCCCGAACCGTAAATAACCGGCGGAGCAGAAGAAATTAGACAAAAGGACGAGGCAATTGACTGAAACTTGAAAGTTTAATCCCTCATTCATCTCATCCACCATGAGCGGGAACTTGCCGTCCCTCTTGGTTGGGTTTACAACTTTTGTCGATGTTCTAAATTCAAAATACAGATTCTGTTATATCTCGACTCGTGAAGTTTGCTATCCGTAACATCGGATCTTTTGAAAAAAAGGATTTTCACAGTGAAAATTGTTGCGGAAAAGCGATAATTTTCTACCAACAGCTTTTACATTACATATAACATTTAATGTAGTACATTTGAAAACTATATTTCTCTGTAATATATAAAATAATGTTAACAAGACACGTTTTTTATTCCATACTACATAGAGGGCGTTAGTTGTTCTTTATCTGCGCTAATCTTTTATATAGTGGTAGTTTTATTGGCCACACAATGTCACGTGATCATGATTCGCCCTCCATCTTCCCCTTCTAACCGGTATTATTAACAAGCTACTGCCCAAGCCCTGGTGCCTTCTGGCCGCTCCTGCGCCAAGCCTGTTTATCCGATCGAAAATCTCTGTGAAACATTAGCATAGAAAAGGCTAAAGCCTGGGCCAGACCAAAACAACCCCAGAATTGTTATCAATACTTCAGACTGCAGTGTAGCATAGATAAATAAAAATATTTTTTACCGTTCCTATTATGCTTGATGAACAAAAGCAAACGCTTCTTCAACTCGATTTAAGTTACATTGGACTGCTAGAAGGCAGGAAAGATCTATGTGGGCTTATAGATATATATCAAAGAAGCTATTCTTATTCAATATTATAAAGATCATTTATGAAGTCATTTCTCCAGCAGTTGCTACGCATTTGAAAGTGCACTATTAAGTTCGCACCTATAACAGTTTACAGCTGTATCTGATTAGTATTAATCGACCACTAAATTTAATTAAAAAAACACTCTAAAATTTGATACATTTTTCTGTTGGAACACGATAGGCCAATAATTAATTAACAAAAATATGTTGTGTATATATTATGTTTTTATAATTATCTAATAAGTTTAAATAATTCGTAGATATATTTATAACGATGTAAAGAATCTAAAACATTCTTCAACACTAATTAAATGACAAGAAATATCTCTGTTAAACTAATAATATTAAACTTAAATAAGCCTTCAAAGCTAATCAAATATAATTTATGCCTTTACCTTTAGTTTGTATATTTTCGGCGGTTACTCCATGATTTTAAAATACCTAATTTTGTATATTCCCCCGACAGCAAAGAGATTTGCCTTGAAGATGCTGTTAAATTATTCGCTTTATCGGCGATCTAGCGGGGGCCGTGGGTCCGTGAGGTCGCGTCTTGTTTATTAAATTTTAAAACGCAAATTTCATTTAGTTGTAAATATTTTAAATAGCAATTCACAGGATCAAAGGACGTCTTAATTACAGGCGTTCAACTATATTAACAATGAGTAATTTGATTACTATATCAAAAAGTATATTAAATTTTGATTTTGTTAATAAAAATATCATAATATTATATATAAGACTTCTAAACTTAGTTTAAAAAATATTTCGTCTCCTATATACACTGTATATAATCTTTCTATATATAATATGACAACCTCAGTGTTTTCCAACATGGCGCCCACGCCCCACAGGTGGACAATTCTAAAGTTGACTTAACACGAGTTTAATCCTTTACATAGGGGGCGTAAGAATTGTAGAAAGGATTAGGTTGGGAATGGCACCAAAAATGTTGGAAAATACTGGTCTACCTCGCTTAGCGGTTCGTTAGGCCTAAGATATCTATGGGGCGATATACCATAATCGCCACGTTTGGCAGGTGGATTGGCGATTGCAATGTGGTATTATTGTACGCAAAGGACTCTGCTATGCATCTTCTAAAACCTTGTATGTGAGCAGTGACAATACAATATAATTAATGCAGAGTGTGAATATATAAGACTGTTTCACATCAATCGAACCCGCGACCCTTCATTGCAAGTTCCAGTCCCATTGCAGCGACCATTGTATATGTATTAAAATATTTATATACATTGTATTTCTAATAATTGAATTAATTTCTAATAATCGCTTTCTTTATATTGGTGTATATGAGTCAAAAAGTGAAGTCATAATATTTAATGGAATCAGGCGTTACCTCGCGGAAGTCCATCCTAAGTAAGAAAAGGACAAATATTTAGCCACTTCCGCACATGCAGTGGTAGTCTTGCTATAAAGCGCACCGCCCGCCAGCCCGCTGATAAATGCGTATGCGGCAAACAATGCGAATCAAACAACCGCCACCACCAAATTACTCAACACGTGTTTCACCCCTCCACGGGTATGCGTATGCGGCAACGTAACATTAGAGAGTGGACCGGAATCGCCAGCGCTGCTGAGCTATTACGCAGAACTAAAAATAAGGAAGAGAGCAGGAAGCTGATAGCCAACCTCCACTAGTTGGAGAGGCACTTCAAGAAGAAGAAGAAGATTAGTGACTAGACTCAGTGTTGCACGACTACCACTGCATGTGCGGAAGTGGTTAAATATTGGTCCTTTTCTTACTGAAGTCATTATATATATTTAAAAGATTGCTCAGTAAGATATTATTGTAATATATAAACAAGTTAAACGTCGACAATTAATTTGCATCGCATATGGAATCTTCTAGAATAGAGCACATAACTTATTTAGTAATATATCTCATGCGGAATGTATTCCCGGCACGCACACGTCAGCATTGCCCGGATACGCTGTTACTAATGACGACCGCTTTGTTTAAAGGTATTAGCCTTCTTCTAATATGACGAGAGATGAATGCCAGATTATATACTCGTGTACAGCGCGCGTGCGATGTCGGTCACGTACACGACAATGTGTACTCGTCTCTCCAGTCATTAATAAAGAAGAAGCTAATTCATAAAGGCTTTTAACTTACCACGGACCTCATAAGAAGGCTGTAGATCATCCCAAGAGCAATGGAGAGGCAAATCGAATTATAGATGAAGAGATCTCTTTGGGAAACCACCTTGAGCTCATTGTGTTGACGACTCAACTATGGAAACTGCCTTAAGGCAATGGTCCATCACGGGAATCGAACTTGTGACTTGTGATCATAAATCTCAGTCCTCTACCACTGGGCTACCATTTTCTTTTTCATTATGTCATGTAAGTAAAAAAATGTATACGCAGAATTTTATTTGTGAAAATTGACGATCTTCGAATTGCTATACAACTATACTTAAGTTAACTTTAGTAGGCTGTGTAGTTTTATTATAAACATAAGTGTTTGACATATGCCTTTATAAGGATTACTTAAAGGAATATTTTGAACTTAATTATTTATATTTATTTATTCTTGTTTGTGTTCCTCAAAGTTTTAATACTTAGGCGTTCGGTAACGTAATATGTTATATGCATTATACCGTATTTATTATAAATCTATCTGCGATATACATATGCATATATTTATGTATGTATGTGTTGTAAATATTAGATATAGTTGTATGTAAGAAATTTCCTCGTGTAGGGCCGCCTATTGTACTTATTTCTTTACTATTATGCAACTACGTATATTTTCTTGCTTATTAGTGTGTACAATAAAGAACGTAAATTAAAAAAAAAATACTTTTTGTATGAAGCCTTTTTTGTCAATATCACCAGATTAAAATAGTTTCAAGTGCTTTTATTGTAAAATATGTTAACTTATGGTTTGACATATTTCTCTAGTTTGATATACTTGAAATTTATGACTTATGAGTTATTTAAACTTGCACAATAGTTAAGCTATATTACTTTAGCTTGTAGAGGAAATACTTTGCATATTATTTACAATTAATATTTCGTTCTTTTGTTCACGATGTTAGGGAACTGAATATAATTGATAACTGTATGAATCACTGATGGTGCTATATGAAGGTATATAAGAGACAATAATACCTTCAACGTTGAGGAACACTGCCATGTTGATCTTCGGTTCAGTGTTGATCTGACACTCGTAGACACCAGCGTCGCGGGGCTGGACGTAGTCAACCTTCAGGTCCCAGTCATCCGAAGGCTCAGGGTGGAGGACGCTGAAGCGTGCGTCGCCGGTGTACGTGAAGATGTGTGATGTGAGGATGTGGAGATCTCGCTTCCTCATCCACGACACCTATGGGAAGGTTAATGAATTTAGCACACACACAGTACTAGGACAGAATATTTATATTCTTCTTCTTCTTTTTAGACAATAGACCCTCACTGCAAGGAACAGGCCACCTCTAAAAATCGCTACCATGACCGAGCCTACGTTGCCACATCCAGCGACTTCTCGCGATCTTAACTATGACCTCGGTCTACCTAGTGGGCGGCCTACCCACGCAGCATCTACCGGGTCGAGGTGGCCACTCGAGAAATTTTCGGCTTCCATCACCATCAGGTTTATAAGCCATGTGCCTTGTTCTCTGCCACTTTAAACTAACAATTCTTCGAGATACAACGTGTACAACAACGTATGTTAAATAAAATAACCAATATGTAACGGTCTTTATAATTACATTAAGCCAAGTGTTCTGCGCATGCCATATCAATTGCCGGTTGTCTACACAGCGTCTGACTCATGACACGTCGCGATTAGATCCGCGTAAAAAAAGCGGTCGCTTATCCGTAACTTAATTTGATTACTTTAGAGGCTGTAAAAAGGCTGCGGACGCTCCGTCTTGCTTAATTACCGCGCGGGCTTACACCGGCTTACGGCCAGCTTACTCTAATTACGCCTAAAAACAAAAACGCAACCGGGGTGGGAGTTTATTCTCTAATTTCTCAGGCTCGAAGCTTCAGAATTAAAAATATATATAATTCCGACAGTCTATTGTTGTCCGTATTTAATCAAGATTCAACTTTCTTAAGCTTTTGAGGGGATGTAAGGGGGCCATTAAATTTGAAGTGGCATCCTAACCTAAATTTAAGGCTGCGGAAATTTCTCGCGGCGGAATCGCCTCTATGAACATTTATTTATTTTTCCAATTAGAATCTCTAATAAAAATCATTTTTATACGTAAAGGTGATCATTAATAGGTTCTAATTTAATAAAACCTAAAACTTAATTCGCCTTGCTGGTGTTCTACATACGGGACTGGGACTCGGGCCATAAGACCAGCGGACTGGTAACGCGTCGACTCGATCAAATGTGACGAAATAAAAGAATGTTACGAATTGATTGGACTTCTCGTATTAAATGGAATCAGGCGTTACCTTGCGGAAGTCCATCCTAAGTAAGAAAAGGACCAAGGAAGAAGGAAGGAAGGAATATTTAGCAACTTCCGTACATGCATTGGTAGTCGTGCAACAAAATGCACCGCCCGCCAGCCCGCTGATAAATGCGTATGCGGCAAATAATGCGAATTACACAACCAACCACGGGGCATCTTCAGGAGTTATTTTACACCGATTAGTGACTTACTCTGTATTGGTCACTAATCGGTGACGGTCCTTTTCTTACTTTGGACTTCTCTTATAACGAAGGCATCGAAACTAATGGCACTACCAAGACTTAGGATTCTCTCAAAGATCGCAGCGATGACCAGCCCTTTGCTCGCATCCTAATGGGAGGTCCAAGCATGCCGTGTCTGCCGGCTCGTGGTCGCTACTGAGAACCTTTCCTCCTCAACCGCCATCGGCTGCACGAGCTTTATGCCCACTGCCATTTCAGACGAGCTATTGAAAGAGGTTTTATTGCGGGTCTCCTCGTATCTGATTCGAACTCGCAGCGAAACTATACAGAGCTCTATGAGTATGAGGCCTATTATGACTACAATATATATTGCTTTTATTTGAAGACTTAAATTCAATTGAATAAATAACATTTTCGTGCGTAAACATAGAGACAAAATTAAACCACAGATTAAACAAAATTCAAAATCTAAACCATATGCGTTAAGTTACTTAGAGTTTAATTTAGATATTACAGGGGAACGCAATCTAAATCTAGTTTTTACAAAATTTTACTCCTCTATCATGTTAATATCGTAGAAGAGTGATCATTGCAAATACTCATATGTTATATACATAATACTACAGTAATACCCCGCTTTACGCGACCCCGTTATACGCGGTTTCACAGCGCGAATTGCTAATTTCGCGCTCAAATGCCTCGAATTACGCGAAAGAGTACATATAAATATAATGTAGTCATCAACTTCTCTATGGTGTCTTGACCATCTATCAAACAATTAAAAACAGTGTTGGGTGTTATGAACGTATTTTACAAGAACGTAAACAAAACTTTACCCAAAAGACAATAGATGTATTTTTCCGTAATAAATAAGAGTATGTGTTGCATAAAGTGTTCCTAGAATTAAAGTTCCAAAAATTTTTTCGTAATAATTTTTGACTATGTTTAATCATAAACCTCGTTATACGCGAATTTCGGTTAACGCGATTTATTTTGGATCGTATCCCTCGCGTACAGCGGGGTATTACTGTATATGATTATAAAACAAATGAAGCTGCAAGATATATTACTCGTCGGCCGCGATGATCCGAAACAAGCGATATATTACAATGCACCCCGAAACATCGAGTAGCTATTTGTTTTGTGGAATGGGTTGTGGATCTACGGACCATTAATATGGCGGTCAGCGGAGCGCCGCTGAGGAGGGATATCGAGCCCAATGAGAAGATCGACATTGAAAAATGATATCGCTAGCGTTTTCAGGTACGGATGAGCAAACGAACTGTGTCGACCCGCCACCGAAATATGACAATTTTCGACATCCCTTTAATAATATTAGGACCTTGAATAAGTTCTCGCTGTTTTTTTTTTTTTCAAAAAAAAAAAAATATTTAAAAAACAATTCTTACAATGACATTACTCAAAGTATTGTTCATCATTAGAGACCACTTTCTCCCATCTCTCTGGTAGCAATTGAATCCCCCGTCGGAAAAATGACTCATCTTTCGAGGCAATCCATGATTCAAGCCATTTTTCGGCTTCTTAAAAAAATGGAAGCGCTGCTCGCTTAAACCGTGCGCCATCGACCGAAATATACTAATATAATATTAGAATATAATACTTCTTGTATTGTTTACTATGTAAGATATTTTACATTTATAAGCATACTCGGAGAGCAATGGAGATATCTATAGAGAGGTCGATGCGACATCAAATTATATAATAAAAGATCGACACAAGAAGCATCGTCATCAACGTAGTTCGAAAAATTAACCATCTGAAGTTGAATTTGCTCATGCTCATGCAAACATTGTAGTCGACCCACGGAAACGACCATTGAGGTCGAAAAATTCAGGCGACCATGAGTTGACGAGGTCACCAGGAGGCTGTATAAGAAAGGCCATCATCACAACCTTTGCGGGAGGCCTAGAGCTAATTGGTAAAATTTTGCTTAACAATATTTAACAAATATAGATCCCTACCTAAATACACTCGTTTCGAAATCCAACACGACCTCGTTTATTAGGATTTTTGTCCAATTTACTGCCTCGAATAACAGTATATTTTGTGCTATTTATAAAAGTTACGTTTTATTGTATGTGTAGTATTTTTATCCTGTATATCCTTTATAGGCGAAACATTTGACCTCCGTTTCGCCTGATCTTAAGCAACGACAAGGCCTACAATGGTACATGCTTATCTAGAAGAAATCAATGCACTCTAGTCTTGCACACTCTTAAGTTATAATTGTCTAGAAACAATGACTCCGGTAGATTTTCCCACTCCTTGGCTGTTCGCACTATAAAAGTATTAGCAAAACGCTTAGAGCGGGTGGATGGAATTTCAATCCTGTACAGATGTCGTAAATCCGTGCGTCTTGTTTTCCGATGGAAGAAAGGAGATGGAGGAATTATTTGGTGAAATTGCGTTGCACACTCGTCAAAATACAATCAGAAGAATAAAGATAACACTTGTTTAAAGTATATTCCATTAAGTAGATTGGTGTTAGTTAAATTCAATAGAGAAAGTCCTGTAAATTCCGTTATGTTAACAATAATTTATATCCATGATTTAAATGTCGTTTTTTCTTCTGTATAAAATAAGTAATTTTTATACTTCAGTTTTCCTTTTACGATTTTAATCCACGTGTCAAGGAAAACGTTTACCTATGACAAATGATACGGTCTCGTAAACATTATTGTAGTTTTGAATTATGATCTTGCATTCCAAGTCGGAGGGTGTCCACATTTCGCTTGCGAATTTTTACTTGAGATTCATCACCTTTTGATTTTAAAAGATCATCTCGTTTCTTGACTAGCTGATATGTTCCACTTCGATCAGTGTGGGGATCACTCGTGGTCATCATTCATATACATTTTCATGTCTTGGTTACACAGGGACAATTTTTACATATTTTTTTACAGATATTATTATTTGCTTTCATATTTTTCTCGTTAACGTCATTTATTCATTAATATTTTATTGTTTACAAATTCTTTAATTTCTTTCCTTTTTTCCTAATCCTTTCATTCATCATCTTCCCACCAGAATAGATAAGGTTTACATTTTGTTCGGTTCTGCTTTATTCTTACATTTACATGCCTTTGTTTTTTTTTTATTTAATTTACATTTATCATAGATCTAAGTATTCGTCTTTTAATGGTGTCTCCTATGACCCATCTGCAGTACTCTAGAAAGGTTCCGCGACTCTCCTCTTAATCCATAAGTGATACAAAGTTGCTTTCTTCGACCTCTTGCTGCAATCGAAACTGGTAACTCTACTTCACCGCAGGGCGAAATTAGGTATTGGCGCCCTGAACTTAAATCTGAAGGTTAAAACTGAGCGCTTATCTGAGAGCCCACCACAAACATTGCGTTTTTTGTTGTCAATTTCATTCATTCTCTAACTTTATTATCCTTTACATTTATCTGTGCTGTTCGAAAAAAAAAAACACTATAATAAAATACAATGTTACAAAAACAATTTATAGTTCTATTGCTATAATTTGAAATGCTTCATTTAGTTATTTGTTAGTTAGTTAGTAGGTATTTAATTTATTATTTTGTAATATGCATTATACCGCAGTAATTATGTTTATATATGGTATATACATGTGTATTTTTGTATAAATATATGTTTTGTATATATATTGTATATATACACGTTAAATACTCCACTATTTATACTTCTTCTGTTTCTATTCTTTGGTTGTCCAGAAGAAATTGCCTCGTGTGACAAGATATTGTACTTTTTTCTTCAGTATTATTAAACTATTTGTATATTTTATAGCGTGTACAATGAAGAATATTAATTTATACGCACGTTTAGTTTTACTCTTTTTTCTAAATCTGGTTACTATGTATACACAGTATGTTTATCTAGTACTCGTAAGAGAACGCAGATTTTTAATTAAAAAATAACAAAGTCCATAATACATTTTTCAAACATTCGTTCCCAAAATTTTGAATTTAAACTTACATGTGAAAGATTTTTATTTTTTTTTATCAACATCTCTATTTACGATTTTTTTTAAGTGGAGTCCATGTTCAACAGGCATTAGGGTCCGTGCCTTTGTTTTTTACAATTACAATGGATATTTCTAAAATTTTTTTCGCTCAAGTTTTTGCATGTTGCAACTACATATTCCCTAACTTAAAAGTAAACTATTCAAAACTAAATGAAGTCATGAAATTTTTTTTAATCATTGGTGTTTCGCTTGTTTTTAACATTTAAATTAGCAGAGCAATGAATAGCACTTCTTAATACTTTAACGTCTTTTGTTTTATTTTAATGAAGTACCAAAGTGGCTTACTCCAGTCCCGACCCCTTGCATTTTAATGCCTAACTTATTCATATTATATAACAAAATATCGCGTTACTGGCGACACGGCCTACTTTTTTAACTCGGCATCGCACTCCGGGGACAGCTAAATGTGTACCGGAGAAGTGCGCGTGTATAATGGGCAGTTTGTAAATAAATAACAAGTAACAGATGTAGACTGTGACCGGTAGTACCCTCGTGGAGTCACGTTCCGGATTTGAATTTTATTACACCACTTTGAAATATAGCCGTTAGAGGCCGGAAGAATGTTTATCGTGACGTAATACGGGATGGACTAGCTTTGGACATTTTCAATCACGTTTGAAAGCCGCCATGAATATGCTTGTCATTATGTAAACTAATATAATAATAAATACATTTAAAAAACTTTTAAGTTAAACGGTTTTTTGATACCCATATTGTGGCGGTTGTGGAAAAATATGTACCTAATCCGCCATATGGGAACGGCGTCCATCTTGAATTTTAAATTTTGTCATAATCGTCGTGTTTTACTAGTGTAGCCCTTTCATTGGATACCCATATTGAGGGGGTTAAGGAAAATTACGTAATCCGCCATTTTGTATCGGCAGCCATCTTAGATTTATAATGTTATTGATTTTACTATATTGTATTGTCATCTAAATTAAACATGTGTACCAAATTACATATCAATCTGACAACGGGAAGGTGCTTAAATTACAATTTCTAATTTTGATCCAAATAAATTACGTACGGGTCGAACTAAATAAAACCGTTTAAAAACTATATTTTTTGTAGTATAAAAATAAGCAAAGGTATCTAAACTTAATTTCATAATTATTAAAAATTAAACGAAGAAGGGTACTCGGGATTTATCTACTCGATCTAGACAGAAAATAAGTGAATCGTCGACGAAAAAACCTATCCGATATAGTTCAGATAATTGTCAAAATCAAGTGGCAGTGGCCAAGCCATTGACGCGCGTCAAAACCTCAAACTTAAGTTAAGGCTACGAAGCTGTAAACGAAGCTTAGAGTGTCAATCCCCATGGAAACAAATGACCGTCGAAAGATTTCATGTAGACCGCTTACAACTTGCCCTATTTAAAATCAATAGAGGAGATCGACGTCCAGAAACGAACAGTCTCTGCACCTGCTAAACACCGCACACTACACCGCGTTATTCATAATATAACAAAGCATCACACACCATACCGTGTGATCCGTATTGGAAGGCGGCCTCTCGCCTCCCAAATCGGAGAGGATCTGGATCGTGCCGAGGTGTCCATGCCGCATACACAAAAATACACTACCCATCTATATACTGGTAAACCTAGCTTAGTTTGAACGTCATACTTCTACGGGAATGTGAGGGTCCACTATATTTTTTTGGAAAAAATCAGGGAACGGTAGGGTCCGAACCAATGAAATTGTAGATATCCCCTGGGATAACAGCTTCTACAAAAACAATGTGTGCAGTGTCCAGTGGTGGGCTTCCTTTTGCTGAAATGATGATGTAATGGGGTACTATAAATTAAAATAATTTAAACTAAAGAATGCCGAAATTGAGACTTTAGTAGCACAGCCAAATATCATTGGCGAATATAAAGCTCAACGAATCCGCTGGCTTGGTCACTTGGAGCGAATGGGATCGGATCGGAGCGTAAAGGTAGCGTACATGGAAAAACCGAGGGTCGAAGACCAGTGGGTAGACCCAGGTATCGCTGGATCGATCGCGTTGAAGTAGACTTGCGCGAATTGAATGTCAACCAATGGCAGATGATGGCGCAAGACAGAGGAACGTGGAAGTCTCTCGTTTCGGAGGCCAAGACCCACTTTGGGTCACTGTGCCAGCGGAGTAAGTAAGTAAGTAATTTAAATAACAGGTACGTGCTTACATCGATATTTTTTCCTATTTGAGAACTCCTTTTCATATATAAACTTGAACTCATTTAAATTTGACTTTACTTTGTGAAAAATTATTATCTCATTTTATACTTCACGGGAAAATAATTTTTTAGTTGTCAACACAGCGGATAAGGCTCGCGAGTAATATTTATAACTATAAGGTTTTGTTAAGATCGTCGAAGCTCATAGGATACTTACTGATTTATACCAGTCTTATTGGAAATATATCGAAGAGACTCATGTTCAGCAGTGAATGTATGGCGGAAATTATATTAAATACATACAATAGTCACCGCAATAATGGTTCTTATATACCTTACCACGATGATTGTATTTATGCTGCACGCGTGCAGTGACTTCTCTTGTCCTTGACTACGTCAACAGTTCTTCTATTGAAAGACCATTCCAGAACCTTTCGCCTTCGGTGATCTTCCTCCTGATGCCTGAATCCAATATTGCTTGATGACTTTACCAAGGTCATCTGTACACATTATGTATGTACACAGTCTATTGTAATACGAAAATATTTAAATATTTTTGGAACTCCCACTTTGTACGGGTATTCATTTATTTTAATTCTAATATGGAGTAAGAGTGTATTTAAGAGTAATAGATGGTATTGAGAAAGAAGAGTCGATATCTATATCAAAATCAATATCTATTCGTAATCAATTATCCTCACCTATGCCTAGTCAATATAACTGGGTGAGGAAACAATAGCCTCCCTGATAAAAGAAAAATTGACAAAAGATGACTTCCTCTCATACTATAGAGAAATAATTAAAAAAGCAATTCACAAAAACCAAAGCTAAATAATATTAATAAAAATGTAAATAGAAAATAAGTAATAATAGTAACAACTTAGTAAATTGTAAATAAATAGAATTATAAAGCTTAAGTGAAATCATTGTAAAACAAAAAGAATGTAAATAAACAGAAATAAAATAAATAAATTACCAATGTATAATAACAGAGGAATGGAAGGTCATAGAACGAAAGAGAATGAAAGAAGAAATGTGGAATGAACACCGAATGAAAGATCATAGGATGCATGAATGAAGAGAGCGAAAAAAAAAACTGTGTACCAAAGTATCGAGATAGTATAGAAATCTATATGAGATGTTGGGACTTTAAAGAACAACCTCTGAGTAGATATTTAACACGTTCACTGCGGCTTGAGGTCGATTCAGCCTCATGGTAGACTTTGCACTGGTGCGGCGCGTAAAACTCGTGTTTTCTCTCTAGTGCGGCGGCTGTTTACACTCAACCGTATGAGGTATGACAAAGACAAATATAGCTTTCTTTATGTCTGCGAAGCATTGACTCAATATTGTAAAAAAATATTGATGAACATGAGGCAGAAAAGGCCTCAACCGCACTACTAGGAAGTCCAGCTTGAGGCTGATTCGACCTCAGCCGCACCAGCTGAAAGTTCTTCAAAATTGGGCCCGCAGTGAACGTGTTAAGTTGAGGGTGTTTTTATGATACTCACAGTTCTGTTGCCTATGTGCTTGGCCCTGCAGCGCAGCACGGCCGACTGCCCAACCACTGCGGACACGTTCCGAGGAGATACGTCGTCAAAGTACGGCCGCTCCACTCGCGCCTCTCCGTTTCCGCCCACGCCTGGAAGGACTCCCAATCCTGGAACAAAACAGAACTATTTTTAAACCTCCATATAAATTTTAACACTATAAAATAAATTATCATTCATATACCGATATTTATAGGTACTGTAATAGGGTATAGATAACGAACTAGATTGCTCTACAATAAATACTTTATATTATTTGACAGGTTTGTATATTTAAATGTAGATAAATACAGATAGCCTTTCGCTTCTTCTTCTTCTTTTCAGCCGGTGGTCGCCCATTGCAAGGCATAAGCCTCTACCAAAAGAGCGTCAGGGTGACCGGCCCTGCGCTGCCCGCATACGGTGACTTCCCGTGACCTTAACTAGGTTGTCGGGACCCTTTGGAGGCATATCCACGCAGCGTCGCTTATTGCGGAGAATAATTTCGTCACAATTAAATTAGAAAAGGACCAATATTTAGCCATTTCCGCACATGCAGTGGTAGTCGTGCAACAAAGTGCACCGCCCGCCAGCCTGCTGATAAATGCGTAAACAAACAATCCGAATTACACAACTGCCACCGCTAATTCACTCAACACGTGTTTCACCCCTCCACGGGGCATCTTCAGGAGTTATGTTACACCGATTAGTGTCGAAAGACTCTGTTTGACAATTAAATTATTGGTGATAGTAACATAAGTAAACGCAGGCACACATGCCAACGTATTTTGTTTAGAATCAAAAGAATATTTTTAAAAAAATAATTAAAGATATCTTAGTGACAAATTTGGAGAAAACAACATATATATTAATCATTTGTTTACATGAAAAAAAATTGCAGAAGAACATTTTTAGCTGTAGGGGAGCTCGATATGATTTTTATTTCTTTCAACTTGATAGCTTCTCCATAGCCTCTTTTAGCTCAAAGTATATGACTTCGAAGGTTCCGAAAGCGTTCAGGTTGAGAAGAGTCAACAACAAACTCAGTTGGATATTTAATTTTTTTTACATAAATATAATATTTTATTGCTATTAATTTTTATTTATTATTACTATGACCTATTAGGCACATTAGAGTTCGTGCCTTTGTTTTAAATTTACGTTGAATATCTCTAAATTTTTGCTCACGTTTTTGCATGTTACAGTATTTATTTAGTCTCTTGATCTATTTTAACGTCGCCTTAAAGAAATGTTCAGTTTTTAAAATTATGTTATAAAACGTTACGTCAAAGGTTTTCAGACTTCATTTTCAAAGACCACTTACAAAATTTATCTGGCTCCTGTGGCCCCATCAATATTCCCAGATACTCAACAAACATTAACATTTTGAAGGACTACAACCATAGAAATTTACGTCGCGACTAAAATCTAACAACGAATTTTAGCCACGAATAGCTTTTAAAAAAGTGAACATTGATGAGTTAATTGATTGTGCTGTGAGTGGATATAAAAAATGTAAAGTTTGCCAATCTAAAAATTAATTCGATTAAACTTTCCTTTTATTACTCACTGTACAAAAAATCAATTAATTCTTATTTAATTCATTAAAAAACTCCTGATTCAAAATATGGT
Organism: Battus philenor; assembly: GCF_028537555.1. Lineage (NCBI taxonomy): Eukaryota > Metazoa > Arthropoda > Insecta > Lepidoptera > Papilionidae > Battus > Battus philenor. Next base: position 13,203,125 of record NW_027181684.1, read on the forward strand.
AAAAATAGAGACGAGATTAATTTTGTGAGCACCCATCTTTTTGTCGCGCCACTGTAAACCCTTGTCTAGTCTTTCGTGGGCCTCTGAGTGTCCACCTGTACCATTTTGGAAACTAATGTCCTTAGAAAAAGCCTTTAGAAATTTTTGATTTCAATATTGTTTTTATATTAGTCATTAATTTATGAAAGGACAGTCTCATTTTAGCAAATAAAATATTAAAAAAAATTAAAGGCTTTATTAAAGGTAAATAAGAAATGTTACAAAATCCGAGACATCTTTTCTATTTCAAAAATTTGACAGCGAAAAAACCATCGTTATTGGAGTGCGAGAACACACTCGGCTTCCGGCGGGCGCGCGTCGTATGCGCCGCACCGGAAATAAGAACCAAGTCTTTACCCGCACATTTATACAGAAGACACAGGGCGGAATACAATCTTGCTGTCGGGCCAGGAAACCGGCGTGTACCAAATTTTAATTAAAATACATTTGGAAAACAGACATTATGTTTGATAATCATATAAAGTAACTTTCAATCAAAACTATTGTTTATTGTATGTAAACTATAAAATGTTGCCATATTAATACTTAATCACAAAATTAAGAATAACTTAATAGCTTTAAACATTGAGCTTGAATTTCGCTCATTACTCCCCTTTCCTCCTCTTCCACTCTAATACACATATACATTCGACTGCCCATACAAAATCACTCTAATACACGTAAGCACTCTTTGGAAAATAATGCGATTGTTTAGACTCCTAAGCTCATGTCTTCTTCCTTTGAGTCGACGGTCACCCACTGTGAGGCATAGGCCTCCCCCAAAAGTTCGCCATGATGACCGGTCCTGCGACTTCCCGTGACCTTATAGTCCACCTAATGGGGGGCCTATCCGCGCCACGTCTACCGACTCGTAGTCGCCACAAGGACCCAAAGGTTCTTTGGGAGAGGCTTATGCCTTGCAGTGGGCGTAAGTCAGCTGAAAATGCACTGTTTTATCCATATACTTTGTGTAATTACATTTCATTTGCAAGTAAAATAATACCATATTACTTGAAAGGATAAAATAAACATTACAAAAGTTGAAATAACATGTGGGCTTTATAATAAAAAACAAAAGATATTTAAAATGAAGGCTCAAAAATTGCTTCAATTGAAATAGAGTGCGTTACTAAGTGCTTTCCCTCTTTTACTTTTTGTACAACAGAGCGAACTATTATTTTACCAACTTGGTTTTTTATGCGACTATTTGTAATTTTTTTTTACAAAATTGTGAGATTACAATGAAATAGATTTTTATATTGTTCTTTATATGGGGAAAATACTTATAAAAAGATTTAGGAAATAAAACAAACTGAGAAAAGAATAATTAATTCCATAATTCTCTTCTCCAGTCCAAATCATAGAGTACATCAAAACATATGTTTCAGCTCGTTAAAAATTTGATAATAAATAAAGTACAAAATCTCATTAACAATAATAATGAAAAGTTTGTCATTTTCCTAAAATTATTATTTGTGTTTATTATTATATTTATATATGTATATATATATATATATATATATATAATGGCAATCACTGTTATCATTGGATCATACAATAGACCTTGTAATTTTTTTTAATAATTTTCTGATTAAAAATGATACAGATAGACCAGCCATCGCTCTAATTAAATAAGGCAAAGTGTAAAAAACAATAAAAAGATTCTTTGCTTAATGTTCTCTAAAATATAAATATTAAAGATTGTTCGGTATAAAATTAGCTTTAACAAAGTTTATAATTTTAGGTTTTAAATGACACCATAAAATGGTTTCAGTGTATATAAAACACTGTCGCCTGTTTAGTGGCCACACAAGCATGCAGTTTGTGGGCACGGAGAAAATGAGAATGACGGCGATGATATTCTTTTGTGGCGCGCCCCGGCCGCGCTCGCTCTTTTGTCTTATTTTAACGCGTCTCCAATGTCCCCGTGCTCCCGTAGTTGCCTTCCTTACACGCCGCCGACGTCGACGCTGCTACGAATGATATACGACAACCTTTTTGTGCTACGCCGCAAGCTACGGAGTTTTTTTTTTAATGTAACGTATAGGTTTTGTAAATTCTTTACGTATTGTTGCTTTGTTTATAATAGCTATTTATTATTTATATCAGATATATTAGCGTTGTCGACAGATTTCATGACGACAATTTCGACAATTTTTTTTCTATTTTTCATTTTTAAACATAAAACATCTTTACAGATACAGAGAACTGTGACTTACGATTGTAGGAGTGCTAGATCTTGTACTGCTAGACAAAGAGTAAACTATATATTTTTTTTCAAATCTTTACGTACATTATTTGTTTAAAAATTATTCTTATATTCAAATGTTTAATTTGTCTTTTTCTCATTTTTTAAGTTTACTTGGTTTTAATTTATCTGCTCGAAAATTCTAGTCTCATAAAAATATATACATAGAAATTTTGTAACGTACTGATAACATATTAAAAGCGTTTTTAAAATTCAGATCAATAAATATTAAAATTATTGCTCACCGCTAGATTTTGTACTATCAGAAGTTATCAACCATTCGCACGGCAATAGAAAAACTAATTAAATATAACATATGATCACTTTATGAAAACTGTTGGGAATAGATGTAAACACTTTGGAGCTTTTTGCTGACAACGGAATTATAAATTCAACCTGTTAAAAGCTTTTAGAGCTATAATCAATAATCCTTTACATAAATAGAGCTATTTATAATATTTTTGAGAAAACTTGTAAAGTTCGTAGCAGTGGTATAATAGCGGTAGAGTATTGAGACTTACGACTGTAGGTAAAGAGTTGAATTCTCGGAAAACAATCTTATATAATTCATACTTTGTACAATAATTATATAGGATTGCAACTACTCACGAACATTTCCAGATGATGGGCAGCAGCATCCTCTGGGTTTCATAATAAGACACTGATCGCCAACCCGTCTGGTAAGCGTGGCGTAATAATTCCATTAATCATGATATGTTAAATATTAAACAGAAACCTCAGAAACCTTATTTTTGACTTAGAGATGTCAGAAACATGTTCTTAATATAACGACTCTGTGTTTGGCACTAATCGATGTAACAAAACTCCTGAAGATGCTCTGTGGAGGGGTGAAACACGTGTTGAGTAATTTGGCGGTGGCGGTTGTGTGATTCGCAATGTTTGCCGCATACGCATTTATCAGCGGGCTGGCGGGCGGTGTACTTTATTGCACGACTACCACTGGATGTGCGGAAGTGGCTAAATATTGGTCCTTTTCTTACTTAGGATGGACTTCCGCGAGGTAACGCCTGATTCCATTAAATAATATAACGATGTCAAGGGTTCCTAATCGACAAAGAGATACTATGGACTTTTTTGCAACAGAGGCATAACAAGTAGTAATAACAGGTAGTGCAAAAGTAATGTTATGATGTGAACATGTCTTGATTTTTTACAAATGGAACCAAATTCTATTGGTCTTTCATATTTTTTGTATATATATAGAGAATTAAAAGTCATATATGTATATATATATATACATATACATATATAACTTTGCTAAGGTCGTCGGAAAAGGTTTCATGGTGGTTATGATCAAAAGTGAACGTCGAGTTGAAATAGCAATGATGAAACCCTAGGAGTTTATTTTAAAGTTTCATATTTACAGCAATTACTTTTTTTAACATGTATAGCTTGATTATGTAGATAATTTAGTGAACCTTTTGTAAGTAAATTGTAAAGAAGTATTGGGTAGCTAGTTGCCTCTCTCCTGTGTAGAGTCGAGTGCAATAACCGTTAGCTTGAAGTGTAAATGCAGCGATTGCGTTGCAGCTTTCTAGAGCTGTTCTTTGTTCCAGGTGCCGTCCCAAGGCGAGCGTTCTTATCGAATCTCCGCTATTAACCTTTAGTCGACATTAAAGCCTTCGATCGGAGTTTCTTCGTCTAGCGCGAGGAAAGCTCGACTGCCAATTGAAAAGGCATTGAATGCGAATGTCTGCTTAGATCTTTTTACCGGGTAAATAAGTAATACCGGGTAAATAAGTAATAACTAGTAAAGACGCTCGCTGTTCTTTTTATTGCACGTTGAGAACTTTATTGTTAAATCAAGATGTAACACGTCCTATGACAAAATAATATTGAATAGTCGAATATAATATTAAAGAAATGGAATAGGAAATAAATATCAAAGAATTGTTTCCAGTGAAATGACACTTCACGTAAGAGATTTTTCGACAAAATAGACATAGTTCAAAGCTAGCGTATTTATTTTATTTAATATTCTTTATTGTACACACTTGGATAAATTTAAATAGTTTCATAATAATAAATAATATAGTACAATGGTTTGTCTCATCGTAATAGGCAATCTCTCACAGACAACGTTGTATGGAAAAGGAAGAAGCATAAATAATGGATAGTAGACGTGTGCATACATAAACAGCGTATTTACGGATTTATCTTGAAGAGCAGTGGTGGCCCAGTGGCGAGGAGTGATCTATGATCGTAGGTCGCGGGTTCGATTCTCTTTGTGAATTAATTACATAGGGTTGTCACAGCTAACAAACAAGTTTCCAAAGTGAACAGCAGCGTGGCAATTACGGTATATACCCCTAAAGATATCTTTGGAGATCACACTTTATGCTTGTGGTCACCCTACATAATTAATATGATAAGATTGCACTCTGGGAATCGAACTCGCGACATAATCAGTCTCAGTCCTCCACAGCTAGGCAACCACTGCTCAAAATGTAGTTCATGTTAATTACAAGAATTATTTAAAGTTCTCAACGTTCGAGGAACATTGCATTGTTGAGAATAACATTTGAACGTGAAATGTATGAACCCTCCTCAAGCCGCCGGAAGTGTTGAGACGCGGGTAAGGCGACCTTAAGAAGCTCATCCCTAACGGAAACGTCGTCGCGAGGAAGAATTTATTATTTCGTAAAGTTTGCGAACATGAAAATTTGTAAATTTCGTCACGGAACACTTTTCTGAAGTTCTTGTTCTTTAAAAAATAAGAGCATAAATACAAAAGAAAACTCGAAATTTAAAGTAAAGAAAAAATGGTTTTGTATAATGTTTTACATGAAAAAACCCTTTAGCCTAACTATATACTTATATCTAAATAAATAAATATCAACCATTGTTGCCAGCCAACAATTTTTATCTGCTAGTTCACTTTTTTAATGGACTTACACTGTTTCTAAAATGCCTTTTGTAGATTCCGCGGGTATACGGTAGCAAGGAACAGAGTACGTCTAGCCTAAGACGTATTTTAAAGCAGTGAATCTCATGAGCTTCCGGGTAAGTCTGGGCTCCGGTCGATATTACTATTTTACCAGATTGGGAGGCTCACAGGACAAAGCTCAAAGGCCACCAGGAGGGGAACTCGATTCGAGCTGTCACTCGTCGAAATTAATAAATAATATGTTACATTAAATAAATATTGAGAAGAAACAGAATACCAATTTCTGTATAAACATCTTACAAAGAATCTCTGGCTTTTAAGGTATAAATAGTGCCTTATTTATAGCCCACAGCCCACTGTATATATATACAGGGTGTCCGGTAATGAATGAATAACCTTGAAATGTGTTATTGTACAACTTACTTAACAACTAACTTACTTGGCTATTTTTCATACCCAAGAGGTTTGAACTTCGCTTAAATAATATTTTTTGCATGTTTTTCAGAAATAAATTAATTTGCAAATTTTTTTAAATAAAAACTGCAAAAGCTATTGCACAGTTAGTGTATAATAATAAAATAACAAAAAACCAATAGAAATCATTCATTTTTGGTCACTATTACCAAGTTATGTTGAAGACAGTAAAATAAGATAGAAAAAAAATCGACTTTTCTTTAAAAAAAATATATCAAAGGTACTACTTGTGATATATTATGTTTCGTATTTTTTTGCAAAACGGACATAAGTTGTACTATAAGACATTTCAAGGTTATCCATTCATTACTGGACACCCTGTATATATATTTACAATACCGTAAAATAAGTATATATATATATATATATATATATATATGTGTGTATATATAAAAAAGTTTCTTAAATATCGATATTATTTAATTTATCGATTGCAATATGTACATCACTATTATTTGAGTAGAAATCGACACAGCTGGAACCTGCCTGGGCAATGCGAGCGTATTCCGTGAGCGTGTAAACTCCTTCCGCATCACGATACCGTAAGCCGCGGATAAAACCCTTAAGCCGAAGTCGATTTAACTGCGGACTAATTCAGAACTATCGAGCCATCGGCTACGGCCGGGTATTCCAGCGGAAAATCGGTTAACTTACAGGGGTTTAGCATTGACGGAAAAAATGAAAATGTACTGCGGAAAAACATTTAGCTGTAGAAGCTTTAGTTACTGGTAATACGATCTGTATTTGCTTGAATAGCAGATCTTTATTGAGACGTTACGTCTCTGAGAAGTTTCTCAGTTCAGAGAGAATACCGAAGACATAGTGTAAGTCAAAGGAAGTCGCTGTATACGGGTAACGCGAGGTTGTCTTTTAAGGAGTTATGCCTTGTAGTGCATGTCCATCATCGCACGTGATGATGGAGAGAAGGTCCAGGTATCTATGATATGGAGTTGATGACCCATTTGTATATATATATACATACATGTGTATATATATATAAGGACGGCAACGACATTAATATTAAATTAATTAAGTAAGAAAAGGACCAATATTTAGCCACTTCCGCGCATGCAGTGGTAGTCGTGCAATGAAATGCACCGCCCGCCAGCCCGCTGATAAATGCATATGCGGCAAACAATACGAATCACACAACCGCTACCGCCAAATAACTCAACACGTGTTTCACCCCTCCACAGGAGCATCTTCAGGAGTTATGTTACACCGATTAGTGCCAAACACAGAGTCTCTGGCGTCTCGGGCGGTGCATTTCATTGGACGACTACCACTGCATGTGCGGAAGTGGCTAAATATTGGTCCTTTTCTTACTTAGGATCGACTTCCGCAAGGTAACGCCTGATTCCATTAAATAAATTAATTAATTTTCCATTTAGAGCATTTCATAAAAATATTCGTTAGTAACGTTTTAAATAACAATTGATATAGAAACTAACGCATACAATATATACGTTTAACGTCATATAAATAAAAGCCTTAATTAAAGATTAAGCCTTAAGAAAAGTTAACCAGTTTTAATCGCAAGAAAATAACTTTTCCACGCCGTCACCTCCCGTAAGTTTCCGTAAGCTCACGGCACGCGTCTGTCGAATGTTATAAAAGAAAACTAAAACATTAAACGTGCCGGCAATACGGGCGCACGTCGCCGCCCCGCCGCGTGCCCGCCGCGGCCCCGCTGCGGCCCCGCTGCGGACACGCTGCGGCTACGTGACGCGACTGCTGACGATCTATAAAAATCTCTGAACGGAAGGTACGGGCGGGCTCGTATTCTTAAGGCTTTACATAATGACCCTAAAAATAGATATCTATTTTTAGGGTCATTATGTAAAGAAAAGAAAGATATTTTATACAGTATGATTATTAATATGTCTAAGTGCAAATAATGTAGCAAGGAACGAGTTTTAGTCTAATAATAGCTTAGCAAAAGAACTTCTCGTTACTTCAATTCTAATACTCGACTTTTTAGAGCAGTTTTTCACATATACATGGTATTGCATTTTCTGTCATTCAATGTATGGTAAAAATCAATGGTTTTAGAAATAATAGATATTGTAATGATACTACAAGATTAAAACTCGTTTGAAATTCGATTTACTACGTTTTAAAAGTAATTGTTTTTTTTTAAATTCCATGGCATTTTAGTATTGCCGTTATTGGCTTGTCGCATTCCAATAAAAATAATTAACGAACATAGCACATTTAAAAGTGATTATTTTATACAGCGTGTTTGAAAATATGTGTAAAATCTTTAAAGTTTTTTTGTTCACATATGAGCTATATTTCCACTCCTTTAAAGCTTTTTATAACTTAGCACCCTGTATGTTAACACAACAAAATTCCGATATTAAAAGAGAAAAAGCAAGCGCATAGTCGTGTTTTAATGGAATCTTTAATCTTTTTTAAATTATATATATCTATACGACCTTCAAAGCGTTTTTAATACATAGACAAAATACAAATGACATTAAATTAATTTTCTTATTTCAAATCTTATAAATTTAAAATGAATCCCTTTAAGAGTACATTCAACTGAGAATATGAATTTATTATGTATCATAAACAGCACCTGTGCCCGACCACGCCTTGTACTGATATTGTGGTTACTAAATTTATTTTACTTTATTAATAATTTTTAGTCTATTGCTTCAAATGTAATTAACCAATATAGGTTTGTTTTTTTATATGAAAGGGAAAGAAAGAATAATTGCAGAAAGAAAGAAAATAAAGGAATAAAAGATCATAGCAGCAACAATAGAAGAGCGTGAAAAAATATTAGATAAAAACCTGAAGTCCCTGTCCCAGAATAGATAGGGCGGCACAAATAGGTTTGTATGTTCACTATAATATGTCTTCTTTTCAACACATAGGTGTTTACTGCAATGCAAAGGCTTGCGTCAAAGATGTCACCGCTAGTATTCACTAAGAATCTAACCTGTTTACCTATAATAACATTCCTCAGCGTGAGGTTTTTAGATGTTTTAAGATGATTTCAAACGCGTCTTGTTCTGAGGTAAGACCACAATAATTTTTAATGGAATCAGACGTTACCTCGCGGAAGTCCATCCTAAGTAAGAAAAGGACCAATATTTAGCCACTTCCGCACATGCAGTGGTAGTCGTGCAACAAAGTGCACCGCCCGCCAGCCCGCTGATAAATGCGTTTGGCACTAATCGGTGTAACATAACTCCTGTAGATGCCCCGTGGAGGGGTGAAACACGTGTTGAGTAATTTGGCGGTGGCGGTTGTGTGATTCGCATTGTTTGCCGCATTGGTTTGGCTAAAATATTGGTCCTTTTCTTACTTAAGACCACAATGAATTAAGCCTTTTTTTGTAATTACTTTCACAAGTATCATTTATTATATTACTCTTACTATTATCTATTAATAGTGCAATAATGCTAGCAGTGTTAGTGATATGATAGTAATCTATTAGAAAAGCTAAAAATATACCAATGGTCACATGGTTTGTCTACAAAATATCCTTTCAGCCTATCAACCTCCACTGAAGGGCAATAACTTCCCCCAAAGATACCTATGGCCAGATAAACCATAATTGCCACGCTTGATAGACAGATGGCGATCGCAGTGTGGTATTGCGGCGCGAAAAGGACGCTACCGTGGAAATTGAACCCGCGACCCATGATTGTAAGTCTCTGCTCTTAACGCCGGAATATCAATGCTTTGATAGTTTTCGCAAACATATTAAAAATATCTCTGTTCATATAAAGGATAATTGGTTATACCTATAAAAGATTTAAGCGGTGAATTTATAATTCCGTTGTCAGCAAAAAGCTCCAAAGTGTTTACATCTATTCCCAACAGTTTGCATAAAGTGAACATACGTTATATTTAATTAGTTTTTCTATTGCCATGCGAAAGGTTGATAACTTCTGATAGTACAAAATCTAGCGGTGAGCAATAATTTTAATATTTATTGATCTGAATTTTAAAAACGCTTTTAATATGTTATCACTACGTTACAAAATTTCTATGTATATATTTTTATGAGACTAGAATTTTCGAGCAGATAAATTTAAACCAAGTAAACTATAAAAAGGATAAAAAAGACGGATTAAATATTTGAATATAAGAGTAATTTTAAAACAAATAATGTACGTAAAGATTTGAAATAAAAAATATAGTTTACTATTCCGAACATTTGCAATATTCTTCTCTAGGAGTTGAAAGACGCGATGAGACGTCAAAGGTGTCAGTGAGAGGTTTTATTGCATTCATCTCAATAGCACCGCAAATATTCTGGCTAGAAAAAGGCAATTTCGAGTTTTATGAAGCCTGCTCTGTATTGACTTTGGATCGAAATGATAAGTTATATGGGCGCGATTCGCGACGGTTCATGTGTAACAGTGAAGGCAGTAAACACTTAAATGTTCCATACAATTTGCTTAACCATTGCGAAGTGGTTGAGAGGATCTCATTTGTATTATAACTACACAATAGGTTTTTATCAGGTTCTAATTTAAATTTAACGTTTGGAAGATCGTAAATGAACGAAAGGAACTGACTTAGCGCAGCAAATTGGCAACTTGAATAGATAATGAACATGCCTGTTAGCGCACAAAACTAATCTGCTGTGGTCTGAAGATTCTAGAGTGAAGACCACGGACCATGCGCAGCGAAGGACCTATGGAGTAAGTAAGAAAGACTATGGGAAAGCCTATATCCAGTAGTGGACTTCCTATGGCTGAAAGATGACTTTATTCTTCTTCACATAATCTCAGCGGATAGACTCTCACTGTAAGGCATGGGCCTCAAAGATCATCACGATGACTGCGCCTGCGCAGCCCGCGTCCAACGACTTCCCGCGACCTATGTCGTATCAACATGATTGATATCGCCACTCGAGGACGAACATATGCACGTGCCTTGGTCCAGCTCTTGGACCTTGATTCTTTTGCTGGTCTCCTCATTTCTGTTTCTTGCTCTTTGGGTGATCTTGAGTTTTTTTATGAGACCAATAGTGGGCGACCACATCTTGAATCCGTGTGTGCACATTAGTAAAAGACCTTCATCTTCACACAACGCAGTATTTACATATTTCAGAGCTTCCCGAAAGCTGCCATTTCAAATAGGATTCGGATTTTTATTACAATACAGGTATTTACTCAAACAGTGATCGCAAAACTTTGACTGACCACTTTAATACTGCAAATAAGATAAAACTATTAACACTTTGAAACATTTGAAATGTAAAAGTAATTTAAGATATAACATATGTAATAAAGATGGATTAGTTTTACATCTTTCTTTATTCCAAAGTAGATCATTGGCAATTAAGAATAAACTTTTTACTATGGTTATTGTCATTTTATTAATAATAAAAACAATTTGCTATAAATGACAAAAAAATTTCTAGAGGATGGGCAGCAGCATTCTTTGCATACCATAATACAACACCACAATCGCCAACTCACCTGCCAGGCGGGGCGATTATGGTATAAAATTAAAATGTTCTTTATTCAAATAGAGTGCTAGAAGCACTATCGAATCGTCAATCAACATAAAATGTCGGCGTTGTTGTACCTACAGGAAGCTACCATCGGCTAAAGCAGTTTTGCTGTCAGCCGGCGAGAAACTTAACAATTGCTCTTTACAAATATAGTTTTATAAACAATGCGCTACAATAATTAGCTTCCCGAGTGAGCATCGACAACATTTAAATCAACGTATTAATATCATTATAGTATTCTTGCATACAATAATATAATTTTTTGAATATTGTTTTTGAAGTAGTTCAGCGATAGAGGAATCAGATTTACGATCGAAGGTCGCGGCTTCAATTTCCGGGATTCAATCTAATCTTACAGTATTGCCACTATTGCAAATAATTTTTCTTTCTAGAAGATGAGTAGCAGCGACCTCTGCATACCATAACACCAAACCCAACTGCCAAGCGTGGCGATTATGATATATCACTCCATAGATATCTTTAGGAAAGGTGTATGCCTTACAGTAGGCTTTTAAAAGGATATATTGACATGCGTTATAAATAAACGTTTCATTAATCCGTTGCATATTATTTTGACCAATACAACCTTTTCACATTTTCTTATGAATTATTTTTTAATATGTTTCCTTGGAAGTAATTTGAAATAAAATTATAGTAACCGAAATATATGTCATTTTATAACTGTTATCACCTTGTATGAGTATATCGACTTTGTAGATTTTGCTTTTTTACGAAACTTTTCTATGAGAATTTTCTAATATAGAAGAAAAATAAACAACGAAGTAATTAGCTTACATTCGCGTTAATTTAATTAAAGTAATAAATATGTCTATAAAGTAAATATTGACATATCCCTCATAAGATACAGCATGCGGCGCGGGCGGCCGCACGGAGGAGCCGTAAAAGCCATGCGTACAATGCAACCCATTAATATGCAAATTATGCGGCTCGACCGTCTACTTCACGTAGCGTTCCACTGACGCACGCCGCCTGTGACACTTTTTCATTCATGTGTAAAACACGCATTGTGAATGAGATTTATTATACATTACATTTTCTTTGTTTATTTTATGTGCGTGTATTATAAATAAAAAATGAATCAGCTAACGTGTTTCTAAATTCAATTTTTTTTCATACTCGAGGTAATGGGAAATTCTAGAAGAAAGAAAAACTCGGAGAAAAATAAGAATAGCCTATTTATACATTTCTATAGGCATTAAAAAATTTCTAATTGCTTTCTACATAATCCTATGCCCACAATGCACAAATGTATTCATATACAAAAATATCTGTATTCAAGAAACTCAACAGTTGCTGTTTTAAATGAAAGATAGCACTTTTCATATGTACATTATAATATCAATCATGTAAATGAATGAAGAAACAAAGTTCCACGCATTTCGACCAACTAAAACCTCTTAAATGCTACGATAAAATCTATTTCATAATATATTTCTAATTTTCAATTTAAAACTAAGAAACGGAAAGTCTTAGATATCTTATGAATCTTTGTTATATATGCGTACACTCAGATCCGTGAAGGATTTGTTAATTTTTTGAAGACAAAATATACGATTTTTTTTTATTTATTGTATTTATGCTGTTTGTTACTATATTTCATACAACATTTTAAATTATGGCGCATAAATATTTTTTTATTAAAAATGTATTGCAAAGCAACTGTTATATTATATTATTATACATTATTATTATATATTACATTATTATATTAAATTCTTTAAAAAAATTCTCTCAAGGGATCTCCAGCTTTTTAGTTATAAATAACCCGTACAGATCTTTTCTGGAAAATAATAAAAAACCGTAAAAAAACCCGATGAAAATAAAAGATATTAAATAAAATAAATGATTTTTAAATTATGTTAAGTGTAAAATCACAGCACCATGCGGAATTGACCTAGTACGTAATTAATTACAGTAACAATTATAATGCACATAGAGTTATAGAATTGTACATACGAGATACGCAGTACGTTGCAAGATTACACATTTAATATACAGCGAGAAACATCTGCCTGACTTAGTTTAGTTCTGGCTTCGGAGTTATGACATTCAGGTCGGAGCTATGAACTCCATTCGTAAACTAAGAGGAGCTCGGTAATAATTTCAGAGAGTGTAGTGTGACAATGTATTTTATATACGCGGGACTTCCACGAAGCTATCCTGTTTGTAATTATATTTCAAAGCCACGTCGATTGTGGTTAAGCATCAAATAAATAAATTTCAATACCGAAAAGTTACATTTTAAAAAGTTATAATATCGTGAATAATTATTATAGATTTTAAAATATGAACAACCTTCTATGTAACAATTGAGGAGAAAAAAGGGTGACAAAATCGTTATAAACTATTGTTTTTGAAAGAAAAACTTGTGAAGGAATTTTTAAGTGAATCAGGAATCTAGAATTCCGCGGAAAAAACAAGGTCACAGTGGCAGAAGGTGTGGCGCATGGTCCATGCAACCTACATCCGTAGGGGTCAAAAGGTTCTCGCAAAGCGATCAAGAGCCGGTAGACGCGGGGTGGCTAGGTCCCCCACTAGGGGACTGACGACATAGTCAAGGTTACGAGGTTACGAGAAGTCGCTGATTGTAGGCAGCACAGGCCGTCGTATCCTGTCGTATCTTTAAGGAAGCCTATATCTTGTGGTGGACGTCTATCAGCTGAAAAGAGGAAGAAGAATAAAGCTAGGGAATATAAAAATTTTTAGTGTTTTCTTAGATCAAGGAGCATTTAAAACCCTCGTAGAATTAAATTTGGTTGCACAAGCGATGAGCCCTACCCGCTGCCACTTCGTATGTGCAATTCTTCGCACCAGGTCGGTTGATCTTGGTTCTAAGTAAGAGAAGGACCAATATTTAGCCACTTCCGCACATGCAGTGGTAGTGGTAGGTAGGAGTTGAACTCCTGAAAATGCCCCGTGGAAGGGTGAAACACGTGTTTAGTAATTTGGTGGTGGCGGTTGTGTGATTTGCATTGTTTGCCGCATACGCATTTATCAGCGGGCTGGCGGGCGGTGCATTTCATTGCACGATTACCACTGCATGTGCTGAAGTGGCTAAATATTGGTCCTTTTCTTACTTAGGATGGACTTCCGCGAGGTAACGCCTGATTCCATTAAAGATCTTGGTTCTTTTGCTGATGTACTGAATCGACCTCGTAGCGAAACTCCGAGCATTGCCCTGTCCATTGCTCTCTGGGGGACCTTGGCCTTCTTACTAGGCCCATTATAAGTGACCACGTCTCGAACCCGTAAGCCATTATCGAGGCCCTTTCAAAGATTTCCAATAGGACAGTTTTGAAGCGGTCTGCATCCAGAGCTATTCGACATCCTTAACAAGGACCTTTGTCCATCTTGCAGTTAGACTCTCTATTCTGCGTTTGCCGGTCTTTGGTCTTCTATCCAGAACCTTCCCGAAGTTTAATTTATTTTTATTTATCTTGTTGTTAGTTGTTTCTTCAAGACTAAGAGTCGTGGCCATGACAGTCTCTTCAACAATATTTTTCCAGACTTCTATTTTGTACAATTTTTAATGAGTGCTGCAACAGTGGTTGATTCTTGATTCTATCAAGTTAGATTCTTCTTGCATTATTCTCATGGCGTAGGTAAGTAATTACTGTAATCCTGATAGATAGACCAAGTTGTGTGCTGTTATTTAAATGTTTATTAGGGCCCTTCTTAACATTATTTTACGATTGCCCGTTCAGGGTACGTGTTCATAGAACGCTTCTTAGTCTATGGTGAAAATTATAAAGTAGTAAGCAATTGTTCTCTGACTTAAGAGAAATAAATGAACGAATACCTTCAAAGAAACAGAACACAAGTATAGAAGTAACATCTAACATTGTACGGTTCAAATATTTCTAGAAGTGCTGCTCTTGTGAAAACTTTTCAGTGCGATATAGATAAATTTGTTGAAGTCGTGGACGCAGTGTTAGATAAATTAAGTTCTCATCTTGAAAGCTCCGCGGCGTCATTTCAAGTTTCATATCAGATTTACGACGGAGCCCGAGGTAATGCGCCAACTTCTTGATTATGATTTCGAATTCAACCTTCATAAATATCTCTCTCGCCTGTAATCCTTGACAGGTTTGATTGGTAGGCCTTTGTTTTTGTGGTCAACCGTGATTGAGGTTTTAATTAGTTCGGCGGTTTGTACGTAGATTAGTATTTATGTAATGTAATAGTTTTAATTTGCCATTTTTACCATTTTTAGGTATATATTTCATATAATACTGTATATAATAAATGATCGAAAAACCAAACTAAAATTTCTAAGTTATTTTTTTACATACTATGAAATACATCTCATATTTACTTAAAATGAGTCTACTGTCAGTCTACATGTTAAAAAATAAATGTCTTGGACCCTAGAAGCTCATCAGGTCAAAAAAATTAAGCTGGACTTGTGATATGTATTTTTGTAATATATATATATATATAACTGCTGCATGGCTGAAGTAGCTATATATTGGTGCTTTTCTTACTCAGTATGGACTTCCGTAAAATAACACTTGGATTCATTAGATATTATAGTGTATGTCTATAGAATGAGAAGAAGAAATAAATAAATGGATCACTTAGGAATAAGTTACACCATTTTTTCTATAGTATATATATATATATATATATATATATATATATATATATATATATATATATATATTCTTACATTCTTCATATCTGGTGTAAATTTACACAGAAAGGTTAACAGTTAAAAATCAATCTAATTTAGCGGCTTCTGGTACCACTTAAGAACCATGTCACCCTAATAATCAAGTGCAAGAACACTGTGAATTAGTCTACATGCTTCGTAAATTTGGTATCGAAATTGTCAATCAAATAAGTTGTTTGTATGTGATATATTGGTTTTGAGAACTAATTGACAAAGCCGCTTAGTATATTTTGTAGCAAATTTTAAAACTAGACAATTATTTTATATTTTTAGTCTTGCTAAGACCACATAACAATTGAAATCCTGGATATAGAGTAACAACACTACTTTTCAATCTTCCTCCATTTTTTTTCTCTTCTGTCTGAAAAGTATATATATATATATATATACTTTTCAGACTAACCATTTGTTCATTTTTTATGAAATCATTTACACTATTGTAGCTTTGTCGTTTTAGTCTAAACACACCCAATGCAAGATAGGCCTCCCCAAAATTATCTAAGGGAGTAAAATATATACCATAATCGTCACGCTTGGCAGGCAGATTGGAGATCGTAGTGTGGTATTATGGTACGCAGAGGACGCTGGTGAAACTGACTGAAACTTGTTTTTGGGCAGTGGCAACCCTATATTATTAATACACAGCATGAATAACATAAGATTGTATCTCTAAAATCCAACACAAAATCGTACGTCTAATTTCTTGACCACTGAGCTAGCACCATATATTAGAAGATACAGCACACAAACTTTCTGCGATCATTTTTTTTCTATACAGAATTTTCATAGTTTAACTGCATCACAGTTTTTTGTTTCTTCTAAAGTTGACCAAAACATATATTAAATTCCGTGAAAATCGGTAAATTTATATGAATAAGTTACTTGTAATAAAACAAATACTGTCAGCATAATATAATAAAACATGTATTTATTTAATATGTTAGTATTACATTTGATTTAAATTAGCAACGCTACCGCTTCCACTCTAGGAGTTGTATGCAATATAATATTACGATTATCTAAGAAGTGCAATAAGGTCTATAATTCATTAAGAAACCTTTAATTATAAAAGATCAAATTACCAATTAGTTCCAACGGATTTTTACCGAAAATAAAATTATTCACTTGTCGCATTACTATAAAAAAAATAGTGTAACTTATTCCTAAGTGATCCATTTATTTATTTCTTCTTCTCATTCCATAGTCATACCCTATTATATCTAATGAATCCAAGTGTTATTTTGCGGAAGTCCATACTGAGTAAGAAAAGCACCAATATGTAGCTACTTCAGCCATGCAGCAGTTGTCGTACAATAAAGTGCAGCGCAACCGGTCATCGTGTCGATCTTTTGGACAAGTGTTGTCTTATAGCGTATGTATATAGTGCATTAGTGCCAAACACAGGGTCTAGAGGCACTAATTGGTGTAACATTACTTCTGAGAATTTCCCGTGGAGGGGTAAAACACATGTTGAACGATTTAACGGTGGTAGTTGTGTAATTCGCATTGTTTACCGCATGCGCATTTATCAGCAGGCTTGCGGGTGGTGCACTTTGTTGCACGACTACCATTGCATGTGCGGAAGTGGCTAAATATTGGTCCTTTTCTTACGAATAAGTTCTATAAAAATATTCTTTAATGATGTTAATTTATATTACGACTAAGGAAATAAGAAAATATATGTTATACAGCGTGATTGCTTATATATGTAAAAGCTTCAAAGAAATGAATGTTATATAGCTTATTTGGTATCAAATAATGTATTGTCGTTTTCAAAATTCAAATGCCTACATTAATCATTGTTTACTATTTGTCTCTGTAGATTTTGTTCTGCCAGAAATTATAGGCCTGTCGCATTCCGATAGAAAAAAAAATGATAATATATTTCAGAGTGATCTTTGTAAAGTATGATTTGAAATTAATGTAAAATCTCTAAAGCTTTTATATCTATAACCAATCATTCTATATATGTAGTGTTAATTAAAATATATTTTTATTTAAAATCGTGATATTAAGTAGCAAATTTCTTTTTTCATTTACACTACTTTTAAATTATATTTGAAGAGAAATTTTTATTTAAATCACTTGAACTTATTAAAAGCACTCATGAACGTTTTTAAAATTGAAGCTTTTCGCATCGAGAGACTCGGGGAAAAAGACGACCGGAAATTTTCACTTTAACGATTTTCCAGTAAACAGCATTACCGAAAACCATTTGGCGGAGTGCGTGAGAAAGAATCCAATATTCATTCAGCGAACTGTTCCGCGCAATAATTCTCCTCGCACATTACCCGGGAGGTACTTAGGAGAGTCTCCGTTCTGTTGGACAATGGGCCCTTAGAGCGGCGGTTCGAAGCTGCGATAAATCCAACGTAATGGGCACATCGGACGCCGCGCCAGGGCCCGAGCGCGGCCCGAGCGCGCCCCGGCCGATGCGCTATCTTTAATCTCTTAGAGTGTCCTCTTAGTTTTGTATCGATCAACTTGACTGTGCGACAGCAGATTTCTTTCTGTTATTTCTTTATACGAGAACTCTTTCTTCATTTATTTATCTTTATATCTACCTCAAACTTTATACACTTTAAGTAAGAAAAGTACCAATATTTAGCCACTTCCGTACATGCAGTGGTACACCGATTACTGCCAAACACAGAGTCTCTGTGTTTGGCACTAATCGGTGTAACATAACTCCTGAAGATGCCCCGTGGAGGGGTGAAATACGTGTTGAGTAATTTGGTGGTGGCGGTTGTGTGATTCGCATTGTTTGCCGCATACGCATTTATCAGCGGGCTGGCAGGCGGTGCATTTTATTGCACGACTACCACTGCATGTGCAGAAGTGGCTAAATATTGGTCCTTTTTTTACTTAGGATGGACTTCCGCGACGTAACGCCTGATTCCATTAAATATTTATACACTTTGAAAATGATAAGCCTAGTAAAATTACTGCGGAAGTAACTTCTGCAGGGTGATTGGTCCTTTTTCAGCCGACGGACGCCCACTGCATGGCACAAGCCTTCCCCAGGATCACCACAATGATCACCGCTCCTGCGTTCTTCACCTAGTGGGCGGGTCTATCCACGTCGCGTCTATGTAAATAATATTGTGAAACGGATGCATAAATTCTCACATGCGTAATAGGTTGCGCGCGAATTGAATAGATATTAGACCGATTGCAGACAAAGACTCGCAGACGAAATGGGTTAATCAATAAGTTTTGCTATAAATAGGAAAGTGGAAACAATGGGGATGGTAAGTTCGAGGAATTTAAGAGATATAGCTGGATTATTTCTAAGACGCGACGCAATAACGAAGTAATGATTTGTACTAGATTTGAATTTTGTTCGTAACATCTTTAGTTATTAAAATAGTTTCATTTGGTTTTAGTTTTTTATATACCATCCCCCCTTCCTAAGAGTATTCCAGTAGGATTGATTTAAAGCGGCTTGCATCTAGGACAGCAACAAGATCGTCTGTCCACATGAATGATCGTCCTGCGCTGCGTTTCCTGGTCTATGGTCTCTACTACAGAGTCTTAAAACTTCAACAGTTATTGGTTCCGCGTACTCTGTGGTCCAAAGCCAGTTTCAATCAGATGGCTCATATCGGTTACTTCAGTTTACGAATTTGGTCATTCCTGATTCGATCTGGTATAAAAATGTCGAGCACAAAAATAAAGATAAGATAAAATACGTTTATTCAACATCGTAACTTTTAACAGAACTCTTATTGATCATCAAATTATTGTCTGTTTATTTTTGTTTCTGCTTCGCAAGATATTATAGATGTAGTGATACAAGTACAAACTACAATTACACATCTTGTTATAAAGTTTAACAAAGATTTATACATATATACTTTATCGGATATAGCCTAAATGAAATCAAAATAATCCGGCGACATCACAGCCAAGGATTTTTGTCATTTAAACATTCTTTTATTGAATAAAAAGTTCTTTTTTGTCAATTTATTTTTAATATGCTTTTTGAATTTAAGAAAGAATTTTTTTGTTTTGTGACATTATCCTCTCCATGGCTCATTGAACTGCTGCTAGATTTCCAAAGGAACCTAGAGTGATAAACCACGTTTCAACCTTAGCACTATTGATTTAGGAGACATTGTAAAATTCCGAGAATAGGAGGTCGCAGAGTACTGTCGGAGTTTGGTTTAAACCCAAGCATTCTAACAGTTTTTCGGCTTATACAATAAAATTTCAAATTAAAACGTTCTATTCGAGGTTCTCAAGGAGTTCCTCTATCAGAGCTATTTAGAAAGAGATTTAAGCTAGATGCTGTCAACGCTTTCGCATTTCTGATTCGTAAAAACTGTGTGACAAACAGTAACTTTCAGTCATGAAAAAGAAGGAATAGGTTCGTAGTTTCTAGAATATATCATCGGATATGGATGGTCTATGTCCAGCAATAGACATTCTGCGGCAAAGATGATGATGGTTATCAACTGAAGATCATCTACAATGATCACCAGTTTACGTGATAATAATGCCTGAAGAGCTCAACAAACTAAAATATAATTAAACTCTCCTATGAAGACATCCTTCAAATTAAAGTTACGACGAATCCCCGTAGAACCATTCTTCCTCTCCTATTCTGATCTGAGAAGAACCGGCAACAAACAAAGATGGTTTACATTGTGGTTTTCATATATTCAATGGTAGTAGCAATTCATTTCAAAGCCTTGTTATCAATTAGAAATCCTTCATTGAATAATAAGATTTTTTAAAAGGTTTTCTTTAATAAACTTGTTATAGTTGATACATGATATTGGTTTTTTTTTTGTAACAGGCTGCGTTTTGGAGAGTGTGAATCGGAATTACACCAAAGAACTCCCCATCTCCTCTCTCATCTCTCCTTTCATCGGACGACAAAAGCACAGATTCACGATATACGTACACGGTTGAAATTTCTTCCACCCGCACTAAGCGTTTTGAAAATAATTTTATAGTGCGAACAGCCAAGTAGTGGAACAACATACTGGCGTCATTGTTTCCAGACAATTATAACTTTTTTATTTCTACATTCCTCCGTCTTGGATACACAGAGAGAATTTTTACTTAATAAGTTCTCTATAATATCTTTCACTCATTCTTCTTCTTTTTCTCTTACATTATCTCTTACTCCTTTACTTTTCATATATCACATCTATTTCTTCACCATTCCTTCCAGACTGGAACTTTACATTATTTATTTTGTTTTCTGTATATATTTAACATTTTACAATTCGCCGATCATAACTTAGGAGTCTTTAAGACAAGAATGAATAGAATTATTCTAGGCAAGCATGTAGCATATTATACCTCGTCATCGTTAAAGATCAAGTGAGACAAAGTTCAAATGCTTCACCTATAAAGGATTAAATCACTCGACTAAGTTTGACCAAGCTAAAGTTGTTCGTTATTTGACTCCTTGGCGCTCTTTCGACCTCCTTGCGAAGGCCACGCTCGGCACATTACCGCGTCGTCGACTTCCGGTTATAAAATCATTAGCTAATCGACGCACAGATGCTCAGATGAGCCGATAAGTGCCTGTCCATTAAGCCTTAATGGAAGTGAAATCGAATTATTTGCAAATTGAGATGAACGCTCGTAGAATATTCCAGACTGCGACTTGAAACGCGGCAGATTTTTCTCGAATAAAAAAAACTTGTTTTTAATAATAACATATCTATTTTCAAGTTATAAGATTTGTAATATACTTGATATCATAGAAACCTCACTAAGCAAGCCTACATATTTAACAAAAAAAATCATTTTTTTGTTTGATTCATCAAACAGTATTATATCTACATGCCGTGTTAATTATTTCATTTATCAGTTAACATAATTTTTAAGATCACTTACGTACGCTATGAGAAAAAAGTCAGAGGAGAATAATTCAATAGAAATTTGAATCAATTTTTGTCGCTATAAGGTCATCTAAAATACGTTGCTATGTATATCTTAAGGTGTATTTGATTGGAGAGCATAGATCGACTAACGTAGCATAGCTCGTCCCCCCAAGGTAGAGTCATCTGCATACGATAGATGAAAACCGCTTCCAACCGATGTTATTGGAAATGTATGGGAGAGTTCCATGCCCAGCACTGGGCATTCTGCGACTGAAATGATTTTTTGAGAAATATGTCACGGAGTATAAACTGCCCAAAGGCGCAGTCGACAAGGCACCACACGCCTTTTTTTTGGCCCCCGCTGTTGGAAGCCTCACGTACCCCTTTTTTGTTTGGGACAGGGACTTTATATACAAATAATTTTGTTCAGGGTTTTATCTTTATTCTACGCTCACTTTCATTCTTCTCAATTTCTTATATTCTTTCCTTTTATCCTTCACAATATCTTCCAATATTTTTTTTGTTCTTTTTTTCCTTCTTGCTTTCATCGCCTTCCTTTCCTCATCTTTTTTACTCTTAGGTGGCAAGGTACAATTTTATTTCTAATACTTATTTTATTCTTACATTTTCTATCCTTATCTTTTATTATCACAGGTTTGTTTAGAGACCACACGCCTTGTCCATATAACTGTCTAGTCCGATTCTCAAAATAGGTCTAAATTTTTCTACCTATCCGACTATATGACTGAAAAGGTTATATATAAGAAAAGGACTAATATTTAGCCACTTCTGCACATGCAATAGTAGTCGTGCAACAAAGTGCATCGCCCGCCAGCTGCCCGCTGATAAATGCGCATGCGGCAAACGATGCGAATTAGACAACTACCACCGATAAATCACTCAACACGTGTTTTACCCCTCCACGGGGCATCTTCAGTAGTTATGTTACACCGACTAGTGCCAAACACAGAGTGTTATATACTCGCATGTCCATCATAAGAGTTATATATGTAAACATAATTGATACAAAACATTCAAAGCCTTGTTGAGGTAAACATTAAAATAAACCGAAATGAATTTAATATTTTGGGATTTTTAACATAAGTCGAAATTATTTTGGTATTTAGTTTAAATGAATATTTGAACATATCTAAGAAGTTTAGCTTCATAGGAACTGTATTCCGCGCAAATTCCGACCTACAATATACAACACATTATTGTTATTGCATCTTGAATATCTTGTTGCAATATGAGGGTCGGTAGTTTGCTGTTAAATTGAACTCTCTGCAGAGAACTGAAAAAAACTAACTATTAAACACACACATGTATATAGTTATTATAAAAATTAACTTGAAATTTATTCACATCAAAATTAATTTTTACGACTCTAAAATATTTTCAGTCGATGAACGCTCACTGCAAGGCAAAAACCTCCCACAAATGTCGCCACGATGACCAGTCCTGCACTGCCTTCATACAGCGACTTCCTGCGATCATAAACCGGTCGACCTAACAGAGGGCCTACCTACTCCTCGTTTACTGGCTTGTGATCGCCACTAGAGAACCTTTCGGCCTAAACGCCCATCTATTAGTACAAGCGATGTACGGCGCCCACTAAAATTAATGAATATCAGAACAAACTACGCAAAGAAAACTACATGGTTATAATGGTTACAATTGTACAATATCCTATGAAATGATTTGAAAAATAAAAGGCTATTTTAAAAAACAATAAACTTAAAACATGTCCGTATGCTTTTATTTCAATAGTACCCATCCGTCCTGTTTTAAATATAATTAATACAATTTAATATCGTCATTTCAGTCCAAAGGCTTTCTAAAAATATCTACGTATCATAATCGCCATACTTGGCAAGTGGATTGGCCGTCGCAGTGTGATATTATGGTACACAGAGGACGCTAATGCCAACCTAGAAACGTATTTGTGATCAGCGGCAATTCTATGTAATGAATGCACAAGTGTGGATTGTATTAGATTGTATCCTGGGAATCGAACCCGTGATCTATGATCGCAAGTCTCAGTTCTCTATCGCTGGGCTACCACCCACACTATGACAAAGTTAAAAATAAAATTAATTTAATCAACATTGTAACTTTTTAATAGAACTCTTGTTTATCTTCTACTTTTTTAATCTGTTATATTTTTGACTCTAAAAAGAGTTATACTTGTAGTGAAGAAACTTAAAGAAACTGCACAACAACACATCTTTTACTAAAGTTAAACAAATAATATTTTTAATATTTAACAAATAATATTATTTTGAGTAGCTTAACATAAGTTTTATGAGGATGAATTATTTAAATCCGACCCAAGACAGCCATAACATTATATGGGCGCGAACATTAAAAAAGTTTTGATGAAAAACAAGCTATTTATTGTGACAAGTTTAAATGAATTTATATAGAAGCCACTTCGCCCTGTGACTATTGTGTGATGATTATAAAAAACGCAGTAAAATCCTAACGCGGGAACTTTGCCTATTGCGTGCCAGAGAACTACACATAAATGGCACGGGCTTGATATTTTGTAAGAATTATTGTACATCGCGGAGGACAATACCGTTTTATGAGATGGTTTAAACTACTCTCATAAAAATGTATATCTTAACACCTTTGAATGTCTCCTTGTAACATTATAATAACCGCTTTCTACTACATATACATAAATATACATATAACATATACCAAATTTATTCTTTTAAATTAATTATCTGTCTATTCCGGATAATCTCTAAAATGTCTGTACCGATTTTGACGAGACTTATACTGAAAGATAACTGACGTAATAAGGAGTAACTTAGGCTACATTTATTTCAGAAAAAATATTTTTCGTAAAAACAGCTAAATAAATTAGAATGTTTTTAAGTGAAATTCCACGCAGATGAAATCGCGGGCACATTGATGTATTCTTCATTTAATCTAATATTTTTCTACTGCTGAAATAATAATTTTTAGAGAACTCTTATCGACAAAGCCCTGATATGCAAATTAAATTAGAAAAAAGCGCACGTAATAGATGTCAATTAGCGCCTTACGATTCTGGAATGTTAAGCAAGTATCGGTAAGGCTAACATAGAACGTCTACCCGCCGAGACAGATGACCTTGTTAAAGTCATCGCAAGAGGCTGAATTCCACTTCCAAGCGTTGCTATTGGAAATGGGGAAAGTATGTGGGATTTCTTTGTGTATAATTGTGTACGATCTGTGACTAAATCCCAAATAAATCCTAAATAAACTGTTATTGTTATAAAAATTTTAAATGAACGACAACATATGCGAATAACTTATTGCGACGCACCGCAGAAAAGAGATTTTCGTGTCGATGAATTCGTTAACTTACGTAAAAATGTGTAATGTATTGTCTGCCGCAAACATATGTAACCGAATATTTACACAGGGTACTATACCGATGGAAAAATATTTTCATTAATATTAAAAAGGTGCGCAGAGAAATATTTATTATTATATGTAATTTTAAATGTTTGTTTTTTTAAAGCATACATCCATCCAGCCTTTTGGTTAAATTATGAAACGAGAATACATTTCTTCTAATTATTTTTAAATTTGTTGTAATGATCGATGTTCCATAGACATTTGTATCCGTGATTATTTTGCTCACCTTTTTGTATATTACAGTGTTTAAATAAAAAACTAAGTATGTTAATATATCTTATCGACGACTTAACAATGTCCAGTTTTTAAGATTTCGTTTCGTGCAACCACTTCCTCATCCCTACTCCATATTGGCATCCTCAGGTTGTACGCCAGTCTCTTGCCATCACATCTTGAGTCTCGTCCGTGCAGTACACGTACGAGTCAGTGTGACGTGATATTGCTACCAGCGCACGATGGACTCTATTATACAGCCCGAGGGTGTCTTTTGTTCGACAGACAACGATGAACGCCTCACTCTTTAGCCCCTGAGCCTCGTGGATGGTGAGCGTTCTGGAACCTGTCTCTTATAATGATTGATAACTTGTACTGCCTAAACACTCTCGGTATTCGTAGTTGGTACTTGTGGAGGGGTCACCGGATCTTCTACGTAACTCGCAGCTACTCCTCAGTACTTTGCCAAGACACAGGAGGAAGCTATGCCTTTCCCTTTATCCTCGCTGTATCACGGCAACACGAGACGACTTCGCGTTGATGCCCTTCTTAGTAGACATTGAAGGTCCCTCACACACGCGATGCCTTTTAGTCGCCTCTTAGGATAAGTCAGATATATCTTAGTCCGGTTTTAATGAAGCCGGGCTAGAGACTTAAAATATATATAAGGTCCTATCCCGAGAATCGAACCGCAGGGTTCCCACAATCCACTCACCACACACCGCACGCATCAGACACTCACTACACTGCAAGCTATAACTTACCATCTGCAGCAAACACTCCACTGGCGACCGCTCACCGCACGTAAAAACGCGTGCGATGCTCAAGGTCACTCACCACACTTCCTATCGTCCGTTACGTAAATGGCGTTGGCCTCCCGACGCCGCCGCTGCGAACAGCGTGGGCGATCCGAGGTAGGATCAGTATCCTTTCTTAGATTGCCGAGTGGTCCACCCTGCCCTCCACATTTAACTCCTCATTCAGTACACTTCAGTAACACTGACCAGACAGGCGCGCTAGCAGCGAGTTCTGCCGGCCGACTGGGTCGCTCTGGGTTTGTGTCCTCGAGGGCTGGCTGGGTGAGCCCCGCTGCTACTATCTCGCGGCCACTACCTATGTGACTTCCTCGTCTCCCCGCCGAGTACTGATACTAATTTTATAGTTCACGGACCCTTCCGTTCCGTGAACTCGTGTCCTATGAAGCTGTAAAAGCCGCAAGGCTAACAGCAAAAACTTCACATGAGAGAATAGACAATAGGAATCGAACCCGCGATTGCAAGTTTTGGTTCTTCACCGCTGAGGTACTACTGATCAACTTGGACTGCTGTAAACCAGTCAACGTTTTTATATCACCACGAATACCCAATTAATGCAAGCTATAGAAAAATAATTTGATGTCTATAATATAGAATCTAACCTATTGTTGAGGAATGTTGCGGACCGTCAAATATTTCGGAAGATAATCGAAATTTCATACATTCATTTACTTGATCGGATATCGTATTAGTATAAACCTTCACCAAAAGTCTGCAGTTTGACCTTCGATTTGGGTTTTTAGTTTCTATAGAAATTTCTAGAATGTTCTGACTGGAATGGAAGGTATAACAAGGGATTAAAGTTTTAACTGGAGTATCTAAAATCCGTATGAAAAACCAGCGCTTCATTCTTTTCCCGAATCTGAATTTGCGCTGTGCTTGCAGAGGACGTTAAGGACTGAAAGGACTATTATATATACATTGTATGTAGATTCAAATTAAAATAATTAATGGAATCAGGCGCTACCTTGCGGAAGTCCATCCTAAGTAAGAAAAGGACCAATATTTAGCAACTTCCGCACATGCAGTGGCAGTGGTGCAACAAAGTGCACCGCCCGCCAACCCGTTGATAAATGCGTATGCGGCAAACAATGCGAATTACACATCTGCCACCGTCAAATCACTCAACACGTGTTTCATTCCTCCACGGGGCATCTACGGGAATTATGTTACACCGATTAGTGCTACACAAAGTATATATATATAGTTTAGAAACTGGAAAAACCGTCAAATCACTCAACACGTGTTTCACCCCCCTACGGGGCATCTTCAGGAGTTATGTTACACCGCTATTATTATAAGTGCTAAACACAAATTATATATATAGTTTAGAAACTTGAAAAAATTGTATCACTATAAAGCCTATTAAATCATAGCACGTTTGACAGTTTGCTTACAATCAGCATTGGCACACGCTGCAAATATATTACATATATTTTTTATCGATCAAAAAATTTATTTATTTCATATTTAATCAAAAAATCAATTTGCTTGTTTCTATTGTAATGCAATATACCAGTAACTTGTGACTGTACTTCAATCAAATTTAATCACATGACAAAAATTACATAATTAATTATTTCTGTCTTCTCTTGTCATTTTATAATTAGTTATAAGAAAAATATAGTAGGGAAGGATGAGTAAAGGAATACCAGTAATATAATAAGTAATTAGATATCAAAGAAAAGGAATAGTGAGTAGATGAAAAATATATGAAATTTAATTTCTTTCAAGCTGTAAGATCATTAGTCAAGTCGCTGCCACACGGTTCTTTCTGCTTGGTAAACTTCTTGGAGAAGAGTTGGGCGGCTAACCGCTGCCGGTGATTCGGCTGTTTCCCTCGCTAACTGCGTACAACTCGTTAATACTTTTTTCAACATAACTTCGCAACTCTGTAATTTGAACAAGATGGATTTCGCTAATCAGTTCTCCTTTTGTTTCAGCGAAATCATAACTTCTGGACGGAGTTTATTCGTGCATTTTGAGGTTTTCGCAAATTCGCTGAGACTAAGTTTGCCTTAATTTGTGTTTAACTGTAAGTCGAATATTAACGTGGCGTGGATAAACTTAATAACGAGGAATTAGATCGGAAGAAAAGGTTACAATGCGTCGAAAAGAGCAAAATAGAAATGAAGTACAGAAAATACGCAATAATTATTTGTAATAAATTAAGGAGACACAATTCATAAAGACATAAAGAAAGACTGAGATAGCAACAAAGATCAAGAAAAGAATAAAGACATAGAAAGAGGAAAAGAGTTTACTTTCCAAAGAAAAAGATACAGAAGGAAAGAATGTAAAAATTTCTCACACGTCCTGAAATATCTGTGAAGATAATGAGACTCAATATGTGGTATAAAATGCTACACCAGTGAAAGGCTTGGAAGGAAGTAGTTTGAGTAGGAGTAACTCAAAATATTGCATTAAGAACGTTTGTGAAAGTGTTTACAGAAAAAGACAGACACAGTTTATGGTGAGCTATTCTTGGTTTAGAATAAACTTTCTTAACCCTCGTAACTAGTTTTAATTTGTCGAAACAGAGAAAAAGAGATAGTGATAAAGATTCATAAGAGAGAAAGACATCGGGAGAGCGATGTATCTCTAGGAAGAGAGACAGGAAAAAGAGATAAATTTTGAGAGAGTCGTAGTGAAAAGATAAAGAAAGAGAAGAACTTGGATAAAAAGATAAAACAAGAAAGTAGAATAGTAGAAAGTTCAATGGAAAATATATGTAAAACATCCTATATAACTTTTTAGCTAAGCAATATTATAAGTATCATGTTAATCATATACAAATTAAATGATTCGATAATTTTTCCTAAGTTTAATATTTGTATTATTTTATTCACGCCTCTTTGGGGCCAGGAAATACGCGTAGCTGATCACTATGAATCCATTTCAGCCCTACATGAAAGAGTTGTACAACCAGTCCGAGAGGCATTTTGACCTTCTACGATTCCGTCTTAATTCAACTTTTTATATTTTTCTTCAGTGCTTAAACCGTGTTCACGATGACCATGATAAGTTGTCCTTTCGTCTTTATTACCGTCACTTATTTCTTCAGTTCCAGCTTCATAATCACTATCTGTGATACCCATAATATATTACATACGCTTTTTTCCATACTATACGTTTTTATTGCTTTTGAACCATATATAGTTATCACTTTAATATATCATGAAAAAATCACTATTTGATGGATACTACAACACAATTAAGCTTTTTTTTATTGACAACGTTTGACTTAAAAAGATGAAATGGCAGGACATAATAGATGGCTGCCGGAGCTGTGGGGCAAGGCATAGTCCATTCACATAGGGACCTGCGACCTGGTGAAGGTCATCGGATGACTCTGAATAGGCACCTTAAAGCCGATCTTATTGTAAATGTATAGGAGAGATTTATTACGCACAGTGGATGTCAAATAATGACGTTGAACTTGTAACACGTGGCTAAGAGTGATCAAAACTTTCTAGGTATTCTAACTCTGAGGTGGACAAACATAGCTTGGTCACGTGATTAACGATAGACGATGATGAAAGGCTATAACATCACTTATGAAGTCTATAGTAGGGCCTATATTTTCAAGTTGCCATGTATTTATTTCTAATAGCCTCATTCACTAACAGTTCGCGCTGCGGTAGTTATGTGTTTCCAGCAAGCACTCTCCCCGACATCTCGGGAGCAAATATATATTCTTAACAGCGTTATTTACAAATGGTTTCATTTCATTCGCTCGGGAACTGAACGGCGTTTTCATAGACGTTGTATTTTATGAGCCATTATTAGGGTATCATCCGATATTTTATGTTGCGTTCTGAAATCCGCGAGGGAATTTATCGAATCGAGCGGAAAATCACTGGAGGATTTACTATTGTTTAATAAACTTCGCAATCAGTTATGTGTCTACTGATTTAAGTGGTTTCTATTTACTGGGTAATTGGTTGTAGATGTTAAAGCTTTAAAAAGACGAATGAACGAACGAAATTAAGGTCGAAACTCGTTTTAGTCCTTAGATGCCTACTATAAGGCATAGATATGGCTATACTTGGCAGACGGGAAGACGGATGGTAATCAGTGTCTTATCGTAAAGTCTGATCTGGAAACTTATTTGTGAGCAGTGGATCTTGTATAATTAATTCACAAAGTGTGTATAACATAAGATTGTATCCTATAATCAAAACTGCGACCTGTGATCGTAAGTCCCTGCTTACCACTGGGTTAGATCTGCTCAAATAGCTCATTTGTGTTGTAGTTTGTGGTCAACCATAATTGACTTATTGTATATGATTGTTTACTTCTTTCTGGCATGATATTGATTAAACAGTAAATCCATGATTTTTTCTTTGATTAAACCAATCTATTTACGTCTCCACAAAAATGTAAGATGTTGCCTTTGCAAGTATTTTAGTATTTTAATTTTCTACATAAAATTTTATACATAAAAAAAACACTTCTGATATAAAATCTCATTTGATATTTGATCGCAGCTTAACGCGGATTCCAAGAATTTATTACGGTTCGATAACGTTAAAACAATACATTGTTTTCTATCAAATAAGGCCCACGAACAACCTTCTACACAGATAAAGAATTTATGAGAACATTCGTTTACCGTTTATTCTTGTTACAGTCTTTCTATAATGTTACGATATTACCGAGATCATATATTTAAAAACTGGTATTTTATTATACATTTTAATGCAATTTTCGGGTGGCAAAACTCACTAGACTCTAAGATGCACTGAACATCCAATTGACGATGAGACAAAACATGACTGTTCCTTACATTGAAGTATATTACGCATTAGAATTTACAATTCAGTGGACTAAAGGCGACACGGCGATATGAGTAGCACCGGATGAAAAGACCTGACCAGATATACAGGACGATAAGATGCACCAGACTATATATAGCAATAAGTCTCGATGTACCTTTACGGAGTACGGAATTATAAGCAGTACTAGATTATGGTATAAGTCTGTTAGAGCTGTTAATTGTACTGGACTAAAAGATGCATCAGACGATATACCACACTTGCTAATAAGATCAACTGGACTATAAGCAGTAGGCTGTTAGTTGCACTAAACTAAATAGGTCGCAACGGACTATAAGATGCAAAAATTATAAAAAACACGGAAATATAACCGTACAAGACTATAATTTGGACGGGGCTAAAAGATACATCAAGCGATAAAGCACACCGGCTGATAAGATGCACTGGACTATAAGCAAGACTAATTATAAGTAGCATTGGACGGAGAAACTTATCAGGCCATAAAACACAATAGACTATAAAATGCACCTGATTATAAAATATGCCGGACTATAAGTCATACGGAATTTTAAGTGACGAAAAAAATGAATTGGGCGAAGAGCCACAATGAACTATATAAGATGCAATGCACGAATAGTTGCACTGTACATACAATGAAACCTATTGAGTGATAAGACTTTAATTCTGAGATGTTTTTAATTTTAGTCAAAATATTTATGTTTAATCAAATAAATACGTGCCATTTTTGGGTACTAAAATTTAATTTATTTTTAATATTTCTTCGACTTACAGTATTAAGTATATCTTCACAGGCTTTATTATACATTTTTAAACGGTTTTATTTAGTTCGACCAGTACGGAATTTATTTGGGTCAAAATTAGAAATTGAAATTTAAGCACCTTCCCGTTGTCAGATTGATCTTAAATTTGGTACACACATTTAATTTAGATGACAATACAATATAACAAAATCAATAACATTATAAATTTAAGATGGCCGCTGATACAAAATGGCGGATTACATATTTTTCCTTAACCCCCTCAATATGGGTATGAAATGAAAGGGCTACACTAATAAAACACGATGATTATGTCAAAATTTAAAATTCAAGATGGACGCCGTTCCAATATGGCGGACTAGGTACATATTTTTCCATAACCACCACAATATGGGTATCAAAAAACCGTTAAACTTAAAAGTTTTTTAAATGTATTTTTATGCATAAATTTTGTTATTTAAAGTAAGAATGATGCGGTAAATTTGTAAAAATAGACTCGGCAATCTGGTTTTAAACAAAAACAAGTTCAGAGAAAGTAATAAATGATTGCAGACGGTAAGAAATCCTTCGCAAACAGCACTTGAGACGCTGGGGTAATGAAAAAGTCGCGGTGACCTTAAGAAAGACATTTGCGAAGTCGGCGCAGTGGATTTAACCAATTCGCTGAATGGAGTGACTTATTTCAGATATTAAAAAGCGAGTGAACGGCTGTGGAAACCCCTCACTCCACAGACAAATAAAGTATTCGATACAATTTTGCCTCGCTAAAGAAATCTATTTGTGCCATTTGTAATTTGATCAAATTAAGAATGAGGAGTTCCGTAGATGAACGAATATATATATGTATGTATATAAATGTGGAACGTCAGATGGTACAAGCGAGAGGCATGTAAGAGGAAGGGAGACAGACGACGTTTGAACGACGAAGGAAGCGTGCGCAGTTTAGGTTAGGAGTTCTTTTTAAAATTAATATTTGTGCCTCACGAAGGACTTTAAATTCAATCCCTGCATCCCGATTACCATATATAAATATACACATATATAAAGATAAGTATATATATATACCCAGCGGATCGGCAAGTATAGGTGGCAGAGGGTAGTACATATTGATCACAGAATTGTTGGGCATAAGGGTGTTAAAGTTTTGGAGCACCACAGATTTGCAAGCGCTCACTCACATGGTGGACAAACCTATTAAAATCTTCGAAAGAAGCGTGTTTTAAATACTCCTGTTAGAAACTTCAGAAGACCTTTGTCAAGCTGTGAACATCTTGAGGTTATGATGATAATTAACAAGATAGAAGAAGAAGAAGAAGTCATAAAATAATCAAACTTTGATAACGAAGCGACTACTATATTTTACAACGCAATCACTTCGATATATAAAAGGTGACGCAAAAGTAATGTGATAGTGTGAACGTGCCTTAATTTTTAAAAATATCAAATGTCAAGGGTTAGATATATCGTTACTCTTTACTCTATTGCTTGTTGCAACTAGTTTACCTATATATCTATATCATAAATGGCAAAACACAGTGACATTGCGCGCTATTTGTAAAAAAATTATACTTGTTCGTGTTATGACTTTACTTTACCATCACCTTTTAATTAAAAGTTAAAGCTTTTGCCCGATTAAATTAAATTATTTTAAATTAATTTTAAATTTGTGTTTAAATATGAATATACGTTATTTGTAATAGACCTCGGAGATATGATCAGTCGTGCAAATCAACTGTGCGGAAAAGAAGACTCTTTTTCTAAATTTGAGTGCGTTAATAGGAGGAAAAAAAACCCGGCTCGCACAATCGCCCTCTCAAAAAGGGACCTTTCACCTTTTCATTGCTGAACTCAAAAGTAACACCGAACACCCAAAAAATATGCAGCATTATGAAAAAGTTAAATTCCCCCGAGCTAATGCCCATAATCTTGCTAACTTTTAATAGGACGCCGCTCAAATTTGACGGCCATTATTCAAGAAATATACTCCGGGGTGCCCCGCCACCTGTGAAACTTTATTTCATTCGGATTATGTCATCGGAGGATTCCCCGCGCGTTTTAAATTCCGACGATTTTTGCTGTCATCGATTAAGTCTTCATTCCTCTTTACGTAAACTCTTTTTTCTTTTTTTTTTTCTCTTGATCCAATCAAATTATCTAATGCTATATCAACCATAGTCATTTATAGGCTATACACGAGATTTATCTACGATATAGAATGGATTGAATGACAGACATAGCTCAGTGGAACAAGTTGATGTGACAGTGGGCAGGCTTCGTAGCGAGAAGGTGGATGTTGGCGTTTTAAGGATCTCAAATGGAAAATTACCCACAAGAAGACTGCCGGCTTCCAAATTGTCTTACTGCAATATAGATAGATTAACCGGATAGATAAGAAGGTAAATAATTATAGCCTAATATAAATAAAGAAAACCCACTCTGATATTTTAGGAGCAAAATTGAAGAAAGGTGATATGTAGAAGATTATTAAGCTAGAAGAATGTGAGATATTTTGAAGAAAAATAGAGGAATGAGTAATTTAAATTGTGATGAAAAGGGAGTATAAAAAAGACCCTGGTATTCCCATGATAGATGTGAACAAGAGGTTTGTAAAAACGGGGCCAAGAGGAAAAAAACCGGTCTTACTCCTGGGGTGATGTCTATGTCGAGCAGTGATTGAAGTTATTACATCAATTGTTGCATTCTTTTAGAAATTTGTTGTAAATAATCTTTTTATAAACTTAATAAAATAAATGACATTTTCATAATAATTAAAAAATGAAAGGATATTAAAGGAAGGAATGATGAAAAGGAATAGTTGGTATAGGTAATAAATTGTATCATTCATATATCCCGAAGGTACTTAAGATTTTATTTATACGTGCTAAATTTGTGTAGTATAGTACCCGGCATTTGATTCGGAAAATCGTTTTCTAAAGTCCTTAACAATGTCATCTCTGCACTTTGTTGGACATCCTACACTGCGCATGCTAGTCTATGATCTCCACTCCAGAAACCTAAGGCCTCATCGGCGATCTATTCCGCCCTACGTAGCCTGCCCATTATCACTTCTACTTGCCAACCCGCAGGGTTAAGACAGTTACTATCCCCGGTCAAATGATATTTTACTTTAGTTATTTTAATCGAAATTTTTAATTTTTTCGAAAAAAAAAAAGATTTTTCAACATTAGAACTTACAACAGGACGCGTATTGATCGTCATCTTTCTTAATATACTTTATTTTTGAAACAACTCTGCTTCGTAAGATGTTATAGTTGTGAAAAAAAGCAGGAAGAAACACTATAACAACACATCTTTTAAACAAAATTTATCAATATTGATTTGTGCATATACATTTTCTGTCAGATATAGCTCAAATGAAAACAAAAACAACATTATTGCCAATGATTCCTGTTATTAAAATATTATATATCTTTTCTTTTATCTATCTGTATGCTATATATACGAGTATATACATAGCCTTTGCTTTATGCTGGTCAATACTGTCTACTTTACACAAAGATATTTGGGAATGTACTATTGAATTTTGAGTTTAAACTCGATCACGCTCATTTAAACCACTCTTTTCCTCATTTGTGAACACTTGTCCGAGTGCTCCTACATCCTTGCCGTAGTAATAGCAGCAGAGGCACCAGAACCGACCGGAGCTTTACCACGACCTTTTAAAACATCACATAGAAATAAAAAAATCCTCGATAGTAAGTAAAAAAAATATCGATAAAAATAGTATGGTATAAAGTAAATGTATCAATATTATCAGTAAAGTTGCTTGTCTCACCTAATGTCACGAAAGAATGAGATGGGGAAAAGAAACGACAGAAGCATCGCGATATGATATCCGCAACATTAACAATATGAACCTTCACACTGTCACCTCGCTCCGCAAACTGAAATTACGTACAAGATCGGCTTCCTAATAGTTTGGGAAGAGGGGATAAGGGTTATTATGTCCAGGTCAAGTGTTCCCGCGCTTGTCTCGTCTCGCTTACCCATTGTTATATGTTTTCCTTGATGCCTCTTTTAGTTCCGGTGTGCGCGAAACGCTTTGTGTCAGGTGAACGATGTAATATATTTCTTTTTATCGTCTTCCCATATGAACGATTTTTGTAAATAACCTTTTGTTTCATTCTCAATGTTTTAAGGTGTCGAAAGGAAGGTTTTTTTTTTTTGTAAATCATTTTAATACCACTTAAATATAAAGGGATTTTTTACAGAGCTCATTTTTGTGGACCTGTCGTCCTGCCGTGCCATGTGTGAAACTATATTTTCTATTTTTCCACTATTTCCTCTCTTTTATATAATCTTTCTTTACACTCAAATTGCCTCCCATGCATTACTTTCCTTCTCTAGTCTTCGTTTCTAGACTACCATTTGCTACGTTATCACAGTTTTACTAATGACCAGCTTAAGGACTTGCTCGACCTGTTTTGACTTACTTCTGAATCTTATTATTTTTTCTTATATATTAAACTTACATAACTTTTGAAGAATTCTAGAATTGAAGGGCGTCATTTGTCCTCGTTTTAAGTTTCGATTTGATTATTCCTAGTTTTATTTACATATAATACCTATTTTGTTATCTTTTCTTGTTTACTAAACCTATATTGCTTAATTCATGAATAGATCGAAATCTTGCTCGACCCTTTATGACTTAATACTGAGTCTTATTCTTTTCTAATGTATATTTTGTGGAGAATTCTAGGAATATAGAATGCCTTTTTCGATCCTCTTGCTTATCCCAACCAAGGAATCAGAGCGGAATCCTCCAAACAAAGGACAGCTGGTAATGGTGTGCACCATGGTCTGAATACAATGATATTGTAATATTACGGAAACACAAACACGTTTGTTTTGTGGAAGTATAGCGCTGGAAAATTTTGTATTCGATAGCATGAAGTTAGCGCCTAGAAAAAGATATAACTCATTGCATTTGTTTTCCCTTTAGAGATAAAACATTTGACCTCTGTCTCGTCTGACGTTAAGCTATGACATCGCTAGATGTTGTCTAGAAGAAACCTATTCACTCGTGCCTTGAAGACTTGTTATGCACAGCTACTTGAGATTTGATTTCGCAGCTCATCAGCGACAACGCTGCTAGTTTTGTTCTTATCAATATGTCCATGCATTCGTCTGTTATATCCTGAACTTTGGCTACGGGACATATCTACTGCAGGGGGGTCACTTTCATTTGTTCAAATAAAAATTAAATAAATGTATAAGTATGTTATTATTTTAGACCATAACGATTGTAATTTATCTTTTAAATCTAATATATAAAATTCTCGTGTCACGGTGTTCGAACTTGAACTCCTCCGAAACGGCTTGACCGATTTTTACCAAATTTCATATTCAGTAGGTCTGAAATCGACTACTATCTATATTTCATACCCCTTAGTGATAAGGGTGGACCACCCCTAAATATTTTTTTAAATTTTTAGACAAAATTTTTTGTTTTTATTTTTTTATGATACAACATACAAAAATACACACAACCTTAAATTTTTACCCCTCTACGATTAACCCTTATTTTTAATGTGTTAATTAAAAACTTTAGTTTTTGTTTGCAAAACAACGTTTGCGGGATCAGCTAGTATGAGAATAAAAGTGTATATATATTAGCAGTAGTTTTAAATCATTTTTATAGTAAGCTTTACGCGGGTACTATTAAAAAATCAATTTCACGTGCCATTGGCGCCGTCGTAACGTCGGGGATGGGTAGTTTGGTTAATTAGCTACCGGGTCGCCATTCCGTGTCGCTGGGCGTCAGCTGCTCATCTGATTCGATTCCCTTCATCATTATTTCGTTAACATCTATCATTATGTTTTATTTAACTCATTAATTGTTTTTAGTCCAACAACACAAAGTATTTTATTACTTTATTTACTTTATTGGAGATAGACAGTAACAAAATGCAGTAAGAAAGTACAAACTTAGAAGCTTAGAAATATAAAATTAGTTACAATTGTTACCTTATAACTATCTCACTGAGAACATATAATGATTTATAGTCAAACAATTAAAAAACATTACTAAACAGGGATCAAAGACTATGGTTTATATATTTATATTATGTTTGTTAAAAATATTTGTATTATATTTATATTATGGTTTAAATTGCATTGTATGTACTCAATAATTTTGAACGAAATTGTCTTTTAAAAGATACGAGGGAGCACGAGAATATATCAATATTATTTTTATTCATTAACATATGAATTAAAGAGGTCACACATTCTGTATAAGGGTATGTAAGTATCAATTATTTGGCACTGAAACGTACATAAGAAAAAAAAACATTAAAATACTCCTCAACATTCAGAGTATAATATACTTGTACATATACATACCCGTATATACATATAAACATGCATATAAATACATACATTACTATATAAACATATACATATACATCTAAATATATTTTATGGGAAATTACATAAATACGAATAAATAATAAATGTTACACAATCTCCTATTACAAAGGCATGGATATAAGATATTTTATTTTATATTTAAATTTGGAAGCTTTATAAAATTTAGTTGAACTGTTTTTAACTTAAACCTCATAAAGTCTTTACATTAATTACCTTGCAGTGTACAGTAAAAAGATGAGTGATAAAAAGAAAATTAAAAATATGTCGTTTTCAACTGGCTGAACCCGAGTGTGTGGAGTCGATAGCGCGAATGACAAACGTCGACGATACGTCGCAGAGGACGCCACTGGGAACGTCTAGAAAAATCTTCCCACATAAACCGAAGCACTGGAACGACCTATTTGAACAAAGTTATAAAAGGATTACGGCTGCATAAATCCGAATAAATTTTCAATAACTCTGCCATATTATCCCGCGAAATAATATTCTAGAAATGTCTATTTCGTAGTCTAAAAGCAACGTAACGTATATATTGAATGGTAAACTTTAGTAAAGTAAATAGAAATAAATGATTTTTTTGTAAATACTGGTAAACTATGGAGGATATCTATACCCATCAATGGATTTTCCATTTTACGTTGAAATAAAGATAATGATGACGAAAAAAACGATGAAATGTAGCTATGAAATCCCATAATGACAAATAACTTTAATAAAGTCGTACAACAATAACTGCAAGCCACTTCCAACAAGCCATATTGGAAATCTATGGGAGAGGATTGTGGCTAACAAGGGAGGTTTAAGGCTTAGATGATGATGATGAAATATGATACAATAATATAAAGCTATTTCTCTAAGGTCGTTGGAAACATTGGTAGGTCCTCCATATGGTCCACGACACAGTTAAGTTCACGCGAAAACCCTGGATCCGGGTATCGTGGCCACCTTTGGGGGAGCCCTATGCCTTTCAACAGGAATCTATCGTCTGAAAAGACGGTGATAATATTTCATAGAAAATACAGTTTTATTTTGGTAAAGCCAATGAAAAATCACTGAGATAATTTGACTCTACGAAATATTTTTAATAATCATTGCATAAATATATAAAAAAACGCTGACCCTTTTCCAATAAATTCGTTCAATTTATATTTCAGAGGGAAATTCCCTTTAATTTTCCGGTCCTTGCTCGCAAAATAATATTTATTGTACAATTTAGACGTCGATACAGGTAAGCAATTTTTCGGGATGACCACAGCGAGTATCAGAGCGTTAAACTGCTTCTCTACCATCGTTTGGTGTAAACATGAAATAGATTGAAGAGATGACTACAGGTAAAATGATTATAGACCCGACAATTATAGATCTTTTTTTCGAAAGAGATTCAGTGAAATGATCACGACAGCTCTCACTTAAACCTTTTATCACAAAGGTCACCCATCTACTGATCTTAAGCAATTCTCTTTACGTTCTACAGCAATTATCACAATAGCGTCGTCTATCTTTTGTATACCATTACTTAAGTAAGTCTTATAAGTTTCAAATTTCAATTTAATAAACTATTTAAAAATTACATAGATGATAAGATATTACATAGAAGATATACAAAGGTATAATCAAAGTTATTTATTTCAAGTTTTGTTTAATGTTAGTAGATTTCAGTGCAGGTTCTATATATATCCTGCCTGTACACTTCACCGTATTTTTAGGTGGTCCTAATTATAAAGTAACTTAAGTCAGTGATTTTTTTCCACCTCCGAAAATACCTATCACGGATCGTTCTAACAACATCAGAAATTCTTCACTTGCTTTTGAAACACAGTCAGATATTTTTTAAAAGATAATTACAGATAATTTTAGTTCACCTGCATTAACCATCATTATAACATTTACGTTTAAAATTACGCTCACTGTTATAACTGAATCTATTTTTACAAACTAAATAACATACTATGATTTCTGTTGCGGAGCACAAGATGCTGCTACAGAGAAGAAACACCGTACTGATGTCGTAGTAAACTTAAGCAGAATTGCCACCTGCAGTGGAGCTTGATCTAGAGAAATCAATAGCCTCCCTGTTAAGCGGAATAGATAAAAACTCATTCATAGCCTCTGCAAAACAATTGCAAAATGTGCCATTGAAAGGAACAAAACGCAATGCAAACGCAAATAGAGAATAATTATAGGATAAGTAATAATAATGTAAAATAAAAAATGTAATAACAAAAGAGAAAAGATTGAACAGAGCAAAAGAGAAGATCTGTAGCATGAAAGATAGATAATAGACCGAAAGAGACAATAAAGTACGAAAGAAGAGAAAGAAAATAAAAAAACTATGTGAAAAAATAAATTGCAAATAAAGTCCCTGTACCACCATAAATAGGGGTACGAGAGGCCCCCAATAGCGGGGTCATAAAAAAATATATAGATTATATATATATATAGATAGATTATAGATTAGGCCTAGGATCTTTAAGAAAAAATTATAATAATTTTTAAATACTTGGAAGTTGGAAACAGTGTGATCAAAAGTGATGCAAAATCAACAAAAGTGATAAAATCTCGTTACGAAGGCCAGAAAAAAGGAGAGAAAGTTGAAAAAGTATCGGAAATCGACAATTTAAAAGTTGACGCGGCTATGCACAATTTTCCACGGGAAAGTGCTCCCGTTGTAAAAACCGTTAACGAAATTGAGGTGCGCACGGCAGAGCTGGGCGCGCACTGTACGCGGAGGCCCGATGCCAATTCAATTACACGTCAAATTAAGTACACCAGTGTGTACATTGCGGCTTTGATGCGGGAAGCGATCGGGGCGTTCGTTATGGAACAGTTGATGCATTTAATTTATGCAATAAAACTGAATACATGTCCCGTCATAGCTGTAGCCGACTGGATTACGTACATTTTAAAGGACCGATATAGTTATTAAATTTGCTTCACCCTTGCAGCGGGACATCGAACTTGGACGTCAGTTTCACTTTAATATTAATTAACTATTAATCTTTGTTACATTATCGTTTCATATAATCAGGGCTATTGGAACGTTTAACACGAGATTGATTTTGATTTAATCACCAATAAAC
The DNA here is from genome assembly GCF_028537555.1 of Battus philenor. Classification (NCBI taxonomy): domain Eukaryota; kingdom Metazoa; phylum Arthropoda; class Insecta; order Lepidoptera; family Papilionidae; genus Battus; species Battus philenor. The sequence continues at coordinate 13,244,284 of NW_027181684.1, forward strand.
CGATGATTGGTTATAAATCGCGTTTCCCTGAGCGTTTTTTTTTCAAGAAAAGTTTTTTCTAAGTGAATTTAAACCTTGGTAATAAATTTAAAAAAAACAACTGTTTGTCGGACGCTCTTCTGATGTCAGTATGCATTTAAAACTTTCGTAGCTTTCAATTCAAGTTTGCCATCAAAAGATACATATGCACCATTGATTGAAATAACAAATTCTCTCAAAGCATTTGTGTCAGCTGTTAGGTCTGATCATTTATTATAATTTACTATAACCTAGATGAGAATGATTCAGGCACGTAAATAAGCACGATACGTTCTACTGAGACTTCTAAAACGGACCAAAAGCAGTCTATTCCCTTAACCTAACCTAACCTAACCTAACCTTTTTTTTTGTTTCGGTGGGGGAAATCTTCCGGTATTCAAGATGCCCTGCCTCTGGGGGGAGGACAGGGGTATGTGGGATTCCTACCCACTAAACCCCCCCTTCCGGTGGTCGCCCTCTGCGCTAAACGGGGGACCGCGGTATCTCCCGATCAGGGATCGCCACGCGGTCTTCCCTCGCGCCGTGCTATTTTTCGATAGCCCGTCCCGGGGTATACGTGTATACGCTACCCCAGAATCTAACCTAACCTACCCATATTGTGACTTTTAGTAACCCATGTGATAGTGGTAACCAATTCTTATAATGTAAATTTTTTGTATTAAAATGTATGACACTATGTATGACTGCTTATGTGGGCATAGTCTTGGGATTCTTCCTAGGGACGGTAGGTCTTGGATGGAACAATAGTACTAAGTCCAAAGAAGAAATGTGTAAATACATCCAGCTTATCCCATATTTATACAGATTAAAAAACTATGAAAATAATGTTCAACCAATCTTAAATCAAGAGGTATTGTAGAGCGCTCTCTTTGAATAAAATAAAACGAGTTTACAAGAAAATGTAAAGAATGATATAGGGTATAATAAAAGAACTTGTTAAGGATAATAGAAGAGAACTGTAATAAAAATTTTCCTGAAAATTATTAGAAACAAAAGTCTTTGTCATAGGTTTAAGGCAGGGGAACGGGCGGCCTCCAATAAGGGGCTTTATATAAAAAACTAGAAATTCTTTTCCACCAACAGCCTTCGACATCTCGGAGTTAGGTTGGTAATCTCCGTTCTTCTGCGGATCTCTTTTTGTTATTATATTAGTTAATTCTTCAAACTTTTTGTGGCCGCTTTTTTTCAATTCTGGCTTAAAATTCATACTAATACATATGTAATATATCTAAAAATATACATATATGTTAACAACAGTTATATTTTAATTTGAAAATTTTGTTTTACTAAAATAAAATTAACAAAAACATATTTAATTTGCAATTAATTAACTTAACATCAAAATTTAGTTAGTCCTGTACACAGGGTCGATTTTTTTTAATTCTTAACCTTTAGTGCTGTGATACCATCTGCAGTTTTGTACATTAAAATTAATTACAGACCTCAATATTTAGTTCCCTGTTTAATGATTATGCGAAAAATCTCGCTCGAAATGAAAACGTTTTTGTTGGCGTTCGGCAGAGCTCTTCATTTGGTTGAATTCAGCTCGAGATTCTTGTCAGATGCTAATCTGGTTCTTGGAATAGTTTTTCACAAAGTGCCTCCGCGCGAACTGAGACGGAATTTCATTTAAATAACACTTCCCTAAAGTTTTTAACGGCTCTTACGTGTGAATTAATATAAAAGTTATAACCGTTTTAATATCCTCGACTTTAAAAACAGTTTTATTCGTATTAAAAAGTAAACGCTATCATTTGTGGCGATCGCTTATAGGTGTAAAAGCGTTAAAGGTGTGAATTTATAGGTCATTTGTTAGAAAAAGGCTCTAAAAAATGTATGCCTATTTTCAGGAGCCTGTGTCAAGTGATTACTCTGAAAAATATAACACCAACTTTTTTTTTGCTAATACCTTCTATCAGTGGAAAATCTTCAAGAACAAATAGTAAACAATATTTAATATTAATATGTTGTAGTACGAATTTATATATACAAAAGTAGCCTAAGTCACTTCTTAATGCATCAGCTATCTGACAGTATAAGTACCGTCAAAATCAGGCCAGCCCGAAGAAACTGACAGATAAACGAACAAATAATGTAAATTTGGTACAAATTCCGTATACATCTTCATACGAATCTAGCAAAAAGCGGTTAATTTAATAATATATACATACATTATATATATATCCATACATATACATAGTATATACATATATATACACACACACACACACACACACACATATATATATATATATATATATATATATATATATATATATATATATATATATATATATATATATATTAAGCGTTAACGCCGCGTTAAACAGAACCGTTCAATAACGCGAACGTCAAAGCGAGTTCCAAAGCTAACGTGTACTCGGCGAGCTGTTTCCTTGAATAATGCCTGATATTGGCTTCCAACACTCGACGCGACTCGAAACTACTGTCGTTAATAAATGAGTTGGAATTGAGAAATTCGTGAACATACGTAAAATGTTTTTGACTTTAAACTTCTTCGCAAAAACTCTAAAATCTGGAGTATTCCCACTCATAAAAATCTCTTCGATTATCGTCGCGCTTTTCGGTGAGAGGTCCCAGAAACTCTGTTCAAAACACACCTTTGACTTTTTGGCGCTTTGAAAGAATAAAAGATAAAATGAATTTATTCAACATTGCAATTTTTAAAAGAACTCTTACCGATTGTAAATTTATTGTCGTTTTTTAACTATTTTATTTTTGACTCTACTCTGCTTCGCTACACATCTTTTACTAAAGTTTAACAATACAGATTTATACATATACATTTTATGACAAATCAAAATAATTAAGGGAATTCACTGCCAAGGATTCTTGATATTAAAATATTCGTTTATTGAATAATAAGCCTTTCAAGTTTACTTTTATTATACGTTTTGAATTTTGTAAATGGTAGTCCAATAATGTTTTGCAGAATTTTATTAAAAAATCTAATTCCGTTTATAACAAATGTATAAGATACTTTTTGCAATAGAAACTTTGGTACAGACAGTTTTTCACGGTGCTTTGTAAATACAATCATAAATAATTGTAGTAAACGTACAAAATATTATCATAAATATTTTGTGAGGCCGCAGTGAGAATATTGACCTCTTTAAGCCGCTTTCTCAAGAAGATTTGCGGCTCCAACTCCTAAATAGCTCGCTTTGCTAATAATAGGAACATCTTTTTTTCATCCGAGGGGGAATCTTCAAGATCTGCTCATAATAACCTGCCAGTTCGATGTATGACATAGTAACTAAGAATTTAACCCTTAATAGCGTAGAGTTTCAATTTTGATACCAATCTTTTAAACCGAATGTTCACATTACTATTAGTTTTTTTTTATAGGTCGGCTGTACCAATTTTACTGTTAAAAAAATATATATTTTTCTCTTTATCTAGACCCTCAAGCAAACACAGTAATATTAAAAACAAATCACTTTCGTAAATCAGGCTATTAAGGGTTAAAATCGATATTAAGAAATCACATGAAACCATGTTCCTTGTACCGCTTTGTTATTGTCTGAATCTCTGTGTTCTGAGTTTGTATACACATGACATCATCTGATATTGCTCGCTGGTGAGAGCAGAGAGTTATGTGGGAATTGTCATTTCATCTCATAGACACCCATTACAAAACATAGTTCTCCCCAGCGATATCTTTGGGGGAATATACCACAATCGCCATGCTTGGTAGGCAGGTTGCCGATTATTGTAATCTTGGTATTATGGTACACAGAGGACGTTGTTACTCATCCTGTGGATATATTTGTGAGCAGAGGGAATCCTACACAATTAATGCACAAAGTGTGAATTATTTATATTTACCGGAATATTATTTACCGTAAATCGAAACCGGACGTATGATGGCTCATCTAATTCCGCAAGCAGTGGTTAACTATTTTCGGTATTGCTACTCATAAAAGCCATCTCGGTGGTTGTTCTCTGTGCTACTAGAGGGTTGGGATATATTTATCTACATATATATATATTTATGGTTTATCAATTTATCGTTACCAAGAACGTTTATTCTCCGTGAGTTGTTCTTCACTTTTGAAATAACCAACGTGCAATAGTCGAAAATATGCTTGAATTTGACGAGATGAGGCATCTTCCTTGAGGAGACACGCTTACAAAGATTGTTACAATATTAACATAGTATTGTGAGTATATAGGTTAAAGATATCATTATATATAGCTCGACATAACTGTAATTGTTTCTAAATTGAGCTCTTTTTAAGTTCTACTTTTGATACAAAATATTGCTGTTAATGATCCAAAGTGCATGCATTTGATGTTATAGACGTCATGCTTCTCGCGGAAAATTTAGCCGGCAGATCGTTACACAGTTACGACGAAGACGTTCGCACGCAGAGTGACTATACCGGTGTAGGTGTATGGTGAAGTTACTAAAGTGTAGTGTAGTTTGATTTAAACACTCGTTTTCCTTACTTTGTTTGGGGCATGGTCGTTACAATGTGGGTGCAAATATCTTTATTTTTTTATTTAAGCTATTGCTATTATTTAGAACAATGGTCTGCTGCACTTCTACTCTGTAACACCTCAAAAATGCAAGACAATATTTGTAGTCTTTTTTGTGGGAGGCGACATTTTCCTCTTTCACTGTCATGCCCACTTCTACCCCGAGATAAAGGTGGAATCCTCGAAACGTAATATAGCCGGCGATAATGCGCAATGTAGTGTAGTTTCGTGAAACGAGAACAACTCGGCTGTCGGAAGCGATACGTGTCGACCCTGTGATGATTGTGCAGTAAATCACTCCCAACGGGGGACCCGATGGTCACCAAAGTGCAAAATGTAATTATTAAGTGAAAAGTGATTACGTTCACAGAGTTTTTTTTTTAACATCCCCATATACCATGTAGAGCAGAAATGATTTTTTATTCATGCCATAAATTTTAACGTTTTAATCTCTCGTGCGGCTTATGGGTCACGAAGTGTGGTCGTAAAATTAATAAGTGTTAATTTATTAATAATTTCAGCGACCCAAATACGGGCTTATCGTTCTTATCGTACAGAGCAAGATTTACGGAAAACAAAGTGTTGATTAATCTTATCATGAATATCTTGGCTGTAAAACTTACTACTATGTACCACTTCCAATGATTCGGAAAAAGCAACCATTCGATGTTCCTCAGTGGGCGTCGATATTCGTTAGAAAATGGTATTTTAAGAAGAAGTAGAAGAAATACAGCCTTTGTTACTGCTCAAAGGTAAGGCTTGCTTATTGGTAAAGTCCTCGAAAAGTATCAAATAAATAAGAACGAAGCACAAATATAAGATAATTTTATTATTTTAAAAGCATGTTTCAGTTTGAGAAGTTTTTCTAGAAGTATAGCTTGGCCGTTGCCTTAGGCCTTGAGGACCTTGATAAATTAATATAGACCTGTTAAAGGTGTCAATATGTAGCAAAGTTGGAAATATAGGACTTGCCTGTGTATGCATATATAATAAAGTTTCAGGAGATATCTTAGACCTTCCGTTTCAAATCTTAAATCAAACATATATTATTGAATAAATCTTATTAAAACATTCAATACTTTTTAGTTAATCGAAATGTGTGGAACTTTTTTGGTTGATTTATGATTGATATTATATTGCACACATAAAAAAAGTTGTTAAATTTAATTTTAAAAAGCGACCGATGAGTTTGCTGACGGCTCTTCTCAACAGATCAGCGTTCCGAGACGGTGGTAGCTTACTGCTTATAGTTAAAATAATCGACGATTCAAAAGCGCGTGTAAATGCGTACTTGAAAAAAGACATTTTGAATTTGAATATACTTTATTATACACTTTATTATTTGAGACTAGCAGTTTATGAAATATTGGAAATAGTGTCTACTCTATAGTACGTTTTGTTTTTAAACGGTTTTATTTAGTTCGACCCGTACGGAATTTATTTGTTTATTTATTTGGGTCAAAATTATAAATTGAAATTTAAGCACCTTCCCGTTGTCAAATTGATCTGAAATTTGGTACACATATTTAATTTAGATGACAATACAATATAATAAAATCAATAACATTATAAATCTAAGATGTCCGCCGATATAAAATGGCGGATTACATATTTTTCCTTAACACCCTCAATATGGGTATCAAATGAAAGGGCTACACTAGTAAAACACGATGATTATGTCAAAATTTAAAATTCAAGATGGACGCCGTTCCAATATGGCGGACAAGGTACATATTTTTTCACAACCACCACAATATGGGTATCAAATAAAACCGTTTAAAAAACCGTTTAACTTAAAACTTTTTTTACCGATTTTTATTAATAAGACTGTGACAGGATTTACTTTTGACAGTCAGCAATCTAGAGGAGTAGTTAGTTATAAATTTATGTCTTAAAATATTTACTCCAGTAAAATAATCTCTAGTAAAAATCTAAAAGGAAGAAAAAATTGTGTTATCAAGATTTCTTTGTATATTAAAAGCCGGGAATCTCTACTTCATGTCCAATCTTGTTCCGGACAAGTACCCGTCCCAATTACGTCACAGTTTGGCTTCTTATAAAAAAGGTAGACGAAGAGAAAATCGGAAAATTAATAGGTTCTATTTTCGTAAGCATCCACGTCTACAATTGAATAATTTACTCGACGTTCCCCAGGTTCACTGTTCGATTTTAATCCTATATCTGTCTAGGATAAAAATTTATGAAGAATCATTAAAATCATATTATCCCCCTCTTGAGGAATGTCTTCACTCTCCTCGCATTGTTTACTCTTCATTTTATTGTCTATTATCGTTTTCTGTTTGAAATAAATCGGATATTTCTTCCTTAATTGAATACTATAAAATAATTTTAATGTACTTATACAACCTTTTATTTCTATATATAGGTGATTTGTAATGTGCTTCTAAAATGGTTTCAAAAATTAAAAGTGACATAATGATAGTATAGTAAGATAAAACGTTTTCAAAATTCTAATAACTACACATTAAATGTAATTATTGTTTACTGTTCCTGCAAAGCAAAATCTTTTCCACAATCAAGTTCTGTCTAAAATGACGTCACCTAAGAGAGAAGAAACCATTACATTCTTGTTAGTATACTCTTTGTGGGCAAAGATTTAAGTGTTATTTTTAGGTTACAGTATGCAGTACGACGTAGTATTCCTTAGAGTACGCAAATAATAGTGCACATAGAAATAATTTCTAGAAGGAGATAGAACAAATAGAATATTTAATGGAATCAGTCGTTACCTCGCGGAAGTCCATCCTAAGTAAGAAAAGGACTAAGCTACTTCCGCACATGCAGTGGTAGTCGTGCAATAAAATGCACCGCCCACCAGCCCGCTGATAAATGCGTATGCGGCAAACAATGCGAATCACACAACCGCCACCGCCAAATTACTCAACACGTGTTTCACCCCTCCACGGGGCATCTTCAGGAGTTATATTACACCGATCAGTGCTCTTGACTCTGAGTTTGGCACAAGTGGCTAAATATTGGTCCTTTTCTTACTTAACAAAAAGAATGTTCTGAAGGCAAATATGTATTTATGAAAGATCCTCTTATAGGTATTTTTATTTGCGATACTAATATGCAAAGTTATTGACTTAAAAAAAACTGCATCGGAACTTAACGTAAAATTTATAGCGTTAAAAATGAAATAAGGAAAATTACCGAATGAACCAATAAAAGTACGAAACTGCTATAAAAATTCAGGTCTGTTTTCATACTGTTTTTTATCGTCACTCCTCTGTGTTTCGCATCCGATGTTTCAATTTTTACAATCGTTTTCGCTTTTGGTGTGTGCTGTTGGATTTAGAAATAGTTTTATTTCGTCGTCGCTCAATGCGTGTGTTCTATCCGCTATATATTTTTTTTTATTTTCGTCGCTCCACTTCCTTCAAATCTTTAATACACTTTGTTTTGAACTACTCTGTTTTAAAAATTTTGTTGTTACTTATACATCATCGTTATTATTTCAGCCATAGGAACTCCTCTGAACATAAACCTTCCCTACAGATATCCAATAAGAAGATCTTAAGAAAGCCAAGAACAATTAACTTTAAAATGTTATAATCCGAATCTTAAAAACAAATTTCCTTACTTACGTTACTTTTGAAATTATTGATTGTCATATAGGCTGTACTGTGCAATAAATGAGATATACATTCACACATAAAAGCTTTCACACCTATGTACAATCACCCTGTATATAACATCGCATCAAATCACACTTGTGTTCCATTTTGTAACTAGACAGAGTATCTTTGTTATGCTCTTAAAGCAACATGCGTGGACATGAGTTTTTTATTTCATTATTATACTGTGACATCTTTGATGGACCCTTTGTTGTTTCTAGGCTGTGACGACGGCGTTTGTGACATGGTCCCCGCTGCGCGGATATTTTTTTTTTCATATTATTCTGTCAGCCATATTTTATGATTAAATAATAAAATAGGTCAAACATGGATAGCCCTCTGACGCGGCGTGCGTGATCTGATTTAATTCATGTCAATGGACTCTACGAACTGTGCTATATATAAACATAATTGGTCTAGTATAACATAAAGGAAACATACATCTTTTACATACTTGCATTTATTTACTTTATAATTTAAAAAAAAAAAACATGATTTGTTGTTAGCTGCAGAACGGAACGCGTTGGGAGCTCTGGTATTTTTATTTTAAATATATGTGATTCTATTTTCAAAATGAAATTCCTGCATCCTAAATTTGTTCCATATTTGAATAAATAATTCAAAGGCTGATTGGTAACGATGCTTTAGTGAACACTAAGCTTCATTCAAACGCCTTCGAATAGGAACGCATTTGTAAAATAATAAAAAAAATAATAAAAGGTAAGTTCGATGTTTAATATATTATTAAGGAATATTAAATAACTAAGTTTGTTTCTCTGTTTTATTATTTTCAAAAGATATAATTTTAAGTTGTGAATAAAATATATTTTTTAATTGTTATTTCATGTTAATATCACATAAACATATTAAAGCGTAAACGAAAAATATGTAGTTTCGTTTGATCCTTTAATATATTTACTCGTAAATAAATTTACAAAATTAATAATTAATGAAGTTAAAATTATTGAACGAGATTTCAAAACGTGAAAGTTGTTCCGAAATTGAGAGTTATCAGAAATTGGAACCGGGAGATGGAAAGTAAATTTCTAAGAAAAAATAGATCGACTTAAATGAAAGTAACGATTTTCTCGGAAAAGAGATAACGAGCGAATGTTGGCTGTGCGAGGTTTTCTTTGTTAAAGATACGATGACGGCTTTATGAGGTAGTTTATTATTATTTTTTTTAGTTTAAATTATTTACAGTTCGGTGTTATGCCAATTTCCTTGTATGTCTTGTAATCATCGAACCAAAAATCAAGTTAAGAACTTTAAATTTCAATATTAGCTTCGGAATAAAAGTCAGTAACTAATGTTCGGTGTAAAAATTCCAGTTAGGTAAGTCCAACTACGAATCTAGCCGAATCCAACTCGGACGTGAAGCGTTCGAGAAACTTCGAAAAATCTTTACGTCTAAAATATCGCAATGTATAAAAGACTCTGACCAGTGTGTGATTCCGGTAACGGCTTATAGACCCCAAACGTGAGCAGTTATGCAGCCCAGAGGTCCTTATAAGAAGGCTCAAAGTCAACCATAAAGCAAAGCGGGAACTTTGCGCTCCATTGCAAAATGAGGAGATCCGTAGAGATACCATTGTGACCAATATAGATCTAAAAGCTACTCATATGAACTGGCAGTGCACGGGGTACATCGCTTGTGCAACTGACGGCTGTTGAGACGAAATGGTTTTAGAATGGCGGAAGCGACCACGGCTCGGGTGACCAGCTCTTCGCAGGAAGTCGCTGGGTACGAGCAGCGCGGGGCCGGTCATCCTGACGCTCTTTGGTGGTGGTCTGAGCCTCGCAGTGGACGGTGATTGCCTGATAAGATGATGATGAACTAATAAAAGTATTGATGATGTATGTCAAAGAAGTTTTTTTTTCAGAAGAGGTCTAGTTTGAAGCTCTTGTGGTTTTATTATAACTTGAGACATGTCATAGGGGAATTAAATTTGATTATTTTATTAAAATTGCGTCTTATATTCTTTCTTTTAAAGTACACAATATAAATTAACAAAAATGGAAAAGAACAAATAAAACAAGCAAACAAAGACATGTGCTACTTTTTTTTAAATGAGTCAATGTACAACAAATTAAAACGAAAGTAATCGATATAACTAAGCGGATTGAAAGTGGAGGTGGAAGCGGCCAGGTCATATAACGTAAGTAAGGCTGATTGAGCCTGAAGGTTCTGAAGTAGAGGTGCCAGGTGAACACACGGCCTTGTTAAGGCTGCTATTAGATGCTAGGTGTAAGCTTCCGTCCGCTTGGTCCGATTGGAAATACGGGAGACCTATATCTGGCAATAAAACTTTGATGAGTTCCCGGATTTGTTCAAAGGTTCATTTTCCATATACAAGTTATTTTATTATTGAAATCACGATAATTTTAGAGAGTATAAGAAGTTATAATAAATCTATTTTCAACCGTTATATAATAAATTATTTTTAAATCATTAATAACGCCCCAGTCTCACAATAAACATATTTTGATTACCTCAGTAATGATCGCTGAGCGAACGAAGCCATCCATAAGAAACTAACTTGAGATCGAATTCACTAAAAATATTTTCGTTCAAAACTTTGCAGAAACAGGCGGATCCCCGGCTTGTATTACGATAAGCCCTTATTTTATTTAACCTACAATTCACCGCCAAAAATATGATATTATATTAGATAGAGAGATACAGGGGAGCGGCCATCTTGTAGATCTTTGAGAGTGGCCTATGTTTAAAGTGGGCATATATCGGCTGATGTAATGATTGTATTGTAGTTAGATAGATAAATTGGTTTTATATTTATAATAACGGAGTAATTATTTGCAGTATCTATTAAAAATAAAGACATAAATATAAATTTGAGAAAAACTGTAAAATTACTTCTTCATTCTTTCTCACATAAGTGTAATCCAAGTTATTTAGTTATTTTTACTTATTATTGTATTTATAATTATGTATTACATCGTATTTATTATAAGTATGTATATGTATTTTGTCTAAACGCACACGTTGACTTCTCGTTCTTTATCTGTTTCCATACTATGGTTGTCTGAAGAAAATTGCCTCGTAATAAGACCTCCTATTGTACTTTTTAAAGAATATTATTCAATCAAAATCCTTTACAATGTTATAAAATCTAATATGTCTAATTGCTGTTTACAATTTTACAGATATTAAACAGTTTACAGGACCTTTATTGTCCCTGCATTAAGTTGTACTTAGTTCCTTATATACGTCTATAATATATATATATATATATATATATATATATATATATATATATATATATATATATATGTATATATATATAGTCTATATATATATATATATATTTATAGACAGTCGGTTTGTAAATCAACAGCTTCTTGTCAACAAAGGCCTCATATAAACTTTCCATATTCCTCTTTCCGTTCCTGTTGTCATGCCGCACTAAGCGTTGCGCTGCTACATTTATACTGCTAACAGCTAAGAAGAGGAATACGCCGGTAGTGTTTCCAGCCAACTGTAACTTAGGAGTCTTCAAGTTAAGAGTGAATGGGTATCTTCTAGGCAAGCATGTAGTATTAGGTATAAAATCAGGCGTGACAGAGGTCAAATGCTTTGCTTATAAATGATACGAAAAAATATGAAATTTAAAAAGCATTTCAGTAAAGTAAAACGAAATAAAGCAAATCAAACAAAAACTAAGCTCGCTGGAGAAAACACGAAGAGTAGAGAGTCAAAGTAAAATTCTAAGATTTATCGCAAACATAGTAATTTACAAATTGGAACGGCTCCCCGGGACCTATGGCAATAATTCTGAGAAAATCGTATCTGCAGAATGCAGTCTGCAACCGGATTGCGAATAAATTCGCCCGCTACGGACCAGACGAAAGGATAGAACTACGCGGCGATAAATTCTGCCTTCACGAGCTGCAAAAAAAAACGGTTCGATTTGCGCTCGCGTTCACACACACACGTGTACACACTCCCGGAGAAAGCTGCAAAGGTAACATACGATCTGGCAGATAAAATGCTATAAAATTTATTTAGCACAAACTCCGTACCGGGATTCTTCATACCCATAAAAACTAGAATAGTAACGATAATATAGACTTATATGTTTATAAAGAATCTACATTACTAAGCAAAAAAAGGACCAATATTTAGTTTTTAATGTCCAATGTTTAATTGTAGTCACACACTCTGTGTTTGGCACTAATCGGTGTAACATAACTCCTGAAGATGCCCCGTGGAGGGGTGAAACACGTGTTGAGTGATTATACGGTGGTAGTTGTGTAATTCGCATTGTTTGCCGCATGCGCATTTATCAGCGGGCTGGCGGGCGGTGCATTTATGCACGACTACCACTGCATGTGCGGAAGTGGCTAAATATTGGTCCTTTTCTTGCTTAGGATGGACTTCCGCGAGGTAACGCCTGATTCCATTAAATATCTACATTTTTTTACTTCGCTTTTTTGATAGCTCTGTCATATATAATTATATTGATTTATCATAAAATTTTCCTCTAAGAGGGTTATAAAACTATTTAATAATAATAAGAAATTTTAGAATAAACTTTAATTGCCGTGTTTTTAATTTTTCAGGAGTTATTATTGTACAAATTTGTTTGATTAAAAAATGCGTAGTTGAATATGCCAATGTAACATAAGTAAGTATTAAAACAATTTGTTATTTTATTACAAGATCAGAGAAGGTCTTTATTATATCAGGTCATATATGCATTATATGACTTTCACAAGGTTATAAATTATTATTATGTTATTATCTGTCATATTAGCCTTGAATAATTACATAGTTATGCATACGGGTGGTGCTTGAATTAAAATGCCACTATCAATAGACAAATATTGACTATTCGCGCAAAATTTCGTAACTACGCGATCACTCAGCTATAAATCCGTTAACACCCTAATTGTTCACGCAATTATACTTCATTTAAAGACCCGGTAACTTCGCATCGCTGACTAGTAAAAAGAAAAACTACCGGTTTTTCTCTTAATTCGACCGTAAATGCCGCAGGCAGGTAATTTCAATGCGTTTCGACAAGGGATGGTGAGGTAAAGAGAAGAAACTATAAAACCACCTATAGAACTGTGTCCAGCACTAGACGACTCGCGGTTGAAATGATGGTGACGAAGCGTGCAGGACAATAAACGCTGCCAAAATATATATATATATATATATATATATATATATATATATGAATAATCGTTTTAGCCCATACGACCTACGACCTTCCCCAAAGATATCTATGAGAAATATACTATTATCGCCAAGCTTAGCAGGCAGGTTGGCGATCACCGTGTGCTATTATAGAACGCATAGGACGCTACTGCCAATCGTCTGGAAACTTGTTTGTGGGCAGTGGCGTTTTTACGTAATGTTGTAATTGCACAAAGTGTGTATTGTAATATTTTATTCTAGGAATCGATCCCGTGACCTGCGATCGCTAGTCTCAGTTCTCTACCGCTGGGCTACCAGTGCTCACAGGAGCAAGTGAGTTGTAAGGAACAAGTAGAAGTGAAGCTTAATGTTTTTTTTTTAATTAACCTCATTCTCAATTAAATAATGCTCAATTAGTTTAGACGATGTTACATTAAAAAGGTTAGAAACATTTCCTTCAAGAAAATTGATATAAAATAATAAACATTTATTTATATTTTATATATTATTTAAATTATTAAGCGGTAACTACAAAAAGCATTTTCGAAATCGATTCTTAAATAAGTCTCTCCCAACAATTTCTACCGCAATGTGGCTGTTCTGGCCCAAGTTCTATTTAAAGAAAAAGTATTGCGGTCTCATAACTGAAGTATAAGTTTATCAAGAAAACGGTATCTTGACAAAATGATTATTATTTCTTCTACCGTTTTTATACCTGTATACCTATTTGAAAACCTATAAAAATAGGTTCTATAATTTTTGCATTAATTTAGATATGTGACCTGGTATATACAAAATGATTGATTAAAGATTAACCCCTATTTGGTGAAAATATAGTTCATTTACTTCCGATCAATATATTGTACATCCTATTCAAAAATCGATTGTTTCAGAAATAATAAATAATGCACTGATAATATAAAGATGTAAGATATAAGAGATATTAAAATAAATTATTGTTTACTATATGTCCTTACAGACTTTATAGTGCCAAAAGTTATTATCAAAGAGTTTATTATAGTTTAATTAGAAATAGGTTAAAGCTTAAAATATACATCCATGAAATAATTAAATAATACATTTATTAAGATAAACCTAAATTTGGGTTAGTTATAATGGTATTTTATGTACGTCCAGAATACAAATTCAGAAGAGCATTTTTGAAAACTTATTGTAGATGTTTTAACATCTAAAATTAAACTGACTTACGGTATAAAGAGTTCTACCAGCTTTAAATAATATTGCGATGTTAGAAAACGCGTATTGACCTTAAAAGAACACATAACACTTGAAATAAAGATAAAACTGTTCTCAATATCTCTTTTTCTTCTTTTTAGCCGATCAAAGAACACTGCATGGCATAAGCCTTCTCCAAACATCGAACACGATTATCATACCAGCGCTGTCTGTTCCTGCCACTTGAGAACCTTTCGGCCCCTTCGGCTATCAGTTGCACGTCGCCCACTGCCACCAGACGAGCATCTAACTCAAGTCCACAAAAATAGTAACTCTTAATAAATAACTATGTGCGGTTCTACAATATACCCCCGTCCCTGTATTACAAAGGAATAAGTAAGAAAAAGACCAATATTTAGCCACTTCCGCACATGCAGTGGTAGTCGTGCAACAGTACAACAACGGTGTAACATAACTCCTGAAGATGCCCCGTAGAGGGGTGAAACACGTGTTGAGTAGTTAGCATACGCATTTATCAGCGGGCTGGCGGGCGGTGCACTTTATTGCACGACTACCACTGCATGTGCGGAAGTGGCTAAATATTGGTCCTTTTCTTACTTAGGATGGACTTCCGCAAGGTAATGCCTGATTCCATTAATTAAAAAAAAATTACTAAGGAATTTTAACCCAGCGGTAGTGGACTGACACTTGCGATCGTAGACCACGGGTTCGACTATACAACCTTATATAATTCATGTATTGTGCATTAATTAAGTAGAATTTCCACAACTCAGATTTTTTTTCCAAAGGATGAACAGCAGCGTCGCCTGCGTATCATTATTTGACACTGTGATCACCAAACCATCAGCGAAGCATGACGATTATGGTATATCCTCCCAGAGATAAGTTTGGAGGAGAGGTATGCGAATTAATGTAAAATATTTTGATATTAAAAAACTAAAGTCCGTTTCTTATGTAATAGATGTTAAAAGCAGTTTCGAATCAGCTAACAAATAATTTGGAAATAAAATAAGATTGTGGAGTTCCACATTTGAGCAGTTTATTTCCCAGGCGTGAATTGAGAGATTGGCCGCTCCATCGTCGAGCGATGCCAAGATATATGCCAGAAATATTTTGCGGAATATAAGAACACATTTTGTATTCTTATTGCGAATTTGTGGATTTATACGTATTCCTTTTCCAACTTATATTATGTATCAAATGCGATGCCTCGTTGTGACGTATGAGGCTGCAGGCTAGTCTCATATTGAATTTCATCTGCAAAGATCTTATCAATCAGCCATTTCTATTTAGCTATTGTCATACCATCATAATTTACACGTCTTAGGATGTTCACCGCTGGACATGCCTCTTTCCCTCCACACACATACACACACACATGTATGTATGCATGCATGCATGAATTATTATGTATATATACATAATAATACATACATTATTATACATGTATATATATATATATATATATATATATATATATATATATATATATATATATAAATATATACATAATACAGGAAGCTATTTATTATTGTGGACATATTGTCAAACTATATTTGTAAAGAGCAACTGTTGTGTTTCTCGACAGCTCAGCAGAACTGCCTTCGAAGCTGGTGGGAGCTTCTTGAACTGAAAACACTGACGTTTTATCTTGATTGAGAATTCGTAAGTGGTTGTCATTGTGTCATTTAATTATTTACAGTCAACCCGAAGGAGAATGCACTGTAAGAAAAATGAATATTTAAAATTCTGTACTTTACTCACTTCTTCCTCACAAAATGTGTAAAGTACAAAGCAATGATACTTTATCAAAGTTACTGTCTAGTGCTGTTAGCGGTATCTCCGAGATATAAACAAGAGAAATGTTCCTTTACCTTATGTAGCATGAAAATTGCATACGGCTAAGTGCATCAAATTTATTTATGCAATATGAAATCTTGTCACCTTACTTACAACTTTATAAAACAATTGGCCTTGAAGTTTTCAATTAATCAAACGAAAGCCTTTGAGCTAAAGGCTATTAATTATCTTTTTTTTTAATTCGTAACCCTAATTAGTTGGGATCAGGGATTTTTTTATCACATTTTTCTTTGGGGTGTGCTTTCTTAATACATTACTACACTTTTCTTATTCTATTTTTCTTTAATTATCTCACCCTATCCCATTGTTTTGTTAACCAAATAATTAACAGATTACTTGGTTTGTAGCTGTTTTACTTATAAATACACAATATTAATTTATATAATACTCTGTTAAAGAGTGAGGTGAATTTGTTTAAATGTTGTAAATTCTTTATTTATTTTTCCAAATCCATTTCATCCTCATCCGATCTCTCTAGCCAGCTTTTTCTAGTCCTCAGTTTAGCCCTTTAGACCTTCTTCGATTAGGTTTTTATCTCCTAAATTATGTCAAATCGGCGACCTCGCAATGGTCTTTTGAGTTTGCTGACTAGCCTGAAGTTGCACGGAACCACATCAAGTGAATGCCGTGGTAGTGGAATGGTACGAGTCGAGTTTAAGACAAAAAGTCGCAGAGAAGCAATGCAGTATGACATCGATCTATCGAGACTTGATTCGTTTCACACAAAATATCTTTTAAAATAGTTTAGGCTTAGCCAAATGATATTCCAACATTTGACAAACAGGCACTTGGCAACAAACACACTTATTTACATATAATTTTACAAAGTTTACATAAATTACACAAGAAATATTATACTGTTTCTCTTTTTGTCTTACTCTACTATTTTTATAAATAAAATACTTTAACCACTTTATGGTACAGAAATACAATGCTATAGGTATATATGTTCGAAGTGAACCACAGAGTATCCAAGATACACTTGCCTACATAAAACTGTTGTTCATACAATGCTTTAGTTATAGGTAGACTATGAGAAAGGCCACGCGACGGATTCGTTAACCATCTATGGTAACAGGTAGTTATGATTACTGGAAGTGTCATGGGACGCGATCACTCATTAGCAGTAAATTAATATAAAGTTAATAAAGTTATGTCTTATAATATCCCTAATGTTTTCAGTAATGGAAACTTTGGCACTACTATGCAGAGACGTTGACGTGTAAGAGAGAATGGAAACGTAATAATAAAATGTGACGCCGAAGAGGATTATTGCGGAAATTTTCCACGAGTTCTCGGCAACAATTTACTCACAATTCCTTTTAAAACTTGAAATATTGATACTTTATTCATTTTATGCAAAATTAAATCAAAGATATGACCTTTAAGGGGTCCAAGATCAGGACTGTTTGACCATAAAAAACATTGAATTTTTGTGATCTCAGAATATATGTCAGTGGAATCTAATCGCCTCTATTTTAAGTTAAACTATGTCATTAAATATGCTTAATTTAATAATTTTATATTCATAAAATTGTATTCTTCTAGATTTCTATTGATTGATTATTTCGCTTATAGCAGATGGTGGAGTGCTTAGTAAGATTGTTGGCTACTTTGGACACATAGCTTGGAGGCAACCAGAAAGTCTAGATGAGCTGCATGTTGTAGGAAAAGTAGAAGGAAAGAGACCAAGAGGGCGATGATAAACCAGATAAGCGGACTCTGTGCGGGTGGTGACGGGCCTCACAGCGACGGAAGCACCCACAAAGAGACCTGTGAAGGTAACCGGTCGAATCTTCGTTCAAGGCTTTCCAGAAAGGGCGGGACCTTCAGCGATGAACATAAACGACCAAGAAGAATCAATTGTAAATTATTTAAATATGTATAAATTACAATTTAAATTATCTTAATTATTACTTTCCATAATTGTGTTTTCATTGTGTTAAATTACGTTTTTATCACGGCTTTCTTGATATACATAATCGATAAATAATTTAAAAAAGTAGATCCTGTACTTCTGTACATCAACGTAGAGACCACGCTCATGGCTGCGTTGAAGGCAGTAACGATTATTGTTATTGCCAGCGATAGAACGACTCTTGTTTTGTGAACGATTGTAAAAAACTCAGCACTGCGCCGGTAATGGACGATTTCTTACAAGAATTTACATTATCATGCTAACAGCCAGCGCTCACTGCCGTAAAATTCAATTTCAAGCGAAATTCTTGCCAGAGTCAAAATTGATATTTTTAGACAGAGTTTCGCAGAGATTTCGATGTCTGTAATAAAAACAAACTGTTTTGTTTAATCTCAGTTTTGAAAGTATTTTATGAAGGTAAGTTAAACCGATTTATTTCGAGTTCTTTTTTAACATAAAACATCTATTCCAGGTACTGGTTTTACATTTCTTATTTGCCTTCAAACTTGCAAGCGCTTGCTGTACTCTCTATACAAAATCAAAAATTTGCGTTTCCATTCACCTTCCACACTGTGTGTTTTTAAAAACAAACTTTTGTCAAGTATGTCGTATTTCTTTCTGTCTATAAGACCTAATACTCATTTGTCTCTCGTCTTTAATGCAATATCTAGGAAACCAGGACAACAGTTTATACGTCACTCAAAATAAAAAGTAAATGCTCCAAGCCTTAACTTATTTTTGTACATTTCGACAGTAGACAACTAGATAGCTTCGACAAATTACGAGATGTAGAAAAAATTGACGGTAAATAATCACGTGAACAACCTTCTCGCTGGTCTGATCAAGACGGGTCTGAAAGAGCTACTGCTACTGTTCCCGGTGAAAGTAAAAGACAAAATGACATCAAAAAAAATCGTCATAGAATCTGACAAAGATGAAAAGAACGATTACGAATTATAACCCAAACACACAGTAGAGTCGGATGCGGCAACAGATAAAAATATATTTGGTTTAGTGAAAAGAAATTGCATAGGGTTAGTAAAGGCGTAGCAGTCTGGATAGAAGAAAAAATGAATAAAACTGTATAAAATATCCAACTAGTAGTAAAAACGTTAGGTAACAACTCAGAAAATGTGTAAAAGAAAGATAAATCCACGTCGAAGTATTCTTCCATTGAACGCCAAAGGTCCAGTGTGAACCAGCGTATATCACCAGCCCTCACCCTAATAATATCACCACCATTTTAGCCATAGAATATCCAGTGATGGACATACGCCTCCCCCATAGATGTACAATAGAACTGATAGGAAGAGGCCTGGAGATACATCACCTTCCATTAACCCTATCAAGGTCGCCTGTGTATTTAGTGGGCATTCTACGCTTTATTTGCCTGTCTCTATTCCAGAACCGAATCCACTCCCTTCTGCCTTACTATCTCTCCCCATGCTTTCGGAAAATCAAATCCGAGCAGATATAATTAGAGGTATCCTCAAAACCTAAATCTTAAGTCTAAGGTAAGAGTAGACACAGAAAAGTTATAAAATATTCAGGAAATTATTTAAGTTGATCGACATCCAGTTAGTAGCTGCAGGCATAAATATTAAAGAAATAAGAATAAAAAAATCGATAGCATTCGCTAATTTAGGTCACTGGAAGCGTGACGAGGCTGCCGATGTCATAGTTATTATTTTATCTAAACGAGCGACAGAAGAGATTTGTTTTTATTGGAGCGTCGGCAGCGTGCCAAAGTGTCTTTGACTGTACGCAAAAAACCGTTAAAGGTTAGATATCATCGTCAGGTAACAAGCTTTATTTCTTTCACGGAATCTTATTCAAAAGCAAAAAAAAATACACTTTTCAAATCAGCTTCGTATAAAAGCTTGTGATTTTTTTTTAAATGTTTTTAAAAACTAAAAAGTATAGCAGAAAAGCTCTTGATAAAAGTTTGATTTCAGGTGCAATCGATTTTTCATTTAATAAGCTTCGTAGAGACGGGCTGCATTCGTTGCTCAAAAATAAAGCCATTACGACAGTAATGCTGCAGTTCGATGCAATTTCAGTTTTATGCTTTAAAATCTAAAGTTGCATTTGCAATGCCGTGAGCGTATTTTATATTTTCGAGTGCGGAGCATATTGGACGCGGGTCATTTGAACTGTAGTTAGCTTTTATAACAACGGTTAATATATTTTAAACTTTTGGGTGCATTTTTAAACAGATGTATTTTTAACCGCTAATGTATTGTGATTTTGTAGTAGTATTACGATGGCAATCTTTTTATCTTTTATTCAACTTATTACTTATGTACGCCATGAGATTAATGCTCCTCTTTCTGATGGCCGTGACGTCTGAGATACTGTGATCTTATCTCGTACAATGTTTCTCCTTGCTTTACTTTTCTTCGCGATGGGACAGCTTTAGGAACATTTATGGTAACTGTGATGTGGTTAGAACACCGTACAGGACGGCGTCCCATTGATCTTTTACTATCGATTTTATCAGTTTAAGAAAAGAGAGAAAACTACTGAAAGAGCCCAAACTTTAATAAAAATCAAATTGTGCTCAAAAAGAAGATTATAAGAAATACTTGATAAGTTTGTTGCGAATTCTTCGCCCATCAATGTGTAGTAGGAACTATGATCGGCATACAATTGAGATTATTTTCAGCCAATAGACATACATTGCAAGGTATAGGCCTCCCCCAAATATATCTAGTGGGAAATATACCATAATCACCATGCTTGGCGGTGTGGTATTATGGCATGCAGAGGACGCCCATTCTCATAAAACATGCTTGCGAGAAGTGGCATTTCTATATAATTATTTCACAAATTGGAAATGACATAAGATTGTATTCTGGGACCTACGAATGCAAGTCTCAGACCTTCCTGCAGGGTTACCAATGCTCTAGGTTAAAGCGTGTCATTAGGAGTGACCTCAGTTTAATTCCTCTCCTACTCTTACTTCTCTTTTTATGTCCAGAGAAAGTGGTGACTACATGATGAACCTTGTGATCACTAGAAAAATGGTGTGATCAAGTCCAAATGACGCTCGGCACCATAGTGGTTGAAGTAATGCACGCCAATAAAAACTGGCACAGTTGGTGCGGCATGGACAAACTTTTTAAGAAGAGTCACGGTTCTCAGTATTGAAGGACACGACGCAGAGAGGAGGGTTTTTCTTTTGTTCTTTAAAATGGATAGCGATAAGTCTAAATGAATATATAAAACATGGTCATTACGGAAGCGTCATTAGACCTGACTTAAATTGTATTTTACTGATTATACGAGTATGTCAACACTATCATTTAATTAAAGATCTGATGTAAATAAATATTATGTATGTATATTAATATAAATAATAAGGTCAGAAATTATCAGGAGAAATACTAAAATAACAGATACCTTAGCGAAAACTTTAAAATTATAATGGAAATTGGCTGCTCATATCTCAAGGCTTGAAGACAATAGGCGGTCCCTTAAAGTGACTCGTGAAAGAACCATTAGGTAAAATAAATGACGACAGATCAGCAAAACGATGGAGCAATTATATTGTTGCAGCGAAAGGTCACAATTAAATGATCTTCGATATTAACAGAGAATTCTGTGAAGTGATAGAGGAAGCAATCACCCTAATATATACTAATCAAAAGGAAAAAACTAACCATTACCATAATAAATAATAATTAAGTTAATCGTAAACAACTAACTAACATATGAAAGGTAAATTATGTTGATATAGATTTAAAAACAAGTATGAGTAATAATATGACAAATTTAGCATATGTTGTGTCCAATATTACATAATAAATCTCCAACTGCATATAAATTTGATTTAATTAAGTGTTTCCGCTCACATATTTTAAAAACAGGTTGCCATTCTCCTATTAGACGTCTTGTGTTATTAAATTCAATCGTGCACCTGCAATTGCAGATGTTCCACTGCCTTGGCTTTGGCTTCAGCTGCAGATTACGCTCCTTAACGACCTGCAGGTGTAGGCGTTTGCCATATCTAATCGGGCGTTCCATAAATCACAGCCACGATTTTCTTTTCACCTCCTGCATTTGCTATTTCAAATTAAACATTTTCTTCAACAGGTTTTGTGTAATAAATTGCTTAATAGTTATAAAGGTTTATTTAATCTTTCAATCTTTCATATGTATAAAAAAAAAAACTTTTTACATTTTAATGATTATTATAAACCAATATAAGTTGTCAATACCCTGCCCCAACTAACGCGACCTCGAATTTATCTGATAGTATGGAACTTAACTAATAATGAAGTTTTTAGAAATATTTTTTTACTTAAGGTATTACGGATAGTTCTATGTGCAGGCCGTGTCTGGAAGAGAATGAGACTGCTCACATTACTTCGTTATAGGGAGGTAGCACCCCATAAGGCTACCCATCTCGGATCTCCAAGGATACCTAGGGTTTTCTGGAATTTCTTAAGGATTAGGTTTGGCTTATTTTTTTAATTTATTAAATGAATTTATGTACGACAGATATTAGCGTCCGTGCCTTTGTTTTTAAAATAAAATTGAATATTTTCGTATTTAATTTTTGCTCATGCAGGAACATGGCACAGTGTTTACTGAGCTAAGTTGTAACAACTCCAGTGTCTTCTTAAACTATTTCTTAACTTAAATCATAAACTATTTTAAACTAAATTATTTTTTACGCTTTTAATTTTGTTTTAATTATTTTACAGTGTCTTGTTTGTTTATTCACAACTCTCTAACAATGCCCGCAGAGACTAGAGACAAACCAATACGACACAGTTTAGTAGAATCTTCGTATATTCGAATAACAATCTCACTTAAGAAATTCAAGCGCTCCGGCAGTTTGAGTGATCACTCTCTCTTTATGCTATTTATTATTCGTCCATACTTTATAACTTCATTTTTGACGATAGCTTGATAGGTGATGTTCCAAGACACAAGTCTCTAGAAGATATATAGATAGATCTTATAGTTGAAATGATGATGAATATATATTAGGTTCGTACGAAATAATACATAATACTTTAAACTTCTTCGGTTTTCTTTTAAGAAATTATTAAATAATAGTTTGTATAAATTATCTCTTGCAAATAAGTTATCGGCATTTTCTTTATCTATAAATAACTGTAAAGAAATTATCAATGTTTACCACAGTAGTAGTAATTTTAATGCGGTAGGTGTAGTAAAAGCTGAAATTAATTTCAATATTTTCTTGTATATATAAATATCATCTCTAAAAGGAATGATTTACATCATCCGTTGCATTAAAAGCGAAATTGCAACCCTGCAATGGTTCACGTATAACTCGAAAATTTACGTGACACTATGAAAACGTGCATTTGGAATTGGTGAGACCAATGCAATAGTCGATGCGAGCTCGACGCGGCTCGGTTTTGCAGGGCTGCGTTTCCGACATGAATTATTGCTCGCACGGCTTGACACGATTGGGAGCGTAAACGTCAATTAACATCGAGACGCCGGCAGACGCTTTCAGTGGAAGCTGCATTGTGCGCGGCGGGGCTTTTGATATCGGTTCATCAGCGCGGCACTGCGTCGCTTTAAGCAATTTTATTTACTCCAAATGCAACGATTTCATCAATATTTGAAATATATCGCAAATGATAGAGAAAACTTTCGAAATAGATCCCTATTTCTATTACATTCTTTAAATATTTATTCATTACTATAATTAAATGGAGTGTGCCGGTAGACGCGGCTCGGGCAGACCCACCACTAGGAAGACCGAAGACGTAATTATGACAAATCACTGTTTATTTAATGGAATCAGGCGTTACCTCGCGGAAGTCCATCCTAAGTAAGATAAGGACCAATATTTAGCCACTTCCGCACATGCAGTGGTAGTCGTGCAATAAAGTGCACCGCCTGCCAGCCAGAGTCCATGTGTTCTCTCTACTCTATGTTTGGCATTAATCGGTGTAACATAACTCCTGAAGATGCCCCGTGGAGAGGTAAAACACGTGTTGAGTAATTTGGCGGTGGCGGTTGTGTGATTCGTATTGTTTGCCGCATACGCATTTATCAGCGGGCTGGCGGACGGTGCACTTTATTGCACGACTACATGTGCGGAAGTGGCTAAATAATGGTCCTTTTCTTACAAATCACTGAACGCGGGTAGCGCAAAGCTGGTCATCGTGGCGATCGCCATGAGAAGCCTATGTATAGGCCTATATATACAAATAGCCGTCTTCCTACGACTCGCCTCTCCAGAACACTATGTAAGTATAAATTCAATAAAAATTTGGTGAGGACTCTGACTTGAGCCGTCCGTTTTTTATTAATATTTGTTACAGATTTAAGATCCATGGTTGATAATGCATTTGTTACTCATAAATACTTCGAGATTCTTATAATTTTTTGTCCAGTGCAGTTTCATAATTATTATTTCTTTATCAGTTGCTCTTCATAGAGTAATAGTGTTCATAAGTGTCCTTGAAGGTTTCTTTTTAAGATCTTCCGCCACATTTACTTCTTCGAAATACTCTGCAACTATTACTATCTTGGCGCAGTTTTGTTATGTCTAATCGCAAGTACCTCTGATCTTGTTTGACAATTCGTATATTCCAGCGCCTGTATTTACGCGGATACGAATTAGTGAAAGGATCAACGTAACTCACCTAACGTACTAATTGCCCGCGCACTGAGACACGGCTAACGAGAAGATTATTCAAATTAGAACATCTCACGAACAACTGTTTCGTGTAGACGACTGTACGCCTTGCCACGTTTCTTGTGGATCGCCGGAGAATAGACCCTGTAAGTAATAGTCGAGGCTTTGTTAAACATTCTCTACTGCCCTATAGTTTATTTTGAACAACGTAGACTTTCTTCCACACGTTTCAAAATTTGAGTGTAATCTATTAGCCGGAGGTTTTCTATGATTTTGGTACACGAATGGAAACATTATACCGTCGCTAATTCATTGATATCTGCAATAGTTTCCACTATAAATTTACATGGCATCAATTTGCAATTTACAAGACAACCACTTTTGTTTTATCTTTTACCGTCCATATGTATAAACCGTGAAGCAATACTGGATATATTAAAGATCTTACAAGGGGTAGTGTTTATTGCCTACATAATGTTATGTTTCCTTCTTCTCTATTTATCAGAAAACTCAAATTATCGAATTTTGTATCGCTACTGTCCATATAGAAACTTGATCGAAGAGTACTTGGCATACCCCTCACACGTCAAAACTGTGTTCATAGTGATTTCATTGCTGTTCATCAGATCCCATGGTCAGTGTAGAAATAATACTCAAGTATATCTTTACAAATTATGTTTTCTGTCTTGTTTATTTATTGAAATAGGACCATCATTGCTAGTTACAATTATTGGCATATACTTCAAAATTACTTATTATGGGTTATTAATACCGTCATCGTCATTATTTCATCTGTAGGACTCTGCTTGATTTGGGGCTCCCCCATAGGTTCTCATTACAACAGGTTAAATGCGGCCGGGATTCAATGTCTTCCGATAACCTTATAAAGGTCGTCTTAAGGAACCATCCTTCGCTGCGCTTATTGTTCCTTGATCACACCTCTATAACCTTAAATATATGTGGTTAAGATAATTATCTTAAAATGTAAAAAGAAATCACAGCATCTATCATTTGTGATATTTATTTGTGCTATTCTTCTTCTTATTTTCCTCCCTCCCCCAAAGATGGCCACGATGACCGGTCCTGTGCTGCCCGCATCTAGCGACTTCCGGCAACCTTCACTATACTCTCAGTTCACCTAGTGTGGGGCCTACCCATGCATCGTTTACCACCTCGTGATTCTTGAGAACCTGTCACCACAAACGACCATCACTTGCATGTGCCATGTGCCCTTTCCACTGTCATTTAGACGAACTATTCTTCGAGCTACATCGGTCACCTTGGTTCTATTACTTGTTATACTAATAAAGGTCATTAGAAATTAAAAATAATAACAAGGCAATAAACTTTGCAAAGGAGACTTAAACTTCAAGATACTAAAAGAAGAGAATATTTAGGCAGCATGTTAGGAAAGAAGAGCTAAACCTTAGTGAGCGTAAATAAATGTTTGCCTTCAAAATATACATCCATCACATCACATCACACCACATCTGAATAAAAATAAAGACTAAAGAAAAAGTACATTTGCAGACAGGTAAAATTCAGCAAATAGGGGCGACAGCTGCGTTCAGTCAATTGTCATCTACCGCCCCGTCCAGTCAGATGACAGAAACAATTTGGTTGCGTCAAAAACACCGCGCAGACGTCAGCTGACCACTGACAGTGCAGCTCCCGTGCCGTGTTCCCAACTCGACTATTGCTTTAACAATATATTTATAGTCACTTTTATAAATCAATATTAATTCTTCACATTTGAATCAACTCAATGATATACAATGTCATTGGTCGGTAGATTTAAAATCAATGGTGCAAATGTATAGCTAATTGATCAGCAGAAAAACTAAAGATTTTACACAATTTTTCAACCATTCAGTACTAAGTGATCACTTCTTTTTCTTTTTAACTAATGGACGCCCATTCAGCGACTTCCCACGATGTTACCTATATCGTAGGTCCACTTAGTGGGGCACCTTCCACGCCGCGTCTACCGGTACCACTCAAGAACCTTTCGGCCTGAGGAAAGGATATGGAAATTAATTTCTTCATATCTAGATATATATATATGCGAAGCTAACAGAGAAGTAAGAGAACTTAAGACAACTAATATAAGAATAGATACAGTGGTCAGACAGTGGAAATCACAATTCACATCTGAGTGAAACCAATTAAAAACAAAAGATGTTAAGAAAGCTCAATTTTAATATGAAGTTCTAAACACAGCTCATAGAATAAAGAGGAAAGTGAGAGTCGTAACACCTTACATGGTTGGATTGAAAAGAAGAAGAAAGAATTTCCCAAGGAAGTATATATATGCAGATGGGAACATTCGCAGATATTAATGTTCATATCGTCGTACATGAGCGGTCGATTAGGCAGCTATTAATTAGTAGTGGACACGTGTTCGATAAGCGATTGATGCCCGCTGCAGCGATCACGTCTAATCGCTTCCGAGTCAATGCGCCGTCAACGGGCCGCCATTCGGATTATCGGGAACCAATGTTTGTTTTCACGAGGGACGCGGACAAATTCACTTGTTCCTTTTTAGTTTTTACACACGTTGATATACATACATATATAAATTATACACATAATACTTAATAAATACATTTAAAAAACTTTTAAGTTAAACGGTTTTTTGATACCCATATTGTGGTGGTTGTGAAAAAATATGTACCTAGTCCGCCATATTGGAACGGCGTCCATCTTGAATTTTAAATTTTGACATAATCATCGTGTGTTACTAGTGTAGCCCTTTCATTTGATACCCATATTGAGCGGGTTAAGGAAAAATATGTAATCCGCCATTTTGTATCGGCGGCCATCTTAGATTTTTAATGTTATTGATTTTATTATATTGTATTGTCATCTAAATTAAATGTGTGTACCAAATTTCAGATCAATCTGACAACGGGAAGGTGCTTAAATTTCAATTTCTAATTTTGACCCAAATAAATAAACAAATAAATGCGTACGGGTCAAACTAAATAAAACCGTTTAAAAAGATCGCGTGTTCATACTTATATAAAATAGTTTTTATATCGTGATTAATTATAGATGTAAAAGTTTTGAAAGGGTGAATGTTAAACTCATTTCCTATCAATCAATGTATAGTACATGCTACCCGATAATCAATGATTTTAGAACTAATAAATAACACAGTGATAATATAGCAGGAAAAAGCGTTTTCAAGTTTTGGTTTAATATGTACTAAAATTAAATCTTATTTACTATCTACCTGTATACTTTTTACTACCAGAATTGTTAGGCTGTCGCATTCCAATAGAAACATTTGATATTTCGCAATGATAACTATACACAGAGTAATTGGAAGTATATGTAAACCTTTGAAGTTTTTTGCTTACCAATTAGCTATACATTCACTCCTTTATCGACGCAGTGGTAGCTCAGCAGTAGAGGACTGACCATGCGATTACAGGCCACGGGTTCGATTCCCGGGATCAAGTTTTACATACAATTCACATTTTGTGCATTAATTACATAGGATTGCCACTGCTCTCACACGAGTTTCCAGAGGATGGCAAGCAACGTCCTCTGCTTACCATAACACCACAATGCAATTATGGTATATCCCCCATAGATATCTTTGGGGGAGATCAATACCTTGCAGATGTAGTCTCTATTGGTTTCTGCAGATTTTGTATTGACAAAAGTTATTGATCTGTTGCAATTTAATAGAAAATATGATTAGAATTATATATGTATGTAATATTTAAAAGCAAATGTATATATGTAAAAGAATTAAGAAAAAAATGAGCTATAACCAGTCATAAATATAGACATTAGTATTTTAAAACTTCTGATATAAAGAGACCATAAATACATGTGATTGCATACAATAAACCAAGGGGCAGTAAATGCAGTAAAATCAAGGTTCCCGCTGCAACGTCGAGGGGCATAAAGCTGGTGCTCCGTTTTATTGCGTCTAGACTCCTGCTCGTCCGCTATCTGGCTCCGGTATGTTTAGTTCATTTAATTTAAAATTTACGGCATCTATCGACGTTTCCTTTATTACCGAGTTTTGACCCCTCTCATGTGCTCTAATCTACGGGTCGCCGGTCCGAAGTGACCTTTAATATACCGATGACCCTGGATGTGTACATGTGAATGTATTTTAAAATGCTTTTTGATGTATGATCTCCTTTTTCTTATTTTATCCAATATATGTCCACTGCAATTCCTCTCGTGATGATCGCCACGATGACAGGTCTGACACTGCTTGTATCCAATGTCCTCCCGCCAAAATTGTAAACAATTAAGATTAAGAGATAACGCAAAATAAGGTAATAAAATTAAAAAAATGTGATGAAGAATAATAATAAAATACAAAAAAATGTAAAAAGTAATGAGGATTGAATGAAAGGCGATACAGAGCGAAACGGAAAGACAGTGGAATTGTGGAAAGAATGAAACGAATGAAAGATAAAATGACGTATGAAAGAAGAGAAAGAAAATAAAAATGTCTGTGTAAAAAAATTAAATAAATGTTAACAAATACCTGTCCGAAATCAGATAGGGGGTACGAAAGGCTCCCAATAGCGGGGGCCATAAAAAAAATGTCCTCCCACCAGCTTAACTATGTGGTCTATCTACTTAGTGGGGGGTCCACCCAAGCCGCGTCTATGGGCTCGTGGTTGCTACTTGAGAATCTTTTGACACAAACTGCTTCCAGTTGCATGAGAGATATGTTACAACTTATAGGTGCAATTCTTGAAGCTACCTGAGTAACCTTGGTTTTTCTGCGGATCTCTTAATTTTTGATTTTACCTCGCAGTTAAACTCTGAGCATAGATCTCTCCATTGCTATATGAGAGATCTTTAGTTTTCTTAAGAAGCGTGTTGTCAAAAACCACGTCCTGGATTCGTATGTCAACATTATTAATACTTATAATAACTATATACAACTTTTAAGGAACCCGTTAACGTTTCCTTTATTACTGAGTTTCGAAACCCCATGTTTTGAATTTTTGGGACGCTAGTCGGAAGTGACCTTTAATAATCCAACGTAACTGGACACAATCGAACATGTTCTATTTTTTTTATTTTAGTTTTGTTTTTGTTGCATTTTAATCAATATAACAGAAGTGTTTCATTTGTTTTAAAATGTTTAAAATAAAAACGAAGCGGGGCCTTTCTTACGTAGAGTATATCTTCATATGAAAGAAATAAATAAGTAGTATATTAAAGATTTATTATTATAAAAGATTAATTATAATTGTCACCTTATCCAGGAATGATAGTTTTTTAGTAGACGTCGTCCAGGACAAATGTGTGTAAAAGCACTCACTTAGCGCTTTGTACCGGGCGAAGCTCCCATCGTTTTCCAAAGAATACATTTGTAAGTCAACGGCTGCCCTCCCAGCTCTGGGTGATCAATTTAATCTCCTTAAAATCTCTGGGGCCGCGAACAGCAAACGGAATTCAATTTCCGGTAAAATGTTTTCATTTTTTTTCAAGTTTATTTCTTTTCCACTTCTGTATTCGCTTTTGAATTAATTTAATTTTTAAAACGCTACGCCGTCAAAATATATCAAAATGATTTCAAGATATATTTGTTTTAATTTAACTGTTTTAACTAAATAATAATAGGCACTTTTACCTGGTGAATTTACGATATTACTCGCAATAAAAGGCTGAACAGTACAACAAAATACTTATTCTATTCTGGAAGCAGCTGAACACATATGATGGACTTGTATGAGAAACAATAGAAAATCTTTGAGAATTTACGACCATCAAGTATTCTAAATCAGACTTATTCTTATGTTCAAGAAATTACTGTTCCTTGATAAACAAATATACCTAAAGAACACAAATTTGAGGTCAACAAGTAATGCTACGTAGTCAAAGATATCTTTTTTTAGCCGTGCACTGATATCAGAGTGGTCGCGGTTACACCCTGATCTTTGTGCCTCTTTGCTTTGTATCACAAAATATTTTATCGAGTCCTCATTTCGGTGTACACATTACTTTAGGTGGTGCAATCCCTGAGTAGACTTGACTGCTTACTCTGGGGAAAATATCCCACATCAAAGAAACTCTGTACCTAACTCACACCAAATCCGTTAAAAAAGTTCTCATTAACCAAGGCTGCACCGCAGTACAGGGACAGGTTCAAGGATACTCACTATCCACGAGGTTCAAGGGCTAACGAGCGAAGCGGCCATCTTTAACAGCGAAAAAGTGTATCTGTGTCGTTAAACTATTGAAATATGTATTATTGTAGAGTTTATTCCTGCTTCTTCTCCACAGCTATAACGCCTTGCGAAGCAGAATAGAGTCAATAATAAAATAAGTTTAAAAGTAATAATAATATAACGATCAAGCTCTGTTAAAAGTTCCAATGTGGAATAAATGAATTTGATGTTATCCTTATATTTTAGTACAATAAGCAAGAAATCCCTTGCGATACACTTTATATATTTAAGACGTGTACCTACTACTGTACAATGGCGGCTACACAAAACAACCGCTTCATTTAGAAATCAAAGTAACAGACGATCCCAAAGGTTACCTTCAAATTCTATTACGTCTTACTCCTTTTGTTTGGTCTCGGAATTGTTATTCTCAACATTATCGACTCGTCGAAATCTGAGATGTGTGTTTGATTTAATTTACTTCTTTAACCAAAGGGATCCATCAGCTATCGATGTTTAACAAAGCTTACGAGAATACGAATTTAATTTGAAGTTGGAACGTCAGCGCTGCGTGGACGCGGTGTTGTGGACTGGCATTGTTCGGAGTCCACCATTATGCCGGCGTCTCTCTGTTGCTGTAGTTTGACATCTTGACAATCGCGATGCGTTTGCGGAACGATAGAAAAATATCTCTGCATTTATACAATAATCAGTTGTAAAATCGAAGCTAGTGTTACTTTTAATAGATCTCTGAAGTTGATTTATAAAGGCAAATTTGATTCAATGCTACTTTTGACGCAGGATATGAATATTAATCAATTCGTAACGCTATTGATGATTTTATCAATGGAGATATACAGGGTGATATATGTTATAGCTTTAAAGGGATGCTCATTTTCTCTCCGATGATGTACACACCGTAGAAATAATGTAGTATTAAAAAGCGTTTACAAAATAGAGATGGCTATATATTAAAACTAGTGTTTTCTATCTGTACCGTAGAATTTATTAGCCCGTTGCATTTTCAATAGAAAAAATAAGTTAATGATATATTTCTTGAAAAAACCTCTTTATATATAATGCTTGGAAATAGATTCTTTAACCTTTTTATCGATAACTGTTACACATTCATCCCTAAAACGCTTTTATATTTATAACTAACAATCCTTTAAAAACGAAAATTTGTTTTAAAAGCTATTTGTAGTATGATATAAATATTAATGTATTCAAAATAATTGAGTTTGTCAATAATGAAATATTTTAAAAAATGAATATTTAGCACCTAGTGAAAAAGAAGTCTTCGTCAACTTTTTTCAAAAATATCTAAAAAAAATCATTCGATCATGTCAACGACTGCAAAGCCTAGCCGATCAAAGAATACGCTGTCCGTACCCAACAACTTTCCGCCATTTTGATTATATTGTGGATTCACTTCATAGATGGCTTAGCAGTGATATATCAAACTTCACGTGGTCACCACTTGAACCCACCGGCCTTAGGCTTCATGAGTTATGTGCTCCGTTTACTGCTATTTCAGATAAAAAAATCAACTATTAATCTAAAGACTTAATTGAGCATGTGGGAGACAAGGTAGTACTGTAGATTCTTGTTAACGTTGACCGCACCTCTGCTCGCAGTTGATGAGCGCGGAGACTCTCAACAGCGCGATGCAAACTTTTGTTGCGTCTACTGTGGCGCCATCTGTCATCTATCCGTTTCATTACCGACCTGCCGCGATGTGATCGACTGCGCAGGCACGTGGGTAAGAGCTCGTTTTTCGAGGTGTGGTCCAAAGGCGGAGCGGATAGCGAGTGGCGCGCGATATGCATGCAACAAGCACTACATGTAAATAAATCAGTTTCAATATTTGCGTCACTTCTTCTACTTCTTTTCATCTGGTGGACGCCCATTGTTAGGTACAAGTCTTGCCCAGAGATGGCCACGATGCCTGGCCTGTCGCCGCCTGCGTCCAGCGACTTCCGGCGACCTTCACTATGTCATCGGTGGTGGGGGGCCTACCCGCGCGTCTACAGGCTTGTGGTCGCAATTTGAGAAGCTTTCGGCTCCAATGTCTATTGGTCACACGAGCGATGTGCTCTACCTACTGCCACTTGAGACCAGCATTTCTGTCCATTAGTTCTCTCCGATTACAGATGGTAGGGAGGTTGCTACTTACATTTTTCTTCATCATCATTATCATCATATCAACCTATAGACTCCCACAGCAAAGT
Organism: Battus philenor; assembly: GCF_028537555.1. Classification (NCBI taxonomy): domain Eukaryota; kingdom Metazoa; phylum Arthropoda; class Insecta; order Lepidoptera; family Papilionidae; genus Battus; species Battus philenor. The sequence continues at coordinate 13,277,614 of NW_027181684.1, forward strand.
ACAGGCTCCTAAAATAGCATGTCTTGCGCTGTCTACATCCAGCTACTTCCCAATACCTTGACTATGTCTTATATCCATCTAGTGGAAGCTTACCCATTCACTAGTTCGTGATCACCAAGGGAAATCTTTTTCTTACATATGTGTCGGCTCATTTAAGATTTCGCTCACATGGACAAAGATATTCACATATAATTACGTAGATAGAAAGCACTGTGCGTGCCCGATGATGTATGGTTGAATAGATTAATTGCGATAAATAGGTTGACTCTAAATATGAATGAATTGACAGGTCGTCCGCGTGCGTATCGTGTTCTCGTCTGCTTGCGTCTGCGATTGTGCGCATGTCGTGTTTAAACGCGTCAATTTTCGATTGTTATATCAATGAATGGATTGTTCATCATTTCACTCGCTGTCAGTTACAATGACAGATGAATTGATGACATATTCCGTTGTGTTCAAAATCGTAAATGTAATAAAACAAAATAGTTTAAATATACATAATTCTTCTGCTTACTTCTAGTACATTTATATGTAAAAATAAACTTTATTATTGAATTGCTGTGTGATTAGTTATAGATTCAAAACTTTTAAAGTCTTATATGTAAAGTTATTTGTACATCCTATTAGAAATCATCGATTTCAAATATTATCAATTATAAAAGTTGGTGCAAAAGTAATGTAATAAAGTGAACGTGCCTTAATTTTTACAAATGGCGCCAAATGTCATTATGATTTGATATTTATAATAAAGATATATAGATATACTCCATCGCTTTTTGACAATTAATATTATATATATGAATATCATACATAACGCCATTTTTAATAAGTAATATATATATATATATATATATTGCAAGAGAAAAATAAATTAATGTAACATATTCTAGAGCGATGCCTTTATACAAGTTGATCTAATCTTTTACGTAATTTCAACTACTGAACTGTTTTTAAAATAGATTTACATACAAATTTTATTAAATTTCATTCTCACTCTTGAGTACAAAGTTATATTAATCTCGGTTTAGTACTACATTCAACAAGCGAGAGGATTTAGAGAAAATTAATTATAAACATACTTATGTACGGGGTCGTTTTAAGTTTACGTATCCAATGAAGGGCTGTTATACTGGATATTTTAGGTTTAGAGTACGGCCAGTACTAGGTATGTATGTGTTGTTTTATATTAAGCTTGAAAAATAATCTTACATTTTTTACTATGTTAATTAACATAATTTTAATGATTAAAACCCGCATCCAATACAACACAGTTTCGAAGATTTTTTAATTTTTTTTAAACAGCGTATCAACGTCTAGTAAAATCAAAAAGATAACTTCATTCAAGTATCTATGGGAGATATACTATAATCGCCAAACTTGGCAGACGGGTTGGCGATTGCAGTGGGGTAATATGGTATGCAGAGGACGCTGGTGCCCCATCATTGGAAGCTAGTAAGTGGACAGTTGCAATCCTATATAACTAATGCACAAAGTGTGAATTATATAAGATTGTATTCTGGGAATTGAACACGTGACCTATGATCGCAATTCACAGTGCTCTACCGCTGAGCTATCACTGCTAAAAATGAATATATTTACCCAAAAATTATTAATTTAACATCGTTACGACTACATACAGATAGGAAACTGAATTTAATCTATATTTACTAAATAATTAAACATTTTTTTATTATCTCACTATACAATCTACCACTTGCCTTAATTTGGCTTGACGTTGATTTGTGGGAACACTAACTAAAATATATTCATGTACCATTACCGCAACATAATCATAATCATCAGGCGCAGTGCCCTGAAAAAGATTACAAAACTTAAAGTAGATATGGAGAGCATCGCCTTAATGATGAGCGATGAAAACCTTCGCCGATCATTCCTATCGTTTACTCGCAGGGAGGTGAGCGATACTGTTAATAGAAATAAAACAGTATAGATAAGTAGGTACCAATTAAACTGCACATAAAATAACTAGTCAATTAATAATAGGAAAAATAGAATAAGAAAAGTGTAGTAATGTATTAAGAAAGCACTACCCAAAGAAAACTGTGATATAAAAATAGGATAAGTAATAAAATAAAGAATATAAAATGCACCTAACAACCTAAGAGTAATAAGATGATGGAAAGAAGGCGATGGAAGCAAGAAGGAATAAAAGAACAAAATGAAAGATAATGTGAAAGAAAAAAGACCCTGATCCCAACAAATTAGGGGTACGAGAGGCCTCCAATAGCGGGGGCCATGTAAAAAAAATCATCATTGTCATTTCACCTACAATATGTTCACAGCTGGGCATTAGACACGAGAGTTTCCAAATAGAACCGATTGGAAGCGGACTTAATACAAGTGAATTTCATATAGAATCCATAAATGAAATATTGATTCAGAAGTAATAAGCAATATTGTCCATGTGGCCAGTAATTCAAACGCAATGTTAAGCCGCAAATGTAATGAAAATTGCGTTCAAATCTATTTATTATGCAACGAAGTTTATTTTAAATGATATCGGGTTATTTGTTTCTAACTGCGGCCTATTGCAGAGTTAAATTTAACCTCTGAAAATACACTCTTCGTACGGAGAGTTAAGATACGTTTTTTGTTGTTTTACATTACCTTCGTACTTTATATTGAAATATACAGGATTATCGGTTTCTGGAAGTGAAAATATCGACATTCTCTCGACATTCTAAGATATATAATAATCAATAACAATAATAATAGTATAAGAGATTAATAATATGTAATAATAATCTAAGACATATCTTAGAATTTCTTTTGGCTGTCGAGAATTGTTAACATCTTACAGGTTGCTTTTCCTTTAACAATCGAAGATAAATTCAAATTTCCTATCACGTAACATATTTTCAGAGAACGATTATTTGTTGTTCACGCGCTGTTTCCTTTGAGTACTTCGTTATTTTGAAAACTTGCCTTTTACTGGCCTAATATAGTGATCCCAGGGTAATTGGAAATGGATAGCGAAGACTTTTAAGGGGTGAATGTATAGCTTATGCAAAAAGTTTTAAAACTTTTACACATATTTTCAATAACCTATATCACCCTGTGATCACACTGAAATGTGTTATATTAATACATTTTTCCGTTCAGAATGCGACAGTACAATATCTTCCGACAATACAAATTTAGCAGGTATAGATAGAAAACAATAATTTAAATTTCTATATAATACGTAATTGTAAACGATTTTTCTTATTATATTAATGTTATATACTGTGGTTTTTGACGCTAAATGAAACACCATTGGTTTACAAGGAGTCCTTTATTACCAAATCAGATGGTCACCCTACTTTAACACAAAGTATATTTTGCTTAGTCCAAACTACGCTTTCAAATTGGTCAAGAAATCACTGTCTAAATAACTTGCAGAAAGAGATCTTAATCTTATAACTCGAAAAACAACACTGAACTGTCGTCATGGGGAGTACACTTATTCATACTACGGATAAGGTTCTAGTAAGTTCGAGATAGTGCTCGGTAAGAATTTCCGAGAACCGTATACAAAAAATTATAAAAAGCTTCCAGGTCACGCATGTTCACGGGAATACGGCACTTATTTATTTAGCACAAGGATGAATTCTTTGTTTATTTAGTTACGATTTTTATGTAGAACAATTTTTTTGGTGCTTACTTGATCCTAGAGTTCAGTGTTTATTGTTTAGAGGGTTCTGTGGTTCATTACAAATATTACTTATGCTTTGTAATATTACCATTACGTGGTTTATTTTTTATGTATATATATATATAAATTTATATATGTGTGTTATAAATTAGCTTATTGGTCTCTGAGAGAGGTCTATGTCCAGTTGTGGAGGTTGCCAAAACGATGAAGACAAGAATTAGGTTACTATTAGTGAAATGAATCATAATCATAAGAATTCTATAGAATACATTTATTATCCCATACGGACGTAGTTATAATTTAAGGCGATGCATCTATTGATTGCGCAGTATTTTTTTTAATATTTACAGCTTGGAGTATGGCCAGCAATGTACGTGACACGTGATATTACAACCGCGAAACGGGGGGATTATTAAAACCATTTATCGTGGTCACGTTCCATCGCGTGATCAATGGTTCGTGTAACGAATGCATTTTTTTTCCGAATACCCGCGAGAGAATTTAGGCGTTCGGACCATTAGTTTTATTGGTTGTAGAATTATTACGCAGCCGGGTTCTGTCGTCAATCAGAAATGCACGCAGGCCGCTGTGTCCGAGTTTGTAATGGGACCTTTAAACAAATATGTAATACACTCCAAAATACTCCGTCGGTCGTTGGAGCTAAAAGTTTCTCAAGTGGCGACTACGGGCCGGTAGACGTGGCATGGTTCTATTCCCCTCTGGGTTGACCAACGACTTAGTGAACCACCCTTTCACCCCTCCACTTTCTCTGTGTTTGGCATGGGAACTTTGTTGCATAACTACCACTGCATGTGTGGAAGTGGCTAAATATTGGTACTTTTCTTACTTTTTTTGCATAAGGAGCAGCTTATTTTATGCATATCCTATTAGTGTGTTTGTCACAGTAAATCTGTTGCAAGTGTTTTTACGATAAAATCCTGGGATAAAATAAATTTATGAAGTTTATTAAACAAAACGCTGTGAAATAATCCTATAGCAGTATGACAGATTTGTAGGTGATATAAAGCCCACTGCAGAGCATAGGCTTCCGGTCCTACACTGCTTGCATCCAGTGACTTAACTTGAGCTTAACTTGAACTTAACTATGTCATCGATCCAACTAGTGGCGGGAATACCTCTACCACCTCGTGGTCGCCACATGAGAACCTTTCGGCCCCAATGAGCATCGGCTGCACGAGCGATGTGCTCCACCCAAAGCTACTTCAGACAAGCAATTCTTCGAGCTACGTCTTTGATCTCGGTTCTTCTATGGATCTCCTCATTTCTGTTTCGATCTCGCAGCACAACTTCGAGCACAGCCTTCATTACTTTCTAGGTGACACTGAGCTTTATTTCTCTAACGAAAGTGGACTCTTCTCGTAACAGATCCTGTATGGACCTTAGTAGAGGTATTTTAAGTTAAGGAATACTGGATTCTTTTCTACACGAGTTATTGCATTGAATGCTCTATATTTGACAATAATATGAATAATTAAATATATAGATAAATTATTAATAATTCCTTAACTTCCACGTGTAATACAACCTGCAATACAGGTAGCATGTAACTGTACAAGCTCAAGTGACAAAAAGCTTGCATTACTAATCCAGCATTATTAACACTGGTCTAAACAACAAATTCGTAACGACAGACGGTCGATGATACAGTTAAAATTAACCGATGGTTATATCACGAGGCCAGCGTTCTAGATAATGGCTATTGTTACGCCGGGGCAATAACGGTTCAATGAACTTATCCAGTAATTGCACACGTCTGCAAATTGCAATTAATATTTGATGAGCTATATATCCGGACTTGATGTCTGAATATTTTTAATATCGATATCTTTCGCGGCTACAAGTACTACCTACGGCTACAAGTGCTACGGCGGTTACAAGTAACGTCTTTATAAACCATCTTAATAATTCACTGCATCCGTAATCGATTTTTATTTAGTATTTTTAAGAATACAGCCTTGAAGATTCACGCCGGATGTAACGTTTTCAAATTAAGAGCTCTTTTGACTTTTAAAGTCGTAAGCCAAATATTTTCTCTTACATATCATAACCTTTCTGTACATTTTTTTATTTATTGTGGTCTGATATTCTTACAATGTTGTATATTGTAAATTTTTAATATTGTGTCACCTATAAATAAAAACAACAGAACCATTATTTATAACGTAATTATTAATGTATTTTTAACTTATGTGTACTGCCGGTGTACTTAAATAAATAAATAAGTAGATGTCTTGTATAGTAGTTATGGGCCTGTAGACGCGGCGCGGATAAGGCCCCCACTAGGACGACGTAGTTAAGTTCGCGAGAAGTCACAGGATGCAGGCAGCGCAGGACCGGAAGAAAGGGAGAGAGAGAGAGAGATAGAGAGAGAGAGAGAGAGAGAGAGAGAGAGTTGTAATCATTCTGTGCAAAAACATGACAACTTCTTTATTTTATATCTGTGTCGAAGGAATAGATCATTAACACGATTTCGATCATCACAACACACTTTCAATATGATTTAATTATTCACGGAAGTGTTTTAATAAAATATAGATTGATCATAGCTTTGATCAACAATATAATTCTGATTACAACAAACTTTCAATACAATAATCTTAGAGAATCTTGTATTAGACTAACACCGTATAAACGTGTTTAAAAATCAGTGTGTCGCTGTTTAAAACCACAAACAAACAAACTTATGTATGTTTTAACAATAATTCCTTTTTAACAATCCGGTATAATAAAATATGACTTTCCTACAATATTAAATTGTCGTTAAAACATTAAATAATTTTCTTGAATTCACATTCAAAAACGGTTCTATAAATTTGAGAATTTATTTCATACTAACGAGAGAATTTTTTTAAGAAAAAAAATTAACGATTTCAAATAAAATACTGAAAACTTTCTTTTGTTAATTCACACACACCACAGAGTATATATCGATGTTTTAAAAAAAGAAAAATAAAAAATTACATTAGATACAATTAATTTAAAATGAATTTATTAATGAATAATTATAAATATACTATTGATGAACATGCAAATGAAACACTTCTCACGTAAGCGAGGTTATCCAATATAAACGCATGCAATGCTCTGCATACAGATTACTTTGTGGGAATAAAATCACAAACAATGCAAAGCCATTACAAATATCTCACAGAGTTTTTATAAAGGCTAAATTATGGAGCACCCCGAGAGTGTTACATAACCACTGTACGTCTGAGAGGTTTTACGATTATGACCCCAAAACCCAAGGGTGAGTGATTACAGGATCATTAAAACATACATATGTTCTACGGTATACGTCCCTATCCTTTACGTTGGCAGGACCTCTCACATCTTAATTTTCGTTGTCATTATACTGTATGAACAATTGAAATGAAAACTTTGGGACTTCAATAGTCCTTATTGAACATGTGAAACAATAAACCTTTTTTGTTTTTCGAAAGGCTCTATAAAAAAAAAATTTACGACTTAATGATGGTCGTGGGTAGTCGCTTGCATCCAAGCAGCACAGGACCAGTCATCACAGCAATTTTAGACGGAGGCTTTCGCCATGTGGGCGTCTCTCGTATGATATTATGATGATGAATCTATGTGAAGTCACAATAGGTGAAGAAAAAGATATGGTACAAAGAAGAAGCTCTTAGCGAGTGTGATCATAGGAGGATTCTGTGTCCCTACACAACAACAGCTATTTTATATATAAGCGCAAACACAAGTATCTTTACGGATAGGCAATTGACTTGTCAGACATATGCACGTGTAAGTACACAGACCGCAGTGTAAATGCTTCTCAAGTTAGGTCCGTACCTACTCGTGATCATGTTCAAGCCATCGTACAACGAATTCCAATAAATACGGACGCAACGATGTTGGTCATATAGCTCGAAACAGCGGTTCCGCACGGCCAAGAATAGAACAATTATCACCGTTCCAACCGTCGGATATAGCGAAATATTTTTAGATCATAGCTGTTGAATGTAAAGATTTTACTACAACCTTCTTAATTTACTATCATTATTTAACCCTTTCCTTGATAATGTATCTGAAGAGATACATCAGAATTTAAAAAAAAATAGTGGGAACAATTTTGAACGCAAAGTAATCATTTGTATGTGAATGTTTAGGTAATTTCGTAATTTTCGAACGCTTGTTCAGTTTTTTTTCTGTTAGCATCTTTGGGTCTTGTCAAGTGGTATGAATATTAATGTAGTATTTAAAAAAAAACCTGCCATGTTAAGGGTTAACTGTGCTGGTCTGAACAACTTTCAACGCCACAGTGGCTGAAACAATACACGCCGTTGAAGACCGACACAGATAGCCCGGAAAAGTACTCCACAAACATTCCAAAGAGGTTCACGATCCTCATAAGTGAGGGACACGACGCAAGGAGGAGTACCTTTGTACTCTGAAAGCACTTTAAACAAAGAAAATAAAATAAACAGTGATCAGCCTATATTTTTTGTGAAAGTAATTCATATGAATTTTCCCAAAAAAATATATGTCAATTGAAATAGTATTTGAGATTTTTTTAATATAAACTATATAAAAACCTTGAGCAGTGGTTTCCCATCGATAGAGGAATGAGCCTTGCGATCATAGGTCACGGATTCGATTCCCGGAATACAATGTCAAATATTGCAGACTTTGTTTTAATTGTATAGGTTTGCCTCTGCTCACAAAAAAGTTTCCAGAGGATGGGCAGCAGCGTCCTCTGCATACCATACTATCACACTGCCATCGCAAACCCGTCTCCCATGTGTGTCGATTATGATATCCCCTCATAAAACTCTTTGTGGCAGGCCTTGCAGTTGGCGTTTATGTGCTGAAACAACGATATTAGAACCGGTATGAGAAGTCAAAATGTTGAAAAAATGGACAAAGATTTACTATATAATTTAAAAAGTATATTGAAATCATTGCTTTATTTTAAAAAGACGAATAAATAAAGTTTTTGAATAAACCAAACATGATTTTAATTATTAAAACAAAGTATTTTACCTCTCATTTACTATAAAAGCATAGTAATCTAGTTATTTTAATAAAACCTAATTATGTAATAATTATTTTTTTTTTGGCTCCCGTTATTGAGAGCCTCTCGTACCCCCTATCTGGTATGGGGCAGGGACTTTTTGTTTACATTTAATTTATTTTTCACACACACATGTTGTTCTTTCTCTTCTTTCATACTTCATATTATCTGTCGTTCATTTCTTTCTTTCCACAATTCCACTATCTTTCTCTTTCACTCTGTATCGCCTTTCATTCATTCCTCATTACTTTTACATTTTCTTATATTCTATATCACATTTTTTACTTATATTCTATTATCTATATCACATTACTTTATTTTGCTTTTATTTTGTCTTTGTGTTATTTGGCAATAATTATATTTAATGTAATAATTTTTGCGGTAGCTCCGTATTTCCTAGTGCACTGTACAATTGTTTTTAACAATCACAATGCGAGCGAGCGGCGCGCAGGGTGCCGGATTAAGTCCTTAACTGCGACCGTGTAATCCGGCCGGATCCGGACGATCCTGTAAAAATCCGGACGCGCGCAGCTAATGCCGGCCGCTGTAAATTCTCACTTAGCGTTCTGCTCTTAATCCGTTTCATCGCCAACATGATACTTTTGGCTACTATCATTTATGACTTAGTTTTTTGCGTCATATTGCAACGTTGCATGTTTACGTTCCATGTGTTAAAATTAAAATTTTAACAATAAATATACATGTAGACACAAGAAATGTAACACAACTTTTAATACAGTAAAACATATTTGAACACTTGACGTGGCACGGTACATCTAAAGTGGCGTGGGATCACGCATCGGTTCAGCGGATCTTTGTTTTTATAACAAACATTCCGATGCGCCCGCGCACCAGCCACAGCAGTTTACATCAGTGCCCGGGAGGAAGACCCTGGCCTCGGTCGCGTTCACTAGCTAGGTGACGTCTCACGCACCGACACACTCTCTTTGTGTCGGTTGCGTTCACCAGCTACGTGACGTCTCACGCGCCGGGGCTGTAGGTTCTCTTCTCGGTTCTTCAAAATCGTTCAGGGAGCATCTTTAACCTTTAACTGTGGACGCGCGGTCTCACAGACCGCTTGCAGTTTGTAATTTTTGTGTTTACCCCTTTCCCCTTGCTCCCTGCGTTTAATACTCTCAGTAGCTTTAGTTTTAGCGCCGAAACGTATGTTGAGACTAGAAGTTGTGTCGGAGGCCACAAATTAGCTGAGTTATTTTACTTTATACTTTAACCGCGGTCTGTCGGACCGCACGTCCACGTTTCCTGCGTAAATAATATAAAAGGTGATTTTGTTTAATTTGATTGTTTTATGTTAATTTCTTTCAAAATGTCAATGAATATTGAACGAGAAGATGCCCTATGCTCATTTTATATTGCATTCTTGACTTGTGTGGTACAAATGCTCATGTACTACACGATGAGCACCAGAGCCAAAAAATAGAAAGTGGAGTATTCCTAAAAAAAATAGCACGATCTTTAGTCGTTCCGCATATGCAAAGACGAGCAATAAAACCAAATATTTCAAACGAATTGAAAATGACAATGAGGCGATTTTTATTAGGGGCAGATATGCTCCTAGATGAACCCCCCCTAGCCAGGAGAGTGATTCATTAAAGCGAAAAACATGTCGTCTTTGTCCACCAAAACTAAAAAGAAAGTCCGATTACACTTGTATAAGTTGTAGGCAGGTCATATGTTTACAATGTTCCAAACCCTTGTGCAAGGACTGCCAATAATTTTAAACAATTGGACCAATGTCAAAAATTTTGTATTTTAATTTGAGTAGACTTTTATTCGTTTTTATATTAGGTTAAACCTTAGATTTATAGTTTTGATTGTTATTTTTTCGAAAAAGTTTAATTCATTCGAGTTTTTCGTCCTAAAATTGGTCTCTAGTAAATGTATGCCAAAAAGTGCCTTTAATTGTTAGTATGCTTTATTTTATTTACAAATAAAGAAAGATTGATTAAAAGCCTCGAAATTATTTAATTTCAATATACCTAAAAAACAATAAATACAAATGTGTACAAATAAAATCAATATTTACGTAATATTTGGACTTCAGAACATAGCGGTCCGAGAGACCGCGAGTCCATGGTAGTGTGACAAAAAAATGACGTCCATAGTTAAAGGTTAAAAGCACTCACAGTCTCTATATCACTTCGCACCCCAACGGAGTGCAAGTTTTATTATTAAAATAACCTTTGGTCATTGAGGTTGAATCTATTCGTACGTCGCTCTGGCACGAACACATCCTGTCAACTACTGGCGCTCCCTGCTCTAACCTGCTGCCGCTTGACCAGTCCTGAGAGATCGCGCTGCTGTTTACCACCACCACCAGGGGAGTACTGACCTGCGGTGTAAAATCAGTCCAGGCCTACAACTTACTACTATTTATACAGAAATATATTTTTCTCCTATTACCGAGTTCGCTGTTTCTTTTCACCTTACCACCCTTAGCCAAAAAAACGGTACAATATGCGACAATTAACAGTTGGTGGTCTCTATTACAGAACCTTGAGGTTCCAGCAGCCATCTGCTATTGGCTGAACATGATCTGTGCCCGTCTGTGATCTGTGTCCCAGTGTCACTTTAACCTAACAACTAAAATTCGCTGAGTTATTTCGGACACTCTTGTTCGTCTACGAATCTCATTATTTCTGATTCGATAGAGAAATCCAAAGCATCACCCGTTTCGTCACTCGTTGAGCGACTTATATCTTTCTAAAGAGGCCCGGGGTGAGAGATCACGTTTGTTTTTTTATCATAACGGAGAAAGATGGCCAGTTTTTTTTAAATCAAATATTTTCGTAATATATTTATGCCTATCTGTGAATATTCTTGTATAAGCGAACTCTTTCTCCACGAGAGAAGGGAGTAAGAACTATTCTACACACCGGAACAAAGAAAACAAAACGTAAATGCAGCCAGTGCTATATATGATGCATTTATATTTTGATAATAATTTTCGCCATATTACTGATGAAATTTTTTAATATGTTTAAATGTTTAATGCCTTTCAAGGTGTTAATGCTACTACATATGGGTCTAAGTGCGTCAAGAGTATATTAAATTAAATTAATAAGAGACATAAGGAAATATATTTTCTAAATCTCAACGTGAATATAGTTCGTTTGGATCGATCGAAAGACCCATCATAAAACATCCCGCTATTCAAAGAGGCGTGTACGTTAGATGTACAGTAAATTACGTTTAATTACTCCGCGTAATCAAAATCCCTGTCAGTTGTAAAGTCGTTTCAAGGCGACTCGTTTTCAAGTTTAATGAGGTGGATTTATGAGAGTATTGGATGTTCATTACTTGCGCGTGTATCTAATTCGTTTCCGCGACGTCGGTACAATCGATGCAAATCAGGTTACGTCTGACCCATGCTGCTTATAATACAACCTTAATTCAATACCTTGCGGTAACACAATACGCCCTAATCTTGCGAAAGTCAAATAAAATTGGCTTCACTAACAGATATGTTTCATAGATAATAAATATCGTTGATACAGGTTGATCGGGAAAATGTTTTAATGCTTTAAAGTTATGATTGTATAAATCAATTTCGGTGTGATAAAGGTAATTAAAAACAAATAATTACATAAATAATATATAACGTAATGATAATATAGTAAGAAAAAAGCTTTTTCTAAATTGAAATTATCACAGTTAGAAATGAATTTTTATTTATTATTTGAAGACTTTGGTGAAGTTATTGGCGTGCCGTTTTTACAGGAAGATTTAAAGCTGTTTAGTAAGAAAAGGACCAATATTTAGCTACTTCCGCACATGCAGTGGTAGTCGTGCAATAAAATGCACCGCCCGCCAGCCCGCTGATAAATGCGTATGCGGCAAACAATGCGAATTACACAACCGCCACCGCCAAATCACTCAACACGTGTTTCACCCCTCCACGGGGCATCTTCAGGAGTTATGTTACACCGATTAGTGCCAAACACAGAGTTCATTAAATATTAAAGTTGTTTGTTGTCAAACTTGCTAGAGATACACCTATTATTAATCACTATATTCAAATCTATTTCCAGACAGGTATTTCAAAATTAACCCTAATTTGTAATATACCGTATTTATCAGGATTTATATAGCGTTAGTTTATTCCACAAATAACACTCTTCGGTGTCACGAACAAGAAGCTAAGACACTGCTCCCGTACACGATCTGTCAGGCTCAAGGGCACCGTTGTCCATAAGTAATGCGAGACTACCCGCCGGAAACACTCGCCTTCGAATAGGGATTCCCGGTGTTTGTTCCAGGACAATTCACAAATAAACAAATAGTCCAAAAAAACTGTTCAAAGAAAATGCGCGAACATAAAATAACATTATATTGTAAAGTAAAAATAACATGATATCTGAGAGATAAGAGAGTAAATAAGATAATAAGTTATATGTGTAATATTTTGATAATCTTAAATATTTAGGAACTAAATATTGTCGAGTGATGCCTGTGGTTGCTAAACTTAGACCCGGGCAGTCGGTGCCTGCCGCTAGGTGGCCCGAAGAACCGAAGGCTTGTGCCTTACAGTGAGCGTCTATCAGCAGAAATGATTTTGTTGGATATTTATTTTTTCAACATTGGAAATTTTAACAGGAATCTTATTGATCGTCAACTTATATTTTAAAAAAAATCTATTTTATTTTGACTCTACTCTGCTTCGCAACGTGCAATAATTGTGGAGAAAAAGCAAGAAGAAACTCCACAACAACACATATTTTAATAAAGTTTAACAATACAGATTTATACATATATACTTTATCAGCTATAGCCTAAATAAAATTAAAATTATCAGGCGTCATCACTGCCAAGGATTCTTGTCATTTAAATATATTTGTTTATAGAATAATAAACCTTTTGTTATTTAATGGAATCAGGCTTTACCTCACGGAAGTCCATCTTAAGTAAGAAAAGGACCAATATTTAGCCACTTCCGCACATGCAGTGGTAGTCGTGGAGGAGTGAAGCACGTGTTGAGTAATTTGGCGGTGGCGGTTGTGTGATTCGCATTGTTTTCCGCATACGGATTTATCAGCGGTCTGGCGGGCGGTGCGTTTTATTGCACGACTACCACTGCATGTGCAGAAGTGGCTAAATATTGGTCCTTTTCTTACTTAAACCTTTTGTTGTAAATGGTAGTTCAATAATGTTTTGCGGAATTTTCTTACAAAATCTGATTCCGTTTATTATAAATGAATTCACTACTTTCTACACTATAGATATCCCCTAATTAACGTCCTAGATTTAACGGAAATATTGCTCGGTTTGGACTACGTTGGCAAGCTCGCTGTCAATCAACAAGCCGGACACGCAAACAACAGGGAGACCCATTGACATAGCCTCGTCAATTGGCTAGTTTAAGTGGATACTGTTCCCTTAAAGATTTGGATCAGAAACCACAGGCCGCTTCGAACTGGTCCAATAAGAAATCTATGGGGGAGGCTTATGTCCAGTAGCAGATAAACCTCCGGCTAAAATATTGATGATGATGATACATTATAGAGTAAGGGGAAAAATAGACAAACGTCAAACCATCTGTTCTTAAACATCACGTGTGTATCATGACAATTGCACCCTTTCTTGTCACCGGTCAAATATTTCAAGTGATAACTGAACCTTCTGCGTTATGTTACTATTACTACAAATATTTCTCTTTGAAGTATTTAATTAATTTATTGTCATTGCATGAGAGTAAATTTAAATAATAATTACCTGTTATAATATTTAAACGCTCCAGCAGTAAAAGGACGATATTATTGCAATGTGTCATGGTGGAATATATTTAATAAATAATTCATTGTAGCCACTGTTCGTGCTATTTATAACATTAAAACCAGAGACTCTAGATTTGAATGTTTAAAAAAAATATAGTAACGTAAATTTTAATATTGATTAATTTACAGAAAAGATAGTTCGTTGCTATCAATTTTTAAAGATAACCTTATCTAAATCGTTGTGATTTTTGTAAGAATTAAAAAAAATCACATCGACAGTGAACGAGAGATTGCAGACGACACATCGCTGGTTTTTTCTTATTTCAGTTGTCGTAGAATATTTGGTTTTTGTATGCAGAGAAGATTCTTTATATAACGCCACATATTAAAGTCTGGTGGGGCTGTCCCTAGATCTATGCCTGGGTTCCTGGATAGCCATGGAATACAGCCTTGTTTGAGAATCAGTCTTTCCATAAATATTTCTTTAACCACCGGCAAGAACTCGATGGATATGATACAATTGTAGCTAGAAAATCCTGGTATCATCGAGTCCAAAAACTCCAACGTTGTATTGGCTTAGGGTGTCAAATTAAAATTTCAAAGTATTCGGACCCGCGCTACATATGATGAACTGATCTATTTACATAAGAATAATAATAAATTTGTAGGCATCTGTGCAAAATACACTTCCATGAAATGTCATAAAACAAAAAGTAGTAAATAATTTTTTTTACCATTTTTTATCCTTTATAGGCAAAGCATTTGACCTCAGTTTCATCTGAATTTAAGCGATGAGATCTATAATGGTACATGCTTACATAGAAGAAACCTACTCACTCTTGTCTTGAAGACTCCTAAGCTATACTTGGTTAGAAACAATGACGCCGGCAGGTTTTTCCACTCCTTGGCTGTTCGCACTATAAAAGCGTAAGCAAAATACTTATTGCGAATGAAAAGAATTTCAACCGTCGTGAATCCATGCGTCATGCAATCTGTTCGAATGTTTGTACAATGATAATAAAGATTAGTAATCTCTCTAATCTGATCACTCTCTCTGATGGCTGTATTAAGTAAAGGTGATCACACAAAAAAAAGTATAAGATTGTTTGTGGGCTCTTGACAGATCAAGGCACGTAGCTTGAAATTATTGAAAGCCTTATAGAGGAGTCGAATCTGATTCTAGTTTCGATCAAATTTGGTTCCATTACATTCTTTTCATGATGTTCAGAAGGAGTTACTATAATGATCCTATACGTAATTTTTTTTTAATTTTTGGTTTCGGTGTTCCACAGACATTAGCGTCCGTATTTTTGCACTTATTATGTTTAAGTAATAAAAAGACATATCTTAATGTATCTTAACGATGCCTTAATAACGTCCAGTTTTTAAGATTACGTTCCGTGCGTGCCGTGCGTATGTAGTAATGGGAGTAAATTAAAAGATGATTATCTATTTCTTAAAAGAACATCATCTGGATTGAACCATACAAATATAAAACATTGATTGTTGATATATAATCTGTTCCGTATTTCAATGACCATTTCTTGTCATTTTAAACTCCAGTCATTTACTTTTTTATTTCATAAACTGATACTAGAAGATAACTAGACTAAAATAATGAATCTACCGCACTCTATCAGTACTTCGAAAAAGTTTTATCGTTAAAAAAATAAGATATCTAAGCGATCAAAGGCGAGTTACCTTTTGAAATAAGAAAAAATAATTCCTCTATTAAACTTTGAGACACGCTTTTAAAAAAAATTATCTAATAACGAAGCGTTGGGCGGCAATGATAACATCGATAAACAAGCTTTCGGTAATTTAATAGACGTTTGTGAAAATGATCGCGAAATAAATGAAGTTTCTTGAAGGCTTTTTACAGATCACAAACTGACCTTTAAAAATGACCTAAATTTTGTTCTGACTTTGACATTTGATGAGGTCATCAGTACAAATATATTAACCGAAATTTCATTTGATAGAAAATATTAGAGTATACGGAATTACCTAAAAAAATATGTGATTGAAAAATGGTTCGTGTGATGTGGTAAAACGTTTATTGAATAATTAACATAATTTGTGCCGAGCTTGCATAGTTTGTACCTACGAGCGCTTGCGCATCGTTCCCTGGTTCAAATCCGACTCCCCGAGAACTGCAACGGCCGAGGGCGCACGTGCTGCGCCTTGGCTACTTGCCAAGGCGCAAGCAAGAACGCGTATAATGAACGCCGTGCGAGTGAGCGAGACGAGTGTGCGAGACGAGCAAACGGTTGTGCGTTGTGACGACGTCCGCGGGAACTTTCACATATGGCGGCTTTTTATGTAGTAATATTATTACATTCGTTATATTATTAACATGGGTAGGTTACCCACTAGCAGGTCAGATGAATTACTTGAGATCGCGGCCGTCGCTGGTTGCTGGCAGCACAGGACCTTTGGGAGAGGCCTGTGCCTTGCAGTGTGCGTCTATTGTCTCATACGATGGCAGTGATAACTGAATAAGTTAATTTAAGTGACATTTGAATTCTTGGTTCTCCTCTTACACAGGTGAAATACAAACGTACACAAATAATTAATATAATTAATTCAAATTTATATGTGAAGTAAATTATTTAATAAATAAATAATTGTTCCTATGTATAAATTATACGAGATATATTATACCAACTAAATATTAGCGACACAAATTCTATGTAGGTAAAGTTTGTGATGCGAAAATCGATCGGATTAGACTAACGACGTTTATTTACTAATAATTCAAATGTTTACTTTTACATAGCTTTCTCGTATATATTCTCTTCCCCAATTCAGCTGTCTGTTACCTACATATAACAAAGAATACTGTTACGGATGGCCAGTACTGCTCTGAGTAGGAATATACAAACCCCATACTGCGATGGAAATAAAACTGTAATATTAATAAGTAAAATAAAATCGCTGTTCCCACATTAATAGGGGTGGAACTTGAGGTCCCCTATTGGGGACCAAGTTTTAAAAATAAAACACCATCGCGCATCTTGCACCTTGCATGCCGCCGCGCATGACCAAATGGCGATATCTCTCCTCAGTGCGCAGGGCCTTGTAGATGAAGGTACCTGCGAGACGTGTCCACGCGCACTCTCATTCAGATACGGTACCACTTAGCATAGCTTAGATAGTTGTATAAATTAGTTTAATTTTGTGTTGAAAGTGTTCAAAAAACTTGTTTCTTTTAAAAGCTAACCCTACGTGTGCCATTACAATAAATAGCAAAGTGAAAGCACCTCTGTAGAATACATCAATCTAAAAAGAATTATTTGACGTTAATGTTGAATGTTTTCAATTTAAACTAACAAAATTAAGGCTTTCGTTCGTCCAGTGAATATGTTCATGTGTTGGCTCGATTCGTCTCACTCAAAAATGTTATTAAAATTTTCACGACAAGACGTTTAATCTTAACATCGTGTTGCAGATTCTAATTGTACCTTTATATAAAGACAGCTATGGAATTTTTTGACACTATCTTTTGAAATTATATAATAATATAAATTTGGCTAAATTTATATTATTATATAAATTTATTTAAATAATAACTTTATTGTACCTTTTTTGCAATTTATTAAAATATCAAGATAAGAAGTTTTTGTGAATGCTTGTTCAAAGGATTTATCTTTGTACAGTATCCCTAGTATCCCGATATCTTAAACTAAACAAATGAGTTTCAAAATATTTTTTTTTCTAATTTATTACAACTATTTACCTTATAATTCGGCGACGACAAAATGATTGGAAATCGAAGACATTTTTTCACTAAAATAAAAAAAAATTATTGCAACAAAAAAATTAAACACATGTATGTGTTTTTGTTGGAGTAGGGCACTCAATGAAGAAGTTTGTTTTCGCCAAAAAATATAGGATTTTTTTGCATATTTATTTGTACTTAAATTTTATTTCTTTAGTTTAACTTTAAATCAACTTAAAAATTTAAATTACGACAAATGCTGCTTCTGAACCCGATATTGACTGTAGTTTACATAAACTTGTTTTTATTTATACTTTAAACATTCAACTTCTACGTTGTTTGTCTATATTTGTCTTTGTTTGTGTATGTAACTTTGTCTATTTCTATTTGTCTATGCAACCTTCTGTTTATGTTTTTATGTATATCTATATCTCTGACTTTGTCTAAGTTGAAATTTTTCCATATCTAGGTCTTTATTTATGCTTCTTTGCAGATTTATGTATACGTTTATATAATTTTCGTTAAAACAGAATTGAAATTTTATTATGTGCTTTACAAACCATGTTAACCAATTCCTGTGTCTTTTTGGTTGGAAAAACGATTCCTCGTGAGTTGATTATAGGTCTCTGTTTGTGAGGAACGATCCTTTGCGATTACTTTAGCACTGGAGTCACCTTCATCCGTCCTTTATGATGCCAACTGGTCACATCGCACACCGGATATTGACACCATTCTTTGCTGCTTAAAGGATACGTTACCATCTAGGTAATTATCATTATCTGTTATTTATATAATGGAATCAGGCGTTACCTCGCGGAAGTCCATCGTAAGTAAGAAAAGGACCAATATTTAGCCACTTCCGCACATGCATTGGTAGTCGTGCAATAAAATTCACCGCCCGCCAGCCCGCTGATAAATGCGTATGCGACAAACAATGCGAATCACACAACCGCCACCGCCAAATCACTCAACACGTAACACAAAGTCTCTGTGATTGGCACTAATCGGTGTAACATAACTCCTGAAGATGCCCCGTGGAGGGGTGAAACACGTGTTATTAACACGTGGCTAAATATTGGTCCTTTTCTTACTTATCTGTTATTTAGTTTATTAATTCATTTCTAGTAACCGATCTACTGCATTTATAACAGTCTACATCCTTATATAAGCCTTTATTTCTGCAATATAACAATGTTTATATTACCATAGTTCATGTACGTTTTTGTTTATATGCATAAGTATGCATAAACCTTCACCCTTACGTAGAAAAGCGTCCGCGACAACACACGTGGCGCGTCAATCAATTAACATCAAGACGCCCGCGCTCGGGGCGAAGTGGCGCGAAGTGGCGCGAAGCAAGGTTCCGCAAATAGGATTAACGACCGACCTCTCTCTACAACTCTTCGTCAATTCACCAAAATCTATAAAGTTGGTTCAGTTAATACCCTGTGTTGATACAAAAGCGCAGAGAGCTATTTAACATATAAGGCTCATCGGTAAACAGCTTGTGTTATATTTAGTCTCGGTACAAACAAAAATTGAAGTGTAATTTCAATTACAGCTGACACTTTCAAACAGGTTTATATTACAGGCATCATTAGCGAAATAACAGAAGTAAAACTCGAAGGGTGTGTTAAACAAATTTATGTTTGCATATCACTATTTTTCATTATTTTTCACCTAATCATTCATCCAACGGTTTTTTTTTTGAGGCCTCCGCTATTAGGACCTCTCCTTCCATCCCAGTTTTGTTGGGAACAGGGTTTTTTATTTCTTAACAATTTTTCACATGATTTTTTTTATTTTCGTCCTCGTCTTCCATAGTTCACAATATCTTTTTTTTATTCCTTCTATCACTCCATAATTCCATCTTCCTTTCTCGATCATTCCATTGCTTTCATCCATCCTCAAACACTTCAGTTGTATTTTCTATTGCAGTATCACAGCTTTATTTCCGTTTCATCCAATGGTTAGTATGATGCTATAAATATTGAGCCTTTGGATTTTTTATATGGACCTCTTCTTGAGTGAAAGCCTTTTTCACCACTTGTAGTGAGTCTTACCATCCCACTGTCTATTTATTCTTCCTTTCTTTCTCATCGGTTCTTTAAGTTTTTTTAGCTAATATAAACCAACTATGGTCAAAATGTGATATTTACGTATTGTGATATTATCCAGAAACATTAAAACGCAGTGACTAGATAGTCACAGTAAACAGATGTTTAGCGATCTTTAAATTAGGAGTAATATATATCACATTTTAGTTTGAATTGATATTTTTAGAAAATGGTGTAATAATATACAAGAAACTTGCGAATTTATTGGAATAACCCAAAAAATGAATTTAAAAGATTATAAATTACAGAAGCTCGCGTGTGAAATATCGTCTTGCGTCGACGTGTTGGTGGGCAGCCGTGCGTGAATTTGTAGCAAATATTTTGTTGGAAATTTTTGTGCTGCGTGCACACGAACGAATAAATACAGGGAGCAACTCGAATGGAGATCGTGGATCCGATGGCGCGCCTTATATTTATCAATTTTCAATTGTACAGCAAGCATAAACATTGAACGACATTTCACTGACTTCTTATTTCCTAATATACTCCTTTCCTTTATAAAGATATAAACAATCCATATATATGTAATAATGAATGTCTATCTGCATGCTCTTTATAGAATCATAAATTATGTATTTGATAATATGACGATCCTTAGCTAAGTTGTTGTACATAAGCCCGCGAAATTTTATGTTGGTATGACCAATTTTCAGACAGATGGCGCCACGATCATTCAACTTATTTCATAAATTGCCATAACAGTTGAAGTTGATTCGAATCGGAACGAACGAATGATGACATTTCTAGTTGTAGGTGACATTCCGTAGGGTACAGATATTTTTTTTATAAAATGCCACAATAACAATAGCTTTATTACATTATTATTATACTTAAGAAGGTTAAATAGAAAAAAAAAACAAGAATTTATACATTGCTATTTCAGCTGTAGGACGTAGTTAGTTATAGGCCTCTTATATAAATTTTCAAATAGACCGATCAGGAGCGCCCTGCATTCAGCGTCTTTGACGACCTTATAGAAGACCTTCATGGTTTAAAGGCGATAGTTTTAACTGTCGTTACTTATGATAAAAACGCTTAACAAAAAGAGAGTTTCAAACTTAATATAAAAATAAATATCTGTGTGTCTTTAAGCCACAATGAGCCTGTTACAAAGAGAAATTTCTCTGGTCGAGAGGAGTGGAATAGTTAGAGAAATGAAGAGATCCGCAGAAAAATCAAAGTCACCGTAACAACAACGTAACTCGACTTGTTCATCTGAAGTGGCGACAAGCAGGTAATATCACTTGTGTAACCAATGGCTGTTGATGATTCTGCAGTGACGGCAGGAGCCAATAGCTGCGGCGTGGTGACACCCCCCACCAGATAGACCGATGTAAGGTCGCGGGATACGAGCAGTGTAAAGCCGATCATCGTGCCAATCTTTGACAGAAGTTTATGCCTTGAAATCAGGCTTTTCGGCTAAAAATAAGAAGAATATAAATCGTTCAGTAGCTTCATATATAGCCAATTCATTACTAATGATTTACAAAAGTATAATAAATCATGTTTATATTTCCAAAATTATTGTCGTACTAACAAGACTTGAGTATTACCATACATAAATATTTATTTTATATTTAATTACATTACTAAATTCAAGTATTTCATTCATGTTTTATGTTTCAATGAATTCTTCATAATTTTTGAATTATTAGATGCATCTGCGAGATTAATTAAGGTTTTATTTTTGCGATATTTATAAGGTTATATTAAACTCTACTATATTAATAAGGTTATTATTAATTGAATCAAAAATCAAATATATATGTTTTGGAAACATTAGTACGTGTATGCAGGTAAAGAAATGACGAATTAATATCTCTTGGTGCGCAAGTGAGGAGGCTGCGAGCAAAGAGTATTTGCTTAGTATTCGGCGGTGGGCTTCAAAAGGAACCCTTCTGCCAACATTAGCGTCGCAAGACGTCACATAAGTGAATTTACACTTGCTCTCTGAAAACCAGCGGGAGCTTTGCGTTCTCCACGCGTCTTGAGATGTAGAACCTTGGCGTCCATCTTTACTCGTGAAAAATTGCACATAATTTGAATTTTTAAAACATCTTTCCATTTGAAGGAAAACTTGGCTTTGAACTTAGACATCGTCATCGACTTTTACATATTTATACATTATGCATTGGCAGATCGCAAAATTTTCTGTAATGTCTGTTACTAAATTAGAAAATAAAACATTAAGAAAAAAAAAGAAGAATATATGTAAGAATATAGGTTAGTAGTTATGTAGTAAATTTTTTTCGAGACTAACATATTATTTTTAATATTGACATATTAACAGTACGTACAACTGTATTGAGAATAGGCAGATAAATTCCCTGCGCAAAGGCAACACACGATGGTTTTTAAATAAATATCATACATTAATCTAAACTAGAGAGTCAGCAGAGTAGGCGGTATTTTTATAGTTATAATGACATGTAGTACGATAGTAGTTCAGCGATAGAAAACTGAAACTTGCGATCGTAGTTCTCGAGTTCGATTTTCGGTATACAATGTTATATAATTCACACTTTATGCTTTAATTATATAGGATTGCCACTGCTTACAAACAAGTTT
Source organism: Battus philenor (assembly GCF_028537555.1). NCBI lineage: Eukaryota > Metazoa > Arthropoda > Insecta > Lepidoptera > Papilionidae > Battus > Battus philenor. Next base: position 13,300,457 of record NW_027181684.1, read on the forward strand.
CCAGAAAATTAACAGCAGCGTCTTCGTGTGAGACCAAGGTAGACCCTGCGCAGGGCCTACCCAGTGGAACGCCGACATAATTAAGGTCGCGTGAAGTTGCTGAATGTGAGCTGCCTGGACAATGAGGATGAGAAGAGATCGCCATCTCTGGGCAATAGCTTTGTCTAGCTGTGGGCATCTATCGGCTATCATGTTGATGGTAAATGATAGAAGCAGTGTTGTGGTTTCCAATGCCGTTTCTTCGAGTCGAAGTTGGGCACGTTCCGACCCGTTTGTAACGAATTTTGCGTCTAGCGGCTGATGTCATGATGTGATATAAAAACCTCCTCGACTGATAAAATGGTGGCTGTCGTGATTCGATGGAATAACGTACTCTTAAAGATTAAAAGAAATTTTTTTTTGATAAATTCATGGGAATCCCCGTCGGCAGTAAGCGAACAATAAGCGTCGGCCCGTCACTCGTCAGCCGGAGTGACGGATTAAAGCGACAGTCGCTCCGGTCTCAGCGCGGCGATGTCTTCAATTTGCCAAATTGCGTTTACGTCGCCCGCCAGCTGCCGCTTTAGAGCTTCTCTCCCTCTCTTTCTGCTATTACTTTTAGATTACCTTCACGTTGTTACAGCACAACGTTTTGTAGGCGATTATGAGTTATGGTAATCATTAGTCGATCTCGGTTCCTTTACATTTTATGGGGTTGTCCCATAAATCAACGCCAGGTTACACTCTAGTGATAAGGCAAGTAATAGTAAATTCGATCATTTAAAAATTGCAATTATTTTACACTTTACATATCATATTTCGTTGTTGGAAATCGACTTATGAGATAAGACCCCTCTTTTGGTTATTATTCATCTTGTGTTTTATCAGACGTCTCACAGAATTCGTACTGTCTGAAGTTACCGGTTTGTTGCAGTCAATTTCTAAACGATAAAGAATGATTGAGCAGTGGTAGTCCAGCGGTAGAGGTCTGAGGTATGCGATCATAGGTCGAGTGTTCATTTCCTGGCATACAATGGCATGTACCCTCTTTGTGTATATATATAAAGAATTGTCACTGTCAGAAAGAAGTTTTTTAAAATTGAAATAAAGAACAGTAAGCAAAATACGGAATGTGAGATATTGATTTACATTGTAAAAGTAAAAGATTGAAAAATTCCATGTTAAATTGGTCGCAAAAGTCGGCCGGTATGCTGGATAAATTAAGCATACTGCACACGGTCGGCTGGTAAGTGAGCACATAAAGCAGTCTATCGCGTCATTCTCTCAATCGCAGTGTATTACTACTTTGCATGTCCCAGTTGTTTGGAGAGCCCGTCTGTGGACGGCCTTTTTTTCTTTTGAAGGCGCGTTAACGTGTGCTTTGTGTTGGAAGCGATGTGATACCGTGATTATTTCTGCATTAGGGGCATCGTCTTCTGTTCGTGTGAGTCAGTTTCATTGACACGTTTTTTCTATTACCTTCCCGATGTGATGATTTCACTCATTCAAAGTTTTTAATTAAACACTAATTGATGTTAAGCAGGATTGTAATGAGAATAACAACATAAAAGATTAAGATAAAAAAAATATAATTCGTTTATGCAACATTGCAACTTTTAACAAGACTCTTATTGTTTGTCAACTATTTTTTTAGTCTATTTTATTTTTGATTCTATTGATAATGTTATAGTTGTGGAAAAGAACCAGGAAGAAACTCCACAAGCAAAAGACACTAAATATAGGCCGCTTCCAACCGGTCCTATTGAAAATCTCTGTGGGTGGTTTATGCCCAGCCATGGACAACTTATTGTTGAGATAATAATGATAATGATGGCGTCGTTTAAGCTTAGGTTACGAGAGTTCCAAACATGCCTTTATCTGTCTTTCACGAATATCTCAAATACTGTAGTTAGTGTAATATATTCCCAAACCCCTACAATTTAAAAAGGTTGTTTACACTGTAAAAGAATATTTTTACGAGATTTCGTGTAATACACTTTTCAATTTTTACTAATTTCATTGCGTGTCGAGATAATCATGAATAAATTTTATTTCCATAACATAACAATCTATTTTTAAATCCACGTCTCATAGTGTAAATTATATTTGAATTAAAACTTTGGATTGAGACCGAAACATTAGACCAGTGTTCTCCAGCGTGGGTCTCACGCCACGCGGTGGGCAATTTAATTGTTTTTTATAGCCCCCGCTGTTGGGGACCTCTCGGACAACCCATCTTAGTTACGCAAAGACAATATTTTCAATAATTTTTTTACAGGCAATGTATTTGTGTCCTCATCTTTTATCCTTTATAATATCTTTTACACACCTTCCTTTTACACGCCACATTTTCTATCATTCCTTTGCATACTTAACTTTATTTTCTTATTAATTACGAAGTAAGAAAAGTAGTATACTTACTACTTTAAATTTTTTTTTTCTTATTCGGTTAATTCTCTTTATGATACTGTTATACACTCCAATTTTGATGTACATTTTTCTGATGAATTTCACTGTTAAATGGTGTATTTTGAAAGTGGACTCTTGAAAGTAGGTTACACAGGAGGGCGTAAAAATTTTAGAAAGGCTAAGGTAAGACGTGGTACAAAAAAGGTCGAAAAATACTACAATAGATAGTATTGAAAGTTTAGAAAATAAAATTTTAACTACTACAATATTATAGTCAATTCAAGCTTTTCATTTTGTAATTAGATACATAAAATAATAAACGGTCATAAAAATAAACAATCAGGAGTAAATAGTCATTGAATAGTCATAAAACCGAGTCGAACGATTCGCGAGCCGGCTCTCGTGTGCGTCAATCGCGGCGGCACTCGGTCACGCGGACGCGCTGACACGAGAGCCCGTCAGCGCTGTCTGCCCCGCTAATTGTCCGCGCATACTCGACACATGATTAAATTGATGCTTTGATTATTTAATGGAATCAGACGTTACCTCGCGAAACTCCATCCTAAGTAAGAAAAGGACCAATATTTAGCCACTTCCGCACATGCAGTGGTAGTCGTGCAACAAATGCACCGCCCGCCAGCCCGCTGAACAATGCGAATCACACAACCGCCACCACCAAATCACTCAACACGTGTTTCAACCATCCACGGGGCATCTTCAGGAGTTATGTTACACCGATTAGTGCCAAACACAGAGACACATACCCACCAAAATCTAGATTTCTTTTCTTGACACATGATAAGTGCCTTTGATCTTCGTAGAACTTAAAATTGACTATGCCTACTCATTCTACTATATTTATGTAATAATCTTTCACTGTTGTCATTGTCACGTTATGGAATGAATTACCGGAAATATATAAAAGATACCAATAATATGCGCCTAATTGCTGTCAGCTTTTAAAAATATGGTAAAAGAGCACATCCTTGGTCTCTAAAATGGAATATTTCGTAGCATTTATTAATTATTCGTACTTATGAATATTGTATATATTATAGTTTTTTTAGTATATTCATATTTGTGTATAGTAATATATGTATTTGTATGAATTTACACCCTGAACTGCCTAATCCTTCATGTCTCTCATCTCCATCCAAAGATTGTCTGGAGATCGCCTCAAGCGATATGACCACCTCTTATACTTCTTCATATAGTGTTTTTTTTAGTTATTATCTATAATATACAATAAAGTATAAATAAATATACCTAAAACTAGATAAAATTGGATTAAGTTTTTTTGTACATTGGAACTTTTCAACGCAACTTCATGGTTGTTAACATATTATCTTTTTATTTTTTTATAATCTATTTTATTTTTGGTTCTACTCTGCTTCGCAGTGTTATAGTTATAGAGAAAAAGTAGGAAGAAACTCTACAACAACACATCTTTTAATAAAGTTTAACACAGATACACTTTATCAACTATAACCTAAATGCTTAGTTCAAAGTCAAGCCATTTAACTTACGATAAATGAAGTTTTATAAAGTACTCTGTTCTCCGACTGCTTAGTATGCCCATACTGCTATTTGTTTTAATAACATAAAACATGTTGTCACTTTTAATATGAAAAAATATTCTTGTGAAGTTTAATACCTTTAAAATCTACTGTTTGAAAATATGCATCAATTTAATAAACTCTCCTTGCTGATTTAATTTTCACTTAAAAAACGAAATATTTACACTAAATTTAAAGTTTTAAAGCCTTAGGATTCATGAGATATCGTGATGATTCAGTACAAATCTTCATATTTTTTATTTGAAAAACAGGTTGGTGTACATACAAGTGAACAAAGGATTATTTTCAATTTAGATACTCGTATGTAACACTCTACAACGTTTTCACAGAGAAAATTAAAATAGAAAATTGGAATTCACTTCGTTACTTTTATGTATTTGAAGATCAATTTTTTATTCTTTTATATTAAATTTTACACAAAGTTGTTTACACTACTTAAATTCTATCTTTGTAACATGTTCTTGTAGCATTAATTCTAAGCCCGTATTAACTTGAATTCGGACAAACGGAATCATAAATAATAAAGCACTAAGCTTGCGCACTTAGTGTCATTAGGCTAGCGATACGGCGATCCCGTTATCCCACTTAGGCATTTGGCAACCCCGCCCCGGACAGGCGAGAACGATAATAATGAAGCAGGCGGACGATATACAACAATTAAGGTGGCATCAGGCTAACTAAATAATTAAGTCGCTTGCCAACTTTTAATTAATTAGGTCAGAACTCGGCGGAGGGAGGCGGGACTCTAAGCTTGCTTAGCCCAAGCGCCCGACATCGCGCCCTGGCCAATGTCCAACTTCTAATGAGGCCGCTAAAAATCAACTGAAACTGAAAGCGCTCATGTAAAGCGCTGAACAGGCAACAGATGTTTAGAATTCCCTCTGTCTGCTTCGCTGGAACGACTTTATTCATCGAGATTCAATTTCAAGGTTTACTTACTCAGCAAGAATATTTAGGAATATATCTATATATAAAAATGAATGTTTGTCTGTATAAAATTTATAGAATCGTAAACTATGCATTTGATCATGTGATGATCTTTAGCAAAGTTGTTGTGCATGAGCATACAAAAATTTTTAAGCAAGAAAAGGACCAATATTTATAGAGACTCTGTGTTTGGCACTAATCGGTGTGGCATGGCTCCTGGGGATGCCCCGTGAAGGGGTGAAGCACGTGTTGAGTGATTTGGTGGTGGCGGTTGTGTGATTCGCATTGTTTGCCGCATACGCATTTATCGGCGGGCTGGCGGGCGGTGCATTTCATTGCACGACTACCACTGCATGTGCGGAAGTGGCTAAATATTGGTCCTTTTCTTACTTAGGATGGACTTCCGCGAGGTAACGCCTGATTCCATTAAAAAATTTCTAAATCGGTATGACCACTTTTTATGCTAATGGCGCCTCTGTTATTCTAAATAATTTCATATAATGCCGTAACTGTTCATGACGATTTTGAATTGAAACGAATTGTGGTCACAGGGATTTGTGTAAATTGTGAAATTCACATCCAACCCATACTTTTTTCTTGTCAAAATTCCACGCGGAACAAGTCGCGGGGCACGCCTAGTTAACATTAAAAATATTAAAAATTTTTTAATCTGTGATAAAATTTTAAAATCCTTTAAAACCTAATTTGTGATATGTCCGATTAGAAATAGTATAAGAAATAAGAATTAAAAAATTAGATTAATGTGTAAACCAGAGAAATAACGAAATAAAATGAATAATTGTAAACGTAGAATCCAGGAGAGAAACCGATGAAAGTGAGTTGATGTGTATATGGAGAAGAATAGGAAGAAATATAATGTTAAGTGAAGAAGGGAGAAAGAACGGTAAACATTAAGAAGGATGTTAGATGAGAATTAAAATAAAACGTAGAAAAGTTGTTATTGTAAAAAAGATCCCTGCTCATACATGGTAGCGCAGTATCAGAGGCCGCAAAAATGGAGGCATGTAACATATATATGTAAACATATACATAGTTTACGAGATACTTTAAGTCGCTAGAAGCGAGCAGTCTAGACCTGTTATTACAGCGATCTTCAGGGAGGCTGTATAATGATGACAAAATTTATTTTTATTTTATCTTCTATACGATCTACATTTTAGGTGTCTTTTATCTAATAGACCAGATTAAATGTTTTTAAATGACTATATGTAAACATTAGGCGTTAAATGTTCACCCGTATGATATACAGATGACATGATTAAGCCAGAAATTTAAACTAATATATATACTAATATTTTACATAAATATTTATCAGAAAATTTATGATTAAGCAACTAAATTTGTATTTTTTTTATAATATTTTTCTGGACCCACTTTTCCACAATACAAAACAAATAATACACTTGTTATTATTACATCTTAAGTTCTTTCTTTACACATGTTATTTCTCTTGAAGGTTTACCTTATATTCAATTCAACAAAGGAAATTTAGTTCGATCGTCATACGAAACAGCAATGTTTGTGAAACGACAACATCAGGGCAGGCTCGGAACAACTGGGACATAAAGAAAACGGCATCAAAGGCACCGCTCGCACATCCAATTTCAATACGAGCACATTTGATATCACGAGGTCGAAGTATTGTCGCGGTCCGCGTCTCCTAAGGTAGCTCTGTACGAATTTCTAGTCCGTTGTTATTTCGCTCATTGTAATTTGAATTCTATTTTCAATGGTACAAGATCTATATTTATTTAACGCGTGTAGTTCGTAATTTGGGTGCACATCGGAAACTGTCAGCGTGGGCCGGGTCGGGTTCGCAGATGTGGTTTTGCGACGTTTAGTGCTCGAGAGTGTTTTATCTTACATCACGATTTATATCTGCGCATTTGTTTTACTATATTTTATAAGAGGTCGTTTTGCATACCAACCTTACTATTTGTAGATATTTCGAGATATAGAAGGTGATACTTTCATAATAAACCTGTAATATTTGAGGAACGAGATGAAGGAATAGAGGCGATGCATGAAAGGAAATTAGTTTGTACAGGAATGCTATATGAAATTTATTGGAATGTTAGTGGCTCCTTCTATCTGAAAATTCGTCATCCCAACATAGAAACCTTTATGAGCTCATGCACAACAACTTTGCTGAAGATGATTACTTAATCTAATGCATAGTTTACGTTTCTATGAAGGACATACAGGCAAAGGTTAATTTTCATATATGTAGATTTGGATTTACTGGCATTTTTGTAATAAAAAATTTACATAGGGTTATTTAAAAGTGATCATTGTAAGTATTCGTAAATAGGTAAAAATATAAACATATAAATAATGTTATATAAACGTTGATGTTGTTATAAAACGTAAAAATAGGTTAATCCGAAATCTGTCACGCGGTGGAGAGCAACAAAAACAAAATCAGTAAAAGTTTTGCAGGAAAAACGCACGGCCCTAACTTTGATACGCAGTTTTTGCGACACCGAAACAAGAAGTTATAAGTCGTTGTTGTTCGCAAGTTTTTCAAATACACTGAAACTTTGACTCTCACATGTCGACGGCAGACTCGATTCGCGGTCAATGTAACTTTTACTTAATTTTATACTGTTGTTTATAATGATATCTCATTGCAGTGGATTACCTTTGTTATATAAAATATTTTCATCCAATATACCTCAGTGTCTTAATATGTAAGTCTAGAACTAATTTGTGTCACAATTTTGACCTCGTTTACTACCTTGCGAAATGAGGAGTGGAGAGATACACGCGAACTGAATTAACCGATATAGCCCAGCAGTTTGATACGATACGAAGTGGCAGTGAGAAAGCCACGTCCCTAAAATACCGAACCGTATTATACAAATTAGTAAAAATGATCAAAAATAAACATTCAGTTGCGTTTGTGATGGGCTTCACTCAAATTAAGACGCGTTTGAATTCCTCGTTGCTTTAGATTAAAAGATGTCATCGAAACTCAATTTGATTCTAGTTTCCGCAAATGTAGCTATTCGGACATTACTTCTGAGCGTAGATGAGTCATTCAAAGTGAAAAAATAATATTAATAAATTAAGGCGTATTTATAATATTATACAAATAGGCTGACTTTTAATACAAAATTTAAATAAAACTAGACTTTATATTAAAGTAAATGTATTATTCAATTGAATAGAAATTCTATATTTTCTTTGGTAGTACATACCGTGAAACGCACGGACGAGTAAGTAAATGCGATTTTTCGAAATCATCAATGTCGACTTATTGTCAAACAAAGAAAATGGCGAGCGTTGTTCGGGGCTTGCGCTCCGAAAACTCAAATGGAAAATGTGCTACGGAAATGTATTGTAAATTCTTTTAAAGGCGAGTAAGCGGACATTTTCCCATCGACGTCGCATAATCCATTAGCACCGCCGACCGGCACGACGTACATTGAATATGCTCGTACAATAACACATTACGCGCCGATTTACAGCTGCAGGCGGGCGGCAATGGATTTAAAAATTGCACGCATATATCAAACATCGCGCCCGGGCTGCCTTCGTGTAAATCGTTCGGCAGAGTCGTACTCGGGGGGTCATCATTTTCATTTCCTGGATTTAGTAATAAAAGTGTATCTTCATCCTCTCCTTCCTATTCTATTTCTTTTCCATTGCGGAATTCATTACGTTGTTTCCAGTAAAAGTCCAGTCGATCTCAGCATGTAGCACCTTCCTGATCATACATCCTTCTTATCTCTCTTTAACTTGGCTATACTAGTATAAACAGTGCAGTTGATGTGTTATTTCGACAAGTTTCAATGTACCCCTTATATTATTGTATCTGAACCTTTCCTTGGTCGATCATCATGTGGTGCTAACAACATCACAACGCTTTATAGTAATCATATTGTGACGAATTGATATACTTTGAAACTGTTCTATGTAATAAGAGTAATTAAAAATGGAACAAACAATATAAACAGTGTGAACTGTAATTATCTGCTGCCAGCTACTTACAGGATGAATTAAAATGTGTGATTATAAAATTACTTTGTAAAACACGTCTTTGTTTTTAGTTTATTATATAAATAAACCGCTAAACTTACTGAATTGTAACACGTATTGCTTCGTGTAAAATTCGAATCACATTTTTAAAAGTGATAAAACTTCCTTTTTAATTCGAAATCCAATTTAATATGAAATATTGCTGACCGCGTGCCTATAAAAAAAAATAAAAATTGGAATTCGCGTGTCACGGGTAAAGATAATTATTGAAAAGCGAAATTGCACAGGGCCGGACTGCGAGTGCAAATTATTTGTAACGCAACTCAACGTTATCCATTAATTAAGGTATTAAAATATTGTTACGAATTAATTTCTGTTTTACTGAATAATGGACGCGGCTCTGATTTATTTTCGGTTTTGAAACCTCGCGACGCGTTGGTCACACAAATCGGTTTCGCATTTAACAGTTTAAATATAGAAGCCAGCGCATAATTAAATTAAACCGACCATAGACAATACTCCACAATGTACACGGCTAAGTTTTTATAATCCAACTGGAATACTTCAAGATCATATAGAAGACATAGTTGCTTGGCATTAGTATGTGTTCCTTATATTTCGTACGTGACTAGTAAAGCTCATTTAAAATCATTAATATTTCATTTAGTTTTTTTATTAACTGTTCCACACCTGTACATGTCTTTCAAATACGATCAAAGTATTTCATATCCTGAGGTTATCGATCTCGTAGCTCACTCCACTTTGTTTAGCCCTCGTGACATGTGTGAGTAACGGCCCCATATTTCTTTACCTTTCCACCGGCTTAAAGCGGTTATTGTATTTACATTTCAGCATTTTGTTTCACACTATATAAATATGTTTAGTTGAACTTATCAAACAAGATCGCACAGTAAATATAATATTCTGTAATATTTAGTATTACGATTATATTAAATATATATCTCTGTTGTCTGATATTAATTGTATTAGAGATTTTGATACAAAATCAAATTTTAAGGACTTCATATAATACAGCGAACTTTTTATTTTAATATATTAAGTGAAGGGTGTAACCGATGTCAACAGCTTAAAGCGCGTCTCTGAACAAAAAATCACTTTTTGTTGTCATCGTTTTAACCCATAGACGCTTGCTGAAAGGTATAAGCCTCCTCCGAAAATAAGTATGGGGGATATATCATAATCGCCACGAATGGCAGACGAATTGGCGATTGTGGTACCATGGTACGCAAAGAACTCTGCCGCTTATCCTCTGAAAAGTTATTTGAGAGCAGTGACAATCCTTTATATTTATAATTAATACATAAAATATGAATTATATAAGATTCCTGGGAATCGAATCCGCGACTCAGTCCGCCCACACTGCGTTACCACTGCTCAACTACTACCACTCCTTTTTAATAATAATTTTTAAAATACATTAATAACATTTTTCGATGTACGATTGTCTTTGGAAATTATGGGGGAGGCCCATGTCCATTAGTAGAGGTCATGTGGCAGAAAATATAGTTAAGATATTGATGATAATATAAGAATGCAAATAGAGCCTAATTTAATATAAACTATAACCAAATTGAGTACGGAAAAGCCGTATTGATGTTCTTAAACTTGAAATTTAATTGGGATTCCGGATTCCGAATGCGTTCTAAGCATCAAAGAGTCCACAGTAAAGTCAGTCAGGATTCTTTTCCAAGCTGTGTTATCGCTTGAAAATGCTTTGTACTGCTACATGATTTTCATAGTTATAATTTATAATAATATGTGATTTATGTTCCAGCAATTAACTGAAATAAATGATATAAACAATAAATTATCACAGAGAGCTGCATATCAAATGATAATGAATGCTTCAAGCAAATTGGCGACCGCATTTTCAATATGAGAATAATTCAATTAGTTGTTTGAAATGGCCGCTCGGTAATTGTGTTTGATTGATTTCCACGATATCGCCGCTCCGACTGCACTAACTCCCGGCTATCGTTACGTTAATAATCATATAATTTTTTGGCCCCAGACATTCTTAAAATATTTCATGCTTAGGATTAAAATTTATTTTTTGTATGTGATGAGGGCAGCGAAAGGTATAACAGATTATGAGTAAGTTCTTCCCTACAGTGCATCTGGACATGATTCTAGTCCAAATTGTTCACAGGACAGAGGATTCCCTGAGTAGTGACGTAGGTATAATCTTAGGGAAAGTCCCTCGTGCATCTATGACCCAGCGGTGGACTAGACCGTAGTGCACGCAATAACAAGCTGTCCCGTATTCGCTAGGGAAAGGTTCGAGTGCGAAATGGCTTTGGAAGAGAGGGTGGAATGCGACACCGTCTCCTCTCTTGTGGGAGATAGAGAACGCCGTCATATCTTCTAAAGATATTGTCACAGATTTGTAATGGAGGTGGTTATGAAAAAAAGTTAATACTTAGTTTGGTAAAGCAAAGACATACTAAGAAATGTATTTTAAAAAATTAAATTAGTATAGGGACAAATTGTATGCAATTTGTAATATCAAATAATGTGGCGAAAATAGAGAGGCTAAGTATGTAAGGACTGTGAATAAAAGAAAGAGAATGTTAGAAACTATAAAGTTTGAAAGAAAAAAAACTTCCCTAAAAGTGAGAGGGAACGTGAGGCCCCCAAAAAGGGGGGCTATAACAAACAGTGAAATTTCAGTACGACCTGCTGAAAGACGCCCGTTAAGAGCGAACATCACCTCGTTCGTGGGACGAGCTTCCAAAAAACGTTTTGGCGGAATATTTAATATTTGCTTAGGTATAGATAGGAGTCTGCATGTACTGCAAGAAGACCTTCATACATATTGTACCAGCCTCTCTCATTACAACGTTGAAATTTTACGTCTCATTTCCATAAATAACTTTTAATAAATATGAATCAAGTAAGAAAGGGCTACTTCCACTATGCAGTAGTAGTCATGCAATAAAATGCACCGTGTTGCATTTTTTTACTTAGGATATACTTCCACAAAGTAACGCCTGAACCTATTAGATAAATATAAATCAATAAACGATAGCGTCTGTATTTGTCTCCACACTGGAGAAGAAGTTACTGAGGGAGTACAAAAGAAAAGCAGTGTCATTATACAACAACAGCCTAATTATGGTTGGCGGCAGAACCGAGGAGCAGATCCACTATTTTTAGTTTCCTTGAAGTATGATGGGATTGAATGAATCCGTTGCATGAGTTAGTATGATTTTTTTCTAACAACGGGAGAATGAGAAATGAGCCCTTTTTCTATGAATATAAAATTAAGTTTCTTTGGTTTTAACTTTCGACAGATAAATAAGTGCTAAGACCTATATTTATAGAAAAAATTAAATAGTCTCTACGACCTGGAGACCACAGACCTGCAAGGCGGACAGATGACATTGTTATTGTTGGGAAACGCTAGATGCAGACCACTTTCAACAGGTCTTATTGAAAATCTAGAGAGACCAATGTTCTAAGTGTGCCACCGACGACGGAAAAGGTGATGATGATGACCACTAACAGGATGGCTGTGATACTTTATACAAAGTTAAAATCTAACTTTCAGAATGTAAAAGAAGAAAACGAAAACAATTTGTTCTAAAGAACAATTGAAAAACAATTCGGTATTCAAATTAATCATTCTTTATTTTATCGTACAGCAAGTTTGGAGGGGACTTTGTTGTGAGAGCTAACATAGAATTAATTAATAATTGTTTCATCGAGACTTTTATTGTACGCTGGATCATTTATCGTCGCAAACTTTCAAACACCAACTATTGTTTAAAATGAATTAAACTTTTTGTTAATATTAGTGGGATCGAAAAGTAACGTCGTTTCAAAGCTGTAAAAAACTGATTGTTTTTACAGCTCCGGCATTGAAAATTTGTGTACTAAACAGCAAAAGGTTGTTGATAATGAAGATGAATATATTGTTGATTAGAAATACACACTTGTTAAAAATATACTGAGTTTAACTAACTAAATAATACAATGTTAATATTTTGTAGTGATGACACAATAGCCTGATAATTTCACGATCATTGAGCTTTGACCGCTTTCAAATTTTAAATATCTTTTCAAAAAAACCGTAGTTTATTCCTTTATACGTCTATGATTTATAAAATCATTATTCACTTTGAATCTTTAACATTGATCACTTGTGCACTACGTATAAGAAAAATGTCAGATTATTCTAATTTAATACAATTTAGAATCGAATTAAGCTTTAATAGAATCAGGCGTTACCTTGCGGAAGTCCATCCTAAGTAAGAAAACCGCATAATGCACCGCCCGCCTGGCGGGGCGTTTGTTGCACGACTACCACTGCATGTGCAGAAGTGGCTAAATATTGGTCCTTTTCTTACGAATTAAACTTATTTTGATAATATTCTTCAACTTAAAAATAAAGCTACGAACAAAACGGTTTCAAACGTGTCATAGGCTATAATAACCCACAACAAAGTCAATGTTTTTTTTATGATTATTCACAAATATCAATAATTTCATATAACACTTACAAAGCTAGTCATGTCTACTCCGATATTTCTTATCTTGTCTTTCATAGAGATTTATTTAATTATCATCATTTTAGGCATATAAAACCCACAGCTGTACATAGGCTTCGCCAAAAGATTTCCAATTTAACTGGTAGTATGCAACCTGTATCCAGCCTCTAACTACTGTCCACCTTGTTGGTGGACATCCTACGTTCGCGGGTCCTTGGTCCCCACTCTACAACCTTAAGGCTTCAGTGGCTGGTACGGACAGCTACGCGAAACCCATCCCGTGTCTCGGGCGAGAAGAATTATCCGAAATGACTAAGTATGACTTTTACACCGTGTCCACGCGCAACCTGTCACAAATACTGTACCTCATAACATAACGTAGTTAGTTTGTATTAATTATCTGTTTTACGTAAACTATTGTTAATAATTAGATGGTGTATAAATAATAATTTGTGCGTTTAAAGTGTTAATAAACAAGTTTCTTCGCTGTGTCTTTCTGCGAGTTTCTTTTGAGAGCTAACCCCACGTGTCAAGCTACAATTTGACTTGACCAAAACACTGTCGTTTGTTACTTACGTTCATCTACGGATCTACTCATTTCTGATTTGATTTAGTAGTTTCCCAAGCGCAGCCTTTTCCTTGGTTTTATTGAGCGACTATTAGCTTGCGGATATGGTTCAGTGTGACTTAATTAATTCTAGATTATATTTTTTTTCTCGTACCCCTATTTATAGTGGGATAGGGACTTTATTAGCATTTAATTTATTCACTTAATTATTTTATTTTCATTCTCTTCTCTTTCATTCTTCACATAATCTTTCATTCTGTTCTTTTATACCACAATTCTGCTTTCTTTCCCTTTTGCTCTGTTTTACCATTCTTTCATCCTCTTTTCATTTTACATTTTCTTAATTTCTAGTTTTGTTGTATCACATTTATATCTTTATCTTTATCACAGTTTAATATTATTTTTTTTTTTTATAAACCTTTTTTGTTTTTGTTTGTTGATGCCTAACTTTTATTTTTTTCTATTGCATAGTGTATAATTCTTTTGCAATAACTGAGGAATTCTTTCATGGTTTCTTTTACGCCTATCAGGGACGGTACTGTCTCCTCCCTGATTTCAACGCCAGACCGGCACTCGAAGCCGTGCCGGAGTCCCCCGAATGCGGGACACCGGGCCACAAGGTAGATCACGGTCTGGTCCACGCCCGGTTCACAGAAGCACGAGGGGTCCTCCTTGAGCTTGAACCTATGAAGGTACTCAGAGAACCCCCCGTGCCTCGTGAAGAGCTGGGCCGAGACCGCGTCCACCTCGATACTGCGGAGCACGCGGTAGGCTGAAATGGCGTCTAGATTATATTGCAATACACAGTATTTCATTCAAAGAGATAACGATGAACAAGAGGGTGGAGGAAGATATGCATATAGGCTAATACAGCTCGCATAAAGAGCGAGTGCACCACGCGGGACGCTGCCTGTTGGAGCTCCGAGCGGGATCGAGTTATTACTGCGAGGCCGCGGCCGCAAGTTCTTGTCTCATAAATATTTATGAGTATCCAGACACATGCTAATTTATCCCATCTCCCGGAATATGGACACGGGAATCGCCTCACGACGAAGCTTCGCACGAAATTGTTTATATGTTAATACAAACAAATCCTCGACGTACGCCGGCTACTACCGTACTAATTCATAATTTGAAACTGAATATCTCGCCGCTGTGGCGACACGCTGAAATACCAATATGTAGATGAATATATTTCCTGTCGTCGTGTCGGACAGTCACAAACACAAGTGCTTTGTGACACGTGGGTATTTTTTTTTGTTCAACTAAAACTTTGTGTCCACATAATTTTATCTTGAGAAATTAAGTGTTTTGTTTCCTATACATGCCATAACTTATTAAATATAAAAACTTATGCAGGATATGCGAGGTGATTTTGTTACAGGTGTAATGCTTTAAAGGCGTGAACGTATGTCTCATTTGTTAGTAGTTTTTAGTTTTTAGGTAGTAGTTAGTAGGTTTGAATCATTCTGTATAAAGTGAATTTTACTTTATGAATGACATTAATTTTTTTTTTTTATGTAATGTAATGCGGCAGGCCAAGAACTAGCAGCTGGTTCAGGGAAAAATTACACAGCGAAATTATTTTTAATACGCTTTAAACTGAATTTTATAATGACGATATATATTATTTCTAAAATCATTGATTTTAGAATAGGGTTAACCGTACATTAATTAACAGTAAGTGAGCTATACATTCACCACTCTAAAGTTTTTACACCTATAACCAAACAAACGGATGGTACAAAAGGTGTGAAAGTCATATAACATAAATAACTAACTACACTATGTAATGTATTATATATATTGTATAATGATTTCTTGAGCGCTTATTTATAATCAATATACATATATGTATATGTGTATATATATATTACATGGAATCTCATTACCTTCATAGTTTAATCTCTCTTATTTGTCTTCAAAGTAATCATACTACATATTGATTAGATGTATTATTTGCAAAAGACTGATTCAATATCAGTTAAATGTCAGTGCGACAAAGAAAGTGCTGTCGTCCATGCAGTAGCTTTAGTTCGCAGTGTCTTCGTGGAAAAAGTCACAGCAAACCTGTTCCAATTAATTGTTCAGCGCATTTGAATGTTTAAGTGCACGCGCGCCGGTATAAATCTGATAATGGGCCTTCATAATGTGTCCATTAAATAGTCTGGGATTCTTGGCGGCCGTCCAAAGCCTCCGAGATGAACTCTTCGCGGCCTAAGTGACAAAGTGGGATAGCGAAAAACCGTGGAGCCGCCGCGAGCGACATATTTTTTTTTGTCAACGTATTTTTATTCGTACGAGCATCGAAAATTCAATTTTATTCGTTAACGAGAAACATTCTCGTGTACCTCGGCAACAATACCGCTGACAATATTGTTATTAAATTTAAGAAAATTGGAAACCACACGACTGTAGTCATTAATTTCAATTTAATTATATTTCTTTTTTTTTTCCGGTTGGTCACGTGTTGAATATTTGTAGACTATTCAATTTGAATGTATATTTGAGCAGATTGAAGAGTATATCCATCTTCTAAATTCAAAATTTAGTTTGTACTGGTCCTCAGTTGAATTTTCACGAATTAAATCTCAGAGTAATGTTTGTAACCATCAGTCACTATGCAGCAAGCCGTACTTGAAGAACAAGACAACTTAGTGTCTGTACTTATAATTTATCGAAGGAAGACATATTTCTTCAAGGATAGTGTAATAGTGAAAAAGTTATATTATATATTTAATAGAAAATGTCCACCTGTTGTGAGCAGCTGCCCAGCGGTAAAGGACTGAGACTTCCGATCGCAAGTCGCGGGATCGATTTCCTGCATTTTAAAGTATTGTCACTGCTCACACACAAGTTCCCAGAGGACGGAAAGCAGCATACTCCATAACATCACACTGCAATCGCCAACCCACCTATCAAGCGAGGCGATTATAGTATATCCCTCCAAAGTTACCTTTGGGGAGGTCCCTACCTTTAAGTGTGCGTTTATAGGCTATAATAATAACAATTTGCAACTGTTACTTTAATTTTGCAACTGACCATCATAGGTAATTATCCTCACAGTAATTTAACTTATATATATTCGTATATGTAGCAATGCACACAGATGGCGTTCGACACGATATAACTTGGAACGGCCCCCAGATGGCGTTGGTAGTCATTTACCTAACGGTATCGTTCGACGTGGATAGTCGTAGTATAGAGGACTGCTCTCTTGAATCTAAACAAAACTTGACCTGTATTTTCTAAAAATATATTGAAAACTTTTTATTTTAGAACCTATTCTAACAAGCTATGTCGAGGTAAATACTATGAACTCTACGCTATCGAATCTAAATTCAGGAGATCCGTAGAAGCGACCGATGTAGCTCAGTGGATTGAAAAATTGAAGAGACAGTTGGCACGTGGAATAGATGGCCCTCCTGGAGTGGATGTCAGGAACCGATAAACAGAGCGAAAGGTAAGAAAAGGACCAATATTTAACCATATCCGCACATGCTGTGGTAGTCGTGCAATTCCCCGTGCGAGGCCCCGTGGAGGGGTGAAACACGTGTTGAGTAATTTGGCGGTGGCGGTTGTGTGATTCGCATTGTTTGCCGCATACGCATTTGTCAGCGGGCTGGTAGGCGGTGCATTTTATTGCACGACTGCTACTGCATGTGCGGAAGTGGCTTAATATTGGTTCTTTTCTTACTTAGGATGGACTTCCGCGAGGTAACGCCTGATTCCATTAAA
The DNA here is from genome assembly GCF_028537555.1 of Battus philenor. Lineage (NCBI taxonomy): Eukaryota > Metazoa > Arthropoda > Insecta > Lepidoptera > Papilionidae > Battus > Battus philenor. The sequence continues at coordinate 13,318,168 of NW_027181684.1, forward strand.
TATTTAGAGCGAAAGGTGTCCGGAAATGTCCCACAAGATAGACTGATGACCTTGTCAAGGTCACCAGAACATATTAAACCGGTCGTATTTAGAAATCTATGGGAATGGCCTATGTCCAGCTGTGGAGTTAATGTGGACGAAATAATGATGATAATGATATAAAAGCCATATGAACAATAACTGTTTAGTATGAAATCTTACATATAATATAGTTATCAACGATCATCATCGTAAAGGAGGTTTAAAGTTTAAAATATTAAACAATAATAGGCACATACATTCCTGTTACAAGTATTTAGATAAAGCAGTGACAGTTCAAGTAATGTATTTTATATTTTTGCGGTCATAAATTACAAATGGGTTTAACAAAAGATGACGTCACAACTGTAACCAACAAAAGAGTTAGGAAAAAGTAGACGCACGTAATCTAAAGGCCCGTATACACGGCGCGAGTAAACCTGCGAGTGACAGTAGGCAAGTTACTCGCCCCGTGTGTCCGTATTGTACCAGTAACTCGAACATGGCATAGTACAATAGTTGCTGCCTTCTTTTTATGCTAGTAGCTCGGATATGTGAAACCATGTGAGTCGAGTCAAGTTACTTGCATGCGAGTAACAGAGCGAACTACTGCCCCATTGGCAGGTCAGTAACTGGTAGCGTGTGAATGAGCCTCGACGTAAAATATGTCGCGGTAATGTTTCCGCGAACAGATTTTTATTCTTACTCTTTGTTACGCGGCCCGGGCGGAGGTTTCATATTTTTATTATTGTCGTCGAGATGCGGCGGGTGATCTGGCGCCCGTGACGCCGTGCATGCTCAGCATATGCACATTTAATGTATTTGCTCATACAAGCACGTAATGTATTTCTCGAAAATATTTCTCTTGCATTATAAAAGCAAGTTTAGAATTTCGTAATAATCATATAAACATTTACATTTTGCTTTCTAGATAATATGTAGTCATTACTTGTCGAGAAATATGCCGATGACACTCACACAGAAATATTACGTATAAATTAAAAAACCCGAAAAAAAAAACTATGAAGTACATTCCTATGGTAAACAGTTAACATAGTTGTTCTATTTTTAAGATTCATTTTTTATCCAAAAAAGTTATATAATAATGTGAGTGTTTAATGGAATCAAGCGTTACCTTGCGGAAGTCCATACTAAGTAAGAAAAGGATCAATATTTAGCCACTTCAGCGCATGCAGTGGTAGTCGTGCAACAAAGTGCACCACCTGCCAGCCCGCTGATAAATGCGCATGCGGCAAACAATGCGAATCACATAACTACCACCTTTAATTCAGTCAACACGTGTTTCACCCCTCCACGGGGCATCTTGAGCTCTGTGAAAAACTGGACTCAACAAACTGAACTCTGTGTTTGGCACTAATCGGTGTAACATAACTCCTGAAGATGCCCCGTGGCTGGCGAGCGGTGCGGAAGTGGCTAATATATAATATATAAATATTGGTCCTTTTCTTATTTAATGTGATTGTGTCATATACATCACCATATCATATAGATACATGTACATACATCACCACGTTTTACTAATTACTTAAAATACATGTAAAGCTAAAGTAATAGTATAGACTCAGTACTTAAAAAAACATAATAGCTCAAATAGAAATGGATACTCAGAATCCCATTGACGGTGCATCGAACCAGCGTTCTGATCCTCAACATTTATTTATCGACTTTAGTCAACGCATTTGATCTCTGTCTCGCCTGATGTTGCAATGACGAGGTCTCTGAAGCTACATGCTTCCCTATAAGAAACCTATTAATTCTTTACTTGAAGATTTAGTTGGCTGGAAACAATGACGCCGGTAAGTTGTTCCATGCCTTGGCTGTTGGCACTATAAAAGTATTAGCAAAACGCTTAGTGCTGGTTGATGGAATTTTAACCTGGATGTCTTTAATCCTTGCATCTTGTCGTCTGGTGGAAGAAAGAAGATATGGGAATGCATAAAATAGAGATTATCGTCGACTGTCAAAATACAAATATTTTAGTTCTTTGGATTTGTGGATCAATGAGATCTTGTGGAAGCTCTTTGACAAGATGGATATATCTCATCAATACTGCCTCTGAAATTTCAGTGAATGTATGCTCTAACTTCGCCAAACACCGAGCTACATGGCGACACATAGCGAGAACAGCGGAAGCACCAGAACTGACTAGGGCATGACCACTACCACTCTTTAAAGGAATCAGGCGTTACCTTGCGGAAGTCCATCCTAAGTAAGACAAGGACCAATATTTAGCCACTTCCGCACATGCAGTGGTAGTCGTGCAATAAAATGCACCGCCCGCCAGCCCGCTGATAAATGCGTATGCGGCAAACAATGCGAATCACACAGCCGCCACCGCCAAATTACTCAACACGTGTATCACCCCTCCACGGGGCATCTTCAGGAGTTATGTTACACCGATTAGTGCCAAACACAGAGACTCTGTGTACACTACCACTCTGACAAGAGTGTACGAAAAGTAACAAGAAGAATTTAAATAGATGTACAAACTTTAATAAGTGATCCAAAATTACAAGGTCCAAAGAGATAGTTTGGTAGGTCAACTAATGCTAAACGAATTTGGTTAATTCTTGCTAGTCAGTCCTTTTAGAAACCCTAAAAGGGCTTTAAGTCAACGACGAACATATGTTATGGTCCGATCTTTTAGAAAATTCAGACAAAATATAAAGTTTCATGCGTATTGAATTTCAAAATATCTATATTCGCATAGGTAATCACGCGCACTTTTAATTCGTTAATTATTTTAAGATTATAAGCAGTAAGTTAACCTGTTAGTTAGTCTCAAAGAACAGCATTCGATTTATTTTCAATCTCCGCTTTTTTCATCTTCCGACCATTCTCAGCTAAAATGGCTGTCTATCCGATAGCACAGTTTCTTGCGTTCACTGCCTAAACTTTTCTCTTTACTTCTTTCTCCCACTTCATCTGCCTACTTATACATCTTTATTACAGTATGTAGCTAATACACACCAAAAAACACTTCACTCCTCGAGCAATCGTCTACTTAGATGTCAATTTCTCCCCCTAATACAGACTTTACTCACTCCCTCTTCGAAGTACAATCTATTCTCCTCTAGAACGCGCTGTTCTTCGTTAATAGGATAGTCAGGAATCGCGTTCATTCACTCATTCATTACGCATTCATAAGGTGTCAAAGTTTGAAAGCTCTATATATATATATATATATGTATATATATATATATATATATATTTATATTTAAAAATCACCTTATATATATGTAAGGTGTGTTTATAGTGTCATTATATGACTTTTATTTTTTTATAAATCTTTTTGGGACTTTGTATCCAAAGATAGTGATTATAGAATATGTGGCCGCAAGAACGCACCGGCGATATGAATTATGAGAAGTGGACATAATCCAAGCAAACAATTCCGATAAAGCGTCGTACCAAGAATAATAACGAATGTTTATTTAGCATCGCACGGGTGGCCGGGACGTTTTAATGAATAAAGGCTTTTTAATTTGTACGTGTTTGTTGAAAGGATTACTGTCGCGTGACGTATGTTATCATTATATATTAAAATCGCGCCCGGATCAAAATTAATCGTGTGTGGCAATGGCGGGGTTAAGCCGCGCTTTTCGGGGGCAGAGATGAGGGCTGTCCATGGACGTTGGATAAAGGCTTCGTTAGGCGGTAGAAAAAAGGATTAATTTCTAGTGACATAACTGAGTTAAGCTCTTTTATTCATGTGGTTTCAGCGTGAATGATCTTGAACAAATCAAGCCTGACTAGCGCCGCAATTTTATTATTTAAATCGTTGACGGCCATGTGTATTTACAACCAAGTGATTCGTGTGTGATCATGAAATTTTGTACTGCCCCATTAGGGTTTAATGGATCAATGGTAATCTTTACCGGGTACCGAGTGGTAACTTTAAAACACGTCGAGTTTTGAAATTCGGACGAATACGTGCGATTTTGAGTAGGTCAGGAAACAAGTGTACAGTGTTTCCTAATAACATACGTATTAAATATTACTGCCAAGTAATTTATATCATATCTCGTGTGTTTGTGAATTTTTAGTTTGTAGTGTTTTGCGTCGAAATACAGGCAAACGAACGGAAAGGGAATCGGCCGAATGAGAATTCACCTAAGAGACTCTTAAAAGCATTACTTCTCTTATTATCTACTTATCGGCACTAATCGGTGTAACGTAACTCCTGAAGGTGCCCCGTGGAGGAGTGAAACACGTGTTGAGTGATTTGACGGTGGCAGTTGTGTAATTCGCATTGTTTGCCGCATACGCATTTATCAGGGGGCTGGCGGGCGGTGCACTTTGTTGTACGACTACCACTGCATGTGCGGAAGAGGCTAAATATTGGTCTTTTTCTTACTTAGGATGGACTTCCGCAAGGTAACGCCTGATTCCATTAAATATGTTAATAAATAGCAAAATAAATCGATCAGTACTAGAAATATCAAACATCAGATTGTTGGCAATCAGTAGAGGTGTAGGAGACGCCAGCTCCAACTGCCGTCATCACCATTACGTCGGATTCAATCGGCGCCCGGCCGCGTTCTTCGCTCGCGTATCATTCCAGCCGATTGCTCACTTCGCGCTCATAATCGCCGGTCGGGAAGCAAAACTGTTTGAATCCAACGCGACCATCCAATCAGCTATTTCGACATCCGGCCCATTATCCGACTGCACGTTGTTTTAATTAACGATTCATCCGCTTAATGATATCACTGAACGTAATTACTGGAAAGAATATTTGGAGTTTAATTGAACTTTTAGGAGCAACATTACGCCCTCGTCAGCGGCGCATCGAAGGGGAGCATTCCATTGAAATACATCGGAACAATTATGGCCGAAGCTCGAATGAATACGCACACTTTTATTTCGGATTTTGTGTTGTTACTACCTTGATATCCACCGGCCAGTCGGCCGGTAGTAGGAAGAAACTCACAAACTATTTGTTTCAGTACCGTTGTGATCGGCAACGATCGGATATTTTACTGATTTCACAGAAAAATCTTATAGCTATATACATCTAGATTGTTTATTGTTTATGCTCCCTTTCTTTGGGTGTCTCTCGTTCCCCTGTTTTAATCAATGACAGGAACTTGGCTTACGAATTTTTTTTTCAATATTTTGTTTTTCATTTTTCTTCTTTCTTCCTTCACATTATCTAACACTCTATAACTATTATTTATATTCTGTTCATACATGGCTGTCCGTCACTATATTTCTCAAAATGTTACATTTTTACCCTGCCTACGAAATGAAACACGAGGAAGACAAGAGGTTCCCAAGAAGTAGAAGAATACTTATTGATTTATCGACCATCCGGACTACTTAATGAAAGCAAATCTGTAATCAATATAGAAATATAGCTAATGCGTAACAAACAGAATGTCGCAAGGATTAAAAGGTTATTAGCATTTTAGTATAATATCAATGTGTTTTTCCCGGCGTTATTGATAGTCTGTTGGAGGGGGTTGGTCAGGGCCCCCCTCCTGTTCACAAAGTTCCAGCGCGAGCTCGGCCACCCCGGGGGCGTCTTCAACGGTTACTTACAATTTCCGAGGGCACTGTATTTATGTGTGACACGTCACATAAATCAGCGGTAAGTGGTATTTGTGAACGGCGGAATTATTTCTTCAGATTGCGGCTCGCTCTGTTTGTACTAACATTAATATTAGACCTTTTTAAGTAATAGCTTTCTTTATATTTAACAACTGATCAATGTCTTTTCACGGAATTTTAATTGATAACATTTTTTGTCCGAATTACTTGCATATGATTGCCGTTCGACGACGGACCGGTTCGCTGTTCTGTAAAACCGGAAAGATATTATTATTTAAAATAAAAACATTTAAAAAACTTTTAAGTTAAACGGTTTTTCGATACCCATATTGTGGTGGTTGTGGAAAAATATGTACCTAGTCCGCCATATTGGAACGGCGTCCATCTTAAATTTTAAATTTTGACTTAATAATCGTGTTTTACCAGTGTAGCCCTTTCATTTGATACCCATATTGAGGGGGTTAAGGAAAAATATGTAATCCGCCATTTTGTATCGGCGGCCATCTTAGATTTATAATGTTATTGATTTTATTATATTGTATTGTCATCTAAATTAAATGTGTGTACCAATTTTCAGATCAATCTGACAACGGGAAGGTGCTTAAATTTCAATTTCTAATTTTGACCCAAAAAAAATAAATAAACAAATTCCGGTCGAACAAAATAAAACCGTTTAATAAACGTTTATTTTAAAATCGACTGTTAACATTCCGGTCCTATTGAAAACATGGGTAAGGTTTATATCCAGCCGTGAACTTCTTTCGTATAAGTTGATGATGATTTCAAAAATGTGTTATAAAGTTCAGCGCCTGCAGTTAAAATACAAGTACGAGTGTGCAAATATTCACAACTTCATTTGAAGTTAATGCCAGTGGTACGTCAATAATAATTTAATTTATTCTTAATGCCAGCGTACTGTATGCTTTGCAAACGAGAGTTACGATACAACTCTAATCAAAGTGAGAGTCAAACTCTGTCGGTTGTGGTACAAATGTTTACGGGGCACAGGGAATTATCCGAGTACCAGCATAGGTTCAAAGTCAGGTAGAATCTCTCGAGCATCTGTGATGCAACTGATCACCGGCTGTCCCATATTTGGCGCGGTGAATAAGAGTCTCAATTAGCAGAGAGAGTATAGAGGAGAACATCGCCTCACTGGTGAGCAAAGAAGAGTGCCGTCACTTTTTGGAGTTCTTCAAAGGTAATAGAAAAAACAATAAAAAGCAACATAAGAGTAATAAAATGGCTGATAATAGAAATGTAAATTAAGTTTGATATAAATAAAAATTATAAAACTAAAATTGTAGAACTGTGAAGGAAAAGCGAAGGAAGTGAGACGATGTATGAAAAAGAATGAAAGATATTTCGAAGCAAATTGGAGGAAAGAACAAAAGCCATTAAGAAAGGTGAAACATGAATATGGGAATGAATTAAAATAATGATAAAATTGATGTGAAAAAGACCCTGCACACCCACGATACGATTTAAAAGAGAGGCCTCAAAAAGCGGCTATTTTAAAAACAGGTTCAGTTCTATATGTCAGTTTATGCGAGCATTCAGATACTGACATTCAGTACGTAGCGATACATAACAATACTAACTGCGACATAACTACAGCTTCAACAGTTTCCATCGCCCACAGACCGCGTACATTTTCAAAAAGCAAATTAACATTTTCATTATAAATTTTAATAGCCTCATTATTAATAAATCGCAACACATTCAAAGGAGAGCGCAGTTCGCGGTGAAATTAAAAATAACTATTAACGTTAAATGAAAACGCTTTTGTGTTTAAAAGAAGAAACTGATCGGTGATTTGAATTTTTATTCGCTATTATATGCCGCAGTGGAAGTTTATACCGTACGTTATGGGGTCAAAAATATCGCTCTTCGATATTGAATCTCTTTGTTTAAGTTACTTGATAAACATAAATAAGTTAACAATTATAATTATATATATATATAAGTAACAAATCGATGTTGGGGTCGCTAAGTGACCAGATTACATTGTAAGGTTGTCAAAAGACATTAGACGCAGGTCGCTTTCGGCCGGTCTTTTTTGAAATCTATGTCCAACTGTCGAAATCCTGAGGCTGGAATGATGAAGAAGACAAATAGTTTTTTTTTATTTTAATATGAGAACAATCTTAAATAAGTAGAATAAAGATCGTCTTGTTCCAATTTTTCCTCCACAGGTACAATTTAAATATCGTAATATATTTCGGTATTATTATTTGCTACTATAAAACAAATATTTCATATAATTAATATTCAAAATATCCTTTTTATTATTTTATTAAGTAATATCTATCTTAAGACTTTACTACTCTATACACTACTATACGATACTATACTTTATATACTACTCTAAATACTACTGATATTTACTATAAATATGTACAAGAAGTTAGCTAAATTGCGAAAAACAAAGCATATCGAAATGGAAATCCCCTACGGACGCCCTCTGTCGCTACACAGTGTAGATAGAATCATAATTCAAACACCTAGTACAAATTTGTAAAAATTATGAAGAAATAAAAACAATGATCCTGAACGTTTTGAGAGTTTTGGTATTAGTTATAAAAGCTTTAAAAAGGATAAACGTACACCTCATTTGTCAGCAAAAAGTTTTAGAGCTCTTACACCTATTTCTAATCACAACAACGTGCAACGTGCCAATAACTTCTAGAACTATCTAGTTTGCAAGGATAACTAAGTAAATATGTATAATCGCGTCTAAATATGTATAAAAGGATACATTAATGAGACGCGATCAGCTCGTCTGAGTCCAGGGATTCCCCGCGCTACCGTGTTTATCGCTGTGAACATCGGTCGACAAGTGAAGGAGTTCCCCGCCAACACAAAGTCCCTTAACATGCAAAAGTTTTACACGCTCGCAGAAGACGGAGCGCAGGGCGTGCCCGCCGGTTACTTACAATTTCCGGCGGCGGTTTATTTATGTGTGAGACACGAAATAAATTTACTGTAAGTAGTATTTGTTGGGGCCGACATACTTTTAGAGCGAGCGGGGTTTGTGAGCGACTCAATTTACAAGCTCTTTGGGCGCGAAATGAAAATGTACGGCGGAATTAGAATTAATGTTTGACATGCCGGCTGGAGAAAGAGTTGTCAACTTATTGTCCTTTCTGCTCTGCACTGCGCCTATGTTACGGAAACGCTTGTGGCAGGGACTTTGTCTTTATTTGCAACAAACACTTTTCGGTTCAAAGGACGATTATTATCATTTTTTTTGCTTTCCTTTACAATAATAATGATGAAGCGAGAAAGAATGATGAAGAGATCTTTCAAAAAGTAACATTTCAAGCGCTTTATAATTAAAAGATCCATTTGCTAATCAGCAAAAGCCTCCTGCAACCGTTTCCATTCCTCTTTTCAACTACGCAATTCCTGGTCACTCCCGCCACTTGTTGTCATCATCTCACCGTTTTTGTGGTCTGCCTGTCTTCCTTTCTTCTCCCTGGGGTACATCTGGTAACTATTATGCTAGCTAGAATAATAATAAGAACAAAAATGTAAAATTAAATAACAAAATTATAAGACATTGTACAACTAAAGACAGTGGCAGAGAAAGAGAGGCTATGTGTGTAAGAAATGTAAATAAAAGAAAAGAGAATGTAAAAAAAAGTGAAATTGAAAGAGGATAGAATGGAAGTAAATGTGAAGGAAGTGCGATGCTAAATAAAAAAATATTTCACAAAAGTTCCTGTTATGGCTATAAGGTAAGAGAAACGAAAACCCCCAAAAACGAAGCCTTATAAAACTAAATATTTCGCGTAATTTATCATCCTTATTTATTATGTGGAAAAGAATGTAAGGTGATGTATGTAAGAAGTGTTAAGAATGAAAGAAATTTTGAAGCAAGATAAAAGAAAAAGAGTGAAAGAAAATGGTAAACATGAGAGAAGAAAAACTGAAAAACACATCAAATCATAAAAATAAGAAAGTTCCGGCCCCTATTTACAAGGTTTGAATGAAGGGCCACAAAAGCTAGGCCTTAAAACAATTTTTTTTAATTTTGGTATAAGAATTTAATTTGTATTTATTTTGCCTCTGATGACATTGTTCTATATTTTATTTTTAATTTTTTAAATTCAGTATACGCCTTTCATTGCACACTGCAAGCTTACTTTTCATTTCATATATTTATAATTATTAAAGCCAATTATCAAAGCCTATAATTGTGAGCGCTACGTAAGAATAGAAATAATTCAAATGATAAATAATTTACTTTTCATGCTTATATGAAGTTTATGTATTTCATTGGTGTCGTTTAGAACATATAGAATCATTATTTGCGATGTTATGAATAACACACATCTCTTTCTTATTGTGTAGCCTAAGAGTCAATGTTCATACTCATTATTATCCACTTTGTATAATTTATAGTCAACACTTGTGATCGTCAAAAGAATGCAATTTTTTTCGTAAAGAACACTATTTATGCGGACGCAAATTGAGCGTAGTGCGGCTAAGCTGCGAAAACCACTCCACAGAGACAAGACAAGAATATACCGGGGCTCGTATAAACGAAATTCAACCTCACTAAGGGAACTGCAACCCATTATTTCAAATCTTCAGCTTAATTTTTTTTTCTTCAAAATAAACAACGACTGCTCAAAAAGTTAATTTTTTTATTTAGTATATTACAGGACTACTAACAATATATATATTTAAACCACAGATCATTACGGTTTAATAAACCAACGTGCGACACGCTGTCTCTTTTGTTTTGATTGGTATCAAATGTTTGACGGTTAGGAACAAATGTTTTAATTTTCAAAAAAAGTGTTGTTTTCTCAATTTTACATGCATTCTTTCCAATTTTCTTCCTATAGGAATACACTGTAATATATCGATTTGGCAGAAGCTTCATTTTTGAATTTTTTTTTAATATTTTGGCTCAGTTTTTGTGGCCTCTCATTCAACCCTTATCATGTGCATTTATTTGCATCTTCTTGATGTCTTTCTCTATTTATATCTTTTATCTTTCTTAATTTTTTTCATTCTTTTCCATACTTTTCTTTATTGCAGTAAAAACGTATTGGTAATTTTTTAATAATTTTTTAACATCCGACATAGTTCAGTGGATTGGCAAGTAAAAGTGTAAGCGGGTAATCCATATGGCGCAAAGATCAGACCCACAAATCTATGAGTGCAGGCCTCTTTTAGCCGGTGTTAATGGAAATTGAAATCTGAAATCTGTTGTAAATAAAATAGAATAATAAATACATTTAAAAACACTTTTAAGTTAAACGGTTTTTTGTTAACCATATTGTGGTGGTTGTGGAAAAATATGTACCTAGTCCGCCATATTGGAACGGCGTCCATCTTGAATTTTAGATTTTGACATAATCATCGTGTTTTACTAGTGTAGCCCTTTCATTTGATACCCATATTGAGGGGGTTAAGGAAAAATACGTAATCCGCCATTTTGTATCGGCAGCCATCTTAGATTTATAACGTTATTGATTTTATTATATTGTATTGTCATCTAAATTAAATGTGTGTACCAAATTTCAGATCAATCTGACAATGGAAAGGTGCTTAAATTTCAATTTCTAATTTTAACCCAAATAAACAAATTCCGTTCGGGTCGAACTAAATAAAACCGTTTAATAATTTAACTTATGAACACGTATGAAATAAATTACTACATAAAAGTCAAGCCCGTATGCAGGACCCGCACGCGGACAGTGTAAGCTGGTTTAGAGTTCCACGGTTACAGCACGAACGACTCGCGGACTAAACCACTTAACGCCACATAAAGTTCTTAATTGATAAAATGGACGTCGCGAATATTTTCACTCGCAGAGCGCCGGCGGCTGCGATGAGTACAACCTTAATACACCCACTGATTACGTAATAGCACCATTGTTTAACCGCCGCTACACTAAATTGGAACACTTTACAAATACATAAAGTTCATACAAAAATAATTTGAGTGAAAATACATTTTAGGCATAAGTTGCTGTTACTACTGAATTAAAATTGATCACAATAAATCTTTCCGGTTTTTATCTATGCTCTTCTAAGATGCAGAACCCTACAAGAATTTCAAACGCACCTTGATCTAAATAGAACTCATCTGTGAATGCAGCTTTCTAAATTGAAGCGTATAGTAAAAAAGGCATTAAATTACTTCCTTTTTTTTATTGGCCCCCGCCATTGGGAGCCTCTCGCACCTCTAACTTTTTGGGATCAGGGACTTTATAATATATTTTTTTCAGTCTTTTCTTTATTTATCACTCTCTTTCACGCGTCACAATATCTTTCATTCTTTACTTTTGTCCTTCATAATATCTTTCGTTTTGATCTTTAACCTTCTTATCGTTATTCTCATTGCTGAGAGTCGGATCCTCTGGACTCGGAATAATCTTTATTATGCCGGCCCCGTCAATTGTTCTAGGTTTTAGGCATCCTTCTTATAGTCATAAAACCTATTTCTGACTATGCAATCTCAGAGAAAGGACTAATTGATGCTAAACACTGTCTATGAAATTTGTAGCTTGTTCTTCCTCCAGCACCAAATCATGGTATTAACACACCAAAATATTAACGCAATTTCGATCGCCCTTTCTCATAGTTCACGTTTCTGTCCCATGGCTGAATATGAAGAATAAAGACAAACTAAAATGTTTTATTTTGGCATTTCTCCTGATGTTGCTGTTTTTTTATATTTCGTGCAGTTGCGTCATAGCGTTTAACGTCATATTTATGCCCCACATTATTTATTTTTCAATTCGTTTCTAGTTGTATAAAATCTCTTCTGGAATTTATCGCAGTATCCAAGCTAGAGAGTATTGTTAACTGATGAATAAACTAATACTTATGTATTAGAGGACAACATTATATTCCCCCAGATGTAATGTCCGATCTATGCACGATATTACAGGAGCCGAAGCAATATAAACTGTTGACGACCATTACAGAGGGCGTAGCATTGCACACGATGAACATTCCATAAAGTCGTACAGACAACAGTAGAGGGGGATACGACAGAGGAAGAAGAGATATAAAGCTTTCCATAAACAAACTTCTGCAATCCATTAAGCTTAGTATAGACCAGTGATTCCCAAAGTGGTCTATATAGACCCCTAGGGGTCTATGACAACCTGCAAGGGGTCTACGTCAGCGAAAAAAATTTGGGGATCCATGAAATGGAAATGGAAGTCCACGATAGTGGATCTCAACACATACACTGATAGTACCTATTTACTTACATAATACTATCGTATAATATCAAAACATTTACATTATTTATAAAAGTACCTATGAAGTAAAAAAATGATTATATATGTTTATAAAATTGTGTAAGTTGTAGAATGTTGGTATTCGCTTTGTGGTCGCAATACATTTTGAACATACACTAAACTTCACTACAGTTCGAAATTTACTGGAAATTAATATCAGGTAAGAAGGGGGTCTACCCAACACGGAAAAACATGGCAAGGGGTCTACAACACAAAAAAGTTTGGAGAACTCTGGTATAGACTGATAGAGATCATAAATATTTATAATTTTAGTTTTTAACACGGACAATCAAAAGATTACATCAACATTTGTTCCTATAACGTGGTATAGGAGTGTCTAAATAACATCAATCTAGATTACGTGAGATTTTGAAAATCATAAAGATCAAATTGCTCTAGCACATGCATGTTTACCTTCATTATTCATAGGATAGATATAAAAAAGCAGTAAAACCAAAGTTTAACGCCAGTTAGTTTGTACGCGGTCCTGCGAGAGCGCCGGTCAAAGGTTGCAACTGGGGCACATCGGGGCTTTGAGCTGCACTTGCGTTCCTCTTCACAAGGAGATGTACTCGCACGGATATATTTTCATTTATCTAACAGCGTACTCGTTATGATTGAGAATATTCGAACCGACGGGATAGGGTTCCGCGTATCGAATAGATTTTCCTTTTCAAGTGCCATATTTTTGCCGGTCTTTTTCCAGGACACAGAACGATGAGACGTGACATGTACATTATTAAGCCTGTTTGGTATTTAAAAATACTCCTGAATACTATCGGAGAATATTCGTTTGCTTTTAAATTAAACCTTTAAATAGTTGCCTTACTTTTCCGTTGTAATTGATTATCCAAACCTATTGTATTATTACTTTAGACGTCAAAAGGTGAGAGATGGTGCAAAATGGTGGCAAATTGGTGAAAATGGAAAGGTAAAGAAATAAAAATAGAGAAGAAGTGAGTCAGGAAGAGGATAGAAATAACATAAGGATGAACAAAAGTATGGAGGAGAAATATAGAAGGGACGGATTTGAGATCGAGGAGAAATTTGGCAGGAATGGATGATAAAAGGAGGAGAAAAGAAAGTAAGATAGATGAGAGATGAGGGAGAAATAGAGGAGCGATAATCGCTGTAGAATGCAGTAGGTACATACAGTTATGATTTTTATTCAGACATAAATTAGTTAAGAGCCACTGATCTGTGATGCATTATTGCAAGAAGATGGATGTAGAACGATTAGGAGAGAGACAGCGGTGAGTTATTGAATCGAATCGAATAGAGATGGAGGAAGGATGCCTACTGCTGTGTAATTCAGACAAAACGCAGATGTTGTCAAATAGTGCGGACAATAAGACCTATACATAGATTGTTCCTTATAACAGATGTTCTCAGAGAACTGGAACCTCAAGCGTCTTCCACCTAGACTGTAAAGTTTCCTTATTTAAACATGACTATAATTATGATATCACTAATATTAAAAGCAAAAGCACTGATTGATTATAAATTTTAATCACTGTTCTATTAACTGCGGGTTGTATTAAACATGTATTGAAAACTAATAGCCGTTTGCTACATATACATAATATGCTTGGACGTTCATAATTTTAATCACTACGCATTTAGTTTGCATGCAATATATTATGATTATTACATAGGATCTATTCATTACCATATAAAGTATTAGAGGGCTTTAATAATTCAATCGAAATGTCATATTTCTATTTGTTTATTCATTAAAATCCTGTAAACATGAAGATATTCCTGATAAAGAAGAATCCAATACTGATTATCTGATCACTACATACTTAATATATTATACTTACACAAGCAATTATAGGAAAATGATGGACAGCGAAGATAGTCTGAACTTTCCTAGAATACTGCGCGCTTTACAAATTGCAGTCTGTATAATACCGATAAACTGGCAACTTTTTGCCGATGGTCCAAGCTAAGCTTAGCGCTCACCAAAGCAATGTTACCAATCAGCTTCTAGGATTGTCTCTGAATTGACTTCTGGTAAATACATAGGACTGTTTTATTATATTTTTCAAAGACCCCACTAGATGGCGCTAGCTAGTAAGCGTAGTGCTGTTTTACCAACGTTTTTGTTTTTAAAACCACTTTATACGTGCTCAAAAATAAATAATGATATACAACAAAAACTCTGTTACTGTTTTCCTGGACCTTAACATCAGCCTACCATCATCTGCAACTCCAAAGCTTCGCTGAATAAACTTTGGGGCAACTGCATTGTCGTGATGGCGCATAATCCATAACAGAGTATCAGCGGTGCAATCCTCAAAGGACATTAAAAATGCCCGAGTACAGTATTAACCGGAGCGAGTCCGGGCTCATTACGCGAGCGCTGCTCGACGTAATTGTTAAGCATTTAATAAAACCCTCATTTCACATTCCCGTGTAGCGGAAACTCAGAATGTTTTCGATATATTTTAATGTACCTTTAATGAACTTTATATCAAAATACGTGCTTTGCGTTTATTTATATAATATATGTATTTCATAGTATCTTTGAACTGATCCATATATATATATATATATATAGATATATATATGTATGTATATAAATTTTAGATTTTAAAGATTTATATATATATACAATTACATATATATATATAACACACTTTTATTTTTCTATGCGCACCGCCAAGATAAATATACCCAGCAATGTGTGTGTTAAGTTGTTTATTTTTGATTAATCACAAAGTGTACGAAATAGAAAAAATAGTTTTAAAAGTAATTATTGTTTTTTTTTTTATAAAAGTAGAGTAAGGCCTAAGCCTCTCCCAAAGATCGTTGCAACGACTGGCTGTGCGCTGCTCGATTCCAAAGCCTCCTCGTAACTGCGGTGCGGTAGTTATTTTTTTATCTATTTACACTTTATAGTACACCGAAACTCTTATAAAAATCAGAATGAAAATGTAACAAAATTACGTAGATAATAACAAAAATCAACAATTAATAGAGATACAAGTGGCGGACTTATCGCTTGAGGCAATAACTATCAGGAGAGAGGACTTCAGGGTGTAAATAATAAAAAATAAATAAAAACTTTTTTTTTAATGAGGCCTCCGCTATTGGAACCTCTCCTTCCACCCCTATTTTGTTGGGAACAGGGTTTTTTATTTCTTAACTATTTTTTCACATGAATTTAAATAAAAACAAAATTAAAATAAAAATAAAAACATTAGAATATACTACACATTTCTAGAACACTTCCAGATGCACATATGTACATATAAATATACATACTAATATATGCATTATGGTATGTATGGGAGGGTGCTGCCCATCTGATAACTTGTTTATGAGCTGTGGCGATCCTTTATCATTAACCCTTAATTAGGCGCATTAAGAAAATCACTCAATTAGGCGCATGGGGTCTTAAATGACCCCAAAAAAACATTGGGAAAGTAGTATCAAAAAGGAATAAAATTTAATGGATTTCTATAGTAATTAATAAAGTTCTTTAATATACTTAACTTTAAGAAACAAATACTTACTATGATATTAAAAATATTTAAAAAAAAACTAAAACAGTAAACCTCTCTTTAAACTAATTTTTTTGGCATAGCCGAGATCAACTTAAGAAATAAAGTTTATTCAGCCTCATCAGCGGAATCTTCTGTTCTGCATCCGACGCAGTAAATCCTTGAGTGTTGCTGACAAATAAATTTACGACACTTGAAACATTTTGTTGGCACTTTTTTGTCGTCCTTTCTAGGACATGATGAACAGCGCCCGCGCTTAGCTGTCGATTGATAAACCGCCTTGTTCACATTATAAACTTCATGGAGCCGTTTTTTTGTTGTCGCTGGTACAGCACGTAGTTGTATGCGATGTTTTTGGTGATCTTCCACAAGTACCGCAGCTATTTTCTTCAAGAAAATCCGTCTGGAATACGTCAAAGTCTTCTCAATATTCGCTTTGTGTATGACAAATGCCAGATATGTTTATACTCCAGGTAAATGTAAAATAATATTTTGTGCTCGGGTCGTTACTGCGTTCGATGGTGGTACTTTACACCATTTCACTTTCGAGCCATTTCTCTGAGTATGTCGAAATAAAAAATAATTATCTTCCGTCTTTCGATGTCTTGGATATGTTCAGACTCCTCAATTTCGCTTTCTGAATTATGAGCACTATCAATGACAGCATCGTTTAAAGTTTCGTCTTGCGAATCCGAAAAACTCAAAAATACATAAAAAAATCATACCGTATCAAAATACACACATACAAAGATAAATAATAAACAATATACTAATATAAACACAAAAAAACAACAAAAGTAAAAACTTGCCTTCGCCAAAAAATGTAACGTAACTGGGCGCATGGGGTCAGCTCTCTAAAGGACAGCGATGCATGCACATGCGTTAATGTTCTGGATGTGACTAATTCGCGTACCCCGGGGGGAATGTGGAAGCTAGAAAGAGCGTTAGTACGCTCTGAAGACTGTAAGCCATACTTTTTGGAATTTCAAGTGGCCCTGACCCCATGCGCCTAATTAAGGGTTAATGCACAAAGTGTAAATTATATAAGATTCTATCCTGTGGATGAAACACATGAACTAGCAAGTCTCATTCTTCTACTGGACTTCCACTGATTAGGTCATTCAATTTTACTTCCTAATATTTTGTAAAAGTTTTTGCAGAAAAAATAGTATATTTTTAGTAACGGCCTTCATGTTCAACGTCGTATCGCAAACCCAGTCGTTGAGTGTTGCGGCATGAATCTTGAACATGCATACTTTACGCATGGCCAGTAATGTGACGCCTGTTGCCGCGTTGCAAAAGAATTATGTTGTTTGTACGCACCGCAGAATAGAACTAACGACGTTGTGTCATAAAGCATAACAACTACACATTTTTATTAAATTTCTATTTGTTTATTAGGTTATAAAGCGCTTATTCAAAGCTTAAGATCCTGAAACTTAGAGCATAGACCAGAAAACGCATCAAACTACATCCGCCCACGAGGTGGACGAACGACGTTATTAAGATCATAGGACACTAGATGCTATCCATCTCCCGCGCTTAGTATTAAAAACATTTATTTCTATGACGAAAGAGAATCCCTTAGACGTTAAAAATGTCTATAAGGGACTTTCCTATAATAGCCGCCTGGATATTGTAATACGCAGAGGTCGCTACTGTGCATCTGGTCTAATTCAGTTTTAGTCTAGGTCAGTCTAGTTAATACAAAATTGTGAATTATATAAGAGTAGAACCGATCACAAGTCTCAGCCGTCGACCACTGGGCTACCAACACTCAGGATCATTAAAGTGTTATAATTTTTTTTATGGCCCCCGCTATTCGGAGCCTCTCATATCCCTATTTTGTTTGGGACAGGGACTTTATTTACAAATAATTTTTTTCAGGGTTTTATCTTTATTCTACACTCACTTTCATTCTTCTCAATTTCTTTTATTCTTTCCTTTTATCCTTCACAATATCTAGCATTTTTTTTTATTTTTTCATTCCTTCTTGCTTTCATCGCCTTCCTTTCGTCATCTTTTTTACTCTTAGGTGGCTTGGTACAATTTTATTACTAATATTTATTTTATGTTTACATTTTCTATCATTATCTTTTGATATTATAAATTTGTTTAGATAAGACTTTTGAATACATTAGATAGGTGTTATAATTAAATAATATGTAATCAGATTGTTAGCGGTCCGCGTTAACAAAGCAAAGCTTACTCTGCGAAATCAATTACTGGTTAATTAGGAAATTATCAGAATCATGTGATGGATCATCTCGCGTGTCAAAGCTCCGTGCGACAAAGAGGTTTGACTCAATTGAATATTTATACTTCTGACTTGGCAATTCATAAATATACCGAAATTCATTAATAAAGTTACATTTAAACACTATAATATTAGAATAATAATTTATAGTTTTTGTAAAGATTACAATATATATATATATATATATATATATATATATATATATAACGTCTACTGCTGCGCTTAGGCCCATACAAATTTCTAATAGTAGGCAGCGGCTTACATCTTACGTCTTCCGATGACCTCAACAAAGCCATCTATCGGGCTACTAAGTGACAAATTCCCAAACCTGCGTTAGTAGGATTATAAGATATTTGTCTAAATGAAAGTGTTTTATTCGACAACATTAAGTGAAATCATGTCCCACAGTTTTAGTGCGTTTTTGCTACAATTGTTTAGCATTCTAACCTTAATTGTCAAGCCGTATCATGACTTAAGAAATTCTTAACACAATAGGATTCCTTTTTTAGTTATTGCCCGAGGCCAGTGTTTTATTCCCCGTCTGCAATAATCGCACCGCTGATCCGTGAACTCATTAAGCATTTAAACATTCAATGTACGCGACCCAGTTAATTGGCAGCGTACAAAGTGACCGGGCCATTGTGGCCGACGGTAATTACGTAGCTACAAACTGGCCGCTGAGAAACAATGGGCAGCACAAAGCCTCGCCGACCCATCCGGCGGCGCGGCTGCCGCGCTGCCTCGCTGCCTCGCTCGTGCTCGCAAATGTACATTGTACCCGCACACAGCGGTCGTGTAAAAGGAGCCATTAAAATTGTGTAAAAGTAAAAAGCAAGCACATTCATTTATCTATATCATTATCCAATTAAGGTAAATTACAGTGGCCAGTCGTGTACATCACGAGACAAGTGCTAGATCGTGAATGGTGTAATCAGATTATATTCCGTTACAATAATACCAGCGTTCTAAACGCATTCATCTCTGAGAAGTGTTCACAACAAACTTAGCCGGTTTTCTTTTGGTATTTTTTACAATATTCTTAATCCGGTAGTAGAGAAATTTATTATCAAGCTTTAATATCTTTAATATAAAGCTTTTGTTTAATATTTTTATAAGATAAATATAAAAGTTAATCTCCTCTTTGTGTATATATATATATATATATATATATATATATATATATAAAGACAGACATTTTTAAAAACAAGCTTCAAGCATTCACAGTACCTATTATCTATTACATATTATCATTTTTATCATTTGTAAAAAAAAAATAGGAATGAAAATAATTAAAACTTTTTTTTCATTTCAGTTTCGAGAAGTTTAGTCACCTACGTCGTCGTTTCAGCTGTTAGGCGCCCACTGCAAGGCTTGCCCTTAAGATACCTATGGAGGGATATACCATAATCCCCACATTTGGCGGGCGGGTTGGCGATCGCAGTGTTAGTTATTATGGCATTTGCCTATCCTTAGGAAGCTTGTTTGTTAGCAGTAGAAATCCTATATATAGTAAATTCACAAAGTGCGAATTATATAAGATTGTATCGTATGTACGTTCGTAAATCTCAGTGCTTTACTGCAAAGGCTACCACAGTATGTTGGTAAAGAACTAATTCATATGTACAAGTTCTGTCACGGTCTTTATGAGTGAAATTGATTTGTTTACACATATAGCAAGCGCAGTCGTAGTTCGATAGAGATCCAAACTCAATTATTAGAACCATTTATAAAAATATAAGAGAGGAATACCCAGGCTACAGTTTATAAATAGTGTGCTACAAATTCATGTAGATCGAAGAACAAAGGTGGACACGAACAGGTACCTACTGACTGTTTGCTTATTTCCCCGGGGGCTGCGAACAAGCGCACGGTCTGGTTGAACCGATTGCCGCAACCCGGGGACGCAGGGCGTGTCCTTCGTCTACTTCGCAGAAACCTTTACAAGCCCTTTGTGAATAGCGCTTTACTCTCCATCATTTTTATCTGTATCGCCAATAGTATGGGGCAGTTATCTGAGTAAAAAGGTTTTGATATCTATGACGTAGTGTGCATGGACATTATTGTTTTGTTTTTTAAACGGTTTTATTTAGTTCAACCTGTACGGAATTTGTTTATTTGGGTCAAAATTAGAAATTGAAATTTAAGCACCTTCCCGTTGTCAGATTGATCTGAAATTTGGTACACACATTTAATTTAGAAGAAAAGATAGTATAATAAAATCAATAACATTATAAATCTAAGATGGCCGCCGATACAAAATGGCGGATTATGTATTTTTTCTTAACCCCCCCAATATGGGTATCAAATGAAAGGGCTACACTAGTAAAACACGATGATTATGACAAAATTTAAAATTCAAGATTGACGCCGTTCCAATATGGCGGACTAGGTACATATTTTTCCACAACCACCACAATATGGGTATCAAAAACCGTTTAACTTAAAAGTTTTTTAAATGTATTTATTCTTACTATGGTTCCAATGTTTTATGGATAATCAACTAGCTTATTATGTTCGCTCATATGTTTATTTCTTATTCGTATGACACTGTATTCGTTTTTGCATGTAGATTTTATATAATAACTGTCAGCGTTGTTCACGTATAGTATCATACATAATTTTTAACTGTTAATTTGTAACTGTTTATTCATTGTTGATATAAATAAATAAATGAAGACCTATTCGACAATATTTTACCAAGAAATAATAGTTTCCTAAAGTGATACTGGCAAGATAATTTTCAAATTTGGTCTCATGCGACCAAACCCCAGAAACCACGCTCGTCTCCCTACGAAGTAAATTTGGTTAGGTATGGAAAGGAATCTGGTCGATGAAGGTGACCACGAATGCATTATAAGGACGCCTCCTGGAGTCCAGATCTCTCGTATCGGTGCGTATTAGGAGTCAGTCAACGACAACCTTCGCCTATCATTCCTATCTTTCGCTCATGGGGTGGCGAGTGATACAGTTGAAAGAAATAAAACTGTATAGAATAAGCTACTACTCTGCACAAAATAAATTGTTAACTAATAATAAGAAATAGAAAAAGAAATGTGTAATAAAAAATTAAGAAAGTAAAATAAATGTGTAAATGAAGATAAAATAAATGTAAGATAAAATTAAAGAATAAAAATAAAAAAAAGGAACCTAGCCACCTTAGAGTAAGAAGATGATGGAGAAAGGCGAGGAAAGAAAGAAGGTATAAAAGAGCAAAACGAAAAATATTATGAATGACAAAAGTTAAGAATAAAAGATATTTTGATGCATGAAAGAGAGTGATAAATAAAGAAAAGACTGAAAAAAAGTGAACAATAAAATCCTAAAAAGTTTGGGGGTATGAGAGGCCCCCAATAACGGAGCCCATTAAAAAAAATTAGGAGTCAACTCAGTAAGAAATAGGCAAGCCATGAGGAGTGCCGACAAGCAAAACACCATAAGCTGCCGGCTGGACCTAATGGCAGGAATCTTAACCGGTCATTTTCTTTTTATCAAACATCTGTTTACATAAGATGTTACGGTCAGTTCTCTGTGCAGTATGTACCTGAAAGAGTACGAGACTACTACCCATGTCCACATGGCTACCCATCTCGGATCACGGCAACATCAAGGGTTTGCTGAGATTGGCTTCAGTAAGGTTAACTCCGAAGCAGAATGCGGAAAGCAGCCCGCAGAGACAAGGCAAGAAAAGACTTTAAACTTCGTCAGCCTATAGCAATGACACTCTCTCTCTATAACGCGATGAACGAGGACTCCCACAAGATTACGCCATGGAGTTCTAAGAAGTTCCATATCAAATAACAATTAATATATAATATGTAATAAATCTAAAGAATACTCTCTGTAAATAATCCGTGATCGAGTTCGTTCCGAGCTTATTTCCAGTGAAAAAAGACTTATCATAAATCCCTCTCCCTTCCCCCCACTCCTGCCGCTCCCGCCTGCTCCATGACCACCTCGTTAATAGTGTAAGCTACTTATCGGGCGCTGTGTGGTCCCCGGATATTGTCGTTACAGCGCAGGTGACCCGCTTGTCGCGCTTTGTCCTCGACAGAATTAGAATTATGTTAAGTGCTTTGTTACACGGCTTATACGGCGCGGAGTCAACAGTTCTGTTTATATCTCTACCGCCAAAGGTTGATACACTTTTAATCTTTTACACAGTGTGACTCGCCGTGTGTGCAAAGAATATAATATAAACAGATTCGATATTTATCATGACAAATAAATAACCCGTAAATAAATAATTAATTACCACTTCCTACAAATTTTTAAACTAGTTAGTATAAAGGGTTATTGATTAATTGTTGATCTTTTTCAAAAATATTTGCCGATGCCCATCATCTGGAAACCTATATACGTGTATGTCTCGCTAAATTAAATCAAAAAGTAATGTCGCTTTCTAAAATTAAATTCACAAGACCACATATTTAAGAAGTTTCTATTTTTATCAACAATATATTCCCCTTCGTTATTAACAACCTTTTGCCATTCAGTATACAAATTTTCAATTCCGGAGCGGTAAAAATAAACCGATTTTTGTGTCTAATATGTCGACAGAAACGACAGTTTCCAGTCCCTCTAATTTATACGGGTTAGTTGAGCTCAACATTTGAAATATCATTTGTGAAGGATAAAAGTCATCGCGACCAGAAAACGAAAAATGTAAACAATTAAGTTAAAAATGAAGCCTCTATCAAACCCTCCAATGGTCCGAATATTGATCACCGCGAAGTACGTAGAAGGTAATTAAATTCTAGGAGAAAATTTATATTCAACCAAAATCACCGCAGTCCGTTGTTTCCTGGAAGTTTCTTGAGTCGAATAAATTACACGCTTTACGTAGCAAGCTCGATTTATAACAGAATTACTGATAATTAGTTTAAAATTCAATTAATCCACATTCCAAAAGTATTGTTGAATGTTTTATCAAATCTCACTTCACTCGCGTTTTTTATTGTAATGTTGTTCATTTTTTTGCTGACCAATTTAAAAAAATATTAGTACACTATTCAAAATAAAGCAATAAAACTCCATTTCGCTTCGTATATATTTACATATATAAAGCAAAAGTGGTGGAGGTATGCCCCATCCAGAAATCAATTATACCATTAATTATAAACAACATAATGATAATATAATAAGAAAAGTTGTTTTAAAATTCGCATCATTACGTATTAAACTTGATTTTAATTTATTGTCTGTTCTTGCAGACTTGGTACGGACAAAAGTTACTAGTCGGTTGCATTAAGTTAGAATAACTTAATATATAAAAGATAGATTATCAATAATTACATAAATTTTTTTTTCATATTTTTTACTTTACTATTACAGTGTGTTACTTTATTTGTTACATTAATATAAACCCATTAAAATGCGTGAAGCTTTTTCTCAGTGATCTCTGTTGACTTCAATAGTCTTTTAGTCGTTGATGCCAGCTATCGATAACAGCACATACGCTTTCTATGGAAAAATTATTCATTGACAATCGTATAGATTGTTTAAGGGACTAAAAATTATCATGGTATTCAGGGCAAAGTTTAATCTCTAAAAGTGGTAATAAATCATAATCTGAGATAGTTTTTGCTTGATTTCATTATAACGCTTCTTCTCTTTTTAAACGGTTTTATTTAGTTCGACCCAAAAATTAGAAATTGATATTTAAGCACGTTCCCGTTATCAGATTGATCTGAAATTTGGTACACATATTTAATTTAGATGACAATACAATATAATAAAATCAATAACATTATAAATCTAAGATGGCCGCCGATACAAAATGGCGGATTACGTATTTTTCCTTAACCCTCTCAATATGGGTATCAAATGAAAGGGCTACACTAGTAAAACACGATGATTATGACAAAATTTAAAATTCAAGATGGACGCCGTTCCAATATGGCGGACTAGGTACATATTTTTCACAACAACCACAATATGGGTATTAAAAAACCGTTTAACTTAAAAGTTTTTTAAATGTATTTATATGTTATTAGCCGATGTCAAACCTTTGACAGATTCAAAGAGGTATGACAACACGCATTTCCCAACACAAACCCCGACTCACTTTGTAACTATCTCGTCTCAGACAGTGTTCAGAACTATCATTGCTTTAAATTCAGTTAAAAGAAGTTACTACAAGGCATAGGTCTCCCCAATGATCGCCAGGATGACTGGTCTGGAGCCACTTGCACTCTACTCGACTTTTCGCGACCGTAGCCATGTCCTTAGTCCGCTTGTTGCGAAGCGGACAACTTTTCGATTTCAACGACAAATTTTCACATATTATCTCGAACAGTGGTAGTCTTAAATAGGATTGCCACTGTTCACAAGCAAGTTTTCTGAGGATGGATAGCAGCTTCTACTGCGTACTATAATTCCATATTGCGATTGCCAACCGTCTGCAAAGCGTCGCGATTTGGTACACCCATAGATATCTTTGAGGCCTATGTGTTGCAGTGAGCGTTTATACGTTGAAACGACGACGATAGTCTGTCATAAATGTTTAAAAGAATATGCATATTATCTTTAGACTTGAAATAATACATTTATTAAAAAGTATTTATATGTTTATCTATATTTTTAAAATTAGACAAAGCACATAGATTTTAATTATACATCGCTATAAAATTCTCTGCGAGACAATTTTCGCTTTCCCCTTGTGATTAATTTGACAAAGCCGCAACAGAGCGCGCCCTGTTGCGGCCACAATACGAACATTTAATTGAAAAATCAAAAAGTGAACTCTTGTTTGTTTTAGAATTGTTATTTGATGGTTTTTCGATCCGCGTCTACTCGTGTTTATATAAAATGAAACAAAGAACACAAAATGCTATTGTGCGTTAAAAAATATAAGGCGACGATTGGTTACAAGTGAAAGCTTTAAAAGAGTGAAAATATAGCTTATTTATCAGCATTGAGGTTTATAGTTTTTATACGTATTTTCTATCACTTTATTACTCTGAAATATGTTAAATTATTTTTTTTTTCTCTTAGAACTTATCGTTAACATATCGTTTGATTTGATAGTGGACAGATCAGATCGTTCGTGCCGGGTGAGCCTGTAGGCAGGACGCGGTTAGGCCTCCCGCTAGGGGGATCTTTGAGGGAGGCGTGTGCCTTGTAGTGGGCATATCTCAGCTGATATAATGATGATAATTGGAATGTGACGGGTAATAATATATCTTGACACTTATTCGTCAGCACAGGCAGTTAATAAACAATAATTAATTTTTATTTATAGTTATTCAAATCTTGAATACGTTTTTTCTTACTATGTCATTGTTTTCTTGTTTATTATTTCTAAAAGCATATATTATTGGATAGTGTTCACCTCTTTAAAGCCTTTTGATCTAATATCAATCATTCCATATTTCAAAATGAACTTTACGTTTTCTTTTTGGTAATAAAAAGAGAAGGTTGTAGAAGTAAATCGTGCGTACTTGCTCCAAATAACACTTGCTCGTAATTGGCTGTATAGCAGCGCATGCCATTTATTGCAGGCAATGTTAAACGTACTCCAAAATGCATTTACACTCTGATTGGATTAAAATTCAGCGTACTGTTCGAAACATAAGTATATTAATTTATTTTTAAGCGCCATTCTCGCTACAGTCGCGCACTAAAACAGTAAACTTTTAATTAAACTATAATTTTTCTTTGTATTTTGCTATAAAGTTTTAATATTATTAAGTATTAAATAAATGAAAGCTTTCTCGTTTTATACTTCAGATTGAACATTCCTGGAGCTTGAAATATGCATAAGAAATATAGACTAAATTTTTTTTAATTTTTTTAAATGATTACTTTCACAAATTCCATTAAAACAACAGTAAAAACAGTTATTTAAAATTAATAACCAGTTCTTTTTTTAAATTTGCGAATTTATGTATTGATACTTTTGAGATAGAAAATGAAGTTTATTGTAAGTTAAAACTTTTGAGCAAACGTGTTACAAATTTTATGAAGCCTAGAGAAATATATAAAATGTTTGTCTTTACGTGCAGTGTCTTATGTTTCGGTATTTGCTTTTTTATTATCAATACTATGATAAATAAAGAAAGAGAGGCTTTAAAGAGAGGCTTTTTAGGCTCCACATTTCATACTACAAACATGTTAGGAATATCAGTCTATAGAGGCTTAATGCCAGTCAGAAGCCTTCTTCAAAGATATCTATGGGGATATATACCATATTTGCCAAGCTTGGCAAACCCGTCTAGTGGGCGTAGAGAACACTACTGCCTTTACTTTGGAAACTTATTTTTAAGCAGTGGCAATCCTATATAAAAACTTACACCGTGCCCCTTGTTTGGTTCATCTAGCCAAAAACAGTTTGTGCCAAATTAATTTATTCAATATTGGAACTTTCAACAGAATTTTTATTGATTTTAAACTTATTACCTATTAATTTTTTTAATCTATTTTATTTTGATTCTACTCTGTTTCGCAAGGTGTAATAGCTGTGGAGAAGAATCTGGAACAAACGCCACAATATATTTAATGTGAAAGTTGGAAAATGAGGCTTTTGTTAAAGTTAAATATTAAATAAGAAATAAAAACTTCTACTCATTTAGATCGATACATTTTCTTTCTATAATATTTTAACTTGAGTTTATATTGTGGTCAAGCACTAACTTGAATCAGATATAAAAAGGCTTCTTAGAGGTAATAACGCTAAAGTTGCGTTGCCCCGACTCGCCCTATATTTGTTTGAAAGAGAATATAATGCAAGTGCTCTTGGAACAGTCTTAAGTAAATGTAAAAAAATAGTTTCCTCATAATAATATACTTGAAACTTGTGCCGCACAGTTTATAACAGTACGTTATTTATTGAAACATAGGTAGGAAATAGAAAAATGATAGATATATTTTAAAATTTAACCATAAGAGATCTAGATAATTAAAAAGGTAGAATAAATGATAATAAATGTAATCAACAAAAGATCCTTGCCATTTGGTGCCAGAAGGTTACAGGCGGCTTGAATTAAAAATTTCTAACGAAGTGGTCAAAGATGGCTAAGTAGAGCGTGGTTCGATTCCTCGCAGTGTACAATATTAATAATCTCCGATGTAATAAAATTAAATTATTTTGTGATAAAGTTAAATTAAGTAAGAAAAGGACCAACATTTAGCCACTTCCGTACATGCAGTGGTAGTCGTGCAATAAAGTGCACCGCCCGCCAGCCCGCTGATAAACCGTCAAATCACTCAACACGTATTTCACCCCTCCACGGAGCATCTTCAGGAGTTATATTACAAACACAGAGTTGACTCTGTTGCTGTGGCAGTTGTGTAATTCGCATTGTTTGCCGCATACGCATTTATCAGCGGGCTGGCGGCCGGTGATTTTGTTGCACGACTACCACTGCACATGCGGAGGTGGCTAAATATTGGTCCTTTTTTTACTTAGGATGGACTTTCGCAAGGTAACGCCTGATTCCATTAAAAAAGTAAAACTATTTTAAAAATTTGTTTATGGTGTGCAATATACTTGTTTCGTCGGTCCATCCAGTAGAGGCCGACCCGCACCACATTTACCGTCTCGTGGTCGCTACTCGAGAACCTTTCTGCTAATGTACTATATGTAATGTTAATTAAGTAAACAGTACATGACGCTCACTGCAAGGTATAAGCCTATCCATAATGTGTCTATTAGAAAATGATACACCATTATCACCACGCTTGGCAGATGGGTTAACGGAACTGCTTTCTGAGCAGTGGTAATCGTATATAATTAAGTAAGAAAACTCTGTGTTTGGCACTAATCGGTGTAACGTAACTCCTGGATATGCCCCGTGGAGGGGTGAAACACGTGTTGAGTAATTTGGCGGTGGCGGTTGTGTGATTCGCATTGTTTGCCGCATACGCATTTATCAGAGGGCTAGTGGGCGGTGCATTTCAATGCACGACTACCACTGCATGTGGGGAAGTGGCTAAATATTGGTCCTTTTCTTATTTAGGATGAACTTCCGCGAGGTAACGCCTGATTCCATTAAATACGTATATAATTAACACAGAAAGTTAATTACCTAAGATTGTATCCCGGGAATTCAACCCGCGACCTACGATTGCATCTCTCAGTGCTCTACCACTGCTCTACCACTGGGCTACCACTGTTTAGTTTATGCCAGTTGTCGAATCAAGTTTTATGAAATTCTTAAGAGGATTATCATAAATAATCCAAGGTGATAAATAATATGAAATATCGAGTATCATATTGCGCGTTGTAGCTTGGAATAATTTAATAGAGCTTATTAGGCGGGAGATAATTAATGGCCGAGGCGATCAGAATGTTGATGCCTAATTACCAGCTCGTGTATGAAAATAAAGCTCGCGTCTCACAGACGGCTAGCGGAAACTTATAGCTTGACTATCGCTTGCCGTGCGGCGCGAGCCTAATTCTACATAGCACCACATAAAACGTTTAAAGTTTATTTCAGAAATCTATTGGCCTCGCTGTTCCGTTTCTAAATAACACTTTATTAGATCCAGTTGGCCATTACAAGGTGTGTAATGGCCTGTACTAGCGGCCTAATCGCCACGCTTGAATCTTAATAGGCACAAGTCACGGTATAAAGCTACGTTGGAAAAGCATAAATCTAACCAGATAGGCATTTGCAGTTTTAATCTTAAATACGGCGCGGCATTCGCGCCGAATGCACGGACACGAATTGCATAATATGATATAATATTAAACTGTTGAAAATATATATTTTTAATAGCAATGCTGTTGTCAATATTTGAATATAAATTCTTATTAACATAATTTTAATATAAATTAACATTTTTCGAATTCGAGTGCTATGGTTAGTAATGGTTCATTCACATCGTAGACATTTGTAGGAACAAAACCCACAAGAGGACTTGTCAGTTTTTGAACTCATAACTAACTAGAATACTAACTCCCGTAGAGCCATCACTAAACGTGGTTCTCAAGCGTTTTAGTTGAATAAAAGGACTACCGTCTGACTCAAAGGTTGGTACAAATCTCTATTACATTGTAAGAATGAATCCAATACTAGTTTATGTTAGTTGAAGATATTATCAGAGTAGACACAAAACAGTGCTCATTCGCCATAAACGCCGCAGATATTTTTTACCACTACAAAATGAACGGGCTTCCCTACTCGGATCCGAGTATTGAGCATTGAACGGAAGGTCTAAGCCGACAGCCGTTAGGGCTGTAAGGTTCTCTAGACACTGCGGAGATAGGGTAGAGTGTGAGAACGCCCAACTTGATTCTAGTGTTCTACAAATTGGCTCTCCTAATGTTCTTTTCAAAATGTACCTAAATTTTAACTATGAAGGATTTTAATTTAATAATAATGTGGATAAATAATCCGCCACTAAATCACAATAAAAATTTGAACTGGATTGCAGCTTTTACTTACGCTACAAATAACTTTTATTTCTCGCTCGCGATTCTACATTTTTTTGTCCCTTAAGGTAGAACTATTCAGAGAGACAGTAACCTCTGGAGATTTGAATGAGAATTACAAGTACTTTGTTCGACGACGAGCTATTGTACGATCTAAGTGAAATGCAGCTGCAGCGAGCTGTCAGTACCGTTAAACAGTTAAACCGGAAAATATCTGACATGAATAACTTCTCCTTAACACATTACGAATGTTGGGAGAGACTGGGGACTCGCCTCCAGGGCTCTACGTCTCAAAGAGCATTCTAATTAGGAATTAATTAAATTGGGATTAATGCTAGAAGCAACTAGAAGATTTCTATTTCTATGTCCTTGTTACGGACAGTTAGCTTTGCGCTGAATAACGCGAAACATCACCTCGCGTCTCGCGTCATGAGAGATTCGCTGAAATGATCCGATGGCGATTTCTCTAACCAGTGCCGAGTGACCGTATCCACGCGCACTTTCTCTCATATATGCTACTTCACAGCGCAGTTAGTTTGAATATTTACATTAGTTTTAGTTAGCGTGTAAAACAGTGTTAATTTGTTATTCTATAAATTAGTTTTAGAGTGTGTTTAGTGTTAATAAACTAGTTACTTTGCCGTATCATCCTGAGAGTTTCTTTTGAGAGCTAACCCATGTATCACGCTATAATCCATTAGTTATTTAAGTAAAGGAACCTCTGCAGCATACGACCGGACGCGCAATAATCCTAATAACAATTGACGCCTCTTTGCGAGGGGCAAGAGGTATAGTCGACACCATCACTGCTATCCTTGATAATCTTTATCAGTTCCAGGAGATTTATTTTTTGTGTTAATAGCGTCAATAAATGCCACGATACAATAATTAAAATTAAAATTAGCATTCAGTAGCATTTAATAGTCAGTTATTTTTGACACACGTACTAAGTAATAATAATTTAAATAAATTTAAATATACGTAGCGTTTTGAAAAGACAACTAAAAGATAACTCACTGTTCTAACTCACTGTGAGGTTTGGTTTATATGAGGTTTGAAGACAGGAAAAGTTTTTGTATGCACGCAGTTGTTTGCATGCACATGAAAATTCCTCTGGTCCCGTCGACCGCCGGGGTAATAAAGTGCCTGCTTAACTGTTGCAAAATAATTAGCGGGGAGTGGTGCCGCCCGCCCCCGCCGCCGCCCGCCCCCGCCCGTCCCCGCCACTTACCGCCGCGTAAAGTGATTAATACATCGCGGAGCGCATTTATTTCGTAATTGGATTAAAATATCGCACACCGCCCGCGATTCTGCTATTTTGTTAAATAGCATTTAGTTTAAGCTCGTTGGTTGCTACACGCTGTAGCTTTCACAAAGCAACTAGAAGAGCCAATGAAATGTAGTCACAAATCATGGGAATTGAAACCGGTAAAGTGGGATATCCAAGTGCAAGACTTCTTTTTTAATATCATTATACTTATAAGAAAACAAAAATTCAAAAGTAATTATTTTTTGCTTATAAAGCGGTATTATTGCATAATGTAAAATTTATTGGTTAAAGTTTTTAAATATTAATACTAATTAATGATACAATAAAGTTAAATCAATAACAACGTACGTTATTACTCATTAACAAGTTTTAAATTACTTATAGATAATACAACTTGTGTAATCATAAAAATAATAATTCAAGTTAAAAATAAATTTGGTGTATTCCATATTTGAAATTTTAACAGAGCGCTTATTGATCGTCAACTTTTAGATATTTTTTTATCTATTTTATTTTTGACTCCACTCTGTTTAGCGAGGTATTATAGCTGTGGAGAATAAGAAGGAGGAAACTACACAACAGCACGATTTTTAATAAAGTTTAACACAGATTTAAAATAATGAAGCGACATCACTACCAACGATTTCAGTCATTTAAATATTCATCTATTGAATTATAAGATTTTTCTATCAATTTAATTTTAATACGGGTTTTGTAGTTTGTTAATGGTAGTCCTATAATATTTTGCGGAATTTTATAAAAAATATGATTCCGCTTATTACAAATGAATAAAGGGAAGACTTTTTCAGTGGAAACATTGCTACAGTAGTGTTTCATGTTGCTTTAAGAAAACACTTTGGATGTCCCTAATTTTTAGAGATTTATTATAATGGATTCAAGTAATTACTAAATTATTGTAGTTTTTTAGTTAAGCATCTATCATGTTACTATTAATTTAATAATATTATTGTGCTCTGATCATTTAGAGTAACAACTCGTCGTGGAAAGGATTCCACTTTAATAAAAACTAGAAGCAGACTAAGCGCCTCTAATGGAATTCTTCAATTTAAAACTATGAGGGTACTAAACGCGCTCTGTTATGAGAATAATCCACAACAAACTCAGACGGGTTTTTTTGTGGTCACATTCTCAATATCCTTAAAACAAAAGTCCCACTCATTGATCCATTTATTTCAATCCTCATTCTTCTTCTTGTTTTAAGCCGAAAGACGTACTGCAAGGCATAGGCCTCCCCCAAAACCATGAAGAACCATTCGACACGAGCAATGTTGCCACTGCCATTTAAGACGTGCAATAATCAGACATATGGACGTGACCCTGGTTCTTCAGCGAATCTCCTCATTCGATCTCAAAACTCCGAGCATAGCAGGCTTCATGGTCACTTAAAAATCCTTCACACTTCAAAATGTTGTGTGTGTAATATATTTGTGTACACTATATGATATAATATATATCTTTGTAAGAATTCATTAATAATAAATTGATTACTAATAAAGATACGTTCCCTTTCGTACAAAGAAAAAACGACCTTAACAAATCCACAATTTTTACAGCAGTAAATAACATGTTGATTGCATTTGCGAAACAAAATATAACGAAAGAGATTCATTTCGTTAACATGAGCCAGTTAATTAACCGCGGCGTGCTTTGATGTAGCGCTGTCAACTAGATACAGGATGCTCTTGCGGCTCCGGTAATTGCATAACCGAACATCCTCTATACCGAAACTAAATTAAACCTTAGCGGCTTAAACACAAACGCACCGGTGAAGCCATTTAGCGTGGTTTTTGACAGAGAACATTATTATTGTGACCATCATTTTCAGCTATTCATTTAGAAACTATCATAATAGAGCTTAAATCTGAAAAGAAGGATGACTTTTATGACGGTTTACAGGAAAAAACGAAAAGCACGCTACTTGGGCGTAATAGTGTGGAATCGAAATATGAAATCAAGCGAAGTAGCAACCGTAGATGCAAGCTAGTACTGCGTAGACAACTAGATTGTGCTGGTACCTCATACCGATGGTGAATTCACCGATATGAGTCCCCAGGCATAATCCAGTGTGCGAGATAGCGCGCTGTAGGAGTGAAGGAGACGACGGAGGACGTCTTTCGACTGAAATAACGATATGTAATTTGATAGTGGAATGCGCATGTAGATGTGTTAGTAATACATTTTTCTCTATTTATTTATTTACGCTGCTTGGGTAAGAGCAAAGATCAAGGCAACGGTTACAATTTTCGGGAGTCAGATTACTTAGCGTGAATTATTTAACATTCCGTGCTTACAAATGGGAAGGTGTTCCCGCAAAAACAATATAACTTAAGATTCAACATATTTTTATTCAAGTATACATTCTGATGTATTTTTGAATTGTCTATTATTTAACATTAAATAACCAGCTCGGAATGCTGATCTGCTGAGAATAGGCGCCCAAAAACTCAACGGTTGCTTTTTATAAATGAAATTTAACAAGTTTTAACGTGTACATTACAATATTACCCATGCAAAAAAAAAACAAGTTTAACGCGTTTCGTTTATATATATATATATATATATTTATATATATAATGATAATATAGTAAGAAAAAACGTTTTCAAAATTCTGATTGCTACACATTATAATTATGAATATATTAATATCAAGAATCACAAAATATATTAATATATCATATTTCAGAGTCATTACTCTATATGTACTGTTGGAAATAAATTAAAAAGCTCTAAAGAGACAGATGAGCTACGTTCAACTCTCCAAAACTTTCACGTTTATAACCAATCATTCCGTAAGCAGGAACCACTGAAAACTTAATTTGTAATTAGTACCAGCAATGAGTCTAAGGCTGATTTTATGGCACCTGTAAACCGGTATTAATAGGACTGCGATTCTCTGTACATCTTTTTAAATTAGTGATCATTTGAAATATTTTAGTACATTATTAACGCAACGTTTAATCTGACCTGTTTGATCCCGTGACCTCCAGACGAGCACACACTAAAACCTTACACGATATCGTTAACGTAATAAGATATATCGTAAAGCCCGCAGTGATCAAAGCCTCGAGCTTCGCTCGCGTCGGATGGCTGAATAACACTAGATTTTGTGAGCTCACCTTTTTGTGTCATTAAAATGTGGTTTGCCGTTCACTATTACAGTTTTACTGTTTTATTTATTATTATTTTTATTATTAGCATTTATATTCCACATACTTTACCGTCCGTGCCTTTGTTTTTATATTTACGTTTAATATTTCCAATACTTTTGGCTCACGTCTTGATATTTTAGTGCTAAGTTTCTTAATCTATTTTAACGATGCCGTAATGTCCAATTTTTGAAATCACGTTTCGTGCGACCACTACCTACCCCATATTGCCATCCTAAGGTTGCCATATTTGCCACATAGATGAATATTGCGATATATACTTCCTCTGAATTTTAAGTGATAAAGATACTTAGTTAAACCTCTTTAAAATAACTTAACATGTATACTCACTAAAGGAAGCTTAAACCTTTACGTAATTGAATAGATTAGGGTTAACCGTGTAAATTATCTTTAGCTTCAAACTATAAATTAAATTAATAGAATAACCTCGTAATCTCCTTTTTAATTATGATCATTATATATATATATGATCATAAATAAAAAGATAGATGCATTACAAGGCTCGACATGTCTTCCAAAGATCGCCACTACGAGCGATCGGGCGCTGTCTGCGTGCGTCGAGTTTTCGCAGCCTTAACCATGTCACCTGTCCACGTAGAGAGTGGCCTACCCCCGCCGTAATGTCTTTACATTAATTATTTCAGGTGATTACATTGAACTTAATAATTCTGCTTGATATGAACTTATCCCGGGGTTCCAGTTGTGTGAGTTTTAACATATTTTTTTCTTTGTAGCACATTGCGCCGTTTATGTAAGTTCCTTCCTATATCTACTAAAACTGTCCGTTTACAATCACTTCTTTTCTTTTATGAACGCGAAGGTATCTTGGGGTCTGGACTCCAAGGTGATCAGGACCTGGTGGTACTGAAGCAGATTATTTTGTAAGCAGTGAATGTATCGGCGCTGCCAGGAAGCTGCTGCTTCGTTGGAAGCCGGGCTCGATCCAGCCGGGCTTCGAGGTTACTTCTACAAGTAGTAGTTGAAATAAATCGTGGTTATTCCTGGCAGGTGATGAAATACCTATTAAGTAGACAGAGAGTATGACATGCAGCTGAGAAAGAGGGTAGAGAGGGGCTGTAGCCACCCTGATGGGATATGGCGATCGCCGCCACCTATTCTTACACTACTGTAATAAGTTATACAATAATAGTAAATAAAACGTAATATTGAAGTCATTTACGTAATGTAATTGAGGTGCAGGATAAGATGAGGTGCAATGAAGGTTCGTAAATAAAAATTTTGGGATTAAATGTAAAAGTCAAAAGAGAAAAAAATTCAGCAAAAAAGTTTTAAAATTGAAAAATATTAAATTACAATTATATAAAAAAAGGAAATTAAAAATTTAAAAATGTATTATTAATAGTTATTTTATTGATGTAATAGCTACTTAAGGCAGGCTCTGTTTAATTTGTAACCTTTGGCACTTAATCTGCACTATTTTTTTAAGCACGACAACCATTATAACTATGGACAATCAAATAAAAGTAATATATTTATGAGATAATAATGCCAACGAATTGTTGCTTGTGGAGTCTGGTGTAAGATAATTGTATCGATCGATACTCGAACGAGGAAAATTTTATCCATAATTACATTAATGAAGGCTGGAGTAACCGAGGCAACAAAAAGTCCCAAATGAAGCGTCGCGGAGCCCGCCCGGCAGGCGCTGCCGGCTCATGAGGTAAAATGAAATTACCTTTGAAATTCGTTCAGGGCTGAATAGAAAAACTTTTAATGAAAGTATTTATTTCGCCGTGTCCGCGACAAAGGGGTCGCTGCCTACCCCGTCCCCCGACGAGTCGCAGTCGCCGCGCGTTCCATTTACAAAATTACTTCATCTATGAATAAATAAATAAACAAGAATTTATTCGCTTTAACGAGTCCTTTGCGTAACGACTCGCCGTACGTTTTGTGAGACATATGTTTTCCTCCTCCCCGTGCTCGTGCCGCTGGGCCGTTGGTTCTGTGCGACCGCTGCACTTTCAATTTGTCCCGGATTTGCGAGCTTAGCTTATAATTACTACAGCTTTACATTTCCACAGTTAAACGGCTCGGGGTCCTTTTTACTGAATTTAATGTATTTAATATTTATATTAAATATCTCCCAGTAACTAAAGACTAATGTAACTAATGTAACCTAGTAACTAAATACTAACTAACAAATAGACGTATACAACTAATGTGTGTTACGGTGATGAAGTCTTGGCTCAGAAACTTGATCACAAACATTGGCAAGCTCTCTGTCACTTAACAAGCCACGCAGAAGGCAAGTTGTACCGGCAGTGAGCACTGCCACCATGGACTGACTGATGATATGACATTGCTAACGGTGATTATGATGATAATATTTAAGTATAAAATTTTAATCATAAGTTCTAATTCGTCAAAACTTTCTCTTAGAGTAGTTTTGTTTTTTGGGAGCCTCACGTTCCCATTTTTTAATCTATGACAGGGACTCGACTAACGAAAATTTATTTCATTATTTTGTTCTGTTGCTCCATCCTTCACATAATTTCGTATTCATCCGTCCTTGACATTGTCTTTCACTCTATAATTTTTATTTAGATTCTATTTGTACATCTTATATCCGTCGCCGCATTTTTCAAAATATTACAGTTTTTTTGTTATTATTACATTTTTGGTCTCGGCAGCTAAAATTTTTTTTATTACTATATCACAGCTATTTGTCACTATTACTCGAGTTTAGACCTCGCAGTATTGTAAGAATCTTTGACGGCGTTCGGCTTAACTCATCGGGGAGGCGATTTTACCACTCTCTACCTTCCTTCCTAGCTCGATCTATATATCTGTTCTTATAGAACTGAATAAGGGACAGCAAGCAATCACGTTCACCACGGGCTGGTCCACCGGTGTCTCCTTTTAAAGGTTTTTCCGAATCCAAAATCTCGTAATATCTTTAGTGTCACAAACGTAGAGACATTGCAAAAAACGTTTATTTTTAATAGGATCCATAAAAAGAGGCCTTAACATTATATGCTAGCCTTAATGAATAAGCTGCAAATGTACCGTAATATTCATTGAACACAATACGTATGTAAGTGAGCTTGCGTCAATATATTTAGGCATCCGATTATTAGAGGAGCCGGTGAATCCGTCGTTTGAGATTGAGTACAATAAACTCATATCCACCGCCGCCGCTTACGCAACAGATATTAAAGGCTCACACGAGCGCCTAACCAAACAGACCCAATATCGATATAGTAACTACAGCCGCTATTAAATCCAAAATCTCAAACACAAATGTCCAGTAATCGAAAAACTATCGGTTTCCTGAACCGAGCGACACTCGACTCTAAACCCAAGAGGTTAAGACGCACTTCGGCTTAACAAGTGAGCGAAGACTGATTTGATACGCAACCCACCAGGGTTGTAACGTTTGTCAATTTTGAGAAAACCATTTGTAGAAAGTTTACGAGGTCTCGGGCGCGGGAATAATTTAAAGAAACTACTTCGTTAGGGCATAAAAAGGCTGCCTTGTTTTATGCGACCTCGGCGCACGTACGCGCGTTTTATTGTGTTTTACCCAATAATTTTATTACGGAGACATCGTCTGAAGTGAAATTCTATTCGAAAATTCGAATTTTTCACTTAAAATTATTTTCCTTTATGAACTTCGAGTAACTACTCTCCGGGAATGAACATACATCTTTGTTAATAATGTTTTAATGATTAAATAGGAGGCATGCAGCTCTGCCGCGTCTAAGAGAATTAATATTAAACGTAATTTGATATACATACGCTTTTATGATTAATGCTTCATATACCTTTCGTTTTTAATTTAGCTTAGATTCAAACCCAAAAATTCAATTTTGAATCGCATCATAACATCTGTACCAATAATTTAAGAATTTGTTTAACATAACCTTACACAAGTTCTAATTATTTACTTTATTTGAGTATAATGATATAGCTTAAAATTCAATTTCTCTACTTTACTAAAAAAAATACCCGCAGTGATTTTTGTGGACACTTCACAGATTAAAACACGCTTAGAACCCTCCTAGGTTTAATTTGGGTGAAATGATTACATAGCACCTTTTTGAAAGTTTTTGTTTATTTCAATTTCATTATTGTTTCTTATAAATTCTGCTCGTCTGAAATTTTACGCATGAAGCACATATGTAGCTGATGTCGGTCTATACACCTTTAAGGTGATGGCTTTGTGAAGGTTACTGGCAGATGCTGGAGGCACGCCGCTCGCAACTGGTCGTATTGTTAATCTATGAGGAGGACCTTTATCCAGGAGTGGACTCCCTGCAGTTGAATTGGTGATGATGATGACATAAGGGATAATAATATTAATTTCATATAAATAACACTCTTCAAAATAATAAATTGACTTCATATACTTCCATTTTCAAATGTTTGAATGAAACTAAAGTTATTAAAAATAAAATGAAAGTAAATTGGCAACCCTGCGGCCGATATCCGTGCAAACACTGTGTAAAAGTGCTCACGTCACGCGCTAGCAGGTTCCGCATCGCAAACTAAACTCATTAGAGCGACATCGAGGCTAAGTTCGCAGCCCTGCGCCCGCCCGCCCTATCTCTGCCGCTCAGTGGTACCAATAAAACTTTAATAGCAGTCAAAGCGCTCACAACGCTTATACAACCTCTGCTGACCGCTGAGCAAGATTGAAAACACATCGCTCGACCGGCAGCCGGTGTATTATTACCCCACTACGTGTTCATAGCACTCTTGCTACAGTTTCATATTTCTATACTATACCTAACGGCGTCCTAAACTGTGTATTACCTATTAATACGAAGTGAAAATTATTGAGAATTTGTTTGGTCAAAATATTAAATATTGTTATTTATTCCCTATGAACATCTGTAAGCCACTTTCGTTACAAAATTTTGTAATGAAATATGTTAAAATTCTAATAAACTTTCATTTTGAAATTCTTAGAATACAAACATTAAATAAGGAATGTACATGATACGATATTGTGTTACAAAATCTTATAGAATATATAATACACAAAAATGACAACCGCATCAACACAAATCTGAGCTGCAGTCGCTAGTCTTAACACTCGACACTTTTTAATTCTATAAATTACTGATATTTATCTTCTTGTCCACATTAATTTTATTTTGTTATTATGTAACTATCATCTCTTTTCCTCTACACCCGTAAACATTTTACTCTTTGATGTTTGTCAATAAATATGACGACGCATCAAAAAATGTGTCGAAAATAAAAATAAATGAAAGAGGCTAAAGCTGTGTATAAAGCTCTAAATAATCGTAGGCAGCTTGCGGCACAATAAACGTCACCCTCACCTATTTGACGTTCACAGCTGTACGGATAACAGCGTAGCAGCGTAGCGTCGTAGCGTTGTAGCGCCGTAGCACTAGTCCCGCCCTAAATTCCGTTGACGTATCGAAGCTAATGGCGTGTAAATTTGGGGTTCTGTGGGTACACGATAATGCCCGCGGCGGATGGGGCGACGGGGCTACATAATAATACACTTAAGTGCGCAATTATTCTATTTGGAAACATAACCATTTCACGAGAGATTCGGCTTCACTTGCGCGTCGCGTGCTGTTGATTCGTACGGCTATTGAATTGGGGTGATCTTGTGTCCGTCTTATTATATCTTTGAATTAAAAAAATTGTGAAATATTTGTACTAATTTTGCCTCCCTCATAAATCTCCCATTGCATCCTGCGTATTCCTACGACCATAACAAAGTTTGTTCATTATAAAAATGGACTTGCGTTCCCCTCGCCGGCCCGTGGTCTCCACTCCCCAAGGTCAAACGGCCATCCGTTCTTCGCACTACATAGGCTTCCGGTACCTCTGAACCGTTACAAAATATTATTTTATCTCAGTGATATAGGCTATTAAAATCACTGTTTAGTATTTCGTCTAATGTTAATATTAATTATGGTAGTGCACCTGATTTTTTATTTCAAAACACCAGAGCGTATTAATCTGTAATCGTCATTACGAGATATTTATTTTAAACTGTGAATATACACTATAAATAACGTGATCGTTTATTTTATTACTACATTACTGTACATTAAAAGAACAATATAAATTTAGCGGTCTTATAAAAGCAATTTATTTTAATTTATAAATACAATTTATTTGTAAAGAGTTCAGTAAGTTAGACACTAGATTTAATTTCAGCTAATAAAGTTAACGTGTGAAATAAAATTTAATAATTCTGTACCTCCATTATAAGCTCGGTGTCGGAAGCGGGACGCGAGCTTTTATTACTCGACACTGAACGGGAGCTTTGCCCGGGGCTTCTCGCGCGGCAACGCGGGCGTGCTGCGAAGTGAACTGCGGGGCGAGTGCTTTGATGGTACATCCTGCACCGGGTTTACTGCTAACACTCGCTTTTATTTGTACATACTGTATGTATGATTGATAGGGGTAAAGTAAATAAATAAAACCATATAACACGCTAATAGTATTTATAATTTTTTAATTTGTGTACTAGTGCCAATCAAAAAAAATATAAAAGGGTTATAGAAAGTAACGTCAACTGTGGCAACTACTGTTCAAAATCATAGCTTGCGTAAAGTTAAAAAGTTTTTGGCAACTTTACCCGTTGTCCAATATTTAACAATTTGAACAAATGCGTGCACTTGTGAATTTATTCTTATTTTTACTTTATGAAGTCATTCTCGTACATGTGAGTAGTAAAAGCACCTACATGGTATCAAGACTATTTTTTGTCTGTATTAATTAACTCAATGTACGGTAAAGTTGACCAAAGATTTCCTGACTTTTACGTTATTTTATGGATTAACTCAGGGCTGTCACTTTCTTAAAAAAATAAAAACAAAAAATTGTATTATTTTTTATTATCTAATTAAAACTTAAATTTAAAAAGTAACTAAGTATTAAAATTTGTAATCTAGCCGAATATTATTATGAATATTAACATAAATATGTGTTTTTAAAACCCTTTTTAAATATAAAAGTATATTTAAAAAGGGTTTTAAAAAACAATACTATTAACCGATTTTTTAAATAAATAATTAATATGTTTTACACATTAAATGAATTTCCTAATTCGAGAACCCTACTATTAGGTAAAGATGCCACTAACCATGCTGTGGTATGCTGACCTAACGTTAAATATCATTACCTTTGCTCATTATTACAGAACTAGTTGTTGAAACTGTTTGCACGTTAAATACACAGTAACATGACAATATAACTATTATTATTCAACTCCAAGCTCTTATCTCAAGTTCGATTTTTCTTAAAAATTTCAAAAGTTTTCGGGAGCTGCACAAACACAAATTGACCGATATGAAGAAAAATGAAAATATTTGGACTAATAGCGACGTTACCTGAGTGAAACACTTTTTGGACTACCAGAATTTAATCTATAATCTACCCAAATGCACAAAATACAGTTCGTGTAACAAAAAATGGTTTTAAACTAATATTTGCGACCGCGGTCGTCGTAGGTCAAGTTGCCCATAGAAAGTAAAGTTGCCATAGTTGATGGTAGGTGTAACACAAAACCTGGAACGTTCTTCGAGATTTTGTTTAATAGAAAATTTATTACCAAAAACTAAAAATTAATATTTTTTATTAAACCAATTATCATCATAACTACAAACATAAATCATCTACAGCTGGCCATATCCTATTTCCTCGAGATTCAATAGTAACATTTACTTTAACGTTTGCTTCACTACACTTTTTTATTAAGACAGTATAAACTTTAATAATACTTAATATTTTTTTAATGTTACGCAAATGACGCATTCTCGATCGTAAGTATAAACCCTTAATAGCCTAGTTTCAATTTTCATACCAATCTTTTAAACCGAATGTTCACATTACTATTAGTTTTTCTTTTATAGGTTGGCTGTACGAATTTTACTGTTGTATAATATTCTTTCCAACGAAATTTAAAAAAAATCTATTTTTCCTTTCATCTAGATCCGCAAGCAAACACAGTTATATTAAAAAAATCACTCTCATAAATCAGGCTATTAAGGGTTAAGTTTATTTGTATTGTAACGCACCAAGTCAACCATTATTTCCCCTCATCCTTTATGCTCGTAGAAGCCTACTTCGAAGCATAGACCTCCTCCAAAGATATCTATGAAAGGAAGCGCCATGCTTAGAAGAGGATCAGTAATCGCAGTATGGTACGTAAATAATGCACAAAGTGTGAATTCCCGAAAATCGACCTATGATCGCAATTCTTAGTTTTTTACTGCCAGGCTACCACTGTTCAACTATTATTTTATTACCTTAAATATATCGGGAAATAGATTTATTTGTAATATTATAACATACAATAAATGACTAGTTTTAATAAATTAAAATATATTACTATTTATTTTTATTTTTTTCATAATCAAAACGTTAAATCAGTTACTTACAGCTGTACAAAGGCTGTTTTTTTATGATGGACTATAATCATGCCACCCCAAAAACTTTGCTAAAGAACCGGTTGGAATAAAGCATATAAACAGGCCT
The DNA here is from genome assembly GCF_028537555.1 of Battus philenor. Lineage (NCBI taxonomy): Eukaryota > Metazoa > Arthropoda > Insecta > Lepidoptera > Papilionidae > Battus > Battus philenor. Next base: position 13,361,119 of record NW_027181684.1, read on the forward strand.
AACATTTTAAATTCCCAACAACTTTCAAAGCTACTCGTGTAAGGTATTATACTCGCCCCAGCTTTCGCCTGCGTCTCTGATAACCAAAGCCTTCCCCATCGATCCCTGCGGTTTACCATCAAACGTTTATCCGAACTCGTCGATGTAATGTTAATTAATTTTGTGCGCAGCGAGCTCATCTCGGTCCGGGTGCCTTTTGTCCGCTCGTGCTCGTTATTTGGGGTTATTTACATGCCTGCGACTTGTCGCTGCTCAAGTATTATTGAGTCCAGTCTCCGTCAACGCTTAAATAAGAGTAACGAAGATAATCTAACATTTTAAATGATGATTTTTTTAAAGGACACTTTAATGTTGAACGTAAAGGTAGTTTCTACAGCGAAACGAAGGAACTTACTTAGTTTTTTAATGTTAAACATAGCACAAAATCCATTATTCAACATCAGAACTTTCAAAACGACTCTTACTTATCGTTATTTCTTTAAATCTATTTTATTTTAGACTCTACTTTATTTCGCAATATGTTATAGTCGTGCAGGAGAAGCAGGAAGAAACTCTACAACGACATATCTTTCAAACGAAGTTTAATTTTTGCTTTACACAATAGGTTTTATTTACATTTTTAGTCGGCCTAAATGAAAACGACATTCGGCAAAGGATTTTTCTCATTTAAATATTCGTTTAACTAATATGCCTTTTTCGTTAATTTACTTTTAACATGCGTTTACAATTTTATAAATATAAATTTATAAAATCTGATTCCGTTTAATACAAATAATTTAGAGATTTTTAGCAGTCTAGGCAAGGAAAGCCCCAATACTGACATGTCATGAGCTAAAAAGTTTACTAAACAAAAAATAATAAAAAATTTAACCACAGTGTAAAGTGTGATACTTTTTGAAATGCGTTGATCTTGCAACTGTTTTAAAGATTTTCGTGTAATTACTTTTTGACTTGCTTTGTAGGTCGCTGTTCGATTTCCGGGATACAATATATAATTCACACTTTGTGCATTAATTATATAGGATTGACACAACTTATAAGCAAGTTTCCAGATGAGAGCCAGAACCGTCCTCTACGCACCATAATACCACACACCTGCGATTGCCAAACCCCCTGCCAAAAGGGGTAAATGTGCTAAATCTCCCATATATCTCTGAGGAAGGCCTATACCTTGCAGTGATTGTCTGAGGGCTGAAGCAACAACGATTAAGGACTTGTTAAAGTTTGTCATGGGCTCTGTTTTGTGGTTAACGTCTTTACGTCATCTTTATGCCAACTTCACTCATAGATTTACTATAAAACTAGTTGATATGCCTGTAGAAATCTCGATATAGCAATTAAGTATCAATTTACTATAAAAAGGAGTTATGAGCTTTAAAACGGATGAGCTCACAAATATTCAAATCTTTAATTCATCGAAGTATAATTAGCAATACGACAGCTCCTTAGGGGATCTAATTGCCTGTCATGCTGATCCACTTGATAGCCATTGTGAATGGTTTAAAAAGCGTGCCGGGTCATCGACCTAACCGTAGTTTAAGGCGGTCGGGTACTATCGTGAGCACCGCTCCAAAGGCAAGGCACAAAGTCCTCAAGAGGTATCGATTATACGTCACGAAGGCAACGCCGAAGTCGCTCATACCATGGAGGCTTTCTACCTTCGCGTGGTGACGTCACGATCAAGTTTGTTTCATCACCGATTAACCTACAAAAATGAGGTTTAATAATTCGGAGAGTTCTTTTAAAAAGTTATCCAAGAATCTATTTCTATTGTTTAACTTATTAAGAGTCGATTTGGGGACTATCTGAGTCTGAACTAGTACTCAGGTGAGATGCGATTCCCCCGGGAGCCTGACCCAGAACTGACGCTGTAACCATCCGATGTCCCTGATGTTCTTAAGTTGAGTTTCTCAGAAGACACGTCCGATATTTACATTGATTTGCAGACAGCTTATTTGGAAAAGAGAAGTCTAAAAATTAGACATCTCGTCCTGCTTAGTTTGCAAATTATTGTGCAATAAACGGTCTTATCTGTATATTTATAACTATGTATAACAAAAATATTACTCATGACAAAAAATAATCTTAACACATCAAATCACAGTTGAGTTGAGGTATCTTAACATTCATAATTTCTCAAATACCACGTCTAGGGATATTTATTTATCAACGAGATCGAAGCAGGAGTGTGAAGCCTCGTACACGAATGAAAATAACCGATAGAGCCTAACAGATTGGCAAGTTTATAGGCAGCGAGCAACCCGCATATCACGAAGATGTGTGTAGAACAGGTGGCCGCTTGGATCTTAAAGGTCTATAGTAGAAAATACGCAAACCGTAGAGTAAGGCGTGTTTAAGTCATTGAGGAACACCACATGCAGGCCGCTTCCAACTGGTTCTGTTTGAAATCTATTGGGGCAGCTCATTCCCAGTAGGGGAGATTCTTCGAATAAAATTATGATGTTGATAATATGATTTACTTTAATTTAGTTGATTTTTATTCCTTATCCAATTCCTAGAACCATGAGCGCATTCTGCGTAGAAAACTTAATCAATACAACTTCACAACAACTTCTTCAATATTGCATAAGCTCATTATTGTAACGTTGTAGGACTTCAGGTTTACCATATTTTATTCATTAACATTATTATACACACTTTAATTTTTTTATATATACTTTGCATCATTTGTAGCTGTTTTGTACACATCGAGGAAGGTACATAGGTCAGACTACCAACAATGAACAACTTATTGTTCAATTTCAAGTGCCTTTCACTTGGAATAGCCATGGCTTTTGGACATCTAACACCTCTTAACTATGAGTGTTGGAAAGCACTCGAAACATCGGGAACATTAAAAACTAACTAAATATCTAAAACATGTAACAAAAAACTTTACCGTATACCATATTGAAATGAAGAAGGGTTTTCCCCTTTACATATTTGCTTCTGAATAACAAGGGTATTTATGTTTAAACAGTCGGTACTTGTTAGAGAAACCTTTCGTATTTAACTTCGGCCCACATTTGTACACTGACTTTGTTAAACGGCTGGTTTGAGTCTGCGATGCTCCGTCTCACCTTTTACCTGATGGGTAAACGTAATTGAGGGTAAACGCTCTAAGACTTAAAATGTAGTTTATTTATTATTGTTTCTGTGCCGAGAAATAAAAAAAGGAACTTATGTATTAGGATTTATAAAATGAAATTTATCGATACTGTGAAAAGTTGGTGCTTGAGCTAAGAATGAAGCGTGCTAAGAATGAAGCGGATATCATATACTCCAGGTAGCAATGCCTCTCGACAATTGTCTGCTCTCAAATCTTGGACAATCTGATGTGATATTAGTGCAATTGTTATAGCTTTTGCTTTAATGCTCTTTAATATCTGTTTAAGTCATGTTTTTTTTTCTAATATTTTGGTACAAGTAGAATCGGAGTTTTCTTATGTTCTTATAGATAATGTACTAATTAGAAAATTGTTACAACTGTACGCAGAACTAAATAACAAAGTATTTTAATTTAATACTATTTTTGTACACGCTTGCAAATTTGAACATAGTTTCAAAATAGTAAAGAAAAAATTACAATGGTCTTATCACACAAGACAATCTCTTCCAGACAACCATAATTAGTAAAAACATCAAACTGACTTGCATTTTGCACATGCATGGGAAAGAATAAAAAACAGAGAAATTAAAGGAACAATCATTGGTCTAGTAAATATTCCTATCGCAAAAAGATGCGCTTTGCCGCCACAAAAAAATAGCGGTATGCTCATTACCCTAAAAATAAAAGTATAGCGATCGAGCCTTCAAATAGAAGGAGATGGAGACAGCTTTTGTTAAAGAACAGAAGATACTCGGTCTGATCAACGATGATCGATTATCATTCAAGCCGCATGTGCTACGAGTATGTAGGAAGGCCACCGACGTCTATGGTCAATCGGCGAGGACCCAATGGGGTCTGAATATAGGGCCGAGCCAATAGTATTGTATACTGCTGACATATGGGTCCATTAATAAATACATCAGAAAAGTTGCTGTCTACAGACCTTGATAATCATTTATTGTAGCTTATTTAAAAAATTTTAACTTCAAATAACTTTATCCATTTGTTAACAAAGGCAACACTATAGTGTCTAAGTTATTACGCATGTATCTCACATGTAGAAAATAATTCAATCGCAACACATGCGGCAGAAGAGAACCAGTGCGAGTTTAATTACACAATAAACTCAAACAAAGAATCGCGTGGAAAGAATCTGCATCAGATCGAATCTTTGAATACTACAAAAATTTGCAAGAGTTTTGCAATTCAGACTTTTAAATTTAATTTAAAATGTTGTACAGTTGAAAGTTTAGGAAAGAGCAAGATGATGCTGGCATTTATTTAAGCCAGTGAATATAACTAATTAGTTAATAGTGATTGTTTTGTGTGTTGTTGTGATTGTTGTAAATGAATGAAGGTAACCGATATAGGCTAGCGTATTAGCAAGTTCAAGTAGCAGTTGGGATGCCAGGCAGCACGCAGAACAGTAGACCGCTGGCGCATTAACATTCTGGAGTTGAATCCATCCAAAAGGTGGATAACATCCGCTTGTAACCGATATTATTATAAATGTAGATTGTTTGTTATTAGTTTGGGTTTCTTAGGAATGAATTTGTAGTGAACCTTTCTGTTAAAATAGAGTGTAATAACTAGAGACGATCGAGCCGAATTATCTTCTACCGTTCATTCAATTTATTTCTTCTTCTAGGGCTGTGTTTCTTTGGCTGCCGGTAAAAGAGGAGTCACACTATTCTATCGTCAGAGAGATAATTAAGTGATGGTAGATTTGTAAAACCACAACAATTATCCGAAATTACTCTGCCAGAGGTCGGGAGGAGTAGAGGTAGCAGCTATGCTATGCTCTTGTGGTCATCTAGAATCAGGTTTATAGATGTTTCAGTCAAGTAGTGTTCCTGCCTCCTTGGATTTTACATTACGTTTATGCAGAAGAAAATATATCTTGCTACGTACACAGGTCGAACCTCGGCCCCTTATCGTGCCAGTCAGTCGAATTATTAAACAAATTCTTAGTGGTACACACTCCAAACTGAGGTCGTTTCAGTCCAAGTAGAGGTTTAAGAAAGAGCTTCTGTGACTTCCTTCCTAAAATGAGGTCTAAGCTAAACTCAGTCCGCTTTCTGCCTTCTAAAGCTAAATTTCAGTAAACAGTGACCTTCTGTAAAAAAGACAAATACTTCATAATTTCCTTTGTAGAACTAGATGCGTCGTAGCACATTAATCGGGTGCTACGTCGAATGCCGGCTACGGAACAGCCGTCACTGTAGCAATATATTGGTTACAATGGACAACGGAAAATGTAACAACTAAATTAAACACAGCGGGAGGGCGGGAGTGGAGGAGAGTTTCCTATCTCACAACTAAAAGCGTGGAAGAGTCCCTTTGTTTTATTTTTCAAACGGAATAACTTATGTAGTGCGCTGAGGTTTTAGAGGGAATATTTGAGTGTGATTCTGAATGAGAAATTGTTCTACGTACTGAAATGCTATGTATTATGCATGTTCTTTGTAAATGAATGGGGGTTTTGTGCTAAAGGGTTTCGGGGGGGTGTTGTGCCTTTACCAGTCGCGCGCCCGCGGGGGGAGAGGGGGAGAGCAGCTCTACTCGCTCGGCGATACACTCCAATAACTTGGATATATTTTGCACCGAAAATTTTTAAAAGGATATTGCATAACATATTATTGAATTATGATAATAAGTACTGAATTATTACAGATAACCCATTTGGTTAACATTTGGATAACCCATTGCGGTTTAAGACACAGTGTAGTAATTGCAAATATTTATACATGATATAAAAACTAGTAGTATATAGATATATGTATGTATATATATATATATATATATAAATATATATATATATATATATATATATATATATATATATATATAGCTAGTACCATGTATATATACTATACCCAGGGGTTTTCGATACTGTCTCGATTCCCATACTTATCATAAACTGGAACACATAGGCGTCAGAGGTGATGAGTTAGACATTAACAATAGCTACTTTGTAGATCAATCTCAGCGTGTATAGGAGATAAGGTAAGCTAAGACAATTACATTACTTTAGAGTAGCTTAAGGTAGAGTTCCTTAATATAAATAGAAGTTTACAATTTCTATTTATTATCTATACAAATCAACTTTGCGAACTACTGTTAACAAAATAACAACATTTAAATAAATTATTCATGTAAAAATCAACTCATATTTTCAGCTGGGTCTATTTATAAACAAACAGCGAGAATTTATTTGCGCAAATAATATATTATATTATAATAATAATAAGCACATTGGGCAGTGGTAGCCCTGCGGAAGAGGACTGAGATTTGAAATTATAGGTCGCGAATTGGACTCCTCGGCTGCTATTAATAATATGTTGTATATACATATACACGAAGTGTGAGTTATATATATGCTATATATAATTCACACTTTATGCATTAACTATATAGGATTGCCACTACTCAAAAACAAGTTTCTAAAGAGTAAGCAGTAGCGATCGCCAAATTCCACCAAAGATATCATTAGAAAAGACCTGTGCCTTGCAGTGGTCGTCTATCTATGGGCTGAAATGACCACATTAGGTTATAACTAAAAATAAAAGTCTTCTACCGCTGGACCACCACTGCTAACTTCATGTACATACGACTCATATAAGACGAGTTTTTGTTAAATGAATTTTATGAATTTACAGGAATACTTAGAGAATTTAAATGTAAGTGTATGTAATATTGGTTTTATCGAATCAGTTGAGGAAACTGTTTGGAATTAAAACAGCGCATTGTTGTTTATTGTCCTTGGATAATTTCTAAAACTACTAATAGTTTTATGCGTATATAATATCAATCAAGTATACAAGTCAAGCTTTAGTTTCACTGAGAGCGACTTACACGATTCGTCTAAGTCAAATTTAAAATGCAGTTTACGTGTCGCGGCCGACCCGGTGCGGAGCCAGACGCCTGCATTCGAACGTGCACACCGACTGTACGGAGGGAACATTATTACTTTTTACGAACGTCTGGCTATCGATCTGTGGGTGCAACCCAACGATATATATTAAAAACACTGAAATAGAAAATTAAGTACCAAACAATACGGAATGAAAACAATACCGCAGTATGAAAAAAATCTATTTATATAGTACATATAAACAAATATTTTTTGTTAAAATACGGCATTTGATTTGGCACACAAAATCCTAAAAGCCAAAAGATGCCCTCTTGAAGGCATTGACCTCCCTCCAAGATCACCATGATCACCGTGTCGTGGTTTTGTGTAGTGTGGTCTTCCACTTTCCTGCCTTACCTAATATATCAACTGAAAACCGGACCGTATAGAAAAAGTATGATGTGCCAAAATAACTGCCAAGTACTATATCACCAATTAATTTAAAATTGAAAGTAGATCACTTTAATCTTCATCTGTGCCAAAGGCTTCTTCAACTGTACTCTGGAAAAGTATATAGAAGTATGTATATATAGTATATGTATATGAGCCCACTTACCTCCGCTCGTAACTGAAGCCGTGCTCAGCACGCAGAAACAGTTCAGCATCATTGACAAGAGCATTTTCGTCGTCATGTCGTCCCGGGCTCGAACCTGACACCTCATGGAGTGGCGCGCGTCTGTCGTCGCTTGCGCGGCTCGGCGGCAGTGCGCGGGCGCATCTTAAGCTGGTCGCATCCGCACCGGCCTCACATGTTCCCCGTCTCTCTTACTCTAGAACAAAAACAATATTCATTTTATTAAATCAAATATGTGTCTAATTTTATAATAATTAAACGACTTCAACCCTAAAATCGTCGGTCAATCGAATATGATAATGTAATTTGTAAAACTCTTAATTAAATAATTAAAAATTAAATAATACATGTGACATTTTTGTTTATTATTTACACAAATGCAACTATTACTTCTGGCTTTCCATAAAGACAGACAGTAAACAGTTAATAATTGTAATAAGTAGTAAACTGAATTTTAAAAACGCTTTTACATACTCTTTTACATGCTTTATTATCACTACGTCGTTTAACATTTCTAATACTATCCGTTTTGGATAGAGCTTACATTATATTAATCTATAGTTAATAATTTATACATTATCCTTTCAAAGGCTTTACATTTATAACCAATCAACCTGTATATACAGGAATAAATCTGTAAATAAAATGTACATAGCGTTTATAAAAAAATAATTTAATAATAAGACAAATAATATGTAAAGTTAATGCTTAACTAACTAAACTACTAAACCGAAAAGTAAGGTCGTCTCAATCAACATATTTTACAGATAAACCGATTAATTTTTACCGCTCTGGCATTGAAAATTTGTATACTAAATGGCAAAAGGTTGTTGAATACGAAGGTGAATTTATTGTTGATTAGAAATAAAAACCTTGTTAAATATGTGTTCGTGTGACTTAATTTAATAAAGCGATTTTTCTTTCCGGTCCCTCTAATACATAAAGTACTAGAGTACAGAGATTTTTTTTATTAATATCTTTTACTGTGTTCCGTGTATTATTGAATAAAAATGAACGTAATATGTTTCTGACACTCAGTTGATGCTAGTGTCTAAGCTGCTTCAAGAAAATCAGGTTATTCCGCGTTTGATCAATTTGTTTTACACTCGGTATTGGAGCAAACGTGATCTCACCGCGCCCCAGTTTATATTCAATGTTTACCGCATTGTGTCCACTTGCTGAGAACGTATCCAGTAAAACACATGTCTGTGTAAAAAGAGAAAAAAAAGCGTAGAAAAAAACGAGCTAAAAATCTGCAACTCGGTGCGCGTCCACAAAGGAATATGCCATTACCTAGCCTCGAAGCGACACGCTGCCGGCCCCTTCATCGCATTGAAGGGTGTGTTCATTTCGTATATGAAAAATTAAATAAAAAAATAAAATCATTAATTACTCGCCCTGGGCATGTTTTTATTTTCCGTGCTACATATAATTATTTACACCGCAAGGCTTCGTGAATAAAAATCCTCGTCATAGTTGGCTACCTGATTTCAACATAATTGCAGCCACTGGCAAAAAGCTCTACAAGTATTCTTCTTAAAACGCATCTGATCACAATCAATCACAATCTGATCGATCAAAATCATCAATATAAATAAAAATATATATGTTTTGTCTTAACTGTATTATTTATGAATTAAAATGTTACAATATTATTATAAGATTATTTTTAATCTTTCATCGTTTGAGCCCATAGAATCCACTGCAGGGTATAGGCCTTACCCAAGATATCTATGAGGGATAAAGTATAATCGCCACGCTTGGCAGACGAGTTGGCGATCGCAGTGTGTTATTATAGTACACAGAGAACGCTGGACCCTATCCTATGAAAACTTGTCTATGACCAGTGGCAAGCCTATATAATTAATGCACAGTGTGAATTGTATATAAGACTATCGGGAATCGAATCCGCGACCTACGATTGTAGGTCTCAATTCTTACCGCTTGGCTATCAATGCTCATTTTTAAATACATTGTATTTCCAAACTTCTCTACCACTTAATATCTATGTATATATATATATGGTTTGAAAGTCGATTTTTATGAGTCGTCGTGAAGTACATGAAGGCTTATCCTTCAGAAGGTTCGTTTAACTTAAAGGAACAATAATCTCAATTTAATTCCACTTTCTATCAAATTTTGCATTCTTCTCCTACTCAAGTGATGACTGTAAATAATCTAAATTGTATTTAATTATATATGTATTAAATACGATACAAAACAGTCGAGTAATAATGAACAGGGGTTTTTTTCCATAAAATATATGATAAACTCAAGATGCATTCCTAACTACATATATCAGCACGTTAGAAAACATATTATTTTATAAATTAATCTAATTTATTAGAACGCATAATTCTACCTGAAAACTAACCAAATTCTGTCGAACTCTTTACACATTCAAACAAACAAAGTACAATTTTGCTAATTTAATAGTGAGAACAGCCAAGGAGTGGAACAACCTAGCGGCGTTATTGTTTCCCACCAATTATAACTTAGTCTTCAAGTCAACAGTGAATTGGTTTCTTCTATGTGAGCACGTATAATCGTCATCGCTTGACATAAGGCGAGACAGAGGTCAAATGCTTCGTCTATAAAGTTTATAACTTTTGAATGTATCATTAAATTATTTTTATATTTCAGTGTCAGGGTGAACAGGTAGCAAATTAGTCTGTGTGCTTTATCTTCGACCTCGTCGTCGCTTTTCATCAGCCAATTTGGTGGTGAAACCCCTCAAAAAATATTTAAGTAAACGGACGCTGACGCTTGTAACAAAGTGTATAAATAGAACAACTAATGACATGTAAGAATTAAAAATAGTTATTTTAAATAGAACATTCTAGTCGTCTCAAAAATAAACAAACCAATAATGAAAACCTTTACAATTTCGTATAAACCGTGAAATAAATAAAGAAGGTAACATATTCGCGTGTATTTTCGGTGGCAAAGTAATCCGGAAAGGCGCCATGACGTCGTCACTCAAGAAGCCGGTTTGGCTTGGCCGCGGTCCAGCGCGGCTGGGCGCCGCCCGCCGTCGTGCGACCTCTCTAATTTGATGATCCCTCATTACGCGGCACGCGCCGTGTCGCGCGCCGCGGCCTCGCGTATTCATTACCCATTACGCTCGTTGTTGTCGTTATTATTATATAACCACTCGCCCGCAAACTTCGTACTGCTAATAGTTATTGTCTCAGTGCGAAAGGGACAATGATGAATTAAACCTTTTCCTTACCGATTACTTTACTCGTATTTATTGGTTTAAAACAACGATTACTCATCTAAATAAGTTTACATTTTATTTTATTTACACTACAACTATTAATCATATTATCAATTTCATTCATTCATATTAGTCGATAGATGCGTTCTGCAAGGCATGGGTCTCCATCAAAGATCGCCACGAAGACCAGTTTCCTGCAGCCAGTGCAGCGACTTCGATACTCATGGTACATAATGTTACATAATGTTACATGATACATATGTCATCGATACTCCTGGCTGGGACTTTCCCTGGCACATGGTCGCCATTCCGAATACTTTCGGTAACTGCTGTCGGATTTGCTCCGGCCACTGCCACTTTAGACAGCAATTATCAATATATTTTATTTTGATGTTTTGAAAATGTTGTGTAAATAAAAATGTCATAAACCAACAGCATTTTTATTTCATTCAAATTCGAAATGTCTTTAATTCAAGTAGACCTATATTACATTTAAATTGTCAATTAATTTAACATTATTAAGAGTAGGCTACTATCGGCTCGGAATGCTGATCTTCCGAAAAGAGCCGACCAGAATTTTATAATATGAAATTTAGTAATGTTTGACTTGTACATTGTTATGTCAACCATGTAAATGAGTAAAGAAACTAAGTTCCACGCGTTTCGTTTAAATAAAAACTCTTGAATGCTATGATTAATTATATTCTTTTAATTTCAGACTTAAGCCTTGAAGGAAGGTCAAAGATAGTGAAGAGAGAAAAGACTTGTAAAGAATTTGTAAACGACGAGTTTCTTTATGCATGATAAATTCAATTCAATCTATCTTTAAATTTTGCAGAAGAATTTTAATTTTGTCGCATAAATAATGGTATTAAATCTACATTGGCAATCAGAATTTGAATTTTTTAAAAAAAAATTTCCATTGTTTCTCTAACTTTCAAGCTATATGTATTTCGCACCGTTCCTGATTGTAAAATAAATAAAATTTGATTTCTTTGGCACTATCCCATGATAAAATACCGTGGACATCCTTATATGACATTTATAGTTTAGACATAAAATCTTCCCGATATCTAGGAACAGATACAATAACATTATCACAAAAAAATTAACGGAGATTGTTTTGTGTTCTTCTAAAATCACATTTGGAAACCTCCTGACTTTATTTTTGTTAGATTAATTAAAGAAAAACTCAATTTGATTTTATTTTCTATTATACAAGGTTCTTCTAGTAGTGTACCCTCGTAAATTGATTTCTGTAAATGTTCAAAAGGCGGCAATAACATTAATTAACAAATCATTACACATTATTGCGTTGCTATTTGACAGCTAGGCCAAGATTTTTTTGTGTTAGTAAAAGCTATTTTCCTCGCAGTTTTTCCGTTTTGTGTCTCCGTACAAACATTTCTCGCGCCTGGCCAATAATATGAGACAGGAAAATTAGCCGAATCGTGCGAATATTTCTCGATGCTTTCGTTTAGAAATACATTTGTCGATTCATTTTTGTTTATTTACAAAGTAGAATAAAATGTAAATCATTAGATCAGCGCGTTGTAGCTGCGGATTGGTGATTGTTAAGTGACAGTGAGCAGTGGTGTGCTAGCGGTAGAGGGCTGACGTTTTTATTAATGAAATCAATATACCACAGACAGTAGCGTTCGTGCCTTTGTTTTTACACTAACAGCTAATATTTCCTTATTTACGTTTGCTCACGTTCCTGCACGTCACAGTGTTTCCTAAACACACTGCAGTCACTTATTAAACTATTTTCTAATTTAATTCTTTAACTATTTTAATTTTTTTTTCACTCATTTAGTAGTGTCTGGTTAGTGTTTTACAACGCTCTAACAATGTCTAGTTTTTAACATTACGATCCATGCGAGTTCTCTTCTCAATCTTGCATCATCGATCGCATCTTGAGTCTCATCCGTGCAATACATATTATATATAAATAAAAATATAGATATTGCTTCGACGGCACGGACACAGCTATACAGCCCAAGGGTGTCTGTTGTTCGACGAACAATGATGACCTGTTAGCTCTCGACCCCTGAGCCTCGTGGATGGGCTCTTATGTATGGATCCTTGGTATGTTTCGATAAGAGGCACAAAGAGTTTTAAGGGATACAATTCTAGCATAACCCTGTTCTTCCCTTAGAAATCTGACAAATTTATAGATTTAAAATTTCATTTCAATTTCATGAGAAACTAAAAAAGTTACAGTTTGTACCTCAATGTTTATCTGTATATATAATCTATAATTAACAAAAGCCCACCTCGAGTAGTTACTGTCTATAAACTGTCATTAACTGTTATAGAATTATTGCAACAATGAGCCATACGCGCGCTCTCACAGACAGATGCCATCGCAGTGCATCGAAGTAAACGACGTGCACGCGCCAAATATGCCGGCGAACTGGGTCAATGGATTGACATTATTGTGTAATGTATACAATTGCACTGCGTTTGGAATACGATCGCCATTAGACGCATCTATGGAGCGCGAAGCATCAATAACAGGTATGACTGGCCCAATTGATATATACCCAGCTCTAGGTGCCATGTAATACTTTTATACGAAGTAAGAAAAGGACCAATATTTAGCCACTTTCGCACATGCAGTGGTAGTCGTGCAATAAAATGCACCGCCCGCCAGCCCGCTGATAAATGCGTATGCGGCAAACAATGCGAATCACACAACCGCCACCGCCAAACCGCGTTCACCCCTCCACGGAGCATCATCAGGAGCTATGTTACACCGATTAGTGCCAAACATAGTCTTCGAGCATATGTGCTTCATCTTCAAATAAATTGACGCTTTTCAACGTGCAACGTGGTGGTCAAAGGCGGATAAATATTAAAGTGGATGTGAAATTGGACTTTCGCTCTTTAAAGTTTGTCATTGCATGTTTCGTTTTTGCTATTAATTCAATTTCAAACAGTTGTTCAGTTAATCATAAATACTTTGCGTAATGCTCTAAAGTAGAAGCATGCCTGTGCGTGGCTCGAAGCGTAATTCCCCAAATTCTTCGACCAGAAACACCTGACCTTTGGAAATGTGACTTTATTGTTGTAGACATAGAATGATTTTTCCTTCGGAACCTTGCAGTAGATCCTCGTACGTTGGTTACAAGTTGCATCGCTGCAATTTTTTTCAAGTGTAATTCCCTGCACGCATCTTTATTAACCTTCCCCGACGTCGAGTTAGTCGAAGAGATTATTGCGAACACTCCGAGGCGTCTGTCAATTGAAAAGGCGTCTTTTTTCAAACTGACACTTTCGCTTCCATTAAAGCGATTGGCTGTTACGAAGCCAATATCTTCATTGTCAATTATCAGTGGCGCTCGTTATGAAATTGTACGATTCATTTCTATTTGATTTACTTTAATATCTTGGATTAAATTATTATTTATTATACTTTTTTCTATGGTTAAGTTTTAAAAAATAAGTTTTTTAGCATCAAATTTCAAAACTTTACCTGCTCGCGAAAAAGTTAGATCAGAAGTCTTTTTTATCTCATGAGGAAATTCTTTATGAGATACACCTTCCGTTGCGGATACAACGAAAGTGTTTTATTGGCCTCCTATCAACTAAAACCTTGCGGTGTTCTTTAATGCCTTTTCTTAATACTACGGGAACGCTTTCGTATGCTACCGTAGTTTTAATAGCGGTATTATAAATACATTACACTGCGTTCAATTCATTAATACAACTCCTAACGCGTCAAAGTTATTCGACAAAGTTAAACACTCAGAGAGTGCGGTAAATCTTTATCAAAACAATCAAACAGATACAACGTATTAAGACCAAATAAAGTAACTCTATAAGGAAACTGACAGGCGACAGGTGACAGTTCAATGAAGATGGATGGACAAGGCTTCGGCGCACCGTACGGCTAATGGTTTATTTCATTCATTGCGATTTCGCGAAAATATTTTTACTGTAACGTTTTCTACTTGCTGTTCTTTATTACGAACAAATTGCTTCTAAAAAGAATAAGAATCAAAATCAATAGAGACAGCTTGGGTTAAACCAAATAGAGGACTATAAGACCTTAAAGTAATTAGGGATAAAGTACCTCGGAATAAATATGACACATGGACATCTAACACCGTCCTGCCCGTGGCTGCGAGAGTTGCAAGGCCCTCGGTACGTCAGGAGACTAAACATAGCTAGTAGGAACTAAGTTCACTGGATCAATGTTTTGCTCAATAAACTCTCCGGTATAAACAATAAGATCATCTTTCTGTGACTACTCTCATTCGAGCACGTCGTAAACCCGGATGATATGCGACCTTTTAGTCACAATACCCTAGGCAACACTAATTTCCATAAAAACTGTTGGTTGTTTTTCTGATTTTCTGAGATTCTGAAGAATAAAGACGTTAACTCAGCTCTCAGATCACAGCATACGGTCGAGCATCGAAAGAGTTTATTGGGTGAAAATCAAAAAATGGTCTCCTCTGACAAGGCTGCCTTGGGCTCGTGATAGAATAGCAGAGCGCAATTTACATAATTGCAGGAAGATATATAATTATTTTGTAGTTTAGCGAGGCTTTGTATGCTTTCCTAACAGACATCGGTATCCGATTTTTCAGAACTAGCACCCTGATGCTTTTATTTCGGTATTTTAATTGTCATTATTAGAACATTATAGTTCATTCGGTAAGTTCTCGTGGTCTTTTGAAAATTCACTTCCCAAATCAAATAAATCCGGAATGATTTTTTTTAATCAGATACTGCGCAATATACATGTTTGTGAGTGTATTTAATTGTTTACTCGTAGGAGTGTTCGTTGCAGTAAAGGCAGAAGCAGTGTTTACTCCGATCGCTGACCTCCGGCCGTTCAAATCTCAACCCAGATTACAAGCCGATCTGTTTGTACATAAAGTGGGTCCCATTAGTTTGGAGAGTCTTGTGATTAAATCGATTCGTGAGCGAATCCAAAAGCGAGCCCGACCCGCGCCCACCGCGCCCACCGTGCCCACCGCGCCCACCGCGCCCGGACGCTGTCCCTTCCAGTAATTTCTTCTCCAATTTGCAGGGTAAAGATAATCTTATTGAATTTAATCTTAGACCTAAGTCAAATATATTTAGGGACCCACTAACGTTGCAATCATAATATCTTAAGACTGATTGGAATCTGCTATAAGCCCGGCCCTATTAACAGGTTGAGCGTACTTAAGTGAACGTTCCTAATGATATTGTTCTGGTTTATGAGTGTTCAAAGATTTACATAAAGACTCAATCGAATAACTTGGTAATCAGAGCAATCTTATCTGCTAATATTAACTGTTTAATAAACGATCAGCCTACTTGAATATATTTATTCGATTCTCAAAAAAGTTTACCTTCGTAATTTTATCCAATTCTGTCTGAATTTTACTTTCTTATACTATACTAATTACCTAGGTACCCAGTCCAACGATTTTCTGCAAAAAATCCCTGTTAGCTATACGACCGCTTCTACTTGCGCTTTTTGTTTATGCGTTTATTTCATAGTGTTACAGTACAAAAAAATGGCTTTAAAATAAAATATTTCTCTTGCTACAGTTCATAACTATAGCAAGAGGCTTGATTACATTTGATAGGACTGTCTTTACAGTTCGTTGTGTTTCGTCGTTTTATCATTATACGAGTACATATGAGGAGTTTCTTATCGCTTTTCCTCCACAACTGCGTCACCTTGCGAAGTAAAGAAGAGTAAGAGTAATAAATTGCTGATCCCTAACTGTTCTGATAAAATTCCCAATGTTGAATAAATAAATTTTATGTTATCTTTAAGATAGGTTCGAATGTAAACTCAGTTCTGGAACCAGCAATCGAAGAATATCTTTAAAATTGGTTAGGTAACGAATGTAGTCCAGTTGTTAAAGGTAAACACCAAAACATTGCAAGGAGACTTTTCTGTTAAACCTGCTATCCGAGTTATCAGCCCTGACCCCTGTTTCCTTCGTCATTAAGACCCAGAGGACAAATATTTACATATGTAAACAATTTGCCCGTTTCTTAACTTAAAAACTGAACATATATAACCGAAGACCATCATTAGAGCCGAAACATCGTAGGTGTGCCACCCACTAGGGGGACGACATAGTTAAAGACGCAAAAAATTCTGGACACGGGCGGCGCCTAGTCGGTCATCGTGGCGATCTTCAAGAAAAACCTTTATCGTGCGGTCGACTTCCATCGGCTGAAATAATGACTATGCTGATGAAATATAATTTTGCAAAGTATAAATTAAAAAGTTGAAGGATTTCGAAGATAGAGAAATTTTAATCTAAACAAAAATTGTCGAACAGCTCACGAGGGATTAATAATCCGAAAATGGAGTGAGAGTTTGCAGTCAGTGAAGACAAAATGATCCTGATGGAAGAAAGAAGAAACGATACAGTGAAATATTGAAAATAGGGGAAGTCAAAGAGTCGGTCGATCACCCTGAATCTAACCACGGCTGCTCTGCAAAAGAGAAAACTGTTTTGAGTTCTCGGCAAATCAAGACTGGTCTCCTAAAACCGGAGCTTGTTTCCAACATTGTATCGCAAAACTTACTGAAAGCAAAACATTCAGAAAAATGAAGTTTGTTAAAAAAAAACCGATTGCACTACGTTCTAAATTTGAAACTGCACTTAGATCAATTGCGATGCAGGTTTAAATTAATGGAATCAATTCCGCGCTTGGCGCTGAATCAATCACCGGCGAGATGTTATTGGCCGGCGCTGCCGCTCCTCGAGCTGCCGCCGCGAGCCAAACACCGATTATTGCTCGTCGCCGCTCGGTCTCCATTGATCGGCTCTTGGCGCGGACGCCTGCACTGTCGCTTTCCTTTTATTCGCTGTTATTAAATTCCTTGTACTGATCGGCAGTGGTTTGACAAGGTATTGTTGTAACGCCTTTGACAAACCGACTCTTAAATAAAACTATTATCACTCATTCGTTATTCTGAGTTTTAGTTTATGTAGTGCGAATATAAAAATATCCGTTGTGTTGGTTATTAAAGGTAAAATATTACTAGAAAAAGCTTACTATTAATTTTAATAGTAAAACTTTTGTTGTAGTTAACCCACTATTATAAGTAATCCTAAACATAATGCTACTGTAAAATATGCAACAATGTTTGTAGATGTTGATAAAAATAATTTTATCAAAATATCTTTTTCACCAAAAACCGGGACCAAAATAACTGAAAGAATTTTCGCATACGGCGGAAATTCTTTCCACCCGCACTTAGCGTTTTATAATATATGTATTTATACATACATGTATATATATATATACTTATAACTTAAGAGTCTTCAGGAAAAGAGTGAATAGATTTCTTATAGGCAATCATGTAGTATAGTAGACCTCGTCGATTAAGATCAGACATAACAGTGGTCAAATGCTTCGCCTATGAAGGATAAAAAACACTTGAGATTACTAGTAACTCTTTACAAAAACTTTAATGTAAAATAAAAAGTAAAAGTAAAAAAATAGTACATATACGAAGAGAGAAAAAGCAAAATATAGCAAAGTGTATTAAAATTACTGTCAGCAAATGAAACGACAAAAACAAAAAAAATGTCATACATTTTTTACAGAATACGTAAAAAAGGTTGGCATAGAAAATAAAAGAATGTAAATACAGCATAAAAGTTGTAAAGCAATGATCTCAGTATTCTGGTCGTTCTAGTTCTGATTCAAGCGACCGCTCGCCTGAGCGCAGCGTCCCAAGGCACCGCTATGGGACCGCAACTGCTCTCTCTCTGTCCTGCGCTCCTTTGTTACGAATACTTTAATGTACGCACCGCAGTTAAGCACGTCCGAGATTCACCTGAACCGTTTGTTAAGGTTACTCGGGCGTGTAGTTTGCGTTTGTTTAACTAAACTCTATAAGAAGAGTTAGCAGAGTTCGTGGCAACGAGCTAGCGCTTCGGATTTAGATCTTGACGTGTTGTTTACTCAGTCGGCCGTGATGGCGTTTGTTCCGAGCTGATCTAATAAATTAAATTTTAAGTTAATACAAATATATGATAGGATAACGATTGCATGACAATTATATCAGCATAAACAAATTTGTTGAACAAGTTTATGTTTTAGTGTTCATATTTTAATAAATTACCTCAAGTAATTTGACTTTGAATATACAAGGTCATTTGTCCGCGTTGCGAGTGAAGGTCCTGTACTGGCTATCCTGCGCGCTATGTGGCTTGCCCACTGCAAATTCAACTTTCAATTCGCTGGTCTATGTCGGTAAGGTATCGATCTTTGTTTCAGTTCTAAGACACCCACTGCAAGGCATAGGCCTCCCTAAAAATATCTAAATGGGGATATACCACGCTTGGCAGGCAGGCTGGCAATCGTATTGGTATTAAGATACGCAGAGTACCCTGCTGTGCATCTTCTATCGTTACAGTAATAAAGAAAGATTACAAATTGTTCCCATAAGTTACAAAGGTCGATGATACATGTTTTGCTAAAATTAAATTATCTTATATAAGTGTTGTGTTTTCTTTTCTCTTTGTATAAATATTACGAACTGATTTGTATAGAACAAATTGATTTTCATCTTTAATCTGTGAATGTGGGTTTATTCTGTATGTGCTTCTGTAAATTTAGTCTCTCCTTTAAGTGTAAACAGTTACAAGCTAGACAACATCGTCATCAGTAAGTAAAAAAAGGACCAATATATAGCTACTTATGCACATGCGTAGCTATATATTGGTCCTTTTCTTACTTAGGATGGACTTCCGCAAAATAGCGCCTGATATATCTCATAATATCACTCGACATACGCATTCCCCCCCCCCCCCCCCTAATGATCGCAGCGATCACCAGTATTGCGCTGCCCGCATTCAGCGACTTCTGCGACCTTAACTATTTCGTCTACCTATTCTAGGTAGATTAGGTAAACTAGGTAGACTCGGTAGACTCGGTAGACTCGGTAGACTCGGTAGACTCGGTAGACTCGGTAGACTCGGTAGACTCGGTAGACTCGGTAGACTCGGTAGACTCGGTAGACTCGGTAGACTCGGTAGACTCGGTAGACTCGGTAGACTCGGTAGACTCGGTAGACTCGGTAGACTCGGTAGACTGGGTAGATTAGGTAGACTAGGTAGACTAGGTAGACTAGGTAGTCGGGGGCTAGGTGGACCGACCTACGTCACGTCAACCGTGGTAGTCATTAAAATAAATAACAAAGACGTCTCAAATACTAGCGAACTGTAAAGTGTGAACAAATCAAAAGGAAGTACTGCTCGGAATGTGAACCATTATATTTGGCAAGGTCCGCTTCCAGTCGATTGCGCGAAACAGGCAACATCATTGGGAAGGGGGAAGCATTACCCGACCCAGAATAAATAATATTCGACGCGATATAAAAGTCCCTTGTCAATAATTTATTATTTTCGTTTCCTTTTAAAGTGACGCCATTAGCAGGCTGAGTGCTCCGCGCGTCTCAATTTTACACTTTTAAAGAGAATTCTGCGACGTCGCCGCTGCCGGCTTCGACTCTTCCCCGCGCCTCATTCGTAGGAAAGTTCTATGAGTAAAATATGACAATACATAGTTGTAGGTTTTATATTAGAACACTCTGTGTTACTGGCCCCTAAGGTTACAATACTTTTAAGATATAAATTACTATTTCACGTTTGAATTCCAATTCGACCACTCATTCAAATTCGGACGCCATCAGTGAGATAGTCGCTATCATATTTTTTTTTAAGTAATGATTAGTATAGTCTCAGGATACAAGGTTATAAATGTGAATAAATAATGTTCAACTGTACGCATTTTTGTATGAAGCCTGTTGAAAATTCACACAGCCACTCAGGGGCCTGACATGTCAAGAAATATGAGAATAAGAGAGGTACTGCTTCGAGCTCGACCCTCTTAATGAACAATTAATTTACAATCTCTGACGCAGTGACGTCATTTAAAATGTATTTGTAGGAACGTGATATATTCACTTCAGATAAAATACAAAAAGTAATGTGAAATATATAAAACTAAACCAAATTAAACCTTTAATAATATCCATTGAATTAAAATTTATACTTGGAAATTATTTCAAATAAATCTTTTTAATAAATAACTTTATAGAAATATGTTTATCTTAAGCAATTAATTTCGAGTTGATTAAATACGAAACAATTATAATGAATCAAATATCAATAACTAAAATTCAATTAAAAACTGCTTTGAAATATGAAATAGTATAGTTTTATAAATTAAAAAACTTTTAATAAAACGATTGTTGGAAACTTATTATTACTTTGTATTGTATTTTTCACTTTGAATTACGAAAAACTTGATTTGATTAAAACTGGAATAGATTTTAGAACGTTTGTAATGACAATATTCAACTTAAAATGAGGCTACAAGAGCTCCAAAATCAGGTATCTCGGATAGGACAATCTGAAAAGAAGGCAAAGCGAATTGATTCATCTTATTATGATATTACCACTTTAATAAAAGTTCTTAAAAAATACTGCAAAGTTACACCAAGTAGTTATTCAACGAGTTGTAAAGAGATATCTTTTGAATTACGAATAAACAGAGACGACCGAAAGGTAAACAAATTCGCCTAGTTGAAGCTAGAAGTGGCAATGGGCCATATAGCACGCAGAATAGCGCATTGGGGCTTTAAAATTTTAGAGGGGGTTGCAGACGACCAAGCGCATCGCATGGCGTCCAGTCTAGGTGAGCAGATAACCTTTTTAAAGCAGATCTGAAAACACTAGATGCAGGCCATCAGGCAAATAGACAAACAAACCATGCTGTTTTTAATTCAACAGTAAATAAATGTTTAAATTAAATTGAATAGTGAATAAAATAGATTTAGTAATTTATACGTATTTATGTAATACCATTTCCACGTAAATATATACGTATGTATGTATATGTAAGTATGTTCACCTTAAACCGCCCGCTCATGTCTCTCATCTTCATCCAAAGGCTGTCTGGTAGATATCGCCTCGAGCGATAAGACCGCCTCTTGTACCTCTATATAAGTCTTTTTTTTTTTGTTATCATTTATGGTGCACAACAAAAAGTAAATAAATAAAACAAAGCTCCTTCAGTCAATTAATTGTTATAATGGTGATTACGATAGAATCTCTGTTCGGAGCCAAAACAAGCAAAATAGCATTGCCATTCAGTTTCCCCGATGTACGATATAATGGCATCACGAGCCGGCCGCCGACACGCTGCCTAGCGGCGCACAATAGTTGCGGACAAAAGAAATTTTAATGAGAATTTAATGATAACACAATGGTTATTAAACTTACCAAAAAAGGGGAGGCGAGCGCGGCGTGGTGAGGGGCGGCGGGGAGCGGGTAGGTTTTCGTGCAGCGAAACGTCAATTACCATTCGAGGGTCGGCATTGTGCTAAAGCCTGGAATAGCCAAGGGTTGTCCGGGACGGCAGCCATTATCGCGACTCTTTTTGTCCGACGTCCCTTTTTTGCTATCCCTTGTAAGACAGATAGCGAGCGGGTAATAATTGTGGCTCAGGAGGCTTCTTGCTTATCGCGGTGCGCTGGGCCGCGGCGCTGCCCGCGGGCCCGTCGCCGCGCGTTAATATTCTTTCATAAAGTTATTAAGGTACCTTCTTTTGCCTTTAGAATCCTTCACTTTACACATACATGTCCGCGATGTAAAATCGCATAATTGTTGATAATTCATTATTAGGGGGCAAGCTCCTTTCTAACAATCTTGGATGATTTAGGACATCCACGATGGTTGAAATGATGATGATCAATTATTGCAGTGTTTGCTTTAATAAAGACTCACCGACGGGAATAAGATTGAGGCCCCTCGTTCAACCCACTGATGAGCAGGGTCTATTTAAAAAGATATTTTTACCTTTTTTTTTACGTACTCGTCTTTAGTTCCTTTCGATATCTTTCATTCTTTCCTTTTATTTCCTTCGGAATATCTCTTATTACTTTCTATACTTTCTTTCCATACATCGCCTCACTTACTTCGCCTTCTCTCCGGGGTTCCACAATCTGACATTTATTTTTTGTATTGTCACACTCTTATAAATCAAATAAGACATTAGTTAAAACTGTTAATTTAAATTAAATTATTTTGAAGTGTTTTATTTTCACAACGATTATATTTATATGTACGTTTTGTTTATACATAACCGTTGACTACTCATTATATATTCCTCTACTGCTTCCATACTATGGTTGTCTCTAAGAAATTGCCTCGTGTGCTAGGACTGCCTATAGTACTTTTGTCTTTACTATTATGTATATATTTTCTAGTGTGTATAATAAAGTTTTAAATAAATATATATATATATATATATTTGTGTGGCGTATAAGCGAATGTGAATTCCAATCAAACCACTCCCTTATAACAAAGAGCTATTACAACATCTGTTGCTGCAGCTTCAGAGCGCAGGGTCTTTTCAGGCGTTTTGTATAATCATTCGATCTAAGGATTTGAGCAACAAATTTGCTCAGATGATTAGGATAGGTCAACACCTCCAACCTTTAGATGCGGATTATTTTATTAGGTTTTGGCCCTAAAATATAAATTCCTTTTTTATTCCGTCTATATTTTCATTTAAAACTCTTCTTTGATCATTCAATCAAAATGATGTTTACTCGAGTAGAATTCGAATAATCAACAGCATTTTGTAATCATATCCACCGGCTCATGCGGCGATATTTGTCCTAATATTTTCAGTTCT
This sequence comes from Battus philenor, assembly GCF_028537555.1. Taxonomy (NCBI): domain Eukaryota; kingdom Metazoa; phylum Arthropoda; class Insecta; order Lepidoptera; family Papilionidae; genus Battus; species Battus philenor. The sequence goes on from NW_027181684.1 coordinate 13,384,619, forward strand.
GCAACACCGCGCCATTTAATGTCAAACGAGCTCGTTAGCGACTGGTTCTGAATAATCTTCGCGGGACAATTTTCAACACGGATGATTTTAAACGAAATGATTTTTCTATTCCGCATACAGCGGCAGGTACTTATTATCGGGATTTCTGATAAATTTTTCAAGTTTACTCTGCCTTTGCCAAAATGTTTACACGATCGTAAAGATTCCAGGCACGCGCGGCGAGTCCGGGAACCTAAAATCTCTCCGTTCACTAAATGAACGAAAGCTTGTTATGAAACGGGATTAGAGGGACGCTCGAATTTCGCTCCAAATCTTTTTCTCGCTTTGAACGCGTAAACAGCCGCCTGCAGCTCATTACAGGACGCCTCGCTGCGCCCGGACGAAAAATTCATTTATATCTCGATACAAAGCGGCTCCCCCGCGTTAGCAGCCGGAACATTGCAACAAAAACCAGCAATGGAATAATTACAGAATATAACGTACGAGCTTTATATATTGACATCATGTAGGATGGACGGGGACGGACAAAAAGCTTCGTAATTAGTGAAAGCTATCGTCGTAAGCTGTACTCGGAGGAGTATCTTGGATCGGCTTTTTGTCTGTTGCATTGTGCGAGATCAGTATATTAGCAGTACTAAATATATTTTAAGTATATTTACTAGCTTAATACGTAAACACTCTCGCAAAAACGTATATTCTTACTATTTAAATACTTAAAAAAGTACTACTAATTACTAATATTAAAAATTTACGAGATTTCAATAATACGCAATTCACACATAAAATAAATAAATAGTTTTATGATTTTTTACTTTTTTTAAAATTCAGAACACGATTAGTACTCAAAAACAGCATTACACTGGCTATATAGTCCCCAATGTTTATAAGTCTATTAACAAGAGATTTTTAATAAAAACCAGGCGTCAGAATTGTTCAAATCCACATCTACGCTCTTCCATACTTGCTCATACTTGCATTCATCCATACTCGTCTACACACGGCAAAACTAGTCTATTCACAATCGATTTCTTTCATCCTCACTTGTACCAACTTGTCCATTTATACATAGTTGGCCAAATTTGTGTACTCTTTTCTATAATAGTCCAAACACATGTACAAGTTTTTTCACATGTACGCATTAACCCGCTCTCGCTCACGCTCGTGCCTTGCACCGCCGCTGCTTTCATTACCGATGAACAAGTCGTCGATTCCCGTGATTCCCTGAAGTGAGCCGTGAAATAAAATTTAGCGACGTCCACGGTCTGCGTGCTCTGTTCATGCTGCTGGCGTCGTGTTATCGCGCTCCGAGCCGCTGCACGAGCGCTGTCGTGCAACTGTTTAGCAACAAGGCGGTGGCTATGCAAATCGCCTCTCGGGATTCCTTCGCTACACTTTCTTGAGTTTAAAACACGTTTTCTTACAACCCGCAATGCGCGATTCCCGCAACTTAAACGACAATCGTTCCGTTAACTACGTTTTAAATATTTCTCCAACGTACATTTGTGATAAGATTTTTTACCGAGAAAAATATAAACATTTTGCATTAATCTCCTTAGCTTTGTATTTGAATCGTATTTTTTATTTAAAAAATACAATCATGACAAATTCAAAACAAAATATCGATATTGAAGTAGGTATTTATACGCGCTTTTAAAAGATCAATTATTTTAAAACATAAGTAGTAAGTTACCGGCTTAGAACGCTGATCTGTTGAAAAAAGCCTATAAGGAACTAAATAAAATTCGACAATTGTTTCTTATTATATTAGAACGACACCAATTGACATAACCCCAAACGTCACGCTCCGCGATAGCAAAGTCAGGCACAGGTGGCACGCACGGTATATTTAACATTATCATAATTCCGAAACCAGATAATAAAGACTCTAAATGATAGAAATGACAATGCAGGAAGGCTAAGGAGGATGTTTACATGGGTTTAAGCATTTCCTTTAATAAAGTTGCTATACACAAGTAAAAAATAGTACAACATACAGCTCAAGTTTAAGCATACTTAGTTCTGATGCAACACTTACTATGTCATAGTAGCGAAACTAAGCTATTACAAGACAGAGCATAGTCGATATTCCGACGAAACTAAGTTTCATTTAATGAATCTAGTCGAAATTGAATTATCGGTTGTTTTACGTCGGCGCGCTACGACGTAGCGGCGTAGCGGCGTAGCAGCGTAGCAGCGTAGCGAAGCGTATTCGAAGCGAGCTCATCAAACTATACGCTATACCCTTACACTACAACCTTACTTTACAAACACGTACGCAAACGTACACATACGGGATGATTGGTTAGGTAGAAAACTTTAAACGGGTCAACGTGTAGTTCATTTGTTATCAATTAAAACAAAAGAAAATTTATTAAAGAAATAATAAATTACGTTACCTTAATATGGTTAGTATTTTTAAAATTTGGCTACATATTAATATTAATTAATATTTATTATCTGCGCCTGTAGATACCTTAGACATTGTACTTACTGTGAAAAGTCATTGGCCTGTCGCATTCCGATAGAAATAAATAAATTAATGTATCTAATTTCACAGTGATCATTTTATATAAGATTATTAAAAATAGGACTTAAGTATTTAAGAATTTTTTCTGATAAACGCGCTATAAATTCACCCCTTTTATAGCTTTTACACTTATAAACAATCAACCTGTATATCCCTCTCGTCTGACTTGTACATCGACTTGTTCAGGATCTCTGTGTTGGCCGTAAATAAAATTTTGCTGGAATTAACCAATTGATTCGTTTATGAAAATGTATTTAAAGATCTTAAAAATATTTGAAATATGTATCGTAATAAAAATTAACTTAGTTTGACAAATTTTACCAAAAAATATTCAATTTTTGTTTCACACATGCACATAGCAAAACAAACTTGATGGAGTTTACGGTGATAGCCTCTGTTTTACTAAGTAACATTAATAATTTATTAAAATATAAGTTACTTGTATTTAATACTTTGTAATAAAATGTATTTTCTATTGTTTTGGATGTAACCTGTAATTAGTGGATATACACAAACCAAATAAAATAATATTCATATTTCCTTTCTTTCTATAATGAATTATTTAATTAAATAAGCTGAACGCAGGACATGGCAATGTTCGTGGAAACGAAGTCTTATAACAGTAGCTCAATTAAAAGAACAACACGTTTTCAAAACGTGAACGCAGCTGGCCTTCCGATAAAATCAATACATGGGATACATACTCAGAAAATATTATATGTTATATACGTTCCCGATGAGTTACTATATTTTTATTATTTTACTATACGATGGAGCTGTAATGAGTAGAAAACTTTATTAAAATTTTAATAAATGTAAGTTATTTTTAAGGATTGGCTGATCGAACAACACATTACCTGACTATTAACGGGTAGCAGGTATATAAATCAAGTCCATCTCCTCCCCAAAAGATCGCCACGATGATGGATCTTGAGCAAATGCGTCCAATGACTTTCCCGCGACCTTTACCATGTCGTGTGTGACCACCCAGTGGGGGACCTGCCGACGCCGCGTCCACCGGCTCGTGATTTTTTGACTCCAAAGGCCAGTGGTTGCACGAGCGGTTTATTCCGCCCGCCGCTTTAGATGAGCTATCCTTCGAGCTACGTCGCTGGCTTTGGTTATATAACCACAACATTTATCTAAATATGCAATTAACATAGTACGTTTTAAAATGTAATTATCATTTTAATTCTCATTCTTCTTTTTAGCCGATAGCCGCCCACTGCGAGGCTTCGGCTTTGTCCAATCCCCATCCTTACTAATTAACATTACAGGATCTAATTTCATTAAAAACCAAAACTAGTTTATTATACCCTTCTCAAGGTTTTATAAATTTAAGACTTTTACAGCTCTCATTTAATACCTCGTAATTGTCACGCAATAAATATTATTACAGTTTAAAACATAAACTATTAAAATATCCTATTATATTGTGAAAAATTTTAGTAATGTGACTACTGTAAAAAGAATGTTTGCAAGTGTCAATATTTGACCGCAGTGATATTTAACAAAATGGAATTTAAAAAAATAAATTTTAGAGACAAATTTTCCATAAACTTTTGATGAATATTTATTAAAATTTTCATTTATAACAGCATGGTAGTAGAATACATATTTATGTATATCAATTTTAAAAGCAATAGTTTTTAAAAGCGTCAACACACTGTGTGTATAGTTTGACCGCGTGTACTTTTTTGTCAAATAAATAAATAAAAAATAAATCGATAATTAACCGAACTATTCAAGCGAATTAAGTTTCTTGCGCAATCTTAAGTAGTTCACCATCTGATGCCCAAAATACGTTATTGAATACTTACTGTTTCAGGCACTGGAAGTGTAATAGCGTATTAAAGCAGCTTTCTAAGTGATTCATTTGAATTACATTTAGAACTATAGTTCTAACCTCCTCTTACTGTAACGATCTTTTGTGAAATCCTATTTTCATAGCTTAATAGCTCTATAGTTCTAAGCTGTTACAGCTTTAAAGCTTTACAGCTATCTATCTTCGTAACTGCATAGCTCCGTAGCTTTAATAGTTGAGGCGTTTGGTAGTAATCAACTTATAGAGATAGATTATTGAATTTTTATAGTATTTAGTGTTCATATTTAAAATAATTTAATGAAATATACACACGGGTTAATATTAACACAAATTTTGTTCTTAAAAACTTTATTAATTTTATAGAACAGAACATGAATTCAATCGCAAGTCGAGCGCCGGGCGCGCATTGTCCCGGCGCTGTGTTTACGTAACTAGCGTTCCAGTACATCTTAATGTAGTCGCTTTCATAAAGGTGTGATTTAGTGTGAGCCTCGAATTGCTATTTATCATCGAGCTGCGTGGGAAGCCGGTAGTCCGGCGCCCTCAGGAAAGGGGAAACTCGGCAATGGCCCAACTTGAGACTTGACTTACTGTTCCTAATTAAAATGCAGGCCGCTGTGCGCCGGAAACAAATTGCGTTCCAGCGTTAACTATTGCTTTACACGGCTTCCGTTATTTGAACATCACATCTCTGGCAATGTAACTCTCAATGCTGTAGCAATTGCGAAATGTCTACACTGTGCTTTTACATTAAATTTCATTATAATTTCTCCGCATGCGTTTCATTTCATTCCCAGACTGGAATAAATATAAAAAGCCAAATATAATAATATAATAAAAATAATATAATGGCAGCTTTATAATGATAATGATATAATAATAATTATATAATGATTTTTAGTTTCATATTTTTAGGATGTTATATAAAGAAAAATAATCATCACGGAAAAAATAGAAAAGAGAGTGTTTTTCTTCCATAAAAACCACGGAGTAAATTGAAACACCTGTCTCTAACTCCCAAAACACTTGACGACGATTGAAACTAAAGAACAAGTCGTGTGAAAATCTCGCTTAAACAAAATTTTTATTTAAAATTATCTTTTTAATTAGATCTATTATTAAAGTCATTACTCTGAGATACGTTTCACTTATTTCTCTTTAGGTTTATAGAACTTAACCCTGAATGGTTGAATTGAACCTGCAACCTGCGATCGCAAGCCCCAGTCCTCTATCACTGGGCTACCAATACAATAATACTTAAGTTAGTTGACAGGAAATGATAAAGGTTCATTCACTGATGAACTAGAAATTTATCGCTTTAAAACTACTTTATTTTTAATTAATCATCCTGTATATTATATCCCGTTGTTCATATATTTTTTAAGTAATTTGTTAAAAAGTCAAATTTTTATCCTGTATGTTTAGAATTTTATATGTTTTATATTATTTCTATTACTTTTACACAATTGCTTACTTGTTTTCTATGCACCACTCTAAGTTGATAGGTAGAGGTGATTTATAACTTTAACACTTCCTCTTAGTAAAATTTAAATATATAAATAAATAAAAGTTAAGAGAAAAATAAGACGTACTAAAACGGCTCGACACACCAACTCACATACTGTGTTTCATAATGCCAAAGATGGAAACAAATAGCGAAGCATAATTAAAACAAAGATTACTCAGTGCTCAAGAAATCAAAATCCTCAGCAACAAGGAAAATAGAGGAAAAAAGCCGCCCTTCACTTTTAATCCACAGAGAAATTGTAATTAGAAATGATAATTTTCGGACAGTTTTTAATTGATATTTTCGGATACGCCTTGCCGTGATTATATACGAATATATCGTTTTATAACGCTTTTGTTTACTGAAATCCGTTATCTGTGAAAACTGTGTCAGTATTATTATCACTTCAGGTATAGGACGTCCACCTGAATATAGGCCTCTCAATAGATTTTATCTTCCGACATCCGCGACAAGGTTTTCTGTCCATGTTAATTGTGGGTAATGTGGTAATCTTATATTACACCGGGCTGAAGAACCTTAATGCTCTAACAGCCATTTGTTCTGCGCTCAATATAGCCTGCATACTGCCAATTCGATTTTCTGTTTTAATTTCTAAGAGTAATTTTTACTGTAATGTCTCAAATAAAGGTAAAATATCTTACTTGTGTGTGTGGAAGCCACGCTTCGTTAAAAGCACGTAAGATACAAGCCTTGAAAACAGTTTCCTAATCAATAAGCAAGCATATTTTCTTGATCACAGAGAGCAGCGAGTCGGTGTCAAATGCGCCCAACGCGAGTATAATTGAGGCGGTTGCGTTGGAGGCGGGCGGGCCGCTGCGCCGGGGCGGGCGGCGCGCATAAAGCCCGCAATCAGCGGCGCACACAAACAAACGGACGTAAGGCGTCTCACCTCTCGTTAAATTTTCGCGCTCCACGCTGCCGGAAACAAAATAGATCGTCAATGGCGGCGCGGCCCGCGCTCAACAAATTGTTCGCCTCCTCTAAGTCGTAATTGCTCAATTCTTTCTGCCGTCTCCGGCGAGAAAGCCGCTTAATATGCCGTTATTAAAAATGAAAATTATTTTTTAAGACGAAGCAATTACGGCAGCTCGGGAAGGTTAATATTTTCTCGAGTGTAATAAAAACGGAGAAAATTTCGGAAATAAATTCAGGATTCCGCGGCGTCTTCTCTCTGTATTTTCAGTTACGATCGTTGTTCGGAGCGCGTTGCAACGGCTCGTGGGCGGATTACTTGACCTTTTGAATAAAGACAATGACTCCTCGAACAATCTCACGTTCTAGACCTAACGCTTTTCTTTTATATATATACATTTAAGATATATCCGATATATCTTTGTATATGTATGTATAAATATTTATGTGATTGTATATGGTCTGTGTATAGTAATATATACATTTGTATGTATATACAACGAAACAGCTCTCTCCTACATGTCATTCATGCTTTTTCCAAAGGTTGTCTGGTAGACATGGCCTCGAGCGATTAGACCGCCTCTTATACCTTTATGTAAATTATTTTAGTCATTATCATTCATTCAGTCTTTTTTAGTCATTATCATAGATAATAAAGTAAGTGACTAGGTGTACAAGTACAAGACTAGACTAAGTGTACAATAAAGAAGAATTAGATAAATGTTATACGTAACTTATGTACATGTATAATGTGTTTGGGTTTCTAAAATAAATATCAAAAAGCATTTAACCAACTTACGATAGATTAAATTCTCAAGTTGAGTTTATTTCCGATGACTCTCTGGCTGCTATAAGACAAGTGCTATCTCTTATTCCTTTTATGTAAACACAAAAACGTACAAAACAGCTGGCGCGAACGCGGCTGGCCCCGCGAACCGGATTACGGTTATTTAAAAGGAGACCGCGCGGAATCTGAACATTAGTCGAAAGTTAAACGCAAGTTCCCGCGTAATGTGTTCAAGTTTCGTGAAAACGGTTTACATATAAAACAAGTTGGAGCGGCTTGTTTTGCAAGTCCGTAACGCAAATAGGACAGAAGTTACGTAAGAACGTAACGTTTTGCATTTAGTCAGATCTAGCCGAGGTTTTACTTTGGCGGAGCTCTTCGCTTTGTTCTCCGCGCACCTATCGGCTAATAGGTACGAATTGCATGAAAAAAATCTAGTTTATTTTTTTCGTTATAAGACATGAAAACTTATTATCATTACGGAACCATTTCTATGTGAAATAAAGTGTTTCTAGGATGTTCGTACTTCGACAGTATGCATGATAATCGTGGAATGATTACTAGCATAACAATTTTTCAAGAATTACACGTGAAATTGCGAAACGTATCTACAACTTTCATCTACGTTTCTTATTGTAGGTCTGAGTGCAGGCCGCTTTGAACCGGTCTTATTAGAATAAAAAATAATAGCCCGTTTGTCCTGTTAATAAATGAAAGCGGTTATAGTTTCGCAGACCATGAAAGTTTGGGCCATCATCTACTTAAACAGAAATTTCGAACGAAATGGTGTTTTACTGCTTTGGAGTAAAGATTTCAAGGACTTGCCCTGGCATAGAACTGAGTGATGACGGCACGTTCCTTAGTAGATCCCAGTGCTCTTTGATCATTTTGTGGACTATCACAATGGGGATTTTCATCATTATTATATCAGAAGTAGAACATCGGCTGCTGGACATAGACCCCTCCTGTATCTTTCAAGCTGCAATAGTTGTTTTCCGATGACCTTTCCAAGGTCGTTTGTGCGCCTTGTGGATTGAGTGGTGTGAGAATGAGTTTAGTGGGGAAGGAATTCCACATAATTTTGTCTTACTCCTCCAGGTCAGTATCTAATGAATCAGAAGATTTCCTTCCGAAAGTGAATAATAAGTGTGCTTTTAGAAGACGAACGATGCCTATCGGTATAATATCAGATACATACTCAATCGGCTAGGCGAGCGCAATAGAGAATAGAACGATATCCCAGACTAGCGCATAAGTCAATATAGCCAAGAAAAAAAGATTTTCTTTTTTAAAATCATCTCGTCTCGTGCGCTTTGTTAATTGGGTATTATGCACTGGTTTCAATGTGCAAACATTCCATTTGTTCCTTGAGAATGAGTTGCTCTGACTAACCGTAATAAGGAAAATTGTGGAAATTATCACAAGAAAAATCCTGTCTGTCGGGCTTTTGAAAACTCTGTATTCGTTTCAGGTTTAAGATGTTTTGTTGAAGAGGTCAATTTCATTTTTGTTTATTACGTCTCTTCAAACTTCAATTGACGGACGCGTATGATTATTTGATATAGTTAAATAGGTCTCCTTTAGAACCGCTTGGAAGCGGCCTGCTTCGAACGACTTACAACTTATGTATGAAAAAAATTGATAATTTTTAATTACTTCGACATGAATTGTGGCTTCGAGTCGCATGGGAGGACTCCGAACAAAAAGACCGCTAAAAGTATTCGAGAACTTTCCGCGTGTGCCTCCCGACGGGCTGCAGGCGGCCGTCTCGCGGGGGGGGGGAGCAGGCGATGCTGAGCTTTATTTGTCGCCAGACGCGTTATTGGAAACGATGCCCCGTTTTATCGCGCGATCTCGGAATTTGTGTCCGGAATTTATTCCACTCTATATTGAGCCTCCGCTGTGTGTTTTGCATGAATAATTCACTTGTGTTTGTACCGTCGTGTTTGGATTACGTCGGCCGCTCGGTTCGGTTTCGGAGCGTGTGCGAGCGCTTTGCTTCGTTCTCTCGTCCGCTGTCCGGAACAACGAAAAAGCTCAGAGCGACTTTGGCATTCACCGAGCTGTCTTGTTAACTGAAGCTTTCTTTACTTATTGTGCAACTTTTATTCTACTTGCTTGTGTTCTATTTAAATACAATTCCGTCGAATTCATAAGTAAACGTTCAGTTCCTGCGAAGCTTTGTCTTCTACAATTTTTATTCTTTAGTAAAGATATACACAAAACAACTATGATACTGGTCTTTAAGAGCATAAATCCGGACCGGGCTACAACTTTAAATATATCATATTTATCAGTTTTCTAAATATAATTATAACATTTAAATAAATTATTACAAAAAATCCTGACTGTACAAATACACAAATATGCGGACATTGATCCGTACACATTTGAAACACAGGTCGACAGTTTGTAGGTGTAAAATGTCTAAATTAGACTGTTCTGGTATTTTTTTATAAATTCAAGTGATTACCTTAAATGATCTGATGAGGATGTTAAAATAAATATCACAATACAAATCTGTGTAAATGTAACATTTGACAGTTGTAAAATTAAAATCTATCCCATCATTAGATCCATCTCAAACTGCAATAGTTGGCATAAAACTTTTGGTTTAACATATTCTTTAGCAGTTCTATGATGTTTAAAAATATCTATAAGACAGTTTTTGATTTCAAGTATAGTTTTTTTTAGTTACGAATGTAGTCGATGTCTCAATTAAATGCAATTAAGGCATATAGTAAACATATCTAATAAATAAATATGGAAGACACGGCGAGATGAAATACAATAAACGAAAAGAAATAGAAAATAAAAGCGGAGATAGAAGATCGCCGATTTTCAGAGTAATTTAACGTATGGAACAAATTGTTTGTACTCATATTGAAATGGCTACATATATACACGACCGTAGAGAAAAGAAACAATCTATGGTTATATTTGGAATGACGGTAGAAATTTCTGAGAAATATCCCCATTTGTTGAGTAAATCAATCAGCAACGAATCCGCGGAAGCCGTACATTCAGCGGCACTTGTCGGATAAGTAAAGTGTGGTGCACAGAACACGAAATGTACAAAAGAAGCATTTATACTTACTACACACGAAATTGAAGCTTATTCTTATCTGCAGTAATGTCATTATCGCGTGATTTTATACTGTGTTTAACCGCAGGATGAATTAAACTCATGCTGACATGCTTTAATGTGATTTCGTACGTATTGTTCCATCTGCGACCGTCACGAGTGGGATTTACTGTACGTGTGGTGATTGCCTTCATTCTCACATGAAGAATACTTTAAAATTAAAACAAAATATCTGTATATTTCTCTTAAAAGTCATAAACATCTTGACCAGTTCGACTAATTTTATCTCATATTTTTATTAAGGCGAGAGTAAGGTTCCTTTGGAAGGCAATAAACATTTTTTTGTCATGTACACCACAAAGTAAACTGCAAGAACCTGTCCGAAGTCTGTCAAACATTTAACGTGAACAATCAGAGCTGTGTTGACATTGAGTCTTGCGGTGTACGAAATTGATTTGATTTTGATAACAAGAAGTCTTTGAATTTGTATTAAATAAAATGAATTACAAATTGGCGATCCGATTGAAGTATTTTCATCACTTTAGATCATCCATAGTGATCACTTATGCGTATATAAGAACTTTACGAGGGTTTAAAAAGTGTCCAGATTTTAAAAGTTTCCCCGAAGTTGTTTTTTGATCTGTTCAAAAATTCATTAATTTAGTAGTTAAAACTATTCTTTTCCTTGCATCGTTATTCTCTACTCTGAGGATGATCACCGCTCATGTGGATGCCATCATCACATCGATCCCACCGTTAAACACCTACAAAGTGTCGTATGTTGCAGTACCGCGTGTAGAGGGGATTTGTTCAGACCTCAACTATAGAAAAGTAAGGTAATTTATAAAATTTGTTATTGTTTATTGAATGGTATTTCTGAAGATTTATTTTTTATTGTTCTCATTACAAATCATAAAGGTAATGTCTTTCGTATGTTGTGTCAACAATTGACATCTTTTATGTTCATTCTTCCGTTATTATAAAAGAATATATCGTTCAGAATTCGATTTATAAATTGTAAAGTTCAATAAGAGAAACAAGATGTCAACGTCCCGTAATATGCAGAGAGGGCGGGCAGATGTCTCGTGCGCCGGGGAACCTGTTACGGGTTGCGGCAAAACACTGGCGCATAACCGGCCTTTGTGCATCCATGTGGACTACCGCGTTAGTTCAGTTTAGTCCATAAATCCGACTCAATGTACATTTAAGAATATAGTATATATAATTATACTGAAGTATGTTAACAAACACCTTTGTACAATTTTCGTTTTCAGTCCGCGAAATATTCATATGTTTATTTACGTATATTATTATTTATCATGATTAAAAAGTGTTTCACCAATATGCGATTTTTGTCTCTGGATCGTGGTCTAACTATTACTACTAAATATTAATCATAAATTTTCAATGTTATTATATTTCAGAGACGAGCCAAAAGGCTGATTGCTGTCGATACTTTGCTGAGCGCTAGGCATGAAAGCTGTTCTTCAGTATTCTACAGCCTGCCTTTTTACTTAATTATTCCCTTATATACTTTCTTAAAAGAAAATAAATTAGTAATTTATTTATTGATTGAAAATTATCTGAATGTTTTACATTTGTTCTAATAAAACAGATTTAATAGAACAATATAATTACTTGTGACGACTTTAAGGGCTTTAAGTTTCTTTTGATTATTTATTTATATCTTTGAAATGCGCCGCGGATGTCGGTTTATAAACATAAACTTTACATTTGACTTAAATCGACAGGACAGGTTTTCCAAGAGCTATTTCATGAAAGCGTCATAATCATGTGCCTTTATTATAAAACAAAGTTTTGCTTTTCTTATAGCTAAGTAAATATAAACAGAAATAAAATGACATTTGAGACTTTTTTTCTTCTTCTGTGTGTAACATCTTAACTTTTTTCTTTTAGATGTTTGTTAAAATAATATACCTTTGATTTAAAATAATTAACCTTATTTAAGACGACATTATAAATATCATTATTTTTAATCTTAATCCTGGTACTTTTAAAAAAAAAACAATTTAATTTTGAAACTCTATAAAATTGTACAATTTATTATATGAAACTACGATGTGTTTTTTTATGCAATTTATACAAATTTATGGATGCGTGATGTTTTTTATCACTTCACATTTCATATTTGGGCTGTACAACAGTGTCCATCATGCGGCGGTAGCAATATCGAACTCGCACCTGTATCAACGGATGAGACTCAAGATATGATCGTTAGAAAGAAAAGGCTGCACAGCGGGCTGGCGGGCGGTGCATTTCATTGCACGACTACCACTGCATGTGCGGAAGTGGCTAAATATTGGTCCTTTTCTTACTTAAGATGGACTTCCGCGAGGTAACGCCTGATTCCATGAAATATTTAATGATCGTAAGATTCGTCGATGTGGCGAATACGGCAACCGCCGCACAGATACTGGCGCACGACCTGAAGATGCCGATTTGGAGTACGGATGAGGAAGTGGTCGCACCAAACGTAGTGTTAAAAACAAGACATTGTTAGGGCGTCGTTAAAATACATTAAAAGACTTAGTAAATACTGTAACGTCTAGGAAAGTGAGCATAAAAATACGTAAATATTAACTGTTATCGTAAAAACAAAGGCAAGGGCGATATTGTCTGTGGTATATAGAATAAATATATATCCTATAGTGTAATCTGTATATCAATAAAGAAAATCATAACACAAAAAGTACCATATTTTATAAATAAGAAATAGAAAAAGAAGTGAAAGACAAAATTAGGTTTATACCCTATTTATTCTCTTAGGCAACACTCAACATCTTACATGAGAATTACTTATATTTTTCGCAACAACGTAATAAAACCTTGCGTGCGGTTTGAAAACGTCTCCGTTGCGATGTATTCAGCTCGGCGCCTTTGTAAAATGCCACCGTATGAATATCTATTCACTTCCATTAGAACATGAAGTACATTTGTGTGTATAAAGAATTTCATATTTTATATTACAACTTGAACTAATTTGTATAATAGGTGGGAGTTTTTTTTCTGAGAGTGGTTTAGTGTTGAAAAGTTATGTAAGTAGGCTGAAGAACTACGTGGAGTCACCAAACGTAGAGACGGAAACATCTCGGAGTGGCGGGGTAGTGCGTGGCGGGGTAGTGCGTGGCGGGGTTTTGCATGGCGGGGTAGTGCGTGGCGGGGTAGTGCGTGGCGGGGTAGTGCGTGGCGGGGTAGTGCGTGGCGGAGTAGTGCGTGGCGGGGTTTTGCGTAGCGGGGTAGTGCGTGGCGGGGTAGTGCGTGGCGGGGTAGTGCGTGGCGGGGTAGTGCGTGGCGGGGTTTTGCATGGCGGGGTAGTGCGTGGCGGGGTAGTGCGTGGCGGGGTAGTGCGTGGCGGGGTAGTGCGTGGCGGGGTAGTGCGTGGCGGGGTAGTGCGTGGCGGAGTAGTGCGTGGCGGGGTAGTGCGTGGCGGGGTAGTGCGTGGCGGGGTAGTGCGTGGCGGGGTAGTGCGTGGCGGAGTAGTGCGTGGCGGGGTAGTGCGTGGCGGGGTTTTGCGTGGCGGGGTAGTGCGTGGCGGGGTAGTGCGTGGCGGGGTAGTGCGTGGCGGGGTTTTGCGTGGCGGGGTAGTTCGTGGCGGGGTTTTGCGTGGCGGGGTAGTGCGTGGCGGGGTAGTGCGTGGCGGGGTAGTGCGTGGCGGGGTAGTGCGTGGCGGGGTAGTGCGTGGCGGAGTAGTGCGTGGCGGGGTTTTGCGTAGCGGGGTAGTGCGTGGCGGGGTAGTGCGTGGCGGGGTAGTGCGTGGCGGGGTAGTGCGTGGCGGGGTTTTGCATGGCGGGGTAGTGCGTGGCGGGGTAGTGCGTGGCGGGGTAGTGCGTGGCGGGGTAGTGCGTGGCGGAGTAGTGCGTGGCGGGGTAGTGCGTGGCGGGGTAGTGCGTGGCGGGGTAGTGCGTGGCGGGGTAGTGCGTGGCGGAGTAGTGCGTGGCGGGGTAGTGCGTGGCGGGGTTTTGCGTGGCGGGGTAGTGCGTGGCGGGGTAGTGCGTGGCGGGGTAGTGCGTGGCGGGGTTTTGCGTGGCGGGGTAGTTCGTGGCGGGGTTTTGCGTGGCGGGGTAGTGCGTGGCGGGGTAGTGCGTGGCGGGGTAGTGCGTGGCGGGGTTTTGGGTGGCGGGGTAGTGCGTGGCGGGGTTTTGCGTCGCGGGGTTTTGCGTGGCGGGGTAGTGCGTGGCGGGGTAGTGCGTGGCGGGGTAGTGCGTGGCGGGGTAGTGCGTGGCGGGGTAGTGCGTGGCGGGGTAGTGCGTGGCGGGGAAGTGCGTGGCGGAGTAGTGCGTGGCGGGGTAGTGCGTGGCGGGGTAGTGCGTGGCGGGGTAGTGCGTGGCGGGGTAGTGCGTGGCGGGGTCGGGAAGGGCGGGGAGGGCGTGCGTTCCCGTCGGCTAATTATCCGCGGCTAAGACGTAATCGTCAGCAATAAATAAGTACATGTAATCGCGGCCGGGGATCAGGCTGCATCCCGACGGGCTCGTGTTTAATGTCTCCGTAACTCAGACCCCTCGAAGCCCTAATGAGGCTCCGGCGCTACGAACTTGCCTTTATAATTAAGCTCCGCGTGCGTAATTGAAAGGGAGCGTTTTTGATATTTGAACGTCGCGTCGTCAAAGGGAAGATTACGCGGCTGAATACGGGGCGTCGATTCATTCGGCTCGTGTTCTGCGATGGGAGACGCGAGGCTTTTTGTTTTCGTTAATGGGATGTCAATTCTTTCACACGTATTTTGTTGATATACAAACATAACATGTTTTACTCGAAGATTAAGTTTCATGAAAGTAACTTCATACAAGGTTCCACGTAAAAGCTAAACCGTGTTCTGATAAAATTTGTGAATTTCTTAGTGAAATGTTTTTTGCCTTATCCTATAAAATCAAGTATGCATATTCGAAGCGTGCCTATATTATACATTGTTAAGATGTACTGAAAGAACGACGTTATATTTTGACAATCCCATCTCTGTAAATTTACGTAATGATCGCTTATGTCGAAAATAAATACGCTTTTTTATCAGTTTATTAAATTTGCATAGATGTAGTATGTAGTACGTCCAACTGGTAAACATTGGCATCTTTTATTTATTTAATTTATTTAACAAGAATATATCATAATCAAATATATTAAATTTAATTAAAATATCTAGGTTATATTATAATTACAGATGACTACGTTATGCAACGATCTCATATATACTTCTACCAAATGAAAAAGGAAAAGTTATTAATTCAAATCATCATTTCAGCCACAACACTTAATTTCTTACCTTTAGGTTAAGCATCCTTCCGCCTTCGTTATCCTCGTCATAGTTTCAACTCATAGACACCCATTACAAAGCCTAGGCCTCCGCCAAACATATGGCTAGCGATTTAGTGATCACACTTTGGAAATTTATTTGTGAGCAGTGACAATCCTATATTTAATACACAAAGTGGAAATTATAAAAAACTGTATCACGAGAATCAAACCTGCGACCTGTGATCGCAAGTCTCAGACCTCTAACACCGGGCTAGCTCTGCTCAATTTAAGCAAATTAATGTTGGTAATAAAACAATTAAGACTTAAAATAAAAAAGGATTGTTGACTAACGATTGCCAAATACCTTATGGTAAGAGATTTAAACTAGCTTAGTATTGCTAAACACCGGCATCCAATATATATTACTAATGAGACCGGTTAGAAGCGATCTGCTTCTTTTGTCTTTCCACTGTTTTAATATTTCTTCTTTTAAGCAGATAGCCGCCCACTGTAATGGCCATCCCAAAGATCCCCTCGGTGACTGATCTTTAATTGCCCGCGCCTTGTCACTTTTTGCAACCATAGCTATGCCGTCGGTTTACCCAGCGGTGGGCCTGCCCGCGCCGCGTGTCTCTGCTCGTGTCCGTCATGCGAGAACCATTCAAATTTCAGTTCTTTTGCAGATCTATTTTCTGATCCGATCTCGCAGTGAAACTCCCAGAATAGAATTTTCCATTGTTCTCCAGGTAACCTTGACCCTTCTTGTAAGGCCCGTCGTAAGCGACCAAACCTCTGATCCGTATGTCATCACTGGCAACATATAATCAAAGACCTTCGTCTTCAGGCATTTCCATATTTTGGACGAGAAGATGTTTCAGAGTTTCCCGAAAGCTGCTCATCCGAGTTAGATCATGTTCTCAAAGTTGGACTTACCTAGAACTGAACGGTTTTTTCCTAGTTATATATATTCGTCTACAATTTCCCACTATTACTGTAATATTTCATTATAAAATGGTAGCCAAAATGAAGATGTTCGGTTAAGAAAATACTCATCATATATCAAGCAGAAATGAGGAAACAAGATCCAAAGTGATTACATTAAACGAGGAAATGTACAATAAAGGTTGACTGAATTCGCGCTGTGCTCGCGGAATGCGTATTTGATTTCCACCTACTGCCGCGACTTGTTAATTAGTCCTACATAAAGTAAATACAAATAGGTGACGTCACGAAGTTTTAATTAAAGGAAAATTGTACGTTTGTATAAAGTTTGAACAGCGGAGCGGCTGTAAGACGGCGTCACGCGTGGCGACAACCCCCGCCCCGCCCGCCCGCCCTTCCACCTGCCGGCCGCCTGATGAATTCCCGAGTCCGGGACGACGGCCATGAATTGTGCTAACACGCAAAACATTCACTGCGCACCGGAACAAGAAACGGAAACTTGTATGACGTGAATACTTTAAATTATATCTGTCTCGTTCCAAAGTGGAACGTGATACGTTAGTAATAAAACACAAAATTTAAATCACAGTCGAGCACCGCGGCCGTCGACGATGTTGTACGACTATAATTCACTGCTAACCGACTGAGTTTTACGACTGCGATTGTGCGAGGTGACGTCGTGTTGCTGCGGCCGCTGAAGCTTTTTGTGAGACCTATTGTAGTCGAAATATGCTTGCACTTCAAATATGTAGCTATACATAATTTTCGTGTGGTGAAGTATACATATATTGTTTTTAGTAATAATCATCATTATGTCTGTCGACAGAAACCCACTGCAGGTACAAGCGTCCCTCGAAAATCACCACCATTACTGGTTTTACTCCACCCACAGCGCATCTATCGTTTATGATATTAATAGTAATTTAACAGGTAGTGTGTCGAAGTAAATCAGCCAACAGCTGACCTTAGTTGACCACAAGAGAATCTAAGTATAAGTACGTAGTCATTAATTAAAACACCATTAAGTTAACGTTTAATAAATTAGCTTGCATGAGCCCATGCCTTAATCACAAGTAATACCGGACCCGGAAGACCGAGTCAACTCCGATACAGACAGTTACGCTTTGCTATGCTCGCCTGTCCGAAATGAAATCTAAAACCAGCTAACGCAGTTAGACCTCAACGCCGAGAGATCCATCTCCATAGATTTAACTAATAACAATAATTTATTATAGTCTACACCAGGGGTGACCAAGCTCTGTAACAACCTGTGCCATTTTTACAATATTTAAAATTCTTCTGGAGCGGCAATTACATACGCATTTATAAGGTATGTGAAATTGTACAAAAATTACATAAATTATATCAATAAAAGTGTAGAATATTTGTATTGAATTCGAATATTAGAAATGAAATAAATTTATTTCACTTAATTACTAACTATTAATACTTTCCTCCCTTCTCTCATTAATTTTTCAGACACTGGTTAGTTAATACGGATCGGTGTTTTAATTTTCCAATGTTATTTAAAATAAAATGACTAACAATTTAAAGTCAACTCGGGCACATTTATCGAGAGGTACAAATAATCCTTGATCGCGGGCCGCAGCTTGACCACCCCTGGTCTAAATAACAATAATAAAACTGATTTCCGTAACCCTAGAATTGAAATAAATCTTATTTTTTTCACTAATCACCTTATCACCGATGGTGTGATGTGTTGGACATAATTGAAAACCTGAAATGGGAAATTCATATTCTTATGTACGTGAGAATAAAAAAATCATCACTTACACTTCAAAATTCTTTACACCGTGAACAGACCTAGTAAAACAAATGCTATTTTTTTTTAAGTCTTAAGTTTCAAGCTGAGTGGTTGCACAAAGTATCTCTCCTTGTGATAATCGCTCATCACTTCTTAATACTTTTTAAAAAGGCTTTCATGGTTAAATAGCAAGGACACAATGCCTAATTATTTCTTACTCCACGCACCGCAACACCGCAACACCGCACCCGCGCCTGCCGCGCCTAATGGAACGTGTGAACGTAAGATAAATATGGAGCGACTACGTATTTTTTCACGGATCGCCTCGAAGGCTGCCCGGTTTACGACACAACCGACTGATTTCAGCGGACCAACATATATATCCGATAGACATATATCTAACCAACGTCCTATATTCAGCCACCGCGTATGTATGTTTTCGTCCGATCAACGTGAGTATTCGACCAACATATATATTCGGTTAACATATATTTATGACAATCCGATAATTAAGACTGTGTATGTATTCGATGCACATATATATCCGTCGGATATATCCGATCAATTATATATAAATATACGACTATCGGATATGAAGAAACTACGGATATATCCGAGCAAAAATATTTAGTCATTATTTACCTGACCAACCAATGTTAATGTATTTCATAGATTCAACCAATTTAAATAAAGGCATATATACTCAACTAACGGATATGCCAACCTATACATAAATAAATCAATCCCATGTATGTATTCTACCAATATACATAAATATCCAGCTAAACTATATATTCAGTATAACTTAAATATCCGATCAGTGTAAATATCCGACGAATGTATACACATATATATCGTCAACCAACGAATATCTCGGATCGACGTATAAATTCCGTCAATGCATACATATATCTACCTCGGGATTAAATTCGTTTGACTAATATCTCCTTTCAACGGATACATCAGATTAAATTATATATATCGACCTAACACATATCCGATAAAGGTGAAGTATCCGACCGAAGTGTACGACGAAGTATTGCGGCACTCGACCGCGGGGCCGACTGACGCGGCTTTTTCTTCGATCGTTTATTCCTTTTCCCTTCGTCAGGTTTAAGGAGCGGGCACAGTGATTGAAAAATAGCTTCCTACCTCCACTTGTTACTTGTCACGGTGTATGGGTTACCGTGAGGTGTTTCAGTAATACGCTACGTTAAAACTTTTCACCGGATATTTTAACTTGTATCTCTTCGATGAGTATCTCGTCTCGAACTAAATTTAATAAAGATTTCCTCGCTATGATTGTTTATCGCATCTGTTTGCACGCGTTCGTCCGGAAATTATTTTTGGTTCAAGAATATTATTAACAAGATCTGTTAATAGATAAAAACACTACGGAATCAAAAGAGATTGCTCCCGGGAAAGTTCCAATTAAATTTAATATTATTCCTTGTTTATTAATTTTGTCAAAGGTTCAACCAACTCAGCGGCTCGGCGACGGGAAGCATTAATGGAGTTCTTAAGCCTCTCGAAAATTATATTAAAAATCTCAAGAAGTTCGCGATAAATTCCCCGGACTCTCCGGAATAAATTAAGGTGGATAAACAAATCCTAATCCACCTTTCGCTTTCGTCACCCGTTCATAAATGGAAATTCTGTTATATTAAAAATTATAATGGCCGTATTGCGAACGCACAGGAATAGGAACTAGGTTGTACTTAACATGGTAAGAAGGCACTGAATCGAGAGTCGATTCTAACCAGTCCTTTTATAAATTTATGGAAATGTCTTTGTCCAGCGATAGACAACCTTTGCCTGAAATATTGATGATGATTAAAAACATTCCTCTAGAAATCTTTTCCTGCAGACCGCTTTATATCTTACTGTTCGTAATCATGTTCGTCTGTCCGTCTGGAGAGCTACTCGGTTTCAGTCGCTTCGCAACCGGAACTTCGGACCCGGTTGTTAAGACTAAAGCACTACTGGAACCTGCAGCCCGCCTACTGTGTGAACAGTAGGCACTGGTCAGTCTAGTTAATCACATTCCTATCCCTATCATAAACGGGGCCTTCGGAGTCGCGGGAGTTAAGGGTGGGGGCCCTAAACTCCCACTAGCTTCGGTGACTCTGAGCCGGACGATGGTTCGACGTGGTCTCGAACCATCGTGATAGCACCACGAGGGTTTCGGGGGTAGCGTATATACGCATACCCCGGGACGGTATCGAAAAATAGCACGGCGCGAGGGAAGACCGCGTGGCGATCCCTGACCGGAAGATACCGCGTTCCCCCGTTTAGCGCAGAGGGCGACCACCAGGGGGGGGTTTTAGTTGGTAGGAATCCCATATACCCTTGTCTACCCCCAGAGGCAGGGCATCTTGAATACCGGAAAATTTCCCCCACCGAAACAAAAAAAAAAGTTAATCACATAGCCACTTAAGAATTACAACTCCGATACCATGTCCCGATAATATGTGAGCCAACTTATCCGGCCTCCTGAGTGAAGGTTAAATCAACCCTATATAATTAACACACAAATTGTGATTTATATAAAATATGCCGAGAATCAATTGCGATCGCAAGTCTCAGTCCTTCCTGCTGGGCTACAGCTGATCAAAATATTTATTTAATGTTGAATAATATGATAAACAACATCATTCCAGCTGCGACTCCCATGCTTGGAAATTGACTTTCGCCATTAATTTCCAACAGGACTGGTTTGCAGCGGCCTCCATCCGGCGTCATCACTTACAAGCTGACTCTCTGCACTTCGCTTGCTGGTCCGTGGTCTCGCAACCTTAAGGCTCTGTTATGTGTGAACATGTAATAATGTAGTAATGTTGAACAAAAATCGCATGTAAATCGAGTACTGTAGGTAGAATGCAATTCTTCTTCGGGAGGACATTTTAAGGAGTCGCGGAAGGACTTTATCTTATAATAATAAACAGGCTGTCGAGTCGGCGACGTTAATTTCGGGTGGCGAGGCCATGCGACAATTTATAAGAGCTGAGGTGTGACGTGCCGCGCTCCGAGGCCCATGCGCTCGGCACACTGAATGAAATACCTACACTCATTTTACTTATGTTTAAAATCATACATATATACACACACACCTATATGTATATACATATAGGTGTGTGTGTGTATAATCATAGATATATATACACACACACCTATATGTATATATAATGTAAATAAAATATATAACACTTCAATACATATAATACAATATACATACAATATATATCATTAGCGTAAATCGTACAAACAATTATTAGGAATTTTTAAATATATTATAACTAGCTGATCCCGCAAACGTTGTTTTGCAAAAAAAAATTGATATTTTAATTTACATTTGTAAAAAATAAGGGTTGATCGTAGAGGGGTGAAAATTTATGGTTGTATGTATTCTTGTATGCTGTATCATAAAAAAATAAAAATAAAAAATTTCGTTAAAAAAATAAAAAATTTTTTTAAGTGTGAACAACCTTTATCATTTAGGGGTATAGAAAATAGATAGTAGCCGATTCTCAGACCTACTGAATACGCATATTAAATTTGGTAAAAATCAGTCGAGCCGTTTCAGAGGAGTTCAAGTTTGAACACCGTGACACGAGAATTTTATATATTAGATAATATTCGCGTGTTTCGTGGCGGTAGGTCACGGGGGGCTTCTAACCTAAGACCTTATTATAAGTGATAGAGCTGAAGGCGTACTATTTCACCGGATCAGTATGCTTCCGAGCTTATAGATCGCTTCTGCGCCCCAAAGAATCAATAGGCTCAAAGGTTTTTCTAAGTCCATTTTTTGGGGCCTCTTTGCCTTTATCTATTCTTGGGGATAAGGAAGTATTTTACAAGTATTTTTTTCATCATCATTTTTATTTACATTCTCTTCACTCGTCCTTTTTAATGTCTTCCACTTTATCCTTTTTCCAACTTTACACTGTCTGGAAAGGCCCAAACTTTCCCACGAGGGGACCTCGGCTTAAGCTATAGTTCGACAGAACCAAAGCTAATAGATAACTATAGAGACAGCTCATCAGTTCACTTATTGAATTTACTCGTAACAACAACTTCTTACGAAATGTGACTAAACACCTTCGCGATAGAACTCTGAACAGACTTAAATAATCCCTTATAAATGACTAAATATTTTTATTTATAATATACATAATGCAAAGTAAGTAACGAAATAATATATCCTTGATTAATGATAACAATTTTTAAGTTTTTATAATTAAAATAAATTATTACCAATAAAACAAATCACACGAAAAGATTTTACTGCGCCAACATTATATCGTAGAAATTAGTCTTATTTGAGAACGATTAATACCGAGGCGATACAAAAGATTACAAAAATAAATACTCAACTATCAAGTGTGAAGCTCTTTGTTAGAAAGATGGTTAAATATAGAAGGAATAATTTAACTAAAAATAAAAGCCTAAAGGATCGTCTGTGCGCTCTATCTGAGCCATTAGCGTAACGGCGCTGTCGTGACGAGGGGCGGGGCGGCTGCGCGGGGCGCGGGGGGGAGGCTGTTCAGTGGGCTGTGGACAGGAGCGTGGGCAAGGTCGGTCCCCTATTACACGCCACGATACACATGCTTGGCCACGGCGCGTGCTATGCGCGCCAACGTATACAGCGCTCCAGCTCGAGTAGCCCCGGAAACTAAACCGGAACCTGCCAGCATCTTGACAATCTAATTGATATACAGATACAGAGTGTTTGATAAGACGGGTGAAAACTTAAATCATGTAAACTTTTACTTCATTTTTTAGCAAATAGTTTAAAAGCTTTAACTTATATAAAGTTATAACTTCGAAATATGTCAAATTATATATTTTTTTCAATTGGAATTCGACAGAGCAATGAATTCTAGCGGTACAAAGTCTTCCAAGACAGCTAATATATAACATTAGAGACGACAATAAATGACAGTAACAAAATTCGAAAGATCATTCACTTATGTATCATAATTCAAGAACTGATAATAGACAATTTTGATCATTCTTTTACTATAAGAAGTGTTCTTGGAATAAAAGAGGAATTGAATTCTAAATATATATATATAATATGCGATGCAGGCCGCTTCTAAGCGCTTATTGCAACCATGCAGACAGTTTCAGATGGTCGTTTTTAAATGAATACTGTAGAATGTAGCGAATACACACGCAACCTACTTTATGATATTTAATTATGAAATTATTAATGATGAAATTTAATTTCCGGTTTTGACAGAGTCGTTATCCGTACGAAATGTTGCGGTGGAATTCGACATCATATCCTGTGGTATCATATTCTACCAGTAAATAGTTACTTTAAACAAAGGTTTAGTTTAACTATCAAGAACCGTAAAAATAAGTTAAAAATATTCTTCGTAAATATCTCGATACGAAACAGATTATCGTTATAAAAACATGAAACGAGATCGGAAATTTCCGCGCTGAAGACTCAATTTGCTTCGACAGACAATACTGGTGTCTTCGTTCCCGTTCAACGAAATTTCCTGAAACTGGAAATGAAGTAGGTGTCTGATATTTCCAATTACCTCAAAAACGCCCGCGGCCCCGGAACAGAGCTTAAAGCGCATGCAGCCGGGGCCGGTTCGGCAATAAGCTAAGCGATTAACGTCCCCCGCGCGAGCTTTCCATTTTCTCGGCTCCTTTTATTTTACTTAAGCGCGCTGCTTCGCCGCCGTTAGTTTTTACGTTTGCTCGTAATTCATTTCCTACGTTTTAAACGTACAATTAAAAATACTCAAAATCTCCGAAGTCGTTCTCCCGCCCGGAGCTCCGCGAGCGCGGGAAAACTTTCTGATTTGTCACCCTTTAACGTGTCTAGCTTGGTCAGTGTTTCTTAAAATAGTTTCCGCGCACAATGGGACGGGCGCTGTCGAGTTATTATGACGTTTTCACAACTGCAATATCTTTTGTTCGCTTTCTTATTCTCAGCACGACCCAGAAACATAGTTATGCTGAGGTCCATCCGTGTATGTTAGTGTAGTTTTTGTGATTTGAAATATCTTCCGAAAATTTGAACACTTTTCAACGGTTCATGTTTAACAACTTGCCACATTAGGAGATCATTTCAGGTAATCTATATTTATTTTATCAAAATAAGTTATAAGAACCCGCTATAAGGCGCCAACCAATCTTTAACTACTTTGTCCTACTCACAAATCTGACTTCGTTCATTATTTTATTACTGTGTACTACTTCGGAATTAGACAAAGAAAAAAATATGATTCGAAACTTATTTCCGGAAGATTCGGCGTAATTATTTTGAATTTACTTAAGTCACGATCAAATTCACATTGTCGGCTTTCGAATTTGAATATCGACGGGCAATAGTAAATTAACACTAAAAGGTATTAATGGCCGCAGAGGCTGATACATTTGCAATATTTAGTGTTCTCGCTATAGCGATACATTCCAATACATATTATACATTACAAAACTACATTCGCGTCAGGAACAGACGAACGAATACGGACTTAATGTACTTAAATAGATAACTGTGAATGTAACCTTAAAGTTGAATATTTGTTTACATATTTATTGACACTTTTACATACATTTTATAACAGCGAACTTAATGCATATAGGAGTTAT
Source organism: Battus philenor (assembly GCF_028537555.1). Classification (NCBI taxonomy): domain Eukaryota; kingdom Metazoa; phylum Arthropoda; class Insecta; order Lepidoptera; family Papilionidae; genus Battus; species Battus philenor. Next base: position 13,409,855 of record NW_027181684.1, read on the forward strand.
CTTCCTGTTAACATAGATTGGTGCAGAGATAGCTAGTAGGCAAATGTGTGTATATAAAGATATAAAAGAATTTACTGTAATCTATTAAATACTTCACACTATACAGGAAGATTTTTATAGATATAAAAGATTTAAATAAGTGAACGTATAGCATTGGTCAGAAAAAAAATTACATTGATTTCCCATCACCCGTTAGACAGCGATCACACTACACTATATGACATAAAATGCAATATGTCAATTATTGTTGACAGAACAAAATCTGCAGGGATATATAATACACAATAATTAACTTTAATATGCAGTAATTAGAATTTTGAAAAAGCATTTTGTTCCTATATCATCTTTACGTTGTTTTTTATATTTGAACAAATAATTCTTGGAGGTACTATACATTAATTTACAGCGAATATATTAGTATTTAGCTTTTATATCAGAAACTAATCAACCTGTATATTTAAAGCCACATAGCCGCAGTATAAGCCTAGTGCTACAAAAGTTACTAAAAAAAATTGGTATTACTTATACCGTGGCTTTGTCGAGGTAATCCCCCGAAAACGTTGTTAGCTTATATAACCGAAATAATTTTGAATTGAAATAATAAGTTTCAATAAATTGTTATTATACTCGTTATTGTGGTAATTTGTTTGCAAGTTTCTTTACCAATTAGGCCGGCCCTCTGCGGCCGGAGTGTTCAAGTTATTTTGATTTTTAATGAAGAATTGTTAACTGGAACACCGCAATGTTTATTGAATTATTGGAAATTTTAATTAAATTACTTGTAGCGCCTTGTGTTTAATTATTATGTAAGAACTTTTGGGGCTGTCGGCTGTTAAATTTCAAAAGTAAGTCCCGCTGAAGTTTAATCAATTTTTATTTACCTATTTACACTTCTTACTCTTTATAAAATAACGGACTAATTGCCTCAATTCGTTCTCTACCTGTCGATCAATAATTATTATTTTTAATTTCATTACAATTTCTAAAATATGTGCATAAAATTATATAAAAAATACTAAATTTAATCTAGTATGTCGCTTGCATCAGTTTTTTATCGACTATTGGCAAAGCATTTGACCTCTGTCTCATCTGATGTTGAGTAGGAGATCTTTGATGCTACATGCTTGCCTAGAAGAATCCTATTCACTCTTGACTTGAACATTCTCAAGATAACTGAAAACAGCGACGCCGATAGGTTATTCCATACCTTTGCTGTACGAACTATAACAGTAGTATTAAAACGCTTAGTGCAGTTGGAAGGAATTTCAACCGTGTGTGAATGCCGTGAATCCGTGCGTCTTGTTGTCCGTTGGAAGAAAGGAGACGGGGGAATTATTTGATAAATCTCATCAGCGAAATAATTAAATGATACGTTTAAATTGAGCAGCGGTAGTCGAGCGGTAGAGCACTGAGAGTTCCTATCTTAGGTCGCAGTTTTTATTCCCGGGAAATAGTCTTATATAAATTACTTTATGAATTAATTGTATAGCATCGCCACTGCTTACATTCAAGTTTCCAGAGGATGGGCAGCAACGTCGTGTGTATACCGTAATACCACACAGGGATCGCCAGCCCCCTTGCGAAACTTCGCTATTGACGATGCCTTGCCGGGGGCTTTTATGAGTTGAAACTTGACTTAAAATTGTTTCACCACATCCGCAACTAGCATTTATTTGCATGTGTTTACGTGTATGTTTGAAGTTTTTTTTAATATGTAAAGATATTTATCAGAATTTTTCTCAGTGTCATAAGTTAAAGGTTAACATTAAAAATATTTAACAAAATAATGTATTTTCGATTTAAGAACATATTGCGAACATTAAATGAAAATAATATGTAAATAAACGACCATTAGATATTTAAAACTTTAACTAATCAACAATAAAGTAATAAAGATAACAATGAAAAATATTTATTAAACTCATTTGTAAATTATCTGCGCCGAACACTACAGCGCAACATTTACACCGCAATACTTTATGTAGTAAGTGTTTTCAATGTTAAAATTTAAATATTGAAGACATCGATGTGTGTTGAGACAGTTGATTGTACTCGGGCGCTATCGTGTCTGTCGGTGAGTAGCTTGGTTCTAGTTCGAGGTGCTGCGATGTTGGACGAGGGAATCGTGGAATATCACCAGAAACGCTAATATTTTATTTAGTTGGTCAATACCAACACCTTTTTTTCATTTACTATGCTCTGGGAGAGATATAGGTATTTCCATCTTAACTTTTACCCGTGTCTAAATTCCACCAACCTTTTTGGCATATTTTTGATTTCATGAGGAATCTTATGTAGTATTTTGTGTTTTAAAAATATTTGAAAACTATTTGTTAATTAAATATAGCCGCAGAGTATTCCACGTTCAAGTAACAGTGGACAGACGACATAGCTCGCAGAACAAATGGATACATCACTGAAAGTGGATATGCAACGTTGTTAAGATTATTGAAACACTGTTGAAGATTAATACGAATGTTACTACAGCTGAAATAATGATAACATATTAAAGATCAAAGTCATATTTATGTATTAAACAACATCTGAAAACATCAAAGATTTCATTTCTACTTTAAGACATAGCAACAGAACATGTTTTAATATTACTATATTAAACTCTCAGCAAATTTGTACGTACAAGCGGCGGCTTATTACAAACATAACATAAATAAATATTATACTAATTAAAATCGATCAAAGATTAAATTTCAGTTATCGTATGTTATATATTTACGTTTGTGTGTTAAATAACTCGGAGCCGAAAGGTTCTTGGCGAGGTGGACTTACGCTACAGTTAAGGTCACGGGGTGTCGCTGAGTGCAAAAAACAAGACCGGCTGTCGCTGTGATCTTTAGTGGAGGCCTATATCAGTAGGCATCTGTTAGTCTCATATGTTGGTGATGAATGTATTTAACCCTTAACTATGGACGTCATTTTTTTGTCACACTACCATGGACGCGCGGTCTCTCGGACCGCTATGTTCTGAAGTCAAATATTACGTAAATATTAATTTTATTTGTACACTTTTGTATTTTTTGTTTTTATGTATATTAAAATTAAATAATTTCGATGCTTTTAATCAATCTTTCTTAATTTGTAAATAAAATAAAGCATAATAACAATTAAAGACACTTTTTGGCATACATTTACTAGAGATCAATTGTAGGACGAAAAACTCGAACGAATTAAACTTTTTAGAAGAAATAACAATCAAAACTATAAATCTAAGGTTTAACCTAAAATAAAAACGAATAAAAGTCTTCTCAAATTCAAATAAAAAAATTTTGACATTGGTCCAATTGTTTAAAATTATTGGCAGTCCTTGCACAAGGGTTTGGAACATTGTAAGCATATGACCTGCCTACAATCTATACAAGTGTAATTAGACTTTCTCTTTGGTTTTGGTGGACAAAGACGACATGTTTTTCGTTTTAATGAATCACTCTCCTGGCTAGGGGGTTCATCTAGGAGCATATCTGCGCCTAAAACTCGCCTCATTGTCATTTTCAATTAGTTTGATATATTTGATTTTATTGCTCGTCTCCTTTTATTATTCGTTCCGCATGCATATATGACTAAAGATTGTGCCATTTTTTTTTAGGAATACTCCTATTTTTATTTTTTTGCTCTGATGCTCATTGTGTAGTACATGAGCATTTATACCACACAAGTCAAGAATGCGATATAAAATGATCAAAGGCCATCTTCTAGTTCAATATTCTTTGATATTTTGAAAGAAAATAACATAAAACAATCAAATTAAACAAAGTCACCGTTTATATTATTTACGCAGGAAAGGTGGACGTGCGGTCCGACAGACCGCGGTTAAAGTATAAAGTAAAATAACTCACCTAATTTGTGGCCGCCGACACAATCTCTTATCTCATCATACATTTGGGCGCTAAAACTGAAGCTACTGAGAGTAAGGGGAAAGGGGTAAACACAAAAATTACAAACTGTAAGCGGTCTGTGAGACCGCGCGTCCACAGTTAAAGGTTAATTAAGAATTTTTCTAAAAACGTTACTGATTTATGTATTTTATATGAATATCTTTAGGTAAAAAATGCGCCTAAGTATATAATTATTTCTTATACATTTATGTCTTGGCTATATTTTCAAAGACAAGATCTATCACACGGTTAACATTAAATGTCGCATTCCAAATCCATACGGTGTTTTTAAATTCATATCAAGACACTTATGAACAGTTTGAGTAAAGCTCTGGAGACATATGTTAGGTGTACATAAGAATATTTATATTATTATGAACGAATAGATTATTCAATGACGGTGTTGAAGATGCTAAATAAGAGAAATATGTTCATCACATTCAAATTCGCTTCTGTATCCTGGGCACTTAACTATCTTCATCATTTTAACATTAGAGCGTCCATTACACACAAAACACCGGTCAGTAACGGTCTGAATCCAGCTTCTTTCGATTACGTTAAAAAGGTCCACCTTGCGGCTGGATGTATCTGGTGGCCTAAACTCCAGAAGTGTAAAGCTCGTGCGACTATCAGGTACGTAGTTTGTAACAATAAATACCTATTTATTCAGATTATACCTTAACGCATTCCAGACCTTGGGTGATCGAAATCCGGACAAGAGATTGACTTCGTGGCTAAAAACGTCAGGACTAGGTTCAAGATGAGAATGAAAACCTGTTCTGTACTGCTGAAAAAATAATAAATACAAAGTATAAATAAATACGCTGTGATATAAAAAGCAAAGATAATCAAGAATTTAGATAGGGAAGAAGAAGTGATGAACGAAAATTAGAACGTGAAGAATGAAAGGTTTTGTGAAGGATATGAAGAAATAGAGTGAGGAAAGAAAGGAGCAAGATTAAAACAAAATCTGGAAAATCATTTACACTCGAAATATAATGTCCCAGGCCCGCGCGCAGCAAGGGAACTTAAAAAAATATAAAAAAAAAACAATATCATCAGCCCACCGTTTTGCTGGTCTACCGGCATTTCTCTTTCCTAATGGTTTCCAACGAGTTACTTTGAGAGTCCATCTATTGTCTTTAATCTTTGAGACATGACAAATGCCATTTCAGTTTTTTTCCTTATAGTTTTTGACCTTATTTTATGTACCTTCTTGATTTTAATATACTTCTCTGCATTCATCTCTATGTTGTCTTATTTTTTCTTTTACCTTGTGTTTGTAACTCCATGTGTGATATCTATGCAAGATGCTAGGCAGAAGATACAGACAGGTAATGTCAGGTGATGAGTCTCGTTTTAAATTTTTCTTTAGGAATTTGTTCCAAGTTGTTTTTAAATACATAAGAGAAGTTAAAGCGCTTATATAAAAGCTAAATGCAAGCCTTCGGCATAATCACACACCGGTACATGGCTGGCGGTGGCCCGGCCATGTCCCGCGTCGGCCTAGCCGCTGCGCAATGTATTCATGCCCGCAGGCCTAAACACACCTACATGTAACTACATCGCGCTGTCCGGTGAAATATGAGATGCTTAAGCTTGGTATAAAAAAAGATTTTTTTGTGTACTTTGGTGAAAGTAATTTAGTATAATAAATTACCCGTGTATTTCCATACAGGGCCCGCCGGGTAACATTAAGCATACCCCGGTACCGGGAAGGTAAAGTTTAATAATTTCAGTATTTAACGTTGCTTCCGCGTTTGATATACGAGTCCGGTTCACGCGCGTAATGTTCCGTGCCCGAGCGGGAACAGATATTATGTTCTCAAATGACGCACACGTAAGGCTGCCGTGCGTTCACTTAAGATATCCTAGTTTGGTGTTTAAAGCTACGCGGTGACAATAAGCCTTCTGCTGAGCGGTGATAAAAAAGATTGCATATGTTATAATATTTTTTAATGGCCCCCGCTATTGGAGGCCTCTCGTACCCCTAACTTTTTGGGATTAGTGACTTTATAATTTTTTGTTTTTTTTTTCAGTCTTTTGTTATAATATTACGATTTATTATTATTGTTTTTTAATAAAATGTTCGAAATCACTTTACGAATCATGACAAAAGTTCCTGAAGAATCTAACTTGACAGAAAATAGCAGTCAATTAAGCCTCTGGCATTACATTCTACAAGTACAACTAAAGCAACGAGCGTTACAAATTGTTATTTATTAACTTATTTCATAAGTCTTGCCCTGATGTTTACAACACAAGTTATTCTTCTCCGTTCCTTTGGCAAATCATCCTTTATCATTCGTAATGTCTTTTTTCGAGGGTTTTATTTCATTTCGTCTGAAGTACATTTATCTTTAATCAAATCTCAAAGCAGCGGCGGCCCTGCGGTGGAGGAGTGAGACTTGCAAGCATAGGTCGCAGTTTCGAATACCGTGATACATTCTTACATAATTCACACTTTGTGATATTAATTATATAGGGTTGCCACAGTTCACGAATAAGTTTTCAGAGAATGGACAACAGCGTCCTCTGCGTGCCATGATACCGCTTCGCCAAATCGCCTGCCTAACGTGGCGATTATGATATATGTTCCCCATACAATTCCTTTTTGATTTTGTTAGCATTACATTTCTGGTTCAGATCCCTTAATATTTTTTATTTTAATGACAATGAAAACCAGCTTATACATAATCATTAATTTAATATAGAAACAAAAAAACAATTATTTTTTTTTCTGAAATACAGCTGTACACTTTACAGTTAAGATATTACAAATGAGCTATACATATATAGTATGGATAATGTTACGTATATGATTTATTCTTATATATAAAGAGTCTTGAAAATAACTGACAAAAGAAAGTTTAAATTATGTTTACATTTATATACTATCAAATTACAAGAAATAATTCACAAAACTTTTAAGTCTCCCAACACTAATGCAAAATCAAGTGCACATGACATATTTCTTTTTTCAGCCAACATTCATGGGTTATTTTACAATACACTGATGTGTTATATATTATATTTGTGTGCGTGTTCAAATGTGTTCATGTCCAAGTGCCAAGGTGAACACTAAACTATACATAGATACCGTGTGTGTGTAAATTATTACAATCACCAGCTCGGGGAGGCGGCTGTCCGCGAGAGGAGCCTTTGTTTAATTTATCGTCGACAGTATATTCCGGTTAAAACCGGGCGCAGTAATTGACAAACGTTATGTCATTACTGAAAAGAAATATGCATCAACATATATATCGACTGGTGGCTGCCAGCGGAGATATATAAACTTCGTTTCAAATAAAAACAATGTGTATCTTCATTATGAATTTTATTATTAAACAAACCATCTAACCGCTGGTATAAAAAAGTGCATTGCGTTTAATCTGTGGCAGAGCGCATCGTTCATTCCAATATTTTATATTACGAAAACAAATATCTTAAATTTGACACCAGATGGCGAAGAAATAACTTCTTACAACGCCGATAGATGGATTTCGCATTTCATTGTCTGGCGCTTTAAATTATTGAGGCAGCCATAAAAGAGTACTCAATTCTATTGACTCTACATTTCACAAAAAAAGAGAAGTAAAACTGATATACAGGATGATTGGTTATGGGTGTAAAAGTAAGAAAGGGTGTTTTGAAAATATAATTAATAATAAAAAAAATGAAAACTGATTCTTGTTTGCTATCTGCAAAATATTTACAGCCCGAGATTTAACCCGTCGTTGGGCTTTCCTATTACAAATCAAAAAGTGATGTGAGATATTTTCGAGCGTCCACTTTATATAGAATGATTGAAAAGATATTTTTAAAGATTTTTACTAACTGTAAAATTTTCACATTCACTCCTCTGAAGCTTTTACATCAATTACCAATCAAACTGTTTATAAAGTTTTTTGAAAGAAAATATAATTTTATATTAACAAAATTACATTCGATCTAAAGCTACTTCACTTATCTTGTAAAATGATTAAAATCTACGGCGCATAAGTTTGGGGTGCTGACTCGTAACGATATTTAGTGCGGAGCCCGGCGGGCGCTCGGCCAGCGCCGGACGCTACGGTCATTAGCAATGTAGACGCAGGCCGCGCTCAAAATCTACGGCCGCCCAAAGTGCTACGAGTGCTACGAGTGCTACGAACGCTGCGAGTGCTACGTGGCTCTTAGCGATGAATACACATCGTATCATAGTCAAAATATGTCACTACGATAGTACGATGACTGACTTTACTTGCTGTGCCAAAGAACGTTGGTATGATACTGTCCACTTAATCAGCCTATGAATTATTTTTTGATTATTTTAGATTTAGATAATTAACTTTTTTAGAAGTATTGCTCATCAACCGTTTGCCGTTAAAGCAAAAAGTTTTTGAGTGGTGACGAAGGTCGGGTTGACGCTGCGTGGGTGTGCCTTCCGCTAGGTGGACCAACAATATGATCCAGGTCACGGGAGGTCGCTGCATGTGGTCAGCGCAAGATCTTTAGCAGAGGCACATGCCGTGCTTTGGACATGATGATGATGATAATTATCTTAAAACAAAGTTATGTGTGATTCCTACCCACTAAACCTTCTCGATCTCATCATAATTACTTGACCATCAGAACTGTCTCCAGATACATCACCGTACCAAAGCTTCTCACTGTACTAAATCACCACTGAATCACTTCATGTCGCTATTCTTCCCGCGTTTATTATTTGAGTGGTCAAAGGAGATCTCCACTGTCAAAGTCCACAAAACCAAAGCCTTTTGTATTCACATTCTCTGATCAGTGGATATCTAAGTTTTAAATTATTTAAAAACCTGTTCTTAGTAGATCAGCAAGTCGACAGTAAGTAGGCTAAATAGCTGAAGGACAGGAGACCTGTTTGTCCTCAAGGTCCTAGAGTGAAGACCATGGTCCGGCAGGCAAAGCATAGGAAGACCTTTTCAAGGTCGTCTGTCCAGTGCATGTAGCTTCCAACCGGTTTAATTGGAAATGTATAGAGGAGACCCAGAACTAGACGTCATGGTGATGATGAAATGTTCGCCGTGATGAAGTATCTGTTGCCACCGCTACGACGACTTCTTCGTGCATGCCTACTCTCGATTCCGCTAGGCGGTTCCCTTATGCGCCTCGACACTATATTTTCCGCTCATATCAACTCTGTGCCTGTCTAACAGTTAATATTATAAAACTAAATGGTATAAACTATTAAATTTTGTAATATTACTGTATATATAATAATGGGTATGGGTACATAGATGCCGTTGCCTACGTTTGTAGTACAATCGAAGTGTTATTCATTCCGCTATCAGGAGTCGTGTCGGCAATTAAGGTAGTTTGCGAGCTATTGCCAAATGAGGTCGGCAGGCCGTGGGCGCTGGCGGTGGTCACGACGTGATATCTTCGCTAATGATTTGAGTTCCGCTGACTTCTCACACCAGGAGAGTTTTCTTAGCTGAGTTTTGTGTTTAATTAAATATTTTATTAATATTTATTTTAATATTCCTTATTATTTAATCGTTATTATTTTCTATAATATTTAGCGGTCTTTGTCGCTTAAATTTCTCGGCTTTTAAAGCTTGGTGTCAGTAATTATACGTTATTTTTTAAAGGTTAGTGTCAGTAATTATACGTTATTTTTATTTAGTTATCCTACCAGGCTTTATACTATAAGATCCCATTAACCCGTCAAATTCTAACAAAAAAATAGTAATAATATATATTAAAAAAAACTTATGTTGCTACTGTGTATATATAACAGAAAATTGTATGTACGTGGAATCGCAGCCTTATGAGCTAGTTTAAATCGTGCCCGATACGACAACAGCCGAAGCAATACGCACTGCCGACCGGCACAGAAGACGCAACAAAGTGCGCGACTAACTTTACAATACTGGTCACTATCCTTAGTAACAAGCGATACATCACAAGGAGGTGAAGATTTGAAATGATTTTATTTATACATTCGATACAATGTGACCGATGCAGCTGTGAAATGATAGTATAAATTTGCAGCGGGTGAACTGCCATAGGCGCAACGTACGAAGCGATATTTTTCCATCTTATTCACCCCTTGTTCATACCGATTACTTAGTTTTTTTTCTTTCTTTTCCATCTATTTAAGTTTGTTAATCGTACTATCAGGCCCGCTAACATCTAGTTGTTGTTTTAAGAAAATCGTTTTTACTACAGAGTCGTGACACTTGCAGGAGAGAGTATTATATTAAGACGATGGCCAAAAGCCTTCACCTTCCGCCTTAAACCATACAAGTCATAACTTACAAAGACAACATAATTATGGCACAAACGAGCGGAGGAGGAGGCAATCTCGAAACGATGAAGCGCAATTAGAGTGTAAGGGACGATGTTAAAAAGCCGTCCCGCATTGTATGTCACAGGAAGGCAAGGGTCGGAAAATTGAGGTCGCACGCACGCGTCTTCGGGGCAATTAGACCCCTGCGACCCGCGGGGACAGGACGCGCGCGGCCGTGTGTGTGCACAGCGCCAAGTTCCTTTAGAATCTGGCTCAACCACTAAAAAAAGTATATAATTTATTCAACATAATTACCTTAACTGTTAATAATTTATTTTTTAATTTATATTATATTTGTCTCTACTCTGTCTTATGTTATAGTTGTGGAGAAGAAGGAGGAAGAACTTCCAAAACAAACACATCTTTAATAAGTAATACACTTTACATATATCCTCCAAATGAAAACAAAATAATCGGGTGACATAACTGGAGGATTCTTGTCAATCTTTTCATTTATATATCTGTACACTCTTTAAATTCACCAAGAAATTTTTCTGATCGAACTATGAATTTCTTTATAATTAACAATAAATCGCAAACTTTTTCAGAGTAACAAAAGTTGAGTTATTTATTTTATTTGTGTAATACATTTAATTTCACGAATGATAATAAGAGCTGGTGCACGTGGGAAAGCCCCTTCAAGGTGGGCTAACACTGATGAAATAGTCAAGGACTCGGGAAGTCCCCGGATGCGGGTAGCGCAAGACATGTCATGACAGTGATCTTTTGAACATCTGTCGGCTGACATGATCAATACTCTTGTTGTTATGTGGCCAAAACTTTTGTCGTTTATTTTTCTGCATTTAGACATAACTATAAAAAAAAACTAAATAAGTTAATAAACTGGAAAATGTTGTGATTGGTTTGGTTACTTCTGACCACTGGTTACTTAAAAAAATGGTAATGGTAACGGTTATCTTTACAACGTGTTCATGCCGACATTTAAATTTCAATATACTACACGACGTAACTTATACATACATACAATTTAAAATACACACACACGCACACTCATATATATATATATATGAGTTATAGTTCCATTTGTGATAGTGCTACAAAACACCCACAATATCAGGAACGTAAAAATAAAGCTAACGGAGATGTAATGCAATAAATAAATTTTATAATTTTCTTCTTACAAATTTTAAATAAGGTTTCAAAGCAAATGTTTGTTTCACTGCGTGTTATAGTGCACACGTGCGGCCTCACCTGATCTGCCCCATTAGCTACCTCTCCGCCGCTTCACCGCCGCCGCGCTGGCTGCGCCGCGGCCGCGTGTCGTATCCACCTCCGATGATTAATGGAGCGCGCTCGACTGCGCGCCAGAGCTCACAAAAAATCATTAACGACGCACTACGGCCGACGGCAAGCGGAATTGACTGGTTTTTTTTTTTGGGAGACGGAGCAAGAACAGCCTTAGACGAATAATAAAAATATCTGCGACAAAACTACAAATCTTATTTTCTTTATTTACTACTGTGATCAAAAAGTTACGTGAACTTGTTGATAAAATGTAAATACTATATTTATTATTCCAAATCAATTTCATCCCTTTCAAATTATTCATCGTTCTATAAAAGTCACTTTTTCCAACAATTTTTTCAGTCCTTGAAACAGGCGAGATAGGCATTTTCCTGAAATGCCTTCAAGGTCTTAGATTCTGTTTTTATCTTCTTGAGTCAGTTCCATCTAATTGTGTCAAAACCGCATTATGTATGTCTGAGTTAAAATTAATTTTTCGCTCGTTCTCTACTTAGAACTAATTTTAACTATTTTCGTTTGTTAAAACCACAATCAAACAATTCACTGAATTACAACGTCAGCTAAAGAAAGGATGTATGTCAAAACTAGGAATTGATTAAAAAAAACGTATTTCAATGAGATTTATCTTCAAAAAAACGGTGCAATTAAATTGATATGAGAATCCCATCCTTTTCAAATTTAAGGTTGTTTAAGTATTTTTACTGCATGTAATAATAACCCTTAACAATTATTAGTTTTCCAGGTAGTCCAAGATGTTCTCAATAAATTTTTCAAGTATTTTCTTGTTACAAATCCTCAAATATTGTATAAAAGCCTTCACTGACTATTGATCAGATTCATTTTATTTCACGACTACTATATATTAATCTCATCATGGCTCGTATTTTAGGTGAAAATTTTCACAGGTATCGCCTTTAGCTGGTAAACTCTTGCAAAATGCTATAAAATGCGAGAAGTTGCCAGCTCAACTTCGACTACTCACGTAACAAACTTAAAACAAACGCTTCCTGAAGCGCTCGTCCGGAACGTCCGGACGCGCTGAGGCGCCGGTTTTTATATAAATTCACTGTCATCTAACCTTTCCCACCCCCCGGGATATCCAACCCTTTATTAGATTAGACTTTGCGGACTCAGTCAGCCCGGGCGCTGGAGTTTTTAAGTCACCCGCGGGACGTCTCCAAACGATAACCGGAACTAACTTACTTTGAAAAATAACGCACATTTATATTACGGTACACTCCTTTGAACTCCTTTTCATTTTATTTGCCCGCTTACAGCTGATACCAAACGTAACAAGTTATCGTTTTTTACTTAAGTTCTAACTCCACTCAAAGACTTGTAGAATATTATAAGGTTGCGTGTTCAGAATACTTAGAAAAGACTGCTATGCATCAGTAAACACTATTATGATAACAGCATCGATTCATATGTCACACACACACACCTATATATACAATTGTATACATTTTGTCCATAACACTGTCTGCGCTAGCACAATTTTATAAAAATTATAATCAAATTGATTTTTCCTTTAATCGTATTTAACATAAAGCTACAAGGATTGCAACGCGTCCTGATTTAATAGTGATTCCGTTTACAAAATTAACGTTGTTTCTATTTTTTACTTCTTATTTTAATGTGTAAGTGGCCGGTACTCTGTCTTATTTTAATTTTTAAAGTTCTAAACTTATTCTATATTTAAACTAATTATTGCGACGTCGTCATCTCTGTATATTTATTATTTTACTATGTACCTGCTTTTCATAACTCGAATATAAAGACGCACTTTACACTTCTCATTGCACTTTACACTTCATCTTAATGTTATGTGAACTCTTTTAAAAAAAGCATTCTTTTTCATGATAATATTATACTTCTTAATTAGTGCGCGTGCGATCTTTTCTCTATATAGGTTGCGTTTTGGCACACTTTTATAATATGTACTAATTATGTTGACTACTTATTTTAAATCCTAATTATAATTTTGATTCTAATTTATGTTGTGCTATATTCACCGATCGCAACCGAAGTGAGTTCTGTGTCGTGTGCTTTCTCTACTTCTTTATTTTTCTCCAGGGCGAGAAGAAGCGGCCTTAGCGCCTCGTTGGAGTCTCCGGGAACGCGCCGAACTCAACCCTCCTGTCCGCTGCTAACTCCAAGTCGTATCTGCACCGGCCGTACATCAGACGGCCCAGCAACAAGTGAAATGCCCCGCAGCTAGGAGGCACTGGTACGAAAGGCTGTCCTTCAACTAAAATTAGGCTTTTGTTGAGTATTTAGCGCTCGCGCACCTCCTTAAAAGACATCGGGACGTCCGGCACGCGCTCGTAACCTTGGCCGTTGCACTGTCAGTAGAGCGTCTGCCAGACGCTTAGCATGCAAAATAGGCACAATGTCCTGAACCGATTCGGTTTTCAACTTCAAACTTCACGGCTGCCTCTTTTGCCAGCGTGTCGGCCCGCTTTATGTTTAAGTGCAACACAGCTACTGTAAGTGTCAAATGCTAGATTACAGTATATCCGTTACAAAGTACATAGCGAGAGCGGGCGCCGGAACAAGAAACAAAGCCTGCGTGTAATTAATGATAATTATATCCCAATTTATGCTCCCCGCATACATAATGTGCCCGCTCTGTCCTTATTGGATCCGCCTATAGCCTCCCGATACTCCTTTATATTGAAAATATGTTTTTATTAAATCGGTTAAATACGTGAAATTATACTTTTAAGCTGGGAGACATTTTTTTCTTTCAATAACACTTATTATACGTTCCTTAATAAATTTTAGTAGTGCGGCTGCCTTTATATAAACGCCGATTAGTATTTTTTAATTCTTTATATACATTTATGTTACACTAAAAAAACTTTAAATTACATAAAATGCAATCACTAGCTCATCGAACAATGTCTCTTGGTCAAACATTCGCATACAAGTCTGAAAGTACTTTGTCTGCACTACGCTATAGATGTCGTCACACAAGACGTTTCCAGGATGGAGTTAACTTTTCAAAATCCAGACGCTGCCACACACTGCGACGGACGGATTAAGTTCAGGTCCTCAAAGCACTCATATCTCTGCGCGTGCGCAATGTCTCGTGCGAGGAGACAGCAACTATGCCAAGATTTTTTTAATTAAAGGTTAAATAGCTATACCAGCTTTCACAGATACAGCTCGCTTGAAGGTGAGAGCGCTGAAGGGATTTAGTCTAGACGTCATTTTATATAGAGAGGCTTGAAGGCTTAATTTTATGACCGGGTTGAACTAAAGACGCGTTTCAAGTCGCGTGACAAATCGACAAGACATTGCGTAATGAACACACGTTCCTCGGTCGCTGTAAGGAGCTAACGCGATGCCGGCAACATTAATTTGTACGGGATCCGGGTGCCGTCATAAAACGGCGAGGTGGCACTCGCTTGACGTACGAGCTGCTCCGCCGCCCCGCCGCCCCGCCGCTCCGCCGCCCCGCCGCCCCGCCGCTCCGCCGCCCCGCCGCCCCGCCGCCCTGCTGACCCGCCACCGCACCTGCCGCGCGCGGGTGTAGCTAACGATATGTGTTGGTAAAACCGGAAATTGATGTAAGAGTTGAAATATTCCCGACGGTTACGGCTCGTGTACCTTTCTCCAAAAGACGTCTTAAAACATCGCGTGTAAGTAGAGATATATGCTTCTTAAACATATCACTCAAGATAAGAAGCCTTTATTCTTAGTTGTTTAACTTGTTAATAAATTTATACTGTTATCAAATTTTTATCATGCATAGGTTATTGGTTATAGGTTTAATAACTTGGCAAGTTATTTTACGACCAACCTATAATTTCTGGCATTGACAATTAATTTCGATATGTTGCAATACGAATTTAAAAATCTTTTTTCATACTATATTATTATTACTTTATTTATTTATGAAACCATTAAGTTTTGGACAGCATGCATCAAACCTTAATCGAATACAAATGAGCTTTAAGACGTACAACCAATCAACTTGTGTAAATATCCTTGATATATTAGTTCGTTTCCAAGTGTTACTAACACTTATTATAAGAGATCTATCTTCCATCGGACAACATGACGCAGAGATTCACGACATCCGTACACGGTTGAAATTCCTTCCACCCGCACTAAGCGTTTTGCTAACACTTTTATAGTACGGACTGCCAAGGAGTGGAAGAACCTACTAGGATCATTGTTTCCAGGTAAATATAACTAAGGAGTCTTCGACTTAAGAGTGATCAATTCAAGAGTGAATAGTTTTCTTCTAGGCAAGGATATGTTGTAGACCTCGTCATCGCTTAACGACAGGCGAAACAGAGGTCAAAGGATAAAAACTAAAAACATTAAATGACAAAAAAGGTGATACGAGTAAATGATTATTTATTTTGTCGAACTAACATTGTACATACAGATACAAACGTTACAGTGTGTACACGATTCTCAATTGTAACGGATCAAATGAAATTCTAGTTGGCCGTGGTCGCCAAACTAAGCCAGGCGTCACGCGCACACGTCGCCCCCGCCGCCCCGCCGCCCCGCCGCCCCGCGCGCCACCCCGCGGGCCCCTCGACACGCCCCTCTCAGCCGGGATTAATTATGTTTATGCCCGGACAAATGACGGGCCCGCAAATCATCTAAATCACCTCGCGATCTGTACTACAGCTTCAACTAGCGCAGGCAACTGTTAAATTGCTTGTTTAAGCGTTGTATCTATTTCATACAAATAGACGACAGGCGGCTTTCACACGAGACAGGATTCGCATTACATTTTTAAAACGTTTAATAAATAACTGCATTTTTTCTGACATAATTCATAATTAAATCTTTTCACTTGAACGTGCGGTGGTGCAAAGAAAAGTAAAAAGTAGGTGAACACGTGGACATAGACAGACATAATCGCAACTGTCGCTAATAAGTCAGTAATTCAATGTTCACACTCCGCTAAACGGAAGCACCACAACCGACCACGACCACTCAGATAGTGCGCGAAAGAGAAGATGAATCAGTAACATTTGTTTTACTGTATCATTTTTTATTTGATGTAAACACCATTGACAACATAATAAAAGCAATAAAATAAGAAAAGAAAAGGAAACTTTAAACAGTTCATGATATTTTTAATGATAATTATTACAACAGATGGCCGCTAAGGTCTTGGGGCTGTGGAGACAACGGAGCGATTAGCCCAGCGGAGGACGTTCAGCAACGAGGCGAACAGACGATCTTGTCAGGGTCGTCAGCAGACCCTGGATGCAAGCCGTTCCCAACCAGTCGTAACAAAAAACTGTGATCCAAGTCTGTGTCCAGTACAAGATGTCTTATGTCTGAAATGATTATGATGATTAAAGATCTAGGTGCAAGTGATTAAGAAGTCAGTAATGTAAAAGAAGACATTAAAATTTAAATTGTATTATATTATGGTTCCTGCTGTTGAGATGAACTAAACGATAATACAGTACATTATAAAGTTGCACAACGAAAAAAATCACAAGCCAGAAAGAAGCAAGTAATATCACAGATTTAAACCAATCTCAACCAGAGTTGCGCGAAATTGGCTCAAGCATTTTCGGTCCGGAAATTTTGAAGTTAGAGGTGAAACTAGCTCACTTGTTGCAGATAAAGTCGATGCTATCTTTAAAAAAAGTGGAGCGAGATCGACGTTGTTGTCTCGAAAGTTTTGTATGCAACTGCGTACGATTTTACAACGAACTTCCAAATCATCGTTATTAGCATCATATCAGCTGATAGGCGCCTACTGCGAGGCACAGGTTTTCCCCAAAGGTAACCACCAAGACCGGTCCTGCACTGTCCACGTTCAGCGACTCCGCTATGACGTCGGTCTGCCACGTGTACCTAGTTGTGGTCGCCACCCGAGAACATTTCGGTCCTATCGGCCACCGGTTGCGCTCTCCCCTGCCTACTGCCATTTGAGACAAGCGATTCTTTTAAATACGTCGGTGACCTTAGTTTCATTAAAATTCTCCTCATATTAGACTTACAGCAGAACTGAGTCTTCAGAATTTCGAACGCACGTATATATATTTAGAAAAATTCGTTTATTAAAAAAATACACTACAGTAGATTTTTTAAGTTGCAACAGAGCTTACCTATTGCAGTGTCGTTACCGCTATCAGGCCTTGTTGGCACATTTGTCCGCGGCGCGAGGAGTGTTCGCACAAGGGACTCATAAGTAAATCAAGCGGAACAGCATTTACTGGAAACGAAATCCTTTAACCGAGTGAGCGCGAAGCTTAACAAATTTATCTGCTCCGGAGCGATAAAGTGGTACAAAGTTTCCTCCAAATTCCTCCAAAGCACGCCACGTTAAATACTCGTAAGCTCGGAGGGCGCGGCGGGCGTGGCGGGCGTGGCGCGGCGCTCGTTGCAGGATTTATACTCCGAGCTGGTAACAAATCTTCCGCAAGCCGCCGATACACGCCGTGTCCTGTACTGAATTTCAGCACACTACGAATAAAATAACGGAAAACATTGCTTCATTTGGGGCGGAATGGATGAAGTCGTTCGCCAGTTATATGTTTTAATATAGGTTTTTACACGGTCATATGTTATAAAAGCTTTAAACAGATGTCTATATATATACATATATATATATATCATTATGTATATATATATATGTATATATATTACACACACACACACTGATATACCTGTGTGTGTGTGTGTGTATATTTATATATATACACATATATTCATCATCAATAAATCATATCCAATAATAAGTTCAGATAATATAATAAGAAATAGCATTTTTAGATTTCGAATGACTGCATATTAAAATTAATTATTATTTACAATCTGTCCCTGCAAGCTTTATACCACCAGAAAATATTGACCTTTCGCATTTCATTAGAGAAATGTAAATAATGTAATATACTTTAGAATACAGACTGGTAACATCCTATAGTGATTTTAAGTTAGTGTAATAACATTAAAGTTATTTGTTAACAAATCAGCTGTATTTTCTCTCTTTGCAGTTTTTACACCTATTACCTATCATCCTGTATGCGAGTCACCTTCGAATGAGGTTTTTATAAAATTAACTGAAATTTTAGTTGACGAGACGTACATTAATAAAAGTATTTATAATTATTACATAAAAAGCTAAAAATAATATATATATGTACGTATATATATATATGTGTGTGTGTGTGTGTGTGTGTGTGTATGTGTGTGTGTGTGTTGTTAAGTTGTTAATGGCATGACTAACTTTCGACAGATGGCGCCACTGTCGTTCCAACGAATTTCATATATTGCACATATTCAAATTTGAATTGATGGTGACATAAGAATTTATGTAAATTTAAAAATCATTCAATCATTCATCATTCAGCCCCCGGAGACTTCTGGTAGAAGGTAGAAGGTGGCTGCCTGCGTCCAGCTGCTTTCGACGACCTTTACAAGGTCCTCTGTCTACCTTCCTAGCACACGCTTGTTAAAGAAAATTAAAAATTTATTAATCAAGTATATCATTTTTGAAACAATTATAATTGTAGCATAATGCATCCGCTTTAGTTTTATAAGTCAAGAATATCTAAAACAGTTGGTCGGTATAAAGAGGCTGAAGGTAAATTGATTTCAGAATTAACGGACGAGATAAAAGAGAACCCGAAATGAAGTAATTAATTTATCGACAAATACCACACCGAGTCCCTAATCCACGGCGTCACGGTGCGGCGACGTGACGGCGACGGCGACGTGACGGCGTGACGGCGTGACGGCTCGACGGCGTGACCGATAGACTCTCAATGCGTTAATAATAAATGAAAGCAATCCGCACGCGGAATCCGCATGGATTTAACTTATTCATGCAACCCTAAATAACCGATACAACGGATAATGCGATATGCGATTGGATTCAGTGAGCAAACACAATTAACTTTGCGTCGCTTTAGCGTCGGCAAGATACGCCCTGTATATACCTATATATGGAGCCTTAACATCGATAGCAAAACAATAATAAATTAGTGTATTTGTACACGACTAGATTTAATTCTGAACCTTTTAAATATCTCGAAGTCTGACTCGCAAGAATACTATCAAAATTCTACCTTAGTTAAAGCGAAGTATTCATTAACTACTTCAGCAAAACACTTCAGAAAGCAACCTATGCCCGCTATCATATAAACATAAGGATATTAGCTTGTTATCTCTTTATTATTTTTAGCAGATAGTCGCCTACTGCAAGCACTAGGTCTCTCCAACGATCGCCACGATCACGAGTCTTTCGCTGCCCGCATCAGGCTACATAACTATGACGTCACACAGTGAGGGTCCATTCGAAACCTTACTACCCCGACGGTCACTGCCACTTCAGACAAGCAGTTCTTCGTTCTCCATGTTACCGATTCTTTCTCGCAGCGAAACTCCGAGCATAGCTCTCTCCGTTGCTCTCTAAGTGACCTCTAGCTTTGTAATTAGGCCCGACGTAAGCGACCATGTCCTGTATATATTCCTAAAACATCATAAGAAATAACATTGGACAAAAACCTTCGTATGTAGGCTTTGCTGTATTTTGGACTAGAAAATAAAAACTTGTGAATTTGTTTTGATCCTTTTGGTATATACTATTTGAGAATAACTCTATGCATGACTCCAATTCCTATTAAATTAGATTCATCTGTCATTATTTTCATGTCCACAATGAATAAATAAATACATTTTTTATTATTATTAGAATCGAAGTTACACAGACAAGCGACCGTGCCTTTGTTTTACACAACTTTCATTATTTTGCTTTTACTCGCATTTTTGCATGGTTAGTGTTGAAGTAAAAACTAAGAATTTTAATCTATCTTATCGATGCCCGAACAATGTTCCGTTATTATAACATTATAATATTACGTTTCGTGCAATCGCTTCCTCGCCCCATTAAAAAATATATATTTGGACCTCATATAGTCATGTGTTTTGAACGATGTTATTAAAGGAAAAATTAATTTGATTGTAGTTTTCACCTAATCTGGCTGTTGGGTGGTTGTATTCATACACCGATGATCACTATAGTTGATTCAAAGTTTACAGTGACATGAATGAAGATAGTTGGTTCTCGTAACCGATTAACTTAAAGTATAGGAAAGCTCAATTTGATTATTTCTTCTATCAAACTGAGGTATTTTCTTGACAATAGTGATACAAGATTAGATGTGGATAATAACATGTATAAGTTCAAGTTGATATCCCTCGCAGCGATGTATTTTAAGTTAACTGAGGTCACTATCAGGGAGCTCAATAAGAATTTAGTTTTTATGATATAAGAGTCTGCTGGCATTCTTCTCATGACACTAAAGTGAATAATGATCCAAAGTTGATGACAATATTAAAAAAGTAAACAAATTAATAAACATAACAGTTATGTCTCTGACCGGGTAACCTGAATCGTAAAGGCGACAAAACAAATTAGTTCAAATAAAAAACGAAACGACATAAAAGGAATACGAAATAGATGTCAGACGGGAGGACTCGCGGCGGGGCGGAGGAGGAGTCGCGGATGAAAAACTTTTGAGTTATTGACTTGCACAATAAAAGGTTAGTATTTACGTAAACAAGCGGATGCCGGGCACCGCGTCAGCTGTTTATTAGAATTCATTCGCTTTACGAGGCCGTAAATTATTCTGTAGGAGTTTGGTTTTATTACGTGGATCCGCAATATTTCATTTCTCAACTGTAATAGGCCTGGCTCGCCGGCCGGCCGCGGGCAACTAGACCTAAATAAAATATTAACACAATGACACCGTCGGTGTGCCGGCTCAAAGGTGAACAATATAAAACATCATCAACACCGTTAATGCATAGTCATTTTTTACGGTAAAGTACTAATTTGATACTAAACTCCAATTGAGACAAGTATTGCGACGACGTCATCAATTAATATTTAATGGAATCAGGCGTTACCTTGCGGAAGTCCATCCTAAGTAAGAAAAGGACCAATATTTAGCCATTTCCGCTCATGCAGTGGTACATCGATTAGTGCCAAACATAGAGACTCTGTGTTTGGCACTAATCGGTGTAACATAACTCCTGAAGATGCCCTGTGGAGGGGTGAAACACGTTTTGAGTAATTTGGCGGTGGCAGTTGTGTGATTCGCATTGTTTGCCGCATACGCATATATCAGCGGGCTGCCGGGCGGTGCACTTTGTTGCACGACTACCACTGCATGTGCAGAAGTGGCTAAATATTGGTCCTTTTCTTAGTCATCAATTAAATCACACGAGGATTCCAAATGCGTCCAGAATTGTAAAGATACAAATCAAGGCAATTCGTATTTCCTGTAATCACTTTAATTAAAACTGTTACTGGAATAAATAAATCTAATCATTTCAAATCTATGATGTGATAACGTGAAAGTTATTGTCTTGTCTATCATTTTTCTTAAGACCAAAGTTTAGTTAGCTAATTAATTTATTCAACATTGGAACTTTCAATAGAACTCTTATTGAACGTCAGTCTATATCTATTTTATTTTTGACTCTACTGTGCTTCACGTATTTTATAGTTATGAAGCAGGAATAAACTCCACAACAAAGATCTTTAAAACAAATGTAAAGAAGGCATTGCTATTAGAGTGACAGACGTGATAAAATGACCAATGTGGACCTTCTATATAACTACCCCATTACACGTCCTCACAAAATCTCGGTGCCATTAGATTAGTTCATTCCTAACATAGGGGTCTTCTATATTCCAGAAACATTAGCGTCCGTGTCTTTATTTTAAAAACTATATACCATATTTTTGATACCATTTTTTCCTCATTTTTCTGCATTTTAGTACTTACTAACTCTCTAAATCTATTTTCTAACTGAATTCTAAGGTTTTTAAATCATTGGTGTCTTCCTTATATTTCCCAATACACTAACAATGTCCAGTTGTTAACATTAAGGTTCGTGCGGCCACTTTCTGATCCCTACACCAAATTGCATCGATCGCATCTTGAGTCTCGTCCGTGCAATACACGCACGAGTTCGTGTGACGTGATATTGCTACCAGCACATGATGGACACTGTTATACAGTCTGATATATTTTTTACACTAACTAATATGCCAAGCCAATGGTGTGTTTATATCGGTAAATAAGATTTTTAATCTTCTAAAATAAATAAAAATGAATCTCTTGACGCGATGATGAAAGAACAAACGTACACTTTATTTAAACAGAGAAATTATAAAGCTATCAAACAATATAAAACAATGTAATTAAGGAAAAAACAACGTGTAACATAAGATATTAGAATTTAAATATTAAATTTATATATATATATATATATATATATATATACTGACGACACTACAACGGGAAAATAACTTTTGATAGTTCAAAGTCTATCATTGCTGTACTGCCCAGCGGTAGGGGACTAAAATTTGTTGGTCGCGGGTTCTATTTTCGAGATACGATCTAACATAATTCACATTTTGTGCATTAATTAAATAGGATTTCCTCTGCTCAGACGCAAGTTTCCAGAGGACAGGTAGCAGTGGAGTCTGTACACCATAATACCAGACTACAATCACTAACTCGTCTACTAAGTTTTGCGATTATGGTATATCCCCCCAAGATATCTTTGGGGATGACCTAATCCTTGCGACGACGACAATGATGGTTTAAATAATATTAATAAATATAGCAACAGATGTACCGAATACTTTTGCAGTTCGAACAACTTTATCACCTAAATAAAACTATTTGGTAATATTCGCCTCGTATCAGCGATAACCCTTTGGACCCAAACTTGAAGCGGCTGCTGCGCTAAATAACATTCTCCGTGTACCCTCATTTAAATAGATAATTACTTTATATTCTATTACAACTGAACACCACAGGAGCGCATGCTGCTATCAACCAGCTTACATAAACTTGTGCTAGATTCAAAAATCAAAGGACAACGTGGTCGTTCGGGCGAATATTGAATGGCCTGAATTCGAGCAGGCAGGCGCACAAAGCGTTTGAGCCTAAACATGAACCAATAAAGCAATGTTAGTTCTGCCGTTAATAACTGTTCAGTATTCATGTCGTATTGCGTTGGACGCCACGCGGGCCAAGTTCTGCCCTCAAGTTGAATAGTTGAGCTCATCGGTGGAGCTCCGCCGAAGTTCCTTTAATACGTGTCGAGAAGCGCCCGGTACTTGATGCGTCGCGAGCTTTATAAGTCCGCCCGCCCGGCCGCCCGCCCGCCCGGGATTATTACAACTATTTGACTGAGATGCAGCCCCGCGATATCTCGAACTACTTCACGGCCGGGCTCAGGTGAATGCGAACTGGCTGGTACTTGTTGTAATATTGTAATTAAATACAGGGCCATGCTCGAGATTTCTGTGTGAAGAGAAGCGTAGTCGAACGTTAGTAATTAATATATATGTCAGTACTAATAACTCACGTAGCGCATAGAACCAATGACAGATGAGGCATTAAGGTTCTAAAGTGAAAGCCACGGATTGAGCGCGGCGCAAGTCGTATAGGGTGGCTGACAGAAAGAGTGAAAAGTGGCACCGTTGCCTCCCCAATGGAAAATAAAGAAAACTGCTACAAATTCCTTTATCACTATTAAAGAATTATAAAGGAGGTAATAAATAAAATCAAGGATTAATATTAATATACAAGGCCGGGAAAAATAAAAATAAATGTAAAATGAGTAAATATAACATATAAATAAGGATAAGAATTTTTACTACCTGTGATACCAAGGAATGTGGCGAGGAGAGAAAGACGATGTGGGTAAGGAATGTTAATGAAAGGAAGAGAACTAAAGGAAATGTGATGAACGAAAGAAGATAAAGTAACAGAAATTGTAAAGGAAGCGATAGTGGAACGCAAATAAAGAATATAATTGTAAAATAAAGTCTCGGTTCCAAAACGTGACAGGGGGAACGAGAGGCGTCCAAAACCGTGCGCTGATTAAGGTTTATGAGGTGGATAGAGAAACTTGTCAAGGCTACAAAAAAAGCTTCTTCATGCAATTGAAACAGTGGGACAGGCACATACGTTCGGAGGATGTCCAGCAATATACGTGCTACTGCTGAAATAATAATGATGATGAATTGATCAAAACCTAACATTATCGGTACAGTGCTAACCTTTTTTCATTACCGTACCGGGAGACAATAAAACTTTTCATTTATAAGTACGCCTTACCTGATAACCATACACCTACATATAAAAATATCTAGTGATATCAATATATTTATTGTCCAAAATACACACAACAAAAATATTTTTTAAAGAATTTTCGAGAAATTGGGTTACAAGATTTTTATAATATCATTTTTATAATATTGTTCAAGAGTCTAAATACATCAAAAAAACTACATTAATGACATATGATACTTAAACACAGTATGATGCACCAAAATCAGTCGCTGCATAGTTCACAGGCCGCTTTGCCTTCGTCCGACTCTGCCCCACAAACAGCGAAGGCGATCTGAGATAGAACCCGCATACGATCTTCGATCACCGAACCATGAACTGGCGAAATCGGGTTAGTTTCATTTAGTTCAGTTCGTGGACACAGAAACCTTCGGGCCAGCAGCATTAACAACAACATATACAATATATGTACTTATTTTTGTAATAACATTAATAGATAACAAATACCTAAAAATTAGGTACGTAGGTAAATAGATTTTTACTTAAAAAAAATCTTTTTTTTACCAATAAACTGTGGTTGTATGCAATGAAAAATATAATGTGTCTTCTATTTTCGATTATTATACATTTGTATATTATAATATTAATTTTTGACAACCCTTAATAAATAAATACAAAAAAGATTATATAAGTTTGGATACAGTGTTCATATTGATTTTAAGACGACAGTAACGTTGGAGTTGTGAAGTCTTATATTTATACTTCTTGAAGTCGCAGTGCGTGAGCTTTCGGCGGAATATTTGAGCTTAAAAAGCTGCTGAGTCACGGCCTGTCGTCGTCCGTCGCGGCACCAGCTCGGGACTTCATTAGCATCGTCCGCATCGAACTTCGTTAAGTTTGCGGAGCAGAAAATTCCCGAACGCCCCGCGCGTCCGCTTTCATTTCTAAACGATAAATCACCGCAACCGGAAAAGTCACTCCTCAAGTTTTCTTCTTAAAATTAAGTTTACACTTGAAATTGGCCAATAATTCATTTATGGTTTCAGATTATTATAAATTATTCAAAGATCTCATAAAAACAGAACATCTTTTAATTTTTTTTGCTACAGTGACTTAGGGGACTTACCTAACATTCAAATAACATTCTTGCTTGTTTATGCAGCGCGCAGGTCAAATTTTATCGTCTTCATCATCATTATTTCGGGCGGAGCACGTCAATGCACATGATTCCGTTAAATAGTGACATCCCGCGGCAACCGGCTCGAGTCTAGGTAGACATAGAGCCTTAAGGCCTCAACGGCCGTCCGCTGCCCGAGCGACGGGCCCCGGCGACTGCCACCTCGGACTAGCAATGCTTCGAGCTATGTCCGAGACATTGATCCTTCTGCGGATCTCTCCATTTACGATTCTATTTCCGAGTGAAACTCCAAGCATAGCTCTCTTCGATGTTTTCTGTATAACTGTGAACTTTTATACAAGGCGCGATAAGCGACTACGAGCTCTCAAATATCATATGCAATATAACATATTATAATTTTGAATGTTCTTTGAAGACCGGCAAGGTAAGATTATCCTTGTGTTACAGAAACCAGGACACGGCAATAATACGGCAGGGCAATAACGCGTTGAGGGGACTCGTCGAACCTGAAACGAGAACGAGTGAAATACGGCGGCCGCCGCAGGACCCGCTGTCTGCGCACAAAGGCGGCGGTTATAAAGTACGAGTCACAAGTCGAGTTCATATGGAGAAAGTTTCGGGGACACTTTAGCAAATGCGTCGATGCCGACACCGGGGCGGAGGCGAGAGCGGGAAAGTTTTGAGTTATCACCGGGCGAGAGCTCGCCGTAAACATGTTATAGCTTGTTTTTTGCCGCCGCCCGCCCAGCCGCGCCGGAAACGCACATTACTTAGGCCACGACTTTCAACGTTTTACACGCGTAACTTTTACGAGCCGAGTTAGCGACGAGATTTTGTTGCCGTGCTCTGTGATTTATGTTTTCATATCGCGACAAACCCCGCCGCCGCGTCGCTACGTCGGATAATTGGATCATTGAACCGAATCCGAAGTCCATTACATGCTGTTAAATAAAAAGTGGACGATGTATCGACGTACCGCAGAGTTTCATTAAAATAATTTCATGTAGCAGTAGTAATTCTCCAGCGACCGCAACGGCAACACAAAATACTTGATTTTGCCAATCGCTGGGTGTGTTTTAACCCATAATCGTTCATGAAATGCCGTAGATTTTTATTGGCTACATATAGATAGGTTCGTAGCACCATTAATTTACAGTTTCATTGATCTATTTATAATTTAAATTTGTAGTTGTTTGCTCAGCACTCCAAGAACTTTTAAACAATTAAAAGTACTATAAAGTTTAAGATCAGTGAGGGGGTTGTTATCATCTTTCAGCCCACGGGCACTGCAAGGCAAAACCTTCTCCCAGGATAACTACGGAGAGATATATTATAACCGCCTTGTTAAACGAGTTGGCCATCACAGTTTGGTATTATGGTAGTTAGGACGCTGCTGCCTATCTTCTTCGAAACATTTTCAGGCTCTGTAAAATCAAATACTCGTTTGAAGACAACTAAGTATCATTTTACAGACTACTCACTTATAATGCGTGACTTAAGTAAGTAGGGAGGAATAAAAAAGTTAATTAAAGAATATCTACTAAAAAATCCTACAACAGTGTGAAAGATTTTAGATTCTTGTAATAATACAATTTGAAAATGAATTGCACCAAGTTTGTGCATCACAACGTGGAGTTCACATCCCAGAAAGGTGCAATTTTGATTTTTATAGGGGTAATTCGAAAGTGGATTCGACACGAGTTTAACCTTTCCTCTGTAATATAGAAACTTAAATTTTATATAGGGGAGCGTGAACATTTTAGAAAGGCTAAGGTGGGGCATGGCACATGAAAGGTTGAATAATACTGCTACAACTACAACTACAACTACTCCAATAAGAATATTAGTAAATGTAATGATGAGTTTTTGGAATCTTCTCAAATTTGATTTGACATTTTTTGCAGCCTTATTTTAAATTATTGATGTTTCTATATAATTGGACGCTGCCATCACTGTATGGACCAAAGTGTGAATTGACATTTTTACAAAGTTGTATGATTGCGTCACAAGCCCGCCGCGCTGCGAGCGGCTCGATATCTTGCCGTAGTGATATGTAGTGAGTTTAAAGAGGATATCGCAGTCGGCGAATTGCGGGAGATTAGGAGGCGCGCCGGCGGCTGCCTCCCGAGGATCGTTACAGGGATTACAAGATTGTTTGTGCGGCTCAGCCGTGATTTGCAACAGAAATGACTCATTACGCGCACATCAGCCGCGGATCGCTGCCGAATGGAATCGACGCGGCCGTAACACGAGTTATGTGTTTGTTTCGTAATTAGTAACACGTCTCGGCGTCGCGTCGTACGAAAGTGTCAGAGGTTATTGTCGAGTCATTTCCTAGTCGAACATTTATTTGTATACCAATTTATTGTGGTTGTATAATATTATTAGTTGTTAAGATATCCTAAAGAATAAAGAACAACACTAGAAATAACCTTTGTTGAACAAAAACAATGCTAGAATAGAGTTAAAAAAATACTTAATAAGCTTGATTGGTGCTTGATGAACGATTAAATTGGATTGATATCTTTTATTATTATTTATGGTACATCATCACATCACAGAACATCCGATGCTAGACATAGACATTCTCCGTAGCTACGAGATAATGAATTGATAATGTCGTTTTTATTATATATTCTCAATATTCTGTATGTTGGTGGTCTGTTTCACAAATTACAATTAATCCTGTATCATATTACTCTTTTGTCTTTGTTAAAAATATTTTCAACACAAATATACTGCAATTCATGCTGAAATTTAATTATATTCAAACATAAAATGTATTTGTACGTCTAAAAATAAAAATAAAATTTTTTGGTACGCAGTATTTATCAGAAGATGTTCAATGTTCATATTTTTGTTTATTTTTTCGTACCTTTTCTATTATTAATTAATTATTATAATCAATTACAGAGATCTTGATACCCTATGAGACCCTATCAGTAATTGGTGTAAAAGTTTTGATGTGAATGTTATATATATGTTTGTGGCTCATTTGCTGACAATTAACGTATGGTACGCTCTAACCAAAAATCAATGTTGTCATAAATAATAAATAACGCAATGTTAACTTAAGGAAAAACATTTTCAATAAAATTAATTAATAATTATTATATTTGATGGAATCAGGCGTTACCTTGGGAAGTCCATCCTAAGTAAGAAAAGGACCAATATTTAGCCACTTCCGCACATGACACACAGACTCTGTGTTTGGCACTAATCGGTGTAACAGAACTCCTAAAGATGCCCCGTGGAGGGGTGAAATACGTGTTGAGTAATTTGGAGGTGGCGGTTGTGTGATTCGCATTGTTTGCCGCATACGCATTTATCAGCGGGCTGGCGGGCAGTGCATTTTATTGCACGATTGCCACTGCATGTGCGGAAGTGGCTAAATATTGGTCCTTTTCTTACTTAATAATTATTTTCTATCCCTGTAGACTTCGCGATGCCATAAGTAAGCTGTTGCGTTTCAATAATGAAAACGAATATGTTACTTTAAACATATTTCCAAGTGATCACTTTGTGTAGTGATTGCGAATGGCATAAAAGTTTTAAGGACTTTTACTGACAAATGAGCGGTACATTTGCGTTTTCAAAGCTTTCACAGATATAACCGCTCACCCTATACACGAGCCGCATTTGATAAAAACTCGCATCAAATAGCTCTCTGTAATGGAATCATCGAACTTTAAGCCGCAAACTCAGTCGTTTTTTAATAGTCACGGTGCGAGATTGAAGCATTAGCCCAACGCCCGTGGCACCCATCGACCGCTACTGTACTTGTCTCTGCACCGCTCTGCGCCGCCTCTTAGCTTTTTATTAAAAAATAAATTAATTATTTAAGCCGGTTCGCTAATCTTTCGCTTCACGGACATTTTCTTTTTCAATTAATATCGCTTCAGGCTTCTTTTGCATAAAAGAATTAATTTCAATTGCTACTTTCTTGATTTTGTATATAGCGATCGAAGTCACGTTCCCTTTCAATTATTTGATTTTCAATCATTTCATTTATTTTAATGTGCAAAAATAAACCACATGTATTTAAATCTAAAATGCCCAGTGCCAACTATAACTGAATGTAGGCGGCACGCACACACCCTCATCTGAATGAGTTGTATATCAAAAAAATATTAGTAAAAATATTATAAAAGAATTCACCTTCACTATTGACCTAACGAAAGGAATAACCGGAAAAAATTGGTAAAATTTAAAAAAAAAAGATACAAATTCTTAACCTTTTTCTTTTCGGTGTGTCAATGGTAAAAAAGGTCGTCCAAAAAGTGTTATATATTACACACACAAAAACAAAAATATAAAAATCTCATAGTAATGCATGCATATATCTCAAAAACCTCTCTTTAAAATTATAAAAAGGATTTAGGCGTAGCAAATAAAAAATAAAGTTTTTGAGAACAAAATATTTATTTTCTTCAACGCAACACTGTAATAATTTTATGGTCATACTTTCACTATAAACCTTTGTACTCTAGCACGACTGTCTCTAGTTTTGATTGTCATTAAAATAAAAACTGTAAAGCACCGGTGTTCAACTTCACTTTGTTTTCATACATACAAATGTATGAGTGAAACAAAATGTTGTTTCTACTATCGTCCTTCTGTTACATTTCTGAGCAGTGATAGCGCGGCATTAATGGCTGCGACTTGCGACCGCAGGCCACGGGTTCGATTCCCGGTTTATAATTAACAATTTGTGCATTTCTTATACAGCATTACCACTTCCACAATCAAGTTTCCAGAAGATGGGCAGCAGCGTCCTCTGCATTCTATAATACTACACTGCGATCGTCATTCCGCCTGACAATCGTGGTGGTGACGGTATATACCACTAGATATCATTGCTCCCCCAAAGGGTTATGCCTTGCAGTGGGAGTCTATGGTATAACGAAGACTATCTTCATAGAAATTATTATAATTTTTTTAATACCTTTGGACATAGAATTTATTTATGTTAATGACAAACATTGTCAAACACGCGGCTTGTTTTTCGTAACATTTATATTAGTATAAGTTGAACCCGGTTGATCGTAAGGGAACCGGTGAAAGCGTTTTAATTTAAACTTTACCCGCCCGCCCTGCGACCGCTCCCCGCCCGCCCTGCTGTCTGTACACTGAATGTAATTAGTGTTCGCAGGACAGCTCATAGGTGCGTCAACATTGTATCGTATTCAGAGTTTCCTTCAAGTTCAAGAATTAATTAAAGGAAGACGTATTAAACCCAACAGCGCGGGCGGCTTGCATCGCAATTATTCTGAGCAACGTCCATGGAGCCTGTGGTAGGTAACCAAGGTCAGCTTGCGATTTGTTAATGAGTTTGGATGAGGAATGAAGAGATCCGTAGACGAACGAAGGTAACCAACAGTATCCAGCATACTGGCAGGTTTAATTACCATCGGTAGGTCACATACCATACATACCGATTTTATTTATCTTTTTTTAAGTAATTCATATACTTTGTAGCGGGTTATTTTTTAAAAATTATATAAAATATTGCTCAGAAACCTAAAATAATTTGATAAGCAATAATTATAGAAACACACTGTTCACTTCGTCAGTTATATTGTTGTTTAATAGTAGCATTGGTCAGTATTTGCCATTCATATATATATATATATATATATATATATATATATATATATATATATATATATATATATATATATATATATATATATATATTCCAGAGTTCAAAGACTTTTGTGTGATAATACTGCCCGAGAATTATTGCTCTGACTATCTTATTAACTACGTTTGTGGAAGTAATGTAAAACACTTGAGTGAGGATTCTGAGGGCTATCAGTCTATTACGGATTTGCAGCCATCGTAGCATTGATTCAAGTTGAAGCATGTCTTTTTAGGTAAATTTAATTCGATTCCAGTTCTCATTAATTTGTCCTCTTGATTTCATTAGTGAGTCTATATAAATGGTCTGAAGTAGAATTTTTGTTATTAGCTGTACTAATTATAAACTAGGTCACATACATAGGCGTCCTTTTACTTAAGTAAGAAAAGGACCAATATTTAGCCACTTCCGCACATGCAGTGGCAGTCGTGCAATAAAACGCACCGCCCGCCAGCCCGCCGATAAATGCGTATGCGGCTAACAATGCGAATCACACAACCGCCACCGCCAAACTACTCGGAGTAGTGTGTGCATGTGCGGAAGTGGGTAAATATTGGTCCTTTTCTTACTTAGGATGGACTTCCGCGAGGTAACGCCTGATTCCATTAAATCCTTTTACTTAAATAGGAAAATGATAAATGATAGATTTTGTGTTTAAATTTTTATTACACGCCACATACATACGTACGTATGTACACATTTACATATATTTGTGTGTGTGTGTTTAATAAAATAAAATGAATATTATATAATTAAACATATGGAGGATGATTTGGCGTCAACTGTTTTAATATAACGAAGCTATTAAGCACAAAAAAATGTTTGGACGCACGGTAGCGATAGTGTAGTGTACTCCAAGGCGATGGCAGTGCTTTGTTCACGTTTGCGAAGGCCCTCGAGTCCGGTGCGCGGGGCGACGCTGCGACTCACTCTCGCCTCATAAATCCTCCCCGAGACCCTTTCTTCAATTATCCTTCCCACGTGTCATCCCTCGACCACGTGCTCCGGTCTCACACAACTAAATTTAATATATTAACAACACATTCCAACACCCTTCTCGTTACATTACTTTGTTATGTATCAAATGAGAGAATAATTGTCTAAATTGTTTAATATGTTTATAACTTAATGTGTTTACTTTGAAGTTAATTACAAACTAGTTTCCACAGGATGGGGAGCAGCGTTCTAAGCGTAACATAAGACCATAGTTCGACAGTCGACCTGCCTGCCAAGCGTGGCGATTATGGTATTTCCCCCCATAGATATCTTTGGGGGAGGCTTATACCATGAAGTAGACATCTATGGGCTGAAAGGATGGCTAATAAGTTAAAATATAACACATTAGCATACCTTCTTACATTGGTCATACATAAACTATTCACAACAAGCCAATTTAAAAAAAAGAATTAGAAAATAGAACTGCTGACTAATATTTTCGCGTACATTATGTCAATCTGTAATTTGCTTTCTGGTATATCTGCTATGATAATCTACTCTGTCTCACAGATTTCCTCAAATAGATTGAATTTCACATATTCTTAAGTGTAAAGGAATTTTCTCTTTACTTAACCCGGAATAAAACAGTTGTTTTTATAAATTTGGTTTTAGTAACATTGGTAAAGTGTAGCCTAAGTAAGACTTTTGTAGCACAACTTTTAACACAAAAATGATGATGAATGTTAGTTAAATTATTAATGTCGAAAATTAGTTAGACTTTTTAAATGTGTAGTTTAAATATTAAACGGCTAGGAACGATTAAAAATTCAAATTTTAATATCTTTTTATATGCGATGGCTTACATCTCTCTTATTGACGTTGATCAAGTGAGAAATTCCTTAGACTTAAGTAGAACAAATGAAAAAGACTAACCGAAACTATACATGTTCTCAAATAAAATGAAATTACAATACACCTGGAACTCCAGGTATCACGTAACCTGACCTCAGTGATCAGACTGAAACTTAAACAAAAAACAAACATCAAAGACACATCCCCGCGCACGCAAAAAGGTTGACGAAGGGATGTTAATAAAATTTCTAAATCTACACGAAGCGGAACAAAAAGCGGGCAACGCAAACACGCGCAGACAGCGATATCTGCTAACTTTTAATTGAACCCAAAACTGTTACAGAGCTCCGGCACGAGCGTCGCGGGGCGGGTGCCGGGCGGAGGCACAGCTCAACATCGGGTCCTCGTGCAAACAGAAGATCGTGGGCTCGGAAGGGTTTCCACTGCGAGCGAACGCCCGTCGCGGTCGGCCATGTCGCCTTAGGAACGAACTCTTGCTTTATTTACACTGATCGCTTACTGATGAAACTTTTAACGATGTTTTTTATTTTAAAAATCTATTTTAATTTTAACTTTTTTTAATAAAGTATAGTAACCGGAAACTTCAAAATAATTACATGTATTACTTGAATAAAAGAATTTAATTGGTTACCTAACCTCGATATACTGGCGGACGAAGATGTTTTATTTTTATGTATTTATTTGACATTTTTTTTAAATGTTGTAAAGCGTTCTTCGTGCCTTTATGCATTCTCTACCAGTCAACTAAAAGTTCATAGGTTACACAAACATGCTTTTTATATACTTTTAATACTATACTTATAATAATTACAAGTTATATATGCTGTATACATAATACATTAGTAAAAAACTAGATTTACTGCAATCTTGACACAAATGATCTAATTACAACTCTCTTAAGACGGTTTAGGTCACTACATTATTTATTAATGATAATAGCTTCGGTTTATTAACTTTTCAATGTAATAATAAGAAACTGCTCATTTTAGACTGTACTAGAGGCAGAAGGAGACGGCTGAGCTTGTGCTGGAAAGACGAAAGTTGGGAGCAGCGCGGGTTTGCATCTTCTGACATCCTAAGGTTATGTACCATGTTCATAGCGTTGGAGCACCAGTAAAAATTAATGTATCGCATCAAACAATACTAATACACCGGTATAAATATATAAATAGTAATACACCGGTCCGCGAAGCTGCTGTGTTCTCCAGCCTTTTGAACAGATACTACTTGGTTTACCTGATCTTCAGAGCTGAGCTTGGCCATTCACTCAATACACTTTTAAGACCCCCATTAAAATGTTCCCAAGAGTACTCCTTCGGTCGCTATAAACCAATTAGCGAGAGAAAAAACTTTCTGAAAGCAGTCGATTATTTATTATTTGGAGCCATAATCGCGTTATAAATTTGTTAAAAAGTACTTATGAACGTATTCGAATGTCTCGTAGGTATAAACAACCGGACAACATGGACAGTACGGAATTGTCGATTTAACGAACCGGGAGTTAGGATCCCTTAAAACGTTGTCACCCTATTAGTTTTACATACGAAGATTATTCGAAACTACGTTGTAATGAGGATGGTGTGTAAACACCGGAATAATATTAGTGATATCAGAGTTAAATGCTTTCTTAAAAATACTGCTAAGGCTCTCTTGGACCTATTTATTTAATGAGTTAGCTTATGGAAGACGATAAGCAATAAAAACCTAATTAGTTAAAGTTCTCTGATACGCTATAACAAGTATAAATTATAAATAACAAGAACTGCAGCTAACGAAATTTACAATTATGGAATAAATCATCATTATCATTATCATTTTCAGATGTCCGCTGCTGTTGATAGGCCTATTCCGGAGATTTTCAACAGGGCGGCTGGATGCGGCTATTCGCCGTGTAGGTTTTTTTTTTTAATGACCCCCGCTATTGGGGGCCTCTCGTACCCCTATTTGTGGTGGGATAGGGACTTTATTAGCATTTAATTTTTCACATTATCTTTTATTTTCTCTTTCTTCTTTCATTCTTCACATTCTCTTTCGGTCCGTTTTCTATCTTTCATGCTACATTTCTACTTTCTTACCCTTTTGCTCTGCTCGTCTATCATTCTTCCCTTTTTCTTTTTACATTTTTCGATTTGTATTTTTATTTTACATTGTTACTTATTCTATAATTATTTTCTATCACAGTTTTGTTTCTATTTACATTTTTATTCTATTTATCTTTTTAGATAGTCGCCGTGTAGGTTGGTCTGTGGTCACCTTTCAGAACATTTAGGCCCATCGACCACGCAGCCTGCCCACTGATACTTAAACTAATAATATTTAACAAACAGAGGCAGCTAAGTAATTAAAAAGCTTAGAAAAAAAACCACCTCCTTGTCGAGATAATTCTGTGAATGAGCCGAGGCCACACTGCATATATATTTAATTAAAATTTGCAATTAAACGCATTGTTTGATAGTTTATTCATTTATTTTTCTAATTTAAGATAGAAGACATGCAGCAGCTTATTAACCTGACTGATACTCGATGATTAGTTTTGAATTATCGTATCTTCAAGCTATTATAATAATGAACAAACAAGTACTGCCGCGCTGACGAGTTCGGGGTTAAAAGTGGTTGTGTGTATAAGATATTAATATATTTTTTTGAAATATTCTAATAATAATACAAGTGATGGGAGTGCTTCAGAAGAAATGTTCACGTAATCAAACGTTAAAGAGAAGGCCGCGGTGCGCCCCGGATGAAATGAAGGTATATTTGAATTATTTGAGAAGCAGGAGATAACGAAGGCACAAAGGTGCAAGAAAAAGTGAAAAAGGTACTCGCGGAATATAAACTCGACGGAAATATTATTCGAGGGGAGGCTTTTACATACACTGATCCGTCAAAGCGCCGAGAGGTTTGCGAAATTGTATCGGAAGGAACGGAAATTAAAGCGGAGGGGCTTTGTGACGGCGCCGCCGCAGCGCCGCCGCAGCGCCACGCGGAATGTCGAATATCGGCCGGAGGTCATCCGCTAGCCCGGCCCGGCCGCGCTGCTCACAATCACCTAGTTTTACGTGTAGCCCTATGACGTCATCGACTGCTCTTCACCACTGCTATATTCCCTTTTCAAATCTGATACGCAGTTTGCCGGGATAGCTAGTAATAATGATGAGTAATACATCGATTGTAGATTTGTATTTCAAAAATGCTAATACGTTCATTTTCTTATTTAGGGCATCTCAACTACTACATTCATATTTACCTATTGTTTACACATAGATCGCTTGGAATTAGAAAGAGAAACTTCTCTGTGTTGACTGATATTCTAAAATCATAATAGGTATATGACATTAAACAACCCCTATGCAACACGTGCGTGCCCCCGCGTGCACGCGATATAGGTCACAAATAACCCTTTTCTCTTAGACGCAGAGATTCACAACCTAGTCTACATTTTATCTGTTCTTATTCGAAATTTACTAATTTTGTTAACAAACCGACATCAGGGACACAAAAGATGGTGCCGTATATATAACACTTTGTCCAATATTATGGTTTACACGTTCATAAGCGTACTCTGCTTCTTTTTCTTAATTCAAATTCTTACTAACACAACGTACTTGAAGCGGGCAGCAACGTAGAGTGTTACTTTGACGCAATTGTACTAGAAGAAATCTGAATGGCCAGGGTTTTTGTGGGCAGAAATCTTACATAACCTTGTTCATTCTTATAAGGCAGGGTATCAGTAAAACCAGAAAATCTCTTCGCTCTAAACCTAAAAAAAGCAATTCCTGTTGGCGAAGACCTCGGTCAAAATAGAGATGATAAAATTTTTTAGATATTCAAAGCACCCCGCAGCCCGCATTAAGATATTCCGATACGAGCTTTGAATAAAAAAGAAAAGAGCAAAGTACAGCGGCCGCGCGGCAACTTGAACTTTCCCGTCCGTTAAGCTCCCCACGGGCGCGCCCGCGCTACTCGACTTCGTGTAAGCAAGCCCAATTACCTACCACTCCAACCCTGCCGCCCATTCCGACTCGGTGTAAATGGCCCTGTTTACAAATTAGTTACAACATATATACAGGCTGGTTGGCTATAGCTGTAAAAGCTTTAAAGGGTGCGATACACCTGTCTAACTTTTTTTTTGGTAGAAATAATAAATATCGTTATGATAACATAGTATTATTATATTAACTATCTGTCATGACTTTGTATTACCAGAAGTGACTGGCCTGTAACATTCTAGTGAAAAAATAAATTAAGGTAACGTATTTCAGAGTAATCACTTTAAACACGGCGATTAAAAATAGGTGTGAAAGCTCTTAAGTTTTTTACTGACTCACTATACATTTACCTCTTTAAAGCTTTCACTTCTGTAACAAATCATCCTGTATACTAAAAATATATACAGCTATACTTCTCTGGTACTACTTGCAGTGAAGTAGCAGCTCTTGTCGGATCGGAACGTGTATGAAAATCTCCAAAGTTCCTTATAAAATTTAAGGATGCTATAATAGTCGAGCTCAGCCGTATACGACGACGTTCATCCTTTATGTAGGCAACATTAAATTAGTAACTCTCTTGTAGCCTGCGTACGGTAAATGTCATGCAATGAATTTAAAATTTCGCAATCGAAAATTCTTACAGTAAACTAACTTGTGTTTTTAAACATGGTGGTATTGTTAAAGAATAGTCTGCTTTCTGCAACTTCAATTTGTGAATCTAGCCGTGTTCCCTTATAATATTACAATAGATTCTGACTTACATTTTTATAAGTTAATATTAGGATTGTTTCTAAATAATCCTAATATTAATTTATGAAAGTCGACTATGACAAATAAGGATTAAACTCCTCACCAAACGAAAGATGCTGCTTATAGACACTATTAAGGTTATTGCTCGAACAATAAAACTATTTTCCTATAGTTGATTGGTGTACAATAGACAGGCACACGTATAGGGTCGATTCCTCAAACTTTATGCATTAATATTTTGTGATTACCAATGCTCAAGATCGAGTTTCCAGAAGACGGGCAATAAAGCCATCTGCCTACCAACAATACCACACACTGCTATCAGCAACCCGCCTGCCAAGCATGGCGATTATGATATATCCCCCATAGATATCTTAGGGAAAGGCCTATGCCTTGCAGTGGCCGTCTATGGGCAATTACAATTAATGTCCCAAACAAATTTTAGCGAAAGAATTAAAGTCTATTCTTAGCAAAAAAGGGTCGGCTGCAAACGTGCTCACCTCTGAAGGCGTTATTGTATCAATAATATCAAAGAGGAGATTAAACCATTGAGGAATTTTTGATTGACAAAGCTCTTCAAAAGGAAAATAGATAGATGAAAGCGAACTACCTGCTCACGAGATATAGTATATCTTGTAATAAAACATAATGTAACGCTCTTGGCTATTTAAAGAGCAAGTGTTGAGTTTCTTCCTGCTTTTACTTAACTTCGAATGCGATGCTAAAATTATTCTTTATGTACATGGTGATTTATTATAGGTTATAAAATCATAGACAATTTTATTTGTCAGCAAAAAGATTTAAAATCTTTGTATAAAGTGATCAATTCAAAAAACGCGACGGGCCAACAGCTTCTGACAGTACAAAGTTAATAATTTTAATATGTGGTAGTTTGAATTTTGCATTCACTTTTTCTTTCTATATTTTTATAACTTTATTATTATTAACTTTATTATTTATTATTTTTATAACTATTTGATTGTGAATGTGTAGACTGTATATCAAATTAATAAATGAAAATTATGGAAGTAATTTTCATGTGATGTTTTAGTTATAGTTTTACAAAACCGGGAAAGAATACGTTGCAGTAGAATCATACATAATAAACAAACATATAAAGTGTAAAACTACACACTCTATTAATATGAAAAGGATAAATAATAAGTAATAATATGAAAAAGATCTAAACACCCCCATTCAGTTGCCAACACCATTGTTTTTGGATAGGTTGTATCTATATGCCCGCCTTTATACCTTTTATATGTTTAACCGATCGCTCTGTATAATTGACGTGCTACAAGCGCCCGTGAGTTCATACCTGTCATAAAAAATGAATTTAAATAAGGCCTCGCACATCGGTTGTACTGTTTCTGTTTCCAGGTAGCAACGAGCAAGAGAACGCGAATCCCAGTCAGAACAAAACAGCGTCCATTAAAACGTGCCCGACAGCACCGACAGGGAAACTTGACAGCCAACGCTGAAGTCGCGTCGGATGAAACTCCGCGACAATAAGCTCGACGAAATCTGTAAGTTTTACTCCCACAGCGCGCCGTTCAAGTTGACAGCTATTGCATTCATTTGAAATCCCGAAACAGGAGCGGAATAATCAAAACGTGTCTTGAATTTTAATTAGTCTCTTAGCGTAATGAGAGCAATTACGACGGATCTGTTGCCGGCGCCGCGCCGCGCGGGTCTACTGCCGCTCGTTACAAACGGTCGCAATCCGAAACTAATAGGGGACCGCATTAGCGATTTATAGTCCCGTGCATTGTTAATGCCTTCGCCGGGCAGCGCGCGGCCGCGTGTCGCACCTGCGACCTCCCGTGCCTGACGCCGCCTCCGTGCGGCACCTGCTCTCATACTTAACGCCGTCACACCACTCTCTTCCTCTACACTAGTTTCGAACAGCCCAACAACAGCTTCTGTGTCCGTGTCCAAACCCCGCATACGTAAGCACTGCCGGTTCCTATCGTCGTTGTTTAAGGTGACAACTAACTTACATTGCTGCTTTTCAAAATTTCATATTTTTAACAATTCAAAATTTGGTCATCAATTTTAAACTATACATTAATATTGGTGTAAAAATATTAATGTACAGTTTAAATGTCAATGTAAAGGTAAACTTTAACAAAGATAAATATAATAATAAATACTCGTAAATCTATTCAACTTCGAAACTTTTAAAAGAACTCTTATTGATCGTCATAATATTATTTATTTATTAATCTATTTTATTTTTTTCTACTCACTTCTTTACAAGTTGGTAATTAAAAACAATAATTACGAGAAGAAGCCGGAACAAACTCCACAACAAATACGTGTTGTTGTTTTAATAGTTTAATAGCACAGGTTTATACACATACCCTTTATTAAACATACCTTAAGCGAAATCAATATAATGAAGCGTCATCGCCAAGGCTTCTTGACATTTAAATATTCGTTTATTGAATATTAAGCCTCTTTCGTTAATTTACTTTTAGTATGCGCTTTTAATTTGGATTTTGCAAATAATAGTTTAATAATGTTCAGCGGAATTTTATTAATAATTCCGTTTATTACAAATAAATTAGAGACTTTGCTGCCTAAACTTTTACACAGACAGTTTTTCAATATATCAATATGGAAAACAAACTAACTTTAACTCATTTACTATGATGACGAAATCGGAAGGTAGAATATGCTAATTTTTATCTTGAATGCTAACCTTGTTATTTTATAATTTATTAACATTCGTATGTAAATAGATTCATCTAAACAAACAAGTTCACTATTAGTAGCTCGTGCTTAAGCACGGAAAAAGTTTTAGTATATCTCCAAAAGTCAAAAAATTTAACAATAAATGATCATTTCTTCGTCAGTTTTAAAGCGATTCTCAAAGTTTATATTTAATTTAGTTAGCTACTTCTTTAATGTAATGAAATACTCAGGTATTCATACTAAGACTTAAGATGACAATGAAACAACGTCGTTAGCTGGATCCGAAAGGTCCGTACGCTCCTTCAAGTCGCTTTAAGACGTGTGGTTGCTCTAATCTAACGAGATGTATTGATGACCTCTGTTCAATACATGCAGCGTCGACCTCTGCACGTATCTATTGAACTCTACGACAATCAAACTGAAGTAAGCTTTCGTTTGCTCTTAATACAATCGCCTGTCAATGTCTTTACGCTACTTAATAATTTGAATCAAACACGCTTAATAATCTCCTGTAAATTAAAGAAGAATACCGTAAGAAACAAAATCAATGTACTAGGATCGAGCTCTATTATAACAATATCTGTCAACTTACAATAAAACTACGAGATATTCGAAGGCGCTCTGTTATGAAAAGAGTCCACCACTTAGGCGCGTTTTTTGTGGAAGTTCTTCGTCTTTAATACAGTAGTTAGATTGCAATTTATTCCTAAACGATATTGCTTCAATAAGAGCACTTATCTTTGGAACTAAAACACTTAGTTTCTGCACTATGTAGTATAAAAAAAAATTATAACCAAAACATAATCAAACTAGCTGCACCGACAGCCATCTCTTTTTTTTTATCCAACGGACCAACTGCAAGGCATAGGCCTCACCTAAAGATCAGCACATGGTCCGCTCCCGCGCTGCTCGCACCCAGCAGCCTTAACTACGTCGTCCGTTCAGCTTATGAGGCTCTACCCGCGCAGCGTCTGCCGGCTCGTGGTCACCTCTCGGGAACCTTTCAGGCCCCAACGGCCATCGCTTGCACGAGCGATGGGCCTCGCCGACTGCCACTACACACGAACAATTCTTCGAACTACGTCGGTAATCTTGGTTCTTCTGCGGATCTCCTCAGCAGCACAACTCCGGGCATGGCCCTCTCCATGGCTCTCTGAGTGACTTTAAGTCTTTTTAAGAGTCGTTACAGACAAATAAATAAAAATAAACAAAAATGTAATGATTGTTACGAAAGAAGATATAAAAGAGCAAAATGAAAGATATTGTGACACGTGAAAGAGAGTGATAAATAAAGAAAAGACTGAAAAAAAAAATATTATAAAGTCCCTGATCCCAAGAAGTTAGGGGTACGAGAGGCCCCCAATAGTGGGGGCCATTAAAAAAAATGATTGTTACGATACGTTTTAACACACAACATTACGAGTTCTGATGCGTAAATGTGTTTTGATGATTTTCTAGCACCTGAACGATTGATGCCAGAGACAGTCACCAACCGCCCGATACGATTTATTATCTTTAAAAATACAAACTTATAGATTATAATGAAAGTAATAAAAAATTAAAACAACCATAACCAAGGACAATAAGTAAAAGACTTTATGTCGGCCACGAGTACGGCATAAAACGCTACGTATAGCTTTAGTTTCAAATCACGAA
The DNA here is from genome assembly GCF_028537555.1 of Battus philenor. Classification (NCBI taxonomy): domain Eukaryota; kingdom Metazoa; phylum Arthropoda; class Insecta; order Lepidoptera; family Papilionidae; genus Battus; species Battus philenor. The sequence goes on from NW_027181684.1 coordinate 13,452,089, forward strand.
GATAAATGTAAAAATCAGCGCTCGGAGAGCAGCGGGGAGGCGCCGGGGCCCGGGCGCGCTGCAGGAAATTTAGTTTCGTCTTTGAATGAAGGAAATCAAATCGTGTATCTGGGATCAGCCGGCGCGCGCGACATTCCCGCGCTCGGGCGGCCGGCGCGGCGTAATGGCCGCCGCCGTTGATTAGTTAAGACAGTGAAATGCGAATCTCCCCGCGCCCCCCACCAGCTTGCCTTTGTATTTAGCGTTAAGGCTTTTAAAATTCATTTATCGAACACGAATCATACCGATTCCCGGCGTTTAATATGCGCAACGAATTAAACTTCAATTTTGTAGTCAATGAAATTAATAATAACAAACCTTTTAAAAACATGCTCCTTGAGATATTTAATGGAATCAGGCGTTACCTTGCGGAAGTGCATCCTAAGTAAGAAAAGGAGCAATATTTAGCCACTTCCGCACATGCAGTGGTAGTCGTGCAACAAATGCACCGCCCGCTAGCCCGCTGATAAATGCGTATGCGGCAATGCTAATCACACAACCGCCACCGCCAAATCACTCAACACGTGTTTCACCCCTCCACGGGGCATCCTCAGGAGCTATGTTATACCGATTAGTGCCAAACACAGAGTTCTGTGCATTTGTTGCACGGCTACTGCTGCATGTGCGGAAGTGGCTAAACATTGGTCCTTTTCTTACTTATGTTCCTTAAGACTGGATAATAGAAGATATGACCATGATTTTACGCTGCACACTTCGTTGTCAGTCCACATAGTGTGAGTTCTACCCACGCGGCGACCTCGCTGGAGAACCTTTCGTCACCGACGGACGTCAGTTGTATGATGTGCTTCGCCCACTAACCACTTCAGAAGACCAATTCTTCGACCCACGATTTCGATCGCCGAATTCTTTGACGTCGGTTACTTTGTTTCTTCTCTTTTCTTTCGGATTCCCTCATAAGTTTCGTCATCTGCTCATCAAGTAATTGTAATTTCTATGTGACAGATTACCAACATAAGTCATTTCAAGTTCCTCTCTTCCGTGCCAGATGATACTAGTTATATTTTACATCGCGTAATCGTTTGTATGCAGCTGGTATATTTTCAGTTACTATATATAAAATTTTATTGTCACCATCGTTTGTTCGTGTTTTATTCGTCTTTCCTTGCTTCCAAATGAGTTTACGGCATCTTAATCCAGCACCACTAAAACTGTATCAATCATATTGAAGGCCCGCGTTTTAAAGCCTAAGCTGAATATGGAAAAAACAAATAAATTGACGAATTTTATTTTGGTATTTCACAAATGATTTCTCGAAATCAAGTTGAAAATCATTATCATCATTTCAGCTGCAGGACACCCACCGTTGGACAAAGGCCTTCCCCAAAGATTTACAATAGCACCAGCATCCATCGTCTTCGGACTAGAAGACTATAATAGTACGTTATTATAAAACTTGAATAATTAAAAGGTCCATGTTATCATTGGTATCGCCGCTTCGATCGCGTCGTTACGGCTTAATGTGCTACTTAGGAAAGCGCGCACACAAAAACCAGCGAACTCCGGCCACTTCAATTAGTACAAAAACGCCGCCCTATTGTCATTTCCCCGTACGAGAGTCCGTTCAATTGAAGGCATTGAGAGCACCTGTCCGCTCGCCTCATTACCTGGTCGTCGCGGGTCAAGCTGCCCTTTCAGAAACAAACAAAGGATGTCACAAACCGCGCGTGACACAGCGCTGGACTGTCTCTTTGGTCCAAGAATACAAAGCTGCCAGCATTCGAGGCATTACTCAAATTTTAATCACTTAGTAAATTGTTATTCCCACCATCGGTAAGGAGTAACCAAAAAGACAGAGTTAGCTGTGAGTTCTTCACAGATCAGAAGGTGTTTTTAATCATAGCACCAATGGCATCCTTTCGTTCATTCGGATACACTCGGATTATATACGTCTAAGAAATAAATTAATAATATTACTCTATTAAAAGTATTAGTAAAAGAGATCATAAAAAATCAGAATTATTTTTTTGTGGACTCTTCTCAAATTCCTTGTTTGAAGGCTGGAGCCTTTATATTGAAGAACATCAGTGTAGTAAGGCACGATTTGATTCTAATTTACGTCATCTTGTGCTCTTCTTCTATTACAGTTAATATTTAAAAAAAATTATAGTAAAATCGTTTTGATAATCGTACAGAGAACTTGAACCCGTATATACGTCAAATCACATAGTTTTCTCATATCAATAAAAATAACTAGAACTTTAAGCTTTATTAAAGAAGAAAAGGCATTTCTTTAGAAATAAAATAAGTCATGTCATCCTGGGAGGAAAAAGTTGCACCGAGAGGAAATATCTGTAAAGTAAATTTGCTCGCAGGCGGGCGCGGGGTGTAAGCGCCTCAGTGCTACGAACTAAAAGCTACGAGGAAAAAGCTACGCTGTTCCGAACGTAGAGCAGGTTCGTAGCATGTGTAGGGATTATTGAGAGTGGCGTTGGACACCGCGGGCTTACGCGTGCAGCTCGCTGTGAGCCCCGCGCGGCGCGGGCGCGACGGCTCGACAGCTTGCGGGAATTGGATGCAATTAGCTTACCATTAGGTTCACAGAGACGTGTCGCGTCAGACTTCGTTACGTCTCTCTGCCACGCGTCTCACCTCATAAGATGCGACGTGACTACACAACATCTCAAATTCAAATACAAATATTTATTCGTTGAATCATACTAAAGATTTTATTTCTTGTTGACGTCGAGTCTACCACCTGCCTGCCTGATTGGATGAAATGCATAAGACCTGAGAAGAATAGGCGAAAGAAACAATGGAACTGTGTAATTTTTTAAATATTTTAAAATTATGTGATTTAATTAATATTGAAACAGTCTGTAGACAAACTTAACAGACCCAAAGTGTGCTATCCTCTGCGCATAAAATTGTTCTCTAAAAAATATTTGCCAAGTCCCTGATGTAAAAAATTTGATTTTATTTCTGTTGTTTATATACTCAACAATTTGTGATAGAATCAGTAAATTTTTTTTAATTTTATGTCAATATAATTTCCCAGTATCTCTTGCAATGGAAATTTAAACTTTATTATAATCAATAATTTCCAGCCGCCCCGATCAATCGCAATAGAGTGGAGGGAAATATTTTTAGGATCGTTTAGGACGAGGCCGCGGCTTAAATTAGATTCCCAATCAGCCGTCATTGATAGTCGCCGATGGTTATTACATTTGCATAAAAATGTACACGAAGCCATTCAATGTGGAATAAATTAAAATATTGAGAGGTGCCGAAGTTTCGTGTTCTCCTTACTTTTGAATTTTAATATTTCGCCATTGTTAAGCGTTAGGTTATTTGAGATTTCTTTCTGACGCGATGACGTCACTATCTGAATGTCGTGATGTAACAGGACTCACAGGTAGCAATCAAGTTGACAGTGTAAAACTTATGTTCAAACTCATAAGCAATTTATTTTGAAGCTATTTATTGTACACGATAGAAAATAAACACATAGGTGCATAGCAGTAAAGAAAAAAGTACTATAGGTAAGATCAACTGTGCGATGTTTTTAAATAATTCGATGTTCTAACGGTTGCGTAGCAACACATTTTAATTTCTGAAACATTGAGATCTCAAGAGAAAAATAGTGACAGGCTCATGATAACTACAAGAAATAAAATAAACTCGAAACTCATAAATTTCGTTTTAAAAAGGTCACAAATCCTTAATGAGTCTTGAATGTATGAATATGTAGTTCCACGAGATATCTCAGACCATCCTTTCCTTAGTTTTGAATCTAAAATAAAAGGTATACTATTTAATAATTATTATTATAGCATTCAAGAGTTTTTAGTTCATGGAAATGCGTGGAACTTGTTTCGTTGACTCATTTACATGGTTTTTATTATAATGCACACATGAAAATTTGTTTAATTTCATTTTAAAGAGCAACATTATGTTCTCAGTGAGATAGTTATAAGGTAACAACTGTTAGTAATTTTATATTTCTAAGCTTCTAAGTTTGTACTTTCTTACTGTTTACTTTTGTTACTGTCTATCTCCAATAAAGTAAATAAATAAATAACAGCTTAATTTCTGAACGGTTGTTCCACAAATCAGCGCTACAAGCCGATGTTAGGTTGCTACTTATAATGTTCAAATAATCGATGTTTCAAAAGCGCACGCGAATGCCTACTTGAATATATTTTAAATTTGATAGACACTTGCGTCGCCGACTCGCCCGCTAAGCGTGGCGATTATGTATATTCCTTATAGATATCTTAGGGGAAGGCCTATGCCTTGCTGTGGGCGTTTAAGGACTGGAACGACGACGATTGGCAATGTATATTTGAAAACAATTATTTGAGAACCACCGTGGCTCCGATTCATTGAGGCATTCAGGAGAGAGAGGAGAGAGAGGAGAGAGAAGAGAGAGAGGAGAGGCCTTGCAATCTGTTGGCTGACTTGATGACGGTGATAATGTCACGTGACGCGGCGCTGCCAACTTATGAATAATCGTAAAATACTTCGAACATCGAAACTTTCACAAAGCTTAGAGAGTTTAATAGTCTATGCAGATGACATGAAACAAGTCCATGTCCATGATACTAGAGGCAATCTTTACCATACAACATATGAATAGAGGTGAGAGACATGAAGGAAAGAACAGTTTAGAGCGTACATGTTGTGTTTTAAGATTAAAACTTATAAAGTTGACATCTTTTTCTATATATAATTTGAAGTTTATAACAACGTAGTCTATTTAATTAACCATTGGTGCCGACCGCATTTAATTCTAATTTAGATGACCGGCTCAAAAAGTTTTACTGCGAAACCAACGAAGCAACCGCACACTACTCACTGACCTTATAGTTACACAATGGACATGATAAAAGAGACCAGTGCATTTTATTAAATTCTTTTGGATGTCGTCCGCCCGGCCGGCGGTGCGCCCGCGGCTGTCGGTCATCGACTTAAAATCGGGAGCGGGTTTAGTCCGTCGGCGATCGTGATTTAGCGGAGAAATTCATTCGGACAATTTGTTTACAACGTTAAAATTGTTTTATTGCTTTTGATTAACACTCTCAGCAAAACTTCCGGCGACAAAGAATAAACTCCTTTAATTAACACTTTCGGAAATAATCGCTTTGATTTCATATTATATTTCACGAACACCTTTACCATTTAATTTACCTCTGACTTTTGTAAGACACCGACGATAAACCTTTTTTTAAATCATTATCAACAATACAACCGCAAAAGGTCCACAGAACCTTGGCTTCTCCAAAAAGATTTCCAATGGGATCTGCCTGAATCCTGGGTCTTCCGATCAACTTAACAAGGCATTCGGTCCACCCTGTGAGTACACGTTCTACGCTTGGTTTGCCGGTCTGTGCTCTCAAATCCATCTTTGTAACAAGATATATGTTGGATCGCGATAGAAGAAATTAATTGACAGGTAAACATAAAGGCAGCTTAACTGACAACCTCCCTAAAAATCAATGATTTCATTAATAATAACGTAATGATAATAAAGTGAGATAAAACCCTTTCTAAAACTCGGATTGCTACATATTAAAATTAATTATTGTTGACTATCTGTTCATTTAGATTTTGTACTGCCAGAAGTAACTGGCTTCTCGCATTACAATAGAAAAAATAAATTAATTTCATGAATATCGAATGATAATGTTATACATCGTGATTGGTAAGAGACGTAAAAACGTTAAAGCGTTTTCCTGATGAAAGTACAAGTTTGCGGAGTCAGATAATAAACAATAATTAAATACAATGTGTGTAAATACGAACTTTGAAAATGATTTTTTTAATTACTCGTATATTATCGTTATGTTATTTACTACTTCTGAAAACATTTTGTATAGGGTGTATCATATATTGGCAGAAAATGGGGTAAACAGTTACTGTTTTAAAGCATTGACACCTATATGACTCGGTTTAAAGCAATGTCTCGGGCGAAGAGGTTCCAATTGTGAGCGAGAGGGCGGGCGGCCGCGTCGGTGCTCGGTATTTCGGCGTGCGGTCATTTTTCACGGCGGCCGTCCATAAATCTGCGGCGCTGGGCGGCCGTATTTCATAAGGCGGGCGGGCAGTCGAAGCGCGGCTATAAATTGCGGCGGCTCTCAATTTCAAGACGTCGCCTTGCATCTAGATCGCGCGCCGCCGCCGCGACCGAACCGAGCACATGCTCTCTTTACGTATGTATCAGGGATTCTCTTTGCAAATTTCTCTACGTTCATCAATTTACAATTTAAATAAACGTTTACTAACGGACAGCTACGCTGTACTAGAAGAAGACGCATAATGTTTTTTGAGATTTTTTTTATTATTACATCTCAAAGGAAGTTCCACAGTGTAAGGGCAGTAGTGGGCCGATTTCTTACTCGTCTGTGGAGGTACGCGGATGGTGGGATATGGTCGTGGAGTTCTGCAGCGTATTTTAAAATGAATTCCTTAGCAAATTATCATTTATTGCAAATGTATCCAAATTCAGCTGCTAATAGGCAACTCTAGGATTTTTTTGACTACAGAGTCAAACGGAACACTCAAAATCCTTGATATAACGCCTTTTTGCGTAACATGAGTGGATGCGGATATCAATCCGATATTGTTGTTTGAAACTTTTCCATTTGTCACAATTGCTAAATCTTAACTTTTCTATTACACTGTAATATAAGAATCCTTTGTTTTATATCGAACTTGTAAAACTTCGTCGTATTATAGTGATAGTCGCGGTGTTGTGTCAGCTTGGAATACGAACAAAGCAAAACGTTCCGAGACGCGTATCGGCGCGGTCGGCAGCGCGGCCTGTATCCCCACGTTCGGCTCAATGAACCAGAGACAGATATCCACGGAATTGTCTGAACGCTTTGTTGTTCGCAATAATTTCACTCACACGGCGAACAAAGCGGCGCGTTGTCGAAAACAACGCAAGAGTGAGGACTCGAGTTCAGTCGGCGGTCGCGGCGGCCGCTTCAAAGAGTTGTCTTATCGCGTCCGTCTCAACACATCGCACCGGCCTCCAGCTGCGCGCACGACAGAATGGCATTAGGGTTCCTTTGTCAGATTTTCCTTCTCGAAATTTCCGCAAGCCGGCCCGACGAATGCCGCAAGAGACGTTATCTCCGACATCATTTTATTTCGTTGTCGTACAATAATATTGCGATAAATTCATCGAGCGCTCCTCGAGGACACTTCAAACGCGGAGGTACAGAATTAGATTTTTTGTTTGCATTATCTCGCGTCCCCAGCCCCGGCGGATGGGGCCGTTTCAACCATTCTCTTTACGTTTAAAGGGTGCGCGATCCCGTAATTTGATTAACATTCGCAGAACGACTTTATTCCTTTGTGTTCTGGAAGAGCGCCAGCTCGCGGCCGCTGCAAATATGTCAGCGCAGACAAAATTGTGCTCGACGCATTAATATTCGTACGCCGACTGCCGACCGCATCCGCCGAACCGCCGCGATCTCAAATAACTTCCAATTGTAGCAAAATAACTCGAGGTTCATCGTAGCGAAATAATTCCGCCGCTCGGGTTACTTGACCGAGTTCGGGCGGCCGGCGCGCGGCTTCATGTAATCAAAATCTCTGCTCTATCGACAAATGTCGGAGAATTTTGCACTCAAAACATTTATCAGCATCTCAAGCTCTGCAACAGACCGGGCCGGGTGCAGTCACGTGACCCTGCGGTAACTCTTCCGATTTTTCCGCGGACGAGCGTGAATACTTCGCTCTGATTTGTTTGGCGCCGGACCTAATGGTTTTTTAAACAACCAACGTTTTCAAAGAATTCCGCATCTATTCTATTGTCGTATATATACATCAATTGTCGTGTATATATATATATATATATATATATATATATATATATATATATATATATATATATATACGACAGAAAGAAAAAGCAGATCGTCCAACATTTTGCGTCGGGTTCAAAGTTTATCAGAGCCGGTTAACTAAGTGCATTAGTAAAAATTCCAGCCGCGCGCCAAAAATCCGTAATTCAATCTACGAACGGTATTTAAAGTTTTCCATAGAATTTGCTGGATTTTTTTCTAGCACGACTGTCACGAAGTATCACAGAACGAATATCGCAGTATCCGTAAAAGTTTAATATTTTCGACGTGCCAAATTAAATGCCGAATGTTAAATTCCTAGTTAAAATTTCGCTAGGTTTATAAGTTCTTTGAAATGTATGTAAAACTTAATTTGTTGACTCATTTACAATGTTAATGAGTACATCCAACAACAAATTTCATTTAAAAAGATCAATTGTTGAGTTTACTGCTTACTTTATTGTAGCTTACTGCTTACAATCCTAAAATAATAGACGATTTAAATTTACATGTCTACTTCAATTTTTACGAACTTTTAGACGATTTCAGACAATAGTAGTGACTTCTTAGGTATCCGGTTATATTTCGGTGCGGTGTCCAACCCTGCAACTCAAGGTCCCGGCGGCCACCTATTCCGTGTGGTACCTGGCCTACCTACTACCTTTTCAACTTACCAATCTGGACTACATCGGTTACCTGCTGCTCCATACTTCGTTAAGCGACTGGGAGGCCTGAAGTAAGAGACCACATTTCAACTCCTTGATGGTTGTCGTCTACAATTAAAGCTTTGAAAATGTTACTGTTATGTTGAAACCATTACTTGGTTATTAGTCTTTATTTTTATATATAAGCGTGTTCTTAATTAATTTTTATCGCTCTCTTCTCCGTTGAAGATAGAACTTCGTCAATCCTGAATTTTGTAGCTTTGTAACTTTTTGACGATATTACGTTTTGTAATTAATAAGTCTTTTAAGTTATTCTAGCAGTAAGTAAAAGTAATATAGATACAATTTGGCGGTTTCATAACAAAGTATCAAGGACTATAGTACACGCACCCTGGTACACTAATCTCCTCTCGATCTCCAGAACTTTAAGGTGGAACCCGCCAGTAATATTGTTAAGGAATACGCATTAGCTTCACCATCGTGTGAATGTTGAGGATATCCAGCTGCTTAACAATATAGATATACTGTGATAGCTGAACCGGACAAAACTTTTTAATTCGGTGAAGTGTTAGTGTGATAGTGAATTAACTAAAAAGGACAAAATGACAAAATGACTTCACCTCAATAGAGACAATAAGAAAAGTATTAATGGATACATAATTAATACACTGTCTTGTAGTAAATTCACTTATTGGCGTACAAGCTGAATTGTAATTGCTGTGGGTATCCAATCAAAAGAAGATACACCATAAAAAGTCGACCAGTCTCCTAGGAAAAGAACTGGATTCGAAAAGTATTGACATACGGGGCACTGCACTTATAAATCAGTAATTGTTTACCGACTGGTCTTTCTAAGACAATAAATTAAAAATAATATCGTGTAGTTTTATGAGCCATTAAAGAAATCGCTAACACTTATTACGTTGCCAAAGCATGTAAACGAGGACCAGATTATCTCATCTTAAATATCTAATGTGCGTCTCGTTTATCGCGATTCCTTCTCCGTACGACTCACATAAATCAGGTGGTGAGTAGAGTGCGCGCAAATGCTAGTCACCTCCTGAGGTACGTAGACAGAGAGACGAGGAAGAGATACTTTAAGCTGTCTGTTCTCAAATATCTCGTGTGTGTTTTGTCAATCGTGCCCGCCGTAAATGATAGTCACCATCTGAGATATGTAAGCTGAAAAATGGGGAGAGACAAACGTCAAGCTGCCTGTTCTCGAGTATGTAGTGTACGTCTTGTCTCAAGACTCACATACAGTTTTCACATAGCTCGTGTGCGTCTTGTGAATCGCAACCTAAACAACCTCACCGTCTACGTCCCCCTTGGTCAACGAGTACTTCCTTGACCACTATAGTACAACTATTCCGAAGCTATTATTTTTCTCCGGCCTATGTCGTTGATATTCAGCCACACAAAGATAATGTAATACGTTTGCTTTTAGGCGCGTGGCTTGATGCTTGTACAGCGTCGGATCAATCTGCTGATTACGCAGATCTAAACAGCTGCACGGAATGAGGCCGCTAATCGATTCAGCACAATTTGTGTTTATCTCCAACCGCGGGTGCGGAACCTGGCGGCCGGCTGGTGTGCTTTAAGTGGTATGCCTAACTAACATTGATTCAATTAAAACACTATAATGTCTAATTTTTAAGTAACGAATCTTTCAATAAGTAGATTCCCAAGTCTCGATTTTATCGAGTTTATTTTTTGAAGGTAAACAAATCATTATGAAGTTATTTAATAAATAAGGTAATTACCCCTAATTGAACAATAGAAAGTCTATCCGGACAGCTGGAAGTTGTTTATAAAGTATCTTTATGAACAGGATGTATTTTTTTATATTTTTCACCTATATGTAAAAACTTTAAAGAGGTGAATATTACTCATTTACACATACACCTCATCCATAGATCAAAGGTTTAGAAAAAACAAATAGTGTAATAATAATACAGTAAAAAAAAGAGATTGCAAAATTCGGATAGCCGTGTAGTAAAATTAATTATTGTTTACTGTTTATCTTCTAAATTATCTACGGACATTGTATACGCTTTTACAATAGAATCCCAATAAATTCAAGAAAGCTTACTCGTATATTGCTAGATTTAATTGTGTGTTAAGGGTTACTACCTTTAATTACTTCATAGAAGATAATAAATGCAATTGGTTTGAGAAGAACAGGTAAGAGAAACTACTTCTTAGACTTTAACCTTATTATAAATCGAGACATGTATCACTCAAACGTTTTTTTTTTTAATTTGAACTCGAACGAATTTACAACATACGCTGAAACTTAGATGACATTTTTGTAGTACCGGGAAGACAGGCTCTCTGTTTCTCCGCGGCCACCAACCCCGTGGGAACCGCTTTGCTCTCTTTATCGGGAATGTCGGTCAATATGATTACGAGGGAGCCGTTTCGCCGCACATAGCAATTACGAAGTCTTTATTTTTTACGCCATACACACTTTATATACACCCTGCTGGAGGAGTAGCGAATGCGAAAACTTCAGCTTTACATATCGGCAATTTTCATTTATTAGTCTTGGTTATATTTATTGAGTGAATAACTCTAAAACAAGAAGTCATGAAGCTTCTTATTTTACAGGATCGGACAGCCTCGAATCTAAACGTGCTAAGTGCTGCAGAGAGGGAGTGATGGCGAGGGATCGCGGGGGATCGCGGCATTGAAACGATCTCTATGATCCGTTAAGAGCATATGTTTAAAAGAAGAAAATTTCACTCAACACTAACTCTTGTCAAGTATATAACTTTAACGCAAGAGGCCGTCTTGGGAGATGTCAACTGGATACTTAATTAATTACCGACAGATGATATGAAGCTACGATCGGGCACAGTGCAAAGTTTTAAGAAACCCTAGACAAACATACTAGACTCACTTTTTTGTGGGTACAAGAAACAATATTTATAATAGTTATAATCACACGAATACAGTCAACGCACCAGTAAATTTAATATATATTAAATATATACAAAACGTCCATAAAAAGGATTTAGATTTCGGACGGCGCTTAGCCAGGATTTTTTATTTCACAAAATAACAGTGATTTAATGTTTATCTGATGATTTACCATATGATCAATCAACCACCACCACTAACCACATACATAAAGTCTATGTAAAGGCACTTAGCGTCGTTCCGTAGTACCGAAATATTTTTGTCGCTTTTGGAATGAACTGTATACACGTTCTTGAGGTTGGAAACAGCTCTTCCGATCTTTAACAACATTTAAAAGATAATCCTTATTTCCCTTGATCGTATTCTTAGTCGAATTGAAATTAAAAATAGGTTGATTATATAAGAACATTACAAACATCTACAATCATCAGCTTGAAGGTAAGTTTATGTAAGTTCGTAACGCTCTGCCTACATTAGGAACCATTTTACCGATTCATATTATTATAAGATTTCGTATACTTTGTGGATTTAGGTTTTCATGGAAAAAAATGACAAAATTTGGATTTTTGGAGAAACTTGAAAAATCAAAAAAATATTTATAGAAACTTTAGATATTTGACAGTTTGTCTAAAATATTAATTGTTTGACAATTTATGCGCTGCAATTTTTTTTAATATACTTTATTGTACACGTTAGGATACATTTAATAAGTTTCACATTAATATACAAAACAGTACAAAGGGCGGTCTTATCACACAAAGCAATCTATATTATCTTATCAATATATTTTTATATATATAGTATTTACTGATCACAATTTTCATTTATTAATACATGTTTAACAGACAAATAATCTGATCACTCTGGTATACGCTACGTTTGTTAATTTTTTTTATTGAACAGGGCTAACGACAGCCCAATAACTTTCACCAGGACATACTCTGCAATGACAACTGGTCAAGGCTTAAAAATCTGTTGCATGGAAGATAATGTAGTATGTAGAATATGTAGTCAATATTATAGATTATATTATAAGACAACACTCCGCGACAGACCGGCAATAAACGTAACATTTCACGCGATTATCTCACAGTGATAACCATAACGAGATATAGCAGCGTTGCGCGCAGTCTGAACTTCGGCAGTTGGCAAATTATTACAAATAGTCATTGTTTCAGTGCGGATGCAGTTATTGAAAGTTTATTATGATACAAAACGACTGTGTATTATATATGTATTTATCAACACTACACATTATAACGGCGGTCTCATTGTTTTATAGGCTATCTCTATCAGTCAATCTAGAGCAGTATTTTTAAAACTTTTTATGCCATGACACGCCTACCCTTTCTAAAATTTTACGCTCCCTAAGTAATCGCAGACAACGCTGCTGACCATCCTCTGCAAAGTTATTAGTAAGCAATAACAATCCTTTATAATAAATACACAAAGTGTGAATTAGACAAGATTGCACCCCGGGAATCGAACCCGCGGTCTGCGGTAACAAGCCTCGATCCTCTACCTCTGCGTTACCACTGCTCCATATATAATATATAAAGTAATATATTACATATATGTAATACATGCCGTTCCTATTAAATAACTATAGATAAAAACATACTTAAATTACACATACTATATGATGTGAAAATAAACGGGATAAATACATACTACTAACTAGCTATATAGCTCTAACGGGATAAATACATTCTACTAACAGGTCAAAAACCTATTTTTTTGAATATTTAATGGAATCAGGCGTTACCTCGCGGAAGTCCATCCTAAGTAAGAAAAGGACCAATATTTCGCCACTTCCGCACATGCAGTAAAAGTCGTGCAATAAAATGCACCGCCCGCCAGCCCGCTGATAAATGCGTATGCGGTAAACGATGCGAATCACACAAACGCCACCGCCAAATTATTCACCACTTGTTTCACCCCTTCACGGGGCATCTTCAGGAGTTATGTTACACCGATTAGTGCCAAACACAGAGACTTTTTTGAACAAATTATGATATAATGACTTTCCAATTTTAATAACGAAAGAGAAAATGAAGAATAAGTGAAGCCGTGGATGTGTCCCTATAGTAAATAAATATTACTATTTACATAATCTGATTTGTTGACACCTTAAATTAGAACTAATTACGGATCTCATATTTGAAAATTCCTGTTATATACTGACATCAACATCAGAGGTCGTCACGGTCAAAGATATTTTAAATTTAAAATCCTTAACAACACTACACGTTTATCCAGGTTTTTCAGCAACTCTTCCTTGCCGGTCACTTTCAAAATTTTTTATTAGTATGGCCTCCATTCCAAAAAGCGTTCGCACCAAATATTCTATTTTCTATAAAAATGTCCATCTAAGTTCTATTTGAGTCGCGCCATTCCGAAACCAATTTGTTTCTCCATGGCTCCGAGCCGCTTGTTTGTCTTTCTGTCTCTTAGAGTAAATATGTCTGTGCTTTAACAAAATTTTAAACAAAAATATTATTTACTGTAGCAAAATTATAACAAAAATTAACAGGCGGCTTATTTTGCAACTATTAATATCAGATACATCATATAAAGGTACCAAATCTATCTATATGCAAGCTACATATATAGACATTGATTTGATGTTGTTATTACTCTGGTTAATTTTTAACTGAATAAGAAAGATTTTAACGTACAAAATCTATATATTAACGAAAGCCTCCGCATGCGTCACGAGCAAAATTTCCAAAGAGATATATGAGAGGCGTTCGACAGGGTTGTGTTTTATCTCCTTCGATTTCCCATTAATATTCTGTGGGAATCACGGCGGAAGCGCTGAAAGCCTCGGTGGCGGTCGCGAGATTAATGGACGTGTTATTAACAACTCGAGACATGCGGACGATACAGCCTCCGCAGATGCTCTGAAGCAGACGCTGAAGGCTGTAGAACACTTAGATCGATGTAGCTGAGGAGTCAGTCACGGCATTAAGCCACCAAAAAACCGTAAACTAATAAACAGATATGTAATTTAAATACATATGTAATCATGTTTGTAGGATTTTCCACTACTATTTTTATTGTAACATATAGGTACCATGATATTACTAACTACTTAAGTCGCAACTAACTAAAAAACGTATCAATTTAGTGAAATTAGGCTCAAAAATAAAAGCAATATTATATCCTGGAAGCAAATCCTTATTAGATAGTTAGAGACAGGTCTAAAAAACACCATACAATCCCTGAGATTTTGTTGTTGTCATCTTGTGTAGACTGGACTTATTCTTATTTCCGAGAACATTGAAATATACTATTGTACTATTAGTAGGTTCTCTTCTCTTTGAAAGAAATACTAAAAGATCTCATAACTGAAGTGAACGATTAATGCGACCTACTCAACGTAAGAACCAGAAATAGGCTCACAATGAATTTGTGCGCGGAGAATGCAGAAACGAAACGTACACCTTTGAAATATCTTTACAACCGGCTGATTATTTTGGCCTAACAGATCAGTTCATTATTGGTATGAGAATCCAAAATTTAAAGTTAAAATTTTCATTCCAATAATTTCATAAATATGTGTCTACTCTGTTTAGGCCTTTTTAATGCGCCGATGCCCGGAGTGTAGCTTCATGGCGTAGTAAACGGCATGTAATGGATTTACTTGACTGACTAAAGAAAGAAATAATGCCGTAAAATGAAGTTGAATAAATGTTCATAAAAATATGCATGTATTAGTTGAAACGTTATCATCCCATTGTAGTCTGCAGCGGATATTGGATCAAAGGAAGTCATCTCGAAGCTTCAAATGTCGTAAAAAAGTAAAACTTAACCATAAAAATAATAGCTCCTATGATTTCTGCCTAAAAAATAACTTAAGCGACAACTGAAGTTTCATTTCTTGGACCACAAACAGCATCTAAATACGATCAACTCCGTTGTCATTTACTGCATACCAAAAATGCTATTTTCTCTATAGCAAATCATCATCATCATCAACATTTCAACCAAAATGCATTCCAAATAGATTTATGATAGAACCGATTTGAAACGGTCTATCTACAGTGTCTTCCGATAAATGTCCCACGAGGAATAAAAAACATAAATTATTTAACGAAGCTGCAGTTTGAATGACGTCTAGATAATAGAATTAAAAGGACTTTTCTCCTGTAGTAATTTAATTATAGATCCTTTATGGACCACGATTGTTCATTTTACAAGCATGACACTGTCGTCAGAGAGAAGCGATATGTTGTCTTCTTCTTCGCAAAAGCTTTAGTTCTCTAAGGTAATACAAATGTACTTGCTGCGTTTGAAACAGCGCGTATAAATGCTGATAGCAATGTGCTACGTGGCTTGTGCCGGGTGCTACGCGATACGAGCGACGTGCTACGGGCTACGCGCAATTTACTACGAGTGCGTCATTACGCACGACGGCGCCGCAGTGCATCCGATATGATCTTTCCAGGAGCGCAAACGTTTCAGCACTTACGATGTTTTTTTCATAGCCCATATTTATGAGAACCTCTCGTTCATCACCTGTCATGGTTAACAATTTTTTTTATGAATTTAATTTTTCACGTAATTCTTATTCACTTTAACTTTTTATCCGACTAAACATCACACGGTCTTTCGTCTTTTATCCATCACAAACTCTTACATTCATTTTCGTTCATAATCTTCTTCCACAGATCGCCTCGCCTCCGTCGGCGTCACGATTTTGTTTTATTTCGTTTCTTATTTCTGTTCCATTCTTTAGCTTACTTTACATTTTGTTTGTCTGTCTTGGTTTCTTACTTTACTTCTTAATGCTTTTTCACAATTACGTCATTATTTATTTGCTATTTAACCGCAACTTACGTTAATTTCAATTGCTTATTCTTTCTGATGGTTTCTGCAGTTTCGATGCTACTCGCATTAGTTTCTCTTCACATAACCAATAGGGACCATTTTATACATTATTCTGGAACGCAATTACTTTTTTGTGTTATTTGATGGTACACATTTCAATTATCGATAACAATTCAGAAAAACTTTTGATCACTGCAAAAATTTATTGGTTAGCGACCACAAGGAAAGTTCAGAGGAGTAGCTTGTTACAACATTAAAATTTGTAACACGTAAGAGTCTGTTTACTGTTTTACAATACAATCCTGTGTAATTTCGCTTAATTATTTTAAAAGATATTACTACTAAATAAAAACATTGTAAGTGATAATAGAGCACGGGAATGAATTGCTGTACTACTATATCGAGGATATTCTAAATGTGACCATAAAAAACCAACCCGACTGTGTTTGCTGTGGGCTCTTCTCAAATTAGTGCGTGTTTAAAAATTTCGTCGCTTTAAGTTGAATGATACCAATATAGGAGAGCAGATTTTTATTCCAGCTTTCGTACAAGCGGTAATAAAATGATGCTCTCCCAGATATGGATCTTGCAGCGTTCTTCTCATGAGCGCGTCGGTTTTGTCCAAAACTCCATTCCTCAGAACCCGAGGCCATACAGACCGCTGAAAACTAAAACAGATGGCGTAACACAGCGCGCAGCTGGCTTCACAATCCTCGGGCGTTGTAGATACGACGCAACAAGAAAGAACGTTGAATTTACAATAGTAACCCGACGGCTACACTGACTTGCGTTAAAATATCTCAGGAGTCTTGCATCCAAATTAAAGGATGCTGCGCAAAAATTCGGGGAACTTAATTACTTTCGACCGGCTTTCATAGTCGAAGCGTGGAGCGCTTCCGGACCTCTGCGATACAAATTAATTGCACCGTGCTGTTACAGCCGACCGCAACACTCGCCCTCAACTGAACCCCGGCGTCGTCAGCTTATTGTAGTGTAAAGAAACTAAGTAACTGTATAACGCAAAATAAAACAGAAACGATAGTACAAAAGTCAATGAAAAAATTACAGTATTAAAATTATTTTAATACAAATTCCTTTAAGGTAAGGTAGAAAAAAGTTAAACTCAAATTTTATAAACCTATTTTAAACATTTTCAGTTGTTGTGCTGTTCACAAAAG
This sequence comes from Battus philenor, assembly GCF_028537555.1. Taxonomy (NCBI): domain Eukaryota; kingdom Metazoa; phylum Arthropoda; class Insecta; order Lepidoptera; family Papilionidae; genus Battus; species Battus philenor. Next base: position 13,469,537 of record NW_027181684.1, read on the forward strand.
TAACTATGGAATAAGGCAGCATGTGTGATGAACACTCGTGTACTCTGCGACGACTTTTACATTAAAAGATGCACCGCACCTGTTCGCTCTCTTACAGAATTAATTCCTTATAACATAACGATATATATATATATATATATATATATATATACATATGTAGCTTTTATGTATATATGTATATATATACATATATATTATACAACACGCTTCGTTATATGTGTGTTATATAAGATACAATTTAAAAGTTTATTAAATAAAACGTAAAAGATCTTATTACCGTGTCAAGAGTTTTAAGTAAAAAGTTCAGAATGACTTATTTTACTATCGCAGTAAACATGTAAAAGTGAACAAGAAAAACTCATTTGAATTTGTTGTAGGCTATTCCCAGATCAGAACGCGTTTGGAAGCCTCGTAGCTTTCAGTTGAAGTACTCCGTTACATCGGAACTTAATTTGATTCTAGTTGCTATTAAATTGGGCTCTTCAGGTATTCTTCTTATGAGTAGTCACTGCAAATGATTCAAATTGAAAATCGTGGGAATACTTAAATAATAAATGTTTTAAAATTAATACCGTAATAAACATACGAAAGATTGAACAGCTACAGGACATTATAATTGAAAATCTATGATACCAATCCTCGTTACGTGTACGGATAAGGAAATGTTCTGCTTGCGGAAGGATAAAGTCACCTGGCACCGGCGGCGCCGGCAAAAGCTTCACGTCTTCAGCATCGCAGCTTTGAACTCCTTCTTTGAAGGAGATCGAGTATCGATACGCGCGAAGGCTCAGTAAAAGATATTTGTCATCTCTTTACCACTACCAGGTTTAACGTAATAAATTAAATTAATTATTAATATTTAATATTTATTAATTATATATGTAATTTATATAATTATTGATAATTATAAAAATATTAAATATATTTTTATTAAAACCGACGGGGCCAGCATTGAACTGCTCCTGAACCCAGTTAGCCTTATTTTTGTTTTTATAAGATTAACTTTAAATAATGAAAATACAATTCGGGTTAAAACATTTTCCAAAGTATGTTTTTTTTTTAATTTAATATGTTTTCAAGTCAAACAATTAAATAAGTTTTGGGATTCCACTCGCTTAGTTTTATTCAGGTGCAAATGACGTTGCAGTTTCTTGAAATAATGTTAAAATTCAGTGAGGTAGCTGTAAGCGAATTTCACGTTTATGTAACGACGATAAAGTGTTATTTTATTAAAGCGTGTACGTCAGTTCCATAGCGACGAGGAGCGCGATTTATTTATCAAGTGCCCGTACGTACCTGCGGCGAGCGCGCGGCTGCTCGGTGCACCGGACGAGCGCGGCTGCGACTCGAACTTAACTTTTTTCCCGCTCCCCGCGCACATGCACACGCTAACTCAATGATTACTCACTTTAATTGTTTCGCGGATTTAAAGTAACACGACACTTCACTAAATGTTTTATATTCGCACAGAGTGAGCTCTACGTGGCCAGTTTGTAAAAAGACAGGGTTTCAGGGTCGAGCGCAGCACTTGAGGGGTCTTTTAACTACTTTCACCTGGACTTTTTGGTTCGCGTACGATCGCACGGCGGCGCGGAAGGCTTTCCACAGCAGTGTTGAGCACGGGTGCTGTCCGCGCGGCGGTCGGGCAGCCACTGCCGCTGCGCAAGCCTGAGCCCGGCCGGCCCCCGCCCCCCCGCGCCCTGAGCCCGCCCGCCCTCGCACACCCTCCTACTCGGCCGGTGCAATTCGGCGCAAAAAATTCAAACCAGAATAAAACCTTTCCCCGTCACTGAGCTCCGATGGCACCGCGAAAGTCTCCAGGCCGCAACAGTTGACGCAGCCTGCGGCCCCTTCCCAGCACCGATGAAATTCTTCCCTCATAGGTAGTCAGGAAAAGAATAATCTTCTTCCCCCGGCGCGCTCCGACATCAAACGAGACGCGTTCAAAGCGCGCGCCGCGCCGCGTCCATATATTATTTGTTCCCGCTCTGCATTTACGTAACTTTTTCATTCGTATCGCAACTTATGATCATTCCAATACAGCGCTTGCATCCCCGGGTGCCGCCTCCTGTGCGTCGCGCGTCATTACTGCGCGATCCGATTTCAAATAAACAGCTACATAGTTCGCAGATATTTCTATTTCTCTATAATTATTATCATACAATTCTAAACTTCGTACACATTCATCAGTTTTGCGTTGCCTCATTTGTTTAAAAGAAGCGACCGAAAATCTGCCGAAACATTATCGCTGACAAAAATTTACAATATGCACTGATCGTATCGCCTCGTCGTTGCGCTACGAACCAGGTCTGCTGCACGCGATGGTTTAATCTGAACATTATTATGCTCTGATTCTTATTTAATGTTAAAGAGCATTATCCGTTATAATGAACAGAAGAAACAAAAATAAAATAAAATCAACATAATCTCAAATAAATAAAAAATTCTGTTATTGATACGCTTGGGTACGGTTAGCATATGCTACAGCGCACGTCGAACCTTCTAAAGATTTCGACGGCATGAAATAAAGATTTTTTTAGATCTATTGTAATTAAATTTAAATCCAGACAAATATGTATTATAATGAAGACACTGAATACACTAAAAACCACCTTTGCATCTTTTGGAGCACCCTCGCATTATCATAAGATCAAACTCAGCACAGAGATTTCATTTAATAATTGAAAGCGAAAATTTTGTAATGCAAAATGGAGTTTTTGCGGCATCCTTATCAAACATTTATTTTCTACACTATTTTCATTACGTAAGATATTTTGCGCTCTGGCTTAAGAATACTGTACTATAATATTAAACTGTGCGATTCGAGTAGTTTGAGTTGTTCACGCAACCTTGTTGTATTATCACCTCAGTCACTGAAATGAAGAAGAGAAGCTATTTTCCTGCACTCCACACAAGTCAGTTGAATTTATTAAAGTCCAGGAATGTACGCGTGTACCTCGAAGTGGAAGAAGGCAGAAGACTTTGTTAAAGTCGTCGGGAGGTATTGGACGCAGGCCGGTTCCGACAAGTCCTATTCTAAATCTACGAGTGAGGCCTATGTCCCTCAGTGAACGTTCTGTGGCTGAAATGATGATGATGAAATATTACACTAAATTATGTATCACTAAAAATACATGCATTTAGTCATGACTAAGTATTTCAGAAGTCACCGCTCTTTCAATAACGACTTCAAAGTCAAATATTTCATTCGAATCCATTGCGGCTGAAAAGGTTTTAAAATTAACGAAATGAACAAATAAATCGAAGTAATTGTCGTATACGGTGTTCCCTAATTTGTGACTTAAGCTAATAAAACGTCTCAAAATGCCGGAGTTCATGTCTACACGGACAAAGTCGCTTGTTAAAGTGAGTATTGGATATAGGATGATCGGCTACGAATGTAAAAGCTATAAGGTAGTTAATGTAATGTACATTTGAAAGCTTTAAATCTTTCAAAATCCACCTATTTCCAATTAACCTCTATATACTCTAAAATATGTTACATTATTTTATTCATTGAAATTCGACAGTCTTATAACTTGTAGCAGTACAGAGTGTGCAGTGACAGATTGAAAAATATTAATTTAGATACATAGTTATCCGAAATTTTTTTAACACTTTTTATCATCTTTATTATCATTCTGTTGTTTATTATTTGTGAAAACATTGATTTTTGGACAGGGTGTACCATATGTTAATTGATAGCAAATGACACACACGTTTACTTCTTTTAAGCTCTCACATATAAAAATTCTCCTGCACATGTTAGCGATCTATGATTACTTAGAGAGGTAAATTATGAGCCGACAACACGGCAGGCCTTTTATTTATTCCGCGATCTGAACGTGACTTTTATTCTGCATTTAAAACTTCGTCCGATGAAATGAAACAGAAAAGGATTCAATGAGTAATTGCTATCGCGTAGCGCCTGTACTGTTCCTTGTGCAGTGTACATCGGCGTGATGCAATATACATTTACACAGTTATAGTTGTCACCAGCTAACATTTCACAAACGTTATGATAGCGAAAGCCTACTGGTTGTATTAAAATTGAAAGCTCTGTTTACCTGCAAGCGTTTCGCTAAGAACAACATTCCGGTATTTTTATATTAAAAAATAATTACTTTATGGTAACGTAATAGACGCCGCATATAGGTCTTTTCCAACCGGTCCTACTGGAAGTGCATGAGGGAGACCTATGTCCAGCAGTGGGCTACCTACGGCTGATATGGTATTGATTATGAACGTAGTCCTTTAATATAATGTCGATCGCGTCAAGACGGGTGTATTACACCATAATAAACCAAATCGAGAGCTTCGCACATTGACACATAGCTCATATTCCCTTACAGAGCACCGTAACTCAGTAATTAAGGATCTCCAGCGAGATAAATGAGTAGGTACCCTCTTATGGTGACTATAGTAGGCTCTAGATGCGAAGGCATTAACGTGTCCCCGCTTGGAAGGGATTTAATACAAGAAATTAAAGCCTTTGCGAGTAAACTATTATATATAAGCCGGGGCATGTACATGAATCCGTTGTTTGATAATCTATCAAGTAGAGTAAGTTAAATTAAGTAAAGGTTTTGTGTATCGACTGTGAGACCTGAAAATATTGAAAACATACAGTTTACCATAAACGAGCTATAACGAAATAGTTACTGATACTTACCAACGTTAGACATTTTTGTTATGTTCTAACTTCTGCAAACAAATGATCTCGAAAATCAATAAAGGGAAAGGCAAACCCAGAATTATAAAGGAGTAAAAACGCTGCCTATTACATGTCAATTAAAGTACACCCAATAAACACATGTTCCGGAAATAATATATAACGTTATAATGACAAAGTATGAGAAACTGCAAATGAAAAACAACTTATAAATGGTATTGGAAACAGATGCAAAAACTTTTAAGCGCTAACTCCTTTTCTTTAGGAGCTGCTTAGAATATTATTATATTAAATTGACCTGTTTATAAGAGATCAAGAAGATTGTCCCCGCATTGTCTATAAGAAGAGACCTATGTCTCAAGTTTTTCGTATTTAAAGGTAATGTAGAAAAGCCACAATGATGAAGGAAATCACATCAATCCACAACATGACACGTGTGTTTTAATTGATATATTTTCACCAACATGAACGTTTAACTCTAGCAAAGCTCTCAGTCGCGGATTTGCTTGTAAGCAGCTATCGCCTCGCGAACCATTTACCACACAGTTTATGCCTCTCTTACATCCTTACTTATATACAAATCGCAGACGGCGAGAAAATTAAGATTTATTCCGATTTATAAAGATATTATCGGTAAACCTGAACAGAAGATATTACAGATTATTGTAATAAGTGATGCCGATAAACTAAATAGAACAAAGCCTTAGTGATTGAGCTTAACACGGACCCGAGGCTACTTGTTATCATTGGTATTATCTCGTTATTACAACGAAAACGTCCATTTCTTTAATTGTTTATATAAAAAAGTTAATCACATTCTAACATGCGTTATTTTATTTTGGATTTGACTAAATGAAGTAAAAAAAATTGGTGTAACATTAGCTGTCACATTATTACAAGACACTATTCCACTAAAAGTTACGTATACGAGTGATCAGTTTACTAATTGAATAAATATTTGATAAATAAATTCATTTCGTGATCGAGGAATACTGACGAATGCAGCTCTTAAAAGACTAAATGTCCGCGACGCGCGAGCTGTCAAACACAAGAAGTCTAAAGCAATCTGTCAAATGCGCAGTCACAATAGTCATCGTATTTTCTTACATTTTTCATTTTTCTGCAAGTAAAGCAAGCAATTATGCAGTGACCAAGATATACAGCGATTCATTGTTTTTAATTAGAAAACAATTATATTAGATAAGAAGAATTATCTTTTATTCACCGGCAAGATTCTATACCAGTATAATGTTATTTCAGTATTAAATCGAAACACAATTTAAAAAGTTTTCCAGCGTTTGTTCGGACGCGATGCATCATTATGTAAGTCGTAGCGCGCCCGTAGCGCGCCCGTAGACAGGCGTAGCTTTGCTACGACGCCGCGCTACCTACGAGCGGTGAGCTACAAAAGACCACTGCACCGATGCGATTCAAAGAAAACCATCAAAACACTAATATTTCAACCCCACAGCGCAACTTCACTTATCTTCGACTTCGACTTTTGCTCGGATCATTTTTCTTCGATATTAACTTTTACGTGTTACGCTTAGGGTTCCATTTGGAGTAATCGTTATATTGTTTCGTTTCAATCGCCCGGGCGCCAACGTTATTTGAACCAAACCTTCTCGCGATAGAATTTAATTTCGTTTGTTGGTCGAGAACCAATTCTCACCTACACAATTCGGTATCGGCTCTTTTCACACGCCTTTGTTCCTAATGTTCATTACGTATTCTCTCTAGTGTTATTGAGGGTAGATATAAATTTTATAGGTTTTATAGCGAGGTCTCATCTATTGTGCGAGGCTTTGCCGGCGAGCCGCCGTGTCTGTCCTGCCTGCCCGCCCTGTGCCCGGGGGCGGCACGCAACAAACATTTGGTCGCCCGGCCGCTGGGCAAACATTGTATTGCGTTACGAATGTATTCACACTCCATAACCGAGGATTAAGGCTACTGTGCATACACACACACTAAATAATTGATTCATATTGCATATCATAAAATATGAATATCTATCTTTAGAACGCGTCCTTCACTCTGAGCCTCGTTGGCAAGCGCATGGTTATAAAGAGCGCTCTGCTGGGATTTCTGTTTTAGATGTAATCGAGCAGTGGGCAGACCGCAAAGTGCGGAAGACAGATAGGCTTTGGAGTGTTGTGGCTCTGGATTAGAAACTAAGAGCTGACTCACGTTCATGAGGTGGACGACCTATTTATATTCGTTGTAAGACGCTGCATGTAGGTCACTCCCAGGCACTCCTATTGGATATATATGGGGAAAGGCTTACGTTCAGTAATGGACGCTTCTTGGCTGCAATGATGAACGATCCTTAGAAAGCTCACTAACGTTATCAAAAACGTTATAAGAATTTTTTTCATCTTTAACTATGTTGCACCGCAAGCTTGTCTTTTTTAAAAAGCGTGAACCTAACATTGTTTACATAACCAATGTTATTTGAACGGTTACTAGTCTTGCAATAAAATACAGTTTCAGTCAATGTTCATATATTCGACAAACTGCCCTACGTCGTCGTAGCAGATCGAAACGCGACAGTTATTTGCGCCGGCGAGGCTAATATATATTAACGAGGCTAACAAAATATAGTATTTAAACTACATATTTAATAATTATATAAACAAAAATAAAATGAACATTTTAATTTTTGCTCATACAAAACTCCGATTGCCGATCGGCTATTTCTTGTACCATTTTGGCTATTATTTTTTATATCGTCATTAAATCGCAGTTTTTATAAGTAACTAAAAAGAAAAGTCGAGAACAAAATCTTTGAAAAACAGTGTTACGCTTGGTCGATAGATATTTGACGTTAGCCAATACCAAAAACTTTGTTAAAAACTGTACATAAGAAAAAATCATGTATTGATTCATATCCGCTGACAGACAATCTAGATATGACTAGGCTCCAAAGCATAGGCCTGCCGCAAAGATCGTCACGATGATTGACAGTTTTCGTTATAAAAACATAATCACTTTTAATTATGTTAAAAAAGTTATAAGAAGTTATTATTTATTATAACGACATTAAATTAATAAACGACGCGGTCAATTTGGGAAAAAAATCATATTTCTACCGAATTACGACAGGCTAATCTATTTGGAGTTAGTACACCACAAGTTTTATACATCAACACGATATACATTTTGTTTTTGCTTCGCCTCTAAAATACTCTGTTAAGAAGTTTTGAGAGATGGACTGTATACCTAATTATGAAGAAATATAAAGGCAGCTGCGGCCGACCGCGGGGGAGCGCGACATTACTTTCAATATTCCGTTGCCGGCGGACGAATGCAATGTTTACTTTGATCGCTACACAAACGAAAAGCGAACGCGGAGTCCGGTGCGCTTGTTTGTATTCCATTTCGTAGTTAATTTAAGAAAAATAATACAGCGCCGTCGTTACGCACGCAAACACCGGCCATTTCTGAACCACTCGAAGCGGGACGCCCCGGCATTAATAAAGATATAACTAAAATTATTTGTAGCTACAAAATTACACGTTTTATAAATCAACGTTTAAAAACTTAGATTCATGTTTATTTTAGAAAAGAATCTCAATCTAGCTTCTTATTTATCTCGTAGTTTGGTATCTCTGTAAATAACTGCAATTAAGTTATATGAACGTGACGACCAATCCCAGGGCAGCAAGTGGCACGGATGTGTCGCGGAAAACTTCCGGACGGAAGCCAATGGCTGCGCACGCGCAAGCAAAGTGCTCGCGTATCTCAACAGTTTTAAACAATCGTACGAGTTGAAGTTAGACGAAGTACAGTCAACATTTTAATTATATATCTACTTAAATAACTTATTTTTTATTAATGCATTACAACGACAGAGAGACAGACTTACACAATACAGTATAATATGGATGTAAATACTTTATAAGTCTCATTACGTTACGAATTTGTGCAGTAAAAAAACAACTATTATAAAGTAAAATTTGCATCGGATTCGCTTTGAAAAATTAATAGTTTTGTCTCTCGTATAGTATACGACAAACGAAACTTTTGGGAAGTTTTTAGATTTTTTAAGCGTTAATTCAGTTCAGAATAAAATGAATACTGACTTACCAAGAATTTTTTTTTTGTTTACATACAACATCATCTTTTCACGTGTTCGCGCCGCCGGAGAAAGTAGTAAACTTAAAACTAACAATATTTACTTTCGATCGCTCGCGTGTAGATAAATGCGAACGAAAAAACTGCCCCGTGTCTCTCAAGGTCTTTTAATTGTGCGTCCAAACTTGATGCCTCAATCGGACCTATGACCAAGATGCACCAAAAACATATATTTTCTTTTTATTAATACATAATATAGTTGTTGTCGAGCGTGTGGAATATATAAACGACTTAAATAAATTCAAACTAACCAGCTAAACTGCACCGCGACACAAACTGTCAATATAAAAAGTATAAAAAACTAATAAAAATATAAGGAGGTTGCGGCCCAGTCGGTCGCTAACAATAGTGTTGTTGTCGTTTCAGCCCAGAGACGCACACTGCAAGACATGGGATTCCCCTAAAGATGTGTATGGAGGACATACCGTAATAACCGCTCAGCAGACGGGTTTGAGATCGCAGTCTGGTATTGTAATACGAAGATGACCCTTCTACCTATCCGCTGAAAACTTGTCAATGAACCGTTGCAATCTTATATAATGAATGCACAAGGTGTGAATTATCTAAGATTGCATTCCGGGAATCGAACTCGCGACCTACGACCTCACGTCTTGGTCTTCTGCCGCTCAGTTGACTGAGCTCCAAATGATCCGCACAATATACGCGATAAGTACTTCACATTTTTAGCAAAAACTGTTTTCTAATAAAATATAACTTCGATACTTAATGATCATTATGTGCAAGTATTGAATAATAAAGTAATCTGGCTACACAACACACGCTATGATTCTACTCAGTTAGAAGAAAAGCTTCAACAGCCATTTAGATTTAAAGAGTAACAAAAAAGCATAATACCGAATGTAGTACGCTTTATCACTTACGAAAGAATTAGGCGGGTGGAAAGGTCGTATACATTTGCTGAATCCAGGCGACGAATAACCTCATACCAGCCGATAGATTCGCTGCAAAGCATAGGCCATATCCATTGCGTCGATGATCAGTTCAAATATGTAAACTGAACTGCACAGCTAATAGCATTCACGTATTATTCAAATACATGTTAAACTTCAGTTGGGAAATGAGGGTACATTTACAAGCAACCAATGACCGTTGAAGTCGAAAGTGGTTACCACAAGCAGGTAGACGCGGCGTGAGTAGGCCCCGCCAGGTAAACTGACGATATAGCTAAGTCACGATGCGGAAACACATCAGTAATCGTGGCGATCTTTGGGTGTGGCTTAAACCGAGAAGTGGGAGTCCATCGGCTGATGTGGAAGTGGTGATGATCATTCAAATGTCTAAAAGACTAAAGATTCGACTCACAAAATTTTATCATAAACTTTGAGATAAAATTTATATTAACGAGAAGTGTGGCGTCACACTCCAACGCGACGGCAGCTGTCCCGACAGATAGACAAACCATTAATAGCCACCTCGACATAAATTGTTACTCGTCAGCCACCGTGGTTGCAACACCAGGTTACAATTGTTCAATGGAAATAACATATATATCGTATAATACTAAACATGCATAAAACAAAACATAAACATTTCAATGGCTGTATCCTTAGTTTGTATTAGTATAAATGAAACAGCAGCTATGTTCAGTTTATACGCTACTAATTGATGCTTAGTAAGCCGCCGGAGAGAGATCGCAGCGATGCAACAAAACTACATAAAACTTTGCTAGTACAGGGTGATTAGTTGTAGATAGAGCTTAAATTTAAGATTAATTACATTAATTTAATATCGGATCTTTCAACAGTTTTCTTAATGATCTTCTTATTTACTTAATTTTTAAATTTATTATATATTTGACTCTACTCTGCCTCGCAAGGAGTTATAGTTGTAGAGAAGAATCAGTAAAAACTTCAGAACAACACATATTTTAATTAGTTTTATGTATTTACACTCTATCAGGTATAGCCTGAATGAAATCAAAACAATCAAGCGATATCACTGCCAATAATTCTAGTCATTTAAATATTCGTTTTTTAAATAATAAGCCTTTTCCGTCAATTCATTTTTAATAAACTTTTTGTAATTTTGTAAATGGTAATTACGTAATGTCTTGTGGCATTTTATCAAAAATCTAATTTCGTTTATTGCAAATGAATTAAAGACTTTGCAGTCGTAAGTTTTGTACAGCTTTTCTTTTTTCACGGTTCCTTATAAATACATTGAGGGAGTCCCCTAATTTTTTAATTATTTGTATAACAGTGGCGCCAGCACCAGCCGCCTAAACGCGGCACAAGTAGGCGCCGCCGCTAGTTCTCGTCTTATATATTTCAGTTATAACAAGTTTCCATGTTTTAATTGTAATTATTTTAAATATACAAAATATTATCATAATTATATTGTGAGGCCAGTGAATGTTATTTAGGTGAAGGAGCTTTCAAAGAGTGAATGTATAACTCACTTACTATCAATTAATGTGCGGCGCATCAAGACAATCACCCGAAAGATCAATTTTTCAGTAACAACGTAACGACGATATAGAAAGAATTATTTTTAATTAGAATTATTGCGTATTAAAATTACTATCTATCAGTGCAAACTTAGTACTGACAGAAGGTATTGGCCTGTCACATTCCAATAGAAAACATAAATAATGTAACAAATTGTCAGACTGATCACTGTGTGCACAGTCATGTTAAATTGGTATAAAAGACTTAAAGTTTTTTGTTAACACATGAGCACATGTAAAGTTTTTACTCGAATAACGATTAGATTCACCTTCAAATGAGATTTCTATAAACGTAACTTAAATTTTAGTTTACGAGACGTACATTAATAATAATCAATAAAGATCCAAAAATAAAATTCTATTTTAAGCAACAACCTTCTATTTAAAAAAAAGTGTATCTCTCTTTTGATACCGTATGCTGCAGTGCGCGAAATTCTATATTCCTTTGAATACACAAAACTTATTTAACAATTGTGGATAGCAACGTTGAATTATTTTTATTTATATGAAATTTACATTAAAATTTAACAGAGTGGACACATAATTCAATATATATTGATAATCATTATTTAATCAGAATGATTGAAAATACGTGTAAAAAACTTAAAATTTTTTTTGGCTAATGACCATCAACCACTCAAAGACTTTTACACCTTTATGTCATATATACACGGGTATAAAATAAAATACAAGCAACACAAAGTCCATCGAAACACTATTGAATTCAAATGAAGCGAAAATGAATCTCGCGCTTTATCGAACCCACGTCAAACGCTGCGGCGGCGCGGCTCGACAACCGCTACGCCTACAGCGTCATCGACGTCAGTTACTCGGGTAGTACAGACACACCAGCAGCTGCGGGTCCGGGCCAGCGCGCATTAAATATTTACAAGGTACATAACTATTTGTAATTTACGCAGCAATTAATTCTTTATTTCTGTAATCCATTCCTGCGCTTTATTAGCAGCAATAACCGCCCAAGTACAAATCCCGGGGGCGGCGTTTTATTTCGTTAAGTACCTGTAAAGAATGTCAAACGTTGAGTCGTGCAACTCACCAGAATTATTGAGTTCGATTTATTAATTTTTGTTACAAGTTTTATTAATAACTCACTGTGCGATTAAGCTTTGTAATGTCAAAAGTAATTAGCACGTCGCAGTGGAATAGAAAATGTTAATAGACAAAATGTATTTCAGAGTAAACGCTTTATTACGTTTTAATATCTTAATATATAGGTACAGAAGCCTTAAAAGTGTGAGTGAATAACATTTCGTGTCAATAAATGTATAATATCGTGATGATATTACAATACTGAGATTAATTATTATTTATTATCTGTCCGTGTAGAACTTGTATTGTCATAAAATACTGGCCTGTCGCAATTCAGTAGAAAAAAAATAATTAATGCAAGCTATGTCTAAGTGATCACTTTGTGTAGGAATATCAGAAATAGGTATAAAATCTTTAAAGCTTTTTATAGCAAACGAGCGAGATATCTACCTGTTTAAAGCTTTTACATCTATTACCAATAACCGCGTGTACAACGATTGCTCACAAAAATACTTTCTCCGCTACGTATACTTAAAAATTTTAATAATGCTGCGATTATATTTTCATTGCAATTCCTAATGATACATAATATTTAGGTTTTGATTATATCTTTACGAATTTCGCTCGGGGAAGAATTTAGCGGCCGAAAGCGTACCTTCAAAGTGATCCCTTGACCTACCTATAAAAGATAATGAAGCTAAGCACCATCTAAGACATGTCTGTATGTAACTGTACCCACAGAAACTGCAATGCCGTCTGAACAGCAGTGCAGTTTCGGTTAAAAAGAATATCACACCTGGTTCACCTCACGTCGCGTCCCTCCGTCGCATAAAACACAAGCTAGGGCCGGCGCGATGTCAGCCACAGCGAGCCTAATTTTTCCGGCGCTTTATTTCCCTGTTTCTAGTTTAGTCACCTCGTTTATTTATTCTGTGTATGCAGCCGCGCATCGTAGTGTATAGCAGTGAATTTTCATGCCAGGGAATAAGAGAGATTATTTCATTTTATCACAAATTTCCGGCTGCAGCCACTGAAAGACCACGTAAACGTTGTCCTGTATGATTTTTTTAAAAAGAATCTCGATTATTTATTGAAGTCCAACTTCTTTACGCGCGTCGTGAAAAATAATGAGTGAAATGCTTAGGACGACAAAGTACCGGGTCACGTCTTAGACTTTCACACAAATGCGAATTACGAATGTACGAAATTATATTCAGAGGTCATTTTAATTGAATATTTTGATGAACATTGTTTACTATTCGTAAATATTACTGAATAATTTAACTTATGTACTTTTTCAAGTTTTCCGTTTTAACTGAGAATTATATAATTAATGTTAAATATTTATTATTATTTAGTTAATTGTTACAAAAACTTTTTTAAAAAAGTCCATATTAAAATAACAATAAAATACATATTTTTAAAATGAATAAATTTATATAAAAATTTTTTAAAAACTTTTTTTAAATTTTTAATTATTAATAGTAAATATTTAAAGTTAATAAAATCGGTAGATTTAAATAAGCTACTTTTTCCGTTTCAATCATTACTGGAAGATACTATGGCAGCAGTCTTAATGTTAAAATAACATTCGAATAACGAGAGAACTTATGTTAAAGTTAATGTAAGAAAATAAATGTTTTTTTCCTTAGTATTTCAAATTTAAACCAAACTTCGTTGATTGTGTAGTCGACACATCATCCTTTTCTAGTATAGTATTATTTTATTGTAATTAATTAATTACATGCAATTAAAAACTATTTTTAATGATGCAATAAAGTTTAACATCCCAATCGCCATTTTTTTACATGAATTATAATAATTTGATCATTCGAAGAAAAATTCTTACAATCTGTGTATGTCATGAGAAAAATGCACATAAATACACAATAAATATATGCAATGCATGTAAAGGCAGAAATTTGATTGAAAACCAGAATGAACTTAAAGCTACGCAGTGGAATCTTCCAGAACGCGTGCTGATTTCAGAACCGCCCAAGACACGTTAAGGCAATTCTTTTGTAATGACATTGACAACAGTCTCCTTATTAATTATGAATGTTTAGACCAATCAGAAAGTTCTGAAATAACATAATTTAAATAGAACATTACATGAAATCAAGAACTTTAAGAACCGTTACTATAAGTTGAAACAGCAATATAAAAATTATAATAATGAAAATTTTAAATTAAAGTTAACAATGGCAAGGCAACGCACGAAGACATCGCGCGACAATACTTGAAGTTACGAGTAAAGTTGTATGTGTGGTTACAACATGTACAATGCAAATATAATTCATTATAATAACAATAATATATCTGAAATGATTTAATAATACATAAATTAAAATTTATTAACAGTTATGTACTAATATTTTTTTTAAAAACTCAAATCGATCAATAGTCATCAACGTCATAATGTGAGTAGAATATGAAATCAATCAAAATATCATGAACTCAAAGAGCTTGTGTTGGTGTTGGCGATAGGAACCTCTGCATATTTGTTTTTCATACTTTTTATATTAACAGTATGTGTCGTTTTGCATTTCGTTTGATCTGTCAGTCTACTGTTGCATATAAGCCTGCCATTACCTAGTTTTATAAAATTATAATAAAATATCACATCAAAATTACCAACATTATTTTCATTTATCTAATCCGTTACAAAGTCCGCGCGCTCGCCGACAGCTTTTTATAACTAAAATAATTAATTCCTAAGCCGTGTCATTACTTAAAAATCCTTTTAACTGTAGTACCATTATCACAAGAACAGCACGCGCGCTAAATGTAAAAACGAAAAGTGAGTGTTAAATAAAACAGGACGACTACGACGAAATGTCTACACGAAACTTTATCTGATTTACGGGACATTAGACCAACAACGTACAGAGGAATATATCAAGAAGGGCTATGCAGTGTTGTTTATTATTATATTAGGTAGAAAAGTCCGCTAAGCACCGGGAAGTCGCTGCGTATGGCCGGCGCAATGTCGGTCGTCGTGGTGATCTTTGGAGGGGCCCTATGCCTTAATGATGACCATTAACAGCCACCTCGGCACAAATACTTACTCGTCAGCCACTGTGGTTGCAACACCATGGGTAGCTAGGATATCTTTAAACCCCAATCTCATAGGTTACGGTTATTCAAAGTGAATAAGATCGGTATCGTAATACACATAACATACTTAAATCAAAACATAAACATCTTTAATGGCTGTATCCATAGTTTGTTTTAGTATAAATCAAACAGAGGCTATGTTCAGTTCATACGCTGCTAATTGAAGTGTCATACACGTTTACATTTAAAAGTCAATCGTCATCTTATGCGATTGACTCAAGAACGAAATACTTCCCTTGCGTCGTACCATTCACTACTGAGGACCGTGACTCTTTTTTAAAAATTGTCGCGCACAGTGTTTATTGCTTCGGCTAGTGTGATATCATAAATAGTTCGGACTTGATCAGATTTGCGCGTGAGACTGCGGCCTCGTGGATGCGGCATTTGAATCTTCATTCACTTTTTTATGATCAAAATTTATGTATTACACGACACCGTAAAAGGATTTTTAGTCACCGCTACATTGTGTGATCATGTTATACTTGTATATCACAGCGCGTAGCAACGAACTGAACCCGTAGCACATCACTTCGCTCGCGTACTTCCGGCGCGCTGCGCGTCGTATTGGCGTAGCGCTGAATCAATCAGCTGTCGACGCTGTTTAGGCTTTTCAAGTTAAACAACTGAAGTATAATTTTATATGTGTAATTCAAGCGCGGGTATGCAACAATACTCAGGAAGAGAGTGGTCTTTTAAAAGACACTCGGCTTCAGTTTGTTCACAACTGGAACTACGGGTCTGGTAGTTTGGACTAAAGTACTACGGCGACTAGTACCCCACCTGCGTGAGAGGCACATACTGGTCATTGCTGTTGGATTCGCAGTGACTATGTGGTTAACTCTAGACGTCAGACATGATCATTTGCTCGGTTTGGTCTATGACCGGGCGGTCGGCATTGCGCAGAGTGATAGGTCGTCTTCACTGGTCTCGCGGATGGACCGCGCGGCAAATAATCACGCGATTAGGATTGACCGTGAACAGTGGCTTTCGTGTTAGCTGACGGCAGGCTGCCGCGGCTCGTGTGTTTGCCTGTTGAGCAAGAGGTATATGCTGAGTAACACTCATCGCAACCGGGTGCGGTTTAGGCTAGACCCCGTGATGGGAATCAGAAAGTGAGTGTGCCCGACAGCTCTGGTACCAGCTCCGGATAGTACAAAAAAGATTATAAACCTGTTTACGTATGTGTGTAGTTTATAATATTTGAAATTGTCATAAATAAAAAAAAATATTTTAATTTTTATTTGAATATTTAAAGAATTATAGACAAATATGATATAATAAACTTCGTTTTATGAAAATAAATCTAATGTTTTTAAATTGGCTGTTTATCTTTAAAAGAACTTATTTCAAATAACATTGTGTTAATATGCATAGAATTGCTTACAATAACTGTCTACATATCACGAATAACTAGACACATTACTAGACGTATTTCAAACTTAAAATTGCTTAGGCAGAGCTTAAGGAACACGAGGTACATTTTAGGGTATAATAATAAATATTACATTATTAAGAGAGAGTTAATAACAAATGTTTAATTTTGTTAGCAGAATAGGTTCTGGCATCGCTCTAAAGCACTAATATTATACATGGTGTTAATCATTATAGGTGATGCTAAAAAAATTTTTCATAAAATAACAGAGAGTTGGCGCGAGTTCGTACAAGTAAACAAAAGGTTGCACACGTCTGCCAACAGGAGCGCATTGTGCGCTTGCACGCATGCGTTCACTCGCAGGAATGTCACGACGCTTGTCCTGCGTCAAGAAATAGAGCCTCTTAATTAACGGCGGCGAGACCTAATTCCAGCGCCGCGGCCTTCTTCATTTAAACTGCAAGCATTTTAATCTGCTCGGACAGCTGCGAAAGTTTGGACACATCTACTTTCCGAGTATCTTACTTAAAGTTTTGCTCCAAGTTTGTTATTAATTAAGGACGCTTTTTATGTAATGACTTAATAGATTTATGCGAATATTACTCAAGAAATAGAACTTATTTTTAAAGTTGAAGTTAGCCATGCTGCAAAACCTCTAGACACCAGGCACATTTTTCATAAATTAGCCAAAAATTATCATCACTTTTAAAGATACATCGCAATGTCATAACGTACTCTTACCTGTAGTTACGTGATTAATATTGACCGAAGTTTCAAAAGTGTCAAATCATCGCCATAGATGGCGTTGTGTAAAGTAAAAGTCTAAAACGCGAAGTTAAGATTAAATACATTAACACATGGCATGCAATGTATTTTCACGCGCTTTGCAAGCTGTTTTTATAAATAATCTTATTGAGTATAAAAAGTATAAGAAGAATATTTGAGTATAACGTCAAGAAAAATTCGTTCGTAAGAACGAAGTAGTTTTCGATTTACTGCGATTTTTCTAAATAACCAAACTTGCGCGGGTTCATGAAAATGCTTCCGCTGCACACGTGTGTCAATAACGACTGTGTCAATAACCCACATGCCAGCTGCTAAAGGTCGTTATTGACATCAAAAGTTTTATGATTGTTCCCTCAAACAGGGCCCTTGATCGTAGTGACACCACGCAGCGTCCGCCTAGGCGACCTTAGAGCTTGTCTGCCTCCCAATCCAGAGACACTGTCTGTAGCTTTGCTAACTTAAAAGAAGTTTTAGGCTATGCGCCCCCTAGTAAAAGCGGGACCTTCAAATTCCACTTGCGCTACAGTGTAAGCCAGACCAAGAAATCGTTTATACTGACAACCTTCCATAGTGTGCAGAGTTGAACACCATGTAAGCTATAAAGCATTCAAAACGATGAGAACATGAAAATGAGGAAAAACAGAATATTAACCCACCAACTACCAGCGCACCGCTAGAGCTACACGGCGGACGATAAGAGCAACTGCAATTTTAAATTTTAAGCATTCAAATGAAATTCACGATAAATTTGGAAAGCACTCGTCAAATGATTTATACTTTGATCACGAGTCAATGGATTACGTAAATCCGTGGACGTGGAAATTGAAGACGTTGCCAATTGTGGAGCGCCCGCCCTCAGCGCCCGCCCGCAACACCCGCCCGCAGCGCCCGCGGAACTTGCTAACAACGCCAATTAAAACTTTTGGCATTCGTCTTTACGTCGCAATGAAAAGTCTATCGCGATCATCGGCGCGGCGCCCCGCGCTCCGCCGCAGTCGCGGACAAGTGCTCGCGGGCCGCCAAAACACGCCCATTAGTCGCAGTCGAACCGGTAACTACCCTTTGTGGGGAAGGATCTCTCGGAGATCCCACGGCACTATCCCTGCTTACCGGCGTCGCCGCCGCGCGCACTGTTGTCAGCTTAAAACCTTCTTCTTCTCATTCAACACTTTTTGCTCGTAAACTCAACCATTTGAGCTCGAATTTTACTTAGTAATACTTGACGATATGTTTTAAAAGATTAATTAGTTGTGTTTTATATAATATAATAAAATGACGACATAGTAACGGGAAGTCGCTGGGTGCGCGCAGTGCAAGACCGATAATCGCGGCGATCTTATGCCTTACAGAGAGCGTCTGTTGATTTAAAAAAGGAAAACAAATTAAATAATTGTTAATGATTTCAATCACAGTCGCAGGAAAGGTGGTGATTATTTTTACACTTTTGACCACAACACGAGTGGATGGACGGCGATCCAGAGGTCAGAGGTGTCAGCCTCGTGCGCTGGTCTGAACAGATCAGAACCTCGCTCGGTACAGCAGCAGCAGAAGCGACACGCCGCCGAAGACCGACACATATGGCGTAACACAGTGCGTGGCTACTTTTCCACAAAGAGTCTTACTCCGTAGTGAGGAATACGACTCAAACAGGAGCGAAATAAATGAATAATTAAAAATATTTCTTCCTTAAGTACAAATCTAATTATTTGTGCTACTATAATGAAGTTTTAATCACAAAAACCATGATCAGCTAAGTCGACTTTTCATAAAACGTAGCCAGTAATTTGTACAAACATTGCGATCACAGAAAGTCAAAACTAGCAATGAAAGACACTGAGTCAAGTTCTCTGAGCCGGTGCATTCGGTGCGCTCGGTGCGTTCGGTGCGCTCGGCGCTTCTAACGGCACAAAAGCTTTGTTTATAAGCGACAAATATCACTTGCCGCGGCACATTGCACTACTTATCACTCCGCAACTTAAGTTAGACAAAGGCCATACAAATTTCATAACTTAACAGTAAGTTGTGAGCATGCTAACAACTAACGTGCAGTTAAGTTGTCGGGCGTCGAGTGGGGGCGCGGCGCACAGCGGAGGGCGGGGGGGGGGCGGAGGGCAGAACTTTGCAAACTTCCGGCGGACAACTCGTCATCGGTAACAGGTGGTCGGCCATTTTACAAACATGTTACTTGAAAGCGACGCAGCGGGTTTAAGTCTCATTTGAGACAACTTTTACAATGTCCAGAAAATGCAAAGAAAAATATTCAGCTATGTACGAATGTGAACACAAGACGTATAAAGTTCCTTTGATACACACTAGATGGAGCTAGATGTATTTTACATTGGGATGTCGTTTGTATGCAGCCTGTGAAATAACTAACTTAAATATATTAATTTGTTCCAATCCGCTAAAACGCCCGAAGTGAAGCACCCGCGAGAGCCTATGAGTCTCGCTGCCTTAAAAGCGGTTTTATCCTAAGCGTCCTGCCCTTTCGAACCCGCGGAATATGTAAATGCTAATTAGTGTAATGTTGAGTCAAAAATATTTGTATTTCTTCATAATGACACCCGAGCTGCATTAGGTATTTGTCTTTACGGACTCTTAACGCAAAGGCGTCGCCCTCTGTCGGGATATGGCGACACAG
Source organism: Battus philenor (assembly GCF_028537555.1). NCBI lineage: Eukaryota > Metazoa > Arthropoda > Insecta > Lepidoptera > Papilionidae > Battus > Battus philenor. The sequence goes on from NW_027181684.1 coordinate 13,489,776, forward strand.
TTATACTTTATGTGATTGGTTTATTTAAAAAATATGGAAAGGAGGGGGTTCAAATGGGGAACTTGAATTAAATAAACACTAAAATATGCTCTGAACTGCGAATATAAATAAAAAAACAATTTAATCACTAAATTTAATTGTTTTATTATAAGACCCTTTTCACTGAAGAACTATACAGTTTACAATGTTTGTTTAACGGTAAATCAATAAACAAGAAAGTTAAATTAATTTCAATTACTCTATAAGAACAGAGAAGATGCATGAATTGCTTACATTAATAGTTAAATTCTGTAATGGACAAACTTTTCTCACAAGTTCTGTACATTTAATATAATTAATTCTAAAATATGATCTCTGAAATTACGTAGTCGACTTTGTAATCCCGGGACACGGAAAATATGACATTTTTAATGAATTATATTTGGTTTGATAGGGGAGAGATCTGCTACTGCTGAGCTGATAGTCAAAGCGATGCTTGGAAGCCTCGCGGGAGCCCCGAGCACCGCACCCGGCCGCACTCCCCGCGACGCGGCGAATCCATCAAATGTAAGAAGTTACGTCTAAAAGTAAACAAACAACTTAACCATTAATGATGTAATAGCAATAATAAAATGGATAACCAGTTTTATGATTACAATTTTAAATCTGTCAATTCTAAAACCCTGAAACGCAACGAAAAGGAATGGTTCTTCCTTCGGCTTTCTGATTCTTCGTCTCAATTTTTATAATTGACAAATCTCGAAAAAAGGTTCTAGTACGCTGAGATTTACAAAATAAAATTAGTAAACAGTGTTCTATTTCCAAAAATTGTTGTCTGATGAATTCAACTCCCCCTACTCCACCTTGCTCAGTGCAGAGCAAGCCCGGCGGTAGAGGACTTGTCATTATAAGTCCCGGGTTTGACTCCCAGAATACAATTTTATATTTCATAATTTGTAGATTAATTGTACAAGATTTGCACTGCTCACAAACAAGTTTCTAGAAGATGGAGTGCGGCGTCCTCTGCGTATCGTAGTACAACACTGTGATTGCCAACCCGCCTATCAAGCGTAGCGATTGTGATAAAGCCCCCATAGATATCTTCGGGAGAAGCCTTTTGCCTTGCAGTGGCCATTTAAAAAAAGGAATTTAATTAAAATCAATATCCATATAAGTACTTTATTCAAATTAAAGTAATACGAGTATATTATTAAATAAAGCTTCGTCTAAGTCTTTGTCTCCAATCAGTCCAGATTCAAGGGCCATTTTGTAAAAAATATTTTATTGATCCTTCCACCGCAATGTGATCATGGAGAATTGTATTCCTGAAAAAATGTAATAAGGAATATTTAATGGAATCAGGCGTTACCTCGCGGAAGTCCATCCTAAGTAAGAAAAGGACCAATATTTAGCCACTTCCGTACATGCAGTGGTAGTCGTGCAATAAAATAACATATAAATACACTAATCGGTGTAACATAACTCCTGAAGATGACCCGTGGAGGGGTGAAACACGTGTTGAGTAATTTGGTGGTGGCGGTTGTGTGATTCGTATTGTTTACCGCATACGCATTTATCAGGAGGCTGGCGGGCGGTGCATTTTATTGCACGACTACCACTGCATGTGCGGAAGTGGCTAAATATTGTTCCTTTTCTTACTTGTAATAAAGAAGGTAGAAGGACTCCAAGCGCGTACTGGCCTGAGAAGAGGTCACAACGAACAATCTAGTTGTGTGCGAGCTCCCGAATCACTTTTAACGCGGCTGTTAGCAACTCATTTCTGAACTGTGTTATCACTTAAAAATGTTTTAATGAGAATTTTAGATTTTTATACATTTGTATTTGTTTATTAATTTATTCATATTATTGTGACTTTGGATCACTCACACAGATCGCTTGAATATGTCTTGAGAAGAATGTCAAAAGATCCCAACTCGATACACACTGGGATCAGATTAGAACTTAAATAAAAATTACAAGGATTGCAAGCGCACCTTGATCGGAGAACAATCCAGAAAACACTCAGATGAATATCTATCGTCGCCACATTCGTAATTCTTCTTAACACAGTAGTTAGAGCAATCCATTCCCAAGCAGGCAATATACCATCATTATTAAATTCTTTAATATTACATTCAAATTATTTCCGAGTTTTTGCGTAATAATTTACTTTGGAGACATTACACGGAAGCGTTTGATGAACTGTATCTAATAAGAACTATCTCTTCCGCGTTCCACGGCCGCTGCGAGGCATCGGCCTCCCGCGCCGCCCGCGCCCTCGATTTACAGCCGCCGCACCTATTTCATCGCGACTTAGACTAATGCGCGCGCCTGTGTCTACGTGTACTTCGATATAATTATCTTATAAACTAATAAAAGTTCAACGAATTTCGAATGCTTTCTGAAGGGCGTCTTCGCGATTTCGTGCGGTCCGTCGCGATGTCTGCGACCGCGGCGCCATCTCTTTTATGGTTGCGTCGAACAGCTTCGTGTTTAAAGGTCTTGAATATACAATGATAATATATTCAAACATGTACTTGCGTGTATAAAGAGGGAGAAATTACAATTTTCATAACACAATAAGCTTATTCACAATAAAGTCACAACTGAATCCAATGTATTTGACATCCAGTTAAGGAACAGAGATTTTACTTCTCCCGTCCATTTCCTATTTCCTGTTATTTATATACCATCTTGTTTTCTTTATTGTCATCTTATTGTCTGACTTAATATTAAAATGTTCTTTTGCTAAAATTTTCAATTTGAATAATATTTTTTGTATGTAATTTCAAGGATTATGTCGTGCTCATCAGTTATAAAATGTTGTTTTAAAATTTGTTTGATTTTAAATTTTTGATGTGCTTTAAAAGCCAAATAAAATCACAATATTTAGGCATTTCGAAATTATTCTCAATGGTAATTAGTAGAACAGAGACATTATCGGCAGAAAAAGTCATACAAAAATCATTATTCCATTCGAACATACGCGTACTAAAAGTGATTTCATCATGTCAACCGAATGATACCTCCTCCAAGGATCGCAACGATGACCGATCCCGCGTTGCCTGCGTACAGTAACTTAACTAAAACTATTACTTGATAAGACGTAATAACTGTTCAGTGTCCCGTAGTGGAGACAAACGAAGCAAGAGTATAAAAAAATATACACGTGTGTAAACATTGTTAACAATTAACTGAAATTAAAATGACGACAAAGCATCGCGGGGCGCGCGGCCGGCCCACAGCGCCGCGCGGTTGTATTTATGTCACAAGTCGATGTAACGCAACAAAGAATCGCCACCGACTTACCGACATAAAGTGCACTCGTTTCGTCTTTCGACCGATACTACTCGTAAAAAATTACAAATAACTAAACGTATTTATATCATACTAGGCTACCAAGTTAAATTCTTCAGCTTTTGAGATTTTAAGAGGTAAAAATTTCGTTAAATCAAACGGGTATTCGTTGATTATTTATGTCATACGTATTATTTATGCAATTTTAGCCAATGCACATGACAGTGTGCGTGTCGCCCGTACGCACGATTTACTTTATAAACTTCGGTAGTAAACAATCAATGTTGAGGACACATCTCGATACGGTAAGAGATCTACTTCTTATGTTTCAATTCGGGGGTTTTCTAAATGCGACGCTCGACAAGTCAAACTAAGTAAGAAAATAACCAATATATAGCTTCTTCCGCCATGCAACAGTATTCGTGCAAAAAAGTGCACCGCCCGCCAGCCCGCTGATAAATGCGCATGCGGCAAACAATGCAGAAACACAACTACGTCCGTTATTCACTCAAATAGGATGAACTTCCGCAAAATAACACCTGAATTCATTATATATTTAAGACAAACTACTACGTAAATTGGCTAGGAGTACTTAAAAAAAATGTTGATTCATTCATGCGTTCATGTCAGCCGATAGACGCCCGCGGCAAGATATAGACAAGGTGCTCCAAAATCGCCACAATAGTCAGTCTTGCGCTGTGGGCAGCCAGCAACGGAACACCTAGCGGGGGGGCCTGCCCACGTCACGACGACCGGCGCGTGGTCGCCACACGAAAATCTGTCCGCGCGACCAACAATCTCACGAGCTGTGAGGCCCATTAATATGTATGCTTCTCTTAAGAACTAAATAAAATGAATACCGACTTAGAAATAAAAGTTTGCTCTCGTAGAATAAATATTAGTATATTTTTAAGTCATCACTTTGGTTCATCTGTGAATAATTAAGCGGAGAACACCAGCGGCTGCGTAACGCGGCGATGTTCTCTTCGACGTCGAACTTCCGAGCCGTCGCTTCAACGCCGGATATGAAGACGTCACGCGATCTGTAACATCGCAGCCGAACGAAGCTCGTCAGCGCTCCTCAAACATTTAAAGACACGCGCTCTTTAATCGGAAACGTACACAGCAACCTACAAATACACGTTCTTATTGGAAGGATAAAACGCCCTCATAATCTCAACTAAATTCAGTTTCTTGATCTGCAATCAAGATGATAATGTGTGGATCCTGCGCGCTTATTTTAATCGTGATGTTAAACCTTTATTGAATGTCATCAGAAACAGAAGCCTGTCGTTGCGCTTGCACGCTGTCACTTTATTCAAGCGAATTTACAGCCTGGCTACAGTGGAAACCCAGTGGAAAAACGTCACAGTCTATGCTAAGGTTCCTGAAGAAGTCCCCCAGATTAATTAAAGTGCACTTTAAAAAACACGTCTAAAAATATTCGCTTGACCTGGCTTGGCTTTCCGGGGAGTTAGCAATACAATGTTGTTGTTTACAAATAAAGTTAGGCTAGGACGTCCCAGAACGCACTAACGACACCACACCATCCTAATATTTATTAATTATGATTGTGATATTTGAGACAGTGCGACTGCAAAAGGTTTACGATATGAGCTATTTAAAACCCCATAATTTAGACAACTCATATTGTCCAAAAACTCTGTTTGAGAATTGAACCAGGCGCAGCAGAGAGGTTGCTACTCTCAGATCAAGATAACAAACTCGTTTCCCACGAAGGAGTTGGCGCGGTCGAGTTGTTTTTGCGTCGCAGCGCCTCAGTAAGTCGATATAAGTGGGGCGGGCGACGGCCAACTTCGCCGGTAAGTTGGGCGGTTATCTCGGCGGCGGTTACAGGTAGTGGCTGAAGTTCGCAGATGGCACCCCGAAGGCCTAATTTTACTTTGTTGTTGTTGATTCAACTGCCCAACTTCGTCCGAGAAGTCGCCTAACTCCTCATTAAACGGCGTCCACGCTCTCGCCGTCGAGTTTCCGCAGAAAAAGAAACTTTTATACGTAAGATACTCGTACCTTCTGTAAACGAGATTATTCACGAGTGAGCTCCGACGTTTAAGGTTCTACTAAAGCGCCGGGAAAATAGAGTTAATTCGGCTGAGCTGTTAGTGATCGATTCATTTTTCCCATCTTAACCTCAAGGACCGCGATACTTAAAATCTGTTCCGAGAATAACAGACGTAAGACTCTTATACTTTAATTATTTCTTAATAATGAAATCACATAAAACTTTTAATTCTTTCGCGGTTCTTTTGTTCGTATCAATATGTTTGACAAGTTCTTCTTTCCAACACACGCTCTTTCATTCGTTACAATTTTTATTTTATTTTTCTGTTCTATTTCGTAACGGTACAATTTTACTGCACTGTAATTATTTGTTCTATGTTTGTTTTAATTATATTTATTTTTACATCTATCACATCGTACAAGTACATTACAAGTGGAAACATATACCCAAGGTTAGGAAAATGAGTAGTCACGCAGCCCCGCGTCGTGCCGGAAGCGGGGCGAGCGGCTCGCGCGGTGTCATCATTAACGTAAGTATGAATTTGTAAACACGTCGTTTAACACTTGTTGTTCAAATTTTATCTCCGCGCCGCTCCTGAATACTTGATGACGCCATACGCGTGTTCAAATGCCTCTTGAATAAAACCTGTTTGTACCCACGTATATTTGGAACCGTCTGAGAAAGCCGGCCATGTGGATACCACTACTCCTTTCTCACCCACGAGCCAGATCCAGCGGCAAGTAGAACGAGACTGAGTTTTTCTACCACAGACTAGCTAGCTACTGAACTAGAATCTGCTTGCTTATAGTTATCTCTCTGTTACTGGACGCGTGCGTTACGGCTAAATCAAAGAACGGATACGCCGCATTGGACTAAAAAGTGTTTGAAATTATATACACAGTCTCTTGGTTTCTCCCGAGTTTGGTGAACTGACTCAGGAGAGTCCATTGTCCATGTGAGGTAAGAAGCTGAAGAAGAGGTTGTTTTCCTCTACAAGTGAGGGTAAGCTGTTTCGTGTTTTGGAACATGTAACGGATACGTTTATAAAACATTTATTTCATATTTGCTCTTTTCAACATCAGCATGTGTGTTTATGGTGAAACTTCTAGAAGCTACATTCATCTGGTCGAAGCCACTGCGTTTATTTTATTTATCTGCAACCTAATAGTGTGCAGGTTTTCAAAAAAGAAATAGCAAGGCTTGTGAAACGTTATTGTGATATTTTTTTAGTTTATTTGTAGTTTTACCCATCTATGGCGGGCAGCAAAATTAAATAGTGATTGAACTAAGTTTTTGTCGTTGGTGTGAGAACTATGCCATAGATGGCGTTACGTAAAGGAACGATAAAAACCTGCAACACGGTATTATGATCTTTGAGATGAAGCGCGCGCATGCGCTGCGTGTCTCGTCTCGTCGAACACTCAAGGACATACATTCTTCTACAGCAGTTGTTGCTGTATGTTTCCTTTAATAATATTGTCTTCGGGTCCGATCTGCTCCAACTTTGTTTATACCACTAATTGATGGAGTAAACAGGGCCTATATAATGTTACTACCTGCAAATCCAAGACAGCTAGCCTTCAAAGTACATACTTTCTCCGAGTCATTCGAGTAAAATTCGTGGAATTCTTTTGAAAAATAATTAATCGAACACGTATAATAATATTTCATAGAAAATGGTTTCCATATATGATATTCGTTTGATTTATGGTCGAAGGCTTTATTGTATACGAATTATGACAATTATTGAAAAATTTAGTTAATTAATGTGAATTATGTTTAATGATATTTTATACGTAGTTTAAAAATCCAAAAATATGTTTTTAATTTATTCCATAATTGAAACGATGTCCAGTTTTATATTATCACCGATACAAAAGAAACTAACGAATCTTGATTTTCAATGACACGACTTATGACCGCGCGTCCCCTGTAGTGGGTCAGAGGAGGTACAGAATACGGTTGGACATGTCGCGGACTTCAACTCTCACCTAGCTCCGTGTCCTGCGGACGCACGCCGCTTCAGCTAGTGCGCGGGGCCACCAGGTTCATCTGGCTCAGTAATGCTTATATTTCTATTAGCGATTCCATTCCATGATTTGCTTTGCTGTGTGCTCAGGAACAAACATTTGGCTAATTTAAGTCCATTTGAGCCGCAGGACCTGTCGTTCAATCGTGCACTCGTGGCGCTTCTGTAGATAACGCGAGAGACTTTATTCTCACGCTACTCAATAATATCAGATACAATAAGTTGACAGATGACCTCGTTAAGGCAGTCAGGCTATAGGAAATCTAGAGGCTCGGCTTTGTGCAGCAGAGGCTTTCCTTCTACTACACCTGCGTCCGCTACCTCAGGAGGCAATGAACTGGGCTCTGTCAATGCCATCGTCCCGGGGAACAGCTGGGCGTTGACGTCTGTTTACCTCCAAGATCCCGAGCCTGATGCTGTATAATTTTGTTATGAAGTTTTTATCGTCCCTTTCCAGGCCGCGGCCACAGCGCCCAAGTCGAACGCAAACAAGCCGCCCGCCCCGCGCCTCGCGCCCTAATTGGATTTTTTTAACAATCCCCTAAATTAATTTAGACGAAAACAAAATACTTCACGAAATCTCGTTCGTAATTTAATATGTCCGTTTAAAAATGTGTTTCATTTCCCCGCCATGTTTGTTGTGCGCTGAACGGTTATTTTCTCCGTATAAATTCTGTTCGTGTCGCATCTCTTTGGAGGGAACGGAATCGGATTTGCGTTTTTGTTTAAAACATCGCTCTCATTTACTTTACCAACCACTTCCTGCATCCAACTATACTCTGTCAATTGCTGTGCACCGCGTGTTCAACGTGCTCATGCATTATCTAATAATGTTTAAAATTCTGTTGTTTCGACTTATTAAAGAAACTTAAGTTTCATCTATTTTTCATTATTTAAACTTAAAACTAAAGAAAATAAAAATATGTTTTTTTTTTTTCTTACTGCTTTCTCCCCAATTCTGATGTTTGTGACCTAACAAGCTTCAACCCCTAGTGCTTCTGTGAACCGAGTGTGGACCAGACCGTGATCCATCTTGTGGCCCAGTGTCCCGCATTCCATTCCCGTCTGGCGTAAAAATCAGGGAGGAGACAATAGCCTCCCTGATAGGCGGAAAGGAAACTAGGGAAGAATTCCTCTCATGCTGCAAGAAAATAATTAAAAAAGTTATACAAAAAAATAAAAATTTAAATAGACAATAAGAAAAAAGGTGATATAATGTAACTCAAATGTGATATAAAGTGTGATAAAAATGTAAATGAAAGAAAAAAGATAAAATGTAACAAGTAATGAGGGAGGAATGAAAGGACACAGAGCAAAAGTGAAAGAAAGCAGAATTGTGGCATAAAAGAATAGAATGAAAGTTTATGTGAAGAATGAAAGTAGAGAATGAAAATAAAAAAATATGTGAAAAAAATTAAATTGCCAATAAAGACCCTGTCCCACCTAAGATAGGGGTACGAGAGGCCTCCAATAGCGGGGGCCAATTAAAAAAAAAACGATAACTGGGTACCGCTTCACGTGCACTGGGTGACCACGCTGTCAGGGTGTTTCGCACCGTCTCAGGCTAGGCTTTAACAGGTGTAGGGCACATCGCTCCTTCCTACAGGTCCGAAATCAGGACCCGCCTCGGTACAGTCAACATATTAGTTGTAGTCCTTACTGTAACTCGACACATTTTTTGTCTAGCGCTGCCGCCACAGCCAACATGCGCCGCTCAGTTTAGACCATATTGCGCGACTCTTAAGATTCAAACTTAAACTGCGTTTGCTATTCTGTTGATTGTAAGAAAAAATATTGTAAAATCGAGCATTCCGGCCATTATTGTAAATTTAATATAAACAACTGCGCCCGCTCACTCTAGCCGGAACCCGGCGCTGCGCGCGACCGAGGCAACGTGTCTTTAGCCTCAAGTGACTCCGGTAGTTCGCGCGGCTAATATTCGACAGAGCAACATTCCGTGCAGCGGCGCGGGGACCAGATATTTATGATTGAAATTGTTGCTACACTTTAGACGACGACGGCGGCGGCGGCGGCGGCGGCTCGCAATGTTTTAATAATCAACTTTTCATTGTTTATAAATTTAACTGCAGAGCAAAGTAATTTCACGCGGAACGCTACCCTCTTGTGTAGCTTGTGTAAGTTAATATTCCAGATTCGCGTAAAGTGCCTAAGAGATACAGCTACGTTTAGCGGGTGACAGTGGAAGAACATTTTCATCATCATTATTATCATCATCATATCAACCGTCCACTGCAAAGCATGGGCCTCCCCCAGAGATCATCTTACGACCGATCTTGTGCTGCGCTCATCCAGCAGGTGCACCCAGTGGGAGAGTGTCCTCCTGATATTATGTGGGGCAATCAGATAGACTGAGTATCGGTGTTGCTCAACTCCAATGAATCATGGTTAGCGGTTAACAATTATTTTTTTCAACATCAAGGCAAAGTACTGAACGTAATGTACACAATATCTAAGTCCCCTTCGTGAAGAACTGATATGTTTCGACGAACTCTATGCGAGCATTGAGTGAAAGGGCCGAGATGTTAGAGACACGAAGAAGCACCGAAGTGAGGCGGACACCTCCCCTAGTTTGCTCGGGTTTCATTTGTCGTCGCGGGCGGGGTCGCGTGCGGGGTCGCGAGCGGGGTCGCGGACCGCGCCGTGTGTCGCCGGCGCGTGTTTAATTAAAGCAGCGGGCGCTAATGAGCATCATTCCGTAGCGTCGTTACGAGCGCCGCAGCCGCCGCGCCCGGACGGAGCCTTTTATTTAACGATGAAAAACTCGACACACGCCTCGCGTCACCCGCGACTCATTAACGCAGTTATTTAAGATGCTCACGTGTATTCTCCGGCGCTGTCGCGTGTGGTTTACGCGGTAACAGCCGAACATCGGTTCTATTTTTTCTTATCAGTAGTGGCACTGTACACATGGGCGAAATTTCCCAGAAGTCATCTCTCCCGATTATAGTTAAATCGAGCTTACATAATTGAGGTTACATAATATATTTTTGCAACATTGCCGCAAAAGTATACCGCGACAAACCCCGCGACACCGTACGGCATGCCATTGGATAAGCCGCGTGTCTTGCGGAACATTTTATGACACTATTTTCGCGAATGTACTAATATTCACAGAAGCATAATTTTTTAATTTACGTTCTACAACAGCCTTTAATTTCTTTCTCCTTAAAATATTTCGCAGCTCTGAAATGATTTAGAAAATTCTGTAGCGACTGTTCACGCTGCCTAACATTTGGGTCTAGCAAGACGCATCACAGCACCGGCACCCAGAAGTTGGCTCTACCGTGTCTTGCAGAAAACGTCGTAGAGAAGACACCCTTATGCTCTGTCTTTCTCGTTATTTTATGCAAAGAGTTAGAACCCTGGCTAGTGAAATTTTGGATGTCGGAGAGTAATAAATACCGAGAGCAGACTGCAGGCTGCCCCAGCAGCCGCCACCTGATGAGATATCAACTCACAAGTTGACAACAACAGCGTCTTTGAAATTTAAAAAAGAAAACAAAAAAATATCGTTAACTTCCTAACGAAATTTATTACGGAGTATTATATTACGTAACATGATTATTTTAATAAGTATTGCATGGAATTCTTTCAATGTTTTTTACTTCGTTAATTACAATAATTAATGAGCATTGTTATTTTTAACAATGCGAAAAGGTTAAACTCTGCAACGATTGTGTTATAAGTAGATATCACGTTTCTCGAATGAACGTGCTGTCTCACGTTTGACTTAATTGGCGATGATTCTTGCGATGTCTCTTCGATATCGTATTCAGAATGAGGAAATTTAAGAACGAATAAAAGTAAGCCGTATAGCGAGCGCATAAGGAAATTGAAGTGGCACTGGGCGGCCACACAGCGCGCAGAACAAACGGCTGCTAGACCCCAAAGGTTCTAGAAGGAGACCACGAATCGAGGAGCACAGCGTGGTAGAGATACGGTAGAGAAATGAACTTATTTAGGTCGTCGGTAAACGCTGCGAAACTCCTTGCGAAGCACTGTAGGGTCAAAAATTAAATAGATTAAAAAATAATTAATTGACGTTCAATACAAGTTCTATTAAAATTTTCAATATTGAAAAAAATAATTTTATCTTTATCTAATAATTGATTCTCAAGCGCACCGCTTGTATACCGCTATGTATAGCACGGCTTTCATCGACCATCTTATCTAAATAAAACTTTATGTTTAAACTGTTTTGTTTTGTCTTTTGAACCATTCAAATATAAAATATTATTTTATATTATATTTTACATACTTCATAAAACCAGAATGTTCTGTTAAGTGACTATTGTCAGATTAATGTTTTATCTTATCTAATTATGAGCACCATTACATAGATCAATATGTAGTTATATAATCTGTAATTATTATAATGTTTTTGACCTTCATAATTTGTATTTAGCGCCATCTACTAACGTTTCACGTTCCTAACTTATCATGGCGCCATATTAATATGCTATGAGTATCAGTTTTAATTATAGTAGATAAATATCTATTCGCCTAATTAATTAATAATGTTACTTTAATGTTTATATTTGACATATTAAAATATGGTGACTGCACATTTTATACTAAGCTTACAAAGTGAGTTACGAAAATGCTTACAAAGTGCAAAACTTGTAAGATTAATAATTTTTTTTTAAATAATGAGGAGTCTGTTCTATATTATTGTTGTAATCACTAAGTGTAAAGGTAGCGCAGCCGCCCATTGCCTGAACTTTTAAAAGACATTTTCCACGACCGCCGTAGACGCGCAGGGCTCATGACTCAATATTCATTTACTGTTCTATTTACACGTGTCATTATCCGATCTCTCATAGAGGTTACTTGTATATGTCACAGGAAAATGACAAAAAGACCGAATTTTATAAAAAGAGGAATAAAACTGAGCTCATCCGTAATTAAATCCTTCAAGTTAGGGTTACTAGTGTACCAAGCGCTCCCTGGTCTCAAAGACCACAACAAATCCCAGCGAGTTTTTACTTGAGCAATTAACTCCAAATGTCCACTTTTTTTTACACGATAGTTCTAAAACATTACACGGCAGTAAATTTTGTAATACAAAAAAAATTGCTCACAAAATAATTACTAATTTATATTAGATATATTATTATATTTAATCTAGAGAGAAAGATTTAAGATTGCAATGTTGCAATAGGGATGCTAGCTGCTTCCAATACCAGAACCAATTAGACTCTTGGATGCAGCAAGCGCAACCTTGTTCATGTAATGGCCATGATGCGGAATCCTATTTTTTGTAACTTTTTTTTCATCAGAAAGTAATTTAGTAAAGAAAATCGTTTAATATAAGTGTTAACCCGCTAGCACTGCGGCGCTATACAGAATTTAGCACAATTCAAATGGCGCATCGAGAAAATTCTTTTTCCTTTTCAAGTTACAATTTAGACTCTATAATTCTCTTTTCAATGTACATAATATGGACCACATGTCTTCTTGATACCAAGTGACACGATTTTGAACAATAAATACATCAGACTTGAGAGGTATAAGCGGAAGAAACTTGTGCAGTATCATGTAGTAACAAATTACAGAAAAGTTATGTTGAAACAAGGCAACGCTTGTATTTGTTTATCATTTCCATCAATTTCACGTACAAATAATCGCAGCGATGTATCCGTAGTTTCCGCGTTAATTGCGAGTTGTGCCGCCGTCGTGATAATGAAAACGTTCGCGATTAAAACGATTTAAGAACAATACGTTGATTATACATCAGCCGATAAATCCGTGCGCTGACAAAGAATTATCATCAAAAAGCTTTTATTGACGGCACGCCATCCGCCGGATGTGAGAAGCTTTGTGGTTCATCTATGGGACCTGGCATACCTGTATTCAATTCAAACAAAAAGTCTTCGAAATTAAAATTGTGTACGATTTTATAATACACTCCCTTATATCTCTTAGTTATAATGTGATGACATTATTAAAGTCTTCGAAAGAAGCTGGATGCAGGACACTTCCAACTGATTTTAAGTCCAGATGTGAACATTATATAACTGAAATGATAAAATTTACAAAGTCAAGTCAAAAAGTTATAAAATCATCCTATAACAATGTAAATGATTTTAGGTGATAATAAAGCATAGCAATGCATTTATGAACAATTTTATTTTGTTAATGTTAAATATACCATGAAAGTAATTACAGAAAACAAACCCGTCTAACCCGATTGTTACGGAGTCATCTCACATCAAGGTGTTTTACGTTTGCTTGTAGCTTTAAGTTGAAGGATGCTGCTATACTGGAGCTCAATGGCGTTTATCAGATTCAGATCTTACTTTCCTTTCGTGTCATACACAAGTAAACACTGAAAATGATTTAAGTAGATTATCCTGAAATTATAATTTAAAGGAGCATGGCATAATTAATAAAATGTAATTAGTAACAACTAATTGGACATATAAATAATCAGGAACGTGACTTGACGTCCGCAGGTTTTCTTAACAATCAAACAAGAAAAGCAAAAACCATGAAATGTTACTCTAAAAGAAAAAAGGTATTACCGTAACAAAAAACATGAGACAACCAAAACCACACTGTTTTACACAATGGTTAAAGTCTAACGAGACCTTGTGATGTAATGAAACCACGGCTGTTGCTGTTGACTTGTACAATTTTACCCACAGTAAAGGTTACATAGATCCACAAGAAAATCGAACAGATCCAAATTTGCAAGGCGAGTCGCGTAACTAACTTGCAGTAGCGCGCGTGAAATAGTGACGTTAGGATTTATAGAGATGTTGCATCCAGTTTTCTGTTCTCTTTTTTCAGCCCTTACATCCCCACTGCAAGGCGTTGGCCTCGAAAATATCTTTGGGGAATATATACCTTGATCACCGTCTTTGGCAAGCGGGTTGGCGATCGCAGTGTAGTATCAGGGTACGTAAAGGACACTGCTGCTCTTCTTCTGGAAATTTATTGTAAGCAATGACAATTCTATATAATTAATGCACAAAGTGAGAATTATATAAAATTTCATCCGGGGAATCTAACCCGCGACCTACGATCGCCCGTCTCAGTCTTTTACCGCTGAGCTACAGCGCCTATAAAAATTTAGTTTGTTTCATAAGTCATGTTCACATAAAACTCACTCGCGAAGTAAGCAATAAATATTTGTTTTATTTCATATTCGATTGTTAATTAAAGATTGTATAATTAAAGAAGTTAAGAGTGTTTGAGTCTGGTATGCTCACATGGACTGCTCAGGGCGTACAGGAAGACTAGTGAAGAGAGATTATAACGCGTTTTGATTAGAATGGAGTGGGCGATGTATTTCACGAGCATTTTCTTTGATTATAACACAAACAGCTCAGTTCTCATCGGAGTAATATTGTTCTGCGTGTACGCGGAGGGTCTCTGCCAGCGAAATCCAATCCCGCGGGGATCGTTCGATATATCCAATAACTGTTGTCGAATATCCAGTGTAATATTTGTTGCTTCATTTCCTTGATCTTAATTAAGTTCGGCGAGCCCTTTTTTTCCAAATAAAATGGTATCCGTTGACCGCACGTGTAGGTAATGAAGAGTGAACGTAAGAGTGTGTTAAGATTTGTCATCTATCACCTCAGCGGAATAGAACGGAAGCGGCTGCTGTGGTGATCAAGCATCCGCTGTGTAAGCCGTGTGACGTGCAAGGGAGAGTCGCGTACTATAAATATTTATACATGATCACAGCAGACAAATTAATTAATAGCTTGTCTTAAAAAAAGACAAATATATTTCTTGTGCATCTCACGATTTTCACGCGTGTTACGGCCATCGCAGCATATTTCTCGTTTTGGTCGTTTCTTTCACTGCTGAAGACTAGCTCTTTCTGAATTCATCAGCTGTCCACACTGAGGAACCTTACTGCAAAGAGTCTCTAATGCATTTGTAATGAACGGAATCAATTTTTTTAATAAAATTTCTTTCCACCACTCACAAAATTCAAAGCATATATAAAATGAGTTTGACGAAAAAAGTTTATTGTTCAATATATAACGTGATATATATGGAGTCTTATTATTTTGATTTCATTTAGACTATGTCTGTTAAAATGCATATTTTTAAATCTGTATTAAGCTTTGTTAAAAGATGTGTTGTTGTGGAGTTTCTTTCTGCTTTTTCTCCACAACTCTAACACCTTGCGAGGCAGATGATGGAACAGAGAAAGAAAAGATTAAAAAATTTGACGATCAATAAGAGTTCTGTCAAAAGTTCCGAAGTTGAATAAACGAATTTTATGTTTATCTTTATTTCAAAATTATGAACATATAACTCAAAAGAGCAAACTTGTTTGTCAGAACATTAGCTGATTAAGGTTTTCGATGCATGTATTTATTAAAAATGTTCTCGGCAGGTGAATTTTCCTAATATATCGATTTTAATTTTGTTTGTATGTGCAAGTTTCCTTTTATTTTTATTTACAAGTCAACGCCCCGTCAGGCTTCGTACAGTCAAAACTGGCGTGTCCCAGTGTGATCATTTTAATGTATTAATAATTAACAACGGCTGATTACTATTTTTACATTTATTCCCTTCGTTAGATTCTTTCTCGCGGCTCAATAAACACGTTAAAAAAGTTCCGAATTGGTTGCGCCGTTCTCTTGCAACATTTTTAACAATGTCACGTTTCGATACACATGATTATATTTTTGCTAAATGCTAACTCCTCTGTCATTTAAAATCTTCACGTCGCGGTTTGATTAAATATTCAAAATTACGAGCGCATGTAGTAAAGAGAAAATTTACGAGTGCTGAGTACTTCTATCATAAACATAAATTATTCTTCTGTGCTGTGTATTTGTAGTCTATAACTTGAATTTTCATAAAAGAGGACAGGCACTTTTAGCTGACATAACTTATATAAATGAGCAACAAAAAGCACTCGAACTCTGACGCCGAAGTGTCGCGTATTTCCTCCTTTTGTGTTAAGATTGAATTTTTCAAAAGAAAATTAATTTTAACGAAAACAAAACGGAACGGACGAGAAATCAAATTAAAGTACAATTTATTCTCTCAGGTAAGCATCGAGTTTGCGCGTCGCTTTGAATAAAATTACGAACAAAACATTACACGACGCTCTTTATGTGTCCTCGCTTTAATTCAGCACCGGCCGCAGATTCGTCACGGACCCACTGCACTAATAGCTTAGTTTTTATTTACATTAAGTAAACTGTACTTAAGCTCAGCTTGAGGTCAGACCTGTAGGCAAACCAGAGCAAAGCATCGACGCATCTGGTCTCGTGAGGAGGATCATGCGCGTGTATCCCCCGGGATGGAACAAACATTAAAAAAAATATTCTTTGAATAGGCTTTGTCAAGAATCTTTAAAGAGTCAAGATATTAATGCAATAAACATTTGAATATGCATTTATACCCAGACTTTTGTCATTTGGCATAGTACTAAGGAGCTTTTTAACGGTTTGTAGGAGATCTAGGTGCCCCTCCAAAAACACAGAGGACGATCACCGAGAGGATTTAAGTGGGTAAAAATCCTACATAACCTTGTCCTTCCCCTAGAGAGCAAGGTGCCGTGTCTTTGGCGTAGCTATCCCCTGCCTGCTACAGGAATTAAAGTTTGGGGAAGGGCTTTTCTTCCCAGGATGTGTCGTAACTAATCCTGAAGGATCCACCAGAAGGAGATCCCAATACCCCTGCCTCGGTGGCCATCTAAATATTTGTGAGTAGATATAAACATAAAAGAGTTCTTTAGATATTATTTCCTCTAATGAAGTTTACTTCATAATCAGTCTTGTTCAATTTATTTAACTCGGTATCTCTCCGAGCATGTCTGGGAATGAATAAGAAAGTTAACCTGGTAGATTAATAATATAAACAGATTCAGAAAATAGCTCAGAGTACATCGGCGGACATTAGTTCGACCACCGTTTAAACACTGCTACACTAAGTGAGACAGCAAGAATTGTCAAGTCATTAAAGATTCTGACACACCGTTACAGGTCGCCATTTTGATTCTCGACGGATGTGTACGTTATATGATGTGTATACCGTTGACACTGCTCGCAGACTGTAAAGGTCCAATGAGAAATTGACTTCCCCAAAATCTGCACGATTTTGGGGAATATATATGTGGGGGAATTTATGATAGATGACGGCTGTTGTTGTGAACAGGAAAAGAACTTGTTAAGCAGTTGTATTAAAGTTTTACAAGTAAATTCTAGTATTTTTAACATTAAGCATCCCACATTTATTCATATATATACAGGAACATACAAAAGCACACACGCATACGCTTTACAAATTTTCCACATAAATAGCGTTTCTCGTAATTACCGCACTGATCAGCACGAGCTGAGCCGCTTTATTTTGTTTGTGTTACAGTCTAAATATATATTATTGTTATTATGTTTTCAGGCGTATGAAACCTCAAAGTTCAGATTATATTGAAATAAATTCCCAGTATTTCAATTACGATCAGATGAAAACACTGCAATTTCCCTTGCTGCACTGTTGCAAAAAGGCTGCGCCGAGTTAGCTGAAGCCGTACGTTGTAACAACAGCGGACGCGCGCGCTGTTCAATCTTACCGAACTACTTATTTTATAACTTGAGCTCCTGACTTACACTTAGATTACTTCGTCGCTGCAGTAAACTTTATTTATACAACTGTGTTAGTGCATCGTTGGAATTGATTGCGAGCGGAAATTACGGTGTATTTGCTCTGCGCTCGCTTGACGGAAAATAACCAACAATACTAATTAGTGAGCCAGCGGTAGACGACTGAGACCAGCGCTCGTAGGTCGCGGATTCAATTCCCAAAATACAATGTTATGTAATTCACACTTTGTTAACTATTTATTTATGTTTGTCAGTCATAAATAAGTTTCCAGAGGATGAGCAGCAACATCTTCTGCATATCATAATACCACACTGCGATGGCCAATCCACCTGCCAAGCTTGGCGATTATGGTATTTCCCTCCATAGACATCTTTGGGGAAAGGTTAAGCCTTGCAGTGGGCGCTTAGGTGCTGTAACGACAACCCGCAAGTAGTCGCCGATGAAACCACCCGGCCTAAAACTTCTTCATAAAGTTCACTGCATTTTACGTACCATGAATAATACCATAGACCTTTCCCGTAAATTTTCAATAGGACTAGTGGACAAAAACGCCATCTGTCCACTGTACTTGTAGGAGGAGATTCTGCTCTGCGTGTGGCGATCCGTGGTCTTAACTATAGAACTTTAAGGTCGCAGCGAGCATCAGTTCTGTTTGCTACGCGGCCTGCCCAACGCCATTCCAACTCGAGATCTTTGGCCCTCGATTCGAAATCTTGAGCGTGTCTTCCAACTACAGCAGAGACTTAGGAGCAAGCTGTGATGTCCAAAGTTCCTGCACTTAATCACTCTATACAACGTACCATAATCAAAAAAAGTTTAACAAAAGTAAAAGATATCAATTTGTTATACAGAATGGAAAATCTAAATACTTCATAACGTCTATTGTGTCAATAAAAAAAATATAAAAAGGTTCTAAAGATTTGTAGCGATCTCATTGAGAAAATGTTCTAAACTCTTCGGTGTTTCGTTTAAATATTTAAAATGAACTTAAATATAGGTTCTCGTTTGGAACGATGATGGTTCTTGAATAACACTGCACGCATGCTTTTGTGACCGTGCCTAGCTTGTGTATGTAATTGAATAAAATCTTAAAATTAAAAATAGTCTAATACAGGATCCGTTGCAATTGAACGCACAATTTGTGTGGACGAGCGCTCCTCGCGGCTATAAATAAAGAGGACTTAAGGCAGCCGCCGCGCGACAAACTTCGGCCCAACTTGCACCATAACTCAATTGTCCTGCAAATTAAATTTTAATAGAAATAAGTTACGAATTGTAAAATTTAATTTTGCGAATTCTCAGCGAGTGTCGCCTGTTTTATTTTCGAAGGACAAACATTATCCGCGTGTACCTTTTTAAATTAAACTGCAGATTACTCACAGTGTACACGCCCACTGCCATGCCAGGTCCCCAAAGATTGCCAGCAACTTGCAACTTACAGCCAACCACCCAGTGCAGGGCCTGTCCACGCCGCGGCTGCGTGGTCGCCACTCGAGAACCTTTCATCCCCAACTTCCTGCTCCTTACGTTAAGAACTAGACAAGCAGATGACACTGACGGTTATGAAAACTGTCCAACTTAAAAATAACTTTATAAAATTTGAAAATAGAACTCTCTGCTTATGTTTTTACAACAAATTAATTACATTTATTCATTTCGATTTTGTTGTAAAGCTGTATCCACTTCTGACAATAGTACTTCTGCTATCTGGGTTTATATTAGATTTTCCGTTTGATTAAGATCGTCGAGGTACGTTGGATGCGGGCCGCTTCCCACTAATCTTATTGCAAATATCTGAGATGGATCTATATCCAGCAGTGGACGTCCTGTGACGGAATCGATGACGATGGTGATGATTAAATTAGATTCGTAACTGTCGCTGGTAGCTCTGAATAATTTTTTTATTGGTTGCTAGTCCGCCTTTCAAGACCAACTCGTCTGTTTAAAAGTGATGATGTGATTGAAGATTAAATACTCAATAAGTACCTATTCATACCGTAAAGAGTCCCGGGTTATGTTTCTCAGGGAATAAGGAATTCGGCAGATTGTTCCATACACGAGCTATGCGGATCAGTAATGTAGAATCGAAACGCTTAGTGCACCTGCAAGGGAACTCCATCGTGTAAGGGTGGCAGTGGGCCGACCTCCGACTCGTCATATAGAGGAGCGGGGATGGTAGAATAAGGTCGCGGAGTCTGCAGCGTGTTCTTCAAAATTAATCCAGTAGAAAATTGACAGACTCGCTCCTTGCTTATATGTTTATTAAGATTCAAGCCGCAGTCATCAATTCGGTCATATAATAACAAAGAGTTATGTGCAGGATACTCTATGTGATGATCTCTACCTAACTCGAGCCGATAAATAAGTTCTCATTAGCCAAGGCTACGGTACAGAGACAGGTCCAAGGACGCTCACCATCCACGAGGCTCAGGGCCTAAAGAGCAAGTCAACGTAGTCATCGATGTGGCGAATACGGCAACCGCCGCACAGAAGCTGGCGCACGACCTGAGGATACCAATACGGAGTAGGGATCAAAAAGTGGTCGAACGAACCGTGATTTTAAAAACTAGACATTGTTAGGGCGACGTTAAAATAGATTAAAAAAACTTAGTAAATACTGTAACGTCTAGAAAAGTGGGCATAAAATACGGAAATATCAACTGTTATTGTAAAAACAAAGGCACGGATGCCAATATCTGTGGAATACAGATCCTAATAATCAAAGAAATAATAACAGAGATCGATTAGAAACAAAAAGAAAATTGCGAAGTAAATTGAACTTCCAATGTCAAATTAATTTAAATCTCATCATTCCGACGCTTATTATCACAAATTGGCGGCAACTTGAAAATTTCAACGTCATTGCGGCTTTATGACTTGAGATTTTTCGTTGCGGTTTTTTGTCAGCGACAAAGTCACGACAGACTTCGTTTGGCTTTGCTTCATAATATTTATTTTTATTGTTTGTGATTTGGTTAAGTGCTTTCATTATATATATTTACTCATAGAAAACTCCAGAACATTACCTTTTCAGTTTTAGAATGTTGAACGTGCGACAATATGTTATTAATTTTTACTAACAAATTAATTACAAAAATACATTACTTTATTCTATCTAAACATTGATTCATTTCATTTAATCGTGTGAGCCTACAGATGACCAATGCAAGGCATGGGCCTGATGACAATGTACAAACCTACATGTTATGTCTTCAACACTGTAACGAACGACGTACTGCACGCACTCACATTCGTAGCGGAACTCCAAACAGACTTCACCTCTTTTACTTATTGCCATAGTTCAACTTAATTTTAAATAATGTAATTTTTTTTTCCCTATCAACTGTGTTAATGCGAATATAACCCCGGGTAGTTTGTTGAGAGATTTTCAAAAAGCAATTTTAACAGTTCTTTGCAACAATAAATAAATTAAATGATATGATGCATTCACAGGATTATTGAGTTTTTACCTCCTTTATAATGTTATAGGAAATTGTGGACACTTGCTAGCAATGTTAGTTCAGGGGTAGAGAACTGGGACTTGGCATCTTGGGTGACGGATTCGACTCCCGGGACACAATCTTATGTAATTCACACTTTGTGCATTCATTATAAAGGATTGCTACTGCTCACAAACAAATTTTCGGAAGGTAGACAACAGCGTTCTTTACGTGCCATATTTACAGCGACACTGCGATCGCCAAACCGCCTGCTTTGCGTGGCGATTATACTATATTCCCTCTTAGATAGCTCTCGGGGAAGACTTATGTCTTACAGTGAGGGTCTACGAGATAAAATGACGAAGACAGATATTTCCTTTACCAAATATAATGCACATCGTCTAAGCGGACCGACCTGGCTGTGTAAAAACGGCTGTCGATGTTAATATTATTAGTCGAAATACATATTTTTTTATTAATATTATTCCACCACCTTCATTATATCACTAATAAACGCCGACTTCAAGTTGTAGACTTCCCCAAAGACCGCCATGATCACCGGCTCCGCACTGCCCGCGAGTGCCCGCGTCCGGCGAGTTCCTTAACTATGAGCGATCCTAACTATGACTTCGGTCCACATAATTATTAATATTACTATTAGTATTTATACATTTTTAAATATATCAAAGTTGATTAAAACTTCTGATTTTAATTTATATTTATTTAGTTCATTGCAGTAACACCATTTCGTAATCTGTATGGTTTTTCATACATCACAGGACCGTCCGATGTATGCGGTGTCGTAAATGAAAACCGAATAGGCTTTTTAATTTAAAAGAGTACAGTATGAAAGTTTGTGTTCGTATGATTACTGATCCGCCCGCCTTTTGTGAGGCTTTCATTCTGCTGATATTATTTTATAATAATTAACGCTTTCAAGATACGGCTGAAGCAATGCACTTTCATTAATTAGTTGAATTTGTATCTTTCTTTAGATACGTAGACGATAGGGACTTGTCTTGTTATGTTGTGATTATAGGCAATGCATTTGACCTCTGTCTCGCCTGATATTAAGCGATGTCGAGGCCTACAATGGTGCACGCGTGCACAAAAGAAACCTATTCACACTGATCTTGAAGACTCCTAAGTTATAATTATCTGTTATCTGTTCCACTACTTGGCTGTACGAACTATAACAGTAGTATCAAAACGCTAAGTGCGAGTGGAAGGAATTTCAACCGTGTGTGAATGTCGTGAATCCGTGCGTCTTGTTGTCCGATAGAAGAAAGCGAACGGGAGAGTTAGTTATATGGTGTAATTACGTCGCACGCTACAAAATGCTGAATCCGCTGGGCGGTGTAAGTTATTTACATATTTTTTTGATTAAATGGCCCCCGCTATGGGGACCCCTAGTGCCGCTGTCTATTGTGGGACAGGGACTTTGTTTTTATTTAATAATTTTTTTAAATAATATTTTTACTTTCGCGCTCCTCTATCGTACCTCCTATGATCTTTCATTACTTTATTTTCTTTCTTTCTTCAACTACTTTTTTATATTAACTTTTTTTACTTTTTTACTGTCTGGTAGAAAGCATTGGGTATCTTATGGCTGAATTGATAACGCTTAATGTATTTTTTTGATTGAATGGTAGTTACTATCATCGATGTGGTTTTTATTTTTAATAATTTATTTATTGAATGTATGTACCGCAGTTTTTACAGTAACTTTTCAAACTAAACTACTTTTTGTGCTTTTAAATTTTATCTCCGTTTTTTTTTTTTTTAATTATTTAGTGATGTCTTTTTTTGTTTGTTAACAACGCCCTAACAGTGGCCAGTTACGTTTCGTGCTACCATTTCCTCCTCCCTACTCCACATTGGCATCCTCTGGCTATGCGCCCGTGTCTGTGCGGCGATTGCCGTATTCGCCACATCGACGAATCTTGCGAAAGCTTTGAGACGTATCAATGTTGTCTTTATTTTGACAAAAGAAATGCTCTCTGGATCTTGCATAGCAGTAAGAACAATAATTTAGACCGCCGCGCACTGGAATATCTTTGCTCACTGGATGGTTCTGTACATGTTCCAGGTAGCGGGAATGTGATGTTACTTAACAGAAGTCACGACGTTCGCTACTAGACCCAATAGGTTCAGTTAAAAAGACCAGCATCCAGCATTTTCGGACGATCCTAATAAGATCGTCTGTCCGGAATGACCGTCCTGCGCTGCGCTTGTGAGTTCGTGGCCTCCACTCCAGAACCGTAAGACATCAGCAGCCATCTGTTCTGCGCGCTGTGCTGCCTGCTTAATACCACTTCAACTTACTAATCCACTGTGCTGTGACAGTTACTTCCCTTCGACTACGGATCCCCTCGTTCATGAATCACCAGAAATGTTAAAGAGACTGATGCCTATTCAGCTGTTTGCTTCGAAAGAGTCATTAAATTAAAAGAGAGATGAAAAAGTAAATTAGTCATTTGTGAGTTTTGCGAATACTTTAACGTTGAAGACATCCGTTGCTGCAGAGTATACGACCTTCATAAAGTGTTACGTGCACATTGAACGCAGCGGGAGTGCTGGTTAAGGCTTTAACTTCTCTAGGTCTCAGCTAATGCATCTCGCCGGCTAAATAGCAAGCGGTCAGCCAATGTGCACTCAGGCTCGTGGCGAAAGGTAGTGGTAACGGCAGAGGTAAACAAAGAAATAGAGACCTAGACAGAGATATATACAATGGTAAAGATAGAGACAGAGGTGGAGATAAATACAGATACATAAAGCAATAAACATTGAGACCGATATAGAGACAGCGACGGAGATAGAGACAAAGATATAAACACTTGTATACAAGATGTAACACTGTGAAAGTAGACAACACTCATGGTTAGTAACAGCAGCGGCGTAAATGTAAATTAAAAAAATTATGTGTTGAATTATTAAATCACGTTGCGCTATAATATCTTCCGCGCATAATTGAATAAAATTATAGTGCATGAAACTTATACAACAATAGGTACGCGGCCGTGGGTCGGAGGAAGATCAATCGGCGGAGGTCAGCCGGCGCCCGACCCCGTGTGTCTATATTTAAGTTTTAATGACTTTGGAACGCGCACTGCGCCGCGTCGCGCCTCCTGTGCGGCGCAGTCTGCGCACTCGCACAAACATCAATGCACTTGCGTGCGATGCGGTGATCCTATAACTAAATATCTAATATATAAAATTCTCGTGTCACGGTGTTCGAACTTGAACTCCTCCGAAACGGCTTGACCGATTTTTACCAAATTTAACGTGCGTATTCAGTATGTCTGAGAATCGGCCACTATCTATTTTCCATACCCCTAAGTGATAAGGGTGGTCCACCCCTAAATTTTATTTTTAATTTTTAGACATTTTTTTTGGTTTTTATTTTATTATGATACAGCATACAAAAATACATACAAACCTAAATTTTCACCCCTCTACGATCAACCCTTATCTTATATTTGTTAATTAAAAACTTTATTTTTTTTTTGCAAAACAACGTTTGCGGGATCAGCTAGTATAAATAAATTTTCAACAATTGAACGCAGCGCGTAAATTAGAATCTGTCTTTTATTTCGCGGCAACGCATTTTGATGCCTCACTCAGTAGTAAACACCATAGGGAAAAGTATAACAAGTTTATATATATATATATCTATCGATAACCTAACGTACGTAGTCATTTTTGCCATATTTGTTATATAAACAATTTTTATGCACATAGACCAGATCACCGTATGCACATAGTCTGGACATAAATACTTTTATTATTAAAAATAAAAAAAACGTTACTTTTGAATCTGTCATCTTTATTTAATTATTCGTTGTGTTTTATTATTTATGCATTAATATATTGTGTTATTAAAATGGAGCAGGGTGATAAGAAACCGAATCGTAGGGATTGCATCACGTGCAGTACAGACGGCGCCAAATACAATCTTTGAAATGCTTCATACGCTTCAATTTATTCAAATGTTTGTGTACCGGGCTATTGATACACACAAAGGAAATTTCGCTATTTGCGACAGAAAGAAATTTGGCCGTCCACGTAGTGTTCGTACGAAAAATCGATTAAAGCAGCAAGGTAAAGATCTCGAAGAAATCCTGTCTGAAAACAAAAGATTTTATCTCGGGAGATGAAGATTGCACCTAGAACCTTGTCGCGTATTTTAAAAGATAACTTAAGACTTACAGCCTGTAAGATGCGAACTGGCAATTCCTTAGCTGATAACTTAAAAAACAGGGCTGGTGAAATTAAAACAATTACTTAAGCGGTCCTCAGAAAGAGGTCACAGAAAAATTTGGTTCACGGATGAGAAATGTTTTACAATTGAGCTTTATTTTTATAAACAAAATGACCGTATTTATACTGAAAGATTTAAAGAAGTTTCCCAATTATTCGACAGAGTACAATTTTTATAACGACAGCTACACTTTTGCCTGCAAGGCAAGCCTTACTATCTCTATCTCCTGTCAAGGTGTTGATTCGAATTTTTTACTGATCTCAACGCTTTGAGAACAAATAGTATAATAGTAGATACTGATTTGATACGATAATGAAGCTTACTCTGGTTTCGAATACATAATAAATGATATTGTCTGAGTGCTTCGGTGCAATTGTTGCGTTAATTTCCCCGTATGCAAGCAAACTAATACCAAGACGGAGGAACTCTCGTAATACTTTGAATGTAAAACAAAACATACTTTAAGCTGATATTTGATTCCTGAAATAAATAAGATTTGCGACAAATTCAGCGAAGTCGCGCGCCGCGGTGCGCTAACTGAATTTCGAACTTTCACGACGTTAGCGCCGCGTGACCGGGTTGCTTGAAATGCCCGCAGGCTCGCGCGGGAAGAGACCCCGCCCCGCCGTGTTACACCAATAACCGTATCCTGAAATATTGCCTCGCGTAACTAGCGTGCCATCTTGCTTTGGTGTTGACATGTTAAGGATGATTTTCCTCCAAACTACAAGCTTTCCGTTTACGAATAAAGGCAATTATCAATCATTCTAACCATGAGATCAGTTCATTTGTCTGCGACTCCTCGCAGCACAGAGCTACCTTTACAAATGTCGTCAACGAAGTCCTGAGTCTCGCGCAGTGCGGCCAGCCTTTGTAGACCGCGGTATATACACTTTTATTGCATTATCTTTTGATGTCACAAAACATTGATGCAGTAAAAACATTAAAGTATAATGTCATTCATTTTGCATCTAATATCTTTTATCGTTTTGTTTGTAAAACATCTTTTTAATATGCACCAGTAACATATTGATATCCCGTCTGCTCTTCGGGCAGGCGCTTTGGAAATTTCATAACCCTTTATAGATGTTGAGTTATTAAAAAGACAAATAAAAAGGAGAAAACATAATAATGTCAAATTTGATTGGGTAATGTAAGAAAGCGTTGCAGAGTTTGCGTAGCGTGTTAAAATAAATATTTTGTGTTTATGCACCGAACACTGTGATCCGTACTCATAGAATCCTGATTTAAAATAACTGATTAAGGAAAAGATCCAAATAATCTTTTTTTGGACAGTGTTTGGTCATTTTTACTGGAAATCAGTAGCCGTCTCACAATGGAATGTCGCCACAAAGTCAAAGATTGTTGTGATTATTAAGCATAAAATTGAAAAGAAAATTCACTTAGACATTAGCAGGTGGTTTTTATTGTCGTATAACTTTGCGTCACTCGCTCCTGTAGTGAACGACTGTGTAAGACGAAAGACTACACAAACAAAGCCAAAGAAAGAGTCAGCAAAGTTTATAAAGCACATTTAAAATTCCGATCGACTACTGAAGCTTACCTATAAGGAAGTTAAGATGCAATATCTGCCTCGAGTTCAAAAGATGTCGACATTAAGTCGGCAGCTGCGGGCGCCCGCGCCGGCCTGGATTGACATTCTTTGTCCGCTGGTTGCACCGCGCGCGCGACAAACGTGCAGCCGGCGCAGTGGTTAGTGCCCGCAAATAATGCAACGCTTTCGACGAACGCGAGTTCGTTTCGGTTCGTACTTATACAGAATTTGTATGTGTTGATTTTAT
The DNA here is from genome assembly GCF_028537555.1 of Battus philenor. NCBI lineage: Eukaryota > Metazoa > Arthropoda > Insecta > Lepidoptera > Papilionidae > Battus > Battus philenor. Next base: position 13,517,209 of record NW_027181684.1, read on the forward strand.
AAAGTAGTGCACGCTATGAGGTCAGACGCCGCTCCAAAAATTCCCACCGGCGTCATGACCCTTTGTACAGGAGCCGTAAATTTGTCCCTCCTTGTAATATTTTATAATAAGTATAGTTTACGGTTAAAATAATTTGCTAACACAACAGATTTAATGTCTCAATCATCAGCAAGGTAATTTCAAAATATTTTTTTCTATTTGGTACTTCAACATTTAAAAAACAATGTGATTATATTTTTATCGTAATGCTTTAGGTTCACGGTAAATCATTTCTTTTTCTTCGTCGCTGCCTTGTGACCGGGGTGGTGACTAAGCACATAACTCTCTGCTACCATTTTATTTCTGGTAAGTAAGAAAAGGACCAATATTTAGCCACTTCCGCACATGTCTCTGTGCACAACACAGACTCTGTGTTTGGCACTAATCGGTGTAACATAACTCCTGAAGATGCCCCGTGTAGGGGTGAAATACGTGTTGAGTGATTTGGCGGTGGCGGTTGTGTGATTCGCGTTGTTTGCCGCATGCGCATTTATCAGCGGGCTGGCGGGCGGTGCAATTCATTGCACGACTACCACTGCATGTGCGGAAGTGGCTAAATATTGGTCATTTTCTTACTTAGAATGGACTTTCGCGAGGTAACGCCTGATTCCATAAAAAAAATATTCCTGGTAGTCCTAACTTATGAAAGGTCTAAGGGGCCGTACACGGTGATGTTGTACACTTAAAAATTTCGATTTCGAATCGATGGTTAGTGATAGGTGTTTAAATTTACTTTGGGTTTTTCATGAAAATTTAAAAGTAAACATTTTCTAATTCCTTGACGAAAATACATAAGAAAAAATTAGCCGAATCGGTCGAGTGACTCTTGAAGATTTTTTTCTTGTGTTATATTTGCAACCTTTAAAAATAATTACTATTTAGTTAGTTTAGATTAGACGAAATAATAAAATAAAATGAAATCAGTTCGCCTATTACAATTGTCGATTTTGAAGTCGTAAACACTTATAACATTTTAAACTTAGCGTCTGCCGACAATGTTGGAATACAAAATACACGATGAGACATCACCCATTAGCTCAGTTCTTCAGTTCTCAGTTTTCAATCGAAATTAAGTTGCGACACAGGGGACATCGGCCGCTGCGCAGCGTATAGACGAAGCTATAGCTGTGTTCACGGCAGCGACTTTCATCGCACGAGCTGCTATGGTTTGCGATCCGTAAACTTTAGCCTGAGTTATTAAGTTCTCTCCCCTAAACTTTGCGATTTTGTAGGTGTGACGAACGACATCTGCCTAAAATTGCACCATCGCCTTTTTTATAATAGCGACATATGAAAACGCTCCGCTTATGCCGATTGGACCATACGCATACACGGCGTGGTGCGCGAACACAAAGGACTGCAGCTCTCCCGCGCAGATTTGGTGCGCACATTTCTCATGTTTGCTTGTGTATTGTACCCCTTGTTTTTTTTTTCAATAAATTCAATCAAATCAAGTGGTTTTCCTTATTAATAATATTAGTACCCTATAGATTCTCACAATTATTATTTTTATTAACAAATTATTATAAATTATTTAAATTCAGTTCCTTCGCTTCTATTAGTGCTAAGGTTGCGTTACTTTAATCGGGTGAAGATATGCAAATCTTCACCCATATAGGTAAAAATAAAACAGAACTGCGAATTTTGTTCCAAAACTTCCAATATAATTGATCTATGAAGTAAATAGCGGTGCGTGGCGGGACGACCGGGGCGGCGGGGCAGCGGAGCAGCGGGGCGGCGGGGCGGCGGAGTTGCAAGAGGTCCTCCGCTCCTCGTTTATTTATCGCGATATTATGCAGCACTTGGAACTAACTGCGCATTTGCATTTAAGGATTCCATATCATGGCGAAGCAACTTTTGCTTTCGGACGGGACTGCTGTGTGAGTTTGAACTTTGACGTCGCGCTCTCTGCCGGAAATAACGTCCTTTTGTATACACAGCTTGTGTTTTATTCAAGTTGTGTTTGTAAGGTATCGTAGAAGGCGATTGCAATAGGTTAAAACTGCAAGAAAAGTGGATCGTCTAACGCCAGTCACCTGTTAACTGCAGCAGAGATTTTGTTTACTTTTACTTTTGTTTACTATTGTACGTTGCACACCCACCTTATGCTGGTCGCACGATTGTCACCTATCGGCAGCACACTCGCCATGTGTTCATCACATATTTGTCACCCATACGTAAGTGGCTCGTACGTTTGTCTGAAGTTTGCCTTTATTCATTGCTTGTTATAATTCACGGCCCGGGAGTGATGTCGCGGTCGCGCGCGAGCAGCGCCAACTTCGCCGCACCGCACGAACGGCTTCAATCTTTACACGTCGCGCGAGTCCTGCTCGCGACACACAGAGCTCCTATGCCACCGCCATAAATAAGACATGCGTATGTTTTGTGAAGAGATTTGTTATTACTAAACATCTGGTAGGTATGTGATTTAATGCTGCACTATGTTGCAAATTTATTTTATTTATAGTAAATAACGAATGTTTACTGTTGTGTATTATAAACATTTTCGAATTTCGTTCGCAATACAAACAAGCAGGTGCGTCAAAATTTTTAACTGTTATAGAGTTTAATCGTACCATTTTATATGCATTTGCTTCTGGTGTGTTTATCTGAATAAAGTTAAAGCGTTGCTTATGTGCTGTTTTGTTCTTCTAAAAGATAAACAATACACCTGTTTGTGTGTATTTACGTTAGTACATTCATAACATTATACATAGAGCGAAGGCGACTACCTATTTTGACTTGCTCTGAACACCTGCAGAAGGCGTCCGCGAGAGCATTATCATCAGCATGTTTTGTACATGTAACATATTTGGCGACAACTGAATATACCGGATATTCAGTTAAATATACATGTGTTATTAGGTTATATAATTATGCTCACTCCACTGTAACAACCAGCTTAAAGTAATTTTATGAATTTTTATGTAAATGATTAGGTATAAATTCGCTGTAAAGGTATTTAAATAAATATAAAAAACCCATTACATCACAATGTGTCAAATAAAATTAAAAATTGAATTCTTTTTATATTACGATACCAAAAGTGAAAGAAATATTCCATTTACCTTTCGGCAAATATAACTATTCCGAAGTGGCCTCTGTTTGACAATGTATCAGATGCTAAACGTATTTTCGCTTTCGTTCTTCGAATGCAGTCCAGAGGCAAAAGAATGAGCACTTCAAAGTACAAGCTCAGTTCAGTTGCTTGTAGCCAACCTGATCATTGAATCCGCCGCCAACCGTAATTCTATTGCGAAGGCTGTTCTGTTCTCACTGTCGCAGTATTTACTTGGGTTTTTGCTGCACAATCCAATCGCTAGCTTCCGAAGTAGCCTTATGATATTGTCAGTCAGCCATATGGGCTAAAAACCAACCAATAACACTAAAGCCTATCTTAGGTTACAATGCTAAGAGAAGAGGATTGTGGAGTGGGACACTACACATCGGCAAACGTAGCGTAAACCCTCCGCCCACACGTGGGGCTGACAACCTTGTTAAGACAGTCCGCTTCCAATCTGTTCAATTAGAAATCTATGAGGAGACCTATGTCCATTACTGAACTTGCTGACTGAAATGATCTTGATTGTGATGACAATGCTAAAATGGTGTTATATGTTATTCAGAAAAAAGTGTTGTAAAAAGTTGGGGAGTCATTGGAAGAGGCGCACTGGTACAGAACAATATTAATAAACATTTGGCATCACGAGTCAGCGGCGCGTCTAAATTCCCGCTGAGATGTAATTTATAGTTATCCGATCCCTGGGCGGCGCAGTTCCCGGGAAACTTTGCGAAGATTCGATTTCGTTAAGAATTTAATTGTGCCGCGCGCGGCGCTGCAGCGAGCAGCGACCGCCGCCCTCGAGTCTTAAACTGGTGCTAACTTTGTAAGATTTACCGAATGTAAATCGACTAGCTGTTCATTTGCGCGGAGCGACGAAGATAACTTGATGGACTCGGCCACGGCGACACAAGTTCACGTTGTCATCATCAGATGCAATTTGTCGGTTCCTGATAATTGACAGGTTACCTTCAGACGCCCCTCGGTTAGTCACCTTTCTCATGTAAGCTATGGAAGGTATGAGTCTCCTCCAAAGATTACCGGTTCAGCCGCGATGACCGCTCTCGCGCTGCTCGCGTCCAGCGCCGCGTCTTACCGGCTCGCGGCCAATTGAGAACTTTCAGGCACCAACGTCCATCGGTGACTTTATTGCTTCTGTAGAGTTTCTCGTTTCTGATCCAATCTCGCATCGAAGCTCGACAGATTTTAAGCTCTCTCAGTTGACTTTTTTATGACAACAGTTTACGAAATTCCGTACACATTGCGCCGCATACTCCTACTTTGTAACAATATACACAACACAAATTTGATTAAAGGATTGTGACGCGTGGTCGTTTCCACGTGCACACACGATGTGACCGATGATCGACTAAATACAGTTTGACTCTACACTTCTGCGCGACCACTGCACCAAATGTTCGCACAGTTTTTCTCCGCACTATGACTTCCAGCAAACGGCCCTATTCTTCGACACTATCGTTATGGCAATCCATTCGCTATCATCTAGTGTACAACCAAATACATTCCAGTTGTCTATTTGCAACGCTCAAATATTTTAGTTACAACGTAATCATAATATATTTTCAATTGCAATGATATTTTTATTTGGTTTTAATTCCTCTTTTTGGCTTGTCGCTATGATGATGTCGAAATGATATGTAATTTTACCTCTATATCATATCTATGTAGCTATCTCTTTTCCTCAAAATTTTACCCTTTTTCCCACTAGAAATGTCTTAACGAAGATATTCAAAAAATAAGGCCGTATTGGTCGAACCGGTCTTGAGTTTGCGCTTTGCAAGACATTAGATAACAGTTGGTTGAAATATTTCACCAATCCGCAGTGCTGCAGCGTTGCATGCGTTAAACGAAGTTAAAATTAACTCATAACAAATTGGTTCATTAGTAACAGCAGTTATGTATTTCTTGTTGTAATGAACGGAACGAATGAACGGAACCAGCCGGCTCCGCGACAAATCAGCTCCTGTTGATCCAACTTTGTAAAAACTAAACGACCTCGGCGGCACGCATCGCTCGCCTGCGCTCCGGACCTTTCCCTACAGAAACTTCGAGAAAATTCGATCGGGTTAACGTCTTGATTCTCCTTCTACTTTATTAGCTGACCAATACGAAGTGAACGAAAAGGTTTTTACAAACTAAAGCGACCGCCTTTATTTACGTCGTCCCATCACACCGGCTTAACTCAACGAGCGCTGTAGCAAGATCACTGTTCTGTTTTACTTCTCTTGATCTCAAGAACGGATTTCTACACGTGAGGTTACAGAAAGAAAGTCAGAAGTATACTTCATTCGTCACTCCTCAAGGCCAGTACGAATTGCTGAGAATGCCCTTCGGCCTTTGTACGGCGCCATCAGTTTTTCAGAGATTCATTAACGACATCTTCAGTGATTTGATTCTCGATGGTACTCTGTTGGTTTATCTCGACGACTTGATCATTCCAGCTAAGTCAGAAGAAGAAAATTAGAAGTAGTACTTATTAGAGCTTAAGATTTTTTCTTAGAATTTAACTGGAACAAATGCCACTTTCACAAGAAAGAAATTCAATATCTTGGGTGTATATTTGTAATAACAAAGTTCAACCATTCTAAGAAAAGATTAAAGCGGTAGAAAAATTCAAGAAAGCGAACAATGTAAAAGCTGTGCAGTCATTTCTTGACCTCACCGCTACTTCAGGAAATTCATTCGGAATTATTCTCTTACTGCCAAACCTCTGACAGAGCTGGTGTAAAAGGAAGCCGTATTTAATTTCGACGAAGATTGCGAGGAACCTTTTTTTAGAAAGCCTGCGAATATACAACCCTGATTTAGATATATAGAGCTGGATAGAGACACACGCGTTGACGGGTATAGTGTGGTTCTTTTACAGAAAAGCCCTGAGGACAATCAATTCCATTCTGTCCACTATATGAGTAAAAAGACTACCGAGGCTGAGAAAAAATATCATAGCTACTATTTGAAAATTCTAGCTATCGTTGCTGCAATAAAGAAGTTTAGCGTTTATTTACATCATTACATGAGTTTACAAACATTACTTTAAAATAATCACAGACTGCTCTGCCTTGACTATGACGCTGCAAAAAAGGGATTTGCCACCTGGAGTCGCACGTCGGACTCTGCTCCTTGAAGAATAAGATTATACGATAGAACACCGACCAGGACCACGGATGAAGCACGCGGATGCGCTAAGCAGAAACTCTATTTGCCTCACAGAAGCTTCAACACAAATAAAGAAAGCACAGAACGAAGACGACCACATAAAACTGTTAAAGAAAATCTTAGAAACTCAAAACTACCAAGATTATATGACGCAGAATGAAATTTTATATAGGATGAAAAATGGAAGCAAACTGATCGTTGTGCCGAAGAAAATGCTATATGAAATAATACGGAAAATTCATGAGAGGTCAGTTTTGAATTATTAAAACAGAGGAATTAACCAAAAGATAGTAGTATTTAGTATTAAAAGTAGTATTTCATCGAAAACATGACAGATAAGATAAGAAAAGTTATATACAATTGCATCGAATATATCCTAATATCCCATAAAAGAGGAAAGAATGAAGGATTTCTACATCCTTATCTTATCAATATATCACGTAGACCATTTGGACTGACAAGAACTACAAATACATCCTGGATGTCGTCGATGCTTACACCAAATTCACGTGGATCTACCCGGTAAAGACCTTGACTACTGGAGAGACATTAGAGAAATTAAAACTATAACAAGTTGTCGGTGCACCGGAGAAGATAATTACAGATCGCAACGCTGCGTTCACTTCAAATGATTTCCAAGTATGTTGTAATAATAAGAATACTGTGTTGTACATTATCACAACAGGACAACCAAGGAGTAAGGGACAAGTAGAACGCATACATCTAATCGTAATAGCAGTATTAAGCAAAGTAAGTGCCGATGACCCCACCAAAGAACAACAGAGAGAAAGACACACACGCGCACACACACACACACACACACGCACATTACAGCTCAGTTCAATAATAGTTTATGTACACAGCAATGCCTCTGAATATCACATAACGGGAATAAGTGAAACACAATTGTTATTATAAAAATTCTCCATGCTCATTTACACACACATGACAGTAAGTAACCTACTGTATAATATATCAAAAACATCTAAATTTGTTACGAGAAGTCCGCAAGGCCACGGGCGGCGCATACCTTGCGTTTGGGCGGATGTCATGTTTTATTTTCAAAGCCCGTTATATTAAGCAGCAGCTCGTAATCTGCCGGAGAATCCGTGACGCAAACTATGTCTTGTACTTACAGTGTATGTGTAGTGTAGTGCATACAAGAACTGCGTTAACAGGTTTTCACTAAAACTCGCTTCACACTACCCTGCACTGCATCTCAGCGATAACTCTGGTGAAAATATTTTTAGAGAGCGGATGAAATGCAGACATATTCGCTTAGTAAAACTGTATACATGTTTTAAGTTGCGCTAATTATTAATTATTGTTTCATGTATTTAATCTAATATTGTAATTTTAAAATGTATTATACCGTATTTATTATGAGTATATATAGACTATATACATATGTATATACGTTTTGTACGCGTTGAGTATCCGTTATTTACACATCTACTATTTCCATGCTATGATTGTCTGTAAGAAATTGCCTCGTGTAAGACCGCCCATTATTCGTTTTCTTTACTATCATGCAACTATGTATATATTATCTAGCGTGTACAATAAAGAGAATTACATTAATTTAATTCAATTAATTACCCTCAATCATGTGTACGTACCTGTTTAAAGTTGATTTATCAATCATTTCATTCGTTCGTTCACAATCATTCGTTACACTTCATTCTCAGATCTAGTTGTTCAACGCACGAAATCCCCTCGTCCACTGGCTTCTTTTCTTGATCTCAATTACAATCACAATTACAACAGCTACAAAACTCTAGTCCGGTAACTTCGGAACAAGGCTAACGTATCTCGTATCTGGAGTAGTAGGCAAACAAACGTAGCGTTTAAAATAGCGGCCTGTGTTTCAATCGAACCAGAACGTAGATAATAAAACGAAGTGATATCTCACTGCGGCGGCGCAGCCTTCATGCTAGGGGATGTCTGCCATCCTCCTGTAATGTCTTAAACACTAATAAGCGCAACGTAAATTATTCTAGTTCTCGTAAAGCACTAACAGTGTCTGAACAAGCGGTTTTGGTGATATCTTTTAAGGTCTTACGTTTACTTTGTCCCCTGAGAACGACATGTCTTGTGCAGATTGAGAATATTTCCTGCACATGACCCAATAAAAAGCTTACACGGTCTCAGTGGACAAAAACCGAGGAATCAATATAGATTTTCCACAATTTTGCAATATTTTGTTTTTGATTTTGCAGTTTTGGAGCGCGCCGCCACCGCTTCAGCAATCATTAGTTTGCTTTCATTATTTTTGCAATAAAATGACGGCGATGGAAATATTTCATTAGCCGATCCGAAAGTCCTCTGAAGTAGTTTCGATGAAAGTCCAATTAGGATTTAACATCGGAGCTTTAAAACTTTTCGAGTCAAACTTATTTGCGCTAAGTTCAAAGTTAATAAAGTCCTCGTGTCGAATTATGCTAAATTGAAACAGTTCGACGATTTTTTTTAAACTCCGTTTATAATGAAGTTTTTAAGAGGCTTTATGCATAATGCAATACTTGCATCTCGGCGAAATTAGCTGACTGCAGTATTAGGTTTTAAAATAGACCACAAAACGACAGGCTGGGAAATGAACTGCTATTATTTTTCTTTTTCTTAGAATTCTAAAGAGCGGTCGTGGTAAAAGTGCGGCCCTCGTCACATCCCCGACCGACTTTCCCTGTCTAAGGCACGCACCTCGAGCAACGAAACGACCATAAAAAGATACCATTACAGGTGAACTCATTTGATTCACTCATCTGAGGAAGAATGCTAGAAGGTTTTCTTCGTTGTGACATACGCCATAGATACTGTGCATAATCCAAAGAGGATAAAATGAAAAAATTATTAAATGACACTAAAAGCGACCCCATGAGGAGCCTCAACAAATCCATTTGTCGCAATGCACAGCAACCACTAGGTGTTTAGCACTACATTCTGCCCTCGACAACTAATCTTCGAAGTGAAGTAGTCGCCGATCGTTGGGCTTTTGGCTTTTATATTGAAAAACTTCTATGACTTAAGTTGTATTAAAAATAATACATCGCGTAATGCTTTTAGTGCGCAAGTTTATTTATTCATATTAAGCATTAGGTTCCAATAAGGGTAATTATACGTAATGCTTGAATAAATCCGCCTTTTACATAGAATAAATATAGTTCAGAGCATACCTTAACACTTTGTCGAATATCTTCTTTATAGTTTAGGTTAGCTTATCAAATACATCACGTAGACCTCCTATTTCAATAACGATTTGTATGAGAATTGAGGTAAATATATAAACCTCGCCTGCACTTAATAAATATCATCACATCGCGTCTATTAATATAAGTCAATTAAGTATTCCTTTTAATGGAATCAGGCGTTATCTCGCGGAAGTCGGTAGGATTGTTTAAAGTTTATTAAGGAAGGCAGAGAAGTTTGGTCAATGACAGTGAACGCAATTGCATTGCAAGGTCTCCTTACACCTACGCCAGTCGTCAACCCCAAGAACCTTATTTTGCCTATCCTTGTGTTTGTTTATTTTCAAATGTTATCTACCTTAATAACTAAATCGCTCCTCTGTTGAACATTGACACTTTATTTGGAAGATTTAATGGAGTCAGGCGTTACCTTGCGGAAGTCCATCCTAAGTAAGAAAAGGACCAATATTTAGCCACTTCCGCAGTTGGAGTTGATGGGAAACTCCTGAAGATGCCCCGTGGAGGGGTGAAACACGTGTTGAGTAATTTGGCGGTGGCGATTGTGTGATTCGCATTGTTTGCCGCATACGCATTTATCAGCGGGCTGGAGGGCGATGCATTTCATTGCACGACTACCACTGCATGTGCGGAAGTGGCTAAATATTGGTCCTTTTCTTACTTAAATATTCCTCCCGCTGACTACTGACGGTTAGTTTTGACTGTACTACTACGTCCGTAGATTCTTAATAGCTATGTGACTGAATGGTGCAGCGGAACACGTGAAATGAAAAAAAAAATGTTTTTTAAACTTACTAACTGATCCTTATTATTTTCCATTTTAATTACTCGTGTACGCCACAAGAATGTTACCAGAAGAACTAATTTCTATAAAAACGAAAATTAAATTGTCCTCCTCTATAATGGCAGCAGTCGTCGAACACATTTGAAATTAAACTGCGATACCCTTTACATGAGGAAATACAAAGAGAGATTTATTTTTCTATGGGCAGGCTTGTGTAATGAAATAATCGTAATGATGATGATGGCAACGACTTCCTACTCCGAAGAGAGAAGAGTCCAAAACAAACTTGGACATGTTCTCGTAACAACATGGTAGTAATTGCACAGCTCTTGTAATAAATCCAAAGAAATTGTTGCTTGAATTGTTCTAAACACTCTGAGTTAACTATCAAAACCACAGTTTGCGTAAAAAGATGCTCACTGAGATGATTTGTTGGCGAACACGTTAACCGTCTACGAAGTTACGCCAAATTACACGTAATGTACGTTAGGCAATCGCTATGGGTGCAAAAAATACTTGGAAACACTCAGACCAGGCGTGAAAAAAAATGTTTGCTTCATAAGTCTTCACCTGCGCTCTTATTCTCCAGTTTATTCTTGTTGCTTGTGAGGTACATTCATTTCGTGACTTATGTCAATGGCGTAGATCTTAATTTTAATTACGTGAGACTCCCATAGATTTCCTATAGGACCGGTTTGAACTTCGAACTGGTGTACCAACGGCATTGCCGAGATCATCAGTCTACCGCCACAGTAATATATGTTATAGTTATAGTATAAAAACGCTTGCTTGCGCATCAATTTTACAAAGATCTTGTAATGTTTCAGGCAGGTCATTACCAGAACATGTCTATTTGTTACGTAGCACCTGTTGCCTTGATTCGTTTATTTGATTATTGTATCATTAGATCATTCGTTCTTTCGATCATCCAGTCATTAAATCTCTCGAATATTCGATTGTATTATAAATGTCATAAAATCTTCACAATTTTCACTGCTAATTTCGTAACCGAACAAATTAGCGAAAATATTTTGAAATTCGAAAATATGTTGTTACTTTATTAAGTTTTTCATTGAGGATTTCTGAAAAATCGTACAAAATTTAAATCAAGTTAAAATCGATTCCAGTCTGTGGCGGACGGATCGTGTCAGCGGGAGACGCGCTTTGCGCGATCTCATCACGCAATCAAACAAAAACATAATAAAACATGAATTTAAAGAATGTGAACAGAGCAGAGTAGTACACAGCGAAGTTTGTAGCTTGGTCGTTTTTAATGACTCCCATTTTTGGGGGGCTAATCTTCCCCTCTCCCGTCACTTTCGTCCTCTACATTATCTATTATTCATTCCTTTTACGCTTCACTTGATCTGTCATTTTTCTCTCATAAATCTTCTTTTTTGGATCTCCTTCCTTTCTTCACTTTCACACCTAGATCACAGTTTTTTACATTAATTATCACATTATCTTGATATTTATTTACATTTCTTCTGTTATTTTACTATTTGGCACTTCGTTACTAATAGTAGCTTAGCTTATTACTGTTTGTACACATTTTCTTACTTATCTATAATCAGTAAGCACAATATAACAACAAAATGTACCGCTACGAACGTTCGGTATCTTATACGCTTTATGCTTCTTTAAAACGTGGTTCCAAACAGTCCTTTAGTTTCTTGTCTGACCATCACTGTTGTATAACACGAGTGATATCATTTAGTAAATTCATATTATAAAAGTTTCCATTGTCAAGTTTCTAGAGGATGGGCAGCACAGTCCTCTGCATGACACCACACTGCGAGCCTGCCAGCCGATCGTGGCCATTGCGGTGCATCGCCCATAAATATCTTTGGAAGAAACCTGTGCCTGCAGTGGGCATCTATGGGTTGAAGCGACGACTCCTATTATAAAATGAAAGCGAAAGAGCTCAGTTTGATAGAAACTATAATCAAATTGAATTTCCCTTGTACCGATTCGCTGACCACGGTGTGATGAGTTAAAAAACTCATCGAACTCAGCAACAAGAGAAAATATATTTAAGATAAAAGGGTAAGGGTAATACATAATTATTTGTGTATATATTGAGCTATATATATATTGAACAATAACATGCAACTTTACATCCTGTGTATCATTCAATTGCAAACGAAGCTACGATAGCTTCAAAAACGCCCCGAGCAGAGAAAAGTTTACAAGATTTTTTCCATGGCCACTTTTATAAATGTCCATGTTACAGTTTTAGAAGCGATTCATCACCGAAGTGCATTGTCGGTTAATTCATTCAAGACACGTTGACGCTGTGACAGGATTGCTTTAAGTTTTTGTATGATTTACTTTTTACATGATTTTCTACGTGATAATTTTGAGATATTACTATACATGTAATTTTATTATAAAGGCGTACATATTTGCGTAAAAACGAGATTATTTCTCTAACATATGTGTATATTGTTTATGTATCGTCATTACATTTCGTTCACCAAATAAATCGCGTACAGACAAAAGGCCTGGGTGTGGAACGAAAACTTCAAAATGTGTACCGGCCGTTCAAGATGTTTCTCTAGCGGTGCGCGCAGCGCGCGAGCTTCAATATAACTTTACATTTATCATTTTTATCGCCGCAGCTCACGACTGCAACACACGGCGTCCGGGTGACGCGCGCACCTTTTATGTGCACGCAGCCTTATACCGCACAAACCTATAGTTCTTTCGCGTTAATAATGTAATCACCATTATTTGCTAGCCTTGTCGACAAATTGAATTGTACCTTATTGGGAATTTCATTCCTTGTTCAAGGAAAGGCGTATACATATTAACGCCATAACATCCGTCGACTCCATTATTTACGAGCCGTGACTGAGCCGCCGGACATTGATTGCAGCATTCTTAACGCAAACGAATTATACTCAGTAACAAGCGTTACGGGCCGTCTTCGAGACTTGGCGTCACCGGCTGTCCGTTTATTTATTCATAGACTGTCTTTATACAGACCAGAGCACAAATTGACCAGATTACGCGTCGCGATAGAAATATGTGTAATAGGTTTCTTTTGAATATTTCATATCTGTGAGTACACTTTTTGGTTACAGATATGGATTGATGACGGAGTGCAAAACTTGATTAAAAATAATTGAGAATGTGGAATCGAGAGCCTATAAAATAATATTAATAATAGATTTACTTATCAAAGTACAGAAATGCATACCAGAAATAGTGATCTGAAGAATACTTGTACATTTAAAATATATAAGAAAGGGACTAATATATAGCTACTTCCGCTATGCAGCAGTAGTTGTGCAATGAAGTGCACCGCCCGACAGCCCGCTGATAAATGCGCGTGCGGCAAACAATGCGAATTACACAACTACCACCGTTAATTCACTCAACACGTGTTTCACCCCCCCACGGGTCATCTTCAGGAGTTATGTTACACCAACCAGTGCCAAACACCGAGTAATACTCACAGATCAGATTGCGCGGCAAAGCACAAAGTAAGGCTACGAGTACATTCAATTTAGAGTGCGTAGTCTAATAAGATACACACTTGATCAAAATAATTACACTTAACATTGAATTTAAGCTCTCAGTAGCGCAATACATTCACAGAGATATTGTGAAGAAACTATAAACAATAAACTATACTTATGAATAATAAAACAATAGCTATAAATAATAAAACAATAAACGTTAAACGTTGTTTATACTTTGATAACCCTTTCCTTTGTAAGAATTTTTTTTACTAACTGCTCCTGCAACTTCCTTACATTAAAAATATGGCCTATTGCAGTTCGATAGAAAAATATATATATACTCGTATATACGAGTACATATATCTAAACGATCACTCTCTTTATTTCTTAAATATCTCCTTACATTTGGTTTGGTATCTAACCGCCCATCGAACAGAAGTATGGTTAAAGATAGTGAACGTAAAAGCATTACAAGAACGCCTTCCTAAACAACACGGTCGTCCCCGATTACCGTATCCTGTCTCCTTACAGTGCGTTACTCGCACGGTGAATTGTGTGTTTGTGTGGTGGTGTAATAATGTGTTTAGTTTTTAAGATCCAATTAGTAGAACCCCGTCGACAGCAGCCACGCTACACTCGTAATGCGCCGCGGGCCGGCGCGCAAGCTCGCGATATCTGTTGACATTGAACCCGCGCGCGGAGTGAGCGCGGCGTTGCAGTTCGGGTGCGAGCGCAAAGATAAATGGCCGCAACCCGCGCCTCTGATTTACGGAGCGCCTATATTTCTTTCCCCTCCTCGCCTCTACACACCAATATTGCGTGTTACGTTAGTTTCCTGTCGCCACAAAAGAAACTTCATCCCGTATACAAAGCAACGGAACGATAAACTTCTGTTTTGCGTTCAGAGAGAACGTTTGAACTGGCCAATTCAAAGTACCTATTAGCTCCGAATCCAGGCCACACGGAGCGGGAAATCGTTTTAAACTACATTCTGAACGAGCATTTTTCAATATTATTAAATGAAATCTAGTGTCCTTCCTTGAAACACCTCAATATTACAATTTCAACATGAGGACACCCACCGCTGGACAAAACCGATCGCAACACGGTCATTTGTCCAAGTTGTAGGCGGACGTACTGCACACTTGCCGAACCGCGATCTGCACTCCAGAACCTTAAGGAACCAGCGGCCACCTGCACTGCGCGCTCTGCACTCTCCCGCTGCAACTTTAACTTCCAATTTGCTTTGCTTTGTCGGTTGCTTTCATTTCTCTTTGGCCATGAACAAGTAAAACATTTGTACAGTTCACGCTTCGTATTGCTGATCACTACGGCCGTAATACTTCTATGGAAAAACATTCTTGCGCGGCTGAATTCAAATTCGAATACCGATTTTAATTCGGACGCCATCAGTGACGTGGTCGCTGCCGTTGCGTTAGCGCCGTGTTAACTATAAATACTCTTTAAACTTATGTGAATACAATATCTCGATCAACCTTAGCTATCGTCTTCCTCGCCAACACGCTGGGCGGCGACTTTCCTTCGGCTTCTAATCGCGTATAACTTTTCCCTTAAATTAATCAACGCTTATGATTCTGTTTATATTATTACCTCACACTTTTTGCGTCTCGCTCTCAAACGGGTATTTGACAATAGACGTACGAAATGGTTCACGGTTCGATGGAATCAGCGGGAAAAAATGTAACCAAATTGTAGTGCAAACATTCTTGTCATTTATACTTACATTATTTGTATTTTTAGGTACGATCAATAATATTAATACCGCAATGTGACTCGCACAAAAAGAGTTCACATTCATTGCGAAATTCATTTATAATTAACATTTCTGCTTTTAACTTTATTGTTGTATAACAGTTGTATGGATTGAATAAAATGTAATTGTTATTCATAAATTAATTATTTACATGTGTACAAAAAAATTAATAGTTTTATTAAAGTTTTTTTTGTAAACTACAATCTGGTCATTTCTTTACTGTACAATTTCGTTTTACAGAGATAACTTTTATACGTAATGAAAAAGAATGCAAGAAAAGCTCGAATCAAAAACAAAATAGAATCTAATTAATCTCCCTGTATTGGCATCCTTCGGCATCATAGTTTCAAACGTTCCCTGATCTGAGAACAATTCTCAACCAGCTCAATGGGTTTTTATTGTGATCCTTAACTCAGTAGTAGATATTGAAATTTAAAGTTTATTGTCACTTGAACATGATTTACACTGTAAAAAAGAATTTTGTACCAATTTGTAAATTTAAAGTGTACACGGTTTCTTATAAATGGTGTAAAAATTTAATTGAGCCTGGAGAAAGAAATAACAATCTTGTCGTAAACGACTTCCTGCGAAAATATGCGTATATTACTTTACAAAACTGTGTATCCTTATTAGAAATAAAACTGCCGTCGTGTAAGAGTTGCAGTGAAAGTTAACGAAATAGTCCAACCGAGCGCCAACGAAAATTGACGCGAGCCGACCTCGAGCCTTGACGATGAGAAAGTCACTCGCAACCTGCTGCCCGATGCAGTGAGCGCCCTCGGCACCGGCGGCGGTCACGCCTGCTGCAGAGTCTAGAAGGTAAAGGGATCGCGTTTGATGAGCGAATACCTCAGTGATGTTCGCAAGTGGGCATGGCTTAGACATCCTGTACAAAAAAACCTTTCACGTACCACTTCTTCCACAGTTACATGTTTGGAACATCGCTATGAAACTTCCAAGAAGAAACGTCACATTTTACACGTCTTAAATGAAAAATGTATCCGAATTATAATTATTGTAATTCTTAATTGTACCATTTTTATGTTACGGATAAATAAATAAGTACGTGCAGCTACGGATTGCATTGCATCACATTCACTGCCACGTGCATCATGCAGTCTTATTGAACGAATGGAAACTATTGAAGCATGACAGTGGCTACATAAACATATATATTAGTTACATATAGTGATAAAAATTCAATAGTAGTGGCGGCTGAGAGTGGTTGATGAGCACTAGAAATAATATTGTGATGCGGTGGGGAGTGTAACACAACGCTTCAGTTATCTCCTTGCTGACGCGCATACTTACTGTAATGGATTAGAAAAAATATCTGTACATACACCTTGTGAATCGTGATGGTTACTCCTGATGATAGCTCCTGAAACATGTGTAAGTGAGAATTGCTTGTAAAATACATCTTGCTTTTTGTTTATACAATTTTTATTTTTTACAATTTTGTTACCGTCCTCATTGTTTATTTGGGATTTTTCACGTGAATTCTCGTAGTCGATGTCCAAGGCAGCACTCGTACCATCGTTCATCGAAGTAATTGTATTCTTTGGTATCGTACTTGATTGAGTGCTTGAGTATCGGAACGAATTTGGCTCCCTTAACAAAAAATGGCAAATGCGTGATTTTAAGTGACCTTGCTTTGGTAATAACAGAGCTCGGCCCCCGCGGAATAAATCATCGTTGCGAGCTAAAAAAATCATACTTATGTCGTATCTTAACGCTCATGTCGAAGGCGTTTGGTTTTGTGAAACTGACAATACGTTCGTTGTTTTTTTTTTTTTTTGATGGTGAATTTATTTTATTTACTTTATAGGAGATAGACAGTAACAAAAGGCAGTAAGAAAGTACAAACTTAGAAGCTTAGAAATATAAAATTAGTTACAGTTGTTACCTTATAACTATCTCACTGAGAACACATAATGATTTATAGTCAAACAATGAAACACCAATTAAAAATAAAAACATTACTAGACAGGTATCAAAGACTACGGTTTATACATCTATATTATGTTTGTTTATATATTTATATTATGGTTTAAATTGCCTTGTATGTACTCAGTAATTTGGAACGAAATTGTATTGTAAAAGATACGAGAGAGCACGAGAATATATCAATATCACTAACATATGAATTGTGGAGGTCACACATTCTATATAAGGGTGCACGTTT
The DNA here is from genome assembly GCF_028537555.1 of Battus philenor. Lineage (NCBI taxonomy): Eukaryota > Metazoa > Arthropoda > Insecta > Lepidoptera > Papilionidae > Battus > Battus philenor. The sequence continues at coordinate 13,534,899 of NW_027181684.1, forward strand.
ACCGATATTTGTCCTAGACGTTGATAAAAAAGAGAGATCTAGAACGCGTTCTTGCTGCAGGAATTCGAAAGTTTACCTCTGACAACAGTTCCGAACAGTTAACATTGCCACCACAAATATTTTTAAGTGTAGTGGCGTCCATTAGACGACGTCGATCCTTCAATGATAACATTCGGTGTCTGTTTAAAAACATTTTATAAGAATCCCGGGGGCAATACATTCGGTAGTTCAGAATACGAACGACGTTCAGCGTTCGTGCAACGCACCGCGCCAACGCAAAAAAATAAGCATCATTTAACAAATAATGAGGTTAACACCCGGCATCGTCTCTTGCGTCTACCCGCTGTGCCAAATGCGCGTGGGTTTGCCTGATGATAATACACTTTACGTTCAATCTTACAACTTTTTCATTATTTATTTTTTTACTTAAGAAATGCCGACAAGTTATACCAGATATACAATTAGTATTATCAAACAGAATTTTTGACAACTCACACTGCAACTTGTTTTTCAATTATATGAAGCACGCAACCTTTTTCAGCGGAGTCCATTACTAGTGTAGCTCTGCGAAATCAGCTTCGGTTGTTAATGACCTGTACTTCGCTAGGGGCACTTTTTGATTTCGGAAGTTATCTTCTGTTCACATCACATTACACCCGTACCCTCTGGGAACAAACAATATTGTAAAAGGTCAACCCACATAAACCTCATCGGTTATCTTTGACGAGTCTCGGACAAGCGCTCGGATTTCTATTTGGGAACTAATGACAGTAACGCAAAGCCACTTCGCCTTGTTCCACGAAACGAAGAAACGTTTATTTAGTGAACGATAAATTCTACTCGTCTAAATATTAAGAAACCAAATTTCCTTAACGGCAGACAGGAAATATTTTTGTTCTTAGTCGTATTCTTTTTAGCAGAGTGGTTTTTGTGATGGAGGTCGTCACACGCCTGACCTCGCAGGCTCCCGGCACTATTTACTTCGCACATAATTAGCCCAGAGGCTTTTTTAATTAGTCAAACACTAGCCTGATAACCACACCATCTTCTGCCATTCACTCTACACTCAACAGAATTAGGGAACGAACGATTTCAGAGATACGTTACTTGATCTTTGAAACAATGTACTTGATTGGGGCCTTACGAGAGATCTATATTCCAGATCGGCGGCGGGTGCGTAGGCTAAAAGACCATTTGTACCAAACGCGACTAACACCATATGCCCGCGCGATTTATGTGACTGCTGACGCGGCCGTCCAGCGGCGGCGGCGAGCGCCAGTAATTGGCGTAGGGTTACTAGTCTCCCCTCCCCCCTTGTCCCGCGCGGGTACCGCGGCTCCCTAATTAATGACGAAACTCGACGCTTGCGGAACTAACTCGTCTCAAACCGATTTGTCCTGGACAAATTTAATAGCGTTAATTATGATTATCAATGTTACCAATCACAAGTCTATGAGGAAGTAATTTATTGATCATAACGCCCGCCGCGTTCGGACGCCGACCTGCACATGAATAGTCGCGCGACTTGCAGACGCGCCTCCAGTCATACAAATCTCGATTTAAATACTTGAATCCCACATCACTATGACCATTAATTCATATAAAAAATTCTATAGAAATATTAATATTGTAAAAGTGATACAAATATCTTAAAAGCGTATGAGTGGTGTGACCGGCACAAACGCTTGTTTGTAAGAAATAGCAATATGTATAATAGATGCTACGTTTTTTTTCCCCGACACAAATTTTATTACAAATCGTATGTAGGCACGAGGCGAGGTGTCGTGTGGGGCGACTAAATGATTAACCGCGAAGATCTCGGCTTGGGGCGGTGCGGGGCGATCCGGGGCGGCGTACAAACTTATCCATATCGCGCCGATCACCGGGGACTGCCGTCGACGCCTACCAATAAAGCCAATGCCAACTCGTATTGCTCGCGAATCCAGCGAATGCAGGGACCTTTGTAAAGACGCCCCAAGTCGCGCGGAGCCATAGCGACGTGGGCAGCGCAAGGCTCAAACGGAGCTGGTCGTCGGAGCGCTGCTGCGCCTGAGGGGGCCGCCCGGGCAACCGCTCCCCGCGCTGCACACCCATTGATAGATTTATAAAATATAATCAGTTTTATCAGGATCTTTAAAAATCACAGTGTTCCGTTGTTTACTGCAATATGTGCTACAATTTATAAAAATAAAAAACATCATTCAATAACAAAAACTGCGAAATCGGAGCGCAATTTGCTGAACAGCGCAGTAATTATCCGATAGATGGCGTTGTCAACCAGGTTGACTCTCGATAATTTGCTTCGAAATTTTCGAAACTATGTAAATACACATAACAAACAGAACAGTTGTTCTGTAAACAGAAACACGTATTCTGTCTGCTTTAAGTGAATCTTTATTCCAAAGCGTTACCTTTATAATTCACAATATCTTTGTAAACAACGTTGCAATTATTTTCCATTGACTTTTATCTTCCGCTAGTAAATTGTAAATTTCAATCATAGATGCATAAACTGAAAAAAAATATATTCTTAAGAAATGCGATGACTGTTGAAACATATACAATCACCTGCACTGAATATTTAAGGTTATATTGAAGCTGTTTTCATCGCTAGTATTAACCTCTGTGGTCTCATCCATGCTATTGTATAACTGACTTATTAATTTTAAGTAATAAATAATTTAAATTTAGTTTATATACAGAGAGATTGAAAATAGATGCAAAAGCTTTAAAGGTGTAAATTTACGGGAAATTTCTACATGCATTGTTACGTATTAGTAATGTCGAGTGTTTCCTTAATATTAGTTGTTAGTAGTGTTAGACTTTTTTTAATTTTGAACCTCTGGTAGTGGGGCTCATCTAGAGTATTCTATGAATCCCTGTCTTTCGCTTTGTTCACCCAGTCCCTTCTTCCGATTTCCAAAATATCATATTTGCATCTTTTGTATCGCCAACCAAATTTTCTTTTACCAATTGGACCTTTCTGTTTGTTGATAGCAGTAACTACCTTGTATCTACATAGCACGCCACGTACTCGCCTTAAAAACAAACATAAGAAATTAATGTGGCATGTTTTAAAGTAATCCCTTTATACAGGGTGAACATAAAGCTTTTATACCTATGACTTATCACCCAGTATATTTCAATACAAACGCATGTCCCTTGTATAGGTGTAAGTCCGCGCGTCTGCGCCTGATCGGCTATAATTAGACAGACGGCCCGCGGGAGCCGCCGGCAATCACATCGCCAACTAGCGGTCTATGGACTGCGCCGCTATGTCTCGTGCGGAGATAATTGTACGTTTTATTGACGCCGCGAGCGGGATTCCCCGCCGGGAAATATCCCGCGGCTTTGATAATAGAACTGCCGTTCGACATCTCATATCTGCCTGTATTGGTAACTACTCATGTTAACAACGACGACTCCCTGCAGCAGCGCACGCGTCACTCGGACATGTCGTCCAAGCAAGGAAACACTCCTGCATTCAATTTATTTATAGAACGAAAACCGTGACATTGTCCGCCTCGTAGTGAGGCTATAAGGCTGTTTTACTGTATCCACGGACATTCGAGCTGTGCAACAGTTGTTGATGTGAAACTAAATATTAAATTAATCGCGAGGGAGCAACAACAAATGTTTTTCCTAGCCGTATGTTGCTTCACTTGGGTTCTGAGTAAGAGTTGCAAAGTGTTGTTCGCGTGTGCGTTTTCTATCGTGAGGGAAATGTCTCTGCCGACCCCATGAAAGAACTGATTAAAAGGTAAGCTAGTGTTGGGGAAGCTATGCATGTATTTGGAGATATTCACCAAAGAGTACATTCCGATAGTAGCCATTCTCAGTTTTCAGACAGTTCTGACAGTTTCTTTCATAGAAAACGATTTATTTAAGCTAAATGAGGTCGATATAACACCGAGAGTATCACGTTACTGGAAAACCTTCGCGACCTTAGGGACCTCGGATTGAAGCTCGTGCCCTATGCCCGAGTAAACAAGTCTTGTAGTGCGAATGACGATGGAGCGAATATTTTTTTTGTTATCTTTATTGAACTTACATTATAAAGATTTTCATAAAATAATCACATTCGATTGTTTTAGGTGGCGTTAAACAACAATAATTTGAATTATGTGACTCTCGTGAGGAACAACGTATCCAAGGACGAAAATTTTTGTTCCAATTAGCTTTAATAATGAAATTAAAATCTTCTCTCAGACTTAGTCTGCGAGAATGTATAATTAATACAAAAAGTGCAATACGGAGCCGCGGTCCTGATGCCTCGCCGAAGTTGTTGGCGCGAACTTGTGCAGCGCGGAGCACCAGCACTATCGGAACTGTTGAACTTCTCACAAACAACAACTATTGATTATTGTACTGTTGCGTATTATATTATTAGGAACTAGAACTTACCTACAGAACGATACTGTTCCGTCATTCCAAGTTTATAATCGCATAGAGTTCAAATCAATTATTAATTATTATTAAGTACTGTCCTGTGTACGCCATTATATTCCTGAGGATGGCCATGGGATCCTGATTCTTAGCTGCCTCGAAGTTCAGATCCTTACCTGCGCTCAAACTCTCGCGGGCCTGAGGACCGGAGGCCACGTCACGGAATCGAACTGCGAGCTAGATGCGCTTCTATGCAGGAACCTATGATCACTCTGCCATCCCGCACTTTTCCTCACCCTGTTAATCATTTTGCCAGTTTCGGTCGCGTACAGCTCCTTATCAATTTTTTCCGAAACTTGCTCGTCCGTTACGGTTCCGGACGCCGCCGCTGAGTACATGAGCTCCTCCCAAACGGCGGTCCTCTTGCCGGCCCGGCAGTAACGCTCGTGTATGTCTATTTGGACCTACCTATAGGCGTGCCCTGTATAGGGTACCACTCTGAGGCCCTCTTTCCTGGTGTTGACCTCAAACAGCTTCCTATGCTACTCCATCTTTCTAAGGAGCGTCTTTGGTGGCACCAACTGCAGAATGGTCACAGGAGGAACCTCTCCTCTCTACTTTCCCCCAGTGCACGACTCTGCTTGCTCGGCAGCCCCCGATTTCATCCTTTCAGTCTTGGCTTCCTTGAGTAAATGATAGTCTTTCGCCCCAAGTTACTTAACCTTTTATCCCCGTTTTTAAGTTCCTCGAGTTGCCAAAGCAGAACTTAACTCTACTCAGTCTCTCTTGTCCTCTCTCGCAGCCTCGCTCGCCCCTACGCAGTACATGGCTTATCTTATTGGCTTTCTTCACTCTTTATAGGCGACCTGCTCACCCTATCAGCGCTGTCCACCGTCATTCTGGTGTAGTGGCCGTCTCCCAATTCATTTTCCTTGGTCGGAGTATGAATCATTATATGGTGGAGAACTCGTCACACAGTTTACAAGTTTTTAACATTTAGCTTTCCTTACTAATCTGGATTCTTCCTCGGCTCCTATCGGTTTCGGAGAATAATTTATCCTCTGGGATCCCTAGAACTGAAACCTCGTGGCTTATCAGATGAAGGTGTAAATATGCTCAACATTTAAGTCATATGTTCGTTGTTTTTTTCTTATATGTATCATAGAACACAACTTAACACTTTGTAGTGTGACATAAACTCGACTAGCGTTATGTTTATATATTCTATGCACTCCGGCGAGCACGTAGGCAAGCGCGACCCGCGGCGACGTCTGCGTTCGCCTCGCGGGAACTTCCCGGTTATTCCCCGGCGTCGCGGGCGGCGGCAGCGGGAACCTTATTAGCGGCGCGCCCGCGGGGACGCCGCACAGGTATTGCATTTAGTACGTGATTAACACGACAATGTTGTTACGAGATTCCTTCCATTTCATTTCATTTACAGTATATTGTAAATAAAATAAAAGGAATTTCGTAAATTAGAAGAATAGATAGATGAAGCCATTTATTTCTAAATCATATAAAATTAAATTTCCAGCAATGATGTTTGCAAATGTCGTTAGTAATTTCGTGTGAATGAACGTACAAATAAGGTTGGTCAGTCACTCCAAGGGCTGGTGTTAGACACGGCTGGTGCAGCAGCAGCTGTGTATGTGTGTGTTATGTTATTAATATGTTAATTACTCCCAAAAGGTACAAAAAGGTTAAAATATAAAACAAAATAAAATACACTAAAATACTATTTAACTAAGTACATTGGACTTAAAGTGTACAGCTATAATTATTTAACTAATCATAGTGAGCAAAAACTTGCAACAAATTATGTACACACTGTTTAAAAGAAATAGGGAATTTAATAAAACATTTCTTAGTTGTCTCGAAGAAAGTAATGTCCATTTGTGTGTCTGTGTGAAAACGGACTTGGTCAGCGCGGGACTGCGGACAGGCCACGCGTGTAACATCGCGCAAGCAACGACTGCATCGAGCACAGATCACTCTCTGTAATTGACGGCAGAACAATAACAACGCATCCTCAGCGCCCATCAGCGCCCGGTCTGGTGACGTAACTTGACCGATTACCTTGAAGGAAATGTTGTAACCTCCTTTATTTGTGGTAAGCAAGTTAAAACTTGCATATGCAGAAGAACAGGAAGATATTTCAATTCAATTGTTACATGTCATTGACGCTGCGCTGATCGCATGTACGCCTCCCCTTGCAATTGTTTTAGATTTAAATGTATGTTATGTATAAAGTACGCTTTGAAGGAATTTGCCCTCCGTTATTTATTATAGCAGATAAAAGAATAGTTGACTTTGAGACTAATAAAAAGAAAGTACGCGGCGCCGGCGTTTGGCCTCAGTTTGTCGCCTGTACTGGGGCTATAGGCTAATACAAACAAACCTTTAATTAAGAATCAAGGGGCAACAGACGGCAACAGGTCGCGGCAGTCTTCGGTCACATTGAAGTGAAGACATTGGCGGCGCCGTGACCCCGCATACGAGGAGGTGACCACTGGAGCGCCAAGGCGGTGCGAAGTCTCCACGTGAAGGAGGAGCTGGTGTGCGAGCCGCGTACAATTTTACAATAAACGTTGCTAAATTTAATCTTGACTAATATCTGACAATAAGGAAAAAAACTAAATTAGCTCAAACTGTTGCAAACATACCTAATATTTTCATTACTATTTTGTTTTGTTCGTTTTTAATTAAATACAGGTTTATGTTGTTTCCTCTAATTATTATTGACAGTCGTATGCAAGGCGCAACAAATTTACTGCAAGTTTTACTGAGAGGAGACGCTCGAGGAGCAACGCGCCCCGCGATGAAGCAGAATCCGAGCAGGACGACCGGGGTCCATACGTGGGGATCATGGAACGTATTTCGTTATCTCGTATGAAGAGATGTCACTTTTAAAAAAAGAAGAGAGATCTAGTTCCCGGACATGTCCGGAGCTGTTCCTCCATCAATCGTCGCGTATGTGAAGGTGAAGCGCTCCCCGGGGCGCAGTCCCACGGGGCCGTAACTCAGCCGCCACGCGCAATCGTTCCGGATTTTATCGCCCGGTCAGCCCGGCTGCCTTTTTGAATTTAGTTGACGGTAGTAACTCTTGTTTTAATTTCCCGACCTAGACCTTCTGTACGATTGGTAATCAAACTTTATGTGTTGTGCGGATTAAAACTTTGAACCCGTTTTTGTTTTCAATAAAGATGTGAATTTGTCTGCAAAAACACCTGTAACTAACCATTATAGCCCAACATTAAATGGAGTTTTTAATAGAAGCCGTGCCGTCGCACGGAGCGAGACTGCATCTCTCCGCTGTTTCTAAATTAGTTTCGAGTTGCGGTTAGTTGAGCGCGCCGGCTTGTGCATTCGTCATCATCATCATCACGGCCGCAGCGCTTCCCCTGCTGAACGCAGACCTCGGCCGGCAGTGACCTCAACAGGGATCATTGATGCAATTATTGATTAGCAAACATCATCGTCAATCAGAACATTAGTTCGCAGAGAATTTAAGTTTGCGATCAAATGCGAGTGTGCTATTTGTTACTAAAAATAAAATTGGTTGATTCATGAACAATTGTCTATTTCAATGTTAATTATGATAATTATGATGATGTTTTAATGACGCGGCTACAGATCCGTGCAGAGCGACGTTGTGCAACAGAACTGCGACTGTGCGGCGCGCAACTGTGGCCTCCCCCGCGCCCCGCCGCGCCCCGCCGCGCCCCGCCGCGCCCCGCCGCGCCCCGCCGCGCCCCGCCGCGCCCCGCCGCGCCCCGCCGCGCCCCGCCGCGCCCCGCCGCGCCCCGCCGCGCCCCGCCGCGCCCCGCCGCGCCCCGCCGCGCCCCGCCGCGCCCCCGGATCTGCACGGTCACCATGACGGGCGCTGTACTTAATCATTTTATGTACCTAGTGTAAATGTTGCACACGGATGTGCACATGATGTACCCAGGATGTGTCCTTTGAAGGTCAGAGCGAATAGATCTGAATTCTTCATCTTCCACCACATCGTCGCTTTCCAGCAAGCGAGTTGGTGGTCGAATGCCGACAAGAAAGCGTTTAAAAATATTCAGATCAACTCCAAACGCCTAATGGCTTAAGTAGTTGAGGTTCGAAGCTAATTGTGAAAAACTTAAGGGCTAGGCTTGCGAGGGTGGAACGTCAGGCGAGCCCCGTGGTCACTTACTTCTAAAGCATTGTCATCCGCCGCGCTCGACTGATTAGTTCCAAAAGGTTTGACGCCGGTGCAGCTCGCTTAACGAACATCTATTCTCTAACTGGCCGATGGCAAGCCCTGAGCGAAAACAAAACAATCGTCCTGCTGACACGCGGCTGGCCTTCGGAGTGCCGCCGCGTCGCGTGTGTATAATCAGCGTGATTTTATTAATACAAGCATTCCCTGTGGAACAGTTAATAGTATCATTACAGCTAAGAAGCTTACCCCATTTGGAATCCACTGTATACAGTCTACGAAAATAAAATTGTAAGAGTACAAAAAAAATTCCTTCGTATTCTGAACTACCAAATGAATTTCTCTCGGGATTTTTATAAAAACATGTTAACAAATATCGTATGTCATCATTGAAGGATCGACGTTATCTGATGGACGCCACTACACTTAAAAATATTTGTCCTGGCCATGTTAACTGTTCGGAACTGTTGACCGAGGTAAACTTTCGAATTCCTGCAGCAAGAACGCGTTCTAGATATCTCTTCTTTTTATCAGCTGCTAAGACAGATATAGGTAAACGTGAACCCTTATACAGGATATGTGACCTCCATAATTAATATATTACTGATATTGATATGTTCTCGTGCTCTCTCGTATCTTTTAAAAGACAATTTCATTCGAAATTATCGGATACACACAATACAATTTTAACAATTAATTTTAACTCGTTATTATTACTGTGTATTTTGCAGAATGCGCTGGATCTTTAATCCCTGTTTAGTAATGTTTTTCTTTGTTTTGATACTGTTTCACTTTGATTTATTAAATGTTCTTAGTGAAACAGTTATAAGGTAACAATTGTAACTAATTATATATTTCTAAGTTTGTACTATCTTACTGCCTTTTGTTACTATTTATCTCCAATAAAGTAAAAAATAAATGAATAAGAGAGAAGGAGTACGCTACTAAAGATCTCGACTTCTCTTAAAAACAAACGAGACCAAGCGACGTCGTGAAATGAATGACAGTTCGGGTGAAGTTCAATTGTTATTTATGTGCAAAGTAATGCAGCCCAGTCAAGGTTAATTTGGTCGTTGTCCTCAACTTATTATTTTATTTATAACGACATCATTTTTGTCAGTCAGTCATTAATCCGTTGGATTTTAGTTAAAAGCATTTCCTTTGGAACTATTATCACATTCAAAATATACTTAGGATTATAGGAATACAAGCTGTCTTCCGACCGCTCGGAGTGGCCCGCGAATAACACCTGCCCAAGTTTTATTTGATTCAATAATACACAAGCATAATGTCTTTTAGGGTACGAGAATAATATATTTAACAAAAATAAAATTTATTTACTTCAAATATGGATATAGGATGTTATAATTATTATATGTTACAAACAATTTAAAAACATAACAACATATTCCGCCGCAAGTTATTTTCACAAAATCAAACTAAAGCGAAAACCAAAAAATATATAATATTTACACACTTATATAATTGTTATTACAATAACATAGATTAAAATAATTACAACTGTAACAAACGTAATAATAACGCAATTATAAACTGTAATAAATGTTTTAGGAATCCACTTATTGCAATATTACGTGCAATAAATACATTGATGTAGTAAATATGTTTTCCAATGAGTCCTTGTTTGAGTTTAATGTTGAAGTACCTGCGAGCTAATTGTCGCACAGGTTTAGGTAATTTGTTTTATATTTTTATTTTAATGTAACTGCGATTTCGCTAATACAAGATGGTTCACATTGTTAAAATAATGTAAGTACATGGTTTGTGCAGTCCGCTTTGTTTGTTTAAATGTAAAAGTAACATCGTGTGATACTGCGGCTAGTTCGCGAAGTGAAAACAGCGCACAACGATCGCGTTGATTTGTACTCGAGGTCTTGATCTAACATCGCATCACATGTAGTGCGACACCGACTGTACACATTGGTCATATCGGACGATGCAATCAATATGTACAGCCCGTATCTAATTACATGCAACAGCGTCATTGTTACTGCTCCATGCGCGTTATCTGTACTTCATAGATAAATTTTAATAAAATACTTAACTACTATCTATTCCAGCGGCTAGCCGTCTTCATTTACTCCAAGAGAGCGTATAAATTAAAAAAAATATATTTGTTTTATATACTTGACGTCTACTGAATTTAAACGCCCTTACCTTATGAACCCTTACTGAACTTAAAACTTCGATGACCTTTGTATCTAATCTTCGGCTGCGCGTCCTGTCAAAGCGTTCGTCGAGTCGCGATAATTGAGCAGCCGTCGCGCTGTCAGACGAAGAGCAGGCCTCCCAACAACGGCTTCCACATCGAGCTTGCGCGAAGCGAGAGTCCAGCTCCACACGTGTATCTCGAACGTCCCTCTACTGAGACTGTCGTGAATTATAATCCGAAATGATTAAACTCAAGTCCGCCTTTGAATTAATTCCCTCACCAATCAAATTGCCAAGTCGCTGGACGCGGCAATTGCAGCACCGGTCTTCGTGGTGATCTTTGTGAGAGCCCGTGCCGCGCGGCGGCCGCTCATTGGCTGAAAGGAAGAAGAAGAGAACCGAATGGCTGATCCGGTCAGAATGCTTGCTCTATATATAGTCTATAGTCTCGTGTGAAGTTTGTGCTGTTAGCCTTGCGGCTTTTACAGCTTCATCGGTAATGAGTTCACGGAACGGAGGGGTCCGTGAACTATAAATGCTTGCTCTTACGAAATCCAGTGCTTATTCGTCCACTCGCAGGAATAAATTGCAGAGGGTACAAGGGTCAGGGCGGCGCTGCACGACGCGGGCCGCGCGCGGGGCTACTGACGTCCGGCTACCGTTGCATTAAAATCTCATAACAGATGACGTCATCACAGTCAAGAGTTCACACGAAGTTAATCGCTTTTAAAATGCCATCTTGACTTGTAAGTAATTTCTGAAAATCGTTTTTGTAATTGTAGTTATGTTAACATTACTGAGCTGTACTGATTACTGATATCAAACTTTCGAAACAAGCATATAAGCAGAGTCAAATGTAAGATTTTATTAATGTACATAATAATTTATATACTTTCATATATAATCAAAACACGCATTGGGAATTATATGTGATTGCATCCCGGGGAATTGAAGCCGCGACCTGCTGCAAGTTTCAGACCCCTGCCGCTGGCCTGCCACTGCTCGATGTATAACACACTATAAGTTTTGAATTTATTAAAACATACATGTGGCTACAATACGAATAGTTGCGATTGTTCATAATCTAATGATTAAATCCAGTGTCTGTCAGTCACTTTGTGTCCCGGCAAAGTGTAAAAATATATTGATCTTTATATAAATAGAGAGATAAACATTTGACGTGCGAGTGTTGTCGCGTGGCAAATGCGGTATAAATGAATGTACACGACCTGCAATTGACTGCAGCGCAAACAGCGGGTGTGCGCTACTTGATGACGCGCAGACAAGCGAACAGTTCCGTAACGATCGTAATAACTTGTCAGATTACTTTCTTTTGTCATTCCCATCAACGGATAAAAAAACTTAGCTCAGAACTTTTAGTTCGGATGGCAGGACGGGACCGGTTCGACCGCTGCCCCTGCAAATTCTTGGGCTAATCCCAACTTAAAACAATAGCTGCCACTTAAACCTTATTTTATCGGCTGCTCGGCTGAAGTGCAACAAGACTATTGATAACTTGCGCGCCGTCATATTGCAAGAATTCCGTACGGAGTAATCGTGCGGTTTATTTCACACTCCAGTCTCTTATTTCGTTTAAGATAGAAGACCTCTCTCTACTCCTAAAAATCTAAAAGTATAACCACCGAGAGAACGGAGTTTATTTGCTCGTAAGGATGTATACAGGTCGGCTTAGTTGCTTATCTTTTAGTTTCTTATCTAGAATTGCTTTGTTTGCCGCAGCTGCGTGCGTTTGTCAAGTGGTGCGGCGCGTGCTAATTGCTGGTGGAAAATCTTGTCGATCGCGGGAGGCAATTCCGCCATTTCTCGAAAATTTTATTTATTTGTCGCTTCAAAATGTATTGTCGAACCCCGGCTGACGTCGAGTCAAAAAGTAACGAATATGCCGCGCCGCCGGCGTCTTATTCCATTTACGGAATTCCTAATTATCGAGGATTTCTAATTACAAAACATCGTCGCGTCCAACATCTATCAGCGCCTAAGACCAGTCTACAAGCAACGTGTGTTACCGGTGATGTACCAAGTTGTGGTCACCAACTGTGGTTTTATCCACAAGCGCACAGTCGCAAACCGAGCCATGGAGAGGCTCGGAATTGCTCTACGACATTGATTCCGAAACGAAGAACTTTGTGGACGCAGCAAAGTGACCGACGTGGCCCAGGCCCGCTGAAGCGGCAGCGAGCGGCCGCATGCGCGCAGGACAGATAGGCGTTGGGGCATTAAGACTCTAGAGTGGTGACCACGATCTTATTGGACGGTCTTAATGTAAATCTCTAGGGAAAGTCTATGTCCAGCTGTGGATACTTTATGGCTGAATTGATGATGATGGCTTTCGATAGAAAACGAAAAGAAATGGGGCTGAAAGGAGATAGCGATCCCTGCAGTCGATTTGTGTTTGCTGCGGAGCCGAAGATCAGGACCGCCGCAGGGAACTGATGTGGCCTGTGTCTGTATTGAGAAGGGCTCGCGAGCTCCCGCCTCGTTTCTTCACTGGGAACTTTCGTCTACACACATTAATATGTTTTATTATAAAATATACCACCGTGTATACGAGTATGTATCACTTCACAGCGACATGCGTTCACCGCAAGTACTGCGGTCAATGGACACGATCACCGAGGCGCCTCTGGTCACCTAGAATAGTACGGAATACTTGGAACTCGAACCTTTTAACGGAACCTTTAAGCCGGAGAACGGAAAAACCGTTCTCCGGCTTCGACGAGAAAAAATAAAACAATTTAAATTGTACGAACCTGTTTTATTTTGTTAATTGTTTGTAAACTATTTAAATTTATTACAAGTATTGTAGTGTACAGATGTATGAATAAGAAAATATTAAGAAAAACATAATGCAATGTTATACAACATGTAATATTTAAGGTCTATTTAAATCTTTTAATTATTCTTTTTAAAACAAGAACATTATTGCAAATGAGATGACGCGCTGGGCGGACGACGCGGCCGACGGCGACGAGCGTTGTTCTAATGGAAGCGCGAATATTAACGAATGTTATTATCAAAAATATTATTAATTATTAGCTGCAAGGTTGACCGGTCCACGGCGCCAAGCAGTTCTTCAAACCGCGTGTTGATAGTGTTTAAACAGCAGCTTGTTTTGCACCATCACCTTAACGTAATAATACAAAATAATATATATTTGATAAAAATCCCAACTCTATGGTAGCTGTTTAATTCATGATATAGGAGTTCGCACCGGAAAATGTCAGTGGGAGGGTTCATCGACCTGCTGTGTTTGGCGGTGACACCTGACTGACCGACCGTAATCAGATGTAACAAATACTGAGGCAACATATCACAATCGAGCACCGAGGCTCTGGTGGCGCGCACCGCCGCGCGCTAGCTGCTCGAGGAGCGGCTCCGTGGGACAAAGCGCAGCGGCAGTCCGCCCTGCACGCCCTGCACGATGCCGAGCCGCGGGTCCACGCGCGGCTGCCGCGGGGCGCCCGCCGCGGGCCGCACGCTGCTGCGCGACAGCACGGCCGCCAGCCCCGCCAGCGACTGCATCATGCCCAGCCGCTCGCCTGCCGAACGAAACCGAACACAAATCATATAACGACACGTTAATAGTTTATTCGCAGCCTTCTTTCAGAGCTCGTTCTAGTAACCACATGGGTATGTAATCCTTGCTTTCCAGTATTAAGCCATGGCCGCGGCTTAGCTTCATCAAGCAGTAAGGACTGCCTCTTTGAAACAGCGATGAAGGGGAGATTGGTATACGTTGTGTTGTTACTACCGGTGCAACCCTGCGCCCCGCGGCGCATGCCCGGAACGAACTTTGCCGTGCAGACGACCATAACGTTCAAATAAAAGAGCTACTTACCAATGCAGGCGCGCGGCCCGGCGCCGAAGGGCAAGTACACGTATTTGCCGCTGGAGGCTTCGCCGCCGGGCAGGAAGCGCTCTGGACGGAACTCGAGGGGCTGCGCGAAGTACAGCGGGTCGGTGTGCAGCGCCTGCAGCGGCACGAACACCTGCACGCCCTCGTCGATGGTCAGCGCCAGCTCCGGAAACGTGTACTGTCCCACACACTGCCGCACCAAGAACCCGAGGGACGGGAACAGGCGCATGCCCTCCTTGAAAGCGCATTCCAGATAAGTCATTTCTTTCACGGCGTCGTAGCTCAGTTCGTTGTCATACTTGGCAAGGACCCGGTCTACTTCCTCCTGCACCTTTTCTTGCACGTGCGGGTGGTGCGCTAGCTGATGCAGTGTAAAGCTCGTCGCCGACGACGAGGTCTCGAAGCCGGCCGCGAAGAAAATGAACACCTGCGCGGCCATCAGCACGTCGTCCAGCTCCAGCTCGGCCAGCTCGGGCGTGCCGTCGGCCTTCCTCCGCTCTATTGACTCTCCCACCATGAGGCCTTTCGCCCTGCACTCTAACAGCAGATCAATGAAGTCGTTTCTACCCGACGGCCGGTAATCCCTCTGGCGCAGTATCTCCCGCACCAGAGCGATCACGTCCCGCTCCACGTCTTCGAGCAGCTTAACGTTTTTCAGCAGCTCCGGGAAGATGTGCTTCAGGATGCCCATTACAAAATGCCTGTTGGAGATAGTAAATATTTTTTTTCCAAGTTTTCTGAAAGCGGAATTTTCGTCGTTCAAGGAATCCGCCTCCAGGCCGAATCCGCAAGCGCCGATGAAGTCGGTGGTAAAGCGCGCCATCAGCTCGCGCGCGTCCATCTCGACTCCGTCCGCCGCAGCCGCGCGCACGCGGGCCCCCAGTGCCGCGGCGCGCGCCACCACCAGCGGGAACATGGCGCGCAGCTTGCTGCTTGTGAACGCCGGCGTCATGCGCTGTCGCAGCAGGCGCCACAGGTCGCCGTCCGCAAAGAACAGCCCACGGAACATCGGCTCCACCACTTTCTTGTGCGAGTTCAGGCCGCGCGGGTAGAAATGAGCAAAGTCGGTGGTCAAAATGCGCTTAGCGATCTCCGGGTCGCGTACGATGAGCTCGGGCCGCAACGCCCTATAAAAGCCGACCACTTTCTCTCCAGGGTAGGCGCGGTACACGTCAACCAGCACTTCCGTGATGCTCTTCCTCATGAGGAAGTTGGGCAGGTTGTTACCGACGAGCGGCAGAGGACGCGCGTGCGGCACACGGCGCGCCGCCCAGTAGCTGTGCGAGCGCGTGGCGGCGCGGTAGAGCGCGAGCAGCGCCAGCAGCGCGACCACGGTCAGCAGCATGCTGTTCCGCGTGCAGCCACCGCGCTAGTGCCGCCGCGCCGCGCGCGCCCGCCTTATATACGCGAGCTGCGGGCTGCGGGCTGCAGTACGCGGCACCGCGCGTGCCGCTGCAGGCGACCTGTGCGTAACGCGTACAGAAACAAGTAGTGCGCGGCGCGGTGCTGGGGCGTTAACCATTAATTAAACTTCAATAACATCGTGGACCTTATCATATCAGAGGTAGGTACCGGCTCGCAAAAGCGGTTCTCACGCGGGCCCGCGCCGAACCGTTCTCAAGGAACCATTAAAAATTAGTTCAGTAGCAGAACCCGCGGACGCGGAGTTCACCGTACAAAAAACAAACAAATATATATCGGTGGGTTTCACGGCGGCGAGCGAGCTGGACCAATCGTATACATAGTATAGTACGTATATATAAACAGCAGAGTGCGAATTGAACGTAAGGCAGTTCATAAGTTATTGTCATTGAACTACCGGAACATGAACTCAACAAACATAAATATTGTTATATGTTGTATCGCGCAGAGCGGAGGACGTAAATTATCATACTACCGAGCCGCTTGCAGATTATCACGGAGGGTTAATCTCTCTAAAATGTCGATAGACAAACAAGGCCGCGTCGGCGAATCTTTTGTACTTAAAGTTCCAATCGGCGCTTTGACCAGCGCGCAGCCGCATGCGGTTAGAATCCAACTCGACGTGACGCGACACGTCATGGAAAGTGTTTACAGCGTTATCACAAATAAGCAAATTGCGCGCAGCAGAAACAAAACTGCGCAACGCCACCCGCACCAGTCGTAAAGATTTGAAAAGCAACTCTACCGTGTTGACTATACATGCAGGCGCACAAGCATTTTTGAGTAAGGAGGTTCTCTGTCCAAACCGAAATGAAACACTGCAGGTGTAGCGTATAAAGCTGTAGGTGGTAAGAAAAGAAAACAGCAACTCGGCAACAGAAGAAAAATATATTTAAATCAAAATTGTAGAGGGCAGAAGGCCAGGTCTAATTTTACACCGCAGCTCGGTACTCCTCTGGTGGTAGTGGTAAGCAGCCGCACGATCTCCCAGGACTGGTCAGGCGGCAGCTTTAAAATTTTAACTAAGATATATGGGACGGAACATGCAACGTTACATCGGGTGAAGTAGCCCGCACGGTATTTTTTTTTGGCTTTATGGCCCCCGCTATTAGGAGCCTCTCGTACCCCCTATCTAGTTTGGGACAGGGATTTTATTTACACATAAATTTTTCAGAGTTATCTTTATTCGACACATTTTTGTTCTTTCATCCCTTCTTGCTTTCATCGTCTTCCTTTCCTCATCTTTTTTACTCTTGGGTGACTTTGCCAAGGATCGGCAAAAGTCCAATGGGCCTGTAGGATTTCGAGTGCGCGTAGTCTTCCTTATCTGGCTTCCGCAACGCTACGACCACTGCCTCCTTCCAACTCGTGGGGAAGTGGCAAAGCGCGAGACAACGGTTGGAGAGCGTCAAGAACAGAACGAGTTCACGGCGACGGCCGCACGGCAAATGTTCGCGGTGAGTCCGTCAGAGCCAGATGCCTTCTTGGCATTGAAGGTCGATACGGGCCATCGGAGCTCCTCCATCGTAAACGGAGGGTCGCATGTTCCATCATGGTCCCCCGAATTGACTTCATCGGCTTTAGCTCTTACAGTTCTGTGGTCCGCATTGTCCTTCCCGGGGTCGTCCTCCGGGAAGAAAACCTCCTCCAGCAACCTGGCTGATCCCGCTGCGTCCAGCACTTTACCTGACTGGACGAGGGGGACGTCCTCACGCCTCACCTCCGTGCGACGCATCACACGGTGGATCCCGTCCCACATAGTCTCGAGGCGGTAAGTCTCCTTCGCGTCGCAGTACTCGCGCCAGACCAGCTCCTTACGAGCCGGCCTCGCGGCTCTGATCCTTCTCTTCTTCCTCAAGACATCTGCCTTGAGGAGAGCTGTTCGGACCACCAGAGCAATTCCGTCCTCTTCCGCTTGGAGACTTTCGGCAGGACCAACTCGGAAGCTTGGCCCACAAGGGCTCGCGAGCTGATTGCGGTGGTGCGGTGCGGCTGCGTGGAGCTTCAGGTGTGACAGCAGCACAGAGCCCTTTGCGCTCGCGCCGCTGCGCTGCAGTTAAGAGAGCCATAAATATAACTCATGAGGTCGGAACGTACAGCTTTGCAGCAGCTCGCCGGCGGGATTCATAAAGGTAACTATAGAGGTTCTCGACAGTAGTCAAACAGTCCACAGTATTATTCTACACATATTTATCTAATTTTAATTTCTTAGATGGAATTGTGAAGGTAACCACATTGTACGTAAGACCTGTAATGGTGTATGTGATCAAATAAACCAATAAAACCTGTACCAAGAGAACCGCAGCCGACCGCGCTCACACCACTGCCCGCTATATTTTATCGCAGGCGCTCGAGAGTCGTAACGTGTCGTTACTTTAGAGACGAACAACAACAATAACAATAAAACTCGTATAAAATAAATAAATAAAGGTTATCAATTTACCCACAGTTACTGTTACTGTAATGTACGTTTCCGTGAACGTGTCGCGCGCACGCGCAGCGCCTGTCGGAGCACCAGGAGCAGTTCGCATTATTGTTGCCAGCGCCGGTCCCACCCTTTGACGGTTGCGTCAGACGTCCTCTTTGACCACAGCAACTCACCTCGTTCACAAGAAATACTGTATATAATAAAAACTTATATTAGCTAACACAGGTAAAACGCCATCTTCTTACAAACTTATTGTATCTATATTGGCTCGCGGATCCTGGATGGTGTTCGCCGAAATTTCTGTTCTGTAGTGAAAGGGAGCCCGTTTTCTCCATATTTTTATAAAGTATTCTACCTGTATACCCCGTTTCTAAAAAGGAGGAAGACGCTTTCGGGCCTGTCTGCGGTTTCTACTTCTTCTTATTGTTTTAGCTTCGCCTCTGGCCAGAGCGCGCCACGCGTGCGGAACTAGGGCACATTCGTGTTAGTGCAAACAAAGGATGCCAAAATACTTAAACACATTAATTGCTCTCAGTCGCTGTCGCAGTCTGAAACAGCGACTTTAGATTTTATTTAATTCATTTGTTATAATAGCGAGTCGGTGTTTGCTCACGTTGCCGCGCGGCGACGGACGCCATTTAATGTAAACTTTGTACTCGCTCGTGGTCGCGGGGTGTTCATAGTGCTTAAACAAGAGCGAGTGGGCTGCCGGGGTGGCAGGGAATCGGACCGCAGAATTGATCTCTTGCCTAGGGTTTAAGTATAAAACTCTTCAAACGTAGAAAGAAATTATCGATCATAAAAAAAAACACTGTTGTGTGAAGTAAATCGCATGACTGTTCCATACGCAATACAGTTCCGCAATGCTTGCAGCGAAAATGTTATATAGCTATTTACACACATGCGAAAATTGTATCATAAAAGGTGGTGGCGTGCCGTGCGAGCGGCTGCTCGTGGCGGCGTTTGTCGACGCGTGTCCTGTCGCACCTCGGGCGTGACTCAGTTGTCGGCTGTCAATAACACTCTCTTCGTTTGAACTGCAGCGTCGGTCTGGACTCCCGCGCTACCAATCGGAAGATAACATATGTAGGCCCGCGTGCGTCAGCCGCGACGGCGACGCGTTGACCTGTCGGCAGCCAACGACCGCACGCACTCCGACGCGGTCACCTTGCAGAGCACTGTTTGCACAGGTGCACACTCCGCCCGGCACCCCGCGCCCCACGCCTCCCACACCTTTACGCCACAGTGCAGCACGCACTGAAAATACTTTGTAAAAATTCTTTTGACCAACTCGCATCGCTCGCACGTCCCCAAACCTTGCCACCGCCCCGCCTGTATCTTCTCAAAAATCTCCTAAAGAAATGATTTGAAATTAATTTAAGCATCGCCTTGCTGTTGCATCACTAATGGTTGAGTCCAGATCACTGGCACGCGCCGGGCGGCCGCGGGGAAATCGATACTCCTTTCACGACAACCTGATTAACAGCACCCGCATTGTTGGCAAGCCGTCTCTGGACAAAGCCTAGACGCTAACAAACTAACCATATTACAAATAATTGACCATAATAAACACAAGATAATGTTTTATGTAGAGACAAATTATTTCAGCGAGAAGTTAGAATTTCGCTTTTGAACTCACGGCTATATTCACAACGGCAAAACTATTCGTCATGAAGTAAAACAAATTTCTGGCCTCGCTCTTTGCTCCGACCTGCCCAACCTCAACTTGACCAAGAGCCTCCATGGTAGCAGTTTACAATCGACAGCCACCCCCACAGTTCCCGTCAAAGGCAAAAAAGCGTTAATCGCGTTACAGTATTTTTTACAGAATTTCATCGTCGCGTTTAGATTTAGTCTGCGCGTGCCTGGCGCCATGTTGCATAAAGCCGTCGCCCGCGAGCAGGCGACAGCGAGCGCGACTGCTCGCCGGGCTTGCCGCAGTTCTCCGCGGCGCGAACATGATACTGCTTCTCCTGGTGTTGGCGGCGGTTTGGTGGTGGGGTGCGCGGCGCCACGACTACTGGCGGCGGCGGCGAGTGCCTTACGAGTGGCCACTGCCCTTCGTGGGCACGGAGGCGCGCGTGTTCCTGGCGCGGCGCAGTGTGTCGCAAGCCGCCTCTGACGTATACTGGCGGCACCCCACCCAGCGCTACGTGGGCACGTACCGCGGCAACAAACCGCAACTGGTGGTGCGCGACCCCGATCTCGCGTACCAGCTCCTGGTCGCAGACTTTAACTCCTTCCACTCGCGCGGGCTGCACCCGTGCGAGGACAGCGTGGAGCCACTGCTGCGCAACCTGTTCTTCGCGGAGGGCGAGCTGTGGCGCGCGCTGCGCCGCCGCCTCGCGCCCGCCTTCACGATCGCGCGCCTCAAAGCCATGTTCCCGCTGGTGGCGGCGGTGGCCGAGCGGCTAGCGGTGCGCGCCAGCGACGCAGCGGGGCGCGCGCGGCCTCTGGATGTGCGCGACCTCATGGCGCGTTACAACACGGATGTCATCGCCTCCTGCGGTTTCGGCATTGAAGCCGACTGCCTCGACGACGACAACTCTGCCTTCAAGAAACTTGGCAGGAAAATCTATCGAATGACGCCTCAGCGGTGCCTCACTATCTTGCTGAAATGCGTTTTCCCCCGAGTATTTAAATCATTTAAATTTCTAGGACAGGAGCTGGAGGATGAGGTGGTTTCTTTAGTACGAGCGATAATAAAGGAAAGGAACAACGAGCCGTCGGACCGAAATGACTTCGTGGATCTGATGCTGCGCCTGGCGCGACACCCGCGCGAAGGCGAGATCACCGTCGACGATGAGTTGGTGGCGGCGCAGTGCTTCGTGTTCTTTGCGGCTGGTTTCGAGACGTCAACGACGGCCACCAGCTTTACGCTGCACCAGCTGGCGCACCACCCCCGCGCGCAAGACAAAGCGCAGAAAGAAGTGGACAGCGTACTGCAAAAGTACGGCGGGAAGCTCTGCTACGAGGCTGTGAACGAAATGACTTACCTGGAGTGGACGCTGATGGAGGCGCTGCGCATGTTCCCGCCGGGCCTGCTGCTGCGCAAGTGCACGCGCCGCTACACGCTGCCCGGCACCGACGTCACGCTCGACAGCGGCGTCAAGATCCTGATTCCTCTGGAAGCCATACACAACGATCCGCAATACTTCGAGGAGCCGCACGAGTTCATGCCGGAGCGGTTCAGGCCGGCGCGCGTGGCCGCGCGGAACAAGCGCGCCTACTTGCCATTCGGCGCAGGGCCGCGATACTGCATCGGTGAGTTTGACCCAACCCACAACTCGACAGAGAACTTTTTGTTGAAATTCATTTTGTGCTATCACGATAGTTCGAGATAACATAACATTCATCGTCTGCCTCTGTGCCGCTGAAGCTACGATACCCGCTTGAATGTTTAGAGGCGGACTATCGTCGCCTAAAAGGATGTCATGCGATATCCACGTACAGTCCATGTGACCATTCTCCCCCGGGCGCCACAGAGTCTGCAGCACCCGTGGTGACTGCGCCCCGTGCATTGCAGGTGCGAGGCTGGGCATGATGCAGTCGCTGGTGGGGCTGGCGGCCGTGCTGTCGCGCAGCAGCGTGCGGCCCGCGCCGGGAGCCCCGCGCGTGCTGGGCGCACACCCCACCTCCACCGTCGTGCAGAACCTGGCCGGGCCCGTGCCACTGCTGCTCCACAAGCGGGGCGATGTCTAGTGCCAAGCTGTACCTCAAATAAATAATAAAGATATATCCATTCGAACACTTGCCAATGAATTCCTGCTCAATCCCAAAACGCCACGGTGACACCGAATCTTTGTGTTGCAACACTTCCCAGCAAACATATGTGCATATATCAGCCAAACAGATTATAGCTCCACAACGCCTACTCTAGGTATAGCACGATCGCATGCAAGCGAACTTACTTAGAGACTTACTGTCCGAGCGCGCAATCCGAATCGCTGCATTTTAAACCACAAACAAAATAATAATGTTTTAGTTACAAATTTACGTTTTCTTTAAGTACAAAAACCTTGCTGTGGCTGAACCGATGGGTGGTCGAGCGATGTGTGAGCTCTACTCTATCCACAACAAAAACCACTCTCATGGAAAAATACCACAGACAGCGTTACCATCAATTTTCTTTTCAGAGCCGAACATTCTCCAGTGTATCAAATCTGTACCGTTATATGTTAGCGCTCCATATGTAAATTAAAATTTTAACAAAAAAACGTACGCGAGACAGATGACAACTTACGCTTGTACATACAAATCAATAAAGAATTTAAACCATAACAGATCTATCATGCGTAGGTGACGTCATAAAAGTGCGTTCTTTGGGGCGATCTGATCCTAATGAGTGATAGTCAAAAACAAGTTGCGTGGAATCATTTTAATAATTAATATAAAATAATGAATAGAAAATGGTCGTCAAAACGGAATAATATCACAATCGTAAGTCAAAACACATCGACAAGCGGCGCGCTAGGCGGACAGGTCGCCGTGATCGAAGAGGTCCTGGTCGTAGAGCGCGGCGCGCACGGTGCGCCCGCCGAAGTAGCGGCCCGCCAGCGCCGCCGCCGCCGCCGCCGCCTGCTCCGCCGCCGCGAACTGCACGAACACCTTGACGCGCGCCGCCGCCGGGTCCTCGTCGTCGCTCTGCCGCTCGTTGTATATCACGAGCCGCTCCACGCGGCCCCACTTGGAGCACTCCTCCTGGATCTCGTGGTGCAGCGCCTCGTCCACCTCGTCGGCCGACACCATGTTGCACAGCAGCACGGTGCGCGACGCGCGGCGCCGCATCAGTCGTTGCATCACCAGGTGGCGCGCCGACTGCCCCGAGATAGACAACGACTCCTGCTGCTGCAGCGTGTCGGGCGAGCTGTCCAGCAGCTTGCGCTGCAGCGCCGCCTGCTGCCCGCCGCCGTCGCCTGCCGCCGCCGCCGCCGCCGCCGCCGCCGCCGCCTCGCCCTGCTGCGCCTGCGAATGCGCTATTCGTCAAAGAACTGCTGTGCTGACACTAGATGCATAAAATGTCTCTTCCCGGAGTGAAGAAACACCTGTTCCCAAATCAGATGCCCAGTAGTCCATCTTTAAGTTAGCGGAAACCCTTGAAACAAACGTGTTACATGCCTTCGCTCGCCTAAATAAGCAGCAACTGTCTCAACGACACTAATCATCTGACCGTCACTCGCGGCACGAACAGTGGCAGAATCGACCCCATTGCCCATTCGCTTTACAATCTAGAAACACGATAACAAACCGCTCTCGTCCGAAACGAGCCCGGATCTAGTATCACAAGAGATGCCAACCCCGAATCATAGCAGATAGAACAGTCGCAGAAGTTTTTTCAGCCACTTCTCCCAACACTAACGCTTTCCGAAGTAGTAGTTGTGATAGTAGCCGGGCAATAGCGAGCGACCATGCAGATAGGCTCTCTCTCGAATATAAAATCCAAGGTCGTAGGGGCCTTTGACCGTAGAAACTCCGCGATGGCCTCACGATATGATAAAATAGTAGTACGCAGCAGCCCGAGCCGAGGCTCCTCCGAGTCTTCGAGCTTCGCTACCTTAGAAGAGGCCTTTAAATATTAAAATCAAAGATGACAGTCAG
The DNA here is from genome assembly GCF_028537555.1 of Battus philenor. Taxonomy (NCBI): domain Eukaryota; kingdom Metazoa; phylum Arthropoda; class Insecta; order Lepidoptera; family Papilionidae; genus Battus; species Battus philenor. The sequence goes on from NW_027181684.1 coordinate 13,558,971, forward strand.
TCGTCAAGAGATTTACTCTGGCTTAATCTTTTGCTCATTGTACTATGCCTTGTGTAACAATTTGTAATAAGATGGCAAGCTATTAAATTTAGTTTCCTAATTATGTAACTTGTTAGCCAAACATTTTCGATTGTTTGTTAATCTTCTTGGGTAATAGAGACCACATCAATTTTTTTTTATTAAAATATTGGATAAACACTCATGTTGTAGCGGCAACACTGTTTCCGGTCTGAAAATACTAGTGAGTGAATGATTGTGAACAAGGTTGGTACATTTCCTTTATGACAACACACCACTTATGTCAGCTTGGTGGATAAAGGTAGCCTTTACATGTAATCAATCCTGTTTTGGGGTTTAAGAAGCTGATTGATATCAATACAGTTATAAGTATAAAATTCTTTTAAGTTTTTAAGTCTCATTGTGTCACGTTCTGGTGATCACAATAAGGGCGGTCAAAGAAGAGATACCTGTGCACTGTTCCGCACGGAGACCGGGGCGGCCGGGATGACGACGCCGGGCGGCGGGATGACTGCGGGCAGAGCGGCGGGCAGCGGCACCGGCAGCGCCGCCGGCAGCGTCGCGGGCAGCGCGACCGGCAGAGTGACCGGCAGCGCGACGGGCAGCGCGGCGGGCAGCGCGGCCGCGAGCGTCGGCAGCGCGGCGGCGGGCGGCACGCCCAGCGCGTTCAGCTTGGTGAGGCCCAACGCCACCGCGTTGCTGGCCACGGCGTCCATGGCCTGTATTTTGGCGGTGGCGGCTGCGGCGGCCACGGCGGCGGCGGTGGGCATGGGCGCGGCGTGCGGCGGCCCGGCCAGCGCGGCGGGCGGCGTAATGGCGCGCCCCACGCGCAGGTACTGCCCGCCCAGGTCGAACAAGTTCATGGACGCGATGGCCTCCAGCGCGGCGGACAGCGTGGAGTACTCGATGAACCCGTAGCCCTTGTGCTTGTGCGCGGACGTGCCCTGCGCCAGCTTGCAGTACGTGATCGGCCCGAACGCCTCGAACACACTGCGTACAAACAATTTCATTGCACTAAAATTGGAACTCAAGTCCAGGGTATCAGACTTAAAGTTACAATTTCAGGTGACCAGCCGGGGTAGAGCCGAGGGTAGCTTTCGATTCGGTTACAGTTGATAACATTAAAAAAAATTTAAGCAAGCTCACTTACTTCTTAATGTCGTCCTCTGTGAGCTCGGGATGTATTGAGGCCACGTAGATGCGGTTGTACTGCTTGGCCTCCTCCTGGATTTCGTCTATGACGGCCTGCGCTTGCGGCATATTCGACGGACGACCCACAACTTTAATGTTCCTGTAACAAGTCGCCAGACAAATACAATCAGCGTTCGTTACAGCGTTAGTTGTCGATGTAAGCATAATCGCATCAACTGCAATAACTGGAACCGACTGTCAGGAGTCGGGTGGAGTGGATGTGGCGACTCACCTGCCGCCCAGCATCACTCCGTTCATCTGCTCGAGGCTGAGCTGCGCAGCCTCCGGTATCTCGTACTCGACGAAAGCGAAGCCCTTGTGCTTCTGGGTAACCGGATCCCAGGACATGTTGATGGATTTGATGGGACCGAACGGCAGGAACGCCTGTCTGATCGTGTCTTCCTTAAGCTCAAAGGAGATGGAGCCTACGTACACCCTGCAAGCACACACAAAGCGGCGTCAGCGCGGGCTGCGGCGCGGGGCGCGGCGGGTCCTGCCGACGTGCGCTCAGATCTTTTCAGCTAATTCCGTGCTCACGGGCTCGACCTGCCGCGGCGGGAGCCTCGCGACATCGCTCTCATCACAGCGCCACCACAGACACAGGACTGATAAAAAACTGTGATTGTTTGAATAAAAAAGTAAGTATAATAAGCTTTTTATGTCTAACATTTTATTTATCTACTCAGATAAAAAAACATGTGCAGCAAAGTGAAGACATGCATCAAAGATAATGCCAAGATCTTTAATGAGAAAAACAGATTCTTAAGGACAATAGCCGATGACAGGATGCAGAGATTTCAGATATATTAAACATTATATTTAAATTTCTTTACATAGAAAAAATTGAATTATGAAATACGCAATTGAAATTCAACTAGCAACCAACTTATAATTTCAGTCTTTATATCTGCCACTTAAACATTAATTGGAGTTACAATGTCTTTGGATTTCAAAGACAACTTTGAAAATTTTTCATCTTGTCTCAGAAACTATGATACATCATGCTGAACATCTTGTATTGAAATGCTTGAAGCTCAGGTCGGAGATCAAAGCCGTGCTGGTTGGACTTGGAGAGCCGTGCATGCAGAGTAACATAAGTAGGTGATAATGCAGCTCCCGCACAGATTCATTCAAACTCATTCCACTCATATCTGTGCGGTATGATTCATCCAATTAGATTTCATGATGTCTCTGTAGCAGGGTAGTTTGTACTGTGCGCTTATTGTGTACTGGCAAGCAGGTTGACTGTCTAAACGTAACAAGCAGCTGCAACAGGAGGCGGAGTGCATGAGAGAGGGTCACACAGTGGCGGCAAACAACCAAATGGAATGGACCATAATCTCCTGTTAACTCAATCTATTTTGCCCTGCCCTTTTACATTTTTTTTATCCTCCCAAATAACAAATTTTCTCAAGGCCCTTATAATTGGCATTTGTATCAGTCAATACTTCTCCATTCAACCCAAATCTCTTACTAGCCAGCCATTTCTTAAAATTAGGAAAGAGAAGATAGTTTTAGAGGACTAAATCTGGAGAATATGGTTGCTGTAGAATAAATATATATTTGCTGTCATAGTGACTACACACATATGTACTTGGTGCATTGTCTGGATAGAACAGCATTGTTTTTCTACCAAATTTTGCCATTGATGCTTTATTTAATATAGAATCTATTTCCAAGTTCTCAATAATCTTGACAGATGATTGTTCTGTCCACCTTCAGGTAATCTATGTGAATGTCACTGCATGTATCTCATAAAACTGTGGCCATGACCTCATTCGCTGACGAACCCACTTTGGCTTTCTTTGGTGCATGTCCGCTTGAAGAGAATATCTCTTTATTGAATAATCAGTCAATGTCCAAAATTTGTTTTTCCATTAGCTGGCGCACTGTCTGCACGATGGGAGCTGAACAGTCAGTTGATTAGGTTGACTTTCTAATCTTGCTTTGTATATTTCTTGGTAGTAACTTTGTTTTCATCTCCTGTTGTACCTTGTTGATCTTTAAATGCTCTTGTAATTCCAACATTTTAGCAGCAATGGAGCATTAGACACTTGTAACGTTTTAAGTTAATGTCTCATATGTCTTAAAATATAATTTTAACCAAAATATATAAACACGAGATATGTCACATAAATCGCAATACAGCAAAACTTTTTTTTTAACCCTTGGTGGGGTACGGTACATCTCAAGTGGCGTGGGATCGTGGAAGTATTTTATCGGTTCAGCAGACCTTTGTTTTTATGACAAACATTCCAATGCGCCCGCACGCCAACCCCGGTAGTTTAGATCTATTGCCCGGGAGAAGGACCCTGGCCTCGGTCGCGTTCACTAGCTCGGTGACGTCTCACGCACCGACGCACACTCTTTGTGTCGGTGGTGTTCACCAGCTATGTCACGTCTCACGCGCAGGGATTAATTCCAATTTACGGTATAAATCCTCGTCTTCGTTCTTCAACCTCATTCTCGAAGCATCTTTAAAATCACGTCACAATCTATATATCGCCTTGCACCCCAACGAGATAAGTGTTGAGCAAATATTATAAAAACAATATTAAGTAACATCTAGCTATAAATCAAAGCTCAACATTTTGTCTGCGTTCATAGTTCCATCATTATGTATTCCTTATTAGTTTTCAACTTGTTTATTTGTTTACCTCTTCTATTTTTGTTTTATAAGGTTTTAAATTTTGTAACTCCGTTTTGACAGCAAACAATCACATCAACTGCCTTCGGCTTCTTCCCTTCCTTCATCAAAAGCCATGTCAGAGGAGCAAATGGCACATATATTTATATATGTATATTATAACTGTGACATCTACTCACAGGTACAGTTTTAAAGAGAACAAGCTTTTTGTCTAATCACAGAGATTTTTCTTTTTTTGTTAACATTGATGAGTTTATCTGCTTTTAATGTCGACAAATAAATTAGACAACTTGGCCAAAACTTGACTGTTGCCTTAATAGGCATAAACGGTAGTTGACAACTGCAGGCTTAATTATAAAGTTACTGCAAGGTCAAAAGGCAAAATTATCAAATAGCCCATAAATATTAAAAGGTGGCCAATCCTGTACGACCTGCACATGAGGGCCAGTGCCTGTTGCCGCTGCACTTGCGTGCGCTGCGAGGCCATCTGCTGCTGCTGATGTGCGAGTGTCTGCTTCATGAGCACCATTTTGATGCTTTGCTCCATGGCGTACTTCTTGGCGCGTGACACTGCCTCGCTCTGCTCCGAGTTGAGACGCGGCAGGGAGCCGCCCAGGATCGCGGGCAGTGTCGAACATTTCGCGCCGGGACCTGTGGGCAGGTGATGCTTTGTTACACTTTATATGAATACTAATAGAAGTGTTGGTAAGGTCATATGGTTAAATAAAGTTTCGCTCTTGTGCCCACGCAGACACTGTTGATCAACATTTGTTTTTCTGTTCATTTGCATATTGCAAGGGATGGCATTTATACTTGGGAACTCTGAGGAAAAATAACTCTCACGCACCTGTGTACACATCTCCGACTTGGTGCAGGTCGTAGACCGGCGCGGCCAGGAAGCCACCTGCGAAGCAGAGGAAAAGTAAGCGAGTGCCGACGGCGAAGACCGCACTGCAGTGGACGCTGGCATTCGGCTCTCGTATTCGATCACTCGCGCTGTGCCCGCCCCCGGGCCCACGCGCCTCGCACACACCTCACACACCGCCTCGCACACGCGCACGGGCACAGCCGCGTTCCTACGGCACGGGGGCGGGGCCCTGCCATACCTCGGGCACGCCGGGACGTGTGGAATAATGAAGTAGGTACATTGTGCGGGCGGAGAGCTGACCCGCGCCGCGCAGCGCCGCGCCGTACGCTATAGCGTACCAAAACCTAACTTATATCTAGCCTGGAACAGAAAGCAGAACACAGATCACTGAGAGCGCTAGCGTCCGTGGAGCTGCATCGCCGCCGCCGCCCGCGCCCGGCCGCCGCCCTGCAACAGCGAGCACACGCGGCGTTAGAGCGGCAACACGCGCCCGACCGCCCGCCCGCCCACACTCACCCGCGCACGCCGCTGCCACCGCGCCCGCCTCGCCCGCCTGCAACTGACACGGCACGCGTCACTTCTCCCCTCTACACTCCCCACCGCACAAGCGGTGCTGCTGCGCGTGGCAACGTGGGACACGGCGCGGACCCGTAACTCAGGTCGACCGTGTGCATGCCATATATTTGCATGGCTGTCTTGCAACACATGGTTGCCACAGCGTTGGAAAACATGAGCATAGTTTATAAAAGAATCTCTTGAAAGTTCAGTAGTTAATAAACTTACTGGTGATGTGTGGCAGTAGTAGTTACTAATAAATCTACCGCAATATGTGTCACAGACCGCTGGCTGTATGCACTTTTTAATGTGACATTAGTTCAAGAAGGCAATAGCATGCCATAAATATTAATGCACATCGAAAAACTAGAGCAATTGTTTGCTTTATAGAGACCAAGTGATATGCACTAGTTCAAAATTGATCATTTCCCGGTGTAAAATGAGGACAGTGCCGCTTAGCTGCAGAAACCAGCCTGTAGCAACAAGACAACACTAATTAATAAAGAATGTTTTAAATATACATAACAATTTTTTTTCAAAAACAGTTAAAAATGGAAAAGTACAGTGTAAACTATTTAAGATTCAGACAAAAATCTCCATTAATGTGACAAATAGTACTCTGCAGTACAAAAGTTTAAATCACTAACACATTCATATTAAAGTGTTAATGCTAGCATGGTATCAAATCACCACCAACAGTCCTAAACAGCTTACTGCAAACAACATTTGCAGCCAGAGACAAACACCAAAGCTCAACAATAGTTTCCCATATTAAAAGCTTATAATTAACAAAAACAAGATCGTTTGATAATCTAAGCATCATCTTAACAGCGCCCATACCAAAAGTGATGTTTTATTCAATGCATTTGAACTGAACAATTAACAGAAAACTTTTTAGCAATCAAGTTATTTCATCTGCTCTACTCCTACAAGCTTAAGTAAAAACTGTGTAATGAACATCCCAATGTGCCAAATTTAGTTTATGGGCTAGGTAAACAATTTACATGAGAGCCATTTTAGCATTCATTCTAACGGCGCTTATTGCACACCCTTTAAGAAACAAACAATAATAATTGATCACCTGCCTCACCCTTTAATATTTAGCCATCTGTATTCATTTATGAATATGTTCATATAAAACACCGATTGAACGAGAAGGACAGTGCAATGGTTTTCCTATATTGCAAGAACCCGGTCACACATGACGCGTGACGTGTAGAAGTAACACACGCGTCCACTACTCACCAGTTCCATCTGTCTCGCGCGCGTTGAGCGGTAATCGAAATATGTCGCGCAGAAGCTAACGGCTTACATAAAGAAACTGAAACAGAACTTAACCAGAGTTAGTCGCATGAATACTTCATATATCGTTCGTTCTACTCAGCGCGGCGTTGCGTCCCAATCGCAGGCATGGACTTCACAAACGTCAAACGCTATTCGTTTTATTGATCAATGCGAAGGTGTCAAGCCTTTTCGCTAACAAAACTGTCCATAACGGTTTACTATTTATTTATTTTATTTGGGAATCGAAATAAATTAATATAATCTTGATTCAAAATGAACATTAGGTTAAATCCTAATTTAATTTGAAAGTTGTACATTACTATAATTATACGAAGTAAAAATATCCCGATATTTTTATTTCGTTTAGTATAAATGGACCTACTGATATAACTATTACAAACAATATTAATAATTTTAAGAAAAATAATTAATTCTTAATATTTTTTAAGAGAAAAGTATGGCAAATGAACATAAAAATATTTTTGTTCATTATTTATTATCTATAGTTAGCAAATTACGTTCGAAAACGAACTTAGATTTCTAATTACAACATAGTAGCACGATACGAAGACAGATGGCATCAAAATGCATTTAAATACAGATATGTAGGTGACGATGACAAACTACCCGTGCACGTATTTGTTCTTTTTGTTCCAAACTCATCAGTAGCGTCAACCATACTCCTAGCGTACGAACTCAATATGAATTCGAACACGCCTGGAAATTTCATAAGTGCAAAAATATTTTAATTCAAAAAAGTATTTGACCGTAGTGGCCAGTGACAAAGAATATTCCCTTGCAAACGCAAGTAAAAATTTAATGAATGAAGAACCTTTGTTAAATATAATAATACATATAATATATATTCCGGAAACTAATGGGTTACTTTCTTAAGGAATCGACACATTATTTAAATAACATATAAAAGCGTTACTACAGGTGCAATAAAAGCTGCTAATTATGAGTGGCAGCAGCATTGTCCGGTTAGATTATTCACGTCGAAAAAAAGACATGGCACAAAGTTAAAACTCCGTGCGATTGAATTTTTTTTTATTTAAATAGTAATGAATGCCTCCTGACAAATTTTTATTACCGCCATCTATTGTTGCTCAAAGAAACGACTCCGCTCAGTCGCCATCTCCAGGCGTGCTTCCGCACTTTCACAGTAAAAACAGCACTTAATGTTGGGTATAAAGAATTTATTCCCATAAAACTTACACACAGATATTTAAAAAGAGACATTGTACTATATTACATTGTATTAAAACTGGGTTGTTTTTAAAACTGGATGGATAGATACTCTATGAACTGAAGCATGTACATATGTTTTTTTAATTATTTTTTTTCAAATACTATAGCAGCATTACATTCCATCAAATCATTGGGCGGATTATTGGCGCAACTGTACTTCTAAAAACAATACATTTTTTTTCCGTATTTTGTTCTAACCTTAATTTGTTGTTTGGATGGATTTTAAGTTATTGTTTATTTTTTATTGTAATACGCGTTAATTTGCTATAAGTTGAATATATGATATCTAACAGATTGTATGATGTAGCAGTAGTCGCGCCACCGCTTTTTCCTGAGGGTGCCCCGTGGAGGGGTGAAACACGTGTTGTGTGATTTGACGGTGGCAGTTGTGTAATTCGTATTGTTTGCCGCATGCGCATTTATCAGCAGGTTGGCGGGCGGTGCACTTTATTGCACGATTAATGCTACATAGCGGAAGTAGCTATATATTAGTTATTTTCTTACTTGAATATATGAGTATTTTGATACATTTCTATGAATGGTGTGCGATAATGGTATATGGGATAGTCTTTTGCTTTGGTGCAATTAAAATAGAATATTTAATGTCGACTTGTATAATGTTACATAGATCCGCAATAGCATCGAACAGGGAGATATTACCATTGCGGGCCGTGTGTCTGCGCGTGGTGCGCGCGAGAGTCAAGTCAGGGACGTTTAGTTTCGCGTTTGGCCGCGTTGAATATTTACGGGGGATAATTAAATTACAATTTGGTAAAAAAAATTAACTAAAAGAACTAACAAATAAAACTTATCAGAATCTATCTTAATTCAATAAAATTGTTTATGATGTTGAAATGTAATAATTAATAAAATTCTTAGTTTATTAAACAGTCAGATGAAAATTCTGATATAATACTAGAAAAAAATTCTTTACGTTAACTTCATACGTTAGATTTTAGGACACTTTATGAAAAAATATATTAAATTCTAAGATCCTAACATAATACAGGTCATAATGGAATAATTTAAATTGGAAATAACTACACTTTTAATCGGGTCGCGAATCGGACCGTTCCACCAGACCTTGTTTGGTAAGGTTTACTGGTTGCAACGGGCTCGCGCACGACTGAAGCTGGGGGACTAATCGCTGCTGTGGGAGGCGACGTCAGAGCTGCGGCGCCCGAGGAGTTGACAGCGACGAGTTGCTGTAAATGAACGCTGGCCGAACCCTGTCCAAACGCACCTGCACAGTCCTGTCATTGACGGCGATAGTACTGATTTTATCATTCTTCGAAATGACCTTGTGGGGTCCGGCATCCAGCGGCCTACCCAGTTCCATCGTAACAATAGAAGTAACACCAAAACTTGCAATCCGCCCTCGGACTAAGGTCCCAGGGCATTTTCCTGCCCTCATATTGACCGTGTGCCTTGCACCTTTGCTGTGCTGGTGGACGATGCGTGATCGTGTTTACGTGCGCCAATCTTTGGACATGTTAGGCCACACGACTCCTTGGGCTACTAAGCATTTACAGCTTTGCAGCTGCCCGTGCTCCCGGATGACTAAGATTATGGTTTTTTTTAAACACGTACGAGGGAGACGGAACGCATACATCGCAAAAATGGAAATAGCGGTACCAGGTATTCTACATTGCAGCAAGTGCAGCGAAATCTTTCCGGAGATTGATGGCCTCCACCCTCTGCAACTAAATTATGCTTCCCTTGTATATGGGCAATGTCCGTCGTTACTTGGGAAATGAAGGATAAGTGGTTTATTTGCGCGGGAGGCAGCTTCTCTCGAAAAAAGTATAAATTAAAGGTCTGCGGTCGGAGTGAATTTTTACATTGTATGCTTCCAAAACTTCTCTCGGAAATGCTGCACAGCCTTATGAACCCCTAACGATTCCCTATGATGAGCTGGCCAAGCGAACTGTTTGCTGTTTAGCTTTGTGCTGCAAAAGGCAAGCGGCTGTCAATCCTTACCTATCTATACGTTACTACAAACAAACACCAACGTGCGAGGAAGAAGCATTCGTGAACACCAGGAACTGGATGCGCTAAAATTGTTGCCTTAGTTAGATGATCCTTGCATGCTACAAAAGCACTTCAAGGTTATCAGTCCCTGGGAAAGGTTGAGGATCCTTCAACTGCAAGGTAGCAAGAGTAACATTTAAAGATGCTTGTAATGGTGCGGCGCCGGATAGAAAACTGCGATAAAGTTTATCATGTCAAGAAGTTTGCGGAGGCCCTTCACGGTTTTTGGGAAGTGGGTAGTTTCGCAAGGCATTGATGCGCTTAGGAGGCGTGAGAGTATCGGTCTTGGATATCCTATAACTAAGAAATATAATTTCATCAACACCTAATACATACTTCGCCGTGTTTACTACCACGCCATACTCGGATAAACGCAAAAAAACAGTGCGAAGGTGGTCGGTGTCCTCTTCGGGGGACCTGGAGAATACAAGTAGCTAAACCACTTAAAGAAAACGAAAGTCCAGTCCGTTCAACGCCTCGCCAATGAATCTTTGGATGGTTTTACCTGCGTTTAGCAATCCGATTGCGATACGGAAATTCGAAAAGGCCTTAAGGTGTTGTAATTGCGGCTTTGCAAACATCGACAGGTGCTATGGAAATTTGTTGATAAGACTGTAATTTTTGATTGGCTAAACTGCTCAATATGGCAGACGGGATAGCGGTCGGGTACAGTATGAGCGTTAAGAAGGCGTGATTCGCCGCACGGACGCCTGTTGCAGTCACATTTTTTTGTCAGATGTAATAGCGACGCTCAAGGACTTTTCGACAATTTGGTCTTTCCGTCAATCAAGCGTCCTTTGTGACAATCAAACAACAAATAAGCTGAAACGAAGACAAATAGTGTCATATGTTTTAATAGAGCTGCTTTGGCTGCACAAACATCGAAGTCAGAGGCGCTAGGACGGCCATTGACTAAATGTCGGGGGCAACAGATGTCTGAACCTGTATCAAACAAAAACCGAACCTTGATAACAAACCGATATTATTAAATGAACCAATATTGCAATGACCAATGACTCGCCATCGGATGCAGCTTCTATTGATTACGGGAAGCTTTTCGCGAGTATTTTATTTTTCAGGCGCATGTTTAAACACATTTGCTAGCTTTCTCATCAAAACGCTTGGAGTACCAAGGCATCCTAATTCTATCCGGGCATACGGACGTCTTGAATTGGGCCCCGGAACAACAACAGCATCTAATAGTGCGTGCTCGACCGCTTGTGAAGGCATCAACCTTCTTTGATAACTCTTCCATCTGGCTCAAAAGTTTATTTAATTCCATCGAAGTGGCATAAGTAGCATAAAACCTTGTTTTTTAAAATTAAACTCATAAGTAAGTAAAAAATGGTTCGCGACACTATTTAACAAAATGACGGACATACGGTATAAATTGCCGGCCATGCAAACTTAATACAATAATTAGAACTTTAATAACAAACAAGTTATGAAATACGTGGAACAAATGTTAGCAAACATTAAAGTTAGTTCTATTCTTAGATTAGTTTATGTTACGGCGTTGGCACCCTTCACCAAAAAAAATATATAGTGGGAAGCACTTGTCGGCCAAGGTCGGCCTGAGAAGTTTTAGTTTCGTTTAACAAAACATCTCTCCGAGATGATTCCAGAATTTGATATTAAGCTCAGGACATTAATGCTATTTTTAACTTTATGTGATGCGATGCTCCTAATAACTCCACACACTTTTTAATATTTTTGAACAAATTGCAATAATTATTTATATTCCGCATCGTTTTGAAAGTTTTAACTCAATCAAACAATTGTAGTATTTTATTATTAGCTGCATTATTCAGGCCAATTATCGATTTGTTTATTCAGCCCTTTTGTGGAGGATTGAATAATGTATTTGGTGATATCGCAGCACACGTGCTCCAATGTAGTACTTATCGTAGTTTCTCGTGTGCTGTGATGTCTGTTCACATTATTTATCATTTCATCACCGGCGCCCAATATGTCATTTAAATATTGCTGCACACCGCTTCCTGCGCTGAGGCGCTGAACACTACCGCCCTTTTTCGTTTTTCGAGATGTGGTATATATGTGCCTTTCCAGCAAACTGCTAATACTAGTTTCTCCTGGTGTACATATGGATCCAATAATATCTCCGTAAATTCTAATTGGCCCCGGCGCGTGAGTCGTCACGTAGCTGGTGTACGCAACCGACACAAAGAGTGTGTGTCGGTGCGTGAGACGACACCTAGCTAGTGAACGCGACCGAGGCCAGGGTCCTTCTGCCGGGCACTGATGTAAACTGCTGTGGCTGGTGCGCGGGCGCATTAGAATGTTTGTTATAAAAACAAAGGTCCACTGAACCGATAATATACTTCCACGATCCCACGCCACTTGAGATGTACCATACCCCGCCAAGGGTTAAAAAAAAGTTTTGCTGTATTGCGATTTATGTGACATTTCTCGTGTTTATATATTTTTTTTTTTGGTTAAAATTTGAACTAAGTTATATGGGACGCTGACATGCAACGTTACAATATAGAGAAAAACAAAAATAAAATTTTCTCCTAAAACCGCTCCATAACCATTTTATATAATTAGCCAACGCTGGCAAAGTGCAAGTCCACTATGTCGCTAACTCGTTTACTAGCAGTCTTGATATTGGCTAATTTATGACAGAGCTTCAAGGTTAGCGGGAAGGCGCTGCGAGTAGTAAGCCATTGTCTTTTCGTCCGTGAAATGATTAAAAATGCCCTTTCTATGTCTGCCAGGCGCTGCTAGCCTTGCTGGCTTTTTGCTATTTTTCGTGGGACTCGGGGCTCGCGGCTCGCATTCCGCGAACACAAAAACCTACGTCAGATGTTTCAACGTAACTCCTGGCGTCTTGTACAGACAGCGATGTCCTCGCGGTTGTCGGACTGTCTCTCTGACACTGACGCCCGGTGCTGTATGCGATGTCCCTCCCACTATTTTTCTATCTCTTCCACTCATTTCTAACGGTTGCTTACAAGAGTCTTTTCACTTCCACGTGATTTTAATGATTGTGACAAGAGAAAGGAACGCGTCCGCATCGTGCAAACTACACCAGTAAGTTGTTGGTGTGGAGTTGGAGGTGGTGTGGAGTGTGGAGGCGCCCTCGAGTCGGAACGCTAAACAGGTGTTATCGATGAGTGATAATGCTTAGCGGAATTCTCCTCGAGGGATCCGTCAGCACAGGCACTGCCCGAGGCGTTCGCCTAAACGACCTAAGAGCTTGGCGGTTTCCCAATCTTGTGAAATAGTTGTAAGTAGCGGCTTTGGCCGCGGCTCCCGAGAGGCCTTCCGTTAAAAGAGTTTTTAGGCTAAGCGGCATTTAGCTAATGTATTTGTTTAGATAAATCTTCGCCAATATCCGTATAATGTTAATAACTTAAGAAGATTCTCGATTAATTACTAAGTGGTATAAAATCCATAAAATGATACAATTCCGTACACTCTTACAGTAGAATCAATGTTGTTCACAAAAACAAGTGCGCCGGCACACGTCGCGGACTGCGCCGCACAGCAGCGACGCGCGCCCGCAGCTGCCGCGCGCCTTCGGTAAACAAACAGCCGCGCCCCGGGCGGCGCCTGCCGTGTCACAGTTTCAATGTGTTTTACATACAAAGGGTAGAACAAAGAGGAGTGCGGGCTTTGCACCTCCCGCTCTCCGCACCCCCGAACTCATGCCTCCCCGCCGTCGGAGATGTTCACCGCGCGTGGGCTACGCGCCCGAGGCCGTCTGCAGGATCGACATGAGATTTTGTAAAAAAAAAATCTGAACGCAGCGCTCTGCAGTCACGCCGCGGGCTCCTGTCGGAGGTCGCGCAGTCCCGGAGTTGCAGCTGACTGACGGCAACGGACCGGGCCGCACGCCCGCGTCCAAGTGCGACGCGCGGGTGGCCGCCGCCGACATGCCTAGATATCACTTTCCTGTTACCTCTTACAATGGACCCCTACAAGCTGCGTGCGATCTCACAGAGCTCGCCCGGAGTGCGCGCGCGCACGTGTGCGTGTGCGTGCGAACACATGCGTGTCGGAGCGCGCGTCGCCGCGTCAGTATTGCGCCGCGCGCCGTGCGGTTTGCAGGTATATGTGCAGTACGTGCCGGTGTCGATTATCGCGCGCTGGTCGCGGGCGTGAGTGAGATGAGCTTGTGAAAAGTGAAAAAATATTTGTTTATATACAGTCAATAATTCCAACTTCAATTAAGTAGCGAAGCGACGTCGCGCGAGCAGCTGCCGGACACGCCGCGCTCACCACGTAAGTACAGTTGCGGCTGACCTGATTCTGATGACGAGCTCGCCCGCCTACGGGGACGGAAGTTTACTCGTTCTCGTGACCAAAGTGCGGGAAACATTTTCGTAAGATCTCCGGGAGAGGCCCGGTGCTCCCGCCGGGCGGCGCGCCCTGCTGGGTACGAGGCTTCCGCGTGCGACTGTTTAGATGCATGCCGCAGCGAGAGCCGCTTGTGTTGACAAATAATATTGCAATCGTCTTGGGAGCGACATGACGCGCCGCGGGCTGCGCGGTGCGCTGTACTGCGGCGCGCGGACATTTGTGTTTACAGGCGCGCGTGCCGGCGGCTTTCCAACTAAACAATATGGTTCTGTAAAATACTTTCTATCTAATGTACATATATGGAATTACCAGAGCTAGTAATAATACATAAAATGTACTGTTATAAATATAATGTCCTCGGCGTTGGGATAAATTTTAATTTCCGAAAGTTCTGCGCGCTAGCGGTCCGTGCAGGGCTGTGCCGGTTTTATTCGGCCGCGGGTCGTAGCGCTCGTCTCTTTCATTAGCGGCGCCCCTGCCACAGCGTGCAAGTCAAGGATTACTATCGCATTCAGAAAAGAAAATTCTCTTTGCTACGTCAATATCTACACAAGTAACCGGAGCAATTCGGACCACATCGAGCAGCGCCGAAGTTGTGCCTGCAGCGCGGCGGCTGTGCCCGAGGCTTCAATTCCAAAAACCTTTGACTGCACCCGAAGTGACCGCCATTGTAACGTTGCAAGTTAACGTCCCATAAATCTTAGTTAAAATTTTAACCAAAAAAAATATTATCACGAGAAACGTCTCATAAATCGCAACACAGCAAAAAATTGTTCTACCCTTAGCGGGTAACGGTACGTCTCAAGTGGCGTGGGGTCGTGGGAGCATGCTATTGGTTTAACGGATCTTTGTTTTTATAACAAAAATTCCAATGCGCCCGCGCACCAGCACACAGAGTTTACACCAGTGCTCGTGAGAAGGATCCAGGCCTCGGTCGCGTTCACTAGCTAGGTGTCGTCTCACGCACCGACGCACACTCTTTGTGTCGGTTGCGTTCACCAGCTATGTGTCTTCATACGCGCCGGGGCCAATTAGAATTTACGTTATAAATTCACGCCTTGGTCCTATTCATTCTCCGGGCATCATTTAGTTCACGCCACAACCTTTACATCGTCTCGCACCCCAAGGGGTGCGAGTTTTAGATTGCAAGGTTTACATTGCGAGTTTTAGACTGCAAGTTTTACACTGCAAGTTTTACACTGCAAGTTTTACACCGTTGAAATTATATCACCGTGCACCGGAACCATCACATCCTGCACTGCAACCTATCGGCGCTCCCTGCTCTCGACTCGCTGCCGCCTGACCAGTCCTGGGAGATCGTGCAGCTGCCTACCACCACCATCAGGGGAGTACCGAACTGCGGTGCAAAATTAGACCAGGCCCTTTTTTTTATTGCCAGCAACTATTTTCCAAGTACGGCACACTGGCGCCCTTAACGTGGTATTAAAAGGTCTGATTTTGCATTGTAGTGTAGTTATGTGATTGTTTTTTATTTAATTAATTTTGTAAAACGTTATTTTTGCCTTTTCTATCTGCCAGCAACTGAAGTGTACATCCTTCACTTAAAAAAGTTTTTGTTTAGTTTAACATACATTTTGTTCTTATGTTGTAACTTTTTTTGCTTCTGCTATTTTTTCATAGGACCGTACACATTAGTTGCAGTTATACGCATCATTTTCATATTTTTTTGTGTTATTTTTTTTAATTCTTATACTAGCAACCATAACGTCCGTTAGTGAATTTGTAACAGAACGGAGTAGATTAAGTGGAATACTTGTTCAACACCTTCCTTTTTGTGGTGCATTTAATTTCTTCTTATTTCTCTCTTTACCAATTTATAAAAATAGATTAAACATGGCGCTATTGTTAATAACTTACGTAAACAAATCGCTACACTGGGTCCTCTTTTTCCTTCTGGGGATGTTTTATACTAATAGAGTCAATCAAATTTCGGACGATTCCGATAGCGTAGAAGACGTGCTTGTTAAGACATACGTTATTCTTGATTCTTTAAATAAAATGTATAATTAAAAATAATTCTCTCTTAGTATATGTATTAGAAAACATGGCCGGTAAAAATGTTGGAACATGGCACATAAAGGATTTAAAAATAATAGGTTTGAATAAATAACAAACATAATGCGACACAACATAAACTGAAGCATTACCATTAACCGCGTAATATTTCGTTTGGGTTATTAGAATGAATCTATAACCTTCATAATTGTTTGGTCGCGTTAGTAATCCTTATAATGATTACTATTGCTAGTTCGTTTGCGAGAAGTATGAAAGAATGAGTTTAAAAGGATAAAAATGAAATTGTTATCAATAAGTTCGGATTTTATTTCCTTTAAATGAAATAAAATCCTTCGGTGACGCGCGGGGTAATGTAACGTTGCAAGTTAACGTCCCATAAATCTTAGTTAAAATTTTAACCAAAAAAAATATTATCACGAGAAACGTCTCATAAATCGCAACACAGCAAAAAATTGTTCTACCCTTAGCGGGTAACGGTACGTCTCAAGTGGCGTGGGGTCGTGGGAGCATGCTATTGGTTTAACGGATCTTTGTTTTTATAACAAAAATTCCAATGCGCCCGCGCACCAGCACACAGAGTTTACACCAGTGCTCGTGAGAAGGATCCAGGCCTCGGTCGCGTTCACTAGCTAGGTGTCGTCTCACGCACCGACGCACACTCTTTGTGTCGGTTGCGTTCACCAGCTATGTGTCTTCATACGCGCCGGGGCCAATTAGAATTTACGTTATAAATTCACGCCTTGGTCCTATTTATTCTCCGGGCATCATTTAGTTCACGCCACAACCTTTACATCGTCTCGCACCCCTAGGGGTAAGTGTTGAACAAATATTATAAAGACATCATTATTAAGTAGCGTTCATCTATAAGTTAGAGCTCAACATTTTGTCTGTGTCCATAGTTCCATCATTATGTATTCATTATTACTTTTTAATTTGTTTAATTGTTTATCTCTCCTATTATTGTTTTACATGCTTTACATTTTGTAACTCCGTTCTGACAGTAAACAATCACATCAACTGCTTTCGGTTTCTGCCCTTACTTCATCGCAAGCCATCTCCGGGTTTACTGTCAGCGGAGCAAAATGTACATATACTTATATATGTATATCATAACTGTGACATTTATTCACAGGTGCGAGTTTAAGACTGCGAATTTTACACTGCAAGTTTTATGCTGCAAGTTTTACGCTTCGAGTTTTACATTGCAAGTTTTATGCTGCAAAGTTTATACTACGAGTTTTAGACTGCAAGTTTTACACCGTTGAAATTATATCACCGTGCACCGGAACCGACACATACTGCAACCTACCGGCGCTCCCTGCTCTCGACTTGCTGCCGCCTGACCAATCCTGGGAGATCGTGCAGCTGCCTACCACCACCATCAGGGGAGTACCGAACTGCGGTGCAAAATTAGACCAGGCCTTCTGCCCGCTACCCTTAGTTAAATAATTAAATACATACATATTTTTCTTTGTGTGCTTTTTTTTGTTGCCAACATTTACTACCCATTTATAATTAAATAAATACTTTTCTTAATTTCAACCGGCACACCATCTCTGCGATCGCAGCAATAGCGTCGTTAATGCGTCGTGCCCAGCGTGACGGTCAGGCCGGGCGCGGGTGCCTGCGGCGGCTCGTGCGTGCGCCGGGGTTGCCTGTCTAATTTTGCTTATGCGTGCGCAAATTATTATATTAACGGCGCTTGACATTTCACAAGACGAGCGGGTCGTGCGTTTAATTATAGTGCGCGTACGCGTGGAGGCTAATTCGGGCGCGCTATTGTTAGGCGACGGCACGCGCTGCCAGGCGGTGGTGCCGCGCGCCGCAGCTATTTATGAACTTCCTTCACTCTGACGTGACGGACAGCGCAGCGGCCCCGGCGCGTGCGCAACCGCCGCAAACCTGGTGCCGACGTGCCCGGCCCGCTGCGCTACGTAACTTAAATGAAAGCGCGCTGTTCTTTGCTTCAAACCGCTGTGCCGGAGCTGATGGTCATCGCGTACGCGGCCGGTGAAGGCGGCGTGGGTGTTTAACATTTTAGGACACGAGGGCGGGGTGAGTAAGCAGCAAGCGCAACTCCCGTTAAACACAAACCTGCCGTGACAAACGTCTTCGGCGACGGGCGCCGCGGCGACGGACACGCGACCTTTGCCAACACACCTCACTCCATTACACAGTATTTGACTGTTAATATCATTAACGTTTCTAGGTCGAATGATGGGTCTGAGGACCACGTCCACTGCTCATTACAGAGAGCGAGGGAGAGCACTCGCTTTCTTCGGTCTTTGGTCCGTTGCCCGCGCTCAGTGAACGCCGAGAAACGCTCCGATGTGTCGCCATTTGTCGTTGATGGAGGAGTAAATGAGAATATAGTCTCTGCACGTGCAATATGCTAGGCCTTGCGACGGCACCATCTGTCCAGTTGCGTGACCTGAGCGCGCACTCGCGACGTCTGCGCACCCGTCACGTTTAAAACCGACGTCCGCGATCGGCTGCCGGTGGAGCCGCAGCGCGAGAACGTTTTGCTCTTGCAGCTGCAACTTTGACTTTCAAATTTTACTGGCCATTTCCTAACCCGCGGCTTCCGATCGGCGCCAAAATAATTGTCATCGTCGTCAAACATAATCGTCAACCAGGCGACGGATGTTGAGCAACACCCAAGGCGCAACAGGACAATAGCTCACGCCGCGCGACGGGGGGGGGGGGACTCTTTACGATGTTATTCCTGCAAGTGCATATACACCCATGTTTTATTTGACAAATACAAGCATTCCGAGGTGGCGTTTCGTATACAACAGTCATGCGGTTCTTTCATACAATAGTCCTTTAATTAAACAATGGTTGGAAAACTTAGCTCCTAAGGTTTCCTTGTCCTTAACTCTGTTTGTTGGGGCAGTGTGACAAGCCTACGGTGGGCGGAATGTGTTGCGTTAAAGACTCGAACGGCGTCCGGTGGGCGGCGAGTCCCCGCGGCCGCGCTACGGGCGCAGGACGCAAATGCTCTGTTGCAGTTGGACCCGGAGCGCGCGTTTTTTAATGATTTTTACGTGGTGACGTCCACTAAACCTTCTTGTCCGCCTGCTTTCATCGCATAGTTTGTTTGGTTTGTTTAAAAATCTATGATGAGTCATTTACAGCCTTGTTACTGCTCAGTTAACGAAGAGGGGAAAGATCGCTCAAGTGGAGCGGCTACGTGCGACCTTCGGAGATCCTTGTTCCACAGCGTCCAATGGCCAGCCTTTCTTTCACGATCTTTGAGTGCCTCAGCGTCAAGGCTCCGTTTATTTATTTGGGAAAGCACACTTGTTGGTTATAGGACGTTTTCTCGTGTGCAGATCGCGGGAAGCTTGAGACGTAACTTGTCCTCCCAGCTCCACCCCGCGCGCGCGCGCACCTTTCCGGTGAGCAAGTTGAATATTTGTACACTGCCTTCAGTATCTGTAAGCCGTGCGCGCTACTCCACTGATGCGAAAGTTTGCCTCGCAAGTAAACAAACGCAATGTTCTGTCTGCTGATCTTGCTCGATCTATTGTGAATGCCCCTTGCTATGGATATTGTTGTATATATTAATAATAGTGTAGGCTCGAAACAAGATGTCTTTGGCTGTGCTGAATGTGTTTGGCTGGGTTTCGCTTCCAAGAGTATCACTTTTGTTCTAGAATCGATGTTCACGAGGTTGTTTGTGGATTTCTATCGGAATACTTTCGATAACTGCACTCATTTTCAAGGGATTCTCTGAATTCAATAGTCTTCTCCAACATTGTTGTGTAACGCGTAGCCTTCTAGTTGAACAGCCCGACGCAGTTCTCGCTTTTTAATCAATCGTTGTGTTGCAGGAGGCGCTCGCGGAGTGGGCACAAAGAAAGGGAAGCAGGTCGGCGCGCATGGGCGCGTGAGGCGGCGGCATGCGCAGCGCGCCGGCGCCGCTGCTGCCGCTGCTGCTGCTGCTGACCGCGGCCGTGGGTCAGTCGCCTCGCTCGCTCACTCACTCACTCACTCACTCACTCACTCACTCATCGTAGAACCACTCTCGCTCTTTCACCCGTTACGCAGATATGCACACGTTGCACTAGTAAAGATAATCCGCGTTGCTAATAAACTTTAGAATTTTAAAGTGATCTTCGGCAACTATAGTTTTTTTTTTAAATTACAATGTGCGTTACATTTCATAGTTTTTTGGGGACCCTAATTTCACAGTTGTCCAAACGGCATTTGCATACTCCGCGAGCTTGAGGTGGCAGGGCACAGAGGGCGCTTGGCCTAAGATCTCTTAAGGCTCGAGGGCTCGAGGGCTCCCGATTGGACCGCGGGCCGGGCCGCCGCGGACTTCCACTCCCCCGAATTGGAAGGCGGCCCAGCTTTCAGAGCGCTTTGGCAGATACTCCTTGGAGTGGCCGGGCGCCAGAGCCCTTACGAAGGGACCGCCGCTGGGGCTGCCACTCGTCTGACACATTGCCTGGCTAATAATGCATTTATTCTTCATTGGAACTTTTAACAGATTATTATTGATCGTATTATTTAGTTATTTTTTAATATATTTTATTTTTGTCTCTACTTCGTAAGGTGTTATAGTTTTGGAGAAGAAGCAAGAAATTCCACAACAAAATTACACAAAAAATATATATTATTATAAGTAGAAGAAGTAGCGGAAGGATCTTCAGCATTGCTTCTATTTAGTATGATCGGTGGTTGGCGTCGTCAGTGATATCTGTGATCCGGCGTCCTGACCGAGCAGACTGCTCGCTCGGTCGGGCGATGTGCGGAATTTCACTTGCGTGTCGCGGTCAGAACGCGGTGCGACATTTGAATGTACCGAGTGCGACTGTATTGTAGGAAGCGATACCTGCAATCATTGACTTTGTGAGTTGAACAGCATATTCAGAGTATTATTGAATTGATGTCCTTTTTAGGAACTGGGAGACCACATATCACATCGCTTACTTACCACGACGCGCCCGTGTCCCAGCATACAAACCTTTTCTGTACGACCTGGAGTCGAATAACGTGGATATGCATGCGCGCAGCACGGGCGTGCGCATGCAAGGGCGGGACTGCTCACAACTTCATGTCACTTTATTTTTTTAACTCCCGCTGTTTAGTCATGAAAAGAGGCAACCGATGAAAGTCGTCAGATAACGGGTCTGAATCACCCATGGCACTGGACTGTCCGTGAGAGTGATCCTGGAAGAGGGGAGCGGGCGCGTGAGAAAGAAAGAAAGTAAAATAGAAGTGTAAATGCACTAAGGCGAGCTCTGCCCCTTGATCCGAGGAATGTCGTTGATGCAGTGCGTGTGTATGTCGTTGGCCCGCGGTCGGATCCTTGGCGCTCGTCCGCGGACCGGGTACTCGTTTCCCGCTAGGTAGATGCTTAAACACTTTAAATGAAATTCCGTTACGTCGGAGGTCATCAGCCCGACAACCCTCGGTGACGCGGCGTGTGCTCGTCCTTGCAAAGAACGCTGTCGGGAGAAGTTTTCCTCTCATCCTTCCGGACGCACCGGACGCGTCCGTGCGGTGACGCGCGTTCGCAAATAGTCGCACAGGAAGCGCGGCCAGCGGCGCGCGGCCCGCTGACTCACGGCAGTAGCGCCACACCCCGCGAGCCATTAAGTTTTTTATAGATTTCGGGCCAGAACCGTGCGCCCGCGCCATCTGGGTCCGGCGCCCTGCGCGGCCATGCTCACGACGATATCGTTTGCAGCGTCATACAAACTACTTCTGCACACTACGGAAAAGTACAACATTGTTTCTGAAGCAAAATAATAGCGGACCGAAAAACGAAAATAAGGTGCGGGGTTCTGCATTCACGTACGGCTAATAACTAATGTAGCGTAACGGGACTGCAATGTTACCGGGCAATGACGTGCGTGTGAAGGAGCGTAATGAAGTTGGAATGTTTGGGGAGAAGCGCCGGCGATCGCCTCAGGAAGTCAGTGCATCCAGCTGGGCGCCCCTTCCGGCGCTTCCGAGAAACGAATGTTATTTTTGGCGGACGACGAGGACGCGTGGGCGTGCAACGTGTTTTATCCCGTGCAATAAACAATACTTTTAGATCTGCGTTGGGTCGTCTTTTTCAGCTTCCAGAACCAAAAAAATTGGAAGGTTAAATAATTCTGCTGTAAAGAAAAAATTAAAACCAAAAGACCCTTAAAAGTCTGCGCACTGGCACCGAACAGCCGGAAGTGTTCCAAAAAGCGGGGCCTAAGCGGCTGAACGCCCTGCCTTGAGTATTCGCGGTGAGCGTTCGAGACCCGGCGCTTGGTCTTATGTATACATGGTGGGAATATACATGAAGATATCTCTGGTGACCTCCTAATCACGATCTATCGGCAGAGTTTATTGCAAAACCATGCAGGCTGCAGCCGCGAAAATACTCAAGTTATCGAATGACTTCTCGGTCAAGACTATTTTGTGTTTGCAAATCTTCGAAAATAGCTTCATTTGTTCACCTCACGCTTACACATTCTTGCAATCCATGATGCACGCCGAATGGCCGTTGAGGTGGTGGGTGACACAAAACCCTGAAGTTAGAAGAACGTGAAAGTTAAGTTTTAGAGGAAGAATTGGAAGGATAACATGATTTTCTGAATAAGAAAGGACCAATATCTAGCCACCTCCGCACATGCAGTGGTTGTCGTGCATGAAAGTGCACCGCCCGCCAGCCCGCTCGTAAATGCGCATGCGACAGACAATGCAAACTACACAACCGCCACCGAGTGACTCACTCGGTGTTTAGCACTAATCTGTGTAACAACTCCTGAAGATGCCCCGTGGAGGGGTGAAACACGTGTTGAGTGAATTTACGGTGGCGGTTGTGTAGTTTGCATTGTCTGTCGCATGCGCATTTACGAGCGGGCTGGCGGGCGGTGCACTTTCATGCACGACAACCACTGCATGTGCGGAGGTGGCTAGATATTGGTCCTTTCTTATTTAGGATGGACTTCCGCAATGTAACGCCTGAATCCATTAAATGATTTTCTGAAGCAAGGAAAAAAGAAAAATGAGTGGATAAGTGGTAGAGGTTCACGGTTTCGTTGGTCAGCGCGCGCGCCGCGTCGCAATGCGTCGCCGGCGCGCTGTCGGTTTGTAAAAGTTTACTTTTGTTACACTTCCCGCACACAGCGCTTATAGTTCTCCGAGGAGCTGGCGCAAGGCGCAAGCCACTGACCGCAGCGGGCATAGCTCCTCTGGCGCGCGCCTCATCTTTGTTGAGCACTTTAGTATCGCGCCGGAAACAAGAACGTTCATCGCGTCGAATAAGCGTTCAGTTAAATTGAAATAAGCCTCTTTTAGATGATCGAGTTGTCTTAAGAAGTCGCTTGCCCCAAACACGACCACCTGTCGCCTGTCGCCTGTCGCCTGTCGCCTGTCGCTTGTCGCCTGTCGTCGCGCCCTATCTGCAGCAACACGTGTGAGCAGATGTTGTGTGCGTGTAGTGTGACGGCAGCTCCGCCGCGGCTATTTTCCCGCGCATTTCGCCACGTAACACGGGCACGCACTCCACGCCGCGCACACTGTTCTCATTTCCTCTTAGATTTTTTACAAGATTACATTATCTACTTGCTTGAAAAAGTATAGTTGCCACTTCAACCATCATATTTTGTTAGTTGCCTGCTAGCCCGCGAATCACAACCGACGCCAATGTAATTGTTTTGTTGACTTACAAAGTACTTCAAGCAGCGGCTAAAATGCATCAGCACTTTGACTTGACGCCGCGCGACTGCGGGAATTTTCCGCGATGTAATTCCCGCGCGTGTATAGATGCTCATATAACTTTGACGAATACAAGCATTCCGTAATGGCGTACCGTACGGAACAGTCATGCGGCCTACTTCACACGATAGTCTTTTATTTAATTTAGGAAAAGGAATGTCTCAACGCTTGAGGTTTTCTAGTCCTTAAAGCTTACTTACATTAGGAAATCCTTCTACACATGAGAGAAAATGTTTTTATATATCAGAAGGACTTTGGTTGTATTATACAAGAGCTTAACGAACAGAACTAAAGTACGATGGGTTCCGAAGGTTTATTAAAAAGTGGAAGAGTACGGGTCGAGCCGCGATTTGGAGCTGGTTCGTGTCTTTGGAATTTTGATGTGATGATGCAGCTCGTCCCGGCCGAGGACAACGCGCGGCCAACACGCGGCGGTACACCATCGCAGACCTGGGGGCCGCGCGAACTGAAATGAACCTTACTGAAAGTATACTTATTTATCCTTTTCTATTAAAACATAATGAACGTAGAATATGTTTGTGAAGGTTGATCATTAGGGAGGACTATACTCGGAATATTTCTTCAAGATTGATTCGGGGCCGCGGACATTTGTACCCGAAAGGAAGTAACTGATATAGCCCACCAGATAGGCAAGTGGCAGTGGGCACGCCACAAAACAGGCGGCCGCTAGAGCCTTAAGCTCAATCCACAAGGTCAACAGACGATCTAAATCCGAAGACATCTCATCAGACCTGTCTAAGAGATAAGAGCAAGACGTCCGACATTTGAAATAATGATAATGATCATCGGCGGTGAAAGGTTTATTAGCGAGTAGGTTGGCTCTCAGCTTCCGCAGAGTATAGTGGAACTCGGGTTAACTCACAGCAGGGGGTGTGGCGGCACTAGCAGGTTCAGCCCGAGTGCGGCACCGGCGGCAAGCTGAACAAAGTGTGCCGTAATACACTTGGATCAGAACGTTGCACCAAGGACCTTGATGTTACAAAAACTTTAGACATTGTTGGCCAGCATACACGAACACCGCGCGTTCGCGTGCACAACCAACTCGCTGAACCTCTTCGTGGCCGCGCCGTGGGGACTGACGGCAGAAGCGATGAACCAAACGACGCTCGAACATTTCATACGGAACCGGAAAATATTAAAAAAACACTGCTTTTATATACAACAACCGCACCATTGCACCATAAAGCACGTACGGTGATACGCCTTGAACAAATTGCGTTGCACCGACTCTATTTGTTTTAGCTATGGAAGAACTCGAGTTGCATTCAAATAAATAAATAAACATGTAAATCTCTTACGATATAAAATAATTCAAAGTAAATGTATACGTGGTGGTTGGTGACAGGTGTAAAAGGTTTAAAGTAGTGAATATTAATTAATAGACCAGAAAATGAAAATAAACGATGTCTAACAGTGAAGCTACGTTTGCTTTTGTTGCTCAAACCTTTTTTAGGCGTGTCCGATGTTGCACCCCGCGGATGTACGAACTCGTGGTTGAGTTAAACAAGTTTACATAATGTTATTATTTATTCGTATATCTAATTTATATACATAAGTATATATTAAATATATACATGTATATATTATTTTATATATATATAGCTAATATATATATATATACATATACATATATATATATATATATATATATATATATATATATATATATATATATATAGCCTGCTAGTGCGTAGCTTTCGATTGAGTTCTTTAGTATATTTATAACAAACGGGGTTCCGGCCCCTTAAAGGCCCGAGTGGGAATGCCAACGTGCCAACAGCGTTTGTCAATGAATAAAAAAAACTCACTCTCCGATCGCAAATAATTTCGGTTCGGTGACGCGACTGCCGGCACGCGCCGCGCGTCACGCGGGCGCACGTGCGCGCCGCGGGGCGGGGAGCGGGGCGGGGGCGGGGAGCACATTCCGCGCGCGCTGAAAACCGGCGCGTGAGAAATTGTTTGAGCGCGCAGATTTCGGCCGCGCTACGACAACTGAGAGAAATGATGCCGCTGAACTATTACTAATGTAATCGTGTTGTGTAAATATTCATGTATCGCTAAATACGAACGATAATTTCCCATGAGTGTTCGCGTGCAGCTCCGCGGGATGTCTGCGTGCGCCGGGTCTGCTAACGGCGGTGCTGTTGCAGGCGCTGCGGGCGCTGCGGGCGCTGCGGCCGAGGGCGCGGGCGCGGGCGTGCAGTTCGCGCGGCAGCGCACGTGGGCGCGCGCGCGGCCGGGCGGCTCCGCCGCTCTGCGCTGCCGGGTGCTGCGCCTGGGCGATCGCGCGGTAACCACGCCCCGCATGCTCCCTCGATCACCGCAGCTTCTCGCAGCCTTCACTGCTCGACTCGCGCGCACGCTTGCATTCAATGTGCTAACCGAACGTTTCTTCCATTTTACGTACGAGGCGACACAAGGACCGCAACCTCCTAGTAATTAATGCGGGTAGTTGACGATAATTTAAACACAATTTAAAAACAGACGTAGGAAATGCACCTGCATAAAAAAGCCATACAATTCATCTAAAACTAATGTATGCCAGCCAAGTCGCAAAAAAATATTTATAATGTGCGAGATGAGAAGTTCGTCTTCATTTTGCAATGGTTTATTGCGTACACAAGACCACATTGACTTCCCTGAACATAAAATGGAACTTACGGGTTATGGCCTAAGGTAAACGAAACAGCAGTTACTTTTCAAACGCAACCAGCATTTGAAATATTGCTTCTAATCGATTCTATTGGAAATATTTAAAAGAAACCTATGTCCGGCAGTGAGCGTGTAGTGATGATGACGAATCGAAACGATGCTGCAGAGATTGAATTGAAAGAGGAATGACCGCGCGCGGGGACCACGCGGTGTCGCGACGCACGCGAGCGGCCGCGCGCCCTCTTTATTTTTAAACACTCTACTAAAATTTTGCGCGACTTTTTCGTTCCGGTTTCATTTTGAGCCTGGCGTCTTATCATTACAGAAATAAAAAACTTATAAAATACACAAATTTGTATATCATAGAAGAAATTTTACGACAGCATTTATAATTTTTTTTAAAAACTACAGCCCGTTCGCGCTCTTTTATAATCCGCGGATCTTGCCACGCCCTCTCACCAATCAATAACTTCCTAACTAGCCGTTGCGTTGCATTCGAAAATTCACTGTGAACTTGACCTTTTAACATTATGTCAATGCAAACGCAGTGCAGCCGTGGTGTGTGACTGCTGTGGGTGCGCCTCCGCAGGTGTCGTGGGTGCGCTCCAGCGACCTGCAGATCCTGACGCACGCCGGCACCGTGTTCACGGCCGACGCGCGTGTGTCCGCCATCACAGGGCAGGCGGCCGATGACGAGCTCCCGGACGGCGAGCCGGAAGACCCGTGGGACGAGCAGCCCGACGACCAGCCCCATGAGCAGCCCGAGGAGCAGCCCTATGAGCAGCCCGACGAGCCGCCCGACGAGCAGTACCGGCAGGGCGGAGGGGGCGGACAGAGCGTGGAGCAGCGCGCCGACGAGACGGTGCACACGCTGCACATCGAGCGCCTGCGCACGAGCGACGCGGGCCGCTACGAGTGCCAGATCAACACGGAACCCAAGATGAGCCTGTTCTTCGAGCTGTCCGTGACGGGTGAGTGGCTGTGCTAATGCGTCGACGTGAGCCGTGCCAACGAATGCGGTCAAAGATCCTTCGTTGCCAATCGGCCCCGACTTCACGGCGGCTTCCGGAACGAACTTTTTTGCTCCTAAACGGAATGGCCCCGATTCACCGGCTTAGTTGGCAGGGTTTATTTTCTCCACAGTTCGGTAATTCGATCTGCGAAATTATAAATTTAGTCAATTCGTGTTCATTTCATTAATTTAATATAAGACTTCGCAGACCGAGGCGAAGATACGTTACTGGTCCAAGCGTATGCTATCGTAAGAAACCATGTTCTTCATGTAATGCTACTCCATTAATCGGAGTCCGCTAGTCAGTTCTTGTCACTCGCTGTGCCCTGGAGCCCCAGCCTTTTCGGGATGTTAAGCACTTATCCTGAACTGCTTCGCCAGGACAAAGCTTTGTCGCAGTGGGATGCGAATGTGTGAGTATAAAGTACTTCGGCTTCACTCTTGACAGTCGTTGAGGCTTCCAAGGGCATTTCGATCGCTTTGTACCACGGAGTCTTTGCAGTTACTGGTGTTAAGGATGTGGACCCTGCATTCCCACTAGCTTCAGCGCCTCTGAGGACGATGTATCGATGTGGTCTCGAACTACGCTGTGAGGGTTTCAGGGATAGCATGAATCGAGACAGACCGTCCAAAAAAACAAAGCGAGGGAGAGTGCGAATGACCTTTTTTTTTCTTTAATATGAAGATGCCGCGGCCTCTCACACGTCGCGGAGGGCGACCACTGAGAAGGTTGTAGTGGGTAGGAGTTCCACATAACACAGTTTTTTTTATGCATGTGACAAGATTTCTCGCGCGAAACCTAAAAGTAAGCTGTTCGGTGCAGACTCGCGCCCCCCCGAGGTGGAGCTGCGTGCGCTGGGCGCGCGCGCGCTCTCGGGCGCGGTGGGCGGCTCCGCGTCGCTGGCGTGCGAGGCGCGCTACCTGTCGACCTCCGACCCGCACTCCTCCCTGCCGCCGCTGCGCATTCGCTGGTATCATGGCGGCCAGCCCTTGAATGCGCAGGTACATAGAAATTTATGATAAAATCTTTCTTAGGTATACGTACTCTTCGACGTACGATTTGGTTTGTTCTTTTTTACTGTCATTTATATATTTTTTGTAAGTTTGTCTTGTTACGTTGTGTCCGTGTAGGCGCAAGTTTTCCCTGAGGCTGCACGTGGCCTCACTGAACTGGTGGACGACACGTGGTTGTATAAATCCGTTATTTGAACGATGGTCGGTGGCGTCACGTTATACGGATCGCAGACCGTGCGGACGACTGACCGACCGACCTGGTGCCCAGTCACAGTCTGCCGCCGCCAGTAACTTTGATATGATGAGGCTATTTTGCGGCGTGTTCGTGCAGAGCCCGCCGAGCGGCGTGTCGCTGTCGGCGGAGCGGTGGACGGGCGGCGCGCGCTCGCGGCTGACGCTGGGCGCGCTGCGGCGACGGCACGCGGGCGCCTGGCGCTGCGCCGCCGCCGGCAGTTCCGTCGCCTTCGCGCTGAGCGTGACGGCGCGGCCTGCCCACGCGCCTGACGGGGAGGCCATGCAGCGCGACCAGGCGGCGGCGCAGGCGAGCTGCGCACCGGCCAGACGCGCGCACCCCGCGCTCCCCGCGCTCCCCGCGCTCGCCGCACTCGCGCTGTGGGCGCGCACGCTGCCGCCCGCGTGACGCCGGCGTCGTTGGCTGTTCTGTATATTTGGTGCTGTACATTATGTAAATAATTAACATAACAACAAACGTGTAAATAAACTTCAACCAGTAAATCGTTTTTCTCTGAACCGGGAACTCACTCATGCGGTTCCGACTCAGCCGCTTGAGCACAAGTTCTTGCTGAGATATCGCTGACCGTGCGAGAAGGATTGAGGATATCGGCCTGAAGCGATCTGAGAGTAGAAGCAAACGACGCGCACGTTCTCTCTCTCGTGCTGCTTATTGTTCTTGCGTAACGTGTGCGCGCACTCAAATATTGACGCACTGAACCCGCGCAAGCGGCGCGCGGGACTGCGTGGCCGCACTGTGCACGTGTATAAAACGAATAAAATTTCATATCCATATCAAATTCTTTAAATGATTTAAGTCCGAACATTACACAACCGAACTGCGAGTGTGCAGCGCGCCGCGGCCTGTTGTCACATTACACAACCGAACTGCGAGTGTGCAGCGCGCCGCGGCCTGTTGTCACATTACACAACCGAACTGCGAGTGTGCAGCGCGCCGCGGCCTGTTGTCACATTACACAACCGAACTGCGAGTGTGCAGCGCGCCGCGGCCTGTTGTCACATTACACAACCGAACTGCGAGTGTGCAGCGCGCCGCGGCCTGTTGTCACATTACACAACCGAACTGCGAGTGTGCAGCGCGCCGCGGCCTGTTGTCACATTGCAATGTCCTCGTGTTTATCAACAGACGCTCACTGCGGGGCCTCGGCACAAAGTCGCTCTCGCCGACCAGTGCTGCGCTGCCCGCGTCCGGCGACTCCTCCCGATCTTATTTATTTATTATTACAAAAAGCCTACAGTCACAATAAAGTAACATACAAAAAACAATTATCACAGATTGCTTATAGTAACATCCACAGGAAAATAGAAATATAATAAAATTAAGCAAAAATTTATAAAAGAAACTGAAACTAAAATAAAAAAGAGTCAAAGTCACAGCTCGAGTGCCACCCAGCGATTAGTAAAGAGCCTTTGGCGCTCCGAAATTGATCCGTCCAGAAGAACATTCATGTAATGTTTCTGCTTGTGTTGTGTCGGGGTTCGGTTTTTATATGAGACGAAAACTACTTGTGCAGGCAAACTCCAGCTATCAATAATTTGTGTAGAAAAAAACTGTGGTCAATACGATTAAAAACTTTTTACAATTTGTATACGTCGAATCAACCTGTGCCCATTGCGCCCTACCCTCGGTGAAAAATTGAAGCGATAGGGTTTTTTAATTTATTTATTGAATTTCAATACCACAGGCGAGATGAATGCTGACTTTTAGATTTTAGGTAATGTTCCCTCTGTTATTGATCTCCGAAAGAGAATACGCGCAATATTAGCGGTATACTAGCGGCGCAGTCGATGACGTGAGGTCTATGAAGCACGAGCCACCTGACTTGGAATGACTCGAGTAATTGTAACATATGCGAGGGGCGCGCATCAACGGTACCAATGGGCGCTGCACGATGCTGCCGGTGCTGCGGCGACGGCTCGGACGTTGTCGTCCTAGTGCAGCGGCCCCGCGACCAATACATTTTATATTTCTGATGATGTTTCTATTTTTCTTTCAATACTTTTATTAGCAAAGCGCGACCGGAAGGGATATATAGGATATTGTGGTCATATTCCGGGGAATCGATCACTTGTCTTAATCTTAGGGCTACCAGTCGTCAAGGGTACTTCCTCTCGTGCTGGGGTGGACGCCACAGTTCGTAAATAAGTAATCTCTCATTAAAGAAGTGGGCGTGTCCGGGTGTATGTAAACGTGCACATTACATGAATGTAACAAACGTATATAAACCACGTCCGTAGTAAGCCCTTTGGTATCATTCTTTGTTGAAGGAAAATAAAATCACCGTTTTAATTTATAATTTTATTATTAAGTGTCCGCCTGCCGCTCACAGCCGCGCCTGGATCCAGGGCACAAATGACGTGACGCGCGCGTAGCCGCCGGGGAAGCCCACACGGCAGCCCATCGCCGAGTGGAACGACACCACGCCGATCTGCAAGAACACTCCTTACACAACTGCTCGCAGCGACACGCGCGCGCGGGACAACTTGCCCGCACTTGATTAGGAACTAAATTTCTAGCGGACACTTCGGCACAAACGTTAAATATAAACAATTAAAAGCTCAACTGTTCACTCTGTCGGACCGCAGGCAGGGTCACGTGGAGCGACCGCTTCGCTGTCTTATGTGGAAGCACGAGATTTAGATAAGCTGATCCGCGTTATCGCAACGTAATGAGTTCTGTGTTCGATAACTATCTAAAACAGAACTATTTATTCAAACCTTATCCGCGGATAACATATTGTACTTAAAAGTACTTAAAAGATAAAACGTATTTAGTTCCCGATGCGTTTCGACCGGCACGGGGCAGAGGGCACGGGGCGACCGGCACGGGCCACTCACCAGCACGCGCTGTCCGTTGTGGGTGATGGCCAGCGGGCCGCCGGAGTCGCCGCCGCAGGGCCCGCGCGCGCCCTGCCCGCTCGTGCAGAGCGTGGAGGCCACCACGTTGAACCCGTACACGGTGGCGCACGCCTCGTTGTGGATCACCTCCACGTTGACGCCGCGCGCCGCCTGCGACGTCGTGATGCTCTCCGCTGCGGACAAACGCGCTCGGTCATACTGGTTCGTTACGCAGCCGGGGCGGGAGTTACGCAGCACTCACAGTCAGTCGTCACGCCGAAGCCGACCACGCGCGCCATGTAGCCCACGAACGACAGGATCTGCATGCCGCCGGTCGGCAGCGCGATCGCGCGGATGTTGTCTGGAATGGAGAGGAATCGTTTAGTGCTGCGCCGCGCGCGCTGCACTCGCCCGCGATACGCAAGAGAGGCGCTCACTGTTGAAGTTCACGCGCGAGATGGTGATCATGGCGATGTCATTGTTGAGGTTGTTGGTGTTGTAGCTGCCGTGCATTTGCACGGAGCGCGACGTGAGCCGCGTGCCGCCGGAGAACAGCCGCACAGAGCCCAGCACGGCCGTGACCTGGCGGCCCTGGTGGCGCCCGTCCCACCAGCAGTGCGCCGCCGTCACCAGCCGCGTGGCGCTCACCAGCGACGCGCCGCACACCGACTGCTGCCCCGTCGTCAAGTCCACCAGCAACCCCACCTGCAGCGAGCAGCACACTCAGCGACCTATCGCAAGCGGCGCGACCGGCGGGTCTGAGCGCCCGATACGCACCAGATAGGGGTGCGCGCCCAGCGAGATGGCGGAGCCGCCCGCCACGCGCGATCCGTCGAAGTCCAGCGCCGCCTCCGCGCGCCGGATGCGCGCCGCCTCGCCGATCCCCTCGCTGCTGTGGTAATGCAGCTGCATCGGCGAGCGGGTCAGCGCCTCCCCCGCGCTGCACGCGCACGCCGCCACCAGAAACACCCAGGTCGCAAACATCTTCAGCTCGGCACAATTGGCGCACGCCGCCGCGCCGCCGCTTATATTGCGCGCTATCTAATCGCAGCCGCCGCTTAAGAGATTTACCGTCGCGATAATTAAAGGATTAACAAAAACAAATCGTTAATCTGCTGAAGACACGTTCGCACTTATCGGCTTTGGTGACGCGGTGCGGCCCACTGTGCGCGTGCACACACGTGTGCGTACTTGGAGACATAAACAGCTAATAAACAATTAATATCAAAATGTTAATCTGCACCTGAGAGTGCATAAATGCAACTGTCATCTGAGCTTGCAGAGAGGTCACAAGAAATCGGCCGCGCGGGCTCGCCGGCTTGGAAACGCTCAGCCGCTGTCCGCGCCGCACACGCACACACACACACGCACGCACGCACACGCAAACACACACACGCACATATATATACACGCGTTGTGCACGCGCCATCGACCCAAAGGGTTGAAGTTACGTTAGGAGAAATCGACATGTCGCGTGTGCAACTGTAGCGCAGTACATAAATAACCGCGTTCTTGCAAATAATAAATGCCCAGGGGATCACGGGACTGCAGACTGTCCCCGTCCCGCGGTCACAGAGACACCACCCGCGTGCGTCCTCTGTAACACCGAAGGTCACCCCGCCAACTACAGGGGCTGTCTTAAGGCGCCTAAAAGACGCCGCACAGGCCGCCCCTCGACCTCCCGCCCTCCCAAAGTCGCCGTCCGACCAGCCTCCTCAGCTCCCGCGGAGAATATTTCGAAGCCTGCTTCGAAATCTCTTCTCCCTCCTCCGCCCCCAGCCACTTCAGCCTGGGCGAAGCCATTCTACCCGAGAGGCAAGCCCGCCATCCTCACTACCGCCCCATCGGTTGCTTACGAGCAACCGAAACCCTCTAAACCCCCTACCGGGTCCCCTTCGCCTGTCGAGGAACTCAAAGCTGCACAATACCAAACCAATGTAGACCTCGACGAAAAAGCCTCCGGTCCCTCGGAGCGCTTTCTCCGTATTGCGGAGCACTCGGCTCTTCGCCGCTCTTAAAGCGGAATTTAAATAATATCCGCTCCCCCGTATCAACGCCAGGACACACGCCTCACGTCGAGCCCTGGCGGTCTCGATGCACATGTCATGCACTACTCACCTACACATGACACGGCGGCCGCGTCCGCCTAACCCGCGTTCAAGCGAGAGCGGTCCGGAGAGGCCCGTGTCTCTCCCGACCACCGAGTAGTCCTCGCTTCGTGCTACATACTCAACTCCCCATGCATTACACTATACACCTATACGGTTGTAGTTTTCCGCGTGTAGACGTCTTCGTCGTAACTGAGGTACGGTCCCCAGTGTAAAATTTTTTGTCCGTGGACCTCTGTTTCCACGGGCTCAATTTCGATGAAGCTGTACAAAGCCTAATCCGGCTAGCAGCACAACATCAAATACATCAAATAGCAAATAATAAATCGATACGCAAAAGCCTCCGCGACTTCACACACGCGGAGGAGACGAGGCTGCCCGACCCGTGTGCAATAATTATGATTGTGATGGTGATGACGAGGCCATGATAATAATGGTAATAATAAAAATACAAAAAAAAAATTGTAGTAGTTTCTTTGTTAGAATAAAACTTCGCATATATACAAAACTATATCAAGACATATGGTGCCATAAAAATAAATAAGAAAATGACCGAGGTAATTTTTTTATAAAGAATTTTGATTAAGTACAAATGAATGTTTGAAAATATGTACGACTCTAAGTGGTTGTTATTATAATTTTGATATAATAAACACTACTCGGATCCGACAGGTCGGCAAAAATCACGCCTGGTTGCCAGATACTCGGCCCGAGTGCTGTGGATGGTAACGGTTCATTCACTAATGTCATGGATATTTGATCCGCAAGTGAGTTTTCGAGCTCATAACCAGCTGGCACATCGACTCCCGCAGCGCCGGCACCGCACGCGGGCTGCAATAGCTTCCGTTCAATAAAAGGCCTGCGATCTGGCTCACTCTCACATCTGGATCTGGCGCTTGGATCAGCTTCCAACGACTTTAAATGTGGATACAAATCTTATTACATTGTAAGAATTAATCCAATACTAGTTTCCAAAAGCCAATTATATTATCAGAGTAGTTAAATCAATGCTCACTCGCCGCAAATTCTGTTTTTTTTTACTAATACATAATGAACGGGACGCCTGCTCGGGTCCGAGTGGTGGGCACTGCTACTATGAAATGGCTCCGTATACAAGTGGTGAGCACTGAAAGGTTTAACATACGGGACGAAATCGTAACTATCTTATATGTCAAGAAAAACCGACAGCCGTTTGGGTCGAAAGAATCTCAAGTGGCGACCACGAGCCGGCAGACGCAGCGCGGGCGCCTCCGCTGGGCGGAGCGACGACAAAGTTAAGGGCGCGGGCAGTCGATGCGAGCAGCGCGGGACCGCGGCGATCTTTGGGGAGGTCTAGGCTTTGCATCCCATCATTTGCGTCCCATCGGCTGAAAAGAAGAACAACAACAAAGTCAAAGTCGCGCGAGCAAGTGCCGCGGGTGCAGCGAGACTACCTCGCCGCGCGGGATTCCTTATTCATTTTTGGTGTTTGTGTTCATATTACTGTTGAAGTTTATGTGTGTACGTGTAATTAATAAACAGTGAATATGTATTTTATCTATTTTTAAGTTCCGAAAAAGTCCGCCATAAATAATAACATAAACGACTGTGCACGCCGCGGTCAAAAGCTGTCAAATGAAACAACGCAGCCCACGGGACTTACTCTATTCCTCAAGGAACTTATTTACGCAGTTTCTTCGTTATTTTCGTTTCTTTATGACTCCCCTGGTTCCGGACTGCTTGCTATTAACTGACTAGTTTCTTATGTTACTTGTTATTTTACTTACTGGAACTAAAACTCCAGCCGAGTCGTCAGTCGGTGCGCTGCCACGCGACCGGTAGGGAAATAGAAAAGATTAAACGTACTCTTATGTTTTCATCACGGAGGACACCATTAGACTTCCGGCATCAATGTTGTACCGTTTATAATGCTGTAGATGGTAGGTGAAAGAAAACAGCAACTCGACAACAGAAGAAAAATATATTTATTTTATTTATTTCTTCAATATCGATACTACTTTGTGGAATTTATTCCTAGGGTTGGTAGAGTGGTGACAATACGAAATATTTAAACTATGAATACAATACTTAACCAAAAAAATAATACAAATTTGCAGCCAATCAAAAGGGGAAAAATATTGTACAGCGTTGTCTCATAATTCTCATAATTAACGCAATGCGGAAATCGAAATTGTGTCCGGCAAAAATTGTTTAAGAGGTTACTAGACGACATTAACGTAAAAGAAAAGAAAATATATATATTAGTACACAGATCAAAAGAAACATCCTTTCAATACGGCAACAAACCTTCGCCTAATATATAAAGGCAGCGTTTACGCCGTGATGTGTTTTATACGTACAATTATTCTAATTATCAATACATTTACTTTTTCGAATTCATATTTCACACTCGATATTTATTAAATAACTATGTAGCTGTCATTTCCTATGTTCCTATCCTTTTCCCACCACGCGTCAATACGCCGAGGAAACAAGCTGTGTTGTGAAGAGGCAACATTGACGCATAGGTAAAAAACCGCTGCAAAACTTTAATAAGGAATTAATGCTGACATGGTGAGTTCCTTGGCCCTTGTTTTCCTATCTTACTATTCTCTTTCCTGTTGTAACAAACTGAAGCTACATAATATTTCATACCGCGTAATTTGCACAACCGCTCCGCAAATATAGTCAACTTATAGCGTGGTAATATAAAATATTATTAACCCGCAAGCGACCAGTCAGTTTAATACTGGCAAAAGGCTGATAGCTAATAATTTTAGGTATTATCAATATTAAAGTTTAATATTATTATGATAACGCCATCTGTTGTGGTAAATACAAAACTAAAAATAAAAGATACTACCTTGGGTTAGTTCCTCTTGCTAGTGCTGGCGCTGTCCTTGCTCGAGTAAGCGAGGCTCCAATTCAAGTATGGAAGTCAACCCTCCATCACGCTGGTATAGTTCCTCTATGCTCGTGCACTATTCATACAAGTTTCAATCGCCACGACATGCACACACATGACACAGTATACTTTTAATAAATAGAATTGACAAGTGCAACTTTAGTATTTTAAGGTTAATCAAAAAATGAAAACAAGAAAAAAGGAGGCTGCTCTTGCTCTAGAAAGTCGTTTGACTTTACTTTTTATATTTGACAGTTTGTGACGCTAAGCGTCCTCTTGCATGTGATTTTGTTGCGGTCAGTCCATTGTTACGCGTCAATGTATTGTTACCTAGTTTTGTGAAATTTTTGAAATTACCACTATCGCTTAAACTTATTTAATCCATTTATATAGTCCTCACGCACGCCAACAATTTATATTTTTAATTATATTTATTATTATATTTTACCCGCGCCATTTACTCGTGTATAACAATAACTATTGTTTGGTATTTAATGTAATAAAATGAAAGACATTGAAATAAACCATCTAAAACAAAATTAAAAATTATCTGTAGCGAGACAATAAAACTCAACACAAAGAAGTGAGGTAACAACCTAATAAAGAAGTAGTTTATGTAAATTTGACAAATGTTTTGCAGGAAGTATCCCCTGAAAGTATTATTTTTATCATGCTATTGAATACTGAACTGAGTGATTTTTTGAAGAAGTTTAAACTTGAAGAAGTGTTTACATCATGTGTACCAAATCGATGTAAGTTATATATACCTACATACATTATTTTTAACGTGTATGAACTTCATTTCTCAACGAATAATCTAATAAAATGTCCAGTAATCACAGAAACATTAAGAAAAATTCTAAAACTGGTTTGTATTTATATTTATATTTATATTATTTTTATATTTACAACAAATAAATATTTTACGACAAGACAAAAAATTATCCTAGATACACACAAACGCTGTAATGGCCAAAACATTACAAAAAATAAATAATCAATAACCATATGGAAAAAACTAAAATATTACT
Source organism: Battus philenor (assembly GCF_028537555.1). Taxonomy (NCBI): domain Eukaryota; kingdom Metazoa; phylum Arthropoda; class Insecta; order Lepidoptera; family Papilionidae; genus Battus; species Battus philenor. Next base: position 13,596,704 of record NW_027181684.1, read on the forward strand.
TTTGTTTGATGTACAGTTACTGACGATATGACAAAAAGAAAAATTGTGTTTTTATATTAATTACTAAATTCAACAGATTTTAAAAGTATTCTCGATATCTACAAATTTTAGCAGTCAAAGTAAAAGCAGCAAAATTAATTAATTGATAATATTATACAATATGAATACTATAAAGTACTTAGTTTACTATATTATCTACCGTACTTATAGTGCACGGCGGCCACGTCGCCCCGGTCGGACGCGGGGCGGCGCGTGTAGTACGTACGTAGGCCAGGAGCGGCGCGATGCAACACGCGGCCGCGTGCGCCCGGTGCGGCGCCGGCATAGCGCCCGCCCGGCAGCGCGCCGCCGCCCCCCTCGCGCCCGCCGCCCCGCCGCAGCCGCCGCCAGCGCAAACAGCGTAGACACGGCCAGTGCGCACATGCTCACACTCAGCCAGTAACAACGACGTCGCGTCCGAGCCCGCCTGTCACTGTCGCGGCTGACACGACGCGTGAAGCGCGCACGCTCGAAGAACAATTCATAGCTGCACAGAGAATTCATATGTTTTGACACAAAGTATATGAATGGATTACTATGTATTTGACATCTATAAAAGTACACACCTTTGTCCTATATATTAGTAATAATGATTACATGCTGAATCTGTAAATCTTTACCAAGTTTACCCTAACTTATACACTATTGGACCACCATTAGTTACATTATTTTATTATAGCAAAAATAAGATACTGGGAAATATTTTTCTTCAGCCATCTGCACCAAAATTTATTTGTTAATTTAGTAAACACGTAAGTTAATTTTAATATTTTGTTATTAACATGCACAAAACTAATGCACAATTAATGAGCAGAGACGACTTTACTTATTTTCACAATTGTTATTGTTTAGTAGAGTCCTATTTGATGTGTCTTATTATTATTTACAGTTATTAGTATCGTTTCAGCAGAACGACCTTCACAGCTGGACATAGACATTCCCCATAGATATTTAACAAAACCGGTTGCAAGAGATGTTTCGTCGTTTCGAGAACGTTACACAGCCGATTCGGATTCGTCAATTGACCTATTCTTCAGAATTAGATTAACCTAGTTTAATGAGTTGCGCCCATTCTTACCCAATCATAGCCAAACTCACACGAGATCTTCGAACATCGCGCTGAGTTACAATGTCTTTGCACTGGCTACGATGTCGTTGGCGTATCGCTAGTTAGTCACGATTCTATAAAATGTAAGTAATTTTTGGTACCATAGTCTTAACACACATATTCTAAAATATTTCAAATCGTTCATACACAAAACATTACAATACATACAATATATAACACAAAAAAATTACGCGGCTATCGAACGTCACAGACAATTCCACTGTCGCTTGTCTATGATCCGCATATTTGTTAACGAACGTGCGTTTGATAAGGGGACTCCCCGCACCGTGCCGGGTTTTATTGTTTTTGACAAAATGTAAGCATACCGTGTGGTTGTTAGAACATTTCGTGTGTATTTAGTGCCGTAAAAATTAGAGACATTTTCTTTAACTCATAATTAAAAGTCATTTCTATAAGAAAACATTTCTTTGCAATGATTTTGTAAAATGTAAAGATCGGAACGTTTTTACGTGCGGTGAATAAAGCTCGGCGGCGAGAGAGTGTTTCGTTCTGTGCACTAGTTAAAGGTACAAAATATTATTGAACATGTGTAAAAGTGATGACTTGTGCAGACGAGATAATAGAAGGGTAATAGAAGGGTAAATAGGTACTAAAAGTTTTATATAATTAAAGTGTTGGTGGCTATTAAGTAGTTTTAATATGTTTTTTATTATAACCTGATCAAATAGTTTTGGTAAGTATTTTTAAAGTTGATATTATATGCTACAGACATTAGCGTCGGCGCTTTTGTTTTTACTTTTTATTTATATTGTTAACTAATATGCCCTGTGCGCACCTACTCACCTGCCAAAAGCATACACACTCGCTAGATTGAGACAAAATAAAATAATCAAGCGACGTACAAAATAGTGCAAAAATATCCTTGTGTTACATATTTCATCTTTATTTTTATTCTATCGGTCATATTTAGTATCCACCCGAGCTGTTAAAAAGCAATCAAAAGAAAAACATTATGTATCTGCACAGCCTAACCTCACAGACATTGACAAACTTCAAAGTCCATTGTGTAAAGACGCTTACAATAACCGAGATCTATGGGTGATGACCCGGGAACAAAAAATAAGAACCAAGTTCTGTAGCCAAGTGTTAATAATGCCGTGCTTGTGTTTAAAAACTATGACGTTACAATATATTTTGACGTCATATTTATTCAACTCTTACAAACGTGTAATCAAATATATCGGTATAACATTTTAACCGTTAAGTGTGAAACTTTAGTTTTGCTTCTACTAGCTTCTTTTAATATTCTTAACCGCGTCTAACTGTTCTTCTGTCCAGAAGAGGATTCCGTTTAAGAGATTGCGCAGGGAAACTAAAACTTTTATTTTAATTTTAATTTAAACTCATAAATGCGTTCTTATATGATGCACGTAGTGTAATATTTGAAACCTTATTAAAGCTATGTATCATGATAAATTAATCTTTTTGCTTTTACTTGTTAAACTACATAATTACGCCATTTTGATTTTAAATCTAATTTGGTTAGTATATGTCAATCCGCGCCCTCTATTTAACGCCCATTATTTATTGGTAGATCCCAACGCTTGACCGTTATCTCCATGTGATCGCTAATACAAACATATACAAAACAATTCTATAAAAATTCTCATCAAACACTGAAACTTCTGTTATTCAGTGACAGCTTCGTTGCAGTGCAATGCTAGTTGCCGCACGGGAGTATTTGTTTAAAATATTTAATATTAAATGTTATCAGATGTTAAATTTTAAACCTAAATAGAGCTGTAATAGCTGTACTATACATTTTAGCATTGGAATTAATAAGACTTTTCTTACAGGGAATTTTTACTTAAGGCTATTTTTATTTAAAAGAAAAGTTTGATGAATTTATTTAACGTTCAAATTTTAATTAAAATAAGTATTAAACGTACGATCATTTAAAACGACATTTAGTTTTATTAATTTCAACATGCGAGACTCGATATTATTTAAACTTTAAGAATAGCATTATTAATAATTAGTATATATATCATCTCAAAGAATATTGTCTATCGTGTCGGCATGTTTCGACACCACAATTTAAGACCTCGCAGCGCCACCACCGCGGTGTTGGTAACAAAACAACATCACGACGGGGAACGCACACTACTGAGAACTCAAATGTTGACTGTTATTTTTTATTTGTTTTGTTTATTTTTTAAATGAATTAATAATAAGAAAAACCACAACGGTTGTTATTGTCACGATTCCAGAACGCCGCAACGTGTAAACACTTAAATATAGAATTATTAAGAGTACTAAATATCCATTAGGTTTTTTTTACACCTAATATTTTTGATATTTATGCAACAACGGCGCTCCCGAGCAAAAAATTTTAGAATATCGACATTGTTTATCTGCGCTTATAGATATTGTATCAAGCCCATAAAGAAAAGAGTTTGTTTTGGATGTCCATATAAATGTGATCTAAGAAAACATGCGATAGATGTCGTTAATATACTTTGTTTTGAATTATCTAATTTAAAACGGTTTTTAAAAAATCAACAACATTTCTCAGTCTTCATAATATTTTTAATTATTTATAACTAAAAATTAGTTTTGGTCTATTGTAATTTTATTTTTATTCTTATAATTATTTTATTCTTTTTGCTCCTTTAATTCTTCTTCTTTTTATTCCTTTATTCTTTTTATTCCTTAGGTAGGTAGGTTTTTTTTTTTTTATAGAGGTTTAAAAATACTTTTACGTATCATAGGGCCTGATGTTGGTGCCCCGTATGTCGGACTCGATCTAGATCAATACCGACTAAAAACAATCCTCTCTCTTCGGTATCCTTGGTCCCCACGGCATGGCCGTTAGGCATTACTTCGCGGGGGGGATTTAGCCGCAGCTTTCTCTGATAGAGTGGCTGTTCAGGCCAACTTCCTCCGCTCCTGCTCTATTTTTCGCAACTCCTTCAGCACCGTCGTACAGTACGCGCTCGTAAGTTCCCAGGCCGAAGGCGAGGATAGCATTGTAGCTATCAGAGTTTCAGGATAGATTTTGCATCCTACACCTTCTTCCCAAGACCTCCTGGCTTCGTTAAATCGGGGGCAGACGAAAAAGACATGCTCTGCATCTTCAATAATTCCGACACAATTAGGACAGTCAGGGGAATCTTCGTATTTGAACCTATGGAAATACGCTCGGTAACAGCCGTGGCCGGATATCATCTGAGTCAGGTAGTAGTTCAACTCCCCATGATCTCGGTTCACCCATGGCTCTAGGTTTGGTATTAGCTTACGCGTCCATTTTCCTTTCGTCGATTTGGCACTCGGACGCGTTACTACTTTTTTCTTGGGTTGCTTCTTCTTTTTTACCTCTTTCCACTCCGAGTGATCGGCTTCGGTGCCTGGCTGATCTCCAAGGGTGAAGAGCGTTCCGTCCTTTTGACTTTTCGCGTTTTTCGGCTCTAGGTAGGTAGGTAGGTAGGTAGGTAGGTAGGTAGGTAGGTAGGTAGGTAGGTAGGTAGGTAGGTAGGTAGGTAGGTAGGTAGGTAGGTAGGTAGGTAGGTAGGTAGGTAGGTAGGTAGGTAGGTAGGTAGGTAGGTAGGTAGGTAGGTAGGTAGGTAGGTAGGTAGGTAGGTAGGTAGGTAGGTAGGTAGGTAGGTAGGTAGGTAGGTAGGTAGGTAGGTAGGTAGGTAGGTAGGTAGGTAGGTAGGTAGGTAGGTAGGTAGGTAGGTAGGTAGGTAGGTAGGTAGGTAGGTAGGTAGGTAGGTAGGTAGGTAGGTAGGTAGGTAGGTAGGTAGGTAGGTAGGTAGGTAGGTAGGTAGGTAGGTAGGTAGGTAGGTAGGTAGGTAGGTAGGTAGGTAGGTAGGTAGGTAGGTAGGTAGGTAGGTAGGTAGGTAGGTAGGTAGGTAGGTAGGTAGGTAGGTAGGTAGGTAGGTAGGTAGGTAGGTAGGTAGGTAGGTAGGTAGGTAGGTAGGTAGGTAGGTAGGTAGGTAGGTAGGTAGGTAGGTAGGTAGGTAGGTAGGTAGGTAGGTAGGTAGGTAGGTAGGTAGGTAGGTAGGTAGGTAGGTAGGTAGGTAGGTAGGTAGGTAGGTAGGTAGGTAGGTAGGTAGGTAGGTAGGTAGGTAGGTAGGTAGGTAGGTAGGTAGGTAGGTAGGTAGGTAGGTAGGTAGGTAGGTAGGTAGGTAGGTAGGTAGGTAGGTAGGTAGGTAGGTAGGTAGGTAGGTAGGTAGGTAGGTAGGTAGGTAGGTAGGTAGGTAGGTAGGTAGGTAGGTAGGTAGGTAGGTAGGTAGGTAGGTAGGTAGGTAGGTAGGTAGGTAGGTAGGTAGGTAGGTAGGTAGGTAGGTAGGTAGGTAGGTAGGTAGGTAGGTAGGTAGGTAGGTAGGTAGGTAGGTAGGTAGGTAGGTAGGTAGGTAGGTAGGTAGGTAGGTAGGTAGGTAGGTAGGTAGGTAGGTAGGTAGGTAGGTAGGTAGGTAGGTAGGTAGGTAGGTAGGTAGGTAGGTAGGTAGGTAGGTAGGTAGGTAGGTAGGTAGGTAGGTAGGTAGGTAGGTAGGTAGGTAGGTAGGTAGGTAGGTAGGTAGGTAGGTAGGTAGGTAGGTAGGTAGGTAGGTAGGTAGGTAGGTAGGTAGGTAGGTAGGTAGGTAGGTAGGTAGGTAGGTAGGTAGGTAGGTAGGTAGGTAGGTAGGT